>NC_081313.1:161920058-164420058 GCF_026419965.1 Kogia breviceps
AAAAAAAAAAAAAAAAAAAAAAGCACAACATGAAAGTTCTTCCCAGAGCACAGAGTGCCTTATTCCTGATCTCCACCTTGAACTCTTCAGGGTGTGTTGAAGGTCAGCGACTACAGTGGCTAGAGACTTCATTCTTGTAGAATCAGATGGCGAGTAACAATTTTTAGTTGGCAGTATCTGTGTGGTAATATATGTAACAATATTTGGAATAATAACTAGACTGTTATTGCAAATTGTAGGCTAACCTGGTAAAGTGGAGGAAGAGAAGTAGCTATATCCCCACAGCCTCACTTTAAGTATAGGTTCTAGATAACTTAGCAGGACTTCCTAAGAAGCAGAGGGGGATATAGCAATGCGGGGAAGGGATGGGAAGGTGATTTCTAAAGAATTAAGGAAGAGTGGGAAAGTAGGAAAATTAAAGGACAGCTCATCTCCTACTTGTCTCAATTCCTTTCTGTGGTCCCACAAGACACTAGTCAGATTCAAATTAAGGAAAGAAGAATTTGAAATTGAACTTTAAACTGGATTTTTTACTGCCTAAAAGTTAGAATGTTTTACAACTGAAAATGGCTGTAAACGATCAACGGTTGCAAGGAGCAGGAAAGGGGAATGTGATGGTTAATTTGATATGTCAGTTTGGCCAGGCCACGGGTTCATCAATACGTAGTCAAACATTATTCTGAATGTTTCTATGGGGTTGTTCTTTGGATGAGATTAACATTTAAATCAGGGGAACTTGAGTAAAGTAGATGCCCTCCGTAATGTGGGTAGGCCTCACCCGATTAGTTGAAGGCCAGAATAGAACAAAAAGACTGATCTCCCAAGAGCGAGAGCGAATTCTTCAGCAAACAGCGTTTGGACTTGAACTGCAATATTGGCTTGTCTCTGGGTCTCCAGCCTGCCATTTCACACTGCAGATTTGGACTCACCAGGCTCCATAGTCATATGAGCTAATTCTATAAGGTAAACTTTTCTTTTTCTCTATACGCACATCCTGTTGGTGTGTTTCTCTGGAGATCCCTGACTAGTACAGGCAGCAAGAGATCACGTTTGAAGCAGTGGTTTAAGAAAAATCACAACTGTCTTCTGCTTATGCCTGATGAAGTCTGGCTCATTCAGTAAACTGGTTATAGACTAGACACGCTTTCCTCTTACACTGAAGACTGGAGAGAGACTCAGAGAAAACAGAAGAAATAGTGTGAATTTTCTTCTTGTGCTTCTCTCCTGGTTTAGCTCACTCCTCTGTCCTCTCATCATCCTCCTCTTAGGAAGTCTTGCAACTGATTCTGTTGTGTCAAAAGATTGAACTGGTCTCTTTCTGTTATGGAATCTGTGTCCTATCATTATCCAGAAATCTTTTTTTATGTCAAATAGAAGCAGCTTTACTGGTATAGAATTATTGACAGATGTGTAATACCTCACAAGTAAGTGAAACTTCCCCCTTTTTTAACCAAATCTTGCAATTAAATACAGCATTTCAAATGGCAAGATTATTGAATCCACTTTGAGGAGAGTTGCAATCTTCCGTGTCTCACATTCGGGCACCAATTTACACCCATTTACAATGTCATATAAACCCTATGAAAATAAATCACCTTAGAATCCAAATACCAAGGTTTCACACCAATGCACCTTATATTTCAATGCCTTTTGTCTAATGACATGAATGCATTAGACTTGCACATTCACAAGTGTATATACATTTGATGATGCTCTAAAAATAGCTTGGCTCCCTTCTCCTGTTTTTTTTCTTTTTTTAAATCTTTGTTGCCTGAAATGAAGCAAAAAAATATTTGGATATACTTGAGAGAAATAGATCTCATAGTTTATTTACTCTTTTAGGCATTGGTCATTTATATCTATACCCTGCAGAGTGAATCCTAAATCCCTTCCATGATCTGCTTAGAATGTGTTTTTGGTTTCATCAACTAAATATCTATCCTCTGAATGAATGCACTGTGACACAGAATGCTGTGCTCATCAATATCTGAGTTCCTCTCTAATCCTCAGCACACTGACACACAACGCCAGCCAGCCTCTGTGCTGTTGAGTGAAGGAACACATCCGAGTTCAAGCCAAGGGAAGGTGGGTAGAAGTGGTGTGAACTACTTCTGGTCATGACCTCTATAAGTTCTCACTCAGTCATGTGTGTAATATTGTATCTGCTTATAAGCTAAGCTAGTTGGATGTGGAAAATCCACTGAAAGTTTCCCAGGCTCCTGGGCAGTGACAGCTGAGTCACCACATGGAATGTGCCTTGGTCTCTGAAGGCACATGAAGCAGAAATCCTATGGTGACCCACCTGACTTTGTGATGTAAAAAAGAAATAAATGTTATTGTGTTCATCCATTTGGATTTTAGGATTGTTCATTACTGCAGCTAACATCACTTTCTGTTAATAATACAGCTAGTCTAAACTTTAGTCTCAGTAAATTATTTTCATAGTTTGTGCTGTTCCTAATTCTAAAATGCCCTTCCTATCTAACAGCCATCTCTGCCTACCAATCTTTTTTCTCTTTCTTCCAGGAAGGCCCAATTAAAATTCTCCTTTCTCCCTCATACCCATGGTAAAAATTATTTTTGCCACAGAATGTATTAATTGTCTTCTATCACTCTATGTCATATTACACTTAGATTTATACAGTCCCCAATACATTTTGTATCTCCCTTATGAATTCTTCCAATACCTGGCGCATAGAGATGTGTGTCTCATAGGTCCTACTGTTCATATTGCTTCAGAAATCTAGTGATATTTTATAACTAGTAACTGTATGCTAAATAATCATAGTTGTATATCTAGCTGCAAACTTTTAATTTTAGTGTACATTAAATCAAAATAATGGGAAAATCAGTCATTTCAAAAATTGAGGGGTTAAATTTGTTAAAAGAAAAAAAGACATGAGTAATGTCTATTACACAAGTACCCATTGTGAGCCACTTTGCAGGTGACTCTTTAGTGAGAGGTTATAAATTCCTCACATTTTAGACACCATTAACATTTTGAAGTTACAGAATCCTGAGGTCAGCAGGAAGCACACTAGATGGTACCCATGAGGAAGTCAGCACATGTCCCCCAAAGTAAATTTTTTATCCCCTTATCACACAAAGCAGCCCATGAAGTAGTTATGGTAGTAAATTTTAAATTCCCCTGAAGAAAAGTTTGACAAAATTGAATTATGAAGAAGAACAAAGAAGATTAAATTACCAGCTGAAGAGCAAAGTCTTGAGAGTAACTTCATAGCAACCTTCGGGCCCATGAAGTTTTATGAAGTAGAAAGTAGGAAGGGTACAATAAGATAACATTGCTGAATTTGCAGATGTTTGGGCTATCTATGTGTAATGTCTGAAGGGTGTAAACATCACATGGGACGATAAAGGGAATTTGTAAAAATTTGGTATTAGGGAGTTTTAATACCAGCATATTCTCATGCTAGAATCATATAGCTTTCAAGCCTATCCCTCTCATTTCTGAGATGAGCAAACAATCTTAGAGATGTTAGATAAACAGAGTTGGGACATCATTTCAGATTTCAGCAATTTGAAAGTATTTAGTAAGTCCCACACAAACTTGTTATTACAACTCCTCTGATTTTTTAAAATAAAATCCATTTGAACATTCCTGGGATGAACACCATTTTTAAATGACATTTTTCATCAAAACATGGGTAATATGTATTGAATAAATTCCATCTTTGCTGCTTATCCTACTTCACATGTAAGGAGATCAGATTGCAGCTGTTTCTGCAAGTTTCTTCCAGTTGACTTGTAGATGCTTTACAGACACTGGCATTAGTTACTCACTGGCCTTATCCCCAGCCAAGTCTACGCAGCATACCTAAGCAAGACATAGGATGGCCACTTCTTGTATGTATCTCCCTGTTTAATGGGCTCTTTTGCTCAAGATACTAAAATGTATAAAGCAGACCCAGAGAAGGAAGGTAATCATTATAGCCAGAGGCTCATGTCAGTACTTTTCCTTCATATATAACATTTAATTCTGTAAACATTGATTAAACTAGCATGCATATTAAAGTCATCAAAAGGATTGCTATCCTCAAGAACTAACAATTGGACCACTCATTTAGAAATGATTCACAGGCTAACTTTTCCACAGTGAGAATTTGGTAGTTCTTGTAGTGAAATATCATTACTGCCATCAGGAAAATGATATATCAATGATAATATATCATAAAATGATATATTATAGATTAAAAATATTGTACGCATTTTTCATTAACGTGACGGGGGGAAGAAGGCAATTTTGATATGGTTGATATGGCGATACTCAAACAGTATACTGATTATTTTACATTTATGAGTCCAGTTACTTATGTGTAGACTGAGTCACAGTCTACAGCTGAAAGGGGCCTCCTGAAGCTTTGTAGCTTTTATCTCTAAATATAAGAATGAATAAAGCCAATTCAGTATATGTATTCATACATATAACAAAAAATGTTGGATAGTATGTGTTGTGGAGAATAATAAAGCAGGGAAAGGAGAAGAATGCCAGGCTGTAGGAGGTATGATTTCTCAAAGGACAGAAAAGGAGCGTGACACTTAGAAATCACATTTGAGCAACGAACCAAAGGAGTAGAATGAATGAACCATGTAGGAAATCCAGGGAAGAGTTTTAGCAAAGGAAACTGGAAATGCCTTGAACTGAGGAGCAGTAAGGAGACCAGGGAGGAATTAGTAGAAAATAAAGTCGGAGACATAATGTAGAAGCAGATCATATAGGACTTTGTGGGTGATTATAAAGATTTCAGTTTTCTGCAAAGTTAACTGAGAAGATACTAGAGGGTTTTAAATAAAAGAATTGAATGAAATGTCTTCATCTTACAAGGATAGATGTGACTGCTGTCCTGAAACTAGACTATGGAAGAACAGACATAGTAGGGCAAAGATAGAAGCACAAAGACCAGTGGAAAGACCATTAAATTATCCCAACAAGAGACGATGGTAGGTTGGAACAGAGTAGTGACAGTGGACAGGCTAAGAAAGCACATATTGTGAAGGTGGAAAACAGTGAGTTTTGCTAAGGGTTAAATGTGAGGTATGAGAAAACTAGGAATCAAGAATGACTCCAAGGCTGTTGACCTGAATAACTAGAAAGTTGGAGTTGTCATTTAATGAGATGGGGAACACTGTGGAAGAAACAAGGTTAGGGGGAAGACCCAGAAGTTGAGTTTTGGATGATATAATTGAAACGCCGATTACATTTCATAGAATGTATGTCAAGTGGGCAGTTAGGAATGTGATTCTGAAATTCAGAGGAGAGGTTCAGGTTAAAATGATCAGTGTGGAAGACATTATTGCACAGAATACTTTAATCCATGAGACTGCATGACAAGGGAGTGAGTGTGTAGATAGAGAAGAGATGAAGTTCAAGGTCTGGACACTGAGGGTTAGGAAATTTTAGGGGCTGGGGAATGGGAAAGAATGAGAAAATGTATTGGAAAGGAGCCAGTTATGGATTAAATCCAGGAGAAGGTAATGTCCAGGAAGGTAGTACTGTCTTTGGAATTGCTAATACTGTTTTTTTCCTTACTTCAAATAGTCTTAAAAATTTAAGCCCAAACTCCCAACTCATTCTCCTCATGCTTTTGTAAAGAATTCCTATTCAAGTTAGGACTAGCAAATGTAGTCATTCAAATAACCTGTGAAGTATTTAGTAACGTTTCTTTCAATTTAGACTTCAGTAGTAATTTCATTAATTAAATCAATGAACTTCCCATGTACTTAACAGAGTTATCACTGACTTCTTAAACTTTATTGGAAAGTTATTCCAGACACAGAAATTCAGGCAAATTCAAAATCACACATGCAGAAGAAACATGAAACTATAAAAGTTTTTAAAAAGCCAGATCTCATCAGATCTCACCTAATGAATTAGGGTAATTGAAATATTCGTGTTAATGGTGGGTGTTGAGCCAATTTTAAAAATTGAAAATAAGTTACGAGTCCTTGCCTTCACCCCTCTCAGTCACAGTTAATATAAGGTTGTGGAGTGAAGGGTGGCAAGTAGAGGGATGTAACCTCTTCACCCAGTCAATCACCCACTTTTACTTAATTCTTCTAGTTCACCCATAAACCTCTTCTAGGAGATACTACTCTTATATAGGTGTCAAAAATCATTTCTCTCCTAGACGTGGAAATAACTTCCTACTTGCTTTCTCTGATTTTGCTTTCTCTCTATTTTTGTCCATAATAAATACAGCCATTAAAATAATCACATTCAGTTATATTGTTTTGTTTCTATTTATATTTTTATTCCATTTCATATTTCTCATAGTATTTATTCTTTCTAATTCTCTCTCTTTCTTGCTCAGACACTGTGATAATGTTATTAGTCTTTCAGGAAAATTTTAGTTTTGTTGATCAAGTCTTATTTTCTTTCATTTATATTTCAATAAATCATGCTTTCATCTCTATTGACTCATTTTTTCCTCCTACTTTTTCTTTTTTGGTTTTCTTTTTGAACCACGTAAGTCATGAGCATTAGTTTTCAAATTTTATCAGTTTTATTTTTTTGGTTTGCTTATTTGTTTCCTAGCATATACATTTTGAGGCCCCAGGTTTATTTTCTGTAGGCTGCTTTAGCTGCATCTCATAGTGTACTTTTATTTGTAAGTGTTCCAAAATTTCAGTGATTTTTCTTTACTATTGTAATCAGGAGTTATTTAAGTGGATGTTTTCAAGTTGTCAAGTAGATACATTTATTTTTCACTGTTCTGTTCAAGGTCATTGTTAATTTCTAATTTTACTGCATTGTCTACAGGTAATGTAGGCTTTCTGATCTCTGCTCTGGGATTTTTGAAATGTTTCTTTGTGGTTTAATACATCATTTGCTTGTGTGATTGTTCCATATATGCTTAAAACAAAGTAACTTAATGATTTTAAACACACAGACCTATTTTAGAAAAATCTGGTTAATAACAGTAACCCAGTCCTCTTTCCAAGAATGAAATATTTATTAGACACCTACAAGGTACCAAGCCCTGTTCAAGGCAATAAAGATATTGCAATGAACACAGTAGATAAAATTCCTGTTCTCATGGAGTCTAGTCAGAAAACAGACAATAAACAAGCAAGCAAACCCATTATGTATCAACACATGATAAATTGAGTGGAGATAATAAAGTAGGGCAAGTAGATGGAGAGAACCTGGAAGCACAGTCAGCAGGCTGCTATTTTATAAAGATCAGGCAGGACTTCCCCGATGAGGTGACATTTGAGGCAGGACCTAAAAGAAGTGAGGGGCTGTGTTCCACAGGAGGGAGGGCAAGTGCAAAGGCTCGAAGGCAAGAACATTCATGGTGTAATCTGGGAATAGCAAGGAGGTCAGAGTGGCTGGAGAACTTTGAGTAAGGGAGAGTATTTGTCATATAAGGATGGTGGGCAGACCATAGATTGAAGCAACATCAGCTTTTACTCTGATAGTAAGAAGGAAAACCTTTGGTGGGCTTTGAACGTAGAAACACTGTGATCTGAGAGATTCCCTCTGTATTGCTGGGCTGAGAATAAGCTTAGATGTAGGGGAGAACTGAACAAGGACAACTGTGAGGCCAATTAGGGGAGATTTAAAGGTGACTTAGAGCAGGAAGTAACATTTAAAGTTGGGAAAAGTGGTTGAATTCCGGGTGTGTTTTGAAGGTAGAGTCAGAATTTGAAAACAAACTAGGTGTGTGGTATGGAAGGAAGGAGAACTCAAGAATGATGTCAATGTGTTTTGGGCCCAAGCAATGGAAGGATGGAGTTTCCCACTTACTGAGACAGGAAAACCTGTGGATGGAGCAGGCTTGCGTGGAAAAAAAATCAGTTTACTTTTAAACATTTTAAATTTGAGTTGACGATGGCACGTATTAGAGGAGAGGTTAAATAGCAGTTGGATAAAAGAGTCTTTAGATCATGGGAGATACCTGGCTCTTTTTTTTGAGATTTTTGAAGAGTATTAAAAAAGCTGTGGGCCTGGTATGAGATCACCTAAGGAGTGAATATATAAAAGATGAGAGAGAGGAGGCTGGGAAATGAAACCTTTGGGCACCTTTGTGTTTAATTGCTGAGGAAAGGAAGGGGAAGCATTCAAAGAACCTAAGAAGGAGTGTTGCATAAAGAAAGAGAGGGATCAAGATATTGTGATTTTACAGAAGCCGAGAGTTTCAATAGGCAGGAAGCAATCAGCTCTATCAAATATATTAGGTCAAGGAATATGAAGACTGGAAAGCTCACATTGGATTTAGCAATATGGGGGTCATTGGCACATTGACAAGGGCTAATGTTGTTCATGATGAAAGCCTGATGGTGTGGGTTCATGAGAGCCCAAGATGTAGATATTATAGTTCTCAGGGAGCTGCTGTAAACTTGAAATGAGGCAGTATCAAGGATGGGAAGGTTTTGAAAGATAAAATTGCTGGGGTGGTGCCTCTGAGTAAACCAGAAGGGGTCGGGGTCTGGTCCGCAAGTGGAGAGAGGTATTAAATGAAGACACTGATACTTGCTTTATGTCTCTGTGTACTTCAGAAGATGCAAGGTACAGATCTTGCAATGGTTAGAGAAGCACTGCCTATTTTCTGCCAGCAGTGGACTTTGAGTCCCTATAATTGCCACCTCTGTACTGCCACCTCTCACGTGTAGAAGAGGACAGGCCAAAGAGCTTGAAAGTTTGCGTCTCCCTTAACTGTTTGGCAAGCCTATTTTGAAGATGTATGCTTGCTATTGAAGTACTATTTTTCTCTTTTTAAAGATTTAAAGCTTCGTAAGTCCCCCTGATTATATCACTTATACTTAAAACAACATATTTTTGGTATAAATGTTTCCATTTGTATATTGCCATGGTATCTGGAGTAAGAATAATATCCCAATATATCTCTTCAAGTTCAGTGAAGGTAAGACATCAGATGGAGGGTGGAATCATATGTTCCTGCAAAGATATTCTCACATCTGGATACCTTTTGTTTTGCTTACCACATATAAGAAGTTTTGCCTTCTCACTTTAATGATTGTACTTCTGTTCCATAGTCAGGTTTGGCTGCTCACAAAAGCCAATAATCGAGAGGCAAGTGTCAGTAGAAAAGAAAGACGCTTTAATTAGAAAAGCTGGCAATCTGGGGAGAAGGTAAATTCCTATTCTGAGACCAACTCTGAAGATTCTGCCCAGCCATGATAGTTTTTAAAGGGAAAAAGGTGTTTGGCGGGGGGCGAGGGGGGGGAGAATCTCAGTGAATTCTCGAGGCAGGAGGTTGGGTTCTGCATCATTCTCCGTTGCATACAGGCTGGCTGACTCTCTCTTCAGATGTTATCTTGCCTGCATGATCTGCCTCAGGATTGCTAAGGGGGCTGTTGGGGATAGAAAGCCAGTTATTCTTTAACTACTTAATTCTTCATTCTTACTTTTTTAAAAATAGATCTTTATTGGAGTATAATTGCTTCACAATACTGTGTTAGTTTCTGTTGCACAATAAAGTGAATCAGCCATGTGCATACACATGTCCCCATTTAGACAAGGCCTGGTGTGCATTCAGGAGAACATAAGTGAGGAGTTAGTTTAAATTGCCTCATGATCTAATTCCTGTAATTACGTTCTTTCAAGGTTAGAGGAGAACAGAAGTGGGCAAACAGGAAGGGGGCAAAAGAGCTGCTTTCACTTCAAGGATTTAGAGGAGGGGAGACTTTACTAATTTGTTTTTATTTTCCTCATGAACCCACCGACCAAAGAATAGCTACTCAACCAGGTAAACACCATGAAGATGGAAGCCATATGCTACCTTAAGAGAATTGTTGTTCCATATTTAGAAAAACTCTTTCCCCCTTCCTACATTTATTTACATCCAGCATGTTTATACGTGATTAATACACCACCTGTCTCTGTACAGGGCAAGGCTTAGGTAAAGGGATGCAATAGAACTATTCCTAAGAGTACTGGCCTTGAAGGATTGTCAATATCTTCATTAGACATAAGCCCTAGAAAGTGCACCACTCAGAAAACTAGGCTGCCTCAGAGCACAAAGAAGGTTGAAACCACACACTTACAACTTCATTAATTTTATAGAGTTCTTCTAGAAAGGACCAAAAGTTAAAAAAAAAAAAAAAAGTATTATACTACTTTTTGTTGTTATTCTCTTGGTCTACTATAAACAGTTGACAATTCATGAATTTAATTTTTGTTTATGAAAGTATAAACATAGTATATTCAACAATAGGATGCTATATAGCAGTAAAAATAAACTCATATCTCTATATCCTAGCATTATTATATTGAGTGATTGAGCTTTAAAAGGATTATATAGAGTGTGTGCCTTTTTGTAACACTAAAAATGACTAAAAGTAAACAATACACTTTTTAAAGCATACTCTTTATATTAAGAAACTTTGCGCGCGCGCGCGCACACACACACACACACACACACACACACACACACACACACCCCACCCCCCAAGAGAATCATCATTCAGGATAATTGTTATCTTGGTTTGGAGAAACAGGATAGAAGACCAGTGAGTTCACTTAAGTTGTCATGAAGTTCTACTTTTCATAATAAATGCATGTTTACTATGTTATTGAAAATAAACACATGACAAATAAGTAAACAGAAGAGAACCATTTGTGTCTTGAAGCAAGCATTGCAGTTAATCCGGGTCTTAGGAAAATAAATATTTTTCAAAATGAAATATAAAAATTTGCAAAAGAACTTGTCATTTGTATTTTTCCCTATCTCAGTCTCCATCAAGAGTCAGTTGAAACACTAAATACATTTCTGCTTCTTCCAATTCCTGGATTCTCTGGCTTTTTACAAATGCCAGCAGTCACACAACTCTAGGAGAATCTTTTGATATTCACATTTATTGTAATATTGAATATAAATGCATTCTGATTCTGCTTCTTGAACTTAAAAAGCTTGTATTGTTAAATATGCACACCTAGGAAGTGAGGGATCATTATTTTGAATCAACAAACTGAGGTGATTTTATACCAGGAAATATAAGGAGTGTCTGCTGTGAGCAGTGGATGTTGCTGAAGGGAACAGAAGAAAGATGTTAAGGTGGTATGTCAAGGATGGGCCAAAGCAAGGGCAGCTGATTTTATTTAGTTTTTTTTCTTTCTTTCCTTCCACATTCAGGTGCCTTATGTTTAAATGACTGAGTGGTTTAGAAACTCTGCTCTCAGGGACAGATAAACAGATCTTCAAGATTCACCAATACATTTCACTAGTCTTCATACCATTCTGAGTAAATTCCTTTCATTGCAGAAGGATTAGATTGGATGAACAATAGGCTTTCTCTGATTTCATTAATGTTCTTAATAAAAAGAAAAATGCTCATGTTTGAAATCAGACTATAACCTGTTTCAAACCCCCATGACTTGCTGCAAGGGAAACCTAGCATTACAAAGATTCAGTTGCGTGGGTTACAGCCATTTGCTAGAGATGTCAGGGATGATCTACATGTTTTGGCTGAGTTGAAATATTACTTATAAAATTTGGAAATCATTTTAATTTAGAAGGCACATAAACTATTTTGGCTTCCTATACGAATTGTAAGTATATTAAATATGTTCATTAAGAGTCATTCCTGAGTCTCAATCACCTGGCTGTTTATCATCTCCCAGTTGTGCTTTAACAAAATCCATGACGAGATGGAAGCTTGTCAGAATTTAAGTGTCTCTAGGTCTTATGTTTTCAGTTCTAGATAGGTAGAGGAAAGGCCTGGAACATAAGGTTTTTGACAGTTTAACTTCATGTTTTATCTTTACTATTTTAAAGTCAGTAAACCAGAGGCAGGCTAGGCCAGCACTGCCTGGCCATCTCAGACTTTCACCTCTGTCACCACTTACAGTTTAGGGGGAAGAACCCATTCAGGCTTTGCACGGCTACATTTCAGGACCTTATTAGTGTGAGAGGCTTCCCAAATGAGGGTTTCAAGTGACAGATGATTTCGTTGTGCCCCTTCTCCACAGCATCGATATTAACCACACTAAGCACCCTGCAGTCACTGCTTATGAATTGTAAATGTATGACAGTTATGGCCCTTGAGGTACAAAACAAATTTTTATAGTGATTTGTGGGGCCCATTTTTATTGGGAATGAGCTGAAAACTGCTAGATTCATTGAGCTTGAGCTACACTGGTCATATCCTTTGTGTGTTTGTGCATTAGGCTTTCTTAATCAGAGAAATAAGCTTACATAATTTCTTTTAAATTACACGTAGTGGGGAAGGAGTCATGCAACATGGGAAGGTTTGTGAGAAAAACTATAAAACAGAAATGCCAAGAGTGGATTCACATTGAAAAATGTTTAATGAGCAATAAAATGCTTCTGTAGAGATTCCAAGGGATGCACAGCATGGTCCGGGGAAGAAGCAGTGCAAGTCACTAATTCCTCTTAAGAATGGTACAGTTTAGAGCATCCAATTATTTTCTGCTGCTCAGGTCCCCTGATTGTCTACCTTTTTTTTTTTTTTTTTTTTTTTTTTTCCTGTTTGGAGTTAGTAACAGTGAACTGATGTTGAGATATTTTCCAGGAAAAATGATTTCAAGGGTTTAGTGTTACCTCATTTCTTGTGAAAAGAACACAAGAAAAATATCATTGTGTGACAAACCGAAAGATTTTTTTTCCCTATGGATGAAGCACTGTATACATAAAACAGAAAAAGCATAAAATATAAGTACATTCCTCAGGACACCCCTCAAGGCTTTTTTTTTCCCTTCCACAAACTAATAAAGTATATAAGAATGTGTATGTTTATACAGATAGATATGTATATATATTTATATAATTGTATTTATTACATGTATTATATGTAATTACTATATTTGCATATACTTACATACATGAGATCATATTTATGTTAATAACTTAATGTCACTGGCATTTATTCAATAGACAACCATTGTGCCAAATACTCCGCTAGCTTTGGGGATGCAATGATAACATAGAATCAGCTCTTCACCTCATGGAACTTACATTCAAATTGGGTTAAGAGAAAGTTGTTTAGTAATGACACAGGTTGATATATAATTAATGATTGTTCTATGAAGAGGAGGTACATGTTATTATGGAAGGAATGCTATTATTTGGGCCCTTCAACTTCTGTCTGGACTTTTGAATCTATTAGTGGGTCAGCCTAGTATCTCAGAGGGGCTGAGGCACAAGAACAAAACTACTTTTTGCTTTGTTTATCTTCAGGTGCTCTTAAGGCCATCCTACATAGAGAAGAAAACTGAGGCACAGAACAGAGCTATAGATTATTTCAGAGCTCTTGTGGTTGGTGTCCTCCAGCTCAGGGCAGGACTTGTTCCACCATTCCCATCTTCCCTCCTTCTAATGGTTAATTTCATGTGTCAGCTTGGCTAGGATGTGGTGATTAGTTGTTTGGTCAAGCACTAATCTCTGTGTTGCTGCAGTGGTATCTTTTAGATGTGATTGAATATTGATAATCATTTGACTTTAAGCAAAGCAGGTTACATCCCATAATGTGAGTGGGCCTTATACAATCAGTTGAAGGTCTTAAGAGGACAAACTAGGGTTTCTGGAAAAGAAGACATTCTCCCTCATGACTGTAATGTAGAAATCCTGCCTGAGTTTCTAGCCTGTTGGCCTGCCCTATGGATTTCAGACTCAAGACTGCAGCACGAACTCTTACTTGAATTTCTAGCCTGCCAGACTGCTCTGAAAATTGCAGACTTGCCAGGCCTCACAATTGTGGGAGCCAATTCATTAAAATAAATTCTACTCTCTCTATATTTATATGCACATCCTATCGGTTCTTCTCTGAAGAACTCCATCTGATATACGACTAAACTACTACAAAATGGGTTAACTAAATTACCTGCAGTTGATTTCCTTAGAAGCAAAAACTGAGATAAAGCTTCATATATAAATGTTTTAGCAAGGAGATAAATTACAGTAAGAAACCAGTAAAGGAGTAGAAAGGGGCAGGACAGTAAAAGGAGGAGTCCTAGCAAGAGTTCAATTTCTGTCTCGTCTAGTTTGCAGCAGCTAGTCATTGGGTAAGGATTCTTTGGGCCCTGTAAACTTCCTCTAAACTGTTGCTGTTACAAGTTGTTGGAAGCAAAGCACACGGGCACTACAAAATAGTAAGTTGGTTCTGCAGGTATGTGAGTGAAGGATGGACAATCACACGATGTAGATGGTTAATAATTTCATCGGATTTGGCCTAAGCCGTGCCATGTGCCAACCACTTTAATGTACAGTGGCAAATCATACAATGATAGATTCAATACAGTGTTTAATATGGTTATATATCTCTTAACACAGGAAAGAAATATTTCTCCATTTCCTGCTGCGAAAGAACAGGAAAAGAGTTTTAGGTCACATCCCATCACAGTAAATCAATCAATAGTTGACACACTACTATGTTCCCAGCACTGTGCCAGATGCTGAGGAAGAAACCCAGAAGTATAAGACAGGTCTCCTCCTCTCCAGAAGTTGACACATCTAGATGAGAAAATTATATAAGTGAACTTTTATTATCTGAATGACCTTTGAGCCTCTTTTCCATTTATGATGTGGGGATGGTAATGGTATCTGTCTCATCTGACTGATATGAGAATTAAATAAATACATGAACAATGGTTAGCACAGAGAAAGTCACATAAATGAAAGCTATTCCTACTTTTTATTCTTTTGCTGAACTGTGAGCCCCATGAAGTCATGGATCTCATTTTGCTTACCATTTTTTGCCCAGATCCTAGCATAGTTCCTGACTCATAATAGGCATTTCATATATGTTTCCATGAATAAACAGGAAATGTTAAGTAATGTGACACCCAAATTTCCCATTTGCTTTTTTGTCTTGTCTAACATTGTAACTTTTTTCTTTATTCATAAGATTCTCAAGGGCAAGGAATTAATGCTAATTGTAAGTTATGTACAGTTGGCGCTTAATGTTAAGTAATAATATCTGAGTCAATTATATATATATATATATTGTTATTCAGGGACGTACCCATTGTTTATTAGCCTTTAGCAGGAAATACCTTAAGTGTGAGGGAAAATAGAAGGCATATGGGGTGCAGGTATTTGCTGAGCTGTTCAGTGAACTTCGTTGCTGAAATGTTGCCAAACTCTAAAGTTCTATTGAGAATTCTTAATCAGTCAGCGTATTCTTGTCTCATCTGCAAAGTTACTGCTACATACTATCATTTATGTCTTCTTATTGCTCTAGTTATAGTCAATTAAATAGCCTTCCTCTACCTGAAATGTGTTCTTTTCTTGACAAACTAAGGACACACTCCAGAAAAAGGGTCTGCTGCATGTTCATTCATTCATTCACTTATTCAAGGGCACATTGTGCTGGCCATCATTTTATATTTGGGGAATAAAAGGTGAATTTTAAAAATCTCTCCTCTCAAGTAAGTAGGGGGACTTATTTTTTTTTAAATTTTGCTCTTATGGCATACAAAAAATAACAATGCTTTGGTGAACAAATCTTAAATTTACTACTTGAACGTTTGCCTATGTATGTATCTAGGTAATCACTATATATATATTTTTATATATAAAAACATATACACACACATATATATGTGTGTGTATATGTGTACGTGTGCGTATATGTATGTATGTATGTGTGTGTGTATATATATATATATATATATATATATATATATATATATGTTATTACAGAAAACCCCTTCATGCCCTTTCCCAGTCAGTAATTCCCCGTCAAGAGAGAACAATTACTCTGACTTCTAGCACCCTGGGTTAGATTTACTTTCAAAGAGACATTGAAACTGATCATTTTTATACTCTTTGAAAATACTATACAAAGATGTGTCTAAGGAGATGTTAGATCATAATGGAGCAGAAGGGAACCTAAGAAGTATAAGACAGTAAACCTTTATAGAGGTGGTGACTTTTCAATTATATTTAGAAGAAGGGGTGTAAGTCAGTGAAAAATTGGAGAAAGAGGAACTTCCATGCAGAAAAAAAAAAAGCATGCACAATGACCATTCTGTCTAGTAGATGGTGAGTAGATCATTTTGCTAGACAGTATGTTTGCTGGTAAGAAAGACATGGGGAGTAAGCTAGAAAAGTAAATTTGCTTCAGATATAAGATTTTTATAAAATGTTAGGAGTTTAAATATTGTATCATGAGCAACAGGAGACCAGGAATGATCTAATTGGGGGATGGGGAAAGGATTTGGAAAGGAGTAACGTGAGGATAACTGATATAGCACATCTTTTACTGAATAAGAAAGTACTCTCAGAACCATGAAACCCAAATGACAACTCTACTGTTTCTTCCTGACTAGTATTTTCCAAGGTCTTCTTTAAAACTCTAATTACACTTGTGTTATGGGAGGTGCTAGCAACTTTATGGGGGAAAATGCTCACATGTTTAAATGATTTGGGAAGTACAGGGTTAAACATAGGAGGTTTCTTTCCTGAATAACTTAAGAATGTCTTTCATATGCACACAAGGAATACTGGGAGGAGGGAATATATTTTATTTTACATTTATATTTGGTTTAAAAACCTTTTTTAAAACATTTTAGTTCATCTTGTAGTATGGATAATATTCTGTAGTACATAGTTTGGGAAATGTTGCTACAAGGTAGAATCATTAAAAATGGTCTATTGGAGAGTTGACTTCTACCATGCAGATTCCTGAACTGAGCAGGTTAAGCTGTATCCATGCCTTTCTAAAATGGCATGATTATTGCCATTTTAGATTATTTTAGATTATTGCCATAAGTTCAATCAAATCATCTGTTAACTCAGAGGTTTCCATCTTGGGACATGAACTCCCAGAAATCTTCCAAGGCAGTAACTGAGGATGCTTAGTGGTAAAAGACAGGGAACCCCTGGCCCAATGAAAATATTTGGGGGTGTGTGAATAACATGCTTCTTCAAATCTGAAATGCTGCTCCTGAAAGTAAGATGTCGAAAGGAGACAGGGCTCTGTGAAGGAGAACCTCTCTTGTATAACAAGAAAGGCTCAGATGCTAACTCAGGAACAAGACTGAGAGCTTCGCAGCGCTGAGGTTGAAACAATGAGCATTCTATGCTGTGAGGATGGATTTGCGGCAAATTTTTCCTCTGATTGGGTGGGTTCACAGCCACAACTCTGGGATTGGATTCAAGGGTGAACTGTGTTTGAGTCTGGCTGGCTGGATGTATTGACTAAAACAAATGAAGAGCTCTCCACATGAAAAACAACGAAGTGAATATCTGCAAAGGCTCTTCTTTCTGCAGGCCCTTTAGAAATCATTTGTAAATTAAGATTTTAAGAAAGAGTATCCGTCCTGTGCCTGGTTCAGTTTTATTTTTCTATTCTTAATTGAGCATTTGCCTCCTTATGTTCAAAGATGAAGGGAGAATATATATTTAGTACATACTTAGAATTTTGAGATATAAAATGTCCAATTTCTTATATCTTGATCACAGCAGTAGTCCAGGAAGAATGTGTGGCCTGTTGTTGCCTATAATTCTCAGTATGTGAGTACTAAAATGCAGGAAGAAAATAAAATATTCTCAACAACAGTACACGAAGCATTGATTCTGTTGTGCATTTAAGGTAACAATAACAACTCATAGTAAACTTTCAATGCTTCCACAGTTCACTACAGCCATAGTTTAGAAATAAAAGTACAAAACTTTTGCTAAAGTTACACTTTAGCTAAAGTGTAAGTGTAATTTACTAAAATTACAAAACTTTTTAAAATTTATTTTGTACTATTACTATTTTGCCTACAAGATTTATAGAATCAGCTTGCTTCCAACAGTAGAACTCCCAAATCATACTGTTTCTAAGAATCTATCTTTACGGCAAAGGAAAACCTTCTTGCCATAAATTTTTAATTTATGTCATACTGAAAATAAAAGTAACTCAAAATTAGGAGAATCAAACTATCTGCATTTCTCCTACATAGTTCTCTTTTAAATAAAATGAGCTTTTAAAAATCTGTTATCAGCTTAATATTGCTATGGCCATTTGTTAATAATCAACTTAATTTGTAATGATTGGTTTACTTTCATTTATCATTTATAGAGCCTTATAAATGAAAAAGTACATTCACATTCCTTAATTCACATGCTCTCCACGACACACTCATGTGAGTAGTAGGCACCAGTATATTCCTTTTACAGGAAAGGAAATAAAAAATAAGAAAAGATGTCCTGTTCAGTGTCATTTAATAATCAGAATTCTCACCTGATATCATGAAGAAACTTTATAGAGAATCTAATCATTTAGAGAAATAATTAAATGTGTATATTTAATACTAGAAGGGAGTCCAAATATCATGTGCTCTGATCAGATGTTAATGTGACAGTAAAAGCTCAGAGATATCTAGTCATTTCCTAAGTGTCACCTGCCCCCATCTCCACCATCTTAACTCTTTAGGGGCCAAATGAACACTCTAGTTCCAGATTTTGACACTTGGTTTCTGAACTCTTTTTACTCTCTTAGGAGGATTTACCTCCTTGATTTTTGAAATTTTATTTGTTTTTTCTTGTTTACCAGTCATTTTAATTTCATAGAGTCTTACATTATTTAGAACAGTAAAGAATGATGCAACCAAATTCAATCCAACCTCTTCAGTTTCTTGGTAAGAGAATAAAACCCATTGTGGTTCTATAATTTTCCCAGTACAGCCCATCCATATCCTAAGAGGCATGGCAAATTCTCTTTGTGATGACATAGTTGCCTAATTTATTTGTAAATCTGAACTGAAATTTTATGATTGACAATTCAAGCAGCTCTCTTGCTACATTCCAATTGTACTTGGATGATCACTAGTAAATACTGTTTGTGGTAGGTATTCTCAGAACCAGAAGAGATACAAATGTTAGGGAATGATAAAATTAAGATTCATTACTGTAATACATCATGAAACTGTTGACTATGACTGATAGCACAAAATAGTAATTTCCTTATAAATATTTACCACTGTCCCTTGGAAGAGGTAGAATAAGAAAATGGATTTCATCATGACCACCAGTCCTATAATAAATATTTCCACGTTAAATATATTGAACATTTTTACGTACCATGTAATACATGCAAAATGGAATCTGTGAAAATGTACAGTTTCATGTATATAGTATATACACACATATATCGGGTATGTGTGTGGCATTTAATTCCTATCTGTATACAATAGCATGGTTCAAAAGTACTTTTTCTGTTAGAACTACTGAAGCTTGATTCCCAACACCTTGCTATCTTATCTTCCTTCCCTTCAATCTCTCAGTTAATAGGATTTTTATAAACCAGCACGACAGTGGGCTTGGTAGCTCAGCAGATTAGTCTGTGGGCTTTCATCCTTGGAACCTGGTTCAAATTCAGTCTTGACCAAGATGTCCAATAATCCTCTGTGGGCAGATTGCACTCAAAAGGGCATGAAGCCTAGTTTATCTTTGAACTTGATTTGGAGCTGTTTTTGCAGCCTTCTTAAAACTTGAGGCTTCATTCATGCAACTGAGAAAAAGTACGATATATAGGCATTTGCTTTTTGGCCAGGGGCTAGTTTCCCTTCTAAAAAACACTTAATAAGATGTCTCAAGAAGAAAAAGAAAAAAGGACTTTTCTTATTTTTCTCCTTAATCACCAATATATTAGAAATACTAAAAAGTAAAGCAATATTACTTGTTTTTATTTTTGCACATCTTTACAACCCCTTTATCACAAGGGTCTGATAGTAGTTTTCATTGTCTCCTAATACCATATTCTATCAATTTTATTGCACATGGGCAGACTAATTATAGGGTGATTTTATCATGTGACTCTTTTTTAAAAATTTTATTTATTTATTTATGGCTGTGTTGGGTCTTCGTTTCTGTGTGACGGCTTTCTCTAGTTGCGGCAAGCGGGGGCCACTCTTCATCGCGGTGCGCGGGCCTCTCACTATCGCGGCCTCTCTTGTTGCGGAGCGCAGGCTCAGTAATTGTGGCCACGGGCCTAGTTGCTCCACCGCATGTGGGATCTTCCTGGACCAGGGCTCGAACCCGTGTCCCCTGCATTGGCAGGCAGATTCTCAAGCACTGCGCCACCAGGGAAGCCCCGTATCATGGGGCTCTTTTAATTAAAAGCCTGTGATGAGGCTTCCTCCTTTGTCTGTTCTGCATCACATCCAAACATGCCTGAATTGAAAGTTCCAACCTAACAAACTTTTCTACTTTCTTGTCTGTGGTCAACAACTTTTTAGTTAGGTCGGAAAACAGCACCTCTATGCACCACACTTCTTTCATCTCTGAGCATTTAATTCTGTTACCTCTGCCAACCCTACCCCTTGTCACCTGCTGGAATGCCTTCAGTCCTCTTCTTTTAAGTCCCACATATCCTTTATGGACCAACAGACTTCCTCTCCTCTCAAGCTTTGCTTCTGCTGTATTGCTCCATAAAATCTCAAACTCGTATAAGATAGATCAGAAAAAGCACTAATTTAGGAGTTGGGTAACCAGCTCTGTATTGATTTCTATTTCAGTAATTATCTGTGTGATCTAGAACAAGACATTGATGAGGATGAGGGTGATGGCAGTAAAAGAATAAAAACAATTATAGTCATTTTCTGATCACCTGCTAGATCCTAGGCCCTGTGCTGGGTGATTTTTTTCTAAAATTTATTTCAACATGTCACCATGAATATATAAGCCTAATATTCAGCCCTAAAAATAACTTATATGTAAGAGTCACTAACACCTTTTATAGATAAGGGCACGGAGAACTTTAAGCAATTTGCCAGGTAGCAATAAAGCCCAAAATTCAACCCAGTTCTGTTTGATTGCTTTGCTTGATTTCTAACATTGGCCCTACCAATTCTCTCTTCTTAATCTCTCTGAGTTTCACCTGTCAAATAAGGGGATCTCAACAGATGATCATGAAGTCCTTTCAACTTAAGAACTGCAATGGTTTTACAAATTCTTGTTTATACTGCACAATATAATATTTTTCTTCGAAAGTTAGTTGCAGGTTAGTTCTCTCCTCTTTAATAGAATAGATGTACCTACATAGAGAGATATAGATATAGATATAGTGTATATTTGTAACACAGTCAATGCTGGGTATTCAGTTAAGATTTTTTTGATAGGCAAAACAAACATTTTTTAAATACATAGACTATAGTATTTTACTTGCACTAAAAGCAGAAATAAAACACTCCAGAATCCACTCAATTGAAAGATTTACTTTACAAGGTTTTGAATCCTTCCAACTTTGAAGAAAGTTTTATTTTAAGGAACTAGGACAACGCAGTGAGCAAAATTTCTATAAACTAAAACTTAAGAGGTATTTGAATATTCTTAATGTCTTTGTTATGCACAATCCCAATACTATGAACTTTCAAACCTTTTAAAATAGGAAAGTATTGAGTGACATATAATTTTGAAAGACACTATTGTCTATTATTACTAATTATAAGCAGATGTATTCAGAATGAATAATATTTGGAAAATGGTCATGACCTTTTATTCCTCAAAATTGTGGAGGAGCTAGAATGGCTAGCAAATTCTCCATTAGCAGTTAATGAAGTCTGAAAATCTATTCTCACAAATATTTATAAAAATGATAACTAAATGTTGAGAAAAAAAATTAATGTTCAAATAAATCTTTTTCCTCTCAAGCCTTTTGTGCAGGTACCCTACATTAATAGGTATCAAGTTGGAATGATTATAATATCCATTTGCACTGAAAGATTCTAATAATGAAATTTGTCCTTCCATTTTGCTGTTTACTTGATCCACTCATCACTTGCATAATTGAGAGCAGTAGTTAAATTTTTAGAAATTGCCCAGTTACTTATGCTTACACTTTATTGGTGCCAAATCAGATGTGAACAGTTGATTGATCTGCTGGAGTTGTGATTAGCGTACCAGGTAAGAAAACATGTGGTAATTGATCAGTCAACCTAGAAAGAGTCTTTTAAGTCCCCACTATAGCATCAAGAAAATTAGGACATTTTCTTGCTTACAAAAAATACCTCTCTGGTTCAAAAACATCATATTCAGTATTTATTTAATCAAAAATTTAAATGAAACCCTATGAAATAATAATCATTTTGGAATAACTTAGATTTAAATCTTGGCTTTGCTGTTTACTGGACATTGGAATAATCCCTTCATATCTATAAATCTCCATTTCCTTATTTTGAAATGTAAGCAGTAAAAATGTCCTTTCTGTGGGGTTTCTGTAAGGGTTAAATGAGAGATTGCATGTGAGTTTATCAGAGTGCCTCACACATAACACATATTTAATATATGTATATGTTCAATTAATGAATGGAAAATTAGGCATATTAATGTGATCTCAGTGGCATGGTTGAGGAAAATTTCAGGACTTTCAAGAAGAAAGAATTAGTTGGATCGGGGAAGATAAACCATGTAAGAGCGTTTTAGTCTCACACATTCTTCCTGCATGTGCTCCAATAATCTATATTAAAAGATTTAGTCTGGGACTGAATATACTCTAGGATTAAGAGTATTTTATCCTATTTTTTTCTACCCTATTCTATACAGTTCACACATTTATCCACCTATATTTTATGCTAAAAGGATTATAGGTGAATATGAAGATGCATCTAGACACAAAACCCACCCATAGCCTGGGGGCCTGGAATCTGAGATTAGGAGATATTCTAAACAGCTTCCATACTTCAAACACCCTGATCTTGCAATGATTATTCTTAGCATACTTCATTTATCCTTTCATTCTTTTCAGCAAGCTTTGATTACTGTGCGCCTGGCACTCTGATTAGTGAAAGGTATATCATCATAAATAAAAAATGCTCCATACCTCTGTGGATCTGATCATCTGGAGCAGTCGTGGGCAAACTGTAGCCCACAGACCAAATCTGTCTAACCCATTACTCGTTTTCGTAGATAAAGTTGTTTTGGACACAGACACACTAATTCATTTACATATTGTGACAGCTTTCACACTAGATCGAGAGAGTTCAGTAGTTACCACAGAGACCTTAGGCCCGCAAAACCGAAAATATTTATCATCTGTCACTTTGCCAAAACTATTTGCTAACCTCTGGTCCAGAGGAGAAAGCAGACATTTAATAAGAAAATACATACATATTTAATTTTAACAAAATTGTTGGCAGGTGCTATAAGAAAAAATAATATGGCTCATCTAACTGGGATGCTCTGCTCAGGCCACAGTAACAACATATCTAGTAACCTCAAATCTCAGTGGCCTAACAATACAACAAAAGTTTATTTTTTGTCCACACAAAACTAGCTGTGATACAGCCAACCCCCTAAGACAACTGTTCTTGTGATGTCTTGGTGGTGACCTACGTAGGTCCTCGGGCTCCACCATCTCAACAGTTCACCGTTAAAAGGGAAGAGAGTCTGAAGAATCATGCTGAAGGTTTTCACTGCCCCAGCCTGGAAGTGACACTTGCCATTTCTGTTCACATGTCATTGGCCAGAGCTAGTCACATGACCCTGCCTAACTGCACAAAGACTGGGGAGGAAGGAACTGAAGTCCAGGCATTGCTGAGCACTAACAGGGAAGTCTTCTTGAGAAAGTTACATTTAATCTGAAACCTGAATATAGAGAATGAGTCAGACAGGTAAAGAGTGAGCCATACTATAGTTGAACAGAGGAGACAGGATTTGAGGAGATGAAAACAACAAACAAATAAAAGTGAGGTCTTGGTGTGTTCTAAGAACCAAAGAGAGCATTGAACTGTAGGGAAAGTGGACTAAGATGCTATTGGGGGAGAATTCAGAAAAAAAGATCAAGCTGGGCCTTGTAATTCTGTGTAAGTTTGGATATTTTTCTCTGGGCAGTCAGTGAAAGCTTTTAAACACAGGCCGAACATCAACTCATTTATGTTATAAAAGAGCCGCACTACCTTCTGAACAGAAAATGGATTGGAGAATTTGTCTATGTCATGCAAACCCAGATGAATTTTTTTCTTTTATTGTGAATTCCTTTTGCTGAGCATCTCAGTCTATTACAGAAATTAAATTAGATTTTTTGCCAATGAAGGTCATAAAACAGTTATAAGAATTAATTTAGAAATATTCTATTATAGAGATTAAGACATACACATATACCAAAAAATTATTTCCTTGAGAAATTCAACCTCATACGTGCCACAAATCCCCCTAACCCACCCTTGTTCATATAGATCATGTGCCAGCAAGGAGACAGACATTAACGGTGAAGAACCATATCAGGAGCCTCTTGTTTTCCTTGCTATAAAATGTAGCTTGTGGAACCACTCCATCCTGAAGAAAACCCCGTTTATCCTCTCATTTCATTTCCTGTCTCTCTTCAGGTGCCAAACAGTCTTTATATGTTAAAGAGATGGATTTTTATGAAACAGAAAAATAGCATTTTTTGGTTGACTCTTAGGTATAAATTTTATAAATACTAGATAATAAATTATGGAGCATCAAATAATATATGTGCTGTTATAAATTTAATTTTGATGTTTTCATGACTAGCTAAACAACATAACTCATCCACAGCGTAATCACACCTTTTATAACAGTCCTTCTATATCAGGTTAATTACAGTCTCCCGTGTCTGACAAGAGTTTTATGACAGCTGAAAACAGTTTTCATTTCTCTTTTTAAGTGGGTGATATCTTTTCTTCTTTGGGGCTCATTTTATCAGTTGTATTCAACATGAACTAAGAAAGAATGTTCTAAATTCCACAGTTCACATTTTTGGAAATTGCTAAGATTCTAAATGCAGTTCTGTGGATTCTTTTCCCATTCTAAGTAAACCCTGAATTTTACACCACGTATCATCTTCTTCCAGACACTTTCTAAAAGGAGCCAAGTAAGAACCAGCTTCTTTTATGACTATTGACTCTAAGACAATCTGCCAGGAATGAGAAACAGTTTGCATCTTCTCTCTTTGAGATAGATTCTTCTAAGCACTCATGACTCTGACATGCCCTAAAATTGAAGGAGTAAACCTCCTTGGGAGGAATGGTGATTTTCAAAACAGTAAAGTGCTCTGAATTTAGAAATATCTTTATGTATCAGAGGAGAACTATTGGACAAATTCACAAGAAATGATATTTACCTTTTAAATATTATTTGAGATAGGAAATGGAATGAATGCAAGTCCATATTTTAAAAATATAAGCTATGGTTCTACTTATTCTGTGACAGCATGAAAAATCACATATGTAATCAAGAAGAGAAATAAAACATAAACTATGTCTTTCCATGTAGAATACTGTCACATCAAAGTTATTTGTTTGCCAATTGCCCCCTAATTATTGTTTTTCATGCTCTATTTATGAGAATAAGAATAGTTTTATTTTGATAACAAAAAAAGTTATATGGTGAATTAAGGCAGATGATACCAAAGAAGTTGATGAAGTTAAAAAAGAATTTACAGGATTATAAGAGTTAATCTTGGGTGTTTAATATGTGTCAGGCACTGTGCTAAACACTTTTCAGATATTCTCTTTTTTAATCCTTATGAAAACTGTGAGGTGGAGATGATATTCCCATTTTACAGGATACAAAATTAAATCTTAAGCATTTGCTTGATGTTGTAGGGGAAAATGCATATAGCAGATCAGAAATATAAATCTAGTCATTTTCTTCAACCCAATTTTAAATCTTAATTTCACCTAACTTGCACTATTCCTTTCATAAACAAGAAAATTAAAGAGACATTTCCATATTCCAAAAAGACACTGGATCTTGAAAGCAGTTTGTCACAGGGATTAAGTAGATTAATGATAGTTCAATGATCATAAGCATAGAACAGTCTTTTATGTTATACTGCTAGTCTCTGAGTCACTGGACAGTTGATTTAAGCGATGTAGTTAAGTGTTTACTTAGCTGTTTACAAAAAAAGTGTCTATGTGTAGATGATTATGAGGAGATAACACAACACCAAGGATGACTGATGATACAGTGTTAAAACAGTAACCACTCTCTAGCTGATTGTATTTTATTTAAAATAAGTTTTAAATTTGGGTCAAGAAAGAATTATAATTATAGTTAGCTGTTCAAAATAAAAATGCTTCCCTTAAGTATGATGGCATTATGGTAGGTACTTTGCCTAAATTAAGTAATTTGAGCTCTGTAACCGATCATTATCCACTTCTTTTAAAACAGATGAAGCTTTAAAAAGTTAAATAACTCATCAGGGTCACAGAGCTAGTAAACAGAGAAGGGATTCAATAATAGATCTTTCTGTCAGTATACAAATATGTGTATGTGTTTACCTTTGAAACATTGCTTTCTATCAGATACATTGTAAATAATATGAGAAGAAACAGGTTTTTGTTTAAAAACTCAATTAGCAAGAGTTAACAAATTGACATAGCTAAAAATCAAATGCAGTTTTTCCTTGTATTAATTAAAACATGGTTTTCAGAGTAAGGAAGGGGCTAGTCTAGCTGTCCTTACTCTGAAGGGTTCAGACCACACCTGGAAACCTGGCTGCCAGCTGGAGCCACAGACTTGAAAAACATTGACAAATGGCAGAAAGCAATAGACATCAGATTGGTGACCATCTCTCCCAAGGAGTAGTTAAAAGAACAAAAGATGTTTAAGTTGGAGAATTTTTTTTTTTTAAGTGTTAACAGTTGGGTTGAGCAAGATAATTGTTTTTATGTTTTTAAAGGATTTATTTTTTGTATGAAAAAGTTAAATATTTTAGTGTGACTGTAAAAGACATAAGGACAAGTGATAGATTCTAGTACAAAGCAGTTTTAAACTCAGTATTAAGATAATTAATATATAACTCTAAAATCCAATATGAGTAACTTTAGGAGAATTTTCTTTGGGACTAGAGCTTTACAGCTTTAAATACTTATGCCTGCTGTATCTGTGACTTTCCAATTTGTACTCAGAGTCTAGAATTATCTGTACTCAGATAATTCTACTGATTGCTTTCAGGCTTGACAACATATTTTATTTTAAAAATTTTATTAAAAAATATTTTCTCTAGTATTTGTATGTATTTGGAGATGATGGGAGGGTTGGGAATGATTTTACATTGAATAGCCATTCCAAAGGAAAGTTCCAAATCTTCTTCATTTTGATTGTTATTCAATGATTTTGGAAAGGTTGGGCAGCAACTTGGCAACTGTCCCAAGACTAGAAATCTGGTCTTATGGTGATTCACTATTTTTAACCATTAGACCACATTGTTCTGAGTTTATAAATAAATTGTTTCATCTTCTCCATGATCTGGACTATTCTTAAATTGTCCACAAAGATACCCACAGTGAAAATATAAAGCTTGAAAGTTGTACTGTTTCATTGTTATCTTCAAAAGAAAAGCTTCCATAATCTCTCAGCGTTCCCTTTCATGGACCCTGACCCTTATTCAGCAAGTTATGTTTGGGATCCAACCTAAATTTCTTCTAGCTGTGGTCTCAACTTATTGCCTCTGCCCTTCTGCATTGCAGTTAAAAAGAATTCTGTCTGAAACAGAATTTTTTTCTATAGTTCAGGTCTTTGTGTTTGCCCATACAATTGGGTCCTTGTTTTAGTAGATATTGCAAATTAGGACTGTTTACAGGTGGTTTATTTGTGTTATGGGTTTTTATTAAAAATTAGCCAAATGAAATTCTTTCAAATTATTTTATTGATTATCTGGCTTATACATTATGTATTTTAATGTTTATATGTACATATGTATAAATATATATGTATATTTTATATATATATAATTTAAACCTATGACCATGTACATGGTAGGACCAAGTTGTGTGCTTATGTGTGAGAAGGTTTTTTGTGTGTGCTTTGTCTTTTACAAATTGATTTCTACAGTGCCCATTTAAGCCCTATTTCTCTCTGTTCTAAGAGAGACTTAAACATTTTCTAGTTCAAAGTCCTTTCATTCCTGTGTACTTTGTAGCTTGCTAATTCTGGCAGTTATTTCTAATAATTTATTACTCTAAATTAAAGCTATTAAATTAATGCCATACAGTTCAACTTTGTGAGGTTTATTAATATTTCCTTTCCACAGTTCTCTCGTATATGAGGGCAAAGACTAGGAGTCATGGGGTTTTAAGTTGCCATATGATTAATAGTGTGGCACCTGGAATTTGACATCTGGCAAGTATATGATAATCCCCTACCTATAAAAGATAAATGAAGCACTCCTAAGGCTGTATATTTCAATAATTTTTTTAAAAAAAGAAAAAAAAAGGCTCTGGATAAATTCTAATCTAAATAAGTTTAGCGACTGGTGTTTTGTTTGAAGTCAGTCAGTGCATCTATCTTTATTTAAGCAAATATTTATCAAGATGCTTTACTATGTATTAGGCCCTCTTCCTAAGTGATGTGGATATGGATACTGCAGTGAACAAAACAGAAAAATATTCCTGCTTTCATAACATTTACCTTCTGGAGGGGGAGAGATAAAAAGTAAAGAAAATAAATAGGTAAAATATGTAGTGTGATAGATAGCAATACATGCCATAGAGTAAAGGAGGAAGGGTGGCAACTGCCTGAAGAGATGAAGGGAGGGTTTAGTTTTTAAACACGGTGGCCAGGGAGGCCACACTGAGGAAGAGTACGTTTGAGTAAATACCCAGGTAGCTGAGGGAGCCAGCCCTGCCCTTATGCAGAGAAAGAATGTGCCAAGAGAATGGAGCTAGCTGACAAGGCCCTGAAGCGGGAGATTACCTGAGATGTTCCAAGCACAGAAAAGAGCCTGTGTAATGGCCACCTCTCCTCACAACCATCCAAGGGCATCTGATCTCACACAGGATGTAAACCAAAGTGTTTGCAGTGGATTCTAAAGAAGGCCCTGCAAGATTTGCGTTCGACTGAGAATAGATTCAAGTGGAAACAGGGTGAAAAGAAAAGGGTAAGCATTTAGAGAGCTATTATAATTACCAGAGAACCAATGACAGCCGGTTGGACCAGGATGAAAACAGTGGAAGTTGCCATGTGTTCAAATTGCATATGTATTCCGAAGGTAGCAGCAACAGACTTTGTTAATGAATCTCGTGCGGGTGTGAGAGAGAGAAGCAAGCGTAATGCAAGTTTTTGACTTGAGTAAATGAAAAAATAAATTTGGTATCTACAGTTCAACTCCAAAGGAGGTAAACATGATGAGGAAAAGAGAAAGGAACGATTTTTGCTTTCCAGACGCTAGATACTTAACTTGCGCCCTGATGAGTTGTATTAAGTAAGGAAAGCACAGAAGGAGTCTGTGAAACACCTATACTAAGACTTTCTCCTTAAAGACCACCTTACCTGCCAAACACGTCAGTCGTTTTCTCAATAACTTACTTGAAAACTTCCCAATTTGACAACAGGGAACATAGACTTTGGAGTCAGAAAAACCTGCATATATATCAGATCTGTGCCACTCATTGGTCCGGTTAATTTTCTGATCTCCACAAAGTATTTTTTGCTTTAAATTAAGTAATTAATAACATACACAAATAAATTGGTTTCTAGCACACAGTAGCTGCTTAATAAATGGAAGCTACTCTCATTGTTGTTATTATTCTAACTATTATAAACCTTGTCATTTGGCTAAGATTAAAGACTGTACCTATTTCTTATCTGTCAAGCCCTTTTAAAGAATATTAGAATAACACAGTCTGCTGAGTTTATATAATTAATATGTGGCTGGTGATGAATTCATCAGCTTACTTGTTTTTTAAATGAAGAGAAAACTAGAAGAAATAAGCAATCACAAGATAATTTTCCTGGCCTTATGAGTGAAATCTAACCCAACTGGGAACAATCTTGTTTATCGTGAAGGCCTGGATATTATACATGAGTCATAAACACTGCATCCCTCTCTCAGCACTAATTATATAAATCAGTAGATGCTTTAGAGCATGCATCTTATCAACCAAATCCAGACAAACTATGCTATCATTAAGTAATTTTATGAAACTAATTGCCTGTGTTAAAAATCTATCTTCTGTTTTTTCTTCAATTGAAGACTTTGTCTTTTACCAGGGATGGGAGTGTTTTCCTGTCATCCAAGGAAAGCTAGCCCCAAGGCTTGGAAAAATGGCCTAGCAAGGTCTCCTGATGCAAATCAATAGCTAAGCAATATTCATAATAAAATATATGATTTTTTAGTATTATTAAAATTATTATTACTATTCATAGTATTCATATATATTCATATATCATCTTTTCTTAGCCCCCCACCTGTTTTATATTTGTCCTTGACTCTAGGAAAAGAGAACATAATTTATCAACTCTTTCAACAGTTATCTATTCAACCTTTTTATATTCATTCCCTTCACTGGGCTGGTTGTGAATTATAAGGCAATTAATAAAAAATAGTCCCCTGCCTTCAAGAAGAATACTCTCTAGAGCAGGGCTTTCTAAACTGAAGTCAAGAGGATATTGTTTTGGAAGATGAAAATTAGTGTGCTGAGGAAATAAAGTGGATTGTTGAAGCATTAACAATGCTTCCTTGTTGTAAGACTTTTTGGAAGCTTTATAAGCTACAGAATATTTTGACTTTGCAAAGGATTGCTTAGTATAAAGCATTTTTAAGCTTATTTAATCAAGAAACATTTCTTCAATTAAGAGCTTTAGAATATTATTTGTCACTAAGAAATGCTAGTCTGATGCCACTCAAACATATACCCAGTAATTTACAACTTCAATATCATGCTGACAGTCATTTAGCCAATGAACAAGTTAATGTAATGAAATTTTTTGAATTACAGTGTTGGTACTTGAAGGTCACTTGAAGATCATTTAATCACTATGCCCTTCTCCCAGCCTTTGCTTCTACTTGATACACACAACTTATGAGCCAATTGAAAAAGCTAAGTCTTCACGGTTGACTCCAATCCAAGTTGGTCTACTAGTCCTACACGTGGTCACTGGATCTGAAGCTATGCTACAGTGGGTATTATACCATCCATCAGAATCTCCTGAGATTATATATATATATATATATATATGATTGCAACCACTTGTATTATGAAGGCAAGGGCTATGCCTCTGCTTTCTTTGTATGCAATGCTGAATTAATTAAGAGGCGCCAAGAACTGAGCATTTGAAGGTCCATGCTCCATATGCTTTCAGACAACATACATTTACTGTGCTCATCTTAAGAGCAAAGCACGGTTCTAGGCACTGGGGCTATAGCTATGAATAAAACAAACAAAGCATCTATGATCATGGAACTTACATTGCAGTAGTCATGTCAGACAATAAGCAAATCAGTAAGTAAATATACAGTATAATGGCAGAGAATGATAACTCTATAAAGAAAAATAAAGCAGAATAAAAGAAAATGATTAAAGTGTTTTAGGAAGGCCTCTCTAAGAGTAAGAATATTCTATTGAAGGAAACAGTGAGTATGGAGGCTCTGACATGAGAGAATGCATAGTGGGCTCAAAGAGCAGCAAAGAATTAAGTCCAAGAAACGGGATTAAGATGAAGAGTGCCATGAAAAAAATCAGAAAAATATTTGATAGGGATCATTTGTTAAATAAGATTTGAAAACAAAGAATTACACATAATTAGAAGCATGATAAAGTTAAAATAATCTCTTTAGTGTTTTGGTTTTTAAATTTTAATATTCTTGTCATACAATACAGAAGTTGGTTGAAGGTACTTTCCTCTAACTCAGTGTCAGTTGTGGAGCTGAACAATCAGATGAAACGGAAGCAATTATTTTTTTTCCTTTCTTTTTAAAATGTTTGTTGAGGTAAAATTCGTATAACATAAATTTAACCATTATAAATGAATAATTCATGGGCATTTCGGTCATTCACAATGCTGTGCAACTGCCACCTCTATCTAGTTCCAAGATATTCTCTTACACAAAAGGAGGCCCAATATCCATTAAGAAGTTGCTATCCCCCCACCCACCAACCCCTGGAGGCCACCCATCTGCTTACTATCTCAACCAATTTTTTTAAAGCTTTGATGGCAGATACTTGACTAATAAAATTTTAAGAGATTTAAAGTGTGCAACATGATGATTTGATCTACAGGCATACCTCAGAGATATTGCCGGTTATGTTCCAGGCCACTGCAAGAAAGCAAATGTGGCAATAAAGTGAGTCACACAAATTTTTTTGATTTTCCGATGCATATAAAAATGTAAACAGTATAGTGTAAACAGTTATGTTTACACTATATTGTAGTCTGTTGGGTGTCTGTAGTGTTATATCTAAAAAAACAGTGTACATACCTTAATTTAAAAATACCTTGCTCAAAAATGCTAACCGTCATCATCTGATTGTTTAGTGAGTCATGATCTTTTTTCTAGTGGAAGGTCTTGCCTCCATGTTGATGGCTGCTGGCTGATCAAGGTCATGGTTGCTGAAGGTTGGAGCAGCTGTGGCAATTTCTTAAATAAGACAATAATGAAGTTAGCCACTTGGATTGACTCTTCCTTTCACAAATGATTTCCCAGCAGCATGCAGTTCTGTTTGATAGCATTTTACCCACAGAACTTCTTTCAAAATTGGAGTCAATCTTCTCAAACCTGCCAGGGCTTTATCAACTAAGTTGATGTAATATTCCAAATCCTTTGTTGTCATTTCAGCAGTCTTCAGAGCCTTTTCACCAGGAGTAGATTCAATCTAAAGAAATTGCTTTATCTTCCTCATGCATATGAAGCTACTCCTCATTTGTTAAAGTTTTATCACAAGATTATAGCAAACCAGTCACATCTTCAGGCTCCACTTCTAATTCTAGTTCTCTTGCAATTTCCACCACATCTACCATTACTTCCTCCACTGAAGTCTTGAACCCCTAAAAGTTTTCCATGAGAGTAGGTGTCTAATGCTTCCAAAGTTGAGATTTTGACTCTAATGTTGAGATTTTGACTCTTCTCATGAATCAAAAATATTTTAATGGAATCTAGAATGGTGAATGATTTCCAGGAGGTTTCAATTTACTTTGCCCAGATCCATCAGAGGAATCACTAACTATGGCAACTACAGCCTTATGAAATTTATTTCTTAATGACTTGAAAGTCAAAATTACACCTTGATCCATGGTCTGCAGAATGGATGCTGTGTTAGCAGTCATGAAAACAACATTAATCTTTGTTGTACATCTCCATCAGAGCTCTTAGGTGACCAGGAGTATTGTCCATGAGCAGTAATACTTTGAAAGGAATCTTTTTTTTTTCTGAGCAGTAAGTCTCAATAGTGGGCTTAAAATATTCAGTAAGTTATGCTATAAACAAAGGTGCTGTCATTCAGGCTTTTTTATTCCATTTATAGAGCACAGGCAGAGTAGATGTAGCACAGTTCTTAAGGGCCCTACGATTTTTGGAATTGTCAATGAACACTGGCTTCGACTTGCAATCACCAGTTACATTAGCCCCTAAAAAGAGAGTCACCCTGTCCTTTGAAGTCAGGCACTGACTTCTCTTCTCTAGCTATGAAAGTCCTATACGTCATCTTTTTCCAACATAAGTCTGTTTTGTCTGCATTAAAAATTAGTTGTTGGGCTTCCCTGGTGGCGCAGTGGTTCAGAGTCCGCCTGCCGATGCAGGGGACATGGGTTCGTGCCCTGGTCCGGGAGGATCCCAAATGCCGCGGAGCGGCTGGGCCCGTGAGCCATGGCCGCTGAGCCTGTGCGTCCGGATCCCGTGCTCCGCAATGGGAGAGGCCACAACAGTGAGAGGCCCGCGTACCACAAAAATAATAATAATAATAATAAATAATAAATAAATCAGTTGTTTAATATAGCCACCTTCATGAATTATCTTTGTTAGATCTTCTGGACAACTTGCTGCAGCTTCTACATCAGCACTTGATGCTTCACCTTGCATTTTTATTTTTATTTTTTTTTATTGAGATATAGTTGATTTACAGTATTACATAAGTTTTCAAGTACTTCACCTTGCACTTTTATGTTATGGAGATGGCTTCTTTCCTTAAGCCTTATGAACCAACCTCTACTAGCTTCTGACCTTTATTCTGCAGCTTCCTCACCTCTCTTAGACTTTATTGACTTGAAGAGAGTTAGGGTCTTACTCATAATTAGGCTTTGGCTTAAAGAAAAGTTGTGGCTGGTTTGATCTTCTACCCAGACCACTAAATCTTTCTCTCTATCAGCAATAAGGCTGTTTCACTTTCTTATCATTCATATGTTTATCAGAGTAGCACTTTTAATTTCCTTCAAGAACTTTACTTTGCATTCACAGGTTGACTAACTTGTGTAAGAGGCCTAGCTTTCGGCCTGTCTCAGCTTTCAACATGCTTTCTCACTAAGCTTAATCATTTCTAGCTTTTGATTTGTCAGTGGAGCATTCAGAAGATGCACAGTATTTAATGATTAAGCTCGTTGTCTTATAAGGGTGTGGTTCACAGAGCTCCTAAACAATTACATTACGATTGTAACATCAAAGATCACTGGTCAGAGATCACCATAACAAATAAAATAATACTGAAAATTTTGAAATATTGTGAGAATTACCAAAATGACAAAGATAAAGAAATAAACTAAGCAGCTGCTGCTAGAAAAATGGTGCCAACAGACTTGCTCAAGGTGGAGTTGCCACAACCTTCTATTTGTGAAAAACACAATATCTGTGAAGCATGATAAAGGAAGGCACAATAAAACGAGGTATGACTGTACATATACGTTGTGAAAGGTTTCTCTCTTAGTTGTTTTTACTTATAACATTCTAGACAAATTCATTGAGATCTATTGATTCTAATCTATATTGTGCCCATACTTTGCCAGAACTCTAAGTGCATAACCTCTCTCTCCTCCAAACACCTGACCAAAGTAACCTCTCAATGTAGTTTGCTTAAATGTTCTCTTAATTTATATTCCCCTCCACACACACACACCTTAATTTTATGGAGAAGGACTTTAGGAAATTAGTGATTAAATAATTCACTAAAGATTACATAGCTGTTTATCACAAATCTAGGACCAATACTTAGGTCTTATAGTAAATCTCAGTTTTTGTAGTTTATGTAGGACCTCTAGGCAATGAATTTGGAGAAAGTTTGTGGCTTCTTTATGTCACCTCATAGCACCTAGTAAAGCACCTTTCCATGAATCCTGGAAGTTTTTGATGAATATGTTGAAAGAACATAAATCTTCACTGGAATATCAGCCTACATACACAGAACTATTCTAAAGATCTGTATTAACACTGATCTTACTAACAATTAAGGGTCTAAGAAAGCAATGAGAAGTATTAAGAGAAAAGGAAAAGCTGGAGATGAATGCAAATGCATCTGTTGCTTTCCTCCAGGGATCTAAATCAAATCCTCATTGTATAATTTGATTTGGTTACTCATTGTTTCTAATTAGAAATAATCACATTCACATGATTTCCCCCTCCTTTTTAGTTTTTCACCAAAATTGCTTTGCTCAATTATGCCACTTTATGGTTTCATATAATTTGTATCTCTTGACTCAACAGTTCCCCACATCATTTGGAATGTATTTTATTTTTTTTTAAGAAATGAAAGTTTGAGAGCTATTTTCAAACTTCGCCTGAGACTTAAGTAGCTCTGGTAAGTGCAGAAGCATACTAAAAGCAAACTGAGGAATACTTGAAAGTTCAAAACTAGGATGACGCTTATTACTAACTATATGTGAAATTAATTAAAGATTTAATTACTTGAGAAAAAATAAATTGGCAGTTTCTACTTTTTCAGTCATTAAATACATGTCTATTGCTCTAAGGGCTTTGAGTGCATGTACAAAAAATAGACTATATGTGCTTTGATGTTGCAAGATTTTTTTAACAGAATTTCAACTTAAATATATGCTACAGTCTTAGCTTTTTATCCCAAATATGCCAACCTATTTTCTCTTTTTTAAAAAAAGTGTGTGTGTGTGTGTGTGTGTGTGTGTGTGTGTGTGTGTGTTCACCAAGGTGCTTAAATACTATTAGATGATTTTCGCTTTTTTAAAAAATATATCATTTTTATAAAATGGCATGTAGAATTATAGAGGACTTTCAGGCTCATTTATAAATAAACTGTGACGGGTGAGTATGTTATGGCTAAACATAGAACATAGCTAAACACAGAACTAATAAGGACACGGAAGCTCCATAGAATAGTGCTCCTATGGCTTGCTGTCTACTACGTGATTCAGTAGATAGCAGGAATGGGGGTACAAGAGGGAAGTGGTAGAAATGGACATATTAAAAATTTCTTTTCTTTTATCCTATATATTTGTGTGTGTAATTATAACTTAATTGTGATATATCATAACACTTTTTTCCTTCTGTCCCAGTTTTCTTATTAGTTGTCCTTGCTTTCGTCAGTAAAACCTTAAAAATACATCAATGCAACAAAAACCCATTATACATCTATTTTTATATCTATTCCAAGTCCTAGGGCTACAGTGAAGTACAAGATAAAACATTTACATCTTTAGTGGAAAATAAGAATATTAAACAAGTAGGGATATAAACAATATAAGTTTATGGATGAGTGATGAAGAAACTAGATCAATGAGTGGGGTCATTTGGTGGTTTTTAAGTTGATTGGGTGTTCAGGGTGGTATCTCTGAAGAAATAGCCTTTTTTGTGGAGATCTGCCTGAAGAGATCAGGAACCAACCATCAGAAGACTTTGGAGACCAATGTTTCAAGAAGAAAATGTAGCAAATATATGCTAACGCTTTGAGATGAGAATGAACTTGCCGTACTGAGGTCCTTATGGCTCCATATGGTTCAGTACAGCTAGAATGAAGATGTGAAAAGGGTTCCAAGATGAAGGCATAGCAGCAGGGAGTGAGATAATGTAGGGCCCTGAAGGCCACGAAAATGCATCTGGACATTGTACGTAATTTTAAAAGCAGTTGGCCTTAATTTTATTTGTTTATATAGACCATAAAATTCAAAGTTAATTGTCCACAATTCAGTCATGTCACCCACAACCAAGAGATCATTTGTTTTAGGGGGGGAAAGATGTAGAGGCACTATTCCCCATAAAAATCCACTGAAAGTATTATTAGTTAGTAGATATCCATGTCTGAGATCCAGTTAACTACATTTGCTTCCTTTCAAATTTAAAATTTTAATAATATTGCAGGAAAGGTACAGTAATTTATCCTTATGCATTCTAACAAAGTGAAGACTAAGAGTTTTCTCCTTGTTTTTTGCCATAATTTTATTTTCATAATTTATTTTTTATTTTCATTTAGAGAATGAACATCCATAGACAATACAAACTTCTAAAAATGGAGATAATTAGGATGAACAGTTCTGCAAAATGATCTATATTATATGGACACCAGTAATGGAATTTTCCATGGAACAATTTGGGTTATTTCTTACCTGTGCTTTTTAGAATAATTTGGTTTCTCCTGAACCATGGGTAAAATGTGATCTGTGCGTAAAAAGAAAAGATTAGTAGTAGTAACATAATGTTATCTTACTTTTGGTATTTCCAAATTTAAAATTAATTCAGAAACTATAAGTGTAAAATATGAGAGCTAACTGATTTTTTTAACATCTTTATTGGAGTATAATTGCTTTACAATGGTGTGTTAGTTTCTGCTTTATAACAAAGTGAATCAGTTATACATATACATATGTTCCTATATCTCTTCCCTCTTGCATCTCCCTCCCTCCCACCCTCCCTATCCCACCCCGCCTATCCCACCCCTCTAGGTGGTCACAAAAGACCGAGCTGTTCTCCCTGTGTTATGCGGCTGCTTCGCACTAGCTATCTATTTTACTTTTGGTAGTGTATATATGTCCATGCCACTCTCTCACTTTGTCACAGCTTACCCTTCCCCCTTCCCATATCCTCAAGTCCATTCTCTAGTAGGTCTGTGTCTTTATTCCCGTCTTGCCCCTAGGTTCTCCGTGATCTTTTTTGTTTTCCTTACATTCCATATATATGTGTTAGCATAAGGTATTTCTTTTTCGCTTTCTGACTTATTTCACTCTGTATGACAGACTCTAGGTACATCCACCTCACTACAAATAACTCAATTTTGTTTCTTTTTATGGCTGTATATATGTGCCACATCTTCTTTATCCATTCATCTGTTGATGGACATTTAGGTTGCTTCCATGTCCTGGCTATTGTAAATAGATGACAGCTAACTGATTTTAATTGAAATTTTATATCCACTTGCATAAAGCATTGTTATTTCCCTTGAACCCCTTTCAATTCATCAATCTGTTTGGCTGCCTTGTGAGTTACAGGATAAGTACAAATGTTTATGTGGTGCCATCATAGGAAAGCAAAATAATTAGGGTGCTTTTAATACCTTGAATGAAGGGAAAACAATAGTAAACCTAGGACCAAATAGTAATTTAAATAGTCCTCAGCCAAATTAGATCTGGCTATTCCAATTTTGAAATCAAACAACCTTGATTTGAATCTCAGCTCCAGTCCCATTGACCTCAGATAAGTTCCTTATCATCTTGAGACCATGTTTTCTCAGTTGCCAAATGGGGATAATAATGCCCACCTCACATGGTTACTGTGAAGTTGAGATGATATAAAGTTCTTGGTAGAGTAACTGGGATATAATATTTGTATTATACACTCATCCTGTATAATGTCAAAATACCACTGTATCATTGATTTCCACATTCGGGATGGAAAACTGTATCAGGACATGTGCATCTAGTTTTCCTTTGAACATTCTTTTTTTAGTTGCTGTCCAGTGATCTTCTTTACCTGCTGCACACAAGCACCCAGGTATCTGTCACTTGACAGTTGAGATGTTTAGAGGATTAGTGCATATTGAATGGCAGTTTGACTTAACATTATAGTTCCGCTCCCATGAGGCTTGCCTTCGTGTTCTTAAAACACAATATATCACAAACAAGATTGATGATGACAAAAAGGAAGAAAACAGTTCTCTTATTGTCAAGCTGAACAAACTAACGTAACTTCAAAATAAAATTTGGACTGGTTTCTCAATTCCTTTGTCTTTTCAAAGAGAGAGATATTTTCTTTCTGGACTGAAAAAAGCAAAAACACATTCATCTCCCCAAAGAGGAAAAAATATGAAGTACTTTTAATAATGTTATGTTCTAGCCAAATCATATTTATCTACACCTGAAATAGCCAAATCTCAATTGGCTGTTAACTCTTCAAATTAGTATTTGGTTCTAGGTTTTGTATTGTTTTTCCTACATTCAAGATGTTAAAAGCATCATCTAATTCTTTGATTAGAGAAAGTGGGCTCTATAGGGAAACTGAGTACTAGATGAGAGGTGTGGAAAATATAGCATTTGAGCTTTTTTCTTTATTTGTTTTCATTCAGTGCTTGGATAAAATTATATTCCTATTATTGAAAAAATGGAATAATTATAAAATGATATATAATGAGAAAACTAAAATGTTTTCTTCCCATTCTCAACTCTCCTATATCCATTTTTCTCAGTCCATTGAGAGGCACTATTTTTTATTTATTTTATATCCTTCCTGATCAATTTTATGCCACAGGAGGAAATATGAATATAGATTCTTCATTTAGCCTTCTTTTCTATTCCAAAGATAGGAGATCATACACATTTTACTTCACCTTGTCTTTTTTACTCATTATATGTACAGATATATTAATACAGTGTTGCACTGATGGACATTTGTTTCTAATCTCTTGCTGTTAAAAACATTACTACAACAAATAGCCATTACACAGATCATTTGACACACCTGCAAGTGTATCTGCAGGATACGTTCATAACAGTGGAATTGCTAGGTCAAAAGTTACATATGTTTATAGTATTAATAACTATTGCTCAATTGCCTTATACAGATAATTGAATTAACATTCTTCTTTCTGACCAGGTGTATATGAAAAATCCCTGTTTCCCCTATAGCATTTCCAACAGAATATGTTATTCAGCTCATACTTTTCACTAATATAATAGGTAAAAAATAATTCAGTGTAGTGGTAATTTTTGTTTTATTAATATTATTAAGGTTGAGCATCTTTGCTTATGTTTAAAACTGTTTTTACATTTCTGTGAATTAAGTGTGCACATTTCTCACTCAGTTTTTGTGTTTGGTTATTGATGCTTAGCTTTTCAATTTTCTAGTTATATACTTATATATATTAGAGATATTATTCCTTTTTATTATGCCAACACCATTAATTGATACTCTATCTTTACCTCACTGATTGAGTTACCCCTTTATCCTGCACTAATTTCTAGAATGTATTTTTTCATATTTTTGGATTCTCTCATAATTTATCTATTAATGATCTAATAATACAGTAACTTAATTATTGATGCTTTAAAATTTAGTGTCTATTTCCTCTCATTGCAATATTTTTTACTCTTTATGATTTAAAATTTTTCTGGCTGTAGTTACTAATTCATTTGTTCATACATACTTAGATTAAGATCGTCTTGTTTAGTTTTATGAAATATTTTGATGTCTTTATTGAGATCAGGCTAACTTAATGAAGTAAGAAATGGAGAATTAGCAAGTTGATGAGTTGTACTTCGCTATCTAACTCAGCATCTCTTATTTGTTCAAGTTTTCCCTGTAACTTTTAGTAGTGCTTTATAATATACTTTAAATAGGCCTTGCATATTTATTTCCATTTCTTCTTATGCACTTGTCTTTGGATATTATTGTAAATGATTTGTTTCTTCATTTCTACATTCTATTTTATAGTTGTATTTATTATTTTAGATCTTCTGTCTTGAGGCTTACTTATAAAAATATGTCTTTTTTTACATATAAAATGGATATGGTATTTCCTTGTTTGTAGCAGTTTTTCAGTTACTTTGAGGGGTTTTTAGGTATACAATTATATTATCTATAAATATTGAGTGTTTTACCTCATCCTTTCTCTTTCTATGCTTCTATTTTTTAATCTTGTATAATCATCTAGCATCTGTAGGACAATATTATGTTTTGAAGTCTCATCTTAATAGCTTTGAGTTCCTCATTAAACATGGCTCTGGCTTTAACTTTTTTGTATTGTGGAAGTACAGATAAATCTTACTTTATTAAATATTTTAAAATTTGTTTTTGAATACTTTCAATTGCCTTTTAGTATATATGGACATAATCAAATGCTTTTTTCCTCCTAAGACATATTAATATGAAGACATATTAATGTATTTAATCCCTTGGAACATTATACTCAGTAGAAAGAGTTTGAAAGATGTCAATTTCTTAATTCTCTAAAAGTGTTATAATTTTGTAATTACTTACTATTTAATCATTGGGTAGAATTCCCTCAGAAAACTGCTGGGTCTGATGCTTTTCTTAGGGAGGTATATTTTAACAGAAGTCTCTTCATCAGTGGAAATTGTTCTGTTTACATTTTTTTTTTTCTCCTCTGAGCTCTAGTCTGGTAATTTACATTTCATAGAGAATATACAGATTCTTCTTAAAGTTAAACACAGTGATTTCTTGTGATTCTTTTAGCATGCTCTCTTTCTGTGGTTACTTCTCCTTGATGGTTTATTAATATATTTAATGTATTTAATGTTCTTTAGCTTTTTAAATTTTCTTGTTTTTTCCTTTTTATGATATTCTTTTATCCTTTATATTATGATTAATAACATTATATTATTTCTTATAATATAAACTTTGCTATTTTGTATATTCCCCTATTGAACAAGCTTTTGAATTTGTATATTTTTCCCTTTTTTGTTGTTTTAAACTCATTTTTTGCTTTATATTATTATTTTTTAATGTTTCAGTCTGATATATAGTTGATTTATTTTCATCTTTTTTATGTTTCTATTGCTATAAAATCGGAGCATTTTCCTCATAGCACTTCATTAGATAAATAGTGTTTACCTTATCATTATTTTCTAGAAATTGTGAAGTATTACTGAGTTCCCTTTTTGATACAGGAATATTTTAAAAGGGAGTCTTTCATTTACAAGGAGAGTGATCTTTTGTTTCTATTTTTGTCTTTAAACTATTAGTTTATTACATTGAGATCAGACAAAATTTTCTACACTCTCTCTGTGTTTCGGAAGTAATTTAAAATTTCTTTTGTAACATACAGACTTTTTTAGGTGAATGTTCTATGAGCACTACTGTAGAAATTCATTAGTGGGTTCTGTATTATTGTTATTTTCTCCCATTACTAGTATTTTTCCTTATATTGTCTATATTTATGATTTATAAATGTTAGGGCTGGTATAAGTCATGCACTTTATCATATGAAGCATCACCTTCATGGTAGCTACTCAGTCTTTCTTTTGATGCATATGTTTGTTCTACATAATATCATTCCATTCATTTGTTTTCATTTTACTGATATTAAGACTATGTTCCATATTTTCTCATTTTGTTTCCCTGATACGATTTTGCCTATCTACTTATTTTCAAATTCCCTGAAGAGCTTTGTTTAGGTTTGTCTATTGTACACAGTATAGAGTTGGGTTTTACTTAGCGATCCAATATGAAAATATTTTATTTTTCCTTACAATTGATGATTTAGACTCTGAAGTTTTCTTATTTCTATATATATTCATAGGCTCCTGTAATTAAGCACAATATTTCTGAATCAGGACAGACTATTATTACTTAACAGCAATAAAAACACAAGTTCCCCTTGCGACAATCTTTCTCACTATTTAAAATTTCCATTTTCTTTTCCTCATTTACTCTCAATTTTTTGTTAGTCATATAGTTTCTTCCTTGTCAGGGCATATCATTTCAATTCTGTTCCATCACGTCAATTCGTACATCTATTTTCATTTTAATTCTGCACTTAAAAGTATTCAGTACTTAGCAATCCTCTTTGCTGTGATTTCCCTCAAAACCTCTTATTTGGCTAAAGTCCATATACTACTTTTCTTTATTTTTCTATATAAGGTCTCAGAGGAAAATATATTTTCTGAGGTCTTCTATATTAGAAAACATATATAATATATTAAAATGCTATATAAATATTTGCTTGTTGACTTTTTAACATAGCAGACAGCATGGTTAAATAAAATATTCCTTAGATCATATTTTTTTTCTTTAAGTTCTAATAGGCATTACTCTGCCTTCCATTTCCTTTCATCTTTTCTGTGGTCCTCTGTTTTTGAATTTTACTATGTATAGTTTAATGTCAATCTGAATATTTAGTGAAGGATTTGGTCTTTTTATGGCTCTGTTCAAAGGATTTGATCTTTATCATTAAGATCTACCACTTCAGTAGACTATAGCCCAGGTTGACTTTGGGTCAGCTTTTTCTGTCATATGGTGTATACTTTAACTACGTAGATTCATATGTTAATTTATTTAGGAATATGTCATTGAATTGTATCTTCATTTTTTTCTATTCCAGTATTGGGTTTATTTCTATGGTGGAATCCATTAAGAATATTCTATATCTCTTTTGCCTTATATGTGCAACTATATAATTTTTGTCTCTAAATGTTTTTACCTCTGTCTTTTTATTCATTGTCTGCTCTTTGATGTGTTTCTTCCACTTTTTTTTTTTTGCTGTTGTTATTGTAAAGGTTGTGTTTTTCTTTTCTTTTCCCCCCTTAATTTATTCCTTAGCTTCTGCTAGTTCAATTTTTATTTTCTTCTACATTTTTTTATCCCCGTGTATATCTGTTGTGTGGTTTTCTTTGATAGAGGTAGTTTCCTCATACACATTCTTCTAATTCTCAGAGAAATATTTGGTCAGAATTTTCATCTGTTATGTGGGAGTCTTTTTCAAACCAAAACTTTAACAAGTTTTCTTGATTTTTCCACCTTTTTATTTGTATAATATTTTTGTGTTTATGCTGTGCTAGCTTCCTTTCTATCTCTTCATGGGATTAGTTGAATTTTCCTGGCCCAGCTCCTTACAGAATCTTCCCACCCCTGAAAGTTTTTTTAGACCTGTTCTCTAAACACCTTTTTTGATGTTGCCCATATGACTTCTATTCCATGGATTACACAATCAATCAATCCAAATTTCACAGCTTTTGTTTGATGCAAGAGATATAGGATTATAAAATTTCAGGATGAGCCTATGACATCTAGAAAGTACATTTTGGCTTGCATTTTCGGAAACCTACTGATACTGAGTTGCCTCATTTTCACTTCCCTCATTATAGTTGCTGCTGTATTTCATCCTACATGATGTCTATGCAGATTTTAACTGATTTTGTAGTTTTTTTTTTTTTTAATTCACATTTTTGGTTTTGTATCTGTCCAATTACATAACTAACTATACTGCCAAAATATCAATGCCGTAAATAAATAAAAGTTTATTTTTTTCTCAAATAATCCAATGCTGGCATTTCTGTTTGGGAAGCCCTACTGGGCCACCCTCCTCCAATCAGGGACTTGGGAACACAGGCTTTTTCCATATTATGGCTCCATTCTCTTAAATGTGACTCCCAATGTCACTTTGTGGGTAGGTCCCCATTCCTGCCAGCTGAAAAGTAAACAGATGAAAAGGTCTTAAAGGATAAGGCATTGGAAGCATGTATACAAGTTTCATATTTCATTGACTAGAATAGAGTCCTGTAGTTTTACTCTCATGCAAAGGAGACTGGCATATAGTCCAGCCATATGCCCAGTAGGACGAGAACATAAGTATGATGATCAAATAATTCCCTCTACCAGAGTAGGATACTGGGAAAGAAGTCACTGGGTGTTCCATGCTACCACTGACATATTAAAAATTGTTTCTGAGGCTCTTTCTTACTTTGATATTCCAATACCGAACCTAAGAAATAGTGGGTGTTTAATAAATCTTTGATGAATGAGTGACTGGCTGAAAGACTGAATAGATAGATAGATGGTTGTTTCTCTTATTGCAGGAGCAAAGAATGAAAAGTTTAAGTGAATGGATCAGAAATGACAGGTAGTGAAGGTAGGCAAGTTGTCAGAGTATTCTTTTATGCCATAGCATATTCTTTTCTTAGTTTTTTCTTTCTTGTTGTCTAGTTCTAAAGGATGAATGTGGGACTTCAAGTATAAAGAAATACAAAAAAGAAAAGTTAAACTCCATGGATTCTATTCCAACTTTAGTTTCACTATTGCTCTTATTTTTTTTTCCTATTATATTTACATTTGTTTCTTACTCTGATTGAGACAGATTTCCGTATACAATATGATAAAGTTAATAGAAAACTGCTTCCAAATGCAATATTTGGTTGGATTTAGGCATAGAATTTTCAAAGTATCATCATGAAATTGTCCATAAAGTTGGAGTTCAAATTGTAAAAGTTGATAAAAAGTTCAAAGTGTTTATTCTGCTTTTATTTGGCTTGTAATGAGGAAATAAATAGGAATGTGAACCAGAAGCAACTTGAGGAAGGTTCCTAAAATGCACCAAAGTTAAACATCCATTCAGACTTTTGGTAAATATGCTTCAAAGTTTATGCAGCTTGTACTAAGGTTTTTGAGTATTCCTCAGTGTGGTAGGCAGAATAATGGCCTTTTGCCAGAATCCTGTGTGTATTACCTGCCATGCAAACTAAAATTAAGGTTGAAGACAATATTAAGGTTTCCGATCAGCTCAGCTTAATTTAAAATGGAGATTTTATCCTAGCTTATCCAAATGGACCTGATGTAATTAAAAGGGTCCTTAAGTGTGAAGGGGGAGGAAGGAATGTCAGTGCCAGTGATATGATGAGAAAAAGACTCAACTGGTCATCGTTGGCTTTGAATATGGAGAAGAGAAGTTATGAGCCAAGGAAAATGTATAACCTCTAGAAGCAGGGAAGGACAAGAGAATAGACTCTTCCTGGGCTTCCCTGGTGGCGCAGTAGTTGAGAGTCCGCCTGCCGATGCAGGGGACATGGGTTTGTGCCCTGGTCCCGGAGGATTCCACATGCCGCGGAGCAGCTGGGCCCGTGAGCCATGGCCGCTGAGCCTGCGCATCCGGAGCCTGTGCTCTGGAACGGAAGAGGCCACAACAGTGAGAGGACCGCGTACCACAAAAAACAACAACAAAAAAATAGACTCTTCCTTAAAACCTCCAGGAAGGAATGCAGCCATGCAGACAGTTTGACTTTAGCCCAGAAGACCCATTTTGAACTTTTGACCTCCATGACTGTAGGATAATACTTTTTTGTTTTTTTCAGGCTATTGAGTTTGCAGTAATTTGTTGCAGCAGCAATAGGTAACCGTGACACTAAGTAAACCAAAATGCTTCTAGGCTATGAACTCCACATTTTTCCCAACTCATACAGAAGAGTATAGTAGATCAACATGAGACTGGTAGTTTGGAAATCTAAAAATATGTAGTTGAGTTATCTGATCAGATTTGTTGTTCTATTTGGCTTGTTGCTCCTGACCAAATTATATTACATTTCTGCCATAAATGGCAGCAGGTATTTTATGGAACTCTGAAAAAATCAGTTCATGTGAGATGTCAAGATAAATATTGGCTAATAGCAAACCTGAGTGGTCACATTGGTAAGGTAAAAGAGAAATTATGTTTTGAGATTCATTTTACCTCCCATCTTTTAAAAATAATTTGGTATTTGTGTAAAATTCAAATTCACACATATTAGTTTGTTTTCCTCTCAATTTTTAAAAAAACTCATTCTCTTCCCTGAACATATACGTTTCATTTTTATTAGGATAAGAAAGGCAAATAAACTTGACTAGTAGAAAATAAAGTAGGTAGGGAAAATTTTATTTGTGAATATTTTCAACGAATGTATGCAAAGAAAATACTCAGAATAAAGTTATCTTCTGCACCAGGCATACATTAAAATGACTGTGAGTTTTAGGTATCTCTTTAAAGAAGTGAACTATTTTGCTCGGTAACTTAATGATGATCTAGATTTTCATATCTGAGTAGCCAACTAGGGGGTCTGTTGGTTGGCAATATAAAGTGGGCTGAAACATCAAAATGATATGAAGTATCGTTTTGATAATTTTGCTAATTAAATTGTTACAGAGAAGTTGCATAGCTGTGTATGCCCCTTGGGAAGGTTTACTGCTTTTCTGAAGTATTGCAACAAGAAACCAAACTATGAGCACTTAGGAAACAACATAATGTGTAAGGCCCAAATTTAGATTAGCAAACTTGTTTTGAAGAGGCATCAAATAATTGATCAGGAAGTAAAACTGTGATTATAGAATAAAATCACAGTTGAATTGTAGCAAATAATTGCAAAAATAATTAAAGTCACAAATCTTTCCAGTAACAGTGTGAAACAATTCTCTTTAGTGCCCCACAGGGATGGAACTTGCTAACTTTGATTGGGATTAAACCTGGAGGTAAAGAAAAGGAAAAGTGTGATCTGGAAGAAGTCATATTGAGAACATATCATCCATAAGGAAAAAAAAAGTTCCTGAAAAGTGAATTTGTAAGTTACATGATTTCCATTTCAAAGGATGCAATTTATTGTAGTTCCTTTAAGGATTTTTAAAAGAGTCAATGTAAGCTTAAGCTTTCATATATAGATAGATTTTCAGTTCTCAGTTTATTTCTTTTTCTGCTTTGGTAAAATAGAGTCAACTTATTTCACATCTCTCACTGAAAGAAGAGGAACTTAATTAAGGGGCAAATTTTGCATCCAGAAGAATTATGGTTATAATTCTTGTAAGTAAATGTTGACTCTGGAGGAGTAAAATAACTGTTCTTTTGCTTTTAGTGTTTATATCTCTCACATATAATGCATTGTAATATTCTCCACTGCTGGCATGACATGCTAGCAGTAGAATGAATGATTTCTGAAACTATGTCTTCTATCCTTTAAGAAAAATCTAGTAATAATGCAACCTGGAACACACCTACACTTTGCTTATATTCCAGTTGGCCTTCATGGTAGCTACTCAGTAGCTACTCATGGTAGCTACTCCTTCTTTTGATGTATATGTTATGATCCAAGTGTAGATATCTACCCAGTCTGTCATCCTTTAGTTTTCTTTGAGATTTACTAAATAGGATTGCCCAAGCAAAAGATACACCATAAAGAAAGCCTTCAAAGGAAAGATTGTGATATAAAACCCACTCTTGAATTTAAAGCAGCTAGTTATAAACAACAAATTCAACCTCAATTTTTAAATGCTCCAATATTTAAATCATATTAGTTTATTAATTCTGAATTGTTTACTGAGCTCCAGTTTTGTAAATCATATTAGTTTATTAATTCTGAATTGTTTACTGAGCCTGACTATATCTTTTACACTGTGAGGGTATTGAATAACTTAAGGGATTTGTAATTATATAGTAAGAGCAAAGACTCCACACGATAACACACTGGAATAATAAGATGAGTTGGTATATAGTTACAGAAATGAATGCAACAGATAAATTACTGGATTTAGTGGGTTTTTAAGCTCCAAATGAAATACTACCTTTTCAACTGAGTACACTATTCTAATAAATAGTCATTTCATGTTGTGGCTAGACAATCATTATCTCTCTGTATTTAATAAATAAATATCAATTCAGCATACAGTTTGTTCAGACGGTGTGTCATGAGATCAGACTAATCTGATGAACAAGTGGGGAAAAAAAAGACATAATTTTAGCTCTTTCAGAGCTTATACAGTGGTGGGAGATACACAGAAGAAAATAGGTAATTGTAATACAGTGTGATAAATAATATGAAGGAGTAAATCAGTGGCCACAAAATTCTGAGAAGGAAGCCAGCAACTCCAGCTTGGATGGTCAGGACTGAAAGATGAATAGGAATTCACCAGATAAAGAGGGAAGGCTAGGAATGTTCTGGTAGAGAAAGTAACATCCAACAAATGTCCAATGGTGGAGAAATAGAGAGGAAGGGAAAGAAGGAGGGGAGGAGAGATGAAAATGATCAGTGGCTTATTAAATAAATGAAAGAAATCAATGATGGTTATGATGGAGTCAAAGAAGAAGTGTAAAAGGAAATGAGAGTGAAAGAAAAGGCAAGAATTATAACAGGCAACACACACACACACACACACACACACACACACTCACACAATGTTTAATCAGGACAAAAGCATTTCCAAATGGCTGACAACCTATCTGAAATTTATGTTCACCAAAACCAACAGAGCATCCTATGCTTTTTTTTTTGAGGCAGTCTATTCTTTAGAAGAATGCTGTAGGGACAGTGAAAGGACATAAAGGCACTGGGAATTCCTTCTGGTCACATCTACTCAAAAATAAGAGCCCTCGGTGGAGTAGTCTGCAGAATGGCTGCATCATACCTTCCCCACACCTTACTTTTGTTTCTACAACATGAGTTACACACCCGACACTATGAACGACTCAGTTCATATGTTGCTGATAGATGCGTTTTGTTTTAACCACACAGTGATTTCTATTTTTCTTTTCCAGTGAGCATTAAAAAGTTTTGAAATTGTCATGAAAAAAATCCATATTCCCAGTGTCTTGTAAGAAACCTGAAGCTCTGGCAACACTGGGCTTTCATTTCTTGGTGACACAAATTGGCTGGAGCCATATAAAAGCATCCCCTGTAGGTAGGACAGGCAAACATTAATTTTTACCCAGCCTCTGTAGATCTTTGAAATGTTAACCCAGAGTGTAACTTGCATGGCTATTAACCTTTCTACTGGCTTCCTTTGGGTCTTACTATGTCTCCTGGGATGCTAGCTTAGTATCCTTTTTCACTCTGCTTGGAACCACATTTTACTTTTTGACTGTGTTTCTATCAGTCTTTTTTGGATTTGAATCCATAGGCCTTCTTTTCCCATATATTGCCCCAGTGGACAGGTCCTCACATAGTCTATTACCATTTGTAGAATGTCAAATAATAAAACTCTTCTCCACAATCTCCAAGAGGTGGCCATTTCACTGAGAATGAAAGCCAAATCCCCCATTGTCCCACAAGGATCAATGGTAACATTTCTGAACAAATCACCAAACTATGGCCCCTCACCTACTGTGCTCCAGCCCATTCAGTGGCTTAACAAATGTCAAAATTACAGTATCTAGATTGAAACAAAGGGAGTGAGGCAACAAATAATAGAAAAAAGGGAAAGACTGTTTTTGGAAATTGAACATGTATCACGTCATCTAGAGCACCTCTTCCAAGCTGACCCCATGGAATGCTAGTCCACTTTACATCAAACATTCTCACTCTGTACTTACATATTTCAGTGGAAAGAAAGCGAACGAGAGATTGTCATCTGCCCCAGATTCTTGGCATTTGCATGACTTCCTACAACTAGCAGTGAGCTAGAATTGCTGTTCCCTCCACTCAGCTGCATAGTTATGTGCTAAAACAAAAAGAGGAAAGCAAAAAAAATGCAATTTGAGCAGTAGTAGTCCTCAAACCCAGCATTTTAGCCTGTATTTCCCAAATGATATTCAAACAATCACAGTAATTGAACATGTTATGTTCTTGATTCTGGTAGGCTGAGGGTGATTATGAAAGAAAATAAGGTATATTGTGCTGTTCGATATTGCATTTCAGCAAAGAAGCACCACCAGCTGAACAGTAGTAAGGCAGGGGAGAGCAATTAGGCAGAAATTGCCCAGAATGGGCCTGAGCTTAATGAAGGTAGAAAGGTGAAGATCACTTGTGGTTTGATCAGCACAATGGAAGTTCAGAGTACAGAATGTACAATTTAGAAAGTAGAAAGTGTTAGTGAGCCCCCCCGTATTAAATGATCACTTTTAAATCTAAAGAGAGATTGCTTGAGGCATGGGAGAGCAGGAGACCAGTTCAAGTACTGGGGACTCTCTTCTGTGGCAAACCACACACACTGAGTGGATTGAGTGACATACAGTGAAGAAACAGGTTATGTATGATCTGTAAGATTATGGCTTCCTTCTTAGGAAAACATATAGAACAGGTTTAGAAGAATACGATTACTCTATATAAAGTGAAATAACTCAGGAAGCAAGGCCAGGGAATGGGAACATGTCTTGAGTGAGAAAGTGACTCCATAAGATGGAAGTTTTTTTATAAAAGGTTAAAACTGTACGAGAAAATAAGGGTTAGAAAGATAGATGACAAAAGTAGTACCTCACTTTGTATAGCACTCTGCTGCTTGAGCAGGACTTACGGATAATGAATAAACCATCTCAGTTGTTTAATGACGTGACATGGTGGCTTAGAAGGAGAATTTGACCTCATCGGCATAGATTTTCATCAGATTTGACACTTACTAACGATGACACCTCAGTTCTACTGTTTAAAATCTCTGACTCTTGGTTTTCTTATCTTTACAATGGGGATAATACACCAAACAAATGGCTCATTGAAGTGAGAAATAAATGAGATGATATTTGAACCATGTAAACTACCTAAGGCTGTGCCTAGTACATAGTAAGTTGTCATTAAGTATTGGCTCTCTTCTTTGCTCTCTTGGCTCATAAAATAATAAATGGTCTGCTGCTAACAGATTAATTCTTTTCAAGTCAAGGTAATAAAGGTCAAGCTAGAGGAAATAGAGATGTTGTAAAGACATAAAGCAAAAAGCTTATAACATTCTGACTGTTTATTATAGAGCATTTAACTTTTTAACGTCTTCAAATAACTTCCATTTAATTTTCACATTTTTTTACTTATAAAAAGTATTTTTAAATATTTATTTTTATTTATTTATTTGGCTGCATGGGGTCTTAGTTGCAGCATGCAGCCTCCTTAGTTGTGGCAGGCAACCTCCTTAGTTGCAGCACGTGGGCTCCTTAGTTGTGGCTCCTGGGGTCCTTAGTTGCAGCTTGCCAGCTCCTTAGTGCGGCACATGCCCTCCTTAGTTGTGGCAGGCAAACTCTTAGTTGTGGCATGCATGTGGGGTCCAGTTCCCTGACCAGGGATCGAACCCAGGCCCCCTGCATTGGGAGCATGGAGTCTTAACCACTGTGCCACCAGGGAAGTCCCTAAAAAAGTATTTTTAGAGTTACATATTTTACATACTATACATTTTAAAGACTGTCCAGTAATAAAATAAAATCACATTGCTTCAATTAGCATTTTAATTAATTTCTTATAAACCCATTGTATTCAAATCATTTTTTCCTTACCTCTTGTTGTTTCTTACCTATTCCATTTTCTTCTTATCTATAGTACATTTAACAATTCTGTGATATTGTGATTTTATAATAAGAAATATATATTTGGTCTTTGTCACATTGGTTGCATAGAGCTCCTAAAACCCTTGGAATTTCCTAGGTGATAAAGGTGTCTTCATATCCATAACAAACCCCTTTTAACCACACCTGAGTTTTTGTTAATTAGATCACTTTTGGGAAGACCCTAAGGATGAAAGCTGGTTGTCATGGAACCAAACATATGATTGAGGGTTAGAACTTTCAATCCCACCTCTGTGACCTCTGGGGAGGGGAGAGGGGCTGGAAGTCGAATCAGTTGCTGATGGTCAATAATTTAAGTAATCATGCCTATGTCATGAAGCTTCCATAAAAACCCAGAAGGAGGGTTTGGTAGAGATTCAGGAAGAGAGGCAAGTGGAGAGAATGAGAGATCAAGGGCCCTTCCCGATACCTTGTCCTATGCACTTCTTCCATCTGGCTTTTCCTGAGTTATATCCTTTTATAATAAATCAGTATCTAGTAAGCAAAATGTTTCTCTGAGTTCTGTGAGTTGTTCTAGCAAATTAATTGAACCCAAGGAGCAGGTCATTGGAACCTCTAATCTGTAGCCAGTGGGTCAGCGGCACAGGTGATCACCTGGACTTGTGATTGATATCTGTAGTGGGGGGTGGAAGGGGTCTTGTGAGACTGAGCCCTTAACTGGTAGGGTCTGATGCCATCTCCAGTTAGATAGTGTCAGAATCGAGTCAATTGTGACAGCTAGTGTCACAGAATCACTTGGAGTGGGGGAAATACCTTCACATAGGAACTGGTCAGAATCAGACCTGCTCATCCTCTTTTCCCTTTACTCTTATATCATTATTGGTTTCTAAATTAGTTGTAGCATTTTTATTCACATTATCTCACTAATTTTAATGTATTATTTCTATTTTCCTTAGTATGGTGAATGTAACAGTAGAAATTAAGACATATTAACTCTTATTATTGTTATCACCTTTTTGCTTTTATTTTTAAATACCCCTCTGTATTAGTTAGTTATCTACTGCTGCACAACAAATTACCCCAGTTTGGCTTGAAATACCAATCATGTATTAGATTACAGTTTCTGTGAGTAAAGAATCCTGACATGTCATAGCTTGATGCCTCTGGCTCAAGGTTTCTCATCAGGTTGCAATTACCCTGCCATGTCACCTTGGACTTTGGTCTCATCTGAAGGTTCAACTAGGGGTAGGAGAACCTGAGTCAAATCTCACTCTCGTGACTGTTGGCAGATCATGTTCCTTTCTCACATGGGCCTCTCCCCAGGACTGGCTCACAGCATAGCAGTTGCCTTCTCTCAGGGTAAGAGTCCAAGAGACAGCCAAAGAGGGTACACAAGACAGAATTTATACTCCTTTCATAATCTAATCTTGCAATTGTTACCCAGTCACATCTGCCATATTTTATTTATAGAAAGAAGCCAATAAATTCAGCCTACACTTAAGGGGACAGGATTACACAAGGACATGAGTATCCAAAGGCAGTGATCCCTGGGAGCCATCTTAGAGATTGTCTCTTATCTAAAATTTCCTTTTGATATTTGCAGACTGCCTTAATTCAGGTCCTCAGTGTCACTGTAAACTCACCACTCATTAGGACTGCACTCTTAATTTTCTTTGAGCCACCTTCTTCACTGCAAAATATTTATATTTTAAAAGTTAAGTCTGTTTGAGTATTTCTAAACTGGGGGAGGGAGAGGTTTCTATTATCTTCAGAATCAGATAATTGTAAAGCCCTAGGGCAGAATTCAAGTTCTTTGAAAATCCATCCCCTGTCTTCCTTTCCAGCTTCATGTCACTGTCAATGTCTCTACTCCCTGCTTCAGAAACTGTCCTGGGGAGCTAGATGAGCTCAGGAAGTGATGCTGGCTCATAAAATTGCCTTATATATTCCTGTGCTCAAATTGGAACATTGGAAATGTATAGTATAAAAATCCTGATATTCTTCAGATGATAGTTTACTAGACGATTCCTCAAATCTTGGCAAGTGAGTCTACTTCAAACATGTAGGGAAGTCAGTTACCCGGGCATAGCTGTTATTTTACATACCAACTTGTCAAATATTCAAAACATTGCATGCTGCTTTCAAATGTCCTCAGTATTTTCCCAGATTCCCTTCATATCTTTTTTTACACAAAGTAGTCTCTCTTTAATGTAACACTGGAACATTTATCATACAGTATTTCCTAGTATCACTGCTTTTGACTGATTATAAAATGAAACATTGAGAGACTGGCCTCACATCACACAAGTGAGTGAAAGACACAGAACCACAAAGCAAATGATCTCTTCATGTCTCAAATCCCTTCCACCACATAGCACTCTCTTATGTTGCTATAAGCTGTACCTTATGTAAAACATGCTAGGATTTGGATAAATGTTTCATTTTCCTCCAACAGTTTTTTGTTGTTTTTTAAATAAATCAGAGTACAAACACCCAAGATCATAAGTATTCCATTCATTTCTATAAAGATAATAAGATGTCCCAGTTGTGAAATATGCTAAAGTAAAGAGGGATGTTTGAAATTATAAGGCTGAAATTAACTATCAATTTAACTTAGAGCATACTGAATTTAACTATTAATTTAGCATATAATACATTTTTAATAAGAACAAAAAAAATTTAAGAGGCAAAATTCTGATTATGTACATACATGGAAAAAAAGCAGCTCAGATAATGAATATATTTATACTATATATTTTAAAATCTCTGGTGATTAATCCCTGTAAAGTAATTTTTATCTCTTGTGAAATAGTGACACAGTATCACAGATGTTTTCAGTGGATGAAGATGCGCTGGAAGGTTGTCTATTTTTTTTTTTTTTCAATTTGTTATTGTTTTCATTCTCCATAGGTATTTTTGGATAGTTCTATTGGAAAGAAATGTTATTTGCTTGGGTCAACTCTTGCCAAATAGAACTGGAGAATTTTTTTTTAATTATCTATACTGGTCCTTCCTGTTGCAAATATTGTCCTTTTGACAGTCTTTAGTAATGTGTAGGTGTCCTTGTGAGCCTGCATCTGAATGAATAGAAGCAAAGCTATAGGTAAGTCAGCATGTGCAAATGCTGTTTTAACAAAAGGACACATTTTTTTCTACTGGATAGGCCAGAGAAGAACTGCTATCAACATAAAGATGGTAAAAATGTAATGACATGCATAGTTATCTCAGAGGGAGTACATACAGTTTTATCTCTCTGTCACCAGGGGAGTATATGTAAACTAAGCATAAATATTTTTATGTGTGACAGATTTTTAAAGCTAATTGTTAGTAAACCATGGCTCCACAAAAAACCTCTAAGGGGCAATAAACTGCTCCATATTAAGAGCATTGTAAAATAAAATTTGGCTAGTGTATATAATGGATTCAAAGGGACTTGACCGGAAGTGTAGCACCAATAGCATGTAATATTTGGTTTGGCATGAAAATATTTTAAATATTCATTAGAGGACCAAAAACTTAGAACGAAAGATGTTCAACTAAAAATAAAAGTTGTATGGTGGTCATCTTTATTGGAGGGAAAAATGAAACTTTCCTTCATTTTGCCAGTTGATAAAATATAAATATATGTGCATGTTTTTAGGGATAATGAGGACAATATCTCAATTAGCTGAACTGGATTAAGATTAATTGTAAATGTATTGGGAAAAGAGTTTTAAAATACCCAGATAACATAATGGCCCACCTCATAAATCACCAAAAAGAATAAACCTACATTTTCTTGGACTGTGAGTCTTTTGGCTGGCAAATAGCTACTCTGAAAGAGAAAATATAAGTGTAAACCACATTTCAATTATTTTTTTTAAAATTTTTGAAAATTAAGCATTGTTAAATGTCACATAAAGAAAAATGTATTGTAACCACAGCATTTATTGGATGATACACAGAGGCCTCAATGATGTATTTTCAAAATTATTGGACAATATAGTTCATTACATAGAGCACATCACAGATTCATGGGAAATAAATCATGTCAGTCATTACTATTAAAATTTACTGAATTTAGATAGCAAGGACATTCCCATTTTTGCCTCCCTGTTTTTTATAAATTTGAATTCTATGTAATATTCTGTACTTCTAAAATATAGACAATTCATTGTCATTTGAAGACTCGAATTGAATTTTTCTCTGCGCATAAAACAAAAAAGCCTCCCGCAGTTGAGGACTGAAGTTCAAGTGACTAATATTTGTAATAGTTACTATCAATATTTTAGTTAAATAGATGTTGTCAAGTTTACAGTTAGAAAGAAAGTAAATGGAGTGACTACAACAAAAAAAAACCTAGTTGTTTTGTAGAAAGTTCTTTGCTACAGGGTTCAGGGGTGGAATATGAAATTTAATGAGTGTAAATGTCAAGTCATGTGTGTGCAGGGAAAGCACAGAGCTAAGTTCAATTTAAATGGCAGTGAATTAGTTAACGGGGGTGAAGAGATAAGGATAAATAACTAGATCCGACGTTTGAATTCTCAGTGCATTATACAGGAACCAAGAAAGCTAATAAGAGGCTGACTTTTACCAAGACCAATATATTATCCCAAGGATATTGTACTCTCTTGTTTCATGGGAATTAGACCAAATCTGGGATGTATAGTGAAGCTTTACTGCTTCATTTTTTTTTAGAAATATATAGTGGAGTTAAAAAGTTTTGTGTAGGCACATTAGCTAATTGAGTTTTACATATAACGAAATAATTATTTCTCAGAAATATGCAAATAATTGATTTGATAAGTATTTAAGTTGTTTTTGAAACTGAGCTAGGATTAAAAAAAAATACTGTAAATACATTTTATTTAAAGAGAGATTTCTAAAAACATGAAGCTATATATCCTGGTGATAACAGTTGAGATGTGCTTAATTTCAGTTTCAAATAAGCTGTTTTGGAATGTTGCATGTGTAACTTTTGGCCAAATAAAAGCTGGCCTCTTTCAATGTGCCTGTAATATTGATAATTCATTTGAAATGCATCACCCTTCATATGTACTATGCTAATTAACATAGTACCAAAATTTGAATGTTTTCTTTTGGTGATTGTCTTCCTTATTTGGTGTCTTCTCTAATATGATATATGCTACAAAATGTCAGAAGCTTGTTTTTATCTTATTCACTGCTCTTTCTCAGACTTCTAGAACAGTACCTGGTGCCAAGCAGCTGTAAAGTAACTATTTGTTGAATGAATGAGTGAATGATTGAATAAATGAATAGAATCCTGCTTCCTTATTGCCCAAGTGTTGATCAATGGAATAGATTTTCTTTCTTTTTTAAAATTTTAACAGGACAGGTTTAATATAAAAATATTAATGAGTTATAGGAAATTAACAAAGGTGGAGTATAAGAAAACACTGAACAAAATGCTAGGGCTGAGGGAGAGTAGTCAAGGAAAGGACAACCTTTGGGAGAGTGAATCCCAAAAGTTAGGATTCAGACTCATTGGAGGCAATGCGGTTGCAGCCCATTGTTTGGTGAAGAATTTGACTGTGTTGTCCCACATCGGAGCTGGTCTACAGTCCCTGCGTAGAGGTTGGCTGGGGTGCTGGAGAAATGCTCTGGGAAGTGCCTGCTGAGGGAACTGCTGAGCTAACTGGGAAGCAGTGAACTAGAGGTCACCAAGGAGCAATCTGGGGAGCCACAGGATGTAGATTTTCCTTGTGACAAATTTCCATTGGTAGCACCGTGTGCAGTTATACAAAACATGTGAGGAAGCGTGCTGCAGTCGCTGTGTCCATCTAGGGAATTAGAAATTAGACTTGGGTTGCAATTTAGGTACCAGCATTTAGATAACCTCAGTTATCTAATCTCAGTTTTCTTGTCTGTACATAGAGCTCTTTTGAGGATTAAATGAAATAACATATACAATGCCTAGTATAATATCTGACCATATAGTGGGCCCTCAACTTGATTATTTCTCCCTAGTCCCCTTACATGACCTATTCACAGTTTCAACCAGTAATCAGGAAATTAATTCATGCCCCCATACCATGCTATACCCAATAGCAAAAAAATCAAAGCAACCATTCTAATTCTAAAATAATCCCATTCCTTCTCCATCATCTATGGGAGACACTAGTTTCTTTGACTAAGCAGACAGCAAGAAGCTGCCTGGGGTTACTATTGGGGTTACACCTACTGCTGTTTGCCACCTCTTAATTTTCCAAAACAATCACCTCTAGCTCTGGTCTAACTTGATCTGCAAATCCATCCTTACAGGAATCAAGTAATAAGCTATATTTCTTGTTCTCATTCAGAACATGAAGAAACTGACCCCCAGAACAGTGAATGTTGGATCAAAAACAGTAACAATGGAGAAAAAGTCAATGTCCTCTGAGGGCTGGCTCCATCACTTTGCAAAAAGAATCACCATATAGTGGAGTGATTTTTCAACTAGATTTTAAATGTTTCTATTTTTCCAGATATATGCTTATTTGTTTTATTTTGGTACTACGAATTTTTTTAAATGAAATATTACGAGGAAGTCCGACCTTTGAAACAGAGTCAAACTGAGTTGTTGTGGTCAAGGTAGGAACGTGGATAGAGAGTCCAATCCACTGGACTTTCCCTTCTCGTCTCCTAAAATGGGTCCACTAGGTGAGAGGAAGCAGCTTGCAACTTTAAATAATCCAATTTCCTTTTAAATAAATAAAGCTTACTAAAATGGATGGAACAAAAAGAACACATGGTCTAACTTCTAGGGCTCATTGCCTTATTGGGGTTTCCTCTCTTTGAAATCTGCCTCTGTGATAAGTCATATACTATCCACTGACTTCAGTATATTGTTAAAGATTGCTCATTTTTATATTACCTGGGTAGGCTAGAGTGAGATCTACTATCTTGTTACTGGAGATGCCAAATGCACACTATGAGTACAGCCATGTCTCATAATTTAAACCTCTTTTAAGAACAGACTTGCCCTATAACTGCTTTTGCTAAGATGGTATTAATTTTAAATTATTATCTTTTTTAACTTCTATTGCTCTCCCTCTTCCTGACTGTGTCTGCCTTCTAACTCCCCAAATCAAAACTTAAACCTCTGAATCGAATGCATTACTTAAAAACGAGTCTTAGTCCTTAAGTGGTTAAGTTGTACCTTTGGGATCTTACAGCACAATATGTCATCTTATGTCAAGAAAAAAATAATGTCTAATCTTTGACAGAAATGAATTACTTCATATAGGACAGCTACATTCGTTCTGATACTTGTTGTCAGCTTTCACTGGAAGACGAGGAACTAAGAAATAGATTTCATCAAATTCTGAGATGGGAGGAAATGAAATCTTAGCAAAGAAAACAAGTTATGCCTCTGAAATGAATTGTACAAGCAGGAAGATATATCAGGTGAAAAGTGAATGTTAAAATCATTTGCCAACAGATGACATAAAACATTTTGGACAGATATTTAAGGGCAGAAAGCTCTGCTATTACCAACTTATAAAATATTCACGTATTCAAGAAAACATGTATTCATGTATTTAGATCCTAGAGATCTAAATGATCTCTAGATTTGGGAATTGCTTGTAAACATTCTCTGGTTTTAGCAGTAACTTGTTCTTTTTTGTTCATGATACTCCTATTTCTTTCCATGAGCTGCCTATTTGATATGGGTTGAGAAAAAAAAAAGTTTGCAGTGTTTTTTGCAAAGTTTTCAAACTAATCCTTTAGCTTGAATGTATCTAAAGGAACTTCTCAACACTTCCTTACCTAGATCACTGCAGATTTAAATAAAGGGACCACATGAACTGTCTCGCATCAATAAAGAATGAAACATCACATTTGTCAAAAGAAAAAGGGGAGAGGGCCAGATAGCTTAGGGATTAAGGGAAAGCAATGGAACCTTTCAAGTCTAAGTCACTTCTTGCCATCTGTTTGTGGTAGGTTGACTGTGACAGAAATCATTACTATCTAAAGGCTGTCCAGTTGTCTCCTAGTTGTCAAGGACATGGCAGTCTTCATCTGGCTCTTGTTAGACAGATGTCCATATCACACAAAACCTGTCCTGATTAGCAGCCAGTGAATTTATCCCCTTAGGGCAATGTGAAACTTTCCTACCTCTGCCAACATGGGAGAGAAAATGCTGTTTCAGGTGCTGTCTACAGGCAAAATGTCTTTGATGCTGTATCTTTGTCTTATGCAGGAAGATCATCCCCAGAAGTATCCTGCAACTGTGTTCCATTACTGTTGGTTTGGGGGGGATTCACTAATATAACTTAGCTCTTGATGAATTATTCTATTATAACTAGCAAAATAAAGATATGCGATATGCACATTTGAAGATGAGATTTATAACCTTGAGGTTTGGATTACCTCTAGCCAAAGTTTATTATGATTTATACATTTATTTTTAATGGCTTCATCTCATAGTTGTCTGTAGATGAAGGTAACAAAAGGCAGGAGGGATTAAATTCAAGGCCTCAGACCACAAGGAATAAGTTATGCAGAAACTTGCTGAAAGAAAGGTGAAGTAGAAGTAGCTCTACATCGAAGGTAGTATTTTATTTCTACCACTTAACTGCATTATAACTTTAGGTGGAATATTTAACTCTTTTGGATTTCAGTTGCTTCAAATATAAATGGTAATACTAATAACAACTTTCTAAAGTCCTTCGTACTAAGACGTGTGATTCTAGGAAGATGGTTGCAAACCATTTTATCGCACTTTATACTCTCTTATCACCAACTCTGCTACATAGTCGGAGGATTGGGCTCTTTAGGTAGTTACATAAGTGAAGGTGGTAGATGGAGACTTCTCATGATACCTGTTTCAAGCTGGGGAATAGAAGATGTAGAAAAGAACCCTTCTTTATGCCAAAGACATAGACAAAATGTCTGTTTTAACCTACCTCAAGCCATGAGGCTACACTAACTTTTTTCATTCTCAGCAAATATCTTTGAGAGGTAGGGTACACACCTAATCTTTCAGGTTATACAGATAAGAAGTGAAATCCCTGAGCACTCAAGTGATTTATGAAGCAGCAGGTAAAAGTTAGAAGAGGAAAAAAAAATATTTGGTCTCTTGTCTCTCCTTTCAGGATTCTTTTTTTTTTTTTTTTTTTTTGCGGTATGCGGGCCTCTCACTGTTGTGGCCTCTCCCGTTGCGGAGCACAGGCTCCGGACGCACAGGCTCAGTGGCCATGGCTCGCGGGCTTAGTTGCTCCGTGGCATGTGGGATCTTCCCGGACCAGGGCACGAACCCGTGTCTCCTGCATCGGCAGGCGGATTCTCAACCACTGCGCCACCAGGGAAGCCCTTTTTTTTTTTTTTTTTTTTTCCAGGATTCTTTTCAAGGGCTTTGCTGGTGCTCCTGGACCACATACATACACACTTTGGATAGTCACTAGTATGAATATTGGAGAGACTGTATTCTGCTGAAGGTAGAATGTGGAAAAGACAAAAGGGCCCTTTTCTTATTTAGCCCTTGACCTCTGGTGTTCCATTTTCCCAACATTAAGTGCATGAGCAAACTACTTAATGGCAGAAATGTCACTGCCAGAACTTTAAAGAAGTTAATCAATACTGAGCCTCAATCAAAATTTTACCATTATGTTTCCAAACACTGGAGTCCTCATGGAGACTTTTACATATTCACTGAAATGCTTCTAGAGCTTAGAGGTCGGGCTCTTTAAATTGTTCAAGTGTTGCCAACCATCAGAGGGTCCCTGTAGATTATAAACAAGGAGCAGAGCCACTGTCCTCCTGTCTGGTACTTGTTTTCCCAGAAGAGGGCTGGAGCTGCTGGCTGAAATGTCAGAATAAAACAAGACTTGCCTATTTTTAGATTCAGCTCATAGTTTCCCTCCTCTTTAATCATACATCAAGATTTTAAACCAGCCACCTTTTGAGAGGCCCCAAGTTAATGAGAGCTGTAGTCAATAACTATGGAAGACCCTTTAATGGAAATATTGTAACATAATGTGTTGTTTGGTTTTTTTTTTTGTTATAGAAACATGCAATTTTGTTGTTATTCTTTTGGGTTTTGTTTTTGGCTGTCCTAACCAGTGTGTGTGATTAGATCCTTGGTCATAAAAGTGAGCATAATGCCAAGGATTCCACAAGGAATTAAAACAAATAAAAATCTAATAGAAGAAAACTGTAAGACGTCGGTGTCCTAACCAGAAACTTCATCTCAAGAAATATCCATGCCTCCTCCATCCTATCACACAATCGGAGAAAATGTAAGGAACGGAAGTACTACCAATTTCTAGCTCCAAAGACAAGCGTGTTGAATAGTAGAGAATAAGAATTGGGATAGTTTCAATGCATTGAGGAAATAATTAAATCATAGTAATATCTCTTATGTTGGGTAGATAATGATTTGGTGAAAATTTAAGCAGAGGTGAGAGTTTGAGGTAGAGGCATAGATAAAGTAGGTTCTCTGTTCATTCAGTAAATATTTATTGATGCCTTCTATGTGCTAAGATCTGCTCTACATCCTGGGGATGAAGTAGTGAGCAAATGGTTATGGAGATTGCATTCTAGTGGGGGAAAAATAGACAATAACCCAAAAAATGTATACGCCAGACAGTGGTAACTTCTATGAGGGTTAAGGGCTGATGGTAGTAGTTGTAGCTCAGAAAGCATAATTACAGAAGTGCTGTCGGGTATGCAATATCTAGCAGAGACCTAAACAAAGCCAGAGAGTGAACCATGTAGATATACCTGGGAAAGTGTTGAAGGCAGTGGAATAGCACATGCAAAGGCACTGAAGTGGGGATATACCTGATGTATTTCAGGAAGAATACAGAGAGCGGTAGGTACAGTGAGTCATAAGGAAAATGGGAGGGCATGATGTCAGAGGTGGGAGGGGAGGCAGAACCTGCAATACTTTAGAGGTTATAACAAGTATTTGGGGTTTTACTAAGAGTAAGGTGGGAGAGTTTTACACCATTTGAAAGTTTTAAGCAAGGAGATTTGTGATCAGATTTGTCTTTCAAGAGGATCATTCTGTCTATTCTGTGAGACTAGATTGCTGGGTTCCTAGGATAGAAAGCAGTGAGACCAGTACAGAAATACACTAATCTCAGTGAAAGTTGTAGGTGGTTTTGACTAGGTGGTAGCAGTGAGAGTGGTTAGATGAAGCTTGATTCCAGGTATTTTTAAAAGGCGATCTGACTGGCTTGGTGATGGATTGAATGTGAGGTGTGAGAAGAAAAAATCAAGGATGATACCAAGGCTTTTGGCACAAGGAAGGGGTAAGATGGACTTGCCATTTACCAAGTTAGAGATCATTGCAAAAGAAATCAGTTTGGAGATAGGTTTAGGTGAACCAAGATTTCAAGTTCGGACAACTTAAATTTGAGATCCTATTAGACATTCCAGTAGAGATATAAAATCATCGGCCAGATATATGAATTGAGTTCAAAGATCGAGTCAAGGCTCGTTTTGTAAATTGGTGAGTCATCAACTGATAGGTGAATGTAAAGCTGTGAATCTGAGTGAGTTCACCTAAGCAGTAAGCAAGATGGTAGACTGAATGAAGTTATTTAATAAAAAATTCAAAAATAATAGGTTACCTTAAGGTCCTTTTATGCCCTTTGATTCTTTTAAATCTAATATAAATTGGTCTTCATCATCAGTTTGAGATCTATTTATAATATATTCTAGGCTTAAGGTCTTGAGAATCATCTCTATGGTTTATCAAACTTCAGACAGTGAGTTATAGCACTGTTATCTGGACTTTACAGGAGACCTGGTTAGGACATTTTTCACTTAGTCTTGTGTACACAAATAGAACATTGTCTTCTGTCCATTGTTCTTAACCCCCCTTTCAATTGTGTGACATTCTTTCATCCATTCTCATAAGATTGCTTATCAGATAGTACACTGCCTTTACAGTGAAATACTGATTAGTTTGTGGGAGTATTTTCTAAAGTTGATAAATCAATGTACAAAAAATACAGCATCTCATTTTAAAAGAAAGTTAGCTGTCTAAGCCAGTGTTTTTCAAAGCACATTCCAAATAACATTCATTCTCAATGATTTAATTCTAGAAAATATTATGTTAAACAGGTTTCTATACTGCAGGACTTCTCAGGGCCTTTAATAAATGAATGAGCCTTGAGACTGCAGAACGTAAGAGAAGCTATATGTATTTTTGTTGTCTCTAATTTGTTTTTGAATCTTTTTTAAAATACTGGTCATGAGGAATAAGCTCGCCTAGTCAGTGGCCAAAATGCATAACATTAACTCATCAGTATTCTTTGATTTTGGACAATAAAATTGATAAATATCTCTACAAGCAGTAGCAAAGAATGGACATTATGCTTTACATGAATTCTTGCATTTATACATATAAGGTACGTACCCAAATTCTCCTCATATTACAAATGCAGGAACAGAAGTACAGGAACAAGAAGTAGCAGCTTGCCCAAAGCCACAGCGCTAACTGATGTTAAGTGCTGCAGTTTAAACCCAGAGCCTTACTTTTCAGAGCCAGGTCACCAAATCAGTGGTTCTCAAAGTGCGGCTTCTGGACCAGAAATATTAGTATCATCTGGGAACTTATTAGAAATGCAAATTAAGGTCCATGAGTCAGCAGTTCTGGAGGTGGAGTCCCATACTCTGTACTTTAGCAAACCTTCCAGGTAATTCTAATACACACAGCAGTATGAGAGCCACTGGCTTAATGCAGTGCAATAAACTGAAATAATACTTGTGTATGGTAGTGAGGTTTAAGAAGGTGACTAGGTTAAAAGGAAATAATCTCCTATCTGTTCTAAACTAGAGGTCTCAGCTTTTATTATAAATCAGAAACACCCATGGTATTCCTAAAACACAAGATGACCCTGAATATCCTTAGGTAAGAGCAGGATATATAAAAGTTTATACCAGGTGATTTTGATGCATCTCCAGAATTTGGGATGTGTGGAAATCAATGGGGGAAGGGGTATAGTTATTTGTATTCTATATCATTGCTCCCCAAATTTGATGTGCTTAAAAAATACCCAGGGGATATTGTTAACATGTAGATCCTGGTCCAGGATCTGAGAGTGGGTCCTGAGATATCCTACATTTTTTTCTATCAAGCTCCCAGTTGATGGCGTTACTGTTGGTCTGCAGAAACACATATTGAATAGCAAAGACTTAATTTACCCTTTGAATTTCTCATTTTCTCAAACATTACTTTATATTTAATAACTAAAATTAAAAGCTTGAATTTATTTAGAAAACCTCTCTAGAGGAATTCTAGGTACTCTGGGTACAATGCATTAGTATTTTCTTTATTGCCTTTCTCTGTTACATGATTGCTAACCAACCATCTTAGTCTGCTTGGGACAGGTTTAGAACGTGGATGTGGGAGTTTCAGTGCTAAACTGAGTAAATCCTAAACAAACTGGATAAGTTTATCCTCCTACAAGGGATGATATAGAGGAACCCTATCCTAATCTAGAAATACATTCTAGTCAAGTGACTACTCTTAGTGTTACCCTTCTATGTAGGGAGACAAGGGAGTAGGTTGGGTTTGCAGAAGCACATTGCCCAATGATCTTTGATGATCTTACATCAGTCTAAGATTCTCAGACTGACTGGCAGAGCCATGATTTTAACGCACGCAACCTGTCTCTCGAACCCTCCATCTTAACCACTGTGGTAGACCAGCTACTCCTCTAATGCCCTAAACTTAAGTTTTCCCCTGTGGCTCAGGTGTGTTAATAATTCAACTTTTATTTCTATTAGTTTTTCATCTTTTAAAAATTATAGTTTGGATTTTTATATATTTTTTAAATAAATAGAGAAAATATTTGGTATATGTGTATACACATAAAATACTATTGGGTTACGTGATCCAAAAAAGTATGGAGACCATCACCTGTGGAAAATATATCTATATGTATTTGCTGGTTAAAATAAAAGTATAAGAACTCCTACTTTCCCATACAGCCACACTTTCCTATTAAAAATGCTTTTTTTAAGAGCAAAGTTTCTACTCATATATCCTTGAGTCCTTTTAAGATCAGTATAGCTTACTACTGAAAGACTATGCCTGGTTAAAATCCATCCTATTCCTTCTAAGGCTCTCTTTTGGAAATGCTTTTATTGGCTTTGCCTAAATTCTACAGGTCATTCAAATACCAAGCTGATAAATTAGTGCATCTTAATATCAAACTTAAAGTATTAGAAACAGAATTAGTTCAAGGGAGTTCTAGGCTATTTTATTTTTAAATACTTAGTTAAAATGGTTTTATATTCTGATATCACATCTTCATAAGCTCTTAAGACATTCTTAAGAATTTCAGTAACACAGAATGAGTTTCAAGTCCTACTCACAGAATGGAGATTTGAAATGACCCCAATAGGAGATAAAACTCTTAAATATATATATATATATATTTTTTATATATGCTAGAAACATTTTAGAAAAACAATTTAAGTCATGAATTCCTTATTCTTCACCATCCAGATTCTATTTATTGTTCCATTCCTTTTCTACCAGTACATCAAGGCCTTATTTGATCCATGTGAAAACACATATAGTAAATTTAAGCAAGCTAAAATATTAATTGAGAGTATCCTAGAATGGACTTTCAGTTAAGTTCTCTATTTTTTTCCCTGCAGATGATAAAAATTACATTATTCACTATGGCCATTTTTAAAAGTTCCTTTAAACATTCATCACTTAACCAAATAGTAGGACAGTTCCACTAGAATAATTTTCAGTGCTGGGTTAACATGCTTTTCTAGAAAATTAGGGCCTTTCTATTCAACAACAGCGAAAACAACAATAGTACTTGTGTACTTAAAAGGCGCTATGCTGTGTGTTTGGCATGGATTTTCTTAGTTACTATTCATAACAAAGCAATGTTCCTCTCAGCCTGACCACATTCTTCTTGACACTCTTGCTGGTTTTAGCCTCTGTGACACCCCCATTCCCTGAAAGCAACGTCTTAATCTCCTTTGCAGGTTTCTTCCCTCTCCTCCACTCAAACTTGTAATTCTAGAATTCCTAAAGCTTAGCCCATGTAGTTGATTGAATAGTGACCCCAGAGTGATACGTACAAATCCTAACCTATGAATGTGAATTTATTGTAGTTGGAAATAGGGTCTTTGGAGAGGTAATTAAGTCAAGAATTTCAGATTGAGATCACCCTGGACATAGGATGGGTGCTGAGTTCAAGATGGTTGCCCTTGTAAGAGAAAGGGGAGAGATTTGAGACACAGAGAGCAAAAGATAATGTGAAGACAGAGGCACAGATTGAAGCTATGTTGCCACAAGCCAGGGAATGCCAAGAACGACCAGAAGGTGGGAGAGGCAAGAAGTGATTCTCCTTTGGAGTCTTCAGAGGGAAGACGGCCATGCCAGTACCTTGCCTTTTGATTTTTGGCCTCCAGAAGAGAATTCTGTGAGTGAATAAATGTCTCTTGTTTTAGGCTACCCAGTTGGTAGTAATTGGTTATGGAAACCTTAGGAAACTAATATACTCGTGTCTCTTCTTTTCTCACTCTTTCTTTTTTTCCCTAGCTTCTCTGACCTTAGGTGCCAAACATAGGTTGAGGAATCAGAAGTTCTACTTAGAGTATAAGCCTCTTGTATGTGCCCAAGATGTCTATCGGCTTTGTGTTCCTACTCAGCTGTCTTCTTAGCACTCCACAATGATATGTTCCCAAACGCTCTTGATTATTAACCCCCCAAAAAGAAAAGTCAGGGTTTTTTCTGAGTCTTATTTATGTCAGTTTGTGTCAACATCTCCCCAAGCTTCTAGAGAAACCTAGAATCATTCTTTAATTCTGTTTTCATTGCTACCACCTCACCTCCTGTATCTAATCTATCAGCACTCCTATGATTTATAACTTATCCCTCAAATCAGTCAATTTCTCCTAATCTCCATTATCCTACTCATGTGTTCACTTTTTACTGCAACTTCATTCCCTTGTTGGTTTCTCTGGTTCCTTGTCTCCCTTAGAAGCTCTTTTCCACACAGGAACCAAAGAAATTATTAAAACCATATAAATCAGATTACATCTGCTTAAGATCATGAAATGGCTTTCTTTTGCACTTCTTCGAAAATGAATAATCCCTATCATGGTCTGTGAGGGCTCAGATAGCAAGGACCTTGCTCATATTTGTGTCCTCATTTGTATCTCCCTATCCAGGTAGGACTCTGCTTCGACCTGCTGGTCTCCACAGAGCACTTATCACAATATGCGTTCACATGCTTCCATTTATTTATTATCATTTTCTACTCACTAAACAGTAAGCTCATGAAGGTTAACACTGTGCCTTTTTTCTTCACCAATAAATTCTTGGGATTGAGAACAGTGCCTGGTACTCTATAATAATTTCAAATGAAGGAAAGAATGAAAAAGATACATATATCCTTGATATATCTATTTGTCTGGTTCTCATACAGGCATTTAATTCCAGAACTTTAAAAAAAATAGCATAATGTTCTTGGAAGCTGCCTACCTACAATCATGAATAGTTATTTTTTTAAATTTATTTATTTATTTATTTTTGCTGTGTTGGGTCTTCATTTCTGTGCAAGGGCTTTCTCTAGTTGCGGCGAGTGGGGGCCACTCTTAATCGCGGTGCGCGGGCCTCTCACTATCGCGGCCTCTCTTGTTGTGGAGCACAGACTCCAGACGCACAGGCTCAGTAGTTGTGGCTCATGGGCCTAGTTGCTCCGCGGCATATGGGATCCTCCCAGACCAGGGCTCGAACCCGTGTCCCCTGCATTAGCAGGCAGATTCTCAACCACTGTGCCAGCAGGGAAGCCCCCATTAATCGTTATTTTTTATTAGCATTTGATACTTATTGAACACTTACTTTGTTCCAAGTACTATGCTTAGCTCTTTGTCTACATAATCCCATTTAATCCCTACAGCAACTCAGTGAGGTAAGTATTCAAATCACATCATTCTACAAATGAGAACTGTTATTCTCAGAAAGGTTAAGTGACTTGTCCAAGATCATACCAGCTAGTACGGGGCAAAATCAGGTCTGTGGCAGCAGAGTCCACATTCATAACAACTGTGTCATCTGCCAAGAAACTACTTCAAAGTTTCAGCAGTCCTTTCAAAGCTCTCTTGTTAATGACTGATTTTCATAACATCCAAGGACAAACCATATTCTAAATTAGATAAGAAAACAAAGTCCTAATATTATTCGAACACTTCCCTGGGAGTCTTAGGGTAGGAGCTGATGACTGTACTTTCTTGGAATTGTTTCGTTAAATGAAGTTATCCTTTGAAAATATATTGTCTTGATTATCATTTAAATACAGATATAATCATAGATTTTATTCAGTGGACATATATACATACATTTCTGAAAATTGATATGAATGAAATACTTCAAGCCCTAATAACCAAAGTAAAAATATCAAAGTTTGGATTCAGCCAAATTATTTAATTGCCATAACTCTCAAATTGATTTTCATTATATAATTATGTTGATGTGATATTTACTCAGCTCATATGTTTTGGTTAATTTTGTTTGTCAATTTGGCTAGGCTATGGTACTCATATTTCTGGTCAAACACCAGTCTAGAAGTTGCTGTGAAGGTAGTTTTTAAGTGTGATTAACGTTTAAACCAGTAGACTTTGGTAAAGCAGATTACTCTCCATAACATGGGTGGGCCTCATCCAATCAGTTGAAGACCTTAAGAGAAAAAAATGAGGTCTGCAAACGAAGAAAGGATTCTGCCTGCAAACTGCCTTTGGTCTCAAAACTGCAGCATTCATTTTTCCCTGGGTTTCTAACCTGCTTGCCTGACCTGCAGATCTCAGACTCAGATGATCCAGTTCCTTACATAAATTTTTCTTTCTTTATATCTATACATCCTATTGGTTCTGTTTCTTTGGAGAACTCTAGCATGGCATATAACACATATATGAAGGAAAAGCTTCTAACAGTTTTACTTCTCTTTTTATTTTATTTGTTAAAGCAGTCACAACGATAGAGTGAATTTCAAGGAGAGGAGAAATAGAATTCACCTCTTGACAGGGAATGTCAAGGTTCTGGGAGAGGATGGGAACTCCCAAACTGGCAATATTGCCAATGTCATTTTTGCAAAATACAACCTGATACACATTGTGTGTCCTGCTTTGCAATTCTTTTTACTATTATTAAACCAAATCCTTCCATCTTTTTCTCCTCTTCAAGGAAAATTCCATCTCCTCAGTGAAGATTTCATTGATTAGTACTTTCCCTTTTTGACATCATTTATTGCTTATCATCAGTCATTTGGCATTTAAATACCATCTAATACATTATACTCTGTAGCCAAAGGTCATAGTAGTAAAAAAAAAAAAAAAATAACACACACACACAAAACCCACCATGGACTCTGGAATAAGAATTAGGTTCAAACCCACCTCTGTTATATCTTAGTGGGACAATGGGCAAATGAATTATTCTCTCTAAGCCTTGTTTTTCTTGTCTATAAAATGGGAAAATAATAACATCTTCCCCATGCTATTAAAAATAAATGAGAGAACATTCATAAAGAGTCTTTCATGATTTTACCTAACATTTGTTGATCACTTTCTGTATGTGAGGTTTGCTGCTCTATTCATTATATGATTCAAGGCACATGGCATATAACCATTTGAAATCTGTGTTGTTAATATGGCTTGGTCAAGATACATAATCTTTGAACAACATAAAAGCTGAACTTTGAGTTCCTAAGTTATGGTTCATTATTTTTTCACCAGATCATGATGTATCCCTCTTTTGTGCCTACTATTATGTCTACCCATTGTAGCTGAGTGACTTGTTAAATTAATGAATATTCAATTTTTTCAGCTTTACTGAGTATTATTGACAATTAAAATGGTAAGATATTTAAATTATGTGTCATGGTGATTTGATATACATATAAATTGTGAAAGGATTTCCACCATCTAGTTCATTAACATATCTATCACCATATGTATATTTTTATGAGAACATTAAGTTTTCCTCTCTTAGCAAATGTCAGTTATATAATACAGTATTATCAACTATAGTCAACATGTTTTACATTAGATCCTCAGACCTTATTCATTTTATAGCTAAAAGTTTTTACCTTTTTATCAAAGATAAAGGATATATATATGTGTGTATATATATATACACACACACACATATATATATATATTACTTTTTTAAGTTCTACAAATAAGTGATACCATACAGCATTTGTCTTTCTGTGTCTGGCTTATTTCACTTAGCATAACGCCCTCGAATTTCATACATATTATAACGAATATCAGGAATGTCTTTTTTCTCATGGCTGAATAATATCCCATTGTGTATATACACCACACATTCTTTATGCATTCATTCACTGATGGACACTTAGGTCATTTCCATATCTTGCTATTGTGAATAATACTGCAGTGAACATGTGAGTGTAGATATCTCTTTGATATCCTATTTTCATTTTCTTTGGATATATATACCCAGAAGTGAAATTACTGGATCATATGGTCGTTCTGTTTTTTTTAATTTTTTCAGGAACCTCCATGTTATTTTCCATAGTGGCTGCACCAATTTACATTTCCACCAAGAGTGCACAAGTTTTCCCTTTTCTCTACATCCTTGCCAACACTTATTTTTTTGTCTTTTTGATGACAGCCATTCTTATAGCTATTAGATAATATCTCATTGTGGTTTTGATTTGCATTTCCCTGATGAATAGTTATGATGAGCACCTTTTCATGTACCTGTTGGCTATTTGGATGTCTTCTTTGGAAAAATATCTGTTAGGTTCTTCTTCCAGTTTTTTTTAAATTGGATTTTGGGGGGGGGGGTTGTTGTTGTTATTGAGTTGTGTGAGTTCTTTCAAGTCCAATTAATGAGGAATTACAATTCATATTGATCATACAGTCACACAAAGAGTATGACTTTGTATATATTTCAAATTCCAATAGGGGATTTAGAGGAATCTTAGAAATCTTGCTGATCTTAAGACTTGGTAAAGTTCATGAAATGAAACCAACTGTGTATTGTTGACATGTCTGGTGTCCCCAAGGATCTTTAGTAATGAACATCATTCACTCCAGTCTTGTCAGTTAGTAATACATGATATCCTAGGATTATATTAGATTTATAGACTTATGGACTAAAATTTTTGTAATTGTTTTAAATATCTTTGCAGCAGACATATCTATACACACTGTGGTTGTTGTGCATTTAAATTAAACAGCAAAATATGTGGTACAAACAGAAGTTTTTAAGAACATGGTGGTGATGGGAATTTTTATGCAGTTATCTCTAATTTTGCTTGCTCTGCTGAGCTGGATCTTAGAGCTTTGAAAGAAGACTGAATTAGTCAGTATTCCAAAGTGCTGAAAAGAATTTTGACATTTGAGCAAATGGTGGTATGACTTGCAATTTTTACAACATAGCTGGACTTTAGGTATGTCATATGTGAAATGTATACATTACACAGATGGCTTCTAAGGATCCTCAAATTTCTAAAATTTAATATTATAGATAAATAATCTTTGACTACAGTCTAAGTAAAACTCCTCATTTTCTTTGCTCAATGTGATATTTTCAAATACATGAAATGAGCTGTTAATGCATACAATGGGACTTATTAAAACAAAATTATAAATCAAGTCTATCTTAAAAAATAATTCAAAAACTGCCAAAATTGTTACCACATTCCCATAGCAGAAACTAATTGGAATGGAGTACTGGCTCCCCTGCTGTGGAAAGGCTGTATCTTGGCCAGGTTAATGCTAGATGAGTTGTACTCATTAACTATTTTGTCCTTGCATTAATATGAGTTTAAGTCTCCAATTCTGAGCAAACCATAGTCTTTCTTTTCTCATATCATCCTAAGAAAATATATCTATCATAACATGGTATATAATGTCATAATATTGAACTTCAGAAATATAGACCTTTTTTTTTTTAGCATATCCAAATGTGGGTGTAGGAAATATACTAGTAGAATTACATTGCTAGTTTAGAGCTATAGAATATCAAATAAAATTATTTCCCTAATTGGGACTTCCCTGGCGGTCCAGTGGTTGAGACTTCGCTTTCCAATTCAGGGGGTGTGGGTTCGATCCCTGGTTGGAGACCTAAGATCCCACATGCCTTATGGCCAAAAAACCAAAACATAAAACAGAAGCAGTATTGTAACAAATTCAATAAAGACTTTAAAAATGGTCCACATCAAAAAAAAAAATCTTATAAAAATTATTTCCTTAATTCAGTTAAGTGAAATAATAGTAGAAAAGTAGTAGTATGGACGTCTTCTAATAATATGGCAGACTAGATAATCAGAGAAGTCCTTTTATAATAAAATATCTAGATCTCACCTGGGAAGGGAAATGACAACATATGTGATTAGTATATTGCTGGGCTTGCCCAAAATAATGGAAAACTTTATTGGCCCTCTCTACCATACATCTACAAAAAAACCCCATAAATTTTAAAACAGATTCATGAAGATATGATAGGTTTAATCTGAGGAAGCTGCCTAAAGTGGTGCAGATTTCAGAGAACGAACTCTTTGTCTTCCAGCAAGGTGGGACAGTTGAAACAGAGACTATTTCTTTAAGCAGGTATCCTCAAGGTATACTCAAGGAGTACCAAGAAAATAGCACTCATTGATTTCTGGCTGAAGTAAACACAAAGCTCATCTAGAAGAAAGCATTACTTTTTAGGTTTTTAGGATTCCTGAAAATAAGCTCAAACAAATATAAGATCACCACTTAAGACCATTAAATATCCAAAGGAGCAATGTCCATGAATGGGAGTGAATAGACATAAATAAACTACAAATTGTATTCCAAAGGAATTATAATATTGGATTTATAAGACACAAAACCCTAAAATACTTTGTATAAAATGCTTTGAAAAACAATAACATCCAAAATGAAAAAAAAAAAAAATTGTCAAAAAATGAGATTCCCTTGAAAATGGAAAACATAAATAAAATACAAATCTAGATGAAAAATAAAATATTTGAAAATAAAAAGTATATAGGTTAAACGAGAGATTAGACATAAGTGAAGTGGGATTTTAGATAATTGGAAGACAGATCTAAGGGAATTTCCCAAAATCTAGCCAGAGAGAAAAGGAGAGCAAAAATTGAAAAAGGAAAAAAAAAATGGAGGAAAAAAAGGTCTCAAAGATATCTAACCAGAATCCTATAAATAGAGAAGAAAAAAAAAAAGTAAAATCTCTATCTGAATAGATAATGTCTGAGAATTCTCAGGATCTTCTAAGAGATGTAAGACTATTAACAAGAAATCCATGAAAAATCAAAATAAGAAGATGTTTTTAAATGTCTATGGTTTACTAAGTAGAAACAACTATTAGACATACCACAGATCTTTTAACAATAACTATGGAAGGGCTTCCCTGGTGGTGCAGTGGTTGAGAGTCCACCTGCCGATGCAGGGGATACGGGTTCGTGCCCCGGTCAGGGAAGATCCCACATGCCGCGGAGTGGCTGAGCCCGTGAGCCATGGCCACTGAGCCTGCGTGTCTGGAGCCTGTGCTCTGCAACGGGACAGGCCACAAAAGCGAGAGGCCCGCGTACAGGAAAAAACAAAACAAAAAACTATGGAAGCCAAAGAAATAGCCAAAATATATATATTTAAAGTGCCGAGAGAAAATGACTGTCAACATACACAGGTTTAAAAAATAACCTATCTTTCAAGAAGAAACATAAAATAAAGATATTTAAGATAAACTGAGAAAATTTAACACCATAACACAAATAAGTAATTACTAAAGTTTGAACTTCAGAAAGAAGAAAAATAATCCTAAAGTATGAGATATAAGAAGAAATACTGATCCAGAGGCATAGATATTTAAAAGCAAATGTAAAAGAAAACACATTTTTTTTTAATCAACTGATATGTAATATTAGCTAATCTGTGACATTCAAGTATTGAAAATATGTAAATCAGAATGTGGTACAGAAAGAGAAAATATTTTCAGGTCATTTTATTTTTAATAGTTAAGAGTTAAGATGTTATTTTTTTAATTTTTACTTTAAGGTAAGTGTTCCAGGAAATTACTAAAATAATAGAAATAGAATATGTAACTTACAAATCAGCAAAATAAATTGATTAAGAAACAAGCAGTTAATCCTAAAGAGCAGGAAGTGGGGAAGAGAGATGGTGGGGGAAAAAAAAAAAAGTTAAACAAAAATGAGAAAGAAAGTACAACGATGGTAGAAATAAGCCAGAACAGATTAATATTCAAATAAATGTCATGGATTACATGTACTAGCTGGAAAATTAAAATTGACAGAGTGAACAACAAAACAGAAACCAGCTATATGCTACTTATAATACACATACCGAAACGTTAGAATAATTGTTTTTATCATATGCCATGTCAATCATTATCTTCCTCCTCCTCCTCATCATCATCATGGCAAATGTTTACATAATGTTTACTTTGTCCCAGGCTTAATCGTAGCACTTTACATGCTAATGCTCATTCCCATTTCCTATTAATCTTTTTTTCACCAGTTGTTATTATCAAAAAGTTTAAATAAGCTTTCCATACAGATATTAAATGGTAGAGCTAGAATATTAAACTAGGAGATACTCCCAGGACTTGAGAAGGACTCAGCGTATATAATAAGCACTCATGTAATAAAAGTTTGATTCATGATGAATATATAGCACCTGTAAGCTTATATGATTCTAATAGAATAGTCTCAAATACAGTAAGCAAATAATGATAGTTTTGGGGCAAAACCGACAAGTCTCACAATCTACTTGTATATTTTAACACATTTCTCCCACATATTAAGTCAAACAGACAAAAACAAAGACCAGTCTTCCAAATAATTAATTAATAGGTCAAACAAGAAATCATAATCAGTTTTACAAATTTTTAGAACTAAATGATAATAAACATACTACACACCAAAATTTCAGAACAGAACCTGCAGTAATTTGAAGGAGATTTATCGACTTCAGGTTATCGAATTAGATAAAGAAGAAAGGACAAAAGTTAATGAGCAAAGTAAAAAGTTATTAAAAGAACAACATATACATCTAAAGTAGTTGGCAAGAAATAATAAGGATAAGAATAAAATGAATGAAAGAAAAATAAAAACACATTACAGAAGGTCAAGCAGCCGAACATTGTTTTTTTGAAAAGGCTAATAAAAGTTATACAAACCTTTGCTAAGATCAATTAAAAAAAAAAAAAAAAACTGATTACTTTTGTACACGACAAGGAGACATAATTACAAATACAATGCAGATTTAAGAAATAAAAAAGAATAGCCTTACATTAACAAATTTGAACACTTAAGTCAATTCTTAGAATACATACCTTATCAAAACTGAAACAAATAAAAACATAAAGCCTGTAATAAGTAAATGTATTAAGACAACAAAATTATCCCACTTATAAAGTCATCAGGACCAGATGTTTACTGACAGTTCTTCCAGAGTTAGATTATTTAACTTTAATACAAACTGTAATACCAGTACAAAAAAAGAGAGAGAGAGGGAGAGAGAATGAAGAAAGGAAGAAGGAAAGGAATAACTGGTGACTTAAAACAAGAGACATTTATCCTCTCACAGTTCTGGAGGCGAGAAGTCTGAAATAAAAGTGTCAGCAGGACTGTGCTTTGTCTGAAGGCTCTAGGAAAGACTGCTTTCCTTGACTCTTCCAGCTTCTGCTGTCTCCAATGTTTCTTGGCTTGTGGCTGCATCACTCCAATCTCTGCCCTGGGGTCACATTGCCTCCTCTCCTGTCAAATCCCCACTTTGTGTCTCTCATAAAATAAATGTTCTTAGCTTTAGAGCTCACCTAGATAATCCAGGATGATCTTGACTCGAGATCCTTACATCTGCAAAGACTCTTTTTCTCAAACAAGGACAAACTCACAATTTCTGGGAATTAGAATGTGGGCATATCATTTTGGGGACCACCATTCAACCCACTGTAGTCTCTTTATATGCAAATTTATCCCCCAAAACGTGCTGTGAATCAGTTAAGAAAAAGAGATTTTGCATGCATTCTTATTCTCATCTTTTCCTTCCTATGTACAAGTTATAAAGTTGAGAGTTTAGGCCAATTCCATGAACAGGCTAGTTGAGATGTGTGAGATATAATGGAAAAGAGAAAGTAGTAGTTTAGTAGCTCCTTGGTAGCTGTCACTCTACTGCCTATCCAACTGTCATGTTTCCCTTCATTTTTGCTGAGTCCCTCAGTCTTGTTCAGTACAGCAACGTACCCAGCACAAAGGACTGAATGAAAATTAGACAAGCGAGATATGACCATCCCTTTGTTGATATTCACATTCCAGCCTCTTTCCTAATTCAGGGTGCCTAGTGACGTTATGACCAATATAATGTAAATGGCAATTTTTTGGATTTCAACAAAAGGTTTTCCTTTGATAAAAAGTAAATTCCTATTCTTGCCCCTTCCTCTGTGCTTAGATCATTGGTGTGACGATATGATTCTGAGATTGTGACATCTATAGTGTGACTCTGACATAAGCCCACAGTGAAAATCCAATAAGAACAAAGCAGGACACTGTTGGACCAATCCCACAATTGCCCTTTTCCTATTTCTTCAAAGTGAGATAATTACAGATTACTAGAGCAAATATTAGTTAGGTTTTCTGTTACTTGAAGCCTAAACATCTCTACCTAAAATAGTAGGTGATGACATTTTAGATGCTCGTCATTTTCCATATTTTTTTTGTCTATATATACACAGCAAGTGGCATCCTGGTCTTTTGTTGACAAACTCACTTTTACAAGGTCAGAGACTAGAGGAAACATCTGTTATTCAAGACTATTTTCAGTAGCTACCAGTGTCTACACACTAGCATGAGGGTAGCGCTTTGTTAGGGCCCTTCTTGTACTTCTCACTCTCCTTTGAATAATTGAATAATATCGACTGTGCTTTTATTGTGCAAAAAAACTAATCCAACAGGCATTAAAGTTTTCTCCTTTGTTTTTCTTCTTCTTTTTCTATATTTTCTAAGGATACAATACTGCTATTCATCCATGCTACTTGACCAACTTTCCTGGCAAATACAATGTTGACAGAAACAATTGATACCCAACATCTAAAATATAAATCTCTCTTCAGATTATTGACTTATGATCCTGAGAAGAACAGCCTTCAGTAGCTCTGATAATCACAGCCTTCCTCTTTAAAAAGTGTCCTTTTAAATGCCAGAGCTTGCTCCTGTAGAGATTTAAGAAGGTTTACCTGATATAGATGTGTAGTTTGGACACAGAAGGTTGTGTATCTCATGGTCCACAAAGGACCTTTCCTGTGTGATACCTGTTCATTTAGATCTTTCAGGCAGATCAGTCAGAAACATCTGATGATTTCATTGTTTGGTTGCTCCTTATTACCTCACAGTGTTACTGTCATTCAAAAAGTTGTGGTGAGTTAGGCAATATTGTTTTTAACTCCCAAGCAATTATGTCTCACCTAGAGACAGTGAACAGATTCGCAGAGAGAGGTATCACATTAGTAATCTGTAAATCACAATCAGTACAAGTGCTGATGGACTCAAGACTGATACTTTTTACTTAAATATTGTTTAAATTACACTCAACATTTTAGAACATTTAAATGCACAACATTGGCCTGGCCTGGTCTCAAGCAATTAGAAAGTAACAACTTTCTAGAACTCTTAAAAAAAGAGGTCCATAATGTTTAACAAGCAACAGATTTCTTGTATCTTAAATTCAAATATGATAAGTACAATATATATTCTGAGTGTCCCATAAAATGACTATTTGAAGGTATATATATTTACATATAAAAATGAAATTGCAAATGTATTTTTAGCACATACCATCGTATCTCAGTGCTTATGTACTTTAAAAGTCTCATTAAATTTAGGGTAAATGTCATGTAAATAAACATTGTGTGTGTTTAAATGAAGAGATTCCACTTATTAAAAAGAGAAAAAAAATCATCCTATTTATTTCTAGGATCCTTCTCCTTGGACAACATTCCCAAAGTGATAAACAGTGTTTGTCATTGCAACAAAGCTGATCTTCAATATAGAATACACAAGTACCCACACACATACTCACACATAATTTATTTAGGGACCAATAAATTATCCACATGTAGGTAGAGAGCCCAAAATAGGCTCTGGAATTCAAATTCCAGTTCTGTTTCAGTAACTGGATCTTCATACACACACACATATATGTATGTATGTATATTTGTTTATATTAGACACACACAGATGACATTTGGAAAAATTATTTGACATTTCTGAGCTACAGGTTCTTCATAAGTGAAACGGAATATTGATATCACCTTTACCCTTCTCTATCCATTAGGAATCCTTCTGGTTTAAGTGTCAGATTCAGGTGCACCTCGATTCACAATTCAGAATTCATGCTATATCCCAGGATCAATCCTTCATTGCTACTTCTTCTGGGTAAGTTCTGTTTTTCTACCTGGGTATGAGAGAGTTCCCAATTGTTTCTGTGATAACAGTCTTTCAGGTTCTCATGTGGTGGGAAAAAAAGGAAAGTCTTTGTTCAGTTTTCCATCCAAAATTATGTCCCCCTGGCTGTGATTTAGTCACAAGCTCATTCTGGAGACATTCTGTATAGCCAAGTGATTAAGCTGGTGTAAAGTTAACTTCAGGAGGAGAACTTGGGGAAAGGGGAGCGGCGTGTGGAGGAATACTGAAGGGTTATTAGAAAGAAAGTTGTTAATAGATGCTGGAGAGAAAAAAAAAACCGATAGTTATTCACTATAATTATTTAGACTGGTCTTGGGAGGCTTGGATATATTACTTAGTTAACATGATGCCTACATGTTGTCCAAAAATGGTAATTGTAATCAAGTTAATTGTTGTTAACAATATTTTAACACTGTTTATGGTTTCTGAAATCATTTTATATCTTTTATCATATTCAATACTCACACAAAAAACTCTTTTTGGGTTATCTTTAGAGGTTGTTTCTAAATGTTTGTGGCTCAGGGAGGCTGTGCTGACAGCCTAAGGTCATGCAGCTGATTGATAGCAGGACCTAGACAAACACCAGGTCTTGCATCTCCATCAGACCACAGGGGCTTAGTCATTTATCCTATTGATGCAATCACCTTTCCTATGTCTCAGTAATTGGTAAAGCATTTTCTGTCTGTTGCACATCTGTGAGATCAAAAACGGATCAAAGGGACAATGTGTACATTTTCTTTCATAAGAAGCAATACTGTTCATCTTCTCAATTTAGCAGGTTTTCCCTCTTATTTAATTTATAAATTACATTTAACTTGTGCTTACTCCCCTTCTGAGTGAGGAACCAGATGTGACATAAACAAAGGCCTCTGTTTGCTAAGCCCTATTTGACAGCACTTGCTAGAAATGAAGTCCAGGACAATTTCAAGTGAGAAAATATGAAACAGAAGTTGAGAAGCAGTAAATTAGCATGGGTAAGAATAAGGGTAAATATCAAAGTCTTAAGTATTTATAAAATCTTTTTAATCAGTAATCCAGTAGGAATCACATTAAATATAATGCCAGGGAATCTGGCAAAAGAAATATCTACCTATGCTTCCCCTCATAAAATCAAAGATGACTAGAAACAGATAAGAAGTCACTTCACACCTTTGCCTTCTGATTCAAAGACTTAATGTCAGCCCAACACAGAACACCGACACCTTGCAGCTATCCTGTTACATGTGTCATAGATGTGGTTTGACAGTGCTGGTATCCATCCCAACCTGGTATTTATACATTACTTTGAAACACAATACACTGGACAGAAAGACTCCAGGGCATGTGGGAGGGGGGTAAGTACTAAGTGTGGCATATTGTTTCTGAGGAGCTTGAGGTTCAATAATGAAAGCATCTGGGTAGGGAAAAAGACAAGGACATTCTAGGAACACTGTATGTTCCTGGCATTCTGCTGATTGTAAGACCAGGGAGGAATGACTGGAAAAATCCCAACTTCAACATGGTATAGCCATATTAGACACTGGAACCTGGCATATCAAATTGCCATCCAAATGCAGATCTGAAAAATGTATTAAAAGTTGCCCAAGTGGAAGTGTTAGCAACACTTGGGGCAAATTCACACTCTATTTGCTTACGAACATGAAGTTTGGATGATTTCATCCCATTTGTCTCTTCCTTCTTTAACAAGCAATACTCCATGACTGTTATTAGGCTTCTTTTGTATTGATAATGTCTCCACCTGGCTGAGCTCATCTAGTCCCAGGGCTGTGAATGCTTTCTATATGTTGATAGAGAAACTCTAGTTGGAAGCTAGTTCCTGTACTAGCTTTTGCCATAAATTTTATACTCTTATATTTGGCTGGCTCCTCAACATTTCTATTTGAAGGTATAATAAATATTTCAAATGTAACATATACAGACAAGTAAGTATGTCTTCTTTATCTCCAGTTATTCCATTTGCATCAAAATATGTTTTGTCTGATGGTAAGAAAATTATACTGGTTTGCTTTGCTTTGTATTTACCTTATGTATTTTTTCAATCTTTTACATTTATATTTAATTATAATACACATGCAGAAAAATGCCAGTAAACATATAGCTCAATGAGTTATCACACAGTGAATACCATGTATCCAGCATGTTGGTCAAAAGGTAGGATATAAACAGTACTCTCAAAGCTCTTCTTGATACTTGGCCTCCTTCTTCTTCTTTAAAGGTAGACGTTGCCTTGAATTCTAACACTCTAGTTTTATTTGCTTTTTAACTTTATATAACTGGAATCATGCACATGTCACTTTTTGTTTCTGACTTCTTTGCTCAGTATTATGTTTATGTGATTTATCCATGTTATTGCATATAATTATATTTCAGTTATTTTCCTTGAAGTCTACTTTGAAATACAAAGGAATAGTGTATGAATATACTATTTATCATTTTTAGTGCAGATGGATATTTGAGTTTTATCCAACTTTTGTTTTGTTTTGTTTTGTTTTTTTTCCCAACTTTTATTTATTGCAAGTAAAACTGAACATCCTTGTATACTCTTGTATGTGTCTTTTGGGCATATGTGAGTATTTCAGTTAGGCCTGTATTACGTATAGGAAATGTATTTGGTCAACCTTAGAAGATAATGCCCAACAGTTTTCAAAAGTGACTCTATCAATGTACAATACCACCAGCACTATAAGAGTTCCAGGTATATCACATCCTCTCCAACACTAAGCCTTGTAAGTCTCACATTAGTCACTCTGATGGGTGTAGGGTGACATCCTATTATAATTTTAAATTGCAATTCCCTGATTGCTGATGAGGCTAAGCCCATGTGTATATGTTTATCATTTTCTGTGTGTGAAGTATCATTCAAGTTGCTTGATCTTTTTTTTAATATAAGTTTATTTTATTTATTTATTTATTTTTGGCTGCATTGGGTCTTCGTTGCTCTGCACAGGCTTTCTCTATTTTTGGTGAGCGGGGGCTGCTCTTTGTTGCTGTGCACGGGCTTCACATTGTGGTGGCTTCTCTTGTTGTGGAGCACGGGCTCTAGAGCGCATGCTCAGTAGTTGTGGTGCACGGGCTTAGTTGCTCTGTGGCATGTGGGATCTTCCTGGACCAGGGCTCGAACCCATGTCCCCTGCATTGGCAGAGTGATTCTTAACCACTGCACCACCATGGAAGACCCAAGTCACTTGATCTTTTTATTTTTCTCTTGGATTTCATGTCATTTTTGTACTGATATATTGTCAGTTTTATGTTACAGATATATTCTCCCATTCTGTAGCTTGCCTTTTATTATTTTGGTGGTATCTTCTGGTAAATAGGCTTTTCATTTAATGTAGTTTAATTTATCAATCTTTTGCTTATAGTTACTACTTACCATTTAACAGCTAGATCCCTACTCTTCCAGACCTTAAAAATAGTCTCCTAATATTGTTTGGGAAGCATACTGTTGCACCTTTCAAATTTAGGTCTACAATCCACTTGGAATTGACTATTGTGTGTGCAGTTAAGTGGGAGTCAGATTTTATTTGACTGTCATATTCCCACATCGAGTTATAATTGGACAAACACCATTTATCGAAATAACAGTCTTTTCCTCACTATTCTGCATCTCCAGTACCACCTTCGTCATAAATAGTGCCCATAAAGATATAGATTTGTTCTGAACTTCTAATAATGATCCATTGGTCTATATGAAAATTAAACAAATCCAAACTCTCTTAGATATATTAGTATTATAGGTCTTAACATCCAGTAGAGCAAATCTTCCCTCCTTCTTATCTCCCTCAAGACTATCTTGTCTATTATTGGTACTTTGTATTTCCATATAAATTTTAGAATTAGTTTGAAAACTCTCTCACACACACCACACACAGAAGACTGTTAGGGTTTTGATGGGGTTGCATTGAATCTGCAAATCAAACTCAATGTAATTGACATCTTTTCAATATTGAATCTTTTTAGTCCATGAACATAATATTTTTCTCCATTTATTTTATTTTGATTTAATCTAACTCAAAATATTTTGGGGTTTTCTGTTCCTTGTATATTATTTCTTAGAAACTTTCTCAGGCAATTGATATATTTGATACTATTCTAAATTTGTAGAATTTTTTTATTCTACTGCATATTTCTGGTAAGAGAAACATAATCAGTTTGTGTGGTTTGTGTGTGGCCTCTCCCACCGTGGAGCACAGGTTCCGGACACACAGGCCCAGTGGCCATGGCCCATGGGCCCAGCCGCTCCACGGAACACGTGATCCTCCTGGACTGGGGCATGAACCCGTGTCCCCCGTATCGGCAGGTGGACCCCCAACCACTGTGCCACCAGGGAAGCCCTATATAGACTTTTTAATAAAAATGTAAAAAAACTCACTAACTCTAATAACTTTTTTTTTTTTTTACTTTGCATATAGGCAAATACTATGAAATATTTTATCAGGCTTGTTTATGGTTTCTTTTCCTGTGCAAAAGCCTTCAAGTTTAATTAGGCCCCATTTGTTTGTTTTTATTTTCATTACTCTAGGAGGTGGTCAAAAAAGTTCTTGCTGTGGTTTATGTCAAAGAGTGCTTTTCCTATGCTTTCCTTTAAGAGTTTTATAGTGTCTGCTCTTACATTTAGGTCTTTAGTCCATTTGGAGTTTATTTTTGTGTATGGTGTTAGGGAACGTTCTAATTTCATTCTTTTACATATAGCTGTCCAGTTTTCCCAGCACCACTTATTGAAGAGGTTGTCTTTTCTCAATCGCATGTTCATGCCTCCTTTGTCATAAATTAGGTGACCATATGTGTGTGGGTTTATCTCTGGGCTTTCTATCCTGTACCATTTATCTATGTTTCTGTTTTTGTGCCAGTACCACACTCTCTTGATTACTGTAGCTTTGTAGTATAGTTTGAAGTCAGGGAGTCTGATTCCTCCAGCTCCGTTTTTCTTTCTCAAGATTGCTTTGGCTATTTGGGGTCTTTTGTGTTTCCATACAAACTGTAAAATTTTTTGTTCTAATTCTGTGAAGAATGCCATTGGTAGTTTGATAGGGATTGCACTGAATCTGTAGATTGCTTTGGGTAGTATAGTCATTTTCACAATATTCATTCTTCCAACCCAAGAACATGGTATATTTCTCCATCTGTTTATATCATCTTTGATTTCTTTCATCAGTGTTTTTTAGTTTTCTGAGTACAACTCTTTCACCTCCTTAGGTAGGTTTATTCCTAGGTATTTTATTCTTTTTGTTGCAATGGTAAATGGGATTGTTTCCTTAATTTCTCTTTCTAGTTTTTCATTGTTAGTGTATGGGAATGCCAAGAGATTTCTTTGCATTAATTTTGTGTCCTGCAACCTTACCAAATTCATTGATTAGTTCTAGTAGTTTTCTGGTGGCATCTTTAGGATTTTCTATGTATAATATCATATCATCTGCAAGCAGCAACAGTTTTACTTCTTCTTTTCCAGTTTGTATTCCTTTTATTTCTTTTTCTTCTCTGATTGCCATGGCTAGGACTTCCACAACTGTTGAATAAGAGTGGTAAGAGTAGACATCCTTGTTTTATTCCTGATCTTAGTGGAAATGCTTTCAGTTTTTCACCATTGAGTATGATGTTTGTTGTGGCTTTGTCATATATGGCCTTTATTATGTTAAGGTAGGTTCCCTCTATGCCCATTTTCTGGAGACATTTCACCAAAGAAGACACACAGATGTCCAAGAGGCACATGAATAGATACTCAACAACACTAATTATTAGAGAAATGCAAATCAAAACTACAATGAGGTATCACCTCACACCAGTCAGAATGGCCATTATCAAAAAGTCTAGAAACAATAAATGCTGGAAAGGGTGTGGTGAAAAGGGAAGCCTCCTGCACTGTTGGTGGGAATGTAAATTGATCCAACAGCTATGGCGAACAGTATGGAGGTTCCTTAAAAAACTAAGAATAGAGCTACCATTTGACCCAGCAATCCCACTATAGGGTATATACCCTCAGAAAACCACAATTCAAAAAGAGACATGTACCACAATGTTCACTGCAGCACTATTTACAGTAGCCAGGACATGGAAGCAACCTAAATGCCCATCAACAGATGAATGGATAAAGATGTGGCACATATATACAGTGGAATATTAGCCATAAAAAGAAACGAAATTGAGTTATTTGTAGTGAGGTGGATGGACCTAGAGTCTGTCATACAGAGTGAAGTAAATCAGAAGGAGAAAAACAAATACCATATGCTAATGCATATATATGGAATCTAAAAAATATGGTACTGATGAACCTAGTGGCAGGGCAAGAGTAAAGATGTAGACCTAGAGAATGAACCTGAGAACATGGGGTGAGGAGGGGGAAACTGGGGCAAAGTGAGAGTATCATTGACATATATACATTCCAAATGTAAAACAGTTAGCTAGTGGGAAGCAGCCACATAGCACAAGGAGATCAGCTTGGTGTTTTGTGACAACCTAGAGGAGTGGGATAGGGAGGGTGGGAGGGAGTCTCAAGAGGGAGGGAGTATGGGGGTATATGTATGCATATGGCTGATTCACTTTGTTGTACAACAGAAACTAACACAATATTGTGAAGGAATTATACGCCAGTAAATATCTATTTTAAAAATGCCAATAAAGATTTTAAATATCAAAATAAGCTAGATATTTTAGATGACTATCTGATATTTTTGTATAGATTTATAAGTATTTTTTCATTTTCAATAATATCTAATAGTGTCCTAGGAGAATTTACCTCAATAATTTGAATCTTTGATGGCTGTTGGTAGAGATCCAATAGCCATTCTAAAACTTTGAAACATTTGCTTCCTGGATCTCTAAGGGTGAACTAGGTAATTGTCTTAGGGTCAGGTTCTTCCTTTGTTGTCATAGGGGTCACTTCAGTGAGATACTTTAGACATGCTACCTGAGTCAACATATTATTTATATCAATTGTTGTCTCTCTATCCCTCTCCCTCCCCCTCTCTCTTTCCCCTTTTATTTTCCTCCTGCAACCATCCCTGGGCCATCTCTCAGATCCATTTCTTCATTCTCTTCCTATGGTAAAGCATCCCTGGCTTCAGGACACATTAGTTTTGTTCTACTCTTGGTTACAGTCATTCCTGTGCCAATCACTGTGCCCAGAGGAATGGCTTAGCATAATTGGCTAGACATAGTAGACATACCCTTGTGAGTAGCAAGGTGGAATAGTGTGATGAGAAGCTCCTAGAACTACAGCAGTGAGGAAGAGGCAGATCTCTGAAATGAAGGCATTTACTGCTATCAGTAGAGATCAGAAATGGGAAAAAAAAAAAAAAGGCAAATTCCACTTTAGCGTACAGCAGATGATGTGGTGGTGTTTTGCGTATTCCCATTTACAATTTTCAGTATAGCAGGTGAAATATCAGCTCGTTATTACTCAAAAGACAATTGGATATAAATGATATAAGAAGGAAGACAGTGAGTCAGCTCTAAATTACCAAAAAGAAGAGAAAGAGTGTTAATTATAACACCCATCACAAAGAAAGTGTGTCATGAGACTCCAGTGTGTAACAGTTTCATGGTTGAAAACATCAGAGTTGAAGGATGAAGTCCAAAGCCTCTCAGGTTATGTTGCAGCCTTCTAAATTTACCACTGTTTTTCATCCTGATTGTAACCTATCATCCACCCCAGCAATTTATGACACCATACTCATAGCCTGTACAGTGGTCCATCATGACTCTGATTTGCACATGCAGTTTATATTAGTTAACATTGTTTTCTAAGAACCTGGAGTAGTGTCTGGCTCATGGTAAGTTCTCCATGATTGTTACTTTAATTATTTTGATGACTAGGAAACAATCCCCTTTCAGTACATGCAAGATGTTAACAGATTAAATGAATATTTTGCTGTCATAGATATAGGAGACAAAGGAGAAATCCTAGCAGAACAAAAAAAGTAAGGTGAAAATACTGCAGAATGGTTAAGCTACAAACTCATTATGCTACTTTTATATTTGTGCTAACAGAATTGTATGTGGATGGGATCTGAAATGTAAACCTGACTTGAGCCAAATTCCCCTGGGATCTAAGGATTGCTGACAACTACTGATATTTATTGCCTTTTTAAACTGAGCGATGAAGGCCTGAAAATAGAGATAAGATCTGTAGATTCAGGAGTACTTTAGTACAACTCTGTTTCTTAGCTGTATTTTTGTATATTTCTTCCCATTGATCACATGCACATAACCATGTACAGAAATGCAAATATCATTTCTGTCAACTTTTAACATTTTTATATTGCAATTCACAAAGAGTAAAGTGAAGCTACTCTTTAATACATATTTGGGGCAGTCAATTAAAAACTTTAGCTCTCCCTGCAGTAGTGTGATGTCAAGCTCAAGTATTCCTATTTCAGTCTAGAAGGATAATAGTTTGCTTTCATAAAAGTTCAGTTATTTACTCTTAAAATTGAATGGTATTCATTCTCACTAGTTTTAGCTTTTGCATTAAAATAAATGAATTACCCTGGAATGAACTGAAACGTTCATTTACACCCAACTTAAGACTTGGAGAATCTTCAAGGTTCTTAATTGAAAATTAATGGCTCTCTCTTAAAATGCATGTAGTAGAAGCAGCAGCCATCTCAGTAGTGCCTAATAATTGTGGCATAATCTTGTCAACCCTTTCATAGATGGTAGGATTAGAAATAGCTTTCCATTTTCAAGGATCTGAAAAGTCCAGGTTATATGGTGTCATTGTGAAGATGAATATTGAGTTGGAACTCCTAAGTTTTGGTTTCAAATTCTGGATCTCCCTTTATCAACATGCACGACAAAAGAGAAATAACTTAGTTCCTCTGCAGTGTTAATTTTTCATTTGTAACATGTAGCGAATAACCCAGAAACTATTATGTATCATATATTTTATGTTTTATATGTATCAAAGTTATACATTAATGTGATTAAAGTATTTAATAGTTCTGAAATATATCCTACCCCTACCCTCCATTCCATCTCCATAGAAACAACCATTTTCAGCTCTTTTCACGGATTTCTTTTGCTGTTTACTGCCATTTCTCTAAATAAATTATCCTGAGTATTAATTTCTTAATTTCATTGTTTATTATCTTCCTCGTAGGAAGAGTATTTTGATTTACTCCTGATCCTGCCTTTTCCCCCCAGCCCACAGTCACCCTTCTCTCTGTTCTCCCTTCTCAGCTATATTAGTTCACTTCCTCTTCCTTCACAATATTTAGTTTACTATCTTTTTGTTGTTGTTGGCTTAGTATGTTAATTTGCTAGGGCTGCCGAAGCAAAGTACCACAGACTGGGTGGCCTAAACAATAGAAATATATTTTCTCACAATTCTGGAGGCTTAGAAGTCTGAGATCAAAGTGTCAACAGGGTTGGTTTCTTCTGAGACCTCTTCTTTGCTTGTAGATTGCTGTCTTCTTCCTGTGTCTACCCATCATTTTCTCTCTGTGCATGTCTGTGTCCAAAATTCCTTTCCTTATAAGGATGTTAGTCATATTATATTAGTGCCCACCCTAATGAACTCATTTTAACTTAATTACCTCTTTTGAGACCTTGTCTTCCAATAGGGTGACATTCTGAGATACTGACCATTAGAACTTTAACATATGAATTTTGGGTGAACACAATTCAACTATGTAATCCATAGAAAACTCCAAACTTATCACAAATTATGTAAGTATCCTCTCCAGACATTCAAGCATATCAGCTATTCTGTCCATTTCATCTTCCACCAAAAGTCTCACATAGAGTACAGAGCTCTGTATATTCACTGCACAGATGCCAGGCAAGGATCCCTCCTGAGCACCATTTTGAGGAGTGCCTTCACCTCTTCCCTGGGATGAATAGCTTATTTCCTATATAGACCATGGTTTCTTTCTTTTCTTTTTTTTCATCTTTATTGTAGTATAATTGCTTTACAATGGTGTGTTAGTTTCTTCTGTATAACAAAGTGAATCAGCTATACATATACATATATCCCCATACCTCCTCCCTCTTGCGTATCCCTCCCACCCTCCCTATCCCACCCCTCTAGGTGGTCACAAAGCACTGAGTTGATCTCCCTGTGCTATGTGGCCGCTTCCCACTAGTTATCTATTTTACATTTGGTAGTGTATATATGTCCCTGGCACTCTCTCACTTCCTCCCAGGTTACCCTTCCCCCGCCTCCGTGTCCTCAAGTCCGTTCTCTACGTCTCTGTCTTTATTCCTGCCCTGACACTAGGTTCATCAGTACTCTTTTTCCGGATTCCATATATATATATATGTATATATATATGCATTAGCATACCATATTTGTTTCTTTCTTGATTTAATTTCTCATTTTCGAAGAGTGCAACTTCTGATAACTTCCTTAAAATAGGTATATGAGAATTTAAAATTTTGAGATCACACAAGTCTGAAAATGTTTATCCTACCCAGGGAAGCAATTTAAAGTTTGGCTAGGAATAAAATTGTTGGTTGAAGTAATTTTTGTTCTGAATTTTAAAGGCATTACCCCACTGCCTTTTAGTTTTCAGATGATATTACAAAATATGAAGAAATTAAGTTTTTAGGTTTTGTTGTTGTTGTTGTTGTTGTTTTTGCGGTACGCGGGACTCTCACTGCTGTGGCCTCTCCCGTTGCGGAGCACAGGCTCCGGGCGCGCAGACTCAGCGGCCGTGGCTCACGGGCCCAGCCGCTCCGCGGCACGTGGGATCTTCCCGGACCGGGGCACGAACCTGTGTCCCCTGCATCAGCAGGCGGACTCTCAACCACTGCGCCACCAGGGAAGCCCAAGTTTTTAGTTTATCTGTTGACATATTTTTATTCTCCCTCGTTCTCTGAAAATTCTCAAAAACTTTTCTTTGAGCCCAGTGCTTTAAAAAGTTATGACTAAGTTCCTCACTAAGGATCATGCCAACTATTACCTTCACTGTGATATGATCGTTATCTATCAAAAAGTTAAGGATCTTCAACGGCAGTTTCTTAATTCTTTCCTTTCCTGGTAATCAGATTTCCCAGAGAAATCTCTAAAATCCTTCTGCTTGGCAGGGGAGGGCCTGGTTGCTACAATCCTAGATTTCTGGGAGAAGAAGGCCATTTATATTACCATCTGGTCTATGCACATGTTCATTAATCCTTCTTTTTCAGCACCCTCAATTGTGGCTGATGTTACAAAAGCCAGATACCGTCAATTGTATCTCTATCAGAGACTAAACTCACAGGTTTTGCCAGGAGGAGCAAAATGAAGGAGGAGCTGGGAATTCAAATTTCTTAAAACAACCTTTCAAATCATCCTTCAATTTTTAATGTTTTTTATTGTGGCAAAATGTACATAAGATAATATTTATTGTTTAGCCCTTTTTAAGTGACTAGTTCAATGGCAGTAAGTATATTCACATTGTTGTACAATCATCACTGCTAATCACCCCCAGAGGTTTGTTTTTATTTTTCCATCTTTCCACACTGTAACTCTATAGCTGTTAAACAATGTAATCCCTATTCCTCACTATCCCAAGTCCCTGACAACCACCATTTGACTTTTTTCCTCAATAGATTTCACTACTCTAGCTAACTCATATAAGTGGAATCATGCAACATTTGTTCTTTTGTAACTTGCATATTCACTTAGCACAATGCCTACAAGATTCATCCATGTTATGTTGTAGCATGTGTCAGAATGTCCTTCCTTTTTAAGGCTGAGTAGTATTCCATTATGTGTATATACCACGTTTTGTTTATCCATTCATCTACTGATGGATATGTACATTGCTCTGACCTTTTGGCTGTTATGAATAATGCTTCATTGAACATGGTGTATAAAAATCTGTTCAAGTCCCTGCTTTAAACTCTTTTGGGTGTATATCCAGAAGCAGCATGGCTAGATCATATGGACATTCTATATTCAATTTTTTAAAATTATATTTATTTTATTAATTTATTTATTTTGGCTGCATTGGGTCTTCATTGCTGCATGTGGGCTTTCTCTAGTTGTAGCAAGCGGGGACTATTCTTCTTTGAGGTGCATGGGCTTCTCATTGCAGTGGCTTCTCTTGTTGTGGAGCACGGGGTCTACGTGTGTGGGCTTCAGTAGTTGTGGCATGCAGGCTCAGTAGTTGTGGCTCAAGGCCTCTAGAACGCAGGCTCAGTAGTTGTGGTGCATGGGGTAAGCTCTCCAGCATGGGGGATCTTTCCCAGACCAGGGCTCGAACCTGTGTCCCCTGCATTGACGGGTGGATTCCCAACCACTGTACTGCCAGGGAAGCCATCTATTTTCAATTTTTTAAAGAACTACCATACTGTTTTCTATAGTGCCTGTTTGATTTTATTGATATATTATCCATGAGCAATGCACATGTGTTTTTGATTTTCCTGCATCCTTGTCAATACTTGCTGTTTTCTTTTTCTTTCCTTCTTTATTTTTAGTGTTAGCCATCCTAATGGTTGTTAAGTGATATCTCATGATGGTTTTAATTAGTATTTCACTAATGTTTAGTGATTTTGAGCATCTTTCATTATGCTTACTGACTACTTGCATATCTTCTTTGGAGAAATATCTACACAAGATGTTTTCCAATGTTTAAATTGCTTCGTTGTGTTGTTATTGAGTTATAGGAGTCCTTTATATATACTGGACATTAAGTGCCTTACCATATATATATATAATTTGCAAATACATTTTCCCATTCTGTGGGTTATTTGTTCCTCTGATAATAGTATTCTTTGATGCACAAAAGTCTTTAATCTTGATAAGTTCAGTTTATCTATTTTTCTTTCTTGTTGTCCTCTGTGCTTAGGCGTCATATCCAAGAAATTATTGGCAAATCCAGTGTCATGAAGCCTTTGTCCTATTTTTTCTGAGACTTTTATTATTTTAACCATTACATATAGGTCTTTGATCCATTCAAGTTAAATTTTGTATATGGTATAGAGTAAATGTCCAACTTTAGTTCTTTAAATGTGCATATCCAGGTTTCCCAACACGGTTTGCTAAAATGACTATCCTTTTCCCCAGTGAATGGTCTTTGTACCCTTGTCAAAAATCATTTGATCTTGTATGTGAGGGTTTATTTCTGGGCTTTTTGTTCTATTTGTTGATATACCTGTCTTTGTCTGTACCCTGGCACACTTTTGATTATTGTAGCTTTGTAGTAAATTTTGAAATCAAAATGTGAGACATCCTCTTTTGGTCTTTTTTTAGATGTTTGGCTCTTTGAGGTCTCTTGAGATTCTTTATGAATTTTAGGATTAAATATTTTTTTCATTCAAAACCTTGTTGAGATTTTGGAACATGTCACATTGAATCTATAGATTGAATTGAGTAGTGTTGACATCTTAACAATATTAAGTTTTCTAATTCATGAATGCTTGGTGTCTTTATACTTGTGTCTTCTGTCATTTCTTTCAGCTTGTTTTTGTAGTTTTCAGTTTACAATTCTTTGCATCACTTGGTTAAGTTCATTCCTAAGTGTTTTATACTTAGGTGTTGTCTACAAGTATCCCTTTTAATGTTGTGAGTTTCTTACCAAATTGACTTAGCTCTAGTTATTTTTTTCTGCTTTTTTTCCCTTTTAACCTTTATGCTATAATAAAGTATTTAAAAGCCTTCACTGATAAAGATTTGAAATTTTCTGATTTTGTATGTCTATTTATCACCTTACTAAAAGTTTTGTGTTTGTTTGCCTTTTTGTTTTTGATAGACTCACTCATTTCACCATTTTTTATAAAGTAGGTCTAGTGTTGATGAACTCCCTCTGCTTTTGTTTTTCTGGGAAAGTTTTTATTTCTCCTTCATATTTGAATGATAACTTTGCTGTATAGAGTATTCTTGGGTGACAGTTTTAATCTTTCAGTATTTTGAGAATGTCATTCTACTCCCTCCTGGCCTGTAGAGTTTTTGTCGAGAAATCTGCTGATAGCCTAATGGGGGTTCCTTTGTAATTTACCATCCTTTTTACCCTGGCTGCCTTTGAAATCCTTTTTTTTGTCATGGCTTTTTTTTTTTTTTTTGCAGTACATGGGCCTCTCACTGTTGTGGCCTCTCCCATTGCGGAGCACAGGCTCCGGACGCGCAGGCTCAGTGGCCATGGCTCACGGGCCCAGCCGCTTGGCGGCATGCGGGATCTTCCCAGACCAGGGCACGAACCCACGTCCCCTGCATCGGCAATTGGACTCTCAACCAGTGTGCCACCAGGGAAGCCCTGTCCTGACTTTTGACAGTTTTAATATAATGTGTCTTGGAGAAGGTCTTTTCGCATTGAGGTAATTAGGTGTTCCCTTAGCGTTATGGACTTGTAATACAGTTTCTCCCCCACATTTAGGAAGTTCTCAGCTATTATTTCTTTAAATAAACTCTCTGCTCCCTTTTCCCTCTCTTCTACTTCTGGGATATCCATTACCCTAATGTTGCCCTTTCTGAAAGAATCCAATAGCTCTTGTACAATTTTCTCATATTTTAAATGTCTTATTTCTCTTTCCTATTCTACTTGTATCATTTCTAGATTTCTATCCTCCAGCTTGCTAATTCTCTCTTCCATATGGTCTGCTCAATTCCCAGTATTTCTAGTGCATTCTTCATCTTACTGATTGAGTTCTATAGCTCCAGGAATTCTGTTTGGTTCTTTATTAGAGTTTCAATCTCTTTGGTAAAGTATTCCTTCTGTTCAGTAGTTTTATTCTTGAGTTTACTGAACTGCCTTTCTGAGGTTCCCTGTAGCTCTTTCGAGTTTCTACATGACAGCTATTTTGAATTCTCTATCGATTACAATATTTTATGGTTTTAAGTTTGATTTCTGGGGAATTGTCGTGTGTGTGTGTGTGTGTGTGTGTGTGTGTGTGTGTGTGTGTGTGTGTGGTACGATGTTACTGTAGTTCTTCATGGTGCTGATGAGTTGTTCCTCTGCCGATGCATTTGAAGTAGTGAAAACCTTTCCTCTTGATTTTAATGATTCAGTGGGTTAGAAATTAGAGGGCTTTATTTTGTTTCCCAGTTGGTGGTGCTATAGCAAAAGTTTTAGGTTACTTTTACCTAAGCTGCCTCTTGGTCATTTTGGAGAGTTGACACTTTCCATCCTCCACCACCTCTGCCAAGGGTATCACCCTGTACTCTCTTTGTTGCTTCTTGTGCTTCTGGGGTCATGGATGCTTTGTTGGTGCCAAAGTCTCTGGTGTTGCCACCTGGGGCACTTCATTGTTTCTCTGGTCCTCTGAGTCACACGCTCTGCTGCCTCAAAGATTGGGACAAGGTTTGCGGGGAGCTGGGGTCACATGAGCACCTTTGCCATGTCCATTGTTATAAGGTTTACAGGCCCTGCCACTGTCTGTAAGGGGAGTTTGGGGTCAGAGTTATGGGCACCTCAACATCTGTTGCCAAGTTACCTGTGCCCATGGGTATCAATGCTTCCAGGAGTCTGGAGTCATATGTTACTGCCTCCCCTGCTACTACTGGCTTCTCTGGGATTATGAACTAAGCTGCCACAGCCTGAGGGCTAGGATTGCAGACACCATCTTGTTCCCCTGGTTCTGCCTCCTCTATGTGTCCTAATTCATCCACCTTTAGTGTGGAATTCTCCGGCATCCAGGTGTGTTGGGCAGAGATACTTCTATTGCCTTGTGAATGCTTTCCTGCTTGTAGATTGAGGAGGAGAAAGAGATAAGGGAAGCATTTCACTCTACCATGTTGCTGACCTCACTCTCCTCTGAAAGTTTTTGACTTAAAGTCTATTTTGTCTGATATTAGTTTGGATACTTCTGCTTTCTTTTGGTTACTCTCTGCATGGAATGTATCATTGCATCTTTCCACTTTCAGCCTATGCATGTTTTCAGGTCTAAACTGAGTCTATTGTAGACAGCACATAGTTGGATACAGTTTATTCGTTCTGCCAATCTATATATTTTGATTAGGGAGTTTAATCCATTTACATTTAAAGTAATTACTAATAGGGAAGGTTTATTATTTCCATTTTGTTGTTTTCTTTATGTCTTATAGAATTTCAGTCCCTATTTCCTCCATTTTTGTCTTCCTTTTGTGTTTAGTTGATTTTCTGTTTTCATTTCTTTCTCATTTCCTTTTGTGTGTATGCTATAAATTATTATGGGGTTACAAATAAGAGATTAAAGTTACAAAAATCTGTTTCAAACTTATACCAGCCTACTTTCAATTGCATATAAAAGCTCTAGTCCTTAAAACCTCTGTCCTCCTTTATGTTATTGATGTTACAAATTATACCATTATATATTGTATATCCATTAACATAAAGTTATAAATACCTTATGATTTTATCTTTTAAATCCTGTAGAAGTATAAAAAGTGAAGCCACAAACAAAACTGGTAATAGTGCTGGTTTTACATTTGTCCATGTATTTATCTATAACAGAGAAGTTTTTCCCCCTGTGGCTTCAAGTTACTGTGTAGTGTTGTTTCATTTTAACTCTAAGGGCTTCCTTTAGTATTTCTTGTAGAACAGCTTAACAGGTAATAAACTCCCGCAACTTTTCTCTGTTTTGGAATGTCTTAATTCCTCCCTGATTTTTGAATGAAAGTTTTTCTGGATGCAGAATTCTTGAGAATTTTTTTCAGCACTTAAAATACAGGCAGACCTTGGAGTTATTGTGGGTTCTGTTGCAGACTCCTAAATAAAGCAAATATAAAACTAAGGCAAATATCACAATAAAGTGAGTCACAATTTGTTTTTATTTCTTAGTGCATTTAAAAGTTATGTTTACACTAAACTGTAGTCTATTAAGTGTATAAAGCTTTATGTCTAAAAAAACAATGTACATACCTTAATCTTAAAATGCTTTATTGTTAAAAAATGCTAAACATCATCTGAGTCATCACTGAGTCATAATTATGTTTTACTGGTAGAGGGTCTTACCTTGATGTCAATGACTGCTGACTAATCAGGGTTGTGGTTGATGAAGGTTGGGTGACTGTGGCAATTTCTGAAAATAAGACAACAATGAAGCTTGACACTTGGATTGACTCTTTCTTTCACAAACAAATTCTCTGTAGCATGCAATGCTGTTTGACAGCATTTTACCCACAGAACTTCTTTCAAAATTGAAATCAGTCCTCTCAAACCCTGCTACTGCTTTGTCAACTAAGTTGATGTAATATTCTAAATACTTTGTTGTCATTTTAACAATCTTCAGAGCCTTTTCACCAGGAGTAGATTCAATCTCAAACTATTTTCTTTTCTCATCCATAAGAAGCCACTCCTCATCTGTTAAAGTTTTACCACAAGATTATAACAAACCAGTCACATCTTCAGGCTCCACTTCTAATTCTAGTTCTCTTCCTGTTTCCACCACATCTCCATTTGCTTCCTCCACTGAAGTCTTGAACCGTCCTAAGTTTTACATGAGAGATAGAATCTAAAGCTTCCAAACTCCTATTAATGTTCAGATTTTGACTTTTTCCCATGAATGAAAATTGTCTTTAATGCAATCTAGAATGGTGAATCCTTTCCAGAAGGATTACATTTACTATGCCCAGATCCATAAGAGGAATCACTATCTATGGCAACGATAGCTTTACGAAATATATCTCTTAAAGAATGAGTTGAAAGTCAAAATTACTCCTTGATCCCTGGGTTGCAGAATGGATGTTGTGTTAGCAAGCATTAAGAGAATCTTGTTGAACATCTCCATCAGACCTCTTAGGCAACCAGGTGCATTGTCAAGAAACAGTAATACTTTGAAATAAATCTTTTTTTCTGAGCAGTATGTCTCAACACTGGCCTTAAAATATTCAGCAAAACATCTTGTAAACAGATGTGCTATCATCCAGGCTTTGTTGCTTAATTTATAGAGCACAGAAAGAGTAGATTTAGCGTAATTCTTAGCATCGCTAAAATTTTCAAAATAGTCAGTAAGCATTGACCTTAGCCCCTAACTAGAGAGTCAGCCTCTCCTTTAAGCTTTGAAGTCAAAGGCATTGACTTCTTCTCTCCAGCTATGAAAGTCCTAGATGGCATCTTCTACTTTTAGGCTGTTTCATCTACACTGAAAATCTTTTGTTTAGTGTAGCCACCTTCATGAATTATCTTAGCTAGATCTTCTGGGCAACTTGCCACAACTTCAACATCATTACTTGCTGCTTCACCTTCACTTTCATATTATGGAGATGACTTCGTTCCTTAAACTGCATGGCCCAACCACTGCCGGATTCATACTTCTGGAGTTTCCTCAACTCTCTCAACCTTCATTGAATTGAAGAATAGTTGGGGCCTTGCTCTGGATTAGGTTTTGGCTTAAGGGAATATTGTGGCTGGTTTGATCTTCTAGCTAGACTGCTAAAACTTTCTCCATATCAGCAGTAAGGCTGTTTCACTTTCTTATTCATGTTTTCCCTGGAGTAGCACTTTTAATTTCCTTCAAGAGTTTTCCTTTGCATTCACAACTTAGCTAACTGTGCAAGAGGCCCAGCTTTTGCCCTGTCTTGGCTTCAGGTATGCCTCTCTCACTAAACTTAACGTCTAGCTTTTGATTTAAAGTGAGAGACATGCGACTTTTCCTTTCACTTGAACACTTAGAGGTCATTATAGGGTTATTAATTGGCCTAATTTCAATATTATTGTGTCTCAGGAAATAGGGAGGCCAAGGAGTGAAAGCAGTGGGGGGAATGGCTGGTTGGTGGAGCAGTCAGAACATACACAACATTTATTAAGTTTGCCATCTTATATGGTTTGTGGCGCTCCAAAACAATTACAATAGTAATATCAAAGATCACTGATCACAGAACACTATAACAAATATAAGAATAATGAAAAAGTTTGAAATAGTATGAGAATTACCAATATGTGACAGAGAAATGAAGGGAAAACTGCTGTTAGAAAAATGGCTCCAACAGACTTGCTTGATGCGTGTTTGCCACCGAACTTCAGTTTGTAAAAAATGGTATCTGTGAAGCACAAAAAAATGAGATATACCTATATATCATATTCTTTTGGCTTACTAAATTTCTGCTGAGTAATCTGCTTAGAATCTATTGAGGATGCCTTATATGTGATGGTTACTTTTCTCTTGATACCTTCAAGATTCTCTTTTTGTCTGTCTTTCAAAATTTTGATTATAGTATGTATCAGTGCTCATTTCTTTGGCTTTCTCCTCTATAGAGTTTATTGACCTTCTTGGACTTGTGTATCCATGTATTTTCCCAAATTTGGAAATTTTAGGCCATTATTTCTTTAAATAATCTCATTGTTCCTTTTCCTTCTTCTCCTTCTGGCACTCCCTTAATATATATTCGTCCCCTTGATGGTGTCTTATAAGATCCAGAGGCTTACTTTTCTTCATTCTTTTTTCTTTTTTTCCTCATAATTGAGAATTTCAAATGACCTGTCTTCAAGTTCACTGATTCTATATTCTGCCTGTTTGAAACTCATGTTGCCCACTTGTAGTGAGCGTTTCAATTCAATTATTGCATTTTTTTAAACTCCAGAAATTCTGCTTTTTTATAGTATCTATCTTTGTTGATACTTTTATTTCCTTCATATATAATTTCCTCATTTCCTTTAGTTATTTGTTTTCCTCTAAGACATACTTAAGGCAATTGTTTAAAAATTTTTTTTCTAATAAATCCAATGCCTGTGTCTCTTCAGTGACTGTTTCTGGTGATTTATTTTGTTCCTTTGAATAGGCCATGTTTTCCTATTTATTTGTACACATTGCAATATTTTGTTGAAAATTGCAACAGATTTTGCAGAAAGCAAATTTTGAAAATTTTGAAGTCAGCCTCTTATTTCAGTTTTCAGACTTACTCCTACCATAGAACATCGTCACTAATCAGCCTATTGTGAAGGCTTAAGGGTTTCTCGGGTAATTTGGAGGCATATTTTTCCCCCTGGTCTTTTGATTATGATCTTTTTCCCCAACTCCCCTGTATACACGGCTGCTTTTAAATGTCTTGGATTCCCTAAGAGTCTTATCCTGACTTCTCTTGGGGCCTTAGCTATTCTATTGTATTCCTTAATCAGTAGTCACAGACATCTGAGGTCTTGTAATATGCTTGTGGTTTTCACAAACCATGACCACTGCTTCCCACAGTTTCCTCTTGCCTGATGTTTGAGCTTTGCTATTTCGATATCTGATCTCTGAGTTGGCTGACATAGAAACCAATTAGGCAACCCCTAGACAAGTTATAATATTGCTCATTAGATTTGCTATGCTCCTGATGGCTCACAGAATAGAACTGGGATGAGACCACTGCTTTTCCCAAAGCACACTGAGCCATGGATAGAAGGTAGTAAAATTACAAATAAAAATGCCACAAAAGTTTCCACATTTTGAATGTTACTTTTTCTTCTCTGGATATTCATTTGTTTGCTGTAGATCCTTGACTGAATACCAGAGCTCCTATAAAGCTATTTTCACCAGTCTCTAGTTGTGTACTTAATATTTCCATAGGGAAAAGTAGCCTGGAACTTTGTAGGCCACCATTTTGCTGATGTTCTCATTTCTTCATCGTTATGTGTTTATATATTTTAAAATTACATTTCTATTGTATTCATGATATTTCAAGTGGAAAGATATATAGAAGTTTGTGTGTAAAATTCTTTTCTACCTGGATATCTAATAAATAACATCATTTAAACAATCGTCAAGACTGTTGCTGTACAGAAATGGTTTTGGTCTTATTTAAAAGCTAGAAGCACACTGTATAATATTATAAATTGTACGGTTTTCTATATCACATTGACATCTGTTTCTGTCAATAAATTCAGAAAAAGACAGCATCGTTTAAGCACTTAGAACTCAACACTTAAGTGCCAACATCTGAGTAAGGGAGTGGGAATGGTTGAACCAAGAGAAATGAATGCTGAAAAGTGGGGATAGGAAAAAATAACAATTAAAGAAGGTAGAAAATTATCAAGTACCAAAGTGGTTGAAAACACAAGAAAGTTGGAGAACTGAAAGCATGAGAAGAGGTACATGTAGGGAGAGTGACTTGGATTATGAGCACTAATTATCTTAGTCTCTTTCTAAGTCTCTGTAAGCAGGAGAATATATTAAAAGTAGGAATTAGCCAAGTATAACTGAAATTGCAAAAATAATATTTCATAAGAAATGCACCATCCTTCAATTCCGTTACACAAATTGAGATGACAACTGACTCATTGGAGATTTTTAAATGCCTTTTTGAAAGTAAAACCTTGTTTTTTAACTTAAATTTCTATACCATAAGAAATGGTAGCCTTATAAATAGTAAAGGTAGGAGATACAATGTTTACATTAAAGCATGTTTAAAAATGAGACAATCTATATCCTTTAATCATATGGTGATTCATAACTGGAGAATACTTTAGAAAAAGTCAAAATAAAATGCTAGCTATAGTATGCTTCTTGAATAATAATTTTTATTATTTATTAGCACAGTAGTAATTACTCAGGTATGTTAAATTCTGTTAAATATACTGCATATTGTAAAAATCTGAAAGTGATAGTAATTAGTAGTCAGACAGTGTTAAAGTAAGTTAACACACATTGGTATTACTGTAGTAACTTGATTAGATGGCATGCTACCTATTACCTTAATTATTCTGCTTATTGATGTAATGCCAAAATTTCTGCTCTTTTATCAGTTGGAGTACCTAAACCACAATTACTCTATACAATACCTAAAACTGGTATCTTTCCTTATTGGTACAATGCCTCTTGACAGTGTGATAACATGCCTCTGTGAGTTTTGGCAATCTGCCATAAAGCAGTGCTATTTGCAAAAGGAGAAATCTTGTCTCTCTGTGTGTCTTTGTATACTTTATGCTCGAAAGCAGAAAATCATTTACATATTCCTATGCCAGGCTGATAAACTTGCACGCTGTTTTGAGGTTTGAAACTGAAAACAATGTTATTCAACATAGGAGGGACAAATATTTCAAAACATCACGTTTTGAAGTATTTCTGGAAGTGGAACTGTTTTTTCTTGAATGTTACACACCCCAACCAGGCTTGACAGAATCTTCCATCTGACACATGAGCGGGTAATGCCTTCCTCATCATAAATGTGTACCTTTGGGATTCCTGTCTTTGGTTGTATCACATTTCAATTAATGTGGAAATGTTTGCTCAAGCAAATGTTTCTATTATTTTAAAACCTTTAAGTAAAATATAGTCTTTTAAACTCAGACGCTTTTCTTTTCCTTCATCAGGGAAGTATGAGATATTTGCTCTCTAAAATTGTTTTCCACATATAAATCACAATGAACCGAGCAGTAGTAGCAATACTTTTCCAAATATGTTCTGGAATGAGACAGGGAGACGGAGGGGGAGTGGAAGGAGGAGAGAGGAGAGGGAGAGAGAGAAGGAGATGATAATTTTAAATAATCTATTGTAACTAGGACTTGAAAACTTTTCTTCGTATCTGGATCACACTATTATTGATGCCCTGCAGGGAACCAGTTCTGGCAAAGTATGTATTGTTTAAATTTCTTATTTTTTTAATTACATTTCATTATGAAAATTTTCAAACATATAAAATTAGAGGGAATAGCGTAATCAACTTTACAAACATATTACCTGAATTCAATTGCTGTTAACATTTTGGCATATTTGCGTCAATGTTTTTTGTCCTAGTGTAATCTAAAGCAAATCCCAGCTCATCATGACACATTACCCCTAAAAACTTCAATACACCTATTTAAAATGTGAGAAAATTTGGTGTATACCAGTGACTTGTTTATATATCCAAAATATATTTTTGGCCCTATTTTTAACAACCTCTTCATAGCATTTGATCTCATGACTATATTCTCCTGCTTAAAAATCTGCCCATGTCTCTTTTCTGGTTTTTCTCCTTCCTTCCTCCTGTACACATTTCTTTCAGTCTTATTCTTACATTCTTTTCACCCTACCCTTACCTGTGGACACACATTTTAATTATGTGATAAATCTAAGTTTCAGCCTCCAAGATCTATTCATTTTCTATCAGGGATTTGTAACTACCAGTTGGAGCAGGGAGGGAGAAAGGGAGTGAAGGGCAATAAACAGGTTTTAAAATATAATAAATGATATTATGGAATTATCCCTCCTAAAGCCATGCATGTAAAGAGTGCTTCCACATAAACCCATGTGCTGTCATTTTCCTCATGTACGTATACTACCCCAAATATACTCTAATATCCCCAGAATTCTAACCTTCAGTCTCTGTGCAACTTTTGTGGAATATTGTTACCAAGCTTAAACTGCCATCATCCAAGAAAAGAAGTAGGACAGGATCTGTGGTCATTCATAAAAGTTGCCATACAATAAGAAGGTCATTTTGTTTATGTCTAAAATATCATCTGATCACCATGATTAAATCAAGATTTGGAAGACAGCAGCCAGTGTCTATTTGAAGCCTGAGGTTGTACACCTGGAATCTCAGAATGTGACATTATTTGGAACAAGGATCTTTGCAGATGTAATTAAGATGAGATCAAGATAAGATCATCCTGGATTTAAGGTATACCCTAAATCCAGTAACTATTGTCCTTATGAGAGAAAACCAAAGAGGGATTTGAGATCCAGAAACAGAAAAGAAAGAAGGCAATGGAAAGACAGAGACAGGGACTGGATTACGTCACAAGCCAAAGAAGACCTGGAGCCACCAAAACCTGAATGAGATGAGGAAGGATTCTCCCTAGAGCCTTCAGCTGGAGCGTGGCCCTGCCACCACCTTGAATTCTGACTTCTGGCCTCCAGAACCATGAGAGAATAAATTTATATAGTTTTAAGCCACGCAGTTTATAGTAATTTGTTACAGAAACCACAGGAAACTAATACACAACTGAAAATACTAAAAAGGTTGCTGCAACACAAATACTGTCAGTGTGTACAGTACACCTGACTCATAAAAAGATGACAGCAATAGGAAACAGGAAAAGAATAGGAAATTGCAGCACTGCTTGAAAGAGTATTTTAAACATCTGGTTAGAAATTAAGAACAATTTACTAAAATCGATGTGCATTTAGGGAACAAATGAAATTGTTTTGAAATTGTTTTGCGATATATATATTTTTTCCTAATACAACGAAGTAGTCATAAGGCTTGATGGGATTCCCAGGGGAGGAGGGGCCTTTCCCTATATACAGTCTTTTTTTTTTTTCTGTATAAAACTATTGCACACCCAAATCAGACGTGATCATTTAAATGGTAAACACCAGGGAGGGAGATATGCCAGGCAGGAAAAGAAGCTATTGATGAAAATTGCTTGTGCTACTGAAGAGAGGGAAAGCTGCTTAGAATATGTTGTACACCAGAGATGAGACTTAAAAATGAAATACACCTTTAAGCATAACTTAAAATAAATAGTGTGTGCTCTTGCTGAAGGACTCTGGAAGAATATTACTGTAACAAATTTTATATTTAATTCTTGGCTAGCAGCCAGGTGTAGGTCAGACATGAGATTTTTCTATTAAAATAACCACTAGCGAGGGAAAAACAGAACCTCATGCTTAGAGACACACACATACACATATCATACTGTAGGTAACTCGATGGTCATTATTTCATGGTGACCAGGCAAGGCAACATGTGACAAAAAGCTTCCAGGATCTCTTGACTAGTGAGTGGTAACAATGGGATACCTACGATTACTGACACTTCTCTAACAGATATTTCACCATGAACCATTCACTGCTGTCTTGGGCTATAGTATTTCTGAGCATTCGGGAGAATTCAGCAGCCCAGTGCAGCTCAGGGAGTACAGCCAGGCACAGCATGCTGACGCCCAGGGAAACCAAAGGAATCCAATCCTGGGCAGGCAACCCTGCCTTCCAGCAGCCCTCTGATGACATGTGGGAAGTCTCTCTCTCTTGAGAGTTAATGTGTAATAGACATTATTGTTTGAAAATGGAAATCAGAGTGATTCAACAGCCACCTTTCTTATCATATCTTTTTTTTTTCCCTTTTAAACTGAGATGCTTTTGATTTTGTTGAATTAAATAGTATAGGGAGCAATCTGCTGCTGTCACCTGCAGTGCTTTTGTTAGATTAATGATCATCAACAGGTTATATAGACTGGTGTTCATTAGAGTAATGTTAGGCTTTACAAATAAAAGAGTATTAAGCCTTAAAATATATCCTACTGGCATCAGTCTCTGTCTAGAAAAGTATCATTTAGCTGACTAACTGATGTTGGTTTTTATATGAAACTTACTAACATGTTAGGAAGGATTTGCAAGTCCCAGAGCTTTTATAACGTCAGTGATGGGGCACATTATTAGATGCAGAACTTCTGTGGAATATTGTTACCAACCTTAAACTGCCATCATGCAAGAAGCAAAACAGGTCAGGCTACCCGGTTATTCATCAAAGTTGCTATACAATAAGATGGTCGTTTTGTTTATGTCTGAAATATCAGCTGAGCCCCTTGATAAAATCAGGTTTGGAAACCAACAGCCAGTGGGTTAATGGAGGCCTGAAGTTGTGTTTTGTTTGATCTGAGTGGTCTTTAGTAACTTGCCAACATCTATTGATAAAATGATCATATGAGTTCATCTCCAGATCCCAAATTCCAGCTTCTTATGAATGGATTAGAATATCTGGGCACACTCGGGCCACATGCCCACTTGAATGTTATTGGCTGGAACTCCATGGTGGCACACACGTTTAGAAAGAGCACATTATTTTTCCACTTTGCACCATCCCCTTACAGCTTGTCACATCACATGTGTTGGTTCCTCTTCATCATCTGACTAGCAAAATAACCTGACCATTTGACTTATGTTATCTGTATGGCCTCTAAAACAATGACGTTCTAGAGGCCTCATCTAAATTCTTGTTTGGGGGTATGTCACCTCCACAAGGCCATGCTTTTTCAGGCTGCAGGATTGTGTTCAGTGGATTAGGTATCCCAAGTCCTAAAGAAAGATTCTAAAGGGGTAACTTAGGCTCTCAGACAAGTGAGACACCTTTAATCCCAACTCCTAATGTTCTCACTCTAGATGTGCTAGTAGCTTGTTGGTCTCAATAATTCCGTCAATTAGAATTGAGAGTGTTAAGCAATTTGAGAAGAGATTTGCCTGCTGAAATGATAATGCCAATTTGATGACTAGTGGATTACCGAAGAAGGTGTTTTGGTGGCCTTTCCTAGTGCAGACCGTGGACCCTCTTTTGTCCCCTATACTCCAGTCCTGCCAAGCCCTTTCGTATTCATCAGACATGTCAAGCTCATCCCACCTTAGGGTGGGAAAACACTAACTGTTTTTGTTTTTCTGCTGAAAACAGCTCTTTCCTCTGGATGGTTTCTCTTCCTTCTTCACTTCTCAGCTCAAAGGCTCATTCTATATCAGCACACACATGCCACTCTTTCCTCCCAGGTTTCATTGCATCATCCTGTTTTGTTTCCTTCAAAGCATTTAAGATCTTCTTAATATACTTAGTTTATATATTCGTTTATTATTTGGTATTGTCTCTCAGAAGAATGTAAACTCCCTGAGAACAAGTATTAAACACAGGACGAATGTGTGAAAGAGTGAGTGAATGACATGGTGAACTGTGACACTGAATGGGAGAGAAGGACTATTCTAATACTCTAGAGCTATAGATTTATCAAGTCCACAGATGTTTGAACCAGGTTGTGCATAAGGCCCATTAGACGTATGTAGTTTTGTCACTCAAAGTGCTGGTCCTTGAACTGCTTATGGCCCATGACAAGACATGGAATATACAACAGACAGTATATACACACACTACTTCCTTTGTTGAGAAAGTTCTTCCTGAAAAAAAAAAAACCTCAGTTGAACAAAACAGTGCGCCTAGTGATGCAATTAATTTATATCCTAACACAATCTTATCACATTGCAGACTAGTAACTGCAGACTAACATCTACCCAAAGACAGCTCTTTATGTAGCACTGGTTTACACATATTTTTTTTTAAATCCAATTTTAAAAGAACACTTGAATCATGAAGTAGGTCTTAAGAGAGAAAATATCTTCACAATAAGGGAAAGGATATTTGCATGACAGAAAGTTTCTTTGTGAATCTATTATACTTTCTGTGGAAATAAGCCCTTCATTGAAAGGGATGGTAAATTAAAGAGGTTGGGGCAGAAAAGAGGTGTGAGTAGGAGGGTCAGGAAAGAGAATACACTTAGGAAACACTAAAGAGCATACTCACTTAAAACAAGTAATACAATGAAAGGAATTGACTTGAGCTGTAATAATTTTCAGAAGCCACATAATCACTAATCTTGTAGCTTAAAAAAATAAGTTGAGAGCTGAATCTGAAGTATATTTTCCATACAAGCTTTTGACAGAGTAATCAGTTGAATTATTTTATCTATTTTAAGAGTGTCACAGAAGCCAATTTTAATTTTAACTTCAATAAAAAGCCAAAATTTATTAGTAGAATCATAACAAAGCTGAATATGTTATTCTTCTTTGGCCAGCTCTGATCTCTTAAAGTCACTTGACAATTTCTATGGCAGATTAAATACATTATAGGTAAGGCTTGAATAACTCAATCATATTCTTTTTCTAACCTAACCATTTTTTCATTTGAACATTCTTCAGGATAGCCTACCAAAGTGGCAGTGGCCTAAAAATAAAGTTTTCTCTCCTTTCTATTTGGTATTTTCTCTGGCTTTCTGGATAATCGTGAGAATGTTTCCGACTGGTAAATGTTCTCAGAAGTCAGAGAACCAGTAGAGAGGAATTAGGGGCTTGAGAAACTAGCTATATAGGACATTTCCAAATACAAGTAATAAATGAATGAAGGTACAATCAAATAGACTTTTTAAAGTCAATTCCTTTTTGAGAAATAGATTATCTGTCTAAGTGAATTCCCCTTTTAACATTAAAAGCCAGCTTCCAGATAGGTCTGATCCATTCATTCACTGGCCACTAAATGGCATTGACGAATTACACTTTCTAATCACCAGCACTGGCAATGATAAATCTCTTCGACTTCAGGCTTTGCAAAGAGATTGGATTTGGTGAAGTAGCGGCTGCCCCAACCATATCTTTAGCGATGCAAGCAATCTAACTCTCTACCTTTGAAATACTAATTTCTCTTTATTCAAAGTCCTGATGAAACCAAACTCACTGTTTTGATTTCCGAGAAAGTATATTTATTAATTATGACCCCTGAGTGTATCAGACCTCAGTTGGTCACCTTAAAAAATGCAATCCACTAGTTGCAGAGTATTGAAAGTGTGGATTCTCCAGGACAAATCCTATTGATTTGTCAGAAAAAAAAAATTAATGGAAGCCTCCCTGTGCTACTTTTCTTTTAGTATTATACAAATGTCATCAACTCCTTGAGTCAAGAATAGAATACAAACACAGTAAATTTGCACGTGTCTTTTCCTTGCTTTCTTTGAAGTACATTTATTGCATGTTTTCTGATTCATTCCATTTCCGAATTATGAAAGGCGATCTGTAGTGGCCTAAGTGAGGCAAAGTAACTATCCCTTGATTTACATGAAGAGATGAGTTCTCAGACAAAACTATTAAAGCAACATAATTTTCTTCTTGCTGTGACCAGCAATAATAACTGATGCAAGATATTTGATTGGTTTTCAAGTTCTGCTGGTTTTCTTTGTCTCCTTTGTGGATTGATTTCATGTGTAGTGGCTGAATATAGAATTCAGACCTAGCAGTAGTATGATAAATTGCTATACCAGGGAGTCATTATCTTTCTCCACTGGAACTAATGGGCAATAGCCACAGGGACTCAAAACAACACTCGGCCAACCTTTACCATGGTCACAGTATGCATAGGAAATACGAATTGCTTTCCCCTTATAAAATTAAGATAGTATAGAGCACCTCTGACATAAGCAGGAATTCCAGAATAACTTTAAGATTATGGCAAGGTTCAGGTTCAGAAATTTGTATTTCAGGGGGTAGAATTAAAATAGTTGTTTCTTAACTACATAAATGGTCTGTTAATATTTTTTCTACTTGACACAGTCATAATTTTTTGAAAAAATGACAGATACGTGAATCCCCATTCTTTATGTAGGTTTTTTTCATATTTAGCAGATTCAGATTGTAAAAGCAAAAATAACTTTTGCATTCCTTTCCTATTCCTGAATAAATGTGTAGTGTCTTTACTTTCTTTAGAAAAAGAAAAAAAATACCGTTTATGTTGTTTTAGAGAATTAGATGGAGATGTATGTTTTCAGTAATCTTAAGAAAAGGTTACGACTCATTAAATGGTCAATTAAATAGGTTCCAGACTTAGGTGACGCCATCAGAAGTCTGGACTGCTTTCTCATTACACTTTTTTAAGAAGGACACTATAGGTAAAGGTGAGAGACAGTATTTTGCTTTGGCTGACTATGGGACTGCCTGTGTTTCTGAAGAAGACATTTATTATGTTTGCCTTTTCTTACCTCTGGGTGTGTGGATGTGTGAGGGCGAGAGTGTGTTAGCTCTGTAGTTTTGATTTAAAGCATGGTGGGCAACAGCAGCCTTGGTTTCATATCTGAGTGGCCCCAGCAAGTGATGAATTGTTTTTGACTTTCATCATTTGTCAGTAAATAAGAAAAGTGAGAGATTTATCATGTATGTAAGAAACTCTGGCAACATTCTCTATCATGTAAAATAAAATTTAATAAAACAGCATTTTAAAAAATGCATGCAATTTCTTGCCTCACTTTCACAGGCAGTGAATTCTAGAATTCTATAGTCTTTCCAAAGTGGGGAGTGGGAGTCACGGGGGGATGGATCTACTTGTCCAGCATAGTACAGTGACCATTTTGCACAGCTGGTGAAGGGCTCCTGCTATTTGCAGAGCTGAGTGGCCATCCTTGTGTGCGCCTCCCCGTGACCCTTTTATTAAGCACCTAGCTGTGCTCAGTAGCGAAGTAGATTCTAATTGCGTCACAGCAGGTTAAGTGATTTAACCGGAAGCAAAGCAATCGTTTTTATTTGAAATTGCTAGCACCTTTGCATTGACTCCCTTCTACCTCAGAAAATAAACAAAAAACCCACATAAGAACATAAAAACACCACCCTGAAAATAGAAAAACAATACCAAAACTAATATACTGATTTTTTTCTTTCCAGACATAAAAAAGAGGAACATGTAAAGATATGTCCAGAGATAGGAAAATGTTAATATTGGAAAGGGTCTTGGCAACTACCCAGTTCACTGTTTTAATTCTGCAAGTGTAACAATGATTTGTATGTGTTTATATTTATTCATTGGTGATCTAGAGTCTTCCAGAGCTGTGTGGCAGCAAGTGACTAATTTTGAATGGAAGCAAAGCTTTGTTTAAGATAAACACAGGATTAATTATTTTGGATTTCTCTCTTCAAATATGTTTTGAGCCCCTTCTAAGCACTACTCCCTGGGATAAATCCCGTGGGGTGCAGAGAAATAAACCAGACATGGTGTCTGTCTCAGTGAGCTTACAGTCTTATTAATGTCATGCTAGGGACCAAATGTCTGACTGGCACAGGGGCAGGAGGAAATCATATTAAATATTAATACGTGTCTTATTTTAGATCAATTTGCTATTCTCCTAACCTTGAACTTCTGAAGGAATTATCATGTTTAGAAATAATGTTCTTTGGCTCTCTGCTTGAGCTCCCATGATTTTTCCATTCCCCCCCCCCTTTCTCTTTTCCTAGTATTTGTTTAAATGAACCAAGATATATTGGCAAAGACCTGATTGTAAGAAATGGGTTTATTTCCCTACTCAGACACAGGATCACTGAGACTATTCTGTCTCCACTATGTGTATGTCTGTAGAAAATCCTGTCCTTACTTAGGTGATGAGAACCTGTCCTCATTTCTTATCCTTTTCCACCATCTACCACCGAGTGAATTTTTTGAATATTCTGAGCACAGTTTTGGAAGTATCAGATTAGCAAACCTAGATTCATTTTTCATCAGGATGAATCCTTGTCTATATCATTCATAATAGGAAAATATAATTTAATTAGAAATACAGAAGTACTGTAGAAGTATTAGAGATCTTTTATTTTAAAAACACAGATATTTGAGGATACTGTCCCTCACCCACAAGCACAGTCCTACTACTGAGTTCTGAGTTCTGGCTAGAATCCTCCAGAAACACACACCTTGACAGAGCCCACATATTAATTAACTGCTGTATACAATTGTAATGTTTTTGCTTTTCTCCCAGGCCATTTTCCACTCCTAGAAGATACGAATCTCTAATATGCTGCTGTAAATGCTCTACTTCTATACTTAGTCTAAATAAGAAATAACATTTATGTCTATTAGTATCCACAGAAACATTTGTCAACAGCAGGTTGGAGAATGGCATAACTTTTTTAAGTGCACCCATCTGGGAAACTTTCCAAGTTGGGAGCTACCCAAATAGGCAGAGATTCTAAGAAACCCATTCATATACACTATACATGAAAACAATTTCTGGATTTCTTTTATATTTCCAGCTATTAGATTTGGAAGTGCAGGAGAGGAAACAAAAATAAATAAATAAAACCAAACAAAACACAACCATAAAATAAAATAAAAGCAGATCTATAAAAGTTCTAATAGGATAGCTATGGTATGTTTAGAGCAAGGGAGAGGTCAAGTTCACCCTTTCTTGTTAGTCAACTCACCCCTGAGCCTGGCCCATTTTATTCAAGGACGGAAAGAAACTATTACAAAACCATTTGAATTCTACCTCAAAAACTGATCCTTTTCTACCAAGGACTCTCCAGAAATGCCAACTTGTTCTCTCCATTTCTACAATATCAGAAAACATACATAAGGTTTTCTTTTTCTTTTTAAAATTTGAAATCCTTCTGAGTTTTGGTTTTTGTCCTCTGATAACATGTTGTAGTATTTTAAGTGCAATTTGCTACTGATGAACTGTTTTGTAACTTTTTTCCTAGTTCACACAACTAATGTCATCTTTGTGTATGTAAGAAAGTCCCAAGATTTTTCTACATTTTCAACTTTGCTTTTAGTAAATACATGTTAGAATGTAGAAAGTCTTCATTTAATTAGTAAATTCTGACCTCTTTTGTCTCATTGGTTCTGAGAGGTCTATAGCTTAGACCTGCATTTATTTAATGTATTTGATAAGTCCTTTAGATGATGTTATTGAAAAATTCCAAGTAAGAATAGAATTTTATTTACAAACATAATTAAATGAAATAAAGTTCATTCAGTAAAATTGTTAATAATTATCAAGTGAACTGAAATTGGCATTTTGTCAAGCCAGTCATTCAGAATTAATATGTGCAAAGAGAAATATTTATCCTGAATATTCATTACTTCAAAATTTAAATTGGCAGGGTCATTTTATCTAAAATGACTCATTTTTTTCTTAGAATTTTAACGAATTACATTGTTCTCAGTCTAGGCACCAGGAAATTATATAATCTTTAGTTACCCTAATATCCATTTCTAATTCCAAGCACCTATTCTGTAATAACCAAATTGTAAGGTAATCTTTAAGGTAAACTCAACTTTTTAATTTTTTATTATTTTTTTGGTAATTGATCACTGGTTAATATATTTTAGTATTTTTCATGGATATATATATATATAAAATATATATAACATAGTAATATTGTCATGATTAGTCTACCGATTAAGGGCATGGCATTTGGAACTGAATGCATTGGATCAAATTCCAGCTCTGCACTTACTAGCTGTATGATTAAGGCAAGTTCCTTGGCCTTAGTTTGCTCATCTGCAAAATGGGAGTAACAACAGCCTCATAGAGTTGCTATCAGAATTAAATGAGTTAAGATGTGTAAGGCATTTTGAATAGGGTCCAGTAAGGCTAGATAAGCATTTGTTATCAACATCATTATCATTATTGCCATACCAATGGAGATGTCTAGGAAAGAGTTTTTATAAAATTGGAAATTAATTTAAAAATAAGTTTTTCTCAACTTGAAATAGTTACTGTATTATATTTTCAACAGTACATATTTAAAATATATACAAAATATTTTACAGCCTATGATTCCACCAAGTAAAATATAGCAGTAGCTCCACTAGTAATTTGAAAATAAATTTTAGTACCTTAAAAAGCAGAAAATGAAGACAACTTTTCATTCTCAAGTTTTTTCTATATTGCTCCAAAATTGTCCATAAATGCAAATGTTAAAATATAAGTAACATTTTCAAATGTAGTGAGTACTGTATATGTGTGTGTGTTCATTTTTAATCTGAACTACCCAAGTTAAGAAAGATATATTCTTCATCTGAGATGTTTAAATATTTGGCATGTTTTTATTTTTAATTTAATTTATTTATTTTTTATAGAGCAGGTTCTTATTAGTGATCTATTTTATACCTATTAGTGTATACATGTCAATCCCAATCTCCCAATTCATCCCACCACCACCGCCACCACTTTACCCTCTTGGTGTCCATACGTTTGTTCTCTACATCTGTGTCTCTATTTCTGCCTTGCAAACCAGTTCATGTACCATTTTTCTAGATTCCACATACATGTGTTAATATACGATATTTGTTTTTCTCTTTCTGACTTACTTCACTCTGTATGACAATCTCTAGGTCCATCCACGTCTCTACAAATGACCCAGTATGTATCACATCTTCCTTATAAAACTAGATTTCAGGGCTTCCCTGGTGCGCAGTGGTTGAGAATCCACCTGCAGATGCAGGGGACGCGGGTTCATGCCCCGGTCCGGGAAGATCCCACATGCCGCGGAGCGACTGGGCCCGTGAGCCATGGCCGCTGAGCCTGCGCATCTGGAGCCTGTGCTCTGCAACAGGAGAGGCCACAACGGTGAGAGGCCCGCGTACCGCAAAAAAAGAAATAAACTAGATTTCATCTGTCCCTGGTCATCTAGGTTGCTTCCATGACCTGGCTATTGTAAACAGGGCTGCAATGAACATTGGGGTGCATGTGTCTTTTTGAAGTATGGTTTTCTCTGGGTATATGCCCAGTAGTGGGATTGCTGGGTCATATGGTAATTCTATTTTTAGTTTTTTAAAGAACCTCCATACTGTTCTCCATAGTGGCTGTATCCATTTATATTCCCACCAACAGTGCAAGAGGGTTCCATTTTCTCCACACTTTCTCCAGCATTTGTTGTTTGTAGATTTTCTGATGATGCCCATTCTAACTGGTGTGAGGTGATACCTCATTGTAGTTTTGATTTGCATTTCTCTAATAATTAGTGATGTTGAGCAGCTTTTCATGTGCCTCTTGGCCATCTGTATGTCTTCTTTGAAGAAATGTCTATTTAGGTCTTCTGCTTTTTGGCATGTTATTGCCATCAGATAACTAGACATATAATTTCAGAGTTGGTGGTCAAACTTCCATAGATATGATCAATTCAGAGTTGTTTTGATAGTAGAAATTATACTGAAGCTGAAGTGTCCTTATTTTAGTGTCCATTTGACTAATTTCAGTGTGACAAATATGTAGCTCATACTGAATCATGTACCAGCATTGTGCTGGGTGATAAAGAATGAAAGATGAATAACCTATGGTAAGGGAAGTTGTATATAGTCTAGTAGTCCTGAGGTTATTCAGTATAACATGATACCTTCTATCTGATACTTCTTGAAAATTACTTTTGCTTCCCCAGCCTCTCAGGTTCTGATTTGGAAAACTAGATTAAGGTTAGTATTCCCATCTAGAAATTCACAGTTCATTACCAAATACGTGATGTTACTTTGAAGAAGATGAAAGCATCTTGATTCTTAGCTACTCTGTATAAGTCTAGCAAAGTGAGTATGGAATTTCCTGATGTGAAAGTTTCTCTTAGATGATTTTGGTTCTTAGTCACATATTTTCATATCCCTGTCCCATTTTACTGTTTTTATACTAAAAGACAGTATATATGTTTAAATTCAAAGCAGTTACCAAATCAAATCTATTGGTCGTCACCAGAGAAAATGTGAAATAAATATAAATAAAAAAGAAATGAATTAATTAAAAAACTATCAGTTTATTATTTCTGCATAAAAATCTTTCATATTTCTTCCAGTATTTTCACTAGCGAATGTATTGTATATGCTACTTTTCAATATCAAGAAGAAAATTCAGACTTTTAGCATAAATTATATAATGTGTTCTACTGTATTTAAAATTTATTAATAAACATTTTGTCTTCTATTAGAAAATCTTGTTAAATCTTATTAATTATTAATAAAAAGATTAAATTTTGCTATTTATCCAAAATCAAAATATTCCAACTAACCCTCTCATTCATACAGTTTAATATTCTCATGATAATCAACCGTTTACCAAATTATATAGGACTTATCTCACCTAAGAGAACCAAAATTCAAATTCATGGTGTTGTATAATTTTTTATTCTAAGATAACATTTTCATATTTTTATAAGATAAATACCCAGACGATAAAGAAATATATCCGGATTAATAACAGATGAATAGCAAGGTAGACACTGACAATTATCCAAAGGTTTTAATTAAAAGCAAATTTAGTTAAATAGTCATTTATCATCCCTCCCACCTCCCACAATTTTTTAACATTTTTCTGAATAATTTAGATATTTTCATCACTTTTATTTTTTATAGTAAATGTTCCCATCAAGTTGTACCGATACAAGAATCTGGAGAATGTCATAATATTAATTATAACGATGATGATGATAGTGGGCTTATGTAAAAATTATAGATTTCAGAGGGACAAAGCTTACAAACTATTTGCAGTGCTGTGCCCAAAATATTCTTGGTAGACCATGTTATCTTCCTCTGAGAAATATGAATGTGGGTTAGAGGAAGAGACCTTAGAAGTCATCAAATAGGATCATAGGATATTTTTTGAATGAAATGAAATTAGAGATTAATATATTAGCCCATCTCATTTATTTTACAAAGCACAGAATTTTTTTCCAGAGAAAGAAAATGACTTGGCCAAAGGCAAGGGACAAATAAAATACAGGTAGAGTCAGAAAGAGATCTGAACTATACTGACACCCTAGTCAAGAGTTATCTTTTCATCTGAGTGCTTCCATCTGTCTTTACCAGTAGACTCTTCCCAGGATAGTTAAGATTGGTCTTACTTTCCCCACTGCATCCTAAGACTTGACTACAGTTTTTGGAATGTTATAGATGCTTAATAAATAGTTGTTGAATTAAGGTAGGAAATTTTTTAAAATGAATAACTATTCAATACATAATAGGAGAAAGTTCAGTTTGTTAAGCAGCCACTATTATTCCACCATATTTGCATGCAATCTTGAGTTTGAATTTCTGATTGCTACCTGCAAGGCTTATTAGTAGCCCATAGGTTAGAATTTATTTTTATTTAGTATTACAGTATTTGATACACTTTGCCTAGCATCATCAAACTCGAATATGCAGTTGCTTCTTTCACGTTTCCAACTCTGTTCTGTCCATTTGAAATGACACCCTGTGTGGCAGGCTTTCTTTCTAGGGCTACTACTACTTGGCTTTTATAAATTGAGCTGTAGATTTATCGGAATTTTAATTGATCCTACAGGTATTTTTTTCCCCCTACATGTAAGGCAGAAATGTTAATAGAAGTAGAAATTATGTTCCCTGGAAAATTATTTGTTGATGTTTCATAACTAATCAGAAATACTTGCCAAGCTTTAAATTAAAAAAAAAAAAAATTGGGAAGGCTTTGCGAATGATGTGGCAGCATATTGGGAGGAAGGGAACCACACTTTAGCTTTCAGAGGCACTTGTTATATTTTTCAGTGGCTCTGTTTTATCTACATAACTTGGGTCTTCTGATTCTCTTTCTTTTTTGTGTGGATAATTGCTTTGTTGTTAGTGCTTTGACACTGAGTGACAGTGCTTTTGGGTGGTTGACAGCCAAATCTATTGGCAGATGATAGTCCTTACACAGAGAGGTGCTTTCTTTCTGCTTAGTGACAGTAAGAGCTTCTGAGTTGACAGAGGAGGTCTCATCCCTCTCAGAAAAGAGACAAAAGCAAAAGAGGGGGGAGTGAGATTTCTGGCAGAATAAAAACATCTATTTAATTCTGCTATAGAGAGAAATACAACAGGCAGTGCCTATAATGACTTGGAGTTAAAACAAATCATTTTATTTTTGTGTGTTGCCTATAGAAAATTGTATCACTTAGTAAGCTATCAAGGTCTGCATATCTTGCCTTTGGAAACACTGCAAACCAAAAACAAATGCATTTTCTCTCAGCGGAGTTCATTAAAAGGAGACAATCAGGAACAGAGTATAGAGAGGATATAAATGCAATTTTGTTATATTTCATATCACTGATTTAAAGTCATGTGGGTAAAAATATCCCTAACAGTGGTAAGCAGAATTATGTTTCTGAATTGTGAAAAATATTTTTTGCCAAATGATTTGAAAGTATAAACCAGTCGATTTGATTTACTATTGGTAATTCACAGTTAAAAATAGTGCGGTTTGAGATAAAAAAGCATTTTCCTGTCCTCCTTAAGAAAGATGTTCATCATTTAGGTTCTAAACTACCATATGGGCAACAGAATGCAATTGTGAAGCAAAGAGAAAAGAAAACATAGGGAAGGCTATTGCCCATCTGTAGAGAGGGCACCTTGAGGATTGGGATTATATCTTGAAACATCTTATTTATCATTTAGGGTCTGCATAGATTTGGGGCTATTTGTGACTCTCCTGAAATTGTATTTAAACTTTTGCTTGTGTGAATAATTTTCTGATGAGCAGATTTGTGTCTTCATGGAATTCACAACACTTGAGTCCATAGACTCAAGGAAGATGAGAATCACTGCTCTGGTGACATGATAATGATTGTGTCTCAACCACCATTTCAATTATTAAACTTTTGTATTGTTGTTAAAACTACAATTGTCTTGGTGTCTAGGAGGGAATGATAAAGGATTCCAGCTCAGCAACTTGTTGATTGACTCAGGTTAAGTCTTCAAATATTGGAATAATCAACTTTAAGACAGAGTAACCTTGTTAGGGGAGGCTGACAAGTCGTAGGATGACAAAGTCTAGCTCCAAAACCAAAAAGGGTTTCAAACAGAGGCCTCTAGGAATAGAGTGGACTGCGTTGGAAAATAATAACTGTGGTTTTTATTTTTTTTTATTTTATTTTTTTTTTTTATTTATTTTTTTTTTTTTGCGGTACGCGGGCCTCTCACTGCTGTGGCCTCTCCCGTTGCGGAGCACAGGCTCCGGACGCACAGGCTCAGCGGCCATGGCTCACGGGCTTAGTTGCTCCGCGGCATGTGGGATCTTCCCGGACCAGGGCACGAACCCGTGTCTCCTGCATCGGCAGGCGGATTCTCAACCACTGCGCCACCAGGGAAGCCCTAACTGTGGTTTTTAAATAAGGCTTAGTTTAATTCAGTAACATGCAGTGCATATCAGTAGAATTTCTGCCATATGCCTGAAACTGTTCTAGATAACTTAGATACATCAGTGAACAATCTAAACAAGGTCCTCATTATTTTGGCTATTGCATCCTATTGGTTAGAGAGCAACAGTAAACAAAGAAACTAATAAATAAATGATACATTGTACAACACTAAGCATGATAAAGAAAATAAAAGAGAACAGTGTTATATTAAATTACTCCAAAGGAGCTCTGATTTAGAAAGCCTGATCAGGGAAGTCCTTAGGTGATATCTGAGAAGAAATCTGAATGACAAAATGTACCAGTCATTTGACTCCCTGGAGGTTAGCAAGGACCTGCCAAGGACTTTGCAAAAGAGACTCTTTCTGTAGGAAGGAAAGAGAAACAGATGGCCCTCTAAGGTCCCTTACAACTCTATAGGATAATATCGAATATGATCGCAACATCTAGATTTAATTATCCCATTGGCTCTCGTATGTCTCCTTAGTGAGACAGAATTTATGAATAATTGAGTTGAAATGCATACATAAATTGGTTCCTTCAACTGAACACTACCACCTACTGTTAAAATTCAACTGGAAATGATGAATAATGATAATGTTGGCTATCTTAATTGTCAATATAGGATCCAGATTCACTTATCCGGTACTTTAAAAATGTCTTTCTTTGTTCTTGTTGTTGCTCCAGCTGGCTGTATCACAGCTAGTTATCAATTTTTCATCCATATTTGCCTCATCAGTGAATTGCTGGAGGTTTATAAGCCTCATTTTTGAAATGTTGCCCAAAATCAGAACATAGATCATACTAATGTGTTTTTTAAATTAAATTAGCATTGGGTCCATGGTTAGGGTCCTGCCATCTGTTGGTGTCCCAGAGTGCTTCTGACATGGACCCATGCCCACCAAAACACTGAAAAGAACAGTAAAAAAGAAGACATTGCAATATTTTTAAAAAGTAAAACTTCCAAAATGAAAAACACGTTCTCACGATTTCAGTTGAAGGTTTTGCTAGTAAGACATTTTCAGTGTTCTAAGCTTTTTCTAGAAGGTGTCCTATAAATATATTGTGTAATTCTCATTCTTTCATTTGTTTATCCACTTGGCTTCTATCATAGATATCTATTCTTACAAGGAGTAGGATACCATGCTGCCTGTGTAGGTCTTAAAAATGAGTGCGAGTCATTCCCTGCTCACAAGTACCCAACTCTCTAGTGTGTGAAGGTGAGGGATGGACAGTGGGTGAATGGTGATCTAAGTCTGGGAATATAGCAAAAGGGAAAATATTGGAAGCAGGGAAACATCATGAGAGAAGTAAAGCCAAAACACAGCAGTGTAGGATCTGACAGCCTGGTGGACAGAATGAGACAAGCTTTCTTTAAAGCAATAGTGTTTAAACAGAGCCTTCAAGGATGAACTGCAGTTTCAACAGATGGAGATGAAAAAGTAATACACAAGCAAAGATCTGGGGTATTGAGGAGTCCAGAGCAAATAATATAGTTTCCATTTAAAGTAGACTGCATGTGGAGGAGTGAAGCCAGAAATATGCTAGTTATGGCAATTTGGGTTGTAAGGATCAGAAACACCTTGCAACTGGTAGGAGTAATGCTCTTTTTGTAATGACAGAATTAGCAATCTCGTTGACATCAAGGACAGGAAATGAAATATAGCTGAGCTCATGGGTCCAGACGGCAAAGTCCAGAGCGACAGAGGCTGCCCCATGCCTTTTCATAACTGATAGGCATGGAACGCAAAGGAGAGGTGGGAGTCAAAGATAACACAGAGCTTTTGAGGTAGGTGAGGGAATTCAATATCCTGGCAGAGAGAGCACTCAATAAAATTACCTGCTCTTAACTGACTTACAGACTGGGAGATTTCTTTCAGAAGGAAGAACATCATGCAGACTTTTGACATCAGATTTTGATATTTGATCCCAGGTTGTAGGAGTCAACTTTTCAGCTTCTTTGCAAGGATTTTAATGAAAAAGACTGCATTGCTTTTCCTGATGAATTTTAAGTTTGGGCATTATAACAATGTTTACAATTGTGTTTACTGAGAACTTTGATGTACTTTTTATTTTTTAATTTATTCATTTATTTATTTTTGGCTGCGTTGCGTCTTCATTGTTGCATGTGGGCTTTTCTCTAGTTGCAGCAAGTGGGGGCTATTCTTCATTGTGGTGCGTGGGCTTCTCATTGCAGTGGCTTCTCTTGTTGCAAAGCATGGGCTCTAGGTGCACGGGCTTCGGTAGTTGTGGCACGCGGGCTCAGTAGTTGTGGCTCGCGGGCTCAGTAGTTGTGGCACGTGAGCTCTAGAGCTCAGGCTCAGTAGTTGTGGTGCACGGGCTTAGTTGCTCCGCAGCATGTGGGATCTTCCCGGACCAGGGCTCGAACCCGTGTCCCCTGCATTGGCAGGTGTATTCTCAACCACTGTGCCACCAGGGAAGCCCCCAGAAATTTGATGTACTTTTATATAGGTACACATACATTCGATTCTCTTGACACCAAGATTGAACAGGTAGGCAGTTTACAGATGAGGATACTGAGGCTGAATTATTTATCCAAAGTGAAAATGTTTGCTTTAAGCAGAGAAAAGAATTAACCAAAGAGTCTTAGACTGTATATTTCCTGATTGTTCTGAATTTAACAGCACATCAAATAACACTGGTATAAAGCACAAATCTCTTTCAATTTAGTATTGCTTTTTCATAATACTTCTTTGCTTCGAGTTTTCTCCAGTGTAGTAGTTCACACTCCAGCTAATTCTATGTGAATTATAAAACACACAATTGAACCAGCCCACAAGATGGGACTGTATTCTGATGATTGGAAACATCTCCCATTCATGACAAATATAGATCATTTTAATTCCCTGTACTGGCAATTAATGAGCCTTAAATGGAGTAGGTCTTATAAAAACCCAAACAAAACAAAACTAAAACCAAGCAAAACCTAGAAACTTTTAATGCGTATTAGACATTCAATTTAGCTCCAAGCCTTGTAAAGTAATATTGGATTCGATCTTAGGTTCACAAATTGACTATAGGAGCATATGCCTAAATTTAAATTACTTAATAACCAGAACTGAAGTTCAGCCAGTGTAGATAATAGACAGCTTCCTTTTTTTATTTGAGTTGTTGTCCCTTCTGGCTTGGTGATGCCCCAGCTTTTTTATTTAATTTTTTTTTTTTTTTTTTTTTTGTGATATGCGGGCCTCTCACTGTTGTGGCCTCTCCCGTTGCGGAGCACAGGCTCCGGACGCGCAGGCTCAGCGGCCATGGCTCACGGACCCAGCCGCTCGGCGGCATGTGGGATCTTCCCGGACCGGGACACGAACCCGTGTCCCCTGCATCGGCAGGCGGATTCTCAACCACTGCGCCACCAGGGAAGCCCTTTATTTAATATTTTTAATATATCCTTTAGTTGTTAATGATAACTAATAGGTATGTTAACGTATAATATCACAAGTTTCCCCCAAAGTAACTACGTTACCGAACTGTCATCTATGTATATTTACTTAAAATGTATGCTTTTGGAAAACTGCCTACTTTGGTTCCCACACAACTGAAACCCAGGTAAACTGAAATCTTTAGTTTCTTTATGAATACATTCCACTTCTGCCTTCATTTATTCATAGATGCTTTGAGGCAATTAACTTGACTAGAATCTTAGAGGCAAAACTATACATATAAGGTGGCAGGAAAATAACCAGAAAATTGTACAAAGATAGATAAATATGCTTATTAAAGCATTGTTCATAAAAACAAAAAAAGAAAGTCCTAGAAGGAATGGATTACAAAAAGCAGTAATGCAATTTACAGTGAGATACAAACATTCACTAATAGTATGAGGCAAATCTAAGTTTGTTAATATGGAAAGATTGTGTGTGTGTACATTTAAAAAAAATCAGATTATGAAAGATACTATTTAGAAAATCCCATGTTAAACATCGTATGTACTCACACATATGTTCACCAAAAGAGTCAGAAGAATATATGCTATTGTACTAGTGTTCCATCTCAGCGGTATGAATTTGGGGACTTTTCCCCCTTTTTTCCAAATTTGTGTTCTTAAATATCTTATACAGATTTTGTGAGAATAATAAAAGTTACATTTAAAAAGGGAAAAATGTTGGGCTTCCCTGGTGGCGCAGTGGTTGAGAGTCCGCCTGCCGATGCAGGGGACGCGGGTTCGTGCCCCGGTCCAGGAGGATCCCACATGCCGCAGAGCGGCTGGGCCCATGAGCCGTGAGCCGTGGCCGCTGAGCCTGCACGTCCGGAGCCTCTGCTCCGCAACGGGAGAGGCCACAACAGTGAGAGGCCCGCGTACCACCAAAAAAAAAAAAAAAAATGGGAAAAATGTCGGGTTTTTTAATACATATCTGAAAACAATTTCAGGTGGTTTATTTCAGGATATTACAATATGTACTGTTATTAATATTATTAATGTTACTATTATTATTTTACAAAGTAACTTACTTATTGAACCAATGAATTAGGGGTGACTTTAGAATGCATAAATAACCCATTTAATAAATATTTATTGAATTGATATTCATGATAACAAGTTGTTCAAATTCTGTTTCAACTCTCTAGTGCTGATTCTGATTCAGTATTTTCCATTCCCTCCCCAAAATGTAAGACATAGTTACTACCTCTACTTCCAATTTTCTTCTCACTTCATTTTTACTATTCTCACAGTCTTACAACCTATGTAGTTACTAAGTGCCCAAACTTAATCTTTGCATGTTTAGAACGCAGCCTCGATAGAGATTTTGTCAGTGCTTAAAAATTACAGTAGTCAGAGATTGGAAAATATTATCTTTAGGTGGATAAATGTAAAAGTTACAATTTTGCTCCAAATTCGCCAGTTTTACAGTACCTAGAGTATTGTTGGGGTTATATAAATATTAAATACTTAACCATGTTGACAGTACTTACCTAAAAGAATTCTTTCCAGATAGGTTATATCAATAATGATTCATTTGGGCAAATGAAATAAATGTGGATGTAAATACTATAGACTCACTGAACTCTTTGCTGGGAATTAGTGCTCTACTGAACAAGTCTTCAGAGCTATATACATATGCTTGTACATATACACATGTGTGTATACACGTGTGCATACACACATGTATATGTATACAAATATACATGCATGTGTGTATATAGATATTATGTATATGTTTTACCATCCAATTGTTTATTTTACTTCTTATGTGCCGTATTTTACCTTGTCATTATATCCCTTAACAGTTTCAAGTTCCTTCTTTCTCCCAGCCTGCTGTGGATACTCTCCTTGTGTTGCCCTCAGATGTCCCTATAATTACATCTTCATAGCAATCATGAGAATATCACGTGGAGATTTGTGAAAGATTTATTGGTAGAGATCAGATTGCAGGAACCCCCTGTACAAGGTTTACTCCCTACAAAGAAACACTGAATCTCTTCATACCTATCACTTTGACATATGCCACATTTCACTTAGTTAGAGCCTCCTAAAAGGGACTGCTGGAAGCAATGTCAGTACTGGTATGGGCATATATGTAGGTGGCAGGACAATTCCTGTGCAAAGCCCCTAGGTTCTAAATGAAATTATTTTGAGGATTTTAGCAAATACCAAACTACTTACAGTGTGAATCCCTATTTCTATAAAATCTTCCAAGTTCTCAAGCACTCAAATAAGATCTGGGCAGAATGGCAGGCAGATGAGATTAAATGAAAATGTATAAATTTACTTATGCTTTGTATTGGTTTTCATATATCAAAGATAATTTTCTTTTTAAGATGCTCTGGAAAGGCCAATCATTCTATGAAATGCAAATTAGAAAAAACAAAAGAACAGAAGAAAATGGACAAAGGATTATGATCACACAAGCCATAAAAGAGAAAGCTAAATAGCATATTAATTTTGGAAACAATTCAGAGCATTACTAAAGATCAGAGACATATGAAACATCCACAGAAATAAATGAATAAAATAAGATACTGTTTTCCACTCATCAAATAGGTGACCATTTAAAAGTCTGACAGTATCAAGTATTGGCAATGACTTTGAACTTTCAGTTCTGCTTGTAGGAGGGTGAATTGGAATAACCACTTTGGAGAACAATTTGGCATTATCAGTAAAACTGAAAATGACATAACCAGAAATTCCACTTCTATGTTTACACTCTAAAAAACATTTACACAAGTTCACAAAAGGGAGATGTACTTGTATGTGTATTTTTACATGGCTTGAAATAACAAAGAAAAGCACATAATGCCCATAATTTGCACAATAGATAAGTTAAAAGTGTATGTGTTTATGTATAAATGGGAAAGTGTGTTAGTTAATAGGAATAGAATATACATGGAAACACACATATTGATAGATTACAGAACCATAATTTTGATGAAAACACAATCTGTACACATACTGAATAGATTCTAGAACTATAATGTTGTTACAAACTGTAGAATAATGTATACAGTAGAACACTATTTATGTAAAATGTTACAAAATATATTTACAGAATAGATCTATCATGTGTAAATGTATGTATGATAATTTATAAAAATAGACTCAGCTAAATTCATGATAATAATTGCCTCTGAGGGAAGGGCACAGGAGGATATGACTTTATCTCAATAATATTTTATTTTTTAATGAAAAATTTGTGACCACCTAGAGGGGTGGGATAGGGAGGGAGGGAGGGAGACGCAAGAGGGAGGAGAAATGGGGATATATGTATATGTATAGCTGATTCACTTTGTTATACAGCAGAAACTAACAACATTGTAAAGCAATTATACTCCAGTAAAAATGTTAAAAACTAAAAAAAACTTTAAAAGATGAAGCTAATATAAAAATGTTCTAGGCATCAAGTAATTATTTTTATACCAACTTTTGATCTCTTATTAGTTCTAAAATTTTCTCAGTCCCACAAAAAATAATTTTCTGAATATCTCAAACAATAATTTATCTTATTATTGACATTTTCAATGTTCTGTACTAGTTGATAACCTGGACAAATATTTTCTTTTCAGCAGCAAGGTGTTATGTCTATATATTTAGTACCATTTCAGAAAACAAAAAAGCTTTTTTCCTATAAGGTTATGTTTATTCAGTGTGATTTTAAATAAGACATTTAATTCTTCTACTGTTACTGTGAGACACTAATTTGAAGGTTCTTTGATTTGAAATGTCTTACATAATTTACCTACACAAAATTATGGTTTAATTTTAATTGCATTTAAGATATAAGTTTTCCTAAATCAACACTCAGTATGCACCATCAATTATCTTAGAAAAAGAAACACAGAAAATATATTAATTATAGGTCAAGACCCAGCAAATTATGAATTTCCAACCAGAAGTAAATTATTGCTACTAATTAGCTTTCTTGTTTTCCAGACTGGGTTAAAGTGTTCATCGCATTAGTCATTTCATAAGTCACTTTCTCAACATGCAAATCTGGAAGGAAGGAGAATTTGAAAATATGGTAAAAGTTTACTAATATTCAGGCACAGGGTTTTGTTGGAGAGTTCCTACTGATTTCAAGAATATTTGATCAGTTCAGTGTGGAATATTTGGGAGAAAAGAAACTTTATTTTCTTTACTGATATAGATTGTTTAAGATGTCATTTATTATTTGTCTCTTCAGTCCATTTATTCTGGACAAGTTGAGTCTCTATTAAGTGAAAAGAGTGTAGTGTTTTGAATGTGTTCCAGCTTCAGGAACTTTTAGCAAAAGTGTGCTATTAGTAGGATTGGATTTGCCTCCAACCCTCAAAACTTAAACTGGTGATTCCAAATGTTCAGGGTTTTTAACTTCTGTAAATGATAGAAAATGATCTGATCTCTTTGTTCTGTCATTTTTCCAATCTTTTCCAAAATTCTGCCCAACCCTGCCTCCAGAAGTTATCTTGCCCTCTTCCCAGTTCCACTGGCTCCCAGATTCTGATGTTTCAACTAGATAATCTGATGACAAAATAGTATTAATGAGTTAATAATTAATTATTAATTAATAATTAATAAACATTAATGAATTATGGGCAACTACATGTACTCATTTACACTCACAGAGTAACATTTTGGGGATATGCATGATTCATTTTTTTCTGAAATAATATTTTAACCTTGTTCCCCCTAGAATATAAGCAACATGAGAGTAGGCTATTTTGTCTCTTTTGTTGATGTCCCTAGCAGTCGACCAGAGCATGACACATAACAGATTGTTCTTCAGAAATAAAGAATGACAGGAACAGTGAAATATTTCAAAAGGAGGAAAAAAAGACAGGAGAGATTTTTGAACTGTTGTTTCTGGTTTTTTTGTCTGTTTTTTTCCCTGCTTTTCAGTTTGGGGCACAAGGACTGCCCCTAAGGCTGGGCATGTGGACTTGATTTCATCAGCATTTTGACGGTACCCATAGCATTTAGAAATAAAATCAGCATACTTTGCACTCCAGAATAAAGGAAAATGCTATTTTGCTGATTAGCTATTTTCCCTAAGGAATCAAACTTTTAAAGAAGCTTTGTCTGTCTTGTTTGATTCCTTCAATAAACGTTATTTCAACACTAGCATGAAATGAGACGTATTTTAGCCATTATGAAAACTTCAGGAAACTAAAACCAGGTCAGTCCCTTGGCAAAAATATAGCAAGATTTTGTCTTTAGACCCACCAGTCCATTTTAGCCCTTCCTTCTACCTCTGACCCCAGTTCCACCCTCCTCCAGCTAAATATCTAAAAACTCTCTTTTGAGTCCTTAGTGCTCTTATGGTCCTTTAGATTATCATAGTTTTCTATTAATTTTTTAAGCAAAATTAAACATAGATATCAAAAAGCAGTTTAAAGGGTATAGTGTCAGAAAGATGGAGTTTCCCATATCAGTAACAAGGTGGCTGAACAATGGTTTTCATGTTCCTCTTCCCCATTTCATCAATACTTGTCTCTCTAAGGTCACCAGAAGCTTCCACCACCTTATCCAAAGACCCCTTTTCAGTCTACTCTTTACCTGACCCTTCTGAAGCTTTCACTTCAGTAGAAATGGCCTCAGTGGCATTGCACTCTACTGATTTTTCTCCTGCCTCTTTGCCTTTATGTTCTGTCACTTTTTCTGGCTCCTTCTCCTTCCCTAATCTTGAAATGTTGGAATTTCTCAGAGTTCTGGTCTACATGTTCTATATCTCTAACTCTCTCCCCAGATCTTCTCATCCTGTCCTATGGACTTTGAATAAAATATAAAGGCATAAGTTTCCCATATTTTCCTCTTTAGCCCACCTTCTCTTCTGAACCATGGAACTTCATATCAATTTGCCTTTTTGGATAGTCCTCTTAGATGTCAATTGATGCATCACACATATTAACAAGTCCAAAACTGCCCTCAGTCTCACCTCCCCCATAAACATGCTCCTCCTCTTCATCCTATAATTTTATGACATAAACCTGGAAGTCGACCTTCATGTTTGCCTCTCCCGTAAATGCAGTATCTGGCATATAAGAGTGCACTCGTTAAATGTGTATGTTGAATGACTAAGTGAAGAAGGAGCTGAAGTGGTCTTTTGAGCATCCCTGGAGTCACATTACTTAGGTGATCTCTGGTTCCAACAACACACATTTAATTGCACATTCTTCCTAGACATTTAATTTAGTAGGGGATGCAAAGTTCTACTTTGTTTTAAGCTAATAATTTTAACCTGCATTAGGAGAGTTCTATACTTAAGTCATTTCATTTTATTGTACATAACCTTGAGAGATAGGTATTGTTTTTCCCATTTGTAGACGATGAAGATGAGGCTTATAGAGTTTATGTGAATCTTTAAAATGTACCCAGCTAGTAATTGACAGAGCTGTGATAGAAATTGAGATTTTTTTCCCTTCTTTTTAAACATATGATTCCAGGCCATCGTAGGATTATGTATTTTTTTCATTATGTAAAATGAGGTCAATGGGAGATTAGCCTCAGTTTCTTCATCCATAGAATAAGGGTAATAATATCTACCTCAATGTGATAATTAAATGAGATAACGCACGTAAAGCACTTAGTTACAGTGACTGGGCCACGGTAAGCCCTTGTGATGGGCTAGAATTTATTAATATGAGATTTTAAATCTCTTCCTCTATGAAGTGCAAAGCAATTAAAGGCTTTCGAGCAAGATAGTGATACCATGAAAGCTACTCTAGGGGAAGATTAACCTGTTACTTGTGGGAAGCTTATATTAAAGTAGAGAGAAACTGAAGACAAAGTGAATGGTTTGAGGACTAGCAGACTAGCTCAAGCACAATGCACTGCCTCTCTAACTAAAATGGTAGCGGTAGGGGGGGTTCTGTCACCAGGCTGAGGTGAGCCAGCAGGAGTGCAGCCCCAAAGGAGGAGAGCCAAGGTGGGGTATCTCTGGGTTCACGTGGAGCCAGCAAGGGAGCCAGAAGAAACCTTCAAGCAAAGTGTAAGAGGGGTGTCGCAACTGCAATGGAGGTGGAGGGGCTGCATGTCAGGAAGGGGAAAGCCATGCTTGCTTCCCATCTCAGACTAAATCTGGTCCAAAGAAGTGTTTCTAAATGGATTATTTATTAATTTTTCAAGACACTGGAGTTCTGGCCTTCTTCATACATTAGAAGCTGTAGCAGCTTGAAATCTACATTCACACATGACAATAATTTCCATTAGCCACCATTGCCATTAAATAGCCCGAGTCTGTACCAGTGCCAGCTGTGTTATGCTAGGCCTGCTTTACTTATCCACAGGATCTGCCTACCCTTGGAACTACTTTACCAACAGAGGACCAAAAGCCATGGTGAATCTCAGGAAGGTCAGGCTGCAACAGCCCTGATGGTTCAAGAGAAATATTTCAGATGTGAGCCCTCCACAGTGACAGGGTTCTTACCTCTGTTTAAATGAAATAGAACTGAATGTCTTGATCCATGGTGGAAGTATGAGATGGTTGAGAAGTCCTTACTGGGTTAAACACTACCATTGATAAATATAAAAGTAAAGGATGAAGCGGAGAGATTTTTTAAAGCATTAATTATGTGGTTTTCTGGCTATTAGGATTGAAGGGCAAGAGAATTAATAGTACTTCTGAAAATTTTTTAAAAATACCTTCAATACCGGCGACCTTATATTTATTTGATATATTCTCATGCCTGGAAAAACTAATAGAAGCTAAAATACTAAGTGTTATGGTTTAAAAATTAAGCTTTCTGGAATGAGAAATAAACATCAGGAATCAACAGCATGTACTTGGTATGTTGCCAGGAAAGAATTGTTAATAAACTCACCACTCAGTAAAAATGTAAGAATTTGATATTTTAAAAAAATTAGCAATGTACTATTTTAAATTCCTTTATTGAAATACCTCACCAAACAATAACAAAACTCACGGAGCATTATGACTGCTCAGTGCAGTAATAACCACCTGGATTAGATTCTCTGCTTCAGCAGAATCTAGGTACATGTACAAGAGTGATATATAGCCAGGCCAGATATACTGTAGAATGTCTTCACAGCAGACTGAACATTGGAATTGACACTAAACCTTGTGTCAAGATACACACAAAGACTTCCAGACACACAGCGCACCTGAGGTTATAATCTGTCAAGATTAACAAAGAGTGAATATCTGCTAAGGCAAATAGACTGTGATATAATTGTCATCTCCAAACTGGTGAAAGATTTTTCTTCCCAATTAACATTCAAGTACATGAGAATGAAAGCCATTTACTCATTTTCTGATAATTTATGCAGCAATGTACAGAAGTAATAGTCATGGTTACATGGCACATTTATACAATACTTTTCATCCCTAAGGATCCTAAAGCTCTTTATAATTATAGCTAATGTTTGTTAAAGTACTTTTAAGGGGGAGAGCACCAGAGACGTTCCAAATATTATGATTCTCAAAAGCATAATACAGTATGTACAGGAACACTTCACTCTCACAAAATCCTTGCCAGTTCTAGTGTAGGAAATGGAATTCCTTTTGAGACTGATGAGCCAGTGTTTATACAACCTTTTCATCAAGAAGCTTAAAGCCAACCTCTTCTCTACTATAACTACCTTGGAAATCACATGTAATTTGGTCTAAAATTACTTATTTTCAGAATTTTAAGGAAAGAATATCCTTAATAGGAAAAAAATCTATCTTTCAGTCAATAAATAGGGTCATTATTTCCAAATGACAGAATGATAACATACGAAGAATAATAAGGTTGTAAGACCCTTCAGCTAAGGAACAGTAGGGAAAATGTTTCATTATTTTGCAAGCCCCAGCTTTGGAAGCACCTTTCCGAATATGAATGAGTGAGTCAAAGAGTCAAGAGATGCCAGGGTGGAAAAATCAGATTTCTAAATGAATAGATGATGTTGTATATTATGGGGTTTTAAATACATATGTGTAGTTAAATTTTTATTAATAGATGCTTTGAAACATTTTATGTAGAATTTTTATTTTTAAAGGCAGGAATCATTTATGCCATGAACTGAATGGGAGTACTGATGAGTGTTTTCCAGCCTGATCCACAGCCACACAGGCCTGCTGCACAGGCCCCTAGAGCTCTGCCATCACTGGGGGTGGTCCCTGACTGAGGAATGATGTGGTCTGATTTGCAAAGGTGACAGCAAAGCCTAGGTCAGGATCCCAGGTGGGAGAAGTCTCCTTCACTATCCTGGACTGTCATGTGTCCACCAGGGAGGCCATGGAGCAGACTGGCAACCACCACAAGTTATATTAATACACTAAATATTTGAGTAAACCAAAATTGAATTAGTATGCCTTCAAAGTTTAAACAGACATGGCTTTTTGCTCAATAATCCTCCTAAATTTTTTAAGGACAGTCCTGTGTGGTGTCTAATAATCTAGGCTTTGGCCCAGACAAACCTGGGTTCAAAGCATGCTTCTCTTGAGGGCTAATTGTGGGGCAAGGAAAAATTATATTTCCCAGCCTCCAATTTGCCATCTGAAACAAACAGTTATAACACTTGCCTCAAAGAATTGCTAAGAAGACGGGAACCTAAAACATTTAGCATAGTGCGTAGTGCATAGTAAGCATGTAAAAATGTCAGCTATTGCAACTATCACTATTATTATTATTGTTGTTGCTGTTATTATCTTGCCATACAAATACTTATGCAAGTGTTTGACATTACATAAATGTCCATCAATAGACAAAGCATTAAATAATTGATTTCACCAAGCGACATCACCAAGATGGTGACGTAGGTTATTCCCAACTTTGCTACCCCTTGTAAGAAGAACAAGTAACAACTAATCAAGAATAAGACACTACTGAGAAAATCCTAGAACACAGGGGTGAGGCTGAAGCATCCCCCTGCACCACAGAGACCAAGACAGTCTTCACTGAAAGAGTAAGAGAAGCGGCTACACATTCCCCACATTGCCCCTCCTCCAGGCCAGCGCAACACCATGAAGAGAAGTCTTCTCTGAGTCTCCAGTTCCTCCAGTGGAAAAAGAGAGAACTCAGGGATGAAAACCAGCAACCCCAGAATTGTGGATAGCTTTACAGGAGACCCTACTTTGATCTTGCAACACTGCATCATGGGGACTTCAGGGGAATCTATGGGTATCAACCACTAGGAATCTAATTGTGACAGAGAAGCGGGGAGGGGCTTGCAACAGACAGCACACAGATCTTGGCAGACTGAGTACATACCTGAAGAGCCCAAGTGGTGATCCCAACCAGAGGCTTTGCTCATTTGCAGAACGAAGTTGGGGAAGCACTGGTCAGGAAACTTGGCAGGATGAAGGTCTGCCTAATGTGGATCCTCAAACCAAGAGTTTTGCTGGTCCCAGATACTGGTTTACCCACACCCAGGCAAGGAGCTGAATCACAGCCCCACCCACTGTAGAGAACATCTTCCAGACTGACCATCTGACCAGAAAAGCTGGCAATAACTCTTGGAAGTAATGTGACCCAGCAGTGCTCCAGCAGAGAGGTGATCAATCAGAGTTATCTCCCTCAGAGCAAAGCTAGTACCGAACACAGAGAATTCCTATGCTCACACAGGCAGGGGGATTAATTCATACAAAACAATCAAAAAAACAATTAACAAAATGTCAAAAGTAAGTTCTTATCAATAATTACTTTAAACATAAATAGATTAAATTCTCCAATTAAAAAACATAGAATTGCTGAATGGATAAAACATACAACCATAACAAAACAAAAAAAAACAATATCCAGCAATATGCTACCTATAAGAGGTTTTCTTTAGCCTTAAAGGCATACATAGACTGAGAGTCAAAGGGTGGAAAAAGACATGTCAAGCAAATGGAAACAAAAGAAAGCAGGGGTAGCTATACTTATATCAGAAAAAAAACAAATTTTAAACTAAAAATAGTAAAAAAAAAGAAAAAGACAAAGAAGTTCATCATATAATGATAAAGGGACCAATACATCAAGAAGATATAACAATTGTAAATATTTATGCACCCAAGATTGGAGCATCTAAATATATAAAGTAAAAACTAACAGAGCTAAAAAGAGAAATAAAGAGTAATATAGTAATAGTTGAGGAGTTTAATATTCCGGTCTTGACAGTGGATAGATCATCTAGGCAGAGAATCAATAAGGAAACAGATTTGAACAGCACTTTAGTCCAAATAGACATAAGAACATATGTCTATATATGTTCAGACATATATTACAGACATATATAGAACAGTCTATCTAAAAAGAGCAGAATACACAAAATGGCATGAAACTAGAAATTGATAACAAGGGGGAAACTGGAAAATCCATGAACCCATGGAAATTAAACAACACTCTCCTGAACACCAATAGGTTAAAGAAGACATTAAAGAATAAACAGCTTCTTAAGATAAAAAATGGAAACACAATATTTCAGAACTTGTGTGATGCAGCCAAAGGACTTCATAGCAATAACTGCCTACATTAAGAACCAAGAAAGGGTCCAGATAAACAACCTAACTCTATACCTTAAGGAACTAGAAAAAGAAGAGCACACTGAGCCCAAAGTTAGCAGAAGAAAGGAAATAATAAAGATTAGAGCAGAAACAAATGAAATAGAAAACAGGAAAACAGTAGAAAAGATTATCCAAATTAAGAGTTGACTCTTTGAAAAGATAAATAAAACTGGCATGCCCTTAGCTGGTTAAACCAAGGAAAAAAAGAGAAAAGACCTAAATCAACAAAATTATAAGTAAAAAAAAAACCAAGAGACATTACCAATGATACCACAGGAACTCAAAGGATCATAAGTGGCTACTATGAACAGCTATATGCAAAAAAACTGGAAAATCTAGAAGAAATGCAAAAATTCCTAGAAACATACAACTTCCCATGACTGAACTGGAAAGAAATAGAAAATTTGAATAGACTTATTACTAGTAAGGAGATTAAATTGGTAATAAAAATTCTCCCAGTGAAGTGAAGCCCAGATGATTACACTGGTGAATTTTATGAAACTTTTTAAAGGAGAGTTAACACCGATACTTCCCAAACTACTCCAAAAAATTGAAGAGGAGGGTACAGTCCTAAAGTCATTGTATGAAGTCAGCAATATCCTGATACCAAAAGACAAAAGGACATTACTAAGAAGGAAAACTACACGTCAATATCCCTGATGAATAGAAATGCAAAATTCTTAGTAAAATACTGGCAAACCAAATTCAGCAGCACATTAAAAGGATCATTCACTAGGGTCAAGTGGGATTTATCCCTGGTATGCAAGGATAGTTCAACATAAGAATATCAATCAATATGATACATCACATTAATAGAATTAAAGAAAAGAATCATATGATCATCTCAATAGATGCAAAGAAAGCATTTGACAAAGTTTAACATCCATTTGTGATAAAAACTCTTAACAAATTAGACATAGAAAGAACATATTTCAACATAATAAAAGCTATATATGACAAGCCCACAGCTAACATCATACTTAATGGTGAAAGGTTGAAAGCTTTATCTCTAAAATCAAGAACAAGGTTGTCCACTCTCACCAATCCAGTGCAACATAGTACTAAGTCCTAGCTGGAGCAATCAGGCAAGAAAAATAAATAAAATTATCATAATTGAAAAGGAAGAAGTAAAATTGTCTCTATATGCAGATGACATGATTTTATATATAGAAAATTCACCCCAAAACTGTTAGATCTAATCAGTGAATTCAGTAAAGTTGCAGGATACAAAATAAACATGCAAAAATCAGTAGCATTTTTATACACTAACAGCAAAATTTCTGAAAAAGAAATGAAAGAATTAATTCCATTTACAACAGCTTCAAAACAATAAGCTACTTAGGAATAAATTTAACTAAGGAAGTGAAAGATCTCTACTCTGAAAATTACAAGACATTGATGAAATAAATCAAAGAAGATACAAGTAAATGGAAAGGTATCTTGTGTTCATGGATTGGAAGAATTGATATTATTAAAATGTCCATACTAGCAAAAGTCATCTGTAGATTCAGTGCAATCCTCATCAGCATTCCAATGACAGTTTTTACAGAAGTAGGAAAAAATTCCTGATATTTACCTGGAACTATAAAAGACCCCAAATAGTCAAACAAATCCTGAGAAAGAAGAAAAAAGTGGGAGACATCATACTTCCTGATTTCAAGTTATATGATAAAGCTACATTCATGAAAACAGCATGGTACTGGCATAAGAACAGACTAATAGACTAATGGAACAGAATCAAGAGCCCAGAAATAAACCCAAGCATATACAGTCAACTAATATTTGATAAGGGAACCAAAAATACTCAATGGAGAAAAGGCAGTTTCTTCAATAAGTTGTGACAGATAATTGGATATTCACATGTAAAAGAATGAAACTGGACCTATATCTTATACCAGTCACAAAAATTAACTCAAGATGGATTAAATACTTAGATGTAATACCTGAAACCATGAAACTCCTACAAGGAAACATAGGAATAAAACTCCTTGATGTGAATCTTGGTAATGAGTTTTTGGATATGACTCCTAATGCGCAAGGCACAAAATAAAAAATAAACAAGGGGCACTACAGCAAGTTAACAAGCTCCTACACAGAAAAGTAAATCATCAACAAAGTGAAAAGACAGGCTACTGAATGGGAAAAATATTTGCAAACCATATATCTGATAAGTAGTTAATATTCAAAAAATATAAAGAACTCATACAACTGAACAGCAAAAAAAAAAAGAAAGAGAAAAAAAATCCAAAAAGAAACACACACAAAAACCCCCCAAATAACCCGATTAAAAATGGGCAGGGGACCTGGATATAAATTTCTTTACAGAAAGTATATGAAAGGCCAACAGGTAAATGAAAAGAGATTCAACGTCACTAGTCATTAGGGAAATACAAATGAAAACCACAATGAAATATCACCTCATGTCAGAATGGTCATCATCAAAAAGACAAGAGATCACAAATGCTGGTGAGGATGTGGAGAAAAGGAAACCCTTGTGCGCTGTTGGGAGGATTGTAAATTGGTACAGCCACTATACAAAACATTATGGATGTTCCTCAAAAAATTAAAAGTAAAACTTTCTTATGATCCAGCAACTCCACTTCTGGAAATGCATCCAAAGGAAGCAAAAACACTAATTTGAAAAGATATCTGCACCCCCATGTTCATAGCAGCACTATTTATAATAGCCAAGACATGGAAATAACCTAAGTGCCCATCTATGGATGAATCAATAAAGAAGTTGTGGTATATAAACACAATGGAGTATTATCCAGCAATAAAAAATGAGGAAAATTTACCATGGATGGACCTTGAAGGCCTTATGCTAAATGAAATGTCAGGGAAAGACAGATACTGTATGATGTCACTTATATGTAGAATCTAAAAACAAAACAAAAATCAAACTCATGGAAAAAGAGGACAGACGTAAGGTTACCAGAGGCGGAGAGAGGGAAGAGAAATTGGAGGAAAGTGATCACATGTCCAAGCTTCCAGTTTTAAGATAAATAAGTATTATAGATGTAATGTACCACACGATGACCATAGCCAACACTGCTGTATGATACATAGGAAAGTTGTTAAGAGAGTGTATCCTAAAAGTTCTCAGCACAGGATAATTTTTTCTACTTTTTAAAAATTGTTTCTACAAGAGAAGATCTATGTTAATTGAACCTATTGTGGTAATAATTTCACAACAGATATAAATCAAACCATCATGTGGTATGCCTTAAACTTATACAGTGATGTATGTTAATTATTGCTCAATAAAACTGGAAAAAATGAAGAAATAAATAAACCAAGAAACATTAAAAAATAAAAATAATTGATTTCACTTATTCTTTGGAATAAAAACAAACCAATTAAGAAATGAGTTATCTTTGTATGCCCTGACAGTGAAGAAAGTCCAATTAATGTCACTATTGATGAGTATAAAAAGCAAGTTGAAGAACCATATGCATCTTATAACGCCACTTTTTAAAACCTGTCTATATAGATATTTGTGTACATGTGTTTATAAATGTGTGTATGAAAAATTATATACCTGCTAACATAAATTATCTCTGGGGAGAGAGAATGTGAGTGGAAGCAGATAGGAGAAGCATTTCACTGTTATTTTACAGATTTTTCTTCTATCTGTGTGATTATATATGCCTTTGTTTACAACAAGTATGTGTTACTTCTATGCTGAATAATTGAAATTAGTAATCCTTTATATCCTTTTTATTCAATAGTGCCCTCCCAAGTTTCACACCAGTATTAGTGCCAATTTCTACCCATAAGTTATGCCTAGGTACAAGCATATTCCTTCTTTATATGCCCAGAATACTGTAATATTAACATGGGTTGGTCATGTATAAGGAAGTGTCTCTCATACCTCCCTTTTCTTGGCATTTCTCCAACTGACAATTTATTTTGGAAAGTTTATGACTTTACTGTGCACTATTCCTCCTGAAGCCATGTTTTAGACAATCGGATGCCTTTTCATTTGAAACAATACATTACATTCTGGCCTTGCTCAGGTTGGTTTCATTTTTCTTCTTTTACCTGGGATGAATAATCAACCCTTCATTTTCTCTCAAAATCGATAGGCAATGGATTGATGGAGTTCATGTGTTTGCACTACAGCTCTTTATTGCATGTCAACGCTGTGGAAGAAATTACCTCACCTGCAACACAACAACTCACTTGTAGCTCATGGATGGTTGGCAACAGATTGAACTGAAGCCTTCTGTCCATATATAGTTCATTTATTTGGGGCAGAGAAATCAGAGCTCAATGTAGTAATGTCCTCTGCCCTTCAGTTATAGTTTGAAGTCACCAAACCAGGTAGTCTTTAAGCAATGGGTTAATAACACATGCTGCTCTGTGCAGATTTAGATCATGGATGACTGGAATTTGAAGTAACTGGACAGCTGTCTGAACAGACTATTTCATTATATGTGAAGGGATGCCATTTCTAACTATGATGATAATTAGAGTAGATGAAATGCATAAATCAGTGGAGTTTTTTATAGCTTTGGTTTTGGGGAACAATTTTTTACTCTCCTTATGGGCTCAATGCATTGGATTAGAATCCAATGCATGTTTCTGTGTTGGAAGGATATGACATTCTTGTTTCAAGTGCTATATGGTGTGTTTGCTCATATCTGAATTCATACAGTAACACACAATGCAATAAGAATGTCCTGTTGTAATCAAGGGATTAAATAAAATATGCCTGATAGTATCATTATTGGTATTATTTTCATTCTTGTAATTATTATTACTTTGGTCAGGTTATTTCTGTGGTTCACAGTAATTCCTTCTTTTCTGATATCTCACAGACCTATAATATCCCCTCTTTTAATAATCTATTATCTATCAAAATTTTCCAAAGCTTTAAAACAACTACCATTAATTATCTCTCATTATTCTATGTTGTCTGTGATCAGTTAGGCAGTTCTTCAGCTCATCTTGGTTGAGATCTCTCATGTTGTTTAAGGAGGATGGTAGATGGGGAAGAATTCATCTAGAGGCTTGCCTGGGATTCTGGGAAGGCTGGGCCTCTTTTTTTTTCTTCTTGTAGTCTGAAGGGTTCTCCTTTCCAGATTATATTTCCATGTGCCCTTTCCATGTGTAATCTTCACCTTGTAGTGAGAATTCTTACATGACATCTTGAGATAAGGGATAGAAGCCACCTGTCTTCTTAAAGGCTAGGCACATGCAATCATAGCTTGAATTTGCCATATTCTGTTGGTTAACCCAGGCCAGCCCAAATTCAATGAAACAAAGGAACCACAAAAAAATAAAAACATAAATCCTAGAAGGATTAATTCATTGGGGACCATCTTTAAAAACCAGTTAGCAAAAAATAAAAGAGAATGACTTTATGTACTCAAAATCTTCAAATTATTTTGAATAAATCTATGATTATGCTTTCTTCTAATAGTGGTATCGCAACCATATTCAATTCTGTCCAGTTATTACTTCCCATTATTTTCTTTTAAAAATGTTTGATTCATTTATGAATTTTGACAAACTGATTCAGCCAGTGTTTCTCAAACCATTCATGTGTGTATTCTCATGTCTTTTTCCCTTCGTTTCTTTTTCCCTCTGCCTGGAATTCCTCAGTCCTGCCCCCACTGCCCCAGCTAAATGAAACTGAAATGATTTGGTTCCTGAAAGTTTTCAAGAATATTATATTCAAGAATCTGCTTATTTGGTATTGTGAGCACACACTCAGATACCTGCAGGACTCATGTATTAGAGTAGCTAACTATTTGTTGTAAAAAATAGATCTCAAAATTGCAGAGGCTAGACACATCTTACATTTATTTTTTTTTAATCCTTATAACAGATCAGAGTAGGTGTTCAGAATATCCAGACATGGAAGACTATGGAGAGCGGACCAGGTCTGGAAGTGGCTCACTTTATCTCCACTCACACTGCACTGGAGGAGACTCAGTCACATGCCTGAGGTGCAAAGAAAGCTGAGAAATAAAAGCTAGCATTCAACCCAAAGGGGACAATACATTTGGATGGAGAGTTAGTTTCTAACAGGACATTCACATTAAATAAGTGACACAATCCAGATGTTAGAAAATAGGGAGTTGTGAGGTCTGTGACAAACTAGGAAACTCTTGATCGAGATACACAGGGTAATTAATGTTCGTCAGTCTAGCCAACTTTTCCAATGGAGGAATGATTATCTACTTCTACCAGATCTTTTAATTTTTAAAGGAAACAAAAAAACAAATTTGTACATGAAATCTTCATTTAAAAAATATCAGCAAAGGATGCTCAACATCACTAATCATTAGAGAAATGAAAATCAAAACTACAATGAGGTATCACCTCACACCGGTGAGAATGGCCATCATCAAAAAATCTACAAACAAAACATGCTGCAGAGGGTGTGGAGAAAAGGGAACCCTCTTGCACTGTTGGTGGGAATGTAAATTGATCCAACAGCTATGGCGAACAGTATGGAGGTTCCTTAAAAAACTAAAAATAGAGCTACCATATGACCCAGCAATCCCACTACTGGGCATTTACCCTGAAAAAACCATAATTCAAAAAGAGTCATGTACCACAATGTTCACTGCAGCTCTGTTTACAATAGACAGGACATGGAAGCAACCTAAATGTCCATCAACAGATGAATGATAAAGAAGATGTGGCACATATATACAATGGAATATTACTCAGCCATTACTCAGTAATTGAGTTATTTGTAGTGAGGTGGATGGACCTAGAGTCTGTCATACAGAGTGAAGTAAGTCAGAAAGAGAAAAACAAATACCATATGCTAACACATATATATGGAATCTAAAAAAAAAAAAAAAGGTTCTGAAGAACCTAGGGTCAGAAGAGGAATAAAGATGCAGACGTAGATAATGGACTTGAGGACTTGGGGAGGGAGAAGGGTAAGCTGGGATGAAGTGAAAGAGTGGTATAGACATATATACACTACCAAATGTAAAATAGATAGCTAGTGGAAAGCAGCTGCATAGCACAGGGAGATCAGCTTGGTGCTTTGTGACCACCTAGAGGGGTAGGATAGGGAGGGTGGGAGGGAGACGCAAGAGGGAGGAGATATGGGGATATATGTATATGTATAGATGATTCACTTTGTTATAAAACGGAAACTAACACACCATTGTAAAGCAATTATACTCCAATAAAGATGTTAAAAAAAATTATCAGCAACTAATTGAATTTTTTTTTAAGTACTATGCTTCTATATGGGGCAAATAACCCATCTACTGACTGAATCTAGCCAGCAGGCTACTGCTATGTGAAACTGCTTTAGATGCTGACTGATAAATTTTGACGTGTATACCTTTTTTGTCCCTGAAACTTTGATGTATGTCAGAGTCTGAGACAAATTATAAGAGAATTGGACTTTATAAATCTGACTCTGAAGAACATTCCATAAATTCTCTGCCTGTTTTAGGGAATAAACTTAAATTTTCCACGTTCTTCACTTGCTAAACGTGCTATGGTATTCATTATTTATATTATATTTATATTATATATATTTATATTATTATTATTATATTATATATATTTATATTATTTATATTATATTTATATATTTAAATATGTCACATTCTCTGGGCATATGGTAGGATTTAACTTTCCCATCTCTTGTGGAGTGAGATGTGGCCACGTGATTTGCTTAGCCAATGAGATGGGACAAAAGTGACTTGTCAATTGCAGGAGGTAGTTTAAGACCCACAATGTGCTTTCCTCTTTTCTCTCACTCTCCCTCATGCTGACTGGCAAATATGCAGATATTGGCTGTTTTGTCAGTCTGGAACCTACTGACAGTAATACAGAGCAGAGCTACCAGCAAGCCACAGCAGACATGAAGCAGGAATGAAGAAAAAATAATGTTAAACCATCAAGATTTGGAATTTGTTTGCACAGCAGTACCTGATCTCTCTTGATTAATTCATTTGTTAATGGCCATGTTCCAGCAAATGTTAATTTTTTGGAGGAGGAATTATAAGGATTTGGATTAGTAATTACAAGACTTAAAGTCCCTTGAAGGGGGAACTAATAAGCTGTGTGAACCTTGGTCACATTACTTAATCTCTCTGACCCTCAATTTTGTGAGGGTTTGGTACTGGATAATATTAAAGGTGTTTTTCATTTAAAATTCACCTAAAGTGTACTCTCACCTTTTTAAAGTGATGAATGTGTCCTTATTTATCTACTAACTGACTTGAACCCTACGCTAAGCTATAGTAATTTTTTTCCATTATATTTCTTATCACAATTTTTGGATATGCTTAAAATTTGTATGTACAAGATGGGTTCGACTAGACATAATTCATAAGCAAAGACACCAAAATTCAAAAAGAATAAGTGACTTGCTCCAAATCACAAAAATACTTGGTGCAAAAATCTAGAACCTAAACCTAGTGCTTTCTGAGCATATGTTCTTTCTCTGTTACCATATTTGCAATCTAAATTAGATTTTCTGTGGAAAGCTTTATTTATTTTATCTATGTTTGATTTTTGCCCTGCCAACATATATAGTGCAATTAAGATGTGTCTCAAAGACCATAGGTCACTTAACACCACCCACTGAAAGAAATATGGAAGAACACTTGGAGAAAGTGCTTTCCTTTGGGAAAAAAATAACATTTCAATATGTCTTTTCATGGAGAAAAAAATGAGAGAAGCAAGTTCAAGATGAGAAATTACTAGCCCGCAAGCATATTGTGATAAATCAGCCATAACATGATTATAGCAACTTCCTTGGGAAAGAAATCAATGCTGAATCAGACTTAGATAGACCAGGGGGATCAAATAGAGGTCAAAGGTACTTCTCCATCTTGAAATTGGATAATTATTACTGTTATTATTGTCAGTTGCTATAATATAATACCGGGAGAAATACGTAAAGTCCCAGTGCTGCTTTTATTGGCTGGCTAGACAAGTCAATCCATTACAAGGAAATAAGTTCAAGTGTATTAATTCATCTAAATACCAAGTGAATTAGGGTAATTAGAAGGCTACCTGTGAGTCTCCATGAGATTTTTTTTTTTGGAAAAATAAGCAGAAAACAAAAATCAAAAGAGCAGTTTTGAAAGAACAAATTGCATGCATTCCTTTTGTTTTGAAAATTGGACAATAAGGCCTTAATAGAAAGTGTGCCGGGTCGGAAACCTGAAAAGATGGATTTGTTGCCTTCTTTGCCACTTTACTACCTTGCCACCCAAGCAGAAACCAGGAAGCAACAGAGAGGCCTCTTTTTCTCTTATTTACAACATTTGCTCCGTCGCCACATGTCTTATTATGCTGCTTTAAATCTTTCCCCTCCCCTCCAGTCTCCTGCCACTGCCTGCATCTGTTCTTTAGCCCTCCTGCCTGTTTTTCTGCATGAGCCTCCTCTCTCGTCTCCCTGCCTTCAGCTTCACATGGTCCTACAATATTCTCCTTCAATTCACCCAAGCGATCTTCCTAAAATGCAAATCTAATGATAACCCTTGAGTCCTTTAAATCGTTACTAAATCATTCGGTAGCTCCCTCTCATAGGTAATTATTGTACAAAGATTAGGGCTGTCTGTCTTCTTCTTGCCAGACATCTGTCAAGCTTATTACCAAACAAACCCACTAGTCATTTTCTACTTAATATTTAGTAAAAATTCTTGACTGCCCTTATTGGACTCTTAGCCCTCTGCTGGTGGAGTATCTTTTTTTTTTTTTTTCAATTTCAAAATTTCATCTTAGGTTATGGGTGGAGGATGGCAAGAAAAGTTCTGAGCACAACCTGATCATTACTGCCCCAGGGAGATACATGAACCCTCTTTTATAGGATCGGCTAAAGTATTTCTGTTTCATTTTGAAGTGTTGAGAGGAGCTTCTTGTATGTTTCAATATAAATGTCAGAAAATAGATACATAGTTTCATAGGAATACATATATACTGTATATATACGTGTGTGTATATGGGGGGTGTTTCTAGAGCATGGTAATCATTCCATTCTCAAAAAATAATTTATATGAGTTATAATGATGAAAGGAAATAAACCATGTTTACAAGTGGAAGGACCCAGACCTGTGATTCTGTGCTCCAGTAACCCTATTAACAGGTTACAAATCCCATTCTTTTAAATAACCAAAAGTCTTGATCTACATGAATTTTCTTTAGCCTCTTGATCAACCCAAGTGTAGATATAACACAAACTTAAGGGAGTTAATGCCCTAAGGGCACCCTTCAACCAATGGAATAAGTAAGTCAGTGGAGGAATGGTGGTGCCTTCCATCCTTTGGTAGGGCATCCATGCAATCTACAAGTAACTCAAAGGGTTTATAGTGGGACTGAGTGCAGTTTTTCCTTAATGGTACCTAGCTCAATAATATTCACTCTAGGGGTTTCCCCCTGTCCCTTTCTTATTCTGGCTGTGTGACCACCTTCCTGATGTGCTAGCAGAATGCGAAGTCTTGCCTCAGAGTCTCCTTTCAGGAGAACCTAGTCTAAGGCAAACTTAGACTTATCAATCAGTCAAACTTATCAATGATCTTTTCTTTGAAACAACACATTATTGATTCTATAGCCGGATATGTAAGATGTTTTCATTTGGTGAAATCTTAGTTATTCCACAGTAAAAAAAAAAAGCTGGAACAGTTGATATGAAAAGGAATTCCAGGCAATTTCCTTAAGTGGTGCTTAATTAATGGTTGATATCATCTTAATTTGCTCTTTGGAATAATTTTAGCATAGGACTATATTTATACATTAATTATTCATATGTATTATTTTATTTTTACTATGACTTTTCCCTAGATTCAAAACTTGTTTGGAATAAAAGAACCCTCTATTGTGAAGAGGGTATAGGGGTTGAAGGTTAAGGCTATATATCTCTATTTATTTACATGCAGATGAGGAACAATAAACATGTAAGGATTTTCTGTTTCCTAGATACCAGGGGCTTTTAATTTTATCACCATGCAAAAGTTTCTACTCTACTTCTGAAAACAGCCACACTTTTTTGTAGTAATGTTTCTTCTTCAAGGATTAACAAGAAAGGACATTTTGCTATCTCTATAGAAAGAAAGGTAGGTAGATTTATACAATTCATAACTTCAAGTGGTACGTTCCCTTTCACACATAAAACATGGATTCTAGTGCAACGGTAACTATTTCTTATATAAAACACATTTTATGGAACAAAGGTTAAATATCAACATATGTAAATTAAGTGTGGGTTAACTTAGGTTAAGTTCAGTTTGTCTGAAATAACCATTCTTTTTTCTTATTATATATGCACAGATACAATCTTTTTAAAAAAAAAAAAACTGAGGGTTTTTTTGCTTCAGTGTCTGTGATTCGGTGACAAATCCATGCAAGTCATATCTTATTCATTAGGATAATGAAGCAAAACAAATAAGCACTGGCTTCTGCTCCTAGCATGTGAGTTTCTGCTGCAGAAAAGGAAAGAATGCAGATTTCATTTACTAAGCTACCAGCGTTCTTCCTAGGGGTGTGGCAGCAAAGGGGAGAAGAGAAATACAAATGTTTTGACTTATTTGCTAGTCTGTGATAATTAAGATTTAGTTGTCTTCCATCTCTTATTTTTCAAATATTACTCATCTTGATATATGCGTTTATGTGTGTGTATTTAATTCATCAAATATATTGAGCATCCCCTACTTGAAAGTTCAGTGATAGGTGCTCGAGTACCTACAAAGGTAAATAAATTACAAGTCTCATTCTCAAGAAGCTTATGGATGAGTTGATAACTCTAAAAGAGCCTCAGGTCAGATCAAGCCAGGCTTGCCACCAAATGTGAGTTCATCTTAGCTTAGGTAAAGTTTTGCCTGAACATAAATTACGAGAAAATTTCCAGTTTTTAGCCCAACTTGATCTCACCTTTGGAGGCAAACCTGCCCTGATCTGACATAAGGCTCTGTATGGTTTTTATTTATCTTTGATTATGTGACTATTCACACCTTTCTGAAGAAATATTAATGTGTTTCATTACCGGATTTTACCGCTAACCCTGCCACATATACGAAAATATGCCCCTAATTTCCTTTCTAACATCTAAATTCTGAAACACGTCTGGTCCCAAAGGGGGCTGATGAAGAATCTGGCCTGCTGGGCTTGGCTTAGGAGGAAGTTGTAATCACAGTCCAGCCCACTTTGTTTCCCCTTCTGAAGCTTTGTTGGCCTGGAGAAAGCAGCCTTTTACAAATTTGTGCAAATAAGTTCTTTTCTGACCAAGCCCTGCCTGGGAAGGCCAGCATGGGCCCAGGGGGAGCTACCTTTTTCTAATCTGTTTCACGAAGACACTTGAGGTTTTGTAGGAGATGAGGTTTTGTGTAGGTATGGTCACAAATTGGATAGGGTTCAGGGTGTGTGCAAAATAATCTTAAAGATTTATGAAGAATGCCCCTGTAGTATAATGTTCTCAGAAAACATCTCTTTAATGGCAATGGCAAAACATAGAAAGAAAAGTGAGAGCCAGAATTATCATGGCAGGACATTTCGATTGGAGTTCTTAGAAACCTTCTGTATCAGTAAGTGTCACCAGTATGAAGTCTTTCCTGGGGGCAAAAAAATGCAAAAAGAAGAGAGTGGAGTCAGACTGAGAAAGGACTTACACACTAAAAATGTGGTGCTATTGAATACTGTAAGCAGGAGAATGATGTGATTGTAGTCTTTCTTCCCAGCCCCCATTATGTAGACAACTATAATAAAAAGAAAACATAGCCTCACAATAAGCATTATTGTTATTATTTATTTTATGTTCACAATGTAACTATTGACTTCTTTATTAATTGAATATCAACATGATGCATATTTGTCACTGGGACTTGAGAATATAACCCCTAAATGCTTCCCGATATTCTTTTTTTTTTTTTTTTTTTTAACCCTGTTGTCAACCTCTCTCTATTCCCCACCCCTCCCACCCTGCACCCCCAGCTTCTGGCAACCGCTTGTCTACTCTTTCTGTTTCTATGAGTTTGACTATTTTGGCTTTTTGATCCTACGTCTAAGTGACACTATGCAGTATTTGTCTTTCTCTGTCTGGCTTACCTCACTTAGTATAATACCCTTCAGATTCATTTGTGTTGTCACAAATGACAGGATTTCTTCCTTTTTAAAGGTGAATAATATTTCATTGTATATATATATATATATATATATATATATATACACACACATATACCACCTTTTCTTGTTCCGTTCATCTGTTGACAGATACTTTGGTTGCTTCCGTGTCTCAGCTATTGTGAATAATACTGCAATGAACATGGGAGTTCCTGTTTGAGATAATGACTTTATTTCCCTCGGATATACAACCTAAAGTGGGATTGATGAATCATGTGTAGGCCTACATTGGGGATGTCCATGCCAATAAATCCTATGCAGAGAGGCTACAAGGCATGGTGTGGTATCCTTAGAGCCATTTTTTTTATGAGCTGTGTCATCACCTCCTCTGCCAGGCCATGGGCTATTCACTTTCTCTATACCATTTCATTGACTCCTCACAACAAGAGTATGAATTAGGTACTCTTATTATTCCCATGTTACAGATAGAAGATTAATATTTAGAGAATAACTAGTTCCATTGCCACACAACTGTAGCTTGCACAGTTGTGCAACCTAAGGGTTGCAGAGCAGCTGGGGCCAAACAAAAACAAACAAATAAAAACCCCCAACAACTACTAAAGTAAAGTTGTAGGGAATAACTTTAAAATGTGTGTGTGTGTGTGTGTGTGTGTGTGTGTGTGTGTGTGTACGCTTTGTGATGGAGAACTCAGTTCTGGTTATCCCAATTCTAAGTGCATTTCCCTGCTTGGTTTCTCTACATCTCAATATTATGAGTAAGTCAGTTAAATTCCCTGACCTCTGACTCCTCATCTTTCTAGGAAGGAATTGAAATAACGGCATTGTGGTGCTTCCAGTTCTTTAAGTGTACAAGTCTCTCACTTAGGAGGGCTTAGAATAGGTTGGTTTGAGGTTCTTATAAACAGTTTACTCTCATCTTTTCTCACATCTTAACACTTTTAGCAATTTCCCCTGTACATTTTATTTGAAACTGTTAGCTCTATTCCCTGTTGCAGAAATTTTCTTCTTCTGAAGTACCCTAGTTTTGCCATTAGTGTTGACATACAAACTAGTCACATGATAAAAAATTTATTTTTTAAAAATTTCCACCATTGAACTAAATTTAACTTGTCATTGTATTCCAATGTCAGTTTGATTTCCTGGCTTTTCACTATTGCTTTCAAAATAGTGATTCCATTCATTCATTCATTCACTCAATTTGATCAAAATATATTGAGCTGCTACAGTGTTGCAGGAGCTCTGTGAAATGCTCAGGATGTAGAGATAAATTAATCATGATCTTTAGAAGCTAATAGTTTAGTAGGGTGTAGAAGTTAACAATTGCTAAAAGTAGGTTTTAGTATTATATGTATAAAATATCAAAGACACAAGAAAGAACATTTTTTAGCTCTCTTTCAGTGGATCTTAAAAAGTCATCCCAGAGCTGATAATAAGTAAAGTACATCTAGAAAGGTGACTGAGATAGTCTTGGTAAATAAGGACAGAAAGGGTATTCCACATAGAAAGAATATTGTGTCTTTTTGCCATTTTTGGTCCTAAAATTACAGGCATCCTCATTTTTCTTATTACAAATATAGGAAGACAGATCAAAGTAGTGAATTGATCATTGGTTTTCTTTTTATCCATAAAAATTAATTGCAGAGATTATGCTGAAATGGCTACCATTTGTAAGCCATTCAGTTAATTCATGTTCTCTTGAATTTTATATGTTGTGGAAACTAAGTAAGAAATGGATGGTATGTGTTGGTTATACAAATGCTATGAATTAATGTCAATAAAATAAATTTCCACTTTTAAAACAACTATACCACCAATACAAATCCTACTAATATACCTTATTTAAGCCTGTTAATTGAAAGCAACAGAAGTTCACTGACTGATTACTATGTTATTAAAATAAGTCTATCTCAAATGATTTCTAGAAAAAAATGTAGAATTAAAGTAAGTTCAAGACTGAACTTTTAGAAGCAATGCCATAAATCCCACCGTAGAATTTTTCAGATGAGAAAAAACTCTTTGCTGTTGACATAGAGTTCTAGCCATTATAAACATAACTTGAGCTGTTGCCATTTTGGTTCCTGAAATTTAACTTTACAACTGATATTCCCAGAATTAATATCACTGTGGCTTTTGCTTAACCATCCCCTCTATCTGTAAGAATCACCTGCATGTTCCTCAATCCCTGAATTCATTCTGCAGAGGCCAGAGTAATTGCTTATTTTTAACTTTTTTCCCTTTCAGAATCTCCTAGGCAGAGATAAGTATTTCCTTGTTTATTCAATATATGCTTATTGAACACTTACTATCACCATGTCAGTGTTAATTTTTTTGACCAAACTATGCATTTGATTTACCATATCTGTTCTCATCTAAGTTTATATCAAAAGTGATCTGTACAAGGTACAATGGTTGGTCAAAGAGCTGAGTAGTCTTCTTATGGATAGTCAAGGTAACTGTCATTGAGAAGAAGATTCTTAAAGAAGGAGATTCTTTTTTTAAAAAAATTTTGAATTTTATTTTATAATTTTTTTATACAGAAGGTTCTTATTAGTCATCATCTTTTGTCTCCCTAGGTAGGTTTATTCCTAGGTATTTTATTCTTTTTGTTGCAATGGTAAATGGGAGTGTTTCCTTAATTTCTCTTTCAGATTTTTCATCATTAGTAACTGGTGTGAGGTGATACCTCACTGCAGTTTGATTTCCATTTCTCTAATAATTAGTGATGATGAGCAGCTTTACATGTGCTTCTTGGCTATCGGTATGTCTTCTTTGCAGAAATGTCTATTTAGGTCTTTTGCCCATTTTTGGATTGGATTGTTTGTTTTTTTAATATTGAGCTGCATGAGCTGTTTATATATTTTGGAGATTAATCCTTTGTCCATTGATTCGTTTGCAAATATTTTCTCCCATTCTGAGGGTTGTCTTTTCATCTTGTTTATGGTTTCCTTTGCTGTGCAAAAGCTTTTCAGTTTCATTAGGTCCCATTTGTTTATTTTTCTTTTTATTTCCATTTTTCTAGGAGGTGGATCAAGAAGGATCTCTCTGTGATTTATGTCAAAGAGTGTTCTTCCTATGTTTTCCTCTAAGAGTTTTATAGTGTCCGGTCTTACATTTAGGTCTCTAATCCATTTTGAGTTTATTTTTGTGTATGGTGTTAGGGAGTGTTCTAATTTCATTCTTTTACATGTAGTTGCCCAGGTTTCCCAGCACCACATATTGAAGAGACTGTCTTTTCTCCATTGTATATCCTTGCCTCTTTATCATAGACTAGTTGACCATAGGTGCGTGGGTTTATCTCTGGGATTTCTATCTTGTTCCATTGATCTATATTTCTCTTTTTCTGCCAGTACCATACTGCCTTGATTACTGTAGCTTTGTAATATAATCTGAAGTCACAGAGTCTCATTCTTCCAGCTCCGCTTTTTTCCCTCAAGACTGCTTTGGCTATTCGGGGTCTTTTGTGTCTCCATACAAATTTTAAGATTTTTTTTGTTCCAGTTCTGTAAAAAATGCCATTGGTAATTTAATAGGGATTGCATTGAATCTGTAGATTGCTTTGGGTACTGTGGTCATTTTCACAATATTGATTCTTCCAATCCAAGAACATGGTATATCTCTCCATCTGTTGGTATCATCTTTAATTTCTTTCATCAGTGTCTTATAGTTTTCTGCATACAGGTCTTTGGTCTCCCTAGGTAGGTTTATTCCTAGGTATTTTATTCTTTTTGTTGCAGTGATAAGTGGGAGTGTTTCCTTAGTTTCTCTTTCACATTTTTCATCACTAGTATATAGGAATTCCAGAGATTTCTCTGAGTTAATTTTGTGTCCTCCAACTTTATGAAATTCATTGATTAGTTCTAGTAATTTTCTGGTGGCATCTTTAGGATTCTCTATGTATAGTATCATGTCATCTGCAAACAGTGACAGTTAGTTTTACTTCTTTTCCAATTTCTATTCCTTTCATTTCTTTTTCTTCTCTGCGTGCCATGGCTAGGACTTCCAAAACTATGTTGAATAATAGTGGTGAGAGTGGACTTCCTTGTCTTGTTCCTGATCTTAGGGGAAATGCTTTCAGTTTTTCACCATTGAGAATGATGTTTGCTGTGGCTTTGTCATATATGACCTTTATTATGTTGAGGTAGGTTCCCTCTATGCCCAATTTCTGGAGAGTTTTTATCCTAATTGTGTGTTGAATTTTGTCAAAAGTTTTTCTGCATCTATTGAGATAATCAAATGGTTTTTATTCTTCAGTTTGTTAATATGGTGTATCACATTGATTGATTTTCATATACTGAAGGATCCCTGCATCCCTGGGATAAATACCACTTGATTATGGTGTATGATCCTTTTAATGTGTTGTTGGATTCTGTTTGCTAGTATTTTTCTGAAGATGTTTGCATCTATATTCATGAGTGATATTGGTCTGTAATTTTCTTTTTTTGTTGTATCTTTGTCTAGTTTTGGTATCAGGGTAATGGTGGCCTCATAGAATGTGTTTAGGAGTGTTCCTTCCTCTGCAATTTTTGGAAGAGTTTGAGAAGGATGGGTGTTAGCTCTTCTCTAAATGTTTCATAAAATTCTCCTGTGAAGCCATGTGGTCCTGGACTTTTGTTTCTTAGAAGATTTTTAATCACAGTTTCAATTTCATTACTTGTGAATGTTCTGTTCATATTTTCTATTTCTTCCTGGTTCAGTCTTGGAAGGTTATACCTTTCTAAGAATTTGTCCATTTCTTCCAGGTTGTCCATTTTATTGGCAGAGAGTTGCTTGTAGTAGTCTCTTAGGATGCTTTGTATTTCTGCGGTGTCTGTTATAACTTCTCCTTTTTCAGCTCTAATTTTATTGATTTGAGTTCTCTCCCTCTTTTTCTTGATGAGTCTGGTTAATGGTTTCTCAATTTTGTGTATCTTCTCAAAGAAGCAGCTTTGAGTTTGATCTTTGCTATTGTTTTCTTTGTTTCTATTTCATTTATTTCTGCTCTGATCTTTATGATTTCTTTCCTTCTGCTAACTTTGGGTTTTGTTTGTTCTTCTTTCTGTTCCTTTAGGTGTAAGGTAAGATTGTTCATTTGAGATTTTTCTTGTTTCTTGAGGTAGGCTTGTATAACTATAAACTTCCCTCTTAGAACTGCTTTTGCGGTATCCTGTAGGTTTTGGATAGTTGTGTTTTTATTGTCATTTGTCTCTAGGTACTTTTTTACTTCCTCTTTGATTTCTTTAGTGATCTCTAGGTTATTTAGTAATGTATTGTTTAACCTCCATGTGTTTGTGTTTTTTATGTTTTTTTCCCTGTAATTCATTTCTAATCTCATAGCATTGTGGTCAGAAAAGATGCTTGATATGATTTCAATTTTCTTAAATTTATTGAGGCTTGATTTGTGACCCAAGATGTGATCTATCTTGGAGAATGTTCCATGTGCCCTTGAGAAGAAAGTGTAATCTGCTGGCTTGGGATGGAATGTCCTATAAGTATCAATTAATTCTATCTGGTCTATTATGTCATTTAAAGCTTCTGTCTCCCTATTTATTTTCATTTCAGATGATCTATCCATTGCTGTAAGTGAGGTGTTAAAGTCCCCCACTATTATTGTTTTACTGTCAATTTCCTCTTTTATAGCTGTTAACAGTTGCCTTATGTATTGAGGTTCTCCTATGTTGGGTGCATATATATTTATAATTGTTATATCTTCTTCTTGGATTGATCCCTTGATCATTATGTAGTGTCCCTCCCTGTCTCTTATAACATTCTTTATTTTAAAGTCTATTTTATCTGATATGAGTATTGCTACTCCAGCTTTCTTTTGATTTCCATTTGCATGGAATATCTTTTTCCATCCCTTCACTTTCAGTCTGTATGTGTCCCTAGGTCTGAGGTGGGTCTCTTGTAGACAGCATATATATGGATCTTGTTTTTGTATCCATTCAGCAAGCCTGTTTCTTTTGGTTGGAGCATTTAATCCATTCACATTTAAGGTAATTATCGATATGTATGTTCCTATGACCATTTTCTTAATTATTTTGGGTTTGGTTTGTAGGTCCTGTTCTCCTCTTGTGTTTCCCGCTTAGAGAATTTCCTTTAGCATTTGTTGTAGAGCTGGTTTGGTGGTGCTGAATTCTCTTAGCTTTTGCTTGTCTGTAAACTTCTGATTTCTTCATTAAATCTGAATGAGATCCTTCCCAGGTAGAGTAATCTTGGTTGTATGTTCTTCCCTTTCATCACTTTAAGTATATCATGCCACTGCCTTCTGGCTTGTAGAGTTTCTGCTGAGAAATCAGCTGTTAACCTTATGGGAGTTCCCTTGTATGTTATTTGTCATTATTCCCTTGCTGCTTTCAATAATTTTTCTTTGTCTTTAATTTTTGCCAATTTGATTATTATGTTGTCTCAGTGTGTTTCTTCTTGGCTTTATCCTGTATGTGACTCTCTGCGCTTCCTGGACTTGGGTGGCTATTTCCTTTCCCATGTTAGGGAAGTTTTCAACTATAATTCTTCAAATATTTTATCAGGTCCTTGCTCTCTCTCTTCTCCTTCTGGGACCTGTATAATGTGAACATTGTTGCATTTAATGTTGTCCCAGAGGTCTCTTAGGCTATTTTCATTTCTTTTCATTCTTTTCCATGGCAGTGAATCCCACCATTCTGTCTTCCAGGTCACTTATCCGTTCTTCTGCCTCAGTTATTCTGCTATTGATTCCTTCTAGTGTAGTTTTCATTTCAGTTATTGTATTGTTCATCTCTGTTTGTTTCTTCTTTACTTCTTCTAGGTCTTTGTTAAACATTTCTTGCATCTTCTCGATCTTTGCCTCGATTCTTTTCCTGAGGTCCTGGATCATCTTCACTATCATTATTCTGAATTCTTTTTCTGGAAGGTTGCCTATCTCTACTTCATTTAGTTGTTTTTCTGGGGTTTTATCTTGTTCCTTCATCTGGTACATAGCCCTCTGCCTTTGCATGTTGTCTATCTTTCTGTGAATGTGGTTTTTCTTCCACAGGCTGCAGGATTGTAGTTCTTCTTGCTTCTGCTGTCTGCCCTCTGGTGGATGAGCCTATCTAAGAGGCTTCTTCAAGTTTCCTGATGGGAGGAACTGGTGGTAGGTAGAGCTGGCTTTTGCTCTAAAGAAGGAAATTCTTATAAGATGATTAAGAAATTGGACCCTGGCCAAGGAGGAGGAGGGCATTAAAAGCTAAGGTACTGAAGGCAGAACGATAATTGTAATAGTATGTTCAGGATTCTAAAAGTTCCCTTTTGTTTCTGTCTCAGTATTAATATTTACTATGTTGTGTTGTAAGTACTTATTTTAGTATATTTCTCCTTCAATAGATGGTAAAGACTATTAAAACAATTTTGTGAATATTAATATCCTAGTGTTCATTAAAAAAATCAAAATATCCCTTTGAAAATCCAAAGGTAGTAAATGATATAATTATTTTTTAAAACAATTGAATTTTGTTCTGCTACAACATGTTTCTATAATGTAAATTAGCTTATAAATTATTGGTAAATAGACAAATTCTGTCATCTTCTTTTCAGCTTTATTGACCTATAATTTATAAATACAATTATAATTTATTTAAAGTGTACAACATGATGATTTGATATATGTATACCTTGTGAAAGGATTCCCACCATCAAGTTAATCCCATCTATCACCTTGAATATCGTTTTTGTGTGTGTGAGAATACTTAAATTGTATTCTCTTAGCAAATTGCAATTCTATAATACAGTATTATCAACTATGGCCATCATGTTATACATTCAGTCCTCAAAAGTTATTCATCTTATAACTGAAAGTTTGTACCCATTTACCAAATGCCTCTTGTTTGCTCCAACCCCTGGCAATCACCATTCTACTCTCTACTCTCTGATCTATGGGTTCGACTTTTTTTTTTTTTTTTTTTTGATTACACATATAAGTGATACCATGCAGTATTTCTTTCTCTGGCTTGTTTCACTTAAGGAGTGCCATCATCTTCATGTGGAAGTCACAGTAGTCCATAAACAATTTTTCTGGCAAATTATGGCATTTTTACCACCACATAACAGCAGTGCAGTGTAAAGCATACTAACAAAGCTGAATGAAGCAAGGAGCAGAGAATTTGAACACTGTTCACATGCCCATAGCTCCTTTTGGTTCAATTTGGCTACAGGCAGTTTTTTCAGAAATGTTGCTGTGATTTCCCCTTTCTTTGTACATTTCTACCTAATCTTCACTGCTACCAGCTTCAACCCTTCATTATGATCCCCTTTCATCAAATTACCTACATCTTTTTATTTTTTAAATAATTTCCTTTATTTACAATAGTATTTCTTCATATTTTAGGAACTTAACATTTTCTTTTTAAAAGTACAATATTTTAAATACATCTCATTATTATTCTCTAATATTCTGGTTATGTTTTGAAAGGTCTGTTCAACTTTGTTTTGCTTATAGTATATGCTTTGTAATTTTAATGTGTGACTTAAGATAAAAGGACTTTTCCCAAATTCCTATGCTTTGCATTTTTTGGTAAACTATTTTTAGGAAGGAAAGTCAATGAAATCATTCATGAAATATTGCAGCATCATGTTAAAAAATACCTTCTTTCCGCTATTTAAACAAAAGTCTATGAAAAAAATTAGAAAATCTACTTGCCTTCATTCCCCAGAGAGTTCAGTTAATCTACTATTCACACAAATATCCCCCTTTCTCCACCAGTAAGACTATAACCAATGCCGAAGAAGAGAGTACAAAAATAAATAAATGTTAGAATATTGAATAGTAGTGTAGCCCATTAATTTGTTTTGGTAATTGACATATCCATGCTGTAAATTCCTGGCATCATTCAAGTTCAGCTGTTATTCTTATGTCTCATTTTCTCCTGTGCTATCTGTTGCTTTTTGTCTTTCCAACTAGATTGAAAGCTACTTAAGGGAAGAAACATTTTATGTCTACCTTTTTTAATACCCAGCGAAGTGTCAGGCAGAGTGTAGGTACCTGATAATTGTTTTCTCATAATTGACTCATAATAATTTGGGTTATTGCTGAGTTCCATTAAACTGTGAGAAAAAATCTTGAAAGAATTGACTTTTAACATTTGAATTAAAAATGACAAGGTAAAGAGAAGGAACATGATCCATCCTTTCCTCATATATAAGATATTTTGTGATTATCTCTTTGGAAGAGTAGAGAAAATTAATATGTGTTAAGTACCTACTCTATGAAATGCCCTGTAACACTATTTCAGCAAGTATTGTTTTCTTTTAAAATTGTAGTAAATCATTCCATATAATATGGAAACTAATAATATTGCAAAACAATTTTAATGGCCTGATATAATCTGAAATATCTTCTCTCTCAACTGCTTTAGTTGAGCAGTTTTAACAAAGAGTGAGTTTTGTAACCTCAAGAGATGGTTTCTTTTTAGGAAAGATTAGTTTCCTATTTTGTTTCTATTTTGGGGTGCCTATCCTTGCTAAATTTCTCCTTGGTTAGAAAGGCTTGGACTTTCAGTCCCCTTAGTAGAAGAAAAATAATGCTTATCCTTGATGTCTATATATTTTTATCAAGGCAAACATATCAGCTTTAAAAAATAATTTTTGCAGCAATTATGGCTTCTGTAGGTGATTAAATTGCTGAAAACTCAGATATTGACATTTTGTATCAGTCTTTTCAGAGCTCAGAGGTGAACTACTGTCATTCTCCACATCCTTCCTCTACGTGGTTACATTTATTATTTTTGCCTAAGCAAAAATAAGAAAATTACATATTATACACACAGTATGTACATTTATACTATGTATATATACACATAATATATATAGATGCAAAGTAAGTGTGTGTGTGTGGTGTGTGTTTCAGACACAAAGTTGATGTCTCTCCATTTGTATCTCTAAGAATACCTGGAAAGCCCAGTCACATTTATTTTGGATTGCATCCATATAAATGGAGAAACCCTAGTGAGAATATACCTGGATGTGGTAATGTGAGATTCCACCAGTTATCTCAAGACATATTTCAAACCTTTTATACCTTTTGTTAAAAGGTTTGAAAAGAGATTATTGATGGATTTAAGTCTGTTTAGCATGTCCTTGAGAAAGCCAGATGTACTCCACTGGACAACTGTAAGACACCATATGATTAATTTCATCAGCATGTGTACTGGAAGAAGGATCCTTACAATCTAGTGATGCATACATAGGTACAAAGAAGGAGAAGAGGGAATGAAATAAACATGTTTCTTCATAGTTTAATTTCATTCCTTGACACTGTAAAGCAAAATTCCCAGCTAGGTAGTAAATGTAGAATTATGTATCTTTAGAGTAGCATTTATTATATGTGAAATGTGCTAAGCACCACTTTTTCTTGACATATTGCATACCTCAGAATTTTTTAAGAACCCCCTAAGTTAGAAGAACTTAGAAGAGATGAGTTACTAATATTTCTTTTTTGGTTGTTAAGGCTATAACACTATGGTGCTTTGGAATTGACACACAAATGAGTCATTGTGTAAAATTATCTACTATAATCTCTATATTCTTCTCTTTTAGTTTAAAAAGTTATAAGGAAGGAAAAAGCAAGGTGGCTTTAGGAGAATTCTTTATATCTTTTTATCTCAAATTACACAGGTATCACTCAATCCCAGAATAGAATGCAATAAATCACAGTCACCAAAGAAGTACAGCCTCCATAATGCTGGGTGGTTCTCTGAACCTTCCTGTCAACTCCAGCTTCCCACCTGGCCTGTGATAGATGCCCCAAATTTAAATATTATATAACTTGATTTAGTTAAGAATTTGCCATTCCTCACCATTTCATTTTAAAGTGAAAGTTATGCCCAATAATCATAAATGTCTTATTTCTTAGAACTTTATTCACCATTTTTATTGCCAAATAATAGAGTCTGGGGCAGGATGAATAAGTGGAAGAAATAGTGACACTAAATGACCAGAGGCAGATGGAGCCCCAAAGCAAAAAGTAGGAAAAGGGAACCAACTTTACCTGAAGCTACCTTTGCTCTCTAATCTGAACTTGCTTTTTATTGGTCATGATGTTTGGAAGATTGGCTGCCTAGTTCAAAGGTTTAGATCGAAGGGCACTGTACTGGGAAGCAGAAGATTTATATACAGGACCTAATCATGTTTGTATGATCAACTTAATTCCTTGGGTATCTCCGTGTCTTTTTTTTTTTTTTTTTTCATTAAAAAGGAAGTAATAAAAATTCCTCACTTAATGTACTACAGGTGAGATAAATTAAGAAAGGTATTTTTATGTCACAGGTTGTGAATTGATATCCCATAGATAACTTTGGGTCAGAAGGTGGGTTCTCTAGCTTGCACACTAACTAAATTTTTTTGAATCTTTATTTTCAACATCAAAGAGTTTGCATTAAAATGCAGATATTTTTGCCTCTTATGAAGATGCAGAAGTTCTGGAGGTACCATGCCAGGCAGCAGTAGGTGGCTTCTGCCCTTATATAGAGAGTATGCTCTCCAAGTCACATCCTTACCACCACCCTTTATTATATACTTCTAGACTCCTTTGCTTATTTATGTTACCTACATGACCCTACAGACTTTTGAGTTCATGATACCTATTGAAACCTTTATAACTTATCAGAGTATTAATATAAAATATGACAAAGTAGAGTGTGAATGGCTTAGTTATGCAGAGAAATATGAAACAGGATCATGGGGTGTAATTCCTTCCCCCTCTTGTTGACTAGTACCTCCTTGAATTCAAAATAGGGAATGAGAATTTTTAATAATCTTGGCATTTGTTCTTTGCATTTTCCCCAGAATCTGAAACATATATATAAACATCAAAGAAGTTGTGATATTTCTGGTAGGGTTTAGGGTTGTGAGATAGATGGAAATGCCCACCAGGCAGGGAAATACATAACCCTGTCTTGCAAGTTTCCAAAGGAGAAAAGTGTCCACATTGTCAAATTTGAATTTTCTTTTAAACCAAAAACTAACATGTGCTACTTTATTATTGTTATTATTAAATTCATTTATATGAAATAATGCCTTTGCAAAATGAAATATTTGACACTAGTGTTACAGCCAACACTTCTGAGAGAAAATGGGTCTGATTCCTGATCTTACTTCATTAACATTTTTTGAGCAAAAATAGAAATTGTATTAATTTTACTAAAAGAAAAATGTGATATCTTTGATTTGTAAACAAACAATATTTCTATGACATCGTCCATATTTTAAAAGTAAAACTAAATCTTATCTTTTGAGATATAGTAAATTTTTGTCCTTTCCTTTCAATTTTAAATGTTAAATATCAACTGGTATACTGGCTGGCAAAGAACATGTAAAAATAAATAAGAATCAGTGCTGTCCATTTACAGCTCTCTATTTAAAACATTATTTATAAAATAAAGAGAATTCAACAGAATATAGAAAAAGCAAAATTTTTATTAAGTGACAAAAAAAATCAAAATATTGAAAATGCTAATTTTCACACATCTCAGAAATTATCATTACCATGTTTTCCTCTCTTGTACTTAAAAATGATTACTTTCTTTGGATAATGTATTAATAGTAGTTGCAAGAATTTGTTTGAGTATGTTTGTGTATTTGTATAAAGTGAGCACAAAGGTGTGCAAATAACTAATTTTTTTTTTTTTTCGGTATGCGGGCCTCTCACTGTTGTGGCCTCTCCCGTTGCGGAGCACAGGCTCCGGACGCGCAGGCCTAGCGGCCATGGCTCACGGGCTTAGTTGCTCCGCGGCATGTGGGATCTTCCCGGACCGGGGCACGAACCCGTGTCTCCTACATCGGCAGGCGGACTCTCAACCACTGCGCCACCAGGGAAGCCCTAATTTTTTTTTTTTTTTTAAAGAAGATGTTAGGGGTAGGAGTTAATTAATTAATTTATTTATATATGCTGTGTTGGGTCTTCGTTTCTGTGTGAGTGCTTTCTCTAGTTCTGGCAAGCGGGGGCCACTCTTCATCGCGGTGCGCAGGCCTCTCACTATCGCGACCTCTCTTGTTGCCGAGCACAGGCTCCAGATGTGCAGGCTCAGTAGTTGTGGCTCACGGGCCTAGTTGCTGTGTGGCATGTGGGATCCTCCCGGACCAGGGCTTAAACCCGTGTCCCCTGTATTAGCAGGCAGATTCTCAACCACTGCGCCACCAGGGGAGCCCAATAACTATAATTTTCGTTTTCTACAGCTGAACTTAAATTTCTGTCAAAGCCCATTTCATGACAGAATATTTTTTTTTTTTTTTTTACTGAGGTAAAACTTACATGCAGCAACTTGAGAGATCTTAAGTATGTGATTAGATAAATTTTGATAAATTCATGCATCTGTGTAATGGCCATACTGATCTAGACATAGAATATTTCCACTGTTCCAGAATGTTCCCTAGTGCTTCCTTAAAGTCACTTTTTGTCTCTATAGACAATTACTGATTTGATTTCTGTCATTCTATCAAATCTTTTCTTGAAATTCATAGAAATAAAATGATATAGTATGTAGTATTTCTATCTGGTCTGTCATTTACTGTAACGTTTTGGAAATTCATCCATGTAGTTAACTGTGCAACTCAGAAAGTTTTTTCCCTGAGTACCGTTGTATGAATGTAATCACAATTTAATTTATCCATTCTTCTGATGATGGCATTTGTAATGCTTTTAGGTTTTGCCTCTTGTGGACCAGGCTATGAAATTCTTATCAAATTCTCCCCATGTGCATGTTTGTCCATTTCGTTTTTTAGATGAAATCCTAAGAATATAATAGCTGGATCATAGAATAAATACATTTTTAACTTTAGAAGAAACTGCCAAACAGTTTTCAGAAGTAGTTCTATCATTTTACACTCCCACCAGCAATGTATGAGTGTAATAACCCATATCCTTACCAAGATTTGGTGACATCAGTCTTTTTAATTTTAGCTGTTCAAGTGTGAATGTTTTAATTTGTATTTCCCTGATAGCTAATGGTGCTGAGCCCCTTTTCATGTGTTTATTGTCTTGAATATATATTATATATCTTCTTTTGTGAAAGACCTGTTCATCAATTTTTCCCATGGTTTTAAATGGGGCTTTTGCTGTTATTGCTGTTCATGTTATTGTTTTATGTAAAACTTCTTTTTACATTCTGTCTGCAAGTCCTCTGTCAGGTACATGTATTACAGATACGTATTCTGTGTCTATTGAATGTCTTTTCGTTTCTCAGCTTTGGTGCCTTTGATGAATAGCACCTTATCATTTCAATGAAATCCAATTTATCACTTTAAAAAAAAAAACTTAATATTTTCTGTGTCCTAAGAAATTGTTGCTTGTCCCAGAGGCCCCCAAAAGAGTGACAGTTTTCTAAGTCACTTAGTTTTCTAGAAGTCTTAGTTTACTTCTAGAAGCTTTATCATTTGAGATTTTACAGTTTGGTTTGTGAGGCAACTCCAGTTAATTTTTGTCTGTGATGTAACATAAAGATTGAGGCTTATTTCTCCCCATCTATTTATGTTTTCTCCAGTATGATTTGTATGAAGTATCCTTTCCCCATTGAATTGAATTGGTGTTTTTGTCAAAAATTAACAGATTATATAAAAATGAGTCTTTTCTCTGAACACTCTCATTTGTTTCTTTGATTTATAAGTCTATATTTATATTTTGCTTACTGTTTTGTTTGTTTTTGTTTTGTGTGTGTGTGTGTGTGTGTGTGTGTGTGTGTGTGTGTGTGTGTGTGTGTGTGTTACATGGGCCTCTCACTGTTGTGGCCTCTCCCATTGCGGAGCACAGGCTCCGGACACACAGGCTCAGAGGCCATGGCTCACGGGCCTAGCCGCTCTGGGGCATGTGGGATCTTCCCGGACCGGGGCACGAACCCGTGTCCCCTGCATCAGCAGGCGGATCCTCATCCACTGCCCCACCAGGGAAGCCCTGCTTACTGTTTTGATTGCTGTGGCTCTATGATAATTTCTACAGCAGTGTGTTTTGTTTGGTTTTAGATTGTTTTGGCTCTTTTACATTATTTGAAGTTTTGTATGAATTTTAGAATAAACTTGTCAATTTTTCCAGAAAAATAACTATTAGGGATTCAAATGGAGTTATATTGAATTTATAGATAAATATGTTGAAAATCAATAACAGTATTGATTTTTCTAATTTGTGAAAATGTTATATCTTTTCATCTATTTAGGTCTTTTAACATTTCTCATTGTAATGTTTGTATTTTTCAGGGTCGAATCCTTGAATTCTTTCTTAAATATATTATTAACCAGTTAAGTTATTTGATGATATTATAAATAGTATTGATTCATTTTTTAATCTTATTTTTTAGTTCTTTATTGGTGGTATATAGCACTACAGTTAATTTTGTATACTGATATGTTACCTGTGACAATGTTAAATTGGTTATTTATTAGGTCTATTGTTTGTTTTGTAGAATTCCTTAGGATTTTTTAACCAAAATAATCATGTTACTGTGAACAACCCTCATTTTGTTTTTTTATTTCCAGTATTTATGCCTTTATTTTTTCTTGCCTTATTGCACTGGCTAGGGCCAGAATATTGAATAGAAATCATGGAAGTGGACATCCTTTTTGATTTAGGTGGCATTTTCCTCCTTTTTCTTGTTAATGTGGTAAATTATATGGATTGATATTTCAGTGTTAAACAGAGTTTGCTTTTCTGGGATAAACTCCATTGGTGATGGTGTATTATTTTTTATATATTGCTGGATTCCACATGCTAGTATTTTGTTAAGGATTTTTGTATCTATGTTCATGAGTGATTTTGGTCTCTAATTTCCTTTACACATAATATCTATGTCAGGTTTTGGAATCAAGCTATGATAGCCACATAAAGTGAGTTTGTCTCGGATTTCTATTTTTTTCTTATTTAAGTATTTGGCAAATTCACAATCAAACCGTATTGACAGGCCCATTTCTTTGGAGAAGTTTTTTTTCTTCATTACAAATTTAATTTATTTAATAGTTATAGGGTCCTTTGGGCTTTCTGTGTTTTTCTTATGTCAATTTTCATAAGTTGTAATTTTCAAGGAGTCTGTTCATTTCATCTAGATTGTCTAATTTATGATACAAAGCTGTTGATAATATATTCCTTTTTATGTTTTTCATACCTATAGAATCTCTTATAACAAAATTATTTTATTCCTGATACTGATATATTGTATTTTATCTCTTTTGAGCAGTCTTGGAAGGAGATTATTATTTTATATAATTTCCAAGGAGCCATTGTTTGGCTTTATTTTCTCTTTTTTCTTTTTCTACTTCATTGATTTCTCTCTTACATTTATTATTTCTCTCTTTCTACTTATTTGGATTTAATTATTAAGGAGGAAACTTAGATAACAGATTTTAAACTTTTCTTTTATATTATAAGAATTTAAAGCTGTAAATATTCCCTTAAGCAACAATGTAGGCATTTCCCAAAATTTAAAAAAAATTTATTTTCATACACTTCATAATTTTTTCAAACCATGATTATTTATGTGTGTTGATTAATTTTTGTATTTTAGGAGAATTTTCTAGGTATCTTACCAGTATTGATTTCTAAATTAATTCTGTTGTGGTAATTGGTTTCAGCTTTTGAAATTTGTTGATAGTTGATAATATATCTTTATGAATTTTCCATGTGTACTTGAAAATAATATGATTTCTGCAGTTGTTGGGTGTGAGGTTCTATAAATTATAGTTAGCTTAAGCTTCTTTATAGGGTTGTTCATGTTTTCTCTTATCTCACTGATTTTTGTTTCTTATGATTTTTGCTTTATCATTTATTGAGATTAAGAGGAGTGTTAAAATATCCAACTAGGTTGTGTATTTATTTCTACCTTTAATTCTGTCTGGTTTTGTTTCATATATTTAGAAACCTGCTGTTAGCACATACATATTTATGGTTTGGGGCTTTTTTTTTCATATTTATGGTTTTTATATTTTCCTGATGAATTGATATTTTATCTTTGTGAAATGACATTCATTATCTCTTGTAATACTCCTGGCTTCGAATATCTAATACAGTGTAGCCACACCAGCTTTCTCATGTTTACTGTGAATAGTAGACATATTCTTTTCTTTAACGTGCAAACAATCTGTGCTTTATTTTTAAATGTCTGACCCTTCTGTACTTTTAATGTTAAGTTTAGTGTTTTTATCCAGCTTTTCTAATTAAATGTATTCCAATCTCAGTATCACCTGTGGTCAGTAGCAGATGAAATATTGGCGTAGATTTCTTAGCCTTCAAACTTTTTGCTTTCCACTGGGCTTTCTGAAGTATTTCCTATTCATATGTAGTTCATGAATCTATCAAGTATTTGATAATAGTTTAAACTCAGACGAGGTATTCCCTCTTTTGAGGGTTTGTCCTTCTGAGATTTTTTTTCCCAATTTATCTCCAGCCTTTCTGGGAGAAACTCCTTCCTCTGATACTCAAACCACTGAAGACTACAGCTTCCTGCTTGAGTTGTAGCAGCCTTGAACCTCATGCAGTGAGGTTGCCCTCAGGATGTGTAAATTTATATAGGTGAATCTTACATGGTTCCTTTCTGTCAAGAGTTATTAAAAAGGTTGGGAGGTGCTGCTCTAAGATATTTCTATCAACAGTTCATTTCATCTATATGAATTCTTCACAGCTTCAGCAGGTCAGATTGGCTTCTCTTTCAGATTGAAGAATGTTTCAATCAAGAAATGAACATATGATTCCTTATAAATAGATATACAAGTTTCCTAATCTAAGGTTCCTTCTTCTCCATTAAGTAGATTATGTTCATTTACCAAAATCTCTGGACATACATGATTGTTAACAGTCTATTTCTATTTCTCTTTTCAAGAAGAATTTGAACTCAGATATAGGCATATGTAAAACTTTGTATTAAAAGTTAACTGTTTTTAAAATACTAAATTCTCGCATTAATGTCTATTTTGTATTCAATATTTTTTGCATTTGACTATTGCACAGAATTTATTTTCCCCTTCCACATAAATCAAACAATCTTTATATTCTTCCTGATGGTGACAGAAGCTCCAGAAGGCCCAGACAATTTGAAAGCAGTTTAAATGTAGTTGCTCTTTCAGATGAAATATTCTTTGTGTATGTGTTGCAAAGTTTATTAGGTGAGGCTTATTTTTACTGTAATGAGAAAAATTACTTCTTCCTTAAAACTGAACAGTACATCTTTCCTGCAACTTGAGGGAACTTTAATCCATAGCATTTGTTAAATATAAAAACTGGTTATGAAATCCCCACTTATATGTTATATTCATCTTCTCCCAGTAGACATAAACTAAGAGTTTCACCTTGATTCAAGTTACCTATGACTGTCCCAGTTCTCTTGCTGACAATGAACTAAGAAATACCCTTTAGTTTTAGAAGAAATTGACATAATTTGACTTGTACTCACTATCTGCAGGCAAACACACCTGTAGTCACCTTCCCTGAGGTGGATCTGCATTTTAGTAGAGCAAGAGTAGATTTCTCTCTTCCATATATGGAAATATTTATTGTAATCCACAGCTTCGTGGTCTAGGCTTTGCCATGTTTTTCCAGTTTTTCAAAGCCAATTTTCTGATCATCTACTATGGACCAGACATCATGTTATGTTGTGAAGATTTTTTTTTTAAGTCCCTTCTCTTTCTGAATTTATTAGAAGGAGAATAAATGGATTCGGTCACAATGTATAACAATAATAATCTTTAATAGATTTGTACTAAACAATATAAAATAATATTATAAAAGTTCAGAGGTTCTATCTGAAAAGAAAATGGTACTGGGAAAGCATCCAGAGATGTGGACACATGAGTCGTTTCTTGAGACCTGAGTGTGTTTTGTCAGGTGGAGAAGTAGTTTGGATTCACTGTAGGTTTAGAAAATAGGGTGAGAAACCAGGATACCCAGTGCTTCCAAAGACATTGGTATGCTTAGAAAAGAGATGGGAAGGAAAGGTTTAAGCCGTACTTTCAAAGTCACCAAATGCCGTACTAAAGAGTTTAGAACTTCTGCAATCATGGAAAGCAGATGAAGGTTTTCGAATTAATGGGAAATAATATCAAGGGCTATAGTTTTAGCAGTAACTCTGACAACACACCTGAAATATCTACTAATAGGGTGAGAGACTCAACTTGGGGTATCCAGTTGGATGGCTACAGATAAAAGGTGTGACCCTTTCAAAGTTTGTTCTGTGGCATATAAGTCTCACTTGATTAGAAAGGGATTTCAAATAAAACTGTAAAGCCTTACATATTTGTTTCTTTCCTCAAAGTTTATGATACATCCTTGGAAACTGAAATATCTCAGAAGACTTACAGTCAAGATACAGGTCCTATGTTCTTTAACTGATTATTTCCTAAGCTTATTTCACCATGGCTCTTAGTGAGGACTTTCATAGATGTTGAGGCTGTAGTGAAAATACTGCTCTATCCAACACAACGATAGAACTCACTGATTAATGCAGCATGTGCCAGACTCATGTCAGACTTGATCAACATGCATTGTGTCCTTTATTCCTCACAATAACTCTAGTTGTTTATAAAGCACACACTACTGTGTTTCAACATGTAATCCATGAGAAAACCGAGGCTTCTAGAGAGGAGATAGTTTGCAAGGGTTATAGAATTAACAAGCAGTGGGGCCAGAATGTGAACCCAACCTTAACCACAGTTCTCTTAATAGATATATGATTCTGTCCCCTTCTCCTTTTACCCCAACTTTTGCTCTTCTTGGGGGGAAAAAAAGTGGAAAGAATTTCTTTTAGAAAGAAAGGATCTGAAACCTGTTCATTTACAGTGAAAACACCACTAGAAAGTAACAGGATCCTAAACATTTTTGCCAATTACTTTGCTATTTTTTTTTATCACCTAAAGAACACCTTGGAACATTTCTTTGACTAGGTAAAAGAATTTGTCTTCTTCTTTCTTTACTACTAGTATATTGAAGTGTCATATTGAAACCATCTTAATGACCAATATCTTTCTATTTGCTTTCAATGTTGGGAATGTCCCAAATTTGATATTTATTCTTTTATGCTATGCTTATACTTCCAGGCAAATTTTAGTAGCTATCGGCTCAGTGAAGTAACTATGTGACTATTTGTTTATTTTCAAAGTTTTTGACATCCCTATAGTCTTTTCCATAGAATAAGTCTAAAACGATATAAGAATATTTATCAATAATTTATTGGATAAATTAGCTTCATGATTGGGAAGTTATCATGGAGAAACAGGGAACTAGGATTCAAAACTCACTGTTATCAGTCCAGGAAAACAGAAGAGTTGTTAAATATGATTACATTTTGAACTCTACTGTTTTCCCATTTATGGTTACCAGGAACTCTTAGAAAAACACCACAACACTAATTGTTTAAATGTATCCTGTGATTTTCACAACAACATTAAGCACAATGTTAAATCATTTTTATTTTGCATCTCATAGAGAGCTCATCGGGAATCAAAGCGAGAGATGTGCATTAAGTATAGACATATTAAAGCATGAGGCAGCCATACCTGAGAGTCCTGTTGGGTGATGTTTCCAATGTCAGGATATCTCAAGAATCCTTCTTTTGTCAGTAAATATATCAGAAACATTAATATCTGTGCTGAAAGATGATCAAGTTTGGTGGGGGTCTGGGTACAGGCTTAAGACATCTTGGTGCATCTTGGCAGTTTCCACGTTTAACGAGGGCTTGTGTATTTGTCCAGAAATGTGTTCTGCCTGCATCTTGCACTGCTCATCACTTGCCTTGCCCTAGGGGATTTCTGTCAGTAACAGTTAAACCACTGGCAGTTAAGTATTCCCCATCAACCTGAAGCTATTTTGGGGCAGGTCCTTGACACAGTATTGCAGAATTCCCACTAATAATCATTTCTTTTTCCATTAATTATGACATTTTCTCTCAGTGTTCCCTGTACTCTCTCTAGCATACACACATATGCACGCATCCACACATGTGCACACATACACACCATATTCAAAGGAAAGACGGTAACTGCAGTAGACGAGGCTTTATTCTTTAGGTTGAAAATAAGAATGCAAGTTTTTTCTTAATTGAAATTGCAGATGTTACTTAAAAATAACACAACTAAGTTAATAATCTAAATCCTCTCTAAATAGTCAGTTCTTCTCTAAAAGCTTGACTTCCTGCTTCGGCCCTCACCCCAGGTTCTGAGCAAATATGCTTGAAAACATTTCAACCTTTCTCCATTCTCTCATAGATATTCCCAAATTCGTATTATAAGTAAGATAGTTTATAAGTTCTTTTTTTTTCCCTTTTCATTTCAAAGAGGAGAATTTTAGCTATGCCAGTAATTTTCAAAAGTTTGTTAGGCTCAGCGTGTTCCGATGTGATCAAAGTCACAATTAAGTTAGTGACTAAAAAGGAGTAGATGCTTTATCATTTTCTACTGAGCATAGTAAAAATGTGCCCTTAGTCATTTTCATTTGTCCAGCCCTAGATATATGAGGGATTATATCTGAGTAAAATGTGAAAAAAGTCTAACTTTTGTGTCTTCAGATATTCGTTAGGCCAATCTTGTGAGTTATTAAGCATTAAATGAAGAGAAGTCTCTTCTATAGTCGTACTTATCCAGGGCTTTCAAGGAGAAAACAATTTTAGTTTATAGAATAGAATTGTATTACTTCTTCAAATCTGAAACCAATGCTTAAAATATCGTTCCTTTTGTTACACTGTGAAACAAAACACTATTTTGTGGAAAGACTAGCACTAGCTGAACGGATTGAACAAAGAGACAAAAACAGTTAAAAAATACCTCAGACTCAAATAAATGTGGTAATATTATAAATGGACTCCAATCAGAATATTTCTAAGATGACCGTTAACAAAACATACCATTGGGATATCACCTGCTATGGGCATATACTTCAATTAAATTGGTGAAAAATATTGTTGTCTCACTGCTGGTGAAATTGCATGTGATATCTTGCAAGGAAAACTTCTTTTAGTAACACTCCCCTTTCTGCTTTGGAATCCATTTACCTTCTGCCCATTCTTAGAGAAAGAAAAATCAGTAGCTGTGTTTTAAAGCATTTGGTTAACGTAGTAGAAGCCAAGTCCACAATCAAATTGCCTCATGAGATAAGAGTTTGGTTCATGAGGTCTCCTCTTTTATTTAGAAGGTAATTGGCAGGGTTTTTCAATGAAAAACAACTCATTAGCAAAGTGATGTGGAACTTCAAATTCAAGTGCTAATTGTTTGAGAATTTAAGTCAGATGAGATGATATGACTTTTTTTTGCATCCTCTTTTGGTCAGTAGCCATTTAACAGTTGTTTGTATTATTATTTTTAACAATCTTCACTTCTCAGTGGAAATTAACCTATCGTCTGGTTAAGAGAGAAGCATCTCAATTTTGCTGATTTTGTATTCATTCAACCACCATTCGGTACCATAGATCCTTTCAGTTTCACACTCACGTATTATATCAGTGACTGATATGAACATCTGTGTAACTCCAAAGCAGAGAGTTTCTTTTCTTTTTCTTTTTTTTTTTGGCCAGGTCTTACAGACTGGCCATTGCTAAGTTTATTTTTGTTTCTGTATTATAGTAGCCCAGGTGTGCTGCTTAAGGGCAGATACTGTGTGTTTATATCTGTATCCTCAGTGATTGTCCAGTGCCTGGCCATGGCATGAAGAAAAAAAGGGAAAGAGGGGGGATAAAAGGGAAGGAGGAAAGGAAGGAAGGGAGAGAGGGAAGGGGCAGGAGGGAGAGAGGAAGGAAGGAAGAGAGTGAAGGAAAAAGTAACTTTCTTCTTTTCTTTTTTCCAGTTTTACTGAGATATAATTGAGATATAACATCATACATCACCTGAAACAGTTGTACAACATAATGGTTTAATAAACATATGTATTACAAAATGCTCACCCCAATGCCTTTTGTTAGCAGTCACTTCACATAGTTATAACAGTCTTGTTAGCTATTGTCACCATGTAGGCGCCATTTTTATTGATTCTTATTTATCTCAAATATTTATGGAAGTCCAAAATCGAAAATACAAGTAGCAATTTTTAAGGCTACTCTTGCTAAATCTTCACAAGAGTAGAAATATAATTAAGATGTAACTTTAAGCCAAGCACTTCTGATTTTGGCAAAACTCTCCCCAATTTTTCAGAGTACAAGGGCTAGTCATAAGGATCCCCTTTTCACTCCATCATTCTTATCCCCTTACCCTTTCACCGCTTTCATATTCTCGACCACTTCATTTTCAGAAGAGTCCGACTGGAGTAATAGCTTCTGTCACAAGAAGTGGGAGGAATATGATGTAATGCTCTGTGTAATTTTGTTAAACCCACTTAGCACCTAATCCACTCAAGTCAAAGCTGGTATTGGAGTTATCATTCACTAGACTGGCTTTGTGCACGGAGCAATTCAATACCCACACATCTTCACAAATTACTGGTACGCATCCTCAGACATTGGGCTGTGACAGCTGAAAAAGATACCTCTTCAACTCCTAATTTTCTATATTTTTATTTCATTCTTAACACCTCTTTACAGACAATTAGTTTTTTTCTCTCTTTTTCTTTCTTGGACTATTTTAAATTAGCCCATTTCAGGCTGATGAATGAGCCAAGTTACAGCCCATAAAGGGATCACTAGCTAAATGCTAAAATGGTGCTCACTGCTAGAATTCAATGCAACACGTTTTATTCTCAGAGGCAAGCATTTGGAATACTCACTTTTACACATTTTCAAACCAATTTATTTGAGTAAATGTGGGCTATATATTGCACATATTGTCTAAAGACCTAGAAGGTGACTAGAAAACCTTCTGTGTAAGTTTCTCACTTTTAAAAATATGTTTAACCTTTTTTAATGGGTCTTATCACTTTGTACTTTTGCTTTCTCTCGTGCAGAATGTAATTCTTACAAAGATTCACAGTGAAAAATTATTAATAAAACTTTGGATGCAAAGGGGAAAAAATTACATTGGTAAAACATTTGTTTACCTGCCTCACTAGATACTTTTGCTCTCTCCAATGAAATAACCTCTCTTCCTTGACTGCTGACCCTGCTGGTTAAAACAAGTACAGGCATGCTATTTCTAGGCATTGTCTTAGAATAGTGAGATCTCCTATACCTAGCATAGTCTGCAAAGTTGTTCACATATTCAAATATTCCAGACACCTAAAGCACCTCTCCTTAGCAGCAGAGCTAAGCATTTTGATGGGGATCCTTCTGAACTGTGTCAAACATTACATTGGTTTATTATTATTATTTTAAACAGAGAGTGCTAAGATAAGTGCCTCTTTTCTTGACTCAGAGCCATCATTATGACCAGCCATCGTTATATTCTGCGACATTAGAGTAATGCCTTCATAAGTTTTTGAGGCCCTTTGTCCTAAGCCATAATCATGGCAATAGTTCTTCATGTTCCTCATTTTTCCTGTCAATGGCTATCTTCTAATCTGCTAACAGTATTTTAAGTACACCAGCCTGAACTGCTGCTGTTCCTTCTTGCCTTTGTCGTAAAATTCGTGGACTTTGTGATAGATATTTTCTCTTCACCAAGAATTTTTGTCTATTTTAGTTCTATGATCATGTCCTGGAAGGGATTTATTACCACTAGTAATATATCTGTTGAAGTGGGCAATTTGGGGATGTCCACTCTGAAAAAAGAGAAATATCAAAGAGTCCACTCCAAACCAGAAACTTTGAGGTTCCAAAGAATATCTAACAGGAGCAATGTCCTAATTTGTCGAGAAGTAAACATGAAGTCAATTTTGCTTCTACAAGGTTTCACGGCATGTCATTCCCATAAATTTAAACATCCTTCTAAAGTCCTTGTGTAATAATCTAAGAATTTATCCATGTGAAATGTTATGGATGTTTATTTATGGTATGAGATTTTTGTTTCGTGAGCTCAAAATGTAATAAAAATAATAACTTCTGATTCATGTACTTATTTCTCTATTCATCTGTCTTGAGTATCCAGAGTTCTAAAGAACATTGAGTGATTTTATTTAACAAAGTGACTTCATGTTGAACAGATTATCACATGTTACACACATACAAAACCTATACTGTACAGCAGGGGTCCACAATTTTTTTTTTCACTAAAGGGCCAAAAAGAAAATGATTTTGTCTTTGTAGGACATACACTTTCTGTTGCAACTACTCAAATCTTTAGTTGTAGCCATAGATAATAAGTAAATTATCTAAAACTCTGTAGACCCTGAAATTTGAATTTTGTGTAATTTTTATGTGTCGTGAAATATTCTTCTTCTTTTTACTCTTTTCAACCACTAAGAATGCTAATCTTTTTTAGCTCATAGGCCATATAAAAATTAGTCTACAACCCTGATTTGGCCCGAGGGCGAGTTTCTCTACCCCTCCTAGAGAGGGCTTTCACAGTAGTGGAAATGGCGATATGAACATTTCAAGGATTTGAGAAGTTTGCATGTAACATCAAGCTTCTAGTGAAAGGCTGAAAGGTTTGGTAATTGGTTATGTCTACATATATTGATAATTTTTAAATTGAAAATCCTAGGATATTTTACAGAGTTTTTTGCTCATTTGTTTTTGTTCTGAGGATAGCTTAGACTAGAACTTCTCAGAATTTAATGTTGCGTGGGACATTAAACATTGGCATCCTGTTAAGAGGCAAAGGCAATTCTGATGTAGGGCCTGAGCCATTTCCAAAAGGCTCATACACGCTGCCAATGTTGCTGGTCCTCCAGCCACGCTTTGAGTAGCTAGGGCATAGGCAACAGTGAAGAAAGCCCATTTTGACCTGATAAGTGATAATGAGTCTGCATGGAGGACTTTACATGAAATGTATAGCTCTTGAAAAATAAAAGCCAAAAGGTATGAAAAAAAAAAATTAATAACGTTAAAATTATATGAATGGCTTCACAAATTAAGAATTGCCCTAAAAGCTCAGGCTACTTAACTTGCTAAGTACCAAATATCCTGGGCATTACCAAAAATACCACTTTCAGGGAGACCACATTCATCTTAACTCTTCAAATATGTTTCACCACTTGCTAGGTGATCTTACCAAAGTAATGAGCAATTCAGTAACAACTATAAATAAAGTGGAAGGACTATTAAAAATTGATATGTACTCTGTAGACTTACATGTTGCACTTACTGTGTTCACACATAAATATGCAAGTATGCATCATGTTTAAAATGCATTTGGTTAGAGGATTTCTAATGTCAAGTTTCAATCCCATGCAAATGAAAGGGGCTGAATATATAAACCTGTCAAAATCATGATTTTAATGGAAATGTCAAGATACTTCTGAAAGCCAATATAATAATCCCTTTTATGCAATGCTAGGAAGGAGGCTATGATCCTAAAAGAACTAACCTGTCACCCTTCACTATACGTTTCATCCTATTACCATCCTTAGCTCCATTATCTAAATGACCAAGCACTCCTTCAATTCTAGGGCAAATGATGTCATGACATGACTATCATCATATTTATACCTCATAAAATTAGAAAGGTTATTAAACATAATTTGACCTTTGGCATACTCTAACAGAATCCTGATCTTTGCTGTTTTCTTTCTTTTCCTCCTTCTCCCTCTTTCATTCACTCCCATGTCTCATTTCAGTTCTTTATACTCTTTTTTTTTCCCTTCTGAAATAAGCTGTTTCCTACTTACACTGACATCAAGTTGCATGACTAAATCTAGGATTTTGTAAAATGCAGTTTTTTTATTCCAGTGCTTCCTAATTATTCTTCAAAGCTACCACTCAGGAGAGGGAAGTTACCTCCATTCAAACCTACATTCAATGTTAAGTACATTTGCCCTTGAAAATTTTCTAAAGCAATGGGTGATGTGAGGTCTGAGGTGTCTCACTGTTTCACAGTTATTATTGTCTTTAACTATCTGGCACTGCAGAACAGGAGGTTATTAGCTATGTTTATATTTTTTAGTTGGCTCAGATCAAAACATATTCAAGGAACAGATGCTTTGAGATGGACAAAGGTCATGCAATTGGTGTGTTGGACAATTGAGAAGGAAAGATTATTTGTCAGAACCTTTATAGACTTCTACACTGTATAACGACCTACTCTCTAGCATTTTAAGATTCTTTTTTTTTTTTTTTTTGCGGTACGCGGGCCTCTCACTGTTGTGGCCTCTCCCGTTGCGGAGCACAGGCTCCGGACGCGCAGGCTCAGCGGCCATGGCTCATGGGCCCAGCCGCTCCGCGGCATGTGGGATCTTCCCGGACTGGGGCACGAACCCGTGTCCCCTGCATCGGCAGGCGGATTCTCAACCACTGCGCCACCAGGGAAGCCCCATTTTAAGATTCTTTTAAATAGATTAAGCAGAAGCAATTATGTTTTGCAAATGCTTTAATATAAGGGCAATGAGCTTCTTATATATACATGTTATATATATGTATATATATATATCTATGTATTTATATATTCCTATCTTAGGAGTTCCGTGTTAATTTATCTTGTCCTGCATGTATATGGTTCTGTAAAATCTTTTCTGTTCCAAAGCTTTTTCAATACAGAATCTTAACTTTCAGTCTCCTCTGGCATGTTTGTTAGTTTTTAGCATTCTCTGAGCTTCCTATTTAAGGTCCCTGATGACAGTGGCTTCCAACTGCGGAGACATTTTCACAATTAATTTTCCATTCAAGAAAGTAGTCTCTTAACCCAACTCACAGCTTCCTGTTTTCAGTTTGATGTGTTATGTCATTTATTTACACTCAGTATTTATGTATTGAATACGTACTGCATGGTGAAAAAGCACAGTTTCCCTTTCAAGAAATTTGTAGTTTGGTAGGTATATGGGCCAGAGAATAGATAATAAAAATATGATTTGATATGCTAATTTTTAAATCCATGAATCAATCAATACATATTTTTGAAATGAAAACTAGGGACAATCATCAAACCTTTATTAGACATAGATACAGATGTGGATATAAATACAGACACAGGTAGAGTTATTGGCCCCAAAGAGATTGGAAACTAGTAGGAGAAAAATAATAATGTAAAGAGAAAAACTTGTTATAAGATATTATATGATAACTGTCATCTATTCTTAATAGAGGCAGAAAGTCCATCGGAAATTAATCCTTTTCTAGTAAGAATGCTTTTCATATCTTGTGTTCAATATTGATAATACTGTTTTATTCTTTATCCCATATTTGCTTGATCACAGAATAAAGAATTTATCTCCTTATGTGTTTTAAGAGTTGACCACAAAAATCACTATTTCTTTGGTCTTTCTTTATGTACTTTCTTTAATTTGCCTCTATTTTTGTGAAGAATGATTGTGTTGGTCTGTTCAGGCTACTAATACAAAATACCATAGACTCATGTTTTAAAAAAATAGAAACTTATTTTCTCTCAGTTCTGGAGGCTACAAGCCTCAAATCAAGGTGCCAGCTGATTCACTTCCTGGTGAGGACACCCCTCCTGGTTTGTAGGTAGCTGACTTCTCACTATGTCCTCACATGGCCCTTCCTCCTTGGTGTGTGAATGCAGAGAGAGAGAGAGAGAGAGAGCTCTGTGTTTGTTCTTATTACAGACAATAATCCTATGAAATCAGGACCCTACCCTATGGCCTCATTTAAACTTAATTACTTCCTTAGAGGCCCGTCTCCAAATACAGCCACCAGCCATACTGGGGATTACAGCTTCAGCATATGGATTTTTTTTTTTTTTTTTCTTTGCGGTACGAGGGCTTCTCGCTGCTGTGACCTCTCCCACTGCAGAGCACAGGTTCCGGATGCACAGGCTCAGCGGCCATGGCTCACGGGCCCAGCCGCTCCACGGCATGTGGGATCCTCCCAGACCGGGGCACGAACCCGTATCCCCTGCATCGGCAGGCGGACTCTCAAGCACTACGCCACCAGGGAAGCCCCAACATATGGATTTTTGAGGGATACAAATATCCAGTCCATCATAGTGATCAAAATATTTAAACTCTTTGCTTAATATTTATAGTCTCAATAATTAAACTTCCCAGAATCAACAAAATGTCATATTCCAGTTTTGTGTTTCCATTACATATAGGCCTGCTGCGAACAATTAATCCACATTCTGATAGATAAAAATACTAATTACTAATAGCAAAGCATACACCATGCAGCAATGTCCAAAGAATATGATTCTCTGAGTCAACAGAGATCACAGATGTGTGTTATGTCACTTTACCAATTAGACAAACTAAGCAAGAAATTTATCATCTGTATTGACAGAAACTAAAATACGTATTTTCATACATACATGTTCATTAAATATATTGTGTTTTGCCTCATTCTACATATTTTGCACTAAATATATTCTTATTAAAGTTCGTACTTGGATTAGTGTCTGATGGATGAAGTTATCGAATTCATATTCAGTCATTTCACAGCTTTGTAGTTGTAATCAAATAACAATGGTCTTATGTAGGCTAAGATAATCACTATTATTCACAAAAGAACTAGAGACACACTTCATATCAAGATGGTACTATTTATTTTTCTGTGTTTGGTCATAGTCTCTTATTTTAACTTTAGCCATAACAGACAGACAGACAGACAGATACACACACACACATACACACACACAACTTGCCAAAGGGCTGATTTATTATTGAACTTCTAAAATTTATCTAATCTTAATATGCTGGGAAGACAACAACCAAAAAAAATGAAAAATGAGAGTGGAAGTACACTATTTCTTCTATAAAAAAAAGCATGAGTGTTTTGGGCTATCCAATTCGTCTTTCTGCCTCCTGTCTCTCTCCTTGGTAATTTACTCACTATATTTCTTTCAAAGTAGTCATCCTACTTTTTTTTTTTACTCTTTTTTTCCAAAGAGTCATCCTGCCCTTTTTTTCCCCTATTTTTATTTTTTTATTGTGTTAAAATACACATAACAAAATTTATCATCTTAACCATTTTTAAGTGTCCAGTGATGTTAAACGCATTCACATTGTTGTACCTCCATCTGTACAATCCAACCCCATAACTCTTTTCATCTTGTAAAACTGAAAAATATACTATTAAACAGTGACTCCATATTCTCACATAACCCCAGAAAACACCACTTTACTTTCCATCTCTATGGTTCTGTGTACTCTAAGTACCTCATATAATTGCAATTATATTGTAGTTGACTTTTTGTGACTGGCTCATTTCACTCAGCATAATGTTCTCAAGCTTCATCCACGTTGTAGCATATTACAGAATTTCCTTCCTTTTTAAGGCAAATTAATATTCCGTTGTATGTATGTACCACGTTGCTTATCCATTCATCCATTGATGGACATTCAGGTTGCTTCCATGCTTTAGCTTCATTGTGAGTAATTCTGCTATGAACATGGGTGTACAAATATCTCTTCAGGACCCTGCTTTCAATTCTTTTGGATACACAGTTTTTCTTTGCTATCCACTAGGAATTGGCTCCAAGACCCCCTTGGATACCCAAATCCTCGAACAGTTAAGTATAGTCAGCCCTCAATACCCACAGAGTCAGAAACCATGGATACGGAGGGCTGACTAGATACCTAGAAGAGGAATTGCTGGGTCATATGGAAATTGTATTTTTAATTTTTTTGAGGAACCTCCATACTGTTTCCCACAATTACTGTACCGTTTTACGCCCTCATCAACAGTGTACAAGTGTACTGGTTTCTCCATAACCTTGCCAATACTTGTTTTCTCTTTCTGTTTTTGTTTTATGCCTTTTGTTTGGTTTTTTTTTTTGATAGTAGCCATTATAATGGGTGTGAGGTGGTTATAACACAGCTTTGTATCATGTTATTCTATTGCTCAAAATGCTTCTGTGGCTCTGCATTACTTTGAGATACAAATGCATAGTTTTATATACTGTCAACAACAAAGCTTTTAGAGTTGCATTCTGCACTGCTATGTGTAAAGCCCCTTGCAATTTTATTGGTATCTGAATTATCTCCTAAACTTTTTACATATATCTCCTGTTATATGCATGCTGTTTATTGCAAGATTTCTTCCAAGTGACACATCTCTTTCCACCTAACCCAGTGTTTCTCTAGGGAGCAATACTGGCATTTGGGGCAGAACAATTATTTTCGTCTGCAGAATTTTCCTGCGGCTTTACAGAACATTAAGTATCCCTGGTCCTTGCCCATCAAATGCCAACAGAACTGTTATACTATAGTGACAACCAAAATTGTCTCCACAGATTTCCAAGCACCACGGTTTAGGACTGTTTTGGTCATAAGTAGCAGAGAATTTCTATTTGACTTAAGCAAATAAGTGAGTGTATTAGCCAATGGAATTGAAAAAATCATGGGAAGGTTTATGACTTCAGGTGCATATGGACTTAACTAATGTCTAAAATACTTGTTCTCACTCTGTATAACTGTTTTACTGTCCAGTTTATTTGGAGATGGGCCTTCCTCTTAGGTCAGCTTAAAGTAATACAACATTTATATCTTCATAGCTCTACTTCAAGCAGAGGAGAACTTGTCCCCTTCCCAATCATTCAGGCAAATGTTCTATTTAGGTTCTGAGTTATATTGGTTGGGGTTATGATCTTTTATAAGGATATCACCTTGGCCAGAGAAGCATAGCATATTTTTTGCACATTCCTAGGGCCTAGAGTAGAATGTGGACTACCATTTGGAGACAGATAGTCCACCAAAAAAATATAAGGTACTATTACCAGAAGGAAGACTAATGGATTTTTGGGTGGCAAAATAACAAGAAAAGACCTATCAAAAATATTAGTTACTTAATCTTAGTCAAAGAATTTCAATTCTGAGCCTCTTCTCCAAATCACGAAAATGTAAGTAATGACAACTACCTTGCAGGTAGATAGTGTGAGATTCAACATGGAAAGTATCTCACATAAGATCTGGAACATCAGTGCTTAAAACATGTCTCGTTCCCTTGGAATTCCCCTCTAATGTGCTAGTCAGGAATGGTTTTTAATACAATTAATAATTAATAGGCATAAGAATCACCCATTCAGGTCAGGGAACATAACCTGTCAAAATGGATCTAAGCCAGTATACCACACCATTGTACACAGCTGCTTATCAGATATGGTACCAGTAAAATCCTTCAGGATTAATTCTACCTGCACTCATCTCTCTCTGTCCTTCTAATCTGTGGTGGAACTTCTAGTGATTTCTGTCCAAAATCTTTTATCACCAAAGACTACTTTTATTATCCCTACCCCTCTGCATTCATTGTTTTAACTATTTTGTCTACATGATACTTGCATTTGTTGTATAAAACCTGTTTTTAATCATTCAGTTTCTTGTTTTAAATAATGAAAGACATATGCTTGTTAGAGCTGTATGAACACCTATTTCATATAATTTCTGCCTAAAACAGTGGCATGCACAGAAGATAGCCTGCACTCATTATACATCATAAATCAGAGAGGCATTGGGGACTCTGGTTGAAAATGGTTGGGTGTGTAGAGCTGCACACACTAAACACATCCACTCCTCAAAATTCCAATGGGCTCTGTGCACATGGATGAAAAAACACTGGCACTGGATAAAGATTATAGTTTTCACAGTTAGATGCCTAGCTTTGAACTAAATGAGATGGGTCACCCTGAATAAGTTTTTTCACCTCACTGATCATTAGTTTCTTCATCTATAAAATAGAAATTATAATCCTGAGTTTTCAGGGAGAATATGAAAATTGGAAATCTATCTACCAAAATTCCTGACAAGTAGCCATTCAGAGAATGAATCTTCTCATTTTATGAAGATGATGGTTTCTATGACATCTCTGCTACCTTTGTTGATCAGTTAGCCATTACCTTTGTGTCTTTCTTGCCACTCAGTTTATTTGGAAACTTTTTGTGTCCATGAGCTCTTGTTCACTGCTTTGTCTCCCACAGTTCTGTACAGGCATTAAAGTATGGATGAATGAATGCATGAACAAAGGAGGTTTGTTAGGTAGACCTTTGAAAATGAGAATGGAAACGCTTTGGGGAATCTTACATGAGACAGATACAGCTTTAGGAAATTTTGTACACCTAAGCTTAAGGTTTCTTCTCTACACAACAAAGAAAAACTTCAGGTTTTTTTCCAGAAATTCAAAAAATAAGTTACATCTAATTTTCAAAATTTTGATAATTTTAGACAAAGTTGATATTTTTACTAAAGACTGTTTAATGCTAAATCTTCATAACAGATTCTGGTACGTTGGAGAAAGGTTTGAAATAAGAGCCAGAAAAGCATGTCTGAGTCTGCCACTTCAATTCAGCGTTTTCCGCTTTAAAACAAAGTGGTCGGACTAGGTAATCTTTTGGATTCCATTATTCATAGATTCTATGATCCTTTGCCAAGATGTCGAAAGTACTTTTCAATGCATTTCCAAGTGGACATGCTCAGTGGAAAACAGTACATTCTCAAAATATATCAGGATCAGAGCAACTTTTTTTTTTTTTTTTTATGATCCAAACAAAGGCATGAAAGGGCTACTATTCTTTGGAGCTCAAATTCTATTGAAATAAAAGTAACTAAAAAATATAATATGATATAAAGAACATAAATCAGAGCAATGTGATAGAGTGAGTGACAATGGCCAAACTAGTTGAGTGGCCCAGGAAAGTCTTTCTGAGGATGAGAAGTCTGAGCTATGCTTGGAAGGAAGAAAAGGGTCCAACCATGCAAGGATTGACGGTGGGAAGGAACATTGCAGGAGAAGGACCTACAAACAGCAAGTCCTGGAGGCTCCCTGGGCCTGGCATGTTAGAGCCAGAGAACAAGAAGGCTATTTGGAGTATAGTTAGACAAGGAGAGTGGAGGGACAATAACTTAGATGAGTTAGATATTATCTAGCTTCTAGAGAGTTTCATAGATCGCAGAGCTGCAAGAGTTTAGATTTTTGGATTTTATTCTAAGTGCTTTGGGGAGTGATCATATCAGATTTATGTTATAAAGCCCTGCTGTGTGAAAAATTCACATTCCTAAAAGCTAGAATTTTTTTTTTTAAGATGGTGAGGTCCTGATTCAAATAAAAAGAAACTGTTGTAAAAGAATGAGTTGGTATTAAACATCTCTTCCAAGTATCTGCAGCTATTTTATTTGCACACCCTAATCAGTACTCAAAGAACAGGTTATAACGTCATTTAAGGAGTCGGTTCCTGGCTAACATAGAAATTGTCGACATGTTTGTGCATTCCCGTTGTTTTCCAAATTACGTTTTATACCAGGGGAGATTGCACACAGTAAATGTCAAGGATTCACTAGGGACATTACAGTTGCTGAGGCATGAAGCTAATAGATATTTGTCTCATTACTGTCAGCTGATCAACTTTATTCCATGGATGGCAAGGGCTCATAGCTCTTAGGAGATGTAGTTACAAACGACCTTTGAGAAGTCATGGGGACCATAACCTCCAAAATTCACAGTAGTGTCATGTCATTAACAAGTAACTAGAGAAATGATGTTCACAGACTTTCTGATACTTGACTTCCTCATAGGAGTGTGTGTGTTTGTGGCGGGGGAGGGTCACCTTTTTTCAGCTCTGATTCTTTAAACCTTAGGTTGAAGACAACATAGAGCGTTTGAGTGGGCAGTTTAATCCACTCCTATGGTTTCCATATTGCCCAGGAGTTTTCCTGAGGTAAACATGTTTTGCAGGATCATCAGGCTGTTAATGGTCTTTTGCTTCAATAGTTCCAAGAAACAGAGCTCCAAGTCTTTTCTCAGTTTTGAGTCAATTCTGAAAGAATTTTCTCCAAGGGGTTTAGCATTTAGAAGCATGTATAGGTGACTTTTCTTAGTTTTGCTAGAACATATTCATAATCATAGGGCTTAGTATATCATAAGCCTTCAAAGAATAATCATTGGTGATGAGTATTAGACTTATCAACAGTGTGAGGGATATCTTCAAATGCTTCTGCTTACTTCCATACTGTTTAAATGCAGTGCTAAGGGACTTCTCCTCTATTCCATGCCCTCCTCTTTGGCCATGGCTTCACCACCTATATTGGGGAGATTATAGGCTGAGGTATCTGTAGCATTTGCCAGTGTTCTTGGTATAACTATTCTACCATGACTGATAACACATAGCTGGCAAGATTCCTAAACATTTTACAATCATAAGGTAGGCAGAAGAGATAAGAAAAACATCTGGCAGGATTACTCTTCAGGAAATTTCCAGGAAAAAGTATAGGCATCTGTGGAGGAGAATGCTCCCAAAGAATGCATAAAGGGAAGGACAACTAATGTGACCCAAGCAGGCAGAATGAGGGTGGTCCCTTGAATGGTAAAGGATTCATGCAGGGCATTGGCTAGGTTCCTTTGTAGCTTCCTGTTGGTAACTCTGGTGACTCTGCGCACTCAGGCAGGGAATGGGTATTCTCTCAAAGCCAGCTCCACTGTGGTCTTTCCAAAGCTGGGTAGCTGCATTGGCCTCCCTTCTCATGCCCCCTCTGTCTTCTGGTATCATAACCATTTAGTCTTCTGCCAATTAATGTTTATAGTTAAGTTTTTGCCTTATTCTTTCATAATGAGACTCCAACTACTCTCATATCCCCCCAAAAACAGTACCCAAGTGCTGGCAAATTAAAATACTCATTTTTTCACAAGTAGTTTCCCTGATAAAGATTGAAAGAGCCTACTTTCAGGAGCCAAAACCTCATTATTGACCCATCTTTCTCTTTACTTTCCTTCTATGTCAATTCTTTTCTTCCCTGAGACAAAAGATGATTCTGACCAAATAAGAGAAATGTGTGGGAGACCACATCATTTGATACTCCCAGATAGTATCTTGCTACCAGTGAAAAGTTGGTAACCCAAATCTTTCCTGTATTTTACATGTGGTGTTTTGGCACACTGTCAGAGAAAAATTGGCTTAAATCTTGCATAACTAGATGTCAGAATAACCATGCCACTCAATGAATAGCTACCCTACCTCAACCAAAATTTAGGTTACTATTTACAGGAAACATGGCTCCTTGACGTGCTATCAGTCATGGTTCCAGAACTCACAATCATCATCACTAATCAATGCCAACATTACTTCTTACTGAGCTAGGACTCAGCCTCAGACTTTTTCTCAACACATTAGTTACAATAAACCTTGTGAATTTGGCACTGGATATGAAAGTATTTGGCAAGTCTAAATTAATATATGTACATACACTTTTCTTATAGTAGAAACTTAGTCCTCTCTTAATGTGCATAAGAAGGCATTTCACTTTGTGTGCCATTTGGTGATCCACATCAAAAATCTACAGTGTGTAGATATATATATATGCCATGTGTATATTCAGATACCTAAGTCTAGATTTCCAAACAGAAGAAATAAATACCCAGTGATTTAAGTAGATATTCACAGTGAGATAAATAATGGAATTTTTTTTTTTATGTGTGTGTAACTTTGTTTTTCCTCAGAACTCTAATACTCAGAGATATTACCATATGTTCTTTTGGGCAGTTCAGAATCTTATCAAAGAGATGCCTATCTGTGAATCAATAAATTTAATGCTTGCTAATGAACAGTTTTAGCCCGAGAACCAGTGATTGGTGTTGGGATTATAGTATTTAATGGTTTTCAGATAAATGCTGGCTAAATTCATTGTTTTTTAAAAAGTTGTAGCTAATCGAGAAGCCAATCTTATATCTACCCCTTTAGCAATAACTATAAGAGGTTAAACATATGAAAGTCAATAAAAATATTGAAAGGTATTACATATTATAATTCAGTGGGCTTTCACCACTCTGATATATAGGTTCCATTTTGATTTTTATCTCAACTCAGTTTCTGTGAAGTTTATTCTCTTGATTAGTAATCAAGTTATACACAACCCAAGGAAAGTTGTTTCCATGAAATCCCTCTAGTAATTAATGTGAAAGTGGCAAAAACAATGATGATTGGATGTGGACATTTCCCAGAAGTTCAATGCATATGATGTCCAACCAATAACAAACTATATAGTATGCATAAGTTAAAAAATCCAGATATGTACCTACAGAATGCTAACAATGTGCCTCTTTCTTAAAGTTTTAATTAAGTAACATTACTTAGATTTTTAAAAAATTGCATGTATAATAGAGGGGAGACAGCCAAGGGTATGGGAAGGAAATTCAGGATGGTAGTTTTAATTTAGCAGAGAAAGTTTGCTCTCTGCTCCTTGGACTCATTGTAGGACCCAAGATGGCAGCAGTTCTGCTGTTTCCAAAAGATGGCTTCTCAGATAACTCTAGTCTATTGTCATGTAGTCAGCAGGAAGTGTGAAAGCTTAGGGAGAAGGGCTCAGGAGAAGGTCTATGGGCCAGGACATTAACTAATATACATCATATTAATGTATATTCCACTGGAGAAAACTTTAGTCATATGGCCACACAACTGCAAGGAAGGCTGGGAAATGTGGTATAACTTGAGCCTTATACCCAACTCCTAAGAAATAAAGAGATGACAGATCGTGGTTAATAGTAACTCTTCCATTGGGTAGTAGAGTAACTAGATGCGACATTAGGTAAAATGTGCTTAACTTTGTTAACCTAGTGTTTTCCAAACTTAGTTCATCATGAAATCTGCTTTAGAAGATACGTATTAAAACATTTTTTTGAGAAATGCTGACCTAGGGCAAAAATTTTACTCTGTATCTTGCCCTTAATGTAGTTGCAATTTCTCATAAAATTTATGTGATAAAGTAAAACACCTGCCATTATGGTGTTAAGATCCTTGCATCTTTGTATTGCTATGCCTGAGTGTCAGTTTCACCCCTCTGGTTTGGACAAGCCTGGCATTAAGTTGTTGGAGGGCTTCACCTATGTTAGAAATCACTCACTCCCTTATTTTCATCCAAAGATTTTATACAACATAGATAGACATTTTTTCTTAGTATCCGCCAAAGATAACAGCACTGAAAAAATGACAGAACACATTTTATGAAGGCATAATATGACCCACTGCTGGGAACATGTCACTCGAGGCAAAAGCAGTTAGATCTGCCGGCTGGATGCTCTTCTGATGTTTCTCCTTAAATAACTTCATTATTCAATGAGAAGTGCTTTAATTATTTAAGTGACATGAAAGATGAGGTTGTAGTATTTATATCTAGGTTGTGTTTACTGATTTTAAGTCTTTTTGTCTATTTATATTGGAGTTGTAAGCACTTACCAAACCCCATCTGCCAGGGAATTTCTCTTCACATTTAGAGAAACAAAAGATTTCTATGCCCTGAAAGTTTCTGTGTTTTCCCAACAGGGTCCCTATGATAGCTCTTGGGCTGTCAGATGTGATCCTGGCTTTATTAAAAGAACTTTGCCCCTTACTTTTGCAAAAAACGGTCTACATTTCTAATATTTCTAATGCTCATACTTGGTGCAATGATTTACTGATAATGGATTTTTCCCCCACCAATGCAATGCACTATCATTAGGGATTGCTCTCACCACAATAAATAAGTACCAGTATTAATCAACATCATTCTCATTACCTCTACTAATTGTACCTTACGTATTAGGTCCCAGAGAGTTTCATTTATGTAATTTCACAGCAACCCTGAAGTAGGGATTATAATCTCAAAATCATAGATGAGGAAACTGAGGAAATATGCCCAGTTTTAAAATAACAGCAGCAGCAATAGAAATGAAAGTAGAATTTTTTTTTAATGTTTTGAGTCAGGATTCTAACAGAGGTCTGATTAACTTCAAATCATCTTCTTTGTTTTGGCATTACCCATGCTTCTCCTAATGCACAGATGATAGATGTAAAAGCACATCCATGCCCTTCCTTCCTCACACCTACAATCTATATGTAAAGGTTTTGATTCTTGCAGTTGTATCTTGATCTGAGACTCTGAAGTAGTAAAGTCTTGAATTCAAATTAGCAGTTCCTATATAACTTGGAAAACAGCATAGAGGAGAAGCCAGGAGTGAGACTGTTCACCATAACCTTAGTGATAGATCTGAAAGATATCAGTGTTATCTTTAGCATACACAGTCACTGAAGAGCTCTCAGCAGGAGCCTTACCCTCAGGGACAGCAAGTGGGTTATGCAGGCTACACTCTAGGGACTCCAGGTACTTTATATGCCCAAGAGTTGTGGGTAGCAGAACCCACACAACTGGATGCAGATATTCTGTTTACAGTTGACTGAGGGGCCAAGGATATGGCTTAGAATTGTGTCACGAAAAATAGGAAAAAAAAGGTAAAAGAAGAAAAAAGAAAAGTTAATAAAAAAACAAAATTAAGAAAGCTCTATTAAAAATATAATTAAAATCTGTGTGTACTGACCAATAGATATGTAGATAATCAGTTGAGAGATATGGGAAGAGTAAAAGGAAGGAGGAAAAAGAGGGAGGGAAATAATAGAATAAGATAAGATAAGATAGGGTGGGATGGAATATACTTCTATGGTTTCCCTGTCCTTTATTATACATATAAAAATGATTTGAGTCCCCATCTTCCATGTACCCATTATGGTTCTTTTATTGCAAGCAGCAAAGTGTGAGTCATGGTTAATGTAAGAAAAAATAATAAAGTAGGTGACAAAGGAAGGCGATGGGGTAGCTTGGTAACTCAGCAAACAGAATGAACTCAAGAACTACATTTCATAAGACATCTGGAGCTAAAAGAGCTCCTGGACTCTGCCAAGTGAAGACTAATGAATAGTCTCTTCAAACTGCTGACATTCGGATGAATTTGCTTCAACCGTTTTCTGTCCTGAGGCATTCAATTAAAGACTCAAATACCCTTGAGTGTTTCATAATTCCAGCTCCCCCATCCCAGTCACAGGTCCATCTCTTGGCAAGGAATGGGGAGGGGAGGCAATGCATGTTGATTGACAGTTCACACAAAGCTCTATGCAGCAGAGCTTTTTAAAGTGAAATCCTGGTGGTGGTATAAGAAAAACTGTGAGTAGATTCTGGGCAGGAAGTGCCAACTAAGGTCTCCCATACCATGTGCTGTATGTATCAAGTCCAAAGATCTCCTCAGTTTCAAATAATTCCTGGGGTATTTGATTGATATTCACCAATATCAAAGAGAAGTTACACTGGACACTTATTAAAAATAATAAGGAATATTTTATTCAAGACTACTGCCTGTAGTAGAGAGACTGAATTCAACTCCTCTGAAATCAAAGTGGAGCACTTCCCAAGCACTGAGGTAAACTTACAGGAGAGTACTGGAGGGCATTAGGTTTGAGGTTATTCAGTGTGATTCGGCCATCTGTGTTTGCTGATTGGCATTCATCGGAGTTAGTTAGGCCTCTTCCCTCCCACAGAGACTGGGAGGTAGGGGCACCCTGTTTCTTGGTGGTTACATTTCAAAGGGATAAATCCCAAGCCTTAAGAAATAATTCCTGGGTTGTAAAGCTGACAAGGGGCTGGGAGGAGATTTACACCTTAAAGGGGCAGAGAAGAATTTACACTTAAAGTTTTCTCAAGTAAATGCTCTGAGAAAAGTGAGGTCGGAGACCTAGAGTCAGAAGGATAGCTGTCTAAAGTTTAATCAAGCTGAGGGAAATGTTAAGGTCTTCCTGGTCAGCAAACGTACATTCTCTTAATGCAAATGTATCACTGTTGCCTCAAAGGCCTGCTTCTGCCCTTCTCCGGTTATTTTACTGCCTCTGCAGAGGCTGCTGCAGCTCTGGTCATCTTCTCTCAAGACAGGACAGGAGCCCCTTGTTTCTCATCCTCCAAAGCGCCAATAACACACATGCTGGTGCACGTAACTCTCAAGGAAGACCTGTAGATAAAGGCAGGGAATTATAGCACACCAGAGGGGACAACTTAAAATTGGATATCAGACAGTCATGCTTTTGAGGTTACACCCTCATTACCCTTTCAAGGAACTTCTCAGAGGCTCTCTTACTTTAGATCCCACTCTGCTATGTCATTTTTCAGCGCACACCCATCTCCTCAAAACTTCCCTCTTTCCCTTCCTTCTTTGAATCCCAGGCCTCCTCTTTCTCACAGCATCCTTCTTCTCAAGGCTTCAGGGAAACTAGAAAATTCCCATTACATTTTTATGCAAAGCAAATTGCCTTTTCTTTGTTTCAACCTCTCCAAGCCTGGCTAAGCCTTAGGATTTATTCATGTGCATATTCAAATAAGAAGTTTCAGATAAGAAATTTCCTAAACAAAAGAGCTTTCGAGACTGGTCTTCACATTTAAAAGACTAGGAGAAGTTTCTGAGCCATATTTCTTTTACATGCCAAATCAAATCAAATTGCTATGCTGGGTTCGAAATCAGAGTACTGGCGCTTTCATCTGAGGGTATGAAAGAGGAAAGGGGAAGAAAAATGGCAATACAAGATTTAGTTTCTCCTTCTGCCTAGGAAAAGGTGGAGGGTTGATTGATTGATTGATTGATTGATAATCTGAAAGAAGGAGGGAGAAAGTGAGACAGAAAAACTCTTCATACCAAAATGACTACAATGGACATAACTACTGTGATTGTGGGATGTTTTTTAATATTTGATTTTTCTACTTAACTGTATATTTTAAAGTTTTATATTTAATTTTATAATTGAAAATAACATAAATCAAATCAAGATAGACTGCAAAGTAAAGATAGAAATAAGGTGCTCAAAAATAATACTATCATTGGTTAATAGACAGACAGGTAGACATAAATATAGAATTGCCAATTGATCACATGCGGCATCGAGATCATAGAATGTCTGGGCATTAAATAGTCTGGGAAGATTATTGACTGAACAAGTGACTGAATAATGACCTGAAAAGATCTATTTCAAAAGTATATTTTAGAGGGTACTAAAGAGCATGTTTCTACCTTTACAAAGTGGAAAAAATTTTAGACCTCCCCCCCAAAAAATTACACCACAGCAAACATTCCTAACAAAGAACATAGCTGAGATATGGGTATAAAAGACCTTACTGGTTGTGGTATTGCTGATATCAAAGGGCAGAGAGTGTTGCTCCATGGGGCGTATCTGGCCTTTAGCATATTTAATTTGCTATACAATTAATAAAAACTGTTAAATTATATTCTTTATTTAAGAGTAAAGACATTTATAAAATAAAGATTCAGATTTTTTCAATTTGGAAAATATGGCAATAGGCTTTAATTTCTATTACATAGTAATGTTACCGGAGAGTAGGTTCTTATCTTGTCACAGAAAGAATTCAGACATGAGACACAGAGGTAAGGAAAGCAAAGTGAGGATTTATTAAGTGAACTACACTCTCAAGGGGAGAGTGGGCAGACTCAGGTGAGTGGCTGCCCTGAGTTTCTTTGGCAAGCTGGTTATATGGGATGTGAAAATGAATGCAAGGAATATGCATTGAGGAGGGAGAGGTTTGGGGTCATGTTTCCTAATTTTCATCCCAACTCACCTTCCACAGGGGAGCAAGGATTTTTGTCCTTATGTAGCCTTGATCAGAAGTGTTATGGCATTGATGCATGATGGGAACATCTTATCTGCAAGGCCAATTTTATTGTAATGAGAGCATAATGAGCAAAAGTTACATCCAGAAGCTGGAGATTCCCACCTTTTTTCCCCATCTTTCTTTGTCTGCCTCCAGAACCCTTGTCACTCAAAATGTGTGGTTTCCTATCAGTCCAGAGGTTCCTGCTTTTCTTTGTCTGCCCAAGGACCTCCATTCTTTACAAGATGTATGGTTTCCTGCCACATAGGCCATGACCCAACCCCCCTTTCCTTTGATCATATCTAGCTGTCTACCTGTCCTAACAGTAACAACAGGCTAAATAATATTCCTCCCAACATAGACAAAGCAAGGATGTTCCAATTAAGTAGATCATGTTGGCAGGTGGCAGAGCTGGAGTGTGGCATTGATGACTCTGGGTAGGGCAGATGTTCAAAGGACAATTCTTTCTTTTTTTTTTTTTTTTCTTTGTTTTCCCTTTACCCTGGTCAGGTGTGTCCCTAGCTTTTTTGGAGTCTCCTCTACTGGAGAACTCTGCACATCTTGGCTCAGGCTTTCTCCTCCATTTGCCCTCTTACAATTCTCCCTAAGTCATACAAAGTGGTCCACCTCTGTTGGGGTCACTTGTCAGGTGTTTTTTGTTGGGCAACAGCCCTTTCAAGACACTAAAATGGTCTCCCCTTCTCAGAGTCCACATTTGGCCTTTCCTCTACCAATGGTAGAAGGACAGACAGGTTGCTTCCACTGTAGCCCCTTCTCCTGGTACCTATTGTTTCTGGTCTTTGGGCCTCTGCAGATATTCTTAAACAATAGAAAAGGCCACATTTAGCTCCCTCTTCATTGGCAGAGATTGGATATCTTTTACAGTACATATAGTCATCTGCTTCACTGTCAGTGTTTATCATAGCACACATATAGTGACTTGATCAAAGTACTTATGTTTGATTCCTCCTTTGCTCTCTAGCTCTTGACCTATGGATCGGCTAATCTCTTAATATTCTGGTATTTGCTTCAGAGTCCACTGGATCCAGGAGGCACAGAGAGTCAGAGGAATTAAGTCTGTTTCCCCTGTGTATTTGAGCCACAAGGGTCTAGCACAAACTTCCTAATGGATGAACAAAGACCCTAGTGCAATTCATTTAAGAATACAGGGAGCATGGAAAGGACTTGTTTGCAGAAATGATGAGCTGTGCCTGGTTAACCACCTAAGCCACTTGTGTTGCTACATAATGATGTTCTACTTCTCTGTTGAGTAAAAAGTTGAGTTGAGCTTGTAGGGAAAAATGTGCCATAGCAAATTGACCATGAATAAAACAAATTTACAAGTTTCTCCTGGGTGTCTGATTATCTAAAAATCTGCCAGGAAATTGAATTGCCTGTCAGCCACCCAAATTATTTTACTAGCTGCTATTGAAATTCTTGGTGGGGTAGGATTTTTAAAAGGAAAAACAGGAAATGAGTTGGAAATGATTGATCAAACTTGAAAATAACAGTATATAGAGTTGCTTCTTTCAGGCAACAAGGACCCCTTCCATTTCCTTCATCTCTCATCTATCCAAAGAAGGGAGAATCAAAGTCAGAAGACCCATTTTAAATGGTACAACTGTTTTTACCTGAGGTTTCTTTGTTTGTTTGTTTTAATTTTTCTTTTAATTGAGAATTAAGAATTGCAATCATTTTAGAATCTGGCTATATTTTTCTCCTATTTAAATTAATTGAGTGAAATTAATCCATCAATGAAATATAAATTAATGTAAAAAGGAGTAACACAGGGACTTTCCTGGTGGTCCAGTGGATAAGAATTCATGCTTCCAGTACAGGGGGTGTGGGTTTGATCCCTGGTCAGGGAATTAAGATCCGACAAGCCTTGTGGCACAGCCAAAAAATGGAAAAAAAAAAAAAAAAAAAAAAAAAAAAAAGAAAAAGGAGTAACACAGAGGGCACAACTGTTCTAATGTATACTAAATTTGTGTTATGATGTTCAAATTCTACCAACAAGCTTTTTTTTTTTTCCTTTAGATGATTCCATTACCTACTTGTGTTACCTGGCTCTGCCCTAAGGACACTATTGCCACTCATGGTTGCATTTTCTCCTCATTTGCCTAGTCACACAGACCAGACAGATGTCCTTCTTGATCCTTAATACTGCTTTCAGACTAGTCTCCCTCACATTTCCCTAAAACCACCAACGTTGAAACTCAAGGTATCAGATTTATATCACCAGTATCCCTTATTGTTGCTATCAACTACAGAACCCCATGTAATTTCTTCTCACCTCTAGATGACCTTATCCCATGGTGCACTGTCACTCTCTCCAACACTACTCCTGTTTTCATTTATAGTGAGAGATGTTCCTTCTAACACCTTAGATCCACATTTTTGAAACTAATCTTTTTCAAAGATTTTTATCCCCACCCTACTTTAGTTACTCACTCCCAAAGTCAGACCTTGAGAGTTTGTCCTAACCATACTTCATCAACACTGATAACTACAACCCTTTAATAATATTATGTCCACCCCACTCTCTGAATTCCACCTTCAATCTCCCTCTAGGATGCAGCTTCTTTAAGACAGTAGCACCTCTAATCAATGGATTCTGTCAACTTCTCACTGTTCCTCATCATTTAATGTCCTTACCCCCCTTCCTACACATAGTAATTTTATGGTCAATTGTTGTAAACACTTGATAATATTTTGACTTCCACTCTCACTTCATACTCAGTTGGTAAAACAAGGTCCTATAAAAACGAACCTTCCACCTATTCCATGCTTTCAGCTTAAATGCAATAGAGGACAAACACACAACCACTCTGACTGGTCTCTTTTAAGTTTCACAAACAAAAATCTCACTTGGAATTGTAATGGTGCCGGGCATTCATACTTTAACTTTTAAATCATTTTCCCATTTTCTTAGTTAGCAATTTCACACCTTCTCTCTCGAATCCTCCAATAAAGTTTTTCCATCCTCATTCCCAGCTGTTGATATTGCTTCTTACCTTTCAGAGAAAATTGAACCCACCAGAAGAGTATCTCCAAACCACTCCCTCCAACTTACCTATCCACCCACTAGCATTTGTACCCTTGTATTCTGTCTTGCTGCCCTTTACCATAGCTTTATCTAAAGCCAGGCCTTGTCTAGTGTGTTAGAGTCTACTTCTGCCTTCTGCATTCTCTGTCTTCTCTTATACCCATATACCCACATCCTTTGGGAAAATCTCCTGTCTCTATTCCAAAATATATATAGTAGTCCATGATTTCTAATCACTTCCAGCACCAACAATCAATGTCTCTAATCTGAATTATTAGCCTCCCAACTGGATACCTTGCTTCTAACTTTGGCTGTTCCCCACCCCCTACCCCCCACTGTTCTCAGAGCAGGTCCATTACAATTCAAGTCTGATCACGTGACTCCTCTGCTTAACTCGGCAATGGCTTCCTATTTTGCTTAAGTGCCTCCATTCCAGAATGGCCTCAATGACTGCTACACTTTCTGACCTTATCTTCCACACACCCAAGTCCAGCACTGGAGATGCTCCCCAACCTTCTTTTAGAGCTTATATCTGGAAGCCCCTCACCTGAATAGCTGCACAGCAAATTCCCTCACCTATTTCAAAACTTTCTTCAGATTTTGACCTTCTCAATGACCACTTATCGTGGTCACTCTATTTTGCCTCAGCTGGCCACTTATCTCTGTCCCTCTGCTTCTATTGTTCCTTATTTTACTCTAAATTTTTTTCATAATATGCAGCACCTTCTAAAGTATCAAATATGTTACTTTTTTGTTTAGTTTGTCATTTATTTACTATTTTCCACTCCAGAATATAAATTTCTCAAGGTCAGGGATTTTTATCTGGTTTTCTCACTGATGTATCCCAAAGGGTCTAAGACATAGATCCATAAATGCCCCCTGGCATAAAGCAGATCAATAAATATTTGTGGAATCTGTAAACACTTTCTTATAACTGGTACTCTCTACTGCTGCATGTGCAACTTTGGTTGGTTTGATTGTTTTGCATTATAAACATGAAGGTATTCATATTCTTCATCATTTAGTCAACTTAATAGTATTTGTTTTTCTTAGTATGTTTACTTTATATTTCAGTTTATATTTTCTTCAATTATGACAATTATTTTTTGTTTCAGTTATTTTTCAATTATTCTTTTTGTTTTCACTCTTTTGCTTAAAATTTTTACCTCCCATTTAACGTATTTTGTTTTGAAATCCCACGTTGGTCAGGGCTTCTTTGGCCCACCTTACAGACTATCCAGATAGAAGGGATCTTCGAGATAATATACTCTTAATTTCTTTGTTCATAGGTAAGAACATTATGGCACAGAAAGGTAACAATTTTCTGTTTAACAATATAGCAGCTTCAATTCTCCTGGTTCTGTTGCTCGTCCAAGATGGTGTATACATAGCTTATTCCATCTTCCCTCTTCCATGAGACAGGCATTGCTTATCCAGCACAGCAATCTTTCACAGACAGACTGGAGGAAATGGGTCATAGAAATAGAGACCAAAGCATAAATTCAGCCTTTGTTTTTATAACATAGCGGGAGTTCAGACAATAAACTCAAGACTACTTTCCCTGATATCAGGTCAGAAGAATAGTGAGGGACTGAGCTGAGACTCAGGGGACAGTGGTGAACTCCAATTACCTCTTTAATACTGAAACATTGCTTTCCAGGCTATATTTAAAGAACTTAAGTTATAGGACACAAGACGTATTGTACCTATTGAACAGCACAGTCTTATAGGCTACTCTTGACTGATATTCATTTCCCTTAAACTACCATTTTCTCAGCCCTTACTCTGTGTCAGGGATCGTTTGCTTCACACTCCTCAGTGCCTTTGCATTAGGTACTACTATTATCCTCATTTTACACATGAGAAAAAGGAGATCTAAATAATTTAGTGAGTTGTCAATTGTTAGAGATGTAGTAAGGGTGAGCTGAGCCTAAATTTGAAAACAAACCACTCTGCCCCAGTGCGCTTCTTACATTTAAGAAGCAGGTGAGATTAAGGCTGCTTTAATATTTCTAGTTTCAAGTTTTGGTTGGATTGAGGATTGGGACAGGATCACTTAGAGATAGAAGCACATGAACATACTGATGAGGAAAAACTAAAGTAAGACGGGTTAGATGTAATGTAAGATGCTAATGAAAATCATTTATTTTAAAATTTTGTGCAAGCTGTACAAATTTGAATTTTTAATATTATTCGATTGGAAGACTATTCATGAGATGAGACCTCAGTGATATTAAAAATACCATTTTTCACAAATACCATTTTTCACAAATACCATTACTTACAGGCAATTCTTAAGACTGCTAATACATAAATACATACATTTTGGAATATTAGAGAACTTTGGGGAATAACATGTGTCTCCTAAAATCATTGTCTTTTGTCCCATCTAATGAGAGGTACTGTGTTCCCACCATAAAAAGCAGTTGGTTGCACATCAAACCGAATGTGGAATGATCAGGATCGCTGAAAATTTGCCGGCCTGGCAGTGAATTAGTTTTTCCGTGTCCTCAGGGATAGAGTGCCCTGTGAGAATTTGAACCTATCAGTTAGCTGTCAAATTTCATTTGACACCTCATCCAGAATTTAAAAAGGGCTGCCATCTGAAGCGGAGATGTCCTTGGAGGAAAGGAAAAGGCTATTTCTTTATAGGCCAGCAGGGTCGAAGCTGCCAAGTGCTTCTACTGAGGACAGCAAGCTGGCACCCCTGCTCCGAGCAAACTTCACAGATATTACAGCTTCCTAATGTAAGCAATTCTTTCTCAGCCCCTAAACTCATTTCTTTTTCTGTCTCTCTTTTATAGACAGAGGGCCCCCAGAGGCACGAAATCCCTAAGGGGACATTTAGCACACATTGCGAAAGTGCTGCTGGAGTGTCAGTCAACAGAGGTTACAACTTGTAACTCTGCTGTTTCTGATCCACAATTGAGTTTTCTATTCTCTCCTTGTCTTCTTCTGGACATTTTTATTATTATTATTATTTTTACCCAGAATGTCTTGCAGGCCTGACCCATCTTGCCAAATGGGAGGGTTCCCATTTATTTATTTTATTTACAAATGAAGTTCATGGTCAGGTCCTTTCTGCACACCCTGAGGAAGTGTTCCTCCCTGGACGTGTTCTCACACTTGGTTGACAGGTCGCCTCTGAAGCTGATGTTTTCTAGTGCCCCCCCCCACCCCCATATAGCCCTACTCTGGCTAACTGCTTTAAACGGCTTGTTTGAGAGAGGGCTTCAATAGTTTGGAAACTTCCCTGAGACAAGGACCCCTTGATGGATTCATGATTGACCTCTTGATTATCCGTGGCCATTCGAGGAATATTAAAAGGGCAAGGCAGGAGAGGTACATTAGCCACAATCAATCTGCTGCCCCCCTCTCCACTCCTTCTCTCCTTCACACAGACTGATTCATCAAAGGACATTTGCAATGCCTCATTTCAGAGATCCTGGCTTCAAAGCCAGTCTTTATTTTACAAAGAGAAAAATACTAAAGTCTCTCCCTAGATCCCTTCAGGGCCAAAGGGGAGGGGGGAAATCATCCTCTAATTGTCACTTCTATGCTAGCTCTGGGAAGGGAAAAAAAAAAAAAAAAAAGATAAGTGCCTCTGTAAGAGCAGTCATTTGAAAAGAGTAAAAGTAAAATTACTCATTTTTGTTTTATCCCACTATAATTTATGTGTTAGTTTCTCTGGGCTAGTCATTGGTACAAAATTTGGACTCTTAGGAAAACACAGAGGGCATATAAAGGTTTTAATTTAAACATTGGCTTCTTAAGTAAATGAAGCTAGGTTCCTACCTTTACAATCTAATTCACACAGGGCCAATTTTATTCTTGTTCCATTATTTCATTGAACTTCTGTGATCCTAAGTCTCCCTTTGAAGTTGGTTGGAACTCTGAACACAGATGGATTCCCTGGGTCTTGGAGTAAAATAAGTAATAGATCTGTAACCTCACAGTTCGTAAGGCTTGCTCACTTTCTGTCTCTTTCCCTGAGGTCCTTGTTTCATGCTCTGGAAATGGCTGGAATTTGTATAACTTGTGAAGTTTGATATGCCATGCTAACTAGTTAAATTATAAGAATTTCAGTGAAGAAAACAATGTACATGCAAAACAGAAATTAAACTGAAGTTTTATTATTTATGTTCAGGTTATCTTTTTAGACAGATTTAAACTATTTAACTATAACTCAGAGAGAGGGAGAGAAACATTACACCAAATAAGCATGTATAATCTCTCGATATGTGACACTCTTGAGGAAGCAATTGGTTAAGGGGTCACAGAAGCTAAATTTCCACGCCAAAGCTAATCATTCAGTCTACCTGACTGCTGGTTTCAATTTCCCATTTCGGTCTGGCTCTGGCTTGGTGAGGAATGCCATAGCTGATGTGTTCAGTAGCCACCATTGGGACCTTGGCTTCCCCATCCCTGTGTAAAGTTACAAGGGCCATAAGCTCATTATGTGTTCTTATGATAGGGATCAAGAACACATCAGGGGGGCTTCCCTGGTGGCGCAGTGGTTGAGAGTCCGCCTGCCGATGCAGGGGTCACAGGTTCGTGCCCGGGTCCGGGAAGATCCCACATGCCGTGCAGCGGCTGGGCCCGTGAGCCATGGTCACTGAGCTTGCGCGTCCGGAGCCTGTGCTCCGCAATGGGAGAGGCCACGACAGTGAGAGGCCCGTGTACCGCAAAAAAAAAAAAGAACACATCAGGGTGTGGTGACAAAAAAGATCACTGAGACAAGAGTCTAGGTTAGGATAACACACTGTTCCAGTTTGCCCTAATCTGAATGGTTTCCTGGGATGTGAAACTTCAGTGCTAAAACTAGGAGAATCTTTGGAAAACAAGGACAGTTTGTCATTGTGGTCTTAAAGCTTGGATTCCAGCACCAGTTCTAATGCTTCTTCCTTATTGGCCTCCCATTCCTTTTTTCTATATTCAGTGGGTAAGACTAGATCAGAGACTTTAACATTTATGGTCAGAAGCCAAATCCAATACACGCATCAATTTTGTTTGGGCTACACCATGGTGCAAAAACAGCATGAGATTTTTCATATTTATCTTGATTTTTATTTTATTTTCTGAAGCTTGTCTTGAAAAGTAAGAAGGTATGGTAACAAGAGGTCTACATGTGTACCAGGCAACAGTAATCATCTGGAGTTGAATAGCATCTACTCATCTGATACGGACAGAACGTGCTTCCTCACTCTTTTACATTAACCACTCTGCTCCTGTAGGCACTGAAATATATAGCCTCTGGACTAGATCAGTGATTTGCAATCAATCTGCATGAGACCCACCTAGCTTGGAATAATGGCCCTTGAGCAGATTTTAGGAAAAAAGATTGCTTCTGTCTGATTCTCAGCTGTGCCTAGGTATTAATATCATAATAGCCTGCAAAACAAAAATGCCTCTCTTCTTGGAATCCCCAAGGAGACTTAATAAAGCTTAGGGGATCTCGAAGATCTCCTGTAGCTCTAAGACCCTGTAACTAAAAGGCGGAAGTTGCCTAGTTTTCACCTCTCATTGAAAATACTTGTTGTTTTATCCTTTTAATCACTGAAATACTTCCTACTTAAAATATGTCAGAAGTGTAAGCCTAACCAGTTTACGCTGATTGCAAATCAAGTGTTTTCTCCAATATGCTTTTCTGAATTGGGAAAAATGGGGCTCTTAGAGATCAATATGTGGCATTCTGCATGTTGTGATCAATTGGTGATTAAGTGAAAACGGTTTAGCTTAATTTGCTTTGAAAAGCTGTGCTTGCGCTGATAAAGTGTAGAAGCGTTTCTGAGATGAGACACAAGGAACAGATGTTTAGTATAAAATATTGATAGCACAGAGCAGAGATAAGCTTGGTATTTAATTTGTCTTAATATTCCCATTGCTACAAATTCAACAGCTTTTATCTTACTGGGTAATTACAACCCCCACCCTGGCATAAGATATGGTAGACTTTTTACAGTTTTCTGTCACATTTAAACTCTCCATGCCCCGCTTCGCTCTACGTTCTTTTTTTTTCATGCCCCGCTTCTCTCTACGTTCTTTTTTCTTCCCTTAGGTACTGGTTTCTTTAATTTCAATTACAATCTTCAGTTAAAAGGTTAGAGAACTTGTTTTTGCAGAAATTGACATCTTCCTTCCCTTAAAGTATTTAGGGTATCTGGTCATGCTATCGCTAAAAAGGATATATACATATGTTAGGATGTAGGTTGCTGCTTTAGGAGACCACAGAATGTAGAGGTGCAAACAGTATAGAGGAGTTTGTTTGGGTCTTTCTTTTCATGTGACATTCAGACCATCTAGGGGGTCTCTACTCCACATGGTCATGTAGGGATCCGGGCTGGCCAGTAGGTTCTGACCTCCTTGGCAGCTGGCTTCCTTCACTGGATGAACAGCTGATGCTCCATTTGTTATTGTTTTTCAGACAGGAGGAAGGAGGTCAGGGACTGAGTGGGTAAGAAGTCCAAAGCAAGAAACTTGTCTTTAAGAAAGTACCCGCAAGGTTTACATATAAATTCTGCTCATTTACTATTGGCTTTTTGTAAAAGTGTTCACATCCAACTGGAAGGGAGAACAGAGAACCATTTCACCAGTGAAAAAAATGGATCTTTCTTGTCTAGCAATATGGCAAAACAGATATCCTGAGAGGCCCTCCTGACAAAAACCAAGATGAGCATCATAAAATAATATCATGATTGTGTTGCTGGGATCCAGGTCATGAAGGGAATCACGAAAGGACAAAGGAAAGAGGAACAGAAATTAAACAATGAGTGGAAACAAAGTCTGTGAACAGTGAGCACACATCTTGGTCCTCTTGGGTAGATATGAGCCTTTGGCCCACCTGTCATAAATTTTCAAGAGGAAGCCAGAATAGGACTGGAGTAGATCCATGTCAGTAATGACTCTTGTAGTAAAAAAAAAAAAAAAAAAAGCTACATCTAAAGAAAAACACCATGAATTTAAGCATTGCTACATCTAAAGAAAAACACCATGAATTTAAGCATTCAGGTATTTCACAGATACGGACAAATATGAGCTTACATTCAAGTATACCAAATGTGCCAGAAAATGAGTGGTATGCAAGTTAGCAGAAAAAATATTTAGATCCTCAAGTACTTTAGATCTCACCGATATGATGTACAGAAGAAAAATGCTCACACGCATTCATAAGATATATAAATATAAAAAATATAAGATGGAATCACAAAATGACAAACAAAAAAGAGACTGTAAAAAGGAGCAGACAGATCTGAAAAAGAAGAAAAATGATTTAGAAATGAAGACTACAACTCTTAAAGTTACAAAAATAAGTCCAAAAATACAATGGCAAATCAACTCCAAAAATACAATGACAAATCATAACAGTAGCATACATACAGGAATGGGGCTAGCTTCTGGAAGGAGATAGGAAGTAACAACTCTGGGTGATACTTCATTCCTGGGACCTAAGGGAATGCTCATTTGAGCCCCGAATATCACATATTGTCTTCTGAAAAGAGTTTTCACCCTTCTACCAGTCACTGGGGTTCAGTCGAGGAGGCTGGGCAAATTTCTTCTTAGTAAGGCGTTTTCTCCTAAGACAACCTGAGTAGACAACTTTTACATCCTTACCCAAGAAGCAGTTTTTGATATTTAGAAGTCCATCTCCATTTCAGAGGAGAGTATTTACTTTACATTTGCATAACTAGAAGGCTCAGTTAGAGATGGTTTTCGCAGAACAAAGGCTCATTCTGCCTAAAGAAATATGGTATTGAAGTTTCTGACTGACACTTGAGAGTTAGAAACCACTTGGCTGCTGTTGAGTGTCACTTTCCCTCTCTCCACCCTTGAGTTTATATCTATTAAGGTTCAAAAAATCCTAAGGTCAGAAGCCAGCGGGACACTCCACAAGGCTTGGTTTGAAGCACTGGACACATCAATTTAGTAATTCCTTGCTCTCAGCTGCATGAAAGTCAACCAAAAAACTTAAATTTAACAGGAAGCTTTTTTCTACATATTCTACACTTTATAATTATGAAACAGACAAAAAGGGGCAAATCAGGGATTCTGGTTTTTTTTTTTTTTTTTTTTTTTTTTTTTTTTTTTTTTTTTTTTTTTTTTTTTTTGTGGTACGCAGGCCTCTCACTGTTGTGGCCTCTCCTGTTGCAGAGCACAGGCCCCGGACACACAGGCTCAGCAGCCATGGCTCACGGGCCCAGCCGCTCTGCAGCACGTGGTATCCCCCCGGACCGGGGCACAAACAGTGTCCCCTGCATTGGCAGGCAGGCTCTCAACCACTGCGCCACCAGGGAAGCCCCCAGGGATTTATTTTTTTAGAGGAGTAGTCAGAATAGTACTCCTTATGCAGTGTTTAGTAAATGCACTTGGAGCTGATCATTCAGTCAGTTAGTTTATCACCGCAAAATTCCCCCTTGAATGGTCCAATGGAGAATCACTGCTCTTCCTATAGCTCTTTGTATTTACAGAACACTAAAATTACATTATGTCAGGTTTTCTTATTTAATCCTCATGAACCTTGCTGCTACAGAGTTTATTATCACCCTAATTTATGGAAGAGGAAACTGAGACTCAAGCATAAGCTAATACATTTGAGAGCCATGACTTGGGTCTCCTCGTTCCTCCTTCTATAAAATCTGTATAATTTACATTACACTATGCTTTCTTCTTTACTTTCAGCTGTAGTGTTTAAGTAGAATGTATTTTTTGAAAAATTGTAATTCACAGTTTATATAGTGACTCTCAGTTTTCCAGAATCAGTTAAAGTTTATAGATAGTGGATAGTTACGTATAGGAAGTCAGGAAATCTGGTGGTTTGTAAATCTCTGCAATTTAGAGCTGTATGACATTGAGCAATCCTATAATATCACTGGGGCCCAGGTTACTTATATGCATTTGAAGGCTTTTTCTGTTTGTTTTCGAAGAGATGATTACTAATGGTTCTTCTGGTTAAAATAATTCTATGACATTTGTATACTTTATTTCTAAAATACATTACTTTTTCAGTTCAGAACAAGTTGTCTCAAGATTGCCTTTAAAAAATAATTTCAGTGTGTACCGATTTCTGTCTTAGTCCTTCCAAGTTGCTATAACAAAAAAATCCATAGACTGAGTAGCTTAAACAACAAGCATTATTTCTCACAGTTCTGGAGGCTGGGAAATACAAGATCCAGGGGCTAAAGATTCAGTCTCTGGTGAGAGCCCTCTTCCTGGTTAATAGATTGCCATCTTCTCACTGTGTCCTCACATGGTAGAAGGAGTAAGGGAGCCCTGTGTGATCTCTTTTATTAGGGCACTTATCCAATTCATGAGGAGCACACCCTCATGACCTAATCACTACCAAAGGCCCCACTTCCTATTACCATTACATTGGGGGTCAGGATTTCAACATATGAATTTCAGGGTAGGGGGACATATACATTCAATCCATAAAACGGATTTTTTCCATTTGTTTTTCAATAGATGATTACGAATAGTTCTTCCTGTTAAACAAATTCTATGGCATTTATATATTTTATCTCTCAAGAAAAAGAAAAGAAAGCCCATACTTTATCTGAAGCATAGGTTGCTCCCAAGTCAAAGTTTTGTGATAAAATGGCTGCAGACCTCATTTTGTAAATTTCTTCATCTCCTCAGCAATGTCAATGCCTCCATGTGATGTCATTATTTTCCCCATCTTTCCCAAAGAATCATATTAATATTAACACCTGATTATCCCCCATTGAAGACCTGTGAAGAAAACCGGGTGAAAAGTTTGACAGTAACATTTATTTAATGCATTAGAATAAAATATTTTAATGAGTTCCCAGAAGTCAGAGATGAGGGGATTTTTCTTCCATTTATTTGCATGTATGCTCCAAATAATTTCTCCTTGTTTCTGATTTGGTGAGAAGTTGCACATGTGAAATTTCAACTGAGCACAGCATGGTACTGTGGCAAACATCTTTGACGTTGGCATTGAAAAATTGAGATTAGTTTTCAGTGCTCTAAAAGAGCCCTCCTGTGACCCTGGAAATGTGCCATACAACTTTCTTCAGTGGAATGGATAGGTATCCATTAATTAGACATTATTATTAATGTCGTGTTCAGCTGCATGCAAAAGGGCAGAGTACAGAAGGGAGGGCAGGCGTGATGACTTTTATGATACATGGAAGCTTTCATGAATTACTTAAAGAAAATCCCTGCTTCTTACCCTGTTGCATACAATAATTAAACAGTAATGAATAATTGTGAGAAAAGAAAAAATATATATATGGATTGGGTTTATTTCTTGCTTCTTTTTTAAAAAATTATTTTTGTTATTTTACAACAGTGGTGAGAAATCACTGAAAGGTTGCAGAGGCTTAGGGAATTACATGATTTGAAATGTGTTATGACCTTTCTTTACACCTATTTGAAGACCTCCTTCCTAGATTTCTCAGGGACCATATTAATATATTTCCTAACTCTAAACTCTGACACATGATCATGATGAAAAAAGGAGAAACTATCTTTGAGTATGCTAATCTCAACATCTCAGTGTCTGTAACATACAAGGGTATATTATGAGTCTACAATGGGGATATTTCACAAAGTTAGGTGAATCATGTTGTGCTATTTGTAGTGGATTATCAAGTGGGCCTCTTTGGTACACATGTTGGGCGCCCTATATTAAGTGATCCATACAACAGACTTATGCTGCAGTCCTTAATTTGAAAAGAGCTTTCAGAGAATGGATACATTTAAATGAAGTCTGCAGGTATGATCATACTGGCATATTACATACTGTTGTGCATTATTTTTTCACTAAAGATCAAATATAAATATAAAACCTTTGGTGAGAAACAACAGATAAAGTCTTAATGTAGATTGAAGTAGTAGACATTCCTTCCAATACTAACACCTATCTGATAAACTAAGCTTTCTAATGATACACGTGCTAGCAGAGATGGTTCAATGAAATCTACTACAAGTGACTTTTGCAGTTTCACATGCATAAAGAAGTATGTGACCAATCCAGTAAAATCATAAGGGAGTTGGTTTGCTTGTGATCAAATAATTAGGTTAAATTTTGAAAAATAAGTAATACACCAAATAAATAATTGATTACTGTTAATACTTTTATAAGAAATAAGTGGTCAAATTTACATATTTACAACATTGCTTTAGTGAAAACATAATAATGGTTTGGGGTTAACAGTCGCAATATTATGCTTGTCTGTTAATAGGTTGAGAACACTTGAAATTATGTACCTTTTTTGTACTTTTTCTGTGTATTCTTGTAATAATCCTAATCTGAAAAAATATAAGTATATTTAATATATAAATCAACATAAATATCCGTAAATATATGTGTATATTTATGTTGGAAACTTTAGAGCAATGCGTTCCCTTGAAAGAATACCTAAGGAAGGCTGAGTATCCTTCGAGAGAGGATATATGCCAGATATATAATTTTTATTTACTTAAAGATATTCAGAAATGCACACTTTGTTTCTGTGTAACCTAGCATGTGCATTCTCAGATCATCTATTTTTTTACTTGCATTATCCCCAGGTCACACTTCAGTACTTTCATTTTTAAACTTCTATGTGAAATTCAGTGAAACAAAAAAAAAATCTGAATTCCTACTTTTTAAAGTAATTCACAATTTATATACAATTATCTACATTATTTTAAGGCAGATTACGATTTACTAAAAACATTTTTGTCTCTGAACTAGAGTTTACATGTTAGGTCTGTTTTGCTGGGGCATGCTTTCTGAATAATTTCTGCCTGAATCAAGGAAGCAAGAATCAGTGAGAGAAGGAATATAAAGTTCTTCCTAGCACATGGTGCATCCTTCATCGACATAGCTCTTACTGTGATCATCCACTGACATGCCCTTAGGCCCAGTTTTCTTTTGCCCATATGTGAAGTAGAAGGGGAAAGAAGTAGTAAAAAATGTGGTGGTGGCCACTTCCTATCTCCATCCCTCAGCTTTAAAGTTTGAAGACTTTTATTGTTATTTCAAAGACGAATTTCTATCTTACTGAAGTAAAACTTTTTTTGCAAACCAAGGCTTAGTTCAGTGACTGTTGGAGTATTTTTAAAAAGCGCATTAATGAACTCCAAATGCCTGAAGTTTTGGCTTCTTTCTTTTCACGTTGTTTGTGTCTGTAACTAACTCAGGGTGACTGTTATGGGCAGCAACATTGAAGACTCCAGACCTCGAGAATTTGGCTCTACTTCTAATGTGCTGTGCAACATGTACAACTTAACATAGCTTCTCTGATATTTACATCTGTCAAATGAGGGCATTTCTTCAAGGTCCAATTTCTTTAAGTTTCAATTTTCGAATTTGATGGTATAATCCCAGTTAGCCGTATACAGAGAAGATTTATACATTCCACAGCCTCAGTCTTCCCGATGCTGGCTACTTTTAAGGAATGTGGCTAAAATCAGTAGATGATTCAAATTAAACATTAACATTACTATAAAATAATTAATACCACTTACCTAATGATAGTGTAATCAGTAAGGGATGTCTATTCAGTAATAGTCATGTTGTGGGTAATCTGATGAAAAATTGGTAAAACAAAAATATGTAAGTTTTAAATACATGTCAGCAAATTGTCATTTACCTGATTGGCTAAACATCACTGAGCATCATTGCTGCAATGTAATAAGTTAAGCTCAAAGGGTACACACCTCTCATTTTTACTTTCCTTGCATAGAAAAGACTTAAGGTCGTGATTGCCAATTGAAATTTCTAAAAACAAACCGCTGTTTCTCTGCAAAGTTACTTTTATGCATTCTTTGCCAGAAAACTACAGTGTAGGGATAACAAAGACACAGGGATCTGTTAAATTATGCTACTTTTTGTTTGTTTGTTTGTTTCATGGAATGAGTTATGTATATTCTGAGAATAGAAAACTCACAGCATGTAACCTTTCCAACTTTCCACAGATTAAAAAACATACTGCTTTGCTTTATTGCATTCCCCCCGCAACAAGGGACATATTTCAGCAGAAAAGGGCAAACCAGGAAATTTACTCATGAAAACCAATTTATATAAGCATACAAATAGTATAACGATCTCCATAGTATGTCTGGTATTCATCTTGAGAACTCTTGGGAACACATAAGTAATCCTCAGTGCAACTTCAGCTGGGCCTGTGTTTTAGTACAGAAAGTGAATGAGGTCAGTCCTGGATTTATTATTATTATTTTCTCTGGCATCAAGTCAACCCGTGTGATAGCCTGTGAACTCTTTCAGCATTCTCTCTGAAAAATCAGAGTGTGACAGGGTGTCAGCATTACAGATCAGTGTTGGAGATTGAGCAGACCTGAATTAATAAAGGTCAAAATTGTCAACAGGAAGAGTGTCTGGTGGCATGTGAGGACTTGCTCCGAAACAGCATTTGAAAGGCAAAAAGTAGCTCCAGAACAGAACCCGAGGCACCTGGACAAGCCAGGCATTTCCTGAGAATCATCTCAAATAAATACCTACTCTTAAATAATTTTAGAACACTCCCCATTTCTTTTCCTCTCTATCCTTAAATGCTCAAAACCACCTCAGATCCCAGAGTGACCTAAGGTGTCACAGTGAGGGAAATGGCAGTTCTGACCCAGTCCCCATGTCTGCCTGTAAGAGGTGACGTCCTTGCTTGTCCCCCCTTCCCCATTCAACTCTGCTTTTTTTTTTTCTTTTTTCTTTTTTCACAACCGATGATGTTTTCACAGAACTTTGTAGAAGCAAAGTGCTCTTCCTCTGAACTGTGTAATTTGACCACTGATTCCTTTCTACCTCTACCATTATCTTATCATTTTGTGTCAGTTCCATCTCTTAAGCAAACTAAGAAACTCAGAGGGGATATCTTGTATTTATCTTACATGCTCTTGAGTGTTAACTGAGTCCACATAGGTACTCAGAACATAGGGGAAAATTCTACTGGTTGATGAGGAAAGAAGTTTAGTTATATTTCCAGGGAAAATTTAACATTTTTTAGCCCTTCCATCGATTGTATCCTTCAAAATCACAAGAGTGTCAATGTTGTTTCAAAATAAATAAAACCATTTAGTACTTATACAGGAGTAATAAACATGTGGGATGTAAGATTTTCTGAAAGATTTGGATTTCTCTATAAAGTTTTCTTTTCCTCATTAGGGCTGTTTGCCAGCTTTCTTGTCCCTTGATCTTTTATTTAAAGAGGAGATCTAGATTCCCTTATAGTGGGAAGTTTACCTCTGTGTTTCCAAATTCTATCATTCTCTGGGTTCTTAGGTTTGTGTGTGTGTGTGTGTGTGTGTATGTGTGTGGTACGCGGGCCTCTCACTGTTGTGGCCTCTCCCGTTGCGGAGCACAGGCTCTGGACGCGCAGGCTCAGCGACCATGGTTAACGGGCCCAGCCGCTCCGCGGCATGTGGGATCTTCCCAGACCGGGGCACGAACCCGTGTCCCCTGCGTCGGCAAGTGGATTCTCAACCACTGTGCCACCAGGGAAGCCCTGGGTTCTTAGTTTTTTGAGAGTGTGTTTGTGTGTGTATTGCCCTACTGGCATCTATTTTGTGATGCCCAAACAACCTCCAGATTATTTGAACTGAAAATAAAAATGACTATAAAGCTACTTAAGTTTTGTTTGAGAAGCATATTGATACATTTTAGCTCTCTCCTCCACCCTCCAACTGTCTTTGATATATTCAGCCTAGAAGTACCCAAATTCCTTCAGCCCTCCAAAATTTCATGTTTTCTCTTATAAATGACAATTTACTAGTTTTCTTCAGTAAGAAATAGTTTATTTGGGAAGCCTAATATAGCCTAATACAGCAAATACCTTGTTGTCTGTTAGAGAAAAGTATACTAATTAGCAAAAAGCATAAACTGAAATATGGTCTGTATATACTGACCAGATTGGTTTAATACTAGGGTCCTTTGCAACTTTCTTTTGTCTCAAGACTTTTATTCCTGTGCGACAACATCCTGGTAAAAGTTATACAATCTCCTTTAAACTGCCATTTGGAGGGGATAATTATTTTGTAAGACAGAATAGTCTGAAGATGCCCTCTCAGTGACTTTAAATAAAATTGCAATCCAAAAGCTTCTTTATGATTTTCTTTTTTCTTTCTTAGCATATTAAGGTCTCAGGGGATGAAAATGTTAAAGCATGCTATCTCCCCTAACTTCTCGTTTAAGCTTTTATCTTATAGGTAATCATTATCTGAAGTTAAATGGGTTAAGTGATTTTTTTAAATGGCATAAATTGTACTTTCTCTCATAAAGCACTTTTTCAAAGTTAGTTTCTTACAGTAAAGTCAGATAGTGTTGTTAGTAGCCAATTACTATGTGATCTGGTTTTTAAAAATGAGTAAATAATTCAACTTTGTTCTTTATAAAATCCTACTCTTATATCCTCAAATAGTTATATATTAAAGAATATGAAAATTTTAATAACATAAAAAACTAACACTTTCTACCATAATACAGTGAAAAGTGAAGTATTAAAGAAGGAAATTAAAAATTCTCTACAGCAATTTCTCCTCTTCTTTAAAGAACATTTTTTCTCATAAAAAATATCAGTGAGAAAATACTGAAAAACGTATGAAGAAATACCATTCACAATCCTATCAATGTCAACATTTATAAAATACTTCTAGTTTTTTTATTTGCACACACAAATATGTACGTTTATACTCCTGTATGTGTGTTCACACTTGCAAGTGTGTGGGTGTAAAATATTGGATTGCATTTTTGAAGATGGCAGATTACAGATTGCATATTCTGAAGCCTACTTTTATATCTATAAAATAAGCTATGCAATTCTATTTGCATAGAATTGCAAAATTCTATGCAAATAGAATTTTGCCTAGAAATATTTTTTATAAAAACAATATTTCTTATACAAATTTTTTACAAATTTCATCAATTTTATAAAAACATTTTTTTATGATTGTGCAATATTTTGTATTTAATTTTTTAAATAAGATTTGAGAGTATTTTCAGGTTATGTCTATTTTGCTGTTATGCATAGCTCTTCTTTTTCTTTTTTACCCTATAGATTCATTTTTTTGTAGATGAAATGTCAAGGTCTAAGTCAGGTACATTTTTACAATTTTTACTAAATACTGACATATTATACACCAGAAAGATTGATTCAAATCACACTGCCCCAGTGGTTTATGATTCTGTTTCATTGTTCATGTTCATATCTTTTTCTTAAGATTTACTTATTTTTATATCATACATGCCATTCATATTTTGTTTATTAATTATTGCACCCATGTTTCTGTTGAGGTATTTATTGTTTTCCCATTGAGGCATAATATTACTATTTTCTTTAAGTGTTTTATGAGTATTTTTCTCCACTTTTGCAATTTTGTTTTAGTTAACTTACTAAATTTAAAAAAAGTTAAGAATTCTAATAATATCAATGAGTTATTAGTATAAATCTGTTTTTTAAGTTTTTTCAAAATCAGTTCTACCTATTTTGGTTACCCATAATATGTGCATATAGTGTATGTGTTTGTGCAGTATGTGTATACATAAAAAGATAGCTTTATAGACACAGATTGCCTTTAAATCCCCTTTTCTTCCCTTCTTCCACTACTTTCTCCTTGGCTAACCCCCTCTCTCTTTTTCTGCCCTCATTATCATAGTTTCATGATAAAGCAAAATATAGAGGAAACTGAGAAAAAAATATATTTCACATATTTTTTACTGGCCTCATGTTATAATGGGTGTGCTTACTATAAAATTGAATTGTATTTACTTTAAGTATTGAAAACAATCTTTAATGCACCCTAGTTAAGGTTTTTACATAAAGAAAAGGTAAAAAGAAAGAAATTTTAATATTAAAAAATGTACCTTTCAATTTTCTTAATCTAAAATACAATTTTGAAATCAGAAATAAAAAGTATATAATAATCTTTAAAAACTTGGTAGCTTATTCTGTAAAGAGGTATTAGCAAGGATATACAAATGTTAGGAAAGATTGACCCCCATAGGGGTTAAAAATGAAATAATAGAGAAATATACACAATGAAAAGTAGAAATGAAATTGACACCAATAATATAAAATTTAAAATAGTGATATAGAATGAACATATAATTAGACATTTTGTTTCTCACTTTTTGGTTTGCAAGAAAGATGGAATATTCAGTGTATCAGTTCTAAACCAACCCTCAGAACAAGCTGTCTTCCAACAGATAAAATATCCAAAAGAAATAATAAAATTAGGATTGATTTTTTTTTTTTTTTGCATTACGTGGGCCTCTCACTGTTGTGGCCTCTCCCGTTGCAGAGCACAGGCTCCGGACGCGCAGGCTCAGCGGCCATGGCTCACGGGCCCAGCCGCTCCGCGGCATGTGGGATCTTCCCGGACCGGGGCACGAACTCTCGTCCCCTGCATCAGCAGGTGGACTCTCAACCACTGGGCCACCAGGGAAGCCCAGGATTGATTATTTTAATAAATTTATGTTCACTGTTCTTTCTTTCTCCCCTTTCTAATATTATGATCACTGAGTGTTATACTGACATAGATTCTAATTACTGAGTTGGAAGACACTGAAAAATCTTAAACTTTCTCATTTTGTAACTAAGGAAATTGAGACACTGCATGTATAACTTGCTTAAAACCACACTGCAAGTTGTGGAAAACTTCTTTTTTAACCACATATTAGGGGAAAAAAAGACTTTTCAAGGCAGAGCTCAATTAGTTGTCCAATTTTGGGCAGATATATCACTTTTACAACAACTTGAACACAAAATTTCCTTACATGTAATTAATATAATTAATATTATATATACTTCATTATATATGTAATTAACATAATTAACACAACATACTAACAATGACAAAATTAACATAATAGGCTATTTATTTATTTAGAAAATATTTATGAGGCACTAATTATGTGCCAGACTTTGTGACTTATTAAAAAATTAGTCAACGTGTATGTGCACAGGCATTTAGACAATCAAATCAATGCCAACATATTTTCATCAAATTCACTATTTTTGGAAGTTACCATGTGTATTAGTTAAGGTTCTCCAGAGAAACAGAACTAATAGGAGATATATACAGTGACCCCTCAGTATCCTCAGGGAATCAGTTCCAGTACCCCTATGGATACCAAAATCTGAGAAGGCTCAAGTCCCTTATATAAAATGGTATTTGCCTATAACCTAAGCACATCCTCCTACATACTTTAAATCATCTCTAGATTACTTATAATGCCTAATACAATGTAAATGATATTTAAATAGTTGTAAATACAATGTAAATGCAAAGCAAATCCAAAGTTTTCTCTTTGGAACTTTCTGGGAGTTTTTTTTTCTTTTAAACATTTTTGATCTGTGGTTAGTTGAATCCACTGATGCAGAACCTGTGGATACAGCGGGCTGACTATGATATTTACTATAAGGAATTGGCTCACACAGTTATTGAGGTTGACAAGTCCAAAGATCTGCAGTCAGCAAGTTGGTGGCCCAGGAGAGCCTATGGTTTAGTTTCAGTCTGCAGGCTGGTAAGCTCGAGACCCAGGAAGAGCTGAAGTTTCAGTTCAACTGTGTAGGCAGGAGAAAACCATTGTCCCAGCTTGAAGGTAGTCAGGGATGAGGAATTTATTTTTACTCGTAGTGGTGTCAACCTTTTTGTTCTATTCAGGCCTTCAACTGATTGGATAGAACCCACTCACATTATGGAGGACAAATTGCTTTACTCATTCTATTGATTTAAATGTTAAACTCATCTAAAAACAACCCTCATAGACACACCCAAAATAATGTTTGAACAAATGTCTGGGAACCCTATGACCTGATCAAGTTGATACATAAAATTAATCATTACACCGTGTTTTCCTCAACATTTTGCATTATGTCTGCACAACCTTATACCAAGGATGCTATGAAAAGATATAAACAGGATTTAGATGGTGAAGCCTTGTGAAAGGCATATTACCATTAACATCTTTTGAAACACAAAACTTGGTTATGTGACTACTGTATTACTGTAATAATTGGTTAATAAATTACTATAAAAAGTAGGAGAGTGATTGACAATAGAATGATCACCTAATGACTGATATGGGTAGTAACAATCAAACTGATTGATTACTTGGGTCCTTAGGAAGCAAGTATGAATATGAATAAGAAACAGTTTTAAGGACACTGCACTCTATTGAAGAAACCAAAATAAGAGGGCACAGCAGATATAATTTGCTATAGTATGTTGATGATCTTCAAGTCTTTAAAAGCTTCTAATCTCTGTACTTTAAGTGAAAAATTTAAAAGGACATGAACCAAAAGCTCAGTTGTGGAATGGGGCTATGAAATCTGCAGTGAGACAATATCTTTAACTAGATATTCTAGAGGGTTCCTGGAAAGGTTTCAGTTTTTGCCAGGAAGCACACTCCTCTCCATCTTTATCTGAATATCTACAGAAAATTCCTCTTTCTGTACCAGGTGACCCAGGGCAACTGTGTGATACAAAGTGTGCCTTCTTAGCCTTTAAACCAGCTTTCATTGTATTTCTCCCTACACCTTCAGGTGATCTATCCTTTCTGCATTCTCCTTTATCTTTTCCTGCTGCCAGGACAGGTTGTCATGGAATTCATTTATACTTTTCTTATTCCAGATAAATGCTACCAGCAGTTGCCAGGAACTACCTGCCATTAGAAATATCTCATTAGACTTGACAGTGAAAATCTCTCCTACGTGGCAAATGCTAGCTGGTAGACTGTATACTGATGAATCCATTTGAATCCATTTTCAGCCAGTGGGTGAACATGAATTAAGGAACTGGATAGTTCCTAAGAGCTGCCCATTGTATAACTCTCATTACTTTTTTATGGGCTAACCCAGCATGAAAATCATTCATTAGCAATGAACATATTTAATTGTTCTTTCCAGTTCATCCCTTTGTACATTTTAAATAGATTATCCTGGCTGGCTACACACCTGAAATCAAAAAGCAGATGCTGCCTCTAATTGGGAGACTCAGGTAGGGTACTTAAAAAACAAAGAAACACCCTTCTTTTTATTATTTTATGTCAACTTTTGATTGTGTCTGGAACATGATGAAATGAATTAATGAATTAATAAATTGCACACAAGCATTAATAAATAAATTAATGGATGAATGAGTAAAAAATTACACTTCAATGCCCATATTTATTACTAAAAGAAAGAGAACAAAGAAAGGTGATGATATATTTAAAAGGAGGAGTGACTTGTGACTGCAAACAAGCAATTGCAGAAAGAAAACTGGAATCTCAGATTTCTACACTTACTTGAGGCATAGTGGACAGTCAGTGAAAAAATTATAACTCATTTGTTGCCCCATCAGGAAAGAAGGAAGGAAGGAAGGAAAGAAGGAAGAGAGGAAAAGAAGGAGGGAAAGAGGAAGTGGGGGAAAGAATAAAGAATTCATGAAGATTGAAAAAGGCTGTAAAATTCTGAAAGTTCTACAAACGGAAATATAAATACAGAGAAGGTTCTTGTAAACTCATGCAGTATTCAGTATATTGGAATGCTTTACATATTTTGCTGGCAAACATTTGAACTATTGTCATATTATTGTAGGGATTTTTTATTTTTATTTTATTTTTTTTGCGGTACACGGGCCTCTCACTGTTGCGGCCTCTTCCGTTGCGGAGCACAGGCTCCGGGCGCGCAGGCTCAGCGGCCATGGCTCACGGGCCCAGCCGCTCCGCGGCATGTGGGATCTTCCCAGACCGGGGCACGAACCCGTGTTCCCTGCATCGGCAGGCGGACTCCCAACCACTGCACCACCAGAGAAGCCCCAGATTATAGTAGGGATATTTGAACTAAAAGTTTACAACCTTGACATGGCTATAATGGAAAGAGTTTAAACTTCTTTTGGGTTACTCGTTAGTGCTTATGCATTAATTTTAAAAGCTCATCAGTTTCTGTTCTAATGTCAGATATGCTTCTTGAACAAGTTATCTTTAAAGGTACTGTTATTTTTCTATTATACTAATTAACAATAAACAAACCATGGTTCGCAAACAACAACAAAAACTACTTTTAAAAACTATTCCACTTTAAGAATGGAGGAAATTAATGTAATCAAATTTTATGCTCAGATACTTTTGCAGTAAAATTTTAACTTGACAGAAAGTGTTCAAAGTACTAGAAAACCATGTAGTGATAAGTATAGCAAAAATCTGTGTGATGAGTACAGTTGGGTAATCAGTAGTTAAATGAAATTTCGTCAGCTAGTATCACCAAGTTTTCTTCTCTACTGGGAAAAAAAAAAACTTCCTTTTTAACATTGGGGAAAAATACCCTGTAATACATGAAAAATTGAATCACCTGAACCCCAAATTTATTATTTGAAGCGTATACAGAAGTTCTAATACTTAGACACAGAAGGCTGCTGGTAAAGCATCTTCTGTTAGCCTCAGGCTTGCATAAATGGCAGCTGATCAGCATATAGTACTCTTGATGGAGGGAATTAATATGAGCAACATCAACAAATTTGAGGAAGTAGAGTTCCTCAAGCTGAAGAACAAAAGATACACAATATTTCAATAGGTTTTCAAGTACATGTGAGGTTATTTAGCAAAAATAATCATTTTTTTCATCGACTCACTTGGGTAAAAAAAGAAGAGCAGAAATGATAAAACTTAGAATTTCAATTAGATAAGGAACAAATGTTTATAGTAACTGTTACATGCACCTTTCACTTAGCATTTATTTGAGACTCGAAGTTGTTAATTTTATTCTTGTGACAGTTTTCATTACCTCAGGTTGTAAGCTCTTTGAGGCTTGAGATGTTGTTTGTGTGTGTGTTTTGGGGGCAGGGGAGAATAGTGGGTAGGTGTATCTTGATTATAAAATATGTTAAGTAGAAATAACTTTATTTTGGCACTGAGCAATTTCAAGATTCAAAAAATTTCTGGTTTTGGATATATTTTGGATTTACTTTTTGCTTGGGGTAATTTTAAACTTAATATCACCAAAGTGGTACAAAGAATATCTGTAAACCTTTCATCTAAGTCTACCTATTCTTAATATTTTATTTCATTTGCTTTATCATTTATGTTCTCTCTTTCTCTGTCACATACCCTCTTTATATATGTGTATAGAGAGAATTTTTTTTTCTCTATCATTTGAATGTAAATTTTATACATCATAAATTCTTCAGCATAGGATTTCCAGAGATTAGGGATATTCTCTTATATAATCACATTACTGTTGTGCACTTCATAGATCTACATGTATACAATACCTTTGTCTAAACTACTATCCACCTTCAATTTGGTCAGTGATCCCATAATATCCTTTATAGCATTTTTTTCTCTACCAGTACAAGATCTAGTTTAGGTTCTGGTATTACATTTACCAGTCATGTATTTTTAGTCCCTCAATCTGGATCACTTACATATCCTTTCTTTGTCTTTAATGACATTGACATTTTTGGAAAAATATCCTCCCACCTTTTAAAAGATAGAATCTTTCTCATTGCATGTTGGTTTGATATTTGCTTGTCGACTAGACTGTGCTTATGCATTGTCACTCGTATGTTGCATAGTCGATAGATCTAGTCCTTCATTTGGAGCCACACAATGTCCATGTGTCCTCATCAATGGTGTTAATTTTAACATCTCGTCAAGGTGTTGCCCATTTCTCCTTTCTCTGCTGTATAATTATTGTTTTTTCCTTTTCTCTCACTTTTCTTCTCTCCTTTGTACATTCAGTTATTATAAACAAAACTACTAAAAAGAATTTAGGATCTGTTTGCATTCTGCCATTCCACCCTACAGCGCACTCTGACCAAGGGTAAGGGTATATAGCGAAATTCTCTCTTCACAAGTACTTAGATTAGTTTTTCTCAGTTATAGGGTTCACTTGACATATGATTTTAGGGTTCACTTGACATATGATTAGACTCATTTGTTTCAGTTTGCTTGCAGTTTTTTTCCCTTCCCATTCTTATTAATGTAATTAATATTTTAAAATATGTAGGATATTAACATGCTTAAAAAGTCATAACTATACATAATGATATACTCAGAGGAGTATCACTCTTTCTCTTTTCCCTTCCTCCACCTCACCCAGAGTAGTTAAACAACTTCATTTTTTCCGGTTTGTGCTTCTTGTGGTTGCTTGTAATGATAAGCAAGTGAATGTATATTTTCTTATTTTCTGTTCTTTTTATACAGTATATAGCATTACATGTATCTTGTTTTACACTCTGCTGTTTCACTTAAGAGTCTGTCTTGTTAATAGCATCCTTCCTCATTCTTTTTCACAGCAGCATAGCACTCCACTAAATTCACCCACTCTCCTATGCTTGGAGACTTAGGTAGTGTCCAGCATTTTGCAATTACAAATAATGCTTCAGTGAATCACCTTATTCATATGCATATTATTCCTGCATTTTTGTATTTTGGAGGTATATCTTCAGGGTAAGTTCCTGGCAGTAGGACTACTAGATTGAGAGGCAAGTGCAGTATAGTTTGATAGAATATTTTTTTCTTTTTATTTTTTTATTGGAGTAAAATTGCTTTACAAGGTTGTGTTACTTTCTGCTGCACAACGAGGTGAATCAGCTATATGTATACCTATATGCCCTCCCTCTTGGACCTCCCTCCCTTCCTTCCCTCCACATCTAGGTCATCACAGAGCACAGAGCTGAGCTCCCTGTGCCATACAGCAGGTTCCCACTAGCTATCTATTTCACACATGGTAGCATATTTATGTCAAACCTAATCTCCCAATTCGTCCCATCCTTGCCTTACCCTGCTGTGTCCACATGTCCATTCTCTACATCTATGTCTCTATTCTTGCCCTAGGGTTGTGCGTTTTACATTCCAACCAGGAATGTCTGAGATTGCTTCTCCACAGGCTGTCCAACACAGTGGGGATTGTCAAGCTTTTGAATTTTTGCCCATCTGATAGTTTAGAAATGGTATCTCAGAGAAGTTTTAATTACACTTCTCATTGAGAATGAAGATATCTTTTCATATGTTTAGAGAACCCTTTTAGATCTCTTTTTTAATGGATTGTCTGTGCAGAGCATGTCTTTAAAAATATCAGATTATTGATTTAGGAGTGCTTCATCCCTAACTCAAGGACAGATACAGAAAATAGGCAAACATTTAATAAACAAGAATCCAGAAATCAGGATGTCAACAAGACCTCATTCCCTCAGAGACTCTAAGGAGACTCCACTTCTTCTCACTTCCAGCTTCTGGTGGTTGCTAATGTTCCCTGGCTTGGGGCCACATCACTCCAATCTCTGACTCCATCCCAAATCGTCTGTTCCACTTCTGTGTGTGTGATCTCCCCCTGCCTCTCTCTTATAAGGACTCTTGTGAAAGCATTTAGGTCCCACCTGTAAAATCTACAATAATCCTCTCCTCTCAACATCCTTAATTTAATTGCATCTTTCGTTATACAAGATAATACTTACTGTTTTCCCATATATGGTAATATTTACAGTTTCCAAGGATTAGAACATGAACATGTGTTTGGGGAGACACCAATAAGCCTAACATGTATGGATAATCTTAAATAATATAAAGAAGAAGGAGGAGATGGGATTTTTGGTATCAAATATGCTCTGGGTATTTGGAGGGAAGGAACTGTGGGAAACAGGACACAGTTACTCTCTTGTATGTCACTCTCACCACTGTCTGGAAGAGAAGAGTACCTAGACTATCAGAGCATCCAGCTGAATGAGATTTAGTAATTGTTTCTGTGCTTTAACTGGCTTAATCTTTTTGTTGTAATGTGCCCTAATAGCAGAAACTGCATTATAAATTTATAAAAAAATCATAAAAGAATCCATCTGAGGATGTCTGGATTATACAGTAAACACTTTTGAAAAGGAGGAACAACGCACTTTAAAAACGTGAAGCTTCTAATGAGCTTAATTTGTGACCTTGGCAACAATAGCAAACGTGATTGTAAAGCTTTCTAGAAGGGTGAGATCACAGTACTTCAGGCTTGATGATTCAGCTGAAGACACAATTCAGAAATGATGTCATTAAGACTGAACATGTGTTTGAACCACCTTGTACTTATTGCTGTTGTTCTACACAGTTGATCTTAAAAGTCCACCTTTAAATGTCATTGTAAAGGAGAAATGTCATTTCTCCTTTGTTTGGGGATCAGGTCATGCGATTGGTAAAAATGATTGCCTTGAATATTTTCGTAATGCCTGTCCATCAGAAAGTTTTGCCTAGTACTACATATTGTGATTGCAACAAGATGTTATTAGCCATATAGAGATTAATATCACATTTTACAGTATATGCTACAGGCATTTTGGATAAATTGATGAATCATAGAATCTTAGAGTTGGCTGGGAATTCAGAGATAAACGAATACAACCACTCATTTGATTTGATGCTTGAATAGTTTTTCCTACACTCTACTAAGAGGGCAGCTACGTATTGTTGGAATATGTCTAGTTTCAGGGAACTTACTACCTTTCAGAAGAACCCATTTTATTTTAATGGTCCCGCATTAAGAAAAAGTCATCCTACATAAAACATTAAGTTAAATATTTCTTTACATACCTTGCAGACAGATCATTTACCTTTTCCAGTCACCTCTTTTCCAAGCTGACAATCCTGAGGAGTTTCTACAGTTCCTAATGGGTCCCTGTTTCAAGTTATCATTTCAGACCTTGTCTAAACCTATGGATATTGCCAATGCCTCTAAATCTTTAGTAACATTGACTGCAAACAATTTGTGTTTCCATGTTAGATGAAAGTGTGAAGAAAGTATAAAATAAAAGATTGGGAGGGATTTATGGGTTGGGGGCTTTGGCTAGTGTTTTGGGCTTGAAAGGTCTGTGGAATTCCTTAAGATCTTGGACTATTGGTATGTATTTTGCTTAAGTCAGACAAGGAGTCTGTATCATAGAAACTATAAAAATTCAGAAGAGTGTCACGGAAATGAAGCTTAGGAATGTAGCCAACCTTCAGAAAGGAATTAGAACAAGGATCTGTAGAGCTTTAAAACATCCATAAAGTTTGTCCATTCATTCTTTTGTTTTTCTTTCTGACTCTTTATCAGTATCCATCTTATATCTTATTTCCTCTATAGACCTTCTGGTTTGCTTTATCCTTTTTCTCTCTCTGCCGACTGGCTTATGCAACATTCCTGGCTGTCAGTTTTACATGTTTTCTTTAAGATTTTCTCACATCAACCAACTGTCCTTAGTTAGAATTCCTAATCTAAGAAGAGATAAGCCACCTGTCCCAACACAGTTTAGAGCAAGTATTTCCCCCCCTAACCAGTTGGAGCTGAGGGACATGGGAGGGAGCTGAGGGAGCTAGGGACATGGGGTGATGTTATTCAACAACACTCCTGGAAGCTCACGCCTAGATCAGAATCAGACAATTTCAGAAGAAAGTGGATGGCTCTAGACCAGGGCAGACAATCCTCCAAATGTCTACCACAGAGAAGGGCAACTTTAAGTTTCCTGGAGTTTGAGAAAACAAATTTCTGTAGGAGGTAACTATGTTAGAGACTGAGGATACAAAAGCAACCCCTGCGTTGTTTAAGGCTTATTTTCAGCTACTGAAAAAGTGAGAAAGGACATTTAACTTTCTTTTCTTGTCTGCATCAGTTTGGAAAGGGATTCAGAGCAGAGCAAGTTTCCAAAAATAAATTGCATTTTAACTTTTATGAATCTAGTTTGGTGAACTTAGGAGAGGATGGAACCTCAACACATGAATGTCTTAATACATTCCAAGAGTAGATTTGTTTTGTTGGTAATTAGTTTGCATTTTTGTCCCTATATTTATCATATTTCACTAAACTTTAGGTCTTTTACTGTTAAGTTATATTGCAACCTACCTATACTTACCTAGTATTCCTTTGCACAGGCTTGACATTTATCCTGATTGAATTCATGACTTGGCATAGCATTCCAGGTTAACATGACTTTTCTGGATTCTGACTCAGTAATCCAATATGGTAGTTATCCCTTCAGCTTCATGTCAACTGAATATATGATTACATGTCATCAGGTAGTGATAAGGCATTGAAAATAAGGTAGCAACTGTAGTAAAATGATCCTTTGACAGGGTCTTAGAAATCTGTATTCTGATTTCAACTGTGCCATCTATTGCATGAATTTGGGTAAGCCATTTAATTGCATGATGTTCTATCATGTGTAAATGGGGTAATAAACAGTTTAGTAATTATACATGGGAATAGCAGCTAAGAAGTGGGCAACTGATTGAAGTTCTTTATAAATTGGTAACATCATTGAACATCTCTAGTCTTATGTATCAGGAAGTACCAGATGGGATGAATTGCTACAGTTCTTGCCGCAGGGCAGCCTCATCTGAAGGGCCAGTTGAATTTTTCTTTGCAGCTTAAAGAGGATATGAAGTTGCAGCTGTGAAGCACACCTTCACTGGAAAGGCAATTTCCTCTGTACCTAGCATCAAATGTATTTCAGGTGTCAGATGGTGCCTTTAAGGCACTAGTCAGTACATGCATCAAGCCTGTTAAAAGTGATGCCAGTTAAAGGAATTACATTACTTTGATCCTGAGACAGCTCTACTGATTGCAAGGTGGCTTCTATAGTGAATACATGCTGTTTTAACCTGTGCAGCAACCCCATATCTTTCCTTATGTTTTTTTAAACAGTACCCTTGTTTCCCTTCAGGTAACCACTGCTTTTCCATCTCATTTCATGTAGGACCAAACTGTTGTCCCAAAGGACATGACACCCTTGACCAAATAGGGACACGCCCTCACTGACCACAACAAGAAAGAGACAAGCATACAACTCAAGTTAGTTCAACCAGACTTCTTCTCCAGATAATTTAAATATTGAGTAGAATGACAAAGACAAAACCAATTGATACCTAGTCATTAGTTCTTCCATTAGCTCCTGCAGACTGTCCCTTGTTTCTCTCCTTCTCAAGGCCTAGATATTCAACTTTTCTCTTAAAATCTCCAAGCCTCTTCACCCATTTCCAATAACGTCCTGCTTAAGTAGGCTTATGTTGGTTTTTGTTACTTGAGGCTAAATAACTAAAACTAATATATTACATGATTTTAGGAAATGAAGAAATAAGCGTTATAAGAATCAAGAAAATGCAACACGTAGATGGCCTAAGGGACTCTTGCTGAGTTGGAGTCCCCGTGAGTTCTGTGCTTTTCCCATTTATGCCAGGAACACCCAGTATCAGCCCACTGCTCCCATGGTTCCTCGCCGGGGCTCGTCACATAAGCCTCACTTTGTATCTATCCACACCACACCCCTGCACATCCAGTATCAGCCCAGATCAGGCTTTCTCCTGAGTACTGGTTTAGACTTGAAATGATTTCCCTGATCCTAGCTTAGCCCCTGCTTCCTTTTGTTACCGAAAGTGGAGTCTGGCTGCTCACGGCTGAGAAGACAAGTACTTGTGAGACAAGGTTGGTGGAAAGGAAAGTTTGCTTTATTGTGGAGGTCAGCGACCTGGTGGTGGGGAGGGAAGGCTCATGTCCAAAGGCCAACTCCCCCGTTGACAGTCAGTGTGCAAGAGCTTTTATAGGTGGAGGGAGGGGGCTACATGCAGAAACAGCACAGTCAGCTCTGACAGTCATCTTGAAATTGGTCATGCAATGGTCTGTTCAACATCATCTTGATTGTTTTAAGTACAGTTAACCTTCAGTTCCAGGATTGGTTTGTTCCCATTTCTTTGAGGCCAGTTCTCAGAATTGTGGCAGCTTATGTCATGATTACAGTCTGTTCATCATGTAGATAACTTCTTCTACCCAGTGGGGGTTTCAGTATCAAGAAGACAGTTCAAATGATATGGCTCAGAATATTATCTATAGCCCTAGTGGAGGAACTAAAGGTCCTTGACTTTGTTTAGTGACTAAACTATTATTATTTTTGTCTGTTGACTGCTTTCCTTTGCTTCTGCATTTTCTCACTTCTCTGATTAAACTTATTCTTTGGCTAAAGTTTTTCCACACAACGAAGGCAGGCAGAAGACATGGAGGGGAAGGACCATAGGGTCCTGCTCCGTTTCACTTTGGCCAAATTCTTTCCAAATCTCAAACTTATTATTAAAATAAAATTTGACATGTTCTCTGTGCATCTATGAGGGTTCCTAATATTATAAAGATATTTAGTATTTGTTAGAGAACTTTGATCACAGAAAAAATTTTCTTAATGTAACTATAGCAAAAGTCTCCTTAGCATTGCCTAGCCCTGTATGGCATTGAGAAATACACTAGTTATCCATCACTGCATAACATGTTACTCCAAAACTCATTGGGTTGAAACAACAACACATCATCTCACAGTTTCTGTAAGTGTGGAATATGGCCAGAGCTTAGCTGGGTCCTCTGCTTCAGAATCTCTCAAAAGCTGTAGTCAAAATGTCTGCAATATCTGTGGTCTCATTTCAAGGCTCAACTGGGGAAGGATCTACTTCCAAAGTCACTTATATGGTTGTCTGCACGATTCAGTTTCCCAAAGGACTTTGAACTGAGGGCAAGTTCCTCATTGGCTGTTGGCTTCTTGACTTGTTGGCCTCTCCATATGGCATCTGGCTTCATCAGAGTAGGCAAGCCAGAGGGAGGGAGAGAGGGAGGAAGGGAGAGACAGAGGATGAGCAAGTTGGAAGTTATAGTCTTTTATAAGTTAGACTTGGAAGGGATATCCCATCACATTTTGCATGCTCTACTGGTTAGAAGCAAGTCAAGTAGCCTGGCCCACATTGAAGAAGAGATGATTTCACAAGGTTATGAATACCAGGAGTGAGGTCAGGTCAGAATCTGCTTCCATAGGCTTGACGATTTTTTGTTCATTTATCAATATCATACAGTAGCTTAATCACCAAATCACCTTACACTGACAGTGGTAAGGCAGGAAACAACATAGCATTCACTTTACAGTGCCCTCATAATTCTGTTTTCTATGATAGCACCTCTATGCTTGTTGTAAGAAACTTGACATACATTTCATATTCAAATCATCTCACTGCCACTTTCAGTTTCCCTGTAGTGTGTTCCTTTAAAACTCTTAGTGCTACATACTGAAGTAATCATGATACAATGTGCTTTAGACATGTTAGAGAAGAGATTTCTATTTGGTTATGGTGAAATATTGCACAAGGTTCACACTGACAATCAGCTGATCGGTCATTGCCCTCTGTCAGGGAAGATGTAAATGCAGTTAACTTGATTCTATTGGGATGTCAGTGACTCTAGGGCTCACAGTTTTGCTAAGCAGTTGAACATACAGAAGAATTTCCACATTTTTTTCCCCATGCACTATGTAGCCAGTCGTTTTCTTTTCTATCATCATTTTTTTAGGATATTATCTTAATACAACAGTTCTCAGTTCCTCTTAAATCCAATTTTTATATGTCTGATTGCAGAAAGTTAATTGATTGGGTGGTGTGACTGTGTGTGTTTCCTGAATCTTTGTCTGCTTCGTCATGCATAAATCTAAGAATTTCATATTTAGGCAGTTTTTATTTCTAATTATGCTTGTCATTGTTATTGTCAGTGGCCCAGTATATAAATAGGTATTTCACGTGTACTATGCTTTTATAATGATAGAAATGGAAGAGAAAACTTAAAATTTGAATCAATATCCAACTGAGTCATATATAGAATACAAGCATGAAAATAACTCTGTGATGGGAAAGAGAATGGGCATTCTGATTAATTGAACTTTCTAGTTAAAAGAAACCAATATTAGAAGTTATCTAGAGGATATAGTAAATGTTTTCCATTATATCTAGAATTTTCACACTATAGCAATATAAGTTATTAAGCTAGGATATTTTAGAGAAGCTGCTGACATACGTATTGTAATTAACGTTTTTATTAATTCATACTTGTATTATTCACTCATTTAATACACAGTTGTGGACTCCACTATCTGCAAAAGATACCACACTCAGTGCTGATGAGCGTGAATAACACATAGTCCTTGTACTTTAGAAATTCACAGTTTATTTAGATAAAACAAATGTAAATAAACATTTATATTATCTTATACAAAATAGTGATAACAGAAGAATGTAAATGTTATGGAAATTGTTTGGCGCCCAAGTTCTTAAACTTGCATATTTCATTAATCACAAAACTTGTTAAAAGTGGGGTTCAAATAAACTTATTTTGGTAACTATATGCTTGGAAAAACAATATATTATCACAATCAAATCATAAAATGATTTGTTCTTGGATTGGAAGAATCAATGTTGTGGAAATGACTCTGCTACCCAAAGTAATCTTCAGATTCAATTAATTCCTATCAAATTACCAGTGGCATTTTTTACAGAACTAGAACAAAAAAACTTAAAATTTGTATGGAGACACAAAAGACCCCGAATAGCCAAACAGTCTTGAGGGAAAAAAATAGAGCTGGGGGAATCAGACTCCCTGACTTCAGATTATACTACAAAGCTACAGTAATCAAGACAATATGGTACTGGCACAAAAACAGAAATATAGATCAATCGAATAGGATAGAAAGCCCAGAGATAAACCCATGCACCTATGGTCAACTAATCTATGACAAAGGAGGCAAGGATACAATGGAGAAAAGACAGCCTCTTCAATAAGTGGTGCTGGGAAACCTGGACAGCTACATGTAAAAGAATGAAATTAGAACACTCCCTAATCCCATACACAAAAATAAACTCAAAACGCAGTAGAGACCTAAATGTATGACCAGACACTATAAAACTCTTAGAGGAAAACATAGGAAGAACACTCTGACATAAATCACTACAAGATCTTTTTTGACACACCTCCTAGAGAAATGGAGATAAAAACAAAAATAACCATTGGGACCTAATGAAACTTAAAAGCTTTTGCACAGCAAAGGAAACTATAAAGAAAATGAAAAGACAACCCTCAGAATGGGAGAAAATATTTGCAAATGAATCAGCGGACAAAGGATTAATCTCCAAAATATATAAATAGCTTGCGCAGCTCAATATTGAAAAAACAAACAGCCCAATGAAAAAATGGGCAGAAGACCTAAATAGACATCTCTCCAAAGAAGACATACAGATGGCCAAGAGCACATGAAAAGCTTCTCAATATCACTAATTATTAGAGAAATGCAAATCAAAACTACAATGAGGTATCACCTCACACCAGTTAGAATGGGCATCATCAGGAAATCTACAAACAACAAACGCTGGAGAGGGTGTGGAGAAAAGGGAACCCTCTTGCACTGTTGGTGGGAATGTAAATTGATACAGCCACTGTGGAGAACAGTATGGAGGTTCCTTAAAAAACTAAAAATAGAATTACCATATGACCCAGCAAGCCCACTACTGGGCATATAACCAGAGAAAATCATAATTCAAAGAGACACATGCACCCCAATGTTCATTGAAGCCCTATTTACAATAGCCAGGTCATGGAAGCAACCTAAATGCCCATCGACAGATGGATGGATAAAGAAGATGTGGTGCATATATTCAATGGAATATTACTCAGCCATAAAAAGGAATAAAATTGGGTCATTTTCAGAGATGTGGATGGACCTAGAGTCTGTCATGCAGAGTGAAGTAAGTCAGAAAGAGAAAAACAAATATCGTAGATTAACACATATTTGTGTAATCTAGAAAAATGGTATGGATGTAGTGGTTTGCAAGGCAGAAATAGAGACACAGATGTAGAGAACAAATGTATGGACACCAAGGGAGGAAAGTCGGGAGGTGGGTGAGGGAGTGGTGGGATGAATTGGGAGATTAGGATTGACATATATACACTAATATGTATAAAATAGATAACTAATAAGAACCTGCTTCATAAAAAATAAATAAAATAAAAATTTTAAAAAGAAAAAGCAAAAATATATAAGGACATATAGTTCACTTAGTGAGGTCAATTAGTCTTTACTGAGGAACTGACAACTGAGCAGAAATCTGAAAGATGAGTAGGATGAGGTGGAAGGGAATAGAAGTGTAGACTAAAGAAACAGCATGTGCAAAGTCCTTCTGACAGGAGGGAGTCTAACAGTTATGGGTGACTGAAATAAAGCCAGTGAAAGTAGAGCAGAAAGAATAAGGGAGAGGAAGTATATTCAGAAATCAACAAATGTGTTCCTCAGAGTACACATAAAGCTATAGGACATGTTATGATCACTTAGGGAAATGCTCAGAGAGAGAAGAAATATGTACTCAGAAGTGCCCTAAGACACGCCAACACCTAAAGTCTAGGTAGAGGGGGTTAATCCTGCAAGTGTTAAGAGGGACAACCAGACAGATAATCAGGAAACATAATGTCCAAGGGAATATATAATTCAAGGGAATAGAGTGTTTCCAGAAGGAGGAATTGATCAACAGTGCTGAATGCTGTTGAGGCAACAAGAGACTTTAAGGATAGAAAACTGGAAATTGTCAGTGTCTCTAATAAGATATAAGTTGGTACAAAATAAAGGCAGAGGCCAAAATGGAATGAGTTGAGGAAAAAGTAAAGAGTGAATAAACGAAGGCAGAAAATATAAACAACTCTCCCTAGAAGTTGGTAGATAGAGGGGAGGAAATAGACTGGGTTGTAGCCAGAAGTGCTTGACTGGTTGAGTTAAGATACTTTTAAAATGTGAATGACTTGATTGTGTAAAGAAACACACACACACACACACAAAATCCCAGGAACTCCACTCCTAAGTATACATCCAAAAGAACTGAAAACTGATACTGAAACAATTTCTGTACTTGCATGTCCAAAACAGCTCTATTCTTAACAGTTAAAAGATGGAAACAGCCCAAATGTTCATCAACACATGAGTGGATAAACAAATGGTGATATAGAGATATGATGGGCTATTTTTCAGCCATAAAAACAAATGAAGTGCTGATATATGCTACAACATGAATTAACCACGAAGACATTATGTTAAGTAAAAGAAGCCCAATGTAAAATATTACAATATGTATCATTCTTTCTATATGAAGTATTCAGAATAGGTATTACATAGATACAGAATGAATATCTGTGGTTGCCAGGAACTGTGGGAAAGGGGGAATGAGAAACAACTGATTACTGGGTACAGGGTTTCCTATTGGAGTTATGAAAATGTTTTGGAACTAGATAGAGTTAGTGATTATACAATATTGTGAATGTACTAAATGCTACTGAATTGTTCACACAATGGTTAATTTTATATTGTGTTAATTTCACCTTGATTAAAAAATAATCAGTGATAAAGATCTAACTTAGCAGGAGATATTAAGTATGCAAGAAAGAAAAGATGTGTCAAAATACAAAATTCCTAAGACAGAAGGATGAAGTTGCAGGGAAATTACAGTTTATTTTTGAAGTTATCTGTATTTTTCCAAGTTCCATTTTAGCCTAATATTACTTGGAATTTTAGATAAATACAAAGGACATAAATACCTGGATATGCTCCTCTGCATGTTTGCCAGGAAGAGTATATACGCTTAATGGCAATTGCACCTCTCTTTCTCATTTTACATACTTTAGTCTTTCCAACAGTTAAGATCTATTAAATGCTATCCAGGTTTTAATCCTGGCTTTACGACTAGCTGTATCAATTTGGAAAAGTAATTTACTATCGCTTTGCCTCAGTTTCCCTCTCTGTAAAATAGACATGATAAATGTACCTAACTCAGAGTGTTACCTTGAAGAATCAATGAAATAATGCCTGTAAAGGATTTAGCACAAAGCCTGGCACATAGTGAATGCCCAATAAAATTAGATATTGTTATAATCATTATTATTTTTTTTTATTTTATTTTTATTTTTGCAGTACGTGGGCCTCTCACTGTTGTGGCCTCTCCCGTTGCGGAGCACAGGCTCCGGACGCACAGGCTTAGTGGCCATGGCTCACGGGTCCAGCCGCTTCGCGGCATGTGGGATCTTCCCGGACCGGAGCATGAACCCGTGTCCCCTGCATCAACAGGTGGACTCTCAACCACTGAGCCACCAGGGAAACCCAATCATTATTATTATTAATCATACATAGTTGAAAACAGTATTATTAACCCACCATGCTTAAAATCTGTCATAACACATTTCCCCCAAAGATGTCTCTGGCAGTAAGCATTTTATCCGTTTTGTGTCCAGTAGCCCTTGAGAATTAGGTAGGACAAGGTATTTGTTTGTCTTTTACGTCAGAGGCATGAAAAACTTGTTATCTAAGTGGAGATCTACCTCACTTTTTGAACTCATTGTTACTGTCTGGAACCAGCTAAGCTAGCACTAAACATAAATAGATTCTAAAGCTATTATGAGATGCTACATGTTAATAATATGCTGACTTATTCTCTGAGGATTACTAAACAAATAATATGAATAACCGATGTATTATTTTAATGATTAAATATTATAGTCTTCACCTAATCTTCTCTATAATCAGAATACAAATATGGTCCAGAAGTCAGTCAGCAAAACCTCTGCCCTTTACTTGGTCTGACCCCAGTGTAAACGTAAGCCTAGACAACTTACTGCCTGGTATGCAGTCTTGCAAACCCCAGCAGCCATTGCTCAATACAATAATTCAACAACAGTGTAAGTTACTGCAAGAAATACCATTTATTTGTGTACTTGTAATGCTTTGACCTTATGCCAGGACTACTTCAAGCTATGAAATAAAAATACATAGCACAAACTGTAAAAAAAAAAAAAAAAAGAGAGAGAGAGACAGGGAGTAAGAAAAAGGAAAAATTATAGTCTTCAGATGTTTGGCATTTTCTGTGAATCTCAACAAAAAAAAAAGATGGATTTTTTTTTCCCAAGTAAACTTCAGATGAATTAACACCCATCTTGTGTTTCTGTTTGAATTGAAAAAAAAATCTATTAGTTTGGCTTCCTGGGGATAAAAGCAAGTCCATCTAAATAAGTAGATTAATCTAAAAAGAAAGGAAAGCTTGAGAGAGAGAGGATCTATTGGGTAAATTGAGAATTAGTTATTCTTTCAGTCTACATTAGCCTTTGAGAAGTCAATGTTAGAAGCTGTCATCAGAAAAAGCATTCAAATTGCAGTAGAATTTGCATTTGCATCACTTCTCATTTTGCCAAATAGAGAATCTTAATATTATAAACTTCTTTTTTAGCATCGTTCCATGATATGAACACATTTTACTCTTAAGAAAACTAGTGTAGTGGTTTAGAACATAAATTCTGAAGAGATACTACCCAGGTTCACCATGGATTCAAATTCCAACTCATGAAATTTCTCCATGGCGTTTCTGTGAGGATTAAGTGAATTAATACATCCAGTTAGTTATAACAGTGCCTGGCATCTAGTAAGTATTCAATTATTGTTAGCTATCATTTTGTATTGTTTGTTTTTTTGAAAATTGTTGTTTAACCAGAAAATAAGGCATGATTCAAGAGAAAGGGTAGAGACTGATGAATCATTTTTTACTTTGAAAAGTAAGGTGAGAAATATGACCATGTAAAACCTTTCTCAACCAAGAGCTATTAAGGAAACTAGGTGGTTCTTTGGGACTTGTATTTTGTAACTCAATTTAGAGGGAAACCAAAACAAACCACAAAACACACATATCTGCATTCCTTTTATGAAAATTGTTTTAAATAACTCAAAATGTAAATTATTCTTTTTCTGTATATTCGCATTGGACTACCTTGATCATTAATCAGGGAGTGTAAGAAATCTGGATTGATGTCTAAGCTGACTTTGGGGAAAAAGAAAAATTAGTCCCGCTTGTCACCATTATTTCCTTATTTACTTTGAGAGTAGAGATTATACTTAACAACACATAAAATTTGTCATTTATAAGTTAATATTTGATCTAGTAATTTTTAATGTTAGGAATTCATCAATGTACATTAAAAAGTTCATATTTAAACATATGCACAGGATGTTTGATGCAGCATTTTTAATAGCACATCCTGGAAATGACTTAAATGTTCATCAGTAGAGATTAATTAGCTCAGTTCTGGTACCTGTCTGTACAATAGAAGATTACTCTACATTAAAAGAAATGTCATAGACCTTAATGCATTACCATAGAAATTGCCACAAAGTATATTATTTTTAAAAATGCAAGATGCAGAAATGTCTGTAAAGTGATCCATCAGGCCACGCACAAGTGTGTGTATGTGTGCACACATAGAGGAAGCTCTCTGCAAATTAGCTTTATTAACAGTGTTTGGGGATGAGAATATTGGGCTTTTCACATTATATTCCATACCTCTTGATAATTCTGATCATTTGTAATGTCAGCAATATCTGAGTGATGCCATCATGGGCCATTTAAATTTTTTATTATTTCTCTGTATTTAAAAATAGTAATTGGGCTTCCCTGGTGGTGCAGTGGTTAAGAATCCGCCTGCCAATGCAGGGGACACGGGTTCAAGCCCTGGTCTGGGAAGATCCCACATGCCGTGGAGCAACTAAGCCCATGTGCCACAACTACTGAGCCTGCACTCTAGAGCCCATGAGCCACAACTACTGAGCCCGCATACCAAAACTACTGAAGCCTGCGCGCCTAGAGCCTGTGCTCTGCAACAAGAGAAGCCACCGCAATGAGAAGCCCACGCACCGCAATGAAGAGTAAATCCTGCTCGCCGCAACTAGAGGAAGCCCGCGTGCAGCAACAAAAACCCGACACAGCCAAAAATAAATAAATAAAATAACTAAATTTATATTAAAAAATAGTAACAAATTCTATTTTAGGGTAACATATTGAACATTTGGGTAAAATAAGACATTTTCCTTAGTACATCTGTATTACTGTGTACCCTTCCTATTTTTGTCTATTGCAGTTATGTGCTTATTAATTTTTATCCTCCTTTAAACTGTGAGCTGTGCAGAGCTATGAAAATTTAACATAGCATCTAATATTTAATAAATGTTATATGATCTAAAATACACAAAAGGGCAGGCTTTAAAATAAAATATATATGAATTTAAGTTTTAATTTCTCCCATATCTAGCTGATATTCATGGATATGTTACATGACACTGAATTTCCAGGAAAATAAAATTAAGATAACAATAATTCCTATTTTATGGAACTTTAGTAATGATTGCATGATACACCATTTTTTAAAAAGAATACCACTGTTATTGTCACATAGGAAGTCTTTGATACAATTAAGATCTCTTTCTGATTTCCCTTTTCCCAATCGTCATTTAATAATCTTCTATAAGCCACCAGGTTCTCCTTGCAAACATTTCAACACATTTATTTTTTATATCTAGTCAATTTCCTGTTGGACTGAGAAAGAAGTGAAAAAAATCAAAAGATAAGCTGACAGAAGATGTGGAAATTTCCCTTCTATCCATAGGCAGAAGAGAGTGGGCTAAGGGAAATTAATTTTTAAAATATTTTTCCTCTAGGAATTTTTATCATTTATTATGCATATAAATATATGCTTAAGCAGAAAAAGAATATGATGTACCAACTTTGCTTCCAAAGGAGATCCAAGCAGTGGCAGGCAATACGAGTAATTTGAGAGAACAGTCCAAAAAACTTTATATAGAATAATATATAATCCAATTATAGAGATTCAAGTCATTGCTGTTAGTGTGAAAGAATCATAGTTACTTTCATAGCCACCATATTATTTACTACTTTGGATTCCTCAAGGTGAAGCGTTAAGGGAAATGGCCTTCTGGAGATTTTGTTGTTGTTGTTCATGGACATGGGGGTCAGTTTGTCTTTGTTTCATTTTATTCTAAATTTATTTCTTCATTTGCTTTTAAGTTGGGTTCAGAATTTAAGCTTCAGCTACAAGCTAAGAAGTTCTTTTTTTTCAATGTAGAATTAAATCATGAATTTAGACTAATAGCCTCTTTGCAATATTGCCATTGCCCAGTGGACTAATTACAAAGCCACAAACAGTAGGAAAGATAAGAAAATGCAGTTACTCGTGTATTTGGAGTGTTGCAATTTGGCATCCAGCTCCAAAGTGGATGTTTACACAGTAGCTGTCTTTAATATCCTTTTCCAATAGGTTATATATTCCTTCTGACTTGAGTATCTCATCCTATATACAGTGCGCTAAACAAACAGCTGCTAACCTATGCATAATTAAACATATTTTACAAGGTACTTTAGATATTGTAAACATATCCATTCGTTCATTTGCAGTGAATTGTGCCACCGCCTGTTATTGGATTTGAGGAGGTCATCTGATCATAGTGAAGTTTAATGAAATCTGAAGACTGGCTAGAAAAGTCTTAACCATAACCACTTGCTATCTATTGAAATATATTGGGAACCACAGATTGTATCATCATGAAATTTTCACACATGGTGGAATTCCATTTGTTAACAGTCACAGAGGGTGATACTTGGCATTTGAAACCCCACCACCGTATTAAACTCATTATTATGTGAATTGATAATATCTAGTACATGTTTTTTTTTTCTAATGGCTTACTGTTGGTTGTGATTTTTATTAAAGTCATCCAATTTTGATATTTTTTAATTGAATAGTCCACTTCCTCTTTTTAGGTGTGTGTTCTATAGAATGACAAATAATAGTCTGAGTCATTACTATTTGTGAGATCAGATCACATGCTACTACATATCTCAAGTTTGCTTTATACAAGGTCATGGTTGGTAGTTAGGAAGGACTCAAATGAAGCCAGCAAGATAGAAAAACTTTTCCTATGGGTGTGCTCTAACATGCCCAAGAATTTGGAAAGTGGCTTCAAAAGACCTGAGTTAAAATCCCTGTTCCACAACTTCTGAGCTTAATGGTTTGGAGGATATTCATTCATTCTGTCAGTCAGTAACATTTACACAGTGGTTACTGTGAGCCCAGCACTGTTCTAGACACTGGGGAAATAGCAGTGGACTAAGCAAAGTGCATTACTTAAGAGACTCACAGACAAGTGTAAGAAACAGACAAGGACAGTTAAATAGCAAGTACAGTGAACCTCCAAAAGGAAGACCTAATCTTGTGGGGTTGGATGAAGCATGTCTAAGAGAAGATGTCCAGGTTGAAGCCAAAGAATGAACGGGCCATTTGGGAGGGGGGAATTCAGAGAAGCAAATTTGCCAGAGTAGGGACAGCATCTGTGGATTCCTACAGACTGACCTCTTTGCTTGAGAAATTGAGGTAAAGCCTGGTTGCTCTACATAGTGGGTGGATGGGCCGGAAGGGGCAGTTATGTCCAAATCCTAAAGGGACTTGAAAAGAATGTCAGAATTTTGGATTTTTTCCTAAGAGCATTGCTTAGCCTTTCTAAATGCCAATTCACTCAGCTATAAATTAAGATAATAGTACCTAATCTCATGAGATTTTTATAAAGATTATACAAGGTATATATATATATATAATTAGAAACAAAGCCTGGCACATTATAAATATTTTATAATAGTAGCTATTATTCATTTCCTTAAGACTGTTGTTACTAGAATTCTTATTAAATAAGCCAATTTGTGGGTAGGGCAGAGTAAGGGTCAGGAGGGTATCAGGGTGGGTAGATCAGTGTTCCTTGGGAGCCTATTTGCTAATGAACAACAGCACAACTAGATAATTTCCAGGAGATATCAAACAGGAAGAAAGAAGAAGCAAGCAGGTATCATAGCTCTAAACGGGTATGACCCAGAACAGTCTTTCTCAATCAGGAGCTATTTTGCTTCCCAGAAGACATTAGGCGATCTGGAGACCATATTGCTTGACAACCCTGGAGGGTGGGTGTAATGGATAGAAACCAGGGCTGCTGCTAATATCCTACAATGCGCAGGACAGCCACGCACAACAAAGAACTGGCAACAGTACTGCGTCTGGGAACTCCTCACCTAGAACATGCCAGCCAAAGTGGGAACAGGGGCCATAGCTGACATAAGGTGCCAAAGATGAGTTTATGTCTGTGAAGCTATCTCCTTATTACAGGGTTGTCTCTATCCTTTGCCTTTTCTGTCCTCTGTTATACTGGAATACAAAGTAAACATCATATGGTGAATTACATGTAGTTTGCTCTTCTCAAAGCTGCTAAAACATATATAGCTTCTCTAGCTAATCAGTTTCAGCAAACCTCTGCAGTGGGTGGTAATTGTAGCTGACAATAGTAATCATGTGTTCCTGAAGTAGCAGTGAAGAAACACCAAGATGATGTTGGGAGTGTCAAATCTGTGATTTAGGTGGGGCGGTGTCCAACAGCTGCAAGCAATATTGGTAGAACATCCAAATTAAACAAAACCAGTTTTTAAAAGAATGTATAGTTAATACAATATGCATAATCTGGAGAAAATTAATTTAACAAACTTTCTTACTTATCGAGACTAAACTAAGGGCTCCTAGAGTCAATACATGTTATTGATTGTACTATAGCATTCTGTTTCCAATCTGAATTTCCTTAGGGATTTCTCTATTTCTCTGTGATATTGCCTTAATTCGATGTCAAGTAGAGTAGTGGCTGGAAGTGCCCATGTTTTATCATTTCTAATTTCAATACTGAGTAAGAACAAATCCTTCTGCAGTGTTTTATGTGTAAAATTTGTTGTTTATAACTTTAAAAAATAATTTTGTGTGCTAATTAGCTTAAGAAGTCCAGAATATGTTTTAAATATAAACACTTGAAATTAGTAAATATGTTCTAATAATGTGTGTAAGAATCAGATACCTGTATATTAATTTTTGTCTGAGTGCAATTTAATTTTGAATGAGGCATGTCCTTAAATGAGGGTTACTGGAATCTGTTAAATTCACACTTTACTTTTCACAGCACATAGGTGATTAGACTCTCTCCCAGATGAAAAGGGGGTTAGTATTTAGCAAATTTCATAGTTCAAGTGAAAGTTAGAAAATATAAAATAATTATAGCTTTTAAAAGCTTAAAAACAATTGTGTTTTAACCTTATAATTCAGAAGTAGTGAAAACAATAACATATCATATTGGGGTCTGAGATAACCAAGTTAAAGGCACAAGATCCAGGGTAGTATTTTAAAATACCAATCTGATCATGTCATTCCTCTACTTAACATCTTTCCATGCTTTCTCATTACTCTTGGTGAAAAAAAAACAAATTCCCTAACATAGCCTAGTGTCTGGTATAGTCTTTTTCTACTTCTCCATTCCCCCTCACCCCAAATGCCTTACTGCCACAGGGCCTTTATACATGCTCTTCCCTTTGCCCGAGTCTCATTTCAATTGCTCCTTTATGCTAATCTTTCACTTAATCACTCAAAGTCAAATCTCTAATTAATACATACTCAGGGAACCTTGATCTCTCTTCTATAGTCCTATCTCAGTGGTCATTTTTCTATGTATTTATGTGCTAATTTCATGTATGGAGCAGCCAAGAGTTACAGCCATTTTTAGAATCAATTTATCACAGATTTACAGGGTTTACCAGTCTTATTTCCCAGTCATCCCATGTGATGGCACGTTTGTGGTAAAGATGATGAGCCCACAAGATAAAAGACTAATAATTATAAATATGACTTATGTTTGTATAGAGCTTGATATCTTACTAAGCCTATTCTAAGTCTTATTCTCATTTGATCATTGCAATAATCCCATGAGGAATGTGGGAAAGTTATTTATTCAGCAAACATTTTAAGCATCTATTATGATGCTGAGTGCTAGGGATACCAATATAAAAAGAAGCAGCCTACCTTCAGGGAGATCCTCTTTTGGAGGGGAGAGGAGATACACAAAGAACAGTAATAGAGGGTAATTAAGGCTAGGTCAGAGTAAGAAAAGATTGGTGCATGAATGAGAACAGGAAGTGGTTAATTCTGCCTGAGGACAGTAAAGAAGTGAGAAGAGCATTGCAAGCAGAGGAAACAACATGAATAAATGAACATGAAACCGTGTATCATTTGCGTTGCAGAGAACTCAGATGAAGAGAGATACTGGTAGAAGATGGCATAGCTCCATCCATCTTGGTCTCCTTTGCATTTCTCTGTGTTGACTCCATTCTCAGGCAGGCTCTCCTATGCTTGTGGCAAGCAGTTCCAATCTCACATGTTGTCCCCTCAAAATTTCCAATAAGGTTCTCGAAATTGTGTTTCATGGGCTCCACATGGGTGAATGAACGACTCTTCTCAGGAGTAGGCAATGTTATGTTAGGATTGACCACTTCTGATTAAAAAGTTCATTTCAAAAGTCAGATCCAGATTAGATGGTCCAAATCACATGTGTTAAAGCAGGAGTTCTCAAATATGAGCAAACATTAGACTCCGCTGGAGGGTTTATTAACACACATATGCTGGCCTGCACTCCCTGGAGTGTCTGATTCAGCAGGTCAGGATCACATTCATAAGTTTCTAGGCAATGCTGATGCTGCCCATTCAGGGCCACGCTTTGAAAACCACTACCCTTGAGAACTGGAAGGATAGTTTCCCATGAAAAATCTGTGACCTGAAGATGCACACTGGATTCCAGCCTAGCTTAAACTACATAATTAAACTGTAACTGTCTATGCAAATTTGGAAGCCCACAGCAACTGCTTGCATTTCAGCTCTTTTCCTTTCCCCTTTACCTTTTCTACTTCACTTATCAGTAGCTTCATAATTCTTTTCTGGCTACACAAGTTTGGTCACTTTCAAGCACCAGATCTTTACCATTCTGAATCAAAATGTACTTTTTATGTTTTCCTCCGAAGAACCTGATTCAAAGGTCTGATGGTTGAATAGCCATTAAAACCACAAAACAGATCCAGAGTTCTTCGGTTAAGGGCCCTGTTTTCGCTGTTTATGTGGCCTTGGACATGTTACTTAACATCAGTGTTCCTCAGTTTCCTCATATGTATAATGTTCATAATAGTATTTAATAATAATAACTGCATTGTAAGTATTGTTCAATGAGTTCAATTAATTCAATGAGTTAATATTTTTAAAGTACTTAGAACAGCTCCTGACATATAGGTAAGGCCTGTGTAAGCCTTAGTTCTTATTAAAAAGTGTCCATTGTCAATGGCTTTAAATAATTACAATTGATAGATTTTAGAAGAGAAAGGGTTCTGAAACACTCACAGAACTGAATCCCTTTTTTGAACATTCTGTACACCTACGTACAGAAAATCAAATGATCTGGCAAAGGTAAAGAGGTGGTTAGTAGCTCAGAACTCATGTTTCTTAGGCCCTTGCTACTATACCATGTCTTACTTCTTTCTAATAAAGCATGAATTCTCATGGAAAGACCATGAATTTCAGAGTCACATGTTTAGAATTCCATTTTTTCCATGTTCTCTCCAAATAATCATTTGTAAATTGTTACTCTTTTGTAGCTTCTGTTTTCTTATTTTTGAAATGAGATTAAAAACAGGTTTTTTGTGGGGCCTAAATAAAGAAAAGTGTGTGAAGTGCCCTAGCACAGTGCCTGGGGAAATATCAGTTTGTTGGTAAATATTTTGTTTCTTTCCTGTCTTCTATTTCCTTAAATAATCCTATTGCATCTAAGCAGGAACTTTTGCCTGTTATGACAATAAGATGACTAATAGTAGAAATTATAGACTGTATGTAGACTATATGAATGTGATGGAGAAAATATTCTCCTACAAGATGGCTTTCAACACTTTACCAAGCACTTCTGTCTATGACTATCCACTTGGGCTATCTACAGAACTGATGAGTAAAAGTGTTAATGGCTACCATTTATAGAATGTTTTTTCATGTACCTGGCATTGTGCTAAGTCTTTGTCATGCAGTAATCTCTGTATTTCTCATCCCAATCCTAGGAAGTTAGGCCAGTTTTGCAAGAGACAGAATTTTATTGTCAAGTCTGAATGTCTTCAAAGCTCTTATGTGACTTGGCTTCAATCTAATTTATTAGGACCTTTGTGCCATGTAAGAGTTGAACGGAGGGCAGAGTGTATGGACCTTGACTGAAATGACTGACATGCTATTTTGAAATGAATTCAATTTTAGTTTTTGTGTGGCTTCACATATATCCAGACTTCTTCTTTGGGATGGTGTGGGGAAGGCTGAATATACTCATCCTGAAGACACCCCTCCCTATATGGCCCATTCTCTTTTATATACTGTCCTGTATCTGGTGTGGAAAATTGGACTGTGTTTGTCCTTGGAATATGCTATGTTTTTTCTTGCCTCTGGGTTTGCCAGAAAGGTTTTCTCCTCTCTCTAGCTGTTTTTCTCCACCTTCTCCATTTGCCTAAATCTGACAGATTCTTCAGACTAGCTCAATTGCCTTCCTTCGTGAAGACCTGCCTGGGTTTACAGTGCATTAATCACATTCTCAGAGTTCTAAATTGCTAAATATCTTTTTAAATATTTATTGTACAATTGATACATGTATAACTTTGAAAAGTAAAATAGAATAAGCAAAAAGAATGAAAACAATCACTTGCAGTTTCACCAGTAAGAAGAAAGTTGTGGGAGGAGCTTCAAGATGGCGGAAGAGTAAGACGCGAGGTCGCCTTCCTCTCCACAAATACATCAGAAATACATCTACATGTGGAACAACTCCTACAGAACACCTACTGAACGCTGGCAGAAGACCTCAGACCTACCAAAAGGCAAGAAACTCCCCATGTACCCGGGTAGGGCAAAAGAAAAAACAGAGACAAAGAATAGGGATGGGACCTGCACCAGTGGGAGGGAGCTGTGAAGGAGGAAAGGTGTTCACACACTAAAAGCCCCTTCACGGGCGGAGACTGCAGGTGGCCGAAGGGGGGAAGCTTTGGAGCTGCAGAGGAGAGCGCAGCAACAGGGTGCGGAGGATAAAGCGGGGAGATTCCTGCACAGAGGATCAGTGCTGACCAGCACGCACCCGCCGAGAGGCTTGTCTGCTCACCCGCCGGGGCGGGCGGGGGCAGGGAGCTGAGGCTTGGGCTTCAGTCGGATCGTAGGGAGAGGCCTGGGGTTGGCGGCGTGAACACAGCCTGAAGGGGTTAGTGCACCACGACTAGCCTAACCGGGAGGGAGTCCGGGAGAAGTCTGGAGCTGCCGAAGAGGCAAGAGACTTTTTCTTCCCTCTTTGTTTAATGGTGGGTGAGGAGAGGGGATAAAGCGCGCCGCTTTAAGAAGCTCCAGAGATGGGCGCAAGCCGCGGCTATCAGCGCGGACCCCAGAGACGGGCATGAGACGCTAAGGCCGCTGCTGCCGCCACCAAACAGCGTGTGTGTAAGCACAGGTCACTCTCCACACCTCCCCGCCCAGGAGCCTGTACAGCCCGCCACTGCCAGGGTCCCGGGATCCAGGGACAACTTCCCGGGAAGAACACCGGCGCGCCTCAGGCTGGTGCAACGTCATGCTGGCCTCTGCCACTGCAGGCTCGCCCCACATCCGTACCCCACCCTCCCCCCCGGCCCGAGTGAGCCAGAGCCCCCGAATCAGGTGCTCCTTTACCCCGTCCTGTCTGAGAGAAGAACAGACGCCCTCAGGTGACCTACACGCAGATGCGGGTTCAAATCCAAAGCTGAAACCCCGGGAAGTGTGTGAACAAAGAAGAGAAAGGGAAATCTCTCCCAGCAGCCTCAGGAGCACCGGATTAAATCTCCACAATCAACTTGATGTACCCTGCATCTGTGGAATACCTGAATAGAAAATGAATCATCCCAAATCGAGGAGGTGGACTTTGGGAGCAACAATATATATATTTTGTTCCCCTTTTTTCTTTTTGTGTGTATGTGTATGCTTCTGTGTGTGATTTTGTCTGTATAGCTTTGCTTTTACCATTTGTCCTAGGGTTCTATTTTTTTTTTACTTAAATTTTTTTTTCTTAATAATTATTTTTTATTTTAATAACTTTATTTTGTTTTATTTTATTTTATCTTCTTCTTTCTTTTTCATCTCCTTTTTCTTCTGAGCTGTGTGTAGGACAGGCTCTTGGTGCTCCACCCTGGCGTCAGGGCTGTGCCACTGAGGTGGGAGAGTGACGTTCAGGACACTGGTCCACAAGAGACCTCCCAGCTCCACGTAATATTAAATGGCACAAATCTCCCAGAGATCTCTATCTCAACACCAAGACCCAGCTCCACTCAACGACCAGCAAGCTACAGTGCTGGACACCCTATGCCAAACAACTAGCAAGACAGGAACAAAAGCCCATCCATTAGCACACAGGCTGCCTAAAATCATAATAAGGCCACAGACACCCAAAACACACCACCAGACGTGGACCTGCCCACCAGAAAGACAAGATCCAGGCTCATCCACCTGAACACAGGCACTAGTGCCCTCCACCAGGAAGCCTACACAGCCCACTGAACCAACCTTAGCCACTGGGGACAGACACCAAAAACAACGGAATCTATGAACCTGCAGCCTGTGAAACGGAGACCCCAAATACAATAAAGCAAAATGAGAAGACAGAGAAACACACAGCAGATGAAGGAGCAAGGCAGAAACCCACCAGACCTAACAAATGAAGAGGAAATAGTCAGTCTACCTGAAAAAGAATTCAGAATAATGATAAAGATGATCCAAAATCTTGGAAAAAGAATGGAGAAAATATAAGAAACGGTTAACAAGGACCGAGAAGAACTAAAGAGCAAACAAACAGAGATGAACAACACAATAAATAAAATTTAAAATTCTCTAGAAGGGATGAATTATAGAATAACTGAGACAGAAAACGGTTAAGTGACCTGGAAGGTAAAATACTGGAAATAACTACTGTAGAGCAGAATAAAGAAAAAAGAAAAGAATTGAGGACAATATCAGAGAGCTCTGGGACAACAGTAAATGCACCAACATTCGAATTATAGGGGTCCCAGAAGAAGAAGAGAAAAAGCAAGGGTCTGAGAAAATATTTGAAGAGATTATAGTTGAAAACTTCCCTAATATGGGAAAGAAAATAGTTAATAAAGTCCAGGAAGCACAGAGAGGCCCATACAGGATGAAACCAAGGAGAAACATGCCAAGACACATATTAATCAAACTATGAAAAATTAAATACAAAGAATAAATATTAAAACCAGCAAAGGAAAAACAATAAGTAACACATAAGGGAATCCCCATAAGGTTAACAGCTGATCCTCCAGCAGAAACTCTTCAAGCCAAAAGGGAGTGGCATGACATATTTAAAGTGATGAAAGGGAAAAACCTACAACCAAGATTACTCTACCCAGCAAGGATATCATTCAGATTTCATTGAGAAATTAAAAGCTTTACAGACAAGCAAAAGCTGAGAGAGTTCAGAACCACCAAACCAGCTTTACACCAAATGCTAAAGGAACTTCTCTAGTTAGGAAACACAAGACAAGGAAAAGACCTACAATACTAAAACCAAAACAATTAAGAAAATGTAATAGGAACATACATATTGATAATTACCTTAAATGTAAATGCATTAAACACTCCAACCAAAAGACATAGACTGGCTGAATGGATACAAAAACAAGACCTGTATATATGGTGTCTACAAGAGACCCACTTCAGACCTAGGGACACACATAGAATGAAAGTGAGGGGATGGAAAAAGATACTCCATGCAAATGGAAATCAAAAGAAAGCTGGAGTAGCAATATTCATATCAGATGAAATAGACTTTAAAATGAAGAATATTACAAGAGACAAGGAAGGACACTACATAATGATCAAGGGATCAATCCAAGAAGAATATATAAAAATTATAAATATATATGCACCCAACATAGGTGCATGCACCTCAATACATAAAGCAACTGCTAACAACTATAAAAGAGGAAATTGACAGTAACACAATCATAGTAGGGGACTTTAACACCCCACTTTCACCAATGGACAGACCATCCAAAATGAAAATAAATAAGGAAACACAAGCTTTAAATGACACATTAAACAAGATGGACTTAATTGATATTTATAGGACATTCCATCCAAAAATAACAGAATACACATTCTTCTCAAGTGCTCATTTGTCATTCCCCAGAATAGATCATCTTGGGTCACAAATCAAGCCTTGGTATTTAAGAAAATTGAAATCGTATCAAGTATCTTTTCCAACCACAATTCTATGAGACTAGGTATCAGTTACAGGAAAAAATCTGTAAGAAATACAAACACATGGAGGTTAAACAACACACTACTTAGTAACCAAGAGATCACTGAAGAAATCAAAGAGGAAATCAAAAACTGCCTAGAAACAAATGACAATGAAAACACGAGCCAAAACCCATGGGATGCAGCAAAAGCAGTCTAAGAGGAAAGTTTATAGCTATAAAAGCCTACCTTAAGAAACAAGAAATATCTCAAACAACCTAACCTTACACCTAAAGCAATTAGAGAACGAAGAACAAAAAAACCCCAAAGTTAGCAGAAGGAAAGAAATCATAAAGATCACATGAGAAATAAATGAAGAAAATAATAGCAAAGATCAGTAAAACTAAAAGCTGGTTCTTTCAGTAGATAAATAAAATTGATAAACCATTAGCCAGACTTATCAAAAAAAAAAAAGGGAGAAAACTCAAATCAATAGAATTAGAAATGAAAAAGGAGATGTAACAACTGACTCTGCAGAAATACAAAAGATTATTAGAGATTACTACAAGCAACTGTATGCTAATAAAATGGACAACCTGGAAGAAATGGACAAATTCTTAGAAATGCACAAGCTGCCGAGACTGAACCAGGATGAAATAGAAAATATGAACAGACCAATCACAAGCACTGAAATTGAAACTGTGATTAAAAATCTTCCAACAAACAAAAGCCCAGGCCCAGATGGACTCACAGGTGAATTCTATCAAACATTTAGAGAAGAACTAACACCTATCCTTCTCAAACTCTTCCAAAATATAGCAGAGGGAGGAACACTCCGAAACTCAGTCTACAAGGCCACCATCACTCTGATACCAAAACCAGACAAAGATGTCACAAAGAAAAACTACAGGCCAATATCACTGATGAACATAGATGCAAAAATCCTCAACAAAATACTAGCAAACAGAATCCAACAGCACATTAAAAGGATCATACATTATGATCAAGTGGGGTTTATCCCAGGAATTTAAGGATTCTTCAATATACGCAAATCAATCAACGTGATACACCATATTAACAAATTGAAGGAGAAAAACCATATGATCCTCTCAATAGATGCAGAGAAAGCTTTTGACAAAATTCAACACCCATTTATGACAAAAATCCTCCAGAAAGTAGGCATAAAGGGAACTTTCCTCAATATAATAAAGGCCATATATGACAAATCCACAGCCAACATCATCCTCAATGGTGAAAAACTGAAACCATTTCCACTAAGATCGGGAAGAAGACAAGGTTGCCCACTCTCACCACTATTATTCAACATAGTTTTGGAAGTTTTAGCCACAGGAATCAGAGAAGAAAAAGAAATAAAAGGAATCCAGTTCAGAAAAGAGGAAGTAATACTGTCACTGTTTGCAGATGACATGATACTATACATAGAGAATCCTAAAGATGCTACTGGAAAAGTAATAGAGATAATCAGTGAATTTGGTAAAGTAGCAGGATACAAAATTAATGCGCAGAAATATCTTGCATTCCTATACACTAATGATGAAAAATCTGAAAGTGAAATTAAGAAAACACTCCTATTTACCATTGCAACAAAAAGAATAAAATATCTAGGAATAAACCTACCTAAGGAGACAAAAGACCTGTATGCAGAAAACTATAAGACACTGATGAAAGAAATTAAAGATGATACAAATAGATGGAGAGTTATACCATGTTCTTGGATTGGAAGAATCAACATGGTGAAAAATGACTCTACTACCCAAAGCAATCTACAGATTCATTGCAATCCCTATCATACTACCACTGGCATTTTTCACAGAAGTAGAACAAAAAATTTCACAATTTGTATGGAAACACAAAAGACCCCGAATAGCCAAAGCAATCTTGAGAAAGAAAAACGGAGCTGGAGGAATCAGGCTCCCTCACTTCAGACTATACTACAAAGCTACCGTAATCAAGATAGTACGGTACTGGCACAAAAACAGAAATATAGATCAATGGAACAGGATAGAAAGCCCAGAGATAAACCCACGCACATATGGTCACCTTATCTTTGGTAAAGGAGGCAAGAATATACAGTGGAGAAAAGAAGGCCTTTTCAATAAGTCGTCCTGGGAAAACTGGACAGCTACATGTAAAAGAATGAAATTAGAACACTCCCTACACCATACACAAAAATAAACTCAAAATGGGTTAAAGACCTAAATGTAAGGCCAGACACCATCAATCTCTTAGAGGAAAACATAGGCAGAACACTCTATGACATAAATCAGAGCAAGACCCTTTTGACACACTTTCTAGAGAAATGGAAATAAAAATAAACAAATGGGACCTAATGAAACTTAAAAGCTTTTGCATAGCAAAGGAAACCATAAACAAGATGAAAAGACAGCCCTCAGAATGGGAGAAAATATTTGCAAATGAAACAACTGACAAAGGTATAATCTCCAAAACATACAAGCAACTCATTCAGCTCAGTATCAAAAAAACAAATAACCCAATCCAAAAATGGTTAAAAGACCTGAGTAGACATTTCTCCAAACAAGATATACAGATTGCCAACAAACACATGAAAGAATGATCAACATCATTAATCATTAGAGAAATGCAAATCAAAACTACAATGAGATATCATCTCACAGTGGTCAGAGTGGCCATCATCAAAAAATGTACAAAGAATAAATGCTGGAGAGGGTGTGTGGAAAGCCATAAAAAGGAACGAAACTGAGTTATTTGTAGTGAAGTGGATGGACCTAGAGACTGTCATACAGAGTGAAGTAAGTCAAAAAGAGGAAAAACAAGTATCGTATGCTAACACACATATATGGAATCTTAAAAAAGAAAATGGTCAGAAGAACCTAGGGGCAAGACAGGAATAAAGTTGCACCCCTACTAGAGAATGGACTTGAGGATACAGGAAGGGGGAAGGGTAAGCTTGGACAAAGTGAGAGAGTGGCATGGACATATATACAATGTCAAACATAAAAGAGATAGCTAGTGGGAAGCAGCTGAATAGCACAGGGAGGTCAGCTCGGTGCTTTGTGACATCCTAGAGGGGTGGGATAGGGAGGGAGGGAGATGCAAGAGGGAAGAGATGTGGGGACATATGTATATGTATAACTGATTAACTTTGTTATAAAGCAGAAACTGACACACCATTGTAAAGCAATTATACTCTAATATAGTTGTTAAAACATTTAAAAAGAGAAAAAGTTGTGTTCACATTTTGCATATAAGAACATGTGTAAGAGTAAAGAAATATAAGTATATATATATACATACATATGTGTATATATTTATGTGTGTTTGAAAATTATATTACATCTTTTATCGTGTACCTTGCTCATTTGCTGAACATTACACTATAAAATAATATGTTACAAATATGACTATTATCTTTCCCTCTGTGTATTTACCTGAGTATTATTAGGTACAAGTCCTTTATGAGGCATTCTAAAGTAATGAATAAGTAGCAAGACGTGACTAGTTTCCTGTCCACTGATTTATTATGATCTTGAGCAAATTACTTATTCTGTTATTTTTTGTGAAAAATATTTAACTTAAAGGGTTTTTTTGAGGATTAGATGAAATAATGCAAATAAGATATGTAGCATAGTGCCTGGCACATAATAAGTATTGATAAACATTAATCATTAATATCATTCCCATTACCAGTATTTTTTTATTCATTCAACATATGACAGCTATGTGTCTAAAAATCTACTAGATCTAACTTGTAGGAGTTTAAAATCTATTTAAGTTATTGTCACTCAATAACGCTATTTCCACAATTGGCAGTGGGGTATGATGGATAAGCATGTTGCAAATTAGAACAGCCAAGAGTTCAGTCTTAACAATGAGGCAGTGATACCAAAAGAATCACAGAGAACAAAATTTCCTATATCTCGATAAAGATTTTACAATGAGCTATCTTGCAACCTGAGGAATTTTTTTTTTTTTTAATCTTCCAGAGTCTATAGTAAAAAAACAAAAACCAAAATAGCTCTGTCATGTCTAGCCACTGTCAATTAATGCCTGGAATTGGATTAACCACCAGAAAACCAATTCAAGTAATGCGAGACTCACCAGCTGTCATGCAGGGTTAGTTTCCTTGGAGGGACCGCATACATATCTTGTTGCCAGGGAAAACAACCTATAACATCATCTTTTTTCAGGGCACGGGTAAATCCTGCCTCATCCTTACAAAACCTTCAGACTTCCAAGAGGCCAGAGGGTACAGATTAAAATTCATGCTTAGCAGAAACAGCTTCCATGCTCCTCGACACACTCTTGTACACAGTATTCAAAAGAGAATCCCGAGAACTTAGCTATTGTCAGCTCTGCATATGAACTCTGTTCATGTACAAGCATAGAGCAGCTAGTGTTTTACAAAGGGCAGTGGTGGTTACATTTAAAGAACTCCCTGTTATCAGAAATCCCTATGTTTGTATTCCTTTTGTGAGAGCCATAAATAAAATGTGTCTGCTCCATTCTTAAGCATTTGTTGTCAGGTTGGGAAAGCAACGGTGGGGGGTAAGTTTTTTTTTTTAAAAAAAACTTCTAATAGATCTTTATTGGAGTATAATTTCTTCACAGTACTGTGTTAGTTTCTGTTGTACAACAAAGTGAATCAGCCATATGCATACATATATCCCCCATCCCCTCCCTCTTGTGTCTCCCTCCCAACCCTCCAACAACCTTGTGTGCATCTGTGTGAGTGTGTGTGTATGTGTGTGTGTGTGTATGTATGTATGTGTGTTTCCCAAAGACCAGAAAACCAAAGGAGACTATTAAAAGAAAATCTTAAAGCAAATCTGTGGGTTATTAGACCCAGCTGGGTTTTTACTGATTGTGTTCCACTAGATTATTTGACTAGAAACACCTGTTGTTTTCTCTGCAGAGCCGTTGGGCAGAGAAGGGGTGCAGTTGGAGCATACCGATTAGAACACGTGGCTGGTGCTGTGAACCCTGGTAAGTCGTAGTAAAGCAAAAGTGTAAATACTGGAGTATGACTTCTTTGTCAGTTCCATGCTACTTTTGGAGAATATTTGGCATTTGCTTCCTTGCATTTGGCATTATAGACTATTTTAATAATGTTTACATCTTGTTCTTCTCCCTATCTCAACAAGCTGTTAAGAGAAGTTACATTTAAACAAGCATCCCTGCATCTTTTGCTGCTACTTGAAGAGGGTAGCAGGCTGTTCCCCAGAATAGTATGTAAAAGGTCTTCTCCAAATAAACTACTTTAATGCTAAGCAAAATGCCACATATATAAAATAGGTAATGCTGGATTATGTAAAATGCTTTTTTAAAGGAAGAGGGAAAAGGATTTAGCATCAAGTAAATCTGTCAGCTTGGGGAGTTCCAAAAATAATCATAAAGGTAGTTTGAACTGCTTAATATTGCGATTACTATTTACTTCTTCAACTTAGTCTCTATTATCTTATGAAAGAATCTTAATAATAATTTATTTGACTCTCCGGGGGCTGGTGGCCATATCGTGAGTAGATATTTAAAGAGCCTTCGAAGACCTAATTTAGTCTTTGTATCACACACTTTTACTTACTGCTTATCCACTTCCAAATACCTCCAAAATCAAGATTTCTCAAGAAAACCTTTTTCTGCATTAGTGTTAAGGCGTTGGCCTGCAGTACGGAAATGTCTTGAGTTAAACGTATCAAGAGAAAACAAAGCAAATGTGCTTTGTTCTTAGCAAGCTTGCTTAATCTTTCAGATACGTAAAGATGAATCAGAAAACAATATGAAACAGCTCATCTTCTTAATTGGAATCATAGAATGAATGTTGGAGTAAAAAAGTACTTTAGAGAATATCCAGTCTAGACCCTTCTTTTGTTATTTGAGAAAAATAAAGGTTCGGAATGCTAAAGCAGCTGATGTAAGACCCACAAGAAGGTATCTGACAGCAGAAAAACAATCCAATCGAGAGCTGAGTGCTTTATAATTCCAGTTTCATTTTACCATTCTAGCACTTATTACCTAATCATAAGAAACAACTGAGAGAACTCTTAAAAATACAGATACCAAGAATTCTCCCTTCAAAGACCTGTGTCAATAGCAATGGAATTGGACCTGAGAATCTGCATTTTGACACGTCCCCTGAGAAATTCTTGCAATTCAGAAATAGGGAAAACTTTGCACTGTGCCATTCTGTCTTCAAAGATCAAATACCATTACTTACCACTTAAGCCTGTATAAAAATTTCTAACATATATCATTATGAGTTTATTTTTAAATTGTCTATATTTATATTTGAGACTTTGGGGAAGCCTTACATTGAGACTTGTGTGGTATCCATTTATAAGTCAATTTTCCTGGAATCTGCTTTTATATTTATGGTATTTATACGTCTGTCTTCTGTAATATTGCTATTTCTTAGAGTCCATCTAGAGCTTTGACCATTCAATCAACATTCTATTTAGTAAGATATTGAATCCAGAGAAACAGTCCCATCTGAGATGTGCTGTAGGAGCTAACGTCAGGCAGAAGCAGTTAAAATACTTGGCAACTGTCTGAACTATGCTTGCCTTGTATGAATTTCCTAGAGATAAGGCAACCTGTGCCCTGGCAAGAGATTAGCATTTATTTATTGTTTTTTTTTAATCACTTCCCCACAAAAAAGCACAGGTTAAAATGTGTTCACTGCTGTCATTGGTGCTAATTGTGAACTTTACTGGAAAATGGCAACTTTTATAGTCAGTTTGTGAAAAGGCTTTAACAGATACTGCCTTTAATCGCTACAGTTTTGGCAGTGCCAATTATATTCAGGTACTAGATTCAATGCCCAGAAAGTTCTCCTCTAAGTCAAATGAGTTGAGGGTACCTGCAGTCATTTAAATAGACAAGTTAGACTTTGAGGTAATTTTTAGGGAAAAATAACGACAAATGGACAAGAGTTGCAAATGATTCCTTTAAAAAGACAGACTTAGCCTGTAAACTCACATGATTTATTTTAGCAATTTCAGCTAACTTGCTGTGTACTCAACTGTGTGAATTGTGCTTTTATACCATTTCATTTGACAATTAAAATGGAAAAAGCTATTGTTTGTATTTTCTATAGTGCCATCAATGTACACTGCACTGAATAATAGTCAGGGCACTGCAAACAAAAGCTCTGCCCTGTGGACCTTACAATCGAGCAGCATGATACAGTGCAGAACAATACAATTCAGAACAAGCATGTGGTGATTAACAACCTTTCTAAGTGGCATTCTTTGCAGAATAGGAAGGTTTTTTTTCCTAAATCAGTGGGGGTGGGGGGCGGTGGTGGACAGATGTACATTAACTGAGAAGCAGTTTCATCTATAGGGCCTTTGGCAGAAGACACAAATCAGCCTTGGGTTAACAGGCCAAGAAGGAATGAAGATTAGGAGGATGGTATAATCAGTAATTAAAGATTCCAGGGCAGGCTATCTCTGTACTGAATGGAGAAGTGGGGATCTCCTGGAAATAACAAGGGTAGCCACGTTATAAAGAAGAAAATAGGAAGCAAGGTATTTAAAAAAGAGTCCCTTTCTAGTGTCTCAGGAAAGGAGATTGGTTTGAGAGCATTCACGGAGAGCAGACAGGGACAAGAATGTGGGATGTGTGCTTCAAAACTTGAAATTTTACTTGAGCTGCACAGAGATTCTGGCCTGCATTTGATAAATGAATTCGTAGTTGGTTATAGAAGCAGAAATGGTGCTGTTTAGCTAGAATTCTATGTTCAGAGGTCATGGATCCAGAGCAATGGCTATGTGAATTCAGACACATTTGGAACATAAATCCAGAGTTCAGTTTTGTGTGTTGTATATGTATGTAAGATAGAGAAACTACTGGAAGCAAGAAGCTATTTATTTTCACTCTAGTAATAATGGCTAAACTTTACTGAGTACCCCACTGTTCTCAATGCTACTTGTATTATCTCCTTCATTCCTCACAGCTGTTATTACTTCACAGAACTGTTATAAACTCCATTTCACAGAACAGTGCATTGAGGCACACCAAGACTAGGTAACTTCTGAAACCAGATACTCTGGCTTCAAAGCCGGTGCTCTAACCACTGTGCTGTAAATTGCTCTCAAAATTCCTGGTTCCCATTCCCAAGAAAACCCCTCCTTGATGGAATCCTCCTGTATTTTCAGGAAAGTTAGGGAACACTAATATCTTTTGTGATTGTGTAATCCCATATATCATTCTCCCTATAGGGTCAGCATTCTGCTCAAATCCACTATAAGAATTGGTAAATTAGGATGAGTAAGGTAATATTGTTTGTGTCAAGTACAATAAATTTAGTATCTGCAAATCTAGATAAAATAATAACAGATAGAGATGAACACCGTGAATCCACTCAGCCCCCATAAAAGAATAGTGTAAAACTGGGAAATAAAACATGTAATAGATGAAAGTTTGAGCCAACAAAAAATATTAGCAAATGACAGCCTGAGTTCAACAGTATGACATCCAAATAAATTATAGCTACATATAGAACTTAAATAACTTTCCTATTGTTTATCCCAGATGTAGCAATACCAAAGATGTTTCTTGATGTGCAGAGATCCTTTATCTTGCTTTCTATTTTGTGTGTTTATCTTTGTCTCACCCAAACTATTTCTTTATCCCAGGAGCCTTCATACAATTCTGAAATATAAATTATTTTAGGTAATATTTTATTTTAAAATACAGTAGGTCCTAGAGCATCATTTGCTTCAGATAGGAGGTCAGGAAAACCAACCTGTGCTGTGAGAATTATTATGACAATCCTAAAGGAGTTGAGATCACTAGTTTAAGAACTTGAGAGCAAAAATTCCAAGGACATTTAAGTAGCTTCTTTCACATTAAGTGTAAACTTACATGACATCTGTGTTCCTTGAGCTCGGATAACAAAATTTCTTCAAGTCTTCTCAACCCCTAACAAATGGTTCACCAAATAAGCAAAAAATGAAGGAGAACACACTAAATTTTATTAAATGCTATATTTGCACAACCATTTCTAAAACTCTTAAAATGATTTCAAGTAGACATGCATTATTTAGCTTTTAACTGTAATAATGTAGGTCAGAGTCATTATAGGGGAAAAAAAAAAGCTAAGAAGAATTTAAGGGCCCAAAGCAGATTTTGCTTCAACTGATACGGATTCAGATGTATGAGGCCTATGTTGGGTTAATCTCATTTCATAAACATTACTATCAGTTTGGGGTTCTTTCTTGATCTAACTCTTTTTATTTCTCCATCTTCTTCAACTATTCCTTCTCCTAGGCTAAAAAGTTTATCAGATCTTTACCTAAAACAGAAACAACAAAGCTACTGTGTTTCATTTCAGACAACAGTGGCGTCCCTCTCTCTTCAAAGCTAAAATACTCGAAAGAAGGGCCTGCATTTCTTTTTTTTGCAATGCATTCCTTCAGTCTCTGAAATAGGGGTCTGCCCTACGCCTCCACTGAAATATCCCTTTCAAATATAATTAATTCTTCATTTTTCATCTTGTTTTCCATAAATTGAGATATAATTTATATTCATTGAAAAAGCAGAGAGTCCTAAATATTTTTGAAAATATGTACACTGTATAAACCACATGCCTTTGTAGTGTGTTTGCCTCATTCCAGATCATTCCCTCATGCCACCTTATAGGTGCAATGAAAGAAATCAGAACTGTTATTGCCTCTGGCAGGATGGAAAATGCGTTCTGATTTCTTTCATCGTAGATTATTTTTTCCTTTTGTAGAACTTAAGGTAAATGAAATTTTACAGTGTGTACTCTTTCATATCTGGCTTCTTTGATTCCATATAATATTTTGGAGTTTCATCAACGTTGTTATATGTAATAGAAGTTCATTCTGTTTTACTATTAGGTGCTTCCTCTTAAATAATCATACCTCAACTTATTAATCAATTCTTTTGTTTTTGTATATTTGGATTGTTTCCAGTTTAGGGCCGTTATGAGTAAAGCTGTTATGAGCATTCCTGCACATGTCTCCTTGTGAACATGTTTTCATTTCTCTTGGGTAAATGCCTAGGAACAGGATTGCTGAATCATAGGGTAGGTATATATTTAACTTTAGGAGAAACCTCCAAACAATTTTCCAAAGTGGTTGCACCATTTTGTAGCCCCACCAGTAATGAATAAAAGTTCTGATTACCCCATATATTAACAACATTTAGTATTTTCAATCTTTTTAATTTTAGCTTATAGGTACAATATCTACATGTGATATTAATTTACATTTTCCTAATGACTAAAGATCTTGAGTACTTCTTGATTTTATTGTTAATTTGTGAAGTGTCCGTTCAAGAATTTTGCCCATTTTTATTGAGTTGTTTATTATTTTGTTTGTTATTATTACTGTTTATTTATTTGTAGGAATAAACCTCATTCCATACTCAGAAATTAATTCAAAATGAAGTATGGAATGAAGCATAAAAGTTATAAAAATTGCAAACTATTAGAAGAAAACGTAGGAAAATATCTTCACAACATAGACAGAAATTTCTTAGTGGGACAGAGAAAGCACTATCCATAAAATAAAATACTGCTATATTAGATTTCATAAAAATTAAAAGCCTCTGCTCATCAAGAGTCACCATTAAGAAAATGAATAGGCGAGCCACAGACTGAGAGAAAATATTCAAATTGAATATATCTGACAAGTTCTTGTATGAACAATATATACATAACTAAACTAATGATCTTTTAATTATTAAATGTATGGCCTTTTCATTTCTTCCTCCTTTGGCTTCTTTTTTCACATCATTTGCCCCGTTTGACCGGCCACTTCTTAAAAATGGATTTGTCTTAGTTGTTGTTATTCTTCTAGTTGTTGTTATTCTTCTACTTTGTTCATTTTTTATTCTCTCTAATTCATCTATTTTAATCATTTTCACTGCATTTCTTTGAATTGTTTTCTGATGTGTTATGCAGGATCATCTCCCTAGTTGTCTACTCTTTTCAGTCTAACTTATCCCCTGGGTGGTCTAAATTCTTTTTTTTTTTTTTTTTGGCCAGATAAATGTTAGCTATTTATTTATTTTTATTTTTTTTTTTAACATCTTTATTGGAGTATAATTGTTTTACAATAGTGTGTTAGTTTTCCCTCTACAACAAACTAAATCAGTTATACATACACACATGCTCCCACATCTCCTCCCTCTTGCATCACCCTCTCTCCCACCCTCCCTATCCCACCCCCTCAGGCGGTCACAAAGCACAGAGGTGATCTCCCTGTGCTATGCAGCAGCTTCCCACCAGCTATCTAATTTACATTTGATAGTGTATAAATGTCCCTGCCACTCCCCTGGGTGGTCTAAATTCTTGCCACTAACAGTGTGATCCAGCAGCCAGCAGCATCAGCGTTTGTGAGCTCTTTAGACTTGTAGAACCCACACACAGGACCCACTGCATCAGATCTGCATTTTAACATCCCCATTATAGGTGATTCCTATAAATACACATTAAAGCTTAAGAAAAAGTAGTATTGGAACTTATATCTATGGTTTCAGCTGTCTCCTCTGCTGATAATTCTTACATATTTAGTACATGCCATTCTAATATGGTCCAGATTTACATCTTAGCAAGTCAAGTGCTTCCAGATGGCTGATATCTAAGTATGTATGTAAAACACAATATGGAGGTGAAATCAAATAATTTTTATCTAACAATATTAATGACTAATTTTTTTTTAAGTAAAGAGACCTTGCATAAAAATAAAATGGTGTTTCAATATTCAGTTTTTAATTCTATAAGGCATGGAGGGCATAGACTGAATGATTATGGGAATAATAGAAAAGAAAAATGTAAAAAATAAATAAATAATATAGTAAAATATGATCAAGCAATAAATAGGGATAACATACATTAACTCCCTAAAAGAAAGATAATTATTTATAATCTTCCATCCTAAATAATCTTAGAGTTCAAAACTCAAACAACTTTTCCTGCGTGCAGCCAGCTTAGCAACTCACCTACAGGAGAGGAAAATAAAATGCTATGGATTTTGCACACACCTGGTATATGATGTCAGAATATCATCAGATTTTTATTCCATCAAATAATATTCATCAACAAAAACTAAAAGTTACGTTTTTATTCAGCTACTCCCAGTCACCATGAGAGCAAGCCATTTAACTCAGATGAGAGGAAAAAATGCAAAAGATTTGATTTCTATCATATAAAGACTAAAAATCACTATTGAATTGTTAATACTGAATTACACATATCCCATAGGTACTGAGTACAATGACAGTTAAATTTTTAGTGAAAATATTTTGTTTCATCGCAAATGTCACAACATCTTCAAAGTCATGTCACAAAAAGGACTTTTCCTCACTATTTCTCTAAGGTAAAAACCCAAATTCATGCATCCCACTTTGAGAAAGATTTTTCAGGTGAAGTTTTATGTCACTCATGGCTCCTTTGCTTTAAAAAAAAAAGGACAAATTAATCATCATACTTTAGCTTGATTCTTGGCTAAGTACATAGGATAAAATATCAGTAAGCATGACTGAAATATGTTGTTGGTTCCATTGTATTTATGGTAATAATAATGTCATTAGATAACATTCATAGAGAGTTTCTATGTGCCTCACTTTATTGTCATTATCCCATCAAATTTATACAACAGCCCTTTGAGGTTTAGAGAGTTATAGTGACTTTCTTAAGATCTCATAGCTATCAATAAGTGGTGCTGGGAAAACTGGACAGGTACATGTAAAAGTATGAAATTAGAACACTCCCTAACACCATACACAAAAATAAACTCAAAATGGATTAAAGACCTAAATGTAAGACCAGACACTATCAAACTCTTAGAGGAGAACATAGGCAGAACACTCTATGACATAAATCACAGCAAGATCATTTTTGACCCACCTCCTGGAGAAATGGAAATAAAAGCAAAAATGAACAAATGGGACCTAATGAAACTTAAAAGCTTTTGCACAGCAAAGGAAACCATAAACAAGACCAAAAGACAACCGTCAGAATGGGAGAAAATATTTGCAAATGAAGCAACTGACAAAGGATTAATCTCCAAAATTTACAAGCAGCTCATGCAGCACAATATCATAAAAACAAAAAACCCAATCTAAAAATGGGCAGAAGATCTAAATAGACATTTCTCCAAGAAGATATACAGATTGCCAACAAACACATGAAAGAATACTCAACATCATTAATCGTTAGAGAAATGCAAATCAAAAGTACAATGAGATATCATCTCACACCAGTCAGAATGGCCATCGTCAAAAAAATCTACAAAATAAATGCTGGAGAAGGTGTGGAGAAAAGGGAACCCTCTTGCTCTGTTGGTGGGAATGTAAATGGATACAACCACTATGGAGAACAGTATGGAGGTTCCTTAAAAAACTACAAATAGAACTACCATATGACCCAGCAATCCCACTACTGGGCATACCTGAGAAAACCATAATTCAAAAAGAGTCATGTACCAAAATGTTCATTGCAGCTCTGTTTACAATAGCCAGGACATGGAAGCAACCTAAGTGCCCATCAACAGATGAATGGATAAAGAAGGTGTGGCACATATATACAATGGAATATTACTCAACCTTAAAAAGAAATGAAATTGAGTTATTTGTAGTGATGTGGATGGACCTAGATTCTGTCATACAGAGTGAAGTAAGTCAGAAAGAGAAAAATACCGTATGAACATATGTGTATGTATAACTGATTCACTTTGTTATAAAGCAGAAACTAACACACCATTGTAAAGTAATTATACTCCAATAAAGATGTTAAAAATTTTTTTAAAAAAATCTCATAGCTAGGGAAATCCAACTCAGGATATCAGAAATCCTACTCAGGAATTCCAGTCAATGTTATTAACTACTCTAACATAGGGGTGTAGAAATTTGTCTTTTTTTTTCCCCCTGGGGTATCCTATGTGAAGAAGTAACCAAAAAAAAAAAAAAAAAAAAAAAAAGGAAATCTATCCCCTCAGCCCTCTGGAGAGGGTAAATTTTCTGCTCTGTAGGTCAGAAGGAGAGAATTAGTCAGAGAAATAATAAAAATGATGACAACTATGTCAGCTCTATGGAATAGAGGAAAATGAATTACTTCATGGCATCAGGGCGCATTTGGAAAGAAGGACTTCTAGGAATCCTGGAAAGAAATTTTATTTCTAAGTAGTGTGTGATTCTCTTCCATGCCCCAGCATTAGGTCAAGAAGTACCTGCTCACTCTAAATAGGGGCAGATATCCACACGTCTCTCTTTCTCTTTCTCTCAAACTTCAGCATTAGTATGGACCCCAAATTTACCACTTGTACAACTAGACACATGAGTATTTCCAGCTGAGAAAATGAATTTTTCACATACTGCTGGAATCCTAACCCTGAGCAGACACAGCATCCTCCCAGCATAGAGGCTTTCTGAGTGAAATCAGCACTGCTGTCAGGATCCACATTTTCAATCTATATTCATGCACACGGCATCATATCTTCTTGGGGAGGGCATTGTCATACAGTCAAAGCTAATGTTCTGGCAGACTTTTATCTTGCTAGTCTATCATTACAATCCCAACTGAACCAGAAGGCCTCGGGGGTTTTCTGTTGCTCTCAGTCAATCAGTATGGCAGAAACCAACTTTTCGTAACACACTGATCCAAAGGAGGCAGTCACTGCATGGGTTTTCCACTTTCAGCATCTTTTTCTCTTCCTACATAAGAAATCTGGAATTATTAATTGGGAAAAAATGAGAAGCATTAGGTTTGCAGTACTTGACCAGGAGAGAAGTTTCACTTATTGTTTATAAATTTATAGTCTTCTCTGGAGCTGCTACCTAATAAACTGCTGCTAAAATTAAAGTTCCAGAAGAGCTTTTTGAGCTGTACACTGTTAGCTGCATCTCCTTCAGGAGTCAGTATTTAGATTTTGAAGGGGAATATGACCCTAATAATGTGAAATGTATATACAGCTGGTTATATGGATGTGTGTGTGTGTGTGTGTGTGTGTGTGTGTGTGTATTACAATGTGTACATTTCCCCATGACTGGAGCCTTCCTTCATTATTATTTTTAAATTTTTTGTGGGCATTATTTTAGATATATATTTCCTGCTTTCTTAAACAAAATATGTTGAATATAATTTAACTTTATTCTAGAGAGCTCAGAACATCATTGTGAATATCCATTATTTTGTTATGGTATAACGATGCTATGTTGGATTCTATGAAATTTTTTTTTTTTTTTTTTTTTTTTTTTTTGTGATACGCGGGCCTCTCACTGCTGTGGCCTCTCCCATTGAGGAGCACAGGCTCCGGACGCGCAGGCTCAGCAGCCATGGCTCACGGGCCTAGCCTCTCCGCGGCATGTGGAATCATCCCGGACCAAGGCACAAACCCGTGTCCCCTGCATCGGCAGGCGGACTCTCAACCACTGTGCCACCAGGGAAGCCCCAATGAAATTTATTAAGTCAGGTCTTCTTGTAGGCACATGCATTTCTTTCATTCAGTCATTCATTCTCTTAGTTCCAATTTTTTTCCAAACCCAAATAAACGTCAATGAACCAAAACAGGCATGTCTTTGTCTTCTTGGATTTATCTAGTCTGAGAAGTAGGTATGGATAGGATAAATACACACAAAAAATACATAATTCAAATTTAATAAATGCCAAGAAGATAAAGAACAGGATGTCATCAAAGAGAGGGACAAATTTATCTAATTCATATTAAATAGTTAGGGAAAGACTCTGAGGAAGGAGAGTTTTCCCAGCGAGATTTTAAACACTAGGAATTAGCTAGAAGAAAGGAATAGCATGTGTAAAGGATTTAAGGTGAGAAAGACCTCAGAATGCTCAAAGATTAGACGGATGAAAGGCTAGTGTTGCTGTAGAATAATATGGAAGGGGGATGTCAGAAGGATATTCATGTTCTTTAAATATTTTAAGAGAAAGAATTCTAATTACTTCCTATTGAGTGATTTTTAGATTTCAGGAAAATAGTCACAAAATTAAGGAAAAAAGTGATACAGAAAGAACTTGATACTCTTAAGAATGAATGAGGGTTTAGGTCAAATGCAGACATAATTCAAAAGTTACCTTTATGTTTGTTTTTCATCATCAAATTTTCCCTTAAGTTATTTGAGGGTTCCCCAGGGAAATTAAAATGAATCTGACAAGGGATAAAACAAACAAACAGAATGCCAGTTGAAACCCCATAGTCACTGCTTCTCAGATTCCCACCTCATTAGACCTCAGGAGTTTCTAAAAAGGGATTATTAAACAAATGAATTGTTATTTTAGTTCCCGTAGCATGTTGCTAGTGTGAAAACAGTTTATGTGTAAAACCAATTAAATTATGGTAAATTACATAAAGTTCAGTATTATAGTATCCAGAAAATTTCAAAATAGTAGAAGTGTCTATTTGAATTCTTATTAAAATTAAAAATAAGATGAGTTTTCTCATAAAACCACCCTGCTTTGTTATACCATAGGAAAAAAATTCTTTTGGAAAAAATAATTGAAGCAAAAATATACTTGAATTATGCTTATAATTCACTTGAATTATAGATTACTACTTAAATAAGCATGTGGAAAATATTTTACTTCCTGGGAATTGATTTTCTGTTGATTTTTTAAAAAGAGATTCAGAAGATGCATGGATTGCTTCTTAAATTCATCCTAAGCATTGAAATTCATTATCCAATTAATGGCACTCAGTATGTGTTATTCATAATATACCCATAAAATTGAGCATTAAAACCCAGAGCAACAGATTTTCATGCTAGAATGTATGTGTACTCAAGACAAAACTAATTCTAGTGCCTGCTAATACCAGCATTATTAGAAAACCTTTTCCTTGTTTTACTTTTTGAATGTAATTAGAAATTTGCCTAAAAATCCCCACTGACATGAAATGTTAATATTGGTGCAATTAACAAAATGCAAATATTTATGAATTAATTGGCAAAAATCTTGATGAAAGGAAGCTAACAGAAATCATTTATGCAGAATCTACCAGAGGACAAGGTTTGTCCTTGGTGACTTGCTCATTTTGCTTTCAGAATGTTATTTAGTAAAATAGTCAGTGATTATTTCAGTAAATTCTTGGTTGAAAGAGTTCTCTAAGACAAAGTTAACAAGCTAGCTTCTAACATAGATAAGTTAATTGGAGATATAGGAGATGATATTTCTCAGTCACTCAAATATGCAGGGAAAAAAATGTGATTCTTTTTTTCTGCAACTTAGCTTTGTCTCTATCTTGAGTATTCCTTTCTCCTGAGGGCCAAACGTATAGTCTTAGTCCACTCTATGTAAACTCAGTTATTTTAGGATTAAAGTACTTAATTCAGTATTTACTCCACCCCCACCATTTCTACCTGCATTTCCTCTAGGTGCATCTGATTTTCTGGACATTATGTCAGCGATTGCTCAACCTTCTTTGTTCCAACTTATTTTCTATCCACAGTGACGTGTTGTTTTCTTCTTTGGCATCTTTGTGTCACGTGTGAAATTCTTCCCTGTCTTTCAGCTCTTAATGTCAATGTCAGAACGCTACCATCTTTGGTCCCACAAGAAAACAAATAGCAGTTCCCCCTGCCATGTTACATGGGCAGGGGTTAATTTGTTTAGGCATGCTCTATCCTCCCAAACCATCTTGTTTCTAGAAGCTCTCAGCAGGGTTTGGTGCCTACTGGGGCATATAGGCAGGGCTCAGATACTGTCTAATGTCAGTGGTATTAGACTGTCTAAGAGGGATCACAGCTGAAGTACATGTTTTGGTAAATATTCTTCACAAGTTTGTTTGTTTTTGTTTTGTTTTGTTCTTGATTCTACCTGATTTTCAGCCACTAAGCCACACATTTGACATCTTTTTTCTTATGGTCCCACAAAGCAACTTCCATTTGGGAAATGATAGACTCATAAGGGTGCAGGCAGCAAGTGAAAAATTTGCTGTTGCCAAAAGGGTAAATAGCTCCTTGGCCAATGCTTCACATTGTGCCGCCATTATGTCCTTTCTTTACCATTCTAAAACTTGAACAGTAAGTGAAACTTGGAAATTAAAAATGTATAAGAGAAAGGATGAAAGAGAAGAAGGGAGGAAGGAAGAAGGAAAGTATGCATATTAGCATGTGACCCAGAAGCCAGGCCTTTGCAAAGCCTTTAATGTAAATTCCCAAAATATCATTAACTTAGGGATAGCTAGAGCAAAACAGTAAATTGAGGAAGATACCTCCTATCTCCTCTTTACTCTTTTCCTGACAACACTCTTATCTTTTTGCACAGGTACCCAGGGCCCAGCTTCAGATGATTCCCATGGGTCTTTTAGTCTGTGTGTTGTATTAACATTTTATTGTTTAAAACCTTTTCCTTTAGAATCTCTCTCAGTGTAGCCAACAAATATGCAATCATATGTCAAATCTGGCTTTTAACAAGGGCTACCTAGAGATAAACTCATCAAATGTACCCACACTATTTTGAGGTACAAAGCAGGTCAATGGTGAAAACAATTTACATCAGACTGGCTACTTTGTGATCACCCAATGTACTTGGGTTGGACCACCTTCCAGTTAATACACAGGATGTGGAGAACTTGAGAGAATTTGAAATAGAGTTGATTACTTGTACAAGGGATCACTGGGAAGGGCAGGGGTGGGGTACACAGACAGGTCCCAGATAAAGTTGGGCCTTTACATTGTTAGAGGGTGAGATTAGGGAATTTGCTAGGTTTGGGTTTGTGATTTGTGAGGTTGGAATATTTCAAAAGGGCAATGCAGGGGACATGTATAAACTTTCTTATCAGCCTGTCTGGATGCAGCGCTAACAGGAAGGGGGAAACTGAGGCTTAAAAGAAGTCAGTGGTATGCTCGCTTAGGCAGCACATATACGGAAATTGGAACAATACAGAAAAGATTAGCATAGCCCCTGCACAAGGATGACACACAAATTCATGAAGCATTCCATATTTTTGTTTGGGGTTAGCAGATGCAAACTATTATATATTGAATGGATAAACAACAAGGTCCTACTGTACACAGAGAACTATATTCAATGTCCTGTAATAAACCATAATGGAAAAGAATATGAAAAAGAATATATATGTATAACTGAATATATATATATATATATATATATATAAACTGAATCACTTTGCTGTATAGCAGAAATTAACAAAACATTGTAAGTCAACTATACTTCAGTTTAAAAAAAAAAAAAAGTCGGTGGTCCACTATCCAAAAATAGGGTCAAACTCTATTACATTGGTCTTTCCCTGTAATGTGTGACTTCCCAGGGACTCCTAACTCCAGAAACTAAAGACAGCTTCCTTACAGACTAAAAGAAGATAAAGCAAGGAGTGCTAAGAAACCAGGCTGACTAAACAACTTTGGAGAACAAATGTTAAGAATGTTGGGGTCTCCTCCCTGCATTCCTTTTGTACCTATTTCCTGAGCTAAATGTGGGATCACACATAGAGGAACAGTGGAATGATAGAACCTCATGACTCTCAGATACAGCTTTTCTAAAGGGCTGGAAATTGTAGATGGTATAAAAGGTTCTTTCATTCTTCCAAAACTATGTGCTGGTAGAGTATTAATATTTATAGGGCAGGAGCAATTATAAAACATTCATGATAGATTTCAAAATCAGGCCTCCATGTATATTCATTCATATATTTTTTTCATTCATTCTTTTTCAGTAAAAAAGAACCTATCTATTTAGCAAGCCAGGTATTGATACTTTTCCATGTGCTGGGATACATTGGTAAGCAAGATAAATCACCTGTTCCCACGGAGTTTGTTTTTTGTGGGAGGTGACAGAATTAAAACAACAAAAAAAACAATACAGCTTCATTTCTATTAAGTGTTATAAAGAATGCCAGGGTCTAACTTAGCCTGAGATGCAAAGGAAGGCAGCCCTTGGGGGGATTGATGGCTAGCCTGAAACCTGAAGCATCAGTCCAGAAGGTGTTTAAAGAAGTTAATGCTCAGTGTAGGCGTTCCCATTTTCTAATCTTTCTGTTTAGCCAGCACTATATTTAATTGGCCAGATAGAAATAGGGCAAAAATTGAAAATGGGTCTCTCTGCCTCTGTAATGAATTAAATAGTTTTCTATAGCATTAGCTGTAAATGACACTACTGAACTGACAATTTCTTTCTTGTTTGGGCTTCATTTAAACTTCTGAATGGTATTAAGAGGTTATTAGAGATTAATCTCCAATTAGGTATTCTGATAGCCCAAGAAATTGTCAAAGGGTCCCTCTGGCCATACTGTTTAGCATTAAAGAGATATTGAATTAATATTTTGCCATCTCTTCAGACCTTTAAACTCCTGTGACTAATGTCCAATCATTTAGCCCACTTAAACAGAATGTCACACTCTGAGCCTTCCATTCTGAATAGGTCACCGTAGGCTAGAGCTCATTAGTGTTGAGTGTCCATTTCAGAAGCTGCAGCAGTCACTCAGCCCCTATATTTTAAGAAAATAAGTAGAAAATTGTTTTCTCCCAAATGGAAGGGTTATGAAGACAGTACCATATGTCATCATTATTGTGACTAAAAAATGTCATCTAAGCTCTAGTGCTGTATAATGCTCCCACATAAGGCCACAAAATCATGTTGTGTTAGTAAGTAAGGCTCATGGCACCATTCCCAGACCCATCTGGAGTGCTGTGGACAGCACAGGATACCATCCAAAGCCCCATTTCAAAAAGCAGGAGCGGCTGGGCAAGGCAGTTGTGGTTTATGTGGGATTCTCATCCACCAAAGCAAGAGGTGAATGAATTAACCAAGTATTTGCAGTGAAAATTTAAAGGGAAAGGCCAGGAAGGAATAAGCTGAAAAGAATCTCCCTCATTTTGTTAAGCTTAAAAGTTAAGTTTCTTTTCTTTGTCTCTTACACTTACTTTTAAGCTTACATCTTTATTCGACTGTGAAAAGATATTTTATCACTTAGGGATTTAGCTGTTAACTGACTTTTTCCTTTCTTTACCTGGTTTCTGTAACTACATTGCCTACTAGGCTAATGTGCAAATAATAATAATAAGAGTTATAAAGGTGTAAATTATAGGGCTTGACTAATTGTAATTTCTAAATTGGGAATTTCTAAGGAAGAGATATATGGTAGAACTCCTTAGTTGGTTTGGATTAGATGACTTTTATAGACATCTGTTATGTTTGACTCCCACTGTAGCTTCCCTCTTCTGGTAGGAGCTCCTTGATTTGATTTTCCTTTAGGGAACTGTGGTCTTCCCTCATCCCCACTTTTCTGCAGTTTTGCTGGGTCTGTCAATGGCTGTAACTCACCTTCCTGAACCACGAGTGGGTAGACATGTGACCCAATTTACACCAGTAAGACTGCCCTTCTGCTATATTTGAATTTTAAACAAAGAGACACAGGGATAGAAAATGGTTGGCCCTGGTTCATCCCTATGTGGAAAATTGGAGAGAATTCCTATGAGTTTCTTCTTCCTTATGTTGCCAAAGCTGTCCTAAATCCTGTGCTTACTAAGATCTTGTTGTAAAGGATTCCCTTATTTTCAGAGCTATTCTATTTCCTTCCAATATGTTCAATTTTAAGCAAAATTACTACTGTGTATTGTGGTCTAAGAACATCAGCTGATACCATGAAATCAAAACCTTCATCCAATCAGATAAGCTAAAGAAATACTTGCTTAGACAAAGACATTAGGAATATAGTAGATATAGCTGGTTGTATTATAAGGATATGATGTGTGTTGGTGGGGATGGGACGTTAAAAAAAGCAGTGGGGGGTTTGAATTTGGAAGGTCTTAAATTCTAGAATCTGGAATTTGCCTTTTGATAAAGTACAGAGGAACAGGAAAAAAAGCAACCCTATTTCTATACCATTCCCATGACATCCATGGCCTCGTACCATGACATCTGTGGGTTTCAGTTATCTTATCTGAAGTGATGGAGGTGGGCTGGATGGTCTGAAGATCCTGTTTAGTTCTTTGGTCATGTAATTATGTATTATTACCCTGTAGGCCATGGTGAAATGTTGAAAGTTTCTGAGCAGAAGAATGACAGAATAAAAACCATGTTTTAGGACCAATTTTTTTAAAATGACACTTCTGTAGTTAAAATTGAAAGAAAATATTTAAATTCTTCTTTACTCATTATAATTTTAAAGACAGGTTTGTGAAATATCTAGACCTTTAGAGCAAGAAAACTATTTGGGATTACTAGATAAAGTCAAAAGCAAGTTAGTAAAGGAAAAGGCTGATCTAGCATATTAGGTGAAAATTTTATTAGGGGTAAGGAAAATTCATTTACGAAAAGAAATTCTAATGGACGTGAAAAAAAATCAACGAACTGTAACAAAATTCCTTAAGCAGATACATATACTTTAAATTAATGATTGCCTAATAAGCAAGAGTAAACTTATTTTGATTGTTTGAAATGATTTTAAACTTAGCTTGTATCTGACAGTCTTGAAATGTCGAAAGGACATTAAAAAAAATTTAAACATGCAGTTGGTCTCCCAGTCTGAAAACTACTGTTACCGATACATTTTCTAAAATATGTCTGCCTATGAAATATCACAGAGAAAAACTCACAAAACAAACATCAAAATGATGAATTATCATAAAGACTACATCCCTGTGACTACCACTCAAATCAATTAATAGATCAGAATGTATAGCCTAGAAGCTTCTTCCTACCTTCTCTCATCACTACTTCTTCGTTATCTCCAAAGGAACCATCATCCTGACATTTAATATTATAATCACTCCCTTGGTTTTACCACCTAGTCATGGCCTAGTTTTTTCCTGTTCTTTTAATTTTGTCCTAACAGAAATATATGGCTTCTTTCACTTAACATTATGGTTGTGAGATTCATCATTGTTGTTGTGGGAAGCTATATCTGACTCATTTTGCATACTGTATAGTAATCCATACATGAATATGCTACAATGTATTTATCTGTTACAATATTAATCAGTATAGGGGTTGTTTACACTATTGATTCTAAGTCATACCACTATTAGCATTTATATACATATTTCTTCAAGCTCATGTACTTACATTTCTAGTGGGTACTTTTTAAAGAGTGGAATTTCTGGGCTGTGGGTTTTCACATATGTTCCACTTTAGCAGATAATGTAAAGACATTTTCTAAAGAGGTTGTAGCAATCTATACTCCAACCATCATTGTGTGAGAATTTTTATTGATCCACATATTTGACAACACTTGTGATAGTATTTTTAATTTTAGCCAATCTTACACGTGGGAAGTATTATTTCATTGTGACTTTAATCTGCATCTTCCTATTTAATAAGAGAGTATGTTTATTTTCCACTTACATGTCTTCTTTTGTATAGTTCCTATTCGCATCTTATTTCTTGAATCTTTGGCTTGATAACTTGATAAATTTCATTAGTTCCAGAAGGTTCACAGCTGTTATCTGTTCAGATATGATGGCTGCTCTTTTCTGTCTCTAGATCTTCTCTTCTTACTGTATATTTTATGGCTGATCTCCTCCTTGTACTTTCTTAACCTATGTCTCTTTCCTATGTCTCTCTCATCATCTATGGCTATCTGCCATAGAACTGGCAAACGACTTTAAAAGAAGCCTTCAATTCCAAGCTTACCTCTCTGAGTCTCTATCTTCCTGGACTAGTGATTCTTTACTATTTTAATAGTAGTTCAAGCAGTTTTAAAATATATACACATATGTATTAAATATTATAAATATATAGTCACTTTATCCTCAGAGGGTTGCTTTTCCAAAATACTTAAAAGACCATTTCTGGAAATGAAAGTCCATTTTTTATACTACTACTGTAATTATAGTTTTAGAAGAAACTTTTTTTTTTTTTGGCGGTACGCGGGCCTCTCACTGTTGTGGCCTCTCCCGTTGCGGAGCGCAGGCTCAGCGGCCATGGCTCACGGGCCCAGCCGCTCCGCGGCATGTGGGATCTTCTCGGACCGGGGCACGAAGCCGTGTCCCCTGCATCGGCATTTGGACTCTCAACCACTGTGCCAGCAGGGAAGCCCTAGAAGAAACCTTTGATTGACTATTCCCCTTTTAAAATATTTTATTAAATATTTCCGTTTCATTCATTCATTCATCCCATTCCATTTCATTCCATTTATAATAACATCTAAACAACATAGCTCATAATTTGTAGCTTTTTATAATCTAAACTTAGTCTTAGTTTCCAACTTTATATAATGTCATTCCCTACCACATGCACTCTTATTCTAAGGCTAGGAAACTACATCGTTCCCTAGTGACAAGGGACAGTCTAATGTTCTCATGCTTTTAACTCATGCTGTTTCTTCAGTCAGAGTGTGCTTTCATTGTTTGGTGGTAAAATCCTATTCATCTTTCTGGACAGCTTTTATGTCAACTCTTTTGTGACTGCACTACCTAAACCCAGCTCAAACATAGACACAAAAACACACAGCAGACCTGATCCTTCCCTCCTCACTTTCCAACATGAATTTCCATGTACCTTTTATAAGTGAACCCCACTAACCTGTTTTCTGAATGCACCCTACTTCCATACCTTCATGCTTTTGCTCATAATAATCTCTTTGCCTAAAGAAGACCCAACTCATGCCTCAAAGAGCCTCTATTGTTCCCTTTCTTTATTGCCCACAAGAGCTGAGTTAATACATCATTCCCATAGCACTTTGTCCATATCCCAATTATAGCAGTTTCTAGTTATTGTATTTATTTTCTGAACTATTGGTCACACCCTTTTTCTTCCTGAGATCATCTCTTCTTTTATCTTTTTTTTTTTGCTCCTGATTCAAAACAATAATTGATGTACTCCTAATATGTGACAATTAATATCTGACTGCTACAAGGAAAAATGCATATAATGTGTCTCCATTTCACTAGTTATGAGATAGTTTTTCACAAATGGATTAAAAAATTATGTTTATAAAATGGACCCAAAGTTCAGGTAATCACATTTTTATTTTTCATAATAATAGAGGAAAAATGGCAGGAATTAATAAAAGCCAGGCACAATTCCAAAACCTCATTTAGCCAGTGTTTTCTCGTGCTTCCACCAAAGTGTGACTAATAAATAGAAGGATGCTTTATTCTCTCCATTTGGGTTTTGCTTGTTAGCCTACAGTGGAGATTTCATTGAGCTGTGAAATTGTTGAAAGCATTCATCTCCAAACATTAGTGGAGTTAAGAATCAACTGGGAAAATTGTTAATATTGAAGATTTATGACCCTACGTGTCTGGTTCAATAGGGCAGTGCTGGAGCCCGGGAATAAGCATTTTGTTCAGTGCCTCATTTACTTCTACTTCAGGGATTCTGCTACCATCATTAAATATGGTCTACTTTTCATGTAGTTATTGTCCTAGAAATAAAACAAACTATTGGGCACAGAAGTTAAAGCCCGAATAATCAGATGCTGAATTCTAGAAAGCTGAATAGAAACTGTCTTAGCTCTATTACATTTGATGTACTGAGCAAAATGAAACTCTATTTTTCTATATCTAACAGCAACCAAAGGGGCATAAATACCAGGCGGCAATAGTTGTGGGAGGGAATTTATGAATTGCCTTAGAAACCAATTAAATATTGCTTAAGAAAAACAAGTCAGAGGAAGAGACAAACTTAAATTAAGAACATATGTTATCCTGAAAGGTATTTCTCTGGGCTAACATCTACCCCAATCCCCACAAATACTTTACTTCTAATAATCCCCCTCTCCTTTTTGTCTGCCTGCCATTCTTTTAAACGATGGTACTTAACTAAGATTATAATCTGGCAACTGCCTTTGACAGACCATGAATCTGTTTGTGGACTAGATGGATGAAATAAATACAGACTAGAGATGTTGACTGACTCATAGGAACTTATTAATATTTCAGAAATATTGTCCAGCCAAATAAATATAAACTTTAGTGCTTTGAAAATGTCTGTGGTTTGGTTTGTAATGGGGTGTGTCAGCACTTTTTAACAGATGGCCTCTCAAGTTTATGACCCTGATGGACACTTTTGGACAGAACAACAGTAACAACAAAACACACCATACATTTGTAAGTGTGGACCGACCTATACAGCCTTTCTACCTAAAAAGAGAAAGTATGCCATGTTTTTACAGTTATAAGCATTAATGTCCAATAGCATTTCTGCTGTTGTCTTTTCAGCTTTTTATAGTGTTACTTTCAAACTATACCTGTCGTTTGTATTAGGAGCATATATCAGTATTTGGAAAGAGTAACATGGTAAAGTGTGGGCCCAACTCATATGCTGTATAAGTGAAGTTTTTGGCATATTTTGGCTTTCTGAATTCACCAAGTAACTCAGCCAAGATGGAAATATTAATCGGAATATGTGGGGGCATTCTGATTTTATGGTATATCCATAGAAATGGCATGATTGGCCAAGAAAGCATGTTTAGGATCCATATGTTTTAATTATGAGATACGACTCTTTTGGATCTCATTTTTGGCCGAGTTTATTATTTTAGTTCTTTCAAACTAATAATTAGCATATGTAGATGTTAAGTGTTTTAATCTGGAATGCTTATGTTTTTCTTTTTAGTGGTTTATCATAAATTAAATGCAAAAGGGGATCAAGAAAAGAAAAAAAAAGTTTTGTGATAATGTTATAATTTATTGATGTAGATAGCGAACTCCTAATTTTTCGTGGAAATAATCCCTCTATTTTCTTTATTTGCACCATTCATTATTTAATCAGTAAGGGGCAGGGGGGCTGTTTTAATTGTAATAGTCCTTCCTCTGAAATCCAAGTAAGTACACTTCTAAATGTGAAAGCTAGAGCATGTTTTTTATTTGTTTATTTCATTAAGTTTTATTTGGGGACTAAATTTATTTTTACTAACAGCAGTAAAAAATATAGTGCTAAGAGAGCGCAAGAGAGAGATTGAATGTGGAACTGATGATCTAACAGAAATACTCACTTGAGAGTTTCAGAAAAGCATCAAAATCTGTGGGAACTTCTGAGAATGATTTGGTTTACATATAACTATAATGGGCTCACCTTTCAGGGGGCAAATATATGTATATTCTAAATCAGACGTCATATTAAAAGCAAAATTAAAAGCACTGATATTTATTTAGTTATCAGAGCTGTATTAGCATGAAAAGAATGATGTTTATTGTTCCCGACTACATATCCTGAAAACTTGTCTTTATAATCACGATAAGCAGCACAATCACACTTTATACAGGGCAGCCTGTAATGTGTACGGCCCCTACCTTGAAATGCAATGTTCAGTTTTTTTTAATAAGGAATATTCTGACGGATAAGACTTATTTTTGTATTGTGTCTGTCAACTCGTTCCTGCACACAAACACTCTCTTTCTTCCCCTTTATGTCTCTGCCCTACTATATTAAAGGATTGATGTAGGTAATAAACCTGACCTACTTCCTAGATTTAAAACTGCATCTGTCGGTAACTTACTAAAGAGTTTGATCTCTGATGAGCTAATCAAGGCTTATACTGTCACTGCAATAGAGTATACATGAAGTCGTAAAATTGTTTCACCCTATTATGTGTAAATTGGAATAAAATGATACTAGCACACTGTCAGCACAAATGCTTCTAGAACTTTTTCCTGAAGAAACAGATCTCTTCCTAAGACACAGGACCAATATGAAGAACAGGGCACCAAAAGCACCATTATCCACCTACTTTTTATTTTTTATTTATTTATTTATTTTTATTGCGGTACGCGGCCCTCTCACTGTTGTGGCCTCTCCCCCTGCGGAGCACAGGCTCCGGACGCGCAGGCTCAGCGGCCATTGGCTCACGGGCCCAGCCACTCCGTGGCATGTGGGATCTTCCCGGACCAGGATACGAACCCGTGTCCTCTGCATCGGCAGGTGGATTCTCAACCACTGCGCCACCAGGGAAGCCCTCCACCTACTTTTTAAATAGAAAACATACATAGACATTTCTCAGCCTCAGTGGTAAGAATAACAGGAAAGCATATATGATTTTTAAAAAACAGGTACATCTGAGTATACAGTCAGCAGCTTTAAGAAAGAAAAGTAACGCTTTAGTTGGCCTTCTTGGATACATGACACACATCACTTCTTAAACAGAATAAAGGTCCCATGGAAGTGCTTTTTTTATTTTTATTTTTTTATCACTTATTAGATGAAATACCAGTGGACTAACTGGGATGCTGTCTAGGCTGGATCCTGAACCATGATCAAAATTAATCATGCAGTCTGGAATTTAGTGACAAGCATTTGAACGCCACATTGAAAATGCCAGCATCTGCTTAATAGCATGAACCCATTCAGCTTTGATGTATAACAGCACTAAGACGGAAAATGTTTTTTTCTGAAAGTGAAATAAGTATCTATGTAATTAAATCCTGGGAGAAGAAACTCATGAGCTTTAAAACTGAAGTAGTTTGGAGATTGTTAACTTACATTATTAAAATTAAATCGTTAAATCTTTTTTTCTGTTTGAGACAAGAATGCAAAATTGTTAACTATGGGTTTACTGGTTATGAGTACCTACCTGCGTTTGATTCCAACTTCTTAAGTATCCATAGAGATGTTTAAACAACAAGCTACTATTTATGTTAGGCAAGATTCAGCTAATTATTAAGAATGAGGTGTCAAACTATTAACAGGGGGAGAACTGACTTTCTACTGTATTCTATACTCTACTCCTGAATACATATACAAGTTATATCTTCGATAATGAAGTAATTGCTCACTCTACAGGCAAATTAAACTTCAGAGAGAAAAATTATCATCTTTTTCTTGTAAATGGAAACGTAGTTCAAAATTGGGGAATGTGTACCTTCACTATACAGTCATTTCTGCTGGAACAACATATTCATTTCTAAAAATCACTTTGCTGTGGAAAAATCACACAATAGAAACCAGGGGGGCTTATGGGGAAAATGGGGGGTAGGTACGGCACTGAAAAACTTTACTATTGGCATTATTTTATTATTATTATGTATTATTGATGTGAAAAATAAAGATAGGAACCTAATGTGAAAATGGTAGCACAGTTTGACAGACGTTAAATGATTAAGAAATACAGGTATGCATGTAAGTATAGTACTTTATCTCAGAAAACTGCGGACGGTCGTCCGTGGAAGTGGGCTCCAGAAGAGTTGTGGTTTGTTTGGAAGGAGGAGGATCTTACATCCAAAGGAAAGCTGCTAAATTACGGTGGGTGTGGCTCATTTCAGAGGCAGTGAACTGAGGCCTGGTAGATGTTTGAACGGCATGTGTTTTGTGTATTCCTATGAAACTGGGGTCAGCTGAGTGCCTCTTTTGTGCTTACTTCCAATGTCACCCAGACAGAACAGCCCAGGAGTAAACACTATTCACAATAAACTCATTACTCCCTAATCTATCAGTTGAATTGGACCAACTTTGCATTTCAAAACAAGCTGGTAGCAGAACTGACTCAACTGGAATCTGAGGAGATTTTAGTTACAAATATATGCCCATTATGTCATCAACTGGTTATGTCAAAATTCTAATATTCACAGAATATACTTCTGTTGAACATACTTTTCCTTAAGCTGAAAACTGTTACTAGGCAAAGGTTTGTTGCAATGTTGCCCTTGAGGTTTCCTCAAGTCCACTGACAGGCTGTCCTGTTTGAAAGATTACAATGCCTGTCAAATCTTTACAAAATTACTCTCTAAGGAATTATTTTAAAAAATTGAATCGGTTAAGAATTATCAAGTAATACTTATAAGGAGAAGAGATCATTTTAATTGAATTGATACTATGTGCCAGGAACTGCTTTATACTCTAATTGCATCATCCATCTCATTTGTCATTCATTCAAGCCCCTGAAGATTGTTCTGTTAATACACCCATTTTACAGAACTGAACACTGCAGGGTTTATTTTTTTAACATCTTTATTGGAGTATAATTGCTTTACAATGGTGTGTTAGTTTCTGCTTTGTAACAAGGTGAGTCAGCTACACGTATACGTATATCCCCATAACCCCTGCCTCTTGTGTCTCCCTCCCCTGCTCCCTGTCCCACTCCTCTAGGTGGTCACAAAGCACTGAGCTGATCTCCCTGTGCTATGTGGCTGCTTCCCACTAGCTATCTATTTTAAATTAGGTCGTGTATATATATCCATGCTACTCTCTCACTTCGTCGCAGCTTACCCTTCCGCCTCCCGGTGTCCTCAAGTCCATTCTCTACGTCTGTGTCTTTATCCCTGTCCTGCCCCTAGGTTCTTCAGAACCTTTTTTTTTAGATTCCATATATATGTGTTAGCATATGGTATTTATTTTTCTCTTTCTAACTTACTTCACTCTGTATGACTGACTCTAGGTCCATCCAACTCACTACAAATAACTCAATTTCATTTATTTTTATGGCTGATTAATATTCCATTGTATATATGTGCCACATCTTCTTTATCCATTCATCTGTCGATGGACACTTAGGTTGCTTCCACATCCTGGCTATTGTAAATAGAGCCGCAATGAACATTGTGGTACATGACTCTTTTTGAATTATGGGTTTTCTCAGGGTATATGCCTCGTAGTGGGATTGCTGGGTCGTATGGTAGTTCTATTTTTAGTTTTTTAAGGAACCTCCATACTCTTCTCCATAGTGGCTGTATCAATGCACATTCCCACCAACAGTGAAAGAGGGTTCCCTTTTCTTCACACCCTCTCCAGCATTTATTGTTTGTAGATTTTTTGATGAAGGCCATTCTGACTGGCATAAGGTGATACGTCATTGTAGTTTTGATTTGCATTTCTCTCATGATTAGTGATGTTGAGCATTCTTTCACGTGTTTGTTGGCAGTCTGTATATCTTCTTTGGAGAAATGTCTATTTAGGTAGTCTGCCCATTTTTGGATTGGGTCATTTGTTTTTCGATATTGAGCTGCATAAGCTGCTTGTATATTTTGGAGATTAATCCTTTGTCAGTTGTTTTGATGGCAAATATTTTCTCCCATTCTGAGTGTTGCCTTTTCATCTTGTTTATGGTTTCCTTTGCTGTGCAAAAGCTTTTCAGTTTCATTAGGTCCCATTTATTTATTTTTGTTTTTATTTCCATTTCTCTAGGAGGTGGGTCAAAAAGGATCTTGCTGTAATTTATGTAAGTGTTCTTCCTATGTTCTTTCCTCTAAGAGTTTTAGAGTGTCCAGTCTTACATTTAGGTCTCCAATCCATTTTGAGTTTATTTTTGTGTATGGCATTAGGAAGTGTTCTAATTTCATTCTTTTACATGTCATTGTCCAGTTTCCCAGCACCACTTATTGAAGAGGCTGTCTTTTCTTCATTGTATATCCTTGCCTCCTTTATCAAAAGTAAGGTGACCATATGTGCCTGGGTTTATCTCTGGGCTTCCTATCCTGTTCCATTGATCTATATTTCTGTTTTTGTGCCAGTATCATACTGTCTTGATTACAGTAGCTTTGTAGTATAGTCTGAATTCAGGGAGCCTGATTCCTCCAGCTCCGTTTTTCTTTCTCAAGATTGCTTTGGCTATTCGGGGTCTTTTCTGTTTCCATACAAATTGTGAAATTTTTTGTTCTAGTTCTGTGAAAAATGCCATTGGTAGTTTAATAGGGATTGCACTGAATCTGTAGATTGCTTTGGGTAGTAGAGTCATTTTCACAATGTTGATTCTTCCAATCCAAGAACATGGTATATCTCTCCATCTCTTGGTATCATCTTTAATTTCTTTCCTCAGTGTCTCATGGTTTTCTGAATACAGGTCTTTTGTCTTCTTAGGTAGGTTTATTCCTAGGTATTTTATTCTTTTTGTTGCAGTGGTAAATGGGAGTGTTTCCTTAATTTCTCTTTCAGATTGTTCATCATTTGTGTGTAGGAATGCAAGAGATTTCTGTGCGTTAATTTTGTATCCTGCTACTTTACCAAATTCATTGATTAGCTCTAGTAGTCTTCTGGTAACATCTTTAGGATCCTCTGTGTATAGTATCATGTCATCTGCAAATGGTGACAGTATTACTTCTTCTTTTCTGAATTGGATTCCTTTTATTTCTTTTTATTCTCTGATTGCTGTGGCTAAAACTTCCAAAACTATGTTGAATAATAACAGTGAGAGTGGGCAACCTTATATTGTTCCTGATCTTTGAGGAAATGGTTTCAGTTTTTCACCATTTTCATATATGGCCTTTATTATGTTGATGTTGGTTCCCTCTATGCCTACCTTCTGGAGGGTTTTCATCATAAATGGGTGTTGAATTTTGTCGAAAGCTTTCTCTGCATCTGTTTAGATAATCATATGGTTTTTATCCTTCAATTTATTAATATGGTGTATCATATTGATTGATTTGCATATATTGAAGAATTCTTACATCTCCCGGATAAACCCCACTTGATCATGGTGTATGATCCTTTTAATATGCTCTTGGATTCTGTTTGCTAGTATTTTGTTGAGGATTTCTGCATCTATGTTCATTAGTGATATTGGCCTGTAGTTTTCTTTTTTTGTGCTATCGTTGTCTGGTTTTGGTATCAGGCTGATGGTGGCCTTGTAGAATGAGTTTGGGAGTGTTCCTCCCTCTGCTATATTTTGGAAGAGTATGAGAAGGATAGGTGTTACTCTTCTCTAAATGTTTGGTAGAATTTGGCTGTGAACCATCTGGTCCTGGGCTTTTGTTTGTTGGAAGATTTTGAATCACAGTTTCAATTTCAGTGTTTGTGATTGGTCTGTTTATATTTTCTGTTTCTTCCTGGTTCAGTATCGGTAGGTCGTGCTTTTGTAACAATCTGTCCATTTCTTCCAGGTTGTCCATTTTATTGGCATATAGTTGCTTGTAGTAATCTCTCATGATCCTTTGTATTTCTGCAGTGTCAGTTGTTGCTTCTCCTTTTTCATTTATAATTCACTTGTTTTGAGTCTTCTCCCTTTTTTCTTGATGAGTCTGGCTAATGGTTTATCTTCTCAAAGAACCAGCTTTTATTTGTATTGATCTTTGCTATCGTTTCCTTCATTTCTTTTTCATTTATTCCTGATCTGATCTTTATGATTTCTTTCCTTCTGCTAACCTTGGGGTTTTATTGTTCGTCTTTCTCTAATTGCTTTAGGTGTAAGGTTAGGTTGTTTATTTGAGATTTTTCTTGTTTCTTGAGGTAGGAATGTATTGCTCTAAACTTCCCTCTTAGAACTGCTCTTACTGGAACCCATAGGTTTGGGGTCATCATGTTTTCATTGTCATCTGTTTCTACACATTTTTTTATTTCCTTTTTGATTTCTTCAGTGATCTCTTGGTTATTTAGTAGCTTATTGTTTAGCCTCCATTTTTTTGTATTTTTTGCAGGTTTTTCCCTGTAGTTGATATCTAGCCTCATAGCTCTGTGATCGGAAAGGATTCTTGATACATTTTCAATTTTCTTAAATTTACCAAAGCTTGATTTGTGATCCAAGATATGATCTATCCTGGAGAATGTTCCATGAGCACTTGAGAAGAAAGTGTATTCTGTTGGTTTTGGAAGGAATGTCCTATAAATATCAACTAAGTCCATCTTGTTTAATGTATCCTTTAAAGCTTTTGTTTATTTATTTTCATTTTGGATGATCTGTCCATTGGTGAAAGTGGGGTGTTAAAATCCACTACTATGATTATGTTACTGTTGATTTCCCCTTTTATGACCATTAGCAGTTGCCTTATGTATTGGGGTACTCCTATGTTGGGTGCATAAATATTTACAATTGTTATATTTTCTTCCTGGATTGATCCCTTGCTCATTATATAGTGTCCTTTGTCTCCTGTAATAGCTTTTATTTTAAAGTCTGTTTTGCCTAATAGGAGAACCGCTACTCCAGCATTCTTTTAATTTCCATTTGCATGGAATATCTTTTTGCATCCCCTCACTTACAGTCTGTATGTGCCCCTAGGTCTGAAGTGGGTCTCTTGTAGACAGTATATATACGGGTGTTGTTTTTGTATACATTCAGCCAGTCTATGTCTTTTGGTTGGAGCATTTAATCCATTTACATTTAACGTAATTATCAATATGTACATGCCTATTAGCATTTTCTTAATTGTTTTGGTTTTATTATTGTAGGTCTTGAAGTTCCTTCAGCATTTGTTGTAAAACTGGTTTGGTGGTGCTGAATTCTCTTAGTGTTTGCTTGTCTGTAAGGTTTTAATTTCTCTGTCGAATCTGAATGAGTTCCTTACTGGGTAGAGTAATCTTGGTTGTAGGTTTTTCCCTTTCATCACTTTAAATATGTCCTGCCACTCCCTTCTGGCTTGCAGAATTTCTGCTGAAAGCTCAGCTGTTAACCTTACGGGGTTTCCCTTGTGAGTCAATTGTTGCTTTTCCTGTGCTGCTTTTAATATTTTTTCTTTGTATTTAATTTTTGATAGTTTGATTCGTATGTGTATTGATGTGTTTCTCCTTGGTTTTATCCTGTATGGCACTCTTTGCACTTCATGGACTTGACTGACTATTTCCTTTCCCATGTTAGGGAATTTTCAACTATAATCTCTTCAAATATTTTCTCAGACCCTTTCTTTTTCTCTTCTTCTTCTGGGACCCCTATAATTCAAATGTTGGTGCATTTAATGTTGTCCCAGAGCTCTCTGAGACTGTCCTAATTCTTTTCATTTTTTTTTTTCTTTATTCTGGTCTATGGTAGTTATTTCCACTATTTTGTCTTCCAGGTCACTTATCTGTTCTTCAACCTCAGTTATTCTGCTATTGATTCCTTCTAGAGAATTTTTAATTTTATTTATTGTGTTGTTCATCATTGTTTGTTTGTTCTTTAGTTCTTCTGGGTTCTTGTTAAACGTTTCTTGTATTTCCTCCATTCTATTTCGAAGCTTTTGGATCATCTTTACTATCATTACTCTGAATTCTTTTTCAGGTACACTGCATATTTCCTCTTCATTTGTTTGGTCTGGTAGGTTTTCCCCTTGCTCCTTCATGTGCTGTGTATTTCTCTGTCTTCTCATTTTGCTTAACTTACTGCATTTGGGGTCTCCTTTTTGCAGGCTGCAGGTTCACAGTTCTCTTTGTTTTTGATGTCTTCCCCTAGTGGGTAAGGTTGGTTCAGTGGGTTGTGTAGGCTTCCAGGTGGAGGGGACTGGTGCCTGTGTTCTGGTGCATGGTGCTTGATCTTGTCTTTCTGCTGGGCAGGACCGCATGCGGCGGTGTGGTTTGGGGTGTCTATGAACTTAGTATGATTTTAGGCAGCCTCTCTGCTAATGGGTGGGGTTGTGTTCCTGTCTTGCTAGTTGTTTTGCATGAAGCTTCCATCCCTGGAGCTTGCTGGCCATTGGGTAGAGGTGGGTCTGAGCCTTGAGATGGAGAGCCCTGGGAGATCTCTCACTTGTTGATATTACATGGGGCCAGGAGGTCTCTGGTGGTCCTATGTCCCTAACTCACCTCTCCCCCCTCAGAGGCTCTGGCCTGACACCAATCTGGAGCACTATGACCCTGTCAGCCACACAGCTCAGACGAAAAATGAGAAAAAAAAAAATAATAATAAATAAATATATAATTTTTAAGAAATTATTAAAATAAAAAAGTTTTTAAAAATTATTAAAATTAAATAAATAAAAAAATTAAAAGTAATAAGAATTTAAAAAAGAAGAGAGCAACCAAACCAATAAACTCATCCACCAATGATAACAAGTACTAAAAAGTATACTAAGGTAAACATAAAAATCGGGAACAAGTCAGTCACAGACAGCAAATCCCAAGTCTACAGTTGCTTCCAAAATCTACCACCTCAATTTTGGGATGATTCGTTGTCTATTCCAGTATTCCACAGATGCAGGGTACATCAAGTTGACTGTGGAGGTTTGATCCACTGCTCTTGAGGCTGCTGGGAGAGATTTCCCTTTCTCTTCTTTGTTCGCACAGCTCCTGGGGTTCAGCTTTGGATTTGGCCCCGCCTCTGCATGTAGGTCACTCTCAGGCTTCTGTTCTCACCCAGACAGGATGGCATTAAAGCAGTGGCTGATTAGTGGGCTCTGGCTCACTCAGGCCAGGGGTAGGGAGGCATATGGTAGTTATAATTGGAATGCAGGGTGAACCTGCAGTGGCAGAGGCCAGCGAGATGGTGCAACAGCCTGAGGCACACTGTGTGTTCTCCCACGGAACTTGTCCCTGGATCATGGGACCCTGGCAGTGGTGGGCTGCATAGGCTCCCGTGTTGCTGGGTGGTGTGGATAGTGACCTATGCTTGCACATAGGATTCTTTGGTGGCTGCAACAGCAGCATTAGAATTGCATGCCCGTCTCTGGTGTCTGAGCTGATAGCCACGGCTCATGCCCATCTCTGGAGCTTGTTTAGGGGGTGTTCTGAATCTCCTCTCCTCGCCACCCAGAAACAATGGTCTCTTGCCTTTTAGGCAGTTCCAGTTTTTTTCACAGACTCCCTCCTGGCTAGCTGTGGCACACTAGCCCCCCCCCCCCCCAGGGTGTCTTCACACAGCCAACTCCAGTCCTCTCCCTGGGATCTGACCTCCGAAGGCTGAGCCTCAGCTCCCAGCCCCCACCTGGCCCCGGCAGGTGAGCAGACAAGCCTCTAATGATGGTGAGTGCTGGTCAGCACCAATCCTCTGTGAGGGAATCTCTCCACTTTGCCCTCCACACCCCTGTTGCTGCACTCTCCCCCATCGCTCCAAAGCTTCCCCCCACCCAGCCCCTGTCTCCGCCAGTGAAGGGTCTTCCTAACATGTGGAAACTTTTCCTCCTTCCCAGCTCCCTCCCAGAGGTGCAGGTCCCATCCCTATTCTTTTGTCTCTGTTTTTTCTTTTTTTCTTTTGCCGTACCCATGTACATGGGGATTTTCTTGCCTTTTGGAACGTCTGAGGTCTTCTGCCAGAGTTCAGTAGGTGTTCTGTAGGAGCTGTTCCACATGTAGATGTATTTTTGATGTATTTGTGGGGAGGAAGGTGATCTCCACATCTTACTCCTCCACCATCTTGAAGGTCCCCCTGACACTATGGTTTAAAGTGAGTAATTTCTCCAAGTTCATGTAGATTCAAATGTAATTGAGTAAGTCATCCCAACATTTATAAGCAGTGTATTCCTAGAGGCAGGTGTCCTCAGCTGGGCCCACTGACAGCCTTGCTTTAAGGATTGCCTTTTTTGGTAAGCCACTGTCATCTCTTTAAATTAATTGAAAATACAATTAATAAAATGTTTTACTTGAGCTTCAGTTTTTGGGAGTCATATTGTTCTATGAGAGGGGCTGTCAGCATCTAGAATTATTGCCTAGCTTCTGTAGAGTAGATAAAGGCAGAGTTTTAAGAGCTTTTATTTCCTCTTCTCAAATTGAAGATAGATTTAAACATTCTTTATACATACATTTCTGAAGGCCTATTTATATGTGAAATATAAAATTCCATATTATTTGACTCTTCTATGTTTCTGTGTTGTGAACAGCACACTCATGCTGGTATTGTCCTGAAGAAATGAGGAGTAAAGCCTCAGTGTACAGCAGCCAGGACAAGTGAAATTTTCAAATCAGCTCCTGTTTAGTTAAGCCCATTGCACCTAAATGTCTCTTTCTGAGACTTTTCAAACTTGACCTTCCAAAAATATGCACTGAATAATGAACTTCAAAAGAACCAATTCTTCCTTTATGGCATTTATTCATGTGATAAAGACCACAAAGCTATCTTTAATTATTACTGTATAGGATATCCCATTATCTTTAATTATCACTGCCGAATGGTTGCAAAATCAAATACTGCTGGCAATCAAGAGTCATTATACAATAGCATGATCGCATCTGTTCATATTAACAGATAAGCACAGAAAATCAAAACAGTGTCTGATTTAACCACTAAAACCGTCAGAACAAAATATTGTATCTAGAGCTCTTAATATCTTGTGGTGACTTTGATCTGATTAAAGTCCAAAGAAACATAACCACAGATGCAAATGTTCTGCTGTTTCTGAAATTAATATTGCTGAATTTCACTGGACTGAATTGCTGGAATCCTAGTGAATCCTTTATAGGCACAGTACAAACTTATGATAGGAGGATATCTAAATCTCTGAGGCCGCAGGTGCAGGATTATAGCAAAACCCCACTGAAACATTCAGTGTTCTGTCTAAATACCCCAGTACAAAATTAATTAGGCAGTTGATCACATAATAAAGCTATGATGGATGATCTAATGGAAACTAGCATTTCAGAGTCAATAACAAACTTGATTCTCTTATTAGATGCAGCTGATTTTCAGTTCTGCCATTTACAAGATCGTGTGCATAATGGAAGATGAAAAAAGAAGGGGGTTCTATTTTGAAAATGAGAACTCAGTTACAGTATTTATCTCTGTTGGAAACTATAATATGTAAGCAATGCAGAATTTGTAGATAGACATATCTGCAAGTAAGATACTTGGCTGAAAAACACATCAAAGAACAGGGAAATAATGAGACAGGCTCCAGCTGTTGGATTCCTACAGCTTTTGATTTGTGCTCTACTAGAAACTCCAGGTTTTGATCCTGTGTTGATTATTTCTATGGTACTGAAGTTGATTTGTGCATTATTTAAAAACCGACAGTAGGCAGCAAACAAGGAAGAGTTTGCAAACTACTTCTTAAAGGATATTTTGTTTCTGTCTTGTCATTTCTTACATTCTACTTAGGGGCTCTGGTGATATGCATGGTTACCTATGGGGGCTCATGCATTAAAAATGGAGAAGGTCCAGAACGAGCTAATTAAAGATTTTAAAACGAAATCAGAATGAGATTGCAACTAAAATGACCATGGCATTCTGGGACTAGAGGATATAGGAATGATACACATTCCATGTTGATTTTCAATTTTGTATAACTGTGCAAATGATTATAAGCAGGTGAGGACAGCTGCCCATTTTGAAAGAGGGACTATCTAAACATAGAAATTATGTGGTTTAAAAATGCTAAAAACTCAGTCAGCACCGGGAACTCCTCTCCTTTCTGACCCAAGGCTTCAGAAAGTCCTTGCTTCAAAGGTAGCCCATTTTCCAAAAAGTGTATCATCAATTCTTTCCTTTGAAGGCCTGTTTCATTTTCTAATTGTAAAGCAATGGGGAATTTTTGCAAATTCTGGAGAACTCTGCCAAAACTGTTTTTGTGTTCTGATGATAATAATGTCGGTAAAGGAAGACGGAGCTCATGATTTCTGATGCTGTTTAAGGTTATGATGATGTGTTATTATCCCTCAATCTCCAATAAACCAAATTATGCACAGAGACCAATTTTTTTTCAGCTGGTATTTCTTTGGGTTGAATGTAGGGTTATACAAGGTGAGCTCTTACTTGCTAAGAGAAGAAGTCCAGCTGGCAAGTGACTTCTTGATCTGGTTGTTTGTGAACTGCTTTCAGCCCTTCTTTGTTCCTTCCTTCCTTTCTTCCTTCTCTCTTTCCCGGTCTTGTCACTTTCCATGGGCACAGATATATAAACACAAACACGTAAATACAACAAACATTTGAAACAGCTGCTTTATGGTCCAGTGAGAGAAATTATTTAAGGCTAATTTTTAGAAAAGCCCTCACAACTGATCAACTTATTGATTCAGATATCAGTAATCAGTACTCAATTCTCTGAGTCTCTTGGAGGCCACTGTTTGATATAAAATTGACTCAACCTTCTTGTCAATGATCACTTCCTCCCTCCTCATTTGGTCCCTCTTGCTTAGGTTGTCAATATATGGTATGTGGATACTTCCTTAATTAATTATAATGTAAGAATTATGATGAAGATTTCCATGTTCATGGGCACAAGTCATGAAAATTTTCAGAGTCACAGCTATGCTTTGTTTTATGTAAAATATCAAAAAGATAGGTTTCCTGTATTCAAAAAGTCCCTAATGGACCTGAAGGCAATAAAACATTGAAGAGTTTTCTAACAAAAATCTGAGCTAAATTAGACATATTCTGAAACATTTAATGAAAACAATAAAATAACATGCCATTTAATGGAAGATTATTTGTTTCAAGAAGGTAGATATAAATGCAGATTAGTATAGTTTTGAAAGATTTTAAATAATGGGATAAATGAGCTGAGATTAAATTTATGTTAAGCTGAGAAAGAGAAATATATTTGAAAAAATTCCCGAAAAGCAGTAGAGAAACCCTCAGTGAATTATTAAGTCTGTCTTGATTTAATAACACCAAAAGATATCTGGGCTATTTTAAAAAATAATTTAAGTAATTACATAATAGATATCTTTTTGAAGAAAAATTATAGAATGCAAAGAAAAGAAAAAGGAGAAATAAATAGCAATCTCAAAATTCAAAGAGAACAATCTCTTATTTTGATATATATTCCCCTAGGAGTTTTGCATAGTTTGCAGAGATGAAGAAATTATTAGTCAGTTTGTCTAGGTTATGCTGCAGTGACGAATTTCCAAATTTCAGGGGCTTAGTAGGATAAAGGTTTTGGTTTGTTTTTCTAATTTACATTGTATGTCTAATGCAGGTTGGCAGGGCTTCTTCTTCCCATAATCACTCAGAGTCCCAGTCTGTTGGAGGCTTTAGTATGCTATAGCTAAATTATTTGAAACACATGGCCTCCAAGCTTGCTGTGGTCGGACAAGAGAAGACAGGAGGCTTATGCAGGATGCTTATAAGAACCAGACATATAAGTGGTTTATATTACTTCTGCTACATTGTCCCAAATTGACTGCAAAATAAATTGACAAGTATAGACTTCCTAGATGCCCAGGAAAAGTAAAATGAAAAAAGGATTTGGAGCAATATAGACTTATTTCCATCTCCACTCACACCCTCAGTTTTGGACAAAATTTGAATCATTATGTTTTACACTTTAGCTTTATTTGAATTAATGAATTATGAATATATATTCCCAGTGTGTACAAAATACTTTAGCATGTAAATATTGTGCCCTTTACACAATGTATTCCTTACTGTTGTACATTGAAATTCCAGATTATTTTTTATTTTTAAGCATAGTAGTAAGGTCCTGGCTTAAGACTGTGGCTTTTCTGTCAGAAAAGTATGTATTTGAATCTTTGATCCCTTTCCTTATCAGCTAAATGACTGAAGGACATTTCTTAATTTGTGCCTAGATTTAATGATCTTTTAGATGGAGATAATAGTGTCTATCTCATTCACTACCTTGAGTAAATAAGATAATAGGCAGTACTTACTTAGTCCATGGCTTGCTTTTAAGAGTGTAAGCCCAGAATAAATGACAGTACTGCAGCCATTTATGGTGGTATTGGTGGTGGCTTGTTGTGTTGTTTTGTTCTTATTTCTTTCCTTAGTCTGAAATTACCTATTATTACATGGTTCTCTTACATGAATACAAGCATGGGACCTGAGGCTAAGAAATGTCCTCTAACAGAACCAGTCTGAAGCTTACATGAAATTTGCCACAATTGAATCCTGAACTGAAGGATCATCTATATTGCCAATACCACTCAAGTAATTTTTTGGATTAGCTCATATTTAGAAGGAACCTGAGGGATTTGTAAAGTGTGGAAAAGTACCATAGTTGTATATTGTGTTCACACTGTTCTTTTCTTCCATAGCTAGCCACTGTCCTGTGAGAGGAAATGTACTGACATCTGGTGCTTTAAAATAAACAAACGAGCCCTGAATTGCAAAGGTGTGCCTGTAAGGATGTTTACCATAGCCATGTTTAAAATAGCAAACACATGGATGCAATCTAATTGATCACCCTTGGTGGTAATTGAGTTCAATTAAGGAACAAAACACTAAATAGAATATGATGTAGTCATGTAAAAGGAAAAGGGTGGTTTGTACATCATCCATTGATGTAGAAAGATGTCCATAATACAGTGTATTGTTTTCTATGTGTCTCCTGTGTTTGGTTCCTCTACTCTTCTTTACTACCTTTCTTTGCATATTTGAATATATCTAGTGTAGTTCCTACACATCCTCACCACACCCAGTATTGTCAGTCTTTGTTTGTTTGAGCCATTCTAACAGGTGTGTAGAGGGTTCACATTGGAGTTTTAAGTTGCATTTCCCTAATGAAAGTGATGTTAAGCATTTTCATATGCCTATTTGCCATTCATAGATATAGATGCATATATATATATGTCTCTCTCTATATATATTTAGTGAGGTATATGTTCAAACCATTTTGTCTATTTTTGTGTTGGTCCATTTGTTGTGGGTTTATTTTTTTTTTTTTGATTATTGAGTTTTGAAAATCATATAGCCTAGATACAAGTTATTTATCAAAAATACAATTTGCAAGTATTTTCTTTGGGGATAAAATTTATCTTTACATTCTTTTAATAGTGTCTTTTGAGGAACAGAAGCTTTTTGTTTGTGAAGTATAGTTTTTTAATGTATCATTTTATAAAACATGCTTTAGACATGATATCCAGGAGATATATGGCTAAGGTGAGGCCAGAAAATTTTCTTCTTTTTCTAAAATTTTATAGTTTTAAGTTTCACATTTATGCCTATTATTTTTTTACTCAATATATATATGCATATATATAGTAAAACATAGATTAAAGTTCATTTTTTTTACAGATGGAATGTTCAAAGATCTAGTACCATTTGTTGAAGACTACTAATATTTCTCCAAGTTGCTTCTGTACCTTTGTCAAAAAGCAGTTGTCCATATGTGTGTAGATCTATTTCTGAATACTCTTTTCCATTTATCAATTTGTCTATCTTTATACTAATAGCACTCTGTCTCATTTCTGTAGCTTTATAATAAGTCTTGAAATCATGGGATGTTAGCTCTACAGTTGTTCTTTTTAAAAGCTGCTTTGGTTATACTAGGCCCTTGCCCTTTCCCAGTGGAATTTTAGAATAAGTTTGTGAGTTTCTACAGCAAAAACTTGATGACATTTTGTTTGAGATTGTGTTGAATCTATAGATCAACTTGGGAATAATTGGCATCTTAATATTGAGTCTTACACAGTATATCATTCTAATTATTTTGTTATAGCAACATATTTTTTAGTTTTCTGTGTGTATATCTTTTATGTCTTTTTTCAGATTTATCCCTAATGACTTTATATATTGATGCAATGCAAATGACATTTTTAATTTCAATTTTTGATTGCTCTCTCTAGTACAAGGCAATGCAATTCATTTTTTAATACTGTAGTGATCTTATATCCTGCAGCCTTGCCAAATTCACTTATAAATTCTTTAACTGTTTTGTATAATCTATCATATTTTCAACATAGACAATCATATCCTTTAAAAATAAAAAACATTTTTCCTTTTTTTGTGCTGTATAACAGTAGCTAGAACCTCTAGTGAAATGTTTAATAGAAGTGACAGTGGACATCCCTATCTTCTTCTTGATCTTAGGTTGCAAGCATTCAGTCTTTCATCATTACCATTGTATTAACTACAGATTTTTCATAGATATACTTTTTCAGGTTAAGGAAATTCCCTATTATTCCTAGTTGACTAAGAGTTATTATCAGGTATGAATGTTGAATTTTGTCAAATGTTTTTCTCCATCTATTGAAATATTCATCTTTTGGTCCTTTTTGACCATAAAATCTTTTTAAAATAAATTTTTAGATTTGTGTATAAAATTCTATTTAGAATTTTTTCACCTGTAATTATTAGTGATATTGATATGTAGTTTTCTTTTAATATCTTTGTGATGATTTGATATCAGAGCAATACGTGCCTCATAAATGAATTGGTAAGATTCCTTTCTTTACAATTTTCTGGAAGAATTTGTGTAGAATTTATTATTTCTTCCTTAAATGTCCTGTAGACTTAACCAGTGAAGTCACCTAAGCCTGGAACTACAAATTCAGTTTCTTGAAAGCATATATGGCAAGCTATTTTGATTATTCTTGGGTGAGCTTTGTTACTTTGTGTTTTTCAGGATATTTGTCCTTATCCTCTAAGTTGTCAAACTTATTGGCATATTTCCTTATTATCCTTTCAGTATCTCTAGAAATTCTAATGATGTCATTCATGATATTGGAAATATTTCATTCATGATATTGGTAATTTGAGTCTTCTATTTTTATTCATATCAGTCTAGCTAGAGGTTTATTAAATTTATTAATCATGTAAAAGAAGCAGCTTTTGATTTTATTAATTTTCTCATTTGTTTTCTATTCCATTGATTTCCACGTTGATCTTTATTATTTTCTATCTGCCTACTTTAGGCTTAATTTGCTCTTCTTTTTCTAATTTCTTAATTAGAAAATTAATCTCTTAGAAGTTGAGGTCATTTTTTTAATACTACTCATCTTTTTAAATATGAACTTTTAGTGCTATGAATTGAATACCCCAAAATTCTTTGCTATGGTTTCTTTTCATTTTTATTCATTCCAAAATGTTTTCTAGTATCCCTTTTGATATCTGCTCTGACCCACAGGTTATTTAAAAGTGTGTTTTTGGTTCCCAAATATTTCAAGGTTATCTCCAAATATTTATGTTATTTTAAGAATATAGTTCACATTGGAATAGTATTTATGTAACTTGAATACTTTTTAGTTTACTGAGACTTATGTTTATGGTTCAGTATATAGTGTTGTTCCAGGGTTAACGGTATACAGCATATGGTTGAGTCACGCTTTTGTTTTCTTCTAATCTTATGATCTCATCTTTTTATTAAAGGCATTCTTGCAGTTGTTTCACAGTTCACTGATGTTCTCTCTCTCTGTGTTAATTGTTGCTTCTCTCAATATTTCATTTTAGATAATTTTACTACTATGCCTTCAAGTTCTTTTGAATTGTTTTGGTTCTGTGTACTCTGTCATTAAGCCCATCCAGTGACTTTTCTATCATACACATTGTAGTTTTCACTTCTAGGATATGAATTATTTCTTTTAATATCTTCTATGTCTGTACTTAATTTTTTGATCATATGGAAGATAATTTTAATAACTGTTGTAATATCCTTGTCTGGAGATTAAACCATCTGTGTCTGTTCTGGGTAACTATAATTAATTAGTTTAACCCCTATATATGGACCATATTATTATGCTTCTTTTTATAATTTTGTTCTTTTTTGTAACTTTTGTTTGTCAGATTATGAACTTTGACTTGTCAGGTATTGGCTCTTTTGGTTTCCCTATGAATATTACGAAGCTTTATTTTGTGGTGCAGTTAAGTTACTTGCAAATAGTTTGAACCTTAAGTGTTATAGTTTTACAGTTTGTTAGGTAGACCAGAGCAGTACTCAGTTTTGGGGTAATTATTCAACACTACTGTGGCAAGACCCTTTTATTCGCTTTACTCAGTTCTCCATGATCCTGGAAACTGCTACTCTCAGTCCTCTGTAGTAACTCTTTTCAGGTGGTTCTTCCTCCAGCCTGAGTTAATTTCCTCTTATTCATTTACTGGTCAGCGCTCAGCTAAATACTTAAAAGAACTCTGTAGATTTTTGGAGTTCTCTTTGTGTACATCTCTTTTGTCTCTGATATTCTGTCTTATAAATTCTAGTCACCATGTTGCCTCTCCCAGAATCTCGACTTTGTCTGTCCAACTCAGAGTCCTCTGGGCATTGCCTGGATTCCTCCTCCTTTTGCTGCAGCCTAGACATTCTCTCAATATAATAAGGTTGGGTAGTTGCTATGGTCTGAATGTTTGTATTCCAAAAATGCATAGGGTTGAAATCTTAATGCCCCGTGTGATAATATTATAAGATTGGGCCTTTGGGAGTTGATTAGGTCATGAGGGCAGAGCCCTCATGAATGGCATTAGTGCCTTATAAAAGAGGCCCAAGAGAGCTCCCTTGCCTCTTCAACCATGTGAGAATATAACTAGAAGTCTGCAAACTAAAAGAAGGCCTTCATTTGACCATGCTGGCACCCTGATCGCAGACTTACTGCCTCAGGTGGAAACTGTGAAAAATAAATTTGTATTGTTTACAAGTCACCCAGTTTGTGCTATTTTGTTATAGCAGCCCTAACAGACTAAGATAGTAGTCATAAGCCTCATCTCATTTGTCATCTCTCAGGGACAATGGATCTTGATTGTCTGATATCCAACGTGTTAAAATTTTTGTTTCATGTATTTCGTCAATTTTTGGTTGTTTCAGTAGAGATTGTAAATGAGGTCCTTGTTATTCCATCTTGCTTGAAAGTTAAAGTCCTATTTATTCCTTTTCAATTACATACTAAACTATGAGAAAGTATGGATTAATACAGTAAAAGTCTCCCTTAGTGTACTCGGTAATCTCAGAAATAACCACTGTTTTGTAGGTATCCTTCAAGACTACTTTCTATACATTTATACATATTCATCTTCATGTAGAGTAATATATTTCATGTGTGCATTTTCAAAACAAATGGTGTCATACCTTTCATATTGTTCAGAAACCTGCTTTTTCATCCATTGATATGAGAAACATTTATATTCCCATTTATAAGAGTCTACCTCATTCTTTTTAACTTTTGTAGAATTGATGACATAGAGTATTTAACCATTCTCACTTTGATGAAGACTTAAGTTATTTTCAGTTTTTCTCTACTGAAATTGTGTGTGCAGTGAGCAGGCTTGCACATTCCTCTTTGTACACTTGTACAAATATTTTTTCTAAGGCGAATATGTACAAGTAGAATATGTAAGCTATGTAGTAAGTACATTTTAAAATTTCATCGTGTCAAGTTGCCCTTTAAAATACTTCACAACAAAATTGTATAAGTCACAGAATCTCTTCCTCATTTTCCTCTAAACATTTGTTAATATATAATATTTTAAAATTTAATCAAAGAAGCATAAAATATTTAATATTTTAATTTTTAAATTTCTGTAGTTACTAGTAAGGTCAAAAGTATTTTCATATGTTAGCCATTTATATTTCCTTCCCTGTGAATTTCTCTTTACATCCTTTGCTCATTTTTATAAAGACACCTATCTTATTAATTTGTGAAGGGGGTAGTGGGGTGGTGGTGGTGGTGGTGGTGGTGGTAGGGTGTGTGTGTGTGTGTGTGTTATTTTATAAACTTTTATAATCAACCAAATGTTTCATTTGGAGGGGAAAACATTTGAAAATATATTCATATATCCTTCCATTCCCACCCCACCTTTGCACCTTCCATGAACCACCCTAACCACCATGGAGGCCAAGTCCAGGGAACTCCTCTTGTTCTAGTCATGCATATCCTTTAGTGTACATATTATCTTACTATGATTATTATTATACTTCATATTAAACTTTAATAAAAAACTAATTTTTTTTCTGTAATTGTATTTTGGATGGAAGTTAGATATTGTGGTTAATTAGGAAACTTGGATTAGTATAAGCACTGTTTTCTGGTCACTTAGTCTGGATGTGATAAGCACAGCAAGCTCTGGAAACCAGATTAAATTGTGTATCTCTCCTTTGCAATGGCAAAGGTAGGGCTACAGACTACGGATACAACTTGAATAGAATTACACAGGGATTTGTTGTCTGAGACTGTGCTTCTGTGAGTATAGGTCAAACTGAGTCAATTTGTCAAGGAAGAAATACAAATTCTTACTTTTAAATTTTAATTATAACCATCAAGTTTGAGTTTACATAGTATCACCTTCAGTGAGGTTGAGATAAATGTCAATATACAGTGAAAACACTTAACTGGTCAGTGTGGGTTGTTATATAGACATGAAATCATTTATTTCTTTGAATTAACAAGGTATATATTTTATGATTCTTTCAGTGACCATTCTTTTCACTCTCTAGAACCATTGGCCTTTTCATGTGGGTGTTCCTGGTAAGCTCCTTTTGGCATTTAGCACAGAGGCTTCCATGTCTCCAGGGATACCATGTGCAAGGAAATGTTGACTAATTTATTTTTAATTATATTAAAGATGCTGCTAAAATTGACAATAATAATAATAATAATAGTGATAATAATAGCTACCATTGAGTTCATGTTATATATTAAGCGCTGTCCTAACTGCTAATTCTCTGGCTTTTACAAGTGAGGAAACTGAGGCAAATAAAGGTGAGGGAATAAGTTGAGTCTGGATTTTGACCCAAGTACTCTGACATCATGTGCTGGACACCAAATTGCAGTGCTATGTACAATTCAAATTGATCTGCTGTGTGTAATTTTATAAAGCACTGCTTTGTTTCCATGTCTGTCTCCTCCTACTGGACCTCATGGTCATTGAGTTTAGGTATCCATCTTGTTTATTTTTGTTTTTTCAAGAGCAAAATCTTCCAGAGCAGTATTCCAGACACAGTATATTTCTGTGTCTTTTGTGGCTTCCCAGATTGCATATTTCTGCACACAGTGAGCACTGTATACAGGTGTACACTGAAATATATATTTTCTCCTCATAGTCATAATGTTGGTAGTTGCATTAGGCAACTACTGTTACATAATAAACTGTCCCAAAGTTCAGTAATTAAAAATAGCAACCACTTATTCACTCTTACTTACGTGTGGGTAGGCATAGAATTGGCTTTCTAGGCTGAGGTGGGCCCCAGGGTAGGGGTTGAGTCCAAATATGCTTTTGTATCTCTCGTTTTCCTTGACTCAGCGTGTTTAACTGGGTGGGTTGTTTTCACAAAGATGGCAGAGGTGCAAGAGGACGAGCCCAAACATGTAAGCACATTCCAAATCTTGTTGGTCAAAGGAAGTCACATGACTGAGCCCACTGTCAAATTGGAATTGTATAATCAACCTCCAGTGTGAAGAACTGCAAAGTTCCATGGAAAAGGGTGTGAATTCTGGCAACAGCAAAAAATGGAGTCAATAATTCAATCTATCACATTCGTAGTGACCGAGGAAGTGATAGAGAAAAACATTTAGAAACAGCAACAGCAAAATTCTGATTAAGCCCTTAAAGTAATGTAGTAGAAGTTTGAATCAAAATCCAAGCCAATTTTTATTTAATCACAGTTTTCTTCCACCCTTCCAACAAATGGTGGATAATGAGTATTACAGTCATTTCTTGAGTAATCAACTGTGGTATCCCAAACAGAAGATTATAACTTCAGCAGGAAATTGAGTAGCAGGACAGTTGAAGGCTTAAAAAAAACAACAAAAAAAATCTCATTTAGCCTCAAGTAATACTTTGCAATAAAGAGAGAAGGCAGGGGCAGGGAAATTAAGAATTAGCAACATGAACAGAATTATGTCTCAGCAGACAACTGGACTTGTCATTAGAGTCTTGCCAGAGAGAATGTGAATATCAGAAAAGGACACATGAAGGGAGTGTGACTGGCCCTGTCCAGTAAACACTAAAAGATATATATAGTGAAATGGGAAGGTAGTAAATCTAAGAAATTAAAACAGTCAAAATAAAGATTTCCCTTTGCTTCACAACAAGAGCATTACATTTTGCATGTTTCTGTCAGAATCTTAAGCCTATGACGTGAGAGATGCAGAACAGTATATGAGTAATGACACCAGCCTTTCAGTTTGAGGGCTGTTCTGAAATCAGATATTAACTGTTCACCTCCAGGATCTGTACTCCCTTGCAGGTACACAGTTGGGTATGCCTCACCTCTCTTGAGACTGCTAGAGAGCATCTGGCTGTGGCATCAATGGCTGTGTCCAAATGAGGATCTGAGAGGAAAGCCAAGATGTAAAATTGCACAGAAACAGAGCACTGCATATTCTACTTAAAGATAAAAATAATAAAGGAAAATGTCTCATGAAGTAGCAATTCTTTTGCAATTTGCTGAATATTTATCTGTAACTTTTCTGTGTTTTTCAAGCAATTTTCTTTATTTTTCCCTCATATGAAATGATACAGACCTGTAATTTCTCACCCCTTGGTTCAAATTGTGGTGTCATTTATAGTGACTCACATTTACTGTTTTATATCTGTATAAATGTGCATATACATATGCATACACATAGGGCAAAAGTATCAACATGGCCTTGACAAGATATTCTTTATACAAGGTTTAACAGAAGAGACAATAGGTATGATCTTAAAATACACTTTGAAAGCATAAATATAAAAACAATGTACAACTGTCCCACAAGAGAAAATGTTCCACAATTCCCCACCATTACCTCACCAAAGGTAAAGTTACTATAAATTAGAAATTAAATTTATCAAAGTGTGATGAATGTGAATAAGTCTCCCATCGTTATTCCTACTTCTTAGGCCAATAACACATTAGATATGCTCTTAACATTTCTAGTAGAAAGGCAGATGCATATTTAAGTACTAGAAACCATAGGATCATAATTTTAAAAATAAATGGTGGTGTTTGTTCCTGAAAAATCTGATTATGATTGTAGAAACCCATTGCACAGTGATACTGGGAGGTACAGAGAATCCTTTTACTTGACTGCTTTTCCAAGGTTACGTAGACATAATTCACACATTTCCACTCTCTTCTCTTCATATGCATAAACCATGGAGATTTCAACAAATGGGTATATACCTAGATAGTGTAGACTGACCATGAGCTAGTAAGCTCAATTAGAGATTAATACCTCCTGCCCAAATCATGTTGGAGGGAAATTTTGGCCTTGACCTAATGAAATGCATACTGCCTTCCCTATCTTACTTTCTTCCTTCACCTACTCATTCATTCAAATTTGTGCTTATTTAGTAAATATCTTACAGGCCAGATATTCTGATAAATGTTGGGGATTAGAAGATGCATGAGGCAAGGGCACTACTGTTGAGACACTCATAGTCTAAAGTGGAAGATAGCTATAAAAATAATTATAAGATGATGAGAAAAATATCAAAACAGAGCCATGGACCAAGTACTGTGAAAATAAGTGGAGAGCAATCATTTTTGCCTATAGTCGTCCAGAAAGGCTCCACAGAAGAAGGTGGCACTTGTGCTAGATCTTGAAGGATGAGCAGAAATATGTCAAAGACAGAAATGGAAGATATGCCAGGAGAAAAGAGTCTTTGCAAATTCATTGAGGTGCTCCCCCATGTTGCCTGCTGATGGGTGACCTGTAGCCCAGATATGATTTAAAACACTGTCCTGGATACTTAATTGTTTTTTAATAGAAACTGTTTCTTCTCTTTGTGCCCAAAATAAAGCTATGAAATAAGTCAAGCAGCATAGAACAGAACCTGAACTGGATTTTTTTTTAATTTGCAAATAACAAACATTTCTCTCTTTAAAAAAAAAAAAAAATTGTCGTTTTTCTCTTGGTTTAAGTCAGTGTGTAATCATGTAAAAAATTGTTATAATTGATACAGGTAATGACATTCTGAAGCACATATGAGTAGACAACATTTGCAAATTTGCCAATTTGGCTTTGAATTGAATCCCATATTATTGTGTAGCTTTTGGGGGAGGAGAGTAGAAAGGGGAACATTCCTTTTTGCTATTAAACAAGGCATTTATTTTATTGGAAATAGTGTCAGTGGGTGCTTCCAGAGCATGAGTTCTCATTTATAGTGAGAGATCCTTTAAAAATTTTCCATATTCCCTATTTGTCATATTCTGTTATGTATCCATTAAAAATAATAGAAATAGAGGGTTATAGCCATAAATTTTGTCTATGATCTTGGCCAATTCCCTGAAGCAGAACGAGTCATCTGTGTGCATTTTTAAAGGGCAGAAAGAAATGAACCTAGACTTGATTGTGCCCTTTTTGCAGGTTAAACTTGCCTTCTTGCTCAAACATTATCCTCTTACCTAGATTAGGAATAAGTACCTCTTCCTCTCTTTTTTATCTTATCTTCCTACACCCCATCTATTGCATTTATTCAATATTTTTATCTTTCCCTGTCATATTAATACATAAGTTTTTGCCTGCCTGAACTGTGAGACCTCTCTTTTAATCAGACTTCCAATCCTGGTCTTCCTTGGCCAACTCTGTCCCTTTGACACTTGGGACCAAGCAGGTCAATTCAAGAGCATTGCAACTTTAACTCTCTGTCACTTCTTCAGAGTCATAATTGGATACCTTAATTGGCAGCCATATGTGTGATTCCACTAATTACCAGCTGTATGACCTTGATCAAGACCATCATGGCAGGAATCCATCATAGAATGTATACCTTGCCATTTAATTGATCGATTCTTACTATAACCCTTATCTTCTTCACCTTCACTCCCAGAGATATTGCTTTTCTCATGTGGACCTCTAAATGACAGCATAGTTAATTCCAGCAGCCTTCTAACCAAATTTAGCCCTCCAGCCTCAAATCTTTCTCTGTCTTTTCCCCTCTCTTCCTCCTATCCGCCATTTTTGTTATTTTATTTTTATACAATACAATGTTAAACTATAGTGTATTTAATTAGGTGATTACACACACAAATTCAGGGGTTTTTTTTCTTCAATTTTTTTTTTTTTTTCTAAAAGGACTTTGTTGTTTCAAGTTTGCTAGAGTTCCTACTACTCACTTCTGTCTCCCAGTACCTAGTTGCCATTTATCAACTCACTTATGATATGATTTTCTTTTATGCCTATCTACCTTCTTTTACTGATATGTTGCCTGCTTGATCTCAGTAGAGATTTGTGTTTATGACCCCTGCCATAGATTTATTTATAGTCACAAGCAAGATAGGATTCAGTTTTAGAAAACCAAGGCCAAATAGTTAAGTAATTTTTTCAAGGTCATTTACCTAATGCCCAGTCTTTAAAAACAAAACAAAAAACCCACACACACTTATTATCTCATGTTTTAGTGGGTCAGAAATTTGAGCACAATTTAGCTGGGTTCTGTACTTCAGTGTCTCTCAAGAGGCCATAGTCAGGTGTCAGCCAGTGCTGGAGTCTTATCTGAAGGCTTGACTGGGAAAGGATCTACTTCCAAGCTCACAGGGTTGTTGGCAAGATATAGTACCTTGTGGGCTGTTGGACTGAGGGTGTTTTCCTCTCTGGCTGTCCACCAGAAGCCACATTCTTTCCATATGGACCTTTTCACAGGGCAGTTCACAGTATGACAACTTGTTTCATCAGACAGTAAGGGAAAGTTGTTCAAGCCAGACATTCAGGCCTCGATTTCATCTTCTTTTCCCCCCACATTCAGTCAATCATTATATCCTACTAATTTTTTTTTAGAGTTTTTAAATTGAAGTATAATTAACTTACTATATTATATTAGTTTTAGGTGTATAACATAGTGATCCAGTATTTTTCTACATTACAAAATGATCACCATGATAAGTTTAGTTACCATCTGTCACCATACAAAAGTATTAAAATATTATTGACTGTATCCCCTATGCTGTACATTACATCCCTGGCACTTATTTAAAATGAAAAGATTGTACGTCTTAATCTCCCTCACGTATTTCATTCATCCCCCTACATCTGCCCCTCAACTACCAATTTGTTCTCTGTATCAATGAGTCTCTTTCTCTTTTGTTACATTTGTTTGTTTGTTTGTTTTGTTTTTAGATTCCAGATACTAGTGAAATAGTATGGGATTTGTCTTTCTCCATCTGATTTATTTCACTTAGCATAATACCCTCTAGGTCCATCTACATTGTTGCAAATGGAAAAACAGCAATCTTTATTTTATCACTGAGTAACATACCAGTGTGTGTGTGTGTGTGTGTGTGTGTGTGTGTGTGTGTGTGTGTGTGTGTATACATATATATCACGTATATACATATATATCACGACTTCTGCAACTTTATATCTCTCAGTGAACCGTTAGGTTGCTTCTATATCTTGGCTATGGTAAATAATGCTATAATGAACACAAGGTTGCATATATCTTTTCAATTAGTGTTTTTGTTTTCTTTGGAAAAATACCCAGAAGTGGAATTGCTGGATTGTATGGTAGGTCTACTTTTAATTTGAAGGGGAACCTGCATTGCGTTTTTTATAGTTACTATATCAACTTATTTTCCTACCAACAGTGCACAAGTATTTGCTTATCACCACATTCTCACCAACACTTGTTAATTGTTGTCTTTTTGATGACAGCCTTTCTGACTGATGTGAAGTGGTATCTCACTTATCTCACTGTGATTTTGGTTTGCATTTCCTTGATGATTAGTGATGTTGAGCCTCTTTGTATGTGTCTCTTGGGCATCTCTATGCCTTCTTCGGAAAAACGTCTTTTCAGATCATCTGTGCATTCTTTTAATCACGTTTTTTTTGATGCTGAGTTGTTTAATATTTTATATATTTTGGATGTTAACCTCTTATCAGATATATCATTTGCCATGTCTCCCTCAATTCAGTAAGCTGCTTTTTCATTTTGTTGATAATGAGAAGGCATCCATTTATTTTTGCTTTTGTTTCCCTTGCCTTAGGAGACAGATCCAAAAAAATATTGCTAAGACCAATGTCAAAGAGCGTACTGTCTATGTTTTCTTCTTGGAGTTTTATGGTTTCAGGTCTTACATTTAAGTCTTTAATCCATTTTGAGTTTGTTTTTGTGTATGATGTGAGAAAGTAGTTCATTTTGATTCTTTTGTATGTAGCTATCCAGTTTTCCTAACACCGTTTATTGAAGAGGCTGTCTTTTCCCCATTGTATGTTCTTGCCTCCTTTGTCATAGATTAATTGGCCATAAGTGCATGGGTTCATTTCTACACCCTCTATTTTTCTCCATTGATCTATGTGTCTGTTTTTGTACCAGTACCATACTATTTCGATTGCTGCAGCTTTGTAATATAGTTTGAAATCAGGGCTCATAATACCTCCGGCTTTGCTCTTCTTTCTCAGGATTGTTTTAGCTTTTGGGGGTCTTTTGTGTTTCCATACAAATTTTAGAATTATTTGTTCTAGTTTTGTGAAAAATGTCATTGGTATTTTGATAGGAATTGTGCTAAATCTATAGATTACCTTGGGTAGTATGGTCATTTTAACAATATTAATTATTCTAATCCATGAACACAGTATATCTTTCCATTTGTGTGATCTTCAGTTTCTTTCATCAATGTTTTATAGTTTTTCAAATATAAGTCTTTTACCTCCCTAGATTTATTTGTAGGTATTTTATTCTTTTTGATGCAATTGTATATGGGATAGTTTTCTTAATTTCTCTTTCTGACAGTTTTTTGTTAGTACATAGAAACACAACAGATTTCTATATATTAATTTTGTATACTGCAACTTTACTGAATTCATTTATTAGTCCTAAGGGTTTTTATGTGGCCTCTCTATGATTTTCTATATATAGCACCATGTTGTGTGCAAACAGTGATAGTTTTATTTCTTCCTTTCCAATTTGGATTACTTTTATTTCTTTTTCTTGTCTGATTGTTGTGGCTAGTACTTCCAATACTATGTTAAATAAAAGTGGTGAGAGTGGGAATCTTTGTCTTGTTCCTGATCTTAAAGGAAATGTTTTCAGCTTTTCACTGTTGATTATGTTGTTGTTTGTAGTTTTGTCATATACAGCCTTTATTGTGTTGAGGTATGTTTCCTCTGTATGTACTTTGTTGAGAATTTCTATCATAATTGGATTTTAAATTTTGTCACAAACTTTTTTCTGTTTTTGCATCTATTGGGATGATCATATGATTTTGTATTCTTCAGTTTGTTAATGTGGTGTATCATATTCATTGATTTGTAGACATTGAACCATCCTTGCTTCCCTGGAATAAATTTTACTTGCTCATGGTATAAGATCCTTTTACTGTACTGCTGAATTTTTTTGCTGATATTTTGTTGAAGATTTATCACTTATATTCGTAAGTGATATTGGCCTATAATTTCCTTTTTTTGGTGGTGTCTTTATCTGGTTTTGGTATCAGGGTGATGCTGGCCTTGTATAATAAGGTTACAAGCATTCTCTTTTCTTCAATTTTTTAGAATATTTTGAGAAGGATAGATGTTAACTCTTCTTCAAATGTTTGGTAGAATTCACCTGTGAAGCCATCTGGACCTGGACTTTTGTTTGTTGAAAATTTTTTGTTTACTGATTTAGTTTCGTTACTGATATTAAGTCTATTCATATTTTCTATTTCTTCCTTTTTCATTCTTAGGAGACTGCATGTTTCAAGGATTTTATCAATTTCTTCTAGGTCATCCATTTTATTATTATTATTTTTAATTTTATTATTATTATTTTTTTTTGCGGTATGTGGGCCTCTCACTGTTGTGGCCTCTCCCATTGTGGAGCAGAGGCTCCGGACGCTCAGGCTCAGCAGCCATGGCTCATGGGCCCAGCCACTCCGCGGCATGTGGGATCTTCCTGGACCGGGGCACGAACACATGTCCCCTGCATCGGCAGGCGGATTCTCAACCACTGTGCCACCAGGGAAGCCCAAGGTCATCCATTTTAATGGCATATAATTGTTCATAGTAATCTCTTATGATCCTTGGTATTTCTGTGATGTAGGTTGTGATTTCTCCTCTTTCCCTTTGGATTTTATTTGGGTCCTCTCTCTTTTGTTCTTAATGAGTCTGGCTAATAGTTTATTAATTTTGTTTATTTCTTCAAAGAACCAGCTCTTAGTTTCATTGATTCTTTTTACTGTTTTTTTTTTTTTCTCTATTTCATTTATTTTTGCTCTGATCTTTATTGTTTCTATCCTTCTACTAGCTTTTGGTTTTGATTGTTCTTTGTTCTAGTAGTTCCTTCAGGTATAAGGTTAGGTTGTTTATTTAAGATTTTTCTTGTTTCCTGACGTAGGCTTGTATCACTATAATCTTACCTCTTAGAACTGCTTTTGCTGTGCCCCATAGCTTTTGGATTGTTGTGTTTCCATTTTCATTTGTCTCCTGGTATGTTTTTATTTCCTCTTTGATTTCTTCAGTGACCCATTGGTTGTTTAAAAGCATAATGTTTAGCCTCCACATGTTCATGTTTATTGCATTTTTTTTCCTTGTAGTTGATTTCTACTCTCATACTATTGTGTTTGGAAAAGATGCTTGGTATGATTTTAATCTTCTGAAATTTATTGTGACTTCTTTTGTGGGCTAGCATGTAATCTATCCCAGGGAATGTTTCATGTGCTCTCAAAAAAAGAATGTGTATTCTCTTGCTTTTGGATGAAATATTCTGTATATATATATATATATGTTAAGTTAATCTGCTCTAATGTGTCATTTAAGGCCAATGTTTCCTTATTGATTTTCTCTGTGGATGATCTGTCTATTGATATAAGTGGAGTAATGAAGTACCTTACTATTACTGTATTGTTGTCTATTTTTCCCTTTATGTTAATATTCGCTTTATGTATTTACATGTTGCTCTTTTGGGTGTGTGTGTGTGTGTGTGCGTGCACGCGTATGTGTGTATATTTACAGGTGTTATACCTTCTTGTTGGATTGATCCCTTTATCATTAAGTAATATTCTTCTTTATTTGGTTATAGTCTTTGTTTTAAAGTTTATTTTCTACCCCAGATTTCTTTTTGTTTCCATTTGTATGGACTACCTTTCCATCCCTTTATTTTCAGACTGCATGTGTCCTTAGTTCTAAAGTAAGTTTCTTGTAGGAAGTATATAGATGCGTCTTGTTATTTATTAGGTGACTCTGTCTTTTGATTGGAGTGTTTAGTACATTTACATTCAAAGTTATTATTGATAAGTGTGTACTTATTGCCATTTTGTTAATTGTTGTCTGGGGTTTTTTTGTAGGTTTTTTAGCTTCTTCCTCTTTTGCTCTCTTCCTTTGTGATTTGATGACTATCTTTAGTGTTATGTTTGGATTCCTTTCTCTTTTTGTGTGTGTCTCTCATATAGGTTTTTGGTTTGTGGTTACCATGAGGATCATATATAACATTTTGTGTGTGTGTGTGTGTGTGTGTGTGTGTGTGTGTGTGTGTGTGTGTGTGTAAGTCAGGGTATGCCCTTTGTGTCCTTCACAGACCCTTCTTTTGTGGCAGGGCCAACTGCTGTGGGCGCATTATTAGGCAAGGCTGGCCGCAGGCCCAGTTGGCTGAGAAGTCCTGCCTGGTGTGATGGCTGCCAGCCTGCTGGTGGGCAGAGCTGGGTCCCAGAGCAGCTGGCTATGGAGCCCAGCAGATACTGGGCTGGTGTTGTCCCTCTGGTGGGCAGGTAAGCCCCTGACACTAATAGGCTAGAGGGAGGACTTCAAAATGGTGTTTGCCAGCACCAGTGTCCTCGTGGTAGAATGAGCTCCACTTCCCAAAATGGCTGCTGCCAGTGCATTGAACCCCAGGTGGTGTCCCGTGTGCCTCATACCTCTCTGAGAGACTCTCCAAGATCAGCAAACAGGTCTGACCTAGGCTCCTTTCAAATCAATGCCTCTGCACTGAGACTTGGAGCATGTGAGATTTTTGTATGCACCTTTTAAGAACAGAGCCTCTGTTTCCTACAGCCCTCTAGATCTCCTGTACACAAGCCCTGCTGACCTTCAAAGCCAGATGTTGTGGGTGTTTATCTTCCTGGTGCAGGAACCCTAGACAGGGGAGCCTAATGTGGGGCTTGGACCCTTTACTCCTTCGGGAGAACCTTTGCAGTTGTGGTTATCCTCCTGTTTGTGGGTCATATACCCAGGGGTGTGGGCCTTGACTATGTCATGTCTCTACCAATCTCGTACATCCTTCTTTATATCTTTAGCCATGAAAAATCTTTTTTACTAGGCTTCAGGTTATTTTTGTAGGTAGTTCCTCTGTAAATAGTTGTAATTTTGGTATGCCCATGGGAAGAGGTGAATTTAGGGTCTTCCTAGTCTGCTGTCTTAGCCATATTCTCCAACACCGAGTATTTTAGTTCAATCCAATATCTTTTTCTTACACCAGTGTTCCTCAAACTTGAGTGTGCTTCAGAATCACCTGAAGGTCTTGGTAAACAGATTTTAGTCCCCGTCCCAAGTTTCTCATTTACAAGGTCTGGTTTGGGGCCAACACATTTGTATTTCTAAGTTTCCAGCTATTCTGGTTGTGGGACCACTCTTTACGAACTATTATGTTTTCCCATCATGCTTTTCAGATTTATCTTCCGCAAATCCTTTCAGCTTACCTTCAAAATGAAATTAAGAGTATCTATTCTGTCTTCCTCTCAAGGTTGCCATGAGTTTCAAGTAATTGTAAACTGCTAAAATGCTACAAAACAAGTATAAAGCTTGTCTCTTTCACTAGAGTACAAGTTCCATGAAAGGTGGAGCATGTCTTGTTCATTTTGCTATTTCTTGTTCCTGATAAATAGTACTTTATAATTTTTGTTGAATAAATGAATAAACAGTAAAATCCAGTGATTGGTTAAAATTAACTTAAAGAGAGAAAAGATAGAAGTAGAGACCAATCAATACCTATTTAAATTCAAGAAAATAATTCCTAAGGAATGTGTATGCTTTTCTGATTTATTTGGTAGTTTAGTTATGCTAGTGTTAAGAATGCAAAAAGAAGCAGTGTATCATTCAGTGATGGTGCTTGTTGTAATAGTTTCTCCTTTGAGTAGGAATAGTTTCTGCATAAACATTCAAATGATTGTAATCACTATCCAGAGAGTGAATCCTCTGCCCTGGCAGTTGGAAAATGACTCTCTATGCTGACAGCCCCACAGGATGGAAATGCAATAGCTTTGCTACTACTGTGTAATGTTGTTAAGCTTAATTGACTGCACCCATAAATAGTGGGAGAATGTGAGAGTGTGTAATCCATTCTACTCTTAAATTATTATGTGGGGCCAACTTGCAGGCATCTCAGGGACTCTCTGTAGTATAAACCATTCGTTGTTTAGATTTTAGATTTTCCTTGTCCATACCAACCCCAACTCAGTTTCATTCATTTGCAGTCCACCTCTTCTTAAGCCTTGTGTTGTTATGATTTCACACATACTTCCCTTTTCTTAAAAAAAAAAAAAAGTTGTCTATAGGGGCTGTTACACCTTACTGCCATAATTACCTTCCTACTCCTGTCTTATTTCTGTACCCATGACCTCAAAACGGCTTTGTTAAGGGTATCAATGATTTCCACATTGGAAATCCAAAGGATAGTTCTTTTTTAAAATTTATCTTATTGCAGTATAGTTGATTTACAATGTTGTGTTAATTTCTGCTGTACAGCAGAGCAATTCAATTATACATATATATATATATATATATATATATATATATATATATATATATATACATTCTTTTTCACATTCTTTTCCATTATGATTTATCACAGGATATTGACTATAGTTCCCTGTGCTATACAGTAGAACCTTGCAAGTAATACCTCTTAGGTCTCATCTTACTTAACATCTCACCACATTCGACATAGTCAGCCATGCCTCCTTCTTGAAGACACTCTTCTCTTAGCTTTCATCCAACTACATTCTCTTAGCTTTTTTCCTTCCTCTCTGACCACTACTTCTCAGCCTATTTCATGAGGCATTCTCTATGGCACATTCCTAAATATCAAAGTTCTTCTCTCTCTACAAACTTTTCCTAAGTGATATTCCGTACCCATGACATAATGTCATCCAAATGCTAATATTTACCATCTCCTATCACTTATCCATTCCTCTCCTCTGAGAGATAGGTTTATGGATCCATTGCCTTCTGAACAGCTCTACTTGAATTTCTTTCAGGTTTCTCAAACTTAAAATGTCCAAAATTTTACTCTTGAATTCTCACTTCCTCACTTCACCAACACTTGACATTTTCTCACTCCCCTGCTCTGTCTAACTCACACATTCGTGCCAACATCTATCTCCAGCCTATCAGTTCATTCCTAGCTACATTATTCACTTTTTGGTCTGATTCATCATCATTTCTGTCTCTGGACCTTTACCAATGGCTAGTTACCAGCCTGAAATACTGTTCTCCCCACTCTTCATCCAGATAATTCCTATTCATCTGCAAATCTTAATTTCTATATTCTTTCTTTGGAGACCTTCCCAGACCCCTCAATCCCACTGGTCAGTACATTTATCCAGTTCTTTGTAGCACTTAACATGATTTGTAATTTTGCATTTATTTGAATGTTACTATATGTTATCTCCTTTACTTCATTTGCCTCTCCCTCTTTCTTGTTTTCTCTTTTAAATTTGGCTTTATAAAGCTAGACAATTTGGAAGAGAGGTATCTCCTGGATTACCAAGACAATTCTGTCTTAAAATATCTAGGACTAACTATATTGATTCATTCATCCATTTATTCATTTAATTCTTGAGCTCCTACTGTGTATTATGTACTTTTATAGCCTGAATCTTGGATCTGCCACTCACTTGCTGAGTTATCATGACATATTAATTATTCATTCACCAGCTTCCTTATCTCTTAAAATGGGTGAAAATAGTAACTATGTTATAGAGCTATTTTGAGAAGTAAATGAGTTATTACATGTAAAAGTGACTAGCACATAATGAATTCCATGTATTAGCTAGCTTTATTTTTATTATCATCAATTAATCATTATTTTGTTCAACATTATATAGCTCAATGCCTAAAAAAGTAAAGTTTATACCTTTCACGTAGTTTATATCTTAGTGTAGGGCAAACTGTGACCATTTGGCCATTTTTGTAAATAAAGTTTTATTGGGATACAGCTAGCTCATTTCTTTATATTTTGTCTAAAGCTGTTTCGTGCTGCAACAGTGACTTTGAATTGTTACTACAGAGATTGCATGCCCCACAAAGCAGAAAATGTGTACCATTTTTCCTCTTTACAGGAAAAGTTTGCTGACCTCTGTTCTAATGCAGATAAACACACTTTCTTTTTTTTTTTTGTGGTACGCGGGCCTCTCACCGTTGTGGCCTCTCCCGTTGCGAAGCACAGGCTCCGGACGCGCAGGTTCAGCGGCCATGGCTCACGGGCCCAGCCGCTCTGCGGCATGTGGGATCTTTCTGGACCGGGGCATGAACCCGTGTCCCCTGCATCGGCAGGCAGACTTTCAACCACTGCGCCACCAGGGAAGCCCCACACTATCTTTAGTAGATAGCCCATATAGTGAAAAATCCACTGGAGTCAGGAAGACCTGGATTAATATTCTAATTTTTGCATTCTACCACTGTCTTATTGCATGGTTTTAGCATGCTACTCATCTCCCTAAGCATCAGTTTCCTTGGTTGCAGAAAAGAGCTCAGTGGCTATTCTGATGTGTTAGATAATAAAATGTATACATAGTACCTGGAAATCTTGGTACTCAATAAAACTTTTCCTCTTTCCTTTTGGAGAATAAAGAATTTATTTAATATTGATACTATAAGTATTAACATTTATTACAACTTTACAACTACATGAAAACATTTTAGATCAGAAGTTGAAAAAATCATGGTCTATAATAAAGTAAGTTTCAGTAGAAGACAAATAGATTTTAATTGCAGTAAATGCAAAGGAAAGATGTGTTAAATTCTGCTTTCCATTCTAGTGCTATTAAGATGTTATCATCTTAGTCTTGTTTTAAATTTGTCATAATTAAGTTATAGGTTTAAATCCTTTATATGCTAATGATTATTCACTTCTAATAAGGTTTCTAAGGTGCTTCTAGTGCAAAAACCAACTGAAATTATTGTGTAAACTAAATTAACTAGAAAGGAGAACAATCTGGCTCTCTATGAGGGAAATAATTTGGTTTTTTTTCCAAAGGTACCTCCTTAATAATAGCTTAAAACAATAAATCTATGAAGATTTGATTTTTTTTCACAGTAGTTAACCCCTCAGTAACGTTGCTTACAAAATTCCAATTTAAAAAATGACCTTTGATAGATGCCATAGAAAATTAAATTTTAATGAGGGATAATAAATGGTGATGCTTTTCACAGGAGGAAACACAGTGCTTGCCTGGAGCCCTTACTGCATGTCATCCACATCAGCCCTCTATTACTGTGGCTTCCCTTTCATTATTTTCAGGGAACGATGATGGGACAGCACACTTTGAAGAACCAAAACCAGTTTTAGTATTATGCTTACCAAAGGTGATCTTCATCACTGGCTAATTAGACAGGTGGCCCTCCCTTGCTTTAGTGATAGTTCTTTTGTAGAAAGCTGCTCTATTCCTCCACAATGATAGTTTAAGGTATTTAAGCATTCCTTTGATTATGTGGCCTGACTGAAAAATAAATCTTCATGATTGGGCTCAAAAAAAAAGTGTTTCACTAGATGGGAATTTTACTCTTCTGTAGCAAAGACAGAAAAGTGTTTACAATGGTCAGCTTTCAGGTGGAAAACACATTTGGCAACCACTCAAACTGAGGCTAGGAAGAGCAAAGCAGAAGGATGATGGGGAAAAGAATCACATTATATGCTGATACCTGCAAATGGCTGTTTGGCTTCCTTAATAAAATAAGAATGCTCACCAATGCTTCTTAGGCCAATATAAGCAGTCTGTTATTAACCCTCTGGGCCACTCAAGTTCATTGGCCCATTTACTAAATGAGAGCAATTTATCATAAATGTGCAATAATCATGGCAAACATACTTATTAATTTATTGTTTCTAGTTTAAATTTCAAAAAAATGTGACGCTTTCTGCGTCTATATGATGCCACTCTCTCTACCCTTTTTGCCCTGAGGATCCTATTAGCAGAGAGCTGAGCAATTTGGTTTCATCGGAAATAAATTATGCCTCCATTCTTAAAATATAAGTGCTGAAGGACTGTAAAGATTAGAAATTCGTGTGAAGCCCCCATCACTGGAAGTTTTATTTTTCCTTGATGTATAGCGCTTCTGGTGTTAATGTAAAACAACACATCTTTCTAAAAGTTCAGAGCCAAGTCGCCTTAAGAGAACCCTGACCAGGATTACGGGGGATGTACAAAAGGAAACATATTACCATGGAGGGCGGGGATGTTTGGTTCCTCAAAAGCTGTTTCCAAGACAGGCTGCTTGTGTATTACAGAGTGAGGAGGGGACTCAGCTAGTCACCCTCTGTTTCAAAATGATTAGAAAACTGCAGTTCCCAAGAAAAATGAGGTGAATTCTCACTTTTTTCACCAAGGGTCTGGGGATGAAATGACACCTTTAATTATGAAGGACTGTTGGTACCACTCTGGTAACAAGCTGCCATAAATGAAACCCCTAATTGCCTCAGAATCAAGTATTTCATGTAAATGTATTTTAATCTTAGGTACAGTTGTTGGTCCAGCTTTCGTTGTTTTCCCCTGTCAGCATATGATAGAAGGAAGTGGTTGTGCAAACTTCTTATTTTACTGCTATTTTATTGTCAGTTTTGCCCAATGGCTAAGGAGCTAATGTGTGTTTTCTAGCCATAACTTGTTATTTTACTAGCTGCAGGGCCCCATGGCAGTGCTCAACTTTGACTTCCATAAAATTGCAGTTAGAAAAAGAGGTGACTCTCATGTTTTAACAAACCTTGATCTTTACTTATTTCTCATAATTATATCAAATTGCACTAGGTATCAAACCATTTTTGTCTGATTATTATTTTTAAAAAGTATGTCAGGTGACTAGAATTCATTTATCAGCTACACATGCTTACATTCTTAAAATTAACACTGTATGATCTGAATGTTTACTCAGCTATTTCTCCTTTGCCCTCTCCTCTAACGTTCATTTTGAAAGATAAAAAATATACACTCATGTTGTGAAATTCCCAGTATTCCACTTTTCTTAGAACGTATTGAATTTGGCTGCCTGATTGTTTCTTCTAAATTAATGTAGACACATTTGGAGATGCAACAATTAAAGAAATAAGCAATAATTAAAGAAATATGAGTAAATGGGAGAGAGGAGTTGACCTAAATAAATAAGAGAAAAGGGAAAATTTGTTCATGTATTCCCTTTCCAATGTAGTCAAAGATATTTTTTTTAATTCCAAAATGAAATATAGATCAAAAGCTGTATTTAACTAAAACTCTAAAGACAAATGGATTCTGAAAAAAAAGGGAGCAGTCTAGGTTTGTTGAACAGATATGTACTGACCTATTTGGTCTATAACAGGTAAAATGGATGGTAGTAATAGCAAACATTAAAACAATTTTCAGAGGAAACTTCTGGAAGTGGTGGATATACTTATGGCATAGATTGTGATGATGGTTTCATGAGTGCATACTTATTTCTAAATTCATCAGGTTGCATACGTTAAATATTTACAGCTTTTTGTGTGTCAGTCATACCTCAATAAAATGGTTTTAAAAGAACCAATTTCAGCAACCTGTCAGAGATTAAAAAAGAAAAAAAAGCAAAGCTGCCAAGCAGCAGTTAAGTTTTGAAGAATTATATTCTGGATTAATTTACATCACCTGTAGGTATACTAACAATAAGTGCTTCTTGCTTTTTCTTTCTCTAGAAATGAAGAGTGAATGAAGGCAGGAATTACTGGAAGGGAGGTCAGGGTAAGTCATATCATGTTTATTTCTTACTTTTGAAGTGTGCAGAAGACATTGTATAAAACTTGTTCAGGAACTCTCCATGGCTCACGTCTCAGATAAATTAGACAAATTGAGTGTTTCAGGGGGAAATAAAATGCTTGGTATAACTGTGCTACAAAGAAATATACCACTTGTCCCTGACATTTTAAGACCCATGTTCTCTGTATGCAGACCACCTTACCGTTCCATATTGTTAGGTGGATCACTGCCAAAGTGGCAAAAGAAACTCTGGATGAATTCCTGTTTTAGAATTGTGAATCTAGTTATTCTGTGTATTTTTTTTCCTTTTAATTTGGTATGGCAAAGGTAGTGCTTAAATTCTCAGGGCAGTATCTAACTACGCATCTCAGTGTGACTCATATTCAAGTTCAGAAGCAAATGGTCACAAACTAGAGTTGATTACAATGTAATTGTGTTGTTGTATTTTAGCATCATTTAGTGTTTGCTTTTCTTTGAAATTTAAATGCATTTGCCTTTATGAAACGATAAAACATTTGCTACATTATAACCAATCATGTAAAATCAAAAGCCATAGTATTCTTACAGATGACTTATGCAGTATACTTTACCTCAGTGTGTGTAATAGGTAGACATTCAGAATTATCTTCAAATAGAGAGAATTCAGGCCAAAGTTTTTAATCACAAATTTCCTGAAATCAATGTCAATGAAAGTCAGAACAAATATCGTTTTATATATAGTAACTAATAAAACCAGGAGCTCCTTTAAAAGGAAAAAGAGAGGAGCAATCAAGGAAGGAAAAGAAGGAGAGGGAGAAGAAGAGAGAAGGGAAGGAAAGGAAGAAAAGTATGGCTGTAGCTTAGACTTATTTTTCCTGTTTGTGTATTCAGAAGTCTTAATTCTAGTAGACTCAGAAATAGTACTTGTTTTTGATTGTCAATGCCTTATTGAATCTTGCCAGTTTAATACTCAGCAGAATACTGGAGGTTTCGGAGGAAATAAGGTTGCACAAAAAAAGAGTGGAATTATGAGCCTTCCTTCATCTTCAAACAATTCATTTCCATATAGTCTTCTGCATATTGGGATGTTCCCTAAAAATTTGTTTTGAGAAAGAGAGAACTTATATGGAAATATGTTAATATCACTTAAATCTAGGTGGTGGATACATGAGTATCTGTAACATTGATTATTATTCTTCCCTCTATTTTTGAAATATGTCTTAAACATTAATGATTCAAAATAATTTTTTGGAAGTATCTCCACATGTCTAAAAAATGGTTTTAAACTTCATTCTGTGGCATGTCACCAACAAATTAATTGAGAATGAGTGAAATTAACAACATTTTGTCTAGTGGATTACTTTCATTACAGTGAGAATTTTTAATGGATGGGAAAGGGGGAGTGTTATAGTCACCCTTTGTGACTATAACATGTAGAGAACTCCATCAGGCCTGAACATTCCAAGTTTATACTACATTCTTCTTCCAAAAATAAATATTTTAGATGGGCAAGTAAACAATCAGAAAAGGACTATATTTCCAAAGCTCCTTGATAGCAAGTGTGACCACATGACTGAATCTAGACCAGTAGTACATATTTAGAATTTCAGGTGACCTTATGGGAACCTTCCTCAAGAGACAGCTGCTTCATGTCTTTGTCCTTTGGGGAGAAGAAAGTTCTTTTGACAATTCAGAGAATATCTCACTATCTCTGATGTTGTCACGTTACTTCATACTGCTTCCTGAAATGTGGATGTGGTATCTGGAATTCAATCTTGGACTATTAAATGTGAGTCATATGTTAAGTAGTGGGGGATTGGATATTTTGGATTTGTGTTTTTTATAAGCTGAAAAAGAACAACTTTATATACCATTTTAATTAATTTTATAGGAATGGAATTTCAGCTATGTATGTCAGGGCTTGGAAATAGGTAGCCCCCATTTCACAGACATTTTTTTAATGGAGATATTTTCACTAAACATTTAAATTGGATCTTCTCATGGAAAAAAAAAAGTTACGCAAAGCGACACTGAGTGCACATCCTCATATGGCCCAAATATTGTGAAACTAAGGAGCAAAATACCCATTTGGAAATGGCAGGAGACTCCGGGTTCCCGCTGTCCCCAGTCCCTCTAAATGTCTCCTGCCTCCATCATTCCACTCACTGGCTTTACCTGAATCCTTGCAGTAAGGAACTGTGCAGAGTCCAGACATCACCTGGACTTCTTTCAGATGCAAGCTGTTACTCGCATTCCAAGAAAAATTGGTATGATCCCCTCTGCAATTCCACATTCTGTGAAATACCAAAGTTCTCAAGGAGATTTCTGCAAATCCCTAACGAGATCAAGGTTTTTATGTTGTATCTTCATGCGATCTCTGTTCCTTACCACGTCCATGCAGACATGAAACTCATCTTTTTAATGAATATCCACAAGTCAGTTCATTCATACAAGCACAGTCATCTCTACAGCAGAGTTTCTAATAATAGAGCAGTATCATGTTCAGCCCTACCTAACAAAAACATATTTTTTATATTAGACTTTAAAGTTCTCCAGAAGCTTTCTTGTTGCCCTAAGTGGGGGTCATCTCTCTTGGTGTAAGGTTTTGCATTCCCTTGCCTGTAGGGTTTTGCATTCTCTCCTGCCTTCTCTCTCTGGTCCTCCCTTCTCTCCCTTCTGTTCTCTCATCTGCCTCTGCTATTTCAGAGGACAAACACACACTTCTCTTTGGGCCCATTTATAGCAGTTCTTCCCTCCTCTTGTTGTATTTGTTTCATCTTGGGTGTTTGTTTTCCTCCAGCAAAATGAGCTCATTCAATGATGAATGCTGGAAGCAGCTTTTAAGATGATATATGTACTTTTTTCTCCTTACCTCATCAAATACAGAGTCATAGCGTACCTTCCTATGCCACCAGTTACATGTATTGATTATGTATGTCAGTAGCCACTGTCACATGTTGTGAGATTTGAAGAAAAGTTTTGAATCCCTGCTAAAGGGACCCACAGAGGGAAAAACAATTTTTGTGCTAAGAAAATCAGACAGGGTGTGACCACATGCAGAGAACCACATGTTGTCTATCTCTTCACCCTGTGATGTTTGTTGAGAGGAAAATCATGAGATATCTGAAGAAAACATAGTTCCTAAAGAAATGTTATGTAAGAGAGAGAGTTTAAAACCTGAGGATTTACAAAAATGAATGCTAGACCTAAATATCTCACCTTGTGACATTCTGAAGATAGAATTTTCTATTCTATTTTTGCAGCAATGATTGGGATTTCTTAATCTTGTATCTCTAAAAATGTTCATTTTTACCAGCAGTGGAGGCAGCCTCTGCATATGATGATATCCATGTGTTGGCTATTGCAAAGGATTGTTTAATTCTTTCAACATGCAACCTTAGGGAACAGAAAGGAGATTTTCATTTTAAGTTATGTTGTCAAAGTCTGTAGGTGCAGTGTCTTTAGGGCAGTGAATCCTGTAAATTCAAATTTATGATTAGGTGACAAGTTGACATTGAGATTGTCCTTTCCCTGATCAAAAATGAAGGAAGCCTAGGAATTTTGTATTGGTGAATTTTGGCATGATCATTTGTATGATTTAGCTAAAAGCAAGTGGACTGTGTCTTTTTGAAACCTAGCATGATGTGAGGAATGCTGATTTAAGCCCATTGCATTCTCCATAGTGTTCTTCTAGGAACCAAGATAATGAAATATGTTCCATTTGACTATCCCTGCACAATGAAACAATCTAGCCAGATCGCAAATTAAGTAGTATATTGTAAATTATGTAGCATGGAATGCCAAAATAAGGCATGGCCACCACATGTAGTTATCCTGGAGTAAACACTAAGAGGATGTACAATCTCAATTCAGAAACTTAGAGGCTGGAGATGAGAGGAAGAGTTTTTGAAGGGTATTTTTACAGTTGAAATTAATGTGGTAAGCCCTAAAGTCCACACCCTATTGTCTAAAGACATGTAGTTAATATTTTACTGGAATATACATTACCTGGTGGTTTAATCCAACTTCTAAATTTAATACCAGTTTTATAAAATATCTAGTTAGTATAAATAATAGTTCATTTTTATGCACCTCCCAACTTATCAACTGAAGATAAGGGTACATTCTTTAAACCTACAGATCTCATAGAAAATTTGAGGGGGCAGCAAAACCTTAGGATGTTAAGGTATAGCTCATGTTGATATTTTCTTTTCTTTCCTCTCTCCTACATTTCTTCATACTTCCCTCCTACTTCCTTTCAAAATCCATGATTAATGCTCATTCTGTTTAAAAACAAAACAAAACAAAATTTGCTGATATGTCCTCATATTTTTCTTTTCTTTCATCCTAAGATATTTTTTCATCTCCTCTAGACATTTTTACTTTGCCCAAATGGCTTTTTGTTAGGAAGTAGGCATAAGTAGCGTGCTGTAGTTTTACACTTAGCTGGCTGGAATGGATATGTTGTTGATTTCTGGTAAAGTTGGAATTGCTTCCAAATATAAAAATGGATGGTATTGCTTCTAGCATGAAACACCTTGCAATAACTTTTTCTCCCTGTTCTTACATTCTTGTAACAGGATATATGTAAACTAGTGTCTGAGAGGCTCCTTAATATTATAATTGATGTGAAGGTTTAATTGGTTCACTTGGATTCATTTTCCCTTCTTTTAATTTCTATTATCATAGGGATAACTCTCACATGCTTGATTTAAAAATATATAATTGATTTGGTCCAAAATTATAAAAATTCTGTGCCCAAAAGCAACTATTTGATTTGATCCCTTTACATTTTCTTTGAATTATTCTAGAAGTCATTCAATACACTTCCCCCCACCAATTGTTGACTTTCACATTATCTTGAATTTGTTTTTTATACATTGAATAAATATTGATGAGTGACAGATTCTAATTTCTAGTCAAGTTTTTTCAAGTTTTACCTCTAGGATCTAATACATTAAAAGGAAATAAGTATTTAATTTCCAAATAATACATAGCTTTGCCAAATGTACTTCTTAGCACTAGATTTTTCTTTCCTCCAAAACTTTTTGGATACATTGGAAATTATTTTCAAAACTTCACTATAACTGACACCTGCTTTTGAGAAATTTGGAAGAGAGGAAGGCAAAGAATTTATTGAAATTCTATCTTGCCATTATTGTGTTAATACACTATCTGGAGGCATATATAGTTCATAGGCTGGAGCCCTGCTATTCCACTATGCTCCAGATTCCTACTACAAGACTGAAACATATTTATAGCAAGTTCCTTCCAGTATCTTGAGTAATAGACCCTATTGACACAGTCCAATAGAGACTTTCCTTCTCTTGAATTCTCTATTTAAAAACTTTTGTAATGCTGGAGCTCCAGTGCAGTTTAAACACATTTTTCCTATCAATAAAATGTCTGCTTTCTTCCAGACAGCTACTAGACATTGTTAAGTCAAGCCAGTGCAATAGTTATAGAAACGCATTCTGACATACTCTCTACAGTTAAAACTCATTAATTAGCAGAAATTTTAATCAAATTATGATTATAAAAGAAAGAAGTTTAACTTTTTACTAATGTCTTTAAATCACACCATAGATTTTAACTTGTGGATTCTCTAATATAGAAAACAGTTTAGCATTTTGACGTATAAAACAATAGGTACCCTGCATTTCTTCCTAAATCAAGGGCTCAAAACTTACCCTCAAATTCAACACCCCTTTGAGTTAGAGTTATTTAGAACTCTAAGGGCCTTCAAAATGTGCAGGTGTTAATGTGCTCCATAAAAAAGTAAGGTTTGTATCCTTTTTCAGGAAAGTGTTATAAAAAAGGCTTATGAAACATCCCTTCTAAGGTGTTAAGGATTTCACTAATAACAATGAACATATCCTGAAGAAGATTACAGAGAACCTTCAGTGCAATTATAAATCACAATAATAGTTGCATTAAAAAATTAAGAGAACATTGTCTAGAAATGGTACACTCTACAGGAATGCCTTCCCCACTCAATTTCTGAGAATAGAATCTCCATTATTTACAGTAGAGTTACAGGACGTTAAAGACTCAACAAATTGATGCCGCCTTATGCTTTTATTGAGTATGAATGGCAAGATTATCTATGCCTTGATTTTGAAAATAATTTGCAACGTTGTTGGCTTCAGGCCAAAATAAGGTAAGATACCTGTTTTGCAGTAGTTTTATCAATTTAGCTAAAAGTTGTTGGTTGTTCTAGGGAAGTCAGCATTGAAAGATAAAACAAGATAATAGCAGGGTTCCCTGGTGGCGCAGTGGTTGAGAGTCTGCCTGCCGATGCAGGGGACACGTGTTCATGCCCCCGTCCGGAAAGATCCCACAGGCTGCGGAGCTGCTGGGCCCGTGAGCCATGGCCGCTGAGCCTGCGCGTCCGGAGCCTGTGCTCCGCAACGGGAGAGGCCACAACTCTCTCCGCAACGGGAGAGGCCCGCGTACCACACACACACACACAAAATAAACAAAAATAAAAAACCACAAAATAATAGCAACAACAACAAAATAAACTATTAATACGATGACTATTAAAAAAATCTAAAGGAATATTGGGGAAAAGAGCATTGAAGTGGTCGGATTGCCAGATTTTTTTTTTTTTAACATAAATTCAGATCTTGTTCTCACGTTGTATTAATGAAGGAGCAATGAAGAAAAAGACAGTAACATATATGGCTACTAAATCTAGGATGTTTGTATTTTTCTCCCTTTTTGCCATTGAAGGAAACTGAAACATAGAAGACAGTTTTAAGCCTAAACAGAACTAAGCAAAATTTTGGAAGGCATAGCTTAGTGCAATAATACTTTATTTCTTCAGCTGTAGAATGGTCTTTGGCACAGTTGTCTGCTGTAGTTTGTTGCCTTTTCACATGGATACTTTGTAGTTTTGAACTAAGATTTCGAATGCATAGAAAAGGAGCAATATATCTACCACCAAATTGTGAGTACCTGACAATCAAAAACATCTCTGGATAGTTGAAATCAATAAACCATTTTATTTTTGAATTCATGAAAATATGTCCACCTTTCAGAGCTCTAAAATGATGGCAGTAATAGACAGCATATCACTTTTCTCATTAGTTGATGCCAGATTCACAGCAAATGACAAATTATCATCAATTTTAAAATATCAGAGTACAAAGAGTCAAATTCAGACAATTTTAAAACATTTAATTAGTGAGGCTTACTATAAAATTAACTTTTTTTGTGTGTGGTTCGCGGGCTTCTCACTGTTGTGGCCTCTCCCGTTGCGGAGCACAGGCTCCGGACGCGCAGGCTCAGCGGCCATGGCTCACGGGCCCAGCCGCTCCACGGCATGTGGGATCTTCCCGGACCGGGGCACGAACCCGCGTCCCCTGCATCGGCAGGCGGACTCTCAACCACTGCGCCACCAGGGAAGCCCCTAAAATTAACTTTTTAAAATTAAACCTGGCTTAAATCTGTTTATAAAACAAAAGCTCTTTAAATTTCTTTTACTTTCATCTTTTTCTATAAACACTGAACTGGGATATATTTTAATGCATTAGTGAAGTGGTGTCCTGATTGAAAGTTCATTTTTTCTTTAAAAAATAATCATCTATGGATGAAATGCACTGAGGTTTATGATCATAATGGGTAACACTTCAGCAAAGGAACCAATTCTAGAAGAAAATGTAGGGGTGAGGAAGAATGATCTTAGTAAAATAGAGAACCAAGTTGCTCTCTTCAAGAACATTATTTATTGTGATTGAAATAAGAAAGGAGAGTATTAATCAATGTTTCATGCAATTTCATTAATTTTGTCAGTCAACAAAATACATGTTTAGTAACAATTACATGCCAGAAACTGTGCACAGATTTAGGTGAGCAATGTTCTTGTCCTCAAGGGTGATGAGAAAGAGAAATATCCATTGTTCCAAATAGAAAGCAATTCTGAATAAGTCTATGTCTCCCTACTCTTTACGATCTCATTTGGGCAAGAAGGGAAACTAAGTATTGATGGGTTAGAATAAGAATGTCTGCAGGGAGGCAAGTGGTATAGAGAGTGATGCTCATAAATTAATCAGGGGTCAAGATGAATAGAGAACTATAATGCGTCCTTGAAGAACATGGTGTGGAATGTCTTTAGGAGGGAAAAAGAAATATTTAGAGAAAGGCAGTAGCATAGCTAGCTTGTTATCCAACCATCTAGCAAAATATCAATCCCTATTTCCCATTTTGGGATTGGTCTAATTTGACATAAAATTGAATTTAAGATTCCATTGGTATCTCAGTATTTTGCTTATTTATTATGTGTAAGCAGACAGGCCACATCAGTCTTTAAAACCATACTTTATTGATTCTGATAGATTTTAAATTCTAAAGGACATTTTTGGTGATGAGGAAACGATTTCAATCCAAAGTCAAGATACAAAATTTCAAATTAGATGTGGCAAGTCTAACATGGGGACATGTACTACGTCGTTGAACTTGAATGTATATTCAAGTTCATCTGTGCAGACATTTGGAACAGTATCCATTTTAAAAAGGAAAAAGGGAGAGCAAAAATATGTTGAAGTAATCAATGGCTGTATAATCATAGAAAGAAATTGAATAGTTTTGTCAGTATGTCAGTCAGAAACTAATTACAATTGTGGTAAAGAAATCACAGTAAAAGGAATTTCTCTGGGGAAAAGTGGCATGCAAAATAAAAGCATTAGTGTGACATACAGTTTACAGAAACTCTCTTTGTGGAGATTAAAGTTTACGTTTGTTGGCAGTACAAGAGGAACATGTCACACAATGTAAAAATGATCATGCCAGAACCACTCCTTAGTTAATGGCTTGATTATACATGCAATGATCGAGGTTAGATAGAATTCAATGTATATTTCCATCTACTGACATTAGCCAGAGGAGGTGCCTGCACACATGACTGCAATTATTTGAGACCAAAACGTGTTCTGTCATGAGGTATTTCATGGTGTGATACCACCAGGACCAGTCCTGTTGCTCATACAAGAAAAATGAACACAAATTAAATTCTTTATATTTTATTTGCTAATTATCATTTATATCCAGCCATGGACCCTAACATAGGCTTCCTGGATTCTCAGAAAATTGAGGCCTACTGAGAAAGTTAATAATTATGTTAGTAATAGCAGAATTAGTAGGAGGGATTGTTATAACATACATTTATTTGGCACTTACTATCTGAAGAACACTTTTTTAAAAAAATTAATTAATTTTTATTTTTGGCTGTATTGGGTCTTCTTTGCTGCATGCAGGCTTTCTCTAGTTGCGGCGAGCAGGGAGTACTCTTCGTTATGGTGTGTGGGCTTCTCATTGTGGTGTCTTCTCGTTGCGGAGCATGGGCTCTAGGCACATGGGCTTTAGTAGTTGTGGCTCACGGGCTGTAGAGTGCAGGCTCAGTAGTTGGGGTGCACAGGCTTAGTTGCTCCATGGCATGTGGGATCTTCCCAGACCAGGGCTTGAACCTGTGTCCCCTGCATTGGCAGGTGCATTCTTAACCACTGTGCCACCAAGGAAGTCCCTGAAGAATACTTTCTACGTTTTACTTCCTTTAATTCTCGTAATGTTGATAATCTTTATTTAAAGAAGAAGGAATGAAACTTAGAAAGGCTAAATAAATAAATGAATCAATACCCAGTGAAAAGCACATAAGAAATACGACCCAGGTTCAAGGGCTAGCTGGCCCTAAAAAAGAGGCCCAAGCCTCTTTTTTAGGGCCAGCTAATGTATCAAAGATGTCACAAGTTTAGGTACGATCCAGGTGGTCTTTGCAACTTGATGTCACTTCTCTTGGGTAGGTGCTGTTTTACAAAAAATTGCAGAGAGAGATTACAATCTAATGAAAGTCAAATTTAATTATCAAAGCAATAAAGATTTATTCATTTGTGAGGCTTTCTTTGGGGTTCTGCTTTCCTAATCATGTACATTAGTGCTAGTGGAAGTAGTTTTGAGGGTTAAATTTCTGACCAGTCTTAGTGATTGGAAAAAGATTTTTGCTCCTCCACTCTTGTTTTATATTTTGGATTTATATCACCATCCTATGAGAACTTACATTTCCAATATATGTACTACCATTTGCAGGAATATTGCAACCCTCAGGAGTTTGTGTCATAGTGTACTGGCAAAAACGTTTAACAACCAACTCTCCAGAAAGAAAAAGTGTGCTTATATATACATACATAAATTTATTATAAAATTTATAATGTGTAGGACAAAATTTACAGAAAGAAATGAAATATGCAATACTCTTTATTATAAATTCCACATGGCCAATTGATTCTTGAAGAATTTTCTTTGATTTTTTTCCTTAATTTTTATCAAACTCTGATATCTATAGCTAACTTACGGCTGCAACTGATTGATTAATATAGTAGTTCTGACATGAATATTGATTTTTATTCTAATTTATACTAGGGAGTAAGACAAAAAATACATGTGTTGGAACTTCACTCACATTCATCAGTGACTTGGGCAATTTCTTTGTCAAAATGAATAATAACTTCCAAATACTAAAAGAATATTGCCTCAATTTTTGTGCTATTAACAATGTAACAGCTACAGATGTGATGCACTTTGAAGTCTGTCTGCATTGTTAACATTTTAGACAGTATTTTCTTAACTCTAGACTAGGGGTAAGCCCAGTATTACCCACAGGGTAAATCTGGTCTACTCCCTGTTTTTGTAAATAAGGTTTGATTGGAACACTACTAAGCCTATTTCTTTGTATATTGCCTATGTCTGCTTTCACAGTATAAAAGCAGAGTTAAGTAGTTGCTATAGAGAATATATAGTGCACAAAGCCTAAAATATTTACTCTCTGGCCCTGTAGAGAAAATATTTGCAGTCACTAAAATGGTAAATCAAGTTCTGATTTGTAGTTTTTGCTAATTTTTGTAGTATGTGCTGTAGTGTAAATACTTCTGCTGTAAGCCCAAGAATATAACATAACAGTAAAAAGTAGTAAAGTAATTAGGAAGTTGTAGGTTGAATTATAGAATTGTATACCCCAGGAAAGACTTGATGAAGTTTTAAAATCTCTGGTACCTGCGAATGTCACCTTATTTGGAAATACAATCTTCGGAGACATAATCAGTTTAAGATGAGGTCATATTGGATTAGGTGGGCCCGAAGTCCAATGACTGGTGTTCTTATAAGGAGCAGCAGGGAAGAAGGTCATGTAAAGAGGGAGGCAGAGATTAGAGTTACGTTGCCAGAAACCAGGGAGGACGAAAGATTACCAGCAATCTCCAGAAGTGAGGAAAAGGAAGGATTCTCCCCTGGACCTTCAGAGTGAGCATGGGGACAACTTGATCTGAGATTTCTAGCCTTCAGAACTTGTGGACACCTTGCGGTAATTTGTTACAGCAACCCTACAAAACAATACAGAAATGTTGAGTTTGGGATTGTTACTTTTTTTGTTTTTCACATGATCAGTTTAACTATAAGTTTATATAATTTAACTTTTAATGATGGCTTTGTTGAGCAAAAATTTCACGAAATTCCTGAAAATTTAACAAAATCAATAGCAAATTTGGGCCTTTTCCACCACATCACTCTTAAAACAAGTGATAATGACAAGGTGGCATCCTCCTTTAGGGAAGGGAACAGATTCAGAGCCCAAGTTTGTTACCAGGCTTCCATGTTTCCAGAGCTAGTTTTGTAAAAGTGGGACACAGAGGTGAGAGATTTCAGGAAACAAGTAAGTGCTGAGATTTGCTGTTGAAGCTTTAAGTTTGGGGTCTTGATGTGCTTGAAAGGAACTTAAATGTGAGCCGAGTCATGAGCCTGAAGAATGAGATTTGATTTTGGAATCCACAGAAGAATATTGCTTCAACTTCTGTTATATTCCCTGCTTCAGTCAAGACTGGCTCAGGTACTATATGTGGTTAAACTATAGGGGTTAGTATCAGTTGGCGCAGTCTTGAACTGTAAAATGGAGAAGAAAAAGAAGCTATTATCAGCCTTAATTTAGAAATAAAAAAGGTTCAGGAATTTCTAATTTAATTATTCATTGCCTAATTATCTTATGTGTTTCCAAAGTGTCCTTTTTCCCAAACTGTGGAGGTGTAGCAAAACTTAGTAGCATATACCTCATAAATCGTATGGAACATTTAGTTTGTGTTGTAACCGTCTCCTCCTCTGCCAAAGTAATGCACATCCTATGTCTCATTATATTAAGCTTGAAGAGTAACTGCTAAATATTTAGTAATGGGAAGATATATTTATTACTAGAATCACAGTAACCATAAAAATACATTAGATATGCAAGTCAAGTTGAGTAAAAATTAAAGTTCTTTACCATTAATTTAATGAAAGTTGTGAGACCTTTCTCTCAGTTTTTATCCCTGTCTGTTCAGGAGGGAGAGAAGTTGATATTTGGTGTTACTGTGTAGTCACCTAACAGTTTCCTGTTCACCAACAGCTTCTAACTTCACGAGGTCAAGAACATTATTTCATATTCTGCCAATAACCATGGGGGATTCTAATCTATAGTTTATCTTCTCACAGGAAAGTCCTTTGGTTTATTAAGTACTGGGACCCTTGTCCTTTTTCTCCATTCCTGTGTTTAATCAATGATATAATGAGTTCATTACCATCATCTCCCAGTTTGTTCTCCCAGCTTAGTTTCAACATTTATTGAAACACTACTTCAGTTGCATCAACATTGCCTATTTTCTACACTGACTTCATAATGAGAGACCCCTGTCTTGTACCGCATATTGTATATTGCTCCTCTTCACTAATAGCAATATTATAACCCTAGACACCAAGCCCAGGTTAGTCACACATATTACGCATGAAATTGCATCACCTGTAAGTATTTTGATGCATAGAATGATAATGCTCCATCTCCTGGTGTAAATAAAAGTATATAGCTAACACTTAACATTTGACATTTTAAAATTAACTTGCACACTAATGAAAAGTGCTGATTGAAAAAATATATATATAATATACTCTGCCTTCAAATTGCACAGGCAAACTTCTGATATGAAAACCAAGGCTGAGAAAGAGATTTTTATTCAGAATTATTATCTGGTCATGCCACAGACTATTTCAAAGGTTGTTGAATAAAGGTGTCAGGGGAAAGTCTGATTGAATATTTGTATTTTTCAACAAAAATAGGAATAAAAATGATGGTACTTTTTATGTCATGGATAACTTGTGGTATTGTGTTTTTTATAGACTGAAATTTAATAATGGTATTCGTGTGAGAGCATCAAATTGGTCTTCATACTTTAATTTCCATTGATATATTAATTTCAGGACATTAGGAATAAGTAAATGCAAAATTATGCGCACACACACACACACACACATACACACCCAGGTTTCCACCGTTGCTCCAAAGATATATATTTTAATCAACTCTGTCTTTTGCTCATGTTTGGAGTGTATTATCCATTTAATGTGCTGGGCATGACTTCTAGGCCCTTTCCCATCATTTTCTTCTATGTGGAATGAGCTCAGAGGAAGGAAAGCTGCTACTTGATGAGACTGATACATATGTCCTTTGGCAAGATATGTTCCCCTTTGGCAGAAGAGGCCATCTTCAGTGTGAAGTGCAGATTCTTAGAAAATAATAATTAAATTCACCTAGGTTAAATATTAAAATAGGCATGATTATTAGCATCTATGTTCAAATTTAACTCTTGTAAAATAGCACAGTACTCTTCAAACATTATCCAAGATAAGTGAAAACACATGTAGACAAAAGCCTTTTATAAGGAAATTAGTAGAAGATTTATTTATAAGAGCTACAACCTGGAAACCATCCTTCTGTCTGTTGTCTAACAAGAAAAGAGTAGATAAACTAACTAGGCCATTTTTATACAGTGGCATACTATTTGGGAATTAAAAAGGAGCAAACTATGGATTAATCTCAGAAACATTATATAAAATAGTCTAGATGCAAAAAGCTATATTGTACTCTATGCTTCCATTTCTATGACATTGTAAAACAGGCAAAGCAAATCTATGGTGATGGAAACTAGAATAGTGGTTGTTTTGATCAAATTATTTGATTTTTGCTATTGAGTTTTAGGAGTTCCTTATATATTTTGGACATTAACTTATCAGATATATGTTTTGCAAATATTTTCTCCCATTTCATAGGTTGTCTGTTCATTCTGTTGATTGTTTCCTTCACTTTGCAAAAGCTGTTTAGTTTGATGTAGTCCCTCTTGTCTATTTTTGTTTTGGTGTCATATCCAACAAATCATTGTAAAGACTAATATCACGAAGCTTTCCCCCTATGCTTTATTCTGGAAGTTTTACAGTTTCAGTACATGTATTTAAGTCTTTCATCATTTTGAGTTGATATTTGTGAATGATGTAAAGTAGGGTTCCAATTTTGTTTTATTCATGTGGATATCCAGTTTTCCAGTTTGTTGAAGAGACTACCTTTTCTCTTTTGTGTGTTATTTGCACCCTTGTCAAAGATCAGTTGACCATACAAGCATAGGATCATTTCTGGGCTCTCTATTCTGTTCCTTTGGTCTACATGTCTGTCTTTATGTCAATCCCATATTGTTTTAATTACTGTAGCTTTGTAATATATTTTGAAATCAGGAAGTGTCATGTCTCCAGCTTTTTCTTCTTTCTCAAGATCACTTTGACTGTTCTGGGTCTTTTGTGGTTCCACATACATTTTAGGAGTTTTAAAATGTATGTAAAATATGCAATTGGTATTTTGATAGGCATAATGTTGAATCTGTAGGTTGCTTTGGTCAGTGTGAATATTTTAGCAACATTAATTATCCCAACCTATTAACAAGTGAAGTCTTTCCATTTAGCTGTGTCTTCTTTAATTTCTTTCATCAGTGTCTTGTAGTTTTCCACGTACAAGTCTTTCACATCTTTGGTTAGTTTATTCGGAAGTATTTTATTTCTTTTTCATACTATTGTAAATGAGATGGTTCTCTTAATTTCCTTTTCAGATGGCTTATTGTTAATGTATAAAAACAATTTATTTATTTATATTGATTTTATATCCTGCCACTTTACTGAATTTGTTTATTAGTTCTAATAGTTTTTTGGGTTTTTTTTAGAGTCTTTAGGGTTCTCTACATATAGTCTCATGTCATCTGCAAACAGATAATTTTATTTCTTTCTCTTTGATTTGGATTCCTTTTATTCCTTTTTCTTGCCTAATTGCCCTGGGTTGGCAAAAATCTTGAGCAGACATTTCTCCAAAGAAGACATACAAATGGCCAATAGACATATGAAAAGATGCTCAACATCATAAATTATAATGGAAATGCAAATTAAAATTACAATGAGATATCATCTCACATCTGATAGTATGGCTATCATTTAAAAAATAAGTGTTGGCAAAAATGTGGAGACATGTACACTGTGTACACTTGTGCAATCTTGGTGGGAATGTAAAATGGTACAATGCTTATGGAAAACAATGTGGAGGTTTATCAAAAATTTTAAAATAGAACTACCATATGATCCAGCTTATGAAATCAGGATTGTGAAGAAATATCTACACTACCAGTTCGCTGCAGCATTATTCACACAGCTAAGATATAGAAACAACTGAAGTGTCCATCCACAGAGGCATGGATGAAGAAAATGTGGTATGTACATAAAATGGAATGTTATTCAACCTTAATAAAGAAGGAAATCCTGCCACCTGCAACAACATGGTTGAGCCTGGATGACATTATGGAATAGAAAATAAGCCTGTCACAGGACAAATACTCTATGGTTCCACCTATATGAGGTACCTAAAATGATCAAACTCAGAGAAGCAGAGAATACAATAGTGCTTGCCAGGGACTGGCGCTGGAGGAAACAGGGTGTTATTGTTCAATGGGATAAAGTTTCAGTTACTCTAGATAAATAAGTTCTAGAGATTTGCTATACAGCGTAGTGCCTATAGCTAACAATATTGTAATTTGCACTTTAAAAAAGTGTTGAGGGCTTCCCTGGTGGCGCAGTGGTTGAGAATCTGCCTGCTAATGCAGGGGACACGGGTTCGAGCCCTGGTCTGGGAAGATCCCACATGTCGCAGAGCATCTAGGCCCATGAGCCACAGCTACTGAGCCTGCGCATCTTGAGCCTGTGCTCTGCAACAAGAGAGGCCGCGATAGTGAGAGACCTGCACACTGCGATGAAGAGTGGCCCCCGCTCGCCGCAACTAGAGAAAGCCCTCGCACAGAAACAAAGACCCAACACAGCCAAAAATAAATAAATAATTTTTTTTTTTTTTTTAAGTGTTGAGAGAGTAGATCTCATGTTAACTGTTCTTACTAAACAATAACACCAACAAAGGGGTACAAGCAAACTTTGGAAAGTGTTGGATATGTCTACTGCCTTGACTGTGATGATGGTAACATGGGTGTTTGCATCTGTTCAGACTTATCCAATTGTGCACATTAAGTATGTGCAGTTCTTTGTATATCCGTTATACCTCAATAAAGGTGCTAAAATAAAGAGTCATTGCTTTGAGTGAGTGGAGGGGACTGGCTGGGAGAGACATGAGGGATCTTACTGGGATGATGAAAATGCTGTAGATCTCTACTGGCATGTTGGCTACTGAATGTATATATTTGTTAAAACTGGTTGAGCTATATTCTTAAGACATATGCATTCACTCTGCATAAAAAGTAGTCAGATGCTTTGGAAAAAATAATGACTTACTAATAGTTATTTTTTAATTTATAATAATTTGCCTTTAAATTCTCTTGATTTTTATAACACAATTCTATCTACTATATCATTTTATCCAGTGGTTAAGAAAGCATGGATATTATCTCTACACTTAGGAAAGAAACTAAGTCTTTGAGGAGCCAGATGAACTGCTTGCATCATACAGTTCTAGCAGAACTAGAGATCAAATTATAATTCCTAGATCTCTGACTTTCACTGTAGTCTAGACGGAATGTGCTAAAATCAATATACCTCAGGTGCAAAGTAAATGGTAGGAACATAGAGCTCTTTCTGTCTGACTCAACCCACACCTCTTTTTACTTAAAACCTTGAGAACAAATGCAGCAGTGTCAAAAAAGGTTAATTTAATTTATATTCTGCTCAAGGTATGTATGTTAATTTAATGACTGTAGAGGTTTTTGTTGAGTGAAAGTATGCACAAATCCCTGAGCTAAGCTATTGAATGATTCCAGCAACAGAATTCAGTGGATTAGTGGTGACTAACAGTTTATTTCCTGCCTTTGGTGTAGAATATCATTCTTTTTAATTAGTTGAATCAAAATCCCATACATGTACATTTTTAATGTTTTTCTCTTTTTTTAAGTTATAATTTTCTATTTAAAATCTAAATGGAGAATTTTCACTGGATTGAAATGCAGTTCCTTGGGAAATACATATAGGAGCTGCCCAAGGTATCCATTCTCAAATAAAATCTTTCACTATATATTTTGATGCATAACAGAGGAAGCTCATAAATGTCTGTTCTTGCAGCATAAAAAATATAATACCCTACACAAGTATGAAGATATAGAAATACAGCATTTTTATATAAGAAAGTTAACTCTAAGAATATTGATCAAAGATGTTATGTTATAAAACTAAAGAAAAATATACACCTAATTTCATTAGTTATTTGTTCTAATACCATAGTCTTTTCCTAGTTGAGATATGTTGACTCCAGACCATTTAAATGATTGTTTTGTCTCTATGTATCATTTTTTTTTTTATTTTTTAAAACTAATTCTTTGAATATTCTTTGTAAATTAGGAAGTCTGCTAAGAACTTTATATATATATGTATTATTTCATTTTCTTCTTAAAACTGCCCAACAAGTTTAGTACAGTTACATTCGATTATTTCACATGTAACTATTGAGGCTTTAAAAAGCTGCCTTAAAAAAAAGTTGTCTCTTACTGCAAGTTAAACAGAGGGTAAACTGAAGGACCAGGATTTATACCTAAGCTGTTTGATCTCAGAACCCTCACTCTGAAATACTGTTTTATACTATCCCCTGGATAGAAACCTTATACATAAATAGAAAAATAGGAGGCATTTCCTGGGGAAATCTCCTTCTATCACTTCTTTTTTAAAAGGAGGGGAAGTTATTCGTTATCATATTTCACCCTCACTCCTGAAACACCACAAGCCTTGATATTTTCCTGGTCAGGATTTGTTTCAGTACATGTCTGTAATATGAGACACCAACTTAAATGCTGACCAGAACCCAATAAGTAACTGATAGGAATAAAGCAGGTCAGGGCACATGTATGAGGAGCTGTTGCTGTGGAGATGCACATGTGGGGTACACTCCCTTCGTCACTTTTGAAAGATGGGCAACAACTACCTCTTTCAAAATGGTTGAGGTGTTTTCCATAGTGGCTGCATCAATTTACATCCCCACCAACAGTGCCAGAGGGTTCCCTTTTCTCCACACCCTCTCTAGCATTTATCGTTTGTAGCCACTATGGAGAACAGTATGGAGGGTCCTTAAAAAACTAAAAATAGAATTACCATATGACCCAGCAATCCCACTCCTGGGCATATACCCTGAGAAAACCATAATTCAAAAAGATAGGTGTACCACAATGTTCATTGCAACCCTGTTTACAGTAGCCAGGACAGAAGCAACATAAATGTCCATCAACAGATGAGTGGATAAAGAAGATGTGGTACATATATACAATGAAATATTACTCAGCCATAAAAATGAATGAAATTGGGTCATTTGTAGAGATGTGCATGGACCTAGAGACTGTCATACAGAGTGAAGTAAGTCAGAAAGAGAAAAACAAATATCATATATTAACACATATTTGTGGAATCTAGAAAAATGGTACAGATGAACCAGTTTGCAAGGCAGAAATAGAGACACAGAGGTAGAGAACAAACATATGGACAGCAAAGGGGAACATCGGTGGGTGGGATGAATTGGGAGATCGGGATTAACATATATACACTAATATGTATAAAACAGATAACTAATAAGAACCAGCTGTATAGCACAAGGAACTCCACTTCACTGTACAGTAGAAACTAACACAACATTGTAAAACAACTATACCCCAATTTTTTAAAAAATGGATGAGGAGAAGGAATTATTGGCTTACATATAGTAAGTCAGTCCAGAGGTCATGTGGGGTTTTGAATGATGCTCTGTCTCCCTGAAATTCTCCTGGCTCTGTCCTCCTTTGGGCAAAGGACTTTGCCTTCAAGATGGTAGCAAGATGGCTAAAGCATTTCCAAGCTTTATCATTATGACAAATAGTAACCAGAGGAAAGGAGAGGGACAGTTCAGAAAGTTTCTAAGGAGGTTTAGGAGGAAGGACCTTTTCCAGAAACCCCAGAAAATATCTCCTACCATTCCATTAGCTCATATTTGGTCACAAGTTCTTGAAGAAACACATGGCTGGCCAAAAGGAAGATTCAGAAATTGAGGGAGTCACTTTTCCTGGAGTCACAAAGGCTATGGGCATTTGTGTACCTGAACCAATATAGTTCTGTCAGGAAAGGGAGAGGAGGGAGTGGATGCTGGTTGATGGTGTCTTCTCCACCCCTGCTTAGCCCTAGCCACTTATTGTTCTTAGGGACTCAGGGGTCAAATCTTTGGGTTTTCTTTTCCAAGAAAAACTGGAAATGTGAATGTTTATGAGAATGACTTTTGTGTTTAAAAATAACTGCACATCCAAAGAAGCTGCATCTTCAGATCTAGTACAGCCTAAAGGCCACAGTAACATCTGCTCTTGGTTGTGGTCTAAAATTGGGTGCTGTTAAACCCAGGGCTGTTGAGAATGAGAAAGCTGTGAAGAAGCATAGTGTTCCATGTTAGATCCATGGGGTTGCTAAGGGAAGGATTCTCAGCAAGGCCAGAAATGGAGTTGAGATCAGTACCTGGGGGAGAAAAACAGAAAGACTAAAAGGGGGAGACCTTCAAGATGGTGGAGGAGTAAGAAATGGAGATCACCTTCCTCCCCACAAATAAATCAAAAGTATATCTACATGTGGAACAACTCCTACAGAATACCTACTGAACGCTGGCAAAACACCTCAGACTTCCCAAAAGGCAAGAAACTCCCCACGGACCTGGGTAGGGCAAAAGAAAAAAGAAAAAACAGAGACAAAGAATAGGGACGGGACCTGCACCTCTGGGAGGGAGCTGTGAAGGAGGAAAGGTATCCACACACTAGGAAGGCCCTATACTGGTGGAAATGGGGCTTACCTGGTGGGCAGGGGGGGAAGCTTCAGAGCCATGGGGGAGAGCACAGCAATAGGGGTGCAGAGGGCAAAGCAAAGAGATTCCCGCACAGAGGATCTGTGCAGAACAGCACTCACCAGCCTGAGAGGCTTGTCTGCTCACCACCGTGGTGGGTGGGGGCTGGGAGCTGAGGCTCGGGCTTTGGAGGTCAGATCCGAGGGAGAGGACTGGGGTTGGCTGCATGAACACAGCCTGAAGGGGGCTACTATGCCGCAGATAGCTGTGAGGGAGTCTGAGAAAAAATCTGGACCAGACTAAGAGGCAAGAGACCATTTTTTCAGGGTAGTGAGGAAGGGAGATTCAGAACACTGCCTAAACAAGCTTCAGAGATGGGCACAATACGTGGCTATCAGCTTGGACACCAGAGATGGCAATGAAATGCTAGGGCTGCTACTGCAGCCACCAAGAAGCCTATGTGCAAGCACGGGTCACTATCCACACCTCCCCCCACTATGGGAGCCTGTGCAGCCCACCACTGCCAGGGTCCCCTGATCCAGGGACAACTTCCCTGGGAGGACAAACAGCATGCCTCAGGTTGTTGCAACATCACACTGGCCTCTGCCGCCACAGGTTCGCCCCGCATTCTGTACCCCTCCCTCCCTGCTACCTGAGTGAGCCAGAGCCCCCAAATCAGCTGCCCCTTTAACCCTCTCCTGTTTGGGCAAAGAACAGATGCCAGTGTGTGGCCTACATGCAGAAGCAGGGTAAAATTCAAAGCTAAACCCCAGGAGCTGGGCGAACAAAGAAGAGAAAGGAAAATTTCTCTGTGCAGCCTCAAGAGCAGCAGATTAAATCTCCACAATCAACTTGATATACCCTGCATCTGTGGAATACCTGAATAGACAACGAAGCATCCCAAAATTGAGACAGTGGACTTTGGGAGCAACTGTAGACTTAGGGTTTGCTGTATGTGACAGACTAGCTTCTGATTATTATGTTTATCTTAGTATAGTTTTTAGCGCTTGTTATCATTGGTGGATTTGTTTATTGGTTTAGTTGCTCTCTTCTATTTTTATTTTTTCTTTTAATAATATTTTTAGTTTTTTTAAATTTTAATAAGTTTATTTTATTTTATTTTCCTTTCTTTTCTTTTCCTCTCTTTTCTTTTGAGCCATGTGGCTGACAGGGTCTTGGTGCTCCGGCCAGGTGTCAGGGCTGTGCCTCTGAGGTGGGAGAGCTGAGTTCAGGACATTGGTCCACCAGAGATATCCAGGCAAATAGCAAACAGTGAAAGCACTCCAAGACACCTCCATCTCAATGCTAAGACCCAGCTCCACTCAATGACCAGCAAGCTACAGTGTTGGACACCCTATGCCAAACTAGCAAGACAGGAACAACTCCACCCATTAGCAGAGAGGCTGCCTAAAATCATAATAAGTTCACAGACACTCCAAAGCACACGACCAGATGCAGTCCTGCCCACCAGAAAGAGAAGATCCAGCCTCATCCACCAGAACACAGGCACCAGTCCCCTCCACCAGGAAGCTTATACAACCCACTGAACCAACCTTACCCACTGGGGGCAGACACCAAAACAATGGGAACTACGAACCTGCAGCCTGCGAAAAGGAGACCCCCAAACACAGTAAGTTAAGCAAAATGAAAAGACAGACAAATACTCAGCAGATGAAGGAGCAAAGTTAAAACTCACAGACCAAAAAAATGAAGAGGAAATAGGCAGTCTACCTGAAAAAGAATTCAGAGTAATGATAGTAAAGATGATACAAAATCTTGGAAAGAGAATGGAGAAAATACAAGAAATGTTTATAAGGACCTAGAAGAACTAAAGAGCAAACAACCAATGGTGAACAACACAGTAAATGATATTAGAAATTCCCCAGAAGGAATCAATAGCATAATAACTGAGGCAGAAGAATGGATAAGTAACCTGGAAGATAAAATAGTGGAAATAACTACCACAAAGCAGAATAAAGAAAAAAGAATGAAAAGAATTAAGCACAGTCTCAGAGACCTCTGAGATAACATTGAACACACCAACATTAGAATTATAGGATTCCCTGAAGAAGAAGAGAAAAAGAAAGGGACTGAGAAAAATACTTGAAGAGATTATAGTTGAAAACATCCCTAATATGGGAAAGGAAATAGTCAATTAAGTCCAGGAAGTGCTGAGAGTCCCATACAGGATAAATCCAAGGAGAAACACACCAAGACACATATTAATCAAACTATCAAAAATTAAATACAAAGAAAAAATAATAAAAGCAGCAAGGGAAAAGCAGCAAAAAACATACTAGGGAATCCCATAAGGTTAACAGCTGATTTCTCAGCAGAAACTCTGCAAGCCAGAAGGGAGTGGTAGGACATATTTAAAGTGATATGAGGGGAACACCTACAACCAAGATTGCTCTACCCAGCAAGGATCTCGTTCAGATTCAATGGAGAAATTAAAATCTTTACAGACAAGCAAAAGCTAAGAGAATTCAGCACCACCAAACTAGTTTTACAACAAATGCTAAAGGAACTTCTCTAGGCAGGAAACACAAGAGAAGGAAAAGACCTACAAAAACAAACCCAAAACAATTAAGAAAATGGTAATAGGAACATACATATTGATAATTACCTTAAATGTAGATAGGTTAAATGCTGCAACCAAAAGACATAGACTGGCTGAATGGATACAAACACAAGACCCATATATATGCTGTCTACAAGAGACCTACTTCAGACCTAGGGATACATACAGACTGAAAGTGAGGGGATGGAAAAAGATATTCCGTGCAAATGGAAATCAGAAGAAAGCTGGAGTAGCAATTCTCACATCAGACAAAATAGACATTAAACTAAAAACCATTACAAGAGACAAAGAAGGACACTACATTATGATCAAAGGATTAATGCAAGAAGAATATATAACAATTGTAAATATATATGCACCCAACGTAGGAGCACCTCAATACATAAGGCAAATGCTAATGGCCATAAAAGGGGAAATCGACAGTAACACAATCATAGTAGGGGACTTTAACACCCCACTCTCACCAATGGACAGATCATGCAAAATGAAAATAAAGAAGGAAACACAAGCTTTAAATGACACATTAAACAAGATGGACTTAATTGATATTTATACGATATTCCATCCAAACAAAACAGAATACACAGTCTTCCCAAGTGCTCATGGAACATTCTCCAGGATAGATCATATCTTGGGTCACAAATCAAGCCTTGGTAACTTTAAGAAAATTGAAATTGTATCAAGTATCTCTTCCATCCACAACACTATGAGGTTAGAAATCAATTAGAGGAACAAAACTGTAAAAAAATACAAACACATGGAGGCTAAACAATAAGCTACTAAATAACCAAGAGATCACTGAAAAAATCAAAGAGGAAACCAAAAAATACCTAGAAACAAATGACTATGAAAACAGGACAACCCAAAACTTATGGGATGCAACAAAAGCAGTTCTAAGAGGGAGGTTTATAGCAATACAATCCTACCTCAAGAAACAAGAAAAATCTCAAATAAACAACCTAACCTTACACCTAAAGCGATTAGAGAAAGAAGAAGAAGAAAAGAAAAAACAAACCCAAAGATAGCCAAATGAAAGAAATCATAAAGATCAGATCATAAATAAATGAAAAAGAAATGAAGGAAACAGTTGAAAACATCAGTAAAACTTAAAACTGCTTCCTTGAGAAGATAAACAAAATTGAAAAATCGTTAGCCAGACTCATCAAGAATGAAAGGGTGAAGACTCAAATCAACAAAACTAGTAATGAAAAAGGAGAAGTAACAACTGACACTGGAGATATACAAAGGATCATGAGAGATTACTACAAGCAACTGTATGGCAATAAAATGTACGACCTGTAAGAAATGGACAAATTCTTAGAAGATTGCAAACTTCTGAGACTGAACCAGGAAGAAACAGAAAATATAAACACACCAATCACAAGCACTGAAATCGAAACTGTGATTAAAACTCTTCTGGCAAACAAAAGCTCAAGATCAGATGACTTCACAGCCAGATTTTATCAAACATTTAGAAAAGATCTAACACCTAATCTTCTCAAACTCTTCCAAAATATAGAAGAGGAAGGAACACTCCCAAACTCATTGTACAAGGCCACCATCACCCTGATACCAAAACAAGACAAAGATATCACACAAAAAAAGGAAAACTACAGGCCAATATCACTGATAAACATAGATGCAAAAATCCTCAACAATACTAGCAAACAGAATCCAACAGCACATTACAAAAATCATACACCATGATCAAGTGGGTTTTATCCCAAGAATGCAAGGATTCTTCAATGTACACAAATCAATCAATGTGATACATCATATTAACAAATTGAGGGATAAAAACCATATGATCATCTCACTAGATGCAGAAAAAGCTTTTGACAAAATTCAACACCCATTTATTATAAAAACCCTCCAGAAAGTAGGCATAGAGGGAACTTACATCAACATAATAAAGGCATATATGACAAACCCAGAGCCAACATCATTCTCAGTGGTGAATAACTGAAACCATTTCCTCTAAGATCAGGAACAAGACAAGGTTGCTCACTCTCACTGCTATTATTCAACATAGTTTTGGAAGTTTTTTCCATGGCAATCAGAGAAGAAAAAGAAAAGGAATCCAAATCGGAAAAGAGGAAGTAAATCTGTCACTGTTTGCAGATGATAAGATGCTACCAGAAAACTACTAGAGCTAATGAATGAATTTGGTAAAGTAGCAGGATACAAAATTAATGCACAGAAATCTCTTTCATTCCTACACACTAATGATGAAAAACCTGAAAGAGAAATTAAGGAAACACTCCCATTTACCACTGCAACAAAAATAATAAAATACCTAGGAATAAACCGACCTAAGGAGACAAAAGACCTGTATGCAGAAAACTATAAGACACTGATGAAGAAAATTAAAGATGATACGAACAGATGGAGAGATATACCATGTTCTTGGATTGGAAGAATCAATATTGTGAAAATGACTTTACTACCCAAAGCAATCTACAGATTCAATGCAATCCCTATCAAACTCAATGACACTTTTCACAAAACTAGAACAAAACATTTCACAATTTGTATGGAAAAACAGAAGACCCCGAATAGCTAAACCAATCTCAAGAATGAAAAATGGAGCTGGAGGAATTAGGCTCCCTGACTTTAGACTATACTGCAAAGCTGCTGTAATCAAGACAGTATGGTACTGGCACAAAAACAGAAATATAGATCAATGGAACAGGATACAAAGCCCAGAGATAAACCCATGCATATATGGTCACCTTATCATTTATAAAGGAGACAAGAATATACAATGGAGAAAAGAGAGCCTCTTCAATAAGTGGTGCTGGGAAAACTAGACAGCTACATGTAAAAGAATGAAATTAGAACACTCCCTAACACCATACACAAAAATAAACTCAAAATGGATTAAAGACCTAAATGTAAGGCCAGACACTATCTAACTCTTAGAAGAAAACATCGACTGAACACTCTATGCCATAAATCACAGCAAGGTCCTTTTTAACCCACCTCCTAGAGAAATGGAAATAAAAACAAAAATAAACAAATGGGACCTAATGAAACTGAAAAGCTTTTGCACAGCAAAGGAAACCATAAACAAGATGAGAAGACAACCCTCAGAATGGGAGAAAGTATTTGCAAACAAAGTGACTGTTGGTGGGAATGTAAATTGATACAGCCACTATGGAGAAGAATATAGAGGTTCCTTAAAATCTAAAAACACAACTACCATACAACCCAGCAATACCACTACTGGGCCTATACCCTGAGAAAACAGTAATTCAAAAAGAGTCATGTACCACAATGTTCATTGCAGCACTATTAACAATATAAAGACACAGAAGCAACCAAAGTGTCCACTGACAGACGAATGGATAAAGAAGATTGGCACCTAGATACAGTGGAATATTACTCAGCCATAAAAATAAACAAAATTGAGTTATTTGTAGTGTGGTGGATGAACCTAGAATCTGTCATGCAGTGTGAAGTAAGTCAGAAAGAGAAAAACAAATACTGTATGCTAGCACATATATATGGAATCTAAAAAAAAATAAAGGTTCTTAAGAAACTACAGGCAGGACAGGAATAAAGATTGCAGATGTAGAGAATGGGTCTGAAGATGCGGTGAGGGAGAAGGGTAAGCTGGAATTAAGTGAGAGAGTGGCATTGACATATATACACTACCTAATTAAAATAGATAGTTAGCTGAAGCAGCTGCATAGAACAGGGAGTTCAGCTCGGTGCTTTGTGACCACCTAGAGGACTAGGATGGGGGGTGGTGGGAGAGAGACGCAAGAGGGTCGGGATGTGGGGATATATGTATATGTATATGTATAGTTGATTCACTTTGTTATACAGCAGAAACTAACACACCAGTATAAAGCAATAGTATTCCAATAAAGATGTTAAAAAGAAAAAAGACTAAAAGGAATGATACTAAATTGATACTAAAAGTAACTTGGGTCAAACTGATAATATCAGCAATGATGCTTTTCTCTAGGATACTTTTAAATAGGCTGCTTTTCCCCCACTGAAAGCACCGCTCTCAACTTAACATACAATCAATAAAAAAGTTCTGCAGAAACTGAATCAATTCTGATGTCATCAGTCATTAACCCAAGTCACTTTAACAATCCACTCTTCCAATGACCCATGGGATTCCCACGCATCTTGTAATGCTCTTTATCATTTATTGAGCTCCTACTACCCGCCAGGCACTGTTCTAAGTTTAGCACATATTAACTCATAAATCTTGAGAAAGGATGATTTTTCTCATTTTACCAATGACAGCACATAAGTTTGGAAAAGTCAAATGACTAAGATCAGAGGCCTAGAAAGTAATAGTGCCAGAATTTTGTCAAAATCTGCTGGACTTCAAAGCGTAGATATTTTATCACAAAGCTATTTTGCTTTCACTGCCCTTTCTCCCACAACAAGTGCATGTAGAAAATGAGCAGGATCCCTCCATACTATTTAAGATGAACTAATGTTATTCGCACAACCATGAAGTCCATTTTCTGGAAAAAAGGAAAGTGTATCTTTAAATATTTTTTTTTACATTTTTTTAAGCTGAAGTCTTGTTGATTTACAATGTTGTGTTAATTTCTGTTGTACAACAAAGTGATTCAGTTATACATATATATGTATAATTGAATCACTATATATATATATGTTCTTTTTTCAATATTCTTTTCCATTATGTTTTATCACAGGATATTGAATATAGTTCCCTGTGCTATACAGTAGGACCTTGTTGTTCTTTTTAAAAATTTTACAGCTAGATAAACCACACAGTTTGATTTCAACTCAGACATATACCATGCATGCATATCTGCTTTGTACCTTACCTGTCCTTTTTCTCCGTACTCATCTTTGCCTTGATTATTCTACTGCAGAGTTAACATGTTGACTGAGTAGTTGAACAGACATTTGTTGAAGGTCCATTTCTCTCTAAGACTGAATTATGATGTTCCAGTCCTCATTTAAATCTCTCTGATAGCCCTGCTTCTTGTTTGACCAGAAACATTAGACATCTTCCTGTATTTTTTGTTTTTCTTTCCCCCTTCAAATTAAGATATAAATGTGAAATTGAATAAAAAGTATCAAGATTTTAAAATATTTTCTTAGTTCCAAGGGATTTGGGATTAATAGTAATATGTGGATAAAATACCTGTGGTTGGTGTTTGTTTGTTCTTATATTGGCTCCCATTTGGTGTTTGGTTAATATTTTAGTTAACGTGTGTAAAACGGTCTGCTTTCTTTTTCACTTCCTGTGTGTTTGGCATATATGTGGGGAGGGATCTCACTCTTGTTGAGTCCTCTTGAAATTAGAACAGCCGCCCCCGCCCCCGCCATCTCTCCATCTTTCCAGCATTCATCACAGTGACTTGGCCTTTGTAGATTCTGAAGAAAACATTTGTGGGATGGTTGGATTTGTTGTATTTCAAAATATGTGAGTTGATTATTAAAAATATCAACTGCTGTGATATCATTCCTGACCACACATTTTCTGAAATTTATTCCCCAAATGTGCAAATTCTTTTTTTTTCCTTCTGTGTTTTTTGGGGTGAAATAGTACACTGGAAACTTTGAGTTATTTTTGATGTGGAAAAGAAAGCATCACTGCAAGGAAGCCATCCTGAGATTCTATAATGAGAACAAAATAAACCACCTCAACCTGGGCTCTCAGCACCATGGCTCCTGATGAATTAGGATTCCTTCACAATCACGTACAAATGAGTCTGTGTCTTTAAAAAATAAAGCTCATCTTTTATATGAGACAGTATATAGTTTATCAAAAAATTGCATTAAGGTGTTTAATAAATCATGCGGCATACAACCCAGGCACAGGAAAGCACAACTGTCTAAAATAAAATACATTAGGAGTACAAGAAAAACATAGATTCTTAGTGTGATACTCAGAGTCCTTATGAATTAATCAGAAAAATTTTATTAGTTGTCTACCAAGTTTAAAATAGTGAAGGAATAAAAAGGAAACAGATGTAGTCTTTGTCCTGAGTGGAATGTACAGGCCTGGCTGCTAAGAGAGTGAAAATCTTAGCATTTGAATTGGACCACTTCCTCTGCAGCCTCAGCTTCAACATACCCATATATAAAATTATATTTCAAGCCTCTGTGCCTTTTCACATGCTGAGCCACAAGTGAACTTCACTCTGGCCATCTGGCAATTTCACCTTATTCTTCAAGTCTTATTAAGACTTGTCTTTTCCTTGTGAAGCCATTCCTCACCCACCCAAGCAGGTGCCTGAATTCCTGTTGCCCTCATTCCATATGTCTATTGCTGCCCTTAACTCCCTGTTAATTATTTTGTGAGGCTGTTTGTCCTTTTACACTGTGAACTTTTTAAGAGGAAATATTATGTCTTATTTGTATGTGATCTTCTAGCATTTAGCATACTGCCTAACTCATATATCTAATACATATTACAAAATAAATAGAAAAAAATCCTTTCTATGAAATCTTTCTTATCTTCTCATATATAATTAAGTGGTCATTTGCCCAAATTCCATAATATCCAAGTGCCAAGGATTTTGAGTCAGATTTCTGGGTTCAAGTTACTGATCTTTCACTTACTAGTAAGTAATGTTTTAAATTGCTAATCCTCAGTTTCCTCATCTCTAAATAATGTGTATCTATGACTTAGGTTATTTGTTGAACAGGATGATGCTACATTGTGATCAGTTAGCAAGTCTCAGATATTGTAAATTTTGCTAACAGAAATGGTGGTGGTAGTAGTTATTGTGTTATTAACATATATATTCATTCCATGTACCTCATCCTGACAGCTCATAGCTCCTTGAGGGCTGGTACCTTTTATATTCTCCTTTGTATTCACAGAATCTAGAACACTGCCTGTTTACAGGCTATAGATATATACTAGATAGGAATTGAAATATGGGCATAAAGTATAAGAATAAAATTAATTCTAAGTATATATAAAACACCAAGAGTGCTGACTCTACACAGAAGACCATTGGAAGACCTAACCAGCTCTAGAAAACAAAACAATTTGACTGATGAAAATATTGATATGAATACATATAGGACAGAGGTGTGATGAGGGGGTATGAGGACTCAAACTATTTGAAGTTCAGATGCTGAAACCTGTCCTGACCAAAGGAAAGATTTCATTATGCCCAATTACGATCAAGTACATAGTCAAAAATATGTTGACTAGCTTTAGAATTGTGGGGAATATCACTTACTTGAAACTGGTATCTTGGATTAAAATGCAAAAATTTTTGGTGTGCAGCTTTGACTGTGACAACAAATCAAAAGGAGTCTGCATAAGCTCTGTTCCTCCTCGGCTCAGAAGCACTCTTCCAAGCCCTTAGGATGAATTTGTACATCTTTAGTCAGAAGACCTATATCATCTGCCAAAACAAGATTTCCTAGGTTTACTTCTAAATATAGCTTTAGTTTGGGTAATTTGCTATAATCAATTTTGAAGAACATTTAAACTCAATTTAATGTTTATTTTCTTTGCCAATTCTTAGCGCCTGCATATATGATGACTCTCATTCAAACTAGAAGATTACACACCTATTAAATATGTACATGCAAGTGAAATCACTGTACATCATATAAGCACAAATTTAACTCTAGAAGATGTACTGCTTTCACTGATGCATTTATTCATTCACCGAGAATTTTTTTTTAAGTATGCATGTATTAAATATAACATTTAGAGAGATTCACTTTGAAATTTCCTTAATTTCTGAACAAAATAATGCAATTGTGAAAATTTCACTAATCTTATATTTACCATTGCTGGTACATTTTGTACTCAGCTTTGAGATTTGTAGTAGCCTTATGAAGGCCATATTTATGAAATTGTTCACCAGTTGGGTGTTTACTGATATAGGACTGTAATTATTTTATGTTTGCCAGTAGTCTTATAGTTAGTAAATTTGACAAAGGTAATTTTCTACCAAAGAATACAAATACCAGTTGTAAAGAGCTTCTTTTCTAAGCACCTGTCATTGACGATGAGACATTAGGACCAAGGTTGCAAAGGTGAGGCTAGAGGCACCTCATATGGAATGGGCAGGGATTAGAGTTGCCCTAAGCAGGGGTGTCAAAAGTGGACGGCCAAAGGGGAACTGGGAGATGGTAGGAGAATTTTCAGTCTCCAAAGATCAAGTTTAATGAATGGGATGGCTAGAAGTTATGCTCACATGGACAGGGCCAAACTAGGGCGTCTAAAACAAAGAAGGGACAAAGAGAACATGCAGTTAGAAACACATACTGGGAGAAAGAATACGATATAAATGCAAAGCTTTGTAGTAAGGTTGCACACTAGAGGGCAGAGGGCAAGATCTGTTTGACAGATGTGGTTGGGTGGTAGCTTTGTTTTTTTATTTTAGGCAGAGATTAAAAATTAAATTATCAACCAATGTTTAGCAATTAGATATATACCACAAAATGCCCACCTCTGACTTCCCTTTATGAATCACAAGGTCTTGAAGATCCTACGTGAGTTCTTGCTGTATCTGAGCATTCCTTATCTCTTAGGCTGACCATATATTCAAGTGTGTCCCCTTTTACATCTGTTAATCTGATGTAATGGTTAATAGCACTCTTTTTTATTTCAAACTGTTCTGGCTTGAAATATAAATTTATGACTCTCATCTAAGGGGAGTTATACACTATTTCATGCATCATAGTCTCTCCCTAGCCTTTTATGTCTAGCCCCACTTGAAATATTAGCTTTAAATGCCTTACTTCCAGAAGTGTTTGAGTTTGTGACTCTTATTCTTGGATTCAACAGTTCAACAATTAGGGGTCATAAGTTGGAAGGTTATTGAAAGACAACCATTTAAAAAATATATTTTAATTTTATTGAAATATAGTTGATTTACAATGTTGTGTTTCAGGTGTGCAGCAAAGTGAATCTGTTATACATATACATATATCCAACCTTTTTCAGATTATTTTCCCATATAGGCCATTACAGAGTATTGAGTAGAGCTCCTTGTGCTATACAGTAGATCCTTATTAGTTATCTATTTTATATATAATAGTGTGTATATGTCAATCCCAGTCTCCCAATTTATCCCTCCCCCCCTTACCCTCTGGTAACCATAAGTTTATTTTCTACATCTGTAATTCTATTTGTTTTATAAATAAGTTCATTTGTAGCCTTTTTTTAGATTCCACATAGAAGCGATATCATATGATATTAAGACACAACCATTTTGATGACTGACAAATTGCAGGTCCAGAGGAGCAGGCTGAACTTTAGAATATAAAAAAAACAGTGATAAGATGGATCTTATTCCACTATCATATGGTTACCAAAGGTCACATGGAGGAACCTGGGAACACATAAGCCATGTCTGGCCTGCACACCTTTGTTATTTGACTTATACAACCTATTTTCTTTTTAAGTTATGTAAATGGGGATATTTTACATTTAAAATCTGATATCTAGCTTGTCTTGAAGAACTGGAAGGTCTAGTAGTTTGGGGCCCATATTCTTAAAACAGCAGCTGAGGACAGGGCTTGTTAGAGCCTGGGGACCCACATTCTCCCAATGACCGCTGTGCGAATGGGGTGACTCATTCATTTACTGCACCTGCCTGGTTGCTGTAAGTCTGAGTTTTCATCTTCCAAGGGGAGGCAGGCATCAATCCCTATGTGTCATTCTCGGACGCAGAAGAATTGTTTAAAACCCAATTGAGATGGAGGGGTGGGGGTGGAAGTAAATAGGAGCTCCTGTCTAGCCCACTCTTGAAGGCCATCATAGATGCTGTTCTACTTTTGATGGTAGAGATGACACATTAACTATCAAAAAGAAGCTGTAATAATAAGATTACTTTAAAAGAACTATTGCTTTTCCCTATTTGATTTTATAACATGCTGCATCATGAACATTACATTGTCTCTCACAGAGATGCTCAGGGGTAAGTTCTATGAGTATTAGCCCCTTTATAGAAATAAGGTGTCATTGTTGAGCCAACTCCAAAACCCAAGCGACCCTCTATCATGCTTAGAGGAGTTTCTACCTGAAGTAAAATATTGGACTGATCCACACAGTCTGGAATTTCTTTATTATGGATACTTTCTTTCTTTTTCTTAAGTAGAACTTAGGTACAATATTCTCTCCAATCCTCTGAGCATTTCCACTCTGAGTAGTACTGCAGCACTGAAACATTCTGTGGTGGTACTGATGCGCACAAGGCAATTAAATCCTGGCTTTTCCTGAATCCTCACACCTAACACACTCTAGAGACTTCCCATTGCTCCTTCTCTGGCACAAGCCAAAGGCAGTGAAGTGAGATTCACAGACTGTCCCTGACACATTGCTTTGAAATTTACAGTGACTCACTCTATGCAGTTTGTCATCAAACCACCTCCAACTTGGATTTACCGTTATTTCCTTTAAATTGGTGTCCTATCTTACAGTCCACAATTAGCTAAACTATTTTCTATGCTCCTCATGCTTACTTTTACAGAATCAATAACATTGTTACTCGCACTCTGGGTTATAATACAAGTAGCGTATGATCATGTATATAACCTTTAAGTAAATGTCATAGCATTTACTACCCACTTGCCCTACCCCTTTGTGATACCCACAGTGAAATTAAATGGCCCATAGCTTCAAATATGCAGAAGAATTGGAACAGCATTTGTTTTTCCTAAGTTCATGATTTCCTTAGTTCAAGATCATGTTCCTCTTGATTCATACAATTTGAAGAAAAATTATTCAAGAGAAAGAATGGAAACGACTTGGCAAGATTTAGCATTAACACTATATTCTAGCTCAGGGAAATGATTTAAATTTCTATTCATACCATTTCCCCCAGTATAGTACACTGGGGTTGTCTCCCCAGAAACTATTCCACCAATGTTCCTATTGTGTAGGAGCTTTGGTTTGTGGTATACTGGACCCCACCTCTGCCTCCACGTGGACCGTGATTGTTATAAATTGATCAATATAGTCTTATCTCTCTAGCTCAGATATTAGTTCTACAATGGGCATGTCCTCTAAGTTGGTTTGAATAAAGTGAAATAAATATCTTTTAGGCAGTTTGGTGGAGGTAAAAAGAAGTGATTTTCTTCATGGTATGGTTTAAGAACATAGTATGTGAAACTGGTGCAGTTATTGCTGATGGAATTGAAATTCATTCTGAACATAAAGTTGACATATGGAGGAAGGCAGAATTAAGAGATAGTGTAAAATTCTAAATTGAACCATACCTGAAGCCAGTATTGCCACCATATAACTTCTTAAGCATATGAGCTAGTAATTTCTTTACTGAAAACTTCATTGATATACTTTCTAAAAGCAAAGATACTGATCATTAGTATTAAAAATATTGAGTGCCAATAGAGACTGTAAGCACAAAATTAAGTAGTCCCAACTGTAGGCATTTAGTTAAAATTTTCTGTTATACTCTTTTTCAATCCATTAATTTATATGTTAAACTTAATGTTTACATTAAGTAATGCATTGGTCTTTTAATATTTCTGGTGTTAAAAAAAAAGAAACAAGATTAAAAATTACATTTTGGATCATTAGCTCTCAAACTTTGTGGTAGACAAAGATTACTTGGAGGGCTTATTAAAAATACACATGACCAAGATTTGCCCCAGATCTATGTAACCAGAAACTGTGGACAAAATGCCCAGGCATTTGTTTTTCTCAAGGAATACCAGGTGATTCTGAAATGCATAAAAGTTTGAGCATCTCTGTCAAAAGTTTACTGTATAACAGCAGGTTTTATAGAAGGTATTGAATTGTGTTTCACTGGAAGTTTGGAATACTGATTGTTTTTTGTGTTATACTGATATACCTAGATAGTCATGCCTATCTTTTCCTATAGTATACATGTAGAGATCTAGCAAAGTAAGTATTCAATAAATATATGTTAACTAAATTAACATTTATGTCAAGTGAGGATGTTCTAGCTTTCACACAGTTAACTTGAGAAAAAGTGTTCACCAAGAAATATATCTGTGTATGGAATCCACTCGACATGAAAGAGTTTGGTGATATTGCAATATACCCAGTCACAGTGATTTTATTTTCTTTTTTGAAAACAAATCTGAGTTAGTCAAAACCAATTCACCGGAGAATATATGAAGATCACTTAGAGATAAAACCTAGGATGCAGATGGACCAAACATAACTCTTGTTGAAGTGACTTTTGAATTCCTCTTCATATTCTTTGTTACTTTTAAATGAAGTCTAAACAAGTTAACAAATAAGTGATTTCCTTAACTAAAGAGTTTAGATTTAATGATTAAAAGTATAGGTTAGAAAAACTGATTTATGGTTCTGGCCTCAGAAATGTATAGCTGCTGTCAAATTGTGAACTGAGCACAACATCACCCATATTTAGTATATATTTAAAATATTTGATAAATTTAAAATAGCTGCCAGGGTTTTCCTGTACACATTTATTCAGTAGGGGAAAAATAGACAATTTAAGTATCATGCAAATATATCAACTATTTCATTGGCAAATCCTCCCTTTGGATTCAAGGGAGGAATAAAGACTATTACTTTAGAGATGTCCCTCTCCTTAAAATAACAGAAATATTTGAACTTTTTGTTGTTGTTGTTGTTGTTGTTGTTGTTGTGTGCGGGCCTCTCACTCTTGTGGCCTCTCCCATTGCGGAGCACAGGCTCCGGATGCGCAGACTCAGCATCCATGGCTCACGGGCCTAGCCGCTCCGCGACATGTGGGATCCTCCTGGACCGGGGCACGAACCCGTGTCCCCTGTATCGGTAGGCAGACTCTCAACCACTGCACCACCAGGGAAGTCCTGAACATATTTTTATACTATAGATAATTTTGAATAACTGGTAACTTTTCAGAAATGATTACATTCAAAACTCTTAAAATAATCCTTCTCAGTGAATTTAACATAGAATCCAGTAACAGCAAGTTTGAATTTTATACACATACATACAACCACAAGATAACATATAGATAATGATATATACAGATACACACACATATGAAATTCTATATAAAGTCAGAGAGTTGAACCTCTTACCTAGGGAAATGTCAAAAAACTGACACCACACCTCCTGGGACAGGTACAACTGCAAAGCTAGAAACCTTTTATATTTCTGTGGGAATGTTGGCACTGCATCCAAAGGATCCCCTTGTAAACATCCTCCAAGATAAGTTAGAAATACCAGATGAGACTTGAATACTCCTAGCAGTATCACATGAGAGAAGGTAGCAATTTGTTTCCCCTTCTTTCTACTGCAGAGATAAAGAAGAACTTAAATCTATTCACTCAGGCGCATGAGGAGGGGAAAATTTAGTTTCACACCTAAAGCAATCAGATTATTATACTGTCTTGTACCACTACACCACAGAAAACAAATTTCTGTTTTTTTGTTTTCAAATTGAAAAATTGCAAAAGTGAAATCCTCCCCATCTCCTCTCTCCCTACACACACACACACACACACACACACACACACAATGATTGCCCATGAAATTTCCATTGAAATTACTGTACAAATTCACTTTCCAGCTGAATTTTGAAAGAAAATGGGCCCAGACAGTTGTCAGAAGCTTGAATCTGACTCATAACCATGTTTCACATTTAAGGGGCCCAAGACTCCAAGATTTCTGCCTTGCATTTATGGTGAACTTGAATTACAACTGAGTTGAAATAGTCTTTTTCTAGGACTCTTGTAATATATATTCCAAATAGGAAAGATGGAATAGGTCATTATTCAGAACAATTTACTCCTAGATGATGGATCAAAGGAATCACTGCTGAGCAATCACTCATTCTCTGCCAAGATGTGCAACATTTGGAATATAGGTTGACAAGAAAGTCTGAAGTGACATTTCTGCCCTGCCAATGCCACCATCATCATGAAATGCTCATTTCTCATTTTCTTACATTGGTCATGGACACTAAACACAAAGAATAAATGACTTGAGAGAAATGAAAAAATATATTGTCAGGGAACCAGACCTGGAACAGGATGTATAAGAGAAATATTAATGTATTCATTCTGTTGGGGCAACAAAGAAAGGAAGTGATTCTAAAAACTTGGGGTGTCTTTGCAGTATTAGGAGGTTAAAGACAAGGATATCAAAGCCAAAGTATCTGAGAAGCGCACCAAAAAACATAGATAATTTTATGAAAAAAAGACCTCATTCAGGCTAACCTTTAGTCCCCATTCTACATGAAGAACAACTTTTAGATCAGCAATCATCTAGAAACAGGTGTTCAAATCCCAGCTGGGTTGATGATACACTCCCTTTGTGCCATATCAAATAAATTGAGTTTGACATGGTATATGGGCCTTTGGGAAAGACCTTAAAACCCTATCAGTTCTATTTATTTTAAAGATCCCCCTGTAGCTTTTAAAAGAGTAGGCATTTATTCTGAGGCAAATTTGGGCTACTGTGTGAGGACTCAAGGCTGATCTCCATAGTCCTGTTGACACTCACATTGTAACAATGAGTGATAGTATTCACCATCCGTGCTACCACTGCCACTGTCTTAGCACGCTTAAAAATTTTTTTAAAGAGCACCTCACCCTTTATTTTGTTCTCTGAGGGGTCCACACAACTGCACGACCTAGAGCTCTGTGCTTCTGTACTTTGACTTTAACCTGCTTAATCAGAGCTTCCACAATTTGACTCAAGAGCTACTAGGAGGTTTGTCCTAGGTCCTAGTGTAGGCCAGTCACCAACCAGGTTCCTGGTGCTTTCGGGTAAGAAGACCTTCAAGATGGCATAGAGGTAAGATGTGGAGATCACCTTCCTTCCCACAAATACATCAAAAATACATCTACATGTGGAACAACTCCTACAGAACACCTACTGAATGCTGGCAGAAGAGCTCAGACTTCCCAAAAGGAAGAAACTCGACATGTACCGGGCTGTGTGGCTGACAGGGTCTTGATGCTCTGGCAGGTGTCAGGCCTGTGCGTCTGTTGTGGGAGAACCAAGTTCAGGACATTGGTCCACCAGAGACCACCAGGCACCATGTAATAGCAAACAGTGAAAGCACTCCAAGAGAGCTCCATCTCAATGCTAAGATCCAGCTCCACTCAATGACCAGCAAGTTACAGTGCTGGACACCCTATGCCAAACAACTAGCAAGAAACGAACAACTCCACCCATTAGCAGAGAGGCAGCCTAAAATCATAAGTTCACCTGCACCCCAAAACACATCACCAGATGTGGTCCTTCCCACCAGAAAGAAAAGATCCAGCCTCATCCACCAGCACATAGGCACCAGTACCCTCCACCAGGAAGCCTACACAACCCACTGAACCAACCTTACCCACTGGGGGCAGACACCAAAAAGAACAGGAGCTACGAACCTGAAGCCTGAAAAAAGAAGAAGCCAAAAACAGTAAGTTAAGCAAAATGAGAAGACAGAGAAATACACAGCAGATGAAAGACCGAGGTAAAAACCCACCAGACCAAACAAATTAAGAAGAAATAGGCAGTCTACCTGAAAAATAATTCGGAGTAATGGTAGTAAGATGATCCAAAATCTTGGAAATAGAATGGAGAAAATACAAGAAACATTAAACAAGAACTTAGAAGAACTAAAGAACAAACAAACAGTGACAAACAACACAATAAATGAAATTTAAAATTCTCTAGAAGGAATCAATAGCACAGTAACTGAGGCAGAAGAACAGATCAGTGACCTGGAAGATAAAATAGTGGAAATAACTACCACAGAGCAGAATAAAGAAAAAAAGAATGAGAAGAATTGAGGATAGACTCAGAGACTTCTGGGACAACATTAAATGCACCAACATTCAAATTATAGGGTTCCCTGAAGAAGAAGAGAAAAAGAAAGAGTCTGAGAAAATATTTGAAGAGATTATAGTTGAAAACATCCCTAATATGGGAAAGGAAGTAGTCAAGTCCATGAAGCGCAGAGAGTCCCATACAGGATAAAACCAAGGAGAAACACACCAAGACACATATTAATCAACTATTAAAAATTGCATACAAAGAAAAAATATTAAAAGCAGCAAGGGAAAAGCAGCAAATAACATACAGGGAATCCCCATAAGCTTAACAGCTGATTTCTCAGCAGAAACTCTGCAAGCCAGAAGGGAGTGGCAGGACATATTTAAAGTGATGAAAGGGAAACACCTACAACCAAGATTACTCTAACCAGAAAGGATCTCATTCAGATTGGATGGAAAAATTAAAACCTTTACAGACAAGCAAAAGCTAAGAGAATTCACCACAACCAAACCAGCTTTACACCAAATGCTAAAGGAACTTCTCTAGGCAGGAAACACAAGAGAAAGAAAAGACCTACAAAAACAAACCCAAAACAATTAAGAAAATGGTAATAGGAATATACATATTGATAATTACCTTAAATGTAAATAGATTAAATGCTCCAGCCAAAAGACATAGACTGGCTGCATGGATATAAAAACAGGACCAGTATATACACTGTCTACAAGCGACCCAGTTCAGACCTAGGGATACATACAGACTGAAAGTGAGGGGATGGAAAAATATATTCCATGCAAGTGGAAATCAAAAGAATGTTGGAGTAGCAATTCTCATATCAGACAACATATACTTTAAAATAAAGACTATTACAAGAGACGAAGAAGGACACTACATAATGATCAAGGGATTAATCCAAGAAGAAGATATAACAACTGTAAATATTTATGCACCCAACGTAGGAGCACCTCAATACATAAGGCAAATGCTAACGGCCGTAAAAGGGGAAATCGACAGTAACACAATAATAGTAGGGGACGTTAACACCCCATTTTCACCAATGGACAGATCACCCAAAATGAAAATAAATAAGGAAACACAAGCTTTAAATGACACATTAAGCCAAACACATGGAGGCTAAACAATACACTACTTAATAACCAAGAGATCAATGAAGAAATCAAAGAGGAAATCAAAAAATACCTATAAACCAATGACAATGAAAACACGAGGATGCAAAACCTATGGGATGTAGCCAAAGCAGTTCTAAGAGGGAAGTTTATAGCAATATAGTCCTACCCAAGAAACAAGAAATATCTCAAGTAAACAACCTAACCTTACCCCTAAAGCAATTTGAGGAAGAAGAAGAAAAAAAACAAGAAACCCAAAGTTAACAGAAGGAAAGAAATCATGAACCTCAGACCAGAAATAAATGAAAAAGAAATGAAGGAAATAATCACAAAGATCAGTAAAACTAAAAGCTTGTTCTTTGAGAAGATAAACAAAATTGATAACCCATGAGCCAGACATATCAAGAAAAAAAGGGAGAAGACTCAAGTCAGTAGAATCAGAAATTAAAAAGGAGAAGTAACAACTGACACTGCAGAAATACAAAGGATCATGAGAGATTACTACAAGCAACTACATGGCAATAAAATGGACAACCTAGAAGAAATGGACAAATTCTTAGAAAAGCACAACCTTCTGAGAATGAACAAGGAAGAAATACAAAATATAAACAGACCAATCACAAGCACTGAAATTGAGACTGTGATTAAAAATCTTCCAACAAACAAAAGCCCAGGACCAGATGGCTTCACAGCCGAATTCTATGAAACATTTAGAGAAGAGCTGACACTTATCCTTCTCAAACTCTTCCAAAATATAGCAGAGGGAGGAACACTCCCAAACTCTTTCCACAAGGCCACCATCACCCTGATACCAAAACCAGACAAAGATGTCAAAAAAAACCACTACAGGCCAGTATCACTGATGAACATAGATGTGAAAACACTCAACAAAATACTAGCAAACAGAATCCAACAGCACATTAAAAGGGTAATACACTGTGATCAAGTGGGGTTTATCCCAGGAATGCAAGGATTCTTCAGTATATGCAAATCAATCATTGTGATACACCATATTAACAAACTGAAGAATAAAAACCATATGATCATCTCAGTAGATGCAGAAAAAGCTTTCACCAAAATTCAACAACGATTTATTATAAAAACCCTCCAGAATGTAGGGAACTTACCTCACCATGATAAAGGTCATATATGACAAACTCACAGCCAACATCGTTCTTAGTGGTGAAAAACTGAAACAATTTCCACTAAGGTCAGGAACAAGACAAGGTTGCCCACTCTCACTGCTGTTTTTCAACATAGTTTTGGAGGTTTTTGCCATAGCAATCAGAGAAGAAAAAGAAATAAAAGGAATCCAAATCGGAAAAGAGGAAGTAGATCTGTCACTGTTGCAGATGACATGATACTACACATAGAGAATCCTAAGGATGCTACTAGAAAAATACTAGAGCTAATCAATGAATTTGGTCAAGTAACAGGATACAAAATTAATGCACATAAATCTCTTGCATTCCTATACACTAATGATGAAAAATCTGAAAGAGAAATTAAGGAAATACTCCCATTTACCATTGCAACAAAAAGAATAAAATACCTAGGGATAAATCTACCTAAGAGGACAGAAGACCTGTATGCAGAAAACTGTAAGACACTGATTAAAGAAATTAAAGATGATACAAACAGATGGAGAGATATACCATGTTCTTGGAATGGAAGAATCAACACTGTGGAAATGATTATACTACCCAAAGCAATCTACAGATTCAGTGCAATCTCTACCAAACTACCAATGGCATTTTTCACAGAAGTAGAACAAAAAATTTCACACTTTGTATGGAAACAGAAAAGACCCCGAATAGCCAAAGCAATCTTGAGAATGAAAAATGGAGCTGGGGGAATCAGGCTCCCAGACTTCAGACTATACTACAAAGCTACAGTAGTCAATATAGTATGGTACTGGCATAAAAACAGATATATAGATCAATGGAACAGGATACAAAGCCCAGAGATAAACCCACGTGCCTCTGGTCACCTTATCTTTGATAAAGGAGGCAAGAACATACAATGGAGAAAAGACAGCCTCTTCAATAAGTGGTGCTGGGAAAACTAGACAGCTACATGTAAAAGAATGAAATTAGAACACTCCCTGACACCATGCACAAAAATAAACTTAAAATGGATTAAAGCCCTAAATGTAAGGCTAAACAGTATAAAACTCTTAGAGGAAAATATAGGCCAAATGCTCTATGACATAAATCACAGCAAGTTCCTTTTTGACCCACCTCCTAGAGAAATGGAAATAAAAACAAAAATAAACAAATGAGACCTAATGAAACTTAGGAGCTTTTGCACAACAAAGGAAACCATAAAAAAGATGAAAAGACAACCCTCAGAATGGGAGAAAATATTTGCAAATGAAGCTACTGGCAAAGGATTTATCTCCAAAATATACAAGGAGCTCATGCAGCTCAATATCAAAAAAACAAACAACCCAATCCAAAAATGGGCAGAAGATCTAAATAGACATTTCTCCAAAGAAGGTATACAGATTGCCAACAAACACATGAAAGGATGCTCAACATCAGTAATTATTAGAGAAATGCAAATCAAAACTACAGTGAGGTATCACCTCATACCAGAATGACCATCATCAAAAAATCTACAAACAATAAATGCTGGAGAAGGGGTGGAGAAAAGGGAATCCTCATACACTGTTGGTGGGAATGTAAATTGATACAGCCACTATGGAGAACAGTATGGAGGTTCCTTAAAAAACTACAAATAGAACTACCATACGACCCAGCAATCCCACTACTGGGTATATACCCTGAGAAAATCATCATTCAAAAAGGGTCATGTAGCGCAATGTTCATTGCAGCTCTATTTACAATAGCCAGCCCATGGAAGTAACCTAAGTGTCCATTGACAGATGAATGGATAAAGATTTGGCACATGTATACAACGGAATATTGCTCAGCCTTAAAAAGAAAGAAAATTGAGTTATTTGTAGTGAGGTGGATGGACCTGAAGTCTATCATACAGAGTGAAGTAAGTCAGAAAGAGAAAAACAAATACCATACGCTAACCCATATATATATATATATATATATATATATATATATATGGAATCTAAAAGAAAAAAGTGGTTCTGAGTAACCTATGGGCAGGACAATAATAACGACACATACATAGAGAATGGACTTGAGGACACGGGGAGGGAGAAGGATAAGCTGGGACGAAGTGAGAGAGTGGCATGGACATATATACACTACCAAATGTAAAACAGATAGCTACTGGGGATAAGCAGCCTCATAGCACAGGGAGATCATTCCGTGTTTTGTGTCCATCTAGAGGGGTGGGATAGGGAGGGTAGGAAGGAGATGCAGGCTGGAGGGGATATGGGGATATAAGTATACGTATAGTGATTCACTTTGTTATACAGCAGAAACTAACACACCTTTGAAAAGCAATTACACTGCATTAAAGATATTTTTAAAATTTTGTTTAAAGAAAAGCATCAAAAGAAATCAGATGGACAAGAAGAGAATAAGCCTTCTGGGATACAATAAAACTTGCCAAAAATAAAGTCAAATCTAAAACTATGCATATTGCTTTGTGTCTCATTTCCTTGTCTTTATAAAATTGAACTTGTTAACCAGGCTTCACAAGAGAGAAGCAAAGGAAACTTTAAAAGACTTAAGTGTGCCCACTACTTGTGTGGTTTTCATCATGCCCTCACTTCCTCTGCTGAGGTGGATAGTAGGGAATACATGTTTTAACCCAAGTAGAGCTCCGAGGTGCAGTAGCATTTAATAGGACACAGCTAATAATGGCTATGGCTTTTCATGACATCTCTTTGGTACGCTTCAGCATGACCTTGTCAAAGTTAAAAGCTCATAAAATTCCTATTTACTTTTTATGGCATTACAATTCTGCATAACAGTGCTTAAAACAAAAACAGTATAATTATACTGTCAATCAAGCAACTAAGAAAGGCATTTTCCACCAGCCTCTTACCTAGCAAACTGTAAATAATTTATAAACTAGAAGTCATGACTAAGTGGCAGTGTTCGGGGGCTAGTTAAGCACTTTTCATAGCGCCATGGTTTAAGAGAGCTGGACACAAAACGCTGCTTGTTTACTTTTATCCTGTGAGTGTAAAAAATTGTCATTTGTGCTTGTCGTGTTTATGTGTGGGCTCTAATAAAAATATCAAATTGTCAGTAGAAATTTGAACAGGTGTACAGTGAGAATAATAATGATGTTTTATTCATATGCATTTCCAGCCCATTTAACTTCATCCAACAAACAACAAAAAATATTTTCTTCATTACCTCCAATTAATGTAAATGTCAAATGTGTTGAATATATTATCACACTGATAATTTGTTGTGTTGATTGATTTGTGGAATGTTTTGGATTAAAGTAACAATTTTTCTTGCTTGACTCACAATTGCATTGCTGCTATCCGTCACCTCTGGATTATATAAATAACAAATTTGTTTCCATTAGATCTAGTGCTAATTCTCGTAAACAAGATTTTCAAAGTGTCAGTGAGTTCTGAGATTTCCAGCTCCTTCATTATATTCAGTTATTTTATTAATTGTTAACTAGAATTTATCAGCTCTGGAGAAAATGTATATCTTCTTTATGCTAATGACCAGATAACTTTTTGCAAACCCTTTGTATCTATAGTATTTACAAAACATTAGCAGTATAAAATCCAAATAATTAAATGCTAGGTTCTACATCCCTCTTTGTGTTTTAAATTGTATTTGCAAGCCAGAGTCCAGTATCCATCTCTCATCATAGTCTTTCATAATAATCAAGACGTATATTATGAATCATTTCTGTAATTGGTTTCCTGTTAGTTTTTTTTTTTTTTTTTAAACTTCTCTGGCCATTATTTAATCTTCTTACTAAATACATTTATGATGAAAAACTTGTGATCAGTTTTCAAAGGCAAGATTTAATGATATGTTTAATAGATTTCTTAATATGATAATGGAGAAATATTTTTAAAATTTAGCTATCGATATCAAGTTCACATTTAAACAGGGAAATTTATTTCTTCATTTATTATTCTTCATTTATTTCTTATTTCTTCAATATTTTCTTCATGATTCAGGAGAAAAATTGTGTGTGTGTGTGTGTGTGTGTGTGTGTGTATTTTGTGTCCTTTCTTTATCTGGTTATTTCAATTAACCTTTCTTCATTAAGTGGGAAATAAAAAAACAGGGTTCTTAAGGGGGCCTGAATATATATGAGCATAGCACCGAATCCTAGCTTGGTAGTTTTTTAATGACCCTGACAAGTGATTTGACCTCCATATGCCTTGGTTCTCTCTATTCTGTGAAATGGGGGTAATATTACTTATCACAGAGGTTTCATAGAAAAGCTGAATATTTCTGAAACGCCTAGCACGCTGTATTACTTATGGCAGATAGCCAACAATTTATTTTTATAGATCTTCTCTATTTTATTTTTCATATGTAAATATCATCTACTTAAAAAGAACATTGCATTCTACAGAAATATGATATTTTAAATAATGCATTTTTATATATGTATCTGATATGAATTGTACCTAACTCTTCAGATGGGTAGCATATAATATTATTTATTTTTTGAGAACCTCACTTAATTTCTAATATGAGTTTTTATGTAGGTTTAAACTCAGTTGGTTCTTGAGTTTCCTCCACCTTTCTCCATGACTAGGTATAAATATCTAAAAGCTTTTGTAGACCTATGGAGTGGCAGGAGTTTGTGTGATGACGGTGGTGAGATTTTCAGTGCTATGGTCAAGGACTTCTCATGGCATGTGTTGTCATATGTCTGTCATTCAATCAGTTTTCACATCAGTTGTCCATGATGAGTCAGCTTTCAGTACCATTTTCAAGGATTCCTCTAGTTCAGGTCCTTCACTGTCATATTAATGCTTTTCTTTTACTACATTGGCACAAGGGAAGTCAGTGAGGCTCTTTCTGGCCCCCTTCATCTCAGCACTCTATACTGCCTTATTATTTCTGTCATCTCATTAACTCTCTTGGGAGTCTACCCAGAGAAGTAAAGCTCAGGTTCTCCCTAATAGATCCCACGAACTTCTCAGGGATATACTCTCATCTCCCCTTCACTTGAGGTTTGGTCTACACAGCAGGGAACAAAGCTCCCTTTCTCAGGGACCCATATCCATGTACTCTTAGCATCCTCTACTTCTTGCGTTTTCCTCCTAACTGCAGGAAATGTAGATCACTGTTACATATCAAGTAGTGTGCTGAATGTGCTGCTTATGCCCTGCATTTCATTCTAGTCATTGAAGGCTGAGACCTAAACTCAATGACCATGAATGGCCTTTTAGCTTTCTTCTCATGTGCTGAGGTAGAAGGTGGCCTTGCTGAGATCATTCTGTCCCTTGAAGCAATGATGTAAAATACCTACCTGAGGATGTGGCAAAATGGCCGCATGACATAAGGAAGTACTGGGGAAAATGTGTATATCAAACCTTATCTTGCTATATCAAGTTTCAAAAGTATTCCTACAACTAGAAAAGTATAAAGGAGAATTGCAAGAGTAAATAATAGAATGGTGGAATTTACTGTTTGGGAGTAATTCATTCTAGCAACCATTCCTCATTTCTGCCTTACCTCAACCTGAGAACCATAGGGTAGTAACCAGATTTGGGTCAAGATTGAGAGTTATAAGAAGTGGGGAAGCAAGGAGACCAAGAAGAGGAAGGAACTAGAACAGCTGGGGAAATAAAAGGTAAGGGACTGAAAGAGGAATCTTTGTGCAGCAGTGAGCTCAGAAAAGAGCTCACTAAGGGAGCAGACACTAGTTTTCTTGCCCAGGACATCCTGGAGGTGTGACATCAAATGTCACAGGGACAGGTATGGCAACAATCGCTACTTATTTTCCACAAATACCATCCAATTTGAAGAATAGACTCTAAAATTCTAAGAGAGCTTCTAGGCTCCATTAAATAAAAATAAACATATTTAGAATCATTTAAGTGCCCACTAGCCTTCACATTTCATGTTGATGTGCATATTGCAAAGCATATTTATTGCAGCCTCTTTTCTCTAAGAAACATGGTGCCCATTAGGCCCAAATTTAAGAAAAAGGCTATAAAAATGGCAAAAACCCATAGTTGAGCTGGCAGAAAACACTCAGTGGGCACAGTGGCCCTCATGACTGGGAGTTGCATCAGACTTTCAGTCTAAATGCCTTTTGTCATCAGTGTCACTTATGGAAATCTGGTCACATTTTGTGTGTCACTGACTTAGTCAGTTAGGAAAGCATACTAAACACTTAGAATCCTTGTGAACAACATTCTCATGGCAATATTCCTCCAAGGAATTCTAGAAACAGAGGCCAACGTCGTAACTACTAGCAAGCAGTATAACACAAGAGCATCAGATAGTGAGAAGGTTTGTTTTGCAACCATATCCTGTGATAGGGGATGAGCTAAAATGATTAACTGCATGTAAAAAAACAAACAAAAAAAGACACTGCACACACATACAAAAATACACACTTAATGAGTACATAATTGAGACTTTGTTAATATTTTGTGGTTCTTAAAATATCACCTTACTAGTACTTAATAGTACTTTATTTTTTTTCTCCAATGCATACCATCATCTTGTTGTTCATTAGTCCAGGCCAGCATATGGATTCATCCAGATAAATATATGGGCCACCATACATCATGTCTGTCTTCTGTATTCAGAAAATCTTTCTGTGTACAAGAACCTGCTTACCATAAGTCTCAGAATGTCAAGGACTTGGGAAACAAGTAATTCTTTGTCACCCTGAAACAGAAGTGGTGTGAGTAATCAGTATAGGTTCAAAACAACAATCAAAAGCAATTTGCCATTGTGAATAAATAGAATAAAGAGTGTCCAAGAAATGAACAAGCAACGAATGGCTTCCAGTTATTGGCCAGGTTTGGGAGGAGCCCAAGGTTTATTTGGAAATTGACTATTACTTGCAATTTTTTATTATAGCCAATCCAATGGGAATATGCAAATGCTTAAGCTATGATATCAGTAAGCTGGCCTACAGTGGAGACTTAGCATTATATAATATTAGAGCTGAAGCACAGTTAGAAGACACTCTGCAATAATAAATATTATGTTCAAAGCTTTAAGCCAGTACTTCAGTAGGCTCTTGAGACCCACTGTAAGATTGGCAGGCCCTAGTGGCTCCTCACTGGAGGGCCATTCTGCCAACTCCAGAAATATTTTAGAGCAAATCAGGAAGTTCCTTTCATTTCACCTTCTACCTCCAGTTTAAAAATAGCCTTAGAGATTTGGAATAAGACAAAGTGGCCTTTAGAAGCTGGTACCAGGTCACAACTTACTCATTAAGCCTGGGTTCATATATTCTCTGAAGGTTTATCATGAAACTTATTATAGTCAAATTTTCCACTAAAGAAAATCAGATTAATTAAGAATTTTCCAACCTGGCAACTGAAATAAAATGTATTTAAAGGTGATCAGAAATTGGATCTAATAAGAAATATGATAATAACCAAAGCCAGCTCTCTGAAAATTACATTTACTCATGGAGAGATTTGGAAATTATTTTTCCTGACTAGCATACCATGCTAAATATTTTAAGAAAAGAAATTGCATGTACATCTGAGAAATCAACCATGTACTGAAGAAGTTATGTAGCTTTTTAATAGCATAGCACTTTGCTTAATAAAGATGAAAATGTTTAACTGTATATTGATCATTAGAATTTTTTATATCTATCTATCAGTACAAGGATAGTAACCACTCTGTGCTTAGCTCGCTGCTAGAGCTCGTGGTAGGACCCACATAAAATAAATGAAAGGGTCACTTCTTTGGAATGAATTTCAGTAAGGTTTAAATGCAAGAAGTCAATTCATGGGGGGGGAAACAATATGTAACATATAATAAAATAGTAGATTATATGATATTTCAGATGAGAAAATAATTCAGAGAAGTAGAGATTACAATGAGCTAAATGTGATCGAGAAAATTTTCAAGAAGATTTGTGTTAATGGAAATTCAAGAATTCCATTTTCAAAGTGGGAATAACTTAATAAAAGGAGAACAGCACAGGCCAAACATTTTTTCAATCATGTTTTATGGCAAGTATGGTAAGGAAACCCTTACTATTAATTATGCTATTAGGCTTCTCCTTAATTCGTTGCCATTAGAAGAGGGCAGACCAGTGTGGAGTGGTGAAAATCTGCAACTTTATTTGATTCCCCATGTAAAAAAGGAAGGAATTAAAAAAAAAAAAAAAAGCTGAGGGTGTGTTCTGATAGACCTATTAATAAGACTTGGCATTGATTTGTTCTAAGAGGTAAAGCAAAACAAGTACATAAATCACTATATGGTTCCAATTTTGGAGAACCAGGTCCTATGGACAAAACGGAATGATGTCATGTTAGTGTTAGCCATGACTCATTGTGAGAAACATTTCCAAGAACCTGGTCTGGGTAGAGTTAAGTACCAGTAGAAGCCTTCTTGAGTAATAGGAGTGTGATTGATATTATTATTTGAACACTTTGTACCTAAAATATGCTTTAATTATAAAAAGTTAACAGTCATTTAAGGATTATTCTTTGCTCAACCCTGAGCTAAACATTGTATCCATAATGTCCCATTTAATCTAATAATACTGTCCTGAAGATTGATGGTGGAGGGGTAGTAGAAATCTTTTTCTGATTAAGCCTGATCTTAGTTTTAGAATAGTCAGCACTCTCCTAGACCTCAATGTATATGATTTGATTTACAAATGGTGGGGATTAGGAGGGTAGGATGGGGAGCTTATGAGCAGAAGTTTTTATTTCCACATACCCAGAATATTCAATAAGAAAAGAAAGGAAAATAAAGAGAGTGGTGTGAAGTTTGTTCCCCAGCTTGGGCACTAAGAACAAAGTTTGAACTCCATTAAAAGAGAGGCTTTAAGTAAAGCAGAAGGGGCTGTTTGTACATTGGCATTCAAGAAACAGGGCAGTGGTAATTTCACTTAGGTCTTGTTATGATAACCTGTGATCAAGAACGGGAAAGGATGAACATAAAATTCACTTCAGCTATGCACATAAAGCTTTCCAGAACCATGGTAATTCTAGAACACTTCTGCCATTGCCTGATTATGGAGGAATCAGGGAACCACAGCAGAACCCTGGTGGAGATAAAATGCCAGTATGAGATGACAGTCACTTCGGGGTGGGAAGGTGCTATGCGGAGACAGTGTCCATTTGGTGCCTGATAAAATATTGGAAGTGCGTAGTGGAAATAGACTTTTTTATGTGTACATGAGAAATATCCCCTTAGGACTTCCAGAAGTACCCTAGTGGGGACATAGGGAAGAAGATTTTGCATGAGGGTAAAAATTCTGTGTTATTCAGGTGAGGGCAAGAACAAGTGAAATTTCATCTATTCATTTATTTAGCAATTAATTTAGCAATTAATTACTGAATACCTGCAGTGTTTCAGAAATTATTCTAAAAATCAGAGCAAATGACATGAATAAGAAAGACACTGTTACTGGTCAACATAGGCGAGGTATGAACCAATTAATAAATAAATGGTGATATAAAGAACTATACAACTCAGTAGCAAAATAATAATAATAATAATCCAATTAGACAAGGGACAGAGGGACTGAACACACATTTTCCGAAGAAGACACACAGATTGCCAACAGGTACATGAGAAGGTGCTCAACATCACTGATCATCAGGGAAATGCAAATCAAAAGTACAATGAGATATCACCTCCCACCTGTTAGAATAACTATAATCAAAAAGACAGAGATAATAAGTGTTGGTGAAGATGTGGAGAAAAGGGAACACTTGTGCACTGTTGGTGGGAATGTAAATTGGTGCAGGCACTATAGAAAGCACTATGGAGTTTCCTGAAAAAATTAAAAATGGAACTATCATATGATCCAGAATCTCGCTAATGGGTATATATCCAAAGGAAATGAAAACAGACTATTAAAGAGATATCTGCACTCCCATGTTCATTGCAGCATTTTTCACAATAGCCAAGATATGGAAGCAACCAAGTGTGCACTAACAGATAAGTAGATAAATAAAATGTGGTATATATAAATATATGAATAAAATTAATTCAGCCATGAGGAAGAAAGAAATCCTGCTATTTGCAGCAACATGGATGGACCTTGAAAGCATTATGCTAATGTGAAATAAGCCAGAGAAAGACAAATACTCCATGGTATCACTTATATGTGTAATTTTTTAAGTCAAACTCATACAAAAAGAGTATAGAAAAGTGGTTGCTGGGGGCTGGGTATGGGAGAAACAGGAAGAGGTTGCTAAAAGGGTACAAATTTTCAGCTATAATGTAAATAAGATCTGAGGATCTAAGGTAAAACATGATGACTATAGTTGATAACACTATTGTATAATTCAAATTTGCTAAAAGAGTAAATGTAAATTCTGTGAAGTTAATATGTGTTAATTAACAGATGGGAGGTTCCTTTCACAATATATACATATATAAAATTACCATGATGTACACTGTATAATATACCTTACAATTTTATATGTCAATTATACCACAGTAAAAATGATAAATAGAGAAAAAATCAGAGTTGTCATTGCGAAAATAAGGAGCCCATAAGAGACCCTGATAAGGAATGCCAGTGATGGGTTGTGAAGTAAAATAACATTTAAACTGAGACCTAAAATATGAGTAAGAATAACCTGGATACAGCTTAGAAGGAGGCAGTTCTATATCACAGAAACAACTTTGTGTAGAGTCTCGAGGATAGAGCTGATAGTTTGAAGGAATCAAAAGCTGGATTAAATGGCTGGAATGTATGAAGTCAGTAAAGAGAGACTGGAGGCTCCGGAATAAAGTAGATTATAGATTGTGAAGAACCTTGAGTTTAGACTTGATCTTGAAGGCAATGAATGTGATTAAATGACTTCTCATTTATTAGAATTACATTATACCATACGGAGCGTGGATTTAAGGGATGAAAGACTTGGAGGGGTAGAGACACTGATTAAAAATGGGAGCTTCTTTCATTATCCTGAACCTAGATGATTGTGGCCCCAAGTAGGATAATGGCAGGAAAATGAAGAAAAAGGAAGAAGTTTGAGAAACACAGAAGCAGTCAAACAGAAAGGAGAAGGTGATTGATAGAATGTGAGTAATTAATAAGAGCTCAAGAACTGCACTCATAGTGTCTGCTTGAGCAACTAGGGGCCAGGTGGATCTATTCCCTTGGCTCAGCCCCACTGGGGAAGGGTGATAGGGATGTCAGAACTGGAAGCCAGACCTACAAGGCTGTCTCCATATGGATTCTCGTTCACCACATTTGCCTGGTTTTCCTCTTAGCGTTTCTCATTGCTCTTTGTCATTTTCCTTGTGAGTGTCTTCTCATCCTTTGGACCTCTGTTCTTGAGTCCAGGACTCAATCCCTGGACCTCTATTTTTTTCTGTCTGTATTTGCTATCAAGATAATCCACCTACTCTCATGACTTCAAATACCACCTGTAAACAGATAATTCCCAACATCTTATTTCCACCTAAACTTCTGAACCCAACTCCAGACGTGTATGTCCAATCACTGACTTGCATCTCTACTTGGACCTCTGATACGTTATCTCAAATAGTTTTCTGAGCTTTACCTAAAACTGAACTCCTATTCCATCCCCATATGCTCATTTTAATCCCATCAAACAGCTTCCCCTGGGTTCTAGGTCATGACTGGTTTCCCTACATAGTCCCTTGCTTTTCACAGCCAAGGGGACCTCTGCATTGAGTAAGGAGCCCAGGGAAGGGACTTTACAATAACCCAGTGGAGAGATGTTAGTGACTGAACCAGGGTGGTAGAAAAGTGGGTGGTGAATTGTGGTTGGATTTTGGATACTATTTGAATTTACTAAACACATTTCTGCTTCAGAGCCTATGCATTGTTCCTTTGATTTAATGTTTTCTCTGTAGATATTCCCAGGGCCAACTCCCTCACCTTAGAAAGACCTCTCCAGACCTCCCTATATTACGTTTCACCTTACCCCAACATTTTATTTTCCCTTTCCCTAATTTATTTCTCTTTCTTATCATTAGTCACTCTTTAAGAGTCTATATATTTTACCTACCTATAATATGTTGGTTGTACACCCCATTGGAGTGTAATCTCAATGAGGCAAGGATTTCTTTTTTCCTTTGTTTCTTACTCCATCTCAGTTGTGTGTATAATAGTGCTTGGCACTTAGCCAATGTTCAGTACATATTTGTGAAATGAATGGGTGAATAAATTAATTTCAAAGCATTTGTCTCTAGGTATAGCATCTAGAAATAATATACAGATTATCACTGCCAGGTGCTCATTTCCCAGGTCTTGCTGGACTGTTTTGAGAGCTATACTAAGACATTTTCATACCAAGAAACTCTAGTGTGGCTCAGTAAAATCTAGCAAGCTTTAATAACATTCACCATGTTAAAAGAGTTCTGGAATAAGAATAGATCCAAAATTAAGGAGATGCTTTCTAGATAATATAATTATATATTTTTCCCTAAACACAAGAGAATGGTTTGTATATATCTTGGAAATAAAGTGTCAAAATTCTTGATCTCAAAGCAAAGTAATTGCTAAATAAAATATTCTAAACATCCATGAAGTGGTGCTATTAATCTACTTTCATGAGACACTCTTTCTTTCTCTCCAGCAATTCAATAGAGAGTGCGGTGACAAAAGTACTGCCCTTGACCTATGGTATAGAGATTTTTTGTATTCCAAGGACTTTGTTTAATGAAGCAAAGGTTTTATTGCTTACAAATACTAAGAACTTAGACTTGGTACAAGTCTAAGACTTGGTACAAAACCATTGACATGATACTTCATTGAAAAGCATATCAAGGAAGAATCAAGATTTTGGTATTCACTTACTTTTACCAGAATATCCTTTGCTTGAAAAAATGTGAAAAGAGCAGAGTGTGTAGAAAATATTTGGAAATTTTAAAATCATAAAATATATGATTATCAAAAAGTACTAATTGCATATTAAGTCTATTTGGGCTCACAAGGAAAATATATTTGTTCCTCACATAGTTTATCTTTGCTATGTAGTACACAGATAATGAGTCTCAGTTGTTTTCTGTTATACTCTATCATTTTCTGGGGGTTCATAAATTATACAATACTCTGCTTAATCTTCCACACCTTCTTTTGCTTCTCTCTTCTCTGTTACACATTCTGAGTATACGTCAGCCAATATCAGCATTTTGATTACAAACAGAATGAAACTTCTTGAAAGCCTGTTAGCAATAGAGCAACATACTTCATAATATTTTATGTCTTTTTTTTTCTCTCTGCAAATCCATAAGCAGTATAACATTTCTTTTTGCCACTTCATGAACTTGGCGTTTTTAACCGGCCTGGGATTAGCTTTTCTATGTGTTCATGAAGCATTAAAGCTTGCTGAATGAAACAGCTCCTTCTGACCTCTGCTAGGAAAATGGAATATCTTTAAGTATGCTCTTTAATTATTATTAATGGATTTTTTTTCCATTTGTAATTCTTTTTCCAGATCCCTTCCCTGTGGCTCATACTGTTGGTCTTGCTTGCATGACAGTGTTAAGGAAAATTATTTATGTCTTGGAAAATTTTTCACTTCAGTAAAATTTGCGTTCAAAATTAAATTATAATGTATTTGGTTAATTAGTAAACAGTTAATTGGCCTACAAAATGCAAAATCATCAGGGCCTGGCCAACTTAGAGTTAAAATGTGATCCAGATCTATGTTTCATAGTCCTCTCTAAGAGCAGAAAGACATTAAGATTGCTTTTAAGGTATGAAGCATTTTAAAATAGAACCAACAAAATAGTTCTCTAAATATTGTGAATAAAATGATAAAAGGAGAGATGCTTAGACTGGTGAATGAATAAACAAAATATGGTATATCCATACAGTAAAAAAAAAAAAAAGAATAAGCTACTAATATATGATGAAAAATTAATGAACCTCAAAAACATTATGCTAAGTGAAAGAAGCCAGACACAAAAGGTCACATATTATATGAGTCCATCTGTATGAAATCTCCAGAAAAGGCAAATCCATGACACAGAAGGTAGATTAGTGGTTGCCTGGGCTGGGCATGGGTATGGGGATTAACTCTAAAAAGGCCCCAGGATCTTTTACTAGTGTAAAAATTAGGTCATGGTCATAGTTGTAGGACTCAGTAAGTTTACTAAAAGTCTTTGAATTATACATTTAAAATGTGTAATTTTATGCTATGTAAATTATGACTCAATAAGATTGTTAAAAAAAAAAAAAAGGTCCTTACGTCTATATACTGTTAAGTACCCGCAAACTGTCTTTTAAGGTCATCACTCTTTCCCATGGCAATAGTATCCCAAAATGTCAACTAAAAACTACCACCAAAAAGGATAAGGCTATTAAAATATATGCAATCAATAAGAAGTCGTAGACAATTTATCCAACCAAAACAATGCAAAGTAATAAAAAAAGAATACTGACGGTTCTCCCTGACCATTTAGTTTCAGGAACCTGTTATCCTGTTGCCTAAAAGCATACATATTATGCTCACTTATTCTATGCCAATAAATACTAGAAATAGTCCCATTAATATTTTTTTCATATTATTTCTCTAAACCCTGAGTTGAATAAATATGTATTATATCTTCAGAAACCACACTAGTCATTGCATATCTTCTAAAATACCAGATGAATAAATAATGCATTTTGTACATTCAAATATATAACACCAGTAAAATTTCCCTTCTGGTTTCAAATATCTCAGTGGAATTTATTGATTTCATAAAAATGAATTAGTTGAGGGAATTGTATTCAAGATTATGGACAAAGTCACATAAATATTCAAAATAAGTTGTTTTTTTTTTTTCCATTTTCACAAACATGTTTCAGCACTTAGTATATGGAACTGTCTTTTTATAGAGCTATCTTTTTCATATCTTTGCCCATTTGGAAATAGCCCCTTTCTATACACATTTTTTTAACATCTTTATTGGAGTATAATTGCTTTACAATGGTGTGTTAGTTTCTGCTTTACAACAAAGTGAATCAGTTACACATATACATATGTTCCCATATCACTTTCCTCTTGCGTCTCCCTCCCTCCCACCCTCCCTATCCCTCCCCTCTAGGTGGTCACAGACCACCAAGCTGATCTCCCTGTGCCATGAGGCTGCTTCCCACTAGCTATCCACCCTATGTTTGCTAGTGTATATATATCCATGCCACTGTCTCACTTCATCACAGCTTACCCTTCCCCCTCCCCATATCCTCAAGTCCATGCTCTAGTAGGTCTGTGTTTTATTCCTGTCCTACCCCTAGGCTCTTCATGACATTTTTTTTTTCTTAGATTCCATATATATGTGTTAGCAAACGGTATTTGTTTTTCTCCTTCTGACTTACTTCACTCTGTATGACAGACTCCAGGTCCATCCACCTCACTACAAACAACTCAGTTTCATTTCTTTTCATGGCTGTGTAATATTCTGTTGTATATACATGCCACATCTTCTTTATCCATTCATCTGTTGATGGACACTTACATTGCTTCCATGTCCTGGCTACTGTATATAGAGCTGCAATGAACATTTTGGTACATGACTCTTTTTGAATTATAGTTTTCTCAGGGTATATGCCCAGTAGTGGGATTGCTGGGTGCTGTGGTAGTTCTATTTGTAGTTTTTTAAGGAACCTCCATACTGTTCTCCATAGTGGCTGTATCAATGCACATTCCCACTGCAGTGCAAGAGTATTCCCTTTCCTCCACACCCTCTCCAGCATTTATTGTTTCTAGATTTTTTGATGATGGCCATTCTGACCGTTGTGAGATGATATCTCATTGTACTTTTGATTTGCATTTCTCTAATGATTAATGATGTTGAGCATTCTTTCATGTGTTTGTTGGCAATCTGTATATCTTCTTTGGAGAAATGTCTATTTAGGTATTCTGCCCATTTCTGGATTGGGTTGTTTGTTTTTTTGTTATTGAGCTGCATAAGTTGCTTATAAATTTTGGAGATTAATCCTTTGCCAGTTGCTTCTTTTGCAACTATTTTCTCCCATTCTGAGGGTTGTCTTTTGGTCTTTTTTTATGGTATCCTTTGCTGTGCAAAAGCTTTTAAGTTTCATTAGGTCCCAATTTCTTATTTTTATTTTTATTTCCATTTCTCTAGGAGGTGGGTCAAACAGGATCTTGCTGTGATTTATGTCATACAATGTTCTGCCTATGTTTTCCTCTAAGAGTTTGATAGTGTCTGGCCTTACATTTAGGTCTTTAATCCATTTTGAGTTTGTTTTTGTGTATGGTGTTAGGGAGTGTTCTAATTTCATTCTTTTACATGTAGCTGTCCAGTTTTCCCAGCACCACTTATTGAAGAGGCTGTCTTTTCTCCACTGTATATCCTTCCCTCCTTTATGAAAGATAAGGTGACCATATGTGTGTGGGTTTATCTCTGGGCTTTCTATCCTCTTCCATTTGATCCATATTTCTGTTTTTGTGCCAGTACCATACTGTCTTGATTACTGTAGAGCTGGAGTATAGTCTGAAGTCAGGGAGCCTGATTCCTCCAGCTCCATTTTTCATTCTCAAGATTACTTTGGCTATTCGGGGTCTTTTGTGTTTCCATACAAAGTGTGAAATATTCTGTTCTAGTTCTGTGAAAAATGCCAGTGGTAGTTTGATAGGGATTGCATTGAATCTGTAGATTGCTTTGTGTAGTAGAGTGATTTTCACAATGTTGGTTCTTCTAATCCAAGAACATGGTATATCTCTCCATCTATTTGTATCATCTTTAATTTCTTTCATCAGTTTCTTATAATTTTCTGCATACAGGTCTTTTGTCTCCTAAGGTAGGTTTATTCCTAGATATTTTATTCTTTTCATTGCAGTGGTAAATGGGAGTGTTTTCTTAATTTCACTCTCAGATTTTTCATCATTAGTGTATAAGAATGCCAGAGATTTCTGTGCATTCATTTTGTATCCTGCTACTTTACCAAATTCATTGATTAGCTCTAGTAGTTTTCTGGTAGCATCTTTAGGATTCTCTATGTAGAGTATCATGTCATCTGCAAACAGTGACAGCTTTACTTCTTCTTTTCAGATTTGGATTCCTTTCATTTCTTTTTCTTCTCTGATTCCTGTGGCTAGGACTTCCAAAACTATGTTGAATGAGAGTGGTGAGAGTGGGCAACCTTGTCTTTTTCCTCGTCTTAGTGGAAACGGTTTCAGTTTTTCACCATTGAGGATGATGTTGGCTGTGGGTTTGTCATATATGGCCTTTATGTTGAGGAAAGTTCCCTCTGCCTACTTTCTGCAGGGTTTTTATCATAAATGGGTGTTGAATTTTGTTCAAAAGCTTTCTCTGTATCTATTGAGATAGTCATATGGTTTTTATCCTTCAGTTTGTTGATATGGTATATCACACTGATTGATTTGCATATACTGAAGAATCCTTGCATTCCTGGAATAAACCCCACTTGATCGTGGTGTATGATCATTTTAATGTGCTGTTGGATTCTGTTTGCTAGTATTTTGTTGAGGATTTTTGCATCTATGTTCATCAGTGATAGTGGCCTGTACTTTTCTTTCTTTGTGACGTCTTTGTCTGCTTTTGGTATCAGGGTGATGGTGGCCTCATAGAATGAATTTGGGAGTGTTCCTCCCTCTGCTATCTTTTGGAAGAGTTTGAGAAGGATAGGTGTTAGCTCTTCTCTAAATATTTGATAGAATTCACCTGTAAAGCCATCTGGTCCTGGGCTTTTGTTTGCTGGAAGATTTTTAATCACAGTTTCAATTTCAGTGCTTGTGATTGGTCTGTTCATATTTTGTATTTCTTCCTGGTTCAGTCTCAGCAGGTTGTGCTTTTCTCAGAATTTGTCCATTTCTACCAGGCTGTCCATTTTATTGACATACAGTTGCTTGTAATAATCTCTAATAATCTTTTGTATTTCTGCAGTGTCCATTGTTACTTCTTTTTCATTTCTAATCCTATTGATCTGAGTCTTCTCCCGTTTATGCTTGATGAGTCTGGCTAATGGTTTATCAATTTTGTTTATCTTCTCAAAGAACCATCTTTTAGTTTTATTGATCTTTGCTATTGTTTCCTTCATTTCTTTTTCATTTATTTCTGATCTGATCTTTATGATTTGTTTCCTTCTGCTAAATTTGGGTTTTTTTGTTCTTCTTTCTCTAATTGCTTTAGGTGCAAGGTTAGGTTGTTTATTCGAGATGTTTCCCGTTTCTTAAGGTAGGGTTGTATTGCTATAAACTTCCCTCTTAGAACTGCTTTTGCTGTATCCCATAGGTTTTGGGTCATCACATCTCCATTGTCATTTGTTTCTAAGTATTTTTTTATTTCCTGTTTGATTTCTTCAGTGATCACTTCATTATTAAGTAGTGTATTGTTTAGCCTCCATGTGTTTGTATTCTTTACAGATCTTTTCCTGTAATTGATATCTAGTCTCATAGCATTGTGGTCAGAAAAGATACTTGATACGATTTCAATTTTCTTAAATTAGCCAAGGCTAGATTTGTGACCCAAGATATGGTCTATCCTGGAGAATGCTACATGAGCACTTGAGAAAAATGTGTATTCTGTTGTTTTTGGATGGAATGTCCTATAAGTATCAATTAAGTCCATCTTGTTTAATGTATCATTTAAAACTTGTGTTTCCTTATTTATTTTCATTTTGGATGATCTGTCCATTGGTGAAAATGGGGTGTTAAAATCCTCTACTATGATTGTGTTACTTTTGATTCCCCCTTTTATGACTGTTAGTATTTGCCTAATGTATTGAAGTACTCCTGTTTTGGGTGCCTAAATATTTACAATTGTTATATCTTCTTCATGGATCAATCCCTTGATCATTATGTAGTATCCTTCTTTGTCTCTTGTAATAGTCTTTATTTTAAAGTCTGTTTTGTCTGATGTGAGAATTGCTACTCCAGCTTTCTTCTGATTTCCATTTGCATGGAATATCTTTTTCCATCCCCTCACTTTCAGCCTGTAAGTGTCCCTAGGTCTGAAGTGGGTCTCTTGTAGACAGCATATATATGGGTCTTGTTTTTGTATCCATTCAGCCAGTCTGTGTCTATTTGTGGGAGCATTTAATCCATTTACATTTAAGGTAATTATCGATATTTATGTTCCTATTACCATTTACTTAATTGTTTTGAGTTCGTTTTGTAGGTCTTTTCCTTCTCTTGTGTTTCTTGCCTAGAGAAGTTCTTTTAGCATTTGTTGTAAAGCTGGTTTGGTGGTGCTGAACTCTCAGCTTTTGCTTTTCTGTAAAGGTTTTAATTTCTCCATCAAATCTGAATGAGAGCCTTACTGGGTAGAGTAATCTTGGTTGTAGGATTTTCTCCATCATCACTTTAAATATGTCCTGCCACTCCCTTCTTGCTTGCAGAGTTTCTGCTGAAATATCAGCTGTTAACCTGATGGGGATTCCCTTGTGTGTTATTTGTTGTTTTTCCCTTGCTGCTTTTGATATGTTTTCTCTGTATGTAATTTTTGAAAGCTTGATTAATATGTGTCTTGGTGTGTTTCTCCTTGGATTTATCCTATATGGGACTCTGTGCTTCCTGGACTTGATTAACTATTTCCTTTCCCATATTAGGGAAGTTTTCAACTATAATCTCTTCAAATATTTTCTCAGTCCCTTTCTTTTTCTCTTCTTCTTCTGGGCCCCCTATAATTCAAATGTTGGTGCGTTTAATGTTGTCCCAGAGGTCTCTGAGACTGTCCTCAGTTCTTTTCATTCTTTTTTCTTTATTCTGCTCTGCAGTAGTTATTTCCATTATTTTATCTTCCACATCACTTATCCATTCTTCTGCCTCAGTTATTCTGCTGTTGATGCCATCTAGAGTATTTTTAATTTTTTAGTGTGTTGTTCATCGTTGCTTGCTTCCTCTTTAGTTCTTCTATGTCCTTGTTAAATGTTTCTTGCATTTTGTCTATTCTATTTCCAAGATTTTGGATCATCTTTACTATCATTATTCTGAATTCTTTTTCAGGTAGACTGCCTATTTCCTCTTCATTTGTTAGGTGTGGTGGGTTTTTGCCTTCTCCTTCATCTGCTGTGTGTTTTTCTGTCTTTTCATTTTGCTTATCTTACTGTGTTTTGGGTCTCCTTTTTGCAGGCTGCAGGTTTGTAGTTCTCGTTGTTTTTGGTGTCTATCCCCAGTGGCTAAGGTTGATTCAGTGGGTTGAGTAGGTTTCCTGGTTGAGGGTACTAGTGCCTGTGTTCAGGTGGATGAAGCTGGATCTTGTCTTTCTGGTGGGCAGGTCCACGTCTGGTGCTGTGTTTTGGGGTGTCTGTAGCCCTTATTATGATTTTAGGCAGCCTCTCTGCTAATGGATGGGGCCGTAGTCCTGTGTTGCTAGTTGTTGGGCATAGGGTGTCCAGCACTGTAGCTTGCTGGTCATTGAGTGAAGCTGGGTCTTGGTGTTTAGATGAAGATCTCTGGGAGATTTTCACGGATTGATACTACGTGGAGTTGGGAGGTATCTTGTGGACCAGTGACCTGAAGTTGGTTCTCCCACCTCAGAGACACAGCCCTGATGCCTGGCTGGAGCACCAAGATCCTTTAATCCACATGGCTCAGAATAAAAGGGAGACAAAATAGAAAGGAAGGAAAGGAAGGAAAGGAAGGAAGGAAGGAAGAAAGGAAGAAAGGAAGAAAGACGATAAAGCAGGATAAAATAAAGTTATTACAATAAAAAATAATTATTAAGAAAAAAAATTAAGTAAAATAAAAAGGGGGGGGGACAGCCAGAACCCTAGGACAAATGGTGAAAGCAAAGCTATACAGACAAAAGCTCACACAGAAGCACACACATACACACACACAGAAAGAGAAAAAGGGGAAAAATATATATATATCTTGCTCCCAAAGTCCACCTCCTCAGCTTGGGATGATTCGCTCTCTGTTCAGGTTTTCCACAGATGCAGGCCACTTCAAGTTGATTGTGGAGATTTAATCCACTGTTTCTGAGGCTGCCTGGAGAGACCTCTCCCTCTCCTCTTTGTTCACACAGCTCCTGGGGTTCAGCTTTGGACTTGGCCCCGCCTCTGCACGTAGGTCATCCGAGGATGTCTCCTCTTCGCTCAGACAGGACGGGGTTAAAGGAGCAGCTGATTCTGGGGCTCTGTCTCACTCAGGCCAGGGGGAGGGAGGGGTACGGATGATGGGCGAGCCTGTGGCGGCAGAGGCCGGCGTGACGTTGCACCAGCCTGAAGTGCTCCGTGCGTTCTCCAGGGGAAGTTGTCCCTGGGTCATGGGACCCTGGCAGTGGCGGGCTGAACAGGCTCCTGGGAGGGGAGGTGTGGAGAGTGACCTGTGCTCGCACACAGGCTTCTTGGTGGCGGCAGCAGCAGCCTTAGCGGCTCATACCCGTCTCTGGTGTCTGCGCTGAAAGCCGCGGCTCGCGCCCGTCTCTGGAGCTCCTTTAAGTGGCGCGCTTAATCCCCTCTCCCCTTGCACCAGGAAACAAAGAGGGAAGAAAACGTCTCTTGCCTCTTTGGCAGCTCCAGACTTCTCCCGGACTCCCTCCTGGCTAGGCTAGCCGTGGTGCACTAACCCCTTCAGGCTGTGTTCACGCCGCCAACCCCAGTCCTCTCCCGGCATCTGACCGAAGCCCGAGCCTCAGCTCCCAGCCCCTGCCCATCCTGGCAGGTGAGCAGACAAGCCTCTCGGGCTGGTGAGTGCTGGTCGGCACCGATCCTCCGTGCGGGAATCTCTCCGCTTTGCCCTCCGCACCCCTGTGGCTGTGCTCTCCTCTGTGGCTCTGAGGCTTCCCCACTCCGCCACCCGCAGTCTCCACCCGTGAAGGGGCTTTTAGTGTGTGGAAACGTTTCCTCCTTCGCAGCTCCCTCCCACTGATATAGGTCCCGTTCCTATTCTTTTGTCTCTGTTTATTCTTTTTCCTTTTGCCCTCCCCAGGCACGTGGGAGTTTCTTGCCTTTTGGGAGGTCTGAGGTCTTCTGCCAGGGTTCAGTCGGTGTTCTATAGGAGCAGTTCCACGTTTCTGATGTATCTGTTGGGAGGAAGGTGATCTCTGTGTCTTACTCTTCCACCATCTTCTCTCTCTATATATATACACATTTTTAAGTATGAGTTTTATTCAGGAGTTATCCTTATATTTTCTGTTTAGTTTCTTTGTATTTATGGAGAAATTTGAATATGAACATGAAATTTAAATGTAAACAACTGAGTTGCTTTGAGTATTTCATTTTAAATGTATTTGTTTTTTTACTATGGATAATAGTTTAATAGTAATTCTTCATTTGTAATGATACCATGTATCAAGTAAGCTAACTTGTGTCCAAGGAAATTGAACTTAGTACTTTGACCTCTTAGGTACTAGTCAATAATCAACAGAGATCCTCACATTCAGAATTCACCTTCTTGGTATCAGTGATTGAATTCCGCAATATAGGAAGTATTTGGAAAATCTGTCATTTGGGTATATCATCCACCAGCCAAGAATCTCAAGTTCTAAACAGATCAGGGCTGTTTAACATTAAAAGTAAAAAACTTCTAATATATGAACTGCCTTGGTCATAAATTTCAGAGGCCTAAAGGATTCAGATATGCATCAGTAGGAATTTGAGTCCAGAAAACAGATAAGCCAATTAAAAGGGACCACCGTCCCCTAATTCTAATTAAACTTTGCCACATGGAACAACAGACCAAGTATGATAGGGTCTTTTAAATTTTCAAGGGAAGCTGAGAAGTTGAATACTCAGGTGAAATTCCCCAGTTGTTAAATTTTGACACCTAATTCAAAAATGTTAAAACATTGTACATGGCAAAACTTACCTGAGGACGGGTCTCCTAGAGGCCAGCTCAATGCTTCTGCCTTACAGTGCCATTTCCTTTTGCCTAAAATATCTTCCTCTCTCTTACTTAAAAATGAAAACTAACAAAATCCTAGTTTTAATTTTTCTTTGAAATTTTCCATTTATGTTTCTGGTACTCCTCCATTATAGAAACTATGACTTTATTAAAGTGATATTTGTGTAGAATCATTTCAGTGGCTCTCCAGTGAAAAACAACTCCTCGATGTTCTGTGAAGGCAGGGTGTCATCTGTTCCCATTTCATGCTCACAGCACAGTCACTACAGATGGTTGACACTCAAATGTTTGAATGAATGACTAAGTGAATGAATGAATTACTTAGGTTAAAAAGATCAATTTCACACCTTAGATCTGCTACTGATTTGTTATATAATCTTAGACAATTACTTCCACTGCTGGGGCTTCAGTTTTATCATCTAGATAATGAATACACTGGTCGGGATTCTTCCTGTGGTCTTCAATAATCTATTTTAATGATATGAGATAGGGGTTATAATATCAATAGTAAGTGAGTAATGTCCATACAGTGTACCAGGAACTGTGATAAGTGCCTTCAGAACAGTAACTCATTTAATATTCAAATAATATTATAAAATAGGTATTTTTGTCCCCATTTTACAGATAATAAAAAATATGCTTGGAGAAACATTTTGTTCTTAGTCATAAAACTAAAACTGTGAAGTTTATTTTTCATTGTTAAACCTTTTGTTTTTGTTTTTATAAATGTGAAGTTTATTGTCCAATTCTTTGTTACTTCTTTATTCCTAGGGGTTTGTGAAGCATAATAACTGAAGTTCTTTTTATTTAAGACTTTAATCACAGTAATTGATAAGCCTAGTGATTACCTGTCTGGCTCTATGTAATACTGCATTTCCCCTACTCCAAGTCTCATGGAGCCACACTACTCAAAGTGTGGTCCATGGACAAGCAGCATCACCATCACCCTGGAGCTTGCTAGAAATGCAGAATCATTACCCCCAGCCCAGACCGACTGAATCACAATCTGCATTCAGATCCACAGGGGATGTCCGTGCACATTAAAGTTTCAGAAGCACTGACACAGAGAAAAATTGTTCCTGGTTTATCACCATAATCCTATCAATAGGGAAATAGATAACTAGGGAGTGTCTTCAAAAACGAGGTCTCCAAAAATGGAGACTAAAAAAATTGATAAAGAAGTTTCAGTGACATGATCCTGAAGCTATGAGACTGTATTTAAAGAACACTGAATATCCATTAGTGCTCATTTCTACTCTACATAGTAATGTCTCTTGTTAAAACAATTCATTGGCCAAGTTTAGCCTCCAGTTGTTAGTCACTTATCTTCTTTGAGAGTTGGCACTCCTGTTTTACTGAAGGTTTTGCTTACTGTGATTTCATGCCACGGAGACTTGTCAGTTACAATAATTGAAGTTGTATTCCCTTCAGACACTTTAATTACAGATATTACGAAAAATCAGGCTATCTGGGTTTTTTGTTGTTGTTGTTTTTTAATTCTTGTGTGTGTGTGTGTGTGTGTGTGTGTGTGTGTGTGTGTGTGTGGTATGCGGGCCTGTCACTGTTGTGGCCTCTCCCGTTGCGGACCACAGGCTCCAGATGCACAGGCTCAGCGGCCATGGCTCACGGGCCCAGCCGCTCCGCGGCATGTGGGATCTTCCCCGACCGGGGCACGAACCCGTGTCCCCTGCATCGGCAGGCGATTCTCAACCACTGCGCCACCAGGGAAGCCCAGGCTATCTGTTTTGAAACCAAATCTTCTGCAAGTTGTTTTTTGCTTTTTTTCTGTAGGCATTTGTATATCCTACATCAGTTTTAAACCATGTTAGAAAAAAAAAAAATCTTCAGTTGAAATCATTGCTAGTAATTGCTGTTGTCAAGCTCAAATAGATACTTTCCTGAATGATAACAGGACAAGAAAAGGTTAGGTACCTCGCTGTATTCAGTAAGTTAGAGCAACTGGTATAATGTAAACTCTAAAAAAAAAAAAAAATCTTTCTTTTCAGTGAGCAAAATTTTCTGTTCCTTATTTTGAAAACAATGGTGTCTCACTAGCTGAGATGGATAGAACAATAGGGTATGCACCACCTCAGTATTATGCATTTTCAGAAGGAACTGATTCCTCCTTTATTTTTTGTCTCTTCCTGGCTAATTAGGTGTATGAAGGAGAAACCTCTCTTGTATAACTCTGGTGGCTTTAAACATGTTCTTGGTGTTATAAAATAATCTCTTTCTCCTGGGAATCATACTTCATGCTTATCACTGAATTCCTTCTAAAAACAGTGGAAGGGAAGAGATTCATGTAAGGGTGAACAGAGTCTTAGATAAAGTAAGGTTGACCTGTTTATAAATATGTGTAGCTATACATTTCTATTCTTTCTGCTTTATCAAAGAGAACTATTAAAGGATACATCAAAACTATGTTACATTGAAATTAGTAAATGGCATCAAAACCAGTTGGACAAAATCTAGACTAAGAATAGCTCTAATTTTTGTGGATTCTAGTCAATGAAAATGGCCAATAGGAATTTCCCTACAGCTGACCTTTAGAAGAATGTTAGCTATTCCTTGAGTATAGTCACTAGTGTATGGTCATAGCATGGGGAAGGTTATCACTAAGACATGTGACAAATGGGCAGGAATATTCCAGGGCAGGACACCAAGCTAAAACATCAGCAAAGATGATTCAAAGCTGACCTTATTCATCCCAAACATTTTCACTATAATTTGATTTGCCTGTTTCTGAAATCTTTGCATGGTAAATACTGTGAGAATAAGCTTTCCACTCTGACTCATTTTTTGAACAATGATTACCTGTTCTTCCAATCAAATACTAGTTTTTATTGGTAAGCTCTAGATGAGGCTCTATTAATTTATTTTTTACTTTATAGCTAAGTTCCTATTTTTTTTTTTTAGCAATTTAGCTGTTTGAGTCATGAATTTTCAAAAATGATATTTTAAAATAAGCACTTGTTACATGCAAAAGTCTTCTTAGTCAGCAAGTCAGCTGACTTTTCTGGAGAATTCTCCAGCAAATCTTCTTGATACTTGCATATTTACTGTCTTCTGATGATTATACCAAGCTGATTCTTCCTGAAGAAAAATATCATCCTTGTTTGTGTCAAAAAACTATTTTTCTTACTCTTGATAGAATGATTCTTAAACTGTTGAAAAGTTAATGCCTTTACCAACATCTTCCCTTGGCTCAGAAGAATATAGTGTATAGAATCTAACTATATATCATGCAATCAAAAGTTTTCCTTTCTCACCATTTATCTCATTATGTACATACATACATATATGTGTACATGTGTATAGAAATAACTACACACATACGTGCATACACAATATCATCACTGTTGATTGTGTCCAGCTGGCACTCTTCACTTTCTCCATATATTTTACCTTGCTCTTTAAAATTGTTTTTATTGTGGAAACCAACCATTTAAACTTGGAGTCTCTCATTTCCAAACACTTTTGCCTTAAAATAGAATGTTTGTTTCAAAAATTTTCCACTTTCATGACACTTCTGTTGACATTCTGTGCATTCAATTTCTTTTTTTCACACACAGAGTAGAGTGAAAAGGAATTCCAAATTTTAAGAAAATTTATAGAAATCTGATGGCTGTTTTAAGAGTAGCTGCATTAAATCAACTGAGTCAACTCCGCTCTCCACAGTTTTGCTAATAAAAGCCCATCATTTGTGAATTTATAGCCATAAATGTGTTTGGATTGTTGACCTCTTGTTTAAAATAAGGAAGATGACAAAATCAGGAAAAAACACAATTGCAACTCTGTTAATCATGAGTCAGACATTTCCTGTGGCAATCATATTACCATTACTTCACAAATAAGATGTATGTTATCTATGTATGCATACCTGTGGAGAAGGCCAAGGCAGGGAACTTCTCTTCATCTTGCTCTGCTTTATTTATCACATAAGAATGAGCGTTATTCATCCATCCATTTATTAATATTTTTGCTTCCTGTTGCATATGCACCACTGTGCTAGCTTTGTAAGGAAATACCTGAAAACTAAGCTTGAGCATGATAATGAAATATGATTCAATTCAATACATCAAGTAGTACTACAGTTACCAGTTATCAAACTCTGTTCTAGCCCTGAAGTAAGATAGGTGAATAAAGCATAGGATCTTGGTCAGAGAGATCACGATATCCGAGAAGAAACAATATAAGAATCAAATGCCAACAGCCAACTATAATGCTCTGCCGGTGATAAAATTTAAGTGCACACAAGAAATGGCATCATTAATTCTTTCCAGAAGTGGAAGACAGGTAAGGGACCTGTCTTGAGTAGGGATTTCATGGAGAAGATGAGAGTTGAAGAAGACAGAAGACCAAGGAAATTTGGCGTAGTGACATTTCAGATGTGGCAGTTTTGTACAGGAGCATACAGCTTTGAGAATGCAAAACATGCTCAGATTATTTCCAGTATTCCATTAAGGCTACATAAAAGACAATGTAAAGGGGACAAAGGTAGGAGGTAAGTTTGAAAAAGGAGATAGGGAGGGGAGTGAAAAGTTTCAAATACCTTGTTAATAAATTTGTCAGGTAGAAACCAGGGATAATTTCAAGTCATGTTGCCTTGTGATCTGACATTGATATCCAACTTCAAGCAACAGTGGACAGTTCTGTTTAGATAGCTATAGAGTATGATCAGAAGAAACTCTAAGTGTCTTTAAGTGTAGAAGACACCAAAGCTAAGTTTTTAGCACTTATATTGGTAAAAATGAGTATTGAAATCATCAAATCTATAGGTATATCTGTAATCAAATCTGTAATCACATCACTAGTGTGATCAAAAATTTAAGGTTACCTTGGAAATCATTCATTTTATCTTAACAGATAAAAAAGGATGCTATGTTGACTCCAGACATGTTTATTTTTTCCCTGAGATATTTAGAAATTAGGTTTAAGTGTGAAGATCGCTAACACAATTGCTTATTTTTCTAGCATTTCCATAAATATTTACTCTGTGCAACCAAACAATGCTGGATTGAAACATTTTATTATGAGTGATAAGTTGTAGAAAAATCTTTGTGATACAGATATATAGCTTATGTTTCACAGAGAGTATTCCAAAGCTTTTCACTTTATTTATGAGTTGTGATTAGGGGCACTTCCTCAACATGCCAATATAATTCTAATTTTATTTAGCATTGAGATAGATAGATACAGTTTTACCTTTTGGTATTTTGAGAGTGGTAGTAGATAATAATTATAACAAGGTAATAATAATACCTTTTAATTCTATAGGTGATACTATTGAACTTTTATTTTGTGACAGGTTCTGTGGTAAGTGTGGACATTTATGTGTAGGAACTCATGTAGCCTTCAGATCAATCGAGGAAAGTTTTGCTGTTTCTTTCATTTCACAGATAGTGGCTCAGAGTTGTTTACTAAGTGGTTGAAATCACGTAGTGGTAAGTGGCAGAGTAAGGGTAAAAACCCAAGTCTGTCTGTCTGACTTATTTTTTTTAATCATGATACCTTTTTTATTGAAAAGCAGTATAAAATAGCTTTAGAAATAAGAGGAAGATAATATTTTACATTATTTGTACTGTTATGAATATTTATATGCTTTGTGCTGGAATTTATTTTCTATTCTTGTATTACCTGGAACATTTTATGTTGGATTTTTACATTATTGAATATCTATTAGTGTTTAATTTAGAAGAGCTTAATAAACTGAGAATCTGAGAACAGTAGTCTTTCCCTTCTTTTTAGACCTTATTTCTGAACATGCTTATTTATGTACAATGATTTAATTTTCATGTTAAGAGAAGTGTCTCAACCCTACTCTAGATAGTTTGCTTTATCATTTAAATCATCCCTCATCTCACACGAAATACATCTAAGAATTATAGACTACTTCAACATTTCTGCTATATTTTTCAAAAGAATCTCATCCTTGTCCAACATGGTTTGTTTTTACCATTTGAGCCTATGTTCAGCTTAATTTAAATAAGTTATAAAATATATAGATCATGTTGGCATTAGCTGAGGATATTGTCATGAATGGAATAAAAATGTCTTTCTTTATAATGGTTTACTTCAAAACATTTTAAAATATAAAAAAAATCTTTCATCTTAATACCACTACTTAATTCTTAGATTCACAAATCAATTAACTCTAACACAGTTAAAATTGTTGATGTTTCTTTACATATCAAAGTTTAACAGTGGGTGACTATGATAAACCAGTTAACTTTTTAAATGATAATAAGGAAATATATGGACATCTGTGTCTTATATTCTAATCATTCATATTATTCTATGAGGAACCTAAAGTTGGACAAGGCATGAAATATTTCAGAAGCACTGAAACAGCTTCTTTTCTCCCTTGTTTCTTGAATATACATGAGATAACCTTGTTATTTATTAGGCAAATTCAGCTCCCATACATCTTAAACAAGCACAAAATCATTTAAGGACAAATGTGAAATAGATGCTTAAGTGAAGTTCATTACATATCTATGATATATCTATTATATTCTGTGTATTCATAGTCACTTTAATAACCCAAAGATACTACCAGTTGTAAGAATCATAAAATACTTATCATTTTTTTAAAACTTTGAACACCTGTGGTTTATACATACTTTTGACTTTGTTAATAATTCATTCAGCGAGTATTTACTGAGCTCTTAATAAATACTAGGTACTGTAATAGATACTGAAAAAGAGAAGTATAAGACCCCCCCTAAATTTAAGTTTTATTATAAACAAATAGAAAATTGTGTCACTTGGTAATCTCATAAGAAATTGAAAAGGTTTCTAGACAGGGAATAAAGAATAAGGGGTAGTCTCCTTCACATAGAGCGATTAAGAGAAACCTCTCTGAGAAGGAGACTTTGAAGCTGAGAAGTGAAGAAAGGGAAAAAGCATGAGACGCAAAGATCAGGAGAATAGTTTAGGTGACATGTTAGTTATCCATCACTACATAACAAATGACTACAAAACTTATTGGCTTAAAACAACACACATTTATGACTCATGGTTTCTGCAGGTCATGAATCAAGACACAGCTTTGCTGGGTGACTCTGACCCAAAGTCTCTTAGAAGTTTGTCTTATGCTGTTGGCCTCTGCTGTGGTCTCTGAAGGCTCAAGGAGGGCAGGATTTGCTTCCAAATATAGTCACATGAATATAGTCAGAATGCAGTTTCTCATCAGTTATTGAACTGAGGACCTCAGTTTTTAATGACTTTGGACCAAAGACCTACCTCAGTGCCCTGACACATGGTCCTTTCCAAAGGGCATCTCACAACACTGCAGCTGGCTTTTCTCGGAGCAACAAGAAAGAACACTCAGTCTTTTGCAACCTAATCAGAGAAGTGGCATTCCATCACTTTGCTGTATTGTATTCGTTAGAAACTGGTCACTAGATCCAGTCTATACTTAGGGGAGAGGATTAAACAAGGGTGTAAATATCAAGAAGTAGGGATCATTGGGGACCATTGTAGAACCTGCACACCACAGGTGGAAAGAACAGTTTGGTACCAAAAGTCTTGAGTCAGGAAATAACTTGGAATGTTCTAGAAATTATCAAGAGACCAATGTAGCTTAAAGGTGGGGGATGGAGACAAGAATATGTGATATGATTGGAGCACTAAATAGAAACCAGATAATTTAGGGCTATGGAGCTATGCAGGTCATGGCAGGAAGTTACGAGTGTGGAAGTAAGAACACCCTTCCAGAAGCTCTTCCTTTTAATGAAATGTATAAATATATATATATATATATTTTTTTTACATGAGTGAAATAATGTTGCATGTGTCTAAATTCATACTTTTAATGAACTAGGGTAGCAGTGTAACCCTGAATCGTTACACACATGCATCCAGCGATGAGAAGCTATGAATTATGCATGTAACATTTCTCAGCTCCTCACAATTTTCACTGGTGCTTGCATTTCAACTCTGATTGCAGACGGTCCATGAATCCACCCAAAAGCCAGATATGCTTAGCAAAAGCTGCTGTTGCCTGGGACAACCCTAGCCTTTAAGCATAGTAGTACATAAATTGTGTTTCTAGGAAATTTTGTACAGGGTTTTTTAAAAAAAACTTGTTCTTGCAAACCAAATGCTTCACATAATTTGAAGTTTCTTATGATTTTTTCCAAGAATGTTGTTTGTCACACCACTCCAGAGATAAATTTTAATGTACGATTGGAGCACGTGTTCGCTGAGATATTTGATTCTGTAATTTATGTTATTGTTCTTTGTATAGTCAACTTTTCTGCCATGGAGGCAGCTTTTTAGAAAATTGTCCCACTTCTGTAAAGTGGGTGATGGAACATAAATATTTACCACATAGATAATAAACCCTAGTGATGTATTAGATAAAAAGATAAACTGTAGAGAAAAAAAAATATCAAAAAAATGTAAAGAATATTCATCTTTGGGGAAAAGGAATAAAAAAGAGCAATAACCCCCCATAAGAAATATTTTAGAAATAATTCTACTTGGAATCATTATTTTGGGAAAGCCATTCTTTTTATTCTATCACCTAAGTTGTAATAATATTTTATTAAGTATCCTTAAGTAAGTTACATAAGTTATACTTATCCTTAAGATAAGTATCCTTATCTATCCGTCTTTCCATGCATCCATCTATAAAGAATATAAAGGTAGTATTTTAACTTTATCATGTGTCCAGATAAAGTTATACCACAGTTATAACTGGAAATATTATTTCATTTTAATCACAGATTTTTATTTTGTTTAATATTAGTATTTCAGACATTAATTAGTTTTTTTTATATGTCTTAGCAACCCATTAACAAAAAGCTAATTGAAGAACAGGAAATATGTATCAAGTTATTCCCCTAAACCCCCTTTTATCAGTAATTGTTTCTCCTTTTAATAGAACATTATCTGTCTCGCAGATGGTTGAAGTGATGTATTATGGGAAATTAAACACACTTGGCTTTTTTCCTGAATTTTCTACTTAGCAAATAAGGCCGCTCACCCCAGAAGAATTATTTAACTCTCCTCAGACATCCTCTTAATCAACAGCAGTAGGATTCACAGTTGGAAAACTCTTTTTTATAGTCCCCAAACACTATTTTACTTCCTTTTTATTTCTGTTTTAAGTATTTGTAACACTCTAGGATAGCAGGCCATAAAGAATATTTATTTTGAAACCAAAGGTAGAATTTAGAACAGACTAACTTGTAATCATCTAAACATTTAATGCTTTTAAGAGTTTGGAGAAATGTCCCTAGAGTTGGATGGATGAACTGATACAACATTTCAGGAGAACCATCTAGTAACGTGTCTCAACATTTTAAATGTGCAGATCTTTGATCTCTTACTCAATTTCTGGAAAATAATCCTAAAGAAAGGGAAAAAAAGATTTGTACACAAGATAAACATAAGAATATCTATTCTAGCATTTATATTGATGAAAAATTAATCTATATGTTCATATGGAAGTTACACAATAATAATAATAGTAGATCATCTTTATTGAGTTTTTACTCTTTGTCAACAATATACTCAGCTCTTTACATTTATTATATCACATAATTCTCTCTATGTTCTAATAATATAGGTACTATAATTATCCCCATTTTTCAGATAAAAAAAAAGCTGAGCCATAGAGATGTTAAATATCAGCTCAAAGTTATACAGCCAATGAGTAGCAGATTTGAATGTATTATGAATTCATATTATGAAGTTATTAAGAAAAAGGTTTGACCTTATGTACTGGCATGAAATGATAGTTAAGGATTAAAGCAGATAATAGAACAATGTGTTTAATATCATCACATTTATGTAATAATTATTTTTCATATGGATTATAAATAAAAGAACATCCAATCTGTCTCATGTAATTTGTGGAGTATTTATCTGTTCATTCTATTGTGTATCTCTAGTGACAACAGCCAATCCCACTCACCAGTGAAGTGAGAGATTGAATTTGACATCCAGAAAGAAGCAGGAGTGGGGGGTAGACTTAGAGGCATTATTGACCATATTGGATTCCTAGTATCGGGGAGGAAAAATTCTTCCTCTACCCTTCTAGGTTCTTGGTTGAGACCCCCCTGTAATAGATAGATTAACAGGAGAATAAATGGAAGTTTAACAACATGTGTACCTCCTGTATACACGGGATGATACCCAGGAAAATCGAGTAATTCTCCCACCAAAATGGCTCAAGCCATCACCTTAAATACAGTCTTCAGCTAAAGATAAAATAAAGATGTTGGGGGTGGGAGGAAGGCCAGTTATGGGGGGGGGGGTCACCAGGAAAAGCATGGTATAAACAAGGGTTTGGTCATCATGCGGATTTAAGTTGTAGCTTTCTCCATTGATGAGAGTTTCTAGAGATTTAGTCACCCTCCTCTTCCTGGTACAGAGAGGGGCCCCCATCACACATGGAGATTTCCCTTATGAATGTAGATGTCGCTTACAAAAGAGTAACTTCTATTTGGTTTTCAGAGCTTCTCCTGTGTCTGCAGCCTCTTTGTTTTCATTGTATGTAGGCATTTTTTCTTTTCTTTTGTTTATTCTTTTGTTATTCTCTGCTCTCATTTTACATATGTGAATTTTAAACATTTTTATTGTAATTGGAGTAATAATGACAACCAAAATATAATTCTTATCTAAATTTCATCTCTGCCTCACTTATTCACAGTTAGCTGGCCAAAAAAGTAAAAATGGGTCCAGAAAGGGACATAATGATGCTTATGAATGACTAATGAAATTTATTTGTTCCATTATTAGATTGTTGACCTGTGACTGCTAATCATAGACAATACCAGCATTTTCAACATTGTTTCAATCATGATCCCTACGAGCCAAGAGTATTTTTGTTAGATTTTATTTGTAGGTGATTTGTAATTAAAAGATAAAAGGTCTTTAACCAATATTTTAATATAAAACAGTTGTGTAATATCGAATACACTTTCTCATACTACATTTACACATGCACAGACATATACACATATACACTACGTGTGCATACGTACACATGCACGCATATTCTTTTGCCTCCCAGACCCAAGTCATTTTCCTCCTAAGCAAAACATTGGTTGGATGTCACACCAGGTACATTATGGGTTTGCCAGCACCACCTGGTGACCATTAGATCTTATTTAAGTACATCAAAGTTTCAATTCTTACTAAGTAACTCAAGTAGTCCTTACTAATCAGATTGCCAGAATACTTTTGGGAGCTCAAAACTCCATTATTTCTACTTTATAAGATGACTATTTGAGGTGGGGAGTATCTAATTTGTGAAATATTGACTTGTTTACTAAAATAAAAATGAAAGAAACAGCAATAGTTAGGAAAAGAATACTGCTCCACACCCTCTAAAATCAATACACAACACAGCCTCAGTGGACAGTCATCTGGGGCATTTTTCTCTACCACTTTAGGTATAAATTGCCTTATTATCAAGGAAAAAACAAACAAGCAACAACAACAACAAAACAACCCAGCAATGTCTAAGAGAAAAAGCAAGATGCATCACCCTCCCCAGTAAGTTATTAACAAGGAAGATAAATCAACATGTTTTTCAGGCCCTACTATAATATTTATAAATTGCTCTCAGTCCTTAAGAAAAATAAAACAATAATCCAGTTTTTAGACTGTGAAAAATTATATTTAAATATATTTCTCAAGATTTCTAGACCTATTTGTTTTTGCCTTTCAGGTGGTACAAAGTAATCATTGCCAAAATCCCATTTTCTTTGGTTATTTCCTTTGAACAATTTACCATATTTTGTACTTATCCTCTAAACACCTGTGTTTTTAATTTGCTTAAAAAACATTTTTATTAAGTACTCTTTCATTAAATTTTGTTAGAAAAAAAATTTCCTTTTGATATTTACTAATTTGGTATTTTAACTGAAGATGGTCTCTCATATGTCTCCTGGATTTATTTGTATATTCACTGATTTTTCTAAGTATTTATTTAGATCCTATCTTTGCCACACCTTGTGCTATGCACTGATGAGTGAACAATAGAGAAGTTAAGCTGGGAGGAGCTTTTTTCATCAAGTTGAACTTATGCTTTGTTGGAGAAAATTAATACTTAAGATAATAATTCCACTAGAGATTGATAAGGGCTATAATATTGTGATCTTAATGCTTCAAGAAAATGCATAGGAAATCAAATATGGGCAGCTTAGGGAAACTGACTAAAGAGATAGCATCTGATATGGTTCTTGATGGATGAGCAGGAGATTTCCAAGAAGAGAAGTTGTGCCATTCTCACCACAGGGCCTTTGCACATGCTATTTCATCTACCTGGACATCCATTCCCTTCCGTTTACTCTCTTCTGTCCTTTACCTTATAAGGTATGACTCATCCTTTACTTATCAGCATTATCATTACTTTCTCAGGGAAGCCTCTCTGGATCTGCAAATTGAATTAGTTTTCCATTCAAAGAAGAATTTTTACAGAGGTACATTCCTTTTCTTTTTTATTTTTGGTTTCCCAGAACAGTGCTTTATTACCAAAATAAACTTGAGACCACCACTTAACTGCAAAGAAAAATCAACAAAGATATTAGATAGTCATTAATCATCTTAAATAAACAGTACTTTTTAAGTGTCTGATTGACACTGTTGGCACAAATTCTGTCCTTAGAAATATGCCTCAGATTTCTGTCATAGACCTACGTTACTTAATTCAATGCCTGACTACTCTAGGATTTAATATGAGAACAGTACATTCCTTTTCTTTTTATAGTCTTTTCAGTTTGTAATTATATTGACATATGTGTGATTATTTCATTAAATTCTTCTTTATCTGCAATGCAAACTCCATGAGAGCAGAGGCTCACTTTTGTATATGAAGCATCTGGCAGAGACCCTGGCATAGAGTAAGTGTTCAATAAACATTAGTTAAATGAGTAACTGAATGAAATTTGCTATGGTTGAGACTCCTCATTCATCAAATAGATGAATGGATTTATAACTACCTTATCTCTCATACATTATGAAATGTGAGATGCTTAAAAGTATGATTGCATTTTATAAACATAATGCATTGTTGTCACTACTGTCCAATATCAACTCAATATTCAACTCAATTTTGTCCATCTTTTAGAATTCACTAGTGTGAAGAATCTATTTTATGTTCATGTCTCTTTAGGCTTGGTAAATTAAGATTACTGGTCCTCTTAGTTGAGGTTTATATACTTAGGATTTCTTTATGATATATTTAATAAACCTACTTCTTTACTATCATCAGAGGACACAAAGGTAAATCATGACTCAAGGAAAATGTACTAGGATTTCTGGTAAATATGAAAATTCACAGTGTTATTGGCTCTATTTCTTCATTTTTCTCTCAAATATCAAAAAAAATCATCTACTTTGCTCTCATACAATTATTAAAAATAAGTTAACACTACTTTTTATGTTCCTGGTCATTTTCAAATTTGATTTAATATCTCTACATTTCTTCAATAAATCATTATTGAGTGTTTACCACATGCAAGACAATGTTCAGTGCATGTGGTAGATTATATTACACTTTATATAATCACAGTTTAAAACATCTTAAAACTACTTAAGTGGGAATTTCTATCACTTTTACATAACACAGGTAGAGAATGCTTTTCCTTGTGAACATATAATTAACCTGGTTTATGCCACTGCTAGCACTTTATCTCCTTTGTAATATTATCATCAATTCAGAACCCAAATATATTTACCTGCTTCTTTCTCCTTTAAATCTTTTTTCCTCTTTCTCACAATAAGAAAACCAGCTTTCAGTTCAGACATTTCTAACTATCCTCATTTACATTTCAGAACTAGAATATTCTGCCTTCACACATTTAGGGATTTTTCACCAGTCTGACAGTTTTTAATTTGATCTTGTTTTTCAGGTCATGAATTCAATTTCTAAATGCTTTACCATTTTTCGTTTTCTCAGATAGAATAATGTTCCATCCATCAATTGTTATCTCCTTATCTTCAGTTGTTTTTTTTTTATTTCCCCTGAATCAAGGTCAATGTTTATAAAATCTGCTTTTTACTAATTAAATCTGATATCATTTGATAATATCAGTGGTACTTAAATAGCATATAAATTCATCTCCAAGTGAATCCACGCTGGTGAATTGGAAGGTATTAGAGATTACATTTACAATAATAAACAAGTTGTGCATTATTTTCAATGAAATTTTTTGAAAAAGAAATTATTCAAACACTATAACTGCTCTGTGAGCTGGTCAAATATGTTCTCTCTGGCACTTACCAGAGAAAAAAGATCTGATCACCTTTTAAAATACTGTGTGCAAATTTTACTAATTATGTGTCTCAGACTAAAATGTGCTGAATCCTTCTTCTTTGGAACAATTTCTGCTTTGTTATTCAGAAACCTGAATTTTAAAGAGAAATAAAGCATAGCTTAAAAGCATGTCAATTAAGCTAGCATAAATTTTATTGGAAGACCTCACCTCACTTTATAAAAAAAAAAAGATCAATTGGTATTGATGAAAATAGGTATAATGAGTAAACATTATCATACAGTGAGAACAACCTAGTTTTCTTCCCCAAGGCATCCAGGGAGGCTCATCAGGGATTAAGGTCAATTTTCCGCTGGGCTTTTATATGCTGAGAAAATAAAAAAATGCAAATGGCAAGATTTCCTTGACTGTGTAAGAGTTCCGTCAAGCATAATGAATTTGAAGATACCAAAGAAAAAGTATGATATTAATAATAAAAGGACATGCCTCCATGTTTTATATTTTAATGGGAGAGTCTGGTACTAGTTAGCAGAACTGATAACCAAACCTAGTAGATATTAAGTAGTGCTTAAAATGTATTGTCTTGTGCCTTCCTCTTTCTTTCAGACAAATCCCAATTTTAAATTCAATGGGCTATGTAATCAGACGACAATATTATTGCTCTTTGAAGACCATAATTTGCTTAGAATTAAAGCCACAGTTGTTCTCTGTGTCTCAGTGGACTCAGTGACATATTAGCCTCTCATCCTCAGTCGAAAGCTTGGCTGGAGGGCTGCTCATTTGGTTTCAAACCAGAAATGTGGCTGTGACCCAAGACCTACTTTCTTTGGTTGCATAGCTCATGGTTTTTGTATTCCTATATAAACTCAAGAGCTACCTTGTGGTCTGTCTCTGTGAACACAGGTGAGAGTGCATGGCCCAGTTGAATGCAAGGGAGCAACATTTAAATAATACATCCTACTCACAGCATGATGTTCTTCTCTCTAGTGCTTCCGTTTGGCAGCAAGGAAAGAAAGATTTAAACTGAAGTTGAGAACAAAAGTTAGAAGCATCTGACAATCCAGTAGGGTGTGGTTGAGAAAAGTGTTGATTTAGAAGTGGAAAGACCTAGTTTTCTCTCTGGTTCTCATATTGACTGGCTCCTTGGCCTGAAACAATATACTAAACATTTCAGAATTCTCATTCCTCATCTCAAGTGAAAGGTCATGAATTTTCTCCTGTTATCCACATGTGGATTTCTGTATCAAATGAAAATCCACATTTGAATCATCTTATTTAGAACTGCAAGTGTTCATCAAAACTGGAACCATTGTAGCAAAATAATTACAGAAAAGAAGCCATGTCAAACTGGATTGCAATCTTGCCATGGCCCCTGAGGTAAGACAGACATGGAATCTGATCTACCTCTGACTACTTTTCTAACTGTAACTTGTAGAAAGCCTCAGATGTCTCATCTATAAATTGGAGTTTGAATGGTATCTATTTCTGAAGAATGTTGGGCGGGTTAAATAACAGAGGGAACGGAAACCACTTACCAAACGGTAGGGCACGTAGAGAGTGTACAATAAACAGATGCTATTTCTACTGTTACTGTAGTTATTAAATTTATTAAAGGATTTCACCTCGTTCACTCCCAGGCACATTTCTCTCATTTGCTGTATGCCTGGCCCAGAGCACTGCAGTTTGACTACCAGCAAAACAAGTGTGAGGGCTGGGACATCTAGTGCTCAGGAAAGCTGGGCCTTGACCTGATGTGTCTCTCAAACCATTCAATGGGAAAAGAGTGAAAGCAAGAAAGCATTATTATTAACAGGGATCCGCAAACTGCAACCTGTGGCCCAAATTCAACCCACCCTCGGCCACCTTTTTTGGAAATAAAATTCTATGGGAGCACAGCACATTCCTTCAATTACGTCTTGTCTCTGGCCACCTTCAGGCTACAACTGCAGAGTTGAATAGTTGCATCAGAGACCCTGTCACCCACAAAACTGAAAGTATTTGCAATCAGAATCTTCATGGTTTGCTGACCCCTGAATCGTTCAGGGGACTATTTGGGAGGACGCAGCACAGGAAGTCAAGGGACAGGTATTAGATAAAATAGCAAACACCAAGGAAATCTGTCAGAAAACCAAAATGCATATAACCAACATTAAGTTTTTGAAATTGATTTTTAAGCAGAAAGTCTCAAAAAATCCTAGTATCACATGATTGGCCCTCGTGCAAGCCTGGCACAGGATTAAGGGGCTATGAGCACCTGAAGGGAGACATGGACATAAAGAAAAACATTGTGGGCTAGCGGTGGTCTGCTAGTCACAGACATCCATAATACCTCTCTGAAAACAAGTCCAAAACTCAACATGCAAAAATCTTAAAGGAGTTATAAATATGTGAATAGGTTATAAAGGGGAGTTCTGTTCCCTGAGAGTTTAAGGAAGTTTTATAATGCTTAATTGCACCTCATTCTTGGCTACAGTCTATGGTGACACATATTTAGTATTTCATAAATGAGCTTTTAATTTTTCTTTTGTTCTTTTCTGTCACAAATGCACATAGTTGACCAGCTAAGTATTCTCTACTCTTGGCATAAACTAAGGATCGCCATCTTTCTCTTAATTGGACCACAACTATGAGGCCTATCATATTATCACTTTTAAGGACCAAATTACAATAAAGCATTCAAATCATTACACAGATATTTTTGTACAAACACAAATGGTGATAATGTTGAAACTGTACCAGTGCCTTGCACATTGGGGCATGTGTGAGATTGCCTGAAGTGTTAGTTGTCAATTGATATGTGGAAGAACAAATTTATGGTGCATAAGTATCAAGGAGTGTTAGCGTGTAATGAATGAAAGTGCTTGTTTTTCAGAATGAAAATACATCTTTAAAAGTTGAGGGGCACCTGTACAATAATTTAATTTGCCTGTTTTCAGATATTTGAAAGAATGGTGAATGCAAGCTAATAAGATATAACGGATAATCATTCTTAACAATGTAACTGTTATATATTAGGGAAGGTCTTTCCTAATTGTGGGCACAGAGACATGGGTGGATACCCGGGGGACACGTTTTTGAAGCCATCTAATCTAATTTTCATGATTCTTCAGAAATTTTCTCGCTGGAAACTTTTTCTTCTGGGAGAGTGAGCCATTAAAGACATGAGGCTTGCATCTTTATTTTTGCCTTTCTGAAAGTGATTTATTTAACTCTATATTCTAATTATTTTATTTTTACTTTTAGAGGTATGCCTAATTGTTCCTTTATCAGATAACAAATTATTTTAGAAATACCTGTTGTTTCTGAAACTTTCTGTTATTGTGACGTTGGTCAGGGGTTGGAGGGATACACCATAACTTCCTTTAAATTTATTTTCCTTAAATCCATTAGCAAAACTCCAATTCTGACATTTTTATCAAGCTTTATCAGAGCTTATGGATGGAATTTGTACAATCTGCTTATTAGCTTGATGATTTATATCAGGAATTGACATAAATCCTGGTTTCTAGAATCCCCTGTGAGCTTGTTAAGGTCTTGTAAAGAGTTTTGGAGACCAAAAAGGGTAAAATAGTTTTTAAAAAGCCTCATCCATCCATTATCACTAGATAATATGCAATGGGAAGGTAGAAGAAGAATGTCAAGAATCAGACCCACAGGAATAATTGTGGAATAACTCTTTCCCCACCTCCAGAATCAAAGGGCACCTTGGGATCATCTCTGAACATCATTGGGCTGGTACCCAATACCGTCAACCCATAGTTACAACCCGTAGTACAGCTGCAGAATCTTCTCAAGAAGTTTTGTGTCAATAGATTTTTCTTTGGAAGAAAATAAACCAAATATGATTATATCCATTAAAGGCTACACTTATTTTTTGAACCAATTCCATGAGAAATTCTAGCTATAAGGCCTCAGGCAAGTTCACTCTAATAAGACATGTGAGTGGACTGAGCCCCATGTGATATGCAGAAAACGAGTCTGACTGTTCAAACGTTCATAACCATTAAAATGGTCACTGTGAGACATCATCCAGCATGAGACTGCATACAGGAGGCAGAGAGAAGGCTAATTATAAACTGAGTTTAATTAAATATCTAGAGCTAAACTGAGTGAAACAGGGAAGAAAGCTTCTTTCACAGTTTAACTAGAATTTGACCTCCATTCTAGACCCATAGTTTCAGGCACGACTGCCCCATTTTATTAGATAGAAAAAAACCTCACGAGCGGAGAGGCCAAGGGGCTGGCCCCATATTAAACAGCCAGGAAGAGGAAAAGTTAGATTCTGAGCCCTGACTTGTGTGTCTCTACAGATAATTTCTCTCATTAGATCATCTTGGAGCTGTGGGATAGGAAGAGGTAGGAGAGCAACCTGGGGAGCCCGGCTGCCTGGGTTTGAATCCCACCTTCTCTCATATAAGTTAGTGACTCTGGGCAAGTTACTTAGCTTCTCTGTGCTTCAACTTCATCATCTGTAAAATGGGAAAAATAATAAATACTGGTGTTAGGATTAAATTCGTGTATATGAATAACCTGGCTACCACATTACTCAAGGCTGTGCTGTTATCATTCCATCCTTTTTCCTTCCCAGTTCTTTCCCTTTTTTCCTCAGAAAGAAAAAGGAATAGGAAAAGGAAAATTCTTTGCATAAATTTCCTGAATAATCAAAATGTTCAGTCTTTACTTGGCTTATGGAAATAGAAATATACACACACACACGTGCGCACGCACACACACACACACACACATATATATATACACACACGTGTGTTTGTATCAATTTATAAGATCAAGAATTAATTTTAGAAATAGTAACTCCACTAAGACTATGCTACATTTTCTTTCCCCAGATTAATGCAAAATCTATATTAGAATGGCTTTCAATGTTTGAAGAAATGAAACTATTCAGAAGTTTACATAGGGAAGCAATCTGCTTGGATTGAATAAGGTAATACATAAGTATGTAAAACCCTCTCTCTGTAAATGCTGCTTTTAATTAGGGATGGAGCTCTGAAAGAAATCCTAGTTATTATACCCATGAATTGAACTCAGGCAACTATTTTAATTGGAACAGAAAGAACCAAAATGCAGAAGATTTATCAAGGAAGTGAAAAAAAAAACTAAACCTAGTTCATAGAAAACAACATTTTGTGCTTTTTCCTTCGCTCCAGCACAGAGATTGGAATAATCCCCTTGTCAGAGGAGATGGATGGCATACATTCAGGATTCTGCAGGTCAGTAAGTAGTTGTTGCCACGTCAAACAACTCTCTCCTGTTATTAATACCTAATAAAATCAACATTCTTCTCATTTCCTTAGCTGGAGAATATATATATTATCGAGGATTTTCTTTTCCGCAACTTCTCTCAATTTTTACACATTAGCCAAAGAAACCTTGACTTTTTGTCTTTTTCCTCCCTTTGGCCATTTTCTTGAGGGAAAGTACATGTTTCTGTCAGTCACCCCAGAGTGGATTTATCTGATAGAAGCGGCCTGTGTTTTTAATGATAGCCAACATCTGGATGAAAAGGAAAAGGAACAATGGGATTGGGCAAATGATAATATGTCTGCAGAATGATGCACTAAAGATGACTTCAACTCAACTGAGTTCCCTTCTTGCCCCCCTCCCCTGACACACACAGGCGCACACACACTTGATAAGACTGCAGAGCCGATCGCATCAACCCTCCTCTTGATCGGGCTCCCCCACTGCAAAGGGCAGGGGGTGGGGAGGGTAACTAGCATGTGTCAAGAATAGAGTCATGGTCTTTCTACGTGTTGAAAGATGTGGTCGAATAACCATTAAGCCAGCTGCCCAGTCCTGTGTCACTTGGCGATATCTGAGGCCAGTAGAGTTACACCCTCCTCAGTGAGCACACAAGGAATGACGTGAAAACACCTTTGAGATGGTTTTGAGGTCAACAAAGCCCAAAATAGTAGTAGCAGTAACAGCAGCAGCTGTCGTCGTAGCAGTAGTAATAGTAGTCGTAGTAGTCATAGCAGTGATAAGCATAGTAATAATGGTGCTGGTAGAGGTTGTATAAGTAGTGCATTTTTACTGAGTGCTTAGTACATGGCAGGCATTGTTCCAAGTGCCTCATATGAATTCTCATTGGATCCTTTTAACTGTCTGATAGAAAGGGCCCATTATTACTCACGTTTTACAGAGAAGAAACTGAGGTAAAGAGAAATTAATAATCTACTTAAGGTCACATAGCTAGTACGTATTTGAGGAGGGATTCAAATATAAGTCTCTCTTAGAAAGTGAAATTATTTTTCCTGGTTCATCGTGTCTTGTATATGGTGTTGTGTAAATTTTGTTAGAGTTTTGTGCAAAGCCTGGGGAATTGAGATCCCTCATCACTAAGTCTGTCTGACTTCAGATTTCATTTGTAACCACCATACAATGTAATCCTCCTTACAACGGAGTGTTTCGGAGTATCGGAATGTTTCAGGGTATCTCGTGAGAAGAAGATACATTGGAGGGAAGGTGGCAAGATCTGTGTCTGTTCAGTGTTAGGCATTTGCATGGCCTGTGCTTCCGGGCTTGCTCAGAAGGAGGACACCGGGTTAAACTGGCCCTGCTGTTGTTAGCCCTGTAGGTTTAGCTTCACGGTTCTTGCCTTTTTTTCATTTCACATATTCACTAGGCAAATTTCTGATCTTTATTTAAGTGGGCCACTCCCTTGAGAAAGAACATGCTGACCAGCTTTTTTGAATATTGGTCCTCATAACCATTATCTTTTCCATTATCCATTATTTAATTGACTTACTGGCTCCAGTTAATTTGGGGTTTGGTGTATTTTGAGACTGTTGGTTTTGCATTTCCCAGGAATTAATCCACCTCTGGATATACTGATGATTAAAAACATAGATCTACAGAAGCAGTGTAGACATTGGACGTGTCTTTAATATCATATTTGTAACATGGCAGTTATCACCTCATCTGTTAAATGCTCTTTCATATGTTACATTTATTTGGGTGATCTTTTTATTAATGTCTGTCTCACACTAAGCTATTAGCAGCAAGAATGCATGGACCATGTCTTTCTTTATTCATCAATGAGTCCCCACCATCTGTCATTGGACCCAGCACATTGTAGGTTCTCGATAAACATTTGTTGAATGATTGAAGGCATTTTTCTGATCCTCACCAGAAATCTTTAATATAGGTAAAGAAGATGACCTTATCCCCATTTTAAAGAGGAGCAAACCAGAGCAGGGGAAAGTTAAGTAACTTGATCATGGTACAGCATAAGTAGTGAGTTACTAAATCCACGGTGTTTTCATTTTTAGTTATTTACCTTTTTGCACTATAATAAATAATGGTTAATATTGTATGAGTTCTCAAACTTATGCAATTTCAGGGGCTCTCTTTACCAAACAAAACAACCCTGCAAGTACAAAATCAGGAACAGAGTTTGAAGGGGATTGTTAAGTACATGGCCCTGAAACTTAAGCTTCGTTTGTTTCACATTTTATCTGTTTCTCATTATGCTAGCCTTTCTTTTGTTCTAATAGTCAGTTGTTAAGACCTCTGCCAGACTCTAAGGGAAATGTAATTTTTTTCTCGTAGAATCCTCACATGGATTCCCTTCTTGGACTATTGGTGTTTCTTTTGTTCTGACTCACCTCCAAGGTTCTCAGCGGCTGGGGCCTTTCATGTGGCTCCTCTAAGTAACTTCAGTGATGAGTCTGATTTCGACATGTGGAAAATGGAGAATGAGAGTAGGGAGAGGGGCTCTACATGAGTAGAATCATGTCGATGAAGGTCCATGCAGAGTAGAGCTTCAAACATACCCAGAGAACCATGAAGCAGAGAGGTTGATGTTGGGGGCTGCAGGGTGCCTAGAGAGGAATAATACAGGATGGTGTGGGAGGGTGGGTTTGGTCTTCATTATAGATAGCCTTAAGGACTGATGAAAATGTCTGGACTTTAGACAACAGGCCCTGGGAAGTAATCGATTTTTGAGTGAGGTGATGACATGATAAAAATCATCTATATCGGGCTTCCCTGGTGGCGCAGTGGTTGAGAGTCCGCCTGCCGATGCAGGAGACACGGGTTCGTGCCCGGGTCCGGGAATATCCCACATGCCGCGGAGCGACTGGGCCCGTGAGCCATGGCCGCTGCGCCTGCGCGTCCGGAGCCTGTGCTCCGCAACGGGAGAGGCCACAACAGTGAGAGGCCCGCATACCACAAAAAAAAAAAAAAAAAAAAAAAAAAAAAAAAAATCATCTATATCAGGTAGACAAACCTGAAAGTATTGCTAAGATGTTGTATGTTCGCTCTACATTTCAATCATGGAACCAAGGAAAGAGAATATCTTGGAAAATCAAAAACACTGTCTTTATTACTCCACTGGGAGTAATCATACAGAAGTTATCAGCCATAAATCTTGCCCCTTGCACAGCTGTTTATGTACAGTGTCCCTCCTACCTCTCCTGAAGCTCTTTCTCAGCCTCTTCGGCTTTTCCTCACTGAGTTCCCTAGACCTCCATCCAAAATCATCTTTCCTCTGGCTATGCTCTCATCTAGCTCATTGCTTTCAATTTCATCCATGGGTTGGTGACTCCTTGTATCCCTATCTCCAGCCCTGATCTTTAACTTAAGCTCTAGACTCATTTAACCAAGAACCCCACCCACACATCTGGCAGGATTTTCAAAGTCAACGTATCTAAATAAGAACTACAGATGAGTCTCCATGTGTCCCCTCTGCTCCCAACCTGTATATCTCCCAGTGTTCCCTGTCAGAGAAGATACGACTTCCATGGGTTTCCTTTTTCCCTCAGTTCACTCTCGTCACAGGGGTTGCCACTTGCTTTCCCTTTCCCTCCAGATCTTTGCATGGTATCTTCCACTCCATCATTTCATATCCCCAGAGAGGCTTTCCTACCAACCTGAGTTTATCTCTCGTTCTCCCCTGAGTCATTTTCTCCCATCATTTTGTCTTTCTGTGTTGTTCGTGGCACTTATTGTATTCTATTTGGAATTATTTGCTTGATGGCTAATCAATATGTTTTTATGTGCTATATCCTGACTCTCCCTGCCAGAATATAAACTCCTGAAGACAGACCGTCTTATTAATTCCTGTATCTCTCTTAAAAAAAAAAAAAAAAAAAAAAAAAAAGACCTGGCCTTTAGGAGGCATTCAATTAAAAATTCTTTATAAATGAATAAAATACATCAGTGAATGACTGAATAAATGCATAAACATACATTCTTAGCTGCACCCATGATATCCTCATTTCATAACAAAACTGCCAATACCAGACCACTTTCCCTTGACCACATTACTGGCCCCATTCTCATCATATCTGTTGGGAAGGCAGCAGTGCTCTTCTGAGGCTGAAATGCACGCTGCCACAGCCTTCCCTGTATTGCTAAAGGCTAAGCTGTTAAGTCATATGTTTTTACCAAACCATACTTTTGTACTCTTTTCTTTTTAAACTTCAAATTCCCTATTTCTAATCAAAAGCGAAGATGACAGGATGAAGATACTAAGTAACTTTAGCTCAACAACTTAGTAAAGATACTAAGTAACTTTAACTACTAAGAGAAGAAGGATGGGAGACATATGTTGGAGAGACTTACCGGGACACGGAGGGTAACGGAATGAAGAGAGCTCTTGGAAAGCCAACATGTGAGAGGTGAAAAAAAGTGATCTTAGGACAGAGCCTTGTGCAATATCCCTTTTCATGAGGTAGGAGAACAAAGAATAGCTAGAGAAGGGAGATTTCAAAGCATAGAGGAAGAATCCCACGTGTTCAGTGCTGCACCCAGGAAATGTTTTCCAGAAGTAGAGGCTATTCAAACTGTAAAAGTTTGCACAAAGTCTGACAAGAAATTTGTCAGAAAAAATTCGGGCTTCAAAATTTAGGAAGACCTAAGAGGCCCATTTCCAGGGACGGTAGGGAAGGCAAATTGAGAATAAAAAAAAAGCAGCAAAATATCTTTTGTTCATAATGTGTTCTAAGATTCCCTTTAATGTGCCTTTTAAAAAATGGTTATATAAGGTATCAGACTAGAAATTCTAGGATCTTAGTTATTTGTGGATGGGAGGGAGGGAGGGAGGGAGGAAGGAAGGAAGGAAGGAAAGAAGGGAGAGAGGGAGGGAGGGAGGGAGGAAGGAAGGAAGGAAGGGAGGGAGGAAGGAAGGAAGGAAAGAAGGGAGGGAGGGAGGAAGGAAGGGAGGGAGGGAGGAAGGAAGGAAGGGAGGAAGGAAGGAAGGAAGGAAGGAAGGAAGGAAGGAAAGAAGGGAGAGAGGGAGGGAGGGAGGGAGGGAGGAAGGAAGGAAGGAAGGAAGGAAGGAAGGAAGGAAAGAAGGGAGGGAGGGAGGAAGGAAGGGAGGGAGGGAGGAAGGAAGGAAGGGAGGAAGGAAGGGAGGGAGGGAGGGAGGGAGGAAGGAAGGAAGGGAGGGAGGGAGGGAGGGAGGAAGGAAGGGAGGGAGGGAGGGAGGGAGGGAGGGAGGAAGGAAGGAAGGAAGGAAGGAAGGAAGGAAGGAAGGAAGGGAGGAAAAATATCAAAGACATTTTGGATTAACTTGAGGAAAAGGCCAGGAATTATAACACTGGCTAGAGTGTGCATTGCTACCTCTTTTAGCAGGATTTTCATGTGAGCCATGCAAGTCCTCCTCCCAATTATCAAAGTGAAGCTTGTGAAAGTGATCAACATAAATTGGGGAAGGCAGAAGTATCAGCTGATGCTCACATTAAAACGAATACTTTGGGCTTCCCTGGTGGCGCAGTGGTTGGGAGTCCGCCTGCCGATGCGGGGGACGCGGGTTCGTGCCCCGGTCCGGGAGGATCCCACGTGCCGCGGAGCGGCTGGGCCCGTGAGCCATGGCCGCTGAGCCTGCGCGTCCGGAGCCTGCGCTCCGCAATGGGAGGGGCCACAGCAGTGAGAGGCCCGCGTACCACAAAAAAAAAAAAAAAAAAAAAAACGAATACTTTCTCAAAATTAGTTCAGAATCTACTTTGTGCCTGTATTTCTAGCTCCAGCAATTAGTTGTTTTATTTGCAAATAAAGCACTTTCTACAAAGCACATTTCCATCTACATAACAAAGCTCAATAAAGTATTTTATTCCCTGCTGGCCACTATTACAGTTCTATTTTTTAATCAGCAGATGTTCACTTATTTCTAACTAGGTATAAACATGGCATTGAATGATATCCTTGTGGTTCATAGATGTGTGCCTTACTAATCTGAGGTTTAACACCCTTTCCTGTTCTCTTCTGAGAAGTAAACAGCATGCAAAGTACTGAAGTGCAAAACATTTGGTTTAAGGTGGATACATTAGTTTGCATAATGGATTAAAACTTAGAAAAGAGAAAGTGAAACTCACAACCCTGCCATGAGAAATCTGCTCATTGTTGAGATGCCTACAAGGGACTTGCCATTTCTGTAACTCTTTGCCTCTTTGAAAATATGGATATGGTCTAGTGACTTGAAAAGGGAAAAATTCTATAATGTCTATAGGAAAATCAAACACAAAATTTAGGATAAGAACATCAAAGAAAACAGATGTCTGCTTTTATCTCTTGTTACAAGAAAACACTTCAAAGAAAATCAAACTACTCTCTTTTCACTTCATTGCATAAGATTTCCATGGATAACTCTTACATGCATCATTCCAGCCATGTTTGGACCTGATACAATATATTTGATGGACATTTCATTCATAAAACCTCCTCGCTCAGTGCATGGTGCAGAACTAGCTTCTTTGGATATTGGAATATTTATCTTATCCTGCTGGCTTGTTCATGTTTTCACAAATGACCTATGTCACACAAATGTTTTGCACATATTTCTCCCAAGTCGATATATTTCTGGATAAATTGATTCCTAGACAAAGAAGCTACAACAAAACAAGATCACATCTCTATCTCAAATATGTATTCTCCCCCTACTTTTTAATTCAGTCTACACAAATATAGGACCTTCTACTTAGCCATATAGAATGCAATATTTATAAAAATAAGGCGTTGATTCAATTAGACTAGCATGCTTACTAGCATCAGCTTGGAAACTTCTCTTCTAGACTGATTATCTGAGATTGTGGCAGTGATTTTAAAGGTATTACCATTTAGATCTGTGTTTCTTTCTTTTTTTTTTTTTTAAGTGTTTATTTTATTTATTTACTTGGTTGCGCCAGGTCTTAGTTGTGGCATTTGAACTCTTAGCTGTGGCATGCATGTGGGATCTAGTTCCCTGACCAGGGATCGAATCTGGGCCCCCTACATTGGGATCTCGGAGTCTTAACCACTGGACCATCAGGGAAGTCCCAGATCTGTGTTTCTTACAGTTGAGTATATTTAAGTAGTATTTAGTGAAATCCTGTATAGTCCCAGGCACTATTCTGAGTGTCTTACAATTGTTAACTCATTTAACCTTCATAACCTTCAGTCCTATGAGGTAGGTTCCATTAACATCCCCATTTTACAGGTAAGGAAACTGACACCTAAATCTAAATAATGTATGCATGATAAATGGTTGTATTGAGTACAAGAACCCAGGCAGACTAACTCCAGAATGTATAACCACTATGCTACTCATAAGAAAATCTAGGGATGCTTGTCTAAACCCAGATCCCAGAAACTTATCACCCACATTATTCTGTATGGCTAAGGTTCAAGAATTTGTATGACTTCATGCATTTGTTGCCTTGCTTAACAAGCACCTTCAATGTTACTATCCTGATACAACTCTATCATATATTTCATTTTTAAAAAGGAAACACTGGCTTAAATAAGTCCTCTAGTCCTTGTTCCCTGGGCTCTAAATTTTACTCTACACCTGCATTTATTTTACCCATGTGAAAAGGAAGGGACTTATTACACGGTATGAGTTTTATGGGTGCCAAGATTTCATATGCTTCCCAAGCCCTTTGGTTTAATATGCAATTCCAATATTTTTCTTCACCTAGACCGGTGCCTTATGAAAATGCAACATCTCCTCTTAGGAGTGTAATAACACTTTACAGTGTTAATTTATCATTTGTGCTCTTGGTGCAAATGAAGAATTAGAAAACAAGCTTTGAGAACAGGCTCTGGAGTAGGAAGTGTAAATGTAGGGGGTGCCTAAGAAGAAAGTGGGAGAGAAGGGCCTGCCAGATGCTGCCACAAAATATGAGTGAGCAGCCCAGGAGGGTGCTGAGGATAGCTCTGGCTTCTTGGTTTTGCCTAGGGCTGGCTGTGTTGCTGATGATACAGGCAGGTGGTTTTAAAACCTTATCAGTCAGCTTCAGGTATCACTCCTCCTTAGAATCAGCATCTCTGGGTGACATACCCTCTTTGTCAGTAACTCATTTATAGACTTTGCTGCTTGTGAATTTCATTATCTAAACTCTTTAGGCAAATAGGATGTAAAGTAGCCCAGACTGGAGATGCATTTCGGTATTGATCATGCTGGGGCTGTGTATAGTAAAAAAAGTTAAAAATTGTCACGTCAGATCAAATACTATTGAATCAGCCAGGAGAGGGAAATGAACACAAAGATCCCGACTGCAGTTTCTTTGCATTTAGCGTCCCTATGAAATGGCAAGAGAAAGAAACAGAACCTTAGCTACTCAAGCATTTCTATTTTAACTGGTTCAAAGCCAGAGTTGATTGTGGAGCTTGACAGCTACAGCGTTTCTCACCTAAAGTAATTAGTAGTAACAGTACCTAAACACTAAACCTCTTGAAAAAGGAGCCACCATGCTGCTGGAAGATAGCTACCTTCAGCCAGTTATAAACCAGTTCCATTTCAGCCCCGGTGAAATGTTTAGCACGCTACTTACAGAAGAAAGAGTCTAATTGTTGCAGCCACTATAATTTGAAATAATTGACTTGAGTGTTACATCATAGTTCTTGCAAAGCCAAGTAAGAAGGACGTTTGTAGCATTACAGTAAATAAGGTATTCCACCACCAACTTGAAAGCATTTCCCCCTCTCCTGGGAGTATTAATGTCTAGCTATAGCTTTGAAAGGAAATGTTACCTTTGCTCCAGCATGTTTCCAAGTCTTTTTCACTGTAGTGAATAAAGGGAAGGAATTAAATAATATTTAGTCATTCCAAAGGTCAAAAGGAATATTATAATTCCAGAAAACTTCACTTTGTAGCTAAAACTCTTTATTATTTTAGCTTGGCAGATTTACCAGAGAGGACAATTTTCAAGACTGAATTACAGTGCTGAGCATGCATTAAACCCAACGGGCTTACTATTGTCAAATTATTTATGTCACTTATGAATTTTAGCAGTTTGACCATAAAGAACAAACATCCAAGTTTTTATGAAAAGAAATATTCAGAAATACTGAAACTATTCTTTGGCTTCTTGTATCTCAAATCCACATTATGATTGAGTCAGAGACGGCATATTAATGGTAGAGGACTAAAAAGACACATCATACATTGGACATTTTTATAAGGCTCTGTTTAACTTCCTATGGCACAATGCAGAGCAGCATGGTATAGTGGGAAGACCATTATCTTTTTGTATAGCATGGACCTAGGCTTGAAACCAATGCATTTTAGCCGTAGGACGATGATCAAATTCTAAGACCCTCTGTGGCTCATCTGTGAAATAGGGATAAAAATATTACCTAGCTCGTGTTTTATTGTATGAACCACAGTAGAAACACTCCATAGAGAGCTCAGCATAGTGTCAGATTCTGATTTAGAACACGGTAAATGTCATCTAGTATTGTTACTAATATCATCGTCATCATTATTGCCACAGTTTTAACAGTAATTCAATGAATTTAGCTTTTCTAGATAAATCTGATAAACTGAACACTGTGACAGAGAATGGAATAGAGGTGACATTTCTCTTTCAAAGTCATAACCAAGGGCGTCTTTTCAATTTGGTGGACTATTACCTAATTTACTGTAATACGACCATGACGTAACCCCATAGCCAATTATGTCAAATTATGGTGGCTAGAACAATTAGACTTTTCTTCAATAACGATATACCAGCTACAGAAGTTTCTGTTTATGCCTAGGCATACACTAGACTATAATTACAATCTTCTTTTGATATTAGTTATAACCATTTGATTGACTTCTGGCAAATGAAATGTGGTTGAAAATGACAAATGCCACTTAGGTTTGACATATGAAAACACACAAAAACCTCTTCACCATACTACCCTCTGGCTCTTTCCCCATCTGCTAGCTGGAAATGAACAACCATCCACATACGGAAGAAGCATCCTAGGTTCCCTGGATGCTACAGGAGCAGAATTTCCCTTTAGGAGCAAACACGAGAACACCCTCAGGTACAATTTATGTTAGAGAGAAACAAACTTACATTGTGTTATGCTAACAAGTTTTAAAGGTTCTTCTATGAGAACAGCTAATAGTGACTTAAGTGACATAAGCATACTTGCTTACCTTTCCCCCTTCTGAAAACCACATTAAAAATCACAAGGCAGGTATTTTTAATTGTAGTACTGAAAAGCATGAAGTTGAAGCTGACTGGTTTAGTAGATCAGAAAAAGTACAAAACCAAGGGAAAATTATTTGCAATCTAGAATTTCTCACCTATCCAAAATATCTAACCTGAGCGAAAAGTAGTACATACACAGTGTAACATCCCCCAAGATGTTGAAGAATATGCTCTATCAAGACAGCGAAATTATCAAGATATACATGAAAAAGAGCATCCAGTACAGGAGAGAGGGAATGGGAATTTCCAGGATGGTACTGATGGGAGGTACCAGAAATGTAACTGTACAACAGTCCTAGAAATCAGCCAGGCTGCAGTGAAGTGAAAAAGAAACGGAATTATTAGTCACCTTACTGTTTGTGTATGGAATAGTGATAAGTACATGGGAAATGGAGTACATGAAAAAATGAAACAATATTAATCTCAGAGGAGGCAAAATACTCGATGAAAAAAGGATGCATTTATATCACAAAGCATGGCTCTATTGTGGTTAGTATTTGCATGACAAATATGAACTAATTTTTAAAAATAATCCAATAAAAACTATGACACAACAATATCAAAAGGCTGGGAGGAAGGGGTATGTGTGTATGTGTGTGTGTGTGTGTACGTGTGTTGAGAGAATGATTTTAAAACATGCATCCTTATTTTCCAAAGGAGAGATTGATTAGAAAATACCTAAAACTGAAAAATTACAGCTAAAAGCACAGTATGAGCCTGTTACATAGAAATGGGACTGTAAATGTCACCATATCACCTAAAAAATAGGTTAAAGCATGGAGAATTGTTGTCTTTGGGAAGCAGGAATCAAGGACAGGATGGGATAAAATGGGTAAGCCTTGTAGAACTTTAACATTGTGTATGTATAAGTTTGACTTAAATGTGTTTATAGATGTCACACTCCTTTCCCTAACCTGTGGCCTCATTTTTCTTTTCCTCAGTTAGTCCAGCTACTCTAGCCCTCTTTCATTCTACTGCCTTTGCATAAGAATTATCTGCAAGCCTTTTATAATGCAGATTCTCAGGTCTACCTAGGCTTACTGAACTTCTTGACAGCAGACTATGGTATTAGTAATGTGTTAAACATAGGCCATTCCAACACTTAGCTAGGTTAGGCATTATTCAGCTACACTGTGAAGAGGAGTATTAATATGGCTTATACTAGACAATGTTTCTGGAGCATTTGCCAAGTATCAGGAAACATTCCAAGTACTTTACATGTATCTATTCCTCACTAAAATATTAGGAAGTGTGTACACTTATTTTCATTTGCAGATGAGGCTCAGAGAGGTTAAGTAAATTGCTCAGTCACATAGGTCAACAGTGGTGAAAGCACGATGCAAACTCACTATCTGATCATGGACTTGAGCAATGTTTAATCACCACTCTATACTGTTCTGCTATGCTAGTCTTACAAATCTCCTCTTATACCCATTCATTCCTCAATGGTTCAACTAGACCTTGAAAACTATGGTCAGTGATTATCATGAGATATGTTAATTAATGTTTCCTGTTTTAGTAGTGTTTGCATTTCTAACTATAGAATGAGAGGTAATAAAGTTTTGTTCACGGAACTCCACATTCAGTGAATAGATTGATAAAGCTATGTCAGGCATAGAGAAGACCTTTAGGAGTAGTGCATTTCTAGTGTGTAAGTCATCACCTGTTCCAGGGATTTCTAAACCTGGCTGGTTGGAATTCCTCTGGAGTACTATTGAAAAAAAAAAAAAAAAATAGAGAGACCTACTAAGTCAAAATCACAGAGAAGGTGACTTGGCAACTATAGTTTAAGAATGCATCCCTAGATATTCTGATGATTAACCAGATTTAAAATCACACCACCTATGTGGAGAGTCAGACCAATCTCATGTTCCTTTGCTGTGTTTCTTGTCAATAGCAGGAATAACATTTCTGTGCTTAGGCAAGGAATTCAAATCACACACCATCAGTATACACTACATAAGGACTCAATACTAAATATGGAGTTAAATAAAGCAGAAAGGCCATATTCATGGTTTGACTTTCTCAGAAGGATTTCTCAATGCTTTTAAAGTTATCTTAGAAATTGTATAAGTTTTGGTGGTTCTTAACAATGAGAGGACATAGTGAAATTTATTTCTCTTTATTTTTTTCCCACCATGTATTGGTTGCCAAGTTGAGAGCCACAACCTGGAGGTTCATTTAGAATGTCATTCTGCCTTGTTTGGTTCTTTTTGAGTCTGACCTTTACTTGATCCAAATATCATTTTGTCTGTAAATATTAAAATGAGTTGCTGGCCACTCAGTATTGCAAAATAGGTGAAACACTTTAAAAGATTTTCTGGCTGGCACAGAAGCTTTTATTGTGCAAAGTTAATCTCTTGAAAATGTTTTACTATTGACAGCGTTGCTTGCCATAATTAGGCGAGTAAGAGAGTCACTTATGAAGCTGTAACAATTGGGTATTATGCTTTCATCTCAAATAATTTCAAATACTAAATGTTCATAGAGTAGGATTTTAAAAAGGTCTTTGCATCTTAAAGGCCACTTAGGCTATAGTGGAATTGACTAAGCCCAGCATGTGCCAAAATGTTTTTGCATCCTTAGGTAATAAAATTGTGAACTCCTGTAGCTACAAGGGAATTTGAGACATTATCCTGTCCGAAACTCCCTAACCCAGCTTTTGGTAAGAAGGTCATTTACCCCATCCCAGACATTTAGGCATTATTACCTGCCTACTGTGGTGTTTAATAACCTCTCCATCAGGAAATGCTTTTATATATCTGAAATGTACTGGGTTTTTTTCCCCCCAGAATTCTGGTGGAAAAAAAAGGCTGTTTTAAGGTTGAGGGCTCAAGCTGCACAGTAAGTCTTGGGATCTGTTCTCCCATTTGGAATGTGATAGCTCTATAATTTGGTCCTTAGCAGGGAACCCAGAGCCATCACACACAGTTATGCACAAAAGCACCAAATAGAATGGTAGTGGGGGGTGTTGAATTCATATGCACTTCTATCTCTAAACTCAACACCTGCCAGACTGTTATGTCCACCCTCAAGAAATATCTTTTTTTAATCTTCTACACCAAGGAGAAGCCCACAGGGGGATATTTTTCCCCAACTTGCTCAAAGTTACCCTAATAACAGCACTGAAGAGAGTGGCTAGAATAGTGAACCTTAATTCTCAGAGTCTAGACTCACGTTGGATACTTTTTTTATTTTTATTTTTTTTCCTAATGAGAGAAATTGTGATAAAGCAGGTCTGTGGTAAGCTTAGGCTGGGCAATCTGTTTTTCTCTTGTTTTATTTTGGTTTTGTTTTTTCAAACAAACATTCCAGGTTACTTGGATACAGGTGGTCCAAAACACTGCTTTCAGGAAAAGTGTGTGGGTGATTTCACTTCATTAGCTTGTTACCTGGTTGTCTAATCGAGTTACTTCTATTGGGATCATGGAGGCTTGTGACTGTCTGCTTGTACCTCATTTGATTTGCAGTCAGAGGCCAGTAGAAGTCTTCAGGTTATCTATGAAGTTGACCAGCAACCAGCAGCATCCATTTGACTCTTATCACTACGTATTTCACTCTGCTTATTTTTTTTTATTCTCACATTAGGTATCTCCTGCATGCTTTCTTTCCTCTATTCAAAAGGCATTTACTAAACCTACTCTGCACAACGCTTGGTGTTTGAAAGACCAGGATGATCCAATCACAATTTAGTGGGACGCTTCAGATAAGCACAGAAATTACCCCAAATTAAGGTGTAAAGTAATACGTTTCATAAAAATCGCAGTACTTTAGAGTTTAGAGCAGAAGATAAAATACCATTAATGTTATTGTGACATGATACATGATTTTATACTATTTACAGAAGCAAAGACAGGATTCAGAGATACTAATAATTGGATTCAAAAAACAAAAACTATATCCGTTGGTTCATATATTTTATCATTGTTTTCCTTCATGGTATTATATTAGTACTGATAGTTAAGTCAATTGACTATGGCATTTCCTGTGTGCTATATATAATTATAAATTTGAACATTTTCAACTGAAATTTTTATCAGATATAAATGCGTAGCATAGATTAAAATGACAATTCCTTACAGAGTATGTATTTCTAACTTTCAGTTTATGTGTTTGTTCCAGTGTTGATTTTTGTATTGCAACTCTAGAAATAAATTTTGATTTAGATTTGACAGCATAATGCTTTAAATATGTTAAATTATTCTAGCTCTGACAGTTTATTTTTTAGTTGGTTTGGTATATAACAGTATTGCTTAGATTGTAATCTCTTTAGACTACCAGTACCTGTACCAGTGTATGCTCAAGATGTTCCTTGAGCATACACTGTGTGGTAAGCACACTGTTCTAGGTGTTGGGGAAACAGAGATTTAAAAAAAAAAAAAAAAAGAAGTCCCTGATCTTGTGGGCCTTACAAGAGGGGAGACATGGTACTGAAGGTAAGTCCAAATTCAGAAAGCAGGTGGAAAGAGCAACTTGTATTGTCTTATTTGTTTCAATTGATGCCTTTCAAATATGCTTCTTTATTCTTAGTCACTCAAGTCTTAGTCGCCCCATTAATCACACACCCAATCGTATTCACTACCTGTTAAACAACAATTTAAAGTTAGGATGCCCTTTCCTCAACTCACCCTTTTATTCTCTTCTATAGCTTTGGATAAACTCTATTAAAGGTATGATGTAAGAGAAAAAATACTGACAAGAGTATCATAACTTGCTATCTCATTGCAGTTTAGATCAATTTTAAATGGTGATTGGACAAAACACTTAGCATCTCCAGGAGTCAGTTTCCTCAGTTGTTTCCCCCAGAGGTTACACTTATAAGGAAAAAAAAGAAAAGAGAAGAAAAAGAAAAGGCAAGGAAAAAAAATAATTCTTTAACAAGTACTTACTTAATGACTCTTCTCTGCCAGATACTGTTCTAGGAGTTAGGGAATCAGCTGACTTGGTGAATAATTATTTATAATATGTCAGAAGTGGTATAAGAGTGCTAAGGAATAAGAAAGGATAAGGGGATGGCAAGGAAGTAGTGGGGGGCTGTTTTGTTTTTTGTGGGGTTTTTTTTGCATATGGGTTGTCAGCTTCCTTGGGAAGATGACAGGTGAGGAGAGAACAAAAGAAAGCAGGTATTCAGTGGTGGAAGGGCTTTCCAGGCAGAAGTAACAGGAAGTACAGAAGCCCTGAGGCCAGAGAGATGGAGGATGCCTTGAAAGCCCCAATAAGAACTTCGTATTTTTCCTCTGAACGAGATGGGAAATCATCTGGAGAGATTTAAGCAGAGCAGTTGAGATGAGTGTTTACCAGTATCAGAGGAACACAGTGAAAAATGTGACTACAGAGTTGGACAAAACATGGTTTTCTTGACCATTTACCTGCAGCATGGAACTCTTTGACAAGCTGAGTGATGTCATAGGTTTTCTTTCCAGGAAAAAAAAACACACATATTTCTATACACATAAAAGCTGTGTTTAGGCATAGTGTTTCAAAATTTCTATATTTTTTTTAATCCGTTCTTGGTGATTCTCTTTCAACTGTAGTAGATCTCTTGGAGGAAAATATTTGACTGAGGCTATACATCAGAACTTAATGCTTTACATCACTTGGAAAGCTGGAGAAACAAAAACAAAAACAAAACAAAACAAGAAAAACAAAACAAAGCAAAAAACAACTCATCATCATTTTAAAGAAGAGAGTCATCCTGGCATTGCAATATAAATAGAGACCAATTTAGGCAAGAGCCATAAGGAGAAGTCTAGAAATCTCTTTCAAGATGTGATAATTTATCCAGTGGGAATACCATTGCATGTAAAAAGCTTCACTGGATGGAAAACTTAATGCAGTTTGTCTGAGGTTAGAAACTATGGAATCATATTAAATGAAGATCCTAATAGAGATACACAGAAATCCTAAATAAAATATTATTGGTAAGGGCTGTAGGTATTTGGACTTTTACCTTTTGACCAGAGAATCTGAGTATTCACTCGCTTTAGGATTTCAGAATTTTTAGTAATATCATTATTATTCTTACAAGGAGATATGGCACTGTCTCTTTAAAAAGATCGACATGCTTTGTGAATTGTGAATCTCTGCTTTGTTTTCAAAAACAAATGGATCCATTTCCCACTTAAATAGTGGTCTTCACTGTCTGCCCTTTGAATAAATGCTGGGAAAGTGTCTGATAGGCATGTATTTATCTTACAGCTTGACAAATGGAATTAATGCCAAAGTGTGAAGCCATTACTGTGTAGGGGAATAGAGGTCCTACAAATACATTTGCTATTTCACTTTCTTTGCATGTTCTGTGCCTTGGAGCCTGGGTTAATGATATCCTCAGAAATTGTATGGCCTGTTAAATGGTAGTGGTGATGAAATATGGTTGGCCACTGCTTCCAAAAGAATAGCTTTATTTGGTAATACATTCACAGTGTTGGAAGGGTGAAGATTAGAGTCAGAAGTATGAGGCAAACACCCAAAAAGAAGAAACAATACCCCCAACCTCTGGAAGCATATTCTCTGGTCCTGGAGTTTCTCCCTCTTAGACTAAGAACCAGCCACACTACCAGCAGCAACTACCTTCTCAAGGGGGTTTCTCATCATGAATGCAAAGGTATGGTCACCTTGTAGTCCGTATCTCTCAAGATAACATCTGAAACTGTGACTTGGCTTCATCCTCAGAAAGCATTACAACCACAACAGAAACATAGCAGAGGTACATGATGCCCTCACTTATGAGAATTCAAACTTCACATTTTTTTGGTAAAAGAAAAGAAAAGAAAAGCAGTGATAAATCTCTTTAGCCCTCCCTTCCTTATGCCATATTTCCCCTCCCCCTTCTTATCCCCCTCTGTTTTCTCATCTCCCCTCTCCTTCCCATTTCAAAGTAGACCCAGGTCTCCACCACCCTCAGGAATAGGAAAGCCTCAGGGCAAAGTGAAATCAAAGTACTATAGTCAACTCTTAGCTTTTTGAGTTTTCCAGAGCTAGGTCCTCCAGATAGAGTTAAAGAAGTTTCGAGGATAATTTTGACAATCAGTGATGTTTGCCTTAATTTGCCTTGTTGAATTGAGAACCTAGCTCTTGTAGTTGAAGTTACAGTTTCACTGCATTTTCAGTCTGCTTCCAAATTAGCTGTTTTGTTTTGTTTTGTTATTTTAAATCAAAACATATTGTCTCTTAAGGGCAGGGACTCTATCCTATTCACCTCTAAGACCTCACAATGCCTAGATCAGTGCTTTGGGCAAAGTAGATGCATATTAAACACTTCAGTTGAATTATATAAACATCTCCTACCATCCTTTAAAGAAATTTTAGTCAGCTATGCATCCCATACACTGCCTAGCGAATCAAAGACTATAGATGAAAGATTTTCTGTATGCTTTTTATTTAAAATTACTCTTTCTCCTTGGTGAACAGCATAATCTCTCAACTTGTTTTTAAATTGGAACACTAGAATGATTAAAGTTTGGTATTATTTACCTATCAAAAGTTATTTTCTACTGAATATTCTTCCTTAAAAATATTCACATTTTCTAAAGCCATTCTACCTAAATGGCTTTATGGATAATCTAAATCCATAGGACACAAAGTAGCAATTTTATTTGATGCTGATATATTCTCTTTAGGTTTTCCTTTAAAGCATGTCTATGCGAAATCCACTGAGCATAAAAAAGGACCTCTATTTCTAGTATCCACTGATGCCTTTTTGAGCTTCCCTTGATTGGGAATTTAGCATTAACAAAGGAATTTGTGATGTCATATACTCTGTGCTCTAATCTAGTATTCGTCTGTGATATCATTCATAATTACTATATATTTAAATCTCAGTTTGCAATTCAGGTGTCAAAGGAGAAATAGTACTGGGAAAGTCTTCATTATCAGTTACGAGCTGCTGTAAAACTTACAATGTTAAAACATCCTTTGAAACAGACATTAGAGACCTGAAAAAGGGATAATATAAAATTGATCAAAACCTATATTTCAAAGCAGCTTTCCCCACCATCCAGGGGGGGAAAAAAAAAAGAGGCTTTAGATAGAAGTGGTTAAGGGTTATTTCATACATGAACACTTAAAATCAGGCAGACAGGTCTCTCCTTTATTGGAAAACAAACAGATAAATAGATACATAAATACATGAATAAATGGATACACTAGATCAGGAATAAACTCCAGAAATATACCAGCTCACCACAAACCTCATCTCTCTAAGGGGAAAAAACTCACGGAAGCTCATTGACTGCAAAGGTTAATTAAGATTCTGGGGGGACATCTCCAGTGTAGCAGCTGACAAGCATTTCATTAGGGAAGCAGTCTAAAGCTTCAGTGAGATTCTGGAGAACAAATCCACCAGGAGCCAGATTGCTGAGAGGTGGAGAGATCAGAGCCGGATGGGGTAAATGGACTTGAACATTGACAAAGGTCTGCATCTCTTCCTGAAATGGCACCCATTCCACTCCCCCCAGAAATCTTTCTGCCCAGAACCACATAGCACTTAGCAGCAGCATTACCTGTCATTGAATTGTGGATCCTGCACTTGAGAACTTAATAGATCATTAGTTTTCCCATCAGAAAATCCACACTTTAGAATTCTATCTTACCCCTGTGCATATGTTATATGTCTGTACTTAAATTGTGAATAATGTATTTCAGTTTTATTCTGGCTTCAGGTAGTACACAGGGACTATGGTAATAGTTTATCATTCCTAATTCCTATCCACTCCACTAGTTTGGGAAGGACAAAAAAAAAAAAACAAAAAAAAAAACCTTTATATAATTATCTTTTTGTTGTTGTTTGGTTTTATTTGTTTGATTCTTGATTTTGACTTCTCAGACTCAATCACTATGTTGAAAGAGGTATACTTTACCATTAATACTTTTACCATTAATACTATTAGAAATTGGGAAACAAACTTATTTGTTCCATACAAAGAGACCAAGATAATTATTTTGGAGATCATAAAGATGTAAAAGCAACATTTGAACCACAGAAGATGAAATCACAGCTCAGTAACAAATTCTCATAGCAAGAATGACTTGTAATAATTATGTCCAGATTATTAATTGGAGAGAGAAATAGAGGCATAAGAGAGGAACTTTCAAGACACATATAATGGGGAAAGAACCAGAATTATTTTTAGATTTATTTTTGCACCATCCGTGTGTTCTTGTGTTTAACTATGAAACCCCAGAACAATAGAGTCTGGTAGTTCTTAAGTTGTTACCGGGACCTTGGGTCAGCCTGTTGCAGTTATGTCATGAGTGTTAGAACAGTTTCCAGTTCTTCTGCTTTCCATGGTCTTATTTTCCTGGACTTCTTTCTGAAGGTAAATGCCCAACACATTACACAGTCACGTAGCAAATGTCTTATGATCTGTAAAGCCAGTCTCCAAAGTAAATAAAACACCACCCAAACCCACATTGTCAGCAGCTTATCAAAAGGCATTTTTTTTCATTGGTCTCATTTTTCCTTTATGCTGTGTTTGAAGGCACGTTTTATATTCGAAAGACGAAATGAACACTTGGGCAGCAATTGATTGTCTCCATCACATCCCTGCTACATACGCATCCACCTCGTTTTCCAATAGGGCAGCAAGGGCTATGAATCTTCAGTCTTAGCACAGATCCCCAAGGATTGGGTATGGCAAAAAACCTGACAACCCTTTGTTACCCAGAGCTCTGGCCATCAAAGGCAGGGTCCGAGATGGGGCAGAATTTGCCTCTCTTGCTGTTTCCCTGATCCTCGAGATCAATTGATTACTTTGATCCTTAAAGCAGTAAAGCTGACCCTTCTCAGAAACACTAAATTCGCTGCCTCCCAATTTTGACTAGTGGGACATGTACAGCAGTAGTCTGCTCTTCAAAATCACAAATTCGGACTTCCCTGGTGGCGCAGTGGTTGAGAATCCGCCTGCGGATGCAGGGGACACGGGTTCGTGCCCCGGTCCGGGAAGTTCCCACATGCCGTGGAGCGGCTGGGCCCGTGAGCCATGGCCGCTGAGCCTGCGCGTCCGGAGCCTGTGCTCCTCAACGGGAGAGGCCACAGCAGTGAGAGGCCCGCGTACTGCAAAAAAAACCAAACCAAAAAAAAAACCAAAATCACAAATTCAAGGCTGGCTGAGGGACTGTCACCCTTGGCTGTCCTATCCTTATCACTTGCCCAATATGGAGACGTGTGCATCTTTTTTTTTTTTTAACATCTTTATTGGAGTATAACTGTTTTACAATGGTGTGTTAGTTTCTGCTCTACAACAAAGTGAATCAGTTATACATATACACATGTTCCCATATCTCTTCCCTCTTGCGTCTCCCTCTCTCCCACCCTCCCTATCCCACCCCTCTAGGTGGTCACAAAGCACCGAGCTGATCTCCCTGTGCTATGCGGCTGCTTCCCACTAGCTATCTCTTTTACATTTGGGAGTGTATGCATCTTTAACAGGAGACCTTTTAGTGGTGAAATCAGCACGTCACAAGCAAATACATTTATTATAATGTTAAACGACTAAAACTGTTTATCCTGTGAACATAATGGTTTTCTGTGTCTTCAGTTCATCTTCATGTGTTTTAGTGCCCAGCTTCTCTCAAAAACCTCTTTTGAATGCAGTTATTCATTTCAGAGAATAGCTGTAAGAGGAAGAAGAATAAAACAAAATTAGCAGTTGATCAAGGGTACTTTCGGCTGCCACCCTTTCCATTAACAACTTGATTTGATGTGAGTGCAGTGCTTTTCCTGATACATTATGATAGAATAACCTAACAGAAAGGAAAACCAAAGAAAAACTAAAACTTGATATAAGATACAGCCACCTGCCACCCTTTCTATTAGCATTTTAATCGGATGGGAACTGGGTGGTGTCTTAGTCTCAGTTCCCAGGAAAGGCTTTCTCATTTAACAGTACCTTATCCTTATCAAGTGATCCTGAGCTTTTTAAAGGATTTAGTTAGTTAATTAGTTAGTTACTTAGTTATTAAAGATTACCTCTGCTTTTCTGTTGGCAATAGTAGGTGTTTAGCAGACACTTCTTCACAGCAGAAGTCTAATGCTGCCTCTTGATGACAAATTTTAAGTCTTCATCAGGACTGAGGTATGCAGTTTCACACACACACACACACACACACACACACACACACACACACACATACACACAATTCCTCTGTTAGTACTTTTGCTAAAGTGGCTTCCTGCAAGAGAAATGAGTTAATAGTCAAACTTTCATTCTTTTTGCTTTAAATTATCCACTGCCTTAAAAAGGAATAGAATAGAAAATATTCTTTTAAATCTTAGGGAGCCAATTCATTCATCACTCATTGAAGTCACCACATTAATTCTACAGTATTGGGTTAAGAGAAAAGAAAATAAGCATTTGATCTCCAAATGGGTGTTTGTTGCACACACATGGGAATGAAGCTGAGACAGTTTTGATTCTAGCTCTGCCAGGTTCATTGCTCTCCTTCCCCTAAGGGCTTTCTAGAACTGGGCTTTGTGACCTGGCTTTGTATGTCAGATGTGGGGTTTAAGAATCTGGGAGGGAGGCGGGGTCAGAGCCATCATAAAGGAATGTTTTTTTTCTTCTGAAATCTTAACTCAAAACATTTTATTTTCATGCCTGATTGATCAATTATCAACTGGAAGCAAAGGATATGAGTCCATTTCAACCCTTTTAAGGATGACATAACGATCTTTCGTAACAATTGCTTCATCTCCTTTTTTTATTCTCAGCCCCTCTCAGCACCCACAAAGACTCAAAACATTTTCTGTACCTCTAATGTTTGGAAACAATAAGGATCTGAAAATTTGAGAAACAAAAAAAGCATATTTTTATTACTATCATTTTTATCCAAAGGGAAAAAATCGTATTGCTTTGAATTCCTTAAATTGCCACCCAGTAGAGATAGGGTTCTGGCTCACTGTATTTTTATATTTTTCCAAGACTTGGTGTTAAAGCTTCCCTTTTCAAAATCATTTTTCATATGCATATTCCCTAACTAAGAGTCTTTTCACATCAAAGTTACACTTTGAAGCTTTCTAGCAAAGTAGCAGCTAGGCAATCTATGACAACAGCAATAATTTATTTGTGTCGCTTTATCAGAGAGAAAAAAAGTTTCATCCTTATTTAAAAATCAGTTTTAAAGCCTAATTAACTAAATTGATAGTTTTATATATGTAAATTGCCATAACAGAAGAAGGGAATATGCAAGATGGGGTGGGGGAGAGTAGGGGCAGTCTGCCCTTGTCTAATGATGCCGCTTTATTAAGCAGATCTGTATTCTCCCCGTGTATTCTGAAGCCTGTCTATGGGGTTATAATTTTTAACAGGGCGATCTGTATCAAAATGAATTTAGATGTTTAGAAGCTAATCTACCCACAATAGGGAATGAGACCTTAGGAGAGTGAAACCTGTTCATTATTTGGAGATTTATTGCTTTGATGCCTTTATATATAAATTACAGTAGTGCACTTTAAAAATCAGATTCTGGAAAAGAAAAAAAATCTCACCCAGTCAGCCCAGCGACCGATGGCAAGATACGTAATTTTGCCGAAGTATTTTCATTACCCTGTAAATTCCTGTGTATCTGGTATATATGTTATAAAGCTCTACTAACAGCTTATCTTTATATAAAACACAGCCATGTACAAACATATTTAACATATATTTCCCTATATATATTTAAGTATCACACTATTAAATATACTGTTTGTAGAGCAGTTACATTAAAATGTTATTTTCACTTACATAAAACTTATTCAATATGTACTGACTCATTTATTTGTAAGTTTATATAAAATGTTTATTAGGTTGAACCAACTGAAACTTCTGGTACACAGCTGCGTTTGACTCATGAGAATGGTTATTTAATGTGATTCAATGGACTATACATAGAAGTAAATGTAATTGCAGTTGATATATATTCACTAAAAATAAAATTTGGAGTTTTTCTAGTGACTCTTCACTTGGATCATGAAAATGATGAAGGCTCTGGATCTCTCCTTAGAAAAATTCAGAGTTATATAGACTTCTGCATACAGTTTTAGGGTGTTCTCGGCATCCCATAATGTTTCCACCATCTCTTAAGAACCTTTACCCATTGCATGACTATGTGCAAAAGGCCAGGAAGGGAGAACCAAATAGTGTCTTGAGGATTTGCTGGCCTAATGGAGGGTTGATAAAAGGACAAACCACAGGCCCTGCACCCACAAGGATTTCTAAATGACTGCTTTGTGGAGAAAAACTACAGTCTAAGGACATTCGAGTTTGTTCTCTGGATAATTAATGGCCCCCTTTTGGCCTCTTCTGGCTTCTTTCTGTGAGGCTTGGGTTTTCTGCTGACAAGGAAGGCAAGAGCAATTACTCTTTCGGACCCTAAACCGTAGACCTTAGGCCAAATTTCATCTCTGTGCTAATCCGCCAATTTTTCCCAGTGTGTTATTTCATCCCTGAGACCATTTCCTTGGCAATCAGAGTAAACTGTGAGCATGAACCTGAATAAGGGACTCTAGGAAAAGCCTAGGAGAGGGTGATGAGTACCCAAGATAAAAATCTTTGTTTTGAGGGTTAGTTTACCTTGGAAGGGTAAATAATGTAATGGGCTCTTTCAGCTTAAGCAGCTCTTAAAAACCACCCATCTCCATTCACCTCTTTGAAATGCATGGTGACAACACATTGATATTGCTGAGGTTAATGACTGGCTGATTAACAACAGAGAGCATATTTGCAGGCAAATGAGCTGTAATAATTGTTGCGGGAACTCCTTTGAAGAAAATGTTTTAAATAGGCTTATAAGGGCTCTTGAAATGGCTTCTTCACTCCTCCTGACAAACCCCTCTCTCTTCCTTTCTTACCTTCTGTGCTCTTCCCCAGACAGTGGAAGAGAAAACTCCAGCAACGTTATCCTAAATAATCTGAAAAGCTAAAAAGTGTGCTGGGCCATCCCATCCGAGGTTTTGGGGGTGACAGTCTCTTTAACTAGGTGTCGTTTACACTTTTAGCTGCTTTGATCTGTAGTCTAGGTTTGCTAATTTAGAAATGAGTTAGAACTTAAAAATCCGGGAAGACTCAATGTGCCGATTTTCCTGTGCTTTGGAAAAGGAGTTTGGCATTTATTCACAACAGTGAAAGTGGCAATATTATGTTATTTTTATCTGCAGGTACCAAATACATGGAGTTACAAAGGAGTGTTTCCCAACTTCTTTTAAATCCGTGTACTGTTTTGATAACTAGAAGTACTTAATCTCTCTGGTTCCCAAATCTCATCAAATTTAGGCTGATTTCCTTCCTCCCCTTAAGAATCACAAGCATGCTTTGAGAACATCGTTCTTGATATATGGTCAAAATCGGATGCCTCCTCAGATAGAGAGACACCTACAGCTGGTGCTAACTGCTCACATCCCCTAAACCCACCAGCCTCACCCCTGCATGCGTAGAGGTAGACACAAGCAGAGTCCACTGCCTGGGGGAAACAACCAGCCAATCACCGGGCCATTCTGTTCTGTTATAGCTGTTCCTTTTATTCTTGCTTTTAGTCATTCACTTAGTCAACATGCCTTTATTGACAGCTTCCTGGGCTTGGGCATGAAGCTAAGGTCCTGGAGGTACCAAAATGACTGCTGACAGTCTGCAGTCTGATTAAGGACCTGACTGAAAGCCCTGTCATCCTGGGAAGGAGAGCAATGCACTAAGGTGCCTCGGATGAATGGAATCCTTACAGCACTAAGAGGATGGGGATACAGTGATAAAACTTCACTCATCCACATACTATTTCCGTAGTATTTTTCTTTTCATGCCTTCACTTAAAAATGTATTATATTTATTTTAAAAAGTGATCATGACATCATTATCCTGATAATTAAAAGAGTACTTGTCATTAAGTGGAAGGGAACCGAAAAAATAAATAAGGACATCTGCAACAAAACAAGTCCATTAAATTCTGGCTACCCACTGTTAAGTGGGGAAGGGTCTGTGCGTGAGGTTCTTATGGTGAAAAAGGGGGAGATGAACAGATGCTAAATGGGTATTAAAGACATTCTAGCAATGCATGGAGATGTTCACTTTGATGTTATCAGAATTGTTGAAAGACAATGGGGAAGGGGAAACTTTCTTGTACATAATTCACTGTTATTTATTTCTATGTCAAATGTGTTATCTGTAGTTCTATTAAGACCACCAGTATCATTTGTCTCCCTTTTTGATAAAGGAAATAAAGAAAGAAAACTCAGCTAGAAAGAGCAGGAAAGTGCAAGAAAAATGGCGTTGCCAGACTGGAGTGATAGTCTGTAACCACTAGCAGAGACTGAGGCAGGGTGAGGAGGGTGTGTCAAAATGTGGTGTGCAGGGCTGGAAGATGCACTTGTAGGATGAACTGTGCCTTCTTTATGGAGGCACCTCACGTCATCTGCCTTGCCGTTGATTGGAAGCCTAAATTTGAATCTAATATTCTTTTTCTTTTTCAGTTTTAAGTTTTATTGAGATATAATTGGCATACATTATATTAGTTTAAGGTGTACAACATAATGATTGCTATATGTATAAATTATGAAATGATTACCCAGATAAATTTAGTTAACGTCCATCACCTCATATAGTTACACATTTTTTCTTTTTTTTTGATTTTTTTGCATTTTTTTTGAGTTTTTGCGTTTTTTTTCTTATGATGAGAACTTTTAAGATCTATTCTCTTGACAACTTTCAAATATACAGTACTCTTAACTGTAGTCAACATGGTGTACATTACATCCCCAGCACTTATTAATCTGAAAACTGGAAGTTTGTACCTTTTGACCACCTTTGCCCATTTTCCTAACTCCCTAGTCCCCGCCTTTGACAATCACCAGTCTGTTCTTTGTTTCTCAGTTTGGTGGGTTTTTTTAGATTCCACATATCAGTGAGATCATACAGTATCTATCTTTCTTGTTCTGACTTGTTTCGTTTAGCATAATGCCCTCAAGTTCCATCCATGTTATAGCAAATGGCAGGATTTCCTTCTTTCTCATAACTGAATAATATTCCATTCTTTGTGTATGTGTGTGTGTGTGTGTGTACACCACATTTTCTTTATCCATTCATCTATTGATGGATACTTAGGTTCTTTTCATGCCTTGGCATGAAATAAATAAATCAAATTGTAAATAAATCCAATTTTAAGTTTGAATCCATTGTTCTTAATGCACAACAACAGCCAATATCTCATGGGAAACTTTAACAAGTATATCAAAAGGTGTTTTCATTTTCCTGAATATGTCTTACTACTACGTGAAAGTGCAGTTAGAACAGCAAAATTAGGGGTTGTGTTTTATTATAGTGATTATGAATCCATGCTTCTGATATAGGAATTGGAGAATATTGCAACATGTCAGAAAGCTCCCGTGATTGTAACTATAACCTTGGCTAGGCAGCAAAGTAAGGAAATCAACTTCTTTTCTGGGCCACTGATAAAAATCATAAGTATGACATAGAATGAGAAAGCGGTTTGACATCAAAACAGGAAGAATGATTACGGACAAATAATACTGTATCATTCCCCCTCTAACACCACTGCATATAAGTTAAATCCATATTTATTGGGCTGAAATAATAAGAACAAAATAAAGATGATGATAATGATGATGAAGACGAGAAGAAGAAATAAGAGGAGAAATAAAACTTATTTTTCTACTACTGTTTTCTATTTTTGACATAGTACATCTCAATTTATTCTTAAACTCATTTAATAAATAATGAAACTTGCTCCTAGAGAGTAACTTAATTTACACAGATTATCTTTTCAATTAATGACATAGTCACTAAGAGAAACCAGTTCTACTTTTCAGTCCTCACTCAATGATAGCTAGTTGTAAGAATAATAGTATTACTTTAAAAATAGCAATAATAATGGATAATATTTATTGATTGCTTATGCGCAATCGTAAGCTTATTATGAGCCAACTCTTTTACATGAATTATCTTATTTAATCATTAGAACAATCTATGAATCAAGTATTATTATTAGTCTCCTAATTTTACAGATGAGGAAATGAGGCTCAGAGAATTTAAGTAATTTTCCTGAGATTCTATAGGTCATAAATGGCAGAGCTGGGACAATACACAGACTCATTTTAACTCTGTGAACTTTGAGGTTCTTATGTGTCTGTTCTCAAACGATCTCCAATGTATTTTAAAACGATATCTAATTCCTGTAGATAGACATTGTCACAGAACAAATATCAGCTGTTCATATTTATCTGCATTTCCAAGAACCAGAGCTTTAAAGTTCTCTCTGAATCACCACCCTGGGGGCATTATCCTCTGCCACCACCTCGAACAGCCACATACCCATGGAGGCATTAATTCCTTTCATTAAATGAACTCCTGCTGGAGGGATAATGTGATGCTGTCATGACTTTGTACCATCATTTGCTGGCACTGTTTGCCCATAGGACTTTTCACTTCCTGATCCCAAAGCACACAGCTTCAGGTACTCCTGGTGGGGGAATATGGTCTTCTATTCCTTACATTCCTTGTCTAACACTCCTTTGTCCATCACATCCTTGTCCACATATGCAAAGTTGTTTTATTCTGGGAGTGATACGGAGGGGTGGAATTCTGGATCACAGGGCATGCAGGTTTCAATTTTCAATAGCTAGTATCCACTTGCTTCTCTAATTGGTTGTTCCAATATACACTCCTACCAGCCATGTAATACAGGACTATTTCCACCACTCCCTGCAGCACATAATATTTTTAAACATCTTCTACTTTCTTGTGAGTATTCTGAAGGGAAGGAGGGAAGGAGGGAGGGAGGAAAAACACAAGATTAGATATACTAGTGTTGCCCTCATTGCCTATCTTAGGGCTGTGATTCAGAAAGAGTGAGGCTTGACTGGCCTGAAATATAACCCTTTTAACTTCATCATTTAGCATATTCCAGGATCTTCACCTCTGTTGCCACTTCAGAGCCTGCCTAATTTATCTCTGCTCTCTCTAACATTAGCACCCATGGTGAAAAAGACGCCACAAGGTGGGAGACCTGATGACACAATGCAGCTGAAAAGCTAGAGACAGCATCCTGCATTGCCGAGGGATATGTTCTGTGCCTCTGCATATTTAAAAGTTAACTTTTTTCTTTTTCTGGAAATACAGTCAACATGAGTTGTAACCCCCCCACACACCCTCCTTCATCCACAACCCCAGGCAGTGCCTAAGGAATTAATGACCAGCTGAGGTTAATGAGTCCCCACTTGGCTCTGGGCCATCAAGTCTCCCTGCTGGCCATTAATCCCCTAGGAATGCCCCACGCCTTGGTAGTTAGTCCTTAATTATGGAAGGCATTAAGGATGAGGAGAGAATCCTAAGTGAAATGAAAAGGCCATTTTTCATTGGTGCTCAGTGTGGGACATTTCAAGTCCAGGTGGCACCGGGAAACACAACCACACTGCTATTAAACCAACTGCTTCCAAGGAGGAACCATCAATCTCTATTTTCTCCTTTGATTATCCAAATTCAGGAAGCTATTCAAGGCTATCCCCAGGTCTAAGACCCAGGAAATAACTTGTGTCCAGTGAATTCTTGATTAAACTCTCTGAGAACCAGTACTCTGGACTCATTCAAGCTGAGATAGCTTTATCTTCATGTCTAGGGAGAGTAAGTGGTTGTCTGTATGTTTTCATTTTTCTAAGGGTGTCTAAGATTTCTCCCTTCCATCTGCCTATTTATCTTTACTTACCGGTGTATACAACGAATCTATTAATTATTTCCTGGGTCAGAATAGATTTTTTTAAATTTAATTTTATTTATTTATTTTGTATATAGCAGGTTCTTATTAGTCATCTATTTTATACATATCAGTGTATAAATGTCAATCCCAATCTCCCAATTCATCCCACCACCACCACCACCGCCCCTGCCACTTTCCCCTCTTGGTGTCCATACACATCTATGTCTCTATTCCTGACTTGCACACCAGTTCATCTGTACCATTTTTCTAGATTCCACATATATGCATTAATATACAATATTTGTTTTTCTCTTTCTGACTTACTTCACACTGTATGACAGACTCTATGTCCATCTACCTCACTACAAATAACTCAGTTTCATTTCTTTTTTATGGCTGAGTAATATTGCATTGTATATATGTGCCACACCTTCTTTTTCCATTCATCCATTGATGAACACTTAGGTTGGTACCATGTCCTGGCTATTGTAAATAGTGCTGCAATGAACACTGTGGTACATGTCTCTTTTTGAATAATGGTTTTCTCAGGGTATATGCCCAGTAGTGGGATTGCTGGATCATATGGTAATTCTATTTTTAGTTTCTTAAGGAACCTCCATACTGTTCTCCATAGTGGCTGTATCAATTTACATTCCCAGCAACAGTGCAAGAGGATTCCCTTTTCTCCACACCCTCGCCAGCATTAATTGTTGGTAGATTTTTTGATGATGGCCATTCTGACTGGTGTGAGGTGATACGTCATTGTAGTTTTGATTTGCATTTCTCTAATGATTAGTGATGTGGAGCATCCTTTCATGTGTTTGTTGGCCATCTGTATGTCTTCTTTAGAGAAATGTCTATTTAGGTCTTCTGCCCATTTCTGGATTGGATTGCTTGTTTTTTGATATTAAGCTGCATGAGCTATTTGTATATTTTGCAGATTAATCCTTTGTCTGTTGATTCATTTGCAAATATTTTCTCCCATTCTGAAGGTTGTCTTTTCATCTTGTTTATGGTTTCCTTTGCTGTGCAAAAGCTTTTAAGTTTCATTAGGTCCCATTCGTTTATTTTTGTTTTTATTTCCATTACTCTAGGAGGTGAGTTAAAGAAGATCTTGCTGTGATTTATGTCGAAGAGTGTTCTTCCTATGTTTTCCTCTAAGAGTTTTATAGTATCCGGTCTTACATTTAGGTCTTTAATCCATTTTGAGTTTATCTTTGTGTATGGTTTTAGGGAGTGTTCTAATTTCATTTTTTTTACATGTAGCTGTCCAGTTTTCCCACCACCGCTTATTGAAGAGACTGTCTTTCTCCATTGTATATCCTTGCCTCCTTTATCATAGATTACTTGACCACATGTGTATGGGTTTATCTCTGGGCTTTCTATCCTGTTCCATTATTCTATATGTCTGTTTTTGTGCCAGTACAATATTGTCTTGATTACTGTAGCTTTGTACTATAGTCTGAAGTCAGGGAGTCTGATTCCTCTAGCTCCATTTTTGTCCCTCAAGATTGCTTTGGCTCAGGGTATTTTCCCAGTAGTGGGATTGCTGAGAAAACCATAATTCAAAAGAGTCATGGGGGCTTCCCTGGTGGCACAGTGGTTGAGAATCTTCCTGCTAATGCAGGGGACACGGGTTAAAGCCCTGGTCTGGGAGGATCCCACATGCTGTGGAGCAACTAGGCCTGTGAGCCACAACTACTGACCCTGTGCATCTGGAGCCTGTGCTCCGCAACAAGAGAGGCCACGATAGTGAGAGGCCCACACACCGCAATGAAGAGTGGCCCCCGCTTGCCACAACTAGAGAAAGCCCTTGCACAGAAACGAAGACCCAACACAGCCAAAAATAATTACATAAATAATTTTTTAAATGTGAAACTCCATGAGAAAAACAAATTTGAAAAAATGCAATACCAGTATAATTATTTTTTTTTTTTTAAAAAGAGTCATGTACCACAATGTTCATTGCAGCACTATTTACAATAGCCAGGACATGGAAGCAACCTAAGTGTCCATCAACAGATGAATGGTTAAAGAAGATGTGGCACATATATACAATGGAATATTACTCAGCCATAAAAAGAAATGAAATTAAATTATATAAAGATACAGAGGTAGAGAATGGACTTGAGGACACCTGGAGGGGGAAGGGTAAGCTGGGACGAAGTGAGAGAGTGGCATTGACATATATACACTACCAAAGGTAAAATAGCTAGGGGAAGCAGCCACATAGCACATGGAGGTCATCTCCATGCTTTGTGATCACCTAGAGGGATGGAATAGGGAGGGTGGGAGGGAGATGCAAGAGGTGGAGATATGGGGATATAGGTATACGTATAGCTGACTCACTTTGTTATACAATAGAAACTAACACAAAATTGTAAAGCAATTATATTCCAATAAAGATGTTAGGAAAAAAAAAGATTGCTTTGGCTATTTGGGGTCTTTTGTTTCTCCATACAAATTTTAAGATTTTTTGTTCTAGCTCTGTAAAAAATCCCATTGGTGATTTGATAGGGATTCCATTGAATCTATAGATTGCTTTGGGAAGTATATTCATTTTCACAATATTGATTCTTCCAATCCAAGAACATGGTGTATCTCTCCATATGTTTGTGTCATCTTTGATTTCTTTCATCAGTGTCTTATTGTTTTCTGAGTACAAGTCTTTTACCTCCTTAGGTAGGTTTATTCCTCGGTATTTTATTCTTTTTTTTGCAGTGATGAATGGGGTTGTTACCTTAATTTCTCTTTCTGATCTTTTATTGTTAGTGTATAGGAATGCAAGAGATTTCTGTGCATTAATTTTGTATCCTGCAGCTTTAACAAATTCATTGATTAGCTCTAGTAGTTTTCTGGTGGCATCTTTAGGATTTTCTATGTATAGTATCATGCCATCTGCAAACAGGGACAGCTTTACTTCTTCTTTTCCAATTTGTATTCCTTCTATTTCTTTTTATTCTCTGATTGCCGTGGCTAGGACTTCCAAAGCTATGTTGAATAATAGTGGTGAGAGTGGACATCCTTGTCTTGTTCCTGGTCTTAGAGGAAATTCTTTCAGTTTTTCACCATTGAGAATGATGTTTGCTGTGGCCTTTATTATGTTGAGATAGGTTCCCTCTATACCCACTTTCTGGAGAGTTTTTATCATAAATCAGTGTTGAATTTTGTCAAAAGCTTTCTCTGCATCTATTGAGATGATCATATGGTTTTTCTTCTTCAATTTGCTAATATGGTGTATCACATTGATTGATTTGCATATATTGAAGGATCCTTGCATCCCTGGGTAAATCCCACTTGATCATGGTGTATGATTCTTTTAATGTGTTGTTGGATTCCGTTTGCTAGTATTTTGTTGAGGATTTTTGCATCTATATTCATCAGTGATATTGGTCTGTAATTTTCTTTTTTTTGTTGTATCTTTGTCTGGTTTTGGTATCAGGGTGATGGTGGCCTCATAGAATGAGTTTGGGAGTGGTCCTTCCTCTGCAGTTTTTTGGAAGAGTTTGAGAAGTATGAGGGTTAGCTCTTCTCTAAATGTTTGATAGAATTCTCCTGTGAAGCCATCTGGTCCTGGACTTTAGTTTGTTAGAAGATTTTAATCACAGTTTCAATTTCGTTACTTGTGATTGGTCTGTTGATATCTTCTCTTTCTTCCTGGTTCAGTCTTGGAAGGTTATACCTTTCTAAGAATTCGTCCATTTCTTCCAGGTTGTCCATTTTATTGGCATAGAGTTGTTCATAGTAGTCTCTTATGATGCTTTGTATTTCTGTGATGTCCATTGTAACTTCTCCTTTTTCATTTCTAATTTTATTGACTCCTCTCCCTCTTTTTCCTGATGAGTCTGGCTAAAGGTTTATCAATTTTGTTTATCTTCTCAAAGAACCAGCTTTTAGTTTTATTGATCTTTGCTATTATTTTCTTTGTTTCTATTTCATTTATTTATGCTCTGTTCTTTATAATTTCTTTCCTTCTACTAACTTTAGGTTTTGTTTGTTCTTTCTCTAGTTCCTTTAGGTGTGAGGTTAGAGTGTTTATTGGAGATTTTTCTTATTTATTGAGGTAGGAATGTATTGCTATAAACTTCCCTTTTAGAACCTCTTTTGCTGCATCCCATAGGTTTTGCTGTATGCGGGCCTCTCACTGTTGTGGCCTCTCCCATTGTGGAGCACAGGCTCCAGATGCGCAGGCTCAGCGGCCATGGCTCATGGGCCTAGCCACTCCGTGGCATGTGGGATCTTCCCGGACCGGGGCACGAACCCGTGTCCCCTGCATCAGCAGGCAGACTCTCAACCACTGCGCCACCAGGGAAGCCCATCCCATAGGTTTTGGTTCGTTGTGTTTTCGTTATCATTTGTCTCTAGGTATTTTTTGATTTTCTCTTTGATTTCTTCAGTGATTCTTGGTTACTTAGTACTGTATTGTTTAGCCTACATGTGTTTGGGTTTTTATGTTTTTTTCCCTGTAATTGATTTCTAATCTCATAGCATTGTGGTTGGAAATGGTGTTTGATATGATTTCAGTTTTCTTCAATTTACCAAGGCTTGATTTTTCACCCAAGATGTGATCTATCTTGGAGAATGTTCCGTGTGCACTTGAGAAGAAAGTGTAATCTGCTGTTTTCAGATGGAATATCCTATACATATCAAATCTATCTCGTCTATTTTGTCATTGTAAGCTTGTGTTTCCTTATTAATTTTCTGTCTGGTCTGATCTGTCCATGGGTGTAAGTGAGGTGTGAAAGTCTCCCACTATTATTGTGTTACCATCGATTTCCTCTTTTATAGCTGTTAGCATTTGCCTTATGCATTGAGGTGCGCCTATGTTAGGTGCATATATATTTATAATTGTTATATCTTCTTCTCGGATGGATCCCCTGATCATTATGTAGTATCCTTCCTTGTCTCTTGTAACATTCTTTATTTTAAAGTCTATTTTATCTGATATGAGTATTGCTACTCCAGCTTTCGATTTCCATTTGCATGGAATATCTTTTTCAATCCCCTCACTTTCAGTCTGTATGTATGTGTCCCTTGGTCTGAAGTGGGTCTTATTTTTGTATCCATTCAGCAAGCCCATGTCTTTTGTTTGGAGCATTTAATCCATTTACATTTTAAGTAATTATCAATATGTATGTTCCTATTTCCATTTTCTTAATCGTTACGGGTTTGTTTTTGTTCGTCCTTTTCTTCTCTTGTGTTTCCTGCCTAGAGAAGTTCCTTTAGCATTTGTTGTAAACCTGGTTTGGTGGTGCTGAATTCTCTTAGCTTTTGCTTGTCTGTAAAGCTTTTGATTGCTCCATCGAATGTGAATGAGCTCCTTGCTGGGTAGAGTAATCTTGCTTGTAGGTTCTTCCTTTTCATCACTTTAAATATATCATGCCACTCCCTTCTGGCTTGTAGAGTTTCTGCTTAGAAATCAGCTGTTAACCTTATGGGAGTTTCCTTGTATATTATTTGTTGTTTTTCCTTGTTGCTTTTAATAATTTTACTTTGTCTTTGATTTTTGTCAGTTTGCTTACTGTGTGTCTTGGCATGTTTCTTCTTGGATTTATCCTCCCTGGGACACTCTGCGCTTCCTGGACTTGGGTGGCTATTTCCTTTCCCAATTCAGGGAAGTTTTTGACTCTAATCTCTTCATATATTTCCTCAGGTCCTTTCTCTCTCTTCTCCTTCTGGGACCCCTATAATGTGAATATTGGTGTGTTTAATGTTGTCCCAGAGGTCTCTTAGGCTGTTTTCATTTCTTTTTAATCTTTTTTCTTTATTCTGTTCCATGGCATTGAATTCCACCATTCTGTCTTCCAGGTCACTTATCCATTCTTCTGCCTCAGTTATTCTCCAATTGATTCCATCTAGAGTATTTTTCATTTCATTTATTGTATTGTTCATCTCTGTTTGTTTGTTCTTTAATTCTTCTAGATGTTCAGAACAGCAGATTTCAAAATGGATTACTCAGAGAACTAGAATTTTTTCCCCATGTCCCTTACTAATTTTTTTTTTTTTTGACTGATGGGGTTGAAGGCACATCCTGTTAACGAAAGCAGCAGTATTTCTATCTGTTTTTAATATGCAGGTTTCAGTGCCTGCAAATATTAGAACTCATTAGCTGAAATTATTAAGTTTAACATTAAAATGCAGGTTTTATGAGAAAGCTGGTTAACAAACATTAACACTTCAGTCTGAATTAACTTAGTCCCCAACCCAGCTGGAAAGAGAAATGTAATGAATTAATAAACCCAGAGACTTACTCTTTGTCAAGGTCCACAGTTGTAGTAGAACCATTATAGCATATGTTTGTTCTGAGTACATGGAAGGAGTATTTAAAGGGTGAGTTTTGGGTGAGCAGTCAGAGTGAGCCAGAGGCAGTATGGAGTTAGAGGGAGAGTTGAGAGTGTTGGGGGAAGGCTAAAGCAAACTTTACCTACTTCAACACTTTATTCTAGGGCAAATCTTATTGAAACATGTCCTGTTATTATTTTATCGAGCATGAAGAGAATAGTAGATTAATATGATGTTTTTACTGTATCACACAATAAACCAACCTCTAAAAGAAATAAAATGCAGAGAGAAGCAGTTTACGGTAGCCCTGGGTAAGGCTTTTGAGACACAGACACTGAATCTGAGCCCCAATTGTGCCGCTTAATAGTGATATGACTCCTGGCAATTGCCTCAACTCACTGGAGAAGAATAATGCCTCCTTCATGTTATGTTGTTTTTTGGCTAAAACAAAATAATGCTTATAAATAATTGTACAGAGTTCTTCATAGTTAACGTTTAACATATGATATAGTTTATAAATATAATCTAATATATTTAGTGAAAAATAACAATCACATTAAAGTGAAATCTTGGAGCCATCTTTGTTTTCTCTTGTTTGCCCTCTGAATCGAATCTGTCATAAAATTCACTCTGTAGGTGTATGTCTGTGCACATGTGTCTTTGCTACCCAGCTTCTGCCAGTGAAATTTGTTGAATTAATCACTCCTCCACTTTCTCCATTTGGACCACTTAACCACCTGGTCCAAGCTTTCACTGCTCATGCTTATCCGACTGTTATTCATCTTTAACTGATCTTTTGGTTTCTTGCGTCTCTCTTCAAAGCCTTCTTCCAGCTTGCTTTCTGAGACGGCCAGCACTCTGCCTGTGGAGTGTATTTCTCCCAGAGCTGCTCTAGCCTTCTGATATGGCCCATGTTCTGTCTCTGGAATCTGTATCTCTGCTTTCCCTTTACTATGGCTTGTTCTTGAATACTTTGCTGCCCAGAGCCAAGAACCCTCACTTGGTGTCCTGTCCCAGGAACTCGCCCAAGACCTGGGACTTGACCATCCTCTTGTGCCCCATTTTACTGCAACCTCTTTACAAAGGATATTAATAAATCTACTTCTTACCTATCAAAAAAAAAAAAAGAAAAATGCTTTCTTCCAAATGCGGTAGAGTTTTGTAATATACTATAAAGAATCCAGATTTCTTTCTTTCTCTCTTTCTTTCTTTCTTTTTTTTTTTAACCACTTATCCAAATCCTTCACATCTCACAAGCTCTCCTATAACCTCATCTCTCTAGCACTTGGCCCATGGCACCCTTCATCTTTGACTGAAATTATATAAGCCTATATTACTTCCATCACTCATCACTCATCTCACATTCACTTGGATTGTTATTTTGCTTTTTTGTTTGTTTGTTTATGGAATGTATGTGCAAGCCTTGACTCCCCAGTTATATTGTACATTCAAGGCCATTGCTTACAATTTTAATTCACTGACTATTCTGTGAGTATTCTTTCTACCATGTTTTTCATTTTCTAGGCAATGCACATGGACTCAGAAAGGCATAGTCCTTTTTTCATGAAGCTTATAGTTTGAGAGAGTGATAGACAAGATAGATGTCCATGAAAGAATCACTCTAATGTTTACATAATTATAATTAGCAAAAAGAACATATAACAAAGGAATCTGATCTAGTCTTGAGGGTCAAAAATCTTTGTCAAAGAAAGGATGGGAAAGGAGTTACCTGATTAGGAGTTAACTATTGAAGGGTGCGGTAAGAACGTTCCATACAAAGGGAACGGAGATATCAAGGGCCAATGGCAAGAGAGATCTCGAATCTCAAGAGGTACATTGGAGGAGGTGGAAAAGCCAGTGGGGCTAGAGCCAGGGAACAAGGGAGAAACACTGTGAAATAAGAAGAGGTAGCTTTATTAAGGTGTTTGCAGTTTCTCCCAAGAGAAATGATATAAATTTATTGTCTCATGACGGCTCCCTAACTTCTAGGTGCCTAGTGAATATATGTTGAATGAATGTTGGAATGAAATTGTGATGTTTGTGTAAATGCTATTTGTTCCTTATGTATAATTGGAGAATGAATAGGAAATCTGTAATGATTTATTGGTAGGATTCTCAAGGGCTTAGATTTCTGACCCAGCTTTTAGACTGATAAAAATACTATGAATTATGTGGAAAAATAATAAAGTGAAAAGGATAAAGCCAAGGGAATATATTCTAATTAGAAAGAATTATTGATCGTTCAGTTCCAGAAATAAATGATTTAAAAGAGATTTCCTTTGCTCTTATTTTTTAAGCTTTGCCAAATAAAATATCTCAAAATCTAAATTAATTCTTACTCAGACTTCTGTAGTGACTTTATACAGTGTCTCTATAATGGTTCACCATAAATTATCATGATTTTGCTGGGTTCTGTACCTGGAGCTTAGCTTCTTCAGTAATAAAAAAAAAGTTTAATAAGAATTGTCAAGAGGTCCTACTTTACTAAAAACTAGTACTTTTGTGATGGAGATAAAAAATGCTGAAGTAAATAAGTGTATCATCTCTATATAGGCTTTTCTTAAGAAAAATTTAATCCTGTGCTTCAAGCTATAACATGATTTTTGGTTAAGTCAAGGCAGAATATCTACACAGTATTCCCTCCTTATCTATGGGAGATATATTGCAAGACCCCCAGTGGATGCCTGACCCCACAGATAGTACTAAATCCTCTATATATTATGTTTTTTTTCTATACATACATACCTATGATAAAGTTTAATTTATAAATTAGGCACAGTAAGAGATTAACGACATTAGTAAAATAGAACAATTATAACAATATACTGTGATAAAAGTTATATGAATGTGGTCTCTCTCACTCAGAATATCTTATTGTACTCTATTCACTTCTTGTGATGAGGTAAGATGATAAAATGCCTATATGATGTGATGAGATGAAGCAAGATAAATGACACAAACATGTCACAAGGTAGCATTTGGCTACTACTGACCTTCTGACATACAACAGAAGGAAGATCATCTGCTTTGGGTGATCCTGGATCATTGAGCCATGATGATGTTGATGGTTAGATCTCAATAGCAGATGTTGATGGTCGGGGATCCTGGGAAGGATGGAGCTGGATGGTGCCAGACAGCAAGAGGTTCCATCATGCCACCCAGAGTGGCACACAATTTCAAATTTATGGCTTATTTCTGGAATTTTCCATTTAATATTTTCAGATTGCAGTTTACCAGAGGTAACCAAAATCACAGAAAGCAAAACTGTGGATAAGGGAGACTACTATACATTCACTCTTTACCCCATTCCACGGTGCTTTATTACACAGAATGGATATTTCCCCCTTTCCTTCTCCTAAGACATCATGTGGTCTCCATCAAAGATTAAACTCAGTTCTTTTGTCAGTCCAGGGTGACATATCTATTTAAAGGATTAGTGGATAATCAGACTCCTTAGGGAAAATTAATGAGGTTAAATAGTAATAAAGGAATTTTCCAATAGAACATAAACAATACTATAATGAAGAATAGTAAATCATATATTTTGTCACTGAGCCCATTATAGATCCAATTTTAAATTATAATAAATTTGCATTTGGTACTTGGGAGAGATTGGCAAATTTATTCATGTGAAAAATAAGGAATATAGATTAAATGTCTTTGGATTTCCCTGTTGGGGAGAACTAAAAAATAATCACCCCTGTATAAAGATTATCTGTCTATGTATCTGTCCACCCATCTATCTATCTATCCATCTATTTACATTTATATATGTTTTATATATACAAGTATATAACAGACATGTGTTCTTAATCCATTAAATGCATTTTACTGACACAAAAGATATATTTTCCTTGAGGCATTTTAAACCCTTAAAAATTAATGACAGGGGCTTCCCTGGTGGCGCAGTGGTTGAGAGTCTGCCTGCCAATGCAGGGGATGCGGGTTCGTGCCCTGGTCCGGGAGATTCCTGCATGCCGCTGAGCGGCTAGGCCCGTGAGCCATGGCCGCTGAGCCTGTGCGTCCGAAGCCTGTGCTCCGCAACGGGAGAGGCCACAGCAGTGAAAGGCCCACGTACTGAAAAAAAAAAAAAAAAAATTAATGACAAGCAACAGAAAAATTAGTGATTTGATTTTAAATGCCTCTCTCCTCCCAGAAACTGGCTAGCATTTTGCTCCAACACATGATGTATGATTTATGAAGGGGTCTAGACAAAGAGAGAAGCAGCATGAGCCCGGAAGAATGATTCAGAATTGGCTGGTGTGAAAGCCAAAATGCACCCAAGGCTGTCTCCTCAGCAGCAAACAGGAGACAGTCTGGTCACCTTTAAATGACTGGCAACTACACCCTGCAACCAGTTGCTGGTATTAGTGGAGCTGGTTTTTAGATCTTTCCCTCCATTTCCTGAAAGGTCTCCTGATTTTTTTTTTTTTTTTCCCCAAGGCAACAATCCACAATCTTGGACACCATCCTCCATTTGTAACTTCTAGTTTATTTTGCCTTCTAAGAAGAAGGCATTATCAAAAGTTTTTAGCTTGTTTCAAATCACTTAGTAATGACATACTAATGGCTCTAGAAGTATAGTATGATTTGGCATTTTTCAGCAATATTTTCACCCAGAAATTCCACCCTCAAGAACTTGCCTGATACGTACATACTGTGGTGTCTCTCTCTTTTTTTTTTTTTTTTGGCTATTATATACAAGATTAGAAACACCTTAAATGTTGAACAATAGGAAATTGGTGTGTAGTTAATGGAAATGATGTAGAAAAATATTTATTGAAATTAAGGATATTCAAAGTATATCATTAATGATGAAGTCAGTATATAAAGCAGTGTAAACACACACCCATATATAAATGGTAATTATATTTGATATGCAAGATGAGCAACTTTTACTCTTTTCTTTTTTTTCTGTATCTTTTGTTTTGTTTTTACAATGAGCATGCATTATTTTTATAATCCTGGATGATAGTGGCAATAGTTTTTTTTTTCTCGTTATGTATATATGCCTAATAGTAATAGAATTTCCAGTTATCATAGAAGATACATTTTTCTTACACAGTGATTTAGTCAGAGAAACAGAACCAATAGGGTATATATACATATTATAATGAATTGGCTCACACAATTATGGAGGCTGATAAGTCCCAAGATCTCAGTCAGCAAGCTAGAGACCCAGGAGAGCTGGTGGTGTATTTTTAGCCTAAGTCTGATGGCCTGAGAAGCAAGAGGGCCAATGGTGTCAATTCCAATCTAAAGTCTGGGAAGCTCAAGACTCAGTAAGAGATGATGTTTCAGTTTAAGCCCAAAGGCAGGAAAAAAACTGATGTCCAAGCTTGAAGGCACTTAGGCAGGAGGAATTTCTCCTTACTCATGGGAAGGTCAGCATTTTGTTCTATTCATACCTTCAACTGATTGAATGAGGCCCACTCACATTAGGGAGGACAATCTGCTTTATTAAATCTGTTGATTTAAATGTTAAACTCGGGCTTTCCTGGTGGTGCAGTGGTTGGGAGTCTGCCTGCTAATGCCGAGGACACGGGTTCATGCCCCAGTCTGGGAAGATCCCACATGCTGCAGAACGGCTAGGCCCATGAGCCATTGCCACTGAACCTGTGCGTCCAGAGCCTGTGCTCCGCGAGGGAGAGGCCACAACAGTGAGAGGCCCATGTACCACAAAAATAAATAAATAAATAAATAAATAAATGTTAAACTCATCCACAAACACCCTTACAGAAACCCATAGTAATGTTTGACCAAATATCTGAGCATTTTGTGGTCCAGTCAAGTTAACACATAAAATTAACCATCACACACAGAATTTCTTAGACTTTATATATTTTTCATAACCCGAACCTGTGAAACATTGTAGATTACAACAGAATGGTTCTAATCCAACAACAGAAAATAAAGAGAGAAGTTCTAATACAGAATGAGCAAAATAATGCACTGAATTATTTGGTTCTGACAGAAGGTGAAGAATTGAGGAATTTTGTGAAATAATTCACAGTCTTTCTATTTAGTCATTTCATTTGGGATGATGGGTGATTCTCCATTACTTTGATTGACTTTTCACATTAGTCCTAGACAGTAGTATTTGTGTGAGTGTCATCTTTATGGTTTCTGAGTAGAATAATAGTGTGAACATAAAAAAAAAAATACAAAATCAGAAATTTTGTTTTTATTTATTTTTGTGTTTTGTTTTGGTGGAATGGGTGCAATTATACACATATATAGCTATTTTGATTTTCACTTTGAGTTTGGTCTTTCACTTCAAGTATTTATTATAAAATTTAATGCTTTTTTTCTTATAGGTAATTGTATTAATTTTCTACCACTGCTTTAACAAATTACTGCAAACTTAGTGGCTTAAACAATACAAATTTATTATCTTTTCATTCTGGAGGTCAAAAGTCCAAAGTAGTGTCAATGAGTTAAAATACTGATGTTAGCAAGGTTGCATTCTTATCTGGAGACTTTAGGGGGGGAATCTGTATCTTTGTCCTTTCCAGCTTCCAGAAGCCACTTCTGTTCCTTGGTTCTTATCCCTTTTCTCCATCTTGAAAGCCAGCAGTGTTTCATTTCTCTGTACTTTTCTTTCATAGACACCTATTCCTCTAATTGATTCTCTCCTTTTGCCTCCTTCTACTTTTAAGAACCCTTCTTATTACTTTGGGCCCATGGAGATAATTCATGATAATCTCCTTAGTTTAAGGTCAGAAATTGGAAAAATTAATTCCATCTGCAATCTTAATACCTCTTTGTCATGTAACCTTACACACTTAAGTTTACACACACTGGGTTTGGGGCATGGAAATCTTTGAAGAACCATTATTCTACCTACCATAAGGAGTAAAACTCTTTCACTCAATATAGCCTCATGGGGACTTTAATCTAGATGCCCTGGAAAGAGAAAGACAAATGCCATGTTATATCACTTTTATGTGGACTCTAAAATATGACACAAAGGAACCTATCTATGAAACAGACTCACAGACATAAAGAACAGATTTGTGGTTGCCAAGGAGGAGGGTGGTGGGGGAGGGATGGATTGAGCGTTTGGGATTAGCAGATGCAAACTATTATATATAGGATGGATAAACAACAAGGTCCTACCATGTAGAACAGGGAACTATATTCAATATCCTATGATAAGCCATAATGGAAAAGAATATGACAAAGAATATATTTACATATAACTGAATCACTTTGCTGTACAGCAGAAATTAACACAACATTGTAAATCAACTATACTTTAATAAAAAACATTTTTTTAAAAATGCCCTGCTCTCTCTAGTCTAAGACCTGTCCTGTTACCCAGGCAAAGCCAATTGTGCTTTATTTTACATATTTATACCTGAGAAAAAAGATTCAAAGACTGAGAAAGTTTAAGCATATTCATTTCAGTGGTAGAATCTGAAAGAGACTGTTATAGAATTCCTGTTACACAAATTCTCTCAAGTTACTTCCCCTGTTATTCGTTAGATTCCTTGTCTTATTCTTTATTCTTCATTTATTTCTGTGAGCTCCCATATCTTTCCAATGAATTCCATTTTTCCTTAAATTTGCTAGGGTGAATTTCCTTGGCTTACTACAAACTCATCCTAATGATACAAAAAATGGAAAACTAGTGAGACTGAGGGTGATTAGAACCACTCTCCAAGTGAATAAATATGATTTATTCCACATCATAGTGCTTAAATATCATAAATACCCTAGCTAGTGAACGGCATTTCTTACTTTTCTAACAGTACAGAGGTGGAATTACAAAACTTCATTGCCATTCCATGATACTAATTATCTCTATGAATTAGGGGACAATGTAGTTATTTATGTATTATTTCTATTTGTTTAAATAAACTCATTGCCCTAAGGCCTATGGGCATGTATACAAAAATTAATAAACATAAGACTAACTTCTCACAGCAGTCTATGGAAACTTCCCTGGCTTTTGAGACTCTCCACTGAGTATAAATAAGAAAACAGCTATAGAGTTCTAGGGTGCCTAGAGGGCTTGGAATCTATGCAAAACAGATTTTATTAAAAAATAAAACTAAAAATTGGCCTTTTTTTCTTTTACATGTGGTTTTTACTGAAGTAAACCATAATGAAGTTTCTTTAAATGCTACACCAAGGATTCAAACAAGATGAATGGCTAACAGGGTAATTTCACAATGAGTTTGAGGAGGAGAAAAAAGAGGAAATAAAAAGGAAAAGAGAAAAGTAAAATGAGAGGTTCAGAAGAGCAGGGGGTTACTCCAACTTGAAACCTTTAGTAACTTGACTGTGTGTATACATACATGATAGCAAGGCTGACCTCAGTTTAAGATGTTGACCCAGCTACATGAGTGGTTCTTAACCAGATGAGATTTTGCCCCCCATAAATATTTGGCAATGTCTGGAGGCATTTTTATGGTTGTCACAGCTGAGGGGGGGGTGCTACTGGCATCTTGTCGGTAGAGAGCAAGGATATATGGTCAATGCCCTTTGGCCAAAGGTCACCAGGAAGACACCTTAGTGATTTACTCTGATTGGATGCTTTCAGAAGGTAGCGGCAATTCTGTGATTGGTTATCTCAATAACTTTTATCTAGAGGGAGAGGAGACTAATGGGGAGGATAAATCTGCAATTGGTAAAGAAGTAGCAGTCATTCATTTTGGCCAAAAGAGGGGAATTTAGTATTTGCAGATGGTAGAGTGACCTTGTTTTTGTCTGTACTTAGACCAAATTAGTAATGACCTTACTTTGTCTCCCTTTATCATGGTCTCAGAATAACCTCATCTGAGGTGATATTCTTAATGTCCAGGGCTTGTTCCTTCTTCCTTTCTTTACTCCTTTCTTCTTCCTTCCCCCACTCCCTCCCTCCATCCCTCCTTTTCTTTTCTTTCTCTTTCTTTCTTTCTTTCTTTCTTTCTTTCTTTCTTTCTTTCTTTCTTTCTTTCTTTCTTTCTTTTTTCTTTCTTTCTTTCTTTCTTTCTTTCTCTTTCCTTCCCTCCTTCCCTCCTTTCTTCCTTCCTTCCTTCCTTCCTTCCTTCCTTCCTTCTTTCCTTCCTTCCTTCCTTCCTTCCTTCCTTCCTTCCTTCCTTCCTTCCTTCCTTTCTTTCTTTCTTTCTTTCTTTCTTTCTTTCTTTCTTTCTTTCTTTCTTTCTTTCTTTCTTTCTTTCTTTCTCCTTTCCTTTCCCTGCTTCCTTCCTTTCTTCCTTCTTTCCTTCCTTATCATCCCTAAATATCCTACAAGGTACAAGATAGCCCCCCAACAAAAAATAAATATCCAACAATACTGTCAGTAGTGCTGAGGTTGAGAAACACTCTGCTAACTGAAAGAAGTTGGAAAAAGTTTGAGAAGCCCTGAGCTACATGGTCCAGCTCATCTAGAGATATCCCTCTCATTATGATAAATTTGGGGATTATATTTTGTGAGGGGATTTTTCTGATGTTACAAGAAAGAAAAAGAAAAAAGCAGAAGGAAGCACCAAATTTCCTGAATTACTCCTGCCAGCTGCTTCTTGCCTTGAGTGGGAGTGAATAAACACTTCTCACTGGGATACCACAAAAAAAGATCCCAGGTGGATGTGCCTGAGATGTGGAGCACCCAAAAGAGAAGATGGTCCACAGAGGTAGAGGGAATCCAATAAGGATGCTCTGGAATGGCTGCAAGGATGAGGAATATTTCATTTTTATGTTGGCATAGGTAATCCTTGAGTTGGACACTGAACCAAAGTCCCACAGTACATTCATGCTCATCCTCCACAAGGCTTTGCACATGATGGTTTCTGTTGCCTGAGACACTCTTCAAATAGCCAGCTCCTTCTTATCAGTGAAGTCACTGCTAAAATGCATTTGATCACCCCACCTACATCCACTAGTGTTACTCTTAGTTATTTCATAGTGATTGCAACTTAGTGAAATTATATTTTTTTACATATATTTTTTCTGTATCTTTCACTAGAAAATAAACTCCATGAGAACAGTAGCCTTGTTCATTTCACAGTAGCATTGCCTGCACCTACATCAGTGCCTGGCACATGCCAGTAAGTGCTCAGTGAAGATTTTTGAATAAATTAATGAATGAATGAATGAAGTCTTAGCACTGCCCCTGTGCCTGTAAAACAACAGTATGGTCAGAATTGTTACCAAATAGCTATCATAGTAGAAACAATAACATGCTCAGGCTGTTTGTTCTTTAATAACAGGAGGTGAGAATCTCCACACATAAGAGTAATTTTTTTTTTAAGTGAAGAGAAAGTGATTCTAGTCTAGAGAAGCCCACAAACAGTAGTCAGAGGAGGTCATGGAGAGGATGTGACCTCCACTTGACCCTCAAGCTAGATTCTGTAGTTGAGGCTCCTCACCTACTCCTTCATCTTTGGGATGTGCATTTTCCCCAGTTTTCACAGTGGGAGCTACTTCAAGGAGGCAGCCCTGAGAGAGCACTGTGGAACTCAGAACATCTGGACACAGTACACCTGATTCAAGGTAGCCTTGTGGCTGACAAGGTCTTGGTGTTCTGGCCTGGCATCAGGCCTGAGCCTCTGAGGTGGGAGAACCGAGTTCAGGACATTGGACCACCAGAGACCTTCCAGTCTGATGTAATATCAATCAGCAAGACCTCTCCTAAAGATCTCCATCTCAACACTAAGACCCAAGTCCACCCAACGGCCAGCAAGCTCCAGTGCTGGATGCCCCATACCAAACAACTAGCAAGACAGGAACACAAACCCACCCGTTAGCAGAGAAGCTGACTAAAATCATACTAAGTTCACAGACACCCCAAAACACCCCACCAGACAGAGCCCTGCCCACCAGAAAGACAAATTCCTGCCCCAACCAACAGAACATGGGGACCAGGCCTCTTCACCAGGAAGCATACACAAGCCACTGAACCAACCCTACCCAAGGTGGGCAGACACCAAAAACAGCGGGAACTACAAACGTGCAGTCTGCGAAAAGGAGACCACAAACATAGTAAATTAAGCAAAATGTGAAGAAAGAGAAATACGCAGCAGTTGAAGCAGCAAGGTAAAAACCCATGAGACCAAACAAATGAGGAGGAAATAGGCAGTCTACCTGAAGAAAATTTCAGAGTAATGATAGTAAAGATGATACAAAATCTCGGAAATAGAATGGAGAAAACACAAGAAATGTTTAACAAGGACATGGAAGAAATAAAGAGCAAACAAACAATGGTGAACAACACAATAAAAGAAATTTTAAAATTCTCTAGAAGGAATCAATAGCAGAATAACTGATGCAGAAGAATGGATAAGTGATCTGCAAGATAAAATAGTGGAAATAGCTACCACAGAGCAGAATAAAGAAAAAATAATGAAAAGAATTGAGGACATACTCAGAGAGCTCTGGGACAACAGTAAACGCACCAACATTCGAATTAGAGGGGTCCCAGAAGAAGAAGAGGAAAAGAAAGGGTCTGAGAAAACATTTGAAGAGATTATAGTCAAAAACTTCCCTAACATGGGAACAGAAATGTCAATCAAGTCCAGGAAGCACAGAGAATCCCTTGCAGGATAAATCTAAGGTGAAAAACACCAAGACAGGGCTTCCCTGGTGGCGCAGTGGTTGAGAGACCGCCTGCTGATGCAGGGGAAATGGGTTCGTGCCCTGGTCCGGGAAGATCCCACATGCCACGGAGCAGCTGGGCCCATGAGCCATGGCCGCTGAGCCTGTGCATCCGGAGCCTGTGCTCTGCAACGGGAGAGGCCACAGCAGTGAGAGGCCTGCATACTGCAAAACAAAAACAAAAACAAAAACACCAAGACACATATTAATCAAACTATCAAAAATTAAATACAAAGAAAAATGTATTAAAAGCAACAAGGGAAAAGCAAGAAATGACTTACAAGGGAATCCCCATAAGGCTAACAGCTGATCTTTCAGCAGAAACTCTGCAAGTCAGAAGGGTGTGTCAGGACATATATAAAGTGATGAAACGGAAAAAACTACAACCAAGATTACTCTACCCAGCAAGGATCTCATTCAGATTCGATGGAAAAATTAAAAACTTTACAGACAAGCAAAAGTTAAGAGAATTCAGCACCACCAAACCAGCTTTACAACAATGTTAAAGGAACTTCTCTAGGCAAGAAACACAAGAGAAGGAAAAGACCCACAAAAACAAACTCAAAACAATTAAGAAAATGGTAATAGGAACATACATACTGATAATTACCTTAAAGGTAAATGGATTAAATGTTCCAACCAAAAGATATAGACTGGCTGAATGGATACAAAAATAGGACCGGTATATATGCTGTCTACAACAGACCCAGTTCAGACCTAGGGACACATACAGACTGAAAGTGAGGGGATGGAAAAAGATATTCCAAACAAATGAAATTCAAAAGAAAGTTGGAGTAGCAATTCTCATATCAGACAAAATAGACTTTAAAATAAAGACTATTACAAGAGACAAAGAAGGACACTACATAATGATCAAGGGGTCAATCCAAGGAGAATTTATAACCATTGTAATTATTTATGCACCCAACATAGGAGCACCTCAATACATAAGGCAAATGCTAACTGCCATGAAAGGGGAAATTGACAATAACACAATCATAGTAAGGGACTTTAACACCCCACTTTCACCAATGGACAGATCATCCAAAATGAAAATAAATAAGGAAACAGAAACTTTAAATGACACATTAGACACAATGGACTTAATTGATATTTATAGGACATTCCATTCAAAAACAACAGAATACACTTTCTTCTCAAGTGGTTATGGAACATTCTCCAGGACAGATCATATCATGGGTCACAAATCAAGCCTTGGTAAATTTAAGAAAATTGAAATCGTATCAAGTATCTTTTCTGACCACAATGCTATGCTATGTGACTAGATATCAGTTACAGGAAAAAAGCTTCAAAAAATACAAACACATGGAGGCTAAACAGTACACTACTGAATAACCAAGAGATCACTGAAGAAATCAAAGAGGAAATCAAAAAATACCTAGAAACAAATTACAATGAAAACACAACACCCGAAAACATATGGGATGCAGCAAAAGTAGTTCTAAGAGGGAAGTTTATAGCAATACAATCCTACCTCTGGAAACAAGAAACATCTCAAAAAAACAACCTACCCTTACACTTAAAGCAATTTGAGAAAGAAGAAAAAAAACACCAAAGTTAGCAGAAGCAAAGAAACCATAAAGATTGGATCAGAAATCAATTGAAAAGAAATGAAGGAAACAATAGCAAAGATCAATAAAACTAAAAGTTGGTTCTTTGAGAAGATAAACAAAATCGATAAACAATTAGCCAGACTCATCAAAAAAAAAGGGGGGGGGGAGAAGACTCAACATAATTAGAAATGAAAAAAGAAAAATAACAACTGACACTCCGAGAAATACAAAGAATCATGAGGGATTACTACAAGCAACTGTATGCCAATAAAATGGGCAACCTGGAAGAAATATACAAATTCTTAGAAAAGCACAACCTTCTGAAACTGAACCAGGAAGAAATGGAAAATATGAACAGACCAATCACAAGCACTGAAATTGAAACTGTGATTAAAAATCTTCCAAAAAACAAAAGCCCAGGACCAGATGGCTTCACAGGAGAATTCTATCAAACATTTAGAGAAGAGCTAACACCTATCCTTCTCCTACTCTTCCAAAATATAGCAGAGGGAGGAACACTCCTAAACTCATTCTACAAGGGCACCATCACCCTGATACCAAAACCAGACAAAGATGTCACTAAAAAAGAAAACTACAGGCCAATATCACTGATGAACATAGATACCAAAATGCTCAACAAAATACTAGCAAACAGAATCCAACAGCACTTTAAAAGAATCATACACCATGATCAAGTGGGATTTACCCCAGGAATGTGAGGATTGTTCAATATACACAAATCAATAAATGTGATACACCATATTAACAAATTGAAGGAGAAAAACCATATGATCATCTCAATAGATGCAGAGAAAGCTTTTGACAAAATTCAACACCCATTTATGATAAAAACTTCCCAGAAAGTAGGCATAGAGGGAACTTGTCTCAACATAATAAAGGCCATGTATGGCAAACCCACAGCTAACATCATTCTCAATGGTGAAAAACTGAATGCATTTCCGCTAAAATCAGGAACAAGACAAGGATGTCCACTCTCACCACTATTATTCAACATAGTTTTGGAAGTTCTAGCCACAGCAATCAGAGAAGAAAAGTAAATAAAAGGAATCCAAATCAGAAAAGAAGAAGTAAAGCTGTCCCTGTTTGCAGATGGCATGATACTATACATAGAGAATCCTAAAGATGCCACCAGAAAACTACTAGAGCTAATCAATGAATTTGGTAAAGTAGCAGATACAAAATTAATGCACAGAAATCTCTTGCATTCCTACACACTAATGATGAAAACCCTGAAAGAGAAATTAAGGAAACACTCCCATTTACCACTGCACAAAAAGAATAAAATACCTAGGAATAAACCTAGGAGACAAAAGACCTGTATGCAAAAAACTATAAGACACTGATTGAAAGAAATTAAAGATGATACAAACAGATGGAGAGATATACCATGTTCTTGGATTGGAAGAATCAACATTGTGAAAATGACTATTCTACCCAAAGGAATCTACACATTCAGTGCAATCCCTATCAAACTACCACTGGCATTTTTCACAGAAGTAGAACCAAAAATTTCACACTTTGTATGGAAACAGAAAAGACCCTGAATAGCCAGAGCAATCTTGAGAAAGAAAAACAGAGCTGGAGGAAGCAGGCTTCCTGACTTCAGACTATACTACAGTAATCAATATAGTATGGTACTGGCACAAAAACAGAAATATAGATCAATGGGACAGGGTAGAAAGCCCAGAGGTAAACCCATGTACATATGGTCACCTTATTTTTGATAAAGGAGGCAAGAATATACAATGGAGAAAAGACAGCCTTTTCAATAAGTTGTGCTGGGAAAACTGGACAGCTACATGTAAAAGAATGAAATTAGAACACTCCCTAACACCATACACAAAAACAAACTCAAAATGGATTAAAGACCTAAATGTAAGGCCAGACACTCGAAAACTCTTAGAGGAAAACATAGAACACTCTGTGACATAAAGCACAGCAAGATCCTTTTTGATGCACCTCCTAGAGAAATGGAAATAAAAATAAAAATAAGCAAATGGGACCTAATGAAACTTAAAACTTTTGAACAGCAAAGGAAACAATAAACAAGAGGAAAAGACAACCCTCAGAATGGGAGAAAATATTTGTATATGAAGCAGCAACTGACAAAGGATTAATCTCCAAATATACAAGCAGCACATGCAGCTCAATATCAAAAAAGCAAACAACCCAATCCAAAAATGTGCAGAAGACCTAAATAGACGTTTCTCCAAAGAAGATATTCAGATTGCCAACAAACACGTGAAAGGATGCTCAACATCACTAATCATTAGAGAAATGCAAATCAAAACTACAATAAGGTATCACCTCACACCAGTCAGGATGGCCATCAGCAAAAAATCTAGAAACAATAAATGCTCGAGATGGTGTGGAGAAAAGGGAACCCTCTTGCACTGTTGGTGGGAATGTAAATTGATACAGCCACTATGGAGAACAGTATGGAGGTTCCTTAAGAAACTAAAAATAGAACTACCATACGACCCAGCAATCCCACTACTGGGCATATACCCTGAGAAAACCATAATTCAAAAAGAGTCATGTACCACAATATTCATTGCAGCACTATTTACAATAGCCAGGATGTGGAAGCAACCTAAGTGTCCATCAACAGATGAATGGATTAAGAAGATGTGGCATATATATACAATGGAATATTACTCAGCCATAAAAAGAAATGAAAGTGAGTTATTTCTAGTGAGGTGGATGGACCTCGAGTCTGTCATACAGAGTGAAGTAAGTCAGAAAGAGAAAAACAAATACTGTATGCTAACACATATATAGAGAGAGTCTAAACAAGAAAAAAATGGTTCTGATGAACCTAGAGGCAAGACAGGAATAAAGACGCAGATGTAGAATATGGACTTGAGGTCTTTGGGAGGGGGAACGGTAAGCTGGGATGAAGTGAGAGAGTAGCATTGACATATATACACTACTAAATGTAATATAGATAACTAGTGGGAAGCAGCTGAATAGCACAGGGAGATCAGCTTGGTGCTTTGTGACCACCTAGAGGGATGGGATAGGGAGGGTGGGAGGGAGATTCAAGAGGGAGGGGATATGGGGATATATGTATACATATAACTGATTCACTTTGTTATACAGAGGAAACTAACACAACATTGTAAAGCAATTATACTCCAATAAAAATGTAGAAGAGATAATGAAGAATGATTCCTCAGTTATGTGAAGCAATATAGAATCAAGGAAAATGTCAGATGTGAATAGGAAAGCAGAGAAATCCGATGACAGACAAATGAGGAGATAACAAAAACCACAGACATTTCATTATTTTTAGATTTTTACTTATGTCTTTAAGAAAAAGTTTATCTTGAGAAAGAAAATCAGGAGTGCTTCCCAGAAAGTCAAGATGAGAGATAAAGGAAGAAGCCAAAGAATGAAAAGGCAGAAAATACTTGAAGATACTTTACAAATCATTGCATATTTGAAATCAGCAGGGTCTGATGACATGAGATCTACATACTCAGAGATTGGTACATAGTTTTGCAGAATGCCCTATTAATTGCTAGAACTTCTAAAAGGCAAAGAAAGGTTCTGAAAGAAAAAAGCATATTTAGATCTTCCCTTAAAAACACAGATATTTGGAAAGGCTCTACCCAGCGAATTACAGAATGGTCAACTTGGCTGTAACAATCAAGATACTAGCAAAAAATATTTTTAAAAAAATCATATTACAATCCCCTGGAGAGGAACAGAATTCTGAGTAGCAAACTAGGTTTTGTGAAGAGTGAATCATGCCAGACCAACTTAATTTCCTTCTCTGATAGAGTGGCAGGCCCAGAGATAAAGGGGAAGCAATAGATGTAATCTACCTCCATTTCACTGAGGCTTCTAATTCTGTCCTACATAGCATTCTCATCAGTGGGCTGGAAAGATTGGTCTAGGCCATACTACGATTAGGAAGAAGAATAAATGCCAAAACAGTGCCCCTGCAGGATGGTTATCTGTATCTCAGGATAGAAGCATGTTTTAAGGGATGAAAGAGGCATCAGTGGCTTAGCAATGGTGATGCAAGAGATTTCTTGATCACCTCTATCATGAATCACTGTATCTATGTCATTATCTCTGGCTTAGTTTCACATTCTATAAAGTGGGTGGGTTTTGAGAACTTATTTCTAAGTCCACTTATAGCTTTAAACTGGTATAATCCTTTGGCTAATAGTATTTTGGGGATTCTTCATGATCTGGGTAACAAAGTTGAAGAGTCTCACAGATATGAGGGGCTGTTTCAATCATTTACAACTTCCACGTAACAAGTAAGAGTTACACAGGAGAGGTTGCCCTTTTTCCTCACTTGACGGTAGCTCTCATATTTATACAGTTCATTTGTATAGCAGTTATCCTGAGGGTTTTTGAATGCTTAATATGTACAGTGAGAGGAAATAAAAGATGAATTTGTCAAAAGCAGCAACTCCTACCTTGTATGTATCATACACAATATCCATATCAAAATTGTCTAAAACAGTAATTATAGAAAAAAATTTTAATGGAATATTTGCTAATAGATTAAAAACAAGGGCTAAAATAAACCCTAAGTTTAAAAAGTTATAGAGTCCTGGAAATTGATTTTGTTTGCCACTTAAATTATAGCAAAATAGTTGACTATATTGCAATAAGTGAAAACTCAAATGCATAAAATCCAGACCTCACTTTCATTGACTTAGAAGCTACTTGCTTATTAAAAGCCTATGAGATTTTCTTTTTCATTAAATAGTTTATTCAGAAAGCTAACCAACCTTGGTCAGCTCCAAACTATCCTTAATCCCTAAGAGCTGATTGATTTTTCACAACTTTAGCTAGTATATACAGAAAGCATATCTTTAAACTTTTTGTAAAAACACCCAGATGGAATATATCCTAAGGTGGTAATATGCTTATTGTTCATTACTTCACTTTTTAAGTTGGCATTTCAGATTAATTAAGCAATTGATAAAGCTCATGTTTATGCAAGTGTTTACAAATTAGAAAAGCTGTTAGCAGCGTTTAATTTGTTTGAATATATATATTTAATTTACTGCTTCTAATGGAAAGAAGCTTAAGGGAATTTAAGAGCCATAGCCTTATTGATAGACATTAAGCATATGCAGAGTGTAATTATTATTGCTAATATTTTACATTTGCTGCGTGCCAACAGTTAGGTGCAGGAAGCAGGCTGTGTAATATCAAAGGCAGGAACGTGTGCTGTACATGCAGGGCTTTTATATCACTATACATATTTATTTGTTTGCAGGCTTTTTTTCCCCACCCTCTAAATACAGTTTGTTTTCCTCTCACTGATTTCCTCAAACTAGTGTTATAATGAGAATAGAATGCTCCTTTGATCCTTTGGCATGGGATTTGTCCAGTCACACTGAAATTCTGGACACAGCTCAAGTCCTGTCATGACAAATATCATTCCAAGCCTTAGCCAATGGCCAGTTTATCTCCAGGACTATGTGATTAACATGTACCATTTAGAACAAGTTAACCTCTATTTTTCTGTAACCCATGCAAAGGATTTACGTTGATAAGGATTCCTACTGATCTATCTTTAGAAACATTGCTTCTGGTTATGGATCTGTGGCTAATGATGACTTCAGCTTTACCAATTTTGGAAATTATTGGACTTCAAGCTGAACAAAATCACAACTTTAGACATGATTTAAGCACCTACTGAGTGCCGCGTTCTGGACTGAGTGCTGGGAGTACAAAGATGAATAAGAAAATGCTATTGTAATCATTTCTAAGCTGGCCTATTAAAGCAGCCTTCTGTCTAATTTCTCTGACCCTGATTTTACCAATCCATTCGGATTTATCCTCCACCCAGCTATTAAAATTGACCCAACTCAAAAATAAATCTGACCATGTTGAACCTTACATTTAAGCCCTCCAATGACTGCCTTTCTTCACCACAAGATAAAATCTGGGCTTCCAAACATAGCATCACATATCCTTCATAGGGGCTTCCCTGGTGGCTCAGTGGTTAAGAATCTGCCTGCCGATGCAGGGGACACAGGTTTGAGCCCTGGTCTGGCAAGATCCCACATGCCGTGGAACAACTAAGCCCGTGTGCCACAACTACTGAGCCTGTGCCCTAGAGCGTGCGTGCCACAGCTACTGAGCCCACGTGCCACAACTACTGAAGCCCGTGCACCTAGAGCCCGTGCTCTGCAACGAAGAATAGGCCCCGCTTGCCACGACTAGAGGAAGCCCGCGTGCAGCGACAAAGACCCAATGCAGGCAAAAATAAATAAATTAATTTTTTTAAAAAAGATCCTTCATGATTTAGCCTCTCTCCAGTCCTATTTGTCAGACTCTCTACTTATATAGTTCCTCTAGACACTGTTTCTTGCCTTGCTTATTCCATCTCTGGCAGATATCCTCTCTTTATCTGCTAATTTCTGTTCTTCCTTCCTCGTCTACTGTTCTGATTTCTTTTTCCTCCAAGAACCAGGCTAGATCAGGGCCCACGGTGTTAAGGCATTTGTGCCACTATCTGCTTATCTTCATAACCACAACCCACATAGTTGCATAATTACCTGTTTAGTTTTTCAACTCCCCCACTAGATTGATTTGTTGTGTTTGTTTTAAACCATTGACTGTGTTTTTCATTGCAGTAATGCTAATTGGTTCTTTTAAAAATTCCCACCTGTTTTTATTTCTTCTTTCCATGAATTTTTTTTTATAGTTTCTGTTCCATATTTTGGAACATTTCTTCATTTCTTCATTTATCTTCAAAGATCCTAAAGATATTCAGTTTCAAGTCACTTTTTTGCATCATTTCCGTTTGTATTGGAGTGAATTAATCTCCTGATTGTCAATTTTGTGATCCTGCATGTTGTATCTTTTCTCAATCAGTTTTGGAATTTCGGCTGGTAAGTTTCATCTTCTAGGGAAAGCTCTCCACAACATTCAACTTTTAAAGAGGACTCTTAAGCCCCGGGGTCCAAAACCAAGTTCTCATGGTCTCATAGCTGTGGCTCAGAACTCCTGTCCTGTGGGGTTCAGATCCGGTCACCCAACTTGTGGGCCGCCTGGCCTAGGCTTGACTTGAGAGATTGTTCCTGTTCTTGCCCTTTAATTTAGCTTCATAGATGCTTTAATTGGGGGAATCACTAGTTACATTTTGTTTCCTAGGCAGAGAAGGGATGTTCCAGGCTATAGTTTTAAAGAATGAACCTGGGTTCAGTTTTCGTGAGATAGGGGGCAGTTTTAACTGCCATGATGTCACCATGTACATACTTCTTTCTGTTCTGAGACCCAAAGCCACTGAAGAATTGGGAGAAATCAGTCTCAGCACTGCTCCATTTCTGCTCCTCAAAATGTTCATCTCTAGGGGCATGCTTATGTCTTTTTACTTTTTTCTTTTTATATTTTATTTAACAATCTGATGTATTTGATGAAAGAAAGAATCAAGAAATGAACTGAAATGTTCATCTGTCTTCTTCATTTCCCCCTGAGGAAACAAGTAGAAAAAATGAACAGTGGGGGCAAGGAGGAATGGGTAAGTCAATTCAACAAATAAAAACGTATAGGAAACATTGTTAAAACCTAAGAGGATAGAGACACTAATAAGACAGAGGCCTTGGTCTTAAGGGGTTAGAATAATATATACTTTATCTCATTCATTCATAGCACAGATATTTATGAGAGTCTAGTACATGGCAGGAATTGCTTAAATGTTGAGGATACAGAAAAAACAGAATAGACAAGATCCCTGAACGTAATAATTGTTGGAAAAGATGGACACATGAAATAAAATGATTTGAATAATGTGGAAATATGGGCTGTTTTGGGGGGATCTAACCTGTCTGGAACACCTACTATATGATTAAGCTGACACCAAATAATGAGTTGGAATTAGCCATTCAACAAGTTGTAATATTCTCAGAGAAGATGACAGCATGCAGGAAGGCCTGGAGGTGAGAGAGAATGGTACTTTGGAAGTACAAAACCAGTTCAGGGCAGCTAGAGCAGAGGTGGCAGAGCATAGGCCATCCAACCCTGCTGCTGTGTTCATTTCCCTCTACAAAGAGATTATCTTCAGTAATGGAGAATGCGTTGGCTCCCTAGACAGTGAAAGTCTCTTCGGCCGTGAAACTGTTTCCTAAATATTTACAATGACTTCCAGGTACCTCTTACTATCCATTCCCCTTTAGATCGTTTTGTATCATACAACCAAAACTGAATTTTTGAGAGCTGTCAGAAATTTGCCTTCCAAAGATCTCATGTCAAGTGTCTCCAAATTGTTTGGAATCCAATTGAATAAATTGTAGTATATGTGACTATCTTTTCCCTCCCAACCTATCATAAACTCTGAAATGATATGATGTCTCACTCCTAAATTACTTAGCACTGTTGAAACGCCAACTAATTCTCCCTGGTTGGCCAAAAATGCGTACAGCATGGCAATTCCCCCAAGGAAATTTTCTCCTCTGGGAGATGAAGCTGTTAGCAAAGCAAGTCAAGGACCTGTTAGACATTCTGCTGTTAACCAAATGAGACTTCCAGCAGATGTCTGGAGAGTTGAAATCCCATCACTACTCTGTCTTTCCTCTGCGCTGATTTTACAATCTGTGTCTAGTAACACACCATACATTTCCTCCACGTGTCCCAGTGTTCTCTCGTAATGATAACACTTCTGGCTCTTCTGTCCTAACCCATATGCCCCTGCCCTCAGGTCTGGACCTTTCCGTATGAATGTATATCTTCATGACATTCACCTCTGCTCTGCCTCCTGTCTAAGCAGTCTGTTTCTTTAGGGGTGGGTGTACCCTTCCATGACAATGCTATGATGACCTTCCATTGCATTATAATACAGATGTCTAGCCCACAAAATCCAGGTAAGAGTTACAAAATCAGCTTTCTCTTTCTGGCCTATCTCCAATGTGCTGTATCCAAGGATCCTTTCCCCACTTCTTTTTAGTAAGAATTACCAGGAATTCCATGTTTAACTTTCTATGCTCCTTGCTATTCTGGACCAGCATCAGGGACCTTTCCTGAGAAATGCAGAATCTCAGGCCTCATCCCAGACCTACGAAATGAAAATTAGCATATTAACAAGATCCCAGGAGATTAATTTGCATGCTAAATTTTCAGAGCACTACTCTATAGGAGCTGATTTCCCTGGTATATTCAAACCTTCTTCTCGTGTGTACATGCCGTAAGGTCTTCTGGATCGGCTTCAGCTGGCCTTTCTGCAAAGTCACAAAAGGTATTCAGTCTCTGTCCAAATTCATCATTACACTATAGGGAAGACAACTGGTTCATTTGGGCTTGAAATATGTGACTCTGTTTACACCACGTCCTCTCCAAATAGCTGTCATTAATGTACCACTTTCTTGACTTTACCATACCTGGGTTCTACTACAGATGGCCTTCAGAAAGGTGCCATATCACATCCCCTACTACCTACTCCTTAACGTTGAAATGGCAGTCTTAAATTGACTTATTAATTTTTAAATGTACTATAAAAACAAACGTTTATTCTAAAATACCTGTATCAATCATTATGAATAGAAGATAACATTAAATATATCCCCCCACCAAAAAAAAAAAACCCCAAAAAACCTCAGTATTATTCAATCTAGTTAGATGCTGTTATCTGCCAAAAAGTGAGCCTACGGCCTTTTCTTTGTTCAACAGAGAGATTGGGAAGTATTAAAGAGATGTTAAAGACATATAGCTGCAGAATATTTCTCTTTGATGTAACAAGAAACATTGAAAGACTAGAAAAAAGGAACTTCTTGCTTGCTGGGTGTTTCAAATATTATTACCAACTAATCTTGCAGTTGAGCCTTTGGAAAATCCTGTGCTAACCAACTCACACAGCCTGTCACTTGAGGCCTGCAGTAAATTATTGATAGAGTTAAGGTTATAAATCTGAGGGAAGTATGTCTACTTTAATTAATTGCATCACAGGGAAATTTTGGGTAATGCCTTGAAGACAATGCTTTCTTGATGTATATGTGATTTTCCTAAGTAACAAGTGGTCATGAATGCCAAGTGACTTGTACTGGTTTGTTTTGCTACCATAAAATAGGGAGCCTCCTTATCAAAATGAGACCTGATAGTTTCAAATTCAGTGTGAAATCTTTGTGCCAGGCACACATTTGGAAACAGCCTCTCTATTCTGCTAAGATCTCAGTTGTGTATACTGCTACATTTTCCACAGTGACAAGTAACGTACAAGGGCAGAACAAAACATCACCACAGCCTTGCAAAAGACTTATAATAACATTGTATTGCTTTGAACCATTCAGTCAATTGTAGACATGGTTTAAATGTACAGAAAAAGTAAATGCAGTACCATGGGAAGAAATGAAATGTAGTTTGCAGTCTAACTTCAGCATAAAGATTTTGAGAGCATATTTTTTAAAAGAAGAAAGTTTTACCTAGACTCCCTGGATTTTTATATTTCTAGTTCGGCTATAATAATTTCTCTTTAAAGATTCAGAGACCCAGGATTTCACTCAACAAAGCATGTTTTATGCTAATTAAAAGTAGCCAAGAAGTCATGAATTCCCTATGATCTTTATGGAGAGAAATCAATACCTGTATCTATTTCTATAAAACTCCAGGGTTTTACTGGTGGTTATTAGAATCCAGAAAGATAGGCTTTTATCTTGTGTTTCTTGCAAGAAAGAACAATCTAGGGTCAAACAGAAGTCTCATGCAGAGTATATAATAAAAGAGTAACTATGAACAATTGAAAAATAAATGCAGAATCAGATATTTGTAATGCTGCTTAAAGCAAGGCTAATCTTCATTCAACATTTTTTACTCACATATAAGACTCCCATTGTGTGGTATCTTAGCAGTGGATATATTACTGAGGTTCTAAAATCTTAGTGTTAATGCAAAGAATTATGGCTTTATAACTCAGTGGGGGAATGCACATATGCACACAGACACACATGCCCCAATAATTGCTATTTCTAGCAGCATTTATTGTAATGGGAGCCCTTAAGGAATCTTGGTTTTACTGCAATTCAAAATTGTTGAAATGCATTATGGAGGAGTACTGGCTGGTACATATACTCTCACCTGAGAGCAAATGACATGGATAGCTTTAAACCATGCTAAGACTTCTTACTGCACGACTCTAGTGGATATCATTCAGATTGGCTACAATCATAATTCTAGGCATCATTACAAAAACTCGAAAAGTCTATCTAATCATATTAGATTTTGTGTCCAATAAAATTACTGCATTATAGTCTATCCGCAGCAATGACTGATACCACAAAGGAATTAGTTTTATTGCTACATATTCTTAATGTGTTTTTGGCAGATTTTTCTGAGGAGTGGAAGAGTCACAATGCAATGAATGAAGGTGTTCCTGGAGAGCTTCCCATTTTTTATTTATTTGAATACTAAGTTCAGTATTAAACTGCTTGTCTTCCTCAAACTATTGATATTTCTTCCGAAATTGTAAGAGTTGCAACATAGCAATGTTGAAATTATTTCAGAATTCCACTTGTGATCACTTACGCATAGCAGCTGGCTGATTAAACTGGTGGTTCTATAGGAAGTTAGGAGGGCATATGAAACATGCACATATAAGCAATATCAAAAATAGAGTGAAATGATAAAATTTCATAGCATTCATAAAATTAAAAACAACAAAAAAAGACTCATTGAGAGTTGTGTAATTGAAGGTCATATTCTCTCCCGGGTAGTTCTCTTTATTTGCCATCACCAATAAACTAGCAGCAACTCATATTAATCATAGATGAAGGTAGGATTCAGGATATATTTTTCTAATTGCTGTCCAAAGTTTAACAGAGACTCTTATGGATACATTAGTGCCTTAAAATCTATTCACAGTGCTGAGATGTGTTCTGAAGTCCTCAAGGAAAAAGGGCTTCAAAACATACTTGCCCTGTCCATGTACTTCTTTTCTTGCTCGCCAGTAGGAAGTAGCATCGACAAATCTATGCTCTTTGATAATTGGCGGGTCTAAGATCCCTGTGCTTTCTGGTCCATACTGACTCAAGAGGAAGGAAATGACAGTGGGTGGTGTCTTGGGTGGACCCTTCGTGCTCAGGCTGCATGTGGAACACAATTCCGGGGCAGCCATCACTTGTAGGCTACCTTTTCATTGGAAAGTGGGCCTTCACCTTTAGCAGGGAGCTTCAAGCAGCTCACAAATCTGATGCAGGAGCACCTCCACCTTTCTTTGAATGGCTGTATTCTACATTCATAGGTGTCGTTCAGAAAACCTGCATGAGAGCAATAATCGTGTGCTCTGTTTAAAGGCAATGGCGTATCCTGAAAAGCTCACGTGGATAGGCCATGTGTGGCCCCTAAAACCATCCACCTCAGTGGTAACAGAGCACAACCGCAGCCATAATAATGAAATGCTTGGCGGATTTCTCTCTCAGCTTCCTAATTATGAAGCTTATATTTTACAACCATTTGAAGTCTCTTTTTAAAGAATCATTATTTCTCCCAGCATGAAGGCATGCCATGTGGGTAGTCTACATAGTCATGGGAGGTGAGGTTTTAGTTTTATCTTATTTTAAAGTTAGATATCATTCAGGTCTAGCTTTATCAGCAGGCTTTTACCATCTTGATCCAACATGTGATAAAAGAAATGCACCAAAATCCCCTCCCTCAAAATACCTCTTCTTATCAGCCTTTGAAATCCATAATTAGAGATTGTCTTTTAGTACTTGAAGATATTTACACCCCCAAGATTCATTTGTTAAAATAAAAAGGTACCAGAAATTGGTAAATTATACATCTGTGTCTTAGCATAGTTCAAAAAACATATACTAAGCATTTCTTAGGTATCGGAAACTCTGCAGGGCCCTAGGTATCAAGGGTGGGCGTGTATTCACTTTTCTTTCAAGGAGGTGATGAAGTTTATGTTGGATCTTGGGACTAAGTTGGGAACGAGGTCCAATCTTGGAAAGAAGAGCACAGGGAAAACAGGCTTTACTTCCCTTGCAATTTCAATAAGAAATAGACTCAGTTATATTTGGTTAATCTGTGCACTTGACAGCCACTTGTCATAATATGTCATTTGATTCCTAATATGCTTTGTGTACATCCAGCAATAAGCTTAGACATAAAAGGAATAAGGGGATGAGGAAAAAATTGTAACTCTCTAGAATGATACAGCAGTTATTTAATATTTATAGGGCTGATGGGAATATAGAAAATAGTTAATGTTTAAGGATGACCCCACTATCAAGCCATATTGCCAGAGACCATAAACAGACATAAATTGTCAGAGCAGCAAAAGTACACAGTGACCCTGTGCTCAACTAAGCACAGCATTCACTATAGTAGTTAACCTTTGACTGGAGTAGTAAATTAATGCAGAGCTCCAAAAAACACTCCTATGCAAAAATCACTCTGGAAACACTGATGCATAGTAATAAACAGTAACTTGACCTCCAAAGCTTATGGCCAGGGAGGAATCATGTAGTGTTGGACTAGGGAGGAGCATATGTTCATTAAGAAGGTTATTGAACACCAGACATCTTATATGTTATGGTTAAATTCTGCCACAGCCAAAGAACAGCAACTTGTGTTATAAAAAACAACAATGTCAGATGTTCTAACCTATTTTAGTAACACCCTTTTATTACTGAAAGTGCCTCGGTAAAAGCCCAAGTTGCCTTTTTTTTTTTTTTTTTTTTTGCACTAAATAAAATGTCACTTTGTGAATAAATTAGGCATTTTATGCTACCTTCTGTACGTCTTATGACGTTCTTTGTAATATAACGTTTGCTTGTCTTTAGGGGCTGGCTCGAGAAATCAGCTTGCACCTGTGGCTCTTGGGAGATATTAAGTAGAGCTTTGTTGCACTCATTTCCCCTGGCAGATTGTCACTGCTATTCAAGGAGAGACTTGAAAAATATTACCAGAGTATTTCTCAATACACCTCTAGGTCTTAAAGTTTTGAATTTACATGGACCTTTTGACACGTCGCGTTCCTTGTCCAATGGGAGTTACTAGCAGCTTATAGTTCATACTCTCCCCCTTGATTCTGCCTGTGAACAACCAGAATCAGATTAATTCTGTGTGCTTGGCATAAGTGTAACTAACTTGACCGTTGTTGGTTTTGTTTTTTTTTTTCAGAGTGGTCTGGCTTTGCATTTATCAGGTGTTGTCTCTATCCTTAAGACAACTCAATTTCTACTTTCCTTTTCAATGTACCTTGATTCCAAACAAGAACTATAAAATTAGCATGACCCCCAGAGTGGGGGGATGCATCTGAAGTGTATAGTGATCCACATAAGCCTTCAAAGTTGAAAAACTTGCCCAAATCTCATGTCACTATGTTGACATCTAAAAAAGTCCCTTCTGGTGGCTTTCTTGACTCTAGATATACCAAAACACCAAAGCTGTGAGCTGGTTTTCTGAAAGATGTTTTTTTTTTTTTTTAAATGGTCCAGAAAAAACTTTCACACAAAGGTGTAAGGTATAAAGCATTTTCATTTACATTTCTTATCTTTCTTTGTTTGATTTGATACGAACAAATGAAGACCCAGGTAAATGATACCTAATGACTCTTATCATCTAAATGAAAGAAATATTTTGAAAATGGTTGTTCTCTGGCACACTTGACTGTAAGAATTATGAATAATTCTGACAATTTCTAACATAAAATTTTAACATGTGCCTGTTTACCATGTGCCTGTAATTATTCAAGACATTTTACACAAATTATCTCTGAGTATTTATAACAATCCAATGAGATAATGTTATTATCCTGGTTTTACAAAAGAAGAAAAAATTGATACTATAACAAGCCAAACCAAAATTAGGCTAGTCCCCTTGTTAAATGATATTATTTGCATTAGAAATTTTCCTTTAAGTTGGGGAGTTTTACATTATGTTACATAAATGGTAGTCAGAGACCCTTCATCTGAATACCCTCTTTACCACTAACTCATTAATTGGCTTTATGTATTAGTCAAGATTTTTTTTCTGCTGCCAGTTAAAGAACAACACAGGCTTATATGCACATAAATATTGGCAGAAAAAATTATTCCTTATATAAATAAAATTGCTAGAGTAATGTCATTTTCAGGCATGGTTAGCATCAAGATTTTGACAATGTCACCAAGACCCAGTCTCTACCTCTATTCCAACTCTCTTCTCTCTATTGACTTCATTCTTAGGCTCCACTTGGTGACGTGATGGAGGCTAGCAGTTCCAATCCTAAATGCTTCCAGGTTCAAACTCAGTGGAAAACTGAGCTTTGTCAGCCTAACAGTTCAAACAAAAGTCTTAAGCCTGAGAGATGCATTCCTGAGCCAATGACTGAGTCCAGAGGAATGAAATGCATTGATTGGACAGCATAAGTTTGGGCCACATGCTCTTTCCTGGAGCTCAAACTTAAGCACATATAATAAGAGTGCATGATAAGTGGGTCCAGAGTAGAAATTGGAATGCTCTTATTGGAGGAATAAAAAAAAGTGGGATAAAGAAATTGATTCTGAGCATCAAAACAGCAGATGCTTGGGAGAGTCTCCTCATCTCTCTGATCATCACTTTTTCATCTGCAGAATGGGGGAAATAATAACTCCTTCATAGAGTTATAAAAATCCAAAGAGCTAATGCATGATGAAGTACAAGGTGCAGCCTTTGGTTATTTGGCTTCTATCCTTGTTTTTGCTTTGTTTTGTTTTTTTCTCATTTTCTCTTCTGTTGTTGCCTCTTATTCTGCATTTTAATTTATTTTTAACTTTTCTTTGTCATTTTATTTTATCTTTATCATCACCATTATCTTCATAAATTATATACCACTGGATCTGGCCAATGGTAAGAACTCCCTATAGAAGAAGATGACCCTTCCAAAAGGAACTGAGTAGGGCAAACCTGATGTTAGCTCAGCGTGTATTCCTGGAAGTCAGCATCCTCAAAAGAAGCATCCTGAGTCTCAGCTGAACATCGCTTCTTAGTCTATTTTCAGATTGCCTAAACAACACTGTACATATTACTGCTGGATATGAGGATCATGTGGTCCTCTATGAAATCCAGGATCTGGTGTTAATGATTATTTCCTTCCACTGTCAAGGCTCCCCATCTTTGAGCAGCAACCAGATAAAAATGCTCCATTTCCCCTTTTAAACTGTCTTGTAGAAAAAGTGAACCCCAACATAGCACACACATCTCTCTTAAGCTTTTAGCATGAAAATTATACATTTTGTGATTTATAACAAAATTATAGAAGACAATCATGTTCCCTGTCTTTATCTCTGATTGGATACATCATATAAGCCATGCTTTATTACCCTTCCTCAAATGATGTGATCGGATTATAAATGCTAAAATTCACGACTTCATCATTGTAAAATAGCAGACTGATTAGTAAAAATGTACTTAAACCCAGTCACCACCTTTCCTAAACATTAAAGTTCAGCATATAGTTCAATTCAAGTAAGCAAGAGTATAATGAGTGCCTGCTTAACTTTTCTTAATTTCCAAAATAAAATTTGGATAGGGATTTATTGGTCCAGGCTGAATCAGTTGCATATCCCAGAAAAAATGAATATAGTCCCAGAGAGTGGATAAGCGGACATTGCATTAATTCATTCTTCCCATGGTAAGCATGGGGATGGGTTGAAAATGCAATTACTGGACTTCCCTGTTGGCGCAGTTGTTGAGAGTCGGCCTGCCGATGCAGGGGACATGGGTTCATGCCCTGGTCTGGGAAGATCCCACATGCCGCTGAGTGGCTGGGCCAGTGAGCCATGGCCGCTGAGCCTGCGCGTCCAGAGCCTGTGCTCTGCAAAGGGAGAGGCCACAACAGTGAGAGGCCCGCATACCAGGAAAAAAAAAAAAAAAAGGAGAGGGGCCTGGACAAAGAAAACAATGCTACACTTTTACGCTCACCATGTTATACATTATATCTTCAAATTTTATTCATTTTATAACTGAAAGTCTGTACCCTTTTACCAATCTCTCCCTATGTCCCTCATCTCCCAGCCCTTGGCAACCATTTTTCTACTTTGTAGAGTTTGACTTTTTTTTAGATCCCACGTGTAAGTGATACCATGAAGTATTTGTTTTTCTATCTTTTTTCACTTAGCATAATGCAACTCAAGTTCCATCCATGCTGCAAATGACAGGATTTCCTTCTTTCTAATGGCTGAAAGATACTTCATTGCGTGTGTTTGTGTGTGTGTGTGTGTGTGTGTATACCACATTTTCTTTATCTATTAATCTGTTGATGAGCATTTAGGTTGTTTCTATATCTTGGCTGTTGTGAATAATGCTGCAATGCATATGGAAATGCAGATATCTCTTCAATATCCTGTTTTCATTCTCTTTGGATATATACCTAGAAGGGAAATTCCCAAATTATATGGTAGTTCTATTTTTAAGGGGCTGCACCAATTTACATGCCCATCAACAATGTACAAATGTTCTTTTCTCTCCATATCCTCACCAACACTTATCTCTTTGATAGTAGCCATTCTAACAGGCATGAGATAATATCTCATTGTGGTTTTGATTTGCATTTCCATGATAATAAGTGATGTTAAGTACATTTGGATGTACCTGTTGGCCAGGTACATCTTTTTGATATGTATATCTTCTTTGGAGAAATATCTATTCAGTTCCTTTGCCCATTTTTTAATTGGACTGTTTGGGTTCTTTTGCTATTGAATTGTGTGAGTTCTTCTTATATCTTTACCAGATATGACTTGCAAATATTTCTCCCATTCTGTAAATTGGCTTTTATTTTATTGATGGTTTCCTTTACTGTGCAGAAGCTTTTCAGTTTGATATAGTCCCACTTAGCTTTGCTTTTGTTGCCTTTACTTTTGGTGTCAAATCCAAAACATCTTTGCCAAAACCAATGTCAAACAGCTTACCCCCTGTGTTTTCTTCTAGGATTTTTATGGTTTCAGGTCTTAAATTTAAGCCTTTAATACATTTTAAGTTTATTTTTGTGTATGGTGTAAAATACGGATCCAGTTTCATTCTTTTGCATTTCCAGTTTCCCAGAATCATTTATTAAAGAGACTGTCCTTTTCTCATTGTACATTCTTGGCTCCTTTGTCATAAGTTAATTGACCATATATGCATGGGTTTGTTTCTAGGCTCTCTATTTTTTTCCATTGATCTATGTGTCTCTTTTTATGTCAATATCATGCTGTTTTGATTACTGTGGTTTTGTAATATAGTTTGAAATCAGACCGTGTGATGCTAAACTATTTTTTTATTGTACTGTCAAAATACCACTTACATCTTCATTTAGAGTTATTCATGCCGAGATTAAATAATCATTTAGAATTACCATAAAAATTTTTTATCTTTGTGTCAAATATTTGATTCTAAGGTTTTATGAATTGTAAACAGTTGTGGATGGAGGGAGTCTTAAAACTTACCACCTCCCTTTGCATATGTCTAAAACGCCATCCTTCCTTTAGCAATCAGCTCAACTTTTACTGCCTCAGACATCTCTAGCTAGTAACTTGAAACATAAATACTACATTTTCTTTTTAAATTACTCTTTGAAAGTCTGTTCCTACCCTCTGCATTGAATTATCAACCAAGGGAAAATAGTATGTTTCATTCTTCTATTCTTGATATTGAGTCCTGAACCTTGTATAATATATATATATATATATTTTGGCTGCAGCAGTTATTGGAAATAATAATAGTGATTGTATATTGAGCTTCAGCTATATGTCATGCACTGAGATGAGCATTTTATAGTCACTCATATGTAATCCTTAAACACTTCTGAGGCAATTACTATTATTACTGCTGTTTTAAAGATTCTGAAACTGAGACTCAAAGTGATAAAGATACCTATGAAGATGGCAGATAAGACACTAGACTCTAGTTCTTCTTTATCTCCAAAAACTGTCATTCTAATTACCTATTAAACTCAGAGACTTTGAGTATATTGTCACAATGAGAAAACGGTGCATTTGTAAACATTTCTGCATGGTAGGATATGAGATTGTTATATCACAGCATGTTTTCAGGTACACGCTGAACCCATCACATCGAGACCCTCCTATGAATGTCTTTAATAGCCTCTACACATCAGTATTATTACACTTACCTTGTCATCTGTTGGGTATTGGCTTGACTGTAAACAAATGAATAAATATTAGTTGTATTTAATTTTTTCTCAATATTTAATATAGTACCTGACGTAGCAGATTCTGAATACATAATGATTGCATATATAAATATAAGAATGAATAAACCAAGCAGTTCATCCATCCATAAATGCAATGATGAATGAAGAATAGTTTAGATGGTGCTACAGAGATTTGTCTACAGAACATCATCTAATATGGCTTGGGTAAATAATAAGAAAAAAATGCCTTTTCTAGACTTACCACCTTGGGCCTTTGTAGAATGCTCCACAGAACACTCTCTAGGGCTGATTGCCCACATACTGCTGCCACCACAGTTCCAAAATCCCTTGTCTTGTATTTGATAATACCTTATTACTTATTTATTTTATCTCATGTATGGCCTTTTGTACCTGAATCCAGAATTTTGCTATTAGCAATGAATATTTTCATGTGACATAAAAAAAGTGTGAATATTTAAACAAGCAACAGAATACCCAACAGAGAACTGTGCTGACAATTTCTAAGGCAAGGGTCAAACCAGCATTTTTGTAGCATTGATTTAACAGATTAAACTCAGCTAGGATTGTCAGAGTTTGCATTCGCACCCATCCTCAATAAACATGGAACTTCCCATGTTGCCAGCAGCTCTGGACCACATCATGAAGGGAGGGTCATGTAACTCCTAGGGATCACTTAAGACTACTAATATACTCATCTCTGCAATGTAGATTGGAGAAGATCCATTGTGGTCTTTCTAATTCTTTAAAATGGTCCTCTTTATATTTACAAGTTCTATTTTACTTACTCCAGTCTTAAAAATCTGAAATACAACTGAAAATATCATTATTGCTTTAGTGAGTTTTTTGCTGTCTTCTTTGACAATCGTTTTCCTCAGTAATAGTAGTTCAATGTATCTTTAAAAAGCAAAGAGTAAGTCACCTCACCCTATCTTACTAGATGAAACATCCATTCATTTATATTTGTGTATTTGTTTTCATTGTGCTTAATATGGAGTTACTATAACCTAACCCAAAGTCAGAAATGTTTCAGATTATTCAAAAGAAACTTTGAATAATTGCATGAGTTAATAAATGTGGCCTGGTATTCTCATGCATAAAATGAGGATGCTATTTTTCTTACCATTTTATATGTGTATAAAGACGTACATATTCTGTTGACTCTTGATAACATTGGTTTAAACTGCACAAGTCCCCTTATACGCAGATTTTTTTTAAAGATTTAATTAATTAATTTTTGAAGCATCTTTATTAGAGTATAATTGCTTTACAGTGGTGTGTTCGTTTCTGCTTTATAACATAGTGAATCAGCTATACATTTACATATATCCCCATATCTGCTCCCTCTTGCATCTCCCTCCCACCCTCCCTATCCCACCCCCCCACTCCGGTGGTCACAAAGCAACAAGCTGATCTCCCTGTGCTATGCAGCTGCTTCCCACTAGCTATCTATTTTACATTTGGTAGTATATATAAGTCCATGCCACTCTCTCACTTCGTCCCAGCTTACCCTTCCCACTCCCCATGTCCTCAAGTCCATTCTCTACGTCTGCGTCTTTATTTCTGTCCTGCCCCTAGGTTTTTCATAACCTTTTTTTTTTTTTTAGATTCCGTATATATGTGTTAGCATACAGTATTTGTTTTTCTCTTTCTGACTTACTTCACTCTCTATGACAGACTCTAGGTCCATCCACCTCACTACAAATAGCTCAATTTCATTTCTTTTTATAGCTGAATTATATTCCATTGTATTCCATTGAATACTCAACATCACTAATCATTAGAGAAATGCAAATCAAAACTACAATAAGGTATCACCTCACGCCAGTCAAAATGGCCATCATGAAAAAATCTACAAACAATAAATGCTGGAGCGGGTGTGGAGAAAAGGGAACCCTCTTGCACTGTTGGTGGGAATCTAAATTGATACAGCCACTATGGAGAACAGTATGGATGTTCCTTAAAAAACTAAAAATAGAACTACCATACAACCCAGCAATCCCACTACTGGGCATAGACCCTGAGAAAATCATAATTCAGAAAGAGTCATGTACCACAATGTTCGTTGCAGCACTATTTATAGTAGCCAGAACATGGAAGCAACCTAAGTGTCCATCAATAGTTGAATGGATAAAGAAGATGTGGCACATATATATGCAGATTTTTTTCAATAGCAAATACTCCAGTGCCAGGCAATCCACCTGGCTGAATCTGCAGATGCAGAACCTCAAATAAGGAGGAACTGAATATGCAGAGGAACTACTTACACAGAGGACCAACTATAAATTATTCACAGATTTCGACTGGGCAAAGCATTGGTGCCCCTAAACTCCCCGCCTCCATCATGTTCAAGGGTCAACTGTATTTATAAAATAACTATTGCCTGATTATGCATAATGCAAAATTTATGTCATTCTATATATTTCATCTCTACATATCTGACTTCCAAACTGGATAGAAGAAAAAAAATTATAGTGAGCAACAGAGCAATATAATTGAACAATATATACTATTACTATATCATCATTATTATGTAATAAAACACATTTGCCCTCATCACTCAGGCTACATTAATATGTATTCATCAAAAAATAAAAACAACATGACCTTGATATATCTTGCTGCTTTCTCCTCCTCCGCTTCCCCCTCCCCTTTCCCTCCCTCTTTTTCTCCTTCTTCTCCTTCTCCTCCTTCCCCTTCCCCTTCTCCTTCTTCTCTTTCTCTCTCTCTCCCTCCCTCTCTCATGCACATGCACACACACACACACACACAACACACACACACACACACACACACACACGCACAGAACTTACTTATATAGGGCTGGTTGGCAGCTGGATTCAACCTAAAGCAGAATTTGTATAAATCAGTGTCTTCATGAAATTAAAAACATTTGAATACTTAACTACAAAGAAGTAAAAAAAAGAAAACAAAACAGAAAACTGTTGCATGCACTTGTAAGACTTTGCTGCTATCGTCTTACAATCATAGCCAGACCTTCATTAGGGAATTAGCTAAATGTTCGTTTGGCAGTGACTTCCTGTTTGATGAGTAAGACTTTCAGGGTGTTGCAATTTCTGTCCTTGCACTGATAGATATACTTGCTGTCCTTATGACTGGTTTATTTCAATAGATAGTTTCATCAGAGACCATGGAGTCACAGACAGTATCACCCAATTTCCTTCCAAGAATTGTTGGAAGGTCTAATCAAGGAATATTTGTGAGGTGCAAAGGGGAAGGAGGGAAGTACTCTCCAGTGGCAAAGAGGCATGATTATTACGGGATTGTCTTTACAAAAATCTCTAATCACCACCCAAACAAGATGAAGAGATGATGGAAAAAATTCTATGTGAACTAGGAAAACATAAAATTTGACCAAAATTTCCAAAAGCATTTTATCTTTAACTGGAGGAAAAATGCTATTCCTTCCTTTTAATGTTAGTTGCCACTAAAGGTCTAATATTTTAAATGATTATTTAGATTAGAACAAAAATAAAGAACATTAAAATTAGGGGTTTGGACTTCGTTCATTCTATGCTTGTACAATTCTAAATTAACTCTAATTTCCTTCTTTACACATGTGGGGTAGGAATGGTTGTTTTTCACAGACCTTGATTTTTCACTAATTAGTTGCCAGAATTAAGTTTGTAATTACCCAACTGAAATATTTTAAGAAAATGTGTCGTGTATCAGAAAAGTAATTGAAATGCATAATTGAAGAGAAACTTGTACCCTGTCTTGTATATTGTAATAATTTGGGTCTTTGTTGCAAGTGAGAGAGATCTGACTCAAACTGACTTAAGCAAAAGTATATATTTATTATAAGGATGCTTAAGGTCATTCATGAGGCCCAAGAACAAGAATATGGCTGGGCCTAAAGAATTACTGAAACCAGAAATTCACACATGTTTAAAACATGCTTTACATATTTTGTCTCTTCTCTCCAGTGATCATGGTCAGTCTTCTCTTTCTCTCTGCAAAGGAGATTTTCTTTGCTTCCAGGGTCCTTGTGGAGGGAAATCTAGTTGCCAAAAATTGCATCTCGTATTCTAGGCTCTCCAAAAGAGAGTAACATACATTCTCTGTTTCATCTCCAGAATTCCTAGGGAGGGACTCATGTCTCAGCTCAGGTTAGGTGCCTAAATTTAACTGGTCAACTCTCGTTAGATGATGGAGGTCCCACTACAACTAACCTACAGCTAACAAACCTAGGTCTTAAAGTAACCATGTGGATGGGGTGAAGTTTAAGGGACAATATCCAGACTAAAGTGCTCAGTAGACAATTCTGTAAGGACCCACTATGTACATTTAAATGCTCACATTTTTTAAACATTCGACAGGTTGCTTTTCTAAATGTAGACTAGGGAATCAAATCATAACAATAAAATTATATATTAAACATTATAAAAATAATCTGATCTAACTTAACCCCCCAAATATGAGTGGCAGTTTAATAATCAACTGCATAAGACATTATCACCACACAAGAGCAATTTACCTAAAGAAAAACTCAAAGCTATTCATGGATAATATTCTCCTTAGCTCAAGTATATACTAAATAATGAATCTATGGAAGTCCTTGTGCTAAGAATTGAGAAGACAACGATGAACAAGGTAGTCTAGAGGAGCAAGTGAAGCAGTAACAGGTAACATACAGTCGTGCAGAAAATGCAGTGATGCAAACATCTATAGCTATTTATGAGAATATTTATGAGAACACTAAGGAAGAACAAAGCCCTGTTAGGAGTGAGAAGCAATCATAAATGTCTTCCTAAAGGAGTCAAACCCTGAACCTCATCTACATAGAGAAGTAAAAGTTATCCAGATAAAGAAGTGAAAAATGAGCAGGAGAGGTCACCAAGGGTCAGTTGATGAAGGAGTTTGAAAACCCAGCAAAAGAGCTTGGATTTTTCTGAAGAAAAAAGAGCATGGGAGTGGCATGATCCTATCTGCTCAGAACTAGGTCTGAGTTACAGTTTCTATAAACACAAGTAATCAAGTTATTAAGTACTCTAGGCCAAAAGAAAAAAAAAAAAAAAAGAAAAGACATTCTAGTTCATTAGGTCCTGTTCTAATTATGCAACACCCCGTCCCACAACCACAAATTTTTGCAGTGTAGAAAAAAACATCTGCTGGCTGCAAGAAACAAGTGTGTTCAACCCAAAAAATCAATAGAATTAACTCTTTGGACACACGTTTCTTCCTCCCTTCAAGAATGCAGAACACTTTACCACATTCCCTTCCTTCATACTGTTCATCCCCACCAGACCCAGCCTTTCAATTACAGTCAGGCTAAATTGCCTACCTTCCCCTGCCTTTACTCATCACAAAGTCATTTGAATTTGCTCACGGGAATTTTCATGCCCAGGACCGACTCTCTCTTCCTATCTGCCAGAATCTATGGTTCTCATTATTAAAAACTCAGTTTGAGGCCATTCCTCCTGGGGCTGCTCATTACATTAGATAGGGTATGTGTATTACCCTCCTCTGTCAGTCCCAACCATCTCTTCTACAGTGTTCACGATATGTGAATGCATTTTTGTTCCTAACATTTGTGTGTGTGTGCTTTCTTCCTAAAATACCCAAAGCTAAAGCCTCAAAGCACTACGATATGTCCCCTCAAAAATGTTGATTAAATTGAATGATACTAACTTTAATCACAGGAATAGGAAATGAACATAGAGTACTTTCACATGTGAATGTTTTGAATGAGTTTCAGAAGCATTCCACGCATGAACAATATCATTTCTAGTGCCACCTTGTAAAATGAGATTGTGTCCTGAAACAATGCTAAGTTCACAGTCCCAGGAAGCTCGTCATTTCCCAATAATAAATTGTCTTGGCTTTAAGCTGCAGCAAGTCATGAGAAATCAGTCCATAAAGTCAAAGCATAGTAATTTAATGAAAATCTATTTAAGAGTTTTAAAATATCTATAAGTACTAATTATCTGTTACTTGTCCTCAGTGGTTGACTTGCTTTAGCTAGCAGCCGTGTCTCTTATTTGGCAAGGAAAGAACTAAAATGCTGATCAAAGAAAGTTGTTGTCATTCTATTTTTCAAATTTAATTCTTCTAAACTCTAGAAAGGTTTTCTTTTCATGTTTGCTATATTTGTGCTGTGCCTCTCTCAGTAATTAGGGACATCTATTTACTAAAAAAAAAAATGCAACTGTCGTTTAACGAAGATATGCTTGTTAAATTATAGGTCTATAATTATTTAACTATTTCTTATATTCTAGTTATAAGGTAGGTCCAAATAGATTACTGTTTTTTCATTTACTGATGTGAAGAATATTTTCAGGACTTCTGCCCTAGGTTATGTGTGTGTGTGTGTGTGTGTGCGCGCGCGCGCACGTGCACGCACACGTGCACACACACCCTCTATCCTTGTAGGGTCTTCTGGTACTCTCAGTCCTTTAAACTCCTACTTGAATCTATTTTGCCCTCTCCAGACTTAGCTGTTCCTAATACTGTTCTCCCAACCCCACCCATGCTTTATTCTCTTCTCCCCTTTTCAACCCTAACTGTTGTGAACTGGAAAAAAATTTAAAAGGCACAACATGAGAGCTGTAAGTTCAGTTTTACTTAAAGACTTACTAAGGACTGTAGCCCGGGAGTTATAGCTTCTCAGGTAGCTCCAAGGAACTGCTCTAAAGAGGTCAGGGAGGGAAGGTAGGGAGGTCAGTATATATGTGATATTGGTGAAGGGAGTATGTGCAGCCAAGCACACATTTTGGTAGAAGGTTTTCTGCTAGTCAGATATCTTAGTTAATGGTTTTAGTGCTTGTCTAAGTATGGGAAAATGCAAGAGTTTGGATTCATAAAATAATTTCTCCTGAAAATATCTAACCATCTGAAGGCCTTTTCTGCCACCTTTTCCCAGAGCACTTAGTGCCTCATTCCTGAGCTCCACCTTGAACTCTTTTCAGGGGACGTTGAAGGTCAGTGACTGCAGTGGCTAGTGACTTAATTCTTGTAAAACCAGATGGCAAATGACATTTTTTTAGGTGTCAATCTATTCATATTTACCATACAGTTGATGTTTTTTTCTAATCATATAACATATTTGCAATTTAATAAGAATCTCCTGAAATTTCCGCTTCAACCGTAAGGCTTGCTCTGAGAGACAATCAGGTGCAATGAAAGAAGCACCAGAGAAGAAAGAAGGAGACTCATTTCCTGTGTACATGTTTGGTGTGAGGTTTAGAAACCTTTCTCACAACAGAAAGGTCATTGCTTTTGTCGTCTTGTAAAATGTGATTGTGTTTTGAAACAATATTGAAATCACAATCTCAGGAAACTCATCAGTTATGTCACTTATGAGCTGGATGACCTAAGGCAAGGCATTCATCCTCTCGAGGGTTGTTTCTTCCTTTAGACTACATCAGTGGATTTACAAATGAGTTTCTTTCTTTTTTTTTTTTTAATAGACTTTATTTTTTTAGAGCAGTTTTAGGTTTACAGCAAAGTTGAGTGGAAGGTACAGAGATGTCTCATATACCTACTGCTCCCACAAATCCATAGCCTCCCCTATTACCAGTACCCCCCACCAGAGTGGTACATTTGTTACAATTGGTGAACCTACCTTGACGCATCATTATCACTCAATGCCCATAGCTTACCCAAGGGTTCACTCTTGGTGTTGTACATTCTATGGATTTGGACTAATGTATAATGACATGCATCCACCATTCTAGTATCCTACAGAGTAGTTTTATTGCCTTAAAAATCCTGTGGGAACTGTGTTTCCTGTCTTTCTTGTTTCTTTTTATTCCTTGTTGTTGTTTTATTTTGTTGTTGTTGTTGAGCAAAAGCAGCACTCTCCCTTTGTTTCAGTTTGAAATTATGTTTCTCTCCAATCTGAATGTTTAAAGCAAAAAATCAGGAAAGGACTCTAAAGAATAAAGACGTTGAATGCTTAAAAGCCTGGCTCCTGGAATGTATCCCACAACATCGCCCCGAGCGCCTTCATCGTTCTGGTCAAAGAGATCACTCTGAGTTCACAGAAAGTCAGAAAATTACTGCTAACCCTCACTTTATGTGATTTCCATTCATGAAGCATAATGGATGGAGTGGGGAAAGCGGTCACTTTTTCAAAATGATGCCTTTTTAACACATTCTCACGGTCATAGAAAACCATTGGTGGTAACTAACAAGGTAAAAGCCAGTGCCACACTGCTCAGTAGACCATCAGATCCATATAGAAGATCCTCACGTGTCGATATGTGTGTGCTGGCTATTGCCTCATGGTCAACCAACAAGTTCCACAATTCTCCCAAGCCAGACTCTGGACCTGGTTCCACGCACCACCACACCCCCAGTGTTAGAACCTGTCCTACCGTTTGTTCTAGTCCGACCCTTCTTAGTTTCCAAAGCTGGAGGTTTCAAGTGAGATGTATATGCTATTTGGAGACCTGGCTCTACCTACATGATCTGGACTTTCAAGTAACAGAAACGATATCTTTCCCGTTATAAAAGTAAAAGCACCCAGAATGCCACAAGAAAGTCATGCAATAAAGAGTTACTAAGAGACATTCAATAGCTAAAATTCCACATAGATTTTACTGTTCTTGTTTGGTAAATATAATCTGTGATTCATTCTTAAAAGAATTAGCCCAGACCCCATGGCTTTTAGAAATTCAAACTCGATGACAAATTCTGAGTACTTATGTATTCCTTTTACAAATTTGCTAAAAATCTTGTCCTTATGATACCATGCATTTTGATACAGTAATTAACCACACAAACACACATGTAGGGAATTTATGAACAGCCAGTATGAACATGTGACATGAGAAATGGATAAGGTTCCATTATGAAATGTGTAGTAATTCTCCTTTCAAGTAAGCTAACTGAATGTCATTACATGTAGCATTTGACGTTGGGATGGTTGTGGCAGATAAACCTACTTTTATTTGCTTTGCAGGCGCAGACACGTGTTACAATTAAGAGATCAGAGAGAAAAGCCTTACCTTTAAGCCTCAGTGCAAGGTTTAACGCTTGTGTCTTGCCTATAAACCTTCATTTTCCCCTATTCCTTACGCTCTATCTAGACCCAGTTTGACTTTCAGGCCATCAGTGATTGGGCCAAAAAGATCTCCATATTTTCTTCACTTTGGTCAGGACAGTTATCTCACCATATTTCCTCTCTTCCAAAATCCTGTAATAGTAATGGTTGCTATTATACAATTCATCCATGAATCTCGGAGTATCTTGTGAAGCTTGCTAATCATTTAATATCTTATTCTCCTTCTCCCATAGCCTATGAACAGAACAAATATATATACACATAACCTCTTGGAAGGGTTCTGGAAGGGGTCACTGGGAAACAGTCATTCAGTGGACCCTTCACAACTGTGCAAGGACACTGAAAGGAAATGGAAATAGAAATGAAGATAAGGTACAAGAAAACAAAATAGGGAATGTAGAAACAGTTGATAAAAGCCATACTAAGAGAAGTATCTCATTTTAGATCATGTACTTCTATTCTGGCCCTGGAATCTCACAGAGTTAACTGACTTGAACATCATGTGTAAGCATCTAATAAGAGTCCTGCTAATGGAAACTGCTATTATTCTGTTGCTATTATCAATGTCCTTATTATATTTGTTATGGAATTGGTAACATTATTATTATCATCATTATCATTATTATTTAATTATTGACCACAGGATACAAATACAGAGTGATTAACTGATTTACTTTCCATCCAATGTCTTTTTGCCAACGACTAGAATGAAAGTTATAATTTTCTCAATGCAGAGTTTCTAAACAATGAACTCTCCCCATCTCAGCAGCCCTGAGTTTTAAGTATTTTATTTCATTAATAAATGTATTTGTGAGATTTCACTCGATGAAATATTCTCTCCTATTATATTTATAGTATCTCTTTAGATAAACTATTTTAAGGCAATTTACATGTGGGTCTTTGCATAATACATCTGTATATTTTAATACATTTTTTGTTGTTGCTGTTTAAAGAAATAGAAGCACTGTGAATTTATGTAATGAGCTTAAATTGTGATCCAAAAAGCATACTTTTTGCCTTAAAACTGAAATAATTGGTCTTGCATTTGTGCTGTCTCCCCCCACTGAAATGAACAGCAACTGTGATAATTACCGAATGTCTATGTTTATATAAAACATCCCAAATATAGACATTTGCTACTATCAACATATATGCCGGCTTTTATAAATGCACTTGGCATGTTTAGCAATTATCACTGAAAGTATTTCCATGAAATTGAATGTAGATGTTGAAAATTCTATTTAACTAAGAAAATAAAAATACCATCTTGTCATTATTAACATCTAGGAAAAGTGCTTGCAATTCTGTGAATTCAAAGTAAAGGTAATTTTTTCCTAGCATACTTTATTGATTTTATCTTTGATTTTTATCTTGTTTAAATTCTGCCTTAGCCTATTTTGATCACAATATATACTACATTTTATTTCATTTTGTCATCTTCTTAATTCTTAAGCTCATAAACCACTGGGTATCTGTCACATGATCAGCAAATAGTTTTGTCTCCAGGCTGTCTGTACAACATGCTTCTTTCATGCTGACTGACATGCAAAAGGTTGGAACTTGAAAGACTTTTTCTCCACTCCAAGTGATCCTCAAAGTAAATCTGACATTTATGATGACTTTCTTAATGAGCTGGAGGAGTTCGTATTATTGGTGTTTGGTTGTCCTTGTTAAATACGGGTTCCTACAAGACAGAGACCACATATATTTTCTTCACTATGCTACCCCTGGTGTTTTCCCCAAAGCCATGTCTAAATGTGTTAGTTGAATGAGTCCAGTATTTTACCCAGTTGAACGGGTGAAAATCTGACTTTCTATCGTAGTAAAGTCATACTTTTCACATAATAACTTTGTTTTTTTAAATTGTGCCGTATGTTTATTTTATGTTCCTCGGTACCTGATCTGCCAATACAGTAGCCATGTTTCATTTCCCCATTTTCTGGAGCCACTCTCTGAGGTCCTCATCATTAATTGATATTTATTGAGCTTTTGCTAGGGTGTGGCTTTGCTCCGCCTCCTCTGTTTAAAACGTTCCTCCTGAAATGTAAGAGCCTATCACTCATTAAACAGATGCATAAAAGTTTCAAAAGCAGCACTGACTGGCCCCTGATTAATCAGTGCCAAACACTCCTGCCTGTCGATGTGGTCTGGGTGCCCTCTCAGCCCTGACGGGAAGGCCTGGAGGACATTGCTTGTAAGATGTTCTGACTACAGCTTATGCTGCTTAATAGCCATCACACAAAATTTACGATTATATAACACACTTTAGGGAAGCTTCTGCAACTTGCCAGCTCACTTTGTTTGCAATAGTCAAAGCCCTGGAGGCATCAGCATTTAACTGTGATTTGAAATTGCTGAAGTGGGCCATTCTACCAGGCTGGGTGGCCTACGCAGGAAGTCGAATAACAGAAGGCGTCTGTTTGGGGGGAATGGCTAGAACACGCTGTATTCGGATTATCCTCCGTGAAAGGCATTACTGCCTGAAGAAACTGCTTTCCTACCTCACCCCGACTCCAGCCCTTTTTCTGTTTGAGGACAGAGTACATGTATAACCTGTGCTGACCTTGGGCTCAATGTTTTTATTCATGGTTTGTTGAACCCTTGGTCCAGTTTCTCTCGCTGTTATTAATCATTCAGATTCCAATTGTCAAACACTCAACTGGAACCCTTCTGCACAAAAGCTGAGTGAACGGGGTGCGGTTAGGGGGAAGAGAAGGAGAATGAAAATGGAGGATTAAGGCAAATAAAATGTATTAATCCTTGACATGATCATTTATACCAGGACTAGGAGCCCAACAGAAGAGCTATTGTAGATTATGTATGTGATTAATCACTGCTATAGTTTCATGAGTGACAAAATGATTAGTAAAGTTTAGGACAAAAGCATATACTTTGGGATCTGAAACTAAATGTACAAAACCAAAGCACGGCTGCTCATTCAGAACTTGGTTCTGTTGCAGAATAGGCAGACTTCTAATTCAGATTTCTGATGCCCTCATGAGATGAGAATGCCATCTTTACAATAGATCTGCCCTCTCGTTGCTTGCAAAATAGTAAGGGATTGGGAACAGGAATCCATTTCTGAAAAGACTTCCCAGCACGAGGTTTATTTGTCTTCACCTACCAAGGAGCACACGTACTGCTAGCCCGGGAATTAAGCAATATTCCCTCTAGTCCTTCTTTGCCTTAAGTAAGCAACTTTATTTTGGATACATTTGTATCCAAAATAGAACATGAACATTGGAGAAGGCATGGGAGAATGGGTAGATGCAAGAAGAGATTTAAATCATATATAGCCTCTTATTTTTGGTTTTCTAACCATACTCTATTTTAGTAGGGTATATGTCAGTTTGTAACATGCTTTAATATACTTCATATCCTTCAACTCCTTAGGACTGAAGGTACTGAAAACTTTACTGTGTACAAAAATCACTTGAGACACTTGGTAAATATGCAGATTTCTGAGTCCCTCCCCCAGAGAGTCAGTGTCAGCAAATGATGAGTACCCTGTAGGGGAAATGGAGGAATCTGTATCTTAAAAAACATCTCCTGGTCAATCTGATGAAGGCAGATCTCAAGGAAGCTTTAAGAAATGCTGCTTTAAGACAAAGTATGTTATTTTTCTTTTTAGTTGCTGAAGAAACTAAGGATCAGAGAAACAAACTTAAGATCAGAAAACTAGAAAACTTTGACATTTTGACCACATTCCAGCTTTCTTTCTGCACTGACAACTTTGTGTGGGAAGATTCCCAACAGTCACAATAGACAGCCACGGAGGCAGGTGGTTTAAGTGATACAAACCAGTGCTTTCCAAACGTGGCTGCGTATTAAAATTACCTGGCGAACTTCAAAAAATATGGATGCCTGTGTCCCACTCCCATATATTGTGAATTTATTAGTCTTGAGAGAGGCTGGAGACTGGGAATTGATTGAAAGTGCAGATGAGTTTGGGGACTGCTAGTATGAATCTTTGAATTAAGACAGTATTTCCCACATCTACTCATGCATATCATGTGATGTATGAGATGGCTTTCTGTGAGAGGGAACATTATTAATCTTAACAGTTGTATATTTGTTTTCATGTGTATTTTTAAAAATGTAGTAACAAACCAAACCCTTTATCCAATACATAGTCCTTAAGGCAAAACTAAAGTAGGAATTTCCATTTTTTAAAAGTATAACTATGTGGAAGTGGCAAAAATTATGAAAGTAACTGAAATTTAGTGAGAACTGGGTTAAATTATTATTTCTCTAGAAGGGGCCTGTTTCATAAATGCAAGTAGGTTATTGACACTAGCCCCTTGATTATTTGATTAGTATGTTAACATACTGATAAATTAACATTATGTTTTCAGCTAAGTAGGGAGGTCAGATCCCAGGTAGGCAACACCATGAAGCATCTGGGGCAACAGAAGGTGACAGGCATGAATGGCAGGGAATGATTAGAAATATTAGTTTTACCTAATTTACAGAGGTGTGTCAGCTGGTCCTAGGCTTAGCATACAGAAATGAGGGAGGAATGCAAAGGAGGCAAAATATTTCTCCAACTAACTCAGGGCATTTAGAATAGAACCAAGGCGATTATTACCGAAAATTATACTGGAAATTATCTGAACTCTAAGTACAAGAAGTTAGCAAAGAAAATCTTAAAGGACCTAATGGATGAGAATTTGCCTACCCAGATATTATAACATAAAATCACAACCCATCACAAAAATAATAATAGCAACAATAATATTATGTAGTACTGATGAAGAAATACCTGTGAAAGATCAATGGCCCACAATATAATATCTAACACTGTATACTAACATATAAGTATTTAATATTTGGTAAAAATAAGGAAATACTGGATGCCTCAGTAAATGGCATTGGGACAATTAACTCATAATTGCAAAAAAATAATAATGTTATATCCATAACTTGTGACTTAGACTAAAATAATTTCCAGATGAAATAGAGATATTCATGTTAAAGAAAGGTAAAAATATTTGGAAGAATACAATCAAATATAAATATATAATATTTGAATGGAGAAAATTGGTTTTTATGAAATCAAAGACAGAAACCATAGAATACATTTTTAGATATAATCACAATAATTTAGTTCTCATATAACAAAATTAATGACAAATCAAAAATGGATAAAAATATTTGCAATTTATTTTGCAAAATGTTAGTGTCCTTGACATACAAATAGGTCTTATAAATCAGTAACTAAAGAAACATATGAAAGTAGAGAAATGGCCAATAGAAATTAATATGCAATTCTCAAAGAAAAAATATATACCTATTTATTGAACATGAAAAATACAAGTAATAAAATGTAAATAAAACTAATACTAAACATTTTTACCAGCTTGGTAAAAAGTATTAAATTATAATATCAATGGGTTATAAATAGTTACAATAATTTTGGGGAACTATTGGACAATAAATTTGGGCAAAAGCATAACTTTGCAAGCCCTTTGAATTAATAGTTTTACTTTTAAGAATTAGTCTGAGGAAGAAGCAGATAGTGAAAGGGACAAACATTTGGCTATAGCGTCTTGTGTTTCCACATTAACTGGGCATTGGAAGTCCAAGATCAGGGAGCCAGCTTGGTCAGACTCTGGTGAGAGCTCTCTTCCTCCTGGCTTTCAGTTGGCCACCTTCTCACTGTGTACTTACAGTGGGGAGAGAATGGCTCTGGTGTCTTCCTCTTCTCATAAGGTCACTAATCCCATTGCGCGGGCTCTACCCTCATGACTTCATCTAAACTTAATTATCTCCCAAAGGCCCCCTCCTTCTAAGACCATCACACTGAGGGTTAGGGCTTCAGACATATGAACTGGGGGGAGGGAGACACAGATATTTAGTCCTTAACAGTGCCATGAAAGTATGAGGGGCTCAATGAAATAAGAATGGCAAAATATTGATATTACTAAACTCAGGCATTAGGTCCAGTTGGGCTTATTATATTATTTTTTCGACTTTTTGTATGGTTAAAATTTTTCATATAAAATCCTTTTAACTGATGTGGTATGTAATGATATAGAAAAAATTTTCTAATATATTTAACTAAAGAAGCAGGCTAATGAAACTTAAACAGATATAATCTGAAATTTTGGAGTAAAAAATGGCATATGTCTTTGTAGCCTGTATAGGGGGGAAAAAACCTGAAGAATAAAATATCAGAAGGTTTAAAAATTATATCAGCAATGTTGGAGTTACATATAATTTCATTTTTAACATTTTCAGCAAAAATCATATGTTATATTTTAATAAAAAAATGTTATAAAAACAATGCTTGGAACTAATAGTTAACCTAGACCTTTGAAAAGTATAAATACTCTTCAAGCAATCAAATTTTTTGACATTTATTAAGCACCTAATGTGTGTCAGGCCTTATGCTTGAAGCTATAGATAAAAAAATAAATATGACACAGCCCCTTGTTCCCATCAAACAGGGAAATTAGGTATACAAATTAGGTAATCATAAAATATCATTGTAAAGGCTGTTGTAGCACAGTACATAGAGAGCTATGGGAACTCACAGAGAAAAAGGACACATTATTTCATTTTCACTTTAGGTTTCCTAAAAAGCAAGCAAGAAGATGTTTTTAACTGTTACTAGTGAACTACAAGACTGCTTGAGAGGTTTGAATTTTAAGTTGACATTTTTGTAGCTACTTCTTGTGAACTTGACACTTTTCCTAGAACCAAGCTAGCTCTGGGCAACTCCATTTCTTCAGAGCTATTTCTTGGTTCCTAGACATGTTCCACCAAGCCTGGAGCCCAACCAGTATTCTTAGGCAAGTGGAGATACTTCCAAGAATATAAGAGTTGGTTTGGGCATTGATTAAGACCTCATATTACAAGGAGAGCTGTGTTCCTTCATCCTTATTACTGGAGAGAAATGAAATAAATCCAGTTTTAATATCCCTTCCATTTGTGCAGAGTACACACTCAAGGCTTAAGACTGTCCATTACAGATCCAACAGTCACATGTGGACTGAGCAGGTGAAATGTGACTAGTGCAATGCAATGTGCTGTAACTCCAAATTTGAAAAACATAATTTAAAAATTCAGTGTTTTTTTTTTTTAACTCAGTTTTTTGTTTTGTTTTGTTTTTTACTTTTTAAGTGGGGCTACTCGAAATTTTTAAAATTACTTGCATGGCTTGCATTTGTGGCTTCACATCGAATAGCACTGGATTAAAAACAAAGTAGATGAGCACCCATGGTATCTCTAAATGCTGAAATTTTATGTGTTTTATTACATCTTTCTAACAGTTCTGTGTGGTAAGGATGGCATTTTACAGATGAGAAAAACATAGCACATGGCCCATAGGCTCACTTTCCAAGTTCACTGAAAATCTTTGGATAACTTGTTTTGTTTCATTTATTAAGAACGTCTTTTAGTATTCAAGTACTGTGGGGAAATGGGCAAAATACACCCTTCATTTGGTATGTTATTTTGACCCTCATATTTCCCATGTGGTAAGGCACACGCACATAAACAAGGAACAGTGTTCAAATTCTCAATCTCTCTCTGACTTTCTCTCTCTCACACATACACACACATGCATACATACGCACACATATGCACACCTCTAAAGACTTCTCTGTCAGTTAAAATAGTCATTTAAAAATATACAGCTATAAAAAATTGTATGGCTCAAGAGAAATTTGAAGTCATCTTTTCCAGGAGATCTTGTCCCTGCCCCCAATCCTACCACCTTTCCCTCCTATCAAACCCTTTCTTCAGACTAGCTTTGGGCTAGAATGCCAATACCAGGTATAGATAAAAATCTGCTGTTCTGGAGGCAAGGAAAGGAGAGCTCCTGAAATTCTACTCCCTCCACCTCCCTCTTCAGCTCCTGAGAAAACACTGGGTTTCCTCAGAACCCAGTTTGAAAAAGACAGTAAAGTCCAGAGAAGTGAATTTCAGGAACAGTATTTGGTTTTATCAGGTGCACTTCTAGAAATAACCCAAGGCTTGATTCAGAATAGCAAGGATATACCTTCTTCATTCTAAGAAAAGAATCAAGTAAGGATCTTTTTTAGCTATGTAGCCTAAGAAGATAGGGTAAATAAAATACCTTAGAAAGAAACCAACCAAAACGAATCAAACTAGCAGCATTTATCCACTTACTGCAAAATTTCACAATAATAGTCTTGGTTTCCAGAATTAACTTTTACATTTTCAGGAAAAGCCAAAGGCTTTTTAAATTTCACATTTGAGACACATTTTCCTTTTGGAGCTAAGTAGATGCGGGCCTCCTTCCTTTCTGGTCTTTACCACAATTTCTTCTCAAGCAAAACGCACCAGAAGCAGCCTGCTTTCTTCACTCCACCCTTAAACTATTCAGGTTTAGGATGGTCACATCTGGTAAACAGATGGCTATCACTGAAGGCATAAAGTAAGTGGAGACCCCCTTAGGTTCTCGGTTCCTCTATGTAGATGAGCTGAGAGTCAGAGTTGTTGTTTTATCCTCATCAGTGTTCTTCTTTGGGTACAAATAAAGCTCAGCCTCCTAACCTTTTCAGAAAATGTACTCTCATTTCTCAGAAATCAATGATCAGGAGGAGCTCAGGATTTGGTTCTGAATGAATATATGTCACTCTACTCTGCAGCAAACCCAATGTTTACATTTTTATCTGTTGATATTTTAATTAACAATTTAAGTGCAATGTTTGCCCTGTGAGTTCAATGGGAAAAACTCTGCAAATAAACAGCAGTTCCCTCTTGGACAATCACTCTGTAAATTAGCTTACTTTGTCAATAAAGTGCATGCCTATCAGGCTCTTCAAAGCAGCAGGGGTAAGGATGTTCATTTACTTAAGCAGTAGGTTCTACCATTAGCGTTTGTGATTGGTGTTAATTAGAACTGTGTGTGCGTGTCTCTCTGCCACAGAGCCCACATTTTCAAAATCCTAGTAACAATCAAGCTATTAATGAATTAAGTACCTATGTTTGTGTTCTTTTTTTAATCTAATTGAAACTTTTTGAACAATACCGTCTTGATAAGTGTTTGAGGACTGGTTTCTCAGTACTCTGATGGTTTCAATCATGCTTGATTTCGGTTTTTAAAACAGCTTAATATACATATTTAACATACTAATTGAATTTGGGGGGTACAGTTGGGAAGCCTATGTATTTTAGCTATTAAGACAAAAGATTTTTTTTTTTTGCATTAAATGGGATTTGATAAGGTAAACGTTCTATTGTCCCAAAACCAAGAATTGAAGGCATGTAAATTGGATTTACGGGTATCCAAGAGAATTTAGAGAATGTTCTGAGGTATCTATGGGGATCTTAAGGTGGTGTTAACAAAGTTAGATAATTAGAATTGTTATGTAGATGATTGAGATGATGGAGGTGGAGACTTGGGAGCCCTGGGCTCTGCTGTCCAATGTGGAAGACAATACTATTTCCCTTTGCCTTAAAATATCCAGGGTGGCTAGATTATTTTTAAGCTCTCTATCTCACTCTGCCTTGGGAGATATAATCTAAATATTTCTCAGTCACCCTGAAACTGGACATCAAGCACAGCAGTGTAACTCAAAGCCATTTTCAATAGTGCTAACATTTAGAATGAGGAAAAGAAAGAAAAAGGGTTTATGTATTACTCTGTTGGGGAAAAAATTTAAATGCTACTTTTTATCAGCAAGCCCATACTCCTCTGGAGAAGTTCAGAAACATTTCACTCCAACTTTCTGCTTTGTGTTTGTCTGTACCTTACAGAAAATTTTTAAAACTTAAAGTTTGTATACTCCTTGAGAATTTACTTACAGATCAAGTAGAGAACTCATAATTGTTGTTTTGCTGTAGTTCATTTTCTGCTTAAATATCACCAATCACCCAACAGAGTGAACTATTTCTTAGCTTCCTTTCTGAATCCTGGTAATTTGTTTCTTGGGTATCTAAGGATCAGTTACTACCATGTTTGTGGGTTCTTACATCTTTATAGGTACCAAGAGCTAAGGGTGTCTTTTTAATTGTTAGAAAAGCCAAAAGAAATCTACAGAAACACTTAGAAACAATTATAATTTAGTATCTAGTTTCCTTAAAAATATTTATGGCTATGGCCTTAGAAAATGGAATTTGTCATGTTAATGGATTCCAACCTTATTAGCTCTCAATTCTTATGTACTCCTGATTTCATGCTTCTCTGCTGATAACATCCCTCATCCTTCAATAGTAACAATGTGGCCTGCCACAAAAGGATTTTTACCATAGGTAGAAGAATAATCACAAGATGAAGACACTTAGAATAATATGAAAGAAAACCAGAAATGTCCAAAATGCATGGAAATCTAATTTGTGTCTAAACTATGTGCTTTGACAGGAAGGGGGAAGAATGTTTCTACAAATTAACAAATACCTTTACATTTGTGTATTCTTTGTATGTGGCAATTTTATGTTTAAGGAGGTTTTATTTTTTCCTTAATTACATTGAAGTCTGTAGATCTTGGGGGAAAAAAAGGAGCATGTTGCCTATCCTACACTTTATTTTCCTTCTTTCCTAGTTTTTAAATAATGTCTTACTGCAAGGGAGAAATTTCTCACAGAGACACAACGTAAACTCTTCTTAACTGGTAGAAAAATCAACACAGTGAATTAAATTTCTAATGAAAATGTTTTGTGTTGTGAGGAGACAAACAGATCATTTTTTTCTACTTTTAGATGTTTGGAATTTTCAGATTATATCTGATCTCTTTCTTAAAGCAACAACAACAAAAAGAAATTAAAGGGAGTGTTTTAAAAGAAAATCAGCTACATATATATAAAATTCATACATATGTAATTTTATATGAGCAATTTTCATCACCCAAGAATACTCTTGAAACTTATATCTGTACCTACATATGCAACAATGATCACTTCCATTAGTAATGGTTATGTGTGTTTACATGTTTTATTAGCTTGTTGCTTTTTGAAAGAAAATAAAATTCATAATGTGTAAGCTTTGAAACTTAAGTTTTTAGGAGCAGATCTTTCTTAAGTTTGATAACCTAGCTCTAAAAATTAAAAGAAAAATATTTGGACTACATCTGAAATAGAAAAAAAAAAATGGACCAAGCAAATGCACTATTATTGTTTTTTTTTTTCAAGTGTCTTATTCTAAGTAAGATTTAGGTCACAGTTTCATCACTGATAAGAATTAATCTACTGCATGCATTTTGACTTTTTTTTTAGAACCATTAAGTCTGACTCGCAGAATTATGATATCCTTTTCTTATAAAGACCAATCCTTTTTAAAACAATAAGCACTTTCATGGATGGCCTACTTCAGATGACATTAAAGGAGATACAATAAATTCATATAATATTTTTAAAGATTTCATGAAAAGAGAGAGAGGGAAAAAAACTGCTTAGGTCCACTGAGAATAGGTGTACTTCCGTATAATATCAGAGATTTGCAGGTCTTTCCTAGCCTTAGGCATGGGAAAGATAAAGCATTGATTTGGTCTTAAAGGATTTTTGTAAGTAAATGTATACAAAGTGTTTATAAAGGCTCTTGGAGTATGTTGGGAAAACATACTGAAAGATGCTGCTGAATTTATAAATGCAGCCATTAATAGTAGTCAAGATCACAATGTTCCTATTTGTTGTAAATTATAAGTTTTATTTTTTATATTATGAAAAAGACATAAGCTTAGCTCCAATGACACTGCGTGGATATAGCGGTTGCTAATATTGCAAATATTAATACATGTTCCTTCATCACAATAATGCTACATCTGACTTACATGACCTTTGGAATAAGGGAAAATCTGACTTCATTTTGAATTTTGCATTCACTGAATAGGCAAATATTTCTTCTTTTCTTTGATTTTTAAAAAAAATTTTATTAGAGTGTAGTTGATTTACAATGTTGTGTTAGTTTCTGCTGTACAGCAAAGCGAATCAGTTATACATATACATATATCCACTCTGTTATAGATTCTTTTCCCATATAGGTCGTTACAAAGCATTGAGTAGAGTTCCCTGTGCTATACAGTAGGTCCTTATTAGTTATCTATTTTATATATAATAGTGTGTATATGTCAATCCTGATCTTCCAATTTACCCCTCTGCCCCCATTTCTCCCCCAGTAACCATAAGTTTGTGTTTTACATCTGTGACTCTGTTTCTGTTTTGTAAATAAGTTCATGTGTACCATTTTTTTAGATTCCATATATAAGTGATATATGATATTTGTCTTTCTCTGTCTGATTTACTTCACTTAGTATGACAGTCTCTAGGTTCATCCATGTTACTGCAAATGGCATGATTTCGTTCTTTCTTATGGCTGAATAGTATTCCGTTGTATATATGTACCACATCTTCTTTATCCATTCCTCTGTTGATGGACATTTAGGTTGCTTCCTTGTCTTGGCTATTGTAAATAGTGCTGTAATGAATATTGGGATGTATGTATCTTTTTGAATTATGGTTTTCTCCAGATATATGCCCAGGAATGAGATTGCTGGATCATATGGTAGTTCTATTTTTCGTTTTTTAAGGAACCTCCATACTGTTCTCCATAATGGTTGTACTAATTTATATTCCCACCAACTGTGTAGGAGGGTTCCTTCTTCTCTTAATTAAAAAAAAAAAAATTGTGTATTTTTTTAAGTTGAAGCAGATACTCTCAGTTTCTTGCTTATATCCTCCCACCCCCATCTCCAACAGACCATTTTGGAGCATGTCAACTGCAAAATGAGTCACCACTGCCAGTACTGGAGACTCTTGGCCTGAAAGATCTCTGAGCTCTGGAGCCCAATTCTGCCTATGCATGAAGCAGGCTGGAAGTGCCAGGGTACTAATAATGCCCTTGGGAAGCAATGCCCAATTAATGACTGAAGGGAACTGATTGACAAAAGATCACCTCTCTTGTCCCTCAAGAGAAAGATCTCTGAGGCATGTGCTCTGTGCTGCTTCCCAGAGCCCCCATGGGATTATGCTCCAGCTGTCCACAGAGGCTGCCAGTGTACACTTGATTAGCTTCCGTCCCTTTCCTGTCTTACTTCCCTACTTCTCTATCAACGTTTCCTGAGTCCATTTCTCAATAAACTACATAAAAATAATTCTTGTTTCAGGACCTGCTTCTAGGAAAATCCAACATCAGTCATGTGTACATTTTGATTTGGTTATATTTATGTGGTTAAAACATCCATAAGATAGAGTATGTAAAGAAAAGTAATTCTCTTTGCTATCCTTGTCCCCAGCAGTAAAACACTTATAGGTAAGGACAAGAGAAGTCCTTGCCTTGTTCCATATGTTTTAGAGAGTCTTGCGTGTCTCAAAAACACAAAGAAATAAGTTTATTGAAAAGATGAGATAGTTTACTCTCAGGTTCTGGAATTTAAAGCTGGCACAGGGCTGCTTATCACCCTTAAGATCCCAGTTCAGACACCAGGAAAGTGCTTCTTTAGACCTCTTGCCACTTGTCTTAAAAAGGCAAATAAATGAGTTCAAATGCTCTGAGGGTTGTGGGTTGTGTCACAGCCAACACTGAAGATGGACACTGCTTCAGAGTACAGGGAGGTTTTGAGCAGGGAAGCACTTAAATAAGAGAAAAGACAAGTTAATTAACTTGTCAAGTTCTTTCTCTCAGCATACGTGTAATAGATTTGTGAATGATGAAATAGTACTTCCCAGTAGCTCTGAATATCCATTTCTTGTTCTCCTCCTATTCCAATTTGTGGTCCTGAGGTAGTCATGAATTAGCATGGTGTTCACCACAGTTGCACATGGAAACTGAAGAATTCTTAAATTACTAAACAATATATATTCTTAAATTTGTGTATATTATACAAATCTATACAAATACATTTGAAGTGTTATGAAGTGTGATACAGATTTTTTACATTACTGACTAGAAAGACAATGAATGATAAAAGTATATTTTATTTTTATAAAACTATATATTTTAAAACATTAAATTTCAAAAAAGCATTTTAGTTTTATTTGAATAATTTTTTAAATTATAGTCTAATTTATATTTTGATTTTTAATTTTAATAAGTCATTCAGTTATTTTAAAATAAAATAATTTTGAAAGCATAAAAGTGCTTTCATTTTGGTATACATTTCCTTTCATTTACATTTTTAATAAAATTATATTCAAATTTTGCAAACATTGGATTTAATTACTTTTTTATACAATTGTGATTGTATACAAGGCAAAACTGGGATAGAAATTTAAAATGTCAAACTGGAGCTCAGGAAACAAAAGACAGAAATTTTACAAGAAAAAGCAAATCTTCAAAGAGGTGATATAGTTAAATTTTTAAAATCTTGAAAAATGAAAGTAAGTAGACTTCTGCCAAACATGACCCAAGTATTCATGAAAAGGGTGTTATATATTCTTTATTTAATGAATATTTAATTACTGCTCAAAACAAGGAAGAGGAATAAGAAAAGTATTTTCATCAGTTGCACAACTTGAACAGGTCAAATGATCATCTGCACTACAATAGCAGAGTTGAGTAGGTACTTTGGATGCAATTATGCAATCATTAATTATTTGGAAATCTTGTTAGATGAATCAGTTTCTAAGCTCCGGGAGATATGACCAGTGAAGTTGACTTTCCATACATACTAAAGATACAGTAAAGAAATCTGAACTTTAGGTTGAATGATATTCAGTCACCATCTCTCCTTAGTTAAAATAGAGACACAGTATCGACCATTCTCTAATTTAGTGCAATGCTCTGGTTACAATCTCCATTGTGATAAGAGGGTTCCCTAAGCATCTAATTCTCTCTTTTTTTTTTTACATAACTGAAAAAACCTCTCTATTTCCTGTTCCTTTACAATATACTAATAAGTACCACTTTGGAAGAATCATATACAATTTATTTTAGTCTTTGCAATGAATTGAAATTGAGACATTATGGAGTCCTTGCAAGGATTCCTCATTTTTGAATTTGACGTTCTCAGCATTTAAATGGTACTCCTTGAAAAGATTCATACCTTAAAAAAAAAAAAAAAAATCAATTTCAGCTCTGTGAAGAGAATATGGGGAAATTAATGCCTTTGAAAATGTCTTGAAACTCAAGATTGGTTTATAGAAACAGATTGTATAGTATGATCTTGTTTCTATTCCACTAACCTTTTTTTGTTTCCATATTTTGGATTGTTTTTGATAGAACACTCTATTGATGGAAATACAAACATCCAAGAAAAACATAATTTTTTTATATGATCAGAAGGGACAGCTTTTCCATAAATGATGGGGTTCACTGAATTTCTAGGCATAAAGAATTTTTTACTATATGTGAATTTTTTATGAACCAACTTTCAGGAAACAGGTTCCATGAGCCAAAAGGGAATATAATGTGTCAGATTATATTGATTGAGTGAGAGATAATAATGATAATAATAACAGCTAAAATGTATCCTGGATTTTTCTTCTAAAGAGCTAAAAAGTATTTTATGTATTGTTATATGGAGCTTTATTTTTCACCCTGTAGGAAGAATATTTTCAGGAGGATGCTGACCCACCAGGAAGCCATAAGGAAATAGTTTCATTATCCCTTGGTGCCAGGCTGGGTAAGAAGAATATTTATTTTTCCAGGGCCTAAGATGAAATGAAACACACATAGTCATTCTGATCATAAAGCCTTGCAGTCCCTGTGGCCCCATTTCATGATCTGCAAGTGATTTAAGTAAAAACACTGAGAGTATATAAATATGGAAATTCTTCTAAGACATTTCCTCCTTTTGTAGAATTCTCAAGGTTCACTTTTCTTAGCCCTAACTGTCTATCTATCTTCATAATTTTTTTTTCTTTTGGCGGGGGGAAGGGATACTGAACTGGTGACGCATGCTAGCCATTTCTCAACATCGGCCTCCATCTAGGCGATAGGAAGGAGGCAGGTTTAGAGCCAAATCATTGTAATATTTAAAATGGATAGTATGCTGTTTCTCAATTGATCAGCTATTGAGATGAAAATAAACAAACTAAACAAAGGGAAGTGATTTGCTTAATATCACTCAAATCTCTAACATCTGAAAAAGTCTCCTTCCTCTTCCCTTGATGGTTCCAGAGGGCAGGGCTTTGAAGGAAAATCACGAATATATTAGCTTGTATTACATTTGAGCTGAACCACTGGTAAGGCATGTATTAAAGTCCTTTCCATATTGCAGAGTAAAGCAAAAAAGAGGCTATGATATTTGTTCCCATTCCTCCAGTTCTTTCCAAGTTCAGCATGCCAAATTCTTATTGACACACCATTCCAAAAGGGCTGCTCCTTTACTTTCCTGGAGGGAGAAGTTATTAATTTATTTGCTATCATTGCTTTCAACTCTAAATGAGTAAATAAAGAACTTTTCTTTAATAAAGAGGTAATTTTGTACAACCTTAGTATACAATCTTCTCTAGAATATCCCCAACATCTATTTCCCTTGCCTCGGAATGAACACCTCCAGGGATTAGCATTCTCGCCACTACAAGGAAGTTATATTAATTACTAGACCATTTTTAATGTTAATGTTTAAACATTTCTTATTTTAGTGAACTACCATCTGCCTTTTTCTTTTGTATAGCCACTGGCCCTAGTTTTGCCCTCAAGGGCAACACAGATTAAAATGAGTTCTTCCTTGTCACACTTATTTTTATATTTGAGGAGAGCAACCTCATCGTTCTTTCAATTCATCTTTTCTCCAAGATAATGTATTTGCAAAGAACAAAAATAAGATGACCCCTTTAATTTTGAATTAAAATTAGGAAAAGATAACTGAGATGTGTGTGTGTGTGTATATATATATATATATATATATATATATATATATATATATATATATCACCTTTAAGAGAAGTGGTAGGTGGTCTAAAAGTCTTCTATCCTGAAGCATGGTGAAGAATAATACTTCCAATATCTAGTCATTTCTGTATTGCCGTGGTTAAATTTTTTGCTGTAATTGGTTAATTTTTACCTCTTGTGTAGTACTTGTTAACTAAGAAGACTGGATTATGTGCTTATTTTGTCTCCCAGATCTAAATGTCTTGTCCTCACCATATATATTGAAGAAAACATTATCAGGCTTACTGCTTCCTTGAGATTCTGTTTGCTTTTGGTGTCTTTAATCCACAGTTTCTGGGTATATTCTAAAGCATACCGTAAGCTGAATATGAATGCTTTGAGAAAACTATACTAGGACATTAGAGCCCCCAGAAGTCCAAAAACGAGTAACAGCAAACCCCCTACTTTTGTACATTTCCCAGAATTTTAAGTGACTTTGACAAAACTGGTTCAACAGATTTTTGGACCTGTGAAGGATCTAAGATCCTAGTCTGGTTTGTCCAGGATAACATACCTTATTATATCACTGAAAACAGTCTGTGTTGTTTGTTTTGGTTGGGAGGAAGAGGACAAATTAGTTTTTAATATTATCTTATATAAGGACTGATTTTGAGTTAATTGTAGACTAAAGGTTCAGTGTAGTTTATAGGAGTGTCACAGTTTGAGTGAGAGCAGATCTGAACTGTAGTTCTCCTTTTATAGAGGGAATGTTGATTAAGATACGAAGGGCAAAAAGTGATTTTAAATTTAATAAAATTCAATAAAACAAATTAAAATGTTTCATTTTTAAACAGCCAATTTTAGTTGCAAATCCAATACAGAACTCAAGTCTTCCAATGCCAATTTAGCTTTTTCTATTACAGTAATAGGCAGCTGCCTGGAATCTACCTATAATTCATTATTCTTAATTATGAGATTATTTGTATCATTTGAGATAAAATGTTGGCATTTTTAAATTTACAACTCAGATTAATTAGCTGAAGTTACAGTGTCAAAGTTTTTGATTCAGGAACACAAACTGATGTTTGTTTTTCCTCCTGAAAGAAACACTAAGTCAGAAAGTTGAGGGAGAATAAAGTAGCACTCTGGTCTCCAACTGGATGGTCCAATATTTCTTGCTAAGACTCATTTCCAGATTTTGGTGTGTGGGGTGTGTGTGTGTGTGTGTGTGTGTGTGTGTGTGTGTGTGTGTGCGCATGCACACATGCACGTATTTTCTCTAGGGCTTTCCTACAGCACTGCTAATAATCCATGAGCACTGCACAGATGTTTTCCCCATTCTGTGGCATACTTATTTTTCAAGTGGCTTCTGAGAGCAGATGTTCCCATGTGTCTTTGTAACTTCTTTTCAGTTGATGTTTTTGCAACATTAAAAAAAAAAAAAAAACAGTAGGGGAGAAATACTAAAGAAGACCAGTTACAGAAGAAAAATAAAGACCAGTGTATGTTTAACTTTATTATGAGTCTGTGAAAGAAACTCCATTCAGTTCAGTTGAATTTAACAAGTATTTATTGAGAACCTACATATAAGGCCCTTGGCTCAGTTCTGGGAAGGTTCAAAGTAGACAGATGCCATAGGTTGGAGGAAGGATATTTGCAAAACAAGAACACATTCACAAGGCATATATGTGAGGTGGTATCTCAGGCAGAAGGCAAGAATAAAGTATGAAAGTTTAGAACATACGCAAAGAAAATTATCAGCAGAGTCTGGATATTGCCTCATGTGGTAGAATAGTTGAGAATTTAGATTCAGAAGGTGATTAAAGGCTATAGTATAAAGAGCCATGAACAGCAGACTGAGGAGCTTGTGATTAAGTGGATTTGTACTGGTGAATGTTTTTGAGTGGAGGAGTAGCACAGTCAGAGCCAGGTATTTTGGAGAGTTATTGTGACCATCATGTGTAAGAAGGATTGTGGAAAATGAAGACAATAGGGCTAAGGAATCACAGCTATCATTCAACTAGTGATGAAATAATAAGGTGGGGTGTCATTTGTAAAAATGAGAGCTTTATAGGTGGAAAGATATTGAGATTAGAGAATCATTGTGTATACACAATGTATATTGTGTTACTTTTGCTTCTTTCCCTCCTAAAAATGTGAGCTAGATAGACAGGGAGAACAGTGCTTCCAATAATAGAGACAAGGATATATATATATATATATAAAAGATAATGTACAGTTAGAGACTATGAGTTTGATTTGCTTGTAATACATGCACTTGTTAACGTCCAATAGGCAGTGAACATCTAGTGTCAGGAAGAGAGTTTCAATCTAGACATAAATATACCATGAGGCTTTCTGTATAGAAGTGCACAGTTACTAACAAAGAGGCTAAGACTGGGAAAGAGGATCAAGAACAAGACTATGGCAATTATTGTTGTTCTGAGAAGGGGATAGAGGAACAGGAGGAGCTGGCTGAGTTGACTTAGACTGCAAGTTCAGTGAGGTAGCAAGAAAAGTCTTAATAATTGGAGTAGAAGAATGGTCCCCAAAGAGGGAAGACTCTACCTAAATTCCAAACAGCAGAGATTGTTAGAGGAATAAGGAAGGATGAAAGGATTTAGTGATGGTAGTTTTTATGACAAATGCGTAATACATTTTGGTTGATAGTTGGAGTAGAAATGATTATTTCATTGTATGCTTTAGTTAGCTAATGTGTTTTAGATAAAGAAGTTTCATATTTATTTTGCATTGAAAGACTGTACTTTAGCTTATTTTAGGGCCAAAACACTGAAAATATAAACACATTTGAGGATAATCTACATAATGCTGAATGAATTTCTGATTTTTCACTAATCATGCTAGTGGAAGGCTGAGAACCTTGAGCTTGTCCGGGGAAACCTCAACCCCCAAACTTGGTACCAAAAATTGTATCATTTTCCTCCCTGCCAGATGCCCTCGTTGCAAAGTTTCTTCTCTATGGATCTATTTATCACTCATATCTGCCCCCAGATGACCTGTCTTTGTTTCCCACTATCCTAATTTTGCCTAATTATGGTTATATTATACCATGACAGGACATCATTTCCCAGAACCCATAGATTGGCTTTCTAGGGTAATCTTCTTGTAAGGGTCTTCTTTTCTGGGCTTGTTGCTTTAGAAGCTTTTGAAGGCAAAACTTGGTTTCTCAGCAGATGAATTTCTTTAAGATCTCAGTTGGTTCTAATTGTTAAAGATCATCATTTCCAATAGAACAAAGAAGGATATGATAGTTAAATCCATTGTTGTACATTTTTGAATTCTTAGAAATCAATTCTTTACGTTCCACCCAAGTCTTCTTCCCAAACATTTAAAATTTTGGTCTGGGAGAAAGTGGTTTCTTTTGCAGTCCACCTGTTTTCCCTAACAGATAATCTGAGTATCACAGAGAAACTTCACCACTCCTCCTAATCACCAAACAAAATAAATGCAATTATATCTAGGAGGTGATACAACTTTAAACATATGGATGAAATTTAGAATTGATTGTAACAGGGGGAGAACTTTCTTACATGACTCACAGCTAAAGATGATTGAAATCACCTGAACAATGACAAATGCAGGGTCAGAGAAGGACAACATGAGATTTATTATGGACAAGTGCCAAGTAATGTATTCATGTGGCAAAAAGCCATCAGATATTCAGTGTATAGAGGGCAACTGGCCAATTTGTGTTTCCAAGAGGGCTGAGGACAGTCCTTGTTAATGGGCCTGCTTTGAAGAGACACGGAGCCACAGGGAATGCAGAATCTGTCCCGGATTACTTAGAAAGCATGGTCTGTACCAGAAAGATGTGATCAGGCTCAGGTTCTTATCATAATTGTGACTCCAACTTGCTGTGTGGCTTTAGGCAAAGTGCTTAATACCTCTTCACTATGGTTCCTTTAGTTTTAAGATAAGTGAGGGGAGAAGCATGTTCCCTTACAGAATTAACATCGATATAAAATAAGACCATAATGTATATCGATTGACTTGGAAAGAGGTCCCTTGTTAAAACTGTTTAAAATTAGGACACAACAACAAAAAAATAGATCATAATCCCTTGTTACTATCCCACCCCAACATACACACACATACTGTCCATAATCATATATAAAATGGCAGTTTTCTATTTCTCCTTTATATTTTTCCTTGTTCTCTAATTCTTTTTTATGATGAACATCTTTTATTTCAATGATTCCCATTTTGGTCGGAGAGAGAAAAAGAGAGGAATAGAATGAGAAACATAAGTATGTAAAAATGAAAATTTTAAAGAGAGAAAGGTACAAGAGATTCCAAGATTAGCTTTATCAAAGCATGATGCTTTACATAAGAATCTTGAGAACACATAGAAAGAATAGAAGGAATTTGCCACATTATGAAGAGAGCACACTTACTACATTTGGGGCAAATAGTAATTAAATGAGTACATCGTGTGGCTTTAAGCCCTGACTTTAGTATTAATGGAATAAGGAGAAAGCAACTTTGGACTCAGGGACTAAGAATTCCATGTGAGTGAACCCCTGCAAGGCAGCTTTGAAAAAGTTTCTGGGCTCACCTTAGGGTAGAAAAGGAGTTGGAACTGCTAAGCATTCATCTTGTATCTCTGCTCTGACATTTGGCATTTTCAAAGACCCAAAACAGTATTTTGGAGCAGTAAATATCAGTAAATAGTAAGCTGTTGTTATCTTTGACAATAATGTTACCACATCTCTCCTTAGACCCGGGGGCACTCTCTCCTTATACTTCCCTTCCATTCAGAAAGCACACCGCCCCATCCCAGCATGCTAGTCAGAGCTTCATCTCTCAGTGCAGCTCTTGGTCTTTTGGGAGTGGGGTGAACTGGGATAGAGGGGAAAGGCTTTGGAAGCCAAAAACGAATTTCCCTTCTCCATTTATTCTAAACCTCTGTGTAAACAATACTATCGCTTTGTTAATACAACTTGCAGGTGTATGCCTCTCACTTGTCTACAAAAAGCCCAGTAAACATCAGTCTCTGTGACTTTCTTAGTTTTGCAAAAAAAATTAAATAATAGGAATCATTCTAATTGTTCAAGGGCCAAGTTGCAAAAATAAAAGTTATACCTTCTCTCCACTTAAAAAAAAGAAAAAATAGTAGCTATCTCTTTTAACTATCTTCCAGGAAGGCAGGAAGGGAGGAGACACAGGAAAAAGAGGATCTGGAGGAAAAAGACAGGTGCTCTTGGCAGTAGTTTTTCAAGCATAAGTGAAGATAGATCACCTTAGAGACAGTAATGTGAGTCAGCAGTCCAATGGTGTTCTCTTTGCCAAAATAGTAATTAAACACAAACAAACCAAAATGCTTTTCCAACTTTTCTGGAAACTATTGATATTGTGGTGGGATATGGTGGTGCCTATATCCCCTATTATACAAATTTTCTGAGTGAAAAAGAGTAGCAGTCATGCCTACAAAAAACTAAATGATGTGGAAAACAAGATGATCACTGGATTTCAGATCTGAGGGATGTTACTGGGAAAAAAACACATATTCACAGTCACATACACCCAGAAGTGCTAGGTGAAGGGATCCATGTTGCTACCCTGTATTCCCCCTTTTACTTTGTTCTTAAGGATTATATTAATAGTCTGCTCTTTGTCTTCCTGAAAGAGAGAAAAGAGAGTAAGCCAAATAAAAAACTGCAGTCATTGTCAGTAAGTGATATCTTTTATGGTTGCTTCATTAGAACAACTTTAAAAAATTGAGAAGGGGATTTTTTAATATATGTACCTAACATAGTAGAAAAGATATTCTACATGCTTACATTAGACTTCCCCTGACAGAGCAAGTTGTGCTTAAGGAAATACCTTGAGAAGCCATTTAAAGTAGTGGCTGAGACTCTTTCAGGAATTGATTAACAGGGGACAAGATAATAAAATGATAGCTAAATTTCTCTGTATTATAAATGACCTAGGAGAGGTGAGAAGGGAAAAAAAAGGAGATAGCTAAAAAATATATCCAAAGACATTTTTATAATTTATTGAAGTATATTTGACATACAGTGTTATATGTTTCCAGGTGTACAAGTTAGTGATTCAGTACTTTTGTATACTGTGAAATGATCACCACAGTAAAACAAATTAAGATCCATCACCCTACAGAGTTACAGATTTTTTTTTTAGATTGGCATCATTTTGTTTTATTTATTTTATTTTTTAAAACATCTTTATTGGAGTATAATTGCTTTACAGTGGTGTGTTACTTGCTGCTGTATAACAAAGTGAATCAGCCGTATTCATACATATATCCCCATATCCCCTCCCTCTTGCATCTGCCTCCCACCCTCCCTATCCCGCCTGTCTAGGTGATCACAAAGGACCGAGCTGATCTCCCTGTGCTATGCGGCTGCTTCCCACGAGCTATCCATTTTACATTCGGTAGTGTGTATATGTCCATGCCACTCTCTCACTTTGTCCCAGCTTCCCCTTCCACCTCTGCAGAGTTAACAGAATTTTTTCCCTTGTGATGAGAACTTTTAAATTTGCTCTCTTAACAACTTTCAAATATGCAGTATAAGATTATTAACTATGGTATTCATGCTGTACACTACATTCCCCTGACTTACTTTTTTTTTTTATAACTGGAAGTTTGTACCTTTAGATTCCTTTCACTCATTTTTTTTTAACATCTTTATTGGAGTATAATTGCTTTACAATGGTGTGTTAGTTTCTGCTTTATAACAAAGTGAATCGGTTATACGTATAGATATATCCCCATATCTCTTCCCTCTTGTGTATCCCTCCCTCCCACCCTCCCTATCCCACCCCTCTAGGTGGTCACAAAGCACCGAGCTGATCTCCCTGTGCTATGTGGCTGCTTCCCAGTAGCGATCTGTTTTACATTTGGTAGTGTATATATATGGTCTGCCACTCTCTCACTTTGTTCCAGCTTACTGTTCCTCCTCCCCGTATCATCAAGTCCATTCTCCAGTAGGTCTGCATCTTTATTCCAGTCTTGCCCCTAGGTTCTTCATGACCTTTTTTTTTTAGATTCCATATATATGTGTTAGCATATGGTATTTGTTTTTATCTTTCTGACTTACTTCACTCTATATGATAGACTCCAGGTCCATCCACCTCACTACAGTTAACTCAATTTCATTTCTTTTTATGGCTGAGTAATATTCCATTGTATATATGTGCCACATGTGCTTTATCCATTCATCTGTTGATGGACACTTAAGTTGCTTCCATGTCCTGGCTGTTGTAAATAGAGCTGCAATGAACATTGTGGTACATGACTCTTTTTGAATTATGGTTTTCTCAGGGTATATGCCCAGTAGTGGGATTGCAGGGTCGTATGGCAGTTCTATTTTTAGTTTTTTAAGGAATCTCCATACTGTTCTCCATAGTGGCTGTATCAATTTACATTCCCACCAACAGTGCAAGAGGGTTCCCTTTTCTCCACACCCTCTCCAGCATTTGTTGTTTGTAGATTTTTTGATGATGGTCATTCTGACCGCTGTGAGATGATATCTCATTGTAGTTTTGATTTGCATTTCTCTAATGATTAATGACGTTGAGCATTCTTTCACGTGTTTGTTGGCAGTCTGTATATCTTCTTTGGAGAAATGTCTATTTAGGTCTTCTGCCCCTTTTTGGATTGGGTTGTTTGGTTTTTGATATTGGGCTTCATAAGCCACTTGTAAATTTTGGAGATTAATCCTTTGTCAGTTGCTTCATTTGCAAATATTTTCTCCCATTCTGAGGGTTGTCTTTGTGTCTTATTTATGGTTTCCTTTGCTGTGCAGAAGCTTTTAAGTTTCATTAGGTCCCATTTGTTTATTTCTGTTTTTATTTCCATTTCTCTAGGAGGTGGGTCAAAAAGGACCTTGCTGTGATTTATGGCATAGAGTGTTCTGCCTATGTTTTCCTCTAAGAGTTTGATAGTGTCTGGGCTTACATTTAGTTCTTTAATCCATTTTGAGTTTATTTTTGTGTATGGTGTTAGGGAGTGTTCTAATTTCATTCTTTTACATGTAGCTGTCCAGTTTTCCCAGCACCACTTATTGAAGAAGCTGTCTTTTCTCCACTGTATATTCTTGCCTCCTCTATCAAAGATACGGTGACCATATGTGTGTGGGTTTATCTCTGGGCTTTCTATCCTCTTCCATTGACCTATATTTTTGTTTTTGTGCCAGTACCATACTGTCTTAATTACTGTAGCTTTGTAGTATAGTGTGAAGCCTGGGAGCCTGACTCTTCCAGCCCCATTTTTCTTTCTCAAGATTACTTTGGCTATTCAGGGTCTTTTGTGTTTCCATACAAATTGTGAAATTTTTTGTTCTACTTCTGTGAAAAATTCCATTGGTAGTTTGATAGGGATTGCATTGAATCTGTAGTTGCTTTGGGTAGTAGAGTCATTTTCACAATGTTGATTCTTCCAATCCAAGAACATGGTTTATCTCTCCATCTATTTGTATCATCTTTAATTTCTTTCATCAGTGTCTTATACTTTTCTGCCTACAGTTCTTTTGTCTCCTTAGGTAGGTTTATTCCTGGGTATCTTAATCTTTTTGTTGCAGTGGTAAATGGGAGTGTTTTCTTATATCACTTTCAGATTTTTTCATCATTAGTATATAGGAATGCAAGAGATTTCTGTGCATTAATTTTGTATCCTGCAATTTTTCCAAATTCATTAATTAGCTATAGTAGTTTTCTGGTGGCATCTTTAGGATTCTCTATGTATAGTATCATGTCATCTGCAAATAGTGACAGCTTTACTTCTTCTTTTCGGATTTGGATTCCCTTTATTTCTTTTTCTTCTCTGATTGCTGTGGCTAAAACTTCCAAAACTATGTTGAATAATAGTGGTGAGAGTGGGCAACCTTGTCTTGTTCCTGATCTTAGTGGAAATGGTTTCAGCTTTTCATCATTGAGGACGATGTTGGCTGTGAGTTTGTCATATGTGGACTTTATTATGTTGAGGTAAGTTCCCTCTATGCCTACTTTCTGGAAGGTTTTTATCATAAATGAGTGCTGAATTTTGTCGAAAGCTTTCTCTGCACCTATTGAGATGATCATACAGATTTTCTCCTTCAATTTGTTAACATGGTGTATCACATTGATTGATTTGCGTATATTGAAGAATCCTTGCATTCCTGGGATAAACCCCACTTTATCATGGTGTATGATCCTTTTAATGTGCTGTTGGATTCTGTTTGCTAGTATTTTGTCTAGGATTTTTGTATCTATGTTCATCAGTGATATTGGCCTGTAGTTTTCTTTCTTTGTGACGTCTTTGTCTGGTTTTGGTATCAGGGTGATGTTGGCCTCGTAGAATGAGTTTGGGAGTGTTCCTCCTTCTGCTATCTTTTGGAAGAGTTTGAGAAGGATAGGTGTAAGCTCTTCTCTAAATGTTTGATAGAATTCACCTGTGAAGCCATGTGTTCTTGTGCTTTTGTTTGCTGGAAGATTTTTAATCACAGTTTCAATTTCAGTGCTTGTGATTGGTCTGTTCATATTTTGTATTTCTTCCTGGTTCAGTCTCGGCAGGTTGTGCTTTTCTAAGAATTTGTATATTTCTTCCAGGTTGCCTATTTTATTGGCATATAGTTGCTTGTAGTAATCTCTCATGATTCTTTGTATTTCTGCAGTGTCAGTTGTTACTTCTTCTTTTTCATTTCTAATTCTGTTGATCTGAGTCTTCTCCCGTTTATGCTTGATGAGTCTGGCTAATGTTTTATCAATTTTGTTTATCTCCTCAAAGAACCAGCTTTTAGTTTTATTGATCTTTGCTACCTTTTCCTTCATTTCTTTTTCATTTATTTCTGATCTGATCTTTATGATTTCTTTCCTTCTGCTAACTTTGGGCTTTTTTGTTGTTGTTGTTGTTCTTCTTTCTCTAATTGCTTTAGGTGTAAGATTAGGTTGTTTATTTGCGATGTTTCTTGTTTCTTAAGGTAGGATTGTATTGCTATAAACTTCCCTCTTAGAACTGCTTTTGCTTCATCCCATAAGTTTCGGGTCGTCGTGTTTTCATTGTAATTTGTTTCTAGGTATTTTTTTATTTCCTCTTTGATTTTTTCAGTGATCTCTTGGTTATTAAATAGTGTATTGTTTAGCATCCATGTGTTTGTATTTTTTACACATTTTTCCTGTAATTGATATCTAGTCTCATATTATTGTGGTCAGATAAGATACTTGATACAATTTCAATTTTCTTAAATTTACCTAGGCTTGATTTGTGACCCAAGATATGATCTATCCTGCAGAATGTTCCATGAGCACTTGAGAATAAAGTGTAATCTGCTGTTTTTGGATGGAATGTCCTATAAATATCATTTAAGTCCATCTTGTTTAATGTATCATCCCTTCACCCATTTGCCCCACACCCCCACCCCCTGTGTCTAGCAACCAACAGTCTCTTCTCTGTATCTATGAGCTTGCTTTTTTTCCCCACTTTTACTGAGAAATCAGAGACATACATCACTGTATAAGTTTAAGGTGTACAGCATGGTGGTTTGATTTACATATATTTTAAAGGGATTACCATTATAGTTAGTTAAATTTCATCTCATGTGGACACAATAAAAAGAAAAAAAATTCTCCTTGTGATGAGAACTCTTAGGATCTAGTCCCTTAGCTTTCTTATACATAGATCATTCAATAGTTTTAACTATAGTCATCATGTTGTACATTGCGATCCTAGTACTTATTTATATAAGTGGAAGTTTGTATATTTTGACCACCTTACTTCAGTTTCCCATCCCCCTGTTCCCCTGCCTCTGGTAACAACAAATCTTATCTCTTTCTATGAGTCTGGTGTTTTGGAGGTTGTGTTGTGTTTTTTCAGATTCCACATATAAATGAGATTGTACAGTATTTTTCTTTCTCTGATTTATTTCACTTAGCATAATGCCTTCAAGGTCCATCCATGTTGTCACAAATGGTAGAATTACCTCATTTTTTGTGACTGAGTACTATTAAGTTGTGTATAATATATACCACATTTTCTTTCTCCATTCATTGATGGGCAGTTAGGTTGATTTCATATCCTGACTACTGTAAACAATGCTGCAATGAACATGGGAGTACATATGTCTTTTTGAGTTAGCGTACTTATTTTCTTTTGATAAACACCCAGTAGTGGCATTGCTGGATCATATGGTAATTTTATAAAGACATTTTTTAAAGTAGCTTTCTGTATATGATTTCCAGTTATTTTTCTTGCTATAATGTTAACATTTCCACCATCTTACTTAAACCCTCTGTGAAGCTGCCATATAGAGAAATCTTGTGCAAAGATTGTTGTTTTTCTTGGCAGTTCAGAAGACAATTGTGTCCGCACCAAGGTCCTAGAGTTAAGGCAACATGTGCATGACATTGGGGTGACCCATAAACTGAACTTAGAGAGGGGAACTGGTATTGAGGGAGTTAAGAATGCTGATCCTCTAAGAATATGGAGAAATCTGGAGAAATTGGATTTTCCCCAAAAAGTATATCTTATCTATGCATATGATTGAGAAGATAAACCCAGCTGGCATCTGGGTAAAACAGAATCCTAGGTTTTTGCAGAAAGAGCTTTTATCACAAAAGTTATATGTTTTTGATGTGCACACAAAAATATGGCCATTGGTACAAAACAGAGCATGGCATGTCTCAGAATCATGGAATTCTAGCACATGATCTTTGAGAATATCACCCAAATGCCTCATTTTACAGGTGAGGACAAAAGCCAAGAACTAGTTATTGGCAGAACCTAAAGCAGAACTTAACTGACCTGACTGTCTAATGCTGAGCATTTTCCAATCTATTGGTTGCTTTGATTTCAAATAACAATGACTTTTCTTAAGTACTTATTAATCATTTTTGCTAAGTTTTATGTCTTTGAGCATTTAATATATGTTCATGTATAATATTTGGACCCTGAGAACTTACAGATGTCATGGAAATAAAACCTGAGGCAGATAAAGTTGAAATTGAATCAGAGTGGTTGGGGGATGGGAAGAGACTAATTCCAGAATTAAGAAAACAAACTATGTGTTGTTTCTAAACTCTCAAGGGCAACAAGTTGATCACTAAACAGAAAACTGCATTTGAATGTCTGAGAACAGACCAAACATTTCAAGCTCTGCAGGTTATGTGCATTTGAGATGGAAATATGAGAAATGGAAACAGACTCCACCTCACAAGTGAAGTTAGTGGCTTGAGTTCAGGAATGCTTCACAAGATTTGACATCTTCTCATCGCTCTACAGTGGATGTGGTAGAAAAAGTATTTTCCTTAAACATGTACAAAATTAAATTTAAAAACAGCAACAACAAAAACAGCTCCTTTTATATCCTCCTGGAAGAATCATGCCAGGACCTTCACATACAGGAAATTCAAATAGCATAGACTATCCCTTAATTGCAAAGAAAAGTAGCTATACTCTGCTGTGTTAATAATTACTAGGTGTTAAGCATTTTACATATGATCTCATTTAATAATTATGTCTCTTGAGGGATATCGGATTCTTTGCATGGACAGGAAGTCCACCCAAAGCCAAGAGATGACACTGTGATAAAATAAGACATGTATCAGAATTGGATTCACTAGTCAGTTTCCCCATTTTCATACATATCTCTTTCTTCAAAGATTATAAATACCAAGAGACACAGGCATTTGGCAGAAAAAGCTTTTATGGCCCTGATTCCCTCTCATGTCATCTGAATTAGGGAACATTCAAAGATTATAGGTCGCTGTGGCAGGAAAAAAGTATTGTAACTGGATTTTGACATACATATGGGTGATCTCTCATGGCAGTGTTATGACTTTAGCAACTGGCAGTAATAATGGTCAGGAATTTGGGGGGAACTCAAAGTTGTAAAATCAAATAAGTACTAAGCCACTGAGAACGCTTAGAACATTGTAAAGCAAGGAGCAGAAGCTCTGCTTCGGAGTTTTAATCCTGCATATTCTATAAATCAATAGTTTATAGTATATTTTAATACATTCCTTGAAGGCTTCAAGCTTTGATCTTTGGCTTTGTCTTCTCTCTTGAAATTGTGTACAAAGCAATCTTAGAGTAGAATTTGGCACTATTTGTTGCTAGTCTTAGGGAAACGAAGTTATGAAGCCAGAGATAAACATTTTTCTACTGTAAAATGTTGAAAGCAATCGTGCTTATCTCACTCTGTTTGATAAGCAATGCAAATTCAAATGGCTCTCATTTTATCCACGTTTGCTTCAATTTAGAGGATTCTCAATAGCATATGTGTGACAATTGTATATTTAAGAGAACACGATATTTAAATTGACTTGAATACATTTTAAAAATCCATTATCAGCACTGTACCTTTTACTTTAGAATATTAAAAGTCACTTTCATTTCCTTTCCTTTCACAATGAGCTTTTCCTAGTGATAGCCCATCTTTACAATAGTCAGGCAGCCCTGTTCAATAGAACCATGGCCGCACATGACAAACCTCTTTTCTGGACTGGGCAGTGAAAAAGCACACTGAGATAAACTGTCAAAACATTATCTTTGGCATCGTTGTATAGGACCTGACCACTGCACATATTATTTGACAGTCAGATATGAGATTTTGATGGAAAGGTGGATCAGTGCAGAGCAGATCCTGACATACTGCAGAGTGAGCCTGCTTCCTCTCCCACCAAGTTCTTCCTTGCCTCTGCACACATTAAAATTCCATTTGGATATCAGCAAATTCCCCCTCAGCTAAGATCCATCCTAACCTAGACAAGCATGTGTCCTGTGTTTCTAGCAAGGCAACCCGATCACCAAGTGAGATGACCCCAAGCATTTTGACCCATTTGCCTGGATTTCTCTGGTACTTGCACTAAATAATGGAGGTGGGTCTTGCCCCAAGCTCCTTGATGGAATATGCCTCTTCCACCTGTGGATTTGGCCTTCTTACCCAACTTTAAGGAAAGTTTAAGCATATACTGGGATGACTTCTTGCAGGGTTTTTTTTTCTGTGGGAGTACTTTTTATAACTACACATATTATTCTTTTCTAGTTTTCCTCACTAAGAAAAAAGAGGGTGTTAGCATTTTTAAAGGCTGTCTCTCTGCATTTTATTATATAAATCAGCTTTCTTGCTCGAGTCAAATGTCACCCCTTCAGCTGCATAACAATACTTTTCAGCCTAATATTAAAAGCTGGCTTCATTTTACTTTGTAATATAAAGCTTCACTTTGGCATTAATATCAAAAGGCAGCTGCCCACATAATAGGTTTCCTTTTAAGCAATATGGGAAAACACACATTTATCAAACAATTTTCAGTATGGAGACCACGGTTTTGATTGCATCAAAAACCTTAGCCAATCAGGCTGTTTCTTATAAAGGATGCCGGATCCGTGCATCTGACAGGATATTGAATATCCAATGAGTTTATTCCTGCAAACATATTTATAGAATGCTTTATAATGTGTAGAGGAGGGGGGGAATGTGGGGTTTTTTTCTATGTGTATATATTTTCTAAGCCAATGTAAAAAAGCCCATGTCAAAACTGAGAAATACTTTTGTAAAGAAAATAGCATATTTTCCTGGGTATTCTAACATGATGAATGGCAAAAGCAAAATTGAATTTGTCTCACTGTTTGTGCCACATACTGTGTAGACTTTATGTCAGTGATGACGCTAGAAGTTTTCTCTTTTGCTTTTTATGAATTATTCTAGTAAAATCTTTGTCACTTGTACATAGCTGAGCCTAGGTCCAGCCTGGACATGAACTATTCTGCTGGGGCTGACGTGAGTTTTAGCCACTGGGAGCCAAATCTTTCCTGTGTATCTCATGTCACCTTGTACAAACAGCATGAGAATATAGTTTGGTTTGTGAAGTTATGCAAAGCTTCCTTCCAGCATGTGTTCATATATTTTTCTTTTCCTTTCTCTAATATATCATTCCAAAACATACACTGCAGTCCCTTAGCTTATGATTCTTGAGAGCATCATTTTCAAATAATTTATTAAAGTGGAAAAATAATACGGTGGTCAATCCATCTGCATGCCTACTTGCAATTTCTTTTTTCCTATTGCATTTGACGTTTAACTGCAAATACTGAGATGAAATTGACCCAGAGAAGTCTTGCCAAACTAATCCACAAGCAAAAGCCATAGTCAGTTCCATCTGTCACTATGATCAATAAGGAAACCAATGCCTTAATTTCTCAGGTGATTTTCCTCTCATCCTGATGAACTTGCCAGTCAAACTCAGGAGACAAGCAAGAGAAGTGTATTCCAAAGAAGGAGCCGCAGTAGCTGAAGGCCTTTGCTGCTACTGCTTCTCCCTGACTCTTTTCTTCTTTGTTCTTCCCTCTTCCTCTTCCTCTTCTCCTTCTTTTCTTCTGTGTTTTCTAAGATCTCTAACTCTTGGAAATCTCCAGTCTATGGCAAACCACCCACACGTCACTTAAAAGCCACAAGTGGCTACGCCAGGCTATGAGTTTCAAACCTCTCATAGCTTTCGGTTTCATTGTGGTTTTTATAACTTTTTAACCTCAGCCTCTCTGACATACAAGTCTCATGATCCTCTTTCACATCACAAAATGATATTCTAGAACTATTTGTGTATAGATTACTGTGTGTGATAGAGGCTAAAAATATGACAGGCGTTTCCAGTGTGCCCTGCCATCCGTTTCTGGCATTTTTCACTGAAAGAGTACACACATACACATGTGTGTGTAAAGACACACACAATTCTCAATGGAGCTCAGAAGGCACAGAACTGAGAACAGCTCACTTCTCAGAAATTCCTGAGAGCTAGAAGTGTACCCTCCCCTATGATCAGAGACTCAATCAGCCTCCAGTGGAAACAACAACAAAAAAGTGGCTGCAGTTTAAGAGACAGCCTGATGTAATTTATCCAGCCCCTTGGGGAGGATGTTCCTGCTTAATTAAGAGCACAGCCACCTGCTTGGTGTACTGGAGTCTTAACAATTCACTTGAGTGGGTCCATCGTGGATTAGGGTACCAGCTTTTACTGACGTGTGGAACTGAAACACTAGCCTGCCTATTAAGCTCTAAAGCTGGTTCTTAAACTGTCATAATGCTGGCTGAATTATAGCTGATTGGAATACCGAACACAAGAATGCCTATGGGCTGAATGCAAATCAAATCTGCACGAAACCACACTGCACTAATAGAATAATAAGACAGAATGCTTGAGAGAAATTATTTATACATTGCTTTGCAAAGATCCCAATCATTCATTTTGTTTAGGGTCTCCAGCAACTAGCCTCTCTAAGATGTTTAAGTAAAATGAACTTTAGCTGTTGTATTTACTTTAGAGTGGTATTGGGACACTCTTGCCCAATAAAAAATTCATATTTTATGAAAGAACAGTAGCTCTTTTAATCTTGTACTACATATGTATTAATTCACCGAGGTCAAGCCGTTTATAAAAACAGGTAAAACTTGGCAGTTACAGCTTTTTAAAGACTCAAAACAGGAGCAATTTCTAGACAAATTTCAAAGATTCCTTGAATGTTTGGTTAGCCCCAGGTGGATACAGTTTATTATGAAAAGAAAATTAAAAATTCTAACTACACTTGATCTTAGCCAAAAGGCCGAGAAGCGATAAAGATTCTAACTACTGACAGTGTAGAGAAATTATACATTTACTAAAGTACTAATCAGATCTTCTGACCCTGAAGTTAAAGGCACAAGCAAACAGGCTTAAACCAGACTTGCATTTGTTTTACATGATTTAACTGTTCCACATTTTTCTTTCTGCTCTTTATTACTATTTGGGTTCTCTGTATCAGTGCCAACAGTTAGTAATGCCAGTAGCTAATTGTATAGTAGACCTAAGATTAAAATGTTCAACATTCTTTAGATATTAGAAAATTGAAAATATTTTAATCAAGTGGTAAAATTCCTCACCTTTAAATTCTAAAATATGTGTAGTTGTTCTCTTTGTGTAGTTGTTCATTACCTTTAAAAGTTTCAAGCCCTTTCACATTAAAGGTACTGTGGATGTTCAGAATGATGTTTCTTTTTTAATGTTTTGTTTAATCACCCATATGTTGGTAAGAATATTTATATGGTAAGTATAATTAATATGTATTTGTTTAAACATTAAAAAAAATACTTTGTCTTAATCAAGCAGTTCAACATAAGGAATGTCATCAGTTACATATTTTTATGCAGGGTCTTTTTTGCTTTTCATTATTTTTCATGAAAATTAATAAATGGATTTTTTTTTTTTTTTACTATATTGCAAGCTTCAGAAAAACAGAAAAAAAAAAGCAAAAGTCTCTAGGTACATCCATGTTGCTGCAAATCGCATTATTTTGTTCTTTTTTATATTCTCATACTGAGTAAAGTAAGTCAGACAGAGAAAGAGAAATACATATGATATTGCTTATATGTGGAATCTAAAAAAAATCTACAAATGAACTTATCTACAAAACTGAAATAGAATTACAGATGTAGAAAATAAATGTATGGTTACCAGGGGGTAAGGAGAGGAAGGGATACATTGGAAGATTGAGATTGACACATACTGTATATAAAACAGATAACTAATAAGGGCCTACTGTATAGTACAGGGAACTCTATTCAATACTCTGTAATGGCCTATATGGGAAAAGAATCTAAAAAAGAGTGGATATGTGTATTTGTATAACAGATTCACTTTGCTGTACACCTGAAACTAACCCAACATTGCAAATCAATTATACCCCAATAAAAAAATTTTTTAAAAGACTAAAAAAGTAAATAAAGCAAGTTTGCTCCCCAACTCATCCACAGAGATAACTTTTATCAAATTTGTAAATATCCAAGACTTGTTTGACTATACATGTATAGTATACATACATATATTAAGTGTGTTTTTGTATTTTCTACTTATATCTTTATAAATTTTTCATATGAATAAAATAAAATTCTAAACATTTGTCCGTAACTGATTTTTTTTTTTTTTTTTTTTTTGTGGTACGCGGGCCTCTCACTGCCGTGGCCTCTCCCGTTGCGGAGCACAGGCTCGGGACGGGCAGGCTCAGCGGCCATGGCTCACGGGCCCAGCCACTCCGCGGCACGTGGGATCTTCCCGGACCGGGGCACGAACCCGTGTCCCCTGCATCGGCAGGTGGACTCTCAACCGCTGTGCCACCAGGGAAGCCCCGTAACTGATTTTATTTCACAAAGCATTGTTTTTAGAGATCTTTCCATGCTAGTTCATATAGATTTACTAATTTTTTTAAGTGCTGCTGAGTTTTTAATAGGGTAGATGAGTCATAATTTAAACATCCTTATGTTGATGGAGATTTAGGTTGTTGTCAACATTACTTCTTTATGTTGCAATTAAAATACATGCAAATACAAGTATATCACCTGTATTAGATACCTAGGAGTAGGACAGCTGTGTCCAAGGGTCTTCACTGTTCCTCCTGCCTGGTGAACTTTACCCTTTATGTAGCTCTGCAACTTGCTTTCTCACTCAACTAAACCTTCTGAATCTTTCTTCACTTTCTTTCTATAATAAGACTACCACTCCTTCTTTATCACTTACTTAGTTTTCCTTATTTCACTTACAACCATCTGATCTATAATACATTTATTTGTTTATTTATTGTCTGGATTTATCTGTTTTGTTCTCTGTTATATCTCTGGTACCCAGATCAGTGCTACTTAGTGCTTAATGTTTGTTGAATAAATGGGAAAAATGAGTGAGCAAATAATAATAATAATATAATAATAAATAATAATAGTCATATAATTTTATGTCTACAAACTACTTATCTTGGTATTAGGTTTTCCATCTTGAAAGCATAACAACTTGAAAAATCAAAATGTAAAAGTTGCCTTCTTTTTATCATGCTTAAAGCTTTTAGTAAAGGTTTTTTGTTTAAAATATATACATGCTAGGGAAAACATAGCCTTTGTCTCTGTAAGAAGAAGCATGCAATCATGTATGAACCCCACAGAATGAGAAATGAGTGGTTACAGAGGTTCTGTGATCACCCAAAATGTAAAAACACTTAATGTTTAATGCAAGGCAATTTGTCTACTTTTTATATCGCTATGGAATGGAGTAATCTACTAGGATGTCTTTTGCACACTTGGTGCTAGAACAGGAGTCTTATTGACTAGTGCTAATATTGTGACATAAAGATTTCCTTCCCGTGTTCCCCAGAATCTCTGTGCTGAGAAATTTCCTTCCATTTACCACCATGCCTTTCCTTTTCTCTTTTAGTTTGTGTTGCCGAGTCTTCAGGTAGAATAATTTTGCACACTAGATGACATACCATTTATAACCAAATAGAAAATAAGAATTTAGAACACTGTTGTCAACCTGCCTTCACTTTCCTTTGAATTTTATCTATTTAGTACTCCAGAGTGGAAAGTTTGGAGGATTTAATTCTCAACAGCTAATATTCTTTTTCTGATCATGTTTAATACTTTAACTCCCTAAATATAATTTTGTGAACTGAACAATGAATCAACCCAAAGGTGCTTCAAATAAAAGGAATTCAGCAATGTCAACACATTAAATGTCAAAGGACATAAAATTATAGAGTAAAACTAGCTTAAGAGAAGCAAAAGTAAATCTAGGATTGATTCCTGAGGTAGGATTTATTATCTTGTATCGTAAATCTATAAAAAGATTTAAATTTTCAAAAAAATAAGTAAAATTATTAATGTTCATATTAAATATGCACTCATTCATATACTCAGCATCTGAAAGAAGCCAGATAAAAACTAATGGAAGCTATGGTTAAAGCAGCTGATGGGATTTTAAGTATTTTGGTCTCTCCATGTTTAGTCTCTAATACATTGTGGTTTTCACTGGCATCACTGTAAGAAATTATAAATGACAAACTTTAGGCAGTGATTAGTGTGGCTAGAGATACTAGGGTTATATAAATCTTCAACTTCTACAGTTAGAAAACATTCTAATAATTAAATGAGTGATAAATCATCATACCTTAGAACACACACAAAAAATGCTGTGTATTCCAAATGCTTAGGTTGTCACTAGCTAGTAGGGAAAAAACATTAGTGCCAACTTCATGCATATTAAACAGATACATGCCATGTGGCCCAAAAAAGAGAAAATTGGTTGGAATGTAAAAGTAACTTTTTTAAAGGCTTCTCATGAATGTCTGCACTTCCTTTTAATCTCTTTGGCATTTTGTAGTTGGCACTTTCCTTTGGGCTTTAAAAAAAAAAATCGAATGCTTTCCTCTGAATAAAAATGAATCACCAACTTATTTCCATGTTTACCAAGAGTAGCTCAAAAGTTATTGGCGTTTGTCTTGATGCCAGTCATTTCAAAGGATTTTTGTCTCTTGTGAAAATCATTATGTTGTAAGATGTGAATTTTTTTTGTTACATTTACAATCAAAGATGTTAATTGGTTGCTCAGTCCTCTCCATAATACTTTTATACATTTTATGACACCCTGCTCTTGAGTTGGAGAAAAAATGAAACTTCATATTCCGAGTCAGGCGAAAAAAGAGACTCAAGTCAAAAAAAACTATTCCTAACCTCTTTGGAATTGAGCCATTTTTCTGGAGTCAAAGGTCCAGGCCATTCTGAAGATCACCTTTAAACTGGATCCTGAGACAAATTTTTGTCATTGCAAAGATCATACTAATGTAGGAACTTACAAATCTTAAGTCAAACTTCTTGGACATAAAACAAACAAAAAACTAATGTGAACATACTTTATTTTACTCACTTATTCAAATTTTCAAATTAAACAATTCACATATTCAACAGATGTTTACGGAGTGCCACCTAAGTGGTCAGCCTTGTGCCAAATTCCTGGGGAGGTGGTGGTGAGCAATAACAGACAAAATTCCTTCTCTTGTGCCTTAAGACTCATACATAATAATTTTCAAACAGAGGGGGAATCATTCCACAAGAAGGACGTTTTCTCCTCTGCCAGTACTGGAGGAAGTTATGAAACAGTCTGTGTTTGTTACAGAAACAATTGCTTGACTCCGTCTAGGTAGATCTTAAAAAGTGGAGAGAAGTCTGCTGTTCCCATGTTTATAGAACATTGCCCATCACAGATGACTACAGAGGCTCAGGGTAAATTTTGTGATACTTCTCAGTTTGAGATTGACAAGTTTGTGCTAGACTAAGAGTGGCTGAGGCAGGCCACTGGCAGCGGAGTTTCTTTCTTCCCCCTAGAACTGCAGTTCAGTTGCTAGAAAGCTCTGGTCACAGCACTGCCAGTTAATTCAAGATGGGAAATAATTAGAAAAATATGAAAAAAATCTCAAGGTGTACTCAAGGTTGTATTGACAAGCAAGCAGGCATCAGATGAAAAGATGTAATTCTTTTAACTGTAAGAGAATAAGAATGTTGGTAGGATGATAGAAGGAGAGATTTCAGATGAAAATAAAATTCTAACTCAACCAAGGTGGAAAGAGAAATACTGTCTTTTAATTTACAAACAAAGAGTTTGGGTATTTTGGATGGTAAATAAGTAATAAAGTTATTTTACGATATGTAAAGTAATCTGAGATAAAATAGGAGAGATCCACATCTTTCTATGTCTTTTTGTATTCATTTTCATGATTAAAGTGTAAATCAATTGAGGATCAAAGCACCCAAATTAATCTCTGAATACATCATGTTCATCTGAGGTTGTAGTTTTCTCCTTTGAGGAAGGTAGAAGTGGCCTCACAGACAGGGGAACAAAAAGCAGGGTTTAGAAAAAGGCTGAAGAGGAACCATTTAATTCTCACCATACTAGGCTTTCCCAGGAATGATTATGAGCTTCTTACGAGTGTGACATTGAAAATCTGTAATTTTTATAGTACATAGTGGGAAAAAACGTAAGCTGGAAAATGTTGCTTTAAAAACGTGTTTAAAAACAGTGTTCTGACACTTTATTACACAATGAGCTCTTACATTAAGTATTTATGGCAGCTACAAATTCACTGTCGGTTTTGATGCAGTAATAAAAAGCACCAAAATGGGTCCAACTGACATTTTACAGCCAGAAAAAAGGGTTGAAAATTTAAACTTACCTGTATCTACTACATGTTACATATTAGTTACATTATCTATAACAAGATTACATGTTTCCCATCCCACAGATATTTCTAACAGTAAATTATTAGTAAATTCGGTATTTCACCCACTTTGGAGGACAAAGAACATGAATTTGTATGGTCAAACAAATTAGTAGGGACTTCAGTGTTTATTTTTGACCACTGAGTACATACACAGTTCATCCAGAATCCATGCTTGCCCAAAGGAACAGACCAATCTCATTTATACTCTTCTCTGAAGTTCCAACCAGTCCCTAGTCGTTTTGTACCCATCAAGGATATTGAGTCAGAAATTCTCTCAGGTGTTCTGTACATTTTCTTCTTGGCATTGGCCAAAATATTGAGAATGTCTTTGATGCTCTCAATTAGCCTACAGAATCACAAACATGTATTTGGGTCCAAACTTCCAACTACTCAAATTCTCCCACTACTACCACCACAACTGTGGCTCTTTATCAATATCAGATCAGGATGTTGGCTGAGTGATTATTTTGCCTAGAGCTTATCCAAAACAAATGGCGGTCTGTAAGTTGCTGGTTTGAAACCTTAAGAGAGTGGGTATTTGAAAACAGCTGTTCTATATAATTCTGGCAGTTCATGTACAAGGTTTTCTAGGTGTGGTTAAATCTCAAAAGATACAGAGTTAACTAGGTAGCTAGCTAGCTAGCATTTTCAGTGGGAGTGAACAATTGGAGGCTTTAGTTAGTTCATGAGTTTGTCTATGGAAAAAGAACTTGAATGATTTTCCCAAGCCAATATTTTGTGAAATTGACACTGCCAAAAGGCTTATGACTTGGACATAGCATATTCCAGTTTTTCAGCGTTGCATCAGAAACCAACATGTGCTCTTCCCCAAGGGCTGGTAGCATTTGCCTGAATGCCACATTCATCAATTTGAATGTTGGACAGACATTTTGGGGTTGAGTTATATAAAGATATTTACCAGCCAATCTATTCTCAATATTGTGGACAAATTGAGTTCAGGCCATCAGTGATCAACAAATTTAGATTATTAAAAATGTAATGGATCAAAAAGAATGAAATAAAAAATATTTTATCGGGTTTTATTCTTTTTTAGGTTTTTAACATACACCACTTCATTTGATTTATGTCTATGCTCTTTGACAGCACAGGTAACATTTAGATATATAACAACGTATATCTAGAATCAGAAATCTTTAATTCTTTAAAACATGTTTTACAATGACATCATGTCAGTGTCATTAAAATTCTTCATTTAAAATCCTGGGATTTTACTAAAGTTCCTTTTGTTTCTTTTTGAGGCTACTTTGGATTTCTTAAATCACACGGTCCATAATGCTGTCTTGCACATACAGTGTTGGTGCCATCCCTGAAAATATTGTGTGTGTAGTTGACGGCCTGTAACATATGACTCTCTTTCTAGCTCAAAGATATCTCACTGGGTCCCATTTTATATACACATATAATATTATATATATATATATATATTGCAATATACTTATATTCATTTCATAATCTCATAAAGGCAAGGCAGCTGCTCACTTTCATGTACAAACATGAGAAGCACTGGGTTGAAATTTTAAAAGATATTTGGATTTTTTTTATTACTTTTAAAATTGAACAAAAGTTGTCATAATAAAAAAGGAAAAACCTCTACTCCATTGTTACTGTTACCAGCTTTTTAAAAATTAATTAATTATTTTTGGCCACACTGTGTGGCATGTGGGATCTTAGTTCCCCGACCAGGGATGGAACCCATGTACCCTGCAGTGGAAGAACAGAGTCTGAACCACTGGACTGCCAGGGAAGTCCCTGTTACCAGCTTTTACTAATTACAAGTGTTATTAATACTCTTGCAACAAATTCAAACAATATAGGAATGTATCACATACATTATAAACGGTCTGTTGTGACCCTTGCCAACCCTGCTCTTAACTCCTAAGAGTTTGGCATTATTCTCCCCATACCTTTTCTTATACCTATTTAAATGTGTATATTATTTTAATGAGGTTATACAACTTGCTTTTCAAAATTAACAATATAACTTAGACTTCAAGTTTAGAAAGGTAATCTCTCCCTGCCTCAAAGACCATTTTAAAGACTCTTATATTTTATTTTATGATTTTATTTTCTTCAGTTAGATTTTTCAGTCCACCTATAGCTTGGGGAAGTTGTATTGTACTGGTATGACAATTTTATTGTTATTTCAAAGTATTTAGCCAGTAGTCTATAACTCTTTGACTCTGAGTTTCAAGGAAAATCAAAATGCTATAGTGGAGAAAAGGGCAAAGGTTTATGAAAGCAATCTTAAACTAGACCAACAACAAAGCTAGGTAGATCGGTTGGTTGTTTTAAACAGGAATCTAGTAGGAGATGAAGTTCAAAAATATCTACTGAGAATTCTTAGGAGAGTTCTCAAATTACATTCAGAAAGCTATCAAAACATATATTCTGTCAGCACAGGAAGTATCTGATTCCATTAATGCTTTAAAAAGTCAGTGTACTGGAAAGAGAGGGACAGGGTATCAGGGTGGGTGTGTGTAGGGCTAGGAAAGAGAGAAGGGAAGAGAAACAGTTAAAAATATGACCTGTTTTCATGCAGATTTAAACTCATAGGGTTTTGTTTTTAAGTCATCAATAAAAATATTTTCCAGATAAGAATGGAAAATAACGTTAGATTCATTGAAATGTTAAATCAACTAATTCAAGCCTCTAAATCGGGATGTTTATTTAAAAATGCTTGCAACTGATTTGGTGGCAGTATGATGATAACAGGAATCAAAATTAAACACCAGTCAACATTCAATTGAGGAATTTAATACATTAACATTGAAAGTAATATTGATACTAAATATTGATAATAAATTTAAAATTAAATTCAGTAATTTAATTGCAGTAATTTTTAAAATTATAAAGTTATTTTTGAATAATAAAAAGAAAATTGGCATGTGATCAGGTACCCCAAAAAAGGAGAAGAGTAAATTGAGTAAAGAGTTGCAGCCTGTGCTGCCTTTTCAGAAGATTCCTCCCTATATTTCAAAATAATAGTCTCTTCTATTATTATAGACCTGTGGTTCTTAACTTAGGGTCTATGGAACCTCTAGCTATGGATGGGAGGTCCACAAATCTCCTGAAATGATAAGCAAAATTCCGTACTTCTTGTGATGGCAGTATGTAAAGTGTGCATTCTTCTCATATAAATAATTTGTGGCTTTCATCACAATCACAAAGGAATTCATGGCCCCCAAAGGTTAGCAATCAGTGATATAGACCTCAGGGTATACAAGACACTTTCACAGTTATTAGCTAGTTTGATTCTTACAATACAGGAGCAGACCTGGCACTGAGCCCAGGATACTTATGTTTCCTTGTCTCTGTGGTCCAGAGAAAAGTGGCCTAGTGAAACTATTCTCACTAAATGACGGTTACTAAATGTATAGGCTTCTCCTATAGTATTTGCATTTGACACTGAAGGAAAAAGATATGAAGATGCTTTATAGATCCTTGGATGAGGACAAATGCTTTTTGTGGGGAGGATTGGGTGGGAGCCTTCCCACTTTTTTTTACGTGTTATACATTAGGTAAACCCACTACCAGTGAGTGAAGAAGTAAGTATCTCATAAGTGGTAAACATTTCACTTTAATGGGGTCACTTGAGGGGAAAAAAAGCTTCCTTTGGATAGTGAAAGCTGCATGCATTTATTTGAACCCCAACATTTGAATGCCAAGGTATTTGAGACAGGAGAGTTATTACCCTGAAACTCAAGTTGAGCTACTTTTCTCCAAATTAGTGATTCAATCACACAAGGGGGAGAACCACCCCCCCACACACACACACACACAAAGGAAATTCCACCTTTATAAGCATCCATTCTTTCACAGAAGAGTGATTTTTATTCACTTCCTGTCCTGAAACACATAGACAGCCCGTCATCTGAACTTTGGTCAAGGTAAAGCAGAATAAATAGAAATTAGAATATTTTAAAACCTCTACATTTCAGCTGTTCAGAACTTTGACCCTCTGCCTATCCACTCATTTCTAGTGCCCCAATTTAAGCACTTTTCCTTTATGGTGCCACTTTAAAGTTTTAACCCATATTAATCTCCTTCTTCAGTATCATAAAACATGTGCCAGATCATTGTGATAAGTATGTACTTTTTATGTTTACTTATATTTTTTATATTATTATAATTATTGAAGTTTCTTTAGAAGAGAAAAAATGTCTTGTATAATATATAGCATTGTGATTAAGAACACCTACTCTGGAGCCTGACAGCTTGAGTTTGATTTCCATCTGTGCCACTTTTCACAATGTAATTTTGAGCAACTTACTTAATGTTTTTGAGACTCAGTTTTCTCATCTATAAAATGGGGATAATGTAAAAAACTATCTATACCATGAGATAGTTGTGATGATTAAATGAGTTAATATAGGTAAAAACATAGACCAGTGAATAACCTAACCTATATACAGGCATACCTCTTTTTATTGCTCTTCACTTCATTGCACTTTGCAGATATTGTTTTTTTCTACAAATTGAAGGTTTATGGCAACCCTGAGTCAAGCATTCTATCAACACCATTTTTCCGGTAGCATTTGCTTACTTCATGTCTCTGTGTCACATTTGGAAATTTTCACAGTATTTCAAACTTTTTCATCATTATTATATTTGTTATAAGTATAAAACTTTAACAGGTGAGGAGTTGCTTCTTATAGATGAGGAAAGAAAGTGGTTTCTTGAGATGGAATCTACTGGTGAAGGTGCTGTGAAGATTGTTGAAATGACAACAAAGGATTTAGAACTTTACATAAACTTAGTAGATAAAGCACCAGCAGGGTATGAGAGTACTGACTTCAATTTTGAAAGAAGATCTCTAAGTAAAATGCTGTCAGATCGCTTTGCATGCTACAGAGAAATTGTTCATGAAAGGAAGAGTCAAGCAATGTGACAAACTTCACTGTTGTCTTATTTTAAGAAATTGTTACAGCCACCCCAGCCTTAGCAACCACAACCCTGATTAATCAGCAGTCACCAATATCAAGGCAAGACAAAATTAATATTCATTTGCTATGTATACTATGCTGGTGCTACAGCACCAGCAAAAAAGATTGCAACTCACTGAAGGTTCAGATGATTGTTAACATTTTTTAGCAAGAAATTATTTCTTAGTTAAAGTAGGTACATTTGTTTTAGATACAACATTATTGCACACTTAGCAGACTACAGTATAGTTAAAGTAGGTACATTTGTTTTAGATACAACATTATTACACACTTAACAGACTACAGTATATTGTAGCATAACTTTCACATGCATGGGAAAAACCCCCAAATTTCTGTGACTTGCTTTATTGCAATATTTGCTTTGTTGCTATAGTCTGGAACTTAACTGCAATATTTCTGAGATATGCCCGTATGCATAAGCTATTTTTGTTGTCATCATCATCATCATCATTATTATTATTGCTATTATTATATACCACTTACACATAGTAGACACTCATGAAGTCTTTGTAGACTGATGAGTCTCAGTTTCTTTATATAATAATTCCTGAACCAAAGAAGACCTTGAGCTTATTAATTCTTGTGATTTTTGAACTTCTTGTTGTCATTGTGTTTATTTGTTGACTATTTTAAGACTACAATTTCCCAAATGAAAAGAAGTATGCCCTTCAGGGCTTCTCAACTTCTCCTAAAGTGATGAAATGTGGATTAAGTATAAATGAGGAGACATAGCCTGAGAGATTTATTTATAAATGATAAAGAGTACATAAAAACGTGAGTCTCCTTGTCTCCACTGCAGTTCTGTTTCTACAGAAGTTAATACTTCACTGTCCATGTAAACGACATACAATATCTGAGCTGTTTGTTATATATTTATGGTAGTAACCTTAATCAAATAGTAAATTAGTGCCTAAGCTAGACATGATATAGTGACGTTATGGAAAAGTTTTGAGAATTGGGAGATAGATTTTTGTGGAGAACACAAGCTTTTGAATCAGGTAGACTTAGGTCTAAAACCTCCATTTACCCTAACTAGGCAGGTCTAGAATCTCATCTACATTATTGGATCTCATTGAGATTTAAGTATAGCAGGTGCTCACAAGTTTCCCACCTATCCCAGAAATTCCTTGATGTCTTCCCATACGTTAGGCCAAAGTAGATTTATGGGATCACAAATTTCAAGAAAAAAAGGAAATGGTATATTTCCTTGTAGAAATCACTTGCCTTCCTAGTCCAAACTTAAACCATACTGCCTAGTATAGTATACATAGCAAATGAATATTAATTTTCTCTGTCCCTTCCTTTTACTCTATCATCCTGGACTAGGAAAATAAAATAAAGCTTGTGCTATAACTCACCTAGGGAATGAGAGAGAGAGAAAGATGGAGAAAGAGGTGTAGATATGGATATATAAATTTCATAGTTGCTACATTAAGTTCCCTTTTGCCATAACAAAATTTCACACACATCCCAGTGTGTACCATATATTATTGTATGATCTTTCTAGTTTTTAGGTGGGCTATATTTTAAACTTATTGAAAGTTTCTAAATAAAAGAAACAATTTTAATGGCTAAAGAGTTAATTTGATAATCTACTTCTTGTTGCATCAGTTATGGAAGTTGGGTTTTATAAGAAATTTGTTTATTTTATCACACTATTCAAATTTATTGACATAAATAATCTTTTTAATGTCTATAGGGTCTATATGATTTTTTTTTCATTCCTGATATTGTCGGTTGTGTTGTCTCTCTTATTTTTAATTAGTCTTATTAGGGGTGACCAATTTTATTAAACATTTCAAAAACCTAAATTTTGTCTTTGTTGAGTTTCTTTTTTTTTAACATCTTTATTAGAGTATAATTGCTTTACAATGATGTGTTAGTTTCTGCTTTATAACAAATTGAATCAGCTATACCTATACATATATCCCCATATTTCCTCCCTCTTGCGTCTCCCTCCCACCCTCCTTATCCCACCACTCTAGGTGGTCACAAAGCACTGAGCTGATCTCCCTATGCTATTCAACTGCTTCCCAATAGCTATTTGTTTTACATGTGGTAGTGTATATATATCCATGCTACTCTCTCACTTCGTCCCAGCTTACCCTTCCCCCTCCCCATGTCCTCAAGTCCATTCTCTACATCTGCATCTTTATTCCTGTCCTGCCCCTAGGTTTCTCAGAAGCCTTTTAAAAAATTTTAAATTCCATATATATATGTTAGCATATGGTATTTGTTTTCCTCTTTCTGACTTACTTCACTCTGTATGACAGACTCTAGGTCCATCCACCTCACTACAAATAACTCAGTTTCATTTCTTTTTATGGCTGAGTAATATTCCATTGTATATATGTGCCACATCTTCTTTATCCATTCATCTGTCAGTGGACACTTAGGTTGCTTCCATGTCCTGGCTATTGTAAACAGAGCTTCAATGAACATTGTGGTACATGACTCTTTTTTTTTTTTTTTAAACATCTTTATTTGAGTAACTGTTTTACAATAGTGTGTTAGTTTCTCCTTTACAACAAAGTGAATCAGTTATACATATACATATGTTCCCATATCTCTTCCCTCTTCCGTCACCCTCCCTCCCACCCTCCCTATCCCACCCCTCTAGGTGGTCACAAAGAACAGAGGTAACTCCCTGTGCTATGAGGGAGCTTCCCACTAGCTATCTAATTTACATTTGGTAGTGTGTATATGTCCCTGCCACTCTCTCACATCATCACAGCTTACCCTTCCCCCTCCCCATATCCTCAAGTCCATGCTCTAGTAGGTCTGTGTTTTATTCCTGTCCTACCTCTAATCTCTTCATGACATTTTTTCCCTTAGATTCCATATATATGTGTTAGCATATGGTATTTGTTTTTCTCCTCCTGACTTACTTCACTCTGTATGACAGACTCCAGGTCTATCCACCTCATTACAAATAACTCAGTTCCATTTCTTTTTATGGCTGAGTAATATTCCATTGTATATAAGTGCCACATCTTCTTTATCCATTCATCTATTGATGGACACTTAGGTTGCTTCCATGTCCTGGCTATTGTAAATAGTGCTGCAATGAATATTGTGGTACATGACTCTTTTTGAATTATGGTTTTCTCAGGGTATATGCCCAGTAATGGGATTGCTGGGTAATATGTTAGTTCTATTTTTAGTTTTTAAGGAACCTCCATACTGTTCTCCATAGTGGCTGTATCAATTTAGATTCCCACCAACAGTGCAAGAGGGTTCCCTCTTTTCCACAGCCTCTCCAGCATTTATTGTTTATACGTTTTTTGATGATGGACATTCTAACTGGTGTGAGGTGATTGTAGTTTTGGTTTGCATGTCTCTAATGATTAGTGATGTTGAACATCCTTTCATGTATTTGTTGACAATCTGTATATCTTCTTTGGAGAAATGTCTGTTTAGGTGTTCTGCCCACTTTTGGATTGCGTGTTTTGTGGGGTTTTTTTGATATTGAGTTGCATGAGCTGCATGTAAATTTTGGATATTAATCCTTTGTCAGTTGCTTCATTTGCAAATATTTTCTCCCATTCCAAGGATTGTCTTTTCGTCTTGTTTATGGTTTCCTTTGCTGTTCAAAAGCTTCTAAGTTTCATTAGGTCCCATTTGTTTATTTTTGTTTTTATTTCCATTTCTCTAGGAGGTGGGTCAAAAAGGATCTTGCTCTGATTTATGTCATACAGTGTTCTGCCTATGTTTTCCTCTAAGAGTTTTATAGTATCTGGCCTTATGTTTAGGTCCTTAATCCATTTTGAGTTAATTTTTGTGTATGGTGTTAGGGAGTGTTCTAATTCCATTCTTTTACATGTAGCTGTCCAGTTTTCCCAGCACCACTTATTGAAGAGGCTATCTTTTCTCCATTGTATATTCCTGCCTCCTTTATCAAAAATAAGGTGACCATATGTGCATGGGTTTATCTGTGAGCTTTCTATCCTGTTCCATTGATCTATATTTCTGTTTTTGTGCCAGTACCTTATTGTCTTGATTACTTTATCTTTGTAGTATAGTCTGAAGTTAGGGAACTTGATTCCTCCAGCTCTGAGTTTTCATTGTCATTTGTTTCTAAGTATTTTAAAATTTCCTCTTTGATTTCTTCAGTGTTCTCTTAGTTATTAAGTAGTGTATTGTTCAGCCTCCATGTGTTTGTATTTTTTACAGAATTTATCCTATAATTGATATCTAGTCTCATAGCATTGTGGTCAGAAAAGATACTTGATATGATTTCAATTTTCTTAGATTTACGAAGGCTTGATCTGTGACCCAAGATACGATCTACCCTGGAGAATGTTCCATGAGCACTTGAGAAGAAAGTATATTCTGTTGTTTTTCAATGGAATGTCCTATAAATATCAATTAAGTCCATCTTGTTTAATGTATCATTTAAAGCTTGTGTTTCCTTATTTATTTTCATTTGGGATGCTCTGTCCATTGGTGAAATTGGGGTGTTAAAAGTCCCCCATTATAATTGTGTTACTGTTGATTTCCCCTTTTAAGGCTGTTAGTATTTGCCTTATATATTGAGGTGCTCCTATGTTGGGTGCATATATATTTACAATTGTTATATCTTCTTCTTGGATCGATCCCTTGATCATTGTGTAGTGTCCTTATTTGTCTCTTGTAATAGTCTTTATTTTAAAGTCATTTTGTCTGATGTGAGAATTGCTACTCCAGCTTTCTTTTGATTTCCATTTTCATGGAATATCTTTTTCCATCCCCTCACTTTCAGTCTTTATGTGTCCCTAGGTCTGAAGTGGGTCTCTTGTAGACAAAATATATATGGGTCTTCTTTTTGTATCCATTCAGCCAGTCTATGTCTTTTGGTTGGAGCATTTAATCCATTTGTGTTTAAGATAGTTATCAATATGTATGTTCCTATTACCATTTTCTTAATTGTTTTGGGTTTGTTATTGTAGGTCTTTTCCTTCTCTTGTGTTTCCTGCCTAGAGAAGTTCCTTTAGCATTTGTTGTAGAGCTGGTTTGGTGGTGCTGAATTCTCTTAGCATTTGTTTGTCTGTAAAGGTTTTCATTTCTCCATCAAATCTGAATGAGATCCTTGCTGGGTAGAGTAATCTTGGTTGTAGATTTTTTCCCTTTCATCATTTTAAATATGTCCTGCCACTCCTTTCTGGCTTGCAGAGTTTCTGCTGAAAGATCAGCTGTTAACCTTATGGGAATTCCCTTGTATGTTATTTGTTGTTTTTCCCTTGCTGCTTTTAATATGTTTTCTTTGTATTTAATTTTTGACAGTTTGATTAATATGTGTCTTGGCCTGTTTCTCCTTGGATTTATCCTGTATTGGACTCTCCATGCTTCCTGACTTGATTGACTATTTCCTTTCCCATATTAGGGAAGTTTTCAACTATAATCTCTTCAAATATTTTCTCAGTCCCTTTCTTTTTCTCTTCTTCTTCTGAGACCCCTATAATTCAAATATTGGTGCTTTTAATGTAGTCCCAGTGGTCTCTGAGACTGTCCTCAATTCTTTTCATTCTGTTTTCTTTATTCTGCTCTGCAGTAGTTATTTCCACTATTTTATCTTCTGGGTATCTTATCTGTTCTTCTGCCTCAGTTATTCTGCTGTTGATTCCTTCCAGACAATTTTTAATTTCATTTATTGTGTTATTCATCATTGTTTGCTCTTTAGTTCTTCTAGGTCCTTGTTAAATGTTTCTTGTATTTTCTCCATTCTATTTCCAAGGTTTTGGATCATCTTTACTATCATTACTCTGAATTCTTTTTTCAGGTAGACTGCCTATTTCCTCTTCATTTGTTTGGTCTGGTGGGTTTTTACCTTGCTCCTTCATCTGCTGTGTATTTCTCTGTCTTCTCATTTTGCTTAACTTACTGTGTTTGGGGTCTCCATTTCACAGGCTGCAGTTCATAGTTACCATTGTTTTTGGTATTTGCCCCCAGTGGCTAATGTTTGTTCAGTGGGTTGTGTAGGCTTCCTGGTGGAGGGGACTAGTGCCTGTGTTCTGGTGGATGAAGCTGGATCTTGTCTTTCTGGTGTGTGGGACCATGTCCAGTGGTGTGTTTTGTGGTGTCTGTGACATTATGATTTTAGGCAGCCTCTCTGATAATGAGTGAGGTTGTGTTCCTTTCTTGCAAGTTGTTTGGCATAGGATGTCCAGCACTGTAGCTTGCTGGTCATTGAGTGGAACTGGGTCTTAGCATTGAGATGGATATCTCTGGGTGAGCTTTCGCCTTTTGATATTACATGGAGCCAGGAGGTCTCTGGTGGACCAATGTCCTGAACTCGGCTGTCCCACCTCAGAGGCACAGGCCTGACACGTGGCAGGAGCATGAAGACCCTGTCAGCAACACGGCTCAGAAGAAAAGGGAGAAGAAAGAAAGGAAGGAAGGAAGATGGAAGGAAGAAAGGAAGGAAGGAGGAGAGAGAAAGAGAAAGGAAGGGAAGGAGGGAGGGCGGGAGGGAGGAAGAGGGAAGAGAGAGAGAGGAGATAGAGAGAGAAAAAGAGAAACAGAAAGTTATTATGATAAAAAAATATTAAAAATTTAAAAGTAATTTAAAAAAGAAAAGAAAGAAGAGAGCAATCAAATCAGAAAAGCAAATCCACCAATGATAGCATGTACTAACAACTATTCTAAAAAAAAACACAAACAAACAAAGAAAAAAAAACGGACATACAGAATCCTAGGACAAATGTTAAAAGAAAAGCTATACAGGTAAAATCACACAAAGAAGCATATACATACACACTCACAAAAAGAGTAAAGGGGAAAAAATATATATCTAGATTTTAAAAGAAAAGAAAGAGAACAACCAAAGCAATCAACAAATCTACCAATGGTAATTAATTTGAAATACTAAACTAAGATAAACATAAGGCCTGAAACAAATTAGATGCAGAAAGTATACCCCAAGTCTACAATTGCTCCCAAAGTCCACCGCCTCAATTTTGGGATGATTCGTTGTCTATTCAGGTATTCCAGAGATGCAGGGTACATCAACTTGATTGTGGAGAATTAATCCACTGCTCCTGAGACTGCTGGGAGAGAGTTCCCTTTCTCTTCTTTGTTCACACAGCTCCCAGGGTTCAGCTTTGGGTTTGGCCCTGCCTCTGCATAAAGGTCGCCTGAGGGCATCTGCTCTTCGCTCAGACAGGAAGGGGTTAAAGTAGCAGCTGATCAGGGGGCTCTGGCTCACTCAGGCTGGGGGGAGGGTCGGGTATGGAATGCAGGGTGAGCCTACAGTGGCAGAGGCCAGAGTGATGTTGCAGCAGCCTGAGGCATGCCGTGTGTTCTCCCAGGGAAGTTGTGCCTTGATTATGGGACCCTGGCAGTGGCAGGCTGCACAGGCTCCCAGGGTGCGGGGTGGTGTGGATAGTGGCCTGTGCTTGCACACAGGCTTCTTGGTGGCTGAAGCAGCAGCCTTAGCATATCATGCCCGTCTCTGATGTCTGCGCTGATAGCCGTGGATCGTGTCCATCTCTGGAGCTCGTTTACGTGGTGTTCTGAATCCCCGCTCCTCGCACACCCTTAAACAATGGTCTGTCGCCTCTTACGCAGGTCCAGACTTTTCCCCAGACTCCCTCCTGGCTAGCTGTGGTGCACTCGCCTCTTTTAGGCTGTGTTCATGCAGCCAACCCTAGTCCTCTCCTTGGGATCTGACCTCTGAACCCTGAGCCTCAGCTCCCAGCCCTCAGCCACCCTGGTGGGTGAGCAGACAAGCCTCTCAGGCTGGTGAGTGCTGGTCAGCACGGATCCTCCATATGGGAATCTCTCTGCTTTGCCCTCTGCACCCCTGTGGCTGCGCTCTCCCCCGTGGCTCTGAAGCTTCCCCCCTCTGCCACCCACAGTCTCCACCCACCAAGGGGCTTCTAGTGTGTGGAAACCTTTCCTCCTTCACGGCTCCCTCCCCAAGGTGCAGGTCCCATCCATATTCTTTTGTCTCTGTTTTTTTTCTTTTTTCACTTGCCCTTCCCAGGTACATGGGGAGTTTCTTGCCTATTGGGAAGTCTGAGGTCTTCTGCCAGTGTTCGGTAGGTGTTCTGTAGGAGTATTTCTACATGTAGATGTATTTCTGATGTATTTGTAGGGAGGAAGGTGATCTCCACGTCTTACTCTTCCACCATCTTGAAGATCTCCTCAGAAGTTGTCTTTTTTGTGACTTATTTCACTTAGCATAATGGTCTCAAGTTTCATCAAGTGATAACATATGGCAGAATTTCCTTCTTTTTGAAGGCTGAATACTATTGCATTATATGCCTATTCCACATTTTCTTTTTCCCCCCAGTTTTATTGAAGTATAATTGACACACAGCACTTTATATTTTTTCCAGATGAGTTATTATTTTTAATTTTATTGAAGTATAGTTGATTTACAATGTTGTGTTAATTTCTGCTGTACAGAAAAGTGACTCAGTTATACATATATATATTCTTTTTCATATTCTTTTCCATAGTTGTTTATTAGAGAATATTGAATATAGTTCCATGTGCTATGCAGCAGGAATTTGTTGTTTATCTATCTCATATATAAGAGTTTAAATCTACTAATCCCAAACTCTTAATCCTCCCCCCATACCCCCATTTAATTCATTTTAAGTTTATTTTTGTATATGTATTAGCAAAACTTCTAATTTCATTCTTTTACATGTATTTGTCCAGTTTTCCCAGTACCACTTATTGAAGAGACTGTCTTTTCTCTATTGTATATTCCTGCTTCCTTTGTCATAGATTAATTGACCATAAGTGTGTGGCTTCTTTTCTGAGCGTTCTATTCTTTTCTTTTGGTCTATATATCTGTTTTTGTGCCAGTACCATACTGTTTTGATGACTGTAGCTTTGTAATATTGTCTGAAGTCAGGGAGTGTGATTTCTCCAGCTCTGTTTTTCTGATTATTTTGGCTATTCAGGGTCTTTTGTGTTTTCATATAAATTTTAAAATTGTTTGTTTTAGTTATGTGAAAAATGCCATTGGTATTTTGATAGGGACTGCATTGAATCTGTAGATTGCCTTGGGTAGTATAGTCATTTTAACAATACTGAGTCTTCCAATTCAAGAATACAGTATTGGGCTTCCCTGGTGGCGCAGTGGTTGAGAATCTGCCTGCCGATGCAGGGGACACGGGTTCGTGCCCCAGTCCGGGAAGATCCCACATGCCGCGGAGCGGCTGGGCCCGTGAGCCATGGCTGCTAAGCCTGCGCGTCCGGAGCCTGTGCTCCACAACGGGAGAGGCCACAACAGTGAGAGGCCCGCGTACCACAAAAAAAAAAACCAAAAAACAAACAAGGAATACAGTATGTCCTTCCATCTGTTTGTATCATCTTTAATTTCTTTCATCAGTGTCTTATAGTTTTCTGCATACAGGCCTCTTGCCTCCTTAGGTAGACTTATTCCTAGGTATTTTATTCTTTTTGATGCAGTGGTAAATGGGATTGTTTCCTTAATTTCTCTTTCTGATAGTTCATTGTTAGTGTATAGAAATGCAACAAATTCCTGTATATTAATCTTGTGTCCTGCAAATTTACTAAATTGATCGATGAGCTCTCATAGTTTTCTGCTGGCATCTTTAGGATTTTCTATGTATAATATCATGTCATCTGCAAATAGTGACAGTTTTACTTCTTCCTTTCCAATTTGGATTCCTTTTATTTCTTTTTCTTCTCTGATTGCTGTGACTAAGACTTCCAAAACTATATGGAATAAAAATGGTCATAGTGGGCATCCTTATTGTATTCCTAATTGTAGAGGATATACTTTCAGATTTTCATCACTGGGTATGATTTTAGCTGTGGTTTTATCATATATGATCCTTATTATGTTGAAGTGTTTCCTCATGGTAATAAGAACATGTGTATTGATAATTACCTTAAATATAAATGGACTAAATGCCTCAACTATAGAGTGGCTAAATGCATACTAAAACAAGACCCATACATATGCTATCTACAAGAGACCCACTTCACACCTAGGGACACAGTCAGACTGAAAGTGAGGGGATGGAAAAAGGTATTCCATGCAAATGGAAATCAGAAGAAATTTGGAGTAGCAATACTTATATCAGACAAAATAGACTTTAGAATAAAGAGTGTTACATGAGACAAAGAAAGATACTACATAAAGATCAGGAGATCAATCCAAGGAGAAGATTATAACAATTATAAATATAGGAGCACCTCAATATATAAGGCAAATATTAACAGACATTAAAGGAGAAATCAACAGTAACATTAGGGGACTTTAACACCCCACTTACATCAATGGACAGATCCTCCAGGCAGAAACTCAGTAAGGAAACACAGGCCTGAAGTGAAACATTAGGCCAAATGGATTTAATTGATATATAGAGAGCATTCCATCCGAAAGCAACAGAATATGTATTCTTTTCAAGTGCACATGGAACATTCTCCAGGATAGATCAAAGGCTAGGCCACAAAATAGGCCTCGGGTAAATTTAAGGAAGTTGAAATCGTATCATGCGTCTTTTCTGACCACACACTATGAGACTAGAAATCAACTACATTAAGAAAACTGCAAAAAACCACAAACCCGTGGAGGCCAAACAATATGCTGCTAAACAACCAATGGATCACTGAAGAAATCAAACAGGAAATTTTAAAAATACCTAGAGACATACGAAAATGAAAATATGACAATCCAAAACCTATGGGACACAGCAAAAGCAGTTCTAAGAGGGAAGTTTATAGATATAGAAGCTTGCCTCAGGAAACAAGAAAAATCTCAAATAAACAACCTAACCTTACTCATAAAGGAAGTAGAGAAAGAAGAACAAACAAAATCCAGAGTTAGTAGGAGGAAACAAATCATAAAGAACAGAGGAGAAATAAATGAGTAAATAGAGACTAAAATATAGTAGAAAAGATCAATGAAAATAAAAGCCGGTTCTTTGAAAAGATAAACAAAATTTATAAACCTTTAGACAGACTCATCAAGAAAAAGAGGGAGAAGGCCCAAACCAATAAAATCAGAAATGAAAAAGGAGAAGTTACAACTGACACCACAGATCATAAGATACTATTACTACTACTCCAACAAAATGGACAACCTAGAATAAATAAACAAGTTCTTAGAAAGCTACAATCTCCCAACACTCAACCAGGAAGAAATAGAAAATATGAACATACCAATAACCAGATTGAAATTGAATCAGTAATTTAAAAACTCCCAACATACAAAAATCCAGGACCAGATACCTTCACAGGTGAATTCTACCAAACATTTAAAGAAGAGTTAACACCTATCTTTCTAAAACTATTCCAAAAAATTGCAGAGGAAGGAACACTTCCAAACTCATTCTGTGAGGCCCTCATCACCCTGATACCAAAACCAGACAAAGATATCACACAAAAAAGAAAATTACAGCCAATATCACTGATGACCATGGATGCAAAAATCCTCAACAAAATACTAGCATATCAAATCCAACAATATATTAAAAGGATCATACACCATGATCAATTGGTATTTATCCAAGGGATGCAAGGATTTTTCAATATCTGCAAATCAATCAGTGTGATACATCACATTAACAAATTGAAGAGCAAAAATCATATGATCATCTCAATAGATGCAGAAAAAGCTTTTGATAAAGTTTAACATCCATTTATGAAAAAAGTCCCTTTTCTTTTAAACTCAGAAATGCCACCAATTACTTAGCAAGAAATGAAGCACCAAGTGAAATGAGATACCTTGATTTCCTAAACTTTTTTGGCTTACTCTTCCTATTATAACAGTCCATTTGGTGAGAGCTTATGCTAACACTGCTAAGCCCATGGATTTCTGTATTTTGTTACACTGGAACTTGATGGAGACAATTTTACATTATAGAATCTACTCCATATTGTGCTTCTTAAATGTTTTCATTGCCTGAAACTCACATCCTATATCTGAGAGAATAGGATCGTTATCTTTAGGTCAAAATTCTGGGTGCTGAAGCAAGAACCAATTTTTAGTTTAATTCAAATTCTATTTTAGGGTTCTGCATGAAATACGCATTGCCTTTGAGGTGTTTATTTCCATTTTATTAAAGAAATGCTGATTGTTAGTTATGAGATGTATTAAATTGAAACAGCTTTATCAAAAAGAATCTCCACTTGTATGATTGTATGATGATACACCAAGATTAGAATTCCAGCTGTGGGGGTTGACAATGATTATATTGCACATGCTTTTCATATTGCAGTTACCTTATTTTGCACATTAAAAAAAAAAGTGTTGGCATGGCATGTTATATTGTAATTATCTTTAACTTTCCATGATATCATAAAATAACCATGACATTATAAAAACATTACTCCTAAATCATCAACATTTGCTTAAGTAATTTCCAATTAGTTGTTGTGCCCATTAGAATACTAGAACTAATCTTCTGAGGGTGGGAATGTGAAAGTTTGGAAGGTCTCTTTCCACTTATTCATACGTTTAATTTGTCCAATTAATCAAATAATAGGTGACATTTGTTCATTCTATAGCCCCCAACGTCTTTTGCCATTATTATTTCATAAGACTTGGCCAACTTTTCAAAGATACTTTAGATAAAATCAGACAGGTAATAATTAGTAAGCTGATCCAGAGATTTGTGAGGAAGCTGCCTAAATCTGTTGAATAATTTTTCCATCTATGATGGCAAAAGGACATTTTGTTGTTGGGAAAGCCATCTCATATTTTGTTACCTCTCTTCCTTTTACTGTAAAGACGGATTTTTTGTTGTTGTTCTGAGAAAATAGTAGAGACCTTCTTCAGGTATTTTCCCAAAGCACAAGGACCTTTCCCTCAGTTTTGCTCACTGTTTATTTAATTATGAACATATTATTGACCAATCTTTTAAGACTGTAGTCCAAACCCATGTATTTATTTGTCCACTGAACCAGAATAAAAAAATTTGAAAAAGATATGAAGAACCATTTGTCTTTAAGCAGTAAACTTTTTCTTTGATGTTAGTATGTATTAAAAATATAAAGTAGAAGCTAGGAAGTACTTGAAGTATTCATGGAAATACTCATTTTTAAACTCCTTAAAGCACTTTAGGAGCATCTACTTACCTACAAATAATTGATATGCTAATTAAAAACCTTTCTTGTCTGGTTTCTTTTCTCTTTTCTCAACACTAAAACCTCATTAGTAAAATTCTACTACAGGTTTTGATGTTATTACAGCTTCAGAAAACCCAAACCAAATGTCATGTGTCTTTTTCAAAAGAAACACAGCACGTCTCATAGTGAACTGGACTCCTTCTGGTTTTCTGTGATTTCTGTGATGGAATTTTTATTTATGTCAAGAGGAAGGTCAGGAAAAAATGATTTTGCTGCACAGTCATACTTATGTGCAAAAAATATTTACCTGTCTATTGATCCTTTGATCCAGCCCCTAAAAAAGGAACTTAAAACTGTAGAATTGTGATATTTTAGAATTAGGAAGGTCCTCAGAGATAATCAAGCCCATCCCATTTGTTTTAAATTTATTTATTTATTTTTGCCTGTGTTGGGTTTTCATTGCTGAGGGCGGGCTTTCTTTAGTTGAGGTGAGCAGGGCTACTCTTCGTTGCAGTGTGCAGGCTTCTCAGTGAGGTGGCTTCTCTTGTTGCAGAGCATGGGCCCTAGGCTCACAGGCTTCAGTAGCTGTGGCTCGCAGGCTTTAGAGCACAGGCTCAGTAGTTGTGGAGCACAGGCTTAGTTGCTCCGCGGCATGTGGGATCTTCCTGGACCAGGACTCGAACCCATGTCCCCTGCATTGGCAGGCAGATTTGTAACCACTGTGCCATCAGGGAAGCCCTCTACCCTCATTTGTTTTAGACTAGATTTGATCTAGAGGAAATTGAACCCTAGAGAAATTAAGTAACCTGCTAAAAGCTACACGTATTATTAATGGCAGACTTTAGAAGAGCCATTGAATCTTCTACTGCAACACCCAGTCCAGAATTCTGTCTACTACTATTTAAATGTTTTTCTTTATCCACTTTTAACTTTGCTTTGATTTTATTTCTATTAGCTAAATTTTCAAACCAATTGGTTGTGTTGTTTAGTAGGAGATAGATGTGTATCTCTCTGTAAAACATTTTTAAAACCAATTTTTAAGACTAGTTTAAAAAATATTCTTAGATTGTGCATATGGAATACAAAGGAAGGTAAAATAACATTCAGGATTAAAATCTATATATTTTTAGCAATATAATGCTTACATTAGATGAGTTAAAGCAATGAATTTGAGTTATTTGAAACACCCAAATTCATTTTACTTAGATACCACCCTTCTAAAGTTGCAGGATTTTAGCTGCATAGTAAAGTTCTCTGAGTTATTTTATCTCATTTTTCTTTTCTTATTCCATTTTGCAAAAGCACAGTTTATTATTATTATTCTGACTGTAAAATTGATCCCTATTTTCTGGCTTGGAAAATATCTCACAATTATTTAGGACCTACTTTGTGTCAGACATTGTTTAAGTTTTTTCCCAAAATATTCTCATTTAGAATACCCGAGACCCGGGGCTTCCCTGGTGGCGCCGTGGTTGAGAGTCCGCCTGCCGATGCAGGACACTGCCGAAGCCGTGTCCCCGTCTGGGAGGATCCCACATGCCGCGGAGCGGCTGGGCCCATGAGCCATGGCTGCTGAGCTTGAGCGTCCAGAGCCTGTGCTCCGCAACGGGAGAGGCCACGAAAGTGAGAGGCCCGCGTACCGCAAAACAACAACAACAAAAAGAATATGCTAGACCCCCATGAAGTAGGTTTTGCTATAATCATTAGTCAGAAGGGAAATCTTAGGCTTAGAGAAGTAAAGTGTCTTATCCAGTTTAACAAAGCTAGTAGGAGTTAAAGCAGAGATTCAAACCTAGAAAGTCTAACAATAGAACCCCTGATATGTGTAAAATGCAATCTTATATAAAATCCTCAAAGCCAATTTTTTCTCAAGAGAAGTCATAACAGTAAATGACACTCCTTTATTCCGTTTTTCGTATTTTTTGCATCGTAGAACCGCACAATAATCAGTAGGTCATTCAAAATGTTTGAACAAAGATGAAAGTCATCTTTCAAAGATATATACAGTGTTGAATAGTATGGATATGACTTCTAAGATTCTATGAATTTTAGGTTCTTTGTGAAATGAATTTCACTAGGATACAGTGTAGAAAATATTTCTTACAGTGTTTTTAGTTAGAACCATTTCTGAATCACCAATAAAAATTTTAAATTGAAGTTCTTGTTGTTCAAATTGTGTTTCAAAAGCACGTATTTCTCTCTCAGTGTCTCCCTTTTGTTTAGCTTTTATTGATTGCAGCATGGCAGAATAGTTATAAGAATGCCGTTATTTGGAAACCAGACAACAAATTATTGGTGTCTTTGGATGCCTTATAAGGAAAACATATATTATTAGTACTATTTAACCTGGGTTCTCCCCATCTCCCAAAGCAGAAATTGAGGCAAAGGTTTATGTGTAGGTAGGTTATTTGGAAAGAAGACAGGAGTGCAGGATAGAGTAGTAGAATGCAGAAAGAAACAAACAAAAATACTAGGATGCTTATCAAGTTGACCAGAGAACTCAGTGGCTCAGATATTTAATCTCCCATATGACCTTCTGGAGAGCCATAAGAGATGCTTCTCAGAACTATCCACCTGGGGCAGGAAAGAGGGAACATTTGTTCACCTATATTTGTCGTGCACTGTCAAGTTCCCTGCACTTTCAGTTTGCACAAGTGTGAACACTGAGATGGTCCCCATGGGCACCACACTTTGAGTTCAGAGAAGCACCAGAACAAGAAGCAAGAGGAATACCAATGTGAGCTCAGGGCGAAGGCCCTTCTGGTTGCATCTGCATGAAGCTGGCCAAAGCCTGCTCAGCTGGTCACTGTGGTGCAAGAGACAGGTTCATGAGGATTTGCAGTGGAATATGAGAGGTCCATTTTAAGGGCTTATTAAACCTTCCAGTTTTATTCTTCATCCCATTTTTCTGATGGAACAGCACATGCAACACAGCAGGAAGAAAACTTACAATTTTAGAATAACAGGTACCCTGTTACTTACCTAAACTGAGAACTAACTGGTCACGTGGTAAAATTAGTTAGGAATGTAGTGGGGAAAGGAAGACAGTCTTGTGGACTCACAGGATTGTAGAGATAGAAGAGATCATGAAATGTCACTTAATCCATATGCTACCCTGAAGTGTTAATTCACAACATATTTTATTATTTTCACATTTAAATGTAGTCATTTGCCGTAATAAATTTTCAGAGCACAGTTTTACTTACTTTCTTGGATAGGGTATCAGTGCTGGCTGTTGGAGACACAGAATGAATTCAGAAAGTTTTTCTTGTGTCTACTAAAGGTAATTTAGCAACTCTGGGCTCATCAAATTCTTACTTATGGATAAGCTTATTTAATGACTAAGAACTCAATAAATAGGAAGCAGGCATACATGAACAAGAACATTACATACACATTTTCCAACAAAAAGTTTCCATGATCTTTAGTTTAAATATGGTAAATATGTAAATATGGTTTACCATGGAGCTCATGGTAAACCTTTTGGTTTTTAAACCTTGATCTCTGGAACTAAATGAAATCAATATCTCCACATGTACTTTTGATAGGTTATAAACATTTCATCTGAAATCTCTTCCAGAAATCTTTTACTACCTCCTCTTTGGCCCATGCTTTTAGAAAATTTTGTTTGTAATCTATGAGTACCAATTCAAACTATATCTAACAAATCAAAGACAGACAGACAGATAGACATGTAAACCATCATATGTATATTAGCTGCCCTATAAAACATTCATGGAATGTGCAGCTTTAGTTATGGCTAGATCCAAACATTCAATTTATTTAATTAGGATTCTCTCCGACTCTTAATTTTGCTTTTGCCATGTTGGTTTAGTTTCTAAATGTGGGCACCAAGAAATTCAGATTTCTCTTCTATTAACCTAGCAAACTTAGGGGAAAGGGCATGCTGTTTCCCTCCAGCTCTAGAAAAATTCCCAGGAAATAACTCTGATTGGTTGTTATGATACTTACCATTCTTGTGGCTAGGAGAATGGGATGATCCAATTGGCCAGATCAGGGACACATGCTAACTCTTAGAAGAAGCTGGCAGAGTCAATTCCTCCCTAACTACATAGATCGGCATTGGAGGATCCAGTGACTCTTTAAAATAAATCTGAATATTACCAAAAGAAGAGTTATTGAGAACTGCAGAAATAGCAGGTGTATCTTCCATGTTTCTCTAATGACATTTGTGAGTTCAGAAAGTCTTTCTCCCCACTGGTCCAGAAGCCTCTTGAGGGCAGAGGCTGCTTTTTATTTATCTGTTTGAAACTATCATCTATCAGAGTACCTAGAACTAATTATTGATTAAAAATTTGAACAGATAACAGGTCCTCTAATTCGAGATAGTACACCAGTGTCATCCAGTTCAGTTTATTTAGAGAACAAACCAAACACTTTAAAACTATATATAACAAAGAGCAACCATCATCTGATTCAGATTACACCATGTAATATAGATCAATCATTAAGATATATACCCAATTAAATGCCTGGAGAGAGGATTAAATTCCTGGAGAAAAGTAATGCAGGTAGCACTATTTAAATCTGCTTTCTTTTTTTTTTTTTTTTTTTTTTTTTTTTTTTTTTTTTTTGCTGTACGCGGGCCTCTCACTGTTGCGGCCTCTCCCGTTGTGGAGCACAGGCTCTGGACGCGTAGGCTCAGCGGCCATGGCTCACGGGCTCAGCCGCTCCGCGGCATGTGGGATCTTCCCGGACCGGGGCACGAACCCATGTCCCCTGCATCGGCAGGCGGACTCGCAACCACTGCGCCACCAGGGAAGCCCTCTGCTTTCATTTTTATCCTCAAAATATTTAGTGATCAGTAGTAATTCTGCAGATTTTTATACATGTAAATAAAGCAATTGTGCAAATTAATAAAATTCTATCATGCTTCATCATGAATAATGAATAGCTAGAGAGTCCTCAATGAGAAAAATAAGTTTGCTACATTTTAAGCATTTCAACAAAAGCAGAAGTGGGAATCCATTAATATGTAGTTTATGTGTTTTTCTTTGTGTTTAATCTGTTCTAAAAACACAAACTGAGATCGTGTTAAATAAAATGAAGGCAATTGAGTTCATATGCAGATTTGGACATTCTCTTACCATCACATCTTATCTGTCACTCACACGGGGAAAAAATTATATTGTCTTCTTTAAAAGAAAAATTTCAAAGTGCTGAAACAATTTTACACAATTCATGGCGAATGTAAAAATAACCTACAATAGGGTCTTATGCCAAATTAGGCAGCACTTTAGAGAAGCAGGGAATAAAGGCTCAAAGTGAGAGGGAGCTAGGAAGGGAGCATTCTCCTCCTTGTCAGAATAATTGGTTCATTAAATGGAAGTAGAAAAGGGGAAAAGATAAAATGGGACGAGAGTTCCCACTATTAAATATGTATTGCGCAAGGTCTCTCTCAACTTACTTTGCAGCATCACAGCTGATGTACACAGATCCTAATAAACAGCAGAGTGAATAGGGAGCTGGACTCCCAATTGTTCAATTCTGGTTTTTTCCAGTGGTTAAAGAGAAGGGTGCAGTTGTTCCTGTAATCCCAGGGATCAGACCCTGAAGCTAAGCAAAAGGAAGAAAGGGCTGATTAAAGCCACAGCAGTCAAGACCTTTGTGCAGTTGTGTTATGTGGGTGTATATAGACACACGCCCATCTAAAGAGCACACATGTGGTCAGTGGAGTGCTGTGCATGAGCCTCTGGGATGAATAGTGCCATTATAAACATAAGTCATTATTAGTAGCCAGCATAAATAGGTTGGCCTGTCATGGGGTTAAGATCTGTGATCCACTGGGACTTGCTCCTCTTCAGAGGGGATGCAGCTGCTGTGTAACAGAAAAATCTGTCTTGAGAACACATCCAAGGGCGCATGGAAAAGTGGTGGCTTATAGATGTGGTCTTTAATTAAGGTGGTTGTTGTAGAGAGAAGGTCGTCAATTGGAGGTGACCCTTGGATCGAGTTTTGATCTCCAACTAACTGTTCAGTTTTATTCAAGGGACAAAGAGTCAGGAGGAAACCAGAGGGAATAATATCAAGGCAGGAGACACATTTACTTGTGATGTGTAAAACCATAAAGGGTTCAAAGTTTGGGTTTTAGTTCAAATAAAATCCCAAGAGTTCAGATAGTTTTCTAAACCCTCTGAATCTCATCAATGCTGAGAACCAGCTAAAAGAAATCTCACAAGAGCAAAATGGTCCTTAGAATGTTTGGCCACTTCACTAACAAATCTGGCCAGAAAAATACCATAAGCAATTTAGGCAAGTCCAGTCAAATGATACTTAAGAGTGTGCCTTAAGTGCCCTACAAGGCAGCTTTCCTAGATTTTAGATACCATTTGCCCAAAGAAAATGGAAATATGTGTGGAGGCACAAATGATATACATAGCATTTAAAATAAGTCTGGTTAAGACACGAAAACCTAGAAGGGCTTACTGTGTCACAGATGATTGAGGTTAGAAAACAAACTGTAGGACCACAGGACACTCAGTATTTGGTGTAGCAACATCGTCACCCAAAGCATATTCTGTCTTCCATGTTGCCTGACTTTTCCATTCCTAGAATAGATGCTTAGAAAGAGTATCACTCTAAAAACTCAGAGGAAAGAGTGAGTCTAAATCTTCATAGCAGCCTACTCCCTTTTTATCTCTTCACCCCCATTCCCATTACTACCCATGAAGGCATAGAACTGACCATGGGCAAATCTGAGTAGCCAGTGTTTCTTCTTTTCTTAGAATCCTCTCATTGCTATCTGTGATATGAAGCTCTTATAGATTTTTTGTTACTCTTTCTCTAGTGTGACTACCCAGGGTTTCTCAGCCAAAGATTTCTCTTACCCTCCATAACCAGGGCTTTTCTCCTTATTCAGCCATAAATATGCTCTTAGCATTCTAGTTGGAAGGGATATGATAAAAAAAAAAAATTCATAGTTAGGTATAAATGTTGAGAATAGCTTTATGTGTTTTCTCCACTGAGGTAAAGGCCCTTTATTGAGAATTTATTGATAAAAAGGAAGTAATAATGTCCAAATATTGTGAGGGAATCCTTAGAAGAGGGAGTGCTTAAAATCCATCATGTATACCACTGTAGTGGCTATTGTGATACTACCTGGATTATTTTACCCATCCACCAGCTTCTGTAGCTGTGGACCTGCTGAGATATCACAGCTGCATATCTCACTGGGAAACCCCCTTGACCTCAGAGTTTGGATTCACCCAGGAATACCCTCTCCAGGGACAGCTGTGGCCAAAGATTGGCAGATACAGGAATGCAAAGCACTTTTCTCTGTCCTTCTCTCCTACTCTCCCACTTACTTCCATTTGTATCAACTCTGAAGAGATCCACCTCCAGACCACCACTTGGTTTTAGGATCAGCTGAGGATTCAGTCACAACCACATTATAAGTGACCTTCTTCCTCTGCCCAATCCTACCTTCCTCACTTGTTTATACATGTACTTCCTGAGATCACTCCCTGATATACCTCTGCATATAACTCTCTGTTTCCTCAAATCTCAGTGTAGCAGTACTTCTCTTTACATACTCAAGTTAGCCAGTCAGCTTCCCATAAATACTACTGTTTAACAGAATGCTGCTGCAGTGTAGCAGAGTAGCTTACACTTTCCATTAGAGAAAGGGTAAGGAGAGCTGAAAGGGAGACTACTTGAGAAAGAGTGAATAGAGGTCAGTGGGGGCCTTGGCAATTATGGGTGCATAATAATGGGTCTTAGCATACTAGAGGAAAGTCCTCTGCCTCTGTCAGACAAGCTATCGTTCCATTTTCACCTCCAACCTGCAAATTTCAAAATCGATCCTTGCTTTTTCATAGCTGTCCTCCATGTTGCAGGTACAAAAACATTTCAGAACAAATGTGATCTGATAATTTTCCTATAAATAGAGATCTTAATTATCACATTCATCTATTTTATTTCTCTTGAAAGGTTTTTAGAGGTTGTATCTCAATGACATCCCCTCCAAAGGATTTGCATTTGAAAGGCTGTTGTTCAAATTTAATTCACATTTGACACAATGTTTTCTCTTGCAGAACATTATTTTGTATCTGAAAATCAGTTTGCAGCGGGCTCTAGTCTACATCCCTCTGATCATTTCTCTTTTTACTATGGGTATATTCTAAGTAAATTTCATGTGTGTTGTGAAAGTGAAAAAAAAAATCAGAAAATGTTCACATCCTTTATTCAGTCCCATTTTGATTTTTAACATCCACCTCCTGTACTGTCTTCCCCATGGCAAGTGCTGCCAACAGGAGCCCGCAGGACAGTGTCTCTGGGCTTCCTGGGGTTTCCGGGGGCCAGTGCAAGCATTAACCTGAAGGAATACTTATTGATTCCTTATTGATGGAGAGTCACGACTGATTTCTATCTCTGACTCTTTGCTCTTCTCCTGTGAGAGTAAGCCTGTATGAAATCACTCCACATGCCCCAATGGTTTGTTTCGTACATCAAACTCCAGCAGCTCTCAGTGAAAACTAAGGTTACATCCCTGAAACCCAGGCTAGAGCGAGGGCTCTCTTTAAGGATAGCAGAATTTACTTCTGGCTAATCCCATCATCTCGGAAAAAAAAATTAATTTGGTTTGGTTAGAATAAATTTGGTTATTCTTCTTCTTGAAAGAAGAAACCCCCTTCTTGAGGAGAGCTGACCAGCAAGGAGGCAGCTGAAATTAGCAGCTAGTTTTTGTTTGGTGTTTTCATATTAGGAAATCTTTTGTCCCTAGTGAGATTCTCCCTACCCTGCAAGTAGAGATACACCAAAATTAGATGCAAATGCAGGGTGCAGAGTAAATTGCAGAGTGGTAGGCTGTCTTCGTATCATTGCTCATTTTACAGGGTTTGTCAGTTTTTGAAAAACGGTGGAGAATAATTGGCCTGAGATGTAAAGCCACACTCATCTGTTCCAAGGAACAAAGAAAGACAGTTTTAACCCACAAGGCCATATTTTGTGAAACACAGTCTTCCTTTCTAATAAGGAGTAGATACACAGTGCTCTTCCTCAGCTCTGAAAAATCTGTATTTTCCCCCTGCAATGTTGTACAAGGCATTTCAGCTGGTGCCATTTGTAATGCTGTGGTCGGTCGCGTTGAACAAGGAGAGCCTGCACTTGTTATCTTAAGGAAAGGCGGATGACTGTAGCACTCTGGCGTGGCTGTGTGAGAGTTGCAATATCCTTCCAGCATATTTGACCTTATGATGATAGCATCAGAAAGAGCGATAGCAAATAATCAGGACCCAGAAGCTGCCATCCCAGCCAGTATCATGATTTTTGGGTGTATTCAATGTTTCCTGTTTAGAAGTGGGCAAATATTTGTCAAGAAATATAAATATGAAAATCTGACTGGGGAATTCAGATCACATGTAGAAGATGGAACAAGTAACCAATGCTTCCCAGGGGAGTGATAAACAGTTTATCATAAAGAAAATACATTTCTCATCCAAACTTGGCCATCCTGCTACACTGTAGGCACCATAGCATTGCCAAAGGTGACTATGATAACACCCCTTTTTATTGTTACTCTCTTATTTGAACTCTATCATCATTCTAATTTCTCTTTAAAATCCTATCCTTACTACATGTAATCACAACAGTCAGAGTGATTTTTTAAAAAATATCTTTATTGGAGTATAATTGCTTTACATTGTTGTGTTAGTTTCTGCTGTACAACAAAGTGAATCAGCTATACGTATACATATATCCCCATATCTCCTCCCTCTTGCGTCTCTCTCCCACCCTCCCTATCCCACCCCTCTAGGTGGTCACAGAGCACCTAGCTGATCTCCCTGTGCTATGCGGCTGCTTCCCACTAGCTATCTATTTTACATATGGTAGTGTATATATGTCAATGCTACTCTCACTTTGTCCCAGCTTCCCCCCCCCCGCCCACCCCCGTGTCCTCAAGTCTGTTCTCTACGTCTGCGTCTTTATTCCTGCCTTGCCACTAGGTTCATTTGTACTGTGAATTTTTTAGACTTCTTAGATTTTTAAGAATTTTTTAGATTCCATACATGTGCGTTAGCATATGACATTTGTTTTTCAGTCAGAGTATTCTTAAAAGTAAATTTGATCTGTCACCTCTTCAATAAAAATGTCCAGTGGCTCCCATACTACTTAGAATAAAATCAGAACACTTCAGTATTGTTCCAAGACTGAACACAATCTGTATTTTGCCTCTCATTCACTCATCTCCGCTCACACTGGTTTTCCCCTTACTCATTGTACTCCAGGAAAAGTGGCTTTCTTTCCTTACCTAGAACACACCAAGTTTTTTTTTTTTTTTTTTCCCGCCAAAGCTTTGCTCATATTGACCCTCTTCCTACTCTTGCCTTAATCTAATTGTTTACTGGGCTGTTTCTCACCACTCAGCTCTCACCTTAAATGTTACTGCCCAGTTGAAGTCTTTTTTTTAATTTGTTAATTTGTTCCTCTTCTAGTTTTATTGAGATATAATTGACATATAGCACTGTATAAGTTTAAGTTTATATGTAATGACTTGACTTACATAAATCGTGAAATGATTATCACAGTAAGTTTAGTGAACATCCATTATCTCATAGTCTTTCTCAATCAACTTATTCACAGCAATTTTCCTCACTCCCTGTTACTTTACATCTAAGCTTTGAGATTGTCTGAACCTGCTTTGTAAGGAACATTTATAATTATTTTGTATATTTGTTTTGTGCCTGTTTCTCTAACTACAAACTTCTTGAAGTCAAGAGTTAAACCTTTTCTGCCCCACTCCCTCTTTTTCCCTGTTATCTTCAGAGCCCACTACAGTACCTGCCACACGACACACATTTAGAAATGCTTATTGAATAAATAAATATTTTCATGTGGTTCGTTGTATTTTAGATCTTAGTCTATAATAATTTTCTTCCTCATTTGGCCCCCTAAAAAGTGAAACTTAACATCCCATCCTATCCTCATCCTCAGTACTTTTGTGGGCTCTTGGAACCCCTTTCTTCCCCTTCCTTTATCTTGTGTATTTCCATAGGGAAGGGAAAAGCCAAAGTAATGTCATTGAGTATAGGAGAGGGCATCACAGATGGAAAGGAGAGATAACATATGATGGAGGGCATCAGCATGGTTTCGTGTCTTCTCAAAAGGCTCCTGGCAAAATGAGAGCAGAAACAAGCTAAGCAGATGGTGGGAGTCATCTGCTTTTGCAATTCACTTGTTTATGTTTTGCCTGCCTTCCCATCAATTTCAGCTCTTGAGCCCCATAGGCAGGGTCTTGTCCATGGTTGTTATTGAAGGCGTCACCTAATGAAGGTTGGGTATTTTATAAACATTGACTCTTTAGTAGTAAATTTTGTTAGGCAGTGCAGGGACCTTCAGGAATGACATATGATAAACTTGACTTGAACCAGTGATGTTTCAAATTAGTTAGATGACCTTGAATAGAATTGGCCAGAGTTTCCAATGTACATTTTCTCCAACAGCTTTTACTATACTAATTACTCTAGTGGTATCAGGTGGACTCACCATCTGAATGTGAAAAACCAAGCCATTTTTTGGTAGTTGAATATTCCTAAAGCACAGCAGCAGTAGGAGATTTAAACATAAATAGTACATTCATTCAATTAACATTTTTTATAGTGGACACTATTTGTTGGTGGTATAGAATACAAGGAGGAATAGTCCTTGCCTTCTTACCTTATTCTATTTAAACTATAAAGATGAACAAAAAAGGAAAAAATAAATAAATATTCATAACTACTTAATTCTGTAGCACAATCAGATTTATTTATTGAAAAGTATGTCTGATACTAACTTGGCATAGTCAGTGGTTCTTTTAAGATGACAATATTTTGAATTAGGGCTTAAGCTGACAAAAGTGTTTTGTTTGTGGGTTTTAGCCAACACAAAAGCTTTGAATTTGACAATCACAGGGAGACCAAAGAAACCATTGGTAAAAGCATTTACACCTATGATGTTGTACTTGGATTTTTGTTTAGTTAAAATTTTTCTATGATAATAAACTCTGAGAGTATATATTTAAATTTTGATAAAGAATAAAATTTCAATTTTAATATGCTAAAACTAAATTTTTTTACAGAAAAATAGGAAGGCTATAAGAAAACTCCATAATTTATAAATAAATGTGTAAAATGTTGACTATGGATTATCAGGATGCACATTTGATCATACTGATCTATTATGATCATTATCATAGGTGTTAGATATATCAATTTGGCAATGTGTTTTTTATCAATATTTGAGTATTACGTTAAGAATATCCACATTGTGTGAGTCCGTGTTTAGGAGCTTACATCTGTCAGTAACTTAAGGGTTTGAGATTTTACCCTACTTACAAAGTAACAAGGTAGCTTGCCACAGTATCTTAGGTACAAGCAGAAACATGAGTCTTCGGAGCTAGGGACCCATGACTTTATTAGTCACAGTGCTGCAGGCAGCATAACTTCATGTTTGCATTAGTTCCTCTTGACCTCCAAGTCCCATGGGACAATGACAAGATGGATCCAGGTGGATACTATGCACACAGTATATCTGTGTTATACAGAGGAACACTGATCTTAGGAAACTCCAATCTTTTAAAGGTTCTGCTAGCAAAGCTATTGAGTCTTTGCCCCAGAGGGAAAAAATTATCTTTATTATATTCTTCAGGAAAATAATATGCCCTTTGCCCCAGAGGGAGACACTATCTCTATCTTCCAAGGTTGATCTGTTATATAAACATTCTTGAAAAGATAGTCTGGGACAGAAGCTGTTACAAGACATGTATAAATGCCATGAAGAATTGCCCTGCAAAAATACCATTCACTACTAAATAGGCATGCTAAATAGCTTCTTAATTTTAAATAAAATACTTTAAACAATAAGCTAAAAGATATAATAAGGACAGTTTATATTTACAATGTGAACAGGATTTTTCCTTGAAAATTGATATTGTTTAAACTCCAAGTTTGAGAAGTCACATTCTAATATTTTTTTAAAGAATGTGAACCCAGCTTTGGTATACAATAAGCAATCATCCTTCTGACAGAGAGAGACTAAAACTCTTATTAGAATGTTTATGCCAGAAATTTTGAAATAAAATGTTTCATTTCTGAGAAAGATAGACACTGCTTCCTTCAGAAAATGTCAAAATTTCAGAATATTAGAACTTAAAATTCTTCAAGAAATTCTGTCATCTCAGATTTTTTTTAATGTTCATCAGCATGATTTCACTGATACAATCCCCATGTACTACACAGGTCCACATGTTGTGATGACCTGGGATGGTTGAAATTTCTGCTTAAAGTGATGAAAATGGAGTAAATAGAGATTTCTGGCCTTCAGCAACTGAGACCTTACCCATTGTGATATTTTCAGGTTGAATTTATTTTTCACACTTCTGTCAAATACCTACTCTATGCAATGCCACTTACAGGGAGTTAGGAAATAAGCGATATAGAAGATATTGTGCATGTTCTTCAGAAACTCACGATCTAGAAGAGGAGAATAAAAGAAACTCCATTGATCCAGCCATGATGCACTGTACATTTCCTAAATAGTAATAAATCAGTATAAAATCAAAACATATTTAAGACTGATTGAGAGGAAGAAAAGGACTATAATTTCTACACATCTCTAGAATGTGTTCACCCTTAAAAGCACCAAAGTTAAATTCCTTAATGAAAATGAAAAATGGCTTGATGCAAATGTATAATATGGCAAATCCTGTTTTTTTAAGTTTTTATTTGTGACCTCAGGCAAGTTAGTTAACCTCTGTTTGCCTCAATTTTTTCATCTGAAGATGGAGATAATATCACTCTCAATGTTATTCCATTGATCTTCATGTCTCTTCTTACTCCAATATCACATTGTGCTGATTACTGTAGCTTTGCAGTTAAGTTTTAAACAAGAGAAGTGTGTGCCCTCCAACTTTGTTCTTTTTCAATACAGTTTTGGCTATTCTGGGTCTCTTACATTTCCATTAAAAAAATAGGATCAGCTTCACAATTTCTGCAAAAGGTGCCAGCTGGAATTTTGACATGGATCAGTTTGAATCTCTGATCATTTTGGGGATTATTATCATCTTAATGATATTGTTTTCCCACCCACAAACATGGAATACATTTTTATTATTTATATCTCCTTTGATTTCTTTCAACAATATTGTATAATTTCACTTCTTTTGTTAAATTTACTCCTAGTTTTTCCATCATTTTGATGCTATTGTAAATGGAATTGTTTTATTAAATTCATGTTCATATTATTCATTGCTAGTGTATAGAAATAAAATGGATTATATATATTCATCCTATGCAACCTTGCCAACTTGTTTATTAGTTCTTGTAGATTTTTAGAGGATTTCTCAGGATTTTCTATATTCAAGATTATGCCCTTTACATTGTAAGTGTAGATAGTTTTAATTCCCCAATTCCAATCTGGATGTTGTTTATTTCATTTTCTTATCTAATTGCTCTGGCTAGAACTAACAGTACCTGTACACAGAAGTGGTGCAAGTGGACATCCTTGTCTTGTTCCTAATCTTAAATGGAAGAATTCAGTCTTTTATCATTAGATATAACATTATTTGTGGAATTTTTATTGATGCCACTTGGCAGTTTGAGGAATTTTCCTTCTATTTCTAGTTGGTTGTTGTTTTTATTATGGAGGTGTGCTGGATTTTGTCAAATGCCTCTTGTGCATCTATTAAAATTACCATGTAGTTTTTGTCATTTATTCCATTGATATGTTGCATGACACTAACTGATTTTCAAAAGCCAAACCACCCACGAGTTTGTGGAATAAACCCCCTTTGGTTATGCTGTATCATTATTTTTGTATGTTGCAAAATTTGGTTTGCTAGTGTTTTGTTAAGGAATTTTGCATCTACATTCATAAGAGATATCCATCTGTAGTTTTTTTTTTTTCTTGTAATATTTTTGTCTGCTTTTGGTATGAAGATAATATTGACCTCACAGAATAAGCTGGGGAATATTACTTCCTCTTCTATTTTTTGGAAGAGTTCATAAATGTTGGTATTAATTCTTTTAAAAATTTTTGGTAGAATTCACCACAGAAGCCATCAGGTCTTGGCTGTGTGTGTGTGTGTGTGTGTGTGTGTGTGTGTGTGTGTGTGTGTGTGAAACTTAGAATTACTAATTCAATCTCTTTACTCTTTATAGCTCTTTACTCTTTATAGCTCTACTTAGATTTTCTATTTCTGCTTCAGCTCACTTTCAGTAGTTTATATCTTTTTTAGGAAGGTGTCCTTTTCTTCTAAGATTTGTAATATGTTGGCAGAGTAGCTGTACACAGTATTCCCTTATGATTCTTTTTATTTCTGGAAGCCCAGTAGTGATGACCCCCATTTTATTCTTGATTTTATTAATTTGAGCCTTCTCTCTCTTTTTTTCTTGTTCACTATAAAGGTTTTTCAATTTTGTTGACTTTTTCAAAGAAACTACTTTTGGTTTTCCTTCTTGTTTTTCTATTCTCTATTTCATTAATTCTCACTCTAATCTTTATTATTTCCTTTATCTACTTGCTTTATGTTTAGTGTGTCCTTCTTTTTCCAGTGTCTTCAGGTAGAAGGTAGGCTACTGACTTGCAATATTTCTTATTTCTTATTTGTAGATGTTACATCTATAAATTTCTTTATACCTATTGATTTCACTGCATCCCATAAGTTTTGGTATGTTGTGTCTTCATTTTCATTCATTTCACAGTATTTTCTATCTTCCTTTGTGATTTCTTCTTTGACCTATTGCTTATGTTGGAGTATATTGTATAATTTCTTCATATATGGGAATTTCCCAAATTTGTTATTGATTTCTAATTTAATTCCATTTTGGTTGGAAAAATACTTTGCATGATTTAAATAGTTTTGAGTTTATTGAGGCTTGCCTTATAGTGTAACATGTGGTCTATCCTAGAGAATACTTCAAGTACACTTGAGAGAATATATACTCTACTGTAGCTGGGAAGAATATTCTGTAGATGTATGTTAAGTCTAGTTGGTTTATAGTGTTGCTCTAGTTTCTTATTTCTTTGTTGATTTTCTGACTAGCCTAACTGTTCTGACAATTATCAAAAGTGGAGCATCAAAGTGTCCAGCTAGTATTATTAATTCCCTATTTCTCTTAAAGTACATTTTGACTCATATTAGTATAGCCATTCTTATTATTCTTATTATTCCTTTTTGCATAATTTCCTTTCAACCAATTTTATCTTTGAATGTAAAGTATATCTCCTGCAGAGAGCCTATGGTTAGATCTTGTCTTATCTTATCTATCTCATCTTGTCTAGTCTCCCCTCCACTGCCTTCCCTTTCCCTCTCCTCCCCTCTTCTTTCATTTCCTTTTGTCTCCTCTCCTTTTCCTTTATTTTATTTTCCTTTTCTTTCCTTTCTTTTTTCTTTTTTCTCTTTCTTTTCTTTTCTCTTCTGTTCTTTTCTTTCTCCTTTTCTTTCCTTTCCTTTTCATTTCTTTTCTTTTCTTTTCTTTTCTTTTCTTTTCTTTTCTTTTCTTTTCCTTTCTTTTCTTTCCTGCAGTCTGGCACTCTCTCTCTTTTGATTTAGTCCTTGAATCCACTCACAGTTAGTGTTATTCATATATTAGATTTACATGTACCATTTTACTTTCTGTTTTCTATATGTCTCCTGTATTTTTATTATCTCTTCCTTTATTACTGCTCTTTTAAAAATTATTTTAATTATTTCTATTGTAACATTTTAATTCCCTTTATGATTTTTAACTATTTTTTGAGTTATTTTCATATAGGTTGCACTAAAGCTTACCACATACACAGTGTATGAGAATGTAGTTCAGATTTATACTAAGTTAATTCTAATGAGATATTGAAATGTTACTCCTCTGTAACTCTATTCTTTCTTCCCAGATTTGCTATTATTGTATACATATTACAGCTATATATGTTGCAACAGCAGTAGTACATTACTTTAATTATTACTATGTGTAATTATATGTCTCTTATAGAAGTTTAGAGTAGAAAAGGGAGCAAGTATATATTTACAGAGTTTGTTATGTTAACTTTATTGTTTACCATGTCTAGTCCTCAATTTGTTCCTGTGGATTTTGAGTTCCCACCTGGTGTCATTTCCTTACTTCAATACAGCTTCACTCCCACCTGGCTCCTGCTATTATTGTCAAATATATCATATTTCTATATCTTACAGGCCCAACAATAAAATTATATGCATATTATTTTATACAGTTGCTTTTTAGATCAGTTAAAAGAAGCAAGGAGGAGAAATATGCACTTAAATGGTCTTTTATAATTACGTAATTACCTTTACCTTTAGTTTTTCATGTGGATTCAAATTACTTCCTGGGTTCACTTTCTTTCAGCCTGAAGAAATCTCTTTAGTAGCTTTTGTAAGTCAGCTCTGCTATCAACAAATTCTCTCAGTTTTTGTTCATGTTGGAATATCTTTATTTCACTTTAATTTTTGAAAGATAATTTTCCTGTGTCAGTGATTCTTGGTTGACAGTTTTTGCTTTGAATATATCATCTCACTGGCTTTTGGACTTCATTGTCTCTGATGGGAAGTCCACTGTTCGTCTCATTCAAATTTCTTTGTACATGATTAGTCATTTTTCTCTTTCAGATTTAAGATTTTTCCCTGCCTTTGGCTTTCAACATTTTTACTATGATGTGTCTGGATATAGATCTCTTTGAATTTATTCTCTTTGGAGTTTGTGGAGCTTTTTGAATGAGTGGATAACTGTTTTTCATCACATTTGAGAATTTTTCAGCCATTATTTGTTTTAATATTTTTCTCTCTTCTTTTTCTATCTCTTATCATTTTAGTACTCTCATTACATATTTGTTAATGTGTTTAAAAATACCTTACAGTTCTCCAATCCTCTGTTCATTATTCCTCATTCTTTTTTCTCTTTGTTCTTCGGATTGCATAATCTCTACCTATGTTTCAGTTCCCAGTTTCTATTTTCTGCCATATCAAATCTAGTCTTGAGTCTTTCTAGTGTAACTTTCATTTCAGTTTTTGTACTTTGAAACTTGAGAAATTCCAATTAGTTCCTTCTTAGAATTTCTATAACTTAATCAGTTTTCTTTGTTTATTAAGGTATTATCATCACACCTTCCTTTACTTCTTTAAGCATTATTTCCTTTAGTTCTTTGAACGTATTTATAATAGCTCCTTCATGTCTCTGTTAAGTCCACCATCTGAACTCCATCAATATCAGTTTACAGTATCTGCTATTTTTTTTCTTATGTAAGGGTCTCACATTCTTGTTTCTTTGTCTGTCTAGTACTTTTTTGTTGTTGAAAACTGTACATTGTAGAAAATATATTGTAAAAACTTTGGATTTTGATCCCTACCTTTGGAATCTTGTTTTTATTGTTACTTACTTCTTTATTTGTTTAGTGACTCGGCTGAACCATTTTAGTGAAGATTATTTCCCCTACTGTGCACAGCCTCTGAGGTCACCCTTCAGATGGTACAGCCTTGTAACACACACATTCTCTCTGGGATGATAGTGTTTTAGCAGGATCCTCTTTGACTGTCTGTTTCCCCAGTTTCTCTGTTAAGCTGTCTGCCTTTGTTGATACCACACCAGCTATTACCCTCCATTTATTGCCTGCTGATTATTGTATTGTTTTCAACAATGCTGCAGAGCCTAAATCAGTTCAGTGTCTGATCCAATTAAATTCAGTCCTCTTGTGGGAGTAGTCTTTGGCTGAGACTTTAAGGCTTGCTCCAACCCCAAGAGAAATCTTCTTAGATTCTTCTTCTGGTCCTCCCCGGTAAACTTCTATTTCATCTACACTTTAGCTCACTGCTCTCCTGGAGCTAGCAGCCTCCTATTAATTGCTTATCACCAAAATCTCCCTACTTTTTGAAGACACTCTTAGGCTTGAACTTCCCCACACACTATTCTAAATGCAGTTTTCTCGGGGAGAACTTTTAAAGTCTCTGTTCTTATAGCTTGCCTCTCCCCTAGGCAAAATCTCTGCATCACTGCTCTGTAGCAGTGAAAGGGAAAAGTGGCCTTCTTTCAGAGTGATACCCCAGCTTTAGGAGTAAGGCACTAAGTGGAGTTGGTAGCCACTGGTCTTCTCAGATTGCCTTTCCTGGCATAGAATCTTTACCATACCAGTGAGCTGTGGTGAGGGTGACTGGTGCCCCAGTATTCTCAGTCTGCCACTCCTGTAGTAGAGTTTCTGCCCTATGAGTGGGAGCTGGGTAGAGAAAGAAAGCCTCAGACTTCTCAGCTGTTATTGCTTGATATAGAGTTTCTGCAACACAGCTCTGGGGAGAATTAAAAATTCTGGAGACCTAACCCTCCCAAAGGGAAGCCATAGTTCTAGACTAGAAGCTGAGGGAAAAGAATGTTTTAGCTATGTTCTTAACTATACATCCCCTTCCATTAGACCAAGCTGGGGTGGGAGTGAGATTCTTGGTTCAAATACCACAGACTCTTGCTGTTTTTAAGAAGATTTAATAGATTTTCTGAAATATTTCTTTTTTAATTTACTGTATGCTCTTAGACAATTTTCACAGATTTTATACGGTTGTTGTTGTTGTTTTTAATAGTTTTTGCTAATATGGTTGTGCTGGGAAGATGGTCCACAGAACTCCTTGCTCTTTCATTCTTAAAGTCATTCTACACTTTACTTTTCAATAAAACATTTTAGCAATGTACAAAATAATCTTAATGCTACACATTTTGGAAGAAAACAACTAGCTACTCTGCAATCTGCCTTACTCATTACAACAGGAAATAATGTTTTTGTATGCCTTCTGCAAATAAAGGCAGAGATATCTTCTTACTGGTTTCTCAAGTTTTGGGCATTTCAACCTAGAATAACCTGGAATAACCAAGGAACCTTTATGAAAACAACAGTAAGATAGGTGACTTCATAAGGTCATTTTTATGACAGACACTGGACTTTTCCCATAAATATTTCCTATTTCTAGGCAAAGCTCCTCAGAGTGTGGGTCTTTATTCTGTCCCATCATGCAATTTCATATTTACTTCAGTCCAACGGTAAAGGAGATCAGAAAGTGCCTTTTCCAATCCAAAAAGTCCAAATTATTAGAAGGTTTAGACTGCAGTCATTCAGTTTTTGAAGGCTGGCCTGACATAAAATTTTGTTTTTATTGTTATCTGAATGAGTTTCTTGCCCTGTATTTTCAATTGAATTAGAGAGAAATTTTTGTTCATGAGAAGCACTGACTTTTGAGCAGGTGGGTTAATCACATGATTTCACCAAAGCCAGATTTTTATTTTAACATAATTTTTTCAAAGCCTTAAGCAAAAGCTTTCACACACACACACACAAAAAAACTAGCTTAAAATGCTCAAATAGTGTTTTTCAACTAAGGGTGATTTTCTCCCCCAGCCCTCTAGCCCTTGGAGGCATGTTTGGTGACGTCTAGAATCATATTGCTTTCACAATGATAGGAAAGTGCTACTGGCATCTAGTGAGTACAGAGGCAAAGGATGGTGGTAAATAGTGTATAATAAAGAGGAGAGTCCCCATAACAACAACAAAATAATAATCCAGCCCAATGTGCCAATAGTGCAAAGTTTAAGGAAGCTTGATTTAGAGAACATCAGCAGTTCTCATATCATACAACACTAAATTTGTTCTCTACTGCTAAGGACGACTAACTAATTCTCAATTTCTACACCTTTGATATATCTTAGAGATATAGACAGTCTAGTTACATTAATTTGTTGAAATAATTGGTTTCATAACAGTCCCTAAGGATACTTTTCCTTACCTTTCTCCAGGAGATGATACAAATTAACAACCTCACTATGATCTAACAAATCATACCAGTGACTTTCCCTAGAGAAATAATAATTGTCAGCTATACATGTTAACAAATACTCAGCAGGAAAGTGCAAATGCAAAACACTTCTAAACAAAAACAATGATACTATCCAAAGCCAAACTCCTGAGTTTCATACTTGATTTCCTCATTCTTTCTCATATCCAAATTATCAATAAACAAGTATCTTCATTTTTTTCCTCTGTTATAACCAGCATCCAAGATGTCCCCCATGATTTTTGTTTCCTGGTATTCATACCTCTGTGTACTTTCCTCACATTGAATTGGGTGACCTCTGAGACCCCTAGACATTGCATAAATGATGGTGTGTGACTTCCACACCTGGGTCCCCAGGAACTGAGGCCTTCTGCCAACAACCAGCACTGAATTGCAAGGTACATGGTGAGCCACTGTTTAAAAAAAAAACCTCTCCAGCTTTATTCAAGCCCTCAGATTGAGTGCATTTCTAGTCAGCATCATGACTGCAACTTCTTGAGAGATCTTAAGCCAAAACCACTCAGCTAAAGTGATTCTAGGTTGGTATAAACTGAGTGAGATAGTAAATGTTGACTTACATTGCTAAAGTTTGGGGTAATTTGTTATGCAGTAATAGATAACTAATCTAACACTCTGAAAACCATTTAGTTTTCTGAAAACATACAGAATATCTTTTTTTAATATCTCTGAAAACCATGTATTTTTCTCCGTCCTTCCTGCCAGTGTGGTTTAGACCATGTCCTATGCAGTCAACAAACCTGTGATTCAGACCACGATCCTATGCAGTCACAAAACCTGTGAAAATAATTAGTGTTGCTGATCAAACTGCTTGCCCCCTTGGGCCTCAGCATGGGCCTCTGCAGTGCTGTGTAGCATTGTCCCTATGAAGTAAATGTTCCTCAACAAATTTACCTGGGCTCCAGAGCATTACGTCTCTTGGTGGTGCACACACATATACCCCTCTCCCCTACACACACACACCACAGTCATTTTTTTCACGGTAAGAGAGGATCCAGCTGGAAAAAGCTAAGGTGTGTTCACTAGTCTCTACATTGTTCCAAGAGTCACTGTTGATCTGTGAGACCTTGGTGTTCCAGTGGGAGAGAATATTCAGATTCCACTTCCTTTGTATTCTGTTCCTTTTTTTCCTATCTCGCAAATTTTCAATCAGAAATGTTTTATACTTTCATTTTAGTCCCACTCCTCCTTATTTTTAATGATTAAATTACATGAGATGAAGTTTGTATCAGTGAAAATAGATGAGTAAAGGTGACCACCTCTACTCTGAGCAGCATCTTAGCCCTAAATATAATGCTGTGAGTTCAAATTAGCATTATTCAGCTCCTATCACCAGCAGTACTGAACCCTATTTTCTTCCTAAACAAAAAATGTCCTTAACTTGGCACTTGTATCACTACACTGTGATGGAATGTTTGCTTATATATCTTTCTCGTTCCACTTTAAAGTCCCTGGGTCCCTTTTAACTGTTATATTCACATTGCCTATCTCAAGCTTTGGCACACACTAGATGATGAGTACTTGTATTATTGCATGAATAAATAAATGAATTAATTAATTAAGCACATAGATAAAAACAGTATGACTGATGTTGTTAAAAATCTTACTATCTTCTTTATTTTTTCCTCTTTCCTTTTCCAAAAGTCTCAGATTCTAATGTAGTGACTGAGAAATAATCATGGGATTTTTGTTGAAGTAATTTGATGCTCAGTGTCCTGTCTATTGATATTTACATACATCAGAACCTTTTAATGATACTCACTGGGCTCCCACCAGAATCATATTGTAGCTTCCACTGCTCAATAAAGTGAAATTAGAGCACAATTTCTATAGAACTAACCCCATCTGTAGAATGTGTGGAAATATAGCATCATTCTAGACTGGAACAATATATTTTTTAAAGTTTTCATAAAATAAAGAGCAAAGAGTTTTCTCAAGGATCCAACTGCTTTTATAAGGGTAAAAAGAATATGGGTGGGCTTCCCTGGTGGCGCAGTGGTTGAGAGTCCGCCTGCTGATGCAGGGGACACAGGTTCGTGCCCCAGTCCGGGAAGATCCCATATGCCGCAGAGTGGCTGCGCCTGTGGGCCATCGCCGCTGGGACTGCACATCCGGAGCCTGTGCTCCACGACAGTGAGAGGACCGCATACCTCAAAAAAAAAAAAAAAAAAAAAAAGGAAAAAAAAAAGAATATGGGTGTTAGAGCATTTCCAACTTAAAGTAATTCTCTATCTACTAGGTACCTTATTTATGACCACATGACATTGGAAACTTCAGTATTACAGGATTCCCCTGTTTGGGCCTTTACTTCACACTCCTAGTAAGGAGTAGGCATCATATACTACCCCAGGGTCTTTTATTTTAATTGAAACAAAATTGGTCATATTATATTATTCTGTTGTAGTTTCAGGTATGCAACATAATAATTTGATTTTTATATACACTACAAAGTAATCACCATTCTAAGTCTAGTTACCATCCTTCACCATATAATTGACCACCTTCACCAATTTCATGTGCCCTCCCAATCCCCTTCCCTTCTGATAACTATCAATCTGTTCTCTGTATCTATAAGTTTTGTTTTGTTTTACTTCATTTGTTCATTTGTTTTGTTTCATATTCCACATGTAAGTGAAATCATACAATATTTGTCTTTCTCTGTCTATTTCACTAAGCATAATGCCTTCAAGGCATTATCCATGTTTTCAGATAAATGTTCTTTCTTATAACTGAGTAGCTTCCCACTGTGTATGTATATATATAAATACATACACCATGTCTTCTTTATCCATTCATCCATCGATGGACATTTAGGTTGTTCCCATATCTTAGCTATGGTAAATAATGCTGCAAGGAACATAGGTGTGCATATATATTTTTTTTTAATTAGTGTTTTCATTTTCTTTGGATAAATTCCCAGAAGTGAAATAGCTGGATCATATGGTAGTTTCATTTTTTTATTTTTGGGGGGGACCTCCATAGTGGCTGCACCAATTTACATTTCTCCCTTTTCTCCACATCTTTTCCAACACTTGTTATTTCTTGTCTTTTTGATAACATAGTCATTCTAATAGGTGTGAGGTGACACATTATTGTAGTTTTGATTTGCATTTCCCTGATAGAGATGTTGAACATCTTTTCATGTGCCTGTTGGCCATCTGTATGTCTTCTTTGGAAAAATATCTTTGTAGATCTTCTGCCCATTTTTTAGCTAGATTGTTGTGGCTTTTTCTTTTTTTTTTTTTTTTGCTATTGAGTTGTTTGAATTCTTTGTATATTTGGGATATTACCCCTTATTTTATATATAATTTACAAATAATTTCTCTCATTCAATGGGTTGCTTTTTGATTTTGTTGATGGTTTCCTTTGCTGTGAAGAAGCTTTTTATTTTGATGTAGTTCCCTTGTTTATTTTTCCTTTGCTGCCTTTGCACTGGGGATCAGATCCAAAAATTCCATGCCAAGACCAATGTCAAGGAACTTACTAGTTCTATGTTTTCTTATAAGTCTGTGTTTTCTTCCAACAGTTTTATGGTTTCAGGTCTTGCTTTAAGTCTTTAATCCATTTAGAGTTAACTTTTGTGTATAATGTAACACAGCGGTCTAGTTTCATTCTTTTGCATGTGTCCAATATTTCCAACACCATTTACTGAAAAAACTCTCCTTTCCCCATAGGATAATCTTGACTTTTTTGTTATAGATTAATTGACCACATAATGTGTAGGTTTATTTCTGGCTCTTTATTCTGCTCCATTGACCTATGTGTTGGTTTTTCTTCCAATACCATACTCTTTTGATTACTATAGCTTTGCAGTATAGTTTAAAGTAAGGGCATGTGATATCTCCAGGTTTATTTTTCTTTCTCAAGATTGCTTTGGCTATTGGGGGTCTTTTGTAGTTTCACACAAATTTTAGAATTATTTTTTCTAGCTCTGTGAAAAATATCATTGGACTTTTTATAGCAATTGCATTTGCAGCATCTTATATGTTGGCTAGAAGTTCTCAAAACAGGGAGTTTATAGATTTTTAAAAATTCAACGAGCAACTTTTAGAAGTAACTTATCTGTGAATTTTTCTAAGCAGATAATTTTGTTCTTCCTGTATTCTAAGCTAACAGAGTACCATGCTTACAGTTAAAATTATTTTATCAATTAGCCTTCCATCGTCAATCTAATAAAGAGTTAATGGGCTAATTTTCCATTTCAATTTCATATTAAATTGAGTCTATTTCCTGCCTTATTGGGGTCTTCTTAAAAATCTGACTGTATAGCCATGATACCTATAACTCACTTCAGGAAAAGAAAATCAGGGTTAATTTTGCAGTGAATATATCTTATTCCTGTGGGGGGAAAAAATAGAGTGTCTGTGTTCTTGCTTAGGAAAAAAAGCTGCTTAAGTAGCACCATGCTTTAGGAAGTTGAGTACATATTTGAGTAAATGAGTGAATGAATGAACATTGAAATGGTTGGCTTTTCCCTTTAGATGTTCTACTGCTTAGCCTCATGGTTATTTGGTACAATTATTACCCTTTTAATAATAAAAGGTGATAGTTGGATCACCAGAAAACATGGATTACCTTTCAGAATTTAGACGCCTAAATTATCCTATGAATTAGATATAAGGAAAAAGTATTCATCAGGGTTTCAGTTCCTTCATTCACATACTCATTGGTTTTTTTGTTTGTTTATTTTATTTTATTTATTTATTTTTAAACATCTTTATTGGAGTATAATTGCTTTACAATGGTGTGTTAGTTTCTGCTTTATGACAAAGTGAATCAGCTATACATATACATATATCCCCATATCTCCTCCCTCTTGCATCTCCCTCCCATCCTCCCTATCCCCCCCTCTAGGTGGTCAAAAAGCACCAAGCTGATCTCCCTGTGCTATGCAGCTGCTTCCCACTAGCTATCTATTTTACATTTGGTAGTGTATATATGTCCATGCCACTCTCTCACTTTGTCCCAGCTTACCCTTCCCCCTCCCCGTGTCCTCAAGTCCATTCTCTACGTCTGCATCTTTATTCCTGTCCTGTCCCTAGGTTCTTCAGATCCTGCCCCTAGTTTCTTCAGAAACATTTTTTTTAGATGCCATATATATATATATATATATGTTAGTGTATGATATTTGTTTTTCTCTTTCTGACTTACTTTACTCTGTATGACAGGCTAGGTTCATCTACTTCTCTACAAATAACTCAATTTCATTTCTTTTTGTGGCTGAGTAATATTCCATTGTATATATGTGCCACATCTTCTTTATCCATTCATCTGTCAGTAGACACTTAGTTGTTCTGAGGGAGGACTTTGTTATTAGACCTAATGAGTCTGTCTTCTTTATTTCCAACTGTGGGAAGCTGGACACGTTACTGTATCCCCTGAGCTTCAGTTATTTCATTTGTTAAATGGAAATAATTATACCCAATTTAGAGAGTTCGTGTGAGAGTTAAATATAATTAAATTAAATAATATATTCATGTAAATAGTATGAATACTCAGTAACTAATATTTTTATTATTATTAACAACTTTAAAATTTAAATAATTTTGCTTAGAAATAGATTAGTTCTAGATAATTAATTTTCTTAAAATCTCTATAGTTCTTTGATAGAGAATAAAACTTTTCAAAATGTTTCTTCTTCTCAAAATAAAGAGACTACCTCAATTACAATAGATTTATGGATTTGCCAGTGTGTACAGCTTGCATGGCACACCTTGGCTTTGCTGATTGGCTCCATTATGGGTTAGTGTCTTTTCTTCTGACCAGGGGAATTAGTGAAATGGATTTGGTGCCTGCTGAGTGGTAGTTCATCCTGTGCCCATCAATATTGTGTTAGGGACTTTGTGTATATTTTCCATAAAGAGTGCTTTCAGCTGGTAGTTCAGCCAATAGTCCTTTCCACTCTGAAAGTTTCTGTTTGTGGCTTAAATTACCCCCATCCAAATGGATGGTAATTTAAGCACTTCAGATACTATGCTCATCTCCCAGACCAACAACATTGTTTAGTCCAGTCTCCCAACAAAGTAAAGGAGAAACTCAGTGTAAAATTTTTCTGTTCACACTTCCTGAACCCATCTCCCACCACTGAGGTACTATGTTTAACCATTACATGTCTTTTGCCTGGAGAAAATTTTTTAAAAACCTCCCAAATCTGTAATTTCAAAGATATAATTTTATTTTGTGTAGCACAACTCCATTTACATGAATTTAATTATCCTTACCAGGAGAAATAACTCCTGATTGCTTTACTGCTTTAAAACATAATGAAAAGTGTATGGTCATTGAAGCCACAGAGTTCTGAGATTCAAATTAGTTCTCCAGTACAGAAAATGTATACAAATACACAAAAACAAAGCATGTTTAGAATCTCTATTAATTTCTAGCAATTTGAGGGCTGACCAGTGAGAGTTCAGATTATCAGTCAAAACCATCTCAGATATCCACCTCATACCTTTTACTTTAATATGAAGTAAAGAAATAAATATGAAACACACTTTTTTTGTTTTCAGCAGTACCACAGAAAATGGTGACATCAGTTTGAAGTGCAAAGAATGTTTCAGCTGTACTCCATGCATAGGTTGGTTGTCAAATGGCCAACAGACAACTCAGAACTAACATGCATATGGAGAGAATTTAGGCACCCTGGAGAGTTTAGGCATTGTTATAGTGCTTGCTTTTTTCTTGGCAATTGATTTATATCAAGATAGATATGTTACTGGAGTTTTTACCTGGATGTGATGATCATTTCTCCTTCTCTTTTTGTTTGTTGTGGAACAAGACTTAGACAGTAATGGGGTCAGTCGGTCAAGGGAGAGTACAGTAGATATTCAGAAATAGAGAGTCACAGTTTTCAGTAAAGATTGATCAGAATAGGAAAGTGGATTTGAAGAGTGATTAACCAAAGCCATAAATGAGAAAGCAGACCCGTATTCAGAAAAGCCTTCTGGGACTTCCCTGGTGGCGCAGTGGTTGAGAGTCCGCCTGCCGATGCAGGGGACACGGGTTCGTGCCCCGGTCCAGGAAGATCCCACGTGCCGCGGAGCGGCTGGGTCCGTGAACCATGGCCGTTGAGCCTGCGTGTCCGGAGCCTGTGCTCCGCAACGGGAGAGGCCACGACAGTGAGAGGCCTGCGTACGGCAAAAAAAAAAAAAAAAAAAAAAAAAAGCCTTCTAAAAGGAAAAATAGGATGCCAATATTTTTAATGACGGGTTCAAATAAGAGTTATTCCTATATTGTATGGAAAGTCTAAAGGGCAAAGGGACACAAAGAGAGAGTTTCAGTTTCAGCAAAGCCAGAGAGCAGGCAGCAGGAATTGAATCCCTTAACTACAAATGGAGAATAATAATGGCCATATCATAAGGCTTTTATTGGTAGAAAAATCATAAAACTACATGATCACATGCGTGCATAATGCAATAACATCCCAAATTCTATAAGCATATAAAGACAAAGAAATACATGTATACCTCTGCTCCATGGTGAAATGAACAAAAGATGAGTTACCAAGGAATAAAGATGTCTTTGCTGATACTACAAGCTTTATTTAGTGAGGGGGATGGACTTGTTAGAAAGGAACTAATGAGCTTCATTTTTTATCCCTTCTTTCTATCCCTTATTTTTATTCTTTCTTCTCTGACCAAGATTTCCAAGGGAATCCATCTCAGTCACCAAACTGGGGCACCACAATGGTTCTCTAAAGATAACTCAATCCTCAGTTTTTTTCTGTATTTAATAGTTGTGGAATCACCTATTCCACTCCTAGCTCCTGAAAACCCAGATGGTATTTTTCAAAATAATAATTGCTGAAAAACTAAGGATGGATTTTTTTTTAATCTATTATCTGATTAAAAAAATATATATAATTTTATGGAATCCAGATTCCTTTAATTTCCCAAATGTCTCATCACAGAGCACTTTGCTTGGTTCCATTTACACAGTTTCTAGCTTTTAGTTACTTCTCATCATTTCAACCTCATGTGAGATGGTTTGCTAAATGATAATTGCAGTGTTAGCCTGAAGTAAATTTCACTTGTACCAACTTTCAGAACTAGAGAGCTGCTGGGCTCCTTCATATCTTCCAGTACCTACATTAAGAAATGGTCCCTGAGAATTGGATCCCAAGAGAGAGCAGTCAGCATGTGTTAGTCCATACTTCCAAGTTCTTGGTGAAAAATTTGACCATTCTGCAGAACAGCATCCTGTATAAAAACCCTGAGCACCTGAAAAATCTAACTTTTTTAGCTCCTGATATTGACACCCTGCCACTAATCTCTCAGATTCCCTGTGGTGGTGAATCTGTTCTCTTGTGCGCCACCAAAGGATTGGCATTCTCCTCCAGATCCCTTTATTTCCTTTAATATATAACACTTCCAGTCCCAAAGCTATATAACAAGTAATTTTTACCAGAATTCCTAGTCTTCTAAAGCAAGTCCTTTACCATATTTCTTAATGAAAACATGTTCAGCCTGAATTCATAGTTTTCACTATAGAGAAAAAAAAAATTTTCAAAGCTTTCTTCTTCTCAATCACCCCAATAACAATTTAGCAGTTCAGGTATGTTCTACTGGGCTGCTTCTTTCTCCTTTTCTCTGTGGATTTATTCTCATAGAATCAGGAAAAATCTTGAAGGTAAACTTTGGTCCTCAGTGTTCTTATAAGAAAACTCCTACCTGAAATCTTTGCACAAGGGTTGACTGTTCCCAAACAACAAAGATTTCTTTTTCTATTATATGTATTTAAAATATTTCTTTCTTTTATTATTTTGTTTGTTCATTTGTTTTGTTTTTGTGTACATGTGGGTTTTTTAATTTTTTTAATGTTTATTATTTCGGGGATTACAGGAAAAAATAATAGCTCATAGTTTCAAAGAGCTTATCTCCTAGCAGTTCTGAAAAGATATATGCAGAAATGAGAGTATGTGGAACTTTAAAAGAGATACATTTGAGTTGAACTTATTAATTCCTTAAGTTGTCACAGGAAAAAAATAATCTGTCAAGTTATTTTTGACATTCTTTACAGTTTACTTTTATAATTAGTGCTGCTATATTCAGATTGCCGAATTAGGTCCATTTCTGAGTATTTTATTCTTACAGAACATGAGTGATTACAGTGGAAACTAACTAGGAAGAAGTATTATAATTGGATAAAAAATTTAAAAGAGTGAATTAATTATTGGGAACTATAATTAATCAGGGTTATTCTTCTCAGGGTTAGCACTTTAAAATATATTTTGCAGGTAATATAAATGCCTCACTTAGTTAAAACCTTTTATAATGATGATAATACACCTTATCACAAAGGCGAGGAGAAATCCCTTTTACATAAAATCCCTGTTTTGTTTAATTTTGTTACCTTTGCTCTATCGTCAATCCAATGGTTAGCCAGCAGAACAGAAGGCAGGATAATTGGGTTTGGAGTATTACCACCCGCTTATGGAAATTTGGAGAGCTGCGGTCACAAGTGACACTGGTTTCAGCGCTGTTATACCAATTCCTAATGGACATCCGTCCACTTTCTCAAAGCCTTCACCTTACATTTTAGCCACCTGTCCAGCGTGAGTTCAAGAGAGACCCGTTAGTGGGCTGCCCAGGTTGTTTTAAATACTTACATTTTAGAATCTAGAGTGTCTTTTTTATTTTTATTATTTTTTTTAATTAATTTTTTTTTTTTTTTTTTTTTCGGTACGTGGGCCTCTCACTCTTGTGGCCTCTCCCATTGCGGAGCACAGGCTCTGGACGCGGAGGCTCAGCGGCCATGGCTCACGGGCCCAGCCGCTCCACGGCATGTGGGATCTTCCTGGACCGGGGCACGAACCCGTGTCCCCTGCATCGGCAGGCAGACTCTCAACCACTGCGCCACCAGGGACACCAGGCCCTAGAGTGTCTTTTTTAAATTGTAATTTTATGTTACAGAGAATTGCAAATATACATAAAAATAGATAGACTATATATGTACAGAAGAAGGGGGTATATTGGAAATATCTGTCAATTTCCTCATCCCCTTAATTTTGCTATGAAACTAAAACTGCTCTAAAAAGAGAATAAAGTCTTAGGGAAAAAGTGGACAATTATAAGGAATCCACCTATACTCCTTCATCTAAAACCATCCACCTATGGGTAATTCTAACTCCTCTACTTCTTCATCCATATTATTTTTCAAATTAATTTGAGTAATAGCAGACATGGTATAATTTAACCCTTCATCATTTCACTATGTAAGCCTAAGACATAAAACCCCTTTTTTGTTAGTAGAACCATATATACCATTCATAACTAAAAATTAATTTTTCTTCAATATCTTCAAATGTATTCAATTAACTCAAAAGGGAATTAGAATCTCTGGTAAAAAAATTTCCTAAAAGTCAACAATTTTTTTAAAACTTTTTCCATATTTCAATTTCTTTTTCTGTTTTGTATTCAAGTAAACTCATATGTAATGCTTTCTGTAATATCGTTTGAAACTATTTGTGTATATGTTTTTATCTGTTTATCTTTCCATTTGTAAATATGAATAAAGAGATACTTCAAATTACATTTACATCAAGCTAATGTAAGCTATTTCTGGGTAATGGGATCCAAGATGATCTATTTCAAAAATGTTTTGTGTGAGTGTGTATATACTTACACACATGCTTTTGGATATTTGATTTTTTTATATAAAAAATATATATACATACATACATTTTTAAAAATTCATTTTATAAAATATAGTGGGGTCACACGTCATTGCTAAGTTCAAGGGTATAATTTAAAAATTTTTAAATGTAGCTCATATAGCTAAATGTATTACATGTAATCAGAATAGTCTAAGTTATCCTACAGTAGCAAACAACTTCAAAATATCAGTGGCTTAATATAACAAAGATTTCTTTCTTTCTTTTTTTAAAAAATCTGCCATTTCTCTTCTCATTTCAATTTGCATTACATAAATAGAATGGGGATATATCCATGTTGTGAAAGATTCAAACATCCAAAATGACATAATTTAGGGCTTCCCTGGTGGCACAGTGGTTGAGAGTCCACCTGCCGATGCAGGGAACATGGGTTCGTGCCCCGGTCCGGGAAGATCCCACATGCCGTGGAGCAGCTGGGCCCGTGAGCTGTGGCCTCTGGGCCTGCGCGTCTGGAGCCTGTGCTCCGCAACGGGAGAGGCCACAAGAGTGAGAGGCCCGCGTACCACAAAACAAAACAAAACAAAATGACATAATTTAAAGCATGAATGATTCCTTCCCTTATTTCTTGACAGGTGCCCTTCATATCATTTTGCATGGATTTACTTACATATATGAAAACTTTATTAACACAAAGACTTGGGATGATATGATCTCTAGGATGTGTTGGTAAAGTGAAGAAAGCAAGTCACAGGATGAATAGCAGAGTCTAATCCCCTTTGTGTTAACAAAGATTTATTTCTGGATCATAGTATACATTTGTTGAAAATCTGCTCACTGTAGTCATTTAGGGATCCAAGATGACTTAGCAACCAATCCCTTGAAAGATGTTGATAACCATCCCAAAGTGAAGAAAGAGAGAGAGCTTTGGAGAGCTTTGTACATGTAACTAAATGTGGGGTTTTTTGGTTTTTCTTAATTTTTATTTATTCATTTATTTATTTTTGGCTGCTTTGGGTCTTCATTGCTGTCCATGGGCTTTCTCTAGTTACGGCAAGTTGGGGCTACTCTTCGTTGTGGTACATGCGGGCTTCTCATTGTAGTGGCTTCTCTTGTTGTGGCGTACATGCCCCAGGTGCACGGGCTTCAGTAGTCATGGAATATGGGCTCAAAAGTCGTGGCTCGCGGGCTCTAGAGCGCAGGCTCAGTAGTTGTGGCGCACGGGCTAAGTTGCTCTGCAGCATGTGGGATCTTCCCGGACCAGGGCTCAAACCTGTGTCCCCTGCATTGGCAGGCGGATTCTTAACCACCTGGGGAAGTCCCTGTAACTAAATGTTTAGCCAGCAAGTCACTTCAGCTCATAACTTCTTGCCCGACTAATCACATGGCCCCACCCAACAATAAAAGTCCCAGGGAGTGCTTTCCTATTGGGCATCCAGAACTAGTTTAGAACTGGAAATATCTATCAAACTGCACTAATGCCTACCATAATAGTTCAATAATTTCCTACATAGGTGGGCTACCCAATTCATATATATAATTTTTTAATTTATGTTTTACTTTTCAAGTCTTGTCTACCAAAGTTTTTGTGGGGTGGATCAGGAATAAGAAAATTTTCCTTAAAAGGACATAACAAAGAAAGACCATAGCAACATCTTGGGACCGAAAGAAGGTGGATACGAGTGCATACAAAATCAACTCTCATGTGCCAGACGTTGGGGATAAAGACTGAGGGAGACACTAATTACTTTCTTGAGGGTTTCATAGGTAAAGTGAGGCACCAAGTCATATCTCATTTTCAATAAGAGCATATCTATCATAGCCACATGCCGTCCATGTGGAACAGTAAGGTAGTGTAACAGCACTGTATAAATACCTGCCAAAAGGAAGTCAAAGAATTTGTCTTTATTCCATGAAGAAACTTTTCAAATTTCTCCTCAGTTATACTGACAAGAACTGAGGCAGCTTACGTATTTATTAGGAATTTTTAGAAGAATCACAGTGACTTCAGCTCTCTAACCTAGCTTTTTGTAGTCATGCTCAATATCAGTAAATCAAACCCTTTAATTCATTTCCCAATATAATTTTCTCTTAACATATGAGGGATATAAGTTTATTATGAAAAAAATATTTTAAGTTAAGCTCAAATATAAACTACTCAGTGCTTGAACAACCAGAGATAACTGTCAACTTTTGGGCATATGTCCATGCAGATTATTTTCTTTGTGATTTTTTATGGATTACATTGTATCACAGTGTACATTTTATACACTTTAGGTACTTAAAGGTATGATGCCACATTAAAATAGTTCACTATGTTTTAAATATTTCATGTCACAATATTGCATACCTCATTCTTAGTGTCTGAATTGTGTACAATTTTACTGTGATTTATTTAATCATTTCTATTTTTATTGAGCATTTATGTCGGTACAACTATTCCAACAGATGTAAGAAATATTAGGTTGAACATCAGTATAAGTTCATATTATGTTCAACTTTATTTCCTTTAGATAAATTGCTAGTTGTGAAATTGCTATGTCAAAATTATGTTTATAGATTTTTGATGTTGCGTGCCGATTTATCTTCCAAATTGTATAGCAGTGTATTCTTCCACAAGAAATGCATAAGAACATCCCTTATCTTAGGTACCTCCATTTTCACTTAGGCTATTATAATTATTTACTACAAATAAATAATAAAATTAAAATCCTTAATCCAAAAAAAAAAAGAAACTTTGTATTTTAACTAGGGAATTATGTGTGGCTGCTAGTAAAAGATCTGAAATTACAGTGGCTTCTCTTTCTCACAAATAACAACAAATTCAGACAGGCAGTTTGGGGATATATGGCAGCTTCTCATATTATCAATGGCCTATGATCTGTCAATCTGCTTTGTTCCCTTTAGAATATGTCTCTATTCCTTAAGTTTGCCTTAACATCCACAATATCGATGTTGTAGATCCAGCCATCATATCTCCATCCAAGTCAGTGAGTCAGAATGAAAGAAGGAGGAAAATAGATCTGTAAAATTGTAGAAACCTGCCACCTGAGTAAGATTTCCTAAAAGAGGTCATTTTAAGAAACCCCATCAAATGTTTGTTTACACATCATTGGTCATCCTTATCTGTATAGGAGGGTTGAAACTATTATCTTCAGCTGGATATATTACTGATTCTATCAATACAGGTACTCCCTAGTAAGGAAGCAGTGGGAAATTGATACTAACAAGGAAATTAGCAGCTTCTGTCAAAACATTCTATATGCATATATATTTAAGTTTTATCAATAGGTCAAAGTTATATGCCTTTTTTAGTTTACTTTTTAATCAAGAATTATCAATAGTTTATAACTATTTTTTGGCAAGTTTAAAAACACCAAGAGATAAAGTAAATTCAGGCTGCAGGAATAGATTTCTAAAGTAAGAAGAGTTGAGTATCCAATAACTTCATAAAGATAAATTTTTAAAATGTTGTAAATTCAAATAGTATGTGTATAACTAGATTAATTATTAAATGTACCTTTATTTTCTCTACTGAAAAAGAAGCACAATTTTTCTATTTAGCAGTCCAAAGAAAATTTTTAGAGTATTTTGAAAAATCACCCAGAGAAATGAACTAAAAGTCATGATTGAAAATGATAAATGATCTTTCAAATTACAAAGTCACTTGTGGCAGGTTCCTTAATAGTTTAATCTACTCTCATAGTACCTTTCATTATACCTTTTAATAATAAAATATCCCTGAAGGTAATTATACCTTCTAGTTGGTTTTATAGATCCCTATCTCTGATAAACTTGTGTTAAACACAACAGAAACACCTGGCCACAAATAAGTGTGATAATTTTTTTAACATTGTTAATTTTAAGATTTTTAACATAGTTGGGCCATCATGAGATCCCATGTTTGACAACATTCTTTCTATGGAACAGACAAGTCAACAATAATGGAACAGAGTAGTTCCTGGATAGAAAGTTCTGAGGTTTAAGTATAAGATCACATTCCACATTTACTGTAGAGCCTCTGGCAAATTTTTAAATTCTTCTGAGTTTAAGATTCTCTAAGGAAAAATGTAGGGAATATCTGATTTATAGTCTTGGATAAGGGAATTCCCTGGTGGTCCAGTGGTTAGGACTTTGTGCTTTCACTGCCGAGGGCCCAGGTTCAATTCCTGGTTGGGGAACTAAGATCCACAAGCTATGCCACATGGCCAAAAAAAAAGAAAGAAAAAAATATATAGCCTTGAATAAGAATATGAATAGTAAGAGATACAAATTACTTGGTGCTTAATAAAACTCCATTCAAACATAAAGTAATATTATCATATTGGCAAAACACTTATAAAAAGAGAGTCATTTGCCATACATCATTTTTTTTCCTGGAGGTAAAGGGCAAGCCAATATAGCTTTAGCTGTTATTGATTTTATAAATAAATTTCTGGAAGGCCTCAAATATTATTGGTCCTCTGCAAGATGCAGGAATATGAAGAAATCATTTACCTTAAATCTCTCCCTTTGGAGCCACTTGGGATCAATTTAGGAATCTATGGACAAGTTACAAGATTTTTGCATAAAATTTGATGTTTCAAGAACACATTGTTTAATGAATAACAGTACCATATTGTCTTTTAAAAACACTCTTAAAAATATAGAAATATATAGTAAATTGAGATTTTCACATAGCAGTTTAAACTGCCTTTATCTGAACTCAGAAAATCAGAACATACAGTTTCTCCTCCACATATAGAATATGAAACTTTTCCAGTAACAGTCCAATGATTTACACTTTAGCTTCCTCTAGCCTTAACTCAATCCAGCTCCAGTTAGGAAACCAGAAACCACATTAGGTATTTCTATAGGAGGAATTTAACATAATGAATTAATTATGCAGGTGTTAAAGGGCTAAACCAACACAAAAGGACCACTGAGGCAGTCCAGACATAGTAGCTATAGGATATAGCCACCGCCTCATGAGCTAGGGAAACAAAGAAAGTGGTTGGGGTGTCAGAACTGGGAAAACTGACACAGGGCTCCCCCAAACTGGGACTCACACATATGAGGGACAATTCTTCCCACCTGGTGCAATTTTCTTGGGTCCCATAGAGGTGAGTCAGACCTTCAGGTAGGAATGGATGCTGCCAAGTTGGTGCTGGTAACTCTGGGGGACACAGCAAAGTTGATTTGGGGAACTTTGTAAAAGCTGGAGGCTAGGAACCAATTGCTACCTCAAGACCAAGAGTAACTTATCAGGAAAGTTCAGGACCCCTGCCCTTATTACTGATGCAGTGAATTAGGATGAATTATCATTGAATAGTAACTATCTTCCCCTCTCCTCTTGAAGTCTCCACCTCCAACAAAAGCAAAGTGTTCCTTAGCATGGTTCCAGAATATTTTGATTCAAAATTAAGAGAATGGGGGAGGTAGAAAGAAATTTCAGAACATGAGGAGAGAGGGGGAAGATGAATCTAGAAATACTAATTCTAACTACAAAGGATAAAAAAGGGGGGTGGAAATGCCAGTAGACTGGAGTAGAGAGAAGAGGGTTTGAGATTTCACGATTTGAAGGACTTTAGAATAGACATGACGTAAGAAAGTATTAGACATTGGAGGGAAGAGTTTTTAGAAGTACTGGTATGGGAACTTCAGTGTTCTCTGAGAAATGCATTTAAATGTTGGAGTTTCTTTTTAGTTACTATCTGCTGGACAGAGTCTGCTACATGCAGAAAGTGTACCATGTGGGTTTCAACACTTATTCAGTTTTCACAGAATAGAAACTTAGTACCTGTTAGAATGCTGTAAAAAATACCTTTATATATTCCTCCCTATGTAATGTTTACTGGTGTTTCACACTTACATGAACCACAGACAGAACACTACCCAAATGAAACCTCTACTTCATGTTAAGGAAAAGAAAATAAAATCATGAAATGGAGAGGATGATGGTCACTAATCAAAAATTAAACATTATTAAAGTTCCATAACAACTGTGTTTATGTGTTTCCTTTGATTAATAAAATGTTAGCACAATTAAAAAGAATAAATGATAATATCTAAATGTTAATAAATGTCATAATGATTAATTATATTGATTATCTCCTACTGACAGCTCAAAAAAATAAAACCCCCATTTTTCTTCTCTTGACATCTCAATAAAAGAAAACACTCAACTTCATCATGTTACTTAGAAATAACAAACACCTTAAAATCTTATATTAAAAAAACAGTTAGGGCTTCCCTGGTGGCGCAGTGGTTGAGAGTCTGCCTGCTGATGCAGGGGACGTGGGTTCGTGCCCCGGTCCGGGAAGATCCCACATGCCGCGGAGCGGCTGGGCCCGTGAGCCATGGCCGCTGAGCCTGCGTGTCCGGAGCCTGTGCTCCGCGACGGGAGAGGCCACAACAGTGAGAGGCCTGTGTACCGCAAAAAAAAAAAAAAAAAAAAAAAAACAGTTAACAAAGAGCTTTCAAACTTTGGAAAAGCAATTGAATGGAAAATAAACATATGGGGCTAGCTAATTTTGCCACTGCAGAATCCTTTTCAAACTCCTTTTGCTTTTGGATTGATTTTTTAAGTATATCTGTGACTGACAAGTCTTTCTTCTCGGCACTGTTTCACAAATATACATTAAAAGTAAAAGTGAGCAGGCAAACAATGGTTGTAACTTACTTTCAATCATAAAATTTGCCTGGCTTAAGCCATTCTAGGTTTTTTTTGGCACCTCAAATAAGATCTTCTCCTAAGAGGAAGCTTGCCATGTCTAGACAGCAAAGCCTATGACAAATTATAGAAAATTTGGCAAGTGTTTAGAACATCTTTGTATAAAAGATATCACTTGCATGCTCTAGCTTTACCTTACTAAATGTATGACCTTGGGATTGATATTGACCTTTCCTAAGCCTGTGTTTCTTTACCTGCTCAATGGGGAAACTAAAGTGTCTATGTCATGGATTTGCTAAAAGAATTAAGTGAAATAATGCTTATATATCGCTGACACATAATTACCAATACTTAGTAGTTTTATTACTAGCAATTTTGTATGGCACCTAGTCTATGTATCAGGAGAATTGCTGGGATTCCACAAGATTTTGGAGTTATTTTACCCATTGATCATTTCTGGTTTTAAGAAATACCTTCCCAACAAAGATTAATTGATGGCATTTTTTCTTTTTAACATTTAAAATGTGTTTGAATAGATCTGTTTTTATATTTGATGTTACTTCTCAAAGAATAGTTTCTCTGCTCATGATAATGCTATGGTTAGAAATTACTTGTATATCTCCAAACAAGACTTCTTAGCCTAAATATTTTAAGTATCACTATTATTAAGAGATAATCATATGACCGGAATAACTTTACTAGTCATAATATAAAAGCTGTTAAGTATGAAAACATTCCATATTCCTACTCCATAGAGGAAACTAGCTTTACAAAGACTCCCATCATATTTTCCTCTTATTTTAGCTCTCTTTATGACAGACTTTTACTCTCTCAACCAAGTCATATGTTTTACCTGCACTATTTCATTTTGCCTTCTGTCTTCTGCCCCTTCAGCCTACAATACTTTCATTATTTTAAAAATGCATGGTATCACTTTCTTTCTGAATTTTCAGAAACACACACAGACTCATACATTCACACATGAACATCCCTGGACACTTTCAGATAACCATCCATGGTAGAATCTGCAAACATAACTGGAAGAGACCTTAGTGACTAACAACTCCCACCTCCTTGTTTAGAAGACATTGAAACCCCAGGGTAGTTAATAACAAGCCCTTTGTCACTCAAAGACAAGGCAGGAGCCCATTTTGCTTCCTCAAGCTTGGTCTACATATATTTTCAAGGTAGCATGTTCAACACTTATCCAATAAATATTGACTGAGCACCTTCTATTTCCCTGGCACCATCCCAGGCACTGGGGATAGAGCTGAAAAGAAAAAAAAATGGCAAAAATCCACCTTCACATTGTTTACTAGTGGTGAACAAATAAGCAAATAATGTTTACTATCATGTCAATGAAAGACAAATTCTATAAGGAAAAATAAAGCATGTAAGATGACACTGAAGGCCACTCTTACACCCCCTTCCATCTACTCTGAACTTTTATTAGGTTCTGTGCTATATAGACATGTCTTCTTGTTCCTTTAAAACAATCCTTTAGATTATCCTTTTATTAGATCACTGATCTGGCCCAGTCTTGGATTCCCCCACCCCGACCCACCCATACACATTTTGCTCTACAGGCCTGTTGGCCAGCTTTGTTTTCATCATTAACATGTGGTTCCCCAATCTGTAGTGGACTGACCTTTAAATCATAGTATAAGAAGATTGTCTGGAGATCACATAGGCATGGATAGCTTTATAGCAATTTATTTCCTTAACTGTTCTCCTTTTCAAAGTTGCCTTCTTAAGCACCTGTCTGTCTGTGGTCTGCCAGTTCTTCCCTTGCTCCCCTTTCACAGTGTTCATCTCTTGCTGCAATAAGAAGCTAAACTCTCTCCCAGTCCAAATCTCATTTTGATGCATTGCCCCAGGTATAAAGACTCCCAGGGATAATCTGAGAATGGAAAGATTCAGTGTGATGACTGAGATATTTTATTTCACCCCGGCTATAAACTTGTGGCAGAGCTCAGCACCTCTATCTATCTATCTATCTATCTATCTATCTATCTATCTATTTACCTACCTACCTACCTATCTACCTATCTTCCTATTATCTCTTTTTCCATCCAATACTAAATACTTATAAAACACCTACAGTGAGATTGGTTCAAGTTGGCAGAGTAGAAGGACATGCGCTCACTCCCTCTTGCGAGAACACCGGAAACACAACTAACTGCTGAACTATCATTGACAGGAAGACACTGGAACTCACCAAAAAAGTACCCCACATCCAAAGAAAAAGGAGAAGCCACAATGAGATGGTAAGAGGGGTGCAACCACAATAAAATCAAATCTCATAACTGCTGGGTGGGTAACTCACAAACTGGAGAACAATTATACCACAGCAGTCCAGCCACTGGAGTGAAGGTTCTGAGCCCCACGTCAGGCTTCCCAACCTGGGAGTCTGGCAACGGGAGGAGGAATTCCTAGAGAATCAGACTTTGAAGGCTAGCAGGATTTGACTGCAGGACTTCGACAGGACTGGGGGAAACAGAGACTCCACTCTTGGAGGGCACACACAAAGTAGTGTGTGCATCAGGACCCAGGGGAAGAAGCAGTGAGCCCATAGGAGACTGAACCAGAGCTACCTGCTAGTGTTGGAGGGTCCCCTGCAGAGGCAGGGGAGTGGCTGTGGCTCACCATGAGGACAAGGACACTGGCAGCAGAAGTTCTGGGAAGTACTCCTTGGCGTGAGCCCTCCCAGAGTCCACCATTAGCCCCACCAAAGAGCCCCAGGAGGCTCCTGTGTTGGGTTGCCTCAGGCCAAACATGCAATAGGGAGGGAACTCAGCCCCACCCATCAGCAGACAAGCGGATTAAAGTTTTACTGAGCTCTGCTCACCAGAGCAACAACTAGCTCTATCCACCACCAGTCCCTCCCATCAAGAAACTTGCACAAGCCTCTTAGGTAGCCTCATCCACCAGAAGGGAAGACAGCAGAAGCAAGAAGAACTATAATTCTGCAGCCTGTGGAACAAAACCCACATTCGCAGAAAGATAGGCAAGATGAAAAGTCAGAGAGCTATGTACCAGATGAAGGAACAAGATAAAACCCCAGAAAAACCACTAAATGAAGTGGAGATAGGCAACCTTCCAGAAAAAGAATTCAGAATAATGATAGTGAAGATGATCCAGGACCTCGGAAAAAGAATGGAGGCAAAGCTCAAGAAGATGCAAGAAATATTTAACAAAGACCTAGAATAATTAAAGAACAAACAAACAGAGATGAACAATACAATAACTGAAATGAAAAATACACTAGAAGGAATCAATAACAGAATAACTGAGGCAGAAGAACGAATAAGTGACCAGGAAGACAGAATGGTGGAATTCACTGCTGTGGAACAGAATAAAGAAAAAAGAATGAAAAAAAAAAAAAATTAAGACAGCCTAAGAGACCTCTGGGACAACATTAAATGCACCAACATTCATGTTATAGGGGTCCCAGAAGGAGAAGAGAGAAAGGACCCGAGAAAATATTTGAAGAGATTATAGTCAAAAACTTCCCTAACATGGGAAAGGAAATAGCCACCCAAATCTGGGAAGTGCAGAGAGTCCCAGGCAGGATAAACCCAAGGAGAAACACACCAAGACACATACTAATCAAATTGACAAAATTTAAAAACAAAGAAAAATTATTGAAAGCAACAAGGGAAAAACAATAAATAACATACAAGATAACTCCCATAATGTTAACAGCTGATTTCTCAGCAGAAACTCTACAATCCAGAAGGGAGTGGCATCATGTATTTAAAGTGATGAAAGGGAAGTACCTACAACCAAGATTAGTCTACCCAGCAAGGATGTCATTCAGATTCAATGGAGAAATCAAAAGCTTTACAGACAAGCAAAAGCTAAGAGAACTCAGCACCACCAAACCAGCTGTACAACAAATGCTAGAGGAACTTCTCTAGCCAGGAAACACAAGAGAAGAAAAGGACCTACAAAAACAAATCCATAACAATTAAGAAAATGGTAATAGGAACATACATATCAATAATTACCTTAAACCTGAATGGATTAAATGTTGCAACCAAAAGACACAGGCTTGCTGAGTGGATACAAAAATAAGACCCATATATGTGCTGTCTACAAAAGCCCCACTTCAGACCTAGGGACACATACACAGAGACTGAAAGTGAGGGGATGGACAACAATATTCCATGCAAATGGAAATCAAAAGAAAGCTGGAGTAGCAATACTCATATCAGATAAAATGGATTTTAAAATAAAGATTATTACAAGAGACAAAGAAGAAAACTACAAAATGATCAAGGGATCAATTCAGGAGAAGATATAACAATTATAAATACATATGCACCCAACATAGGAGCACCTCCATACATAAGGCAACAGCTAACAACTATAAAAGAGGAAATCGACCATTAACACAACAATAGTGGGGGACTTTAACACCACACTTACACCAATGGACAGGTCATCCAAGCAAAATTAATACGGAAACACAAGCTTTAAATGACATAATAGACCAAATAGATTTAATTGATATTCATAGGACATTCCATCCAAAAACAACAGATTCCACTTTCTTCTCAAGTGCACATGGAACATTCTCCAGGATAGATCACATCTTGGGTCACAAATCAAGCCTTAGTAAATTTAAGAAAATTGAAATCATATCAAGTATCTTTTCTGACCACAATGCTATGAGATTAGAAATCAATTACAGGGAAAAAAATGTAAAAAACACAAAGACATGGAGGCTAAACAATACGTTATTAAATAACCAAGATATCACTGAAGAAATCAAAGAGGGAATCAAAAAATACCTAGAGACAGATTACAATGGAAACACAATGATACAAAACTTATGGGATGCAGCAAAAGCAGTTCTAAGAGGGAAGTTTATAGCAATACAATCCTACCTCAGTAAACAAGAAGAATCTCCAATAAACACTCTAACCTTACACCTAAAGGAACTAGGGAAAGAAGAACAAACAAAACCCAAAATTAGTAAAAGGAAAGAAATCATAAAGATCAGAGCAGAAATAAATGAAATAGAAACAAAGAAAACAATAGCAAAGATCAATAAAAGTAAAAGCTGGTTCTTTGAGAAGATAAACAAAATTGATAAACCATTAACCAGACTCAAGAAAAAGAGGGAGAGGACTCAAATCAATAAAATTAGAAATGAAAAAGAAGTTACAACAGACTCCACAGAAATACAAAGCATCCTAAGAGACTGCTACAAGCAACTCTATGCCAATAAAATAGACAACCTGGAAGAAATGGACAAATTCGTAGAAAAGTATCACCTTCCTGACTGAACCAGGAAGATATAGAAAATATGAACAGACCAATCAGAAGTAATGAAATTGAAACTATGATTTAAAATCTTCCAACAAACAAAAGTCCAGGACCAGATGGCTTCACAGGTGAATTCTATCAAACATTTAGAGAAGAGCTGACACCCATACTTCTCAAACTCTTCCAAAAAATTTCAGAAGGAACACTCCCAAACTCATTCTATGAGGCCACCATCATCCTGATACCAAAACCAGACAAAGATACTACGTAAAAAGAAAATTACTGACCAATATCACTGATGAATATAGATGTGATAATCCTCAACAAAATACTAGCAAACAGAATCCAGCAACACATTAACAGGATCCTACACCATGATCAAGTGGGATTTATCCCAAGAACGCAAGGATTCTTCAGTATATGCAAATTAAACAATGTGATACACCATATTAACAAATTGAAGAATAAAAACCATGTGGTCATCTCAATAGAGGCAGAAAAAGCTTTTCACAAAATTCAACACCCATTTATGATAAAAACTGTCCAGAAAGTGTCATAGAGGGAACCTACCTCAACATAATAAAGACCATATATGACAAACCCACAGCAAACATCATTCTCAATGGTGAAAAACTGAAATGAAAGCATTTCCTCTAAGATCAGGAACAAGACAAGGATGTCCACTCACACCGCTATTATTCAACATAGTTTTGGAAGTTCTAGCCTCGGCAATTAGAGAAGAAAAAAAAATAAAAGGAATACAAATTGGAAAAGAATAATTAAAACTGTCACTGCAGATGACATGATACTATACATAGAGAATCCTAAAGATGTCACCAGAAAACTATTAGAGCTAATCAATGAACTTGGTAAAGTTACAAGATACAAAGTTAATGCACAGAAATCTCTTGCATTCCCATACACTAATGATGAAAAATCTGAAAGAGAAATTAAGGAAACATTCCCATTTACCATTGTGACAAAAAGAATAAGATATCTAGGAATAAACCTACCTAGGAAGAGAAAAGGCCTATATGCATAAAACTATAAGACACTGATGAAAGAAATTAAAGATGATACCAACAGATGGAGAGATATACCATGTCCTTGGATTGGAAGAATCAATATTGTGAACATGACTATACTATCCAAAGCAATCTATACATTCAATGCAATCCCTATCAAACTACCAATGGCATTTTTATAGAACTAGAACAAAAAACTCTTAAAATTTCTATGGAGACACAAAAGACCCCAAACAGCCAAAGCAGTCTTGAGGGAAAAAAGCAGAGCTGGAGGAATCAGACTCCCTGACTTCAGACTATACTACAAAGCTATAGTAATCAAGACTGTATGGTACTGGCACAAAAAACAGAAATATAGATCAATGGAACAAGATAGAAAGCCCAGAGAGAAACCCACTCACCTATGGTCAACTGATCTATGAGAAAGGAGTCAAGGATATACAATGGAGAAAACAAAGTCTTTTCAATAAATGGTGCTGGGAAAACTGGAAAGCTACATGTAAAAGAATGAAATTAGAGCACTCCCTAACACCATACACAAAAATAAACTCAAAATGGTTTAGAGACCTAAATGTAAGACTGGACACTGTAAAATTCTTAGAAGAAAACATAGGAAGAACACTCTGACATAAATCACAGCAAGATTTTTTTTGATCTGCCTCCTAGAGTAATGAAAATAAACAAATGGGACCTAATGAAACTTAAAAGCTTTTGCACAGCAAAGGAAACTACAAACAAGATGAAAAGACAACCCTCAGAATGGGATAAAATATTTGCAAACGAATCAACGGACAAAGGATTAATCTCCAAAATATATAAACAGCTCATGCAGCTCAATATTAAAAATCAAACAACCCAATCAGAAAATGGGCAGAAGACCTCAATAAACATTTCTCCAAAGAAGACATACAGATAGCCAAGAAGCACATGGAAAGCTGCTCAACATCACTAATTATTAGAGAAATGCAAATCAAAACTACAATGAGGTTATCACCTCACACCAGTTAGAATGGGCATCATCAGAAAATCTACAAACAACAAATGCTGGAGAAAGTGTGGAGAAAAGGGAACCCTCTTGTACTGTTGGTGGGAATGTAAATTGATACAGCCCCTATGGAGAACAGTATGGAGGTTCTTTAAAAAACTAAAAATAGAATTACCATATGATCCAGCAATCCCACTACTGGGCATATACCCAGAGAAAACCATAATTCAAAAAGACACATGTACCCCAGTGTTCATTGCAGCACTATTTACAATAGCCAGGTCATGGAAGCATCCTAAATGACCAGTGACAGTCGAATGGATAAAGAAGATGTGGTACATATATACAACGGAATATTACTCAGCCATAAAAAGGAACAAAATTGGATCATTTGTAGAGATGTGGTTGGATCTAGACTGTCATACAGAATAAAGTAAGTCAGAAAGAGAAAAACCAATATCGTATATTAATGCATATATGTGGAACCTAGAAAAATGGTACAGATGAACTGGTTTGCAGGGCAGAACTAGAGCACAGATGTAGAGAACAAACATATGGACACCACGCGGGGGAAGTGGCAGCAGGGGGAGGTGGTGTGGTGAATTGGGAGATTGGGATTGACATATATACACTAATATGTATAAAATAGATAACTAAGAAGAACCTGCTGTATTAAAAAAAATAAAATTAAATTTAAAAAAACCAAAAAACAAAAAGAAACCATCTACAATGTGTTCTTTTGTTCAGAAAATATATTAGTAAGCAACAGTAAAAAATTATTGCCTTTTTGGTGCTTACATTCTGGTGGTACACTAACTTCCTTCCTTCCTATCTTTTTCCCATCTATGTTAAATAAGAATTAATAAATGAGAAAAGTTGTCACCAGGACATACATTATCATTTTTTTAAATTAAAAATTAAAATCAGACATTTTTCTGATTGAAGTTACATTGATGTGAAGGACTAGTTTGACAATGAGGACTGTTTTGCCAATTAGCTTATCCAGTTGAATTAACTAAGTCTGAAGCTGTGAACTTTTGATGTATGTATATTTAAAACACATATGTAGTAGTCCTCACTTCTGGAAAATATATAATTTGCAACTCTAAACAAATGATAATTAAAAATATAGATATCAATTTTATAATGTGTGAAGACATAGATGGTTTTCCTAATTTTGGGGGGGAATACCCAGTCTACCATTTTGAAACTCACTGTGCTAGGGTTCTTCCACTTTAAAACTGATTATAGGGAGGGGTAGGGGCCCTCAAGTTTCCCTTGAATTGACTTTCTTACTTACTAGGAGATCAGCACACACTCTGCAAAGTTCTCTCCTAATGGAATAAATGGAAGAAAGAAAGGTGGTGAAAAGGTTTGAAAATTACAAAAAAGTTTATATTCATTACCCTTTGTTTACAATTGATGGTAATCTTTCTTATGGGAAGCTGGGCTTCCCAACCTCAACACTGTTGACATTTTACACGAGATCATTCTTGGTTGCAGGAGCTATCCTGGGCATTGGGACTTATTTAGCAGTATCCCTGGCCCCTACCCATGAAACGCCAGCACCCCCCCCCTTCTAGTTATGACAAAAATGTCTCCAGTTATTGCCAAATTGTCCCCTAGGGTGCAAAATCATCCCTGATTGAGGACCACTGTGCTATTGTAACCAGATGTGTTGACTTCCTTCCTGATTTACTAACTAGGCATCCCCTCGGATTTGCTTCTCCCTGAAACTAAAATCTCACCAAACTTCTCTGGGTACATCTAGTCAGTAAGAGAAAAGAAAAAAAAAAAAAAAGAAACTTTACCAAATCTATTATCCTGGGGTTAGTGGAAGAGTGCCTCACCCTAAGAGGTACGTATGTCATGGAACTATTTCTTCAGATTTCCTCACATTCTAAAGTGAGTTAGTACATTTATTCTTTAAGAGACACGTAATTCTACTCAGCATGTAGCTGTCAAGCAGAGTTGTTGATTGAAAATTAACTCTAAACATTAAATATATACAAGCAAGGTAAAAACAACTACTCAGTTATTCCTAACTATGGTATGTATCGATAACTGTGGATTGACTTAACTTTAGAATATGATTTTAAAAACGAACAATGCTGTGAAATTTGGTGAAACTTCTTTGAGTGGAAAGGATTCACATCGATGGGCTATTTCATGTGACTCAGATTTAACCAGAGCTCTAAGAAAGTAGGTGCCAACTGTGTAAATTCCAAAGAGAGGAACTGTACAGGGCAGGACTTACAGAGAGAGAGGTGGATTAAAATCAGTTTTGCCAATCTTACAAAAAGTTTTAGTTTGGAGGGGCCAACAGGTGGGAAATAAAAGAATTTCTTCAAAGAGTTATTCATGATAGAGGACGGATTGATGGTTTTCACTTCCCCGCAAACCTAATTTTAAAAGCTACACGGAGAACCCTTGAAGATCCTAGAGACGTGACTCTTGGAGATTAGTGGACGTGGTGCATGGTGTCTGATTAACTCCCGAACAAAAAGGCTACAGCCGAGGCTGCCCGAAAGGTCACGGCAGCAGAGAACAGAGCTGCATTTGGAAGAAACCACCTTCTCCCTAAATGCAAGTCAAAGATAACTACACGCATCCCACAGTGGAAAGGTTGGCTGAAGGCTGCTTCCCCGGAGAGCTTCTGCCCAATGACAAGTGACCTCAGCAGAAGAGGCTGGAAGTACACAGTGACATGCAGAACTGAGGAGGAAAGGTAAATGGCCAACTGAAGGAGAGGCACTACCCAAGTAAGAGGAACACTGAGGACATCCCCCAGGAGTAAAAGGGAGCACATGTGAGAAAAAAGATCACCTTTAAACATCCGCCACCTCCAGAGAGCACCAGCACCACATTACTTAATGTCAGCCGGGAAGGACCTATCCCATCAGCATCCTCTCCTCCCTCCTCTATTTCAATCCTGGAGAACGCACAGGCAGCCTAATGAGTGAGGGAAGGGGAGCAGCAGTCAAGGCAGAAGAATAAAGACACCAACCCTATATTCCCTTCCTGCTAGACGAGGCAGCCAGAGGAAAGCAGGAGCTGGTGGAAGGAGGGTCCATTGGGAGAAACCTTTAACTTTGAATCACCTTCTGAGTTTGTGATCAATACAGCACAGTGGACAAGTAATTTCCAAAAGGAGATAATTTCTTTGTGGCTGAGATTGACTGAAGAGTGGTTGATTGGGTAAAGGGAAGAAGCTAAGCTGTGAGACCTGCCCAAGATTTCTTCTAGGTAAAGAACCAGTTGCATGAAAAGCATTTGAAGAAGCAGTGAGGAGGAAAAAATAAAGTTATTTTCTGATTGCATTCTACAAGTCCTGCTTGTTCAACATATCAGTTACATACAAGTAAACACTGAACAGCTTATTCAATGATAATCCAATTGACAGCTTTATAGTGATAATATAGTATCACTTTTATTTTGCTATAAATTACATAGTGCCTGCCTCTTCATCACTCAGACAAAAATGTTCTCACTTCTCTTTCATCATAATATAGTGAATTCCTGCCGTAGTACTGTACAGGATTTATCAGTCTCTAGTTTGAAGGAATAAGAAAAGAAAACCCCACACAGAAACAATTCAGACATGCTTGTTTTTGCTTGTAAGTCTTCCCTAAACATAATAAAAATAATTGATTAAGGGAGACATTGATGAGTGATGTTATAATTCAATCTCTGGGCTTTGATTATAGCATAAACCAACTGGATTTCTTCAACAGAGAAATAGCACTCACATCAATCTTGTCTTATTGGTGTCCTTTATACTACATATATAATTACACAGCTTAGAAAAATGTTAGATTCCAAAAGCGTTTATTCTTCAAATGGATATTCAAGACAGAAAATCCTCTACAGAAGCAAACTTGGAATGAATGTATGGGTTAAAATTATATCTCAGCCAAAGGGGAAACAAGTGCCTATTTCTAAAGAGGTAGCTTGCCTAGTAAAGGAATTTTATATGCTGTATTGATATACCTAAGTTCCAGACTGGCAGTTAAGACTTGGAAACTTGGATGGGTATTATTATTCACTATTATTATTATTATTAAGCTTTTGACTGCAAAACTTAGTTAGAGGTGAGGAAAGTAGGGAAGTGGAAGGGAAGAAGGTAGGAGTGATGGAGGTGGATAGAGAAAGAGAGAATTGATTTTAAAAGTAACTGAAAAAATCTAAGGTCCCTTCAAGTATATCTGGAGCCAGGTGCTCAAGTAACATGAAACTGTCTCTGTGCATACCACCTTTTCTTACCTTCTGTGCTGACTTCAAGCTCGTTCTTCACTCTGTGCTGACCTACGCAACAAGAAGCTTACATTCTTTTAGCTCCAAGTTCAGGGGAAGAGGATGCTCCCTTCATGGTCTTCCTTCTGAGCTTAGCCCTAAATAAACTGATGTGGGTCACATGTCCATCTTGAACACAACATTGTGATTGAATGCATAATACATGATGATTTCCCAAGCCAGCATAATATGCCCTCTGCTAGCTATGATGGTGGAACCAGCCCCAGGCAAATAATAAGAACTGAAAATAGTGTGGCAAAGGGAGTCTTCGAGCAAAATCTGCTCTCATAAAATAAAGGGAGAAAGGAAGCTAAATAGATGAAAACAACAGATTCCGTTTAAGATGATTTATGTAATCTCTTAGGATTTAATCTTCTCATCTATAAAATAAATGTTGATAACACAAGTTCTACATATTTCCTAGGTTCACTATTGTAAAGCTTAAATGAGATCACAGATGCACGAGTGCATCAAAAGAAGTACTGAGTTAAACAAATCTTTTTTAATATGTTCAAAAGGTCTACAGATCAGAAAACGTATCTACATTGAGACTAAGTAAATAGCTCTTTAATGGAAGATTATGAGATATTTCTCACTGTGCACATCAGCAGTTATTGTTATTTTCTTTTCTAGGAATAAGGACTTCATAAAAAGGTTAATATGGATCTAGTTGTAGTTTTTTAATTGAAGTATAGTTGATTTACAGTGTTGTGTTAGTTTCAGATATGCAGCAAAGTGATTCAGTTACACATATATATACATAAATATATACACACACACATATGCTTTTTCAGATTCTTTTCCATTGTAGGTTATTACAAGATATTGAATATCCCCTGTGCTATACAGTAGGTCCTTGTTGTTTATCATTTTATATATAGTAGTGTGTGTATATTTATCCCAAATGCCTAATTTATCCCTCCCTCCCTTCCCCTTTGGTAATGGTAAGGTTTTTTTCTATGTCTGTAAGTCTGTTTCTGTTTTATAAATAAATTCATTCATATCATCTTTTTTAGATTACACATGTAAGTGGTGTAAGATATTTATCTTTCTCTGTCTGACTTACTTCACTTAGTATGATAATGATAATCTGTAGGTCCATCCATGTTGCTGCAAATGGCATTATTTCATTCTTTTTATGGCTGAGTAGTATTCCATTCTCTGTGTGTGTGTGTGTGTGTGTGTGTATGTATATATATATACATACATACATACATATATGTATACCACATCTTCTTGTCTTAAATTAATTTTTATTGGAGTATAGTTGATTTACAATGTTGTGTTAGTTTTTGCTGTACAGCAAAGTGAATCAGTTATACATACACATATATCCACTCTTCCTTAGAATCTATTCCCATATAGGTCATTATAGAGTATTGAATAGAGTTCATTGTGCTATACAGTACTTTCTTGTTAGTTATCTGTTTTATATATAGTAGTTTATATATGTGAATCCCAATCTCCTGATTTATCCCACCACCACCCCTTTCCCCCTTGGTAACAATAAATTTGTTTTCTACATCTGTGACTCTATTTTTGTTTGTAAATAGTTTCATTTGTACCATCTTTTTAGATTCCACATATAAGTGATATCATATATTTGTCTTTCTCTGTTTAACTTACTTCACTCAGTGTGACAATCCCTAGGTCCCTCCATGTTGCTGCAAATGACATTACTTTGTTCTTTTTATGGCTGAGTAATGTTCCATTGTATATATGTACCACATCTTCTGTATCCATTCCTCCATTGATGGCCATTTAGGTTGCTTCCATGTCTTGGCTGTTGAAAATAGTGCTGCAGTGAACCTTGGGGTGCATGTATCTTTTTGAATTAGAGTTCTTTTTTTTTTTTTTTTTTTTTGGATGTATGCCCAGGAGTGGGATTGCTGTATCATATGGTAACTCTAGTTTTTTAAGGAACCTCCATACTGTTTTCCATAGTAGCTGCACCAATTTATATTCCCACCGACAGTGTAGGAGGGCTCCCGTTTTTCTGCACCATCTCCAGCATTTATTATTTAGTGACTTTTTGATGATGCCTACTCTGACCACTGTGAGGTGATACCTCACTGTAGTTTTCATTTGCATTTCTCTAATAATTAGCAGTGTGTACCTGTTGGCCATCTACATGACTTCTTTGAAGAAATGTCCATTTAGGTCTTCTGCCCATTTTTTGATTGGGTTGTTTGGTTTTTTGTAGTTCTTCAAATATATAATAACCCTATGATATGAATAAGCAAGAATGAAATATTGAGATTCAGTAAATTTCTAGGCAGTCACAAAGCAAATATCCTCTTAAGGTTGAGAAGGCTACTTCTTTTTCCTAAGATGACAGCTTGGTGCTTAAAAAAACGAACTTAAAAAATGTGGTCTTGAGAGTGTAATGGAACTGCATTTGAGTTTCTGCTTCTGCTTTACCATTACTTGGGTGTGAGATGTTGGACAAGTGACTTAACCTCTCTGACTCTCAGTTTCTCATCTGTAAAAATAAGGATGATAACTAGCTTGTGGGGCATTAGTGAGTTTTAGAGCTAAAATGTGCCACAGGATTTTTCACATAGTAGGCACTCAAATGGTGAGTTTATTCATTTTTATTATCCTGCAGTCCTCAGTACACTCTCCTAATAGTTCTAGATAATGAGGTGCCTTCAAAGGATAAAGTAATGAAGTGGAACTTGAGATGAACAGGTCAAGTGCTTGCTAAGTGACCTTTGCTGTATTTCAGGAAGCCAAGGGAATGAGTCAGAGTTTGACTTGGAGGAGCAGAACCACTGTAAGTGATATAGAATAGGGGATTTTAAAAATAGGGATTATGGGAATTTCCTGGTGGTCCAGAGGTTAAAACTCTGCACTCAACACTCCCCAGGGCCCAGGTTCAATCCCTGGTGAAGGAACTAAAATCCCACAGGCTGCACAGCCAAAAAAATAAAAATAATAAGATAAATTAAGAATTAGACCCTATGCAACTCTGGGAGCTAGCGGAGACGGTCACAGAGGAGATCTGGGTGTGGAGGAGGGAAAGGACACGCCAGAGTCCTCCGACATTGCCTGCAAATGTCACCAGGGTGACCTATAGAAGGAGCTGTGCTCTAATCTTCACCACCAAGTTGTGACACATTTGATCCAGGACTAACTGACACTCAAGGGAGGAGATCTGATGAGCGCTGAAGACTGGTTGATGTCTGGTTGATGCCCCATACCAGCAAAGTAAGCTATCAGATCAGTGACAGCATGTGTGAACTGCTTGAAAGCCTGGAGACTGCACTAACTTTCAAGGAAAGAATAATGGCTGCTATTTCCCTTCTACCTTCCATTCCTCTTGTGTCCAGCACTGACTCTAAACCATGCAGGTAGGGCACTCTGGGAAAGGTAGTTCCTGATGAGTTACGATGATACAGTACAAAGCCACCACACCGACTAACAACTCAGAACCCAAATACCACTGATAAGCAGGAGCTGAAGAAGTGACCGTATGTGGTTCACATTTAGGAGGGGGGAAAGCAACTAGAAGTGCTTTCATCCTATTTTTTAAACTTTTTACTTTTAAATAATTTCAGACTTATCAAAAAGTTGTGCTGTACAAATAACTCCATTATATCCTTTACCCAGATTTCTCCATTTTGCCACATTTACATATTCTTCTCTGTCTCTCTCTCTCTGTAGATAGATACTTAGATATGTAGGTAGTTAGGTAGATAGATAGATAGATAGATAGATAGATAGATAGATAGATAGATAGATAGACAGAGATATACATTTACATATTTTTTTTTCTGAAACATTTGGGACTAAGTGGTATACTTGGAGCTCCTCTATCCCCAAATACTTCTGTGTGTATTTCCTAAGATCAAATACATGACCACATTACAATTATCAAAAATAGAGAACTAGCTTTGATTCAGTACTGTTATCTAATCTCCAAAGCTTATTTAAATTTTACCCTATTATTACAATAATGTCCTTTATGGCCCAAAATTTAAAAAATAAAAAAGGTCTGGTCCACATTTCAATCCAGGGTCACATGCTGAATTTGGTCGTCACATCTCTCTCGTCTCCTTTATCCTGGACCAGTTCTTTGGTCTGTCTTTGTCTTTCATAACCTTGTCATTTTTTAAAAGTATAGTATGTTATATACTTTTGTATTTTATCCTTCCATTTGGGTTGTCTGATTTTTTTTTCTCAAAATTTGACTGAGGAATTTGGCAGGAAAAGCAAGTGATGCTGTGTTCTTTCTAGTGCCTCACATGAGATGGTGTCTGCTTTCTTCTCCAGTTTTTAAGATACATTCTTATACCATATATGCACTTGTCCTATCATAGCAGAGGATTTTTGTTTCCTCGAGACTGGAGTTGGCAAATTTTTCCTGTAAAGAGCCAGAGAGTAAATATTTTTGACTTTGCAGGCCAAGTCTCTGTCACAACTACTCAACCTGCTGTTGTAGCATAAAAGTTAGCTCAGGCGATATATAACGAACATGTGTGACTCTGTCCCAGCCTTATTTATGGACTTGAAATTTGAATTTCATGTAATTTTCATGTCACAAAATATTCATCTTCTTTTGGTTTCTGTCAACCATTTAAAAATGTAAAAACATGTAAAAACAATGATTTGCTCCTCAGTCGTACAAAAAATGGATTGCAATCCATACTTTGCTAACCCCTCCTCTAGCCCTGCAGGTATTGTTACTCAAAGCTGCTTTCTTCCTCATTACAGCTTCTTTGTTACACAGCTGTCTCAGCTGTGAAGGCCATCTTTGTATGTTCTCTTTGCCTTGAATGGCCTGAAATGTGTGGTGGGAAAGCAGAGCTGTTTAACTTGTAGAAACTGATTTTTCTTTATTACTCCATATTTTTTTCTCCAGTCCTTTTCTTGTATGTGAGTATTGTACTTAGAACTAATTTTTTCATCTATTGCACATTATACGATACTATTAGTTTGATTAATTAATGCATAATACATCCTGGAGACTAATTTGTTTACTCCAGTGGACTCATTAAGGCTTGCCGTATGAATGTGGGATTAGATTTAAAAAGGGAATCACCTTCGAATGATTGACTCCCATGTCTGTTTAAAAAGAAAAAAAATCTGACAAGTGAAAATCAAGTAATCTATATCCCTCTCATTAACCGTAAAAGAACATTAAAGGATTTCTAAAGCTATGCGCATATAACTTGATTTCCTATGGTGTTATTGTAGAGTTGCATGATTTACTTTCAATAATTGATCATAGAAAAAGCCAATTAAAGCAGTGTGCTAATATCTTCCTCCATAGGTGAATAGAGCAATGAGGACTTGCATCCCTGCTTTAATTCGGCATGTCGGTGCATATTTTAAATTTAGCATCTTGCCACCCATGATAACGTTATTGCCTGTCATGCAGGAATAAAACAACTTCTAATAAACAAGACTACTGTTAGGTGGGCCCCCACGAGCAAGCATTGTCAGAGGCAGGAGAACACATTTCTTGATGTTATATTTGTACTGTATTCTTCCCTTTAGGGATGGTTTATACACCTTGGTAGGATGAGATGGTGGGCCTAATATATCATAATGCTCCCCTGTTTCCGTTTCTGTTGCACTATTTTTAGCTGAATACTTAGATATTCTGACAGAGCTGCCATTCGAAAATTCAGAAATGTGTAGATGTATGCACCTGTCCTGTGCCTGTTTTCTGCAAACCCTTATCTGTCACCCAGTGCCTTTTCCAAGGTCTTGCCCTTAGAAAAGAGCTGAAATCCAGTTATCAGCGGGGGTTTCTGCTGCAGATGTGTACATGAGGGCTATTTTAGAAAGAACGGGTTTGTAATTAGAAATCTTGGTGCTGTGAGTGTACTACAGGGCTAGATATGCAGACACTTCCCTTTTCATTGAGAAATCTCTGTAGAAGGTTTGAGGCAGATCTTCACAGCTTAATTTGCAAGAGAGCAAGTGTATTGTGTTTTTATTGCTTGTGCAGCTCCAGGTCATCTCAGAGAGTGGCAGTGACGTGGTTTATAAAGAGTTGTCATTATTGCCCGGCTTAGGGCATTTATGCTTTCAAAAAATGTGGAGTAAACGGTTTGTGATAAATTCTCTCTGAGCCAAGGTTGCTGGAACTTCTTTACTGGAGATATTTAGGTACTGGATAGGAACCCAGCTGTCCTATACGGTTTCCGATGCAATCAAGTCTGCAGACTTGAGGTTGAAGAAGATGACCTCCATTGATAGGCTGGCCTTGGGCGAAATTGTAAAGTAGGCAAAGTTCCCAGTTCCATTTGTCATTTCACCAGAATGCCCTCAGGCTGTTCCATGCCTCCCCCGGAGTTATTCCCCCGTCACTTCATCAGGCAATATCTCCAGTGTTTTTTGTTTTTTGTTTGTTTGTTTTAATCTAATTTGATTAATTTATTTTTTATACAGCAGGTTCTTATTCGTTATCTGTTTAATACATATTAGTGTATATATGTCAGGCCTAATCTCCCAATTCAGCACACCACCACCACCACCTCCCCCCCGCAACATTCCCCCCTTGGTGTCCATACATTTGTTCTCTACATCTGTGTCTCTATTTCTGCCTTGCAAACTGGTTCATCTGTACCATTTATCTAGATTCCATATAGGTGTTAATATACGATATCTGTTTTTCTCTTTCTGACTTACTTCACTGTGTATGACAGTCTCTAGGTCCATCCACATCTCTACAAATGACCCAGTTTCGTTCCTTTTTATGCATGAATAATACTCCATTGTATATATGTACCACATCTTCTTTATCCATTCGTCTGTCGATGGGCATTTAGGTTGCTTCCATGACCTGGCTATTGTAAATAGTGCTGCAATGAACATTGGGGTACATGTGTCTTTTTGAATTATGGTTTTCTTTGGGTATATGCCCAGTAGTGGGATTGCTGGATCATATGGTAATTCTATTTTTAGTTTTTCAAAGAACCGCCATACTGTTCTCCATAGGGGTTGTATCAATTTACATTCCCAGCAACAGTACAAGAGGGTTCCCTTTTCTCCACACCCTCTCCAGCATTTGTTGTTTGTAGATTTTCTGATGATGCCCATTCTAACTGGTATGAGGTGATATGTTATTGTAGTTTTGATTTGCATTTCTCTAATAATTAGTGATGTTGAGCAGCTTTTCATGTGCCTCTTGGCCATCTGTATGTCTTCTTTGGAGAGATGTCTATTTAAGTCTTCTGCCCATTTTTTGATTGGGTTGTTTGTCTTTTTAAATATTGAGCTGCGTGAGCTATTCATATATTTTGGAGATTAATCCTTTGTCTGTTGATTCGTTTGCAAATATTTTCTCCCATTCTGAGGGTTGTCTTTTCCTCTTATTTATAGTTTCCTTTGCTGTGCAAAAGCTTTTAAGTTTTATTAGGTCCCATTTGTCACTCAAAATTTACATGGTCAGTGCCCTGTTCCCCTAGGAGCTCCATGATTCTGTGAAGTGGTTATTTGAGTAAAATCATTTTAATAACTTAATAAGTGATTCTAGGGCTTCCCTGGTGGCGCAGTGGTTAAGAATCTGCCTGCCAATGCAGGGGACATGGGCTCGAGCACTGGTCCAGGAAGATCCCACATGCCGCGGAGCAACTAAGCCCGTGTGCCACAACTACTGAAGCCTGCGTGCCTAGAGCCCGTGCTCCTCAACAAGAGAGGCCACCGCAACGAGAAGCCCATGCACCGCAATGAAGAGTAGCCCCCACTTGCCGCAACTAGAGAAAGCCCACGCGCAGCAACAAAGACCCAATGCAACCAAAAATTAAATAAATAAATATTTTTTTTTTTTAAGTGATTCTAGCTTAGTCTCCTATTCCTCCACATACTTTTCCCTCGCCCTTCATTCATTCAACATATGTGCATTTTAGGATGAGCCTACCAGAACCTGTGTCATCATGTAAGGGGATAACTCTAATAGCACATATTTCTGATGTTATGGCAGAAAAGTGAGGAAAGTATTTTGGAGACCTTTTCACTCTTTCAAAATCATTTCATAAGAAAATAGTCCCCCTGAGAAAACAATGACTTCTCTAATAGTATGAGCCTTCATTTGCTGCAAAGGCTAACATTTATTAAAGCTGACTTTTAGAATAATTGCTTGGCAGACCTTCTTGACTCTTTGCAAATTAGTGACCAGTAAAGAGGCAAGAATGGTAAAAATAAATAAAGAAGCAGCTTATAAAAGGCAAAGTTGGGAAGAGAAATGAGTGGCAAGAAGGAAGAGGCAGAATAAAGTGTCAACTGAATTTAGTTAGGAGAAGCTGCTTTTACCATCCAGAAAGGATACAATTTGCAGATTGGGTTTGTTGTTTTAATAATTGCTTTCTGTGAAACGCTTTCCATCAGCTATAGACTAAAGAAGTTGTAGAACCGTAGAGCTTTAGTGCTGGAAGGAAACCTCAAAATTGATCAAATCACATATCTGACCAAACCATGTATTTTAGAGGAATTTGAAATACACAGTATAAAACTGATTCATTCAAACTCAAGGTGAAGAGGTTTTGTCTATAATACAAGGAATATTAGAGCCCCTAAAATATGGAAGAATAAAGTTTTAACCATGCAACCGTAGCAGCACAGTGCAATGATTAGTAGCACAAAAAGTAAAGTCGGATGTATACAGAATTCTGTTTTACTAGTTGTGTGACTTTGGACAAGAAATACTATTTAGCTAAACCAAGCTTGTTACCCTCACTTGTGAAATTCAGATTATTAAAACAAATGAGGACTGAATGATATAATCTCAGTACAACGTGTGACATAATGTGGGCAATCAATAGATACCTCTTGTTAACATTGCTATTATTTAAGAAGCAATGTTTCTCTTGCCACAGGTAATAAATTAGGTAGCATTAGAGTGAAAAGCAAAGTGAAATTATGAAAGTTCAGTCACTACTATATGAAATATCTATAATCTGCTCACATGTAGGTATACTCCAGAATTTTCTTGAAAGTGAGATTTATGTTTGTTTGATTGTGAATAACTACATTCTAAAGAGGAGTAACAACTGAAGGAAGGGAAGAGGAAAGATATGAGGTGGGGAGAATGCCTATGATCCAATTACATTTGGGTAATTTATGGCAGTAATCTTCAATCTGGGTCCATGAACTTCTAGTCTACATCAAGGTTGTCCAAAAGGTCTACAAGCATGGAAAATTTAAAGGGATGTGATTCACAAATCCCAACTTTTCTATGGATCCCTTCCTAAAATTGATCTGCCCAAGAACTCTGCTGTGACCTCTCTCTGTCCTAGTTACCTTATCATGAAGTCACAAAAGAAAGCCAGATACCTTACCCATCCCAGTCCTAAATCTTTGAATTCTTCTACCTCAAAGGAAAAACAAAACAAAACAAAAACCTCTGGGGTGACAAACAAAGGATATTTCAAAACGTTCTTGTAATTGGTGTTGAGCATCAAAATGCAGCCTACCCTAGCCATCCACCTCATTGACAGAAAGATTTTCCATATAAGTTTACTCTCTGTATTTAATAACTATTTTTCAATAATTCATAATATGTGTGTGTTTTTTAAAAATTACATACAAATGATAATGAGATGCTGACTAAATCCTAAAGAATGTGTTTAACCCTTAAAGCCATATATTCATGACTGTATATGATATTCTTAATATAAAATTACTATTATAGAATTTTTTCTTCTTTAATTTTGTATTTGATTCCTTTTTTCTCCTACATTGAAGTGCTTGGTTCCTATTAATATCCTATATACTTATTTAATTTATTCTGCCATTCATAATTATATCATCAATACACTAAAAATTAAACCACTAAGTGAAGTTGAGACATTTTTGTAGCTCTTTTGGTCCTACGATATATACTATTATGGATATATTATCTGAGTAATGTACTTACTATATACTTAAACTCTATATAGCAATGAAACCAAATTTTATGTAAAATTTTATCCATGTGTTTTACTTTGTTTTTAATTTTAGAGTTATTTCCCACGATTCATTTATATTCTAATACATAAATAAAATCATATAGACGGTTTAAAAGGGAAAAATATTTTAAATTCTTCTCAGAGAAATCTTGCTTTCATTCTAATTTTTATTTCCCTTGTAAGTAAACATTTTCATTATTTCTTGTTTCTTTTCCAGTGTTTCTTTTTATGATAATATACAACTACATGCATTTGTATATTCTTACTTCCACTTCTTTAAAACTTTCATTTAATATAACCTGGAGATCACTTACTACCAGTACATAAATATTGGTCTTCACTCTTCTTTACAGCAGCATAATATACTCTTTTGGTAGAAATACAGTAATTCATTGAACCAGTCCTCTAACGCTGAACATCTGAATTGTTTCCAACTTTCTGGTGTTTTAAATAATTCTGCTATGAATAACTATTACCTTAATATTTTATACCTGGGATGTTTTTCTTTCTCCCCTGGATGAAATCCTTACAGTTAGATTGCCAAGTCAAGGGGTTAATGATACGTAATTTTGTTTGATATTGCCAAATTCTCTTCTATAGGAGTTATGCCATTTTGCAATCACTCCAGCAACATTATAGTGGGTCCCTTTCTCCATAGCATTGCCAACAGAGTATATTGTAAAACTTTTGGATTTGTGTCATAGGTGACAAGTTGCTTTTCTTTGTAGTTTAATTTGTATGTATCTTACTAAGAATGAGACTGATCATTTTTTTCATAAACTTAAGTATCATTTGCTTAGCTTTCCCTGGAACTCTCTTCACAATTTTTGCCCAATTTTATATTAGGATTTTTTTTACCGTTTTCTTCTTGACTTTTTTAGCCCTTTTTTATCTGATAGGAGGATAAACCATTTGCCTGCAATATAATTTACTTATGATGTTTAATTTTTCTTTGAAAGCTTAATATATCAGTCTTTTGTTGCTGCTGGATTTTGAATGTTAAAAAGCCTGTCTCCATTTCTTGATTATAAAATAATCCATTCATGTTTTCATTTACTACTTGTAGTTTTTTTTTAATCTTTAATCCATTTAGAAATAGTCTGGTGTAAACTGTGGGATCTAGTCGAGTTTTATCATTTTGTAAATGACTATCCAGTTGTCCCAACATTATTGATAAAAGTTTACTTCTCTCAGTGATTTCAGATGGCACTGAAAACCTACATCAAGATTCTGGACTTCCCTATTCTAAAACATTGTTATCTGACTATTCATGTGCCAATACCTACACATTTTGAAAAACAGTACATTATAGAGGGCTTTTAGTATGTTTCAATTTCTGGTAGGTCTATCCTGCCCTCCCCCCACCCAATTGCTTGTCTTTTTCAGGTTTTTCTTCTATCATTCTTAGTTGCTAATTTTTTTTTTTAACAAGGACATTTTAATAAGCTTGTCTAGCTCCAGATAATAACTTCAAAATTTTATTGTGATTATATTAAATTTACTAACTTGGAGATCATTGACGTTTTTATGATACTGAGTTATCCCATCTAAGAATATGATTTGCCCTTCCATTTGTCCAGTTCTACTTTTGATCTTCCAAGAAACTTAAAAATTGTCTTTATATAGACTTTGCTCATTTTTATCAACTTAGTTCTAGCTATTTAATCTTTAAATTTGCTACTAGAAATGGGGTTTTTCCTCTTTTATTACCTCTTCTAACTCATTACTGATTGAAGATATGTAAAGTCTATTGGCATTTTATGTTAATTATATATTCTTCTACTTTACTGAATTCTTATTGTATTATGTAATATTTTAAAATCAATTATTTTGGATTTTTCAGGTATATTATCTTATGATTTATACATAGAGAATATTTTTACTTCTTTTCAATTTTATGCCTCTGTTTGTTTTCTCTTGTCTGATTGCACTGAAAACATCTCTAGCCAAGTATTAAATAAGGGTAGAGATAATGGGCATTTTTGTAATGTTCTTGTCTTTAGTGGGAAATCAGTTATTGTCTTCCCATTAAGTAAGATGCTGGTGTTTGGCTAAAGTATCTATTGATCTATTTATTCATACAGATAGATAAATAGATTATTGATTAATAGATATGTATAGGTTTACATAGATTAATACAGATATTGTGTTACTGAAGCATCCATACATTTCTGTTCTATTATGTAATTTTGAGAATTTGTCCTTTCTGAGTATATGGAAATAATATGATTTATCTCCTCAGACCCACTAACATGGTTATCTAATGGTTTTTGGATATTTCCTCCCACTTACATGCAATTTGAAGGTGGTTGGATATATTCATGGACAATAGATAGTTTCTTTTACTCTTCTTGTTCACTGTTTTTATTTATTTATTTTTTTAAAATTAATTAATTAATTTTTCAATTTTTTAAAAAAATTAAACGTAGGCAGCAATCATTATGCTATGGTTAGACTTCTTTTTGTTAAGTAATATATTGGATTTATTTTAAGAAAGTAATTCTTTCAATTTGTTCTCTAGAGTTTAAACTTTTAAAGAGATTAAATCACCCAAGCCGGTGATTATATAATATAAGAACATTGTGATGTTGTCTTCCTAGAATTGCAGAGGCATGGTCTTTGTCCCATAGTGAGTCCCAAACATTTAACATTTGCCTTTGAGATATCTTCTGCCTTGCAATATCTTTAAAGATTTTGCAACGCAAAGTCCAAAAATGAGTAGGTTATCTCCTCCAGGAGAAGTCTTCTCTAAGCTTCCTTAGTGACTATCTCTCTCCTGTGTATTTACAGTATCTTAGACTTTTTTTTAGTTCCAGTAGATAAATATCCTCTTGAGAAATACATTGAAAACTTTTTTAAAGGTCAGAGTCAAAATATTAATTTCTTCTTTACCTAAGGACTGTGTTTTAAAACCTATAATACACAGATATTTCTATATGTAATTATTAACCATGTGTTTTTTTAAAATGAAAATACTAGCTCTTCCTTCTTTTAAAGTGTTTTGCAAACAAGTCTTTGGTTAAGTATGCAAATAAAAGTTTCAAGAAATTCACATACTATTTAAAACTATCCAAATATCCCTCTATTAAAATGATTGCTATTTCAATCAATTATTACATAACTTTAAGCCAAATAATTCCATATTCCCATAAAACAAGTTTTTTTTACTTATACAGACAGTATAAGTAAAAAAGTGTATTTAAATTTTTAAATAAAAATTTAAAAGTGTATTTAAATTTTAGAACCACTGAATTATATCCCTTATGAAAAACTTATCACTGATGAGTTTTGAAAAATTGCTAGAAAACTATTCAACGTTACTGGAACAATGCTTTATTCTCACTAATAGTCAGGCTTTTGTGTTTTTTGGTTTTTGTTTTCTGGAAAAGGCAACATGTTTTTCATTTCTTTAAGAAGTTAACCTCTGTGAGCCACCTTCTAAATAGCCATTGGAAAATGAGTGGTCAATTCCCATCTTTCAAAGAAACAAAACTGCTGAGAACAGATTTTAAAAGATTTTGAAATTTGTGGGTGTTTCCTTTAAACTATGAATCTAAAAATCTTCTGAGAATAAATTCTCTTTTCAAGGACTAATAAAGGTCATCTGTGGGGGTGAAAAAGAATAGGTGAGAGTGGGGAGAAAGGAAAACATTTGTGGACATAAGTCCACCTATAAACATCACTGACTATGTTTATTATTTTATCAGATGAATGAAGAAAGAGAACTAAAATTTATTAGCTACCTATTATGGGCCCTATCACACAGCCATGTTGTTAATGCTCACTTTAAGAAAGGGATTCTATGTTTTTGGATTAAGAATCTGAGGAAGAGCACAGGAATTAAAGTAATTTTGTCCAAGGTGACCAGACTAGTGAGTCATCTCATCTCACCCCAAAGTCTGAATGTGCATGTTTGTTTCTTGCTTTTAATGAGTATCTTAATCTTTTAAGACAATATTTTGCAGATTTCTGTCATCCACATAGTACTGTCACACATTTGCCATTACTGTGTACCACTTATGTAATTATTTAGTGATTTTTCTCCTTTAAATTGACTTTAGGTCTACTCACTTTGTTAACTTTGTCTTGTTCTAAGAAGTAATAACCCAACACAAATATGCTAGACCAGTTATGTTTTTTTTATGCTCTATATTATAACTAATGCACAATTTTTAATTTCTGTAATGCTCTTCCATGTATTACCTAAAATGTTGTCAATGTTTTTTTTTTAAACATCTTTATTTGAGTATAACTGTTTTACAATAGTGTGTTAGTTTCTCCTTTACAACAAAGTGAATCAGTTATACATATACATATGTTCCCATATCTCTTCCCTCTTGCGTCACCCTCCCTCCAACCCTCCCTATCCCACCCCTCTAGGTGGTCACACAGCACAGAGGTGAACTCCCTGTGCTATGCAGCAGCTTCCCACTAGCTATCTAATTTACTTTTGGTAGTGTGTATATGTCCCTGCCACTCTCTCACATCGTCACAGCTTACCCTTCCCCCTCCCCATATCCTCAAGTCCATGCTCTAGTAGGTCTGTGTTTTATTCCTGTCCTACCACTAATCTCTTCATGACATTTTTTTTTTTCTTAGATTCCATATATATGTGTTAGCATACGGTATTTGTTTTTCTCCTTCTGACTTACTTCACTCTGTATGACAGACTCCAGGTCTATCCACCTCATTACAAATAACTCAGTTTCATTTCTTTTTATGGCTGAGTAATATTCCATTGTATATAAGTGCCACATCTTCTTTATCCATTCATCTGTTGATGGGCACTTAGGTTGCTTCCATGTCCTGGCTATCGTAAATAGAGCTTCAATAAACATTTTGGTACATGACTCTTCTTGAATTATGGTTTTCTCAGGGTATATGCCTAGTAGTGGGATTGCGGGGTCATATGGTAGTTCTATTTGTAGTTTTTTAAGGAACCTCCATACTGTTCTCCATAGTGGCTGTATCAATTTACATTCCCACCAGCAGTGCAAGAGAGTTCCCTTTTCTCCACACCCTCTCCAGCATTTATTGTTTCTAGAGTTTTTGATGATGACCATTCTGACCGGTGTGCGATGATATCTCATTGTAGTTTTGATTTGCATTTCTCTAATGATTAATGATGTTGAGCATTCTTTCATGTGTTTGTTGGCGCTCTGTATATCTTCTTTGGAGAAATGTCCATTTAGTTCTTCTGCCCATTTTTGGATTGGGTTGTTTGGTTTTTTGTTATTGAGCTGCATAAGTTGCTTATACATTTTGGATATTAATCCTTTGTCAGTTGCTTCATTTGCAAATATTTTCTCCCATTCTGAGGGTTGTCTTTTAGTCTTGTTTATGGTATCCTTTGCTGTGCAAAAGCTTTTAAGTTTCATTAGATCCCATTTGTTTATTTTTGTTTTTATTTCCATTTCTCTAGGAGGTGGGTCAAAAAGGATCTTGCTGTGGTTTATGTCATAGAGTGTTCTGCCTATGTTTTCCTCTAAGAGTTTGATAGTATCTGTCCTTACATTTAGGTCTTTAACCCATTTTGAGTTTATTTTTGTGTGTGGTGTTAGGGAGTGTTCTAATTTCATACTTCTACAGGTAGCTGTCCAGTTTTCCCAGCACCACTTATTGAAGAGGCTGTCTTTTCTCTACTGTATATCTTTCCCTCCTTTATCAAAGATAAGGTGACCATATGTGTGTGGGTTTATCTCTGGGCTTTCTATCCTGTTCCATTGATCTATATTTCTGTTTTTGTGCCAGTACCATACTGTCTTGATTACTGTGGCCTTGTAGTAGAGTCTGAAGTCAGGGAGCCTGATTCCTCCAACTCCATTTTTCGTTCTCAAGATTGCTTTGGCTATTCGGGGTCTTTTGTGTTTCCATACAAATTGTGAAATTTTTTGTTCTAGTTCGGAAAAAATGCCAGTGGTAATTTGATAGGGATTGCATTGAATCTGTAGATTGCTTTGGGTAATAGAGTCATTTTCACAATGTTGATTCTTCCAATCCAAAAACATGGTATATTTCTCCAGCTATTTGTATCATCTTTAATTTCTTTCATCAGTGTCTTATAGTTTTCTGCATACAAGTCTTTTGTCTCCTTAGGTAGGTTTATTCCTAAATATTTTATTCTTTTTGTTGCAATGGTAAATGGGAGTGTTTTCTTAATTTCCCTCTCGGATTGTTCATCGTTAGTGTATAAGAATGCACGAGATTTCTGTGCATTAATTTTGTATCCTGCTACTTTACCAAATTCATTGATTAGTTCTAGTAGTTTTCTGGCAGCATACTTAGTATTCTCTATGTATAGTATCATGTCATCTGCAAACAGTGACAGCTTTACTTCTTCTTTTCCTATTTGGATTCCTTTTATTTCTTTATTTTCTCTGATTGCTGTGGCTAGAACTTCCAAAACTAGGTTGAATAAGAGTGGTGAGAGTGGGCAACCTTGTCTTGTTCCTGATCTTAGTGGAAATGGTTTCAGTTGTTCACCATTGAGAACAATGCTGGCTGTGGGTTTGTCATATATGGCCTTTATTATATTGAGGAAAGTTCCCTCTATGCCTACTTTCTGCAGGGTTTTTATCATAAATGGGTGTTGAATTTTGTCTAAAGCTTTCTCTGCATCTATTGAGATGATCATATGGTTTTTCTCCTTCAGTTTGTTGATATGGTGTATCACGTTGATTGATTTGCATTTATTGAAAAATCCTTTCATTCCTGGAATAAACCCCACTGGATCATGGTGTATGATCCTTTTATTGTGCTGTTGGATTCTGTTTGCTAGTATTTTGTTGAGAATTTTTGCATCTATGTTCATCAGTGATATTGGCCTGTAGTTTTCTTTCTTTGTGACGTCTTTGTCTGGTTTTGGTATCAGGGTGATGTTGGCCTCATAGAATGAGTTTGGGAGTGTTCCTCCCTCTGCTATGTTTTGGAAGAGTTTGAGAAGGATAGGTGTCAGCTCTTCTCTAAATGTTTGATAGAATTCGCCTGTGAAGCCATCTCGTCCTGGGCTTTTGTTTGTTGGAAGATTTTGAATCACAGTTTCAATTTCAGTGCTTGTGATTGGTGTGTTCATATTTTCTATTTCTTCCTGGTTCAGTCTTGGCAGGTTGTGCATTTCTAAGAATTTGTCCATTTCTTCCAGGTTATCCATTTTATTGGCATAGAGTTGCTTGTAGTAATCTCTAATAATCTTTTGTATTTCTGCAGAGTCAGTTGTTACATCTCCTTTTTCATTTCTAATTCTATTGATTTGAGTCTTCTCCCTTTTTTTCTTGATGAGTCTGGCTAATGGTTTATCAATTTTATTTATCGTCTCAAAGAACCAGCTTTTACTTTTATTGATCTTTTCTGTTGTTTCCTTCATTTCTTTTTCATTTATTTCTGATCTGATCTTTATGATTTCTTTCCTTCTGCTAAATTTGGGGGTTTTTTGTTCTTCCTTCTCTAATTGCTTTAGGTGCAAAGTTAGGTTGTTTATTCGAGATGCTTCCTGTTTCTTAAGGTATGATCGTATTGCTATAAACTTCCCTCTTAGAACTGCTTTTGCTGTATCCCATAGGTTTTGGTTCATCGTGTCTCCGTTGTCATTTGTTTCTAAGTACTTTTTGATTTCCTCTTTGATTTCTTCAGTGATCACTTCGTTATTAAGTAGTGTATTGTTTAGCCTCCATGTGTTTGTATTTTTTACAGATCTTATCCTGTAATTGATATCTAGTCTCATAGCGTGTGGTCAGAAAAGATACTTGATACGATTTCAATTTTCTTAAATTTGCCAAGGCTAGATTTGTGACCCAAGATATGATCTATCCTGGAGAATGTTCCATGGGCACTTGAGAAAAATGTGTATTCTGTTGTTTTTGGATGAAATGTCCTATAAATATCAAGTAAATCCATCTTGTATAATGTATCATTTAAAGCTTGTGTTTCCTTATTTATTTTCATTTTGGATGATCTGTCCATTGGTGACAGTGGGGTGTTAAAGTCCCCTACTATGATTGTGTTACTGTCGATTTCCCCTTTTATGGCTGTTAGTATTTGCCTTATGTATTGAGGTGCTCCTATGTTGGGTGCATAAATATTTACAATTGTTATATCTTCTTCATGGATTGATCCCTTGATCATTATGTAGTGTCCTTCTTTGTCTCTTGTAATAGTTTTTATTTTAAGGTCTATTTTGTCTGATATGAGAATTGCTACTCCAGCTTTCTTCTGATTTCCATTTGCATGGAATATCTTTTTCCATCCCCTCACTTTCAGCCTGTAAGTGTCCCTAGGTCTGAAGTGGGTCTCTTGTAGACAGCATATATATGGGTCCTGTTTTTGTATCCATTCAGCCAGTCTGTGTCTTTTGGTGGGAGCATTTAATCCATTTACATTTAAGGTAATTATTGATATGTGTGTTCCTATTACCATTTACTTAATTGTTTCGGGTTGTTCTTTTAGGTCTTTTCCTTCTCTTGTGTTTCTTGCTTAGAGAAGTTCCTTTAGCATTTGCTGTAAAGCTGGTTTGGTGGTGCTGAACTCTCTCAGCTTTTGCTTGTCTGTAAAGGTTTTAATTTCTCCATCAAATCTGAATGAGATCCTTGCTGGGTAGAGTAATCTTGGTTGTAGGTTTTTTTCCATCATCACTTTAAATATGTCCTGCCACTCCCTTCTGGTTTGTATACTTTCTGCTGAAAGATCAGATGTTAACCTTATGGGGATTCCCTTGTGTGTTATTTGTTGTTTTTCCCTTGCTGCTTTTAATATATTTTCTTTGTATTTAATTTTTGACAGTTTGATTATTATGTGTCTCGGCGTGTTTATCCTTGGGTTTATCCTATATGGGACTCTCTGTGCTTCCTGGACTTGATTGACTATTTCCTTTCCTATATTAGGGAAGTTTTCAACTATAATCTCTTCAAATATTTTCTCAGTCCCTTTCTTTTTCTCTTCTTCTTCTGGGACCCCTATGATTCGAATGTTGGTGCGTTTAATGTTGTCCCAGAGGTCTCTGAGACTGTCCTCAGTTCTTTTCATTCTTTTTTCTTTCTTCTGCTCTGCAGTAGTTATTTCCACTATTTTATCTTCCAGGTCACTTATCCGTCCTTCTGCCTCAGTTATTCTGCTACTGATCCCATCTAGAGTATTTTTCATTTCATTGATTGTGTTGATCATTGTTACTTGCTTCCTCTTTATTTCTTCTAGGTCCTTGTTAACTGTTTCTTGCAATTTGTCTATTCTATTTCCAAGATTTTGAATCATTTTTACTATCATTATTCTGAATTCTCTTACAGGTAGACTGGCTATTACCTCTTCATTTGTAGGTCTGGTGTGTTTTTATCTTGCTCCTTCATCTGCTGTGTGTTTTTCTGTCTTCCCATTTTGCTTATCTTACTGTGTTTGGGGTCTCCTTTTTGTAGGCTGCAGGTTCGTAGTTCTATCTGTTTTTGGTGGCTGTCCCCAGTGGCTGAGGTTGGTTCAGTGGGTTGAGTAGGTTTCCTGGTTGGGGGGACTAGTGCCTCTGTTCTGGTGGATGAGGCTGGATCTTGTCTTTCTGGTGGGTAGGTCCACGTCTGGTGGTGTGTATGGGGATGTTGGTAGCCTTATTATGATTTTAGGCAGCCTCTCTGCTAATGGATGGGGCTGTAGACCTGTCTTGCTCTTTGTTGGGTATAGGGTATCCAGGACTGTTCGTTGCTGGTCCTTGAGTGAAGCTGGGTCTTGGTGTTGAGATGGAGATCTCTGGGAGATTTTCGCCGTTTGATATTATGTGGAGCTGGGAGGTCTCTTGTGGACCCGTGTCCTGAGGTTGGTTCTCCCACCTCAGAGACACAGCCTTGACACCGGGGCTGGAGTGCCAAGAGCCTTTAATCCACACGGCTCAAAATAAAAGGGAGAAAAAAATAGAAAGGCAAGAAAGGAAGGAAGGAAGGAGGAAGGGAGGGAAGGAAGGAAGAAAGGAAGGGAGGAAGGAAGGAGGGAATAAAGAAAGGAAGGGAGGGAGGAAGAAAGGAAGGGAGGAAGGAAGGAGGGAATACAGGAAGGAAGGAAGGAAGGAGGGAAGAAAGAAAGGGGAGAAGACAAAATAAAGTAGGGTAAAATAAAGTTATTAAAATAAAAAAATAATTATTAAGAAGAAAAATTTCTATTAAAGAAAAAAAAAGGGGGGGTCGGTCTAACCCTAGGACAGATGGTGAAAATAAAACTATACAGACAAAATCTCACACAGCAGCACTCACATACACACTCACAAAAAGAAAAAAGGGGAAAATAATAGTATATCTTGCTCCCAAAGTCCACCTCCTCAACTTGGGATATTTCGCTGTCTATTCAGGTTTTCCACAGATGCAGGGCACTTCAAGTTGACTGTGGAGCTTTAACCCGCTGCTTCTGAGGCTGCTGGGAGAGACCTCCCCCTCTCTTTGTTCGCACAGCTCCTGGGGTTCAGCTTTGGACTTGGCCCCGCCTCTGTGCGTAGGTCGTCCGAGGGCGTCTGCCCTTCACTCAGACAGGACGGGGTTAAAGGAGCAGCTAATTCGGGGGCTCTGGCTCACTCAAGCCGGGGGGGGGATGTGTGGCACGGATGTGGGGCAAGTCCGCGGTGGCAGAGGCCGGCGTGACGCTGCACCGGCCCAAGGCGCACTGTGCGTTTTCCCGGGGAAGCTGTCCCAGGATCCCGGGACCCCGGCACTGGCGGGCTGCACAGGCTCCCGGGAGGGGCGGTGTGGAGAGTGACCTGTGCTCGCACACAGGCCTCTTGGTGGCTGCAGTAGCAACCCTAGCGTCCCACACCCGTCTCTGTTGTCCGTGCCGACAGCCGCAGCTCGCGCCCGTTTCTGGAGCTCCTTTATGCGGTGCCCTTAATCCCCTTTCCTCGCGCCCCAGGAAGCGAAGAGGCAAGAAAAAGTCTCTTGTCTCTTCGGCAGCTCCGCGCCCGTTTCTGGATCTCCTTTAAGCGGCGCGCTTAAACCCCTCTCCTCACGCAGCAGGAGGTAAAAAGGGGAGAAAACGTCTCTTGCCTCTTGGGCAGCTCCAGACTTCAACTGGACTCCCTCCCGGCCAGCCCTGGTGCACTAACCCCTTCAGGCTGTTTTCACTCTGCCAACTCCAGACCTTTCCCTGGGATCCGCCCGAGGCTCAGTTCCCAGCCCCGCCCGCCCCGTCTGGTGAGCAGACAAGGCTCTCGGGCTGGTGAGTGCTGGTCGGCACCGATCCTCTGCGGAATCTCTCCGCTTTGCCCTCCGCACCCTGTTGCTGCGCTCTCCTCCTCGGCTCCGGATCTTCCCCCTCCGCCACCCGCAGTCTCCGCCCGCGAAGGGGCTTCTAGTGTGTGGGAACCTTTCCTCCTTCACAGCTCCCTCCCACTGGTGCAGGTCCCGTCCCTATTCTTTTGTCTCTGTTTATTCTTTTTTCTTTTGCCCTACCCAGGTACGTGGGGAGTTTCTTGCCTTTTGGGAGGTCTGAGGTCTTCTGCCAGCGTTTGGTGGGTGTTCTATAGGAGCAGTTCCACGTGTAGATGTATTTCTGATGTATCTGTGAGGAGGAAGGTGATCCCCGCGTCTTACTCTTCCGCCATCTTCTCGCACCCCCTGTCAATGGTTTTGTGATTACCACCATTTTGGAAATAATGTACTGGAAAGAAATGTACCGTCACTAAGATGCATTTCCCCTTACCTCATTTTCAAGAAACTGATCTTCCTTTGGTTTTGGGCCACCAGCCTCCCTTGGGCTCTTCCTCCTCTAAAGAATCTATTAAGCAAAATAAAGTCAGAGCAGACATATCAGTAATTTAGTAGAACCTCAAAAGAATAGAATTACAAAGGTAAAACTTAGGAAAGTGGACTAAAAGAAACCTAAGGGTGCAGCTAACTCAACTGTAGACAATTCCTGAGGTCCCCACAGAAGGAGAACTGACCTCTGGCTTCCCTGAGGCAAGGGAAACATGCAGACCATGTACTTCGCTCCCAGATTTAAGTGAGTAAAATGGCAGAGATTCTAAGGTTTGCTCTAGGGATCCTAAAACAAGGCTCTGGCTTGGAGTATTCCTCATATTTTAATAATCAGATCCTCAAAGGATTAAAAAATAAGCAAAACATTTTCAAACATCAATGAATTTAACTTTATTCAAGCCAGACTGCTCTGATCATTGCAGTTCTGGGAAGCCAGTTCCAACAGTCCTTTAAATTAACTGATTTTTAGATATGGTTTAAGGTTTCCATGAAGAAAAAGCCAGAAAAAAAAGGGTAAGTGTTCATGAAATCTTATAAATTTCCTGTTTGTTACTATTCTGTTTCTCCATCTGAGAATAGTAACAAAACCTTGACAATAAAAAAGTGCACTCCTGTATTTTTCATTTAGGTGATGTTATGGCCTGAATGTATGCATACACCCCACCCCCAGATTCATATGTTGAAACCCTTAGGGTTTCCACATGTGATGGTATTAGGAGATGGGGCCTTCAGGAGATAATTAGATGGGATCATAAGGGTGAGGTCCCCATGATAGGAATGGTGTCCTCATAAGAAGATAAAGAGACACCAGGGCATCTACTCTTTACTCTGTGAGAAGGTAGCTGTCTGCAAGCCAGGAAGAAAGCTCTCACCAAGAACTGAATTTGTCAGCATCTTTATCTTGGACTTCTGTCCTCCAAAACTGTCAGAAATAAATGTCTGTTGTTTAAGCCACCTATGGTATTTTGTAACACCAGCCTGAGCTGAGTAAGACAGGTGGCAAGGAAATAACTTGTGGGAGAGGGAGACTTGGAGCTTGTTGATTAAGAAACTAGAACTGGATACAAGACTAGAGTTCTGGAAGAGAGATAGCAAAGGATAACTGGCTTTAAAAGGAAAACCAATCTAGCTGAATAATTGGTGATGGTGTAGCATGACAAAAGGCCAAGGGCATAAAAACACTGTTTCTACAAGGTTTAAGATGAGGGAAGTTCCTGGAGGTTCCTGGCAGCTTGTATATTAGTTTGAAATTTAAGAGAGTATTAGATAAAGTATGGTGTACTGGTAAAGTACATGGTCTCAAACTGTTTGGTTTTGTATCTCAGGTCCTTCACTCACTAGGTTTGTGACCTTGGAGAGTTTAGTTCATCTCCTTACCCTCGATTTTCTTATCCTTAAAATGAGGAGAATTAAAGTTCCTGATTCAATAGTGGTTTTTTTTTTTTTTTTTTCTGTCAAGTGAGATAATACATGTAAAATGTTTACTGTTTATTTTAGCTTTTTATAATCAGTATATTTCTGATAGATTATGCAATTCATGTAGAAATATTCTTACCACCATACTTGAACTGCAAAATCAAATGGTCATGAACACATATGATTCATCAATCCCACTCCTGGGCATATATCTGGACAAAACTATAATTCAGAAGGCTTACATGCACCCCTATGTTTATAGCAGCACTATTTACAATAGCCAAGACATGGAAATAACCTAAATGTCCATCAACAGATGAATGGATAAAGAAGATGTAGTATATATACACAATGGAATACTACTCAGCCATAAAAAAGAATGAAATAATGCCATTTGCAAACACATGGATGGACCTAGAGATTATCATACTAAGTGAAGCAAGTCAGAAAGAGAAAGACAAATATCATATGATATCACTTATATGTGAAATCTAAAATATGACACAAATGAACTTGTCTATGAAAAAAAAACTCACAGACACAAAGAACAGACTTGTGGTTGGATGTTGGACTCACAGACTTGTGGAGGGAAAGGGTTGGATTAGGAGTTTGGGACTAGCAGATGCAAACTATTATATATATAATGGATAAACAACAATGTCCTATTGTAAAGCACAGGGAACTATATTCAATATCCTGTAATAAACCATAATGGAAAAGGAAAAAAAAATAAATGAATAAACAAATTAATGGGGAAAAAATGTCATTAATAGAAAACTGCCTGGAAAGAATACATATTTGTGACATTTAATACATAGGAGAAGACTACCGAATCTCTTTAGGCATATCAATTGTTTATATTTATTCTAAATGACCATAATTAATGGGAACTGAAAAAGAAAACATAGTTTACAGATGGTTCTGGTCCTCCACCAACTTGGAGTTGGTGTTTATAAAGGCAACTTCTTTCACCCATCTGTACCAGATGTTGTTGTATTAATTTTTCAGTTAGTGGTGTTAGGTTTAGATTTATTCATTTTCCATTCTTTCTAAGGGCTGGCATTTTGTCAGTAGCTGCCCAGAGTCCATGGTATTGTGAAATACTGAAGGCATTTTGAGTTTCGAGCATTATACTCTAATTTCCTGGGTCAGCCAGCACCAGATATTGTAATAAGAGCCCTCCTTGACTGGTAGGTAAAGCCTCAGATAACCACAAACTGAATAAGTAATTTTGTTTTTTTCCATTGTGTGTAAGGGTTCCTGAAGAATCAAAATACACTATTGCTTCTTTTTTCTCTCCTTTAGTTAGATAAAAGAATAAGGAGGGCTGTTTTAGGATCACAGCATTGGAAAGTGTAGTTGGTTGAATACTCCCGAAGTGTATGTCCACCCAAATAACGTATTTGGAAATAGGGTCTTAGCAGATACAATTAGTTAAGATGAGGCCACTGGATTAGGGTGGGCCCTATATCCACTGGTGCCTCTATAAAAGGAGAGGACACACAGAAAGACCCACAGTCTCAGAGGAGACAGAGACACAGAGATGAAAGTAATGGAGACAAAGTTTGGAGTGATGTATCTACAAGCCAGGGAACAGTAAGGATTTCCAGGAGCTACCAGAAGCTTAGGAAGAGGAAAGGAAGGATTCTTCCCTAGAGCCTTCAGAAGTACCATGGCTGAGCTGACACATTGATTTTGGACTTCTAGTTGCCAGAACTGTGAGAGAATAAATTTCTGTTGTTTTAATCCAATAAATTTTTTTGTAATTTATTATGGTACCCTGGGAAACAAATATAGAAACCATTTTCCCTCCATCCCACATTTTATAGGTAAAGAATGAAAGATACAGCAAAATAACATAAATTGACAGATAAGAGTCAAAATATTTTCATAATAGACTTGTTATCTAGGTCTGGTGACTTCCTGTATGACTTACCAATTCTCAGATATCTATTAAATTCTTTTAATGCCTGGGAGAACACATTTTTGTTTCATTGCCTTAAAGTGTTTCTTGTATCTAAATTATGGCTTTCACTGCTATGCTCCTATTATTATTTTAAAACAATTTCTGTTCCTTTTCCTTTATGTTATGTGTCATTAGAGTCAGTGAAAAGAAAACTTCAAAATATTTGTTAACGTTGAAACTTTTTGTTTCTCCCAGCTATCCCCAATCAACCGTAATACTCTGATATTTTGACCTTGTGAATCTTTCACAAGGACAACTTCACAAGATAAGGAATAGTCTTAAAAGAGTTCGATCTTAAAACATAAGTCTGTTTAAAAATTCTGTTTGATGAATAAAGAGATTCTTAGAACATTATCTTTAGTAATCTTATTTTTAAGGAATTGAGGTTGTTTGTTACTGCCTTTGCAAATTAGGAATAAATTGTTTTTTTTTTTAAATTTGCTCCACAGTTTTATTTAAGGAACAGAACAATAAATCTTTAAGTAGTAAAAGATAAATATTAAAAGTGCTATCAGGGTAATTGAGTTATGCTGAGCCATAAGTATGCATTTTGATAGTAATTTAGTGGTATTCTTTCGAAGAGGCCCTAGGAATGGAAGTTCTGGGAAATAGTAACATATGTTATTTGGATGGTAGGAACTTGCCTTAGGAAAGTTATCAGACATTATGGTGACACTAATCAGGGAAATACAAAGGCAGACTGATTTCATGAGTAAATGTACATTGTCTTTGGGAAAAAAGTGTTACATTCCCATAATCAGAGTAAGCCACAGTGCTGACATATACACGGGAGAACATTTGTACCTCTGTTGTTGCTTTGGTGTGTATGAAATGCAGTGACATTGTTTCTTTGGTGTATATGAAATGCAGTGACATCTTTATACTTGTATCATGTTGTCCACAGACTCTCTCAAGATTCTGCCAAGATTACTCTCATGAATTTTCTGAAATCTCTCATTTTTATCATGGCCCTCAAAAAACAATCCCTTCAGTTTCTAAGCATTCTCTCTAACATATATTGGCAAAGGAATGGAAGGAGTGAAGGAGTAAAAAATGTGAAATGTAAGGGACGGGGGTGAAGCCACTTAGTTTTACAATTTCTTCTGAACACCAATGAATCTCTTTTACCTAAGCTCACAAGAAGATTCTCAGAAAATTTAATTTAGTAGTAAGTATCCCTGTAGTAGATTTTTAGATCTGTATCAAACCAACAAACTGGGAGTGGAGTTGGTGGTGGGGAATAGCAGGGAAAAGGACAACAGAAATCAATTCTTTCACAGATCTGGAGGTCAGAGGTCCAAAACCATAGTGTCTCGAAGGTTGGTTCCTTTTAGAAGCTCTGAAGGTCAATCTAGTCCATGTCTCTTCCTAGCTTCTGATGTCTGTCAACGATTGCTGGCATTCTTTGGCTTGTAGATGCATCACTCTAATCTCTGCCTCCATCTTCATGTGCCTCAAATACCAGCAGTAAGGATTCAGATATACACTGGGGCGGGGGGGGGGAGTACTGTTCAACCCACACTAACCTCCTCTGTTACAAGGCACTCATTCCTCTGTGGCCAGATGTGTCTTATAAAGCAGTGGTCCTCAACCTCTTTGGCACCAGGGACAGGTTTCGTGGAAGACAGGTTTTCCATGGACAGGGCGAGGAGGGGAGGGATGGTTCAGGCAGTAATGCAAATGAAGGGGAGCGATGGGCAGCAGCGGCAGATGAAGCTTCACTCACTAGCCCACCGCTCACCTCTAGCTGTGCGGCCCAGTTCCTAACAGGCTGTGTACCGGTACCGGTCCATGGCCTGGGGATTGGGGACCCATGTTATAAAGCATCACTGGTTTATTCTCGGTTCCTACACAATCTAAGTAACTTGATGTGATGTGCCCTATTCAACAGAGCACAATATTCAGTAGGGCAAAATAAAACAAATTTAATTAGAGGTGCCTTACTTAATTTTAGGATATTATTAGAAACCAGAATGCACAACTTCCTTTTTATTTTAAATTAAGTACAGTCTACCTGTCTTCGTCTCTTTATCCCTAATCTAAACTGCATATCTATATGGCAAAACAAGTAGGTTTAAGGGTCTGACCTTCAAAGACTTATCTGAGCACACAGCTGAAAGTTCTTCTGTCCCCTGCCTGAATAGAGAACTCTAGTTAGATAATACTATTTTCTACCATTTGGTTGGCTTTTCACGGTTGAAGAAGGAACCTCAGCTGTCCACTCTGCTATTCATTTAAAATAAATGGTTCTTATAAAAAATATTAATTATAATAAACTTTAAAGCTCACCATTTCAAGATGGGACTTTGGGTGAAATAGGAGAGCAGGGTTGAAGGGCATATCGAGTGAGAAGCTTATAACTCTCATGCTTCATGGAGAGCAGAGGGCATTCAGAGTGAGTCTGCTTATGATTACTCCATGATAAAGATTAAAGTTGCACGTCCCGTTGCAGAGGTATGCTCAGCAGGCTGCCAGTGTTCTGAACAAGTTCTTGGCCCACCTTGTTCCATGTCAGATTTTTTTCTTTCCGTTTATCTGAATCACTTCATATTTCCATGAATAAGTCTATCCATTAAAAAGTTAAGATTTTTTTAAATGCTAATTTTATGTCATCATTATTTTTCAGTTATATGAACCCATTAACAGTGACTGGAAATTGTTTTGTTTTGTTTTGTTTTGTGGTACGCGGGCCTCTCACTGTTGTGGCCTCTCCCGTTGCGGAGCACAGGCTCCGGACGCGCAGGCTCAGAGGCCATGGCTCACGGGCCCAGCCGCTCCGCGGCATGTGGGATCTTCCCCGACCGGGGCACGAACCCTTGTCCCCTGCATCGGCAGGTGGACTCTCAACCACTGCGCCACCAGGGAAGCCCTGGAAATTTTTTTGTTGTTGTTCCAGATCTTAATCTTACAGTAATGTTTTGAATCCTACACGTGTTTGAGCTATAGTCTGTCTCCAAGGTATGTGAGTTTGATAATTAAACAATGAATACAGGGCATTTTTTCTGTGAAGCTGGCCTTGTGACTGAAGAAATGTGGGTGTTATAACAAGGTAGCAGCTGTAACTGAAATTCTAATGCACAGCAGGGAGCCTGACACAAGGCAGTTTCATTCTTCTCATGAGTTGGCTGGAAGCCATTAATTCCAGGGGATAAAGTAGTGTATTGTTCCAACCCATGATCACTTGTGAGTTTCCATGGACAGCCCACACAAGACCTTGGAATGATTATATATACACAAAACATAACCAGTGGACAATGTTTTGATGCAGTTTGCAAAAGTTTAAACTCTTGAAAGCATGTAAGTGACTACCAAGTCAAAAGAATACATGTTTGACGAATCACTTAAAACCAGTGACGCAGTTAACCCTAAGAGAACCTGATTTGTTTCTTTGTCTTAGTATATATGGTATTACACAGATGTAGGTTTAAGAATAATTCTATCTGAGAGATCTATTTGTATTTATGCTCAGTGACAGCCCATTTTCTTGGGACAATTTATTCTCTTAACTAATTATAATTTTTGAAACTTTTTTTTTGTTAAACTACAATATAAATACAGAGAACTGTACCACATACTTAATATAAATGGACAGCTAGATGAATTTTCTCAAGCTAATCACACTCAGGTAAAACAGATGGAACATCACCAGAACCCCATGATTCTTCCTCACGTCTTCTAGTCACTATCTTCCCCCAAATAGCAACTATGCTGATTTCTGACATCATAATTTTGTTTTCCTTTGTATGATTAGAATCCATATAGTATATACTCTTTTGTCTTTGGCTTATTTCATTCACCCTTATGTTTATGAGATTTCTGTGTATTTTTCTGTGCAATTGTAATTTGTTTATTTTCATTGATGCACATAGTATTCCACCATGAGAATACACTATACATTTTGGTCATCTCCACGGATGGTAGGTTTTTGATGGTTTTCATTTTGACGCTATTATGAGTAGAGTTTCTAAAAATATTCTAGTACATGGGTTTTGATGACTACCCAGTTTCATTGTATATCTTAAAGTGAAATTTCAAGAGCATAGGCAATACTCTGTTCAGCTTTTGTAGAAGTCAGGTATCATTTTAATATGGTTTCTTCTCCTGCCTGTATTTCTATGAATATATGATTTTTGTTCTTATCGATTCTTACACTTACTTGGAAAGCTGATGTTTTTCATGGTGGCATTTAAAATTATCATTCACAAGGATGATTGCCCCAAGAGTTATTGGTTAGATGACTTTTTATCTTTCTATTGAACACTAATTATCACAGTTATGATTACTAGTTTTATCTTCCTAATTTCTCCCAAACTTTTCCTTCTCTGTTACCGCATACCATGCCTTTAGTTCAGACTCTTATCCCTCACCTATACTGAACATGAGTTACTTAGCTAGTTCAACTGCTTTTACCACTGACACTCCCAGCTCCACTGATACCCCCATCATAGATTTGATGGCAAATATTAAATAATCTTCCCCACTTCTGTAAGAGTTAGGCTTATTAAAATTGAATTATAATTTTACTGTTTCAAAATCTTCAGTGTTAGGTCATGTCCAAGATTTTTTTTTTTCATCAAGCTCCTCCCTTCATAGGTAGTCTATAATCTATTGAACTATCCCTTTCCCAACACAGTTGTACTATCTAGGCTCCAGCTTTAACACTATTCATTAGCCCTTAGGTTGGGTACAGTAGATACTAATCATTCTCGCCTCTATGATACTTTTTAAAAGTATACACCTTATTACATTACTATGTAAGATATCATGAATTTGATTTGTTTTCCCTATTAGACTAGAAAAATATATTGAAGGCTAGGGCTAACTTTGTTTGAGACCCCAAATCCATTGCACAGTCTTGGACACATGGTACGTACCCATGGACAAAGCTAAAAAAGACATTGACTGATACTTGCTTTTTGTGTGCTGCTATTACCAAGTATTTTGACACTAGAGTTGGTTGTTCCTTATTCTTCCTTACTATAAATGTAATGTATATTCAACTCAGCTGCTGATGTTCAAAATAAAATTCTTAACTAGGATTGATTCTTGCTGATTTCTCATTCTATCTGGCATTAAGTGTGGTGTGCTAAGCTGGAAATAGTGTCCTTAACCAGAAGAATGAGACATTAACCAGTTTTTTTTACAGGGTACCAAGTTATGTTTATATAATATTCTAATCCTCTAAATGTCCAAATTTAGTCATGGTAAAAAATACCAGCTTTATATTACTGATCAAAATCTTTACAGAAGTTCAAGGTCTCCCTGCTATAAGCTGGTCAGTGACCTCACCCTCCTCCAAGCTGATTGCCAATGCATGGCACTTTGCTGACTCTGCATAGAGGCCTCTAGAATGCTTGTGTAACTGCAAGATAAATTATGTTTCAATTCTAGATGTGCATTTTCAAAATGCTCAGCATCCAGTCATATGCCATGTTCATTTCCTTCAGCTTTCTTTTTACTTTTTGAAAACTGAACAGCACATGTATCAAATGTGTTAAATTGGTGATTTCACTTGCTGTTATAAAGTACCTGTAGTGCTTATCCCATCAAGCCCCAGGGCCTGAATTTACTTCACAGGATTGTAAGTGCTGGAGGTTTAACTGATGCATGTGCAAAGTGTTTGTCTTAAACTTGAAAAATCCTGAACTCTTGTTCTTTTTTGTACCTATCAATCCTAAATTACAACTTCAGTTTTATGACCCTGAGAAAGGGCTGTTGTAAAATACAATTGTTGTACGGGTTTTATCCTTCCTACGACGAAAAGGAAAAATGTGTGTACTAACCTTCAATAAACATTTAGAAAATTATATTGAAACCTCTCCAGAACTGATGGAAATCTGTCGGAAGTATTGCTTAGTCCATAACCTACAGGAGAGAACTAATATGACTGGCACACTTTGTTTCTTAGTTTCTAAATCCAGGCAAAGATTTCTTGAAAAAGACAAATACACTACTTCAAATGTAAAGGAAACACAAAGAGATTTTCAACTTACAGTACAATGATGTAAGAAGTAAAATAAGAGATACACATTATGATTCAGAAAATATATATCATCTCTACTCAGGCATTTGAAGCCCAGGGCTTCACAAAAGCCATTTGTCTCTGCTCTAGGATGCCATGAGATTCTCACTGACCAAGTGATGTTTGTTTGCCAAGACTACATTTTGTTGGCCAAGTCTTACTTTTCCTTTGTGGTCTACAGAGCAAGTTCTTTTGTCACTTATTGGAGAGTCTCATGTTCCTCCTTAGAAGTGCATAGGAAACCCCCACCAACAAGTAAAGAAGGAATAAGTACAAGCCAAAAATTTCAAATAAATTACTAATTGTGAGTGTGCATCTTGAGGACTCTCACTGGTGGGTCTAAAATAGTAAAATATAATACTATTGTACAAAGCTATGCCAGAATTGTAGAGCTGCTGTTGCTGTCCGTGGTGCTGAAACATAGTCTTTAATGTCCATGGCCATTTTTATTCTAGCTTTCGCCCATGAGAGCTGTCTGCCCAGCATTTCCAGAGTTCAGAAACAAATAAATCAAGAAGTAGTAGACTATGGAAGGGAGAAAGTTAAAGAGAGAGAGAGAGAGAGAGAGAAAGAGAGACAAACGTATGAGGCCATTGGAAAGACCCAATTTCTGAGAAAAGAAAAGGATGAAAACATTTTTCTTTTGAAATGGTATTTAAGCAGTCAGTGTCAGGGAAGTAAGCTACCATGACTGTGGCCAAACTAAAGTGGCTCAAGAAAGGTAATAAAAGGGTATAATGAATAACACCATTTAAAAAAATATATCATTAGGAAAGAAAGTTCTAGAGTGCAGAGAAAGGACATTTTCTCTAGGGATAAAGATATCATTATTGAAGTGCCAGTTGAATACTAGTTTTTTTTTCTATCTTTCATATAATGAAAACATATTTTCAACTGTCATACTGTAGTAAGAAATTATTTATGTTCCAAACTGGGCACAGCTAATTTCGTGTACCTTTTGACAGTTTCATCATATGTCTGATTGTTACAGGTGTTTTTTTTCTCCCTCTGGTAGTTTTAATGAGCAGCATGCTCTCCTCTGCTGACAATATACTTATGCTTGTGGAGCCCATAAACCTGACAAATATTTAGAATTACCATGACAACTCAAGGTAGGATTGTGTAAACTTTCACTTTTCCAAAGGAATATAGAAAAATTAGAATAAAAGTGTTTATAGTTGCAAATTTCTGGAGATTGTAGATGTTTTGAGATACGGTTTGGGTAACTAGAGGTTTGTTTCTTATATGTGAAGAGTCAATGAATTATTTTTCTCTTTAAATCTAGCCTCTTTAGGTCCAGGCTCGACCTTGGAAAAGATAGGTATACCTCATTCTCTGAAGCAGCTGTCTCTGAAATACCCCTGCTTTTGTATGTTGAAAAACAGCTCCAGTAACATGCCTTGGTTTAGTGTTGCACTTTATACTTTTAAGCGTTACCACTTACATTATCTCACTGAGTTTGTCAAACTAGATTACACGTTAGTTAAATCAATTTACTTACCATTGAACAGATAAAGGCAATGGAATTCAGAAAGATCCTGGTTTAGGATCACTAAGCTAATCCTTAACAGATATGAAATTAGAAATTAGCTCAACTGGGTACAATATTTGTTTTACAATTCCAGAAGAACAGGACTTTCTTGTTCTACATCAGATTGTTTGCAAGTGGAATGAACACCCATGTCTCACTTACTGCATAGAGACTAACAACTTTCAGGTGATCAAAAAGCTCCGTTAAAGTTACCAGATTTTCTTGCATGGCAATTTTTGTTTTGTTTAGTTTTGTTTTAACTGAAGTATAGTTGATTTACAGTATTATTTCAGTTTCAGGTGTACAACATAGTGATTCAATATTTTTTTAAGTGATTCAATTTTTTTGTAGATTATACTCCATTTAAAGTTATTATAAAGTTATTGACTATATTCCCTGTGTTGTACAATATATCTTTGTAATTATTTACTTTACACATAGTTTGTACATCTTTATTCCCTACCCCTATCTTGCCCCTCCTTCCTTCCCTCTCCCCACTGGTAATCACCAGTTTGTTCTCTAAATCTGTGAATCTGATTCTGTTTGGTTATAGTCATTTGTTTGTTTTATTTTTTAGATTCCAAATACAAGTGATATCATACAGTATTTGTCTTTCTCTGTCTGATTAATTTCACTAAGCATAATACCCTCCAGGTCCATCCATGTTCTTGCAAATGGCAAAATTTCATTCTTTTGTGACTGAGTAAATATATATACATATTTACATACATATATATATATATATAGCACAACTCCTTTATCCATTCATCTGTTGATGGACACCACTTAGGTTTGCCTGGCAGTTTTAAGCAGTCTCCTCAGCTGTTATGTGTTAGCACTCCTATGTCTATGATTTCTGATATTTTGGGGGGAACCAATAATATTCCTTAAAATGATCTAAATTTCTATTTTCTGATTTTTAAATTTTTTTTCCACAAACAAGTAATAATTCCCTTTATGTTGGATAGTACTTTTACATGTCTAAATTAATTCCACATTATCTCACATATATTTGGGAATATTCTAATTATTATAGTTTTTTCAGTTTTTATAGGTAAGATTTCTGAGTCTCAGATAAATTCAAGAATTTCTGAAATTCATGATTGAAGTGGGACTGCAATATAGGTGTCTTGAGTCCAGACCCGGAGCTTTACCCCCTAGCTCCTATAGAACAGTGATTCTTATAGTGAAGGAGAGGGGGTATTTGGCTTTGCAGATGACAGCTGGCAATGACTGGAGACATTAGTGGCTGTCAAAACTGGGGGTATAGTGCAACTGTCATTTAGTCAGTAGAGGCCATGGTAGCTGCTAAATGTCTACAGTGCACAAGACAATCCTCCACTACAAAGATGATCCCACTCTAAATGTCAATAGTAGCCAATGTTGAAAAACCCTGCCTTAAAGAAATCCCTTTCAATATTCCCTCTCTTTCCTATTTTCCTACATATACTAAAGAGTAAAATGCTGATTTAAGGATAATAAATTGAATGTTTGAATCTAATCAGTTATAGACCAAAAATTATCAGGTAGCGAAATGAAAAGCACCCACACTTTGGAGATAGGTAAAACTGCTTTAAAATTCCAATTCTTCTACTAAATAATATGTTCCTTTTGGATAGGCCACTTAACATCTCTGTGCATTAGTTTCTTCTGGGATAAAATAAAGATGATAATTCTGACTTTGTAGGATTTCTTACAGGATTAGAAATTACTATTATTACTATTATTTTCCTTCCTTCCCTTCTAAGAAGCTATCTCACTCTTATCTTTTGTAACATAATGCCTATAAGGTGTTTCCTGAACTCCCAATGTCCATCACTTCGGTACCCTATAGATTTGACCCATTCTCTGGACATTGGTACCATCAACATGACTTGTCTAATAATATACCTTTTACTGGTAGATACATACACCAGTAGGAGCCTGCCTCTTTCAGTCAGTGCCCAGTTTTCAAAGAGTTTCACAGGGATCCCCTTGGATGAATAGCATAATTGACAGAAATTATGATTTATTGATTCGCTTCACTCTTATTTGTCTCTGGCAGAATTAGAATGATCTCAGGGTGTGTCATGCAGTCTTCACTAAAGTCCCCAAAGGAGAGAGAAAAACTATACAGGGAAGAGAATAGATGTGACAATTAGTTAGATTTGAGTACAATCCCATTTGCATCTCTTTCAGCTGTTTATTTCTGTAACTCACTCGTGTTTCTGAGTCTCAGTTATCTTTTCCATAAAATAGGGCTGTCCTGGGAATGAAAACAAACAATACACGTAACATAGACCTAGCTATATGCTTAACAAATAATAGCTGTTTATTGAAACTAGCAAGTATCATGTACATGTTTCAACTATAAATTCCAACTAGGCATCATGAAGGTTACTCTGAAGTCATTCCCATTTTAAAAAATACTTATAAGTAGATTTTTCCAAGATATTTTTGTACTTACTTTCGTATGTTCAATCTCTTTTTTCCTGAAACCTCTAAATTAACATGATCATATCATTTGTTAGAATGTTTGTTCTGTTTTTTAAAAAAATCTTAACTTGCATCTGCCTATTACAATGTAAAATTTGGTAGTTTACTTTAATGCTAGAACAGCTCTCTTCCTTTTTGTAGCTTTGGTCCTTGGGGGTTTTGAAGTGATGAACACTTAGCAAATTTTAGTGATGTGACTATCAGAATAAACTAGGACTATTCCAGAAAGGGAGATATAAGAAACAAACAAACTCCTTCTCTCATTTCAAAGTCCCCTTCTAGTTGTGTCCTCTCCCAACTTCATCAAACCCTGCTTTCTATGTGAGAGTGTGAAGGAAAATATCAGTAGAAATGAGAAAAGTGAGTTCGCCTCTAAGATCTGATCTTTATTCTTAATTCAATAATGTGTGTCCTGAGGGACTCCATTTTCTTAATATAGAGACATTTAGTTGTGTACCTTCACAGTTGAATCCAGCATAAACAATGACATCAATACTGCATATTCTAGAGGAAAAGGAGAGACAAAATATCTCATTGCAAAGATATTCCAAAATATTCCATCTAATTCCTTAATTCATAGGAAGTACAGGAGTTGAGAAGGAATATTAGCTAAATGATTTCAAAATCACACACTTGCTGCTTTAGTGGAGAGGCCAGAAGCCATTCCGCACTCTAATTCACTATTTCTTGTTTTAAAACACCCGAACGCTTGTGTTATTTAGAGTACTTTGGCCACTGCATCTTCAATTTAGGATTCTGTTCATTTATTTTTCCTTCCATTGGCATACTCATTCATCCATTCAGCAATTATTTATTGAGCAGTTAGGAATTCTGGGTACAATAATATATTTTAAAAGTGATCATGTGAATATGACACTTAAAATATTGTGAGGGAGTCATTTAAAAACACAAGTAGATAAATAAAATAAATTATAAGTGGATGTATTCCTTATAACGGTAACTGAAATATAGAACAATAGGAACATACTTTAAATGGAGCAATAACACAGACTGTTCTAAAGAGGCAATAATTATGCTGGTGTGTGTGTGTGTGTGTGTGAGTGAGTGTGTTGGGGTATGCAGAGAAGGAAAGTGCAAGAATATTTCAAATCACACAAAAGCATGTGAAAATTTCAAGCCTCCTCCAAGACTGTAATGCGTCTCATTGACTCAAAACCTTGCTAGATGCCTTCGGAGTTAATATGATAACTTGAAAGCCACAGCTTTGATATATAACACATTGAAGCTGCAGTTAATACACCTAACAAGGCCTGTTTTCTAATGTTATTATTTGATACAATGATTCTTGGGTCAATTGTAGCCTCTTTGGCAAATAGGTGGGAGGCATTGTTTGGATGGGTTTTGCATGTTAATAATCCCTCCCAGTTTCCTTCAAACAGCCCTACAAAGACAGCGGCCAACTGCACTTAGAACATAGTTAACAATGTAGCTTAATATCAACTTATTTTCAAAGATAAATGTAAATGTGTATCCTTTGTTTCGCATATCATCCTCTCTTTAGGGAAGAATAAAGAGACATCTATTTCTTCTTTGACCTTGCCGGGTAATCTCTTCACTTCACCCACAACACTCTCTACCCCCTCCCCTCCACCACTCCTTCTCCGTTACCCCCCAGCCCTCCCCCTCCCCGGCCCCCTCTCCCATGCACGCACACACACGTACACACACACACACACACACACACACACACACTTTGTACAGTCTCTTATAAAAGTGCTTGGTAATTGCATTCTTTAGTTGTTCATTTGTTCACCTCTAGACTGTGAGTTCCTTGCAGGCAGCCACTATGCCAACTTTGTATCTCCAAAGTCTAGCATGGCATCTGCATTAGAATGGGGTTCAGTAGATGTTTGTTTAATAAATGAATGCATGAACAACCAAGTGAAAGCTAAAGTAATAGACACTGGTAAGGGCTCGTAGGAAACCATTCTAAATAGCCGAGTATCAGAATATTTTTCTAAACCAAATTAAATAAAATATACACATGAGAAGCATATCGCAAATTTAAATTGAAAAACAAACATTGACTTTACTTCATTCACTAACAGCTACATCAAAAAAAGACTTTGGTCAGAAACTTGCAAACTTTCAAATATTGCTCTATACCTTACATCCCACTTTTAATAAATTAAAGAAGTTCTGCCTTCTCTCTGATTTTCTGTTCCGTCTCTGGGATCATATATCCCACATTGGCATAGGATCTCTTGTTTATTCATCTGAAGATGTAGAATATTGCAAGAAACTGAAGTAGGTTAGGAATATTTAGCAATCGCTTTCACAAAGCAGCCCTAAAGGCAGAGGAGAATGAGAAGGAAAGATGGAGAGGGAACTGAGGATGGGAAAGGTGCAGGGAGAAGGTCTGCTACAAATGCCGAATTTATTTTGGAATCCTTTTTTTTCATGTATGGAAATGTTAATATAATCAATATGCATCCATCTTTCTTTTATACAAATAACTTTTTTTCACAAATCTTCAAGTAAAACTGACTTTCTAGGAATATGTTATATCTTATTCCATGGCTTCACACTCTCCGGCACCCTGAGACATTCCACTCCCTTTCTACTGCTTTGAGAAAATGCGCTCGCGAATGCAAGTACATGGGTACACTTTTGCTAGAGGGAGGGTATCTCACAGTCTCAAGAAGGTCTTTCCTAGAAAATAAAATGGAAGATAAAGAAGACATATGGTGAGGGCATGAAGCAGTAAAAAAGTGCAAATGTGGGGGACAAACTCTATAAATAACCATATTGTCTTTAACAGGGTTTCTCTTCTGTCCAGAAGCTTCCGGATATTTCCAGGTGTTTGCACTTGAATAGGATGTTTTCTCCAAGTGCTGAAATGTAGACATTAAGAGTATTATCAATGAAGGCTATTTTTCATTGGTTTTGATTGCTGTAGAAGAACATACAAGCCTACAGCTGAGATTCATTGAAGCACTGTTCCTTTCCTCAGGGAGCTATTTCAATAGAAACAATGGAATCAGTTAGCATAGGTAATAAAATAATTACAGTAATTTATTTTGGCTATTAAATGTTGCATCCCCTTAGCTAATCATCCACTTCAAGCTATTATTCAAAGTGTTCTGCTCTTTTTGCCTTTAAGTTAAACATCATGAATTTCTATGCACTGATAAATCCAAATCTAATAAATTCCTGATGTGTTTCCTTGCACTGTGACTACCAACAACTCTCTCCATCTTGTTAATTCAATGTTACTCAACACCAGTAAAAGATGTTTTCTAATACAATATAAAAGCAAAGAATTACTTGTTACCTAACTTTGTACCAATTTACAAGTATATTTAGCCTTCAGTGCTTTATGGCTATAGAGCACTCTGTGTTATAAACAAAGGAAGTATCTGAGAAGATTTGCATCATGGTATCTTAGAGTACAGTACTTTCTAAAACAACCCCAAATATCTCCTACCAATGTTTAGTCCATGAAAGGATCTTTCAGGATTCAAAGAGCTTAATGCCCATTTCAGCATATGACTGAGTAGGTTTCTAATTAATTTCAGCTCTATTCAGTTTCACATCCATTTCATTTTGATAAGATCTGAACCAGGCATACCAAATAATCTGAAAGTACAGAGTTGTTTCCCTGTTTTACAGGCATGTTATGTGAATTTTTCAGAGAGAAAACCGAACTGGCATTCCTCATTCTCATTTTCAGACTTCAGGTCATTAAACAGTAGAAGCAGCAGAAATAATTTCAAATGATTCCTGTAGAGATTGCATATTCAGTTTAAAACTCAATCTATCTTTGTACTAGTGTCAGTGCACTTTAAAGGAAACAATTCATTCTTTAACCTCCCCCATCCTTTCCATGCTTCTGAACTCACCAAATAAATCAATACAGGTTTGACTTTAATTTAAGAATTGGTGGAAAACCTTGTCCTTTAGTATGAGTCCTAAGAATAATTTCCAAACTGAAAATATAATGTAACTAAGAACTTTTTTTTGTTAACCATATTTGGATTCTCAAAATTGTTTTGAGTTTTTGAGGAGTATCAGGCAGTTGAAAAACACATTAAAAACTAATGACATTTTTAGTCCTAAAGTTGTAAAATCAGAAACTTCAAGAAACTTGTTCTCAAATGGATAGTTTTTCATTGACATTCTACTTCCAAAAAAAATTTTTGAACATATTGATTTTTAAAAACCTTTCTATTGAACAATAAATATGGTTTTCAGTTGAAACTGAAACATGTTTATCGGTTTTTACTGCAGTGTAGATCTCAATTATACACCAACTACTTGTCAACACCTGAAACTTTATTTAGGTGAGGAGGTTGGATTTTTCTAACAACTTGAGTGCAGTGTCCTCGAATTAATGGGGCTTTTCAACAAAGTAATATATAAACACACTTCATAAAGAACCCATTGAAATGGATTGATTCTACTTCCTGAGTTGTGTTGATATTTGCAGTATATTAAAACACATTGCACGTGGTATTATCTGTAATTTGTTATAGCAGGAAGAAAGCGTCTAGCAAATGTTGAATATCTGTACTTTCTCAGTCAAACTTACTACAGAGTCACAATATCCTGTCTAGCTCTGAACCCTTTGTTTTCCTTATAAGGAACATTATTCATGGTGATGAAAATCATAACTTACAAAAAAAAAAAAAAAAGCTTATATGCATACATCCAACCATAGGACATAAAAACTCCTCCAAATCAGCACCAGAGTTAAGGGTGCAGAGAATGTTTTTTAGGTGCTACTAATTTCATACCCCATCCCCTTTCCACCTTAAAAAAAAAATTATTTCAATTTGCTCTGTCTGATTTCTCTCAGGTCCCTCAGTCTGTTATGAATAGCTTTGATATTAGTTATTAACCATGCCAGAAAATATTATTTACTATGTTGAAAGTGATCTTGAGTAAATGATCTTTCCCAATCCATGAATATATTCCACTAGAGAGGAATATATTTTAAGGTTTTATGGACCAATTGCTGAATTAGAATTGGTTTATTGGAAAAATCATTTAAATTAGTTTCTTCTGTTTAAAAAGTTATGTGTTGAATAGCTGGGAGCCAGGAAGTGATTTCACAAAGGAAATCTAAATGTATTATGATGAATTTAAGCAGTACAAAGAATACAAAAAGCTTTGCATGTAAATTGAGTTTATAAATTAGATACCATAAGTTGGTAATAGAACATAATAATACCTATGGACAAATTCCAGTCAACATAAAATTTGAACTCTTTGAAGATATGGCTAAATCCGTTCTCTTAGAAGTAATAGAAAATTTCTGCCAGTGATGGACTTAACACAGTGGATAACCTTTTCATTAGGCAATTATGTGTTTCAGTTCACAGGATATTCAGTATATATTTTTATGGTACGTTTTCAGATGTCAGTGACCCCATTTCATAAAATTTAAGTCACACTGAGATTTTAAACATCTGAGGAAAATCAATAGATGAGACCTTGAAGACTATTATATATCCGCTGAAAATATTTTTTATTCTCTCTTTTTAAAAAAATTTTATTGCTCAAAGCTCCACCTTAACATCAAAAAAATCATTGAAAACCTGGGTGATAATTACCCGTGTCTTGGATTTTACAGTAAAGTGCTTTTGTATCTTTGCAGCATTTGAAGTTCTAATCCACTTGGTACAATACCCTAGGAAAGAAGGCAAGGAATGTAAAACCACACTAATCCATTGAGAAATGTTTTTAAAAAGGGGGAAAAAAAAAGGTATTACTCTAAATCAGGCTTTGTTACCATCACAATCAAGAGAAACAAATTTGTAGTCACAGTTCACCTTAACTGACACTAATTAAAAAGAAAATGGTGTGTAATTAATGTGTAATTAAATTGCAATTCCTAATTCATTTATTTGGGCTATTAGGAACTTACCATTTAGGCTTTGGAGAGAAGCTAGTAGATTTCACCCAAGTCTAACATAAAATATGTTCAAACAGTACAGACAGTATTGTGTTGCTTTAGAATGTAGATACAAAACCACCGAGTAAGAATTATAAAGGACTTATGCATTAAATTAGAACATTAAAAAATGGACCCATCTAAAAGTGAAATAAATTGCCTGCTGTAGATGGGTGACCCCACCGCTGGAAGAAAGCAAGGAAAAGTGAGGTGACTAATAGACTGGCCTAGAGTGCATAGGTGGAAATTTAGACCAGGAGGCTTTAAGACTGTGTAAATCATAAGCTGCTATAATTGTATGGTCCTAGTAACTATCTCAGGGACACAAGTATTGGACTGAGAGTTCCCAGGCATATTCTGTATTGCCTGAACTCGCCTCTCACAATCCTTGCTGAAGTTATAAATGAAGATGTTTGTGTGTCCCTCTCTAACTTAAAGTAGTCCCTGTGTCTCTTCCCACTATCTTCACTGAAAAGCTAGAGAAAAAAAAGAAAACAAAAAGGATTATAAGGCTAACCATTTGTGCCTCATTTTATAAACCGATGCAGATCTCATCCCCCTTCTTTGGAAACTTCCAACAGCAGATAGGGGCACGGGTTTGTCACATTATAGGAGATGCTTAAGCAATTATCTCAGACCTGGCCCTAGATTTTAGAAAGAGGGTTTAGCAGCTTTCCAGCATCACTCTGTAACTCAGAGAAAACCATGTGGTGTCTTAATAAATTAACTATCAGAATTTTATTTCACTTAGTTAATTGAAGATGCCTACACTATGGGCACTCAGTAACAGAATATCTAAATTTATAGAGAGGCAGAGGTGAGAAAGTGCTAGCAAACCCCAGATCTCCTAAGGGAGAATGACCCTGTGGTCTTGGGAAGGATGATTAGAATAAGAGCTTTTAGGGACCCCACGTGAGCAAAGTGTGAAACTCTGGCTCGAGTGGTAAAGCACAGCCATCACAAATTGTCACAGTCCGTTCCCATGATATTTCAAATAGCTCTGCCTCAAAAAGTCCATCTGTTAGCCTTTCTGTTTTGTTTGTAACCATGGGGTAGAATTAAAGGAAGAGCTGGAAAATGCCAAGCAATTGCACACTGGGAAATCCAAGGAATGAACCAGAATGATTCTGATGTATCTAGAAAACAGGATTTAATGGATTGCCACACAGGGCAACAGCACATGAGAGAATCGGCTTCTCTAATTTTCCTTTCGTGTTGTTCTACTTTGAATTCGAATGTCCAGGAGACACGGTGTGAGTAGTCTTGGGTTGCATGTTTATCCTCTGGCCTGGTGGGGTCAGGGCTCTTCAGTGTCAAGATCAAGAACACCTTTGAAGGCAGTTCCCCTAGAAAATCTGTATACTCTTATTAAATGGGGAGGAATTGGATGCTGGGCAGGGAAAATAATCAACTACCAAATAAATAGGAAACAAAATAAAAAAAAGAACACTTGTCTACAAATAGGAGCAGAAAAATAGGCTTTCAGCAGTCTGCTCACATTAAAACAAGCTTTTCTTTCACACAGCTGCCTGTCAATGAGGGATGCATTATGAAAAGAAACCCTTTGCTTTTGGTGGTCATTTCACGTTGACTAAGAATCCATATCTATGTTCCCGTGCTACTTTTCTCCAGTTGAAAATCTTTCTTTTCTCATTTGAAGTTTCTTTTTTACAAGAAGTTTTTATGTTTAAATGACTGTAATTTATAGGAGACAGAAGGCTTCTATCTCATCCTCAGTGACCAGTATCACAGTGAGCCCTGTATTCACACACATGCACGCACACGCACACACGATCATGATAATATCATGGCAGCCATTAGAATATCTACAATCTAGTTTTCTAGTCTTGATCACCATTCTCCATTTGCAAGAAATAAAAGAATAGGCTAAGTTATGATGCTAGAAATAAAACTCATTCAAATTAGAGTGAGCACAAGAAGAGAAAATATTGGAAGGCTACAAGGTATCTTATAGCAGCCAGGGTCAGGAACACAACTGAGCCTCATGATGGACAACTAAGGACTGAGAAGAAAAACTCAAGTCACCACCACCCAACACCCGAGTATACTCATTCCCTCATCTCCTTTGAGTCTTAGATGAAATGACACTTCAGGATGGGCTTCTCTGATTTTTATGGTAAAACCCACCTCTCTCCCACTGCAGAGCTATCTTCCCTACTTTCTTTTTCTTCTAAAGCACTTAACATCCATGTCAGTTACGATAGACTAGGATTTGCTGCTATAAGATATAAACTCAAATATAATGGCTTATAACAACAATGGTTTGTTTCTCACTCAGACCACATGGCCATCATAGCCCACTACACCTCTGCTCTAGGTGGATACACACACACATACATATGTATATGTACATATAGATATACATAAGTATGTGAATACAAAATTACTTTCAACTTAATTAATTTAAAATTAAGGGACTTCCCCTGGTGGCACAGTGATTAAGAATCCACCTGCCAATGTAGGGGACATGGGTTCGAGCCCTGGTCCAGGAAGATCCCACATGCCGTGGAGCAACTAAGCCCGTGTGCCACAACTACTGAGCCTGAGCTCTAGAGTCCACAAGCCACAACTACTGAGCCCACCCGCCACAACTACTGAAGCCCACGCACCTCGAGCTTGTGCTCCGCAACAAGAGAAGCCACCGCAATGAGAAGCCTGTGCACCACAATGAAGAGTAGCCCCTGCTCGTCGCAACTAGAGAAAGCCCGCATGTAGCAATGAAGACCCAACACAGCCATAAATAAATAAATAAATTAATTAATTAATTAATTTAAAAATAATAAAATAAAATTGTTGGCATTTGTAGCACAATATTGACTAGGACTCCCCTGGATTGTGGTTGAGGACAGAGACTCAGTGGGAATTCAAAGAATTGTGCACTTTGTACTAAAAAAGAGCTGTAAAGGTGCCCCTAGCCTCTGGGGCTAGAAAACCCAGGGTTAACCAACCATAAATAAATTTGTACTTTTTCTATCAATAACCCCACCGCAGCCCCTTTCTTACTCTCACTGGATATATAAAGTGGATAGGAGAAGAGAAAGGGAGCCTCAGTGTCACAGGCCTTGTTGGGAGTAGAGGATTGGTGATGTGATGTTTTCTTCTCATCCCCACAGGATGTTTCTTCCTTAAAGAGCCAAGCAGGTATGTGCTTGAGGTGAGGAAAGGTGACTCCAGGTGAGTAAATAATGAAAACTTCAGTGAGAAGGAGAAACTAGCATTCCTTCTGTTCCATGGTTGGATCTCTTCTTTAGTAATATGCTTACTGGTCTGTGCCCATGCTAATCCGAATGGATTAGATAATTGGTAAGATATTTCCGGTGAACTACACTTGAACAGCCCCTGCACGCCTACTGTCTTATCAAGGATGAAAATTTCCAATAGGTCAAGTAGGAACTAGGGAAGTAACTGGCTTAAGCCATCCTATTGGTTCCCCACCCTGAAGGGCCAGAGCAACTTGAGTTGTTTAGGGAGGTGGAGAAAAGAAATGGCCTGGAGCTGAAGCTCCCATGGCAAGGGATTAGGTAAATGTTGAGACTGTATGGAACCTCTGAAGAATCTACATCCATGTACTTATGAGAGCCAAAGGATGCCTGCTACACTGGAGTACTGATGGTCAGTATTAGCCAATAAAATGATGGGGCTGTAGCCTCAAGGAATTAAAAGAAAAGTTGACTTTTTCTCTCTTTTCCCACCCTCACACACTAAATACATGTGAAGCCTTACAAGAAGGAAGAGGGCATGTCAAGCTTTGACTCAGTTAAGAGGTTAGAATTTTGAGCTGGACAGCCCAAAACTGTAATATCAAAACTTATCCAGAATGTTGTAGAACCTGCCCAAGATACTGTTAAATCACCAGATTGAGGGACTTGACAGGAATGAAATCAACAATTGGAGACAAAATCATTTCATTTGTACCCACCAATGATTTGAAGACTTCTCAATAAACTTGTTATACATGAAACCAAATAAATGCCACTATTGTGCTCAAAGTCTCTAAAGCTTTTCCATTGTCTTTGGAAGAGTATTCTCCAAATTATTTTTCTAAATGGGTATACCACAAGAAAATGTTCTGTGGTATGTTAGAACAAGCCCTTGTGTACTGCATCCCCAATCCAATGCACACTGGCTTTTTAAAGGCTATGAAAAGTTGTAGAGCTAAGACATCTGTTGACTTTGTTTAATCCAGCCTCTCCCCAATTATCACAGATGCTATTTTAGCAGTATTGCTATTAACGTCCTAGAAAAAGTCTATGTTACAAACATCAACTACTTTAAAAAAATAATTCAGCGTTTAGTGTCATATATGTACCTGCAATATTTGGTCACCGCTTAAATTCACAGCCTTGTCCACATTCCCATGCCCTGCTCAGATCAGACGATTTCACTCTTCTATGCACACATCCGTCATTTTTATTTCCACAACTTATTTTTTTTTTTTGTTTGACATGTTTATCATCAATATTATTTATTTCTATTCAGATCCATCCACTGTCATAGCCTTGTTTCAAGCACTACTTTCTAATTCATAGAGACTTCCCTAATCTAATTAAGAATTGCTCCTTGCTTTTCTTTATAACTCACAGCACCTTACTTACAATGCTTTATTTAACCTACTATTTAACCCAGGCTACCTTTTATTATTATTACTGCTGTTACTTCTAACAATATTATTACAAGATTACAGAGTGACTATATGAATCAGACACCATGCTCAGTCCATGTCAAAACAACCCTATAAATTATAATATTATCATTGCCATTATTCAGATAAGGAAACTGATGCTTAGAAAGGATAAACAACTTGACCAAGGTCTCCAAGCTAATAAAAGGCAGAGCCAGTACACTACTCCAAGTCTATCAGAAGCCAAATCCATGCTCTGAACCACTATATAATAATTATTATGCCCCTTTGTGTGCATATCTTTCTCCTCCACTTGATTATCAGCCCTCAGAGGGCAAGGATCCTCTTGAGTTCATGTTTATACACACTCTGTGCTTAATAAAGTACCTTTTAGATACCCAGGAAACATGTCTAGAATTAAATCAACCCATATGCAGTCAGCATAATGAGGTAATGGGAAGGTATCTCCATGAGAATCATTTGTCTGTAATTTCAGGGTGCTGAGTTCTTTGCACTCTACCTGTCATTTCCTGCTTTTGATTTCTCCTCCTAGGGTTTCTCATTATGATGCATCACCTAAGTTCCTTCTAGTTACAACATCTAATGCAACATGACTAGCGCAACATGAGCACATAAGCCCCAGAGAATGAAGAGCAGGAAGGTTGTTTTCTCCACACGTGGATTTAAGGGAAGTTATAAAAAATATATGTTAAAGGTCAGCAGTGAACCTCCCAGTTAAGAGCACTGCTGTGGAAGGGTTCCATCCTTGTTCATAGTGCACCAAACTGCTGTATTCCCATCTAAATTGAGTTGAATAAGCCACGCAAGCAGCCCCGCTTATTTTTCCAAGAAAATTGCCTTATTAATGCGCATTATGGAAAATAGTGCTCCATGTCAGACCTAACAAGAAGAATTTGGACTGCATGTGCACGTGGAAAATTGTCTCCTGTGCTTTTCATCCCAGTGGATCTCTGGAAATTTTCTGAAACTCATTTTCAGGCTCGGCCTGCTTCCTCAACTATCCCTTCCTCTGAAAACAATCCCCTCTGAAATGACCTCCTTCCAAAACACCCCAGATGCCAACCAGACTATGGCAACCAGCTCAGCAGTTCAGTGACCCCAAACTTATATTTCATGGGGACTAGGTCTCCAAGCCAGGAAGAAATCAACCTAAAATAACAGGAAAGTCAGTTCACTGTGGTGGTTAGCTTAGACACATGAATTGTGGAGCCCTGCAGACCTGGGCTCAGATTCTGGCTCTGTCCCTTAGTAACTATGTCACGTGGGGGATTAATACGTGCTCTCTAAGCCTCACTGTGTAAATAAGTAGAAACATTAGTTGTAAAATTCTCTCTTCCTCTTCTTAGACTTATTGTGAAATTAAATTAGATAATATTTGTGAATGTATGTCTAACAAAATAAGCCACAGCAAATAATGGCTAATAGATTTAGTAACAATAAAATTTTATATTAAAATTTGTGGTACTTAATGTATTACCTGCAGAAATATTTCCCTTTTAAAAAAGCAATGGGAGAAGTTACCTTAAAGATGAAGCCTAACAAATAAATCTAAAATGGCAGAATTTCATACATTGGGGGCACCACCCCCATTTTCATGTTAAGGGAGGGGGTGATTTTTCAGGTTTCGGAAAGCAGACTGTGAACCACCTCTTCCTTCACCAAATATATCATAGTTACCTTGTCAGTTGCTAAGGTAAGGTGGTTCAGAATTAAAGACTGACTTGATGTTGCAAAGTGAGAAAACATTTCTCCAACAAAGCACTTTATTACTACCTTTGGTGTCCTTAGGGTAAGCTGGCAGAAACAGCCTTGTAGATTTCTAATTCCATTGGCTATAGACTTTTTGCTCTTTTTCTTAGCAAATCTTCTTTGCCCATTTCTTATATGAAAGCAAGAAAGTCATTACTCACACTTTCATTTAAAATACGCTAACATAAACATCTTTTAAATATCCCAATTCTATACTCAATTTTATACATCTGGAATCATAGACTTCCTCCCAGGTAGTCTAGATTTTGTGTATAATTTTTTTAAATGTTTTAACTGATGTGCTCTGAAATTGTGAAACTGTGATAATCTCCACAATAGTGGTAATCTATTATTCTAGGTTGTCCAACTTACATTTAAAATTTAAAGGTAGATCTTAGAGGAAACATCATACAAGATAATTTCAAAATTACTTATACTATTAACTATTGTACTTTCTGTATTCTCTCCATTTTCTTGTCAGTTTACTACTGAAGAAATAATGAAGGGAAAAAGGACAAGAAAAAGGGAATAAAAATGCAAAGATTTTAAAAAGAAAAATAAATAATCTAAATCACAGCATGTGGGATATAAAAAGGAGAAAAAACATGAGAAAAGAGAATTGTACTAAATAAATTGCCATTCAGATTTCTGGTTCCTGGTAGTAAAGAGCTTTTACATGGTCCTATGCAAAAGTTTCTTAAGCCCCCTTTTCTCAAAGATTTTGCTTGTACTTTTTCAGTGGATCTAACAAAATAGGATGCTTTTGAGATATTGATTAGTACAAATGTGGCTTAATAGCAGAATCATTACTTTTTTAATCTTGGAACTGCCAGTCCCTACTATTTTCAACTGAACTTCAAGTTGTTCAATTATAAACTGCCATTGCTAATTGTTTTTAAATTTCGTGGGACATATCTAGTTCAGGAAGTTTTGTTCTTCAGCAATAGATTTTTTTTTTTTTTTTTTTAAGGTCACAGTTTTTAGAGCTTTATCTGCTCAGACTTCTGGGCATCTCATTTTGGATGTCTTAATCTTGAAACAGATTGAACTTGGATCACAGAAAAAATGTGGTCTCATTGACTCCTGAATAAAATATAATTTGGGTCACAATCCCCACTTGCTCAGAAGCATTAAAATGATGCATTTCTGTAGGTTTACATGGGCTGGTATCCCTGTCTGTCCTACAGTTCTTTACTGGAATTGAGCAGAAAAGGTCAAATGGGGGGTAATATGTCAAAAGGCTGTAATTAAGATTTAGAAAGATTAATACCGATGGTATTTAATGAAATTGGCTTTTAGAGGAAAGCTCATCTATTACTTTGATATTTAACATTTTTTTCTTATTAAAATGTTAGTGCTGAATAGAAGCACACAATCAGTGGCAGGAATATGAGTTTATACAGCCATCAGTGAAGGGGGCCACAACTAGTAAACAATCAGAGGTTTTGTGTGTGTGTGGTACTGATGATAAAATTACTCAGCTTTTCCACTTGAGATATAATTTTTTTTACCCAGAGCTTGCAAAAAAATTTTTTTATTGCTATAAGCAGCAAACTGACATAGCTGTATCACTTCACTGCACTGCAATTTTTTTTTTAATTAGTAATTTCAGATACTTATAGCAATCTCAAATACACATAGAAAAAAAATCTATCAGTTTTTTACAGACAGGGGTTAATGTTTCCTCTAAAGGGAATACTGCGGTTAAATCCAGCATATCACATGGAAAAAAGACTCTGTAGTCTAAAGTAGCGGCTGATGCCTTTTGGTGTTTTGAAGAAGGAGCTGTTTCAAATTGTAAGGAAATTTCCATTTCAAAAATAGCTACTGAACTATCACAATGACTGCTTTGCATATATTTTTGGTCACAAAAATACCATTGTTATATTTTACTATGGATATGCAAATGAGATGTTGATAGGATTAAGTTCTGTCACCTTCTGAGACAGTTTTATGCTTGCACTATTGAAGTTTTCCTTTTCCGCCCAGTATTTCCTTTACATTGAATTAAAGCCATCAAACTCATTTCGTTTTCCATTCTGCATGAGGTTTTCCTTTCCCTTCTCCTTTTTGCTTTTTCCCTAGTGATTATTCCCTGAGTCCTATTCAGTCTTCATATTTGCTCCAGGTGTTGACTTATTTCACTGCATGAAATCTTCTATTTTCAGTTAAGGAAACTACTTTTCTACCTTATACTTAAAAAACAAGAAAAATGTAATAGTTTATCATCATAATCTTATTTTGACTGGTTATATCCCCATTAGATTTGCTGGGTGCTTTGATATCATGTAAACTGTTTATTGCATTTGTTTATGAATGAAAACTAAAATATGCAGTTGGGAAAGCTCATGATGGTATCAAGTATACGTGTGTTGGGGGGGTGAAAAACAACTAATTCTGAAAGTTGTTATATCTGTGCCTGTTTCTAAATCCTACCAACTATCCAACTTTTATAAAATACACATACACACACATATATTCATACATACACTCTCCAATAAGCAGTGTTCAGATTTAAAGCGTTGCATACTATATTCCATTCTGTAAGCTGGCTAAACATATATTTATAATAAAGTCTTGAATAACCAGCATTTTTTAAAATGTGTTGTTTTTGTTGCTTTTTAAGAAAACCAATTTGAGTGTAAATGGAATTAGAAAGACTCATTGAATTAGACAGAATGAGAACTACCTCCTTTACAGCGGGAAGAACTTTCACAGCTGAAGCATATCAGAAAAAATTTCCTGGTGGGGTAAAGAAAGGGATAACCCACATCCTGTGAATATGACCACACTTCCTGTGCTGGTTATTCTCAAGTCTTAAATAGTTGATAATTTAATGAGTTGCTACACTGCATATTTTTTATATGCATGCATGTGTATACATACACATGCACATGTATTATTATAGTCCAGTCAATGCAAATGTATATTTTTATGTTAAAAGCTATTTCATACACTTTGTTAAAACTATGCCATAAACATCCCTACCCTTACATGTGTTTTTTCTTAATCCAATTAATATCAAAATTATCATTAAAATAGTTCTTTGTATTCAAATGTTATATGAATATATACTTTGATTAAATCACTAACTGTTGAAATTTCACTGATCTTGGCAAAGTGTTTTGTACACATTCATTTTTCCATTCATATTCTTTCTCTGGAAATGGAATTTGGTAGATGCCTAAAATTTATTTGCTTTTGAAACCTCTAATCTGCTCCCAAGGCTTGGAATTATGTGTAGATTATTTAAAAGTTAAAATATATACATATGCAATTTTTAAATATTAAAATATCTGTGTCAAACTAGGATACTGTGACCATTGGGAGCAAATGTTCTTAAACTAAAGAATGAATAAGAGTGTTTGTAAAAACTTGCCAATTCAACTGAATGTTCTGTCTGGAGATGAGGAAATTGTGAACACTCATTCTCAATTAACATTTTTCCAATTTTGAATATTCAAGGACTATCAAATAATCTATTTAAAATGTAAAGTTAAAGGTCAGGTTGGTTGACAAAGTTACCGTCAATACTCAGTATTTTTTTTTTTTTTTAAGGAAGATGTTGGGGGTAGGAGTTTATTAATTAATTAATTAATTTTTGGCTGTGTTGGGTCTTCATTTCTGTGCGAGGGCTTTCTCTAGTTGCGGCGAGTGGAGACCACTCTTCATCGCGGTGCGTGGGCCTCTCACTGTCGCAGCCTCTCTTGTTGAGGAGCACAGGCTCCAGACGCGCAGGCGCAGTAGTTGTGGCTCATGGGTCCAGTTGCTCCACGGCATGTGGGATCTTCCCAGACCAGGGCTCGAACCCGTGTCCCCTTCATTGGCAGGCAGATTCTCAACCACTGCACCACCAGGGAAGCCCAATACTCAGTATTTTTACCATCAAGCATTTCATTGTGAGATATACAATCTTTTTTGAATTTTCTCTTTGTTCAATACTCATATCAAGTTTTTTGTTGTACTTGTGGAGAAAACATAAGGAAGTCTCTCTCTGTTGGTTTTGTTCTCTTTGGAGATAGATGAACTATGTTATAGAAAAGGTATAATTTCAAAACATTGAAATACAATGTGCATTGAAAGTGCATTGAAAAACTAGAATTTAGTCAAAGAAGCTATTTTGAGAATTACTGAATTGTAGTGAAATCTTTACTATTCACGTGTTATCATTTATCTTTTTCTTCCTTCCTTCCTCTCTTTCTTTCTTCCTTCCTTTCTTTCTCCCTCCCTCCCTCTCTCTCTCTTTTTCTTTCTTTCTTTCTTTCTTCCGTCTCCCCCTCCTCTCTCTCTTGCTTGAAAGGTTTTATATGTGGGTGTGGCATAGTATAGGTCCCTGGTTTAACTTGGAGCAAAGACAGTAGTCAATTTAAGCTATGTTACAGAACTGAACTCAGGTCTGCTCACCCAAAATGCAGCAAAGGAAATCTACTTACACCAGGTTGCAGTGAAGGAAAGTACAGGGTTTACTGCAGCGTGCCAAGCAGGGGAATGGGAGACAAGTCTCAGATCCACTCCAAATTGGTCTTTGATTTATGAGATATTTTTAAAGGGAAAGAACAAAGAGGCTGGAATTAATCATCATCTTGCAATTCTGTGACATTTCTTAATTGTAGTTTCGGTCGTTGGAATGTGTCTGGTTTATAATTTTCTAGCCAGGTGTTCCATGGCTTGGGGGTCAGTTAACTTATCTTGCCCTAGGGAAACAACCTTAGTTTGTATGCTAATGATAATATCTATAATAGCAATTTTAGTATGTTAACAATGTTATCAACAACAGCAATTTTGGTCATCTGACTCTGGTTGATTAGTGTTCAGGTAACACAGGACTGAGGTCAAAGGGGACAAGAAAGGGAATAAAGTTTTGGATAGAGAGATTAATCAAAAACTTGGTAAGGGAACTCAGTTTTAGGCTGACTCAGTTTCACTGATGTATGAGCACTATTAATTTTAAATTGGGCTCATAAACTATTCAATTACATAGATTATGTAAAGAATCAGGTCACAAAATAGTACATATGGCATATCACTTTTATTTTAAAATATATAAAATTATAATTATATAGAATGTGTGCGTATATACATATATGCATGCACACATGTGGATCTTAGAGATGAAAAGAGATTAAGGAAAACAATATATTATTACCTATGGTTTGTTGCATTATTGATTTTTATTTTCTTCTCTGTGTTTTTCCATGTTTTTTTTAAATTTCTACAATGAATGTGTATAATTTTTATATTAAGGGAATAACACATTTAAAAATGAAGAAAATAAAACGCAAGATAGGGAGGCAGGAAGGGAGAGATGGAGAAAGGAAGGAAAGAAGGAGGTCTAATGTAGCAGGAATGTCTTTGCCTTTGTGAAGCTGAGCAGGGCACTGTTTGCTTCCTGGCTTATCAGCTGTCCTCTTTGGTATCTGGATATTGTAAAGAACTAGGAATTTTAAATTATAGAATTATATGTGCTAAAAAAGAAAAGTTATTATCAGCACAGATCTACCAAAAGAGACAATAACTAAGTATAAGAGTATATGTGTGAGTACACGTATTCAGATATGGCTTTCTGACATATTTTTCTTTAATATGGTCTAGTTTAGCATTAACTGTAGTTTGCTTCCTCTAATTCTGTATATAACTCTTACTGGCAAGAAGAGAAATACATCTGAAACCATGATCTTACTGTGTGAGAAGATGGCATATGATTGCCTTTCAGCCCAAGACTATACAGGTTTCAGCAAGTAAATAGTTATGAGTCAGATAAAAATGTCTGAAAAAGATTTCCCTGTACATTCACGGGTCAGGGACCATGTATTACATGATGTATGTTTTGCAATTACAGCGTTTGGCACACAGGAGGTTTAGGTAAATCTTTGCATTGTTAAAAAAAAAATGGACGATGTCTTAATCTAAATCATTTTTTTCTGATCAGTTAGAAGCTCACTAGCTCTTACTTTAGAAGTATAAACCATGCAAACATTGTTCTCAGACAGTAGAGAAATGTTCAGGTGAACACAGAGGCAGCCACTTCCGGCACAAGGATGTCAGAGATGCCACATGAAAGACTTCCACTGTCAAAGCCTGCCTTGTGTCTCTCGGCCACAGTACCTGTGTTGTCCACGTGGAATATTCATTTTCCCGCTTAAAGTCAGTATTTCTGGAAAGGTAACCTATGTTTAGATTACCTACATCATAATCATCTAAAGTGTTTATAAGTATGCAGATTCTTGGAACTTACTCTAAACTTATTAGTTTGAGAAAATTGGGTAATGGTAATATTCCCAAATTCAGACTCTCAAATAGAATATTAGGAAAGTCTCAAAGTAAGGATTATACCAGCTCCCTTACCCCCATATCACAAAATCTATATTTCGAATAGATTTTCATACGTGGCAAAGAGAGTTTGCACTCTACAGTGGAAGAATGGTCTGGAACAGCTGGGGTAAACCTGGAAAAAATTTAAAAGTTCGACAAGTATATTTATTGATCAGCAAAATCACAAGGGTAGGTTTTTTCTTTTCTTTTTTAAGCTTCTTATCATAATTTAACAAATAAAAGTACACAAATCATAACTGTGCAGCTTGGTGAATTTGCACAAATCTAACCTATTGGTGCACTCAGCAGTCAGGTGTGGAATCAGAGCATCTCCAGCATCCAAGAAGCCCCTGTGCCCGGCTTCCTTTTATCGCCCTCCCCCTTACCGAGGGTAACCACTATCCTGACTTCTAACACCATAGATTGATTGTGCATGTTTGGAACTTTACATAAATGTCATCAAACAGAATAAATTCTTTCATAAATGACTCAGTTCACTCCACATTATGTTTGATTCATCCATATTATTGGTGTAGTAATAGCTCTTTCATTCTCATTAAGGCATGCTATCTTTTTTGGTTAAATATGCCATGATGTGTTTGACCGTAGATGGGTATGGATGAGTAGTTTAGTAGTTTTCCATTTTAGGCTATTACGGAGAGTGCCACTATGAACATTTTAGCACATGTCTTTTAATAAGCATATGTACACATTTCAGTGGAATATGTACACAGGAGTAGAATTACTGGGTCACAGGGTATGCATAACAACAGTTTTAGCAGATGCAGTCAAATAGTTTTCCAAAGTGATTGTATCAAATTGCCCTCTAGCAGTGGTGAGTGTTCTATTTGCTCCACATCCTTGCCAGCACTTGTCATTCTTCTATTCTTTCATTTAAGCCACTCTAGTGAGTATATAAACATCATATACTAATTTTAATGTGTATTCTACATGGGAAGTTGGTGTTATTGTAGTTGTTGTTTGTTTAAATATCTATTTTCTACACTTCAGCCTCAGAATTCTGATTCAAAAGGACGACAGAGGGTTTTGGGACGTGATATACTTTACAGCTCTCTAAAGTAATACTGGTACCCATTCAGGTATTTGAACCACTGACCTAAGATCCTGGCTTTCAAGGACAAGGAAGGTAATGGGTTCCTTAATGGATTCGTTCAAAACATTCCCACTGGGAGGTGAACATAAAGAACTCCTGGATAATTGTCTTAATGAGGGGAAGATTGTTTTCAAATTTGTATCAACCATTTTAATGGTCAGAGGTTTTTAGATATTCTACCAAGATATCCATCAAAGCAGGTTTGTACCCAAAGTGTACGTTCAGTTTTTCAAAGGTGATTTAAAATGTGGCATAGGACTCTGTATTAGGGTTCTCTAGAGAAAAAAAACAATAGAGTGTGTGTGTGTGTGTGTGTGTGTGTGTGTACACATATGTGGGGGGGAGAGGGAGGAAGAGACAGAGAGAGACAGAAACAGAGACACAGACAGAGAGAGGCAGAGAAATTAATTCTAGGAATTGGCTTAAGTAAAGTTGACACACAAAAATTACCATCACAGGCTTTGAATATAATATTTAATTTTATCTTTGTAATTCTGAGGACAAAATCTTATAAATGATTCCAGGTATCTTCCCTTTAGTGTGTTCTCATCAAGCTTTACAGGATCTACCAAGATTAAGTTGACACAGAAAGGAAAATAACCACACCCACAAGCTTTTTAGTAGTCTGCATGATATCTGTATATTAATAACAAATTAATGGTGGAGGACTAGGCAGTAAGAATCTAAGCTTCCATACCAGAAGCTACTGCTGAAACCCTGAATGGGCAATGGATAATTTTAGCTTTCTGGTTTTAGAACTCAAAAGAGAAATGTTAGGGATATCAAATTATCTTTATGTATATCATCAGATCACAGTGTCTTACCTGACAAGGAATCAATTTTAAATCTCATCCAGGGAGTGAATGAGAGTATTGAAGTTACTCTAAGTTTTTCCCTTTGTATCATTCTTTGATACATGTTGAGTGATTTCAGTGGACTTTATTGGAGATACTTACTTTAGCCTCAGTTTAAGGCATGAAATGTGCATTTCTTCTATTATAGCACACCACACTTATGTGAGTGTAATAAAACAGCAGAGTTTGGCACCATCCATTTTTTGTTATGAATTGCTGAAATAATGCTGGGGAGTGTATTTATAAGTACTGCATACTAGTGTTGCCAAATATTGACTCTGCTTGCTAACTCCATCCCATAAAACTTCTGATGACAACCTAAGTAAAGTTCAGTTGAAGATAAAATATTGCAAAATAAATGCCAAAAATGGAAACCATTTTTCAAAACACTAAATTAGGAAGTTAAGGAATCAAGGGAATTAATCAATATTTCAAAATGATAAATATATTTTACAAAACACCACTTAAACTGAAAAGCTCAAAAAGGAGTTTTTTTGTGTGTGTTTAAAACAATGTTTTAGTTTAGTCTTTTGTGGGAGATTTCGGATGAGGCTTTGAAAAACGCTTTACCTAAAATTTTTGCTACAATTCTTCATCAAAGTGATCTGAAGGAATATAGGTAAATCATTTAGGTTTTGGTGCTAATAATTACGCTTGTCATTTATTGAGAACATATGTTCCAGGTGCTTTACCTACATGTATTCATTCAATTCTCTTTACAAGCCTATATCGTAATTATCCTGATTTTAGAAAATACACTAATGTTAAAGCAACATTCATTCAGTCAGTCATTCCAGTGAGTTTCATTTGGTGCCAAGCAATTCCAGAGTTTAACAGGGAGTCCAAGTCTCCCAGACTTGTGGGCTTACATTCATTCAGGATTTGTAAGGTGGTGAGGAAAAGGCAGTAAACAAATAAGGAAAAAAATAAAAATGAAAATGATGAATCAAGAGAGAAGACAGGGAAGTGTGGTCGCCTGGCAGATAGGCCGGGGGCAAAGAAGGGAGGAGGTAAGGTAACATATCACTGTGTGCATGCAGAAATCCACACGCAGACAAACTTGGCATATCTAAAATAACCAAAGGAAACAAATATGTGGTCACAGCTGAATTTAACATTTAGTTGGGGAGATATGTGCATATAAAATATTAAATAAGAAGACTTAATAGTAGCTTTAAATACCACCTATATGCTGATGACACCTATATGTCTATCTCCATCTCAGTCTGATTCCTAGACTTATAAATCCAAGTGCCTATGGGATGTTTTGATTTAGATACCACCTAGCCATCTCAACCTTTCATGTACTAGTTTATATATCTGCATCTTATCATTTTAATTAACATGAGTCATTACTCCTAGATCCTGGTTCAGTATGGCCCCATTGAGAGGATTAAATTTCTGGGCTTGCCAAAGGACAAGGACTGATCATATCATTGGATAACCATAAACAAGTACTACTAATAATTGTTCAGGAAACTTACAGGGAACGCTGTGATTTGCTTACTAATGCACCAGATCATTAGGGCCCTATGAGAGCCAGTCTTGAGTTTACAGTGGGAAAAAAGAAATCAAATACCTGCCTCCTAGGAGCTTATATTTTAATGTGGAGTAGAGTGGAGCAAAGACAGTGAACAACAACAAAAACGAAAACCTACATATACATGTCTCACGGTATGCCAGGTAGTGACGAGTGCTATAAAAGAGGAAAAGAAAAAGAAAAGAGCAAAATATAGCACATACTTATCCCAGCTCAGGGAAAAGACACTGGGAGTTGCTGTAGTCAGGAAAGACTTCATGAAGAAGAATGCTTGATATAAATTTAAAAAGAGGGAAAAAGCATTAACTCTATTGTTTGATAGATGGGGAGCTAGAATTACATTTTTAAAAGCCCTAAACATCACAAATTAAGTTTAACATGAGCCACTACATATTACTGTCTTTCAAACTTTATGCTACAGCCAGTTGTTTTTGCCCACCTCTCCTCTGCCATGTGGAATTTTGTGTTGCAAACTAAGGTATAACAAGCTACCAGTACATTTTCTTTAAAATTTTAGGTATCTCTTTAATCGGCCAGCAATAAAGTGGTTAAGAGGATTACTAATTTAGATATTAAACCCATCACTGTCATCTTATTCTTCCCCTTCCAGTAATCATCCACACATTTATTTTAACAGTAATTAGCCAACTTTTATTATTTAGCACTTTGTAATTACAAAATAGCTTGCAGTCATCATTTAGTTATTTTTAATGGCATTCCAATTAAGTCATTGGGAATCTGGATCTTGCATACTATCTGGAAAAATATTAAATTTCTTCCATACAATTTTGCTGTTTTCCATGCATATCTTTAGCTATATTTCACTTCACTTACTTTATATCTCACATCTCCTAACTTGAAGGTGCAAATCTCCTTGATGCAAAAATACCAGTGTTGAGGCTCAAAGCAGGCCACCCTAAAATATGCCAAAATAGCATATTGATTATTTTTGAATTTAAGTTACTTGAGAAACATCTGGTGCAAGAAGGACAGTCTGACCCTCTCCTCTATCTCCTTGAAAACAGGAAATAAATCTCCCTTATGAAAGTTACCCTCCCTGTACCAGGAGGTAGAGAGACATCCTTATCATCAGAGATGGGAAATTCAGGGCTGAGAAGGCTGTAGAGACGAGTCTGGTTACTCCTTTACTAATTTACTACCCCAAGCCCAAGCTCTGTTTAGATTCTACACTACTTAAGCACCCAAGCCTAAGTTTCTTCATCCTGTTCATTCCTCACAAATTCATTTCTTTGTCTAGAAAATATAAAAGCTGCCTCCCCTGGTCACTGCTTAGGTTCTATTTCTATGAAACCTCTGTACACACAAATTAAATGTATTTCCCCTCCTGTTAATCTGTTTTCTGTCAACTTAATTATTAGACCAGCCAAAAGAATTCAAGAGGAGTAGGGAGGAAATTTCCCTCTCCATGTCACCAGTTTGTAGCTTAACCTCTGATTAGAAAAACAGAACTTTTAAACACATTTAAATAATTCATTTTGATGGGATTCAACATTTTGATGATTGTAGTATTCTAGTATGATTATACACACTGATTTTATGGCACAAAAGTTTGCAAAAATAAAAGTTTCCTATTCCTTAATTTTTGTTTTCACTTTGAGTTATACCATTTCAAAATACATGATTTATAATAATTTAATTGAAATCAAGAAACTCAGCTATAAAGTGAAATCAATTGGTGCACTTCAAGTTCACAGGAAATAATTCTAATTAAAAATTGGACAAAGAAAAAGTTTAATATAAATGGAATAGAGATGGGCTTCCCTGGTGGCGCAGTGGTTGAGAGTCCGCCTGCTGATGCAGGGGACACGGGTTCGTGCCCCGGTCGGGGAAGATCCCACATGCCACGGAGCGGCTGGGCCCGTGAGCCATGGCCGCTGAGCCTGCGCGTCCGGAGCCTGCACTCCGCAACGGGAGGGGCCACAGCGGTGAGAGGCCCGCATACCGCAAAAAAAATAAAAAAAAAAGGAATAGAGACGTATTTTGTGTTACCTTGGATGCATGTTTGATTAAGTTCTTGTGATTTGGAATCAGCTTATTTGAATCCCACTTTACCAAGTGCCAGTTGACTCTGGCTGTGCCCTTTATAAGTCTCAGGGTCAGGTTCTGTACAGTGGGATTAAATAGAGTAGTTAATGCAAAGGATTGCCATGAGGATGTTCATGACTGCTCAGTAAATGTCCCTTTTATGCTTGCAGAAGTAAAATTTCTCCAGAAATAAGGAAAACCTTCTTCCTGATATAGGATTTCATATACAGACTATATTTTAGGAGTATGTATTGATACGATGATGTTGTTACTTAGAGAAATTAGCAGATTATACTTAGACACTATGAGATCCACAGTCCAAGAAAGCCAGTGCTCTATCCTTAAAACAAGTCACAGAATTTCCAATTCAGCAACACACACTCTGTTTGACACTTACTATAGAAGAAAAGGATTTTAAAAGCTGAATCCACCAGTTCATTGGATCAGTTAAGTCTTTATTATATCCATACACCCTTAAAGCTCTCTTTGTAATCAGCCCGTTCTATCATTTAACAGCCTTGTTTTGTGTTTTGGCAACGGACCCCAAGTGAATGGGTCTATCTGGGGATGAGAAGAAAGGAAGCCACCCAAAGGCCCTTTTTTGCCTTTGCAAACTGATGGTTTCCAAGCAGTTTTCTGGTGTTTGGAAACACTGCATAGTAACTGGGGGAAGAGGCAGCTGTGCTTTGGCCCACATGAGGTAATTTGCAGACACATTTTAATTGCCTTTTAGGGAGCATGAAGGAGTTCCAAATAGTCTAATGAGTTCCAGCAAACACCTGTGAAATGCTTTTAGACGGCCATGTAATACTGAAATTAAGAAAGTAATGCAGCAATTGGAGGCATGGTGATTTTTTTTTTTCTCCTCCACTGAAAAGGATAGCTAGAGATGTTTGAAAGACCCCTTGCCTATATATAGTAGGTTTTCCACTCACCAAATGACTTTTGGGAGTAATCTAATGAATTCAATAATGTTTGATAGAACCTTCACATCAAACTTTATATTTTAAAAAAATAAAAAATCTTGATCAGACAGTAAAACTTAGAGAGATATCAGATAGTTATAAATCTAAAACTATACATCTATTAGTCAATAAACAATATTAAATGAATAGATCTGAAATACACACAAAAAAATCATAACAATATGGTGATAGATGGAGATTGTGAAATACTTTATGGTTTCTCTCCGTCCCTCCCTTCTTTCTTTCCCTCTCTGCTGCCTCCCTTCCTCCCTTCCTTCCTTCCTACATTTTTTTAATGGGTCATCAATGATTTAAATGAAGATAGTTTTGAGAGATGGATGACATTTTAATCTTCCTGGTATGCATTTGGGAGCTGCAACAGAGGAAAGATTAGTATAATTTGGAGATTAAAAAAAAAGAAAAACTTCAGAAATTATATCCTCATTCTAACTTTAGACTAACATTATTATTTTGTGAGTGTATTTGTGTGTGTACCATTATGTAAGTGCATCTCTTCCTTCTCCTAAGTAACAACAATCCTGAAATGTGTGTTCACATTCCAAAATTCTCTTTATACTTTTAATATATGTGGTATATAATATTACATATGCATACATACACACACATGTACTCCAACAAAATTAAGTAAAAAGCTCTAAAATCAAAACACACTGCAGGGCTATTTTTTCTTAACATAGTTGTAGGATACCTTAATAAATGTAGCTACAGTTCATTTATTTTCATGATTGTATAATGTGCCACTGTAAGAATATTTGCACTTTATTCCTTTGTGATAGACATTTGGGTTGTTTTCACTTTGTCACTCTCACGGGAATGCTTCCCTCATCTATGGCTGTGAAAGTATTTCTTTAGACTCCCTAGAAACATAATTGATAGGTGACAAATTATAAGCATTTTCAGCTTGACTAGCTTCTGCCACCTTTCTCTTAAAAGCAGTTATAATAATTTGCTTTCCTACCAGTGTTGCCTAAGAATTCCTATGGATTTATATGCCTGCCAGTTCATGAAATCGTCAGTCAGTTTTAAGTTTGTCCATTTGATTGATAGGAAATTCCAATTTGGTTTATCTTGTATTTCCTAATGATTGGCGAGTTTTCGTATCTTTCATATACATATTGACACTTCACATAGAATCTTCTGTGAATTGCCTTTTTCCTTTGTGATGTTCCTATAATTTTTTAAGTGGATTTTATGAGTCTTTATTTGGGACACAAAAACTTTCTTGGTTATATGGGCTACAAATACCGTCTCTCTATAGTTTATCTCTTGTCATTGGGCTTATGGTAACTTTTGACATACACAAGATTTAAAATTTAATTCATTATAGTTTGTCTTTTTATATCTTTTTAAATATTTATTTATTTGGCTGTGCCAGGTCTTAGTTGCAGCATGTGAGATCTAGTTCCCTGACCAGATCAGACTCCAGCCCCCTTCACTGGGAGCACAGAGTCTTAACTGCTGGACCACCAGGGAAGTCCTTGGTCAGTATACACCTTTCTGTTAATTTAAAATTTATTTTTTAATTATTAAAGCTTTCTCTACATATATCATCTACATTTTGAATAGCTTTAATCGTAAGTACATTAAAGGTTTTGTTACTATTGTAAATTGTATTTTTCTTTTACATGACCTGCTTATTGTTGGTGCATAGTAATACTATTAATTTTTATGTATTGCTCGTATACCCAACTACCTCACTGAATTCTAAGTAAACTTATTTTGTTCTATAAACTCTCCTAAGTTTACAAGGTAGACAAACTTAATATTTGTGAGTCAGGTCAATTTTGTATCTTCCATTTCAATTTCTATAACCTCTCTCTCACTTTTTTTTTTTTTTTTTCTTTAGCAGTACCATGTAGACTAGATTTGGGGGGGGGGAAATGAGGTGCTAAAATTGGATGTAGGGTTTTTTTGTTGGTTTTTTTAGTATTTTCTGTACAATTGATTTTCTTCATTTTCCTTTGGATCTATTCTGTTTTCTAATTTCTTGAGTTGGATAAATTCTTAGATCATTAGTTTTCAGCATTTCTTCATTCTTAGCATAAACATTAAGGCTGTTTTTTTTCTAATAGCTACCTAACTTCATCCCATAATTATTTACAACACTATTCACTTGTAACTATTTTATAATTCTCATTTTCATTCCCCCCTAATGCATGAAGTATTTAGAAAAATGTGTTTAAATATCCAAATGTTTTTGAAAGTTTAGTTCTTTTTTTTCTATCTTAATTTTCATTCAATTATAGAATGTTATCAGTGTGATTCTGATGCTTTTAATTCAATGGAGATTTGTATTATAGCTTAGAAACTTTTGCTTTTCTAAAAACAGCATTCTATGTATGTTTGGGCAGAATGTCTGTTGTATAACTGTTGAGGACAATTTTCCATTATATATCCATTTGATCAAGCTACATAAAAAGACCATTAAAATTTTATCTGTCCTTACTAGATTTTTTTGATTTATTTATTTTTATTCTGTTTGGTAAAGGAATTAATAATAGAAGTGTGTTAAAATACCCCAGTATGATTGTGGATTTGTCAAATTCTATACATTTTTATTATATTTTGAGGCTTAGTTATTAGATTCATGAAATTTAGAATTCTTTTACCTTTCTAGTGAATTGAGTCTTTTATTGTAAGACAGTAACTCTCTTTATTTATAAAGATTTTTTTTTTCATATATAGATTTTTTTTTTAATGGATAGGAAAAAAAAAGAGTTATTTGGCACGAGTTTAGAGACCTTATTCTAGTTTGACTAATTAGACTTCTTTGGTATTATTGCTCAATCACAAATAAATACCCAAACATATCTCCCTATTTTCCATATTTGTTTTTTTTTTTAAACATCTTTATTGGAGTATAACTATTTTACAATAGTGTGTTAGTTTTTCCTTTACAACAAAGTGAATCAGTTATACATATACATATGTTCCCATATCTCTTCCCTCTTGCATCACCCTCTCTCCCACCCTCCCTATCCCACCCCTCTAGGTGGTCACTAAGTACAGAGGTGAACTCCCTGTGCTATGCTGTAGCTTCCCAATAGCTATCTAATTTACATTTGGTAGTGTATATATGTCCCTGCGACTCTCCCACTTCATCACAGCCCACCCTTCCCCCTCCCCATATCCTCAAGTCCATGCTCTAGTAAGTCTGTGTTTTATTCCTGTCCTACCACTAATCTCTTCATGACATTTTTTTCCCTTAGAGTCCATATATATGTGTTAGCATACGGTATTTGTTTTTGTCCTTCTGACTTACTTCACTCTGTATGACAGACTCCAGGTCCATCCACCTCATTATAAATAACTCAGTTTCATTTCTTTTTATGGCTGAGTAATATTCCATTGTATATATGTGCCACATCTTCTTTATCCATTCATCTGTTGATGGACACTTAGGTTGCTTCCATGTCCTGGCTATTGTAAATAGAGCTGCAATGAACATTTTGGTACATGAGTCTTTTTGAATTATGGTTTTCTCAGGGTATATGCCCAGTAGTGGGATTGCAGGGTCGTATGGTAGTTCTATTTGTAGTTTTTTAAGGAACCTCCATACTGTTCTCCATAGTGGCTGTATCAACTTACATTCCCACCAACAGTGCAAGAGGGTTCCCTTTTCTCCACACCCTCTCCAGCATTTATTGTTTCTAGAGTTTTTGATGATGGCCAATCTGACCGGTGTGAGATGATATCTCATTGTAGTTTTGATTTGCATTTCTCTAATGATTAATGATGTTGAGCATTCTTTCATGTGTTTGTTAGCAATCTGTATATCTTCTTTGGAGAAATGTCTATTTAGTTCTTCTGCCCATTTTTGGATTGGGTTGTTTGTTTTTTTGTTATTGAGCTGCATGAGTTGCTTATAAATTTTGGAGATTAATCCTTTGTCAGTTGCTTCATTTGCAAATATTTTTTCCCATTCTGAGGGTTGTCTTTTGGTCTTGTTTATAGTATCTTTTGCTGTGCAAAAGCTTTTAAGTTTTATTAGGTCCCATTTGTTTATTTTTGTTTTGATTTCCATTTCTCTAGGCGGTGGGTCAAAAAGGAACTTGCTGTGATTTATGTCATAGAGTGTTCTGCCTATGGTTTCCTCTAAGAGTTTGATAGTGTCTGGCCTTGCATTTAGGTCTTTAACCCATTTTGAGTTTATTTTTGTGTGTGGTGTTAGGGAGTGTTCTAAATCTAGTGAATTGAGTCTTTTATTGTAAGACAGTAACTCTCTTTATTTATAAAGATGTTTTTAACCTTATGATTTATTGGTCTGATGTTAAAATAGTTACAAAGTTTCTTTTAACTAGTATTTGCATGGTAAAACATTTCTCAGTTCTCTTCAATCTTTGCATATCTCTGTTTACATTATGTAAATTGGATACTACACAGAATGTGTGTGTATGTGTTTATTTTAGTTCATTTTGACAGTCTCTTTATTTTATCCGGATGATTTAAGTTCCATTTATAGTTATTGTTATTGCTTATAAAGGTAAATTCTCTTTTACCATTATAGTTTATTCTATCTTTTCTTCTTTTTAATTCTCTTTTCCTATATTTTATTTAATTGATTCATTCTTTCATTTATTCATTCATTCAAAATGATTTATTAAGTGCTAAGTGAATGCCAAACACTACCTTAGCTGTTCAGAAAATAGCAGTGAAACCCCTGCCTTCAGGAAGCTTACAATGTAGGATGATGATAGACAATAAACATAAATAATTATAAATTATGGTTTGTTAAATGTGACAAGCAGTAAGGAGAAAAATAAAGCAGGAAGTTGTCAATAAATAAAAGGATTATTAGCCATCTAATTCAAGACCTTAAAGGAAAAAAAAAGCAGTATTTCCTTTCAGTGAAAATAGCAAAGTTCTAGGCTAATGCATAGACATAGACTTGGCAATTTACATTGCTTAATATGAGAAAAAACATATTCTCTTATTCTTATCCCCCTTTCCCCTAATCTTACTCATTTTAATAATAACATGATAAAGTCCATCTATTCAGTCCTTGTTTTGTCTTGAACATTTCATATGGGAAGATAATGACTGCCCCCTCTGTCAGTTCTTCAAGAATGATTGTGAATGTGTCCTGGACATCACTGTCTATCCTTTAGTCAGGCTCTATAATTTCAGAAATTACAAATTAGATTTTATAAAATATGCTCCAAATCTTTATCATTGTAAAATTGAGTGTTACTGGGATTATACTGATAATTACAATGAATCATCTGAAATGCTAGTATTCAGTCATTTTGACTTTAAAACATGGACATTTCTTATAGGTTAGCCCTATTCAAGCCCTAATAATATACTTGTAATGTTCAGATCTATTGCTTGCTGTGATTATTCTAAATATTGTTATTGTTTAAAAAATTTAGCTTGATTTTCTGAAAAAAAATAATCCTTATGTCTTAAAATGTGTTTTCTGCTTTATTTGTGCAATATGACTTTCCCCCCATCAAGCATCAAACATTTTTTCTTATTGGTAGTTAGAAAAAATAAATAGGTACATTAAATTTAAAGTGAATACTATCATTTTAACAGAAGTATGTATTTGACTTTTCATATTTTGTCACTTGATCTTCCCAGATTGATTTATGACAGACAGTAAAGTTGTCAGAGGCCTTTTGTTGTTGGCAATGTTTTAGTCCTCAAATTATGAGAACATGGAGTTTTGCTATACAGGGAGAAGAAAGTAGTTCTTTGACTGATATAGATGAAGTGACAGATCATCCTGAGAATAAGACTTAGGGCTATGAAACTGAGGTATTGCTACTTCCTTAGCAGTGAAAAATCTTATTAAAAAATCACCTCTATCACATATTTGGACATACTGTGCCTTCAGCTTGGCTACCAGGGTTAAAGCTGTTTAGAAAATTGAAAATGAGGAAGGGAGTAGTTCAACATAGCTTCCATATAATGAAAACTATTTGCCCTTGGAAAATGTTTAATATCTTGTTTCTCTGGTCTGAATAATCTAGAACATTGTTTTACTTTTATCTCTGGTATCTTGAACACACATAGAAGCTCTGTCATTTAATTTTAATTTTCTTTCTCTGAAATTATTTTGCTTTTGAACAAAGTAGACATTTTATCTCTGCCTCATTTACAAATAAATAAAAAATAAATAAATAAGGTCCCATCAAATTATTTTTGCCAGGTCTTTTATCAGGATCAGAATATTCTAATATAAGTAGTGAGGATCTCTACTAGATATTTAGGAAAATCAGAACATGTTGACAGCCCACAGAATAACTGGACTAATACCAATTTATTAGAAGCTGTCAGATTGCATAGCATATGTAACATAAAGGCTGTGGCAATATGATTTAAAAAAGGCCCTTAAATTCTTCAGGATGAAGAAGAGGAGGACCAGAGGCCACCATAGTGGGGAATCTGAAGACAATTAGTTTTTTCTTATTATGAAAGTTAACGATACAGTAAAATTTCTTGTATATCTTATTTTACTAAAATTATATTCCTCCCTCTCAAACTAGAGTCACATTAGAAAATTCCTCTGACCCCACCATCAAAAAAAAGGAGTGGGGATTAAGGAGATGAAGAGGGAAGATTACTTTTGTTTTTGTATGTAGGGACTGTAATAAGGGAGGTAGTGATTATGAAGAAAAGAAATTTAGTTATTTTACTAATTCCAGAAGAAACTGAATTTTGACAATCTTGGAACAGTCCCGTGATACCTTGTAAAATAACCAAAATTGAGAATATCAATTCTTATATCCTGGCTAGTTCTTATTCATTTATTACATTCTGCCCTCATAAATTTCTGTTTAGAATTTTGAAAAGTATGATGTTTTTCCTCACTTAAACCAAACTTTCTCCTGTGATTCTTGAACCAAAATAGGCCAAGTTTTAATTGTCTCAGGTATCATTTACTTCTCACAGTAGTTTTGCATAGCACTTGAGATAAGACACTGCATCATGACAGTGTCTGAACACTCTCACCATGCTAGTATAAAAGTGCTATTGTCTTCTAAAAGCATAGAATATTTGCCTTTGCCATAGAAGTTAATATTATCACCAAACTCAGAATACATAAGATAGAGTAGATGATGTTCGTTCCTTGACTGTTGATATGTCATATATAACTACTTCCTGCTACAGTTCAATGTATGCCTCGATGGGAGGGTTTGTGTCAAACTTATTCACTCTATGAACATTTATTAAGTGTATCATAAACTCTAGACCAGGTAGTTACATTTTACTTTTTCCCCATCTGACAATCTTGGTTTTTAACTGACATACTTTGTTCACTTATATTTTGTGTACTTACTAATATATTTGTGTTTAAATCTAATAATTTGCTCTTTGATTTCTTTTTTTCCAACTGTTTTTCTTCTTTTTTTGCTCCCAACTTTCTTCCTCTTGGAATAATCAAACATTTTTATTAATTCATTTTATTTTAAAATCTTTTAATGATTACCCTAGAAATTACAACATACATTTAAAAAATTATTAACATCTACCTTAAAATAATACTTTTATAACTCTCTGTACTTTAGGACCCTATAATACTTTAACTCCATGTATATTCCCACCTCGTTTTGTACTGTTTTTTGTCATGCATTTTAATAATGAGTATGTTTTAAACACACAAGAACTACTTATTGTTGTTTTAAGAAGTCAGTATTCACTTACACTGAACACATACATATCCTTTTAGTGTTCTTCATCTCTTCCTCAATTACTCTCTCCATCTGGGATCACGTTCCTTTAGTATTTTTTGAATATGGGTCTGTTGGTGACAAATTCTTATTTTTGTTTGTGTAACAATGTTTGTATTTTACCATAATTATTAAAGAATTGTTTTATTGTTGTTATAGAGTACTAGCATGATAGATTTTTTCTGTTATTAAGTACTTGTTCCATTGTCACCTAACTTTCATAGTTTCTTTTGAAAAGTAACCCATAAGGCTTATTTCTTCTTTGAAAAGAATAGTGCATCTTTTATCCCTATGGCTGCTTTAAATATTTTTTCTTTGTGTTAGATTTCAGAATTTTTTTAAAAAAAATTCTGCTTGGGGTTTATTGAGCTCCTTCAAACTATGACTTTATATATGTTAATGTTGGAATAATTTTAGCCAGTATCTATGTTAGTCTAGGTCTTACAAGAAGGAAATACCAAGATGAAATTTTGTGTAAGAAGAAATTTATTAGAGGAAATGTCTGTGAGAGAAAATAGTAAGGATCCAGAAGAAGGTAGAAGATCTATTGGACTAAAGTTCATGTCTGATCCTGAATAAAGGAGAAGGAAGAGAAAGTTTGAGTGAAAATATCTTAGACTTACAGTGAAGTCCTAAGGAATGCTTGGCAAGGTCATTGGACAGTCCTTGAGCCACAGTCACCCAGAAGAGACTTGTCTCTTCCAGAAACATGTCTGTCTTAGTATTCATGCAGGATATATTCATTGTCTGGGATCAGCCTGTTGAACTTGTGGCCTCGATGCAAACAGGGTGTTATTTTCAGATGAATTGTATGTCTCTTATGTTCCCTTCAGTCAGAGATCTGAGAAGCATTTTTCTCATGTTCACTGTGGTATCTCTTTAAATACTACTTATGCTTTATTCTATCTGTGGTGGGTAATCTCTAGGATGGCTTCCAATGATACCTTCCTTTGGTAATTCATCATCTTATATATTTACCTTCCTTTGAGTGTGGGAAGGACATAGTGAGTTGCTTCTAATGAGTAGAATATTGTCAACCTAATCGTAGGTCACTTTGCAGACTGCATTATAAATAGACTGTGGCTTTGGTCTACTGTTTCTTTCTTTCTTACTTCCTCTTTAAGAAGTCAGCTGCCATGGTATGAGGTATAATTTTCCCAATGAAGAGACCCACATGGTAAGGAACTGAGTGATTCCCAGCCAATAACAAACATGCTTGGAAGCAGACTATCTCTCAGTCAAACTTTAGGATGAGATTGCAGCTCTAGTTGTTAATGTGATTGGAATCTAACTAGGGATGTTGAAATAAGGGCATCCAGATAATCCTCGCCCAGATTCCTGATACATAGAAATTTTGAGATAATAAATACTTTTTGTTATTAAGCCACTAAGTATTGTAGTAATTTATTACACAGCAATAGGAAACTAATATATCCTCTTTCTTCTCCTTTTGGAATTTAACTTATAGATAGGATAGGCCTTTGAAGCATGTCTTATGTATTTCCTACTCCTTTAAAAAAAATTCCTTCAGTGTGCTTCAGTATATTTTATATTGATTTATAGTTCAGTTTACTAATCCTCTTTTCTGCTATATCTAATCTAGTGCTAGATAAGTCACATTTGAGTTCTACAATTTCTGTTTGACTATTTCATACTAATTCTACTCACCATGTAAATATCTCAATTTTTTCATCTATTTTTGATACATATTTATTTTAGCAACTTAAAACTCTATATCGGATATTCCAATATCTGGGTCACTTGTGGTTCCATTTCTATTGTCTGCTCCCACTCCCACTTGATCACTTGGTTCTATACATGATATTCTTTGTAATTTTTTATTGAATTCTAATCTTTCATGAATAAAATGCTTCTTCAGACTGTCATTACACATAAGTTAAATATTAAATGAAACTTTTTAATATTAAAAGTACACACTATTTTGTAAAAGCTCATCTTCCTGTGTAAAATAACCAAAATCATAGTATGTCTAGATTGACATAAATATATTAATTACTACCTAGGTAAATGTAATCAATTGCTATAATCTTTATGCACAAGATGTAATATAATTGAGGTTTATGTGAACTGTAATGGGCAACATTTAGTTATTATTAGTAATGGTAAAAATAAAATGCATAGAACTTTAAGTGCTCTGTATTATTTTATCAAATTTCCCAGTGTACCAGATGAATGCCATGCAGCAAAAGATCTACATCCTTATTATACCTCTAACACTATTTGGTTTGTGTCCTTGAACATTATATATAACTTGGTTTTCCTTTTTTAATCAATCACATTGCATATTCTCTAGCATGCCTTTCATAAATGTTAGAGTGAGAAAATGAGATTTAAAAAAACAATACATCACAGAAAACAAACTTATGGTTACCAGAAGGGATATTAGGGATAGAAGGGAGATAAATTACAAGTTTGGTATTGACCTATGCACACTACTATGTATAAAATAGAAAAACAACAAGGGCCTACTGTATAGCACAAGGAACTATATTCAGTGTCTTGTAATAACCTATAATGGAAAAGAATCTGAAAAAGAAAAAAATACATATATGTGTGTATGTGTATAACTGAATCACATTGCTGTATACCTGAAGCTAACACAAAATTGTAAATCAACTATACTTCAGTTTAAAAAAATTGTTTAAAAAAATCGAGATATCATTTGGTAGAACTGGAGCTGTAAGTAAATGGTGAGCCCAAGTAGTGGGAAAAAACAAAAATGAAAACAAAACCAAACAAAAGAAACCCAGAAAAACATTACATTAATGGTTTCAGCCAGCCCCAAAAGATATTAAGGCAGTATAGCTGTAAGTATGGATTTTAAAGTTATACAGTTAATTTTGAGTGATGATTTAGCCATTTACTACATCATGGTATTGGCAAGTCATTAGATTGATATATGCTTTAGTTTCCAAATCTGTATAATGGGGATAATAATAATAATATCTACCTACCAGGATTGTTTTGAATAAATAAGATAATTCATGTGAAGCAATCAGAAAATTCTGAACTTCAAATAATTCAGTAATTATATATAATAATATAGTGATTATTATCAACATTATTATCATCATTTTTATTGTGTGCTTAACTATTTCTTAGGCCTGAAAAAAATCTTGAATATAGTTAATTACAAAAGAAAAGGAGAAGTTTCTAAGTGAAACATCATGGAATAAGAGTATCTTTGTACTTCTGCATTGATTTCATTATTCTAAAGCAAGAAAAATGACCCTGCCCAGGCTATGATGCAAAGGTAATATAAGAGCTGTGCTGGATATTCTTATTAAAACCAAACTAGGCTCATGTCTGCATATTTGTCTTTCCACCCAAGACATTTGCACTGTAGTGGTGAACAATAACTATATGCTCAGTCCGAAGTTAAGTCTGGTCTTTCTAAACTATGTTGAATTAAAGGTGACTGGTCCACTCATATATCCTTTCCATTTACAGAGTGAGATGCCCACGAACAGCACAGTACCCATCATTGATTACCTAATTACACAATCACTCCATCAGTAAATTAGTGCAACATCTATGACCCTATATGTCACCACCACAACCCCCTCTGTCAATTCCCCTGGAGCTTCACTGAGACAGTTCTACTGACATAATATATTCATTATCCATTAGATCTGGCACACGCTCTGCAGTGCTCAATTATGATACAATCGAGCGAAGGGTCTGGTGTCAGCCAATCTAATGACTTTCTGATTATCTGTCTTTAAATGATGAATGAAATGAAAATGTACTGGTCAAACCAAATATAAGATTGATAGGATGCCAGATGAAAATTGTACGTAGCCTTCTTTATGGGAAAATGGCAGAGGCAGAGGCCTGCTTTTCTTCAGCAATAGCTCCCTAAAGATAGTTTTCCAAGTCATTCCCACATTTCGGTTTTAAGATTACTATGAATCCACTGAATTTAAGTCCTAAATTGACATTTTGGGGTCACGGCAATACCCTTTGACTAGGGATTGAATTGACAAGAACTTTCAAATACTTTTACATTGGCCTAGTCTTTCAGCTTTACTTGCGTAATCTGACCTCCCAGTAATATTCTTCTTGCTTCTAGTTTGTCACCTGGATCAGATTATTTTTTGAGATGTTTTTGGCTCGTGGAGAGCTATAAAATAATTAAGCAGATTGATACATAGACAGGCATTTTAAAAAATGTGCCAGGATTATAAATAAGTGGGAGGCTCAAAAACATTTTGTTGTTCAAATAATTATGAAGTAGGTGTTTGATAGTACAGTCATTTCTGTTTCTGTTTAAATCTTCAGTTATTATTTTGTTAATTATAATTGAAAATCCAATAAAGCTTTATATTTGAGCACTCACAAATCTGACTTATATTACAGCTTAGTTTATTCCCTTAAATAGAACACATTGGACTTTGGTTATAAAACAATTTTTAAAATCCAATACCCTTCCCAACTCTTTAAATCTTATATAAAAATTGAGCCTTTTGAAATACACAGACAAGAAAGAAACATAAATGTATTCATTTTCCGTGTCACAATTAGGCTTACAGAATGGTTTTTTGTTTGTTTGTTTGTTTTTAGTATCAGGAAAGTTCCCATAGTGGCCCCACCATGATATAGCTATACAAGCTCAGGGCAAATTCCTGCCACACTCTGTGCTTCAGTTATGTAAAGAAATTACAGAAAACACGAGACATTCTGAATTAGAAAGTCTGAATTAGAATGTCTAAAATAAATCTCAAATTTATCTTCTTACTTTAGTTTCCCTATTTGAGAAGATGATCTGAAATTCAGACGAGATTAAAATAGAATTTGTTTGGATCACATTTAATTAGAGCAAAGAGATAGTCTAGTCTTTGTGCTTGTGGGAGACTGATAACTCTAGGTGTAAGGGATTGATAGCTCAATGACCACTGAGAATAATTTGAGAGGTGATGTCCTTCCTATTTGTTTTTATTTGCAACAGAATTAAATCTACTCTAGGGTGAAGAAATGTGCATGTGTATACAAGATGTTCCCATCCCTAGGATTATAACTGCCTTCTTATCTTTTACTGTAAAGAAAGACTACACTAGGTATTGGTTAAATGTCTTGAGACCTTTTAAGTAAAGTAAAAAGCAAGGAAAAATTGTCCCTAAGCACACTGGTTAAAGGAGCTCACTAATTGATTAAGTACATCTCAGCATTCTTGATTTGGAAACTCTAACAAGAATCTTATGAGCTTATATTTTGTAAAAATAGATAGGGTAGGTAAATATTGTTTTTTCCATTTGTTTCCAGGCAGAAGGTAAAATATTTAAATGGAGACGTATTAGAATCCCTAGAGAAATGTGAATTAATTTTAAGGTCTTTGACTGCTTTATTTTTATTTAATATTTGTTTACTTATTCAAAATAACACTACTAATTTGAAGGATTTGCTGATTTTTATTTACATAACTGATATAGTAGCAAGAAGGTCAAAATTTCCTTTTACTTTGTAAAGACAGAATTTTCTTGGTATATGTTTTTTAAAGGTCTAATTCAGCATCCTCTTCACTGCCTCACAATATATTGTTGGCTAGGAAGTAAATACAAAACATACAAAAATCAGAATCTTGAACATGTTTTTCTTTTAATCACAAGACACAAATATGTTAGAAGGAGATAATTTAGTTATATCAATACAATGTCCAAGGTCATGTGAACTCTAACTTTCTGTCTCTAGGCTAGACTAAACACAATTTATTCCAGAAAGATACCTGTCTAGTGTCAATAAATGTCAGTTTAGACTTCATGTAAAACTGGATCAGAGAAAAATAATTTTATTTATCATAGAAATAGCAGGAGCCAGAGTATCAGCATTTTTATACCACTTTTAGAGCTCCAAGTTCCGCAGGGTGATGCCAGGCAACACCTGCATACACAGTGGGTTGTGTTATAGGTGTTATAGGAGAGGAACCCTGGTCTTAGGGAGACCAAATCTTTTATAATGGAAAGTAAGCATGCCTATCTCTTATTCCAAAGGGAGACACTATCTCTCTCTTCCAAGGTCCTAAGGAATTCTTTCCTTTTCCAGAAGAAAATATTGTTTCTATATTCCAAGGCTGTTTGCTATACATACACCCTTGAAAAGATACTCCAAAACAATAGCTTGCTCCAAAACATGCCAAAATATGACAGATCCATGAAGAATTGTCTCCATACACCTATATTTTATATTTTCTGGAAAATAATAATACTGTCTTTATATTGGCTTAAAAGTTCATGGTTTAAAGAGCACATTCACAAACATTTTATATTTCTTTGTCAGCACACCTCTGGGCCAGGTTTTACTAGATCCATTTTACAGATGAACACACTGAGCCTGGTAGACTAAGTAAATTGTTCCAGATGCCATGGCAATAGCTGATGAAGCAGAGACCTCATTCCATATCTTCTGCCTCCAAATGCATTATATTTTCCACACGACCAGAGTGCTCTCTTCATCTACCATACTTATTCGCAACTGCATGTAAAAGGAATCAGTTAATTATGTGATATGATTTGAGAAATGTTTTGGGAGGCCCATCATCAAAGAAACAAAAAATTTCCCTGATTGCCCTTTATATGTGCCATAAAATATATTCTTGAAAAATTTTTTTTCCATTTGAAATACTATCCCAGGGCTCTTCAAACTTTGAAGATTTGGGGTATCCACTGGAGTTCATCCAGCAATGCTCTCAGTATAAAAAAGGTATGAGGGAGAAGAGGCTGAGGATCAGCTTCTTAGCTATTCTACTCAGGAGCTGATAGTAGAAATGTTTCATTCTCATGTCTAACTGAGAACCCAGGGACATGGAGAGAACCAAATTGGAGAAGAAGTTACATGTGTACACATACTTTGCCCCGTTTATAACCTTTCTCAATCTTGACTTGCATCTCACTCTTGACTGGAGCAGTTTCCTCCAGAGTCCCACTTTTTTTTTTTTTTTATCATCAGGAAGGCTTTTGTCTACTATCTTTAATATAATCACTTTATGCAATGTAAACTTTCCCACTTGTCCTCAAAAGTTAGAGAAAACTTTGGTATTACACTACCACTACGAAGCACACCTAAAGAAGTATTTTTCAAACCTCAAAATGGTAATGAGTGAAGCATCAAAGTAAGCCCTTGATCAAGTAAATGTGGACAAAGTGAGATTAAAAGAGTTATTCATATCTTTGTGTGAGGGCTTCTCAGAGGGTTTAATATGCTGATGTAAATTGCGACCCTCCAAGGGAGGGAGATAGCTTGCAGGGTTCTCCAAATTTATTCCACACTGGGGCCCCTTTTTCATGCAGTGTACTTGAGAAATGCTGTCTTAATCAATGTATATAGGAACAAAACCACAATGTATTAGTCAAAATATTTTTTGGGCACTTCAAAATACCAATGAGCACCAGCATAAAGGAAAATAAGAAGTTGCGTCTGTCTTCAGGTTGCCTCATGCAGCATAGACAAATATATAGTCTGGAGATATATGTGTATTTGTATAAATATATGTATACATACATATATAATTTATAACATATAATTTGACTATATATATGTAATTCTGTATAGTTTTTTCCTTTTAATCACAAGTCCAATAGATTAGAAGGAGGTAATTTAATATCAATAATATATGTAAGGTGAGCTATATAACATCTGATACTTTATTTTGCTATATGCAGACACTTAAGACTTTTTCTGTGTTTATTTTGAAAAAAATCTAATGGACCTGGGGAAGTCCCTATAAATGTTTATACAATCAGACATTATAAATGTGAGTCTCTCTCATAAATTATTATGCCACTTTTACAGCAGAATTTGGAGGCCTTGACAATCTATACTTAAGAGTAATTCCTGTGTGTCTCATTATAACGCAAAATATTCATTTAAATATTTTTAATAAAGTTTCACTTCCAGCATGATGGAGTAACTATTATGCCCTCATGCCAACTATAAAAATGAACAAAGTATATAAAGCAAGTGATTTCAAATTCCACAACAGGAACACAGGACTGTAATTCCTCAGAGCAGAGAAAAATGAGGCAAACTCTATAGTCATCCCAGATTTCTGCCTGGAGTCAGTCTCCACACTGCAGCATAGGCAGGTAAAGCCCATGGCAGTCCTCACTGAGCTGAGGAGGTAGAGATGAGTTTGGGACTGCTGGAGTAACTGGAATTATGGGACGATATAAGAGAGGAAGAAGCTGTGTAGAGAATGAGTGCAAAATGTCTGCGTTTATACCCCTTAGTATCTTTGTCCCAATATTAAACTAGGCGTGCTGAGGCAAGACACCAAGAGGGCTGTCAGATAAGAGAGACTGAAGAGTTTTGAGCTGAACAAATATTCCAGGGACTGCACAGTGCTTGTGGACTTCGGCAGTCTAACCAAATGGTTTGGGGTTTCTAACCAAAAAGGAGAGATTTTCCTGATCACCCCGGTCATTCAAACCAGGTCATTCACCCTGGTCACTCAACACACTCAAATGGACATGCCTTAGTTGTAGTGCACTCTACATAACATTAAACCAAGTCTCAATATAATTAGGAAAAATCATCAATAAATTAACTGGCTATTTGAATAAAACTCAAAACTATTTAAAGAAATACCACTCAATCCAGACTCTTAACAATATATCATCCAACTGTCTAGGAGTTAATAAAAAATTACCATACAAAAAGGCAAGACAGTGTGACCCATAAAGAGAGGTGGGGGCAAGAGGAAAGAGTTGAGTGTAGTAAAATAGTCAGTAGAAATAGACCCAGTGATAGGAGATGTTTGAGCTACCTGACAATAACTTTGAATGGTCTTTATCAATAGATTCAAGAATTTAAAGGAACAAATGACGGGTAGAATAGGGCATAACAAGTGAGCAGATGAGGAACCTCAGTATGTAAAAAGGGCAATAGAAACTATCTAATCTGAGCATAGAAAGAGAAAAAATGAACAGTTATCTCTGATATGCTATGATAAAATGTCAAGCAATATAACATATGTGGGGTTTCCCTGGTGGCGCAGTGGTTGAGAGTCCGCCTGCTGATGCAGGGGACATAGGTTCGTGCCCCGGTCCAGGAAGATCCTACATGCCGCGGAGCGGCTGGGCCCGTGAGCCATGGCCGCTGAGCCTGCGCGTCCGGAGCCTGTGCTCCGCAACGGGAGAGGCCGCAATGGCAAGAGGCCCGCGTACCGCAAAAAAAAAAAAAAAAAAAAAAAAATATATATATATATATATATATGTGTGTGTGTGTGTGTGTGTGTGTGTGTGTGTGTGTGTGTGTGTGTGTGTGTGTAGAGTCCTAAATGAAAGAAAAAAGAAATGGGAACACACGTGAAAAAAAAATAAAAATAAAATGACTAAAATATTTCCTAAATCTGATGAAAAAATATCAACACAAGATGCTGGCAGCTCAACAAGTTCCAATAAGAATAAGTGGACAGAAAACCACCCATGTAAACCATAGTCAAATTTTTGAAAATCAATGATAAAGAAAAAGAAATACTAAAATTATCCAGATTGGGGGTGGGGTGACTTCAGTACTTACAGGGGGAAATATCAGCTAGAAAATGATGAAATGGCTTGAAGTGCTGTTGACCTTAAATTCTATGTCCGATAAAAACACCATTTAAAAATGAAGGCAAAATTAAGACATTTTCAGCTAAATAAGAGCTAAGATTGTTTATCACCACAGACTTGTTCCAAAAGAAATGTTAAAAGTTCTTTAGCCTGAAGGAAAAGAATTTACCTCTATGAATGAAAAGCTGTGAAATTGTAAATATGTGGGTAAATATAAGATTTTTATCCCTCAGTTTTATGTGTATTTAACTAATAATTGTTTTCAAAGCATAAATAATAGCAGTATATCTTGTGGTTTATAATTATGTGTAAATAAAATGTATTACAAAAATATTACAAAATATGGGACGGTATAAATGGAATTACATAATCGTGAGGTTCTTATATTGTACATACAAGTGATATACGGATTGTGTAATATTAATATATGGTAAACTGTGATAAGTTAAGGATGCACATTGTGGTCCCTAGAGAATCCAATAAAAAAGAAAATCACAGGGGTATATCTAAAAGCTAACAGGGAAGCTAAAAATAAATTGCTAAATTTCTCTAATGAGAAATTTTTACTCTCTAGGGGAATATTAAATACAAGAACAGCAAGGTAGACATCTTCAACTTTAATCTTGGTTTATATATAAATTTGCTGTTGTTTATTTCAGATCCAGGGAGTGGTTTGAGGTTATGGGAATTTTGTTTATTTTTTATCTAACCTTATTCTCTTTTGCTTTTCTGTGAAATACATTTTACAGAACTAATCTAATCATAGTCCTGGAACCTACCCTTAGTAGTGAACCAATCAATCAGTCAGGTTGGTTATAAAGGGAAAGTTTGAGGACAAATGGACACAATTTACAGAAAGATGTTGACTTCAAATCTTAATCACATATTCCAATTTTCAGTGACCCATTGTGCTGAATGCAACTTAATTTTTATCTTTTAATTTTGTTAAAACAAATAACACTTTTTCTTTCTTTAGATGATTTATGTGATCAGATGTCTCAAACGTTTGTTTGTTCAGTTGAAGGACTGGAATCATTCATTTTTGGCCATTGCATCAAACACACACAAAATCACATGAGTCACCCATGTGTAATGTTTACTTTGTTATGACTCCCCAGATGTGGAAATTGGCTATCTTTGCCATTTTGTCTCCTGAATTACATTTTCATTACATGCTTTCTTTATCCCCACCATTCTTTTCTTTCCCACCCCCCATAGACTCTATTTTTTATTATTGTTATATTCATTAAACATAAAATCACTGTCAACTTGCTATACGTCTCTAAACATTTACTCTCAAATTTTTAACTTCTTTTACTATAATCAGAGCAAACAGCTTGCAGAGTGGCACTGATTCATGCACTATACTTGGAATAGAAATGGTATAAACGTTATGCGATAACACTGATGTGGTGTTTCTAAAGAAAAACTGATCAGCTATAGGATGTTAACGTCTACCTGCTGTAGACACTAACTCAGTGTGCTTGCATCATTATATTTTTCTCTGAATTTCACAACTGACACAGTCACTTTGGAAGCCCATGATGAGTAAAAGTTAATTCATATATGAGCAGCAACGTATTCTTCGGTTTGAAACTACGAAGAGTAAAAAGGAAGATGGTTAACATATGTGAAAGCAAAGATAAATGAAGGTTTTCACCCTGTAAAGTCCTGTAGATCTGAATGACAAGCACACCTCTTGACCCAGGAGGATTAAGCCTTTGAAGACCATAGATTTCTATAAGAGCAAACCACTGTTTTCTCCATAAATCAAGTGTATTTATCTTATTAGCACCGGTGTACAGAATCAGGTAATAGTCCTAAAATAGTAGGAGCAGGAACAATGCAAAGGCCCTTCCTGAGAGAAGAAAGGGACCCATATGCACTGACATATGATTAAGCTAACATCCCATTGCAATGATGGTTTCTTCATCTTCATCTTCACATTAAAAAAAAAATCAGGGTCCACAAAAGATTTCAGAGGTGATGAACTGGGCAAGAGAGTGTTCATGAAAGGCTGTCCAATTCTGAAAAGAGAGCTTTTTGCAGAGTTCCATGGCCAGGGCCATCAACGAAAGATTAAGGAACAAACAGCTAAAACTTTATAATATCTGTAATTGCATAATCACTTGATTAGTGTAGGTTGGATTACATAATTGCACAGTGAGACTTGACATTTCAAGACAGAGCACGCTATTCAAAAAGGGAAGGAGGGAGGGGGTTGGATACGGAGTTAACAAGGAAACGTCACTGCCTGGCCAAACACTGTATACCAGGGAGAGCTGCTAAACACCATCGGAGTTTTCATCACAGCTTCTGACTTCCTTTTTTGCCAAGTGAACGGATCACCATGGCAGGATGTTTCTCCACTTAGTGAACTTCAGAAAAGTTAACTTTGGGTATGGGGAAGTTCTGCACTGTTACAGAAGGGACAAATATCTATCTTTGTCTATGTATCTATCTATATATCACCTGTACAGGTCTTCTTACCACAGCTTAACTTCTTAGTTGCGTTGATTATAATTGATAAGGCATTTAACACTTTACACACTTTAGAAAATAAGCTCATTGGTGTTCTCTTTTTCCTTTTCATTTACTTTCTCTCTCTTCGCTTTTTTTCTGTCTTCCTAATGGCTCTCTCTTCTGACCCCAGCACACTTCCATAAGTTGAAATGAACCACAGTATGTGAGTGTTTGAAATTTTAGAGTCATATTTGTTCTTATTCAGGGTCTTTGATTTTAATAGTTTTGCACCTTTTACTCAGTGAAGATTTTTTACCACATTATCTAAAATGTGTTTTAATTATTTGACATGCTGCCAACAAGATATTGTGATTCTTAAAGATACGAATTATTAGTCCCTAAGAGAGAATTCAATAAAAAATACCACTTTTGCTTTTTAATTAACACCAAAACACAACTGTTCTTAATTTATTCTTACTTCCAATAGAAGAAACCTGAACAAGAATTTGCATCTGTTATTGCTGAATAATACCTGTACAATATATTTTTTCTCATCAGTTTCTGTGTTTTATGAGATTCAGGTTTTTAGATTTTTCCTAACTAAATATATTTTTATATCCCATAAAAATGATTAGTTGAGCAAAGCCCATGTTTTAATGGGAACTCATAGTTATTGCCCTTTAAAAGAGAAATTGTTGGAGTCTTTTCAAGTCACTAACGTGGGAATCTCACCTGCTTTCAGCTATTTGTGAGCCACACACCCTCAAACATGCACACATACACCCCTAAGGCATCACAGGTATGTCAGTTAAGATGCTTTTGCTTGCAGGGGAAAATCTCAACTCAAACTTCCTTAAACAATAAAGGTGTTTATAGCTGGAATACATGGAAGGAGGGAGGCAGTGCTGGATATGGGCATAGTTCCTCAGCCTTGAAACTCTCCTTCTCTGTGATTTTTCTTGACTTTGTTCTTCTCCTTGTGATGACATCATGCTTAGGTCATTAGTTAAATGACTGCCTCAGTACTATTAATCACATTCAGACATGAGAATGTCTAGAGGGGGAAAAAAGTGATCATGTCTTCTTGTTTTTATTTCTTAGTAGTGGGAACCCTTTCCTAGAACCCCATTTCTACACCCAGATGACTATACTTCATGCCTCATTGGCTGAAGTTAGTTCACATAATCATTCCTAAACCCTTCACTACCGAAAGGGGTGGGGTTATAATATTTGGCCTAGACATGTCAGGATTTACTCCTGGCCCAAGAATAGGCTCACTGTCCCCTGAATCACATGGAGGAATAAATGTTTTAACAAATTCAAGGTTCATCTAAGAGTTGGGCAAAGGAAAAGAACACATTTTAGTTAGATAACTAACAGTGTTCTACAAACAAAGCAAGGAAAATCAATAAATGAATTTAATTCCATACTACAAATCAGTAATGAACTTTGGCCCAAAATATTCCAAATGAGAGTCAATCTTGGGTTTTTTAGTGGGAAATATTTAGATATATAAATTCTCTACCTAAGCCCATTGTGAATAAAACAGCAGGCAATACAAAGAGATACAGGGAAGGGGGAAGTCATGTTGACATTATTTGAGTTCTAAATGCATCCAGGCCTGAAGCCAGATTTAAATCTGGACTTCCAGGTATTTGAAACAATCATCTTTTGTACATGACCCTGTTTGAATTGGGTTTCTGCCATCTGAATTCCCTCCCACCCAAATTATTTCTGATACATACAAGGTTTCAGAATAAAAAGAAATTATATCCTCCTTCAGACTGGGTCTTTGCACCTTGAACCATTCAGAATGGGAATCATATCATGGCAAATTCAAGTTTCTGCTGTACTATCAAGAGCTTTGATGTAATCTTCTGGAACTAGAGTGGACACAAGGCCTCTGTACTGTTGTGTGAGAGAGTAACTGGGAAAATTTACCACCAGTTTAGAAACAAGAGCTGAGTTTTCAAACTCAAGTGGGAAAAAGTGATGATGGTGGACCCAAGACAGAAAGCCAAAATAGATGAGACCTGACAGGAAAGAAATGTTTAAATTTTATTTCAAAGGACACATCGAAAGTGAACCAAAAGAAGACAAAGCCTAGAAGGATTCTAAGGCAGAATTCTGCTGCTGACTTGTTCTGAATTTGGATAATGACAGTTTTGAAGGGAGGCATGATAGAAACATTTAAAGCATCCTAGACTAATTGGACAGTAGAGAGTTGCCAACATTATCCAAGTTGGGTTTAAGAAATACCATTCTACAAAGTTTCTTGAGATTAATTACTATAGGAGGAGGCTAGAGGTAGGGAAGCAAATTAGGACACTTGCATTCTTCCAGCTCAGAATAATAATGGCTGACCTACATACTAACAAAAAGAAAGAGAAAATGTTATAAGGGTAAAATGTATTGAATTTATTGTAATAGGAAAAACATTAAAATTATTGTCAGATGATTTGGTTTATACTTCTGGCTCTAATAAAAGCTGTACAATCATGACCAAATGTATAAGGACAAGAAATAGTTTATAAATATCCATTAAGCTACCAAACTTATCAGTTCTTACATCGTGTTTTTTTCTACTTATTATGGTCTTCCAATTAAAGAACAGTTGTTATATTTCTTGCACAGAAAATATAGCAAGTAATTCAAATATCGTGGCCCTGCCCACTTCCATCTATAGTAGAATAGCAGAGCAACTAGGGCCATTTAATGTTAGAGTGTCAAGTACAACTCTTCAAAAACTTTCAGTGTACTGAGAATAAATATTGCTAAAAGAAAAATACTTAAAAGAAAAATATGCCTTTAAATGAGTTCATTGGTACTACCATATTAATTTACATCTGTCAAATCTACAATCAGATGCATTCCACAGAGGCCAAATATAATGTGACTCCATGGATACTGTTATTTTTTAAAATATTTGTTGTCTTCTTTTTCTGTTCACATGTGAAGTGAATAAACTGGCAAAAATCAAGCTTGCCAAAATTAACTGAATAGCAATATGAGAAATGTTCCTTTTCTTGGCTTCTCATAAACTAAAAGTTATCATCTGATCTCTAGAAACTTAGATATAATCAAACATGTGGTAGGAAATAGGGAGGGTTCTCCCAAATAAAATGGAAAATCTTAAAAGACAATGAAGACATAGGGCATAATTCAAACTTATGAAAAAACAAACAAAAATATAAGCCAAGAGTTTAAACACTCCATTGACACACTGCACATTAAATGAAGATCATTTGTGTAAAGTAATTTTGCCCATTTAAAGTAACTTATTAATATACCACCATTGTCTCCTTCAGAATAGTCATGTTTATTCCAATGAAGATGCTGTTGGTCACACACATCAGAATTCTTCGTTTTTAATTGTTTGCAAAGACTTCATCATATCCTTTTGAATGTCCACAGGAATGGTAAATGAACTCAATACCTTATTTAAAGAGAAGAATTACCAGAATTATAAAGCAAAACCCAACCATATGCTGTCTATAATATATGCATTTAAAATGCAAAGATATAGATAGATTGAAAGTAAAATAATGGAAAAATTATACTGGGCAAGCCATAAGCATAAGAAAGCTGACACAGCTAAATTAATATCCAACAAAATAAATTTCAAAAATAGAATATTACAAGACATAAAAGGGGACATTAAATAATGATAAAAGAAACATTTCATCTGAAAGACATAACAATACTCAATATATCTTCACCTAATAAGTGAGTATGAAAATACAAGAAGCAAAACTGATAGAGCCAATAGGAAGGAAAGAAAAATTTAGTCAGAAATTATAACATCCATTTCTCAATAGTTAATAGTAAACATAAAAAAAAACAGTGGGATATATAAACAACACAGTCAATCAACTGGATCTAATTGACATTTACAAATCCCCAAATCCATATTAACACATATTAAGCCCCCAAACTACAGAATATACTTTATTTTCAAAAGACTTCACATAGATATTTCACAAAGATTGACTACATGCTAGGTCATAAAATAAGTCTCAATAAACAATTCCATTTACCATTGCATCAAAAAGAATAAAATACCTAGGAATAAACCAAACTAAGGAGGTAAAAGACCTGCACTTGAAAAACTATAAGACATCAATGAAAGAAATTGAAAACGACATAAACAGATGGAAAGATACACTGTGCTCTTGAATTGGAAGAATCAATATTTTCTACAGTATTTTTTTAAAGATTTTTTTCCTTTTTTTTAAAATGAAATGTAGTTGATTTACAATGCTGTGTTAGTTTCAGGTATATAGCAAAGTGATTCAGATATATATATATACATATATATATATATATTCTTTTTTTACATTCTCTTCCATTATGGGTTATTACAAGATATTGAGTATAGTTCCCTGTGCTGTATAGTAGGTCCTTGTTTGTTTCTATTTTATATATAGTAGTATATATATTTGAATCCCAAACTCCTAATTTATCCCTCCCCCATCCCCTTTCCCCCTTTGGTAACCATAAGTTTGTTTTCTGCATCTGTGAGTCTATTTCTGTTTTGTAAATAAGTTCATTTGTATCATTTTTTTAGATTCCACATATAAGTGATATCATATGTTATTTGTCTTTCTCTGTCTGACTTACTTCACTTAGTAAGATAATCTCTAGTTCCATCCATGTTGCTGGAAATGGCATTGTTTCATTCTTTTTTATGGCTGAGCAATATTCCATTGTGTATATATAACACATGTATGGTATTCTTAAAACATATCCTTTCTTTTGGTCCTGTAACCTCCTGAACTTTTCTCTCTTCTCTCCCTTGTATTATCAGACTTGGAGAATTAGTGATAACAGACTTATTCATTGATAGAAAGGATATGCATTCATGGACTACAGATGTATTTTTCTTTGCCATCCTAGTAATATTTTTTTTAAATGGAATGACTTTATGGAGTATGATGTCTTCTGCTTGTCACAGTCTTCACCACTTGTTCTTATCATACAATCCAGTATTTCAAGTGCTTTAGTTCATGGGTATTTAAATTTAAATATGCTTCTTCTCACACTACTACACTGAAACTGACCCCTCAGAGATCACTAATCAGTTCTAATTATCAAAGAAGATAGAAGATAGGATTTGCTCAGTCTTTATACTCAAGGATATCTCTACAGTATTTAGACTATTGACCATTTCCATTCATAATTTTGAAACAGTCTGGTTGTGTGTGTTTGTGTGTGTATACATGTGTGTTTTCCAATAAAATCTCTTGGTTTGCATTCCATATTAGTTTCCTAGGGATGCTGTAACAAAGTACCAAAAACTAGGTGGCTTAAAGCCACCTGTTTTTACAGTTCTGGAGGCTTGAAGTACAAAATCAAGGCTTTGGCAGGACCATGCTCTCTCTGAAAGCTCTAGGGAAAAATACTTAACTTACATCTTCTAGCTTCTGATATTTGCTGGCAATCTTTCACATTTTTGGCTTAGAGATGCTTCACATCCAGTTACATGAGTGGCTTTTTCCTGTGTCTTCTTTTTTTTATATATAAATTTATTTATTTTATTTATTTATTTTGGGCTGTGTTGGGTCTTTGTTGCTGTGTGTGGGCTTTAGTTGTGGCGAGTGGGGGCTACTCGTTGTTGCAGTGTGTTGGCTTCTCATTGCGGTGGCTTCTCTTGCTGCAGAGCACAGGCTCTAGGCACGCGGGCTTCAGTAGTTGTGGCATGCAGGCTCAGTAATTGTGGCTCACGGGCTCTAGAGCACAGGTTCAGTAGTTGTGGTACATGGGCTTAGTTGCTCCGTGGCATGTGGGATCTTCCTGGACCAGGGTTCGAACCTGTGTCCCCTGCATTGGCAGGCGGATCCTTAACCACTGTGCCACCAGGTACGCCCTCCTGTGTGTCTTCTAATCGTCTTCCCTTTGTGAGTGCCTGTGTCCAAATCTCCCCTTTTTATAATGACATCATTCATATTGAATTAAGATCCACCCTAATCTTAACCTGGTTAAATCCATAAAGACCTCTTTCCAAAAAATTCACATTCTGAAATATTAGGAGTTAAGATTTTAACATGTCTTTTTATGTGGACACAATTCAACCCATAACACCTTCTGTCTCTTTTGATACTCCTTGGTTTCATTCTGTTTGCCCTTTCTCCTCCCATCCTGTGAAACATTCTCAAAGATTGGTCCCTGGCCCTCTGTTCTGGTTTCATATACTCTCTATCATGGCAATAGTGTGATTTCAAATATTTCCTCTGTGCTAACATTTCTAAATCTGTGTTCCCAGACAGTCTTTTGAACTTTAGTCTTACATTTCAAATTGCCTACTAGAACTCTCCATTGGATACCCTGGAGGCATCATGAACCAAATATATACTAAATATAAATATAAACTTTCCTTCTATTACTATTATAAATTTGAAATCTTACAGGTAAAATAGGAGGAACCCCCCTCTCTTTTGACTCGACATCTAGAGAATTACTTAGGACCTTGGATTTAACTTTTAAACAGCTAAGAGTTGCTTTGAGCTTAGGTTCAGGAATCACATTATCTGTTTCAAGTTCTGGCTCTACCAATTGCTAAGTGTTTCCTGGGTGCTTCACGTTCTCAAGTGCAAAATAGGGTTAATATTGTACACCTGATGAGGTTGCTTTGTGGAAACAAAATGATTCAATAGTGGTCTTAGACTAGTGCCTAGAACAATAAATGATCGTTGTAGCTGTAATAGTCGTTAATAATAAGAATAATTACTATACGTCACTGTATCTTCCTCCTCCCTTCCTGTACTCTGTTTTCAGGCTTCGTTGTTATTCACTTGTAATTTATAGCTGACCTGTCCCCTTACCTCCAGTCTCTCCGCATTTTAATCCAGTCGGCAGACATCTCCCAGATTAATCATCCTGTACCACAGCTCTGTTCATTCCTCAGGGCACCATCCTTCACTGACTCCCATTGTCTACAAAATAAAAGTAAAATTTCTTAGATTGAAATAAAAGGCCCTCTGGTCCCAAACCTCCTTTCCAACCTCATTTTCCATAACTCGGTTTCATATATCAAATACTTCAACCAAACTGGGTTTTGACATTCTTCATACCTGCTGCATATTTCAGCACCTGTGTGCTCCTGTTTATGCTGCTCCCTGCCTCAAACCCAATCTCATTCAAACCCTGATTAGTCTTGCAGACCTAGGTAGCATGCTGTCTGCTATTAAAAAAAAAAACAACCTTCCTTAACCATCCCAGCTAGAAGTAACCTTGCTCTCTCTTAACACTGAGTAGTGCCTCTCATTTATGCATTCACTGCTCAAGTATGTATTGAATGATAATTATATATCAGGCACTAAAGTAGGGACTCAGAAACAGTGGTAAAGAAAATGAACATGGCTCCTATCTTCATGAAGCTTGTGATCAGAGAGACGTATATTGAGCAGATTTAAAAATGGGAAAATAATTTCAATCTGTGACAACTACTACAAGGTATTATTTATTTTTTATTGTATTAATTCATTTATATTATTTCCCTAAACTAGAATATAACTCATTCGAGGATGGGCACACATACTAATGGTATCTAGATCAAAGGAAATATTTTTCCCCCTTTGGCTGAAATCAAATGAATGAAGGCAACATGGAAGCTTAATATTAGAGCCATCCTTCGATATTTCTATCTAATGAAATATTTTGTTTTGTTTAGAATTTATATTATTAAATCATTGTTGACAGACTAACTGTTGGTGAATTTCAATGACTGCAAAGTAAGATACAAAACAGTCACATTGGAATTCTATGGTCAACAAGAGAATAATGTAGACAAGTTATCTATGAATAAATATATTTGGTAGAGCAAACAGAGAACAAATTACCAGATCGACTAATGAAACATATGTTTTTAGTATTCTGGCAACAATTTATGTAATCTAGGTCAGATTGTTTAAGTCCTTTGTATCATAATTTACTCATCTGTAGAATGAGGGAGATCACAATGATTCCACAGTCCTTCAAAAGTATGGTTAAATGAAGTGGTTCTGTAACAGTACTATAAAATTCCTAAATGTGGTTATTTCCTTTATTTTCGCATTGGTTTTAGAAATCATGGGTTGAGAAGAATTCTCTGGAACCAATTTCATGAGCCGATTTGATAGTTATAATAGAGTAACTAAAATCTAGATATTTTATTACAGATAAAGAAAGAGAGTCTAGTCTAAACAATCACAGGACTTGAGATTGCCAAGTGACAGAACCTAGCTCAGAGCAGTTAAAGAGAAAAGCCTTACAAAACAGAGAGAGAGAGAGATGGGGGTAGAGCTAGCCTGCAGGTCATCTATCCTCTGGCTCTGCTCCAGTTAGGCTTCACCACACATGGGAGATTTGGCTTTTCTCCTCTTTCTTCTCTTCAATGTATGTAGAGTCCAGGAAAGAACACCCACTAGCTTGACATGCCTCTTATAATTGCATCATTGACTAAAAAATGGGGTATGATTTTTATCTAGGCTGAGTTCCTATGCCTCTCTCTGTATTAACAACCGCATCAAAATAACATAATTGGATTAGGTGAGGAACAGCTCCCCACATGGAAACTGAGAATATTTTCTAGAATGAGGAATGGGATACCATGTTGTCTAAACCAATAGATATCTCCAGCAACATTTCTCATTTTCTACAATTCACCTTCATATTCCAAATTCTTTAACCAAACTAAACTATTTGATATTCTCCATACATGCTGCCTATTTTGGCATCTGTGTTTTGTTTATTCCCCCTTCATATATGGTTGAATTCTTCCCTCAAATGTGGTTGAATAGAAGAGATTGCTATTTCAGGTGATTGTAGAAAGTTTCAAAATATGACCTACTGATCCTAACAGTGATAACTGTCTAGATGAGCTACAAAAATCCCAGAGTTTTAGAAGTACATCTGAGATCAGAGGACACAAAGATGATTAAATGAACTAAAATCTGAACAGTAACAAGTCATTCCTAAGAGAGAAGGACTTACAACTGAGAGATGCCTCCTCCCCTCCCAGAGGAGCACAGGCCTTTTAGGAGTGTAATACAGTGACTAGTCGACTAAAAGTTGGGGCAGGGTGTGAGAGCCAGGAGGAAACTTCTTAGAGCCTCACGTTCTTACTGAGTGTGATCCAGTGGCTTCAAAGACTGGAGATGGGGCAAAAGAACTGAGAGAAACCTCACTGAGGCATTCTAGGCCTTCATCAATGGTACTGCAATGACCCTTCAAAGGTTGGGGAGGGGAACAGGGTAAAGAAAGTTTTCCCAGAAGTCCAGGTGTGAGAATGGAGAGAAAAAAGTACTAACTCCCCGGTGATCCTCCAAACATTTTAAACCAATAGTGAATTGCATCTATTTAAAGCTGCAACCAAACCTAGATCCAGCCCCACTAATGTTTAGATTGATCAACCCTCCTCCTCCCCAACACTGTTGCCTGACAGAAGAAGAGACATGCCATGTTCTAGGGGTAAATATCATTTAATTTAATCTCTACTGTCTGCATACAATCTATAGCATACAAACCAAAAAGTATGAAACATGTGAAGAAGAAAGAAAATGTTGACTGATTGTCAAAAGAGGAAATACTCAATAGAAGCAGATCCAGAAATGGCACAGATATTGGGATTATCCAACAAGGATTTTACAATAACTATGATAAATATGTTAAAGGATTTAGTGGAAAAAGTAGACAACATGTGAGAAATACAATATGGGAAAGAAAATGTTTTGATAGAGTTAGCAGACTGTACACAGAATAAAAAAGATTCAGTGAACTAATAGATCTATATATGTTATTCAAACTGAAAACATATGGAGACACTGTATTAGTTTCTTAGGGCTATTATGTCAAAGTTCAACAGACTAGGTGGCTTAAACCACAGAAATTAATTTTCACATGTTTCTGGAGGCTAGAAGCCCATGTCAGCACAGCTGGCTTCTTCTGAGGCCTCCCTCCTTGGATTGGAATGGTCATTGTCTCCCTGTGTTTTCACATGATCTTCCTTCTGTACATGTACATGTGCAAATTTCCTCTTCTTAGAAGAATACCAGGCACAATGGATTACGGCCTACCCTAATAACCTCATTTTAACTAAATTATCTCTTTAAGACCATGCCTACAAATTTGGTTGCATTCTGAGGTACTGTGGGTTACAACTTCAACATATGAACTTTGGAGGAACACAATTCAGTTCATAATAGATACATAGGAAAAACACCAAATGGTCTAATATACATGTAATTACAGTCTTAGGAGTGGAGACAGTGGTGCAGAAGAAAAAGAGATTACAGAAGAGAATTTTCCAGAATTGATAAAAGACATCAACACTAAAACCCAAGTGCAGAAAATCCCCAAGCTGGATAAATATACCCAGATACATCATAGTCAAACTACTGAAAAGATAAAAAGAAAATTTTAAAATCATCCATAACATGGGGAGAGATGCATTTAATAAAGGGGAACATTTATAAGAATGACAAATGATGGCTAAATTCTCATCACAATGGAATTCCAGGAGACAATGAAACAATATCATTTAAGGTGTGAAATGTGGGTAGGGGGAGGGGTGACTGTCAACTGGAAATCCCATACTGAGGAAAATTATCTTTCAGAAATGAAGGTGAAATAAAATATTTTTAGACATCCAAAGGTGAACAAATTTGTTTCTGTAAATCTGCACTGCAGGAAATACTAAAATAAATTATTCAGACTGAAGTGAAATGATAGCCAATGGAGCCCTTGATCTGTAGAAATGAATGAAGAATGTCAGAAATAGTAAATGTGTGGGTAGGTCTACAAGACTACTATTAAAAGCAAAACTGATAACAGTGCATTGTGGGTCTTATAACACATGTAGAAACAAGCAAAAAAAAAAGTTTTCTAATATCAAGATGGGTAATGCCTTAAATACCTAACCATCATAGTTTCTGTGAGGACATTTTTATTACAAACTCTGAAGTACTATTGAGCATCTATCAAGAGGGAATTTCTTCTTACAAATTAACCAAGAAAAAAAAAGTAAAGTATTCATCTTTCACTCCTTTTACTTTTTTCTTAAATGTCTCTCCTTTCTTAAGTTCTGTAAATAATATATAACATTACATATTATACATTAGAATATTATGTATACAAACATATATATATATATATATATACATATATATATATAATGTGTTGATACCAACCAATACTGTACAAAATTCTCTGGTCAAAAGGAAATTGACAAAAAAGTTTGGAAGCAACATTCACACCAGCTAGAGAGCACAATTTGAGCACACACAATTTGCTATAGATGTCTTCAATGGAAGCGCTAAATTTCTTTGGATAAATTATCTCTCCCCGAGCCACAGGCTTTGCCTTGCCTTGGTGCAACAGGGGCCTCATCATCCTTCCTCTTACACTGGGCACTGATTATCAAACATCCTCTGTTGTGCTGCTTGAACTACCATCCAATTCCCCTGCAGTCAATCTCAAGTAAAACTGAAAGGCTATGTTAAAAGAGCACCAACCTTCAAAGTTGCATGTGGAAAATATTCATTTTCACACTCTGTGATTGAAGTCAGAGATGTCTTACTGTCAGAATTCTCAAATGTCACTCCTTCTATGAGAGAGTAGAGGCCATAGGAAGTGTATGAAACTTTCCTTTTAAAAGAACTCCGAGTGAATACTTAGTGGCAACAGAAGGTGCCAGGTTGAGAAATGAAAAGCAACCGGGTCCTGTGAAAAAACAGAGCTCTAGGATCTCAGCTGTCTTGGTTCCAATAATGATGATATCACTGTGTAATGTGGCATTAATTTCCTGATCCTCATTTCAAAATTGGAGGTTAAAATGATGACCTGGTTCAGGAATCAAATGTTGAAAGCCTTGATGGGTTAATGTCTCAGTTCTTTCATGATCTGTCTCTGTGCCCACAAGTATTTTACATCTCTGAGGTTCCATTCCCTTGTCACAAAATGAGGCGTTGGAATTGAAGTGCCGAGATTCCTTTCAAGGCTGAAATTTTATGAGTAAATGTTCTGAATTTTCTTCGTAGAGAGTTATTTTTACATGGGGAGTTTTACATAAAGCAAAAAATGGCTTAGAGTCAAAATTAACCTTGAAAATTCCATGTTGGAGACTAATTTGACACCTATCATTTTTATATAATTTCAAGACAACCTCCATATTAGATTTTTTTCTTTTTTGTCTATGAACACAAGTTGGAATGGTTGGCTTCTGTTCAAGAGTTTATGTGAAAAATACTAATCCTTATACACTTAGTCCAGAAACGTCCATTTTTTCATTGTCTACTGTGTAAATTTGGACTACACAAAAGGTATTCAGGTGTTTATTTAAATTAAAATTCAATGCATTAATAACAAATTCATAAACATGGTTCTTCCTTAAGTTTTTCAATTCAGTGTGCAAACGTTACTATTCTATTTATAAGTATAACAAATTTTAGCAACTACCTTTAAGGGAAGCCTTTGATTATTGTTTGATCCCATTTACACATTTAGTTAATTAAACAAATTCAAACTTTTAAATTGCATGTATAAATTCAATATACTTGATTTCCTTTTAATTATTTCAATTGTTTGCTGAGCCTTAAGAAGTTAAATAATACATATTTTATAAATAAAACTTATAAATATAGTAATTTTTACAAAAAAATTGCTGCATATAAGCACAGTTAAGATTTCAGCTTAAAACATACTTAAACTAATTCCTCCATTTCCCATTTTAAATTGGAATTGCAAGAATGTCCAGTTACTTTATAAGGTAAAAATCTTGTATATACTGTAAATACATGAAAAAAAATCAAATAGTTTTCTTAACACAAAAATATTAATATTATAGTTTTATTTTCTTAAGAATTTTTCTGTATTTCATTGTAAATATGCCCGGGTTTAAAAATATTACCCACTAAGAAAACAATTATGTCAGCTTAGGCAATTTAGGGGACCTCTTCATAGCCAGTTGAAATCAAATAATGAAAAAGATATTAAGTAATAGAGATATCTAGATGTGAAGACATCCAGGGTAATTTATCTTGACCTCAGTTGCTGGCTGAGCCCATTCCTACAGTCACCATACCTTCAACTATGTAACTTAGTAAAGAAGATGGTCAGAAACCCCACTTCCTTCAGTTTGAGACATATTACTACCCAATTAACTAATCGTCTCACAGAAATCTGCTATTCCACCAAGACTACCACATTACTTGATTGAATTTGCACCTTTATGCTTCTTAAGATTTTGAAATATTTTTCTATATAGTTTCAAAAATACATTTGGAATGATCGACTCTTGCACAGAAATATTCTTCCTGTCTGGTGGGACTACATAACCCGTAAAGATATTACAAAAACTTCTGACCGATTCTGTGGGTCACACTTCTTTATGGTCTTATGCAAAACAGAGAAGGCATTCTCACTATGAAAGTCTTGTAGAAACTAAGACTGACCAAAGAAACATCCAATTCTTATCACACTTTCTCTGGGTACTGGGGTACATATCCATTGCAGAGATCGAAAACAAAATCATCTGCTTTATTTATTCGTTTTTATTTTCTCTTATTTCTCCTTCATTCACATAAAGATGAATTCTCATAAGATAAAACCAGTGTGATGCAATCCCTCTGTATTTTCTTGTACTTAGTGCTGTAGCTCCCAAATGCTGCTCTAGGAACTTTAGGGCTTTAGAAAAAGACATATCCCTAGGATCTTTCCCCTGAGATTCGGCTTTCCAAGATCTCAGTTCAACCAAAGATTCTGTACATTTAAAAAAAAAAAAAAAAAAAAAAGATGTTTAAGAACAATTAAGATATACATTTAGAATCTGGCCTATTGGGCCAAGAGCCAGGAATTCTTAATACTCACGTTTGGCAATGATATAGATATATGACCCTGAGCAACTTGCTTGGGCTTTCCAGGTATAACACCTTCATATTACACATGAAGAAACTGAGGTGAAGGTGCCATTATGATCTGAGCCTATTGTCTTCCCCCAGTGTTTAAGCAACAAGCTGATTGTAAGCAAGTATATCAGCAATACATTTCAAACAGAGAGAAATTTAAATCAAGGGATTGAATACAGAGGTATGAAAAGAGCAGGAAGAGTAAAGGATGGTTTAAAGGGAGCAAAGAGGTGAGGAAGGTTGTTAAAGCATGACTAGGAAGCTGCCGTTACTCCAGAGCCAAAGATAACATACTCCCTCGAGGAGTCAGAGGGTCAAAGTGGGGCTCTGGAAGTTACTCAATATGTCTATTCCAACTGGAATCTAAGAACTGGGTAAACAATGCCAGAGTGGTCTCTGGCCTCGCTAGGCTAACTGCAAGATGGAGATGTGCTAAATTCCATTTATTGTCTAACCTCTCATCTTATTGATGATCACAGCATTTGGGATCCTCAAGGATTAGCATCAACTCAGAGCCCGTATCTAGTAATGCCCCAAAGATCTGAGTTTCATTTTCCTCAGTGCACAGTCATCTGGCCAAATAGATGCAGGCTACATTATAGAAGGTCTAGAAGAATATTTTCAGTATATATAGCACGGTCACTTGGAGCATGTGTTGGGGCACAGGGTATGGTCTTTCTGCAAAAACCCAACCTTCCTTCATTCAAAGGGCTCCAGATCTGCTAACCTGTTCAGGTCTAGGAATTGGTTAAGAGGCCATTATCTACATTATAACGACTCAAGTAAAGTCTCTGTATTCCAGAGCTAGATGTTTGATTGATATTATATGCAGTAATCAGTACAACAGTCAGGTAACCATGTAATTTAGTGTTAGCAAATACTTTTTCTGTAATGGACCAGATAGTAATTTTCTTAGGCATTGCAGGCCATATGATCTCTGTTGCCATTGTGATGTGAAAGCAGCCATAGAAATGTGTATATATGTGAAAGGGCAAGACAGAGTTCCAGTAAAACTGTTTACAAAATGGCTAACATGCTAGATTTGGTCCATGGTCCATAGTTTTTCAACCTCTAAAATCTAATTCCTTCCAAAAGACCTTTGATTTATTAGCTACTACCCAAAATCCCTTCTTAAAGGGATCTAACAGCCACTCCAACCCTGCTGACCATTTTTTGTAACTGCATTCTCCTTGCCCTTTGACCTCTGCCAGCTTATTATTCCCCCTGACATCGGGGAGCTCCTTCAGTGATGTCAGATGATTATAATAATCACCTGAAGAGGTCAGCCAACTAAGAGCTTTTCAGGGATCCTAGTAGTCCTGTCATACAGACTTTCTCAATGCCATGGTCAAGATGAAGAATTGTCTGGACTCTAGCAGGAGACATGAAAGGCAGTGGGCAAAGCAGTAGGAAACAGGTAGCATATGATAAATATACTGCAGCATCCCTATCTCCTAAATCATTGGATTCCTCTTAAACATTATTTCAGGCAAGTTCCATCATCACAACCTCATTAAGTGTCTATCACTATTGACTCAATGCTTCAGTCAACAAACGAAGCAAACTGTTAGAGCTACTACTACTGCCTGATCAATCTAACACATTGAATTCATTATTGTGGTTTGTCCTCCTTGGCCTAACAGTCTCAGAAATCTTTCCTATACATATTACCCAGGTTCTGCCAATATAAATTAAATGGGTCTTACAATTCGTTCAGTGTATAAACTATTTCTTTCGAGACCAAGCTTTTGCTTTCATAATCGTGGGCCTATTGGAATATGACTCTAGTTTTGAGCATGAAAGCAATAAGTCGGGATGAAGGTGTATCCTGAAAATGACGGGCACCATCTTGCAAAGCGACTGCCTCAGTTGAGTTTGCTCTAAGTTCATAAAGCAAGTGAAGGCTCGCTTTCCTCTTCCTGGGGAAATAAGAACTGCTTCCTCAGAAAAGGAGTCTCACTCAGAAGGACTTGGAATTCCAAAGCTTTCAGATTAATCTGAATCCACCCCAGATCATCGTTACAATTTTCAGAGTTCTACTCCTTGTTAACCAATACCTTGACATTTATGTGAGAGATAGCCTGAAGCTGTCAATTCAACTTATGTCGTTCTACAACTTACAGGATCAAATTTTGGGTCTGATTTTCAGTGACTTAGTTCTATGACCTCATGACTTAGAGACTCTATTAGGACCATCACATAACCTCTCTGTCCATATTTTGAGCTGAGAGAATTTAAAGCCAGGAGATTGCCATTTTCTTCCTTGAAGCTTTCCAGTATAGTCAGAAGCTACCTAACTGCCCCTCAGTCCTGTAATCATATCCACTGAGAAGCAGCCACTTGGAATTTTCAAGCTCAGCATTACCAGGCATATCATCCTGGGTGATGACAGGGAATAATTCCAGTTACCACATTGCCACTACATGGTGTGAACTACCAGTTTCCCATTTTCTTTTGGCAATAAGATCATGATTATATTTAGGCCCAATCAGATTACATAACCAGTTCCAATTATTTTTTTTGTTTGTTTCTGAGAACATTCTCAGTATAATGCAGCATCAGTTAGGGTCCAGTAAAGAAAACAGAAACCATTTTAGACATTTTGAGAAGAGAGAGGTTTAACACAAAGAACTGGAGATGCTGAGGAGCTAGGAAAGCAACGGAGGAAAGAAAGGAGGGCTAGAGGAGCAAGGGAGAGATTGGTACTGCTTAAAATTCAAGGAGTTGCTCCACATCTGACTGTGATTGCTTCTAAGGTGCTGGAGGTGCTGCTGATGGTGCTTTTGGAGCCCCAGCATTGTTGCTCAGAGAGCCTGCACTGCGTGATATTGCTGAACCTGCCACCTATTGCTGCCTCTGGTCACACTCCTTTGCTCACTGCTTTTGCTTTATTGCCAGAGGCACTGAAAATAAGCATCAGACAAGAAAGAAAGAAAGAAAAGAAAAAAATAGAATAAACTCTCTTTTTTTGCTGTAATCTTCTAATCTCCAGCTGGTACCTCCTATTGGCAGAACCTAACAAGAAACCAGTTGGCAAAGGGACCTGAAAACAAGAGTTTTCTGGCTTCCAGCCCCAAGGATAGAAAGGATAGTACCAAAAGGTAAGTGTGAAGGGACAACAGACAATATCTAGAATTACAAAGATTCCTTAGGGGTTGTACGGACTATCTCTGGCTGCCTAAGGTGCTGGAACAACCTGTACTATTTTACGTATGTAACTATCACTGGATGTAGTCGTCTCAACATTTTTGCTTTCCACATGTTATTACCAGCGATCTTTGTTTTATATGTGGGAACTAAACTTTGTGGTATTGCGTTTTTGTTGTAACTGAAGCAATGAATTCATTATACATACTCTAGTTGGCTCTGTGGAATTCATTTTCCTATTGTAACCAATCACCACAAATCTTCACATGACAGAGTCTTTCACCATTTCAATCCCCTGAGTCATTCATTATGGCTGCAAATGAATAAATTGCTTGGGGCCCAATTCTGCTGGTGATGTGTGAGAGTTAGACTAGTGAATATAAATCCCCCACATATTGACTAAAAGAAAAAAAGAAAGAAAGAGAAAAGGAGATGGATCTTGTTTTCGTTTAGCTCTTTGCACTGTTAATCAAAGCTAATTAAAATGCAGTGGGAAATAAAATGGCACCAAGTTAGTCTTTTGTAATGGAGAGTGCATAGCTGCCTATTCAGAAGGGTTTAGGTATCTGTGACCCCCCAAATAATCTTGTACCATTCTGATATTTTTACTTTACTCTGAATTCATTACATACGTACTGTGTACAATGAAATTTCCCATTTTCTAGAGGATTTTACAAACTGTAGAACATGTTCTCTGATCCCAAAAACCTATCATTAATTTTTGAAGGCAAAAATTTACAAAAAGGGGTAATAATACTAAAAAAATATATACAAAGAGGCGACATTTTATACTGTATGAAGCTTAATGTGTTACCATCATTTGACTCCTGCTCCTCGGCAAACTCCACTCTTGTCCTTATGACCCCTAGAAGCCCTGAGATACTACTGGAGCAGAAAGAAACACAAGCAGTGCACAGAACCTTAAGATGTTTTGTTGAATATATGTTGTGCTTCCCCTGGCCCTACTCAAGAAGTAAACTTTCCTCCAAATTTATATAAGCTAGCTTCTTTCTCTGGAATTGTTACATCTTCTCTGAACCCTATCTTTAATTCATGTTCTTCCAGCGACCCAATAACCTACTCTATTAGTTTGCTAGGGCTGCCATAACAAAGTACCATAAAAAGGATTGCTCAAAACAATGGAAATTTATTCTCTCACGGTTTGGGAAGCTAAAAGTTTGAAATCAGGGTGTCTGCAGGGATATGCTCTACTTTCTAGGGGAGAAGACGTTTCTAGGGGAGAATCTTTCTTTATCTCTTCTGGCTTCTGGTCTTTGCTGGACATCCTTGCTATTTCTTGGCTTGTAGATGCATTGCTCCAATCACCTGGACCATCTTCTCCCAAGTGTTTTTACTTTGCATTCTCCCTCTACATGAGAATGTCTAAATGTCTGTCTCTGTGTCCAAGTTTTCCCTTTATAAGGGCACCAGTCATATTGGATTAGGCCTACCCTAATGAGCTCTTTTAACTTGATTACCTCTATACAGAACCTATTTCCAAATAAGTTAACATTTTGAGGTACTGGGGGTTAGAACTTCAACTTATTATTTTGGGAGGGATTCAATTCAACCCATAACATCCATCTTCCAAAATAAATATCCAGAGATGTAGTTTTCTCATGTTTTTTGGCATATTTGATTTACTGTACCACCAATAAGGCTGAAAACATTCTAGATTCCTCCAGGAGCTACTTTCTTGGCATTTGCTACAGCACTAAAATTCAAGGTGTCCTTGCTCCTGAACCAGATTGCATTAAAATATTAAGTTACATAAAGCATACCTAACAAATAAGGGAGGTAAATATAATGTATTTATCTGTGCTTTTTATATGTCTTAATCATAAAATAGTCTTTAAAAACTCTAAGTTAAAAGTCAAATAGCTAGAATGGTTTTTTTGAGATAATGTCCCTCATAAAATTATGCACATAAAATACTGGGAGAACTGTTATAGGGAGGGCATCTGATCATGGAGAACTGTGGGTAGAACACAAAGAGAAGAAGAATCTAAGCAGGTTTTAAAATTTTGTTTCTGCTTTATAAGCTGGATGCTCAGAAAGATTAACCAAATTCTAATCATTCCCTTTGTACGCACCTTTACCAACCAGGTGAGTGTTATTAAATAGAAGGAAAGTCAAAAGATAGGGGAGTGATCCCTCTCTCCCATCTACTCCACCTCTTCTAGCTGCCCCAATTACTAGCATCCAACCACAACCGACAAAAGTGTCTACAAGAAACAGCACCACCAACTGCTAGCCAACAGACTGCCCCCTGCCCCCCATGAAACAATGACAAGTAGGAAAGGTGAAGTAAAAATACATGTGTAGACTCGAATGAAATAAGGTCAGTGAACAAAATAGATTTGTAATCATATAGCAATTTTATTTTTGAAACTTACATTCTCTTTACGTCTGTTTAATGGGTTTATTTCTTTCCCAGCTCCTCTACGAAAACTTATGCAGGCACCATAACTTTTCTGCTTATTCTGGGTTCGTAAAATAAATAAGTTTATAAATAACAAACCTGTGGTCGCTTTGGGGTCACTAAGTCACAAATGCAGTTTTTATTTGGAAATTAGAATGTATATCCTCTTACAATAACAAAAGCACTACATTTGATTAAAGTTAAATCTCTCCTCTCCTCCAGGTTGAGTCCTTTACAGCTGGAAATGGCTTCAGTAAGGGGTGTTGGGGGAGGAGTGGGAAGGGGAAAGGAGGGAAGACAACAGACAAGAAAATTCTCACTTCATTGATAAATTTGGGAGGTGGCTTAACATTCCCTGGTTCTGGCAGGAATTTAAAATTGACTTTTCCCTGATGAGGTGCTTTTGTGAACTCTTCATAGAAGCCCTCCTCTCCCCCACCACTGACCTTTCTCACCCGCAGATCTCTTGATGCTGGAAATGTCCTCTTACCCGGTCTGTCCTTTATAGCTTCTTCCTACAGCTTCTATCAGTGAGCAACACATGCCACTCTAGATGGTCCCGTGGACAAGACATAAACAAATCCATGATGATTCTCTCACACGTGTATTTCACCTCTGATCTATAGGACTAATCACACATCTTTCACTCCGACAGACTTGAGAAGGCAGGTTGTCCTATGCCAGTCCTGTCCTATGCCACTACCTATTCCTCACCCACCGTTTGGCAGCAGCCATCCCATTTCTTCACTTTTAGATTTTTCAGGTGCAAGTCGGATGCCACTCCTCACAGAGCCGAAGCATGGAGGGCATGTATCAAGTCCCCTGAAATGGCCTCATTGAAGTATCTCCCAACCCAGCGTGAAATGAGAGTCATTTAAACAGGACTAAAAACAAACAATAACTCAAGTCACAAAATCCCCTCTGCTCCAGGCGCTTTCAGATCCTTGACACAGATAAGGGTGTTCTGGGTGATCTCATAGATTCACACAAATTTACTCTGAAAAATATGCATCTTTACTTAGCATCTCGCTTGGGAATTTGTTATTGATTTTCTTCCCTTCTTGGCGGAAACTTCATTAACACCAGGGCGCAGGCGTATTGCCCCAGGTGTAGGCAATAAAGGGCTGCACTTTCTATAGAAAATTTAAAAACAGATTCTATGCTGTAGAAAATATACCAATGGGAGAAGGAAGACACAGAAACAGTGGCCAAGCAGTTCTTGAGCTTGTAGTCTCTTCATTTTCATTTTTTTTACCATCCACTACTGCTCCATGTGATTTCGTGCTTTGCCGCGTGCAAACTCAAACTCCTCCCAAACTCTTCTGCGTCTCTCGCAGGAGGTGAAGCTCGCGAGAGCGAGAGCGCATGTCTCTCCCAGCAGAGGGCGGGGCGAGGCGGGGCGAGGCGGGGCGGGGCGCGGGCAGACGAGGATGGTGTCCGCCAGTCTCTATCCCGAAGAGCGTATCAGCAGTCCCCAAATATGAGTCAAAGCAGATACCTGCAGCGTCTCAAGCTAATGCTCCAAGACAAGCAAATGAGCCTCTTCCAAACAGTTCCGGGAGCCCCTTGCCGGGCTACTTCCCTCCTGGCCCCTGAGGCAGGTGAGTCTGTGCTGGCGGGCTCTTTACTCAGATGGTCTTGTGGACGTGAGCCTTGTTGGTTTTCAAAGCTACACTGTTTGGGGGGCTTGTCCCTCAGGTGGAGGTTTTAAAAGTCGGAGGTGCTCCATGTGGGGTTCAAGACCTTTTCTCCTCAGGAAGAAGTTCCAGGTTTTGACCGTGAGTCACTGCCAGGGCTGGGGTTTACGGCTCGATTGTGTCCCAGCCTCTCTTACCAGGTTCCACCTGGGCCTTCTCTCCCCCCCCCCTCCCCCGACGTGTAGGAGTCATGTAGCCAGTTTTTTGTTGTTTCTTTCCAGATAAAGTTGTTCCATGTGTAACTGTAGATTTGGTGTGTTCTTGGAAGGGGATGAGTTCAGGATCCTTTTGTGTTGCCATCTTGAATGTAATATATCAATATTTATTTGAATGTGGATATATGCTTTATGTTATCAACAGAATGGAGGGTAATTCCTTTAATAAAGAGCAACGGGGAGATTCTCTTCTTTCCTGGTTGATAGATTTATCACTCTGTCTTTGCCTAATTCTATTCATGTGATGATAAGAATTTTTTTTTCCCTTACAGTCTCCTCCTCATATATTTCCTGTGTCTTAATATGTCTTTTGACCATGTCAAGGCAGTGGGTATTATGATAGGGCACTGGTGTATTGCCCCAGGTGTAGGCAATAAAGGGCTGCACTTTCTATAGAAAATTTAAAAACAATTATAAGACCAACTAAAAGTCAATCTGCTTTTCATTATTACCATGTGCTAACAATTCTGTGAGATGCTGTTACAAATGGAATTGTATTCCCTCAAAAGAGAGAAATTTTTAAAGATATTTATCTTATTTTTAATTTAGTTTTTTGTTGTGTCAGTTCTCACAGGATCTTCGTTGAGGCATGCGGGATCTTTTTTTTGTTGTGGTGCCTGGGCTCTTCATTGCAGTGTGCCGGCTTCTCTCTAGGTGTGGCCTGCAGGTTTTTTTTTTTCTCTCTCTCTACTGGAGGCACGCCAGCTCAGTAGTTGTGGCGCCCACGGGCTTAGTTGCCCCAGGCATGTGGGATCTTAGTTCCCCAACCAGGGATGGAACCCGCATCCCCTGCATTGGAAGGTGGATTCTTTACCACGGGGCCATTGGGGAAGTCCCCCCAAAAGAGATATTTTGAAGTCCTAACCTTTAGTACCTCAGAATGCAACCTTAATTGGAAATAGGATTGTTGCAGATGTAATTAATTAAGATGAGGTTATACTAGAGTAGTGTGGGCCCGCCCTGCCCAACCCCACCCCACCCTACCCCAATATAAGGGGTGGTGTCCTTACAAGAGGACACCCGTGTGAAAACATGAAGACACTGGGAGAACGGGCTTGGAGTGGTGCATTAACAAGGCAATGAGCACAAAGATGGCATTCCAGCTGGGAGAGAGCTGTGGAGCTTACTGTCCCTCAGAGCACTCAGAAGGTACCAACCCTGTAGCACCTTGATATCAGACTTCAGGCCTCCAGAACTGTGAGAGCATAAATTTCTGTTGTTTTAATCCACTCAATTTGTGGTACTTTGTTACAGCAGCATGAGGAAACTAATACAAATAGTAATGATAGAGTACTCCTGTCTCTTATAATCACTAATTTAGTTACTGTCACAAAAATAAAATAATAAATATTAGTAAATAGCTACAAATTCTTCAGTCAAATGCATTTCATTTCCAAATCTAATGCTCTATTGCAATCTGATAGATTTCCCTTTTGATTGAAACTTCACCTTGGATTTGGACAGGAATTCAGTCTAAAGGTAGGAGGAGGAATTTGATGAGCAGGAACAGTGGGTAGATGTGTGGAAAGCCATGTCTGCCATGTATTGGCAATGCCTAAAAGAAGTAGGTGTGCTGACAATATCTATTAGTCACAATATAAAAGCCAAAATAATAAATACCCTGGCATTTGTATTATGATGTCCTTCCCTCACCAACCAAAACCATGATAAGAATATTTGTAGTGTCTTGTTATCCATTTTTTTCTTTGCCTTAGCACCCACTTCTGTACTGTGTAATTTCCAAGCCCAGCTCTGTACTTTACAAAATCCTGGATAAAATCTGTTTTGTTTTGTTTTTTTGGCCTTAACTGATGCCCTCATGTCTAAAAATCTATGAACAACCATTCTAGAACAATGTAGAAGGATTCCAGCATGACCCCAAATGTCACGTGACATCTTTTGAAGCCAGAGAGGATGATTTCCCAATTAAATTACTAAAATTTATAAATTGCTGGTTTGCAAAATTAACAGAACAATTTTAAAAATAAAAAGAGGAAATAACTGTAAGTAATTTTTTTTTTTTAGGTCTTCCCTTTTATCCCAGTGGCCTGTTTTGACCAGCAAATACTGCTTGCCCCATACTTTCCCCCACATTCAAAATACCTAGGATGGATATTATGCATTCCCAACCTGTCAGCTTTGGCTGAATTACAGAGTGCTCAATTATACTCTAATCGAATAGCTGCCCAATGCAGGCCACGTAATGACTTCCTGATTATCTGCCTTTAAATGATGAATGAAATGAATATGTAACATTCTGTTCAAATATAGCATACTTAACATGCCAAATGAAAACTGATTTTGTGCTCCTCTCTCTGAAAAATGTATATTTTATTGTAATTCAGTTCAGTGGTTGTTCTGCGGCTTGTTTCCCAGTCATCAAGATAAACATTGAATGAGCTATCTAGGAGAACATTAGTCTTCATTTTTGCTTTCCAACAGATGCTAAAGGTGTTAAACATTGTTTAGATTATTTGGGTTCCTCTCTTTACATCATCTCCTTGGGAGAAAAATGAGGAAGGTCGTATTTTTAAGAACACTTCTTGTTGGCAGTGTTCCAGTACGCACTGGAAAAAAAGTAAGTCCGTTATGATGAATGTGTTGCAAAGACAACAACATTAAAATATGAATAAATTATTTATTGGCAAGAGTACATTTTATAAAGCAGCAGTTTACAGTATTAGCACCAAAAAAGAGGCCATGCTTTGAAACCCAATTGTATGTCTGGTCTATAATAATAGTAGTTTGCATGACTACAGTAGTTCATTTTATTATCTTTTAAATGATGTAAATCATTTGTAAAAATTTTTAAATGCACTCCTTCCTGAGAATTTGCAAATACAATAGTAAAACTTTTCACGTAAATGCTAGATTATCTTATAAATATATCTTCAGTATACCAATTTCCAAAAACCAACTCAAGAAACTGCATGGGGGAACTGATTATATGAATAATAACTTTTAAGAGACAAAGTTTCCCACTCACTAGAAACAGAGAGGACACTCAAGTAAGTAAGGAGAGAAAAAACTATAGAGGGAAGAAAAGAGAGGAGGAAGGGAGAAATTTTGTTACTATTTTCCCTAATATATGGTTAATAATTGCACAATTAAATGGTGCTTCCATGACGGTCTTAGAAAAGGTTTTGCATGATTGAGATCAGCTTTCACTAAAATGCTGTCTGAGATAAAGAAGACAGTATCCTCTAACAGCCTTTTGAAAATTTCCCTTAATTTTATTTGTATAAGGGGAATTTTTTAATTAAAATTGGGAAAAAAACCTTTTACATATATTTATTTCAAGATGTTAAAATAATTGATTTAGGACTCTCCTCAGATTATATTTGTTTTCCTTTTTTCCCCTGCTCATTCTCCTCCTTTTTCATGTTTTTTTTTCTTTTTTGCTCTTTAAAATTTTTTTCTATATATCCTCTTTTATTTCTAGTTATAAGAAATTAACTGGAAGACCCATGGGTAAATCCAGCCCACAAATGCTTTTGGTTTGGTCTATTAGAATTTTATAAAAGCTTTTCACTTATTTTTGGCTTTTCCAAATGGACAGATTTTATATAAATATGTGGCTGTCCAGTTTCTCAGTAAAATTCAGATCTAGGAATACCAGGCCTATATTAGGTGTCTCCTTAGATAAGCCATGTACTGTCTAGTTTGCCAAAAACCCAGCCTATTTTTCTCATTTACATTGTAAAACTGGCAGTCATAGGCTTTTGGGTTTGCAACTTCTAGGACCCATTTCACAATCCCTTGTTGGTCCAGTGGTATCCAACAAGGGATGTATCCAACCCAGGGACACACAGGGCCATGCACGAGGTTCCAGAAGACAGTATTAGAACTTTTGCTTACAATTATTTTTATATTAAAATGAGAAAGAAATTGTGCTTTGTTAAGGTTTAATACACCTGTTGACATGGTGCCCGCATTCACTGCATGTATCAGATGGTGATGTGTCTTATGTGGCTCATGGACTATTTGGAGAATAGTAAGCTTTCCATATTGTGGAGCAGTTGACAGTTGCAACATCAATTTTAGGTCACTTTCAACATGGTATGATGTTAGAGTTTAATTAAAAATAAGAATTATATGATAAACTCTCACAGAATGGACAGCTGACATTAAAAGGTGCCTGTAAAGAAATAGAGGTAATAAATAACATTGGTAGTTTGGAGCAAATGCACATGACAGAGCTGGCTGTATTCCTAGTACAGTCTTCATCAGCCACATTATGAGCTAAAACATTATGATCTGATAAGGTCTGATAAGTTGTCCACTAAAAATGAATTTTTCAAGGTAAAGGTGACATTTTAACACTGAGCATAGAAAGTGACTGTTTTTGTATTATGAAAAAAATTTTTGAAAAAGGATGCTTAAAAAGGCTTTCATTGTTCCATTCTCTGAAAGCCATAAGTGTGTTAGCTTTAAAAGAAAAATGTCTAGTATCTCTCTCTCTCTCTCTCTCTCTCTCTCTCTCTCTCTCTCTCTCACACACACACACACACACTCATTTAGATGCAGAATCATTGAACCTGTTTTAAAATCTTCCAGATGTAAAGCTTCGGTGCATTTTTTTTTTTTTTTCGGTACGCGGACCTCTCACTGTTGTGGCCTCTCCTGTTGCGGAGCACGGGCTCCGGACGCGCAGGCTCAGCGGCCATGGCTCACGGGCCTAGTCGCTCCACGGCATGTGGGATCTTCCTGGACCGGGGCACGAACCAGTGTCCCCTGCATCAGCAGGCGGACTCTCAACCACTGTGTCACCAGGGAAGCCCTTCAGTGCATTTTTAAGTCATGTAAAAAATTTTTTTAATATACTCCTTCCTGAGAATTTGCAAGTACAACAGTAAAACTTTTCACATAAATGGTAGATTGGATTGAAAAGTTTTATTACTGAAAAATGATCCACTGTTTTATTTCTTATATTTGGATCCATAAGTATATTTGTGAAGTATCTTTTACCTTGCTATGACAGTTGTGAAACCTAAGATTAGAATTCAAATAACTTTATAACAAGGAAGTTTAAGAGTTGTATCATGGTTTTAAAACATAATTTTCAAAACTAATGAACTATTCAATTCGATTTTCACTTTTAAAAAATCACTTCATTTCTTTGGTTATAAGGTGTGTATTTTAACATCTCTTAAATTTAGAGGAACACCTTAGGATTGATGGGTACCAAGTAATAGTTAAATTGGCAGTATTTTTCCTTCCTTAGAGGTGCATGAAATAATAGTATATTTTACATTTAAAGGAAGGTTGCACTAATAATGCTAATGGTAATACCCTTAATTTAAAAAAAATCAGTTTTGTGCAATTAATATATTAATAAGTACAATTTCTGAAATATTTTAATTTCACATTTTTATAAAAGTACACTGTACATTTTATTATCTTAAAGGTTTTATAGTGTGTAAAATATATTGCATACAGTAAGTGTGTATAGTTCATAAGTATTTACATAATGAATGTGTATCACAAAGATTTATGGTTGGGGCAAAGAATCAAAACATTTGGATCCATAGCTATAGGCAGTATACCACATTGTTTAGTACTTTTTCTCTTTTGAAAATCTGGTCAATCAAGATAAAAGCAAATAAAGGAAAACTACAGTATTTGTAGAAGAGGATCTGTGTCCCTTTTATGGACTGGACCTGCTTTTGTGGAAGAGAGCTTCAAAGATAACAGTAATGGTCTATTTCTTAAGACATCTGCAGCCATATGGTTTTTCATTTTATTATTATTCAAACCACATATATACATTACCTAGACTTCTGATGTATAGTATATTAAAATGTATACTTATTAATATATAGTTATTTAACATATGCTGTAGTAGACTTCACTGAAATATGCCATACCATTTAAGATATAGTTGTTTCTAGGTTGTTTCTATATTCTGCTTATTGCCTTATAGTGCCAAGCATTGTTCTTTGGTACTAAGACATTGGAGTGGAAACTCCAGAATTCTCTTGTCTAAGAGCTTACATTCTAGTGGGAGAGACAAACAAGGAAGAAATAAACAAGATATTTTTATAACTGATAAAGACTAGGAAGAAGGTAGAATCCAGGTAGTATAATAGAGTTGACTGGGTTTAGGCTGCAATAAATACTAGTTAGGGTGATTGTAGAAGGCCTAACTTTGCAGAGTTTCTTTTTGTTTGTTTGTTTTTTGTTTTTTTTTTTTTTTGTGGTACGCGGGCCTCTCACCGTTGTGGCCTCTCCCATTGCGGAGCACAGGCTCCGGACGCGCAGGCTCAGCGGCCATGGCTCACGGGCCCAGCCGCTCTGCGGCATGTGGGATCTTCCCGGACCGGGGCACGAACCCGTGTCCCCTGCATCGGCAGGCGGATTCTCAACCACTGCGCCACCGGGGAAGCCCTGCAGAGTTTCTAAAGTGAGATTGATTGGTTCTTTAAAATACATCCCAAATCTGTCTACTGTTCCTCTCCCAAGCAGGATAATCTCTGTCTTCAAGATCAACAGCAGCTTCCTCCCTGGCAGCCTTGCTACCAGTACATCTATAACTATGATTTGTCCTTCTCCACACAGAGTCTTTGAGTCAGGAGATTTCAGGTTTCCTGGGACTTTGTCCTTTAATTGTTTTCAGATTCACTATATTCTGTCTTCTCAGCTGTGGTTACTGAGATTCAGGTAACATGTTCTATTAAACCAAATGAAGCATGTCCCATACACATTCTCACTACATAGAACAAGAAAGGACAATGACTTCCCTCATGGAGCCAGGAGCTACAGCTGGGAGATTCACTCCCTTCAAAGGCAAATCTCCATGACCTGTTAAGAATTTGTTGTATTCTTTAGACTCCACCTTTAGAATTTTCAAATACAATAACACCTACATACTGGGAAGAAGAATGGACTCCTCTTACATTTGCTCTGGCATTTTGGCTTCAGTAATGTTATTTGTTTTTTGAAACGATTGCTAATGAAAAATATACATATATAATTTTTAATCAACTAGTTTCCTTTGACACCTTGCTTCCTGATGTGAGCCAGTACAGTAAATAGTGATGGGTTTTCTCCAACATATTCCCTGGAAGAAAAGGGTAAGTTGAGACTGCTCAGCCATAATGTTTCCTGTTTCAACCATGGCTTGTTTTGTTTGTTTTTATTAAAGTTCCCAGTGTTCCTAGCCTCTGTATAGATAATAAACTTTCTGGCTATAAGCTTTTCTTTTGAGTAGATAAATCATCATCTTTTGTTTGGCAAAGCTAAATGGAGGGGAAAAAAATGAAGGGAAAATATTTCCTAACAATATTTAGCAGTAAACTTACAACTGAAGATATATACATTTCTGGGTGGAGTCAAGATGGCGGTGTAGGAAGATGCAGAGTTTGTGTCTCCCCACAACTAGGGCACCTGCTGGATGCTGGTGGGGGACCTTGATGCCCAAGGAGATGGGAGGAACCCCCAAGTGAACCAGTAGGACATGGGGGCACTGAGAGGGGAGGAGAAGTGGAGGCCAGACAGGACCAGTGCCCCTGAGGGGTTCCCATGCCTGGAGGGACCCTCAGGGGCTCGGATCAGTGGGGAGCATGCCCAGAATTTCCCCTGCCCAATAGGCTGGGTCCTACTCCCTCAGAGGCCCCCTCTAGCCCGCATATGTCCTGGGGGTGTAGGAGGGAGGCCAGGGGAGAATAGGAGAGGCAGGCAGGAGGGGCTCTCCAGGACCAGAGGAGCAGGAGAGGAGCAGAGGGCATTTGCCCCACCCACTTGGGCCCGTGAAGCCTGCTGGGCTCCCAGGGTCCCCCACCCTCCAAAGCCTCCTCCAGGCCGCATGGGTCCTGAGGGCATAAGAGGGAGGCCAAGGGGAGAACTAGAGAGGCAGGCGGAAGAGCCCTCCAGGACAGGAGGAGCAGAAGTGGAGGATGTTTTCCCCACACACTGAGCCTGATGGGCTCCCAGGTGGGGTCCCCTGCCCTCTGAGACCAGAGGTGGGAGGCACGCCTGGGATTCTTCTGTTCCACTGAGCCTAAAGCCCACTGCCCCACGCACCCCAGGGCCTTTTCCAGCCCTGTGGGTCCTAAGCACAGGCCCTGCCGACTGCCCAAACCCTGCCCCTGCTTAGGCCCTGCTCTCCACAACCAAGGCCTTTTCCACTTTTTTTTTCTTCTCCTCCTCTTTTTTACTATTGTGGTTCTGTTTTACCTTCCAGTTGTCTCATTTATATTTTTATTTTTATATTCTTTCTAACATATCTTTTAGTTTACTAGTCTAATTTTATTTTTTACTTAGTTATTGTACTCCTTTTTTTTTCTGTTTGGATGCCCCATGAAGCTTGCGGGATCTTGGTTCATGAGCTGGGGGTTGGGCTGAAGCTCCTGTGGTCAGAGCTCCAAGTCCGGACCCAGCACTACCCAACAGCCTACAAACTCCAGTGTTGGAAGCCTCAGGCCAAACAACCAGTAAAACAGGAACACAATCCCACTCATCATTTAAAAAAAAGAAAAAAAAAAAAGACGGAAAATAATATGTCACAGACGAAGGAGCAAGGGAACAACTGACAAGACCAAATAAATGAAGAGGTAATAGGCAATCTACCTGAATACGAATTCAGAGTAATGATAGTAAAGATGATCAAGAACCTCGGAAATAGGATGGAGGCACAGATTGAGAAAATACAAGAAATGTTTAACAAAGTTCTAGAAGTACTAAAGAACAAACAAGATGAACAACACAATAACTGAAATGACACTAGAAGGACTCGATAACAGAATAACTGAGGGAGAAGAATGAATAAGTGAGCTGGAAGATAAAATGATGGAAATAACTGCCAAGGAGCAGAATAAAGAAAGAAGAATGAAAAGAATTGAAGACAACCTCAGAGACCTTTGGGACAACACTAAATGTGCCAACATTTGAATTATAGGGGTCCCAGAAGAAGAGGAGAAAAAGAAAGGGTCTGAGAAAATATTGGAAAAGATTATAGTGGAAAACTTCCCTAGCATGGCAAAGGAAATAGTCACCCAAGTCCAGGAAGCACGGAGTGTCCCATACAGGGAAAACCCAAGGAGAAACACACCAAGACACATATTAATCAAACTAACAAAAATTAAATTCAATGAAAAAATATTAAAACAAGCAAGGGAAAAACAAAAAATAACATACAAAGGAATCTCCATGAAGTTATCAGCTGATTTTCCAGCAGAAAACTCTGCAGGCTGGAAGGGAGTGGCAGGATGTAATTAAAGTGATGAAAGAGAAAAACCTACAACCAAGATTACTCTACCCAGCAAGGATCTCATTCAGATTTGATGGAGAAATCAAAAGCTTTTCACACAAGCAAAAGCTAAGAGAATTCACCACTAAATATGCTTTACAACAAATGCTAAAGAAACTTCTCTAGGTGGGAAACACAAGAGAAGAAAAAGACCCCCAAAAACAAACCCCCCAAATTAAGAAAATGGTAATAGGAACATACATATAGATAGTAACCTTGAATGTAAATGGATTAAATGCCCCAACCAAAAGGCAAAGACTGGCTGAATGGATGCAGAAACAAGACCCTTATATATGCTGTCTACAAGAGACCCACTTCAGATCTAGAGACACATACAGACTGAAAGTGAAGGGATAGAGAAAGATATTCCATGCAAATGGAAATCAAAAGAAAGCTGGAATAGCAATACTCATATCAGATAAAATAGACTTAAAAATGAAGACTGTTACAAGAGATAAGGAAGGACACTACATAATGATCAAGGGCTCAGTCCAAGAAGAAGATATAACAATTATAAATGTTTATGCATCCAACGTAGGAGCACTTCATTACATAAGGCAAATGCTAACAACCATGAAAGGGGAAATTGACAGTAACACAATAATAGTAAGGGACTTTAACACCCCACTTACACCAATGAACAGATCATCCAAAGAGGAAATAAATAAGGAAACACAAGCTTTAAATGACAGACCATGTAGATTTAATTGATATTTATAGAACATTCCACCTGAAAGTGGCAGAATACACTTCTCAAGTACATACGGAATGTTCTGTAGGATAGATTACATCTTGGGTCACAAATCAAGCCTCAGAAAATTTAAATTGTATCAAGCATCTTTTCTGACCACAATGCTATGAGATTGGAAATCAATTACAGGAAAAAAAAAAACTGTTAAAAACACAAACACATGGAGGCTAAACAATGTGCTACTAAATAACCAAGAGATCACTGAAGAAATCAAAGAAGAAATTTAAAAAAATACATAGAGACAGATGAAACAGATGACAACAAAAACACGACGACCCAAAACCTATGGGACAGAGCAAAAGCAATTCTAACAGGGAAGTTTATAGCAATTCAACCTCACCTTAAGAAACAAGAAAAATCTCAAATAAACAATCTAACCCTACAGCTACAGCAGCTGGAGAAAGAAAAACAAAGAAAACCCGAAGTCAGTAGAAGGAAAGAAATAATAAAGATCTGAGCAGAAATAAATGAAATAGAAACTAAGAAAACAGTAACAAATACCAATAAAACTAAAAGCTGCTTCTTTGAGAAGATAAACAAAATGGATAAACCTTTAGCCAGACTCATCTGAAAAAAAGGGAGAGGACGCAAATCAATAAAATTAGAAATGAAAAAGAAGAAATCACAACTGACACCGCAGAAATACAAAGGATTATAAGAGCCTACTACAAACAGCTGTATGCCAATAAAATGGGCAGCCATGAAGAAATGGACAAATTCTTAGAAAGGTACAATTTTCCAAGACTGAACCAGGAAGAATTAGAAAGTATAAACAGACCTATCACAGGTAATGAAATTGAAATGGTAATTAAAAATCTTCCAACAAACAAAAGTCCAGGACCAGATGGCTTCACAGGAATTCTGTCAGACATTTAGAGAAGAGCTAACGCCAGTCCTTCTCAAAGTCTTCCAAAAAATTGCCGAGAGAGGAACACTCCCAGATTCATTCTATGAAGCCGCCATCACCCTGATACCAAAACCAAAGAAAGATACCACACACACATACAATTATAGACCAATATCACTGATGAACATAGATGCAAAAATTCTCAACAAAATACTAGCAAACAGAATCCAACAACGTATTGAACGGATCCAACACCACGATCAAATGGGATTTATCCCAGGGATGCAAGGATGCATCACTATATGCAAGTCAATCAGTGTGATACATCACATTAACAAATTATGGAATAAAAATCATAGGATCATCTCAATAGATGCAGAAAAAGCTTTTGACAAAATTCAACATCCATTTATGATAAAAACTCTGCAGAAAATAGGCATAGAGGGGACCTACTTCAACATAATAAAGACCATATATGACAAACCCACAGCAAGCATCATACTGAATGCTGAAAAACTGAAAGCATCTCCACTAAGATCAGGAACAAGACAAGGATGTCCACTCTTGCCACTCTTCTTCAACGTAGTTTTGGAAGTCCTAGCCACGGCAATCAGAGAATAAAAAGAAATGAAATGAATACAAATTGGAAAAGAAGTAAAACTGTTGCTGGTTACAGATGATATGATACCATACACAGAGAATCCTAAAGATGCCACCAGTAAACTACTAGAACTAATCAATGAATTTGGTAACGTTGCAGGATACAAAATTGATGCACAGAAATGTGTGACATTCCTATACACTAACAACGAAAGATCAGAAAGAGAAATTAAGGAAACAATCCCATTTACCATCGCAACAAAAAGAATAAAATACCTAGGAATAAACCTACCTAAGGAGGCGAAAGACTTGTACTCAGAAAACTATAAAACACTGATGGAAGAAATCAAAGATGACATAAACAGGTGGAGAAATATACCATGTTGGAATGGAAGAATCAATATTGTGAAAATGACTATACTACCCAAAGCAATCTACAGATTCAATGCAATCCCTATCAAACTACCAATGGCATTCTTCACAAAATTAGAACAGAAATTTTTGCAATTTGTATGGAAACACAAAAGACCCTGAATAGCCAAAGGAATCTTGAGAAAGAACAACAGAGCTTGAGGAATCAGGGTCCCTGACTTCAAACTATACTACAAAGCTACAGTAATCAAGGCAGTATGGTACTGGCACAAAAACAGAAATATAGATTAGTGGAGCAGAATAGAAAGCCCAGAGCTAAACCCATGCACATATGGTCTATGAGAAAGGAGGCAAGGATATACAATGGAGAAAAGACAGCCTCTTCAGTAAGTGGTGCTGGGAAAACTGGACAGCTACATGTAAAAGAATGAAATTAGAACACTCCCTAACACCATACACAAAAATAAACTCAAAATGGATTAGAGACCTAAATGTAAGACTGGACACTATAAAACTCTTAGAGGAAAACATCAGAAAAATGCTCTTTGACATAAACCACAGCAGGATCTTTTTTGACCAACCTCCTAGAGTAATGAAAATAAAAACCAAAATAAATGGGACCTAATTAAACTTAAAAGCTTTTGCACAGCAAAGGAAACCATAAGCAAGACGAAAAGACAACCCTCAGAATGGGAGAAAATATTTGCAAATGAAACATCAGACAAAGGATTAATCTTCAAAATATACAAACAGCTCATGCAGCTCAATATCAAAAAAACAAACAATCCCATTAAAAAATGGGTGTAAGACCTAAATAGACATTTCACCAAAGAAGTCATACTGATGGCCAAGAGGCACATGAAAAGATGCTCAACATCACTAATTATTAGAGAAATGCAAATCAGTATTACAATGAGGTATCTCCTCACACTGGTCAGAATGGCCATTATCAAAAAATCTAGAAACAGTAAATGCTGGAAAGGGTGTGGTGAAAAGGGAACCCTCCTGCACTGTTGGTGGGAATGTAAATTGATATAAGCACTATGGAGTACAGTATGGAGGTTCCTTAAACAATTAAAAATAGAGCTCCCATATGACCCAGCAATCCCACTGCTGGGCATATAACCTGAGAAAACCGTATTTCAAAAAGAGTCATGTACAACAATGTTCATTGTAGCACTATTTACAATAGCCAGGATATGGAGGCAATCTAAGCATCCATCGACAGATGAATGGATTAAGAAGACGTGGCACATATGTACAATGCAATATTACTCAGCCGTGTAAAGAAATGAAATTGAGTTATTTGTAGTGAGGTGGATGGATCTAGAGTCTGTCATACAGAGTGAAGTAAGTCAGAAAGAGAAAAACAAATACCATACGCTAATACATATATATGGAATAAAAAAAAATTGGTACTGATGAACCTAGTGGCAGGGCAGGAATAAAGATGTAGACATAGAGAATGGACTTGAGGACATGGGGTCGGGGGAGAAGCTGGGGCAAAGTGAATGTAGCATCAACATATATACACTACCAAATGTAAAATAGCTAGTGGGAAGCAGCAGCATAGCACAGGGAGATCAGCTTGGTGTTTTTTGACCACCTAGAGAGGTGGGATAGGGAGGGTGGGAGGGAGGCCTAAAAGGAAGGGGATATGGGGATATATGTATGCATATGGCCGATTCACTGTTGTACAACAGATACACCGTATTGTGAAGCAATTATACTCCAATAAAGATCTATTTTTTAAAAGTTATATGTATTTTTGACCTCAATAAAATATAAAAATTAAATGAAACAACAACAACTTACAACTGAAACCTGAAACTCCTACAGTATAAAATTATTAACTGCAGTCTAAGGTATCTGTATTATACAACCACTAACAGCATTTGGGGGATTTTGTTTCTGTTTGTCAACTCATAACCTCCCAAGAAATTTATTGGTTTCAACAAAGATGGTTGTCTAGCCCACGAGGATCCCAGTGTTCGTCTTAACTCCTCAGTCTGTTTTCTGACCCTGTCCCTGCAATCTAGGTTTGCCACCAGCAAGAGCAGGTGCCTTGGCTTTGTCAGTGTGACAGCTCCCATCCCCACTAAGATTCTTAGCATTTCATTTGTATTGTTGTGAAAATCCACCGCCTCCAATTTCTCCCTTTCTTACCCTTTGTATCTTAACTCCAGTGATGTTCTGTTTTTATAAGTGTCAGTGAATTCACTGGGACTTCCAAAGCCTCAATTCTAGTCATACGTTTTGGGGAAAATTGGTGACAATGCTTATTGCTCCTCTTTTGCTAATTCTTTTCACATTAATGGAAGAATGTCTGGAAAAAGATAAACTAATACATTAAGATGATCCAAATAAGAAATTTTATAAACTTTTGCTTATATTAAAATAGGGTTCAGTAAATAGACTTTTAATTTACCACCATAGGAACAATGCTTTCTTGAGTTTCCACAACTTGATGCCTCACTAAGAGCTTTATATACATACACACACACACACACATATGTGTATATATATGAAATAATGTATTATGTTATCATTATGCTGTGTGTTTATGTTTATAATGTAATGCATTATGTTATCAGAATTTCCTTTTTGGTAAATAGGAACAATATCTGTCTCCCAGGGCTTTGCCACAGTACTGACATAATGCTTATTCAAAGAGCTTGGCACTTGGGTAATAACTTCAGTAGGTTGCTATTGCTATGATTTTGATTTGCTGTTGTTTCTCTCATTCTTACTTGATAGATGAGGAACCTATTTCATAGAAATTAACTTCCTTCAAAAAAGTTAATCTAATATGACAAGGTTCAGATTTGAATCAAAGAGTGAAATCCTGGTTTCTGGAACCATTTCCCTTCTAACTTCCACCTAGGCATTTTGATTGTTTTACTTTTTGTTCTGTTTCACTGAGTCAGTCATATGCCTTCTTAAGTTCTGTGCCTTATGCATGCTGTGTTTCTTTCTTTTTTACTTTTCTTTCTTCCCCCCAATCTACTCGTTTTTTTCCCTAGCACAACTGACTGCTTCTGTCCAGTGCACCTCCTGCAAGGGCGGGGAATGGGGGAATGAGGTTAGGAAATAGCCTGTGAAGCATTCTCTTTTCACACCTTGCCTCATTTCTCACCCCTTCTGCCTGTTGTAGATCTCTGCATTGATTTTCTCTATCATATGTGGCAAAAAGTATGTTTTCTTATTTAAGTTGCAGTTGTGGAGAACATACTGTCTTAGAATTCTCTCAAATACATGATACATATTTTTATTGTTGTTTTCGTGTTTATCAATAAAACTGGAAAATTAAATCCCATCATCACAAGTGCCAGAGGACTTAGGGCCAGGACCTGACTAAAGTGAATGAGGTGCCCAGGGTGCAAAATTTAAGGAGACCTGTCCTGTGAATGTCATGCAAGTGGAGAATCTCGGCACCTCTGAGCAAGGGCCTGCTTCAGATTTGCACCATAGCAGCTTCACTTGCTTCCCCTAAGCCCAGGCCCTAGGAGTATCCAGGCATTTTTTTCTTAGAATTAGTTTCCTTAGATCATTCCTGGATTGAGAAGGAGGGCACTTTTTTACTTTGGCTTTTTCATAATAATGGGCTTAATTTACAGCCCTCTTGGAATTTGCTATGGCAGGATAACAAGTTTAAAATCAGACAACGTGCTACCAAAGGCCAGGTGTTCAAAGTATAATAAACACCTCCCTGAAGATTAGAAAATGAATATTTAACTGGATGACTCCATTTGATTTCCTTCATTCATTTTTTATTATTTCAGTGAAAACCTTGATAGAAATCATATTGACAGGATTTTAATATTTTCTAGTAAATGAAACCTGTCATTCTTATGAGCTTCTCTCTTGACAGTAGCATTTTGTAAACTCTGGTGGCCAGTGATTTTCTCCCTAAGTTAAGAATAAAGGAATTCCTTGCACCTTGAACATCAAGAGTACAAAATTTGTCTTGAGAGGTTGATGATTATGAGGAAACCAGTTGTATTAATTAGGTCTTGTTTATAAAGAGCCTGATGATTTTTTTAATAGGAAAACAAAATAACCTCATCCATGAAAGCTTTAAGTGCTTAATTATTGTTATCTTCCTTTCAAAGGCAAAGAAAACTATCATGCCCATCAAAACAGTTTTATGCAGAGAGTTTCAGTTTCCTTCTTGAAAAACTAGGCCCAAGAAGCAAAGCTGTCTAGAGCTGACATTCATCAAACATTAGCGGTTAGTACAGTTACTTTGGAAATAGGGGCCAACATATCTTTCTTTTTCCTCTGGGTTTATTTCACAATTATAGTTCCAGAAATGTAGTGAGAAGCATTTTAGAGCTCCAGTATCAGATTTTGCTAAGTATTTTCCAGTGGTCACAATTGACAGTTTTCATTTGATTGCTTATCAGAACTCAGAGAAAAGTCCCAAAGTTATGCAAAAGCCTGATAAATCATCAGGTTTCTCTACACTTGCGCATATCCCTAAATGTTGTCACCTTCATTTTCACGCTTATGCTTGGAGAGGGCCCAAATGTAATTCTGTTGTTGCTATTGTTTCTAACTTGTGTTACCAACATTAGGGAGATTCACAAGTATGTTACTGTTGTTTGTTGTAAATTCTCTAAGATTCTCATGGAAGATTGAACCCAATATAAAGGCATACTCAGGGGATATCGGCACAAAATAAGGTGTCCTGTTTTGCAGCTTTCATAATGCTTGTTTCATTGCATTCCTTTGCACTAGATTGAATTAAGTCTGAACCTAAGATAAATAATGACTTGATGATTATCTCTCTATAAATGATGAAATGTATACAGTCACCCAACAGAGAGGCAAATAAATAGCTTGGGAGGAAAGCAAAACTATTAAAAGCTAGAGATGTGGTTTTTAAAAAAAAGTTAGTTTGCTTTTTGTTTTTTTAAAAACATTTTTTTCTTTACTTTCCATATCATGTTTGTTAATGGTTATAGTGACAGGCATTGCATTTCAGAATCTGCTCAAATTCTCATGGAAGCAGCAACTGAGACAGAAGAAAACTGACTCTATCGGGTTAATCTAGTATTTCCAAACTTAGTTTAGATCAAAAAAGAATCCCAAGATTTCCCAGTGAATGGGGATCTTGGTTTTATTAATGCAAAGCTCTTCCATCACCCACTCCAGCATGATGCTTCTGAAATGCAGAAACCTGTCAGTTCTGAGATAAACCTGTAATCCACATCTGTCCTTGGTGTTAGGTGGGCAGATCTTTTTGGTGTGGATATTTCCTATCACTTATTCTCAGCACTACCTCTGTGTCTGAGGTAAGCTGATAGCTTTAATCGATGCTCTTCATGTCTTCCAGGTTCAACGAGGACATCCAGACGGCTCTGTGTGGTGTTTTGAGAGCAGCCCCCGTTGAAGCTCTTCTCCAGGTAATCCCCTGGAATGACAGCGCGTGTGTCATAAATCAGAAGCCCGCTTCTGGGTTCACCCAATCAAAGCATCTGTGAATGCTTGCTCCTAAGTGAATATGCAAATCTGAAGTAGCCTCATTTGGTATTTTTCTTGTTCGCGGTCAGGATTCTAACCTTCCTTGCTGCTCACATATATGGGGGGAAAAAGGCATGCCAACAGCTGCTCCCTCGCTCCTCCCAGGCTAAGTTAGTTATCCAGGGCCTCATTATGCTCTCAGTTTATCACTTATCATAATTCTATTCCTTGATTTCATCTCTAGGCCAGGAGTTTCTTGCTGATAAAGATGGTGCCTTAATCATTTTGTAACCCCCAGGGCCTGACATGTAGGTGCTTAAAGAAAGTTGTTTAAATGATTGAATGAACTGATAACAGAAAACTTGAAAAAAAAATTATATTGATATCCATACACATCATAAAGTCCACCATCTATGACTCCGTCAAGTTTTGATTTTATATGTTTACATTTTTCATTGGTGTGATTTTACTTTCCAGCTAATCAACCATCCTGACTTGGCTATTCTGTTAAATGCACACATGAGCATGTGCCCTTTTCCTTTGTTGTATGTATTACACCTTTGCACAGGAGAAAGAATGTTCATATTGGAGGGGAGACTTAACGTGTTCTAATGAGGCTGTCTCAGAGACGGTGGTTCTCACCCTGAGAGTTCTTCCTGTCACCCAGTGTGTTTCAGCCGAAGTGTTAGCCAGTTGGTGAATGAGATTTTGGAAAAGTTCCAAGCTGTAGTTCATTATGTGCTTTTTCGAAGCTCAACTGTCTTTGCTGTCTTTATGGATGCCTTTTCTCTCTTTAGTACGTGGTTTGTTTTGCTTTTTTGAACATCTAACCTTATTTACAGTTTTCTTTCATAAAATAGAAGTGTAATATAATATCAAGGCACATTGCACTAGATTTGTTCAAAGATTTTAAAAAGGCAATGAGATAACATATGTAATAGCGCTCTGAAAACTATAAAGAATCCTGCAAGTAAAAGGAATTTATCATTGTTTATTGTCGTTCATTTTACTTTTTAAAAAACATATGGGAATGTCTGACTTTTGAACCTGTGACATGAGACAATTTTGTATTTTTTTTGTGGAGTTTTTGGTCTTTTTTGTTTTTTTTATAAGATGGCTTGTTTATGTGTATGTATATATGTGTGCTTTCTAGAGATTTCCAGGGTTTTTTTTTCTTTCTTTTCATTTATTTCACTTTGGTTTTGCTTGTTCATGCCTACAGAGAATAAACTTTATGATAAAGCTGATACTTCAACTCTAAAAATGACAAGTCTGTGGGATTTGGGGAGGAGGGGTTAGGAAAAAGAACAAGCTGAGGAAAAATTAAATAGTTCCCAAAGAGAGCTTTACTTACTGCAATATAGTCCCAAAGGAAATTGCTATAATGTAAAAGACTTGGAATAAGAACTCTTGATATTAGGTACATGTAAGCTATGGTCAGAGGAGCTAAGAAATTTATGAGTTGCAGATAATCTCAGTTGCTGTGTTTGAAGACATTTCATTGGTGAATTCTGAAATGGAGTCCTCTGTTGGATAGATACTTTGGCAGCCTCAGTATTATTGATCCATTGAAGACAAAGAGGAAAATATTCTGATCGTTATGTTAAGAGTTTGCTTCCTGGGGAAGGTAGGCAGTCTCATGCTTCCTAACTTTTCATTGCAATTGCAAAGCCCGCCTAGGAAGACAGAGGTTTGAATTATTAAAGAAACTGAGTTTTCTAGCCATGAAGCAGAATTTTCAATATTCTGCAAATTTTACAACATCTTGTTTGAAAATAAACATTTTCCCATCACGTTTAGAGACAGAATGAAAGATAATTCACTCAAGTGAGAAAAGTTAGCCATGACGCTAAAATTCAATTGAATATATTTAAGATGTAACTTGGATTTTAGACACTTGTCTTAAGAATTGGTGATTTATAATTTGAACAGCTGGCCTACTGTTTGACATTATGTCAATTCCAAAATAATCTGTGGGGAAAATTAATGTTGTTATTAATACTTTAAATCTTTTTGTCTAGATAAGCTGGTATAATAATAATTAAGTTTTCAACTCATACGTGAATTTTTTTCCTTAAAACATCCTATTTTTGTGTTATGGCACGAATTAACTCTTTGTTAAACAAAAGAATAAAGCATGGTATATAGCATGGGGGAATAAGCATTTCACTTCTTTCCTGGATGACAGTCTAGCTAGTGGCTAAGGGTGAGTGTTTTAGAGCAATACAGGCTTGAGATGAAATCTGTGTTGACCATTTTTCTAACAGTAAAATACTGCCCAGCCGTTTAACATATTCAGGTTATAGTTTCTCAACCTGTAAAGTGAGAAGTATGCTAGAAACCATCTTTTGACCTTGTCATCATGATTAAATCAGGAAATAGATGGTAAACGGAGTAGTGTCTGGAACACAATAGATACTTTAAATATGTTGGATGTTCATTTATTCCAGTAACTCTATGAAAGATACAGTGAAAAAAGGTAGAAATTTGTTTGACTCAAATGCTATGAGCTTCTGCTGAGCTCGTAAGATATATCCAAAGTAGAACCTTTTATTTGTGTGATGACACGTCTGTAAATATATTTTGATCCCAATGTTCTTTGGATTTGTAGTGAGGCCTGGCAGTACATAAGTTCCAAGAGAAGTAAAAGTGTGACGAGGTCTTCTTTCTGCTTTGACTGAAGTGCTCGTTAGTGCCTGCTAATGAGAAAAGCTTAGGTCAGAAGCCAAAAGAGTACTACTCTCTTGGTAAGAAATGGGAGAGGTCAAAAAGCCAAGGTCAAAAATCAGGGATCCAGGTGAAATCGTGACTGTGGATAACCTAGTGTCAAGAACCAGGTAGCCACAAGCAGAAGGTACACTCTCTGACGGGGGAAAGAAATGAGCACAAATTGTCACAGTTGGAATGAATTAAAACTGTGTTCCTTGACATCAATCAGAATATCATTAGAAGCATTTCCTTTGTAGTTCCAGTAAAAAGTTAATCTGAAGCATGCACTTTTTTTTGATGCCAGATAATAGACAAATATGGCTTTCAAAGCAATATGCCTATATATAAATATGAAAATATTTGCCTGATGGAATGTGAAGATAGGTATTCTACTTGTGATGCCTTGTATGAACAAATGCCTCAGTTCATGTTTGGGTTTGATTTGCTCATTTGTTCATTCACTCATTTATTCATACATTTTTACATATTTTGTTTCTGTTAGATAACTTGATCATGCCATAATATTTTTCTGCCAAATGTTTCATTTTCACCACAGTATGCTGACGTGTTTGTTCTGCTTTCTTTCATTTATCCCTTGCAGCCAAAACAGAGACACTCTCTCTGTTTACAGAGCAATGTGATCACTGGTGATCAGGGTATATTTTCCTGCTACCATGCTTGCCCCTCTGCAGTGCAGTTCTTCTCCATCAAACATTTGGAGTGATCCTTGTGAAATATGTCATTCCCCTGCCTAAAACTCTTTATTCACTTCCTCTTGGTCTCAGAAGAAAATCTAACCTCTTCACCTGGACCTAAACAGCCCAGCATAACTTGCTTAACCCTCCAGCCCCCTGACACACCTCTCTCCTGCTTGCTCACCACTCTCCAGCCAAAGTGAGCTGCTGCTTTTCCTGGAATATCCCAGTCCTTCTTCACCCTGAGATTTCTATGCCTCAACAGAGGGCACTTGTCCTTATCCTTCAGGTCTCAGTTCAGATATTACTTAATTAGAGAGGGCTTTTTTGACCAACATATGTTGTTCTGTCATCAATCCATTTATTATCATTAGAGCATTTACGCAATCTACCATTTTTGTTTATTTTTTTATTTTATTTTTTTTTAATTTAATTTTTTTTTTTTTTTGCGGTACGCGGGCCTCTCACTGTTGTGGCCTCTCCCGTTGCGGAGCACAGGCTCCGGACGCGCAGGCCTAGCGGCCATGGCTCACGGGCTTAGTTGCTCCGCGGCATGTGGGATCTTCCCGGACCAGGGCACGAACCCGTGTCTCCTGCATCGGCAGGCGGATTCTCAACCACTGCGCCACCAGGGAAGCCCCATTTTTGTTTATTGATTTAATTACATTACTGTGATCTCTTTTGACCCCATTTATATATATATCCTTCATAAGATTAAAGACTTTTTCTGTCTTGATTGTGATTCTATCCCCTGGAAGCAGAAAAAAAAAAAAAAAAAGTTTAGCAGTTGGTAGCTGCTCAATAATATTTTTTAACAAATAAATTAATACATCATAGCTTTATGATCTTGTCACTGTCATAGTTCATGATCTTCCTTTGTGCTTTGAGTTACTCAATGTTTATTGAGGAGTTAGCATATGAAAGGCACTTAGACCTTGGGGAAGTACAGATTAGTAAAGACTTGTTTCCTTCCTTCTGTAATAGGGCTAACAAATAGGGTGTTGCTTGCTTTGGTGAGTTCCTGGATTGCTATGTGTAGAAAGATTCTGGGGCTATGTCTCAACACAGTAAAGGATGCCAGCAGCACAGTATAGAGAAGAGGAAATACTCATGTCATAGATTGGCCATTCCTGATTAACTAACAGAATCAGCACCTTTTCAAAACACCTTTGTTATGGAAAAAAAGTGACTTTTTGTAAGTTCCTCTTATGTGCCATGTTACCTTTAGCCGTAGAACTTTTTTGCACAGGCAGAAATCACCCCACTCCTGTCCACCTCCTGCTCCTCTTTATGGGTCCTTTACCTAGTAGTCATGTTAAATATCTCAGCAAAGAGCTCTCCTTCAGGGATTCGTCCTCTGACTACCTCTCTGCCTTCCACTGACTAGGCTAATTCTTCTGCTCTACATTTTTCTGGCCCCCTGGACTTCTGTGTATAGCACTTAGCATTGTCATCGTACGTGGATCAGTGCCCTTAGTGGATTAATGTCTGTCTCTCACACTGGGCTGTGAACTCCATGAGGACCAGACTTTGTTTTGCTCACTATTTCCAGTACCAGCCACCTGAGATTACACTGTTTCCTTTGGAAACTCCCTGTTAATACAATATTATTGCTGATTCCAAAACACTGTATCTAATATGACATATTTTCTTTTTAACATCGCCCTTAATGATTTTGATACATTCTCACTGCTAGGGTTTTGTGCTTGTATCTAGAGATGATAATTTCATCAAGTATACAATTTTTAAATATATGACAATAAATGATTAGGAAACAGAGAACTACAACCATAGGTATTTGTACCACACAGAAACGGGTAGAACTTTCTCAGCCTAACGAAATCTCACCTCTTCAGCTTAGCATCATCCAAATGCTTTTGCCTACATTATTCATCACCATTTCCAAATTTCTTTCATGTGTTACATCATGGAGATTAGCAATTAGAACATTCCTTATCCAGATAGAGAAAACAGTGCCAAGAAACATTTTTCCTCCCCTCAGGCTGCCTTGTGTCCTCTCTCCCCAAAACCTTTTAGAAAAAAAAAAAAAAAAAAAAAATTGAGTGACTTGCTTCACTTATTAGCTGATTTTGCTAACATTTTTAAAAAACAATTGGGCTTCCCTGGTGGCGCAGTGGTTGAGAGTCTGCCTGCCAATGCAGGGGACATGGGTTTGAGCCCTGGTCTGGGAAGATCCCACATACCACGGAGCAACTGGGCCCATGAGCCACAACTACTGAGGCTGCACGTCTGGAGCCTGTGCTCTGCAACAAGAGAGGCCGCGATAGTGAGAGGCCCGTGCACCGCGATGAAGAGTGGCCCCCGCTTACCGCAACTAGAGAAAGCCCTCACACAGAAACGAACACCCAACACAGCCATAAATAAATAAATTTAAAAAAAAATAAAATAAAATAAAAACAAGCTCCAAAAGCCCCTTACCTCTTGCTTTTTAAAAGGTAAATATGTGAAATGAACTAGATACTTACACTTTCAGAGCCAGCCACTTCTGTTTATAACCTTGAGGTTGCCTTTGATCCTAAATCAGCTTTTAATTACCATTGTAGTTACACTGGTGAAAAAAATAATTCTGTTATTTCCAGAACACAGCAAGGATATGACCAGTACTATCTCATGAGTACAGTTATTTTAAGGCTTTTATTACTAATTATAGTTGGTTTATTATAATTCATTGTTCACTGGCCTCCTAGGCTATTAAGGTTCTATTCAGCTGCTATTCCTCTGAGATTCCATGACTCCAGGAGTAGCAGGGTTCCTATTTGCAAGAGGGTGTAATTGGCCTCAAGGGAGATACTTAACTTGGTGTCCTATGGAATGTGTTACAAGAGGATGCATTATTCCCAACTCTAAGAAGAGGTTAAGAATGTAAAGAGAATGGTACATGAACCCTTTAACCATTACAAACAGACAGAAGCAACAGTGAAACCATTCAATTATCTATCTACTTATTCAGCTAGCTAGCTATCTACAGCCAATAGTCACTTTGTACTAGATTTCACTTTATAAATTTTTCCTAACTGCTCAATTCTCAGCCCACCCTCATTTCCTCTTTTGCAAACACAAAAAGTAGTAGGTACTTTAATATTCCTATGCAATTCATTTATTCAACAAACATGATTGAGCTCCTACTATGTGCCTGGGACAACTTTTGCAACTCATGCAAACTTTATTAGCAAGCAGACAAAGATAGTCATTCATCCTTTTCTGTAAGCTTGAGGAATTCCCACTCTATTAGGTATTTTGACAAGCGGTTGCATGAAGAATTTGCAACAGCGCTCTGATGGCATGATCACCTAGTGTTCTAATTGAATCAAGTTAACAATCCTTCCATGGGTTTGAAATGGGGGAAGGGCAGGAGAGAGTATAGGGTTGTGGACTAAAGATATTTCTCTAATTGTGTTGGGCTGTGAGGGTGGCCGTATTCTTTCTGTTTCACCCTGTTTATGCAAGGGCAGACGCTTTAGGCACCCCCAGAGTTAAACTTTACTCTTTTCATAAGTAAAAAACTTATTTTCAAACACTTTATCCTAGTTAAAAAATCATCTAGTGAAGATTTATGCAGGGATATTTACAATACTTGTCTTAGCCATCCGTGGATCCCTGATTGAAGTCTTCAGATGGTAGCTAGTCTTCAGTGGACTATGCATTTCTGATTAAAGTACATAAAATGTAAACTAATGTTTCCAAGAGAGTGAATTCAGTACACAGGCCATTATATCCCACTGTCTATACTGAAATATTTTTAAGTAAATTACAGGCAACATTAAAGAGAGGTTGGCATCTCACTCCCCGCCTGGATACTTGCTGAGATACAGAATTAGTAGTCTTGCTACAGGACTGCAGTGGGAACAGAGCCAAGCAGAGCGAGAGAAATCTTGGAAGAGCACAGCACACCTGGAAACCAAATCCCAGCAGAGGCCACCGCACGCAGTCAGATCAGACCAAGCCAGAACAAGACGTGAAGCATCCCTGCCAGAATTGACTGGCTTATTCCGTTAAAATCGGCCCTTATGCCTCTCTCCTCCCTTTTAGACTAACCCTGGACAGCTAGAACTAGAAGAGGATAGGAGGAGATGAAAAAAACAAACACAAACAATCAACAGCAAACACAACTTGCTTTCTTCACCCAACCTGTCCCCACTCTAGGACCCTAATAAGTTTGAGATTTACTTAGTGACCCAGAGAAGATCATTGTTCCAATGGATGAATCCTAGGATTTAAACTGGTCTGGAATCAGGTGTTTCCTTATAAGCTGTTTGTTTATTTTATTGTGGTAATACATGCATAACATGAAATTTACCATTTTAACCAAGTGCTGGTAACTAAGCATGGAATTCAGTGTCAGTACGTTTCTATCACTGTGCAACCATCACTGTCATCCGTCTCCCTGACTTTTTAATCTTCCCAAACTGAAACTTTGTACTCATTAAATACTAACCACCCATTACCCTCATCCCCAGTCCCTGGTAGCCACCATTCTACTTTCTGCCCCTATGAATTTGACTACTTTAGGTATTTCATATAAGTGGAATCACACAATATTTCTCCCTTTATGACTGGCATATTTCACTTAGCATAGTGTCTTCAGGGTTCAACCATGTTGTTCTTTTATGTGTCAGAATTTCCTTCCTTTTGAATAATATTCCTCTGTGTGTGTGTGTGCACATTTTGTTTATCCCCTCATCTATCAATGGATACTTTGTTTCCACGTTTTGGCTATTGTGAATAATGTTACTGTAAACAGAGATGTTCAGATATCTAATTTCTCCACCTTCTCACCAACACTCGGTTTCTGTTTTTTTTTTTGGTAGTGGCCATTCCAGTGAGTCTCATTATGATTTTGATTTTCATTCCCCTAATAATTAGTGATGTTGATCATCTTTTCGTGTGTTTCGTAGCCATTTGTGTATCTTCTTTGGAGACACGTCTATAGAAGTACTTTGCCCATTTTTAAAAATATTGTTTTTGTTGTTGTTGAGTTCTAAGAGTTCTATATATATCCTGGATATTAATCCTTTATCCGATATATGATTTACAAATATTTTCTCCCATTTTGTGGGTTGCCTTTTCACTTTGTTGATGGTATCCTTTATATACAAAGCCTTTGGAGTACAATTTGTCTAATTTTTTCTTTTGCTGCCTATGCTTGTGCTGTTTAATCTAAGAAATCTTTACCAAATCCAATCTCATGAAGTTTTCCCCATATGTCTTCTTCTAAGAGATGTAAAATTTTGCTCCTACATTTATGTCTTTGATCCATTTTGACTTAATAATTATATATACTGTAAGGAAAGGGTCTATTTTCATTCTTTCATATGTGCATACCTAGTTTCCCAACATTATTTATAAAACAAAAGACTGTCCTTTTCCTACTGAATGATATTGACAGCCTTGTTAAAAATCATATGACCATTTATGTGAGGGTTTATTTCTGGGTTCTGTATTCTTTTCCATTGGTCTATATATCTGTCTTTATGCCAGAATCACTGTTTTGCTATTTGCCTGTTTTGTTTTGGTTTTTTATACAGCAGGTCCTTATTAGTCATCCATTTTATACACATCAGTGTATACATCTCAATCCCAATCTCCAGTTCATCCCACCCCCACCCCCTGCCGCTATCCCCCCTTGGTGTCCATACGTTTGTTCTCTACATCTGTGTCTCTATTTGTGGCCTGCAAACCAGTTCATCTGTACCATTTTTCTAGGTTCCACATATCTACGTTAATATACGATATTTATTTTTCTCTTTCTGACTTACTTTGTATGACAGTCTATAGATCCATCCACGTGTCAACAAATGACCAATTTCATTCCTTTTTATGGCTGAGTAATATTCCATTGTATTGATGTACCACTTCTTCTTTATCCATTTGTCTGTCGATGGGCATTTAGGTTGCTTCCATGACCTGGCTATTGTAAATTGTGCTGCAATGAACATTGGGGTACATGTGTCTTTTTGAATTATGGTTTTCTTTGGGTATATGCCCAGTAGTGGGATTGCTGGATCATATGGTAATTCTACTTTTAGTTTTTTAAGGAACCTCCATACTGTTCTCCATAGGGGCTGTATCAGCTTACATTCCCACCAACAGTGCAAGAGGGTTCCCTTTTCTCCACACTCTCTCCAGCATTTGTTGTTTGTAGATTTTCTCATGAAGCCCATTCTAACTGTTGTGTGGTGATACCTCATTGTAGTTTTGATTTACATTTCTCTAATAATTAGTGATGTGGAGCAGCTTTTCATGTGCTTCTTGGCCATCTGTATGTCTTCTTTGGAGAAATGTTTATTTAGGTCTTCTGCCCATTTTTTGATTGGGTTTGTTTCTTTAATATTGAGCTGCATGAGCTGTTTATATATTTTGGAGATTAATCCTTTGTCTGTTGATTCGTTTGCAAATATTTTCCCCCATTCTGAGGCTTGTCTTTTCATTTTGCTTATGGTATCCTTTGCTGTGCAAAAGTTTTTAAGTTTCATTAGGTCCCCTTTGTTTATTTTTGTTTTTATTTCCATTACTCTAGGAGGTGGATCAAAAAAGATCTTGCTGTGATTTATGTCAAAGAGTGTTCTTCCTATGTTTTCCTCTAAGAGTTTTATAGTGTACGGTCTTACATTTAGGGCTCCAATCCATTTTGAGTTTATTTTTGTGTATGGTGTTAGGGAGTGTTCTAATTTCATTCTTTTACATGTAGCTGTCCAGTTTTCCCAGCACAACTTATTGAAGAGACTGTCTTTTCTACATTGTATATCCTTGCCTCCTTTGTCATAGATTAGTTGACCATAGGTGTGTGGGTTTACCTCTGGGCTTTCTATCTTGTTCCATTGATCTGTGTTTCTGTTTTTGTGCCAGTACCATATTGTCTTGATTACTGTAGCTTTATAGTATAGTCTGAAGTCAGAGAGTCTGATTCCTCCAGCTGCGTTTTTTTCCCTAAGGACTGCTTTGGCTGTATGGGGTCTTTTGTGTCTCCATACAAATTTTAAGATTTTTTGTTTTAGTTCTGTAAAAAATGACATTGGTACTTTGATAGGGTTTGCATTGAATCTGTAGATTGCTTTGGGTAGTACAGTCATTTTCACATTATTGATTCTTCCAATCCAAGAACATGGTATATCTCTCCATCTGTTGGTATCATCTTTAATTTCTTTCATCAGTGTCTTATAGTTTTCTGCCTACAGGTCTTTTGTCTCCCTCAGTAGGTTTATTCCTAGGTATTTTATTCTTTTTGTTTCAATGGTAAATGGAAGTGTTTCCTTAATTTCTCTTTCAGATTTTTCATCATTTGTGTATAGGAATGCAAGAGATTTCTGTGCATTAATTTTGTATCTGGCAACTTTACCAAATTCATTGATTAGCTCTAGTAGTTTTCTGGTGGTATCTTTAGGATTCTCTATGTATAGTATCATGTCATCTGCAAACAGTGACAGTTTTACTTCCTCTTTTCCAATTTGTATTCCTTTTATTTCGTTTTCCTCTCTGATTGCCGAGGTTAGGACTTCCATAACTGTGTTGAATAATAGCAGTGAGAGTGGATGTCCTTGTCTTGTTCCTGATCTCATAGGAAATGCTTTCATTTTTTCACCATTGAGAATGATGTTTGCTGTGGGTTTGTTGTATATGGCCTTTATTAGGATGATAGGGTCCTTCTATGCCCATTTTCTGGAGAGTTTCTAACATAAATGGGTGTTGAATTTTGTCAAAAGCTTTTTCTGCATCTATTGAATGATCATATGGTTTTTATTCTTCAATTTGTTAATATGGTGTATCACATTGATTTACCTGCATATATTGAAGAATCCTTGCATCCCTGGGATAAATCCTACTTGATCATGGTGTATGATCCTTTTACTGTGTTGGTGGATTCTGTTTGCTAGTATTTTGTTGAGGATGTTTGCATCTATATTCATCAGTGATATTGGTCTGTAATTTTCTTTTGTATTATCTTTGTCTGCTTTTGGTATCAGGGTGATGGTGGCTTCATAGAATGAATTTGGGAGTGTTCCTTCCTCTGTAGTTTTTTGGAAGAGTTTGAGAAGGATGGGTGTTCGTTCTTCACTAAATGTTTGATAGAACTCACCTGTGAAGCCATCTGATGCTGGACTTTTGTTTGTTGGAAGATTTTTAATCACAGTTTCAATTTCATTACTTGTGATTGGTCTGTTCATATTTTCTATTTCTTCCTGGTTCAGTCTTGGAAGGTTATGCCTTTCTAAGAATTTGTCCATTTCTTCCAGGTTGTCCATTTTATTGGCATAGTGTTGCTTGTAGTAGTCTCTTAGGATGCTTTGTATTTTTGTGGTGTCTGTTGTAACTTCTCCTTTTTCATTTCTAATTTTATTGATTTGAGTCCTCTCACTATTTTTCTCGATGAGTATGGCTAATGGTTTATCCGTTTTGTTTTGTTTTGTTTTGTTTTGTTTTTGTGATATGCGGGCCTCTCACTGCTGTGGCCTCTCCCGTTGCGGAGCGTAGGCTCCGGACGCGCAGGCCCAGTGGCCATGGCTCACGGGCCCAGACACTACGCGGCATGTGGGATCCTCCCAGAATGGGGCATGAACCCGCATCCCCTGCATTGGCAGGCAGACTCCTAACCACTGCGCCACCAGGGAAGCCCTGTCCATTTTGTTTATCTTCTCCAAGAACCAGCTTTTAGTTTTATTGATCTTTGCTATTGTGTTCTTTGTTTCTATTTCATTTACTTTTGCTCTGATCTTTATGTTTTCTTTTCTTCTGCTAACTTTGGGTTTTGTTTGTTCTTCTTTCTCTAGTTCCTTTAGGTGTAAGGTTAGAGTATTTATTTGAGATTTTTCTTGCTTCTTGAGGTAGGCTTATATAGCTATAAACTTCCCTCTTAGAACTGCTTTTGCTGCATCCCATAGGTTTTGGATTGTCGTGTTTTCATTGTCATTTGTCTCTAGGTATTTTTTTATTTCCTCTTTGTTTTCTTCAGTGATCTGTTGGTTATTTAGTAACGTAGTGTTTAGCCTCCACGTGTTTGTGTTTTTTTCATTTTTCCCCTTGTAATTCATTTCTAATCTCATAGCGTTGTGGTCCGAAAAGATGCTTGATATGATTTCAATTTTCTTAAACTTACTGAGGCTTGATTTGTGACCCAAGATGTGATCTATCCTGGAGAATGTTCCGTGCGCACTTGAGAAGAAAGTGTAGTCTTCTGGTTTTGGATGGAATGTCCTATAAATATCAACTAAATCTATCTGGTCTGTTGTGTCATTTAAATCTTCTGTTTCCTTATTTATTTTCATTTTGGATGATCTGTCCATTGGTGGAAGTGGGGTGTTGAAGTCCCCTACTATGATTGTGTTACTATCAATTTCTTCTTTTACAGCTGTTAGCAGTTGCCTTATGTATTGAGGTGCTTCTATGTTGGGTGCATATATATTTATAATTGTTATATCTTCTTGGATTGATCTCTTGATCATTATGAAGTGTCCTTCCTTGTCTGTTGTAACATTCTTTATTTTAAAGTCTATTTTATCTGATATGAGTATTGCTACTCCAGCTTTCTTTTGATTTCCATTTGCATGGAATATCTTTATCCATCCCCTCACTTTCAGTCTGTATGTGAACCTAGGTCTGAAGTGGGTCTCTTGTAGACAGCATATATATGGGTCTTGTTTTTGTATCCATTCAGCAAGCCTGTGTCTTTTGGTTGGAGCATTTAATCCATTCATTTTTAAGGTAATTATTGATATGTATGTTCCCGTGACCATTTTCTTATTTGTTTTTTGTTTGTTTGTTTGTTTGTTTTTTGATTTTTGTTTTTTTTGCGGTACACGGGCCTCTCACTTCTGTGGCCTCTCCTGTTGCAGAGCACAGGCTCTGGACGTGCAGGCCCAGCAGCCATGGCTCACGGGCCTAGCCACTCCGTGGCATGTGGGATCTTCCCAGACTGGGGCACGAACCTGTGTCCCCTGCATCAGCAGGCGGACTCTCAACCACTGCCCCACCAGGGAAGCCCTTGGGTTTGTTTTTGAAGGTCCTTTTCATCTCTTGTGTTTCCCACTTACAGAAGTTCCTTTAGCATTTGTTGTAGAGCTGGTTTGGTGGTGCTGAATTCTCTTAGCTTTTGCTTGTCTGTAAAGCTTTTGATTTCTCCATTGAATCTGAATGACATCCTTGCCAGGTACAGTTATCTTGGTTGAAGTTTCTTCCCTTTCAGCACTTTAAGCGTATCATGTGACTCCCTTCTGGCTTGTAGAGTTTCTGCTGAGAAATCAGCTGTTAACCTTATGGGAGTTCCCTTGTATGTTATTTGTCATTTTTCCCTTGCTGCTTTCAATAATTTTTCTTTGTCTTTACTTTTTGCCAATTTGATTACTATGTGTCTCGGCGTGTTTCTCCTTGGGTTTATCCTGTATGGGACTTGTTGCGCTTCCTGGACTTGGGTGGCAATTTCCTTTCCCATGTTAGGGAAGTTTTCGACTATAATCTCTTCAGATATTTTCTCAGGTCCTTTCTCTCTCTCTTCTCCTTCTGGGACCTCTATAATGCGAATGTTGTTGTGTTTAATGTTGTCCCAGAGGTCTCTTAGGCTGTCCTCATTTCTTTTCGTTCTTTTTTCTTTACTCTGTTCCACAGCAGTGAATTTCACCATTCTGTTTTCCAGGTCACTTTTCCGTTCTTCTGCCTCAGTTATTCTGCTATTGATTCCTTCTAGTGTAGTTTTCATTTCAGTTATTGTATTGTTCATCTCTGTTTGTTTGTTCTTTAATTCTTCTAGGTCTTGTTTAACATTTCTTGCACCTTCTTGTTCTTTGCCTCCATTCTTTTTCTGAGGTCCTGGATCTTCTTCACTATCATTATTCTGAATTCTTTTTCTGGAGGGTTGCCTATCTCCACTTCATTTAGTGGTTTTTCTGGGGTTTTATCTTGTTCCTTCATCTGGTACATAGCCCTCTGCCTTTTCATGTTGTTTTATCTTTCTGTGAATGTGAGTTTTGTTCCACCAGCTGCAGGATTGTAGTTCTTCTTGCTTCTGCTGTCTGCTCTCTTTTGGATGAGGCTGTCTAAGATGCTTGTGCAGGTTTCCTGATGAGAGGGACTGGTGGTGGGTAGAGCTTAGTGTTGCTCTGGTGGGCAGAGCTCAGTAAAACTTTAATCCATTTGAATGCTGATGGGTTGGGCTGGGTTCCCTCCCTGTTGGTTGTTTCGCCTGAGGCAACCCAACACTGGAGCCTACCTGGGCTCTTTGGTGGGGCTAATGGCAGACTCTTGGAGTGCTCATGCCAAGGAGTACTTCCTAGAACTTCTGCTGCCAGTGTCCTTGTCCCCTCGGTGAGCCACAGCCACCTCCCGCCTCTGCAGGAGACCCTCCAACACTAGTAGGTAGGTCTGGTTCAGTCTCCCCTGGGTTCACTGCTCCTTTCTCTGGGTCGCGATTCGCACACTACTTTGTGTGTACCCTCCAAGAGTGGAGTCTCTGTTTCCCCCAGTCCTGTCGAAGTCCTGCAGTCAAATCCTGCTAGCCTTCAAAGTCTGATTCTCTAGGAATTCCTCCTCCCTTTGCCAGACCCCCAGGTTGGGAAGCCTGACATGGGGCTCATAACCTTCACTCCAGTGGGTGGACTTCTGTGGAATAAGTGTTCTCCAGTCTGTGAGTCGCCCACACAGCAGTTATGGGATTTGATTTTGCTGTGATTGTGCCCCTCCTACCATCTGATTGTGGCTTCTCCTTTGTCTTTGGATGTGGGGTATCTTTTTTGGTGAGTTCCAGTGTTTTGCTGTCGATGATTGTCCAGCAGCTAGTTGTGATTCTGGTGTTCTCACAAGAGGGAGTGAGAGCACATCCTTCTACTCTGTCATCTTGGTTCCAGTGTGTTTGTTTTTTAATATATGACTGAATAGAAGTTATAGAATTTGCCCAAGATGCCTGGTAAGTAATGGGATCATGGAAGGAAGACATTGGGCTTCCCTGGTGGCGCAGTGGTTGAGAGTCCACCTGCCGACGCAGGGCACATGGATCCTTGCCCCAGTCCGGGAAGATCCCACATGCCACGGAGCAGCTGGGTCCATGAGCCATGGCTGCTGAGCCTGCGCATCCGGAGTCTGTGCTCCGCAACGGGAGAGGCCAAAACAGTGAGAGGCCCGTGTACCGCAAAAAAAAAAAAAAAAGGAAGACATTGAGCAGTATGATTAGAGGCAGTGATTTGAAAAAATTTGAAGTTATTTTTAAAAAGTAAAACTTAATTTTAATACCCGAACAAGTTGGAACCCTTTGTATTGATCAGCTTTTCTACATTGAAACTGCAAAGCAAACAAACATAAACCTCAGTGGCATATGATGTTAAGCACATAATTGACATGTAACTCTGCAGGTTGGACACTGGCTTTTTCTAGGTTGGGTGATGCTGCTCAGCTGTGGTCACTCTGCTCCACGTGTCTCTTTTTTCTTCTCTTAAGACCAGAACACTAAAGTGATCTTCTCATGGAGAAGACAGAACCCTAAGAGGGCAAATAGAACAAAGGAACCTCTTAGGCCTCAGGCTTGTAACTGTCACACTGCCGGTTTTATCTCATTTTGTTGTCTAAAGCAAATCCTATAGCTGGATCCATTGCTAGGAATAGATAATTATGGTCCATCCCTTTCTCTAGAAGAGTGAAAGTTTACATAGAAAAGGGGGAAAACTTAAGTCACCTAGACCAAGGTCCTTGATAGGTTTTAAAATAAAAAATTAACTTCTTTTACTATTTTATCTATGATTTCCTTTAGGGGAGAATGGAAACTAAAGTTTAATTTAAAGGAGGGAGGGGAAGTGGTAGAGGAAAAAAAAAAAAAAAAAAAAAAGAAGTCTCTACCTCCTGTGGTATGTTTGAATTCATCTTCATTAAATGTACAAGGGTTGCTACTTCAGTGCGCACATGTCTGGTTTCCTTACAAATTGAGAACTACTTGAGGCCAGATGCCTTATTATCATAAAAATACTATTACTAGTAAATAATGTTTATAAAGCACTTACCATGTGCCAGACTCTGTGCTATATGCAGTCCAAATAGTATTCTATTTCATCGTTAAAACAACAGTCTTAAGTAAATGATAGAATCCTCATTTCACAGATAGAAAATTAAGGCACAGAGAAATTTCATTACTGGGCAAATTATACAACTTCTTTATCTGGGAGCTATTGCTGAGTAGTAAATCCATAAGTGTACATTAGGGCAGAACTACCATAATGCAGGGGAATGGGACACTATTTTTAATAACTGTCCCAAGGTAAGTTTTCCAAAGGGAGAAAAATTATATTTGTCAGAAATGCTATAAAGCAAAAAAAGTACATCAAAGCAATGATAAACAAAGTGAAATAGTCAATTATATTTGATGCTGAACATTGTAAATAATTCACAACTGCCCATTGGTATAAAAGTAATCCATTGGTATACAAGTAAAGGCAAGCTATAGACTCTCTTGGAAAGAGACCTACTGCTGCTATATATGTGTGTGTGTATATATCTATCTATATATATTTTTTTCTTCTGCTTCTCAGGTTTTCTTTCACATATATTTTGGATTGTTCTGTTTGTTCTTTTCACCTAAGCTTTGCATGCTTAGTAAATATTGACTGAATGAATAATTGTCATATATAATTTAAATGACTAAGACATGCTCTTATATTAAGATATATATAAAACATCTTTTATGAGCTGAAGTCCTTACATTTTCTTTCATTAAAACAAAGTTACAGTAGCTTCACATTGAGTTATAATTAAATCTTTGGGTCCAGACATATCCTGTTTTGCTTGATCCATTAACTTATGCTTAAAGACTTTAAAAAAAAAAAAAGGTTCTGTGACCATTTTTATACATCCTACACTTACTGGGATTCAGAATAAGATATAAGAATTTTAACATTTATTATGAAAATTATTTGGTGGAATAGAATAAGATGGTCTGAATGATTAATTTTGTATGGCCAGAACACTGTGCGAATTTAAATGATATTAAATTAATGCTTTCATTTTTTCATAGTCAATATTTGCATTTCTTAATAGTGAAAATCTGCTTTAAAAAATCAAATGAATCATGATCCTGAAGCCATGAGCAACAGGGAATTATTTTAAAAGAATTTCAGGCTTAGCTACACATCTCTTGATCGAGGTCAAAATTCTAACATTGAGATGTTAGAGGTCTAATTCAGCTGTCCATGCTTTCTAACATGGTTGAATGTTAGCAATCATTATATTCGGAACCAGTAAGCATCTAGAGCTATTCTTTTTTTAGAATCGCCTTTGGTCTGCAGAGGGGAAACAGCCTCAGTTAAGCTTTTAGTAGTGCTATTTTTATGATGTGAATTATTTAGATAGTGATTCTTTCAATCTGGTATTCTTCCACCTCTAAAAAAATAGTTCCTCTTTTAAAAAATTCAATAGGATAGAAGTAGAAACCCCTTTAAACATTATTTTAAAGTCTGAATAAAAGCATATTGGTATCATCAAATATTATCATTTTGGGAGGTGATCATATTCAGAATTCTTCATGACACCCTATTTTCTGTTGCAAAGGAGTGGAGTACCACCAGAAAACAGTACCCTGAGCTAAATACAAAACAACTAGTTCATATTTTTCTGTCTATTGGAAATAAAATTAATGTATTGAAGAAGAAAATTGATTTTTTTCTTTTAATAATTTTTCTCTGGAGCATAGGTAAAGCTAATTTCTCCCCACATCAAAGATTTTTAAGATTCCTCCTTATAGAATAAAATGCAAAACCTTTGAAAATTGACAGTAGCATTGTTTGAAAGGCACAGTATGGTCCTTCTCACTTTCCCTAATTTAGGAAAGAAAACAAGAAAGCTTGTTAGAATTGTGTCTAAAACAAGGATAAATAGGCTCTAAAAGAGACCTAAGAAACAGACCCCATAAACAGTTACAGCATAAACTATGTGATATTTATTTTGACCTTGTTTCTGTGGTTATTCTGTTCCCAGCATTTGCAGTGTTATAAATAGGAGAGTAAAGGAGAAAGGTGTTACTCTTTTAAGAGTAGTGGAACCATTCCGACTGGGCTGCAGAGCAGCATGATTTATAAAGTGGAGTGTTAGTGCTTGATTTAGGACTATCCTTTGAAAAATATATAAAGCCCTGCTTGGACTCCTCCCACTTAGGTAGTTATGGTCATTTCAATCCATTTGGTTAGCTTAAGTTTTCTACTTCAGTCCTATCTTAGAAAATAACCAAAATAATAGGACTAATTCTTCATCTCACCATACCGCTACTCCTTTGGAACTTAAGTGACTTGTCACTGACCTGTATTCTGTTTGTGCTGGTCGTTCTCATTTCACACAACTCAGTTTGTGTTTCAGGGATAAAACTTTATGTTACAGTCCTGTTTCAAACAAACAAACCAAAAATTTCAATAATTTGAATTTCCTCAAAGCCCAAATGCCTCAGCAAGACCTAAAAAAAATGTCACAAGGTACATGGAAAGTTCTTCACCCCTGGAGATACTTTGCAGACCCCTCCCACCCTCAGGTTTCACATAAGATGTCACCTCTTCTCTGAAGCCCTCCCTCAATTCCCTGGGTAGAGTTTATTACCCTATGCTATATCTTTTGTTTTCTTTATACCAAGTACATAATTATCATGGAATACTTATTTACATTCAAGTATTATAGTTCCCATTAGATATTATAGCTCTTCGAAATATGGACTGTATAATGTTCATCTTATTTGTTACATGATTAACCTCTCAAATAAATACATGTTCAGTATTTGAAAGAGTCCTTAATAAATATTTATTGAGTAGCTGTAAATATATATTTGGCTCTGTTTATTTCTTTTCATGTTCCTCCCCAACCCTCAGACTTTAAGTTCTAAGGGATGAGTATTCATATATATTTTGTTCACCACTGCGAATCAATGCCAAGTACAGTACCTGGTGTATAGCTGGCCTGCAACAAAAGTTTAGAAAGTGAGCAAATACATTTATAAGTAATAATGTCAGTGGCTGATAACGGCTTTTAATGTTTAAGAGAGTTTTTGTATGTGAAATTCTTTGACTCAAAAGAATGAACCTCTACTGGTAAATATTTTGGCATCATGGAAAGATGGTTTTAAGATACAGCTGTGGTTTTCATAATGTGGATCGTGGCCCGTATATTTGACATGCTGTCAACTTAGGTGACTCTGACCAGCATTTTTAAAAAAGAAAAGAAGTTGGATTTTATTAGTTTTCTGCTACTGTGTAACAAATTACCACAAACTTAGCAGCTTAAGACAACATTAATTATCTCACAGTTTCCATTGGTTGGGTGTTGGGGCACAGGTTAGCTGGATCCTCTGCTCAGGGTCTCACAGGCTGCAATAAAGGTGTGGGAAGGGGTGTCTGGCTCTTATCTTAGTCTCAGTGTTCTTTTCTGTGACATTGTGATTTATAGTAAGAAATAGATATTGAAATAGATATTTGCTCTTGATCGCGTTTCTGGCAGAGATCTCCTAAAACCCTTGGAATTCCTGAAGTGATGACAAAAGATGCCTTTTGTTATATTAATGGTGACTTGCGGACCACCTAAGGATGAGGTGAGGGCTGGGTGCCAGGAGAACCAAACATGTGATTAGGGGGTTGGAACTTTCAGTCCTACCTCCTGACCTTCAGGAATGCGAGATGGGCTGGAGGTGAATCACTTACCAATGGCCAACGATTTAATCAATCATGGCTAGGTAATGAAGTCTTCATAAAACCCCCAAAGGGCTGGGTAAGGAAAACTTATGGGTTGGTGAACATGTAGAGATTGCAGGAGTATGGCGCATCTGGAGAGAAGTGTGCCTTTCCCCCTCCATTCATCTCTTCCATCTGGCTGTTCCCGAGTTGTATCCTTTAATAGACAGCAATCTAATGAGTAAATGGGTTTCTTGAGTTATGTGAATCATTCTAGAAAATTAATTGAACCCAAGGAAGGGGTTGTGGGAACCTCTGATTTATAGCCATTGGGCCAGACACATAGATGACAACCTTGGCTTGTGATTGGCACCTGAAATGTGTGTGTGTACATATGTTTGGGAGTGTGTGGTCTTGTAAGATTGAACCCTTAACCTGTGAAATCTTACGCCATCTTCTGATAGTGTCAGAACTGAATTGAATTGTAGGACATAAAGCTGGTGTTTACCGAGTTGCTTGGTAGTATGGGGGACCCCCCCCATGCTGGAATTGATACCAGAACCCATTTATGTTCCAAGATCAGGTAGTTGGTGGAAGAAATAATTTCCTTGCAGATACAGAACATCCGGCTTCTTTAAGGCTAGCAGGAGAGGAGGGTCTACTTCAAGTCTCTGACCTCTATATTCAGTTTAAAGGGATCACCTGATTAGGCCAGGCCCACCCAGGATGATCTCCCTTTTGATTAACTTAAATTTAACTGATTAGGGGCTAGAGACTTTAACTATATCTGAAAATTTTGTTTTCTTCTTCATATAATATTACCTAATCAGTGCATAGCATCCTGTCATTCACAGGCATTGTCTTTACTAAGGGGGAGTAGGGATTATACAAAAGCATGATTCATTGGAGCCATTCTAAAGTTTTGCCTACTATATTGCTCTAATAATATGTGTGCGTGTACATTTACAGGCTCATGTGTTGAATTATGTGTGTATAGCTGTATAAGTAGTGGGTCATAATGCAAAAATCTATTTTGCAAATGTGAGTCATGTTCGAAAAACTTGAAAATCACTGAGTAGAGGATAAATTTACAGTGCTTCTCATATTCCCCAAAGTAAGGAAATATTCCAATCACAGCCAGTGCTAAGCAACTTTAGAAGTTTATTTCCTGATATTCATTACTGACTATTACAATTTTTGCATTCATGTGTTCCATCAATCCATGGTTATTGAATGCATACTGTATGCAAGCCTTTTGCATTAGGCAGCAAAGACATGGATTCCTTGAGATCAGCAGTCCTGATGGAAGATATTATGTGTACCTAAGTAAATGACCAGTATAATTCCAGGGTGGTAATGGGGAGAAAGTGGTAGAGAATTTTGAAAAGAAAACAAAGGTAAAGTTGATATTTTGAAAGAGGTTTTAATATTACTATATCTGCTAAAAGACCACATTTCTTTCCCATCTTCCTAAAACTCAGCTTCATAGTTCAATAATAGCAGAAATAAGGCAAGTAATTAAAAAGAGAAGAAAGGAAAAGATTAAAGAACTTATAAAGGAGCCAGTGTCTGGAATATGCTTCTCACACATTTTAAAGAAATAATATCACTCTACTCAGCAATTAAAACAGAAATTAAAGTGCATTTCTAATATCATATCTTTTATTTTTTATAGTTTTATTTGTCTCAAGTCACTTCAAGTCTCAGGAATGGGGGTGAGCACCCACTCAAGTTGCTATCAATAAGGCTTATGAGTCTTTGCATTTGCTGTGCTGACAATTGGTCTGGCACAAGCTGTGAAACCCCCCCAAATCTAGCACAAACCCTGCTCACACCTATCTCTGTCACCAAGCGGAAGCCAGTGGCAATGAGGAGATCATACATGTTATACTTTGATTGTTATCTGGACACGCAGACTTCCCAAAGTGCTTATAAATGAATGTCAGTTTCCCTAAACCAAAACATATTTTGATTAGCTCATTTTATTGTTACACCCTATCCATTGTTAATGCACTGGAATACCATTGTATTTCAAAGCTTAGGTCAAAATTGTAAAGCCTCTGTCTCATCTTCTAATATGTCACCTGTGGAAAGGGCTGCTCTGTCTTTAATGTTGAGGTATTGTGTGCTGTGCAAAGAAATGTTTTTCCTTAGTATCTTGAGACTTTCTATTTCTAAATGAACTCAGATTCAAGGCTATCACACAGTAGTCACTTCCTTGGCAGTTAGATGAGGACACTTCCAGTTCAGTGATTGTGAACCAATTGTCAGAGGACTGGATGTCTGCAATTGTCATAAAGTGCCCTTTAGTTCCTTATTGCCTTAATATTTCTATCAGAATCATTGTCTTCAATGATCTGTTGATATTTCTCCCATAATATTGATAGATTTTTCTTTTAAGGATCTCAAAGAACTTAATGTGTCACAGACTCTTTTATTAATTTTGTTGATTAGATTTATGGATTTATGGATTCACAGTTTAGACTCATGAAGGATTTGTTCCCATTGAGCTACAAAGCCTGAGAGATTAATTACCACTCCCCCCACCCTCACTCTTCCGTCATGTTCCACCTCTATTAGAAAAAATAAGCATGGAACGCAAAACAAAATAATTATAGTTGTTGCTAATTGATTGTTTTTCAGCAATCATTTGCAGTATGTAATTATCCAAAATTATGTTAAAATTCATAATTTTATATGAAACTGAAAAAAAGAAATAGGCGTTCCATCTAGAAGGTAGTCTAAATATTATAAACCCTATTAAATATAACAAAGTACCTAGAATGACAGCCTTGAAATACTTGAGTCAACCCTTCATCTGCCCATGAGTTCTGTAAAGATAGCTAAAAATAAATTGTTTACTCATTTTTCTGTAATAGAGATCTCAGTTCTCTCTTTGCACAGCTTTTCTTAGTGATGTTGCAGCGATTTCCACCTCTGTGTGTATTAATGCAAAAAGAGTTCAAGGGTAGATGTCCTTCAGATAATTCAAAATACATGTTATAGTTGTAAAAGTTCAGTTTCAAATGAATAACCTGCACTTAGTACAGAGTGACATTTAATTTAGATGTTCAGTAGTATAGATTATTGGTTCTGGGGGTTATACCTTGGCCGGTAATGAGTGCAAAAGTGACATATGACTGATGTTATTGTTTGCAAATTATTGTACTGCCAAGGAAGGTAACTATTAAAGACAATCAAATAGAGCCCAGCTGTATAGTGAAATCATTAGTTTCAGCAAACATCTTGTGATTTATTCAAAAGCTTTTGCATTATGAAATGCTGAAGAATTTGAGAGACTACTCACCATCATCCAAGGAGGTTGTGACCTCATAGATTAAATGGAATGATGAGTTTCTGTTGTCACAGTGACACTGACTTGAAGACACAGCCTTGGCAGCATAAGGTTAACTTGGTGGATTAAAGCAATGAATGGATTTACATAACATTTGAAATGCTGGTATAGGGTTTTCTTTGTCACATAAAATATTGACTTACCAGAGATTGATTTGCTGTTAAAAACATTCATTTCTGGTGTAGAATAAAATTCTGAAAAACATTTATCTTATTAATAGCTCTTACTCTCCAGATGCTTTTTAAGAAAAATTTCTATTTGGCTGGACTACAGCTCCATCAATCTCTGGACTCTTACTATATTCAAATTCCTTACCATGATAATATTCTCTTACTACTCCCACTTTTCTCTGCCTGAGATCCACAGAATAACTTAGCAAAGATGGTGATTGGCAACTTTAAAAATGATCTCAGGTTTTCAGATTTTTTTTTTTTTACTCATATATAATTGAGCTCTTATCTGAGGTTCATCAAGACTGAGTAGCTTGACTCATCAAGAGAAAGCCCCCCAAAATCAAATGCCTTCAATTCTCAAGTCCACCATTTCACTAGAAGGATTAATGGCATGTTTAAATTTTCAGTTTTCCAAAGAAGCTCTTTCATTGTTCTTCATCCTACCACAGTGCTGAGTTAGTATTTAAATGTTTCCTTTTGTGCATTTCAAACTATCAGACTGAAGATATACCAATAAGTGTGTTAGGTTTAGAGAGTCAAAAATTCCCTTTACTCAGCCTCTCAGTCTATATTTATCTGTCTGGCTGTGAAATCTATTCCACGAGTATTCATCTACCACCCAAATCTATTCACCAAGCATCAAGACTCATCAGTGAGATGGAATAATGCCATTTAATTAGTCTTTGATATACAGCTTAATTAGGTCTTAATAAGGGGTAGTGCATCCTAAAATCAATTATCTTGCTCTTTTTAATAAGAGCAACTAATTAGTTGGAAAATCACCACAGTTCTCTTTTGATCCTGAAGCTTTCCATGGTGCTAGGAAGAAGGTTATGAAGAAGAAAAAAATATTCTCTAAAATATTTGGGAGGAATGTCATATTGAACCTAAAAGGGTATATTCAGAACAATTGCAATACATTAGAAATATTTTACAGAAAATGCAATGCCACCAATTCAGCATCTTTGTGTGGTATTTTATAGTTTTTTAGTTCATGCGATAAAGGAAAGTCAAGTGCTTTTCTACCTGTGTGTCTAGCTTTTCCCTTTGCATTGTCCTAGATATAGTTCCACTGCAACTTTGTCTACAGTGGTCAGGGTGCCACATTTACAAGGAGTCATCTTCATTAACTGGTGCCTCTTTTAGCTCTAACCTCAGAAATGCCCCCATGAGCGGCTGAAGGCAGTTACTATATGAACGGCTATGTGTTTCAGGTCTTAGGGTTCTTCTGTTTGGATTTTGTTTGTTTTCCCCAACATAGGAGATTCTACTTAGCTGTGCAAAAGAAGGATTGTCTTTTCATGATACTCATAAATTCACTCTACATATATTTATTCAACCCATACTATGAACTAGGTCCTACTCAAGCCACTGAGATTTGGTGGTGAGTAAAAGAGCCAATGACCTTGGTCTTGTATAGCTCGCATTTTAATGAAATGAGATAGAGGGGGTATGGACAAAAACCCATTAACATTAACAGACATGCCTGCCTTGTCAAGTTTGTCAAGACCTGAAATGGTACTTCATGGGGATCAAACTGAGTCTGTGGAGTGTACTCTGGATTATGCTCCACTGCTTATAAAATGAAGCCACACTTCACTGTCTGCGCAGGTATATGTGACTTGTTTTAGTTTGGCCATGCTTAAGGATTCAGTAAGGAACTTGAAAGCCACATTCAGGCTTAGCCTAGTTCCCTTTGGGAAAGTCACTCATCTCAGCAGGCAACCGGCTTCCAGAAAAGTCCTTCATAGAATCCATTAATAACAGCTGCTTGCTGCTAACTACTTCCTGGAAATGCATACTTCATAGAAGGGACAATAAATGAGGGACTTTTTTGAAGAGCTTAGTAATCAAGCTCAAGAAGGTATGGGTCATGGGCTTTCTGCTTGGCCCCAAAGAGAGTCATGCATAATTGGTACTTAATAAAAACAACTTTATGATGATAAGGGCTCCCTGTACCAGGGAGAGCAAACACATTGAAAGGTTTCTTTGGTACCCAAAGCTGTAAGCATCCTCTCCCTCTTGCTGGCCTCAATAGTACAGCATCAAAAGATGCACGGATAACCAAACAGCTTGGGCATCCATCACATTTGAGGAGTCCTTACTGGACTAAGGCCTTCAATAACTTTAACCTACACTTCTACCTTGAATAATTTTGGAGAGCATACTGAATCTTCTTGTAGAACTCATTAGGTCTTACTTGGGAGATTTAAGAAAAGCAAAAAGCCAGAGTCAAGTTACCCCATCAAGGAACTGCGGTAGTTTAGTTACTCAGAATTGAAGAGACTATGTTAAAGATAGATGTGTTCCTGCTTCAGTCTCCATCACATAATACTGCACCTTTTGGTCTTTGTCTTCCAATAATAGTCATTGATCACAACACACCACTACTATTTAACAAGTATAGCATGCTCTGTGCCTCTTTGTTTCTCCCCACCAATGTGTTCACCATGCTTTTCTGAGGGAAGAATTATTCTGAAAAGCTGTTCACCCTCATGAAGTCTGGTAAATTGTTTCCTTCCATTGATAGCTAATCCTGATTCAAATGTTGAACTTAACATCCTTGTGAGTAGTAATTGCTGAATGGGAAGAGCCAGTGAGCTCCTGTGAGACAAACTCCATCAGAGGTGCCACAGAACAGAAGAGTTGATGTTCTGGCCTCATTTAATCCAAACACAGTGGGATTTGGGGAGAGAAAGTGAGTAGGGAGGAAAGGAGAGCCTAATGTTGGAAGAAATGGGTAAATAGCTCCAAGTCTTTCTAAGGGAAAAATTGGATTGAACATGACATTTATACATTATAAGGAACTAGATATCTAACCTAAGTAAGAACAAGGGGTTTAGTGAGAATTCTTGGTTGAAAAATTAGAAGATTATCAGAACGAAGTTTACTAAACTAAAATGCTTAGGTTTATTAGTATTCTGCCAACGTGCACACACAAGTCACACTCAAGTGCAGGGCCTCAGTACAGACCTCAGCTCCGTATAGGACTGACTATTGAAAAGACAGATGGATTGATAAATACAGAGGGGAAGGGCGGCCTTCATAATAGAATGAGTGAACACAATTTCTGACCTTAAAATCCATTATTGTTACAGTTTAGAGAAAAAAGTCAGAATTCTACTTCATTATTGTAGCCATATGCAGGAAACAAAGATTTATGCCAGAACCTTATCTCTTCCCAAGCATTTTGGTGAAATGTCACATTTGCTTTGTCCAGAGTATGCCAAGGAACTGCTGATACTGGAAACTCTGGATAAGCAACACATATCAACCGCCTAGAGGAATTTGGCTCCAGTTGTAAGCTCGTAGAGGCCTTCAGTTGACTAAGGCCTTAGCCGTTGGCTTGGGCTCATTGTGGCCTCTGTTTCTAAAGATTCAACATTCACTCTCTGTGAAAGCCTCAGTAATTGCCTGTTCCATGCCAGTTACCACTTTATTATAAGCTTTCATACTCATTGTTTGTATAGTAGATTATTGTCATGTCTGCATGTCTTATCTTTGATAATAGAAGGTTGGAAGATACAGTTAAGTATGAAGAGTTGTCTGCAGTGTTTCAGATTCAGGCTGTTCATTTTCTTTGCTTTGTGACAATGAGTGAGGAAGTTAAGTTCTCTGAGTCTCATGGATTGCGGTGAGGAAGGAAAAGATGCTTGTAGAACTCTTAGTGTAATTATTTGGCAGTAGTAAGCCCTCAAATGGTGGTTCTTATTTTAGGGTTTTAAAGACTATTTTCCCTCTTTCCACATTATTATATTATGTAACTGAGCATGATGTTAAGGACTTAGGTGCTCTGGCCCTTTTTGTGTTTTCTATAGAAAGCATTTTGTTCTTCTTCCTATTATCTTTATAAATTGTACACTTTCGATATATATTTTTTTCAATGTCCACCCATAAACCTTGCAAGTTAATACGTTACAGTAAGGTTTGCTATAACCTTCCCTTCCTGCTCCTACACTGGGTTGTTACAGCCAAACCTGTTAGTGTTAACACACCGTGATGGCATTCAAGTCCAAAGGACTTTGCCATATGACCAATAACTAAATAGTCTTAGGTATCTGTTTGGCCTGTGTGGATTTTCAAATAACACAATTTTATTCAAAAGTAAAATACCTGTAGATTACAATGATGATAGGAAGCACAATAATGCCTCTGTCATTGTTTCATTTCCTTCTTTTTAGAAATCCAGGAAGAACGGAAGCCAAGGGGAACCTGTTTCTCTCTATGGCTCACTTCTGTTTAGTTCATGTAGCCATTTATGGCTTCTTTTGCTTTTCTCTTTAATTGATTCCTTATTCAGCAAATAGAAGCAAGATACAATTAACCTTGTGAATAGTTCTTTATGGGGGTACATATTCAGATTTGATTGGGTCTCAGTTGGGTCACTGTTTGACCTCAAGGTCAAAAAAAGAGCATGCTGGCTGCTTTTGGGTAAGTAATATTGAATTAAATCTCTTCAGAGACTAGTTTAAAGCCTGGTGGAAAAGTCTTCTGGCTTAAACAGAGAGAGATAATTGGAGTGCCTTGTGTCATCGAGTGTTTGAGTACAAATTGATATTTTGGTGTGATTGCTTGCTATATATTTTTGAAGGATTCCCAATGAAAGTGAGTTTAGTATATACACAAGCCTCACAGTTATCTATAGAGAACAGTTGCAAGTAGTAGTTACAGCACTAATTACTGGACAGCCATTCTTTTAGGATACAAAGATCAGGTCATGTTTTTATGACACCTTAAACAAGTATCTACATAAGCCAGAGTGTTTGAAAAGTTAAATGCCTTCTGAAAACATATAGTTAATTGAAATGCCATAGGGCAATATTTCTGTTTTTCTCTTGTTTTGAGATAAAGATTTCCTTCTTCTGTCACTGAAGAATGAGTTGTGAAATCTGGGGCTTCAAGGGTAGATAAATTAAGGGCAGACAGGATCCCTATGAAATCCTGGCATACAGTCTGTGAAACTACCCCAAAATGGAATGGCTTTCTTGAAGGTTTTAGCCCCATGGAGCCACCAACTTTGTCTTTTCTGCACTCTGATTCTTCTAACTTGATGAAAGGTTTCAATTTAATAAAACAGTTTCTCAGTTCATTTTCTTGACGGCAACATATATTTTAACTTTAAAATATTTCTATTCCTCAGGGTAACACTCTAGACACACAACAGTAAGGAAGGACCACTTCTAAATCCTTTCATTTTCTCATATCCCATATTAAAACCTAGAGTCTTAGTTTTTACCTAGTTTTCGAGGTGGGATATTTGGTCCTCAAGGTGTATCTTATCCATTAAGTACTGGCTGCATATGGACTATGACCTTATCAAAGGACTTAAAGTATGTTTGCAACATGAACAAAATGTATTGCCTCAAATATGGGGGAAAAACCCAAAACCTGAATTGGAAATCAATACACATTAATTCAGGGTCCATAACATAGTATATCAACTCCATTAATTGTTAGGTTTAATAGATACAAGCTACTAGTTATAAAAAAGTCACAGGGATGTAAAGTACAGCACAGGGAATATAGTCAATAATATTATAATAACTTTGTATTGAATGTAATCTGTAAAAATATTGAATCACTGTGTTATATGCCTGAAGCTAATATAATGTTGCAAGTCAACTATCCTTCAATAAAAAAGATAATAATAATAAAAAATATTAAGTTCAGTATCATCAAAATTTCATAACATTCAGAAATAACTTGCATGTTAGGTACCCTTGTTTTATAAGAATTCCTGGGTGTGCACAATGACTGTTGAGGAATCATGGCCAGTCATAAATTAAGTTACTGACATATAGCCAAATAACTTCCAAAACAGTGTTATAAACAATAATTCTTCACCAGTTTAAAACCATTTAAAACATGGATGCATGTTAATATTTTCAATATGATGTCAGGTAGTACCTCCAAATATAAGAGTACCTTGAACATCTAAAGAGTGACCTCTTGACCCTCAGCACATGGAGGTGTTTTCTACTTACCTCTTATAAAATGTTTGTATTAAGAATTGAGAGCTTCCCTGGTGGTACAGTGGTTAAGAGTTCTCCTGCCACTGCATGGGATAGGGGTTCGGGTCCTGGTCCGGGAAGATCACACATGCTGCCCGTGCTCAGCAACGAAGACCCAATGCAGCCAAAAATAATAAAATAAATAAATTAAAAAACCCAAAGAATTGAAAGCAGGATCTTGGAGAGATATTTGCTCACTCATGTTCATAATAGTATTATTAACAATAAGCAAGAGATGGGAGCAACTCAAATACCTACCATGGCTGCATGGATAAACAAAATGGGACATGTTAATATGATGGGATATTATTCAGCCTTAAAAAAAGGAAATTCTGTCTTATGCTACAACATGGGTGAATCTTGAGGACATTTTGCTAAGTGAAATAAGCCAGGCACAAAGGGACAAATATTGTATGAGTCTACTTATATGAGGTATCTAAAGTAGTCAGCTTCATAGGAATGGAAAATAAAATGATGACTCTAAGGGACTGATGGGAGGGGGAATGGGGACTTATTGTTTTATGGAGTTTCAGTTTTGCAAGATGAAAAAGTTACAGAGCTCTGTTGCACAACAATGTGAATGTATCTGACACAATTCAACTATATAGTTACAAATGGCTAAAATGATAAATTTTATATGTTTTTACCACAATTTAAAAAAATGTTTGGACTATAAGAAGATACTGAGTCTTTTTTGAAATTAAATTGTATTTATTTATTTATTTTTTTATACAGCAGATTCTTATTATTCATCAATTTTATACACATCAGTGTATACATGTCAATTCCAATTGCCTAATTCATCACACCACCATCCCCACCTCCCCGTGGCTTTTCCCCATTGGTGTCCCTACATTTGTTCTCTATATCTGTGTCTCAACTTCTGCCCTGCAAGGCTCATCTGTACAGTTCTTCTAGGTTCCACATACATGCGTTAATATACGATATTTGTTTTCCTCTTTCTGACTTACTTCACTCTGTATGACAGTCTCTAGATCCATCCACATCTCAACAAATGACTCAATTCCATTCCTTTTTATGGCTGAGTAATATTCCATTGTATATACGTACCACATATTCTTTATCCATTCATCTGTCGTGGGCATTAGGGTTGCTTCCATGACCTGGCTATTGTGAATAGTGCTGCAATGAACATTGCAATGAATGTGTCTTTTTGAATTATGGTGTTCTCTGGGTATATGCGGGATTGCTGGGTCATATGGTAATTCTATTTTTAGTTTTTGAAGGAACCTCCATACTGTTCTCCATAGTGGCTGTATCAGTTTACATTCCCGCCAACAGTGCAAGAGGGTTCCCTTTTCTCCACACCCTCTCCAGCATTTGTTGTTTGTAGATTTTCTGATGATGTCCATTCTAACTGTTGTGAGGTGATAACCTCATTGTAGTTTTGATTTGCATTTCTCTAATAATTAGTGATGTTGAGCCACTTTTCATGTGTTTCTTGGCCATCTGTATGTCTTCTTTGGAGAAATGTCTATTTAGGTCTTCTGCCCATTTTTGGATTGGGTTGTTTGTTTCTTTAATATTGAGCTGCATGAGCTGTTTATATATTTTGGAGATTAATCCTTTGTCCATTAATTTGTCTGCGAATATTTTCTCCCATTCTGAGGGCGGTCTTTTCGTCTTATGTATGGTTTCCTTTGCTGTGCAAAAGCGTTTTAGTTTCATTAGGTCCCATTTATTTATTTTTGTTTTTATTTGCTAGGAGGTGGATCAAAACAGATCTTGCTGTGATTTATGTCATAGAGGGTTCTTCCTATGTTTTCCTCTAAGAGTTTTATAGTGTCCGGTCTTACATTTAGGGCTCCAATCCATTTTGAGTTTATTTTTGTGTATGGTGTTAGGGAGTGTTCTAATTTCATTCTTTTACATGTAGCTGTCCAGTTTTCCCAGCACCACGTATTGAAGAGACTGTCTTTTCTCCATTGTATATCTTTGCCTCCTTTGTCATAGGTTAGTTGACCATAGGTGTGTGGGTTTACCTCTGGGCTTTCTATCTTGTTCCATTGATCTATGTTTCTGTTTTTGTGCCAGTACCATATTGTCTTGATTACTGTAGCTTTGTAGTATAGTCTGAAGTCAGGGAATCTGATTCCTCCAGCTCCATTTTTTTCCCTGAGGACTCCTTTGGCTGTTTGGGGTCTTTTGTGTCTCCATACAAATTTTAAGATTTTTTGTTCCAGTGCCGTAAAAAATGCCATTGGTAATTTGATAGGGATTGCATTGAATCTGTAGATTGCTTTGGGTAGTACAGTCATTTTCACATTATTGATTCTTCCAATCCAAGAACATGGTATATCTCTCCATCTGTTGGTATCATCTTTAATTTCTTTCATCATTGTCTTACAGTTCTCTGCCTACAGGTCTTTTGTCTCCCTCGGTAGGTTTATTCCTAGGTATTTTATTCTTTTTGTTTCAATGGTAAATGGGAATGTTTCCTTAATTTCTCTTTCAGATTTTTCATCATTTGTGTATAGGAATGCAAGAGATTTCTGTGTATTAATTTTGTATCCTGCAACTTTACCAAATTCATTGATTAGCTCTAGTAGTTTTCTGGTGGTATCTTTAGGATTCTCTATGTATAGTATCATGTCATCTGAAAACAGTGACAGTTTTACTTCCTCTTGTCCAATTTGTATTCCTTTTATTTCGTTTTCCTGTCTGATTGCCGAGGCTAGGACTTCCATAACTATGTTGAATAATAGCAGTGAGAGTGGACATCCTTGTCTTGTTCCTGATCTTAGAGGAAATGCTTTCAGTTTTTCACCATTGAGAATGATGTTTGCTGTGGGTTTGTTGTATATGGCCTTTATGATGTTGAGGTAGGGTCCCTCTGCCTACTTTCTGGAGAGTTTTTATCATAAATGGGTATTGAATTTTGTCAAAACCTTTTTCTGCATCTATTGAGTTGATCATATGGTTTTTTTCCTTCAATTTGTTAATATGGTGTATCACATTGATTGACCTACATATATTGAAGAATCCTTGCATCCCTGGGATAAATCCCACTTGATCATGGTGTATGATCCTTTTACTGTGTTGGTGGATTCTGTTTGCTAGTATTTTGTTGAGGATGTTTGCATCTATATTCATCAGTGATATTGGTAATTTTCTTTTTTTGTAGTATCTCTGTCTGGTTTTGGTATCAGGGTGAGGGTGGCTTCATAGAAAGAGTTTGGGAGTGTTCCTTCCTCTGCGGTTTTTTGGAAGAGTTTGAGAAGGATGGGTGTTTGTTCTTCTCTAAATGATTGGTAGAATTCACCTGTGAAGCCATCTGGTGCTGGACTTTTATTTGTTGGAAGATTTTTAATCACAGTTTCAATTTCATTACTTGTGATTGGTCTGTTCATATGTTCTATTTCTTCCTGGTTCAGTCTTGGAAGGTTATGCCTTTCTAAGAATTTGTCCATTTCTTCCAGGTTGTCCATTTTATTGGCATAGTGTTGCTTGTAGTAGTCTCTTAGGATGCTTTGTATTTCTGCAATGTCTGTTGTAACTTCTCCTTTTTCATTTCTAATTTTATTGATTTGAGTCCTCTCCCTCTTTTTCTTAATGAGTCTGGCTAATGGTTTATCCATTTTGTTTATCTTCTCAAAGAACCGGCTTTTAGTTTTATTGATCTTTGCTATTGTGTTCTTTGTTTGTATTTCTTTTACTTTTGCTCTGATCTTGATGATTTCTTTCCTTCTGCTAACTTTGGGTTTTGTTTGTTCTTCTTTCTCTAGTTCCTTTAGGTGTAAGGTTGGATTATTTGTTTGAGATTTTTCTTGCTTCTTGAGGTAGGCTTGTATAGCTATAAACTTCTGTCTTAGAACTGCTTTTGCTGCATCCCATAGGTTTTGGATTGTCGTGTTTTCATCGTCATTTGTCTGTAGGTATTTTTTTATTTCCTCTTTGTTTTCTTCAGTGATCTGTTGGTTATTTAGTAACGTAGTGTTTAGCCTCCACGTGTTTGTGTTTTTTTACGTTTTTTCCCCTGTAATTCATATCTAATCTCATAGCGCTGTGGTCTGAAAAGATGCTTTATATGATTTCAATTTTCTTAAATTTACTGAGGCTTGATTTGTGACCCAAGATGTGATCTATCCTGGAGAATGTTCCGTGCGCACTTGAGAAGAAAGTGTAGTCTTCTGTTATTGGATGGAATGTCCTATAAATATCAACTAAATCTATCTGGTCTGTTGTGTCATTTAAATCTTCTGTTTCCTTATTTATTTTCATTTTGCATGATCTGTCCGTTGGTGGAAATGAAGTCCCCCAGTATGATTGTGTTACTGTCGATTTCCTCTTTTACAGCTGTTAGCAGTTGCCTTATGTATTGAGGTGCTCCTATGTTGGGTGCATATATATTTATAATTGTTATATCTTCTTCTTGGATTGATCCCTTGATCATTATGAAGTGTCCTTCCTTGTCTGTTGTAACATTCTTTATTTTAAAGTCTATTTTATCTGATATGAGTATTGCTACTCCAGCTTTCTTTTGATTTCCATTTGCATGGAATATCTTTATCCATCCCCTCACTTTCAGTCTGTATGTGAACCTAGGTCTGAAGTGGGTCTCTTGTAGACAGCATATATATGGGTCTTGTTTTTGTATCCATTCAGCAAGCCTGTGTCTTTTGGTTGGAGCATTTAAATCCATTCATGTTTAAGGTAATTATTGATATGTATGTTCCTTTGACCATTTTCTTAATTGTTTTGGGTTTGTTTTTGTAGGTCCTTTTCTTCTCTTGTGTTTCCCGCTTAGAGAATTTCCTTTAGCATTTGTTGTAGAGCTGGTTTGGTGGTGCTGAATTCTCTTAACTTTTGCTTGTCTGTAAAGCTTTTGATTTTTCCATCGAATCTGAATGAGATCCTTGCCAGATATAGTAATCTTGGTTGTATGTTCTTCCCTTTCATCACTTTATCATGCCACTCACTTCTGGCTTGTAGAATTTCTGCTGAGGAATCAGCTGTTAACCTTATGGGAGTTCCCTTGTATGTTATTTGTCATTTTTCCCTTGCTGCTTTCAATAATTTTTCTTTGTCTTTACTTTTTGCCAATTTGATTACTGTGTGTCTCAGCGTGTTTCTCCTTGGGTTTATCCTGTATGGGACTCACAGTGCTTCCGGGGCTTGGGTAGCTATTTCCTTTCCCATGTTAGGGAAGTTTTCGACTATAATCTCTTCAAATATTTTCTCAGGTCCTTTCTCTCTCTCTTCTCCTTCTGGGACCCCCATAATGCGAATGTTGTTGTGTTTAATGTTGTCCCAGAGGTCTCTTAGGCTGTCCTCATTTCTTTTCGTTCTTTTTTCTTTACTCTGTTCCACAGCAGTGAATTTCACCATTCTGTTTTCCAGGTCACTTTTCCGTTCTTCTGCCTCAGTTATTCTGCTATTGATTCCTTCTAGTGTAGTTTTCATTTCAGTATTGTATTGTTCATCTCTGTTTGTTTGTTCTTTAATTTTTCTACGTCTTTGTTACACATTTCTTGCACTTCTTGATCTTTGCCTCCATTCTTTTTCCGAGGTCCTGGATGATCTTCTCTATCATTATTTTTAATGATAACATTAAAAATATCATTAAAAATCATTATTTTTAATCTAAAATATTCTCTATCTGAATTTTTTTTCTGGAAAGTTGCCTATCTCCACTGCATTTAGTGGTTTTTCTGGGGTTTTATCTTGTTCCTTCATCTGGTACATAGCCCTCTGCCTTTTCATCTTGTTTGTCTTTCTGTGAATGTGGTTTTTGTTCCACAGGCTACGGGATTGTAGTTCTTCTTGCTCTTGTTCGTTACTGAGTCTTTATTCCTAGGATTGCCCTATATATGGAATACTTTGTTAAACACAAAGAGTTCTCTTTTCTTATTCATTTCACTTTTCCCAATATAGTGGAAAAGAAAATCATTTAAAAACTTTAATATTTTTCCTCAATCTTGAGTAAATTCCATTTAAAATTAAAAATAAAAATAAAAGGTATGACATCTATTAATTTTGTTATAACGTTAATCCAATACATACATAAGTATAACCTAAATTGACAAATAGTATTTAACATTTGAACAATTATAAGGCAAGCAGAAATTATAAATGACAGTATTCTCGTATTATCTTTGTTTGCTTTAAATACCTGAACTGTTCTTTGTATGGCAATGTTGATACATTTATTAGGCCTTCACTTGGGACAAATAATTTTTACAGTGTTTCATTTTTACATTGTCTGCCTCATTTTCTGTTCTTGTTTGTACACAACAAGAAAAATAGTATGATATCTTGAAATGATTAAAAATGTAAATGCAAACTTCAGCATTTAAATAGTACCATAGTACTTCATCTTACATGCACACCCTGTAGATTTAGAAATGCTTATATTTATTTTTTTAGATTATTATTGAAAGGAAAACATAAACATTTTCAAAAAGAATTCCAAGACACATTCTGAGAATACAAGTTTCCCAGTTTGGGAAAAACTAAGTTATAATCCAGTGAGAGAAGAGGTATTAGAGAGGTATATACAAAGTGACATTGGAATATAAGAGGCGGCAATTAAATCTCCTAAAGGGAACCACGGGAGGCTTCAGAGAGAAAGTGTCAGTATTTAAATCGGACCTTGTTAGCAAAGTATGAAATGCCAGTGGGCTAGGTTTTGGTGTATTGCCAGAGCAGAAAATTCCAACAGAGGAAGTAACTTAAGCAGAAGCCAGGCATGAGAGCAAGTGGTACATACGAGGCAGCAACATGTAGTATATTTGGGTGAGTAGATGGAGGTATAAATAGAGAGGTACAGAGGGCCAATTTATGAGGGACTTTGGTACCATACTTAAGGATTCTGAACTTTACTAGTAATATGGCATAATCAAAGACAATTACATTATAGGAAAAGGTTGATCATATTTCTGTCTTAGAAATATACTAAAAAAGAACTACATAAAGACAGATATTATAGCAAAGAAAATCATAGTTGCCACCAGGAGTTTCCAGTATACCTAAGAGATTTTTCAAGGCTGAAAGTAAATTAATGGCAGTTACTTCATTTGTTGTTGAGGAAATAATTAATTTTTTTTCTTAAGACAGGACCAAAATTACAAAAGAAACTTGTGTATTGCTCTTATCTGGTTTTTGAAATATAGTGAATACACCATGAAACTCTTTAAATAAATAAACTGAAATTTCAAACTAAAAGGACTGAGAGGAAGTCTTCTCATATTTATAAATATTTTTCAAGTGAAAGCAGGCCACTGAATTACAGATGTGAAAGAGATGAAGTGCCCAACATTTTTATGACTCCCAATGCTGTGTTTTTACCACTGAGTATGATTTATGCTTCCTTCAAGAGAAGTGAGAAGATCTATCTTTTTGGGATAAGCCAAGTTGAGAAAAGTGCAGGTATGGGCATTTAGGTGGGGGTCATAATACATTGATTTTGGTTACTACTTGAATTAGAAAGAGAACAGATGAAAGAAAGACTCTCACTCATTCTTGGTGTGATAAGCCATCACTTAGTGAGAAGTTGAAACAGTCATTGAAAACACATTGCTAGCGTAACGTCCTGGATGTCCACAGATGATTTAAATTCATTATTTCAAATTTTGAACTCCTAAACTTCCCCCTCTCAAACACTATTCCTTTTTCTGTGTTTTCTGAATTTTACCTTGGGTAAATGGGATGGATATTCCCTCCTGCTTGATGAAAATATAACCCTGGAAGTCATGCTAGAAGCTTCCCTCTCCCAAAGTCCCTTGCTTCTTTGTTTATAGAATTTATTCATTCTGCTTTGTACTCACTGCAAGAAGCGTCCTGTATTTAATTCCTTATTATCTCTAGTCTCTGTTGGAATATTTTTGTCTTTGGTCTTGCATCCTCCTTAATTCATCTTTCACAATCTACCAGAATAATACCACCTAAAATGTAATCATTTCTTTCTAGTATATTGGTACAATATGGTTTCACTCTCCTGCAGTCATCTAATGTGTGTAAATATCAAGCACAGCCCTTTCTGGCTGAGAATCATGAGACAGTATTAGTTACCCTTTGTGTCTCAGTTTTCCTCAGAAAAGTTGTGAGGATTAAATAACACTTAGAACAATGCCTCATACATAATAAATGCTCAACAGTGTTGTGATTATCTTCATTAAATTCCTTCTGGCTCTCCATCTTCATATCAAGAATATCCAACATGATAATCAAGGTCATTTATAATCTGGCCACTGCTTACGTTCTCCTGTGAGGTTAGGAACTATGAGCTAAAAACATATGGAGAGCTTTATATGTTCCTGAATGAACCATGGGTTCTCAACCCTCCAGGACTTTTCACATACTGTTCTCTTTGAGTTAAATGCCTTTTCCCCTGTCAAAAACAATTTGATCTCTAGTTTCCTTCTTTGTTCATATTAAGGGGAGATTTCTTAGCAGTTCCTGAGCCCTCTCAGAACACAGTAGTCCTAATGCCATACTCCTGCAGCTCCCAATACATACCTCTACTATGACCGTTACTATCGTTACTATGCTGTTTGGTTTCTTATCTATCACATCAACCAAGCTGGACCCCCAAAAGATAGGATTCTAGGCTTTACTCATTTCTAAAATCTCAGGATATAGGTCATTTTTATCTTGAATGAAAGTGACATGGATTATGATAAAAACAGTCCAAAATTTCATGAGATCCTCAGAAGTCTTTCTGTGGAGAATAAACCCATTTCAGTGATAAACTGTTAATTTATTTACATAATTCAACATTATTAAATTGATGAACATGTATGAGCTATTAAAAATTAGCCTCAATATTTTTATATTTTGCCTGTTTTCCAATTTAATGCTCTAAATTGCTCACTGAATATAGTTTGAACAAGTTAAATATAATTGACAAAGTATAGGTTTTTTTTTAAATGAGAAAAGACGGACGTATATTTTAAAAGGATAGTGGCCACAAAATATTTGAACACAAAGGAAATTTGGATCAGAGGTCTCTTGGAGGCTAGCTAAAGAAACTGAAATGATCTGGTAACTGGAACAATTGAGATTAGGTAAACTAATTATACGGTTCTCCTTTCTCAAAATGGTCTATTATTGCTTTAGTTCAGTTTACAAAATAATTTTTCAGTTTCAAAGAAAGCATTGTATTGATATTGGCAGGGGAAATAGCTGGGAATTGTAATTAGATTGTGGAGAAGAAATTATTATGATGATGCATCTCCTCTTATTCAGTATGTTAGATTTCTGTTTTCCATTTGTCTTTCATTCTTTTTGGATTACCAATTTGTTTTCCTTAGCTCCCTTTTCCTATTTCTTTAAAACTCCAGGGTTCAGTGAAATCCCCCAAATAGTCTATATTCTGGTTAACTTATTTTCTTCTAAAAGAAAAGGTCCTAAGAACAAATTGGAACACTGGAATTGCTCCACAGCCCCAAACTAATTCCCAAAGTAATATTGAAATCATTTGTGACCTCCTAAAGACTATGTGGTATAAAATGTGGACTCAATCCTTACTCTAGGGAAGAAGTTTAGCATGGAACCCTTTACATTTATTATATGTGTATATATATATATATATATATATATATATGTATGTGTATATATATATATACACACACAGTATCTATATAGATACAGATGTATACACACAAGTATGATATATATTGTATATATATATGTGTGTGTGTATATATAACATTATATATATATATCCAGATATATATATATAGAAAGTGGGGGAGAGGAAGGAAGGAAGGAAGGAAAGGGAGGAAATTAATTTATCTCTCCCTGCAGGAGGGCTGGGCAGGTGATTCAGGCCTGTCCATGTAGAGGATCAAAATCCACTAACTCCTGTGACTGGTTTAGAGCCAAAGAGAGTAAATGAGCATGTGGCGTTTTTTAACCACTCCTCTTAGTAACAATATGATCAATCTTGAGAAGGTTCATCCAACTTGCCACCACAGGGCAAGAGTCAGATTGAAAAGAGAACAAGTTGAATATTAGGAGAACTGAGACAGAAAGACAGAAACCAGGATCTATTTGAGCCCCTGCATCACTTCATCCTGCAGCAGGCACAGCCTGAACCTTGAACTGAATTTTCAGTTATATGAGCCAACATATATATTGGATTTTCTGTTGCTTACAGTGAAAGGAATCCACACCATTACATGAGTATTAGGTAGTTATTCATAGATTCTAGAGTTTTGCAGCATGTAAAAAGCCCTCAAGGAACTTGATTAAAACAGATTCTCAGTCCACAACCACGGAGTCTTTGGTTCATTTGGGAGCAGGGAGAGATGGGGTGGGGGGAAGCACTGGATTCTACATTTTAAGAAACATATCCTGTTATTCTAATGCTGATAGTCTATACCCTACATGCTGGAAAAACTAATGTAGTGATGACCTTTTTCCTTTTTCAGAATTGTTCAAAAGCTCTGTTGAGGGAATGTTTTAGACTAATATTAAAACCAGAATGAAAAGTAAATTGTATTTATGTCCCTTAATTACTTACCTTTCAAATGTCCACTTTTTTGGAGATAACATCATTGTTCTCACAGGGGTTTGGAAAAATTAAAAAATGTCATTAGCTCTACTGTAAGTTATGAAAATCACCTGTACTTTTAATTTAAATTAAAATAATCTAAGACTCAAAGATTATTTTTTTCTTTGCAGTTTTGAAGAACAATTTATTAATTTACTATCACAGTTAAAACCTTATGTGAACCGTCATACTCAGGCCAGTTGACTAGCACATTTCTTGTTCAACCAGCAGAGCAAAAGAAAATTTTACTACCCAAGGTTCAGATAAAAGAGTTTGTAAAACTTTCTTTTTTTTTTTTTTTTTTTCAATTCAGAGAAAAAAGAAAATGGAAGGCAGGCAGGAGGGAAGAAATTAATTGAGGAAGAATTAAGACAGCTATTGAGAATTCATTATATTGACTCTGGAGTCTGTCAGGAAGGGTAGATAACTATTTTTCTAGCAATTACATTCTACTAATTTCATTTAATTTATTGACTTGGTCAGTGAATGTTTACAGAGTGCTAGCTATGTTTCAATCATTGCCCTAGGAATTAAACGATGAATACACACTGTGCTGCCTTCAAGTAGTTCAGTCTAATAGAGAAGTCCAAATATATTCAGTGACTAGCATATATGTATTCCATAGTGCTAGACATGGTGGGGTTACAAAATGGAAATTTACATTTACAGGAGATATACACTACTTATAAAGATGCTTAGAGATAAATAAGTGCTTAAAATAGTTACTAATCGGGCACACATCAAAGAATGAAGGAATTAATCAGTGAAAAGATAAATACGTAAATTATGAATCATCTCACATGCTGGGGTTGGCTCCCAGAAATGATCATTTCAAAGGATAGCAGCAAAGAAAGCAATTTCTCTACATTGGTTTTTAAAAGGAGGGCAAGCTGACACATGCTTATTAGCATAATCCTTTGATCGACTTCTGTGTCTTGGAAAAGCTGTGTGAGTTCTAATAGTGGTGCTGTTGTTTACTAGTCATCACTGAACCTTTCTAAACCTCAGTTTCCTCATTTGTAAAAGAACTGTGAAGTTTATTGCATCAGGCATTTCAAATGCTCTTCATTCCTCTTTGTAGATCCATATTTTCATCTAGTTTTGTTTTCCTTTTGCCTGAGGACTTTCTTTAGCTTTTCTTGTAGTGTAGGTTTGCTGGTGATTAATTATTTCAGTATTAGTGTGTGCAAAAGTCTTTATTTCATCTTCATAGTGGTGTATTTGCTGGGTATAGAATTCTAGCTTGACATTGTTTTTCAGTTCTTTAATGATACTGTTCCATTATCTTCTTGCTTACATTGTTTCCAACAAGAAATCTTCTGTCCTCTTTATTTTTGTTCCTGTGTAGGTGGGTGTGTGTGTGTGTGTGTGTGTGTGTGTGTGTGTGTGTGTGTGTGTGTGTGTGTGTGTTTTCTTTGCTGGTTTTAAGGGTTCTCTTTATCACTGGATGTTGGAAATTTTATCATGACATACTTTGATATAATTTTCTTCATTTTTTTTGTATTTGGAGTTTGTTGAGCTTCTTGGGCCTGTGGGCTCAGTTTTCATCAAATTTGGAAATTTTAGTAATTATTTCTTCAAATATTTTTCTGCCCAGAGTCTGGAACTCTGATTGCATTATATTAGTCCACTTAAAGTTTCACAACTCATTGATTTTTAGTTCACTTTCAAAATTATTTTTAACTTGTGTAGTTTTATAGAGCCTTACTGTTCTGTTTTCAAGTTCACTAATCATTTTTTCTCTAATATCCAGTTTGCCGTCAAAACCATTCAGTGCACTTTTGATCTCAGACATTGTTGTTTTCAGCTTTAGAATTTTGATGTAGGTCTGTTTTTATATCTTTCATGCCTCTACTTTTGGAGTATAGAGTGTATAGTAACTCTTTTGATGTCCTCATCTGCTAATTCTGACATCTATGTAAGTTCTGTGTTAGTTTCAATTGATTGATTTTTCTTTTTGTTATGGCTTATATTTTCTGCTTCTTTTCTTACCTATTATTTTTTATTGGATGTCAAACATTTTGAATTTTACTCTGTTTAGTGCTGAATATTTTTGTATTCCTATAAATATTTTTAGGTTTGTTCTGAGTGTAGTTGAGATACTCAGGAACAGCTTGATCCTTCCAGGTCTTGTTTTTAACATTTGTTAAGGAGACTAACAAGGCTATAGTCTTGTTAGCCTAGAGCTAATTATTCTGCACTATAGAAGTAAATTCTTCTGGGTCCTTGACCTAATTCTTTGTGACTTTTGAGGTTTTTCTAGTTTGCCTCTTGAGAAGAGGTACTTTTCTGTCCCTGTCTGAGCACTGGATATTATTCCCTCTAATAATAGGCTGTTCTTTTCCTGGCCTCAGCTAGTTTTGTTGCATGCATGCACTGATCATCACATGCCAAATACTTGAGGGGGTACTTGCCACAGATTTATAGAGTTTTCTCTCTGTGTAGCTCTCTGTAGAACTCTGACTCGAAGCCTCTGACTTCCTTAGTCTCCCTACACTCTTATCACAAACTCCTTAACTCAAGGGTTCTGCAAGTTCTGGTCTGGTTTCCCCTTGCTGTGCTACAGTTGGGAAACTTTCTCAAAGCAGAAAGCTGGGCAACTGTTGGGCTCACCTTGCTTTCAGGAAGCATTGTCCTTTATTACCTGGTGTCTTAAAAATCATTGTTTTATGTATTGTGTCCATTTTGGGGTGTTTTTAAGGGTAGGGCAATTCTCCTCTCCATTACTCCATCTTAACTAGAAGTAAACATTCCCTAAGGGTAATTTTAAAATACCAAAACATGTTTACTCTCAGGGCAAGATAGGATACAATTTCATATTTCATATTCCTAGAAGGGCAGACAGTATTCCCCTGTTCATTTTCTCAGGAAAGGTACACTTGCAGAGGGAGATCTCATTATTTTGATAGACTCTGGAGAAGGTAACAACAGCACAATATTTGGTGACTTGTTTGAGCTTGCTTTGTACCAAGAATAGCACACACTTTGGGAATCTTAGCCAAGGCTTTAGTGTTGTTTTGCACAGTGCCCTGCTGATTGCTGGAATCGGCTGAATTGTCTTCTGACTTCTCATATGATTCATTCAAGATACATATGAGGAGTGTTTGTTTTGGTTTTACATTGCTCTACTAGGTACTGGCAGGATACTGAGAGAATGGAAATATCAGCTGTTGACTCCAGGAGATGAAAGTATGGTGGACAATGGAATATATTTCACTGAAGAATAATAGAAAATGAAGATAAAGGCTACATTACAGTTTGCCAGAAACTTCATTTTAAAAGTTGTATTAAAATACCTTACTTTTACTAATGTCTTTCTTTGAATATATTAACATAAACTGCTAGGACTTAGGGTAAAATTATTGTAGTTTTAATGTTTTATATTTATATCTGAATGAATATATGTATATACAGACACATTTGTGTGTATATATGTATAGATAAATATGGATTATTATTAAGATAAAAATATATGTGTATAAATTTTAAAGTTTAAGTACCTCCACACATTCACCCCCACATCACACAGTGCTGTATAGTCTAGATAGCTCGTAATTTATTTCCCAGTACTCTTACTGATGACATTCCTATGTCTCTACTCTTTATCTTCTGCAGTTAAAGCTTTGACACATATACTTGGTCATATATCTTTTTTTTTTTTTTTTTTTTTTTTTTGCGGTATGCGGGCCTCTCACTGTTGTGGCCTCTCCAGTTGCGGAGCACAGGCTCCAGACACGCAGGCCCAGCAGCCATGGCTCACGGGCTTAGTTGCTCCGCGGCATGTGGGATCTTCCCGGACCGGGGCACGAACCCGTGTCTCCTGCATCAGCAGGCAGATTCTCAACCACTGTGCCACCAGGGAAGCCCGGTCATATATCTTTATGAAGATATCTTTATGAAATTGAATGAATAATTCTACTAAATATTTCTATGAATTAGATTTTTAGAAGACATAGAATAAATACAGTTTTTCTCTGATTGTAACTGCCAGACTGCCTTCCCCAAATAATTGTTCTTGGTTTATATTACAGTAGATATAATAATAATAATAGTGCTTGCCACTTGGATCTTGGTATGAAAATATTTACTTGAGATATAATCAAATTGTACAACATAATCCACTATAATCTTTAGTTGTTTATTATTATTATTATTAAATATATAAGGATAAGGTGTCAATTACTAATTTAGAACTACTCCACTAAGTTGGCAATCTAAGTAATCACTATCCATTATGAATCCATAATCACATGTAATCAGTTTATTACAAAATAGATGTATGAATCTTTGGTGTCAATGTCTTAAGAGACCAAATGAAAATATTTACCTTCATAAATAGATTTGTATGCTAATGATTTATATTAGCACACAAATACTTACTATAATGATTTATAGTAAGTATTCCATTGCTTGTTGTTTTGTGCTAAGAACTAATATCATACACGATTCTTTCCATTTTGAGAGGTCTGTCCTATAAGTAAGTGCATTCCTGTATACAGCCGTTTCCATATTTGTGTCAGGAGAAGTAGTCAGAATTAGATAAAATTATATTGTAAACTCACAAGAAAGGAAGCTTGGGGCTTCCCTGGTGGCGCAGTGGTTGAGAATCCGCCTGCCGATGCAGGGGACACGGGTTCGTGCCCCGGTCCGGGAAGATCCCACATGCCACAGAGCGGCTGGGCCCGTGAGCCATGGCCGCTGAGCCTGTGCGTCCGGAACCTGTGCGTCCGGAGCCTGCGCTCCGCAATGGGAGAGGCCACAACAGTGAGAGGCCCGCGTACCACAAAAAAAAAAAAAGAAAGGAAGCTTGTAGGAACAAAATGAGCAGTTGTAATATAATAAAAGCAGAGTTTCCAGACTAGCCTTTTAGGGTGTGTGAGAAGAATCCAGACCATATTTCTTTTCAGTTTAAGTGTGGAGAACTATACATTACTGACCATAATGTGGACAAAACATTCCACTAGAATCCATAATATTGCTACAGATCCTTCTGGAATTGTTACCCAAGAAGTCTTTTTCATTAGTGTTACTAAGTTAACTATTGTGCAGACAGCACCCTCAGGGACCATGTCTTTATTTACATCTGTTATTCTTATTGCTAATCACGGAAATAGCAAATGGAGAAAGATAAGAATAGACCCATTTGTTCTCTTTACCAATACAGATAATAATCTGAGAAATATAGGGTTATTGCAATTTATTGGACATGCTGCTTCCTATGGGCACAGAATGAAGTAAACCAACAGCCTGCATTTTAAACGTTGAGTTTTCCTAGTAATGGCAGATGTGGGTAAATAGATCATATCCTCTTAATGAGGACATATTAAACTTTAGCCTTCTGCCTGATCTACACCATTGTGAGCCCATATTTTTTTTAGCATTGACGAGTGCTACTTATGAGGAAACCAGTTGTGAAATCATCAAAAAGATATTTTCTTTGGAAGCTGACATGAGATACATAAACACTGAGGATTAACATGGAAACTTCAGGAAACCTATACTGTATATGTTAAAATCTACTTCTCTTGAACAGTTTGTTACGCTGTAACTGCCTTAAAAGAAGGTAGCATAAAATGTTCAGGTTACTGTTTTTCCTCACTGCACGGAACAGTTGTCTTTTGGTATTATGTCCGAATTTCAGTAGGTAGGAATTCTGTTGAAGTTGAATCCTCATCAGGAAATAGTCTGAAACCCAATTTTATATACATGTTCTAATCATGATAGCGGAAACTTGTGATGACAATAGACTCTTGAAGCAAAAATCAATCGCATGCATTCAGCTGCCATTGTGATATTTATGTTGCTATTTATTCAGGGTACTGGAGAACAGACTGCCTACCTATAATTCAATCAGGAAAAAAATAGCCAATCCAGGAATTATCAAGCACGCCCACACTTCCAGTACTAATTTGTGATGTAAAATAATCTCTGCCTTTTCCTTTGAATAAACTTAAGAGAAAAATTTTAACATACTTTATACCAACTAAGATACAGATATCATCATGGGATGCCTGGAAATTCATCAACACCAGTACATTTGGTTAAACGGAGCTTTTAGATGCCGACTTGGGTGTGCTGTTTCCACTATGCAGCATTAAATCATCCATTTATATTCATTAATAATTAATGAATCCTCCCCTGGATTTTTTTCCCCAAGGCTCTCTTTTGGCTTCTGTATTTTAATGTTTTATAATAGTAAACTATTACATGTATGCATCCCTAAATCCATTCAGACATCAATGCACTTGGCTAGGAAAAAAATCAAGGGAGAGATTCCATTGAACTGGGAGACTATGGGAGCTTTGTTTTAAGTATTTTCCTTGGAATAATTGAAAACACCATTTATTTTTTTCATTAACTTTCACTTAGTGGTGATTTTTTATTGAGAAGTCTGATTTCCACTTTCTGAGATGTATGTTTGGATGTAAGCACTAGGAAAACATTAAGTTGTTTCCCAAACATCCAGTACTGTGTATTCTTTTCAAGAAGCCTGAATCCATGAGACCCAGGCACGATATACTTGGTAGGTAAATACATTGCAGCCTAAGAATTGAAATTAAGCTGACCAAAAGTTATGGACACATTAATAGGCAAGTTGATGAGGAAAAAACATTCTGAAAATTATTTTAAGTCAGGAAGGAAGGAATATGAACAACTTTAGAAATATGTGGCAATCTCTGTCATCAGCAAACCAGTGAGCAAATACTGGTATCAAGAAAGCAAAGTTGGGCTTCCCTGGTGGCCCAGTGGTTGAGAGACCGCCTGCCGATGCAGGGGACATGGGTTCGTGCCCCGGTCTGGGAGGATCTCACGTGCCGCAGAGCAGCTGGGCCCGTGAGCCATGGCCACTGAGCCTGCGTGTCCCAAGCCTGTGCTCTGCAGCAGAAGAGGCCATGACAGTGAGAGGCCTGCAAAAAAAAAAAAAAAAAGAAAAAGAAAGAAAGAAAGAAAGCAAAGTTACCACCACTGCCCCAAGTTGGGAGAATGGAACTTAGCATTTATTTAAAACCACATTAATTAAACTTTTAGAGACATATTATGCTTTGTTTTCAGAAATGATCTCGATTTAGATTCTGTGGTCTGTAGTCCTCTGAAAAATATCAAGAAAATAATTGACAGAAAATAAGTGGTATTGGATCAATGAATTTGCCTTTAGAAATAAAATCATATTTATAAATCTTAAGAAAGGCACTGAAAGCTTGGTTTTACCTTTCAACAGAAATTCGAGGGAAATCTCACTTAGGATAGCGGGGGGACTGTTGATTGACTTAAAATTGATCTCTGCCCATATAGGTTGACAGTAGTTATGGTGCTATAAATTAATTATAAGATGGATTGCTAGGGTCAGACTCTGAGGGGTCTATTATGTCTATCAGAATGAGGGCTGATGAGGTAGACTTAGAAGAAAAATTGAAAGCAGTTTTTAAAAACATTTTCTTGGGTTGTAAGTTGCCTGTACTTTTTCATCTTTAAATTTCCTGGGTAAATATCTTCCAAAGAATAACTCCTTTTATTTCCTTTGAGATGGGTGACGAATACATATAGAAACATGAACTTTAGACACTTAGAGGACACTCTCCATTACTCAACTGCCATTTTGATTTTCTATCTATACAGGGTTTTGTTTTCCCTAATTCTCATTTTTGATGGTAAGTAGATAACCAAAATAATTTTGACCTACCAAGTCATGTCTTTGCAATATGCTGATGTTGCCATGAATATAAAAAGACATTCTCCTACAGGCATTGGTTTTGAAATGCCAGAACTATCCATTTTGAATGTAATTATGCAAAATAAATGAAAGAAATCTACCCTGCTGATATTTATGTAACAATTTCTAGAATAAATCTTCTGATTTACAAATATACTGGGACCATTAGCTAGAACCCCACCACATCATTATTTAACAGAACTTTAGGCAATTGTGTTGACTTTTTTCAAATCAGCATTATTTTGCTGTAAAATAAAACAGAGAAAACCAATTGACTTTTTCCCCAGCATTTTTGAAGAAGAAATAAAGCTGCTTAAAAATCAATGAAGGTTGCACTTTCAGAAATATTTTTAGAAGTGCATTTTTTTTTTGAAATTAGGATTCTTTTTCCACAATTCATCTTATTTTTATCGCCACTTAATATTCTTGAACCGTATTTAACTTCCCTGGGAAACTGTAAAGAGTGGGTTGAAATCCATAATTGTATTAGTGTTGTGGGTCCCAGTAACAATAGCTATTCCACAGGTGCTGGCAAATGCCTGTCATAAGAATATAAAAGCAGAAAGAAAGTGAGATTTTTCTCTACTTACTTTTAAGTAGTACTGATCCAGAAAAGGAGGTTGAAGGATTTTGGAAAAGAGATAGATGGAAAGGAGGGGTTTCATCTAGAGAAGAATTGTCAGTAGTCAAGTTTGTCTGTGGTCACAAGCATCTAGACGTGCACACACTTAATATACTATGTCAGCATTCCTGGGGAGCTTTCATGTTTGTCTGCCCATTGCACACATATCTGATGTCCTGCCCACTTCAAAAATGAACCTCTTTTTTTTTTCAAAAATAGAATTTTGCCTTCTGAATAAAATGGGTTCATGTCACTATAACTGTATTGATATCCCAGAGTTTCAAAATCAGCGCAAAAAAACCATTAAGGGTAATGTAGAAAGGGAATCCAAAAAATTATTATTTACTTCAAGTATCCAAGTTCTCCTAAGTCATAACAAAGAACATGTAGAAATAATAATGATTGTCAACTATGTTAAATGAATTCTCCAGGCTGCAAAGGTAATGAGAATAGGTAATTTGAAAATTAGATACTTGTTTGAGTAGCTCTTTAGTTATTATTATATGTGCTTCCTATATGCCAGGTTTTATTTTGTGCACTTCACAAATGCCATTTTACTTAGTTTCTGAAATAACTTTTAGAGCAACATTCATGACACACTGAGATCGGTACTATTACTGTCCTTTTTTTTTGAACAAATGAGAAATCTGAGATACAAAGAGGTTAAATAACTTGGCAAAGACCAGACAGCTAATAAGTAGTGGAGCTGGGCTGGGGTTCAAATTCAGACAGTCCTGCTTCAAAAATCTTGCTTTTACCCACCACAGGGTGAGGTCTGAGGTCTAAGGCAATGGTTATCAAACTTTTGTGTGCTTAAGAATGGCCCAGGAAACTTGTTAACACGTGAATTCCCCAGACATTGTGATTCTGTAGGTCTGGCTGGGCCTGAAGATTTATAGTTCTATCAGGTTCTCAGTTGATGCTGATGTTGCCCACCTGCAGACCACATTTTGGATACCACTGACCTAAAGAACTATGCAAATAAACAAGATAGAGAAGGTTTGCTAGTGGGTTATAAGTATCCAGGCTTAGATTCTTTACAGAGTCTTGTAGTTTTGGCTTTAACTACAAAATACAACCATGCTTTCCTTTATAAACCCAAGTGATTGTGGCATGAGTCTCTACTAGTCCAACTCCTGGCAATGGTCCCCTACATTTCCTACCTCAAATCTTAGCTATGATGAAATAAAATTTTTCTATGACAAGTGTACACAAATGCTTAGGAAAAAGTTCTTCACTATGTTCCACTAGGCCAGTTTACCTTGCTGTTAGGCCACTGGTTCTGTTGCAAATAGCGTGGCTTCCTTGGACATAGCTAGCATCTTCAAGGAGCCCTGATGGCACCACACCTCAGGCTTCTGGGAAGCCCCAGCTGCTCTTTCATGTCTCCGTTTGCTCAGAGTAGATGCTCAACCCTTTTAAGTACAACATATGGGTCTCTGCCCACTAGCTCTCATGCTCCCTTGCTGGCTTGCACACACAGGACCACATACATTTTCCCTCCAGCCACAGCGATGGCTCCATATACCTACATGGTTAGGCTGGCTTTCTTCCCCACTATTGTTTTAGGTCCAACACTTTTTCATTGGTTTCGTTTGGAGTTGAGTTTTCCTGAGATGATTGATGGTGGGGAATCTTTTCCTTTCAAGGGAAAATATTCTCTTACCCTCAGGAGTGTTGTGTGACCCTAATGGCCTTAACAAGACAACCTTAAAATACTCTAACGTTTATATATCTCCCCTAACCTGAGTTACTCAGCTGTGTTCACGATAACCTTATTAGAAAAAGAACCACCTCCTGAAATATGAGATGGCTTTCTTCCCTACCCGCCACATCTGGTAGAAATTTCTGATGATTTGCTGTGATTTCTAATCTCCCACCTCCAGGATTCTTCAACCAGTTTAGGAAGTAGAAATTAAAAAAAAAAAAAAAAAAGAAAAGAAAAAGAAGAAAACCAGAAGAGCTCCCTAAAGTGAAGAAAGTAACTTCTTGAGTACAAAGAGAAGAAAAACAAAACAAAACAAAACAACACTATAATACCTTTAACATTTTTAGAAAAAATATACAGATGTTATTGTTTAAAGCAATTTTAAAAATTACACTTTAAATCTCTGTAGCAATAGGCTTACTAAACAGATTAATTTACAGATTCTATTCCAGGGAGAGTTTACTTATTGTGTTTGTTTTGTTTCTGATATACAGCCATAAAAATAAGACTTGCATAATATTAGATTATTAAAATATCACAATGTCTTTGTACCCAGTCCTGAAGCATTAGATAGAACTATGTTGATATCTCATCCACCCATTTCCTGATTAATTGCATAAAGACAAATGTCATTTTCTCTTGAAAAATTAAAAATCTCATCTAAAAATCTTTTGGGGGGGATTTATATAATCAGTGGTATTTAAAGGTGTTTTCAGAATTGTCATAGTATTAAAGAACACAAAAACAGACAATAATTAAGCCCTCTAAGTCTAAAGAACACATGGTCATGCAAGATACCTGTGGATCCTGTTAACATATACATTCTACCTGAGCTGTTTTCTCCTAAGATTTTTTAACATATTTTTTTCTAGGGAACAGAATGAGAGTATACAATGGATCTATTCTGTATTCAGAGGACATTTTTCATAGCTTCTCCATTAAAATACCTAGCTTCACCTCTCCAGGGCTGGTTCTTAGCCTTGGTAAATAATACAGGTCAGACAACTTGATTCACATCTAGCAAAAATGGTTGCTACAAAATCACCTTCAGAGTTATCCGATTTGCCTGCTTCTCAGGATGGTGTCTGAGGATTACTGTAAGATATGCAGTGGACCATCCTTAAAAATTCTGCCTAGTGTCATAGCAAAGAAGAAAAAAAAAATGTAGTTTATTTCTTTCTCTGGGTGCCCATTTGAATTCATCATTTTAAATGTCTTGATATATTCATCTGTCCACTTGTACAACAAACTTCAAGTGTCTGCCATCTTACCTAACCCATTATGGCTCATATGCAAAACCCAGAGGAAATATGTGGCCCACATCTTCCATTTCCTGTATATTCTGGCTGCAGGCTCTATTACCTGAATCTTAAAACATCACCTTCCCTCCCCTGTCCCAATCCAAATATAATTTTAAACTGTTTCTGTTAATGATGCCATCATTCTGTGTGGGTATACAAGTTCTTGACCTACAACTGTCCTTGACAATTCCTAAATACAGTCCAGCATATGAACATAAAGCCTGTGTGTGTGTGTGTGTGTGTATATATATATATATATATATATATATATATATATATATCCTCCAAATGTCCAGAGAAGTAATTTGGGAACCCGTTCCTGAACACTTGCAAAATTATTAATATGGAGCAAGGCTTTCTTTTTACATGAAAAGCTACATTCTGTGCTGATTAAACTAGTTGTTCTTTCACTTTGCATTTCTCTTCTACCAATGACTATAGGGGAGGGGAAAAAACCCTCATATAAAACAAACTCAATATACAAGTACTAATGGACTCAATAACATTTAGTATTGGAAAATTGCTGAAAATTTTTCAGGTAATGTGATTTTGTTTTCAATTTATGCCACTGAAAAGTAATGTCATGTCTAATGCCAAGAAGAAGAAAAAAACCCCTACACTCCATAAAACTGTGTTACTGTATATGGGTTTGACATTTGAGAAGCAAATGAGAGCAAGTTGTCCTTTTCTCTATTTCTTAAACAGTGTGTAAAGTTGTTAGATTATACTGTAACATTTTAAGAAATCCTTTGTGCTATGAGAAAATTGCTTTCGAGAGCATGGCGATGTGTACCAAATGTAAAGCATGTGAGTGAGAACTCAAATGGCAATACGAGGAGGGAAAGACCTGGAGCTGAGTGCAGAGAATAGGGGCCCCAGCATTCAATAATTATGTCAACGTGAGATTTTAGTTTCTTGACCAAGAAAGAAAAATGGTTCACCTCCAGATCCCTCAATGAAATTCTTACTAATGCAGATCTAAATCAAGTTACCTATTTAGGGCAATTTTATATTTAAAAAAATACTACAAATTCAAATGATTCAGACTGAGATGTTAAATGTTTTCTTTAATAATCTAATATGCTGCTTTGAGAGAGAGAAATGAGTAAATATTGGGAGTCCATTATTGGGGGTAGCATGTATGGAAGTTCTAGAAAAAAATATAGTTTTTAGTTTTTACTGCCATGTACTTTATTAACTCAAACAGCGTTCTTACTTCCTAAACCTATTTCCTCTTTGGAGATACTGGGATACTAAGATCTTCTCTACTCACAAAATTGTTATGAGGATCAAATTAAATGTATATGAGAATGAATGCCTTAAAAATAAGGTATTAGAGTCCTCTGTCTCTAAAATCTCATTTCTTGATATACACAGTTGTCTAGACTTAGGGCTTAAGGGGTGATCTTCACACTTATTGCCTGACTTCATATGTGTTAAAGCAGAGGAAGGCCTGGAATGAGCGTCAACACACTTGGATTCTAGTCCCAGCTCTGTCCTAAGTTCATTGTGCCAAAATGACCTGGTGGGCATTGAGAATAACTCTGATTAAATGACAATGAAAATATGGTTTGACTCAATTCCTCAGGCAAATTTTGGAAGGCAAATCCTATGTTAACTTAATAAAGATTTCTTCAAGGCTTGTAAAATTCAAAGATGGCTTTTAGCAGTTTCTACCAACTCTTGATACTTGGTAAAAATAGTGACCTCATCCCATTGACGAACTCTAGACAGGCCATATAAACGAGTGAAAAATGATTCCAAATGATGCTTGTGTACTTAGAGATATAGCCCTGTATCATCTCAGGCATGGTTTCAAACCATCCTTTACTTGCCCATTATCACCCTTTCTTATTATCAATCTACTGTACCACATTTCTTTTGATCTTCTGCTTTTCTTTTCCTTCCTATCTTTGTGCTCTTTCCTTAGGCAGTTTTTCAATGTTTGATTTCCAGGATCTTAAAAAGTTAACTTTCCAAGCTGACTTCAGTATTTTCTAAGCTATATCTAAAAGAACTGTCTTCAATCTAACAACTTTGTTAACAAGTTTTGAATTTAACAAAATTTAGCAAAGTTTGAAAGGTAGCTTTGCTATTCAGCTTTTCTCCTATTTTTTTCTCTATAATTATCTCTCAGGTTTATTTTCTCCTCTTATTTAGCAAAGCTCTTTTGGTGAATATTTCATCAAATAAAAATAAATTATTCGTGTGTTTGTTTCTTTAGTTTTCCAATTTTTAAAATGTTGTCCATGTTAGTTTATATAAATCTCCTATATTTTACTATCTGTATATTGCCTCATAGTATAATCATAACAGTAAAGGAGTTTAAAGTTCAGTCCTGTGTACTAGAGTGGGTTTGTGAAGTAGATTAGCATGCCCCATCCCTCATAGTACCAGCAATTAATTTTATTTTATATTTTAAATATCCAGTGTTGTGTAGATGTATCAGGTATGACCAGTGACTGGTCCAAATTTTTACTTGTTTCAAATTATGACACAGTAATATTTCAGCATTCTGTATACATAGAATTATCTTTAGCATCTGATTCTCTCTGCACTTGTTTATTGCTCATATTAAAAAAATTCTTAAACTTTTTAATCATGTTTTATATTGTTTCCTATTAAGTACCAGTGTCTTTTTACCAGCATCTCATAACAAGTTACTTCAGAAAGCCAATAAATAATTGAGAAAGGTGCCCTTCTCCGCAGTTCCTTCTCTCAGTAAGCTTTTTTATTCCCCTAAGAAAGTTCCTTTCAGCTTTCTCTTGGCCTTTTATCTTTTCAAAAGCATTTCTGCAATTTCTCTGTTGCTCTTTGACCTACCCATTAAAGCAAGCATTTGTTTCCATGTGTTTCTTTTTGGTTTTTGAGCAAGATGTTTATCTCATCTTATTCAGTTTAAAAAAAAATCTTCCTGAAGCTTTTCATTACTCATATTCTTTGTAGAGTTCAACCATTTGTTCTCATTTGTGTGTTTCAACTTATACCAGTGCATTGTTAACTTAATTCTTCAGAATCACCCCAAATCTTTTCATCTTTGCCTTGTTTTTAACCATTTTGGGGGGTTTTGTCCTTTTGTCATTTGCCTTTTCAGAATTTCATATTAACCTTTTGCCATGTTTCAATTTCATGCTACACTGAAGTTGTGACTCTTCTCAAGTCCATTTTCTCTTTGTCATTATTTACTTTCTTTTATCTGTTCCTGTTCTATTTTCAGCTTTTCATCTTACACCATTCCAAAATTACATGGACATTTTCACCATTGTATAAGTTTTTGTTACCTTTTTCACCTTCTTTCTTCTTGATATGAGTTCTGCTGCCACTTTAGTTACCACACTTATAATTTAGAGTTTTTATGGAATTATACTTAATAGTTACTAGTTATAACTTCACTTACTTGCACTTTAAATTCCCACTTATGTCTTAGAATCAAATTTTATATTTTTTTCTAAGATTGTTTGAAACTAATTTTACTGTCCTGAAAATTCCCATTTCATTTATATCTCTTCTTTTGTTTATAATGGAAACTTAGTCCCTGATCCTAATGTTATTTTAAATATTTCTGCATTGATTCCATCTATTTCTGTCTCTCAGATGACACACAGTATTAACAAGCATAAACACATTTTAGGTTTGAATCTGTCTAGATCTTTTATATTTACAGTATAGAACAATAAAGACAAAAGAACTGTTTATACTACCAATGCATTAAAAATATTTCCACAATATAGCCCCTTCCATTGCATGTTATGTTTTATATGTATCTCTGATCCCTTTACCTCTAACAAGAGTAATTCTACTAACCACTAGCCTTCCTGTAACAAGCTACCAGAGCAAACCTGTTGTAGAAGAACTAACATTTGTAGCATCATTGATATTTTCCTCATGAGTATCTTTAAATTAATTGTACTCCCCATGAATGTTTTGATGGGGAGGATCTTTTCCTGAAACCTTGAGATAACAAGGTTGGTTTTCAAAACCACTTTATTGAGCGCATAATTCATATCTGGGCTGTGATGACATATATGGAGGAGGAATCAAAAGTTTAAGAAATTCAGGTGGTTCCACATTTGTGTCTTAAGTCTTAGCTCTGTAGATGTTTCTTCTTTGAGTACCTTTCCTTCTCCTAAGATCGAATTATTATTTTCAATATTGTTTTAAATGATTTTTCACTTTCATTTGTAATTTTGTCATCTAGCTATCCCTATTGTTTGGTTTTGTCTGCTTTTGAGTTTTATTTTAAAAAATGAATAATCCCGTATGTAGTCTTCTGTGACTTGCTTTTTTCTCAGAGTAGTATGTCAAAGATTGATCCATGCTCAGGTACGTAGCAGTAGTTGACTTGTCATCACTACTGTGTAGTATTCCAGTGGATGGAAATATATACAAGTCTGAGTGCTTTTCTGATTTCTGTCTTTAGGATACATTCCTAGAAGTGAGTTTGTTAGATCAAAGATCAACTTATTTTAAAGATTTTTGATGTGTATTAAAAACTTGTCCTCCAAATATTGTACTCTAGTTAAAATCATTTGAGCTGCCTCTGAGAACCCCCATTTCTCTGCCATCTCACCAACACTGATTTTGCAATCTTTCTATTTTTTTTTTTCATTTTAAATTCCATGGCCATTCCCTTAAAAATTAGTTCTTTACACTGTGAATGAAATTTTATTCAAGGAAAATGGTGCATTTAGGCATGAAGATAGAATGTTAATGTTGTGTGATAATGTGTGCCTCTGGGAAATACTATTTAGATGTGACCAATAAGTCTACAGTATCTAGCATATCGTCATCAAGAGGAGAAAAATGAGACCTTGGGCTTATTGGAAGGAAATTGCTGCCACAAATCTAGTTTTGAGAGATACCAATTTTGTTCAGTTTTTAATCCGTGCATATAAAGCTCAACTATAGTGTGTGACTGGCATCTGTTTTCTGGCTAGACCTGCCTTCTGCTTTCCCTTATCACACTGTGACCCTTGTTAAGTAAGTGGCATCTTTCCAGAGGAAATTATTATATCAAAAGGCTGCTTTGCCATCAGAATCATTCAAAATAAAAGCATAACACTCCTGTTACAAGCTAAAAGAAAGGGTAAAAAAAAAAACAAAAAACAAGACAAACCCTGTTGATAAACTAATATTTGGGGGGACTTTTTTCTCAAAAACTTGGATTGAAAAAATGTACCTACCCACCTTATATTTCAAGTCTTAAATATGTTTCCTCTTCAATTCCCCTTCCTCCATGTAAAATTTAATTATATCCTAAATTTTGCATTTATTAATCCTTTCCTTGTAACTTTGAGCCTGATATTCAAAAGAGGATTCAGTGATAAATTTTCTGAGGAAAGAGAATTTGAGATGTCAGTTTTTTTCTCACCGTTCTTAGAAATCTTAGGAAAAAACAAAAAAGGATGTATGACAGCAGCAACCAGTTTAAACCTTTCTCTAGGTAAGGATCAAAATGATGTTATGGATCTTGATCTGCTTCGACTATTAGATTTCAATTTTCGCTTAATCTATGGTTGACATGACTGGAAAAAAAAAGCCCTCCATGGATAGCTCTATCATTGACTCCATCTGGCAAGTAGGAAAGAAAAATGACAAGTGATTCTACCTCTAACCTCTGCGAATTACTTCTCTCAAATTAATGTAAAGAAGTTTACATAAAACTTCCTTTTAATTGATATTTTTATTTTAGACAAATATAAGAGGCTTCAAAAATTTAAAATTATATTCACATTTTAAAATTTATTAACTTTGAATGTACTAGCATTTTATGTGTGGAGAACAACCTTGTATTGACCAAATTATGTTGGAGAATATATATAAATTCTCCAACATATATATATATATATATATATATATATATATATATATATATAGAGAGAGAGAGAGAGAGAGAGAGAGAGAGAGAGAGAGAGAGAGAGATGTTTCCAAGCCCCTAGAATATAGCATGCCACATAAAAGGCACTGAATACATATTTGTTTAATAAATGAAAGTAGGATAGAAGTTCAAACTATATTCTTCCTTTAGGGCAATTCCTTCAGGGAAATTAATCGATTTCCTCCCTTAAACTTTTAGTTCTTTAAACCAGGCTCTGTTAAACTACAGAGGACTGCTAATACTAAACATTATTTCACACTGATCTTTGGACTAAATGAACCAATTCAGCCAGGGCTAGAATTTCTGTAGTATATATATGTCCACTTAGTTATCTTATCCCATGGCAAACGTCGATTCTTAATTCTGGTTCTGGCCTCTTCACTCACATACTTTGTGATTTTAGGCAAGTTACTTATCTTTCTAAGTCCCAGTTTCCTGATCTGTAAAATAGGGATAAGAATTCCAAGTCTGTGATGAAAATTAAATGATACAACTTATGAATATGTAATAACATAGTGCTTAACACATGGATGTCCAAAATATGTTAATTCATCACTATCAACAGTTAGACAGAACCACTGTTAATATATTTTCTCCTAAATATGTAGCCAAAGCATCTGGTTTGATTAAAATCAGTAGGGTTATTGAATGTAAGCCTTGTGCTAAGTTCAGTGGTGAGACATAAAGACCAACAAGACATCAACTCTACCTATAAGTGACTGACAATCTGCAAGTGGGGCAAAAGGGAGATGGAAAGATACAAATCATTACATCTGTGGCATAATCCAAAAATTTATGAAAAGATTTGCAAGTGGGAGTATATTGGACTGGAATTAGAAAAATGAGTAGAATAAAGGAGGAAAGAATTTTTGATGCAAGGAACTATTTCAAAAAGTATTCAGAAACATTCATATGTGCAAGGTCTTTGGGACTGGCAAGCCAGCAAGTATAGCTGGACCATAATATTTATGAAAGATCTAGAAGTGCCTTACTCTAGAAAACTAGTTGGTGCATATCTGAGTTCAGAAACTTTGACTGCAAGTAAAAGTATGCTCAAATCAACTAAAAAGTAATGTATTGGTTAAGTACACTGTAAGTAAGGGTTGATTCACGGATTCAACAGTATCAAAACAAAAAAGGTTTATATCTCTGTTCCCTGCCACATAGGGTATCAGCTCCCATGAGGAAAATTTTTTTTTGTCAGAGAATGATGGTCAAGAGCAACAAGATTCAATGCTTTTTCGTTTTTGCCTTCTGAGAGAGAGATCCTCTTAATTCATTGATCGAAGTTACATGTTTTGTCTTGGTTTAGCTGACTTGTATCCCACGGTCATCCCTGAAACTAGCAGGGTAGCTTGGCAATTCCATTCTTATTGGCCTGATTGCCACTCCTATCCTTAAACCAAAGCTGTGTTGAGGGAGGTAGAATGACACTGGCCAACAAAGGCCTCGTCCGGAGTTGGGGGTGGAGGCAAACCTGCCCAATGTCCAGGCTGTTATATAACTGGGAAGTTGACCTGAGATGCTGCTGAAGCAAGCATCAGATGCTTTCCAGTCTTAGCAATGTGGGCCTTGAATGCTGTATTAAAGAGCTTAGAATTTATTCCATATGTAAAGAGAAAGTATCAATTCAAGTGAGATTTTTATCTGGGACTGTATATAGCCTGTTGTGGTGGGCTGTAAGGATAGAACTAGGCATCCATGAGCTGTTGTCCCTGCTTTCAAGGAAACAACATTCTCACGTTTCTCATGTGACCCAAACTATGTAGTTTGAGGTGATATTAAGTCTAAACTATAGAGCAAGTGTATGCATTCATCCACTTTTTCATATATTGACATTAGTGAGATTTTTGCTTGACATTTTTGGAAATGACAACAACAGTAACTAACATTTATAGCTGTGTTCCAGATGTTAAATTCTGTCCATAGATTATTTCATTTAATTTTCCTAACAACCTTATAGGCTGGTATTTTTCCTTTGCAAATAAGAAAACTGAGGCTTAGGGAAGTTAAATAATTTGCCCAAACAGGTGGCAGATTCAGGATTCAAAGAGAAGCTTTCTGATGATCTAAAATCTATACATTTAACCTCTAAATATGGTGATATTTGATGAAAAATAATGCATACTAGCTGCTGTGAATGATTATGAGACTCACATTTGGGGGGAAAAAAAGATAAAATGAACCATGAATCTCTCTCAATATGCTTTTGAAGGCTCATGCCTTCAAATGTGTCTGTAATCTGTGTGAAATTTTCAAAGGTGTAGATGAGCAGTGGCTGGTTAGGTTAGTTCTCAAGCATAAAGAAATTTCTAATATTTTCTCCAAGTATTGAAAAATACAATTGTTTGGATTGAATAAGTCCTGGAGAAGTGGGGGAGGAGGCAGGCATGGGACAGAGTGAGGAGCTAGGAAGTAGTTTTCTTTTCATTAGTCATTGCTTTCTTGAAAGAGTTCAAGGAAAGCTAGCAAGTGATGTTGGCGTACTCTACCAAATTATTTTGGTTGATAGAAACTTGGAATTCTGGGAAAATTCCAAGTGGATATAAGCACTTTAAGGAATTGGATAGTACATGAAATATAACCTAGAATAATGTGAAAAAATAATGGATATTGGCCAAAATAGTCTCAAAACCCTTCTCTTCTCTGATAGGCTCTGATTTTGATAGCTCCTTTGAGGAAAAATATTTAGGAGTCATTCTGTCTAAAGAGAGCTCTTCGGACTTGATACCCAGTCCATGTCAGCAGTTAAATCCAGAAATAAGATGCCAGGTACATTAAGAAAGGAATAGAAAATACTTAAAATATTATAAATTAATGACATGATTGAACAAATGCAAACTGTAGTATCTGGAATAGAGTAATCCATTCCAGTTACTTTGGTTTATAGTTGCCTAAGATTATATTTTGTTTTTATAAGCACATAATCTTTCAGACAAAAGAAAAACTTTAGAATTTGCCTCTGTTATTTAAAGTCGGTAAGGCATAATATATCAGTCAAATTCTCTTAGCTTTTAGAAAGAGAGTGTTATTTCAAACAAAAGACTCTTATCTTATATTTTTTAAAAATAGATTTACATTTTCTGAAGCTTTGATTTTTTCAGACCAGAAATCCCAAGTTTATATGTAAAGGGGGTCTATTAATGTTCAACTGTGCTTCACTTTTCAGGCCAGAAATACTATGAGTGATTACCTTTATTTTGTATAATGTATATCTTAGTGGAAGATCTTTTTTTCTTTACTTCTTAGGGGTTGCTTTTTTTTTCTTTTAAGATTTAAAATATTTCAGTCACCAATTTTTGAGTGATTTCAACTCTACATTCCCAAATTTGAATGTGTCTGTAAGCATAGCCTCTAATAAAATTGCCCTTAGTCCAAATTAGAATCAAATTGAGCAGTATTTTCAGAGTCATTTAAAGGTTTTGGATTTCATTTTGAACCGTTCCTAGTCTCAGATACATGTCTAAATGATGTGCATATATCAAGACAAAATGGTAAAAATTTATTGCATGTCTTAAGATTTTGTTGACCTGACATTCTGACATTCAGATAATGGAATGAATTTCTCTGATTTCATTGGCATAGTTGGCATTAAGCATCCATAGCCTTCCTCTAATACGTAAAGAAAATGACTTCACCATTATCAGGTGTCAATCTGGTGCTTTTTCATGAGGAATAAATTATGTACTGTTAGAGGTCAATATGACAAATTGTGTTGATTTATTTTTAATGAGTGTAATTCTAAGACCACTAGCAAAACTAGTAATCTTGAAAGTTGATATAATGCTAAGTGCAATCAAATCTTACGTTTATGGTAGATCATAGCACTAATATCTCAGTTCATATACTTGCTTCCATGTATAGCTACTATGGCAACAGAAAACTAAAAATATCCAACTGTGTAACAGACCTATATTGTAGAGTTGGATTATTTTTTTCAATGGAGTTTTTCAAACTCATTAATGGATGCTGTCATAGACTAAAGGTACTGGTATCTACTGGCTATAGTCATAAATGTGTCTTAGAGACAGAGATCACAGCACCAGAGTTCAAAAGTCCACTGAGTTAACAATTAACCCACCTTGTGCCTTTACCCAGTTACTGGTTTCTTAATTAATTTCCAGTTACTGGAAATCAGTCAAAAGGACACAGCACTCTGGTGTGTACGTACATGGCCAGAGACAAAAAATAGGGTTCCCCTTCACTCAGGTTTATTACTCTTTGGTATGTATTTTATTTCTCTCAGGTTTGAGATCATACTCCAATAATAAAAAAAAATAACAATAAAAACAAACAGAAACAAAGATCTATCACTTGTTAAGCACTTGTTTCTGTGGAAAAATGAAAAGCTTCATAGCATGGTGGTTGAGAGTAATGGCTAATTTTATAATCTAAAGATGGTCTCCTAACCTCTCTGTGCCTCAGTAAATTTGTAAAATGGGGATATTAACAGTTTGGGTTGTTGGGATAATAAATGATAATGTCTAAAGTGTCGAGCATATGCTAAGTTCTTCATTGATATAGTTATTATGCTTTGATGATATTTTTAAATCTAGTAAACCTTGAAAGGTAGATATTATTAGAAAGGGGGTTAGTTGACTTAAGGAAGACCCGTAGCTGGAGTGCAGCTCAAATGCAGACCTAGCTGATGCATGAGCACACCTGTTGCTCCTACATCACATACAACCAAAGCCTAGAAAACGGCACCTGTCAGCACCATTCCACAAGTTGACTTTTAGGTGCTTACTGGAGGAAATAATTGGTCACTAGCTTGACTTTTTTCCTCCCTGTTTTATTTTCTGTAAACAAATATTACATATCTTTATTCTAAAGGAAAATTTAAAAGGACTTTAACAGGGTGTTTGCAATGTGCTACCCATTTTTCTAAAAGATTTATATGGATTAAATTGTTGAATCTGTACCCCACAGAGTGGTTAAGTAAATATCCCCAAATCATATAGGTATAAAGAGACAGAGCTTGCATTCTGTACTACTACACTTTAGATAAATGAAAGGGCATTATATCTCTGGATACAAAGAGTCAGTATTAATATGAATCTATAAATTCAGTAGTCTCAATCTATATCCCAACTCTATCAGTATTTAAGTGGAACTTGAGAAGATGATTTTAGAATTTATCAAAAAAAAAGTGTTCAAGAATTGAAAACAACCAAGAAGAAAATGGTGAAACTTGCTATTAAGATAGGAAAACATTTATAAAAACTGTCATAATTAAAACATCTCTGACCAGGCATGATAACAGACAATAGTTAACAATGGCAGACTAGAGAGTTAGAAACAGACATGTATAATTTTGAAAATCTACCATATAATCAGTGTAACATTTTAAATCACTTCAACTTGCAAGAAAAGGGAATGGTGAATTCTTGAATAAATAGCGTTGGTTAAATAGCTGTGTTTTGGAAAAATTGTTCAATTCCTCATTCACAAGATATAAAACCAAACTCCTTATGAAAACTAAACATAGGAAACCATGAACATACTAGAAGAAAAATTGGGATAATATTTATACAATTTTGGTGTAAGAAAGACTACCTTATGCAAAATATAGAGACTATTAAAGAAAAACTAATAAATTTGGCTATATATTTTTTCCATGATATCATTTATTATTTTAAGAAAGTGTACATTTACAGTGTTTACACTGAATTCAGTATATTGAATTATTTAGCCATCTCATACAGAGACTACTTTTATATTTATTCTATTTGTTCAAATATAATTATATTCACAGTAATAAGGAATTTTAAAAGTAGCTAATTCTTGGGTGTAAAACATAGAAGTTCCCTCTTTTTATACTTACCTGGATAAACAACATAATGAAATTGATTCTGTCACAGGGTGCATGGACTTCCTTGGGGAGAATGAGGAATTATTAGAATCATAATAAGTTAAATATCTTTATGATCATCTAGTCTAGCCATTTTTCTAGGAAGTTTAGCTTCTATGTAGTTACCTGTTTCAGAGTTCTTTATTTCTTATGGCTTTGAGTTACTGTCTGGTGTCCTTTGATTTCAGCCGGAAGGATTCATTTTAGCATTTCTTGTAGGGCAGGTTTACTACCAATGATACTCTTTCAACTTTTGTTTACCTGGGAGTGTTTTCACTTCTTCTTCTTTCTTTGAAAGATAGTTTTGCTGGATATAGTATTATTGGCTAACAGTTATTTTTTGGTTTTTTTCATAAAAAAAATATCCTATTCCCTCTGGCCTCCATGGCTTCTGATTAGAAATCTGCTATTAATTTTATTGAGGATACCTTGTACATGATGAGCTGCTTCTCTCTTCCAGCTTTCAAGATCTTTCTTTTTTTATTTGGCCTTGGCTTTCAACAAATTGACTATAATGTGTGTCCATGTGGATCTCTGCATTTATCCTTCTTGGAGCTCATTGAGCTTCTTGAATGCGTAGATTTGTGCTTTTCTCTAATTTGGGGGGTTTGTGGCCATTATTCTTTCAGTCTTTCTATCTCTTTCTCTTTTTCCTCTCCTGGGATTCCCATTTTAAGTATGCTATAGTTTCCTTAATAGTGTCTCATAGGTCTCTTAGGCTTTGTTCATTTTTGTTCTTTCATTTATCTTTCTGCTCCTTGGACTGGATAATTCCAATTGACCTACCTTCAGCTTTGCAGATTCTGTATTTGGCCTGATCAAATCTGCTATTTGAAACCCTCTAGTGATTTTTTTCATTTTGACTGTTTTGGTTTTCAGAATTTCTATTTAGTTTCATTTTATAATTTTTAATCTCTTTATTGGTATTCTCTATTTGTTCATACTTTATTCTCCTGTTTTCTTTTGCTTTTTCTATTTTTGCTGAAAACTGAGCATTGTGAATATTATAATGTAGTAACTCTGGAAGTCACATTCTTCCCCATCCTCAGCATTTGTTTTTGTTTTTGTTTTTTTTTACAGCTGTAGGCTGTATCTTTTAGTTTAATGACTTTTCTAAAATATTTTGTTAAGTAAGTATCCCTTGTCTATAATCTTTAACACACTTTGTAAAAACTGTATTCTTTATATGAAATCTGTATTCCTTTAGCTCATAGCCAGGTAGGTTTTGACCTGTGTACTTGGAGGGCAGATGTTGAGAGAGAGAAAGAGAGGGAGAGAATAGAAAGAAAGGGAAAAGTTTCCTAGTCTTTGCAGGTTGTGTATCTGTGCTGGGGCACTCCTTTAATGTTTAGCCATGCCATGGACAACTCTGTCATGACCTTCCCCTCCAGCTTGTGTTGAGTCTAGATATTCAGTAAAGATGGAAAGTTTAGGGTCTTCTCAGGTCTTTTCTGAGCATGTATCCTAACCAGTGCATGTGCATGGCTTTTTAAATTCCAAAGTATACACAGGAGGCTATCAAATACTGTAATTTCTCAAAAAAACCCTCTCTTCCCAGATTTTCCTCCCAGGTTTTCAGTGCTCTATTGTATATACCTCATTCAGTCTTTTGCTTCATTCAGGTGGCTGTGCGTTGTTACATTTGCCTTACAAATTTTTGAAGATTATCTACTGATTTGCTGCCCTGAGTGAGTTTTGATTTAGGTGACACAAAATCAAGCTGCTTGTACCAGTCCTTCAAGCAGTCTCCAGACATCTGCAACAAACACAATTCTATGTTTATATGGTCTGCTCTTCTTCCCCTGGAATCAGAGACAGGGTTCCACACTGGGAATATTGGCTGCCATCTTTAATACCACCACTGAGCCAGAGAAGGAGGTAAGGCAAGGCCAAATAAAAATGCCACCAAACTTTTCTACCAATTTTTATTTGCCATTTTCTTGATTAAGGATTCACTTGGTTGCTGTACACTTTTTAATTCTTTACAGAGATCTGAGTTGAGTTCCTAACAGAAACTTTTGGCTTGATTTTTTTGGTCTTTCTCTGGAGGGATAGAGCTTCCTGCACTGCTATTTTTACTGATGTCACTCTGGCTATATAGATTTCCAAACTTACATATGATGGAGTACAGTATAAAGAACATTACAAGGTGAGACACAGTGAAAGTATTCGTAAAATATTTGATAGAGAAAAGATTAATATCTAAATTCATAAATTAGTTCCAGTTAGAAAAAGACAAACCAATAGAAAAATTAGGCAATGGATGTGAACATGTAGCTTACAGAAAAAAAAAACACAAAAGGTTAGAAGCATATACAATCTTAATAGATTAGAGGGTAATTCACTAGTTTATTCTCTAGAATAAAGAGGATTCTCTAGAATCCTCTGTGTAAACACTACATACTGAGAAGGAATATCATAGAGCAATACATACAATGCGACCCCATCTTTGTCAGTCAAGTATTCGTCTTACAACAACTTTAAAAAATATTTTAAACATTAGCAATATAAGAAACAAAAATTTGGGGCTTCCCTGGTGGCGCAGTGGTTGAGAGTCCGCCTGCCAATGCAGGGGACGTGGGTTCGTGTCCCGGTCTGGGAAGATCTCACGTGCCGCAGAGCGGCTGGGCCCGTGAGCCATGGCCGCTGAGCCTGCGCGTCCGGAGCCTGTGCTCCGCAACGGGAGAGGCCACAACAGTGAGAGTCCCACGTACCGCAAAAAAAAAAAAAAAAAAAAAAATTAAAAGCCATCTGTATACTATGCTAAACTTATCTCATGCCCATAGAGAAGAAGCGGTGTTTAGATTGGCCCAGTGGCCTTAATAATTTTTTAATTGATATTTATTAGCACCTTGATGGGTCAGTTACTTAGGAAACCCATTGAAAGTGGTAAGACTTCACCCATGCCCCTACACTATTTGTCACACTTCTCTGTGCAAAACTTTCTTTTAACTTTCACCTTACACGGCTTAAATGTCAGATGTCATACCATGGCTACAGGACCCTAGCCATGATGCCTCTCTGACCTTCTGCTCTTTCTTGCCTCTCTCCCCCTCTGCCCCAGCCATACGAGGGCTCCTGGCAATTCCTCGAGCACTTCAAGTATTCTCCAGCCTTAGGGCTCTCATACTTCTTTCCTCTGCTTAGGATACTTTTGCCCCAGATATCAAAGAGCTTGGTCCTCTCTTTTCCTTCAGAAGTCACCTTATTACAGAGGCCTTCCGTGTTCACAATATATAACATTCCAACATCCCACCTGCACTAACATGCATACTTCCTAAACTCATTATCCTGTTTTATTTTATTGTCCTAAAGTCATTATCCTGCTTTATTCTCCTTCTTACCATCTGATATGCTATATATTTGCAAGCGTACTTGTTTGCTCTCTATGTCTTTCACTAAGATGTACGCTTCTTGAGGACAGGAATTTTGTCTGTCTTGTTAACTGCTGTATCCCCAGCATCTACAGTAGTCACTGACATACAATAAGAAAATTACTCAATAAATACTTCTAAATAGCTGCATTAATATTTCAATAAGTTGAAATATTAATAAGACAGGCACTCTCTAGAAAACCAGAGATTGGTAGAGTATACCTGAATGAACAAATACAACATAAAACATGATAAGATGTCTAAAGAGTTATACAGACGAAATGATGCAAGACAGAGGGAAGCAGGGAAGGCTTGACTTTAAGGAAGGTTTTAGAGTCAACACACCTTCTCTTTTAGATGGTAGAAACGTCCAGGGTGTAGGGAGTTAGTATGAGAAAAAGCCAGTCAAAGCATAGAGAAAAGCATGTGCAAAGGCCCTAGAATGAGAGACAACTAGTAGATAGTTCAGTTTGACTGAGTTATGGAAAGTGATAAAAAAGGCTAGAAAAGTAGGTACTGACCAGATTATAAAGTCTTTGATCGCTGTGCTTTTGCTTTTAGATTAATTCTATCCTGAAGGCAGTAGAGAGTTCCAAAGGAACCTTAAGCAAGGGAATGATGTGTTCAGAATTTTGTGTTATAAGAGGAGCATAAGATATGTTGCATTTATGCTTTGGAAATTGGAGTGGCCAGCAGTGTACTTAGGCAAGATAGACCAAACCCTTTAGAGAGCAGATTTGGATGCAGATGATAAATAAGGTGTTTAATTCTGATCCTGTGAGTTTGAGGTGCTTTTAGGCCATTAGAAAGATCTGAGCAAGAAGCAGTCAGAAATACCTGTGTACAGTGTAAGGGACCTCAGTATAATAAAGGCTGGAGACTTGTGGGTAATATGACCCAGAAAGAAGTTCTAGATTGAGAAAACAGAGCAGAAGACCAAAGGCCTGAAGGGATTGAGGATGTTTTACCTGACAAGAAACAGCAAGATTGACTATCATCTGGAATTTGCTCTCATATGAAAAGGGAATTTCACTGATTTCTTAAGTCTTCAGTGGGTGAGTGAGGAATAACAAAGTGCAATCTGTGTCAGCCATCTACTAATACATATTCTCTATAAAAATGATCTCAAACTTAATAGCTTAAAACAATAATAAACATTTGTTATCAACAATTTGTGGGTCAGGGAGTTGGGAGTAGCTTAGCTGGGTAGTTCTGTCTTGAAATCTCACAAAATTGCAGTCAAGTTGTTGGCCAAGGCTGTAGTCATCTGAGGGCTTAACCAAGGCTGGATGACCAACCCCCAAAGCTGTCAGCTCACATGACTGGCGAGTGGCTACTGGTTGTTGACAGGAGGCTTCACTGTCTCTTCACATGTGCTTCCCCACATGTGGGCCTCTCCTCAGAGCTGTTTGAGTGTTCTCATGTCTTGGAAGCTGGCTTTCCAAAGAACTATTGGTCCAAGAGATAGCAAGTCAGAAACTGTAGTATCTTTTATGACTCAATCTCAGAAGTCGAATCTCATCACTTCCACAGTATCGTATATGTTACTAGGTAAGCCTTATTCAGTGTCAGGAGGTGGAGACTACTAGGCAAGGACACACATACCAAGCAAGAGGCGAGGATCTTGGAGGTCAACCACCATGATGGAACTGTCCCATGACAGAATGATAAGTTCCTGGTTACTGGAGGTACGGAAGCAAAACCTGGGCCAAAACTGAGTAAATGAGGAAAGGGGGTGGAGGAATTCTAGAACAAGTAATGATTAGACTAGAGAAGCTTCCTCCTTTCCGAACTCATGGTTCTCTTAGGAGTATTTAAACTGACTTGGAAAAAGGAAAAGAGAGAGAGAAATGAAGTGAGTTGAAAACACCAAAACAGTTTTCATTTTTATAGTGAAAATATTTGATAAATTATTTGAGGGTTACATGTATTAAGTGAGCCTGGAGGTGAGGGCAAAGCAGAGTAATCCCCCAAGATGACATGATTGGCAGTATACTCTGGAGAAGGTAGCAAGAATTTAAACACTGAGAATTATTTAATTAGCCTAACTTCATTTAAGACCTCTCAGCCTAATTTTCATTGTTTGTCTTACATACCATAACATCCTTTGGTATCAGCCCATCTTTTTGCAGCATCAAGCCCCAAGACTCCGAAACAGTGTTTTAGATAACCTACTAGGCATTTCATTCTCTAAAGAAACCAATTATATATGAAATTAATAATTAAAAATTATAAATAGAAAGAACACGAAAACATGCATACTATATGTCCTGCGGGTAGATTTTTGCATGGTGAGTAGGGAATTAGGGGCAAAAAAATCCATTTATGTTAATGGGCATTGCATGTCTAATTTCTCATGCACCACACTGCCAATTTCCCCCTGTGCCTTTGTCAGTACATGGGACCGATGGAGGGGGAAAGAGAAGTGAATGGTTTATTTGATGGTCTGTCAATCATAACGGCAACCAGAGAAATTCCAAAGCCATTTTTAACCTCTATAGAAACAGTTAGTTAGACCATATGCTTTTTTCTTCTTGCCAGATGCTGTCATTCATCAATTTCCCATTAAGAAAATGGGATTCTGCAAAAACCACTGAGGTTCTTTCTCATTTGTACTAGATACGCCACAAAATCAGATTGCAAACATACTCTGCAGCTTCCACAAAATAACTTCTGACACTTGCTAATCTCCATATTAATTCTGACTGACCTTTAATGGTGTTTTGTACGTGTGGTCAGAACAGCATCCAAAAATATTATTTTAAAATTACCCTTACCCAGAGTTTAAACCTAGAGGTTAAATAGATTTGTTTGTGATTATCCAGTCTATAAAAAAGATAGAAATTAAATAGTCATTAAAAAATATCAGCAACCTCATAAAATACTCTTTAGACAGTAAAGAGAGATAATAAAATGTTTGAGAATTAAAGGAAGCAGCGTGAGTCAAACGTTGATTACCCAATAAGGAGGGGGGAGGGAGACGCAAGAGGGAGGAGATATGGGGATATATGTGTACGTAGAGCTGATTCACTGTTATACAGCAGAAACTAACACAGCATTGTAAAGCAATTATACTTTGATTAAGATGTTTAAAAAAAAAAAGTTCATTACCCAAAGATGTCAAAGAAAGTGAAAAAATTTAAAAAAAAAAAAAAGCTATATTGACCCTCTCCCACTACACCAAGTAGAAAGATCATTTTGTTTAAAGCAGATAGATACTTAATTGCTATAAAATCCTGGGTGGATTTGTTTGCTTGTTTGTTTGTTGTGAAGGATGAAGACACCTAGGAAACCTAAGGGCTCCTTTTCTTAGGGACAATAAAATCCTTTCATCCTGTACAGGGCAGCAGTCTGTCTTTAGGTTTCGGCACATGGCTCTAACAGCAATTGGATTTGGGGTTTTAAATTTGAATGCTCTAGGTAGTTGGAATATATTGACACTTCTAACACAGATTTTCTTGAAGTATTCTTATGATAACACTGGTGGCTTTAAATGTTTGCTTGTCATGCTGAATTCACTTAGCAAACCAACTAACACGGAAGTTTAAGGGAGAAGAATATCTTTGCATAACTTTCGATCTGCAGCATTTTGCATTTCTTATTAATAGGAACTGACTCTTTGACACCCCCTGCAAATATCTTATAGGAGAGAGGAATGCTCTGAAATTCAAGGCAAATTTCTTTCAAGAGTTAGGCATTGATCGAAATTCTGAATTTTCTCTGGCTGTCAGCCAGTGAGAAACATGCAGGGTCTGCTTAATATTTAAGATTTTGGTAGAAAGCCATTCAGAAAAAAGAAAAAAAAAAATCTTTGACTTTACAGACTTTGTTGTATCCACTTCAGCGTAATATTCTCAAGTCTAATTTTGTTTGAAAGGTCACAAACGAGCTAAAATATAGTTTTTTAATATTTTAATTTTCCCTTTTCTTCCCCCGCTGTTTTTTTCCCCTGCTGGGACTCTCCACTCATGAAGGTCAAGGGAATGATAATGCTGAGGTAGCTCTGTCTTTTTATTCATAGACCAGGTGTAGAGAGTGCATATAGCCATAAACGTGTGCCTCCATCACACAGTGCTGCTATTGACCCCTGCCCTGAGCTGAAGATTGTACCTTCTCAGGGGATAACAAATGATTCACTTCGCAGGTAGGCAGAGGCCTGGAGCTCCCTCCACCAGACACTGCCAGTTTTCCTGAATGATCTCTTGTGATTGGTTTTCTCATAGGAATAGACTGTGAGTACATCACTGAACTCTGTGTATTTAGGAATATGTCTTTGACAAGAACAGCTGTCCTTGAGTTAAAATGATTAGTACTGTATCTGCTAATGCAGATTCCCATTCGGCTGTTGGCTAAAAACACATTTGCATCCTGGGAAAACATCGCTGTCTCTTTTTGGCACCAAAACAGATTTTTGGTGTTTGATCAAGTTGAGTCATTAAAAAAAAAAAAAAATCCTGTTCAAGGTCACTTTGTCTTGACCTCTAATTGCCAAGTAAGGTTCCAGTTCTGTAAGGTGACCTAGAAAAATGAGCTAGCTCTATACATATAAATAGTAAGCAAGTTTCCTCTTTCTTATCCAGTCTCAACTGGGAGCATGGTTCTAATAAGGAGAGAAGTGAGCACAAAGAGTGACCACACTTTGATTCTGACCTTGACTTCGGGAGAAAGGCCTTTGACAGGTCCATGGAGAATGAGAGTAGATGGAACTAGAGGCCCACAGCCAGAGGATTATTTAACCTGCAGCCAGTATTCTTTAGAACTTCATACTTAGGAGTATTATGTTATTTTTAAATGCAGTTGTACAGATACATATACATTGTTAGATACAAATATACTTAGTCTGTTAAATAAAATATTTTAAAACCACTACTTTTTGAAATATTCTGTCATTTCTTAATGTTTTAATATCTTTGGGCTGCCTTAATTTTTTTAATGGCATCTGCCTGAGGCCACTTAAAGACACTGGTCTTTAAGATTGGTTTAAAATAAAGCTAAAATAACCCACTAATAGCATAGCCCTTAACAAATTAACAAATTGTCACAAACTGGGTGGCTTAAAACAACAGAAATATGTTCTCTCACTGTTCTGGAGACTAGCAGTCTATAATTAAACTGTCAGCAGGGCCATATTCTCTCTGAAGGCTCTAGGGAAGAATCCTTCCTTGCTTATCCTTTCTTCTGGTAGCTCTCAGCAGTCCTTGGTATTCCTTGGCTTGTATTCAATAGATGTAACACTCCAGTCACTACCTCTGTCTTTACATCATCTTCTTCTCTGAGGCTTTGTGTCTCTCTCTCTGCATGTCCTCTGCTTTCTTATACATCAGTCGATGGATGTAGGGTCCACCCTAATCCAGCAGGATCTCATCTTAGGTACATCTTCAAAGATCCTATTTTCAAATAAGGTCATATTCCCAGGTTCTGGGTAGACTTGAATGTTGAGAAAACACTTCAACCCAAATGTCTCTTTCTCTAAATGACCTACTGGGATAACTAACATAGCTAGAAAAACAGCAGGAGCAGTGGCCTGCCTTTTCCTTTTAAAGGTATTTGATGACTTGACAGTTGTGGAGACCATAACAAAGGCATGTAGAATAAATAATGTGAAAATGAGACTGAGAGACATGGAGGCAAAGTGGTCTCTGCATGCTCTCCTTGTAGATTCCACATATTCCCCAGCCAGTTTTGGCTGCACTTCACACTTGCCCCCAACAGAGAAACTGCCTTCACGGTGACCCAAGGCACAGGAAAGTGCCATGCAGGGCCTGGAAGTCATTGTAGGTGTGCCTCATCTTCTTGGAGCGCCAGTTGTATTCATTTGTAAGTTACCGAAAACCATATTTTTAGGTTAAAACACACATGACAACTTTTTAATCATTTCTTAATTTTAATTTTTAATTACCAGGGCTTCACTTTTTAAAAAATTATTCAAGGTGCCCATTCACTGTCTTCTGACACGAGGATGATTTCATTGGAAAATTCTCTATTCTGTATGACCACAGTCAGCTTAATCTCAAAATGATGGTCATGTAGTAAAACTTCAGCAAAGACTTGTTAGATTAATAAACCACTCTAAGAAATTGCTCTGATTCTGCCAGTCCTAAACCAATAAATTGTCCCAGAGTGTCTCATTTTTTGTAGACACCCAAGTCTCTTTCTTGACATCTGAACCTCTTTGTAATCTCATCTTCCATCATTTCCCCTGAACTCTTAACCATTATTCTACTGCCTAAACCAAGCAGGAATGAGGTACTTCTGCTTGAAAGAAATCCTATCTACCTAGAACTTGAACACACTCCATTGTTGAGTCTGGTGGTAGAAGTACCTTAGAGAACTACCAGGTAAGAATGATTTTATCGTTTACTGTTTGGTCCAAAATCTAGTAACTTCCCCCCTGCAAATTCAGACTATAAATAGAATAAGTTGTGCACAGTGGTCTCCTCACTAATTCTCTGTTACTACCACCACCTCCTCCCCCTCTTCTTCTTCCTCTTCTTTTCTTCTCTCCACTTCCTCCACTTCTTTGTGTTCTCTCTTTTTCTTCTTCCAAGCCAGAAGTCTGTAGATCCTCTGGCCAATTCATTTTGTCCTATTTACTAGTTTCTTGTGGTATTGAGTTTGTATTTCAGCTTGAATTAATGACTTAATCATTTTACTAACTCCTTACTCTTTCCTTATCTAAATACAAACCAGGGAGCGTTAGCTGAGTGCCTGATCCCTTTATCACTTATGGTACAACCAGAGTCAAGATAAACCAGAGGTATACCAATGCACTCTAACAATATGGAAGTTGTATTTATCTCTCCTGTAGCAATCTGGAGATGGGAGAGTGGTTCAAGAAGTTGCAGTTCTGTGAGATCATTCATTTAGGGACCAGGGTTATTCCCATCTGATACCCCACTACCTCCTAGAGGTATTTGTCTTTTCTGCCCAGTCGAACCAGCTTATCAGCACCAGATCCACATTCCATCCTTTTGGATGGAGAAAGAGAGGAAGTGATGGACAAATAATATCCTTTTAAAGCTCAACCTGGTGAGAGTTCCGTGATGGCCTAGTGGTTAGGATTCTGGGCTTTCACTCCTGTGGCCCGGGTTCAGTTTCTGGGCAGGGAACTGAGGTCAAATAAATAAAAATAAATAAATAAAGCTCAATTTGAAAGTTGTGCATACCTCTTCTCAATAACCAAAATATAATCATGTGACCTAGCTTTTAAGGGAAAGTGGGTCTTTAACTAGGAATTTTCTTTCTAAGGGAAAGGGGAGATATTGGATCCAGGGAGCATTTAGCAGTGCCCGCCTATTCCCTACTCACTTTGACAGTCACAATCTGGTCTCAACCCCAACAAGAATTCTCCTTGATGATTTTAGCAATAGTGTATACCCTTCACTTGACACTTACTGTACCATGCATTCAAGTGCTAATTAAAATATCGTTCCTAATTCTTAATCCTAAATGAAATTTTAAATATTAGGGAAGGAATTATTATTCATTTCTTATACTTCACTGCGATTAGCACACAGTAGGCACTCATCAGATATTTCCTGGTTCAGACAATGTATTGCAATACAGTTAGGGATCCTTATGCATCCTTGATCACTTTTTATGACACTTACCCTAATGTGTTTCAAACTTGATGTTCTTCATTAATATTCAAGAGAGAGAACTGTTATCTTAAAGCAAACTAAACTTCGCTGGCTTCAAAAGAAGAGATAATAAACTATGGAAAACACTAAGGGTGAGTGTCTTTGAAATGATTATATAGGAAAAGGGAATTAATCGCCAGCATTAACTGTTTCTTGGAGGCTTAGAGAACGCACTATATTTGCAGAAAAGAGTCATTCAGTTAGGAGAATGATAGAGAGGTTGGTTAAGAGAACCGTAGAGGTTAGTAGCTTGTGCAGTGAGCTCTGGATACTGAGGTTTAAGAAGGTGTGACCCAGAAGACCTAGAGACTGGGAAGTTGAAGGGCCACTGCACAGGAAATGACAAATAGGAATCTGGAGGTTATGAGCCTTCATCTGTGTGAATCATGAGAGCTGGGTCATGTGGTAAGAGGTGCTTTTTCTCAGACTCAATTTATTTTTTTCTCCATACGCTTAAGACTTCTCAGAGTCTGCTTTATTCAACTTTCCCTATAGTTGTGCTGGTAGCACATGGACAGTATTCTACATTGTAGTCATCATAGTGGCTGCTGTATCTAAAGATCAAATGTGTTTCCTGACCTAAAAGATCAGGCTACCCTTTGTCTCTGACAAAGAGTAACTTCTGTGAAAGTGGAGTAAATCAGAGAAGCAATTTCTGTGCATTTGCAATTGTTTTAGGTTGACTTATTAACCGATAAATGGGAATAATGTTCTAATAGCACTATTAACTCCTATCACCTGGGAGATGCAAAGACTAATGCTATGGCCACATTCTCCTTTTCTGGTTTGATGGCATTCTCAGCAAAAGAGGGAGTCCAAGAAGTAGAAATGGTTCTCTCCATGCTCGACTGTGGGAGACAATGTAGTACATAAGAGCAAAGGTTCTGGAGTCAGACTGATGAGGTTCTGATCAGGGTTCCCCGTCCTCATAGCTGTGGGACTTTGGGAAAATCACTCTAAAGTCTCAGTTTCCTCTTATAAAGTAGGTCTAGCAATAGGATTTACTTCCAAGGTATTGCCCTCAGACAAGTCATCATCCTCTCATGGAAATCCATTCTTTTGGATTCCCTGTACTCAGCTCTCATTTTTGCAGCCCTCCTTTTCCCCAGCATGGGAACTATTGAACAGCTAGAATGATTTTTTTTTTTTTTTTTTTTTGGTACGCGGGCCTCTCACTGTCGTGGCCTCTCCCATTGCAGAGCACAGGCTCCGGATGCGCAGGCTCAGCAGCCATGGCTCATGGGCCCAGCCGCTCCGCGGCATGTGGGATCTTCCCGGACCCGGGCACGAACCCGTGTTCCCTGCATCGGCAGGCGGATTCTCAACCACTGCGCCACCAGGGAAGCCCATGATTTTTTTTTTAAATGGTAAATCAGATAATGACACTCACTTGCCCAGGACTTTCTCGTGATTTCCCATTTACTCAGAATAAACTAAATCCCCGTCGAGGTCTATAAAGCTATAGAATGATTTGTCCCTGGTCCCTTCCCTGACCCAGCTTCAACTGCACTGGCTTTCCGCCTGTTTTCTAACACATTAAAATTATTCTCCCCTTATCGCTCTGTGCCAGGAACCCTCTTCTCTCTTCCTTCTGTGGCTGGCTCCTTATAACTTTCAGACTTGAGCTCAGATGTCACCACACCTTACTCAGACCATCCATCTAAACAGTTCCCTCACATTTCCTGTCCAGCGCATCACCTTATTTAATTTCTCCCAGAGCATATAACACTATCTTAAATTATCTGGTTTACCTATTTGTTTACTCGTTTATTTTCTGCCTTCCCTGTGTAGAAAGAAAGCAAGAACCCTCTCTACCTTGTTCACTCCTATTTTCCCAACACTTAGAGGGCCAGGAACATACTAGTCACTCAATAAATATTTGTTCAATTAAGGAATGAGTGAATGGCTGAATTGACTTCTCAGATTTGTATTACAAATTAACTGAGACAGTGCATAAGAGGCATTTTTATTGGTGTCAGACACACAGTGCTCAAGAAATATAAGTGACTCTTACATTATGGACTGTCAGTACTCTACCACCTACCAGCCCCCACCTGCAGGCACTTTCCACCCATAGTTCCTTCCAATCCTCCTGACAACATTCTTTCCCTGATTCTAAGGATTCACAAAGTAAAACAGAGTCCTGGCTTTTTGGAATTAAGTAGCAGTGATAATTATCCACACTTATTAAACCAGTCATGGTGGTGGTGGTGGGTAGGGGGTGCATGTGTAAAATCATTGCCTGGGGGGTCAGGCATTGGTGTGAAGTAGGGAGATACGAGCTTTGGAGTAACTTAGACATAGATTCTAATGCCTGCTGTTTCAACACTGGCATTTTCTATCTGTGTGGGCTCCAGAAATGTACTGAACTTTTCTCGTCTTTATAATGTTCTCCTTTAGGCTTGCTTTAAAAGGATTAAACTTAAAAAGCTATTACATATAGATTATCAGTGGCACATAGTAGGAATCCAATAACTAGAGCTATTAAGAATACTAAATACTGACCTTGATGTGTGTAACCAAACGTCCAAATCTCAGGCGTGGTTATAGTTCCAAATACCTTTCCAGCTTCAAGCAGCTTCACGGTCATTCTGCCTAGAGTAAGTGACGGGTGGAAAGACTCCCACCCTCTCCCCGACCCCTGTCCCCAAAGGATATTGCTTACTTTTGACAGTCTTACTGACTGTGAGGCTAAACCACCAGGCTGGTAAAAAATGAGTTTCCCCCTGAATCGCAGTTGATGCAATCCAGCGTTATGGTCCAACATGGGAGATAAAGACATTGCCATTTTCATGTCAGAAAACTGTCCCCCCTGACTGGGAAAGATAGTAATTGAGATAGTGCATAAAATCAAATAATCACCTCTTTAGGTCTCCTTTGTGCACAGTTTACTACAGGCTTAGTTTTGCCTCCATGATGTAGAATGTGCTGAATGGGAATTAGACGCCAAGATCCCCCTAGACCATGTGTAGGGGGTGTGATCTGATTTTAAACAATATTCTTGGCTGTGCTGATGTACTTGGGAATATTTAAAGACTAGCTCTGTATTGAGGAAGCAAGTGCTGAGTTCAGACCAGTGTTTACACAATCCAGGATTCAAAAACTCAACCCTACTCTTGAGGAGGATAATTGGGACTTTAAAAACTTTCTGTTTAAGGATCCATAAAGAACAGAGTCCATCTATAGGATGTGAAGAATGGCTGTGTTGGGGAAGGAAAAATTTCCCCTCTACCCTTTCTAGGTTCTTCTGGCTGGTCTAAGAATAAAATTGACATGAGACAGAATAATAAGAGAAAATCAAATTTAATTACATATGTGCAAGGACTCCATAAGAATATGAGGCCCACGGACAAGTTAGGCGATGGAGGCTTATAAGCCACCTGAGAGAAGGAGAGAGGGGATAGGGATTTGAACTGCACAGCGGGGAGGAAGGCAACTCACATGGAGATGGAAAAACAAATGTATGATAAATGTATGTTTTCTGAGCCCTGCAGAGACAATGGGACACACAAAGGACTTTGGTGTCCAGCTCCTGCAGAGTTTCCCCTACCACACATAGCCCATATTCTTGTAGATATCTCTGGCGATAGTGCTCTTCCTGGACCAGGCCATTTGTGTAAATTCTTTTAGGCAGTTAAGGGAGAGGTCAAGAGAAAGACTTCTGAAGAGTTCTGTTTTTTAAAAATAATCATCCTCATGCCAAAGACACACATTTTGGGGTAGTGGATTTTGTTTCCCTACAGCTGTTCCAAGCATATCTATGAGTGTTCACCCTGGGCCAAGATAAAAAGATGGAAAAGACATGGAGAATGCAGTCAGTTATGTTGATGGTGACTGCGAGAAAAGAGTTACAAGTTAGACATCTCAGTAAAAAAAAATAAACGGTAGAAAGCAGAGGTTGTGTAAGCATCCATTAGATTGATTCACAGCATTCATGGAACAGTTCCTTGAGTGCCTCCTTTACTGGGGCTAGGTGGTAAGACATCCATCCCAAATGGAAACAGATGGACTAACAATGAATTCCGTCCTGGAAGTTGTGTTAAGGAAGTTCTGTGAAGGAAAAACAGGTGAGCTGTGAGGACCTAGGCGAGCCACACAGTATTCAGCTGCTTACCTTTCCTTCTGTCAGTGATGACCATAGAGCCATCCAAGTAAAGAGCAGGCATTCTTTAGGCAAAGGCAAAGAAAAATTAGTGAGTGATGTTCTGGCTCAGACAGGAAAACCTACCTCCTAGATCCTCCCTCCACCCTCCTATTTTGTATAAGAAAGGTGTAATCTGGCCCCAGGTGGGTTTTTTTTTTTCCTCTTGATGCCAAAAATTGATGAGCTTTTTTTTCTTTTTCATAAAAATTCATGCTTAATACAATTAGGCACATTTATATTTTTTAAAAGATTTTTAAAAAGATCTTCACTATCACCTACATACCTAAGTATTCTCTAGCTATTCAATTTTAAATTTATCCTTTTTTTTTTCTCTTTTCAATTGAGTCTTTTCATAGATAGGCAATTAAGGAATGGTTCAAAGTGGCATTTGAAACCCACTGTACTTTTTTCAAAATAGAATTCATCGTTCCCTCAGCTAATGTGTATGAGACATTTAAATTTTAAAAGATGGCCTCGCTGGTAGTACATGACACTAAGAACAGGCAGAAGCTGAAATCCTGAAAGGTAGCATACCATGTTATCAAATGCTCTTTTCCCTTCTGGTTAGTATTACTTACATTGTGCAAATGTGTTATGCAAAATAATTTAAAAACTGATTCTGCATCTTTGCCTCAGGTTCATACAATATTCATTGAAAGTTTTACAAAAAAAGAAATTAATTTAGTATAAAAATCAAGCACTTAAAAATGCCCATGTATATCAATGCAACAACATTCCAAAGGGAAGCTTGGAAAAAGGAAGAGCAGCTCAAATCAGAATTTCATACATCTTATTTAATTACCTGTGCGTATATGTCTATATTTATGTTTCTAGTACAGTAAAACCCCATGGAAACCTGAACATGAGAAATTCTCACTCATGCTGGTTTCATGGCCTTGGACAAGTCGCTGTACATCAACCAAATTCGTTTCCCCCAGTCATTTAAATGGTGCTGCTAATGTTAATCCCAGTTATTTTATAAGGTTGTTTTAAATATAAAATCAAATTGTATCAAAATTAAACATGTTTTACACACTGAGAAAGTGTTGTGTAATTCTAACTCACCTAAATTATCATGAGTCTTCCTTTCTGACCTGTGGATGGAAGTTTGGAGCTTCTGATAAACATATTTTTGTTATTACATCTAAAGGCAAAAGCAAGTCATAGAAAATTTTGGCCCCTCTGTATATGTGGAGTGTAGGATTTTTGTCATTTGGCCGGGCCAGAGAATTAAGTTAATGTTTTCATTTACGCAGAGTAATGTATATTTACCAAAGTTTCTGCAACTTTCGGAGTTTTTATTCTAATATTTATTAGATAGGTATATAGTAGGCCCCTGAATCTTCTATAATTTTAGTATTTGAGACTTGTAAGCTTAATAGTTCTAAAATTGCAAATATATGGGTTGTGAATCACCTTATGTAAGCAAATTTTTAGATGAATTTTCATTGTTTATTGTATCTTATAATCCTGAGATACAAAATTACATCAGGTGCCTCATCTTTTGGAAGGAGATTTTTTTTATTATTAATCCCTCGTGCAAATCATAAAATGAAATTCTCTCTCTTCTTCTTTTTTTTTTTTTTTTTTTATTTTCAACTAAAGCTGCTTTGCTCGTTGACTTTTGTGCTTTACAAGTTAGTTTCTATATGGTTTCTTTCTGTCAGTTAGTGCATTCGTGTTCTTTGTCCAAAGTATCACTGAGTGATCTTTCCACTGGGAAGTTTTGCAGGCCCTGTTGATTCTTTCTCTCTTGGGACCTGATTTTATATGAATAGATTATCATTCCCTTTGGCAGTTAGACATATTTTGGTCTAAAGGCAAAATTGTCACTAAATAAGTAAACATTATTTATCAACCACCATTACTTCCCATTTATGTGGGGAGAAAAAAAACAAAACACTTTACTCTTCTAGATTCTTCTGGCTGGTCTAAGAATTAAATGACATGAGGCAGATTAAGAAGAGAAAATCAAATCTTATTAAGGACTTATGAGGGTTCCATAAGAATATGGATCCCAAAGACAAGTTAGGCAATTGAAGTTTATATGCCAGCTGAGAGAAGGAGAAGGGGGTGGGGGCTTGAGATTTCGAAGGGAAGGAGGGCAGCTGACTGGAGTATGCAAAGAGCAAATACTCGGTAAACAAATGTTTGCTGGCCCAGAGACAATGGGACGGAGAGAACTTTGATAAACAGGCCTTGCTAAGTTTCCCCCAGCCTACCACACCTACTTCATATTATACTTTAGTTATCTATGGTGATAGTTCTTTTTTTTTTTTTTAGAGTAGGCCCTTTATCTAAATTCTTTTAGGCAGTTAAGGGGAAGAGGTATAAGCTCCTCCTGAACCTTCTATTTCTTAAAAGCAATCAGCCCCCAAAATTCTGAAGCTGAAGAGATACCTTTTGGGGTGGGCAGTTTTGTTTGCCTACATTTGCATCAACATTTTGTGATGACAGCCAGTGACTTTGCTAATATAAGTATTTCATAATAGGTTTCTTGTTTCTGAGCAGCAGAATAAAGTGGATTTAATTTACACAATGGGGATGAAGAGAAGTTACACGGGGAAAATTAAATATTTTGGATTTTTCATAAGACTGCCAGAATCTAAGGGAAAAAATTATTTATCCATATAATTTGCTTTCTTAAAGGCCACTCTTTTATATATGTATATTTGTGTCATTAATTGATACTCATATGCAGATGACTCAACAGTTTTAGGATTCATTGGCAAAAGGAAATGCAGTAATCCTCATGCCTCAGGTACCAAAGTACCTAATTGAAATGCACTATGAGGAAAAGTCAAGTTTATTACCCTTGCCTACAACGTGCAGTGTGACATTTTGCTTTATAGCATTTGGAATCTCGCACCTCCCAAGAAGAGTGAACTTCAAAAACATAATACAAGTGGGAAAATTGCCTTAAAAATGTAATTTTAGAAATGATTATCTGAAAATACTGTTAAATGAAAAAGTTTGGTGAAAAGATGAAACTAATATTTCATTCATCTTCTGTTGATTCATATTTAAACCCAATGTAAAGTTCAGATGTTTAGGGGAAAGAGAAAAAAAATAAGCTGATTGAATAAGTCAGGATGACTCCTTAAAGTTTAACTCAGATATTGTTATTTGAGAGTCTATGGTGTGTGGCTTATGACTTTTTTCTTTGTTGTTGTTGTTGTTTCTATAGGTAAAACATCTTTTCAAGGAAAATATACAATGGTCAAATCTATGATTTCTTTGGGGGATTCCATTTTCGTTTAATGTGGACAATTTACCCATAAACAGCACAAAAATAATCAAAAAAACTCTGTCGTGAAGGAGGGGTAACCTGACTGAGCATATGAGTAGTGGTAATCCTAACTGTTAGTCTGGGGCTGCAGATGGGTCTTTCATCATACAGTACTTATAATAGATAATAGTTCTTAACAGTGCCAGGCACTAAGGACTTTACACACATTAAATCATTTCATCCCTGCATCAATATTAGGAGATGGATGTATTTATTATATTCATTTTACACATGAAGAAATCGACGTTTGCACCTGTGACTGTGCTCCGTGTTTCAGCACAGACTTCCTCCCGTAGGATCCATCAATTTATACCCCAAGTGAGCTTCCAACAAACGACCTCAAATAAGTATACAATCTAAATAAACACAACCTGTTCTCTATGCAGGCACTATTTTCAAACTCCCACATTCCTTGTGGCTCCCACCTACCCCCTCCTCCAACTTCCAATCAACTTTTTTTTTTTTTTTTTTTTTTTTTTTTTGTGGTACGCGGGCCTCTCACTGTTGCGGCCTCTCCCATTGCGGAGCGCAGGCTCCGGACGCGCAGGCTCAGAGGCCATGGCTCACGGGCCCAGCCGCTCTGCAGCATGTGGGATCTTCCCGGACCGGGGCACGAACCCGTGTCCCCTGCATCGGCAGGCGGATTCTCAACCACTGCGCCACCAGGGAAGCCCCCAATCAACTTTTATTTACTTCCTTCCCATATTCACATGATGGAGCAAACGCTAAAGAGGAGTTGGTCTAATGTTTCTCATTATCACAGCAACCGGCAAGTTTTACAATTTATGCAGGGTCGGCTTCCAAGTGTTTTTTTTTTTTAATTTTTAATAACCTGTGAGAATTTTAGTCTTTCTTTTTGCTTCTTATACTGAGAACAAAAGAGAGAAATCACAATTCTAAAGCTCACCTCTAAACACCCTAACAAAGTTTGACCCAAGCTGTGGCACTAGGTCTAAGTTCTAAGTAGCACAGGGATTAAGAGAGTGCCGCCTGGCCAACTCCCAAACCCCAGACAACTTTCATAAATTGACTGTGTGAAAACAAAACAAGCAAATAAATGCTCAGGGAATCTTGTCAAATTACTTCAAACAACATGTATAGCTTCCTGCCTTCTCCTGCTACTTTATTTTTATATGTGAAATCGAAAAATAAACTGAATTCTGAAAATGCCTAAGGGCCAAAGATTCAAAATGGAATTGATTCAGAGAGGCCACCCTCTCCTGCTGTTTAAAGAAATTGTTAATGGTGGAGCCACTTAAAAGTTTCGTGAAATGAAAGACCAAAGAAATGTTATCAAGAAATCAAGACTGAATAATCTCACCATTTTCATTGTTTAAAAATCTCAAAACTGTAAGCCAGAAGTCATAATCAAGTCCACAAAGAAGCGTATGGATTATGGGGAAGTCATCCCGAATTTGAATTCAACTGTTATGCTAGTCCCCAGGAGACAAAATTGCCTAGGACTGTCTGATAATTAAAGGGATCCTTTACTTCTATAAAGATTGGCAATACCAAGCTGTTAAACTTTGAAGTAAACAATATCCCCAATCTAGCATTTTTATGTGTTCTTCATACGAAACCAATATAAGCATCTCTACAATGCATGGAGTACCTAGATACAATTTCAGGGGGAAAGGTGTTTTATCTGAATTATGTTTCAAGGAGAATGTTTTATTTAGTGAAGAACTGACACACATGGATCTATGGGAATGATAGAACTTAGAAAGTTAGAAGAGTTATAGAATATTTTAATGGGTACCATAAAAATCTATTCAAAGCCAGGCATGCATTTCTATAAAGAAATGAACAGTGCAAATAATGTGACCCATCACAAGCCTGCTGCTTAAAGCCCCAGATGCCCTATTCCAAAGAGAATAGACATCACCCACTGAATTGGGTGCCTGGACTCAACTTGGACGTGCATGTTTCATAGCAAAAAGCGTTGGTTTGTTTAAGAGTCGGCAGTCTTAAAAGTTCATGAAATGTGCGCATGATTATTATTATGTACCAGCCACTTCCCAGGCACTGTGTTAGACTGCGGGGACAGATTGATATGGAAGATAGCCATGGCTGTGGCTCTCAAGGAGTTTCCATGATACTGAGAGACATGAACAACAGTGAAGTAATAATTCAGTTAGTAAGTGTTGTGAAGAGAATCAAATAAGGCTTACTCACTGGGGACCTACTTGAGATAGAGTGATAACTTTCTGAGAGGGGACATTTGAGCTGTGACTTGGGTGACAGGAAGTGAGAGCATGGAAAGATCTAGGGAAGAGACTGTTGGGCAAAGTGATCTGCAGTAAAAAAAAGTTCACACAGGAAGACACTTTTGTTTAGAAACTGGAGATAGAGACATTCCTCTCCCCGCCACCCCCATCTTTGACCAACAATGAAATGGAGGTGCATATTTGTGGGTAAGACGATAAGAAAGACCAGCTCTGGATTTAGCCTGGAAGGGGTTTGCTTTCTTTCGCTTTGGGGAAAAAAAAAAAAAAAAACGTGGATTAACCATGATAATGCCCTCCTCAACTTTCTGTGGAGCGTTGCTAGGGTGACACTGTAATTCAAAGGACAGAATATCAATAAAGCCAGGATGTACAGGAATGTAAACAAGCTTTAAAAAAAATAGTCCAAGTGTTTGTTAAATAGACCACAACGGGACAGGTCCATTATCATTGCAGAAAGCTCTGTACTTAGTATGTCCAATTATCTAAATAGCTCAAAAACATAATCAATCCATCAGTAGTATTCAGCTTTCTAGCTCTGATATCTGATTGTGAATTCTCTGTGTTTATTCATACTTCTGCCAAATGTCGATCCAGAAATGTATTAGCATCTGCCAGTGATGAATAAACATAAGATTGTGCCCCTCCTGGAGTTCTTTGTCGGGCTGGTGAACAAAGGCTAGTCCCATCTATACCCGATGGATGTTTCTTCACATCACAGAACTGTGTGTCCTTTTCTGTAATAGAGTCCGCATAGTCAAGGATGAGTCTAACCTCAAATCCTTGGCCTTCGGTGGCAGCACCTCTCTTTTTTCCCTTGCTCAGCCTGCCCAGAGTTATGCATTTTAAAAGACCAGCTCTGCTGGCTTCCTTGTCCTTCAGTTTTCTTAACAGGCACATACTTGTGGGATTCCAAAGGTTCTGGGTCTGAAAACCCCGGGGAGCTGAGAGCATCCACCGGTGCTTGGGCAGAGAGGAGCATGCAGGCAAAGGGTGAAGCCAGCAGCATTCCCCAGCCACCCAGGCTTCTGAGTGTGAACGTGTTCAACATCTCTGGGAGTCTTTCTCTTCTTGGGTGACATGCAGTGTGGTGTGCTGAATGCCTGTTAATTAGTCCCTTATGTCTGTAAGTTGTGGGATCCGATTGTCCTGGCGACAGTGAAACAGGAGGCAGACGACTATGGTAGAGATGAATGAGTCACACACAGCCCTGTGTGGACATACCCCATCATTCATTTCCTTGAAGCTCTTTGCATGGCTAGTATCAGCAAGTCTTCACATCGCCTCCAGCCCATGCCATTTGCTGGGCTAAAGCGAGCCACGCACCCTTCTTAATCTCAATAACATTGTTTTTATGGTGTACGTCCTGCACTCCAGATTAAAATGTCACTGAGGAGAATTGAATCAGAAGCTCCATCTCTCAGCCTGTTTTTTGCTAGTCTGAGTGGCCAAAGGCTTTTCAAAATCAGTGTCAAAATAGGTGCTGATAGCGGTGCTGGGTCCCTGACCCTGTAAACATTGAGGTCTGCAGTTTATGTAGAAAGACCTGACGTAGTCATGGTCGTCATCCAGCATATTCGAGAAAAGGGCATTCTTAGTGGCATTTCCTCATCCATGGGTGTGTGTGTGTGTGTGTGTGTTAGGAGGGAAGGGTTTTCACTTCACCAATGCACCAACTTGCCCATTGTTACTTACCTATGAATGTCTATGATACTGAGCTACCTGCTTCCACCTATTAAGAGAGTGTGAAAACCCATCATTGTCATGGTAACCCTTTCACTATGGTCATAGATCAGTAGTGAATTCTCACTACTGAGCATTCTAACTTCTTTTGTGTCTTCTCATTTGCTTTTCCATCTACTAGTTAGCCCTTTTCCAAATAATGAACTTCTTCTCCTTGTCTTTTCAGGCCAGTTTAAATGCCATGCCTTTAGGAAAGCCTTCCAGATCCCCAGACCCAGATGATTTCCTTTTCCTAGGAGTCCCTGGTAGTTTTTATATACCACTACCAAAGTGCTTAATACTGAACTTCATAACTATTTGTTTACATATCTGCCTCATTTATAGCCTGCAGCCTCCAGAGTCAGTCAGCAGGCAAGTTTGTGAAAGGATTAAGTAGGAACTGTCTAACATTTGATGCTATTTAGCAAGAAAGCTCGTTTATGAAGAATCAGAAAATGTTGTTTGGCTAAATTGTTTTCCGTTAAACTTTCTTATCCTCAAGTGCACGCATTGTATCTTTTTCGTCTCATATCTGAACAGTGCTTGGGAACTGTTTGGTCAATGAATAAATTGTTGTCACTTTCTAGCTGCAAATATTCTAATGACACTATACTATGTGCCAGAAGATATTCAAATACATTAGGCCCCTTATAGTCAGAGGTTAAAGAAAGTAAAAAAAAATTGTTAACCTGGAAGAGAGAATGCAATCTTTGCATTTTCACATATTTGCAGAGCTGTGTCTTCTGAAAATGATAAAGTCTGTTCTTTCTCAAAGAGCCAGCTCAGGGCTTCCCTGGTGGCACAGTGGTTGAGAGTCCGCCTGCCGATGCAGGGGACACGGGTTCATGCCCCAGTCCGGGAAGATCCCACATGCCGCGGAGCGGCTGGGCCCATGAGCGATGGCCGCTGAGCCTGCGCGTCCGGAGCCTGTGCTCCTCAACGGGAGAAGCCACAACAGTGAGAGGCCCGCGTACCGCAAAAAAAAAAAAAAAAAGACCCAGCTCAGGGTTGCCCTCTCTGTACCTGCACTAAATTCCTGCAGGCAGAAGTGTGCATGAGCATGTTCTCTCTCTCTCTCTCTCCCCCTCTCCTCGTACCCTCTACTCCTCCCTTCTCCTTCTCTCTCTCTCTGTCCCCCCCTTGCTCCCTCACTGTCACTTTTTCTCTCTCCATTGTGTTATCACCATTTCTTAAATGTTTCTTAATTATCAACGTTTTTACATTGTATTACAAATATTTGGGAGCACATTTGGCTTCTCTGCTAAACCAGTGATTCTCAACCAGGATTGTTTTTTCTCCCAGGGACATTTAACAGTGTTTGGAGACATTTTTGGTTGTTAAATCTGGAGGATGTGTAGAGCTTTTGTAATCTTCTGAGTAGAGGCCAGGGATGCTGCCAAATATCTTACAATGCACAAGACAGCCTCCCACAACTAAGAATTGTGCATCTCATGATGTCAGTGGTGCTGAGGTTGAAAAATTCTGCACTAGACTACCAACTCTTTGAAGGCAGGGAATGTGTCTGAATTCACTGCTAAAGTTTTTGGATCTCCAGAGTTTAACATGGCTTGACCTATCTATGTTCAGATAACGTTCGATAAATTAATAATTGAATAAATGAATGAATGACTGGTTGGTGGATGGATGAATGGGCTAGCAGATGGATGAATCAGTTGATCAATCGGGAACCATCTTTCATCCCTTAAAATTCTTGGCATCCTGGCTTCCCTGGTGGCGCAGTGGTTGAGAGTCCGCCTGCCGATGCAGGGGACATGGGTTCGTGCCCCGGTCTGGGAGGATCCCATATGCCGCGGAGCGGCTGGGCCCGTGAGCCATGGCCGCTGAGCCTGCGCGTCCGGAGCCTGTGCTCCGCGGCGGGAGGGGCCACAGCCGTGAGAGGTCCCTTTCCAAGTCAGAATTGCTATTTATTATCCAAATTACAGAGTAATCAAGTCACCAACCAAAATGTTGACCTTACCAGCTCTAATTTTGAGCAAGTAAGTGCTTGACTACAGATCTTGAGACATTCTGTCTCAGCAAATACTACATGTCTGGTTGTTTGGTAACTGGGTCATTTGTATGCTCTCCTTTTGTGCTGATCATGTGTTTCCCCTGTTTTATCATCTGTATTACTTTTGTAATGCTTCCTATAACTGCTTTATTCTCTGAGGCTGTTGAAGAATCTGATGTGACTCTCACTTTAAAAACCCTCTGAAAGGGGCTTCCCTGGTGGCGCAGTGGTTGGGAGTCCGCCTGCCGATGCAGGGGACGTGGGTTCGTGCCCCGGTCCGGGAGGGTCCCGCGTGCCGCGGAGCGGCTGGACCCGTGAGCCGTGGCCGCTGGGCCTGTGCGTCTGGAGCCTGTGCTCCGCAACGGGGGAGGCCACGGCAGTGAGAGGCCCGCGTACCGCAAAAAAAAAAAAAAAAAAACCCTCTGAAAGGTCTGCTCTCTGGGTTTCTCTTAGGCAGTAGAACTTGGTCACAATCTTCACTGTAGAAAACAAATGCATTTTCTTTTGGTCAGTCTCAACAACTTATCTTTCAGTCAGTTGCTATGTGTGTGTGTGTGATTTTTAAAATAAGCATATCTAGAGATGAGAAAATATTACTTCACTGAGAAGGTCCCTCAAACAAAAGCGATCCACGTATTCTGAAGTCTTTATACCTTTTTTTTCACATGTATTATTTTTGCATTTGCTACAGCTAGCGCCCTATGGATTTTAGGTAAAAGAGTATGTGAGTTGCATGTGATTTTTCTGTTGGGCTTCTGAAGTGGTTTCCATCTGTGCACATGCTCACTGCATTATGAGCTGGTTCTGGACAGTGAATACAGAGACATCATCCAATACAGAGACGTCATCCAATATTTGAGTCACTACCCTTCCTTTCAGGTTGGTTCTATTTAAAACAACAAAAAGGATCTTTATTTATTTTTGGATTTAAACTTTAAGTAAAAACAATAGTGTACACACATATACACACACACACACATACACATACACGTACACATCCCCCCACACCACTTCTGTGAAAATAAAGAAATCACCAGGAATTATTTGGATTGATTGAAATTTTTACTGCGGAGTAAGAATGCTGGGGAAAATTCTCCTTCAAGGGAAGCATTTGTCAATGTTTAGATTGACAAAATATGAATTAATTACATTGAACATAATTTTTTTTTTAAAAGATGAAGGAAAAGATTGGAGTTTAGATATCTTGGCAGATTTTTACTTCCTTTATCCGGCATGCTTTACCTCATTTTTTTTTTTTTTCCGTTGTGAGATACAGTATACATGAACTCTTGCATGAAAATGCAAGCATATTATTTAAAGGACAAAATTAAATGATCACTTTGTACCCACTACAAGGCTAGAAAATAAACATTATCATATCTGAAACATCATTATGTGCTTCTTGAATTGACATTTTTCTTCTCCCCATCTCCTGTAGTAAGTGCTGCCCTGAGTTTTGTATCATTTCTTTGCTTTTATTTGTAGTTTTTACCCCATGTATGTATGTTTCAATAAACAGTACACTTTATTTTTACCTGCTTTTAAAAAAATACATGGAACCATACAGTATATTTTCTTCTGTCCTAATTCCTTCACTCACTGTTATATCTTTGAGACCTGTCATTGTTGAGGTGTAGTTCTAGGTCATTATCCCATTGTGTGAAAATACCACAACTTACTCATTTCACTCTGAATGAAGATTTGAATTGATGATTCTTTTTTTTCCCTTTTACAAACAGTGCTATTGATACTATAAATATTTTGAACAATAAATCCTGGTGTACCTTTGCAACAGTTTCTTGAGGATGTATGTTTAGTAATTAAATGGTCGAGTTGTAGAGCATATACACATGTTGTAAGTCAGAATATGTTGGATGTGCCAGATTGGTAATTAAATAGCAACCAGAGCAGCAAATCTCAGAGGCTCACACTAGCAGAGGCTGATTGCACTGTCCTGTTGCACATGCATCATTTGTGAGCTGGGGGTCTGCTCCGTGTCCTCTTCGGTCCAGGACCAGCTTCGAAGAGAAGCCCCAGATGGTAACACTGCTCAGAGTTGTGCCAGAGAGAAAAGACCACAGCACACAACAACTGGGAAGTAAAATCTTCTACTCAGACATGATACACATCCTTCCCATTTATATTTTATATGCTAAAGTAAGTCAGGTAGCCTAGTCTGAATTCTACAGGATGGGATTTAAAATGCAGGGAAGGGCACTGCAGAAAAATGTGCCAGTACATTTGGTGACAGTAATACAGTCTACCACAATGTGTGTTTAACTTTACGAGTAATATCAAACTATTTTCCGAGTGGTTGCATCATATTGCTCTTCCACCAACAGGATCAGAATTCTTTTGTCCACATGGTCACCAGTGCTCCCTATTATCTGACTTTTAAATTTTTATCGTCTAACAAGAGTGAGTGATATCTCATTGTTGTTTTAATTTGCATTTCTCTGATTATTAATGAGGTTGAACATCTTTTCATATGTTATAGGCCATTTTAAAAATTCTGTGAAGTTTCTGATTAATCATTTGCCTATTTGTTAAATTGGATGAGTATCTATCTTGCTTTTTTTTCTTTTATATTTATTTATTGTGACTTCGCTGGTGGCACAGTGGTTAAGAATCTGCCTGCCAATGCAGGGGACATGGGTTCAAACCCTGGTCCAGGAAGATCCCGCATGCCATGGAGTAACTAAGCCCGTGCACTGCAACTGCTGAGCCTGTGTGCTGCAGCTACTGAAGCCTGCGTGCCTAGAGCCTATGCTCTGCAATAAGAGAAGCCACCGCAATGAGAAGCCCGTGCATCACAACGAAGAGTAGTCCCTGCTCACCGCAACTAGAGAAAGCCTGCGCAGCAACAAAGACCCAGTGCAGCCAAAAATAAATAAAAATTTTTAAAATCTTTTATTTATTTATTTATTTATTTGACTGTGTCGGGTCTTAGTTGTGGCACATGGGATCTTCGTTGCAGCATGCGAGATCATTCGTTGTGGTATGCAGGCTTCTCTCTAGTTGTGTCGCAAGGGTTCAGTAGTTGCAGCCCATGCGTTCTTTAGTTGTACTGTGCCAGCTCCAGAGCACATGGGCTCAGTAGCTGTGGTGTGCAGGCTTAGTTGTCCTGCGGCATGTGGGATCTTAGCTCCCTGACCAGGGATCAAACCCGTATCCCTTGCATTGGAAGGCAGATTCTTAACCACAGGACCACCAGGGAAGTCCCTCTGTCTTTCTTTTTCTTACTCACTCATCAGAATTCCTCTTCTGGTTGTTAATCCTTTCTCAGTTGTGTGGTGCAAATATCTTCTCCCAAACTGTAGCTACAATTATGTCTTGTGATAAGAGAAGAACTTAATGTTTTTCAATTATCTTGAAATAAGTTTAAATTTAAACTTAAAAGTTACAGAAAGTATGTATAAAGATCCAATATACTCTTTGCTCAGAATTCATTTTTCTTTCCTCTGAAGCATTTGAGAGTAAGTTGGGGCACATTGCCTCATTGCCTCTCAATACTTCAGTGTGTATTTCTTATTTAAAAGAATAATCACAGTACATCCATCAAGATCAAGAAGTTAACATTGATTCAATATTGCCATTAATCCAAAGATACTATTCAGGTTTGGCTGTTTGTCCTATTCATATTTTTGATAGACCCAGGATCCAGTCCAGCAACACATTTAATTCTTACATCTCTAGTTTTCTTCAATCCAAGAACAGTGTTTCTGTCTGCATTTCTCTCATACCTTGACATTTCTGAAGAGTACAGATTAGTTACTTGGTAGACTATCCCTTAATTTGGAATCTGATATTTTGTCATGGCTCATGATTTTTGCTAGGAATTCCACAGGAGTCATATTGTGCTACTCTCCGTGCCTCATATCAGGAGGTACATGACACTGACTTGTCCCATCATGGGTGATGTTAACTTTTATCACTTGGTTGGGATGTTGAATAATAGGACCCTACACTCTTACATTAATTAATTAGGATGTTGTATGTCAATTGATAAGTAATTCATAAGTATAATTGGAGGAGATTCTTAGAAGTTATGTTAGGTGTCCTGTTCCCCCTTCACCAACCAGATTTATCATCCATTAATGATTCTTGCCTGGCTTAATTGTGACAAAAGTGCTTGCCAAAGGGTGATTTTCTAATTCCATCTAGATTTGCTAGTTGCTCTTCCATTGGAAGTAGAGCTTTTCCCTCCTTTCCAATTAATTAATTAATTAATGCATTGATTTACTTATATCAGTATGGACTTGTGTACTTCTATTTTACTCAAAGGTTTACAATTGTATCATCACACCATCCAAAATGTGGCCAATGGAAGCCCCTTCAAACTGGCTTCTGTGACTTTTGACATTTCCCTGATTCTTCGAGCACTTTCTTACTTTCTGGATCAACTAGTTGTAGGCTCATCTTATATTTCTTCTGTAGAGTCAGACATTTCTCTAGGAAGTCCAAGTTCTTTTAGTGGAAAATGGTATTCAGAAACCAAGAGCAAGTACGTCACTGCTACTGAGGTGTCATTGCTTCTAGTTCACTCAGAAAACACAGATAGAAGATGTAAGTCTATATGCACATACAGACACACAGACACACCTGTATGATTCTGTATATAGATAGACAAGTTAAAAACCATGGGTTCACACTAATAATTTCTGAAGCTAATCAAATACCACAGAGTTTATTCAAGTCTTTTCTGTTCCATGTTCCTAACTCCCTTCTGCAGCAGTGAGAAATCTGGCTCCATTACTCTCAGTCTATTTACTTATTAGATCAGCCTCCCCCGTATGTAAACAACATTGTGGATGAGTCAGACCAAAGGTGAGCCCTAACAGCCTGCTGACTGTTCTCATCCACTGACACCCATTCCTTTCAGGCTTGCAGACCAAGAAAGGAATAAGGAGGAAAGGCCTGTCAGAAAGTTCAACCCTGGACATGAGCCCTGCCTATCTGGAGTGCCAGCTGAAGGCCTGGCCCCAGTCATAGGCACTGTTCAAAATCTCAGCTCCCCATAAAGGAGGAGAACATGGAAAAGAAGTACTTAATTATAATGTAGACAAATGAATCAAACTTTTCCTTTATAGTTTCTACTTTTTTTTTTTTTTTTACATTTTGTTCAAGAAATCTTCTCCTACACACAAGAACATTAATATATTCTCAAATATTGTCTTCTTAATGTTATATATTTTTGCCTTCATGTTTAGGTCATTTAATGTTCCTGGAATTGATTTTTTATCGATTGGTGTGAATTTGGGTTCCAAATTATTTCTCTTTTTCCATATGGGTAACCAGTTGTCTCAGCAGCACTTATGGAACTGTCCATCCTTTCCCCACTGATCTGAAATACTATCTCTGTCATATTTTTAGGACCTATGTACTGTTTTATTAGTGTATTCACCAATTTCTGTACTAGTACCAATGCTGTCTATTTATTGCCAGATCCAGCACCAGCTACATAATTTGAAGGCCCACAGTGAAATAAAAATGCAGGGACCTTGTTCAAAAATCCTCAAGAATTTCACAACAATGACAGCAGAGTGTTAGCCCAAGCACAGGGCACTTCGAAGAACAGGCCTCTGTGCTGCACAGGTCACACACCCACAATGCCAGTCCTCTCCAGAATGTCTTTCTTCCTTGAAATCACTGCAAATTTATTTCCTTTCTCTAGGAATCCACTAAATCTCAGATGCGAAGATTTTACTCCTTAAAATAAGTCTACCTCTTGTATTATGCTCTTCCAGGATATCTTTTTTTTTTTTCCCTTTTCCAAGGGCTACCTTAGCAAAATATCACAAACTTGGTGGCTGAAAATGACACAAATATATTGTCTCACAGTTCTGGAGGCCAGAAGTTGAAAATCAAGATATCAGAATGGCCATGCTCCTTGTGAAATCTTCAGGGAAGATAAACCCCTTGAACTTTCTGAGCTTCCACAGGTGGCTGTACGTTCTTGGCATTCCTTGGCCTACAGATGCTTCTCTCCAACCTCTGCCTCCATGTTTGTCTGGTGCTGTCCCTACATGTCTCCTGTCTTCACAGAGCTGTCTGCTTATAAGGACACCAGTCACATTCAAGTAAGAGCTCAACCTACTCTAGTTTGACTTCATTTTTACTAATTACATCTGCAAAGACACTACTTCCAAAGAAAGTCACATTCTGAAGTGCTGGGGCATTAAGATTTCAATGTATCTTTATTTTTGTGGATGAGGCACAATTCAACCCATATCAGATACCGGGAAATTCAGAGCTAAATATCAAGCTCACTGACAACAACTTTGATTTCCATAGCTGTATTTTGTCCTTCATCCTTATATACTAGTTCTTACTTATACTTTACCCAGACCTAATTATTTATATCCATTTCTGTCTATCATATATCTTTTGTGTATATCTTTGTAAGAACTATCCTCAGTCTTTTGTGGAATGATACAGGTGGTGAGTGGATATTTAAAATTTTACAGTTAAATCTCATGGTATGGTTCAATCACCACACAAACCTACCAATCTATCCACAAGTTTCATTTTGAGGAGGAAGACTATGTGATGGTTACCTGGAGACTGCTTGATTATGCACATGTTTAAACTTTTTAAAGTTTATAACCCTCTTAGTTCTCAGGTTTCCTAAACTTAAAATGAGAATAAAAGTTGTAAGTGCTTCAAGTGCCCACCACCACATAAGTACTCAATAAACATTAGCCTTCATTTGATGTTTTTGTATACTTGCTGTGCTTAACAATAATGGATATATAAATTGCACAAAGTATCACCATAATTCTGCTCCAACTAGCTTAGGGGAACTCATTCATTTATTTATTCAACAGGTATTCATTGAATGCCTAGTATATGAAAGGCATTTTCCTAAGTAAACTCATTTGTCTTCTAATCCTAGAACTGTACCTAGCAAGCACATAGTAGGTGCTTGATAAATCACTGTTGAATGAAAGTCCCTGATAATCACAGAATTTATATTTAGTTAAAAGAAATATGCATGAAATAAATACATAATGCAAAGTGCTATTGCATTCTATGAAGAAAAATAAAGCAAGGTGAGTGAAGAACAATGGAGTGGAGATAAAAAGTAATTTTACAAAGTGTTGGGGAGAAAAAATATTTCCTCTACCCTTGTAGGCTCTTCAAATTGGTCTAAGAATCCAATTGACTTGAGAGAGATTGAAAATCAAATTTAATTTCATAAGTTTGGGGGCTCCATAAGAATCTGAGGCCCCTGGGCAAGTCAGGCAGTTGAGGCTTATATGTCATCCAGAGCTAATGAGAAAGGGTGTAAGGATCTGGGACTTCAAAGGGGAGGAAGAAATTCACAAGTAGATGGGAAGAGCAAATGTTTGATAAACAAATGTTTGCTGTGCCACATGGAGAAGTCTTTCCTGTGAAACAAAGTTATCTTTAGTGATAGCTGTCTTTCTGGCACAAGTTCCCTATCTAAATTCTTTTAGGCAGTTAAGGCAGAGGTAAAGGAAAAGCTTCCTGAGTCTAATGTTTCTTAAAAATAATCAGCCTAAAATAATCCCCATGCCAAAGAGATATATTTTGTGGTGGTAAATTTTTCTCCTCTCCAAAGGTGAGGTCAGGGGATGTATTGTTAAAGAGGGAATATTGAAGGAAAGCCGTGAGTGACATAACTGCTTGCTGGTCAGCAGGAACAAAATGCAAGAGCTCTGAGGTGGGAATGTGCTCTGGGAACAGCAAGAGGCCATTAAGTAAGATAGCAAGTTCTTTCCACTTGAGATATTTAATAATGTCAAATGCTATTACATAAATGTAAAATTAGCACTGTTTGTATTATAGTATAGGAGGTCAAAGAAGGGAAGGAGGATTTATTGTGGTCAGTGAAAACCTTGCATAGGAGGGAGGATTTAAACGTGGGTGGAAGAGAATCCCCTAGTGTCTTTCAAAGTGTGATCAGGAAAGAGCAGTGTCAGTATCTCCTGGGTGCTTATTGGAAATTCAGACTTGGTCAGAATGGCCATCATCAAAAGGTCTACAAGTAATAAATGCTAGAGATAGTGTGGAGAAAAGGGAACCATTCTACACTGTTGTTGGGAATGTAAATTGCTGCAGCCACTATGGAAAACAGTATGGAAGTTCCTTTAAAAACTAAAATAGAGTTACCTTCTGATCCGGCAATCCTACTCCCGGGCATATATCTGGAAAAGATGAAAACTCGAATTCAAAAAGATACAGGTACCCCAGTGTGCATAGCAGCACTATTTACAATAGCTAAGACATAGAAGCAACCTAACCATCATCAGATGAATGGATAGAGAAGATGTAAGATATATGTGTATATATATATATATAAAATACATATACCCATGCGTGCAATATACACACATACAGTATTAATCAGACACAAAAAAAGAATGAAATAATGCCATTTGCAGCAACATGGATGGACTAGAGATTATCCTACCAAGTGAAATAAGTCAGAAAGAGAAAAACAAATATCATATGATATCACTTAAATGTGGAATATAAAAAAATGATACAAATGAATTTATTTACAAAACAGAAATAGACTCACAGACATAGAAAACAAATTTATGGTTACCAAAGGGCAAAGCGGGTAAGGGATAAATTAGGAGTTTGGGATTAACAGGTACACACTACCATATATAAAATAGATATTCAAGAAGGACCTACTGTATAGCACAGAGAACTATATTCAGTATCTTGTAATAACCTATAAGGGAAAAGACTCTGAAAAAAATATATGTATGTATATAACTGAATCACTTTGCTGTATACCTGAAACTAACACAACATTGTAAATCAACTATACTTCAGTTTTTAAAGAAAGAGAGAGAAGTGGAGACTCTCAGGCCTTACTCAGTTTATTTCCTTGAGGTGGAACTCAGGAATTGGTATATCCACAGACCTTTCAGGGGGATTCTTCTTCACGCCAAACTTGAGAAGCACTTCTCCAGCTTCTCACGCCTGCACATCACCTGGGGATCAGGTAAAATGTAGATTCTCATTCAGTGGGTCTAGAGTGGAGTCAGAGGTTCTACATTCTCTCTCTGCTCCCAGGTGAAGCAGACACTATCAGTCCACACACCACACACCAGTGCCTGAGAGTTGAGGTTGGACAGTGTTTCCTGTGAAGGGCCGGACAGTAAATAGTTTAGGCTTTGCCAACAGTAGTTTTTGTTGCAACATGAAAGGTGTCATAGACCATATGTAAATGGATGGACATGTTCCTATACAACTGTATTTAAGGACACTGAAATTAGAATTTCATAAAATTATTATGCATCTCAAAATAATCTTCTTTTGAGTTTTTTTCAACCACTTAAAAATGTGAAAACCATTCTTAGCTCACAGGCCACAGTATGCTGACCCCAGCCTAGAATAATGTTACATAGGGCAGAGCGATTCTGTTTCCTTGTCCCCCAGTTGTATAATGAGTGCCTAGTGTTTATACAGGAGAAAGTTTCAAAAAATATATTTTTTCCAAGTGGAAAAAAAGCTTTCAGGAAAAAAAATATGTTCCTATTGCTAATGGCATGTAAGGATCAGTAAATGCTAATTATTTATTAAAATATAATACACACTCGAAACAACCATGTAAAATATATGGGTTAAAGGAACAGGAGGAGTGTTAACCTGGATATGACAAATGATAAAAATAATTGTTGGTTTCGAATGTATGAAAGGTTGACTTTGTATTAGAGGAAGGTTACGTAGTTTGCTTTTCTGCAGAAGGTAAAACTAGCATCAGTGGGTCCTAGTTACAGGGAAGTAGATTCCAATTCAACCTACAAAAGAACTTTCTTAAATAGTTGAACTTGTGCAGCAGCAGAACTGGTTTTCCCAGGAGGTAATGTTTTTCCTGTCTCTAGAGGTAGTTTAGAGAAACTCCATCATCTGTTGAGCATGTGGAAAAGGAAATTCTATTTTGGATAAACGGCAGATTCCATGTATAAGATTTTTCTCAACCGTATTCTCTTTTACATCCTCTCCAGTAGTCCCTTTGTTTTGTCCACTCTGCGTAACTGTTTTAAAAGCCTCTAACTAGCCTCTTCACCTCCAGTCTTACCAACACAATTCAATTCAACAGTCAAGTGTCAGAGAAATCCTTTGAAATCTCAGCTCTGATTATTTCCCTGTCCCGAAACCTTCAGTGGTTCCAGATGAACTATTCAATAGTTTTCTTGTTCTGACATTCAGTCCCATTCACAGGTCTCACAAGCTTCACGTTTCCCAATTGTTGCTCACCCACTAACAATGGACCACTCGTTAGTCACAGAACTGCCTTACACACTGTCACCTATTTGCCCTCACACAGGCTGTTCCTGATAGCTGCTGTACTCTTTTACCACTCCTACTCCTATTTTTCATCTATCTGTGTCCTACCCACCTTTCAAAGCCCATCTCAAATATTACTTCCTCCATGAAGATGGGTGGTATTTTTCACACAGACACACATATACACACTTTTATTCTCCCATAGCATTATAGCATTTTGAACTATCCTCATAGTAATTAAAAAACATTAGTTTTCTGAGCTATTTCTTTGGTAACTTGTCATGATCTGGCTCCTTTCCATCTCAAGAGCTTCATGTCTTATAACTCCTTTCTTTCCTATTATATAGCCTTTCCACTCTGGCCTCTGTTGGTTCCTCAAATGCTCTCAGCTCATTTCTAACTCAGAGCCTCTCTGCCTCTAATGCTCTTCTTCGAGTCTAGACCTCAACATGGCCAATTCTTTTTCTCACTCAGCTCTTCATTCAAATTATCTCCTTTGACTAGGCCATCTGCTCTCTATACCATTATTGTTTTTATTTTCTTATTAAGAGCATTATTACTCTCTGACACTATCTTATTTATATGTTTATTTATGATCAGCTTTGCTGCAACATTAGTAGAAGGTAAGGCTCATAAAAGCAGATACTTTTTCTAATGTGTAACTACAGAAAAGTGCTGGGAACGTGGTAGGTATTGAATGAAGGGATGGTTAAATAAATTAATGATTAGACTCTGTGTGCTTTAAGAGCAGCTGAATTACCTGTGCATCTTTTCCTTCTCACTCAGTCAGTATTAGCTGAGAGTGTGCCAAGGTAGCTAGCAGAATGTCATGAATAAACTCTACCATCTAGAATATTGCCATCAGAGTTTTTACCTATCTAAGCAATGAATGCCCATGATGAGGAGCCCAAGAACAAGTGAGGTGAGAGATACTTAAAAATAAGTAGTAGGGCTTCCCTGGTGGCGCAGTGGTTGAGAGTCCGCCTGCCGATGCAGGGGACACGGGTTCGTGCCCTGGTCCGGGAAGATCCCACACGCCGCGGAGCGACTGAGCCCGTGAGCCATGGCCGCTGGGCCTGTGCGTCCGGAGCCTTGCTCCGCAACGGGAGAGGCCACAACAGTGAGAGGCCCGCATACCGCAAAAAAAAAAAAAAAAATAAGTAGTAAAACTGTGTGAATGAGGAAATAAAGCAAGATGCAGAGCAATGTGGAAGAATATGATGTCTTTTTGTGTGTGCGAAGTAAGTAATGATTAAAACTTACATGACAGAGGACAATGTGGAAAGACACATGTCAGATTACTTTGGCAGGATGAGGGATAGAACATAGTATGGGGGAAAAAAAGAATAAAAAGACAAGTAAAACAGTTAAAAAAAAAAAAACAAACCTTGGAAATGAAAAGCACTGTTGAACAGCACACATGGAAAAAGAAGTTTTTTTTATTTCCATAACACATGGGTAAAGGTTAGGGGTTGTAAAGGCTGGAAGATTAATGTAAATCTAACTTCAGGAGTATAGGTCAAGCAGAGAGGCTGGGAATAGGCTCTAATTTTTCTAGTACTCATCTGATTTGATGTTTCCTCAATAATATATCAGTGACACTTGGGCAGAAATTACACTGCTGGACATCTGCTTCTGCTGAACTTAAATGCCTTGGCAGGGAGAATAGTTCTCTTTCGGTCTGTGCCTTCTGAAAAGTTATGATGAAAGTCATAGCAAGAGAATAAATAAGGAAAGCTAGTCGGTCACAGTTTCGGGAGTCACTTCCCTGATTACTATGGCAATTTTTTTTTTTTTTTTTTTTTTTTGTGGTACACGGGCCTCTCACTGTTGCGGCCTCTCCCGTTGTGGAGCACAGGCTCCGGACGCGCAGGCTCAGCGGCCACGGCTCACAGGCCCAGCCGCTCCGCGGCATGTGGGATCTTCCCGGACCGGGGCACGAACCCGTGTCCCCTGCATCGTCAGGTGGATTCTCAACCACTGCGCCACCAGGGAAGCCCACTATGGCAATTTTAAGTACAGGGAAGAAGTCTAAGACAAGGAGGAAATACTGTCAGAAGCCAAAAATAAAAAAAAAAACTATATTTTAAATATAATAAAGACAAATCCTTGTAAGGTCTCCATTCCAAGTCATTTGAGGGCGTGTGTCTCTGCCAAAATCCTGCGGGCTCTCAAACTTGAGAGGCAGCCGAAACGTCCACATCAGTTCCCGTGGCACACATATCAAGCGCTCTCGGCGAATGCCCAGTGGATGGCACATGCCTGGAAGACAAAGAGCCATCCACATTATCTCTAATTTGCATACCATGTGCTTTGAAAACCACCCACAAAAACATCACACTGGAATTACAAAGGAGCAGTCCTCATTATCCTTATTATCTTCCTTTTATGGAATTAAAGAAATAACAGCACGCACAGTAATTTACAATTTTTCTTAGCCTTATAAACACATCAAAACCACACCTTGTTGAATCAAGGCAAGTTCAAGAAACAAAGGCAATGTAGACAAACTCATTTCCACTCTGCCTTAATGTAGTTGGTGTTTAAGAGCAGCAGCTCTGGACTTGGAGAACCTACATTTGAAACTATGTGATCTTGGGCAATAATATCAACCCTCTGAACTTCATAAAAATCACTATAAAATATGCATAGTACAGCAGACACATCAGTGAATGATTATTAGGAATTATATGAAAGAGTGGGTATCAAGTCTTAGCATATGCCAAGTACATGATAAGCAATAGATGTCAGCTCTTCTTACTGTTTTCTCATTGTACAGAATAGCACTCAAGTACATCTTTGTTGAATGGGCTTAATAGTGACTTTTAGAAGAAATGAAATGCTGGTGTAGGGCATTCTCATTTTATGCCAAAGGTATATTCCTGAAAAGGTGTCATAATTCAAAACTGACATAAGTCAACATCCATTTTGCCATTGTAACAAATAGAATGTAATTGGAGAGAATTTGCAAGATGTTTATATCTGTAATTGCTGTAGCTTAGGGGTTGATTTTGTGGCCATGTCACCAGCATTTTTTCCACCTAATTTACCGTGTTACATAAGACAGTTTTTGCAAACTCAACCTGTAGCTGGATTAGAGTTTCTTTTTATTTTGTCACCATCATCTCCAACAATTTGCACAGTATCCTCTCCTAAATTCATAACATTTTGTGTCATGGTAGTTCTTTGGCCTTCGTAGCTTTCATCACACCTAAAGTCTTTCTGAAGTTACTACTTTTCAGCTGGAGCACTATCACTGGTAGAAAATGAACATTTCCTTGACATTATTAAGGGAGTTTAAAAATACAATAAGAATGAATGCTAGAATAATAGTGCCGTAAGCTGCCAGATCTTTCAGAAGTTCTGTTACTCATAAATAACAGCTTGGTTCACCTGATGTTGAAAAAGGATAGTAGGTATTTCCCTTTATCAGCCAAAATGAAGCCAATACGAGTCAACAGCAGTAATGCAATTTATAACCCACTTGATCTAAAATTTCTAAAAGATAAAATGATTGACAATTTAAAAAAATTGGTGAAATACTTATTTCAAAATGTATATATATGATATGATTTATTTAAAGTATATATCTTATTCATATGTTTATAAAAAGTGATCAAACTCTAATAGCTCCACCAAGCCCAGTTAAGTACCATGACTACTGCGACCTGTTACATGATTATAAGCCAATGTGGTCCGAGTTGCCTGCAATTGAGTGTAGTAAAGTCTCCCAACTCAATAAATCCTTACCGTAATGTTAATGTGCCAGCAGCTCTCAGGGCTTAATTGTTTTACAACATTCATAAATGTGTCTGTTGTCCTACCTATGTTCAGAATAGAGGTATCACTGCGTTGCCTAGCCTATGAATAGTCATGAGGTAAAGTAGTTGACAAATCTCTTTCCTTCTGCAGTGACATGCGGGTGAGTCAGTGAAACTTACTTCTAGTGACTGAGTTCTATAGTTCTTCACACTTCAGGATAGAGGCACACATTCCTTGCTATGTGTTCTTTCCATACTCTCTCAAATATTGACAGGAGACCTCTTCCCATAAGATTCCTTTGGTACCAACCGAGGGCTTAAAAATCTTCTAACAGTGTAGGCTGCCTATCTCCTGAATATCACTGGATATAGTAATTTTGAAATGAGGTGGAAAAATCACATAATTATGTAGCCACATTTTAAAAATAAACCTGTAATGTGTTAGTGGGAAGATGCTTGTTTGTCTAGCAGTTGACGAGGAAACCTCCAGAACCTTTCAAGTTTGTTGGTAAATTTCCGTCTTAAACTGTAGTGCCAAAAGGTTAAAAGTGGGCAAATTGAACATTTCCGTGAGGGGTGGGTTTTCCACTCTTACTCTTTCACCATCTTTTTTCTGAGTCCTCTAAAAGCCAGTCTCTTTCAGAAGGATCAAGATGGCCTGCAGAAAACTCCATGCTTTGATTCTCTCCATTCTCACTCAAAATGAATTGTTCTACAATGGCCTTCCATTTGAACCTTAATTTCTATTAGTTGACAAAGGTTGCTAAAGTGATTATGCATATAAAATAGCATATCTCCCCAAAATGTTCCCCCAAACCCTAATTATACAAGATACTCTGCAGAAAAAGAAAAGGAAGAGAAAAGGAAGCTTTTCTTTGTGATTTCATCACTGTGGGAAATGCCTTATACTGCGTCCTCTCTCTTGGAGATTAAAAGTCGACATTCTCATATTAAAAGTTCTAATCAGTATGGAAGCTGTCTTAACTTTGCTTAACCTAATATTTCCCAGAATTTCGCCTTGCCACCACCCCTCCCTGCCACCTTTTTGTTGTTGTTAAATGTGACACCTTTAGAAACACTGAGATAACAATCCTTGCTGAGACTCTGGCTCAGGAAGATAGAATAAGCAAGGTGGCACTTGCACATAATGGGTAATGGATAACTGTCATTATTTTTAGTCCCAGATTAACAGTTATCAAATCAAACCTTGAGTGTGTGCCTTTGTATCCACCCATATATTTTTATCTAAGACAGGTGTCTGAGATTCTCTACATGCAAGGTTTTATTGTTTTAATTGCCTGGTCAGTGTTGAAGCACCATCTCCGTAGCTGCTAAAATTACAAGTGTTTGTCTTTATTTTTACCTTCTGTACTTATTTTATGTTTTGTTATTTTAATTTTCTAGAGACTTCTTTGTGGTTTCATGGCTAGCTGCCAACATTCTGAGAGTGCGTGTTTTAAAATTATTTTTCAAAGATCTACACACTAAAAACACTGTTCCCAGTAAGAAAAGCCACCTCCAAAGCTGGCATTATTTTACTTTGCAAGAGCAAGTTCGAGTTGAAGGAAGCAGCACTGTTTATTTCTCATGAGCCTGTCTTTGGCTCACCCTCGGGGGAAAATCCTCATCCCTTCAGATCAAAAAAAGAGAACTGCCTCCCAATGAATTAGAATATGATCTGTATTTGCCCGCCATATCACACCATGATTTCCGAAATCTAGGCTTGTTCACGTCTGGGGAATGATGGCAGGATGGCCCTAGTTAGAAGGGCTTTCAGAATCTACATGGGTGATTTTGATTCCCTAAGCCTCATTTTTTCATCTTTGCCTGACTTGATTTCTTGTTGTGTTTTGTGCTTCACTCTTGCAAAAATGTCCTTCCTCTGCCCAGCCCTAACTGATTCACGTGCACACACACACACAAATACACGCTCACTCAGACAAGTCGCAAAGGCCAGGGGGGGAAAAGTGAAAGGTCCTCTTCACAGTGGGTTTTCCAGGATTCTTTAGATGTAATGAATAAAATTGCAAATTCTATTGAGGCTTTTAGAACTAATGAAAATTATCAATGTGTTACACAGCTGCATTTCAGTTTTGTTTGTCTTAGCCTGGAACAGAATAGATTTTATAAATAGAACTTAAATGTGACCACAGAGCATGCATACTAATCAGTTCATTTTAAGACATTTTTTTGCAATACTTTTAAGATGCACACATGCTGGGAAAAATTACTTGTCAGAGGAACAATGTGGAGCAATTTCTTACCAAAGTTGCTAATGGAACTACTTTTTTCTTTTTCCTTTTATTATTATTATTTTTTTAAAAAAACACGAAGCATCTCTCCTTATCCATCTTTTCTTTTAGGTAGATGATAAAATAGGAAGGATTTAGAGAGAAGGAAGCCTTTGTTGCAGGGAATTTCTATGAGAAATGTGACTTACTTGTGGGAAAGCGTCCACTAATTTGGGAAGGTTAACATGAACATAATCAAAATATATTGGGTAGCACATGCTGAGTCGTGTTACCCATTACACACTTTCTTGGCTCATGTAAATGTGGAGGGTCTTTTTTCTTCTTCCTGACTGGCTCTAAAGAGGTTGGAAGCCTGTGGGATGGAGTGCTAAGTGGTCCCCCACTGAAAGTGTTCTCTACCAGCCACCAATTTCCTCTAAGGAAGCAATCCTATCTGAATAGTTCTGATATCTGGATCGCTTCCCTCCCCTTTGACAGCACGCCCCCCTGCGGGAATGCATTTGTTTCACTTGTTTGAAGGTGGAAATCCCAGGGGTGAGTTTTGATGTGGGATGAGGCAGTCAGCCCAGAGCTTCCCATAAAGGTGAAATGCAGACACTCTTTTAGAAAAGGAAAGGTGACTCAAAGGAAAGCTTCACTTCCCCAGTCATTAGCAGAGATGAATGTGAGGTTGTTAAAACTCAAATATATTTTAAAAGCCAATGGTGGCCTCGGTAAAGGTGTGCCTCCTCCATTTCTACACTGGGCCCCGTGAAGGGATTCTCAGCTTCTGAGCACCAGTAGAGGCCACGAACCACGAAGAGTTTTTAGGAACTTGTTATTACTGGTGGTGAGGTGGGGTGGGCGAGATAAATGATCTGGATAATTAAAATCCGTGGAAAAGTGAGGCATTTCCTGTAAGCCATTCCCCACCACTCAAACTCTCGCTAAAGCTGTTGACAACGAGAAGAAAATAGATTTATGAATTCCAGTTCCTCTCCAAATCAAACCAACAAATATCTATTGCATGCCCACTATGCCTGAAGTATTATATTTTTACCAAACTCTGCTGGACAAGTCATTGTACCATCCCAGGCGTCAGCAACTGTGGCCAGGGGGTCAAATCGAGCCCACAGTCTCTGTTTGGACAGCTTAGGAGCTGAGCGTGGTTTTTACCTTTATAAAGCATTGTAGAAGAACACAAAGACTAACATGAAGATAAGGGAGGGAAAGGGGACCCCCCCACCGAAGCCTAAAATATTGACTGTCTGATCTTTGACTAAAAAAAAATAGGCTGCCCCTGCACTGAACAATTTTCAGTAATCAAGAAAATCGTCTGGAAAATTGCACAGCCCCTGAATAATTAAATGCAAGATGAAGAACTGAGCAAGTAGGAAAAGTTTGTTTGATGAAAAGCACCAGGGTGGCTAATGTTTTCTTTCCAGACTTGTAGAATCTTAGGATTGAAAGGAATCTTGGGGGTTCACCAATCAAAGTTTTCCAAAATGCAGCTCCCATATGAGATTGTGCAAAATAATTGCAGCGGTGCGTGGAAGGACAGGTATTTATTTTAGTATAACTAACATTTCCAACACATCATTTCCCAGATTTTATTGCTTGGGATGAAGCTAAAATATTAAGTAAACAATTATACAAATGGCTGTAGATATGTTAGTCAGCATTAAGGTGGTTTGTGGATCAGTACAGCGTGCAAAACACGGATTCCAGTCTAATCTCTTTCCTATTTTTGAATGGTGAGGGGTAGGATAAGAAAATATCTTCATCTAAAAAAAAAAACCCAAACATACTTAAGTATACCCTGATTATAAAGCAATGCATGCTCTCTATTTTAAAGATTAAATATTGTTTAAAATATATAGTATAGAAAAAGAGAGTTTCCAATTATCCCTTTGCCAGAATCACCCACTATTAATTTGGTTTATACCTATCCAGATCAAATTTTCTAGGCACAAAATTAGATACTTAATAGCTATTATATCTAGACCATGATTTTTTTTTTTTGGTTTCTGACATTGCTGAGCTATAAATTATTATGATGATTGACTCTTGAATCATGTTTAGATTTTTAATGGAATGTAAAAGGGGCTTTACTATGGTATTGGTTTGCAATCCAAGTAGGTGCATATTGGGAAGCAGAGTGCAAGTTGGGAAGAATTTTATACATTAATTCCAGACACAGAAAAGGTTGGGAAGCGAAATGAGTGATTGTGAGTGGCTCATGCAGGTCTTTCCTACTTTCTTCAATTCTGCCTAGGCTGCAAGTTAACCTGAAAGGTTAATATCATTGCTGACAGCTTGTGGGCCCCAGCTGATGATGAAATGTACTACCTCTTCCTCAGAGGGGTTCCTGCTTCTCTTCAAGGTCTCCTCACTTCGCATTCACACTAGCAATTCTCCAGTTTTTTAGATTACAGTCCATTTTTAGACAGGGCAAGGAATATGAAGAGCCAGCTGCCCCCACTACCACCCAAGGGTGTTTTTCAATGGAAAAGAAACTTGTGATGAAAAGTTAGTTCAAAAGGACAAAAACAATGGCAATACAGTTTTGCCAGTGATATAGAAGAAGTGATATCATTTACTTGATAAAAAAAAAAAAATGCAAGCTTATTTACGAATGCAGTGTCCTTGAGGTGTAAGCTGATGTCCTGTAAACTTAAAATACACACTCATCTCTTATAGTCCTTCGCAAGTGTCACAAAAGTGTCACAAAGGTAGGAGTGACACCTCACCACTGTAACACACCTTCTTTAGCAATAGGAAAGTGAAATGTTAGTTTTTGGTAAACTGTAACAAAGACAAAAAAAAAAAGGACACCATTCATTTCTCTGTCTAGATTTCCTGCCACACTAGTAGCTGCCCTACATCCTATACAGAAGCCTTGATTACTCAGTCACTTTACCCAGAACAGATAGATTGCAGATAATATGTTGAATATTACTGACCTTGACAATTTCAGAATCTGGTCACTAGGTCTCCTCCGCCATTACCGTCCGCTTCATATGTCCAAATCAAATTGCCATTTTTTGGAATAGAGCATTCCCTTTACCCCCGTGACAAAGCATAAACCCCTTAATGGGATAAATGGGCCTCACTGTTTATGAACATGTATATTTCTCCTGAGTTACTTTCCCAATGATACCTCTGGGGCAGTTGTGTTTAAAAACATAACTTGCAAGTTTTCAAATGTTCAGAGCTCCTTCAACCAGCCTCTAGGAGTTCTGTCCTGAGTCCACCTTTGCTGAGTTAACTTGCTCTGTGTTCCCATGATATACTGGGCATACCTCACGTAAAGTACTTTCCAGAGTGTATTTTATTTATTTATTTATTTTTAAACCATTTACTTTTATTTTTGTTTTATTTATTTTTGGCTGCGCTGGGTTTTCGTTGCTGCGTGCAGGCTTTCTCTAGTTGCAGCAAGCGGGGGCTACTCTTCGTTGAGGTGGTGTGCGGGCTTCTCATTGCAGTGGCTTCTCTTGTTGTAGAGCACGGGCTCTAGGCGTGCGGGCTTCAGTAGTTGTGGCTCACAGGCTCTAGAGCGCAGGCTCAGTAGTTGTGGCGCACGGGCTTAGTTTCTCCGTGCGTGTGGGATCTTCCCGGAACAGGGAACGAACCCGTGTTCCCTGCATTAGCAGGCAGAGTCTTATCCACTGCGCCACCAGTGAAGCCCCCAGAGCGTATTTTAATGTTGAGTTTATTTATTTGCCTTCCTCACAAGGCCTTGAGCTCTTAAATGTAGTGACTATATCTTGTTCACTGCTATATCACTCAAATTTAGCACGGCCCTGGCACCTAACAGATTAGCAATAACCATTACATTTAACAAATGATTCTTTTTAGATGGCAATTTAAAGAATTATGAGTACTAGAAGGTACTAGATAGAGCAATAGAAATCATACTATTATTTATTGTTATATGTACTATCTCAGTTAAACCCTCCAGCCACATCTCTTTAAAAAGCTGATGTTACTCAGAGGTGAAATAATTGGCCCAAAGTCACAAAGTAGTGAAAAACCAAGCTGTATTTTATCCTATGTTTATCTGACTCAAAAGCTGTGTTCCTAACCTCTCTACTACCCTAACCCTAAGTGCTAGAGACTGCTTCTCTGCAAATTATTTTAACTGTTAATTTTGAGCCCTAACACCCTGCCAAATAAATCTGCAGTGCCCAGTGATACAGCAAAACAGATGACGAGAAAGAACACTTAACTTCTTCATGAGCATCCCTTCTATGGGCAGTTTTTTGGTTGAAGGGCTGTATATTCACATTTGGCCCTCAGCTCTTCAAGCCCCTCAATACTTGACTACTTTATCTAAAATGGATTCAAATCACAGTTGTTTTTTTTTTTTTTTTTTTTTTTTTTTTTTTTTTTTTTGGTGGTACGCGGGCCTCTCACTGTTGTGGCTTCTCCCATTGCGGAGCACAGGCTCCGGACGCGCAGGCTCAGCGGCCATGGCTCACGGGCCCAGCCGCTCCGCGGCACGTGGGATCCTCCCGGACCGGGGCACGAACCCGTGTCCCCTGCTTCGGCAGGTGGACTCTCAACCACTGCGCCACCAGGGAAGCCCCACAGTTATTTTAAAGTGGGAAAAGATACCCAAACTGAAGAATCTGATTGAGGGGTGAGCTGGGTGTTCCAGGAAAGATGACCATTTGTCAGTCTTCTTGGTGGCCAAGTACTTATTGAAAATATAATCTTTTCCAGGAGTTTTAGTCCAACTTCAAAGCCTGATTAAAACTTCAAATGAATAACGATTGGGGAGACAGTTATTATTTCAGAACACTAGAATCCTCACCCACCCCACGCTGTTCAAAGCAATGACCTCAGAGCCCCTTAACTTCAAAATTTATCTAGGAGGTTCATAAACAGAAGAGAAATTCTATTTAGCTTCCGTTTCTCTTAGAATCTGTTCCCCAGGACTACATCATGGCTGTGCATATTATGATAAAACTTTATTCCATATGTTCTTAATCTGTTTTCTGTGAAGGAGGTGTTCCATGGGAAAATCCAGTTTGGAAATGGGAGTGTTTAAGAAGTTAAGCAGGGTTTTTTTTACTGAAAAGCTTCTCAGACCCTTCATATGCTAGGCATTGTGATATCCAAGAAGATGATGTGATTTGGGAAAACCCTAATCTGGCTGTATAACTTTTATTTTTAGTTTCATTGGTATTTACTAGAAGAGTGTATGGGTCATGGAATTAAATTTTTCAGTTAACAAAGTACTTCTGTTGTTTCTCAGAACCCTCGCAGCATGTATAGCATATAAGGATGGTTTTGAATTGTTTAAAATGAGGTTCATTAGCGGCCCCGTAATTGCCATACTTGTCTGTTTTCACCTCAAGTTGGGAAGATTTTACCAGTCCCATTTTATTCAATTCGAAACCATCCATATATGGTCTATCAATGTGGACTACACGGTTAGGACAGAGGGAGGATCTCTTGGGATGAGGATAGAGTAATTGGTTGCAGAAGAATCAGGATGTGAGCTTGGGCTAAAAGTTAACTTAGTCTGGGGTGAGTAGCAAGGAGGTAGAGGAGGAAGATGAGAATCCCCTGGGGCGTGGGGGGAACAGCATAAGCACAGGTACCGGAGCAAGTGTCAGGAGTGTCCAGGTAAAGAGAAAACGGCTCTAATGTGGCTACAGTGTTCATTTGGGATTCAAAGACAAAGTGAGATAGGAAAGGTAGGTTGGAGTTAAACGGGAGAGGTTCGCTTCAGGCTAATGTCAGAATACTCTAAATTCATCTGGAGGTTGGGTATGTCACTGAGCAGTATTCTGACATTTCACTAAGTTTTTAGGGCCAATGCATGAGGGACTCCTAGTTTTCATTGCTGTTCTTAACAGACAAAAGCAATACAGACCACCCAAAGGTGGTGTGAAACAAAACTAGTTTTTGTTTTCTTGAGTATCACTCAGGTGTGGGTCTTCTAAGTGGGAATCAAAAGACCTAGATTTAAGGCAACGAGGAAGAAACACAGCAAAGACAAGATTCTGAGCGCAGACTGGTTCATGAAGCAGATCATGTCTTTCTTTGCCATTTAATCACCTTCTAGTTTTATGTCACCACTGCTGAGAAACCTGATTCAAAATGGGCTGCATATGATGCCAGCCAGTCTGGGTCACTCAGCAGACCCCCTGCCATGTGCTCACTCATGGCTTACTGCGATTTTCCTTTAACACCGAATAGTGCAGTGAAGACTACAGATACTAGGCTTGGATTGCTTAGATTTGGATCCTAGTTTCTCTGATACAATTTCATCATCTTGGGCAAGTCAGCTGACCTCTTCTAACCTCAGATCTTGCGTTTGGAAAAATGGGCATATTCCTGTTCTCAGCCTTTAGGGTTTCTGGAAGGATTCAGGAAGCCCTTAGTACAGCTCCTGGCCTAGGGTAAGGGCTGAGTACATTTCAACGGTTGTTTTGTTTTTGTTGTTACCCCTAGCTGCTTGACATAATCCAAGAATCTTGTTCCTACTCTTAAAACCCCAGAAGAGAGAATCTTACAGAAATATGAAAAATGACATGAATGGAATTGTTTTTTTGTTTTTTTGTGTTTTTTGCAGTACGCGGGCCTCTCACTGTTGTGGCCTCTCCCGTTGTGGAGCGCAGGCTCAGCGGCCATGGCTCACGGGCCCAGCCGCTCCACAGCATGTGGGATCTTCCTGGACCGGGGCACGAACCCGTGTCCCCTGCATCAGCAGGCGGACTCTCAACCGCTGTGCCACCAGGGAAGCCCGGAATTGTTTTATCCCAGGCAAATTAGTACATTTAAAAAAAAATATTTTGCCATGACCTGAAGTCTTAAAAAATAATCATAGTATCAGCACCTCCAAGTTGAGTAAAAAAGTTGTTATTTCCTTTAAATCTCATGTTGCATCAATCGTGTTAGTAGCCAGCACATATTTAACATGTTCAAACAAAATGCAATCCATAAGTATATTAATATATGTTCGGGTAACTTTTAGAATCTGAGCACAAAGTGACATTGATGCAGATTTTTACTTATTATCAATATATCTGTTTCCCTGTTTCTACTCTATGACCATAATAGTTATTAATCTCAGTATTCCTAATGTTTTTTTTATTCTTGGCTACTTTTCTGACATATTAGTGCTTAGCAAGAAAAAAATGACTCAGTAATAGTAGACATGAATTCCACTATCTCTTCACAGCTCACTACGTCCGGTAATAGTTAATGGCATAATTACTTTTTGAGTTAAAAAAAAAATCCATTGGAATGCCTGCAGGTATATGTACATTTATTTGGTTTGGAACTTATTTTTTTAGCATAATTCATTTACTGTATTTGGTATGATGGGTCCAAATGAAACCAAGCATCCAGAGGAAATTATTTTTTAATATAGACTCGTAACCCAGGTTACGAGTCTATATTTTTTTCCCTCACTCAAAGGCAGTAAGGCAGTTTTTCTCCTCAAATCCACCATCACCATCCATCAGAAATATTTATTCTTTTTCTTTGTTCCTATGGTGGTGGTCTGTGAATTGAGGCAAGGCAGAAAAAGGCTATCTGTACCCATCATTCATTTATTCATATACCTCTGTGTACAAGACACTGCTCTAGGCACTGGGGATACAGCAGTAAATATGAAACAGACAAAAATCCCCACCCTCTTGGAGCTGTCATTCTAGTGGTATCACATTACAACACTACCACCACGTGATGGCTAAAGAAGGACACTCACATTGTCCCTCTCATACTTAAGCTTAAAAAAAATGGATGCTATGAAGCATTACAACTTGGCCAGATCTTTTCTGGCCATTCAGTCGAAAAAGTGCTAACTTGTTTCTTATGTGTGTTAGATCAGGAAGCGTGAAGAGTCCAAGAAACTAGGAGATCCCGGGATCAGAGACAAAGACAGTTTATTATTTGCAACAAAAGCAGCTATCAGAGCGACATTATAGAAGCAGTTCCCTGAGACGCAATCCCTCAGAGCGATTCAGCGAGGGCCAGGTGGTACCTGTACGTGCCATGGAGTACGTTACAAGAGGGGAGACTCTGATCGAATTTAGGAGACTCTAATCTCGTGTAAGGATTGTTTGCAAATCTGCCCAGTCTCTCTCCAAATAGAGATATCATTTTTGTTATCATGGAATGTAAGTGTCTTCAAGGAGAGATGTCTTATGCCTCTAAATCTTTCAGGAGAAAAATCACTCTTTTGACTTTGCTTATCCAAGGATGTATATACATATGTTCCACAGGGGATCTTGTTCTCCTTCTTTGCAGAGCTACCTGCTTGTATAGGCATCCCTGAAAACATAGGCCCAGAGCATACTGTGGCATGTAGGAATGCCACAGACTGATGGAGAAATATCTCCCAACAGCGGCACACTTCAATAAGATTGTATGCCCCATGAAAACAGGGCTGGTGTTCTATCCCATATGCCTACAATGGTGTCAGACATGTGGTAGGTACTCAATAAATATTTATTGAATAAATGAATAGGATTTATTTTGAAGATGTTGGTGATTATGATGGTCATGATTTTGTCCTATTTCAATTTTCAGAAGGAAATTATTCCTCTTGTGGCCAAGACAAAAACACCACAGGGACATCTTAGACAGAATGAAGCAGAAGTCTGCTAGCCATGTCTGGTCAAAAATATGTCTGAGCAGGGTAAATTAATGTCATCTGTACATCAAGGAAACAGCGGTTCCCAAATCTATAGGGTTTTTTTTTCCTTATTTTGTGGTTTTACTTTGTTTTTCTGATGAGCACTACACCTATAAAATGCTCAGGATAAATATAGTAATTTCAGAATAATTACAAAACATTAAAATTGCATCTTCCTATTGGAGATGTACAATGTGTGTTGACATCTTCAAAATTCTGAGAATTTCTACAATAAAAAATCAATCAAATCAACAATAACAAAAATACAGAAGAAAAAGAGTGACCCGATTAACTTTTTTACACCTAACCTGTCCGATGTCCCTCTTTTTAAATGTTAGTTTAAAATTGACTAACCTTTTATAGGATATGTACACAACAGAATGTACTTGAAGAAATACAGCCACCTTTTAGGTGCCGCACATGTTTTAATGATCAGATTTCTAGTTGCTCCTTAATCTTAGTTATGGAAATGTGAAATGCCTAGGAGCTCTAAGCCAGGAGATATTGGACTTTATTGTGAGCAATAATGCAAAAAAGCAAAAGGGGATAAAAGTGGCTTTTATCACAAACCATGGCTTGTGACCTGGCCAGCTATATGGTCTCCGAAGAAAATCAGAGAACTTCGTCATAGTTGTAGGATTCCACATCCCAGGGACAGTGGTGTCATTACCAAGGCTCCTCATTGCCTTCTTCCCGTTCTTTTCTGGTTCCTGCAAGATTTCTTTGCTGTCAGACACTGTTTGCAGTTGACAGTGGCTGGTTGCAGGAGTGAATTTTCATCTTAAAGGTCTCTTTATAAGATGAGGGAAAACACTTCCTAGAAGCCTTGAGAAGATTCCCATCAGTCAGCTGGAAGAGATGGTATTTCATGTTTAAAGGAATTGTTAGCAAGATGGGGAGGTCACATGATTAGATCAGACCAATTCCCTATTATCCTCTAGGGCCAGGACTCCCTCCCTTGAAGACATGCCCCCCACTCAGAGCATACAGCAAAATAACAGGGTTCTACTGGCAGAGAAGAAGACAGAAAGACTATTGGTCAAGCTGATACTTAAGTTGTATGAATAGTGTCCTATGAAAAGGCAGTTGAGGTTGAAGTGTTGGAATTTTCAATTTAATTCACAAAATATCTCAATACCCAAATGTGAAAGCTCTACCTGACAACCTAATATTTCATTTAGTGTTTTTTCAAGGCAGGTCAAGTAAGTATTTTTACTGACATTTGATAAGGGAGGAAGCTAAGCCAATACCTCCAGTCCTTTATCCAAAAATCCCATAACTAGCTGATAGTACAGAATGACTAAATACCCTGGCTTCTAGATACCTTAACCTCATTCTTAATGAACTCTTCTCTGAGATTTGGAACTTTGGTTGTATCTACTAGAGAAGAGGTGAGGTGTAGGGGTGGAGGTGGGGTGGGGGTCCCTTGTCTCTTTCAGTAGAAATCACATTTATAAATAGGTATGTGCATCTGCTCAGGGAATCACGCAATGGCTTCAGCCAAAGAGCACAAGTTGATGGCAGCCTGTGTTAGTGGGGTGAGCCCCTGGCACAGCACCAGCCCTTCCAGCTTGCAAGCCAGTGTGAAATGAAAGCAACTCTGCGTCGACAGCTTTGACAGAAGGTGCCACACACGAATTATAGTTAGTTCAAAAATTAGCTGCCAGATTATTAATTTGAGAGAAAACAAGCACAGCAGAGTTTCTCCCTTCTAGATCTCTGGCTGAGCTTTCTCTTCTGTTGGTATTGATCTCCCTGCTTCCTCCTGCTCCCTATCACAACACAGGAGACTCTGAAAGTCCTTGCCAGGAAGGATTCAGAAAACAGCCAGGCAGGTTTTTGCTCTTTTGAAGTTTCCAGCAGGTCTCGGCAATTTATGTGGCTTTCTGAACATTTAACTTGCTTGTGGAATTCAGGCCAGTCATCTTTTTTACAGATGAGCCCAGAGTGCTCATCTGTTTAAAAAAAAAAAAAGAGGGATTGGAATAAATAGGACAGGACTATAATCTTTCAGGATACTTTACAAATCTTTTTTGTTTTCTGATGTTCAAAATAATACATAATTGTTAAATAAGTTAATTCAAAAGTGTACAATTTTCAATATGAAAATTTCCCATGATTCTCGCTAACTCAGAGATAGCTCTTACGGATGTTTTGTTGTGTATTCTTTGAGGTTTTATTTCTGGTTCACATATTAAATTTTTATAGATTATGTTTTTGCAGCTTGCTTTTTTTTTGCTTAGTAATTAGGCATACTTTCATTAAAACAATCTAGATTTTTCTTTTTAATGGCTGTATAGTATTCCACCCTGAAATTTTATCAATCTATATTTGTGTGGTTTCCAGTTATTTACCAGTGCAAGTAAAACTGTGGTAAACACCCCTCTAGATGCATCTTTGCACTCTTGTCTGTATATTCCTGCAGGATAAATCCTTTGAAAAGGAACTGCTGAGCCAAAATCCTTTTCAACACTACTAAAGATGCGGTCACCTAGGCCGCCACCTCAAACCAGATCTTGTCTTCGAGTGAGAACTCCCTCTCTCTGTGATGGCCTGCAAATTACCAGAGTTTTAGGCCTGCACTTCTGATGGGGCTTTTCACTTCCTATCCAACAGCAGGCCTAAAATGATTCCTTTCTTACTCATTTTTATGGGTGTTAATGTGTTCCTCCCACTCGGCACTTCTTTTTATTTCACTACAGCTGTAACAAGCACTTATAAAAGCAGCAATCTAGGTTACCTGAAAACCTTTTCCTTGTTAACTTGGGTTCCAAAAACTAAGACTAGAGACAGAATTGGAAGGCAGTAGCTCAACCCTGGTTACATAAAGCTGCTCTTTCACATATCATTAACGTTTCTCTTTGGTTCATCTGTTAAAAAAAAAATAAGGATGCAGTTCATTTGTCAGGCTTGAGAGGATGAACTCATAGACCCTGTTAGAGCAGACACACTCTCTCACCCTCCCTTCACACGAATGCAAAGCAGTTTACTTTAGAAAAATGCTAAGTGAATGAGATGCTTAATAATAATGAACAAGTATCTTACTACTTTGTGATTAGCACTCAGAAATGACTAATGTTTAGACCTCCTTGTTTCCGTCAAAAATCCATTTTATTAGACACGGAAATGGCCTAAGTTATTTGGTATGCATTAGGTTTGAAAAAGACCTCTTGCAGCACTAGATATTCAAGTCTCTGACCCTTCTGAGCTGGAGCAGCAATTAGGATAGCTGTCTATTCCATTCAGGCCCCCCCAAAAAAGTATTCAGTGCCAGCAACACCAAAGCACAGTAGTTTTAAACTTGAGATACTCTCATTTCAATATTGACACCTCTACCCTCCCCCTTCACCTCTTGCCTCCAAATTGCTCTTATTACCCTCCAACGTTCTGGTATTTTTCAACGACTTCTTAGGACCCCTGCAAAATGACTGCCTACTCTCGTTAAATGGCAGATTAGTGGGCCCTACCCCACTCTAAAGAAAGGAGGCTTGGAAATATGCAATCTTTAACAAGCACCACATCACACACACCAGGTAGCTTAGATCCACTCTAATATCTGAGGACCTCTCCACGCTAGACCATGTATCTGAAACATTGTCATGCTTAGGGGGCATCTAATTAAGATACAACTCTGATTTCAGAAGATTTGGACTAGGGACTGAGAGTCTGCATTTCTAACAAGATCTCAGATGATGCTGTTGCTGCTGTCTATGGACTGCTGTTTGAGTCGTGAAGCCCTACTATGGGACATTTAAAGGGCAAGCTCTGTCATTCATCTCTGTAACCCCAGTGTGTCGTACGGGGCTTGAGAGTAATGCATGCTTGTTTGAATGAACAAATGAATGGATGTCAATATCAGTGGAGGTGAGAACACTGGAAATGTTATCTAGACTGTAGCTAACTTTGAAAAAAATTCAGCACAGACAGTGTGATACATATGTTTGTGTTCCTTTGACTATAGGACCCGGGAGTGGTTAGTTCCCTTAATCAGGTGTACACATTCCACACGAAAGGCCACTTTTCAGATGCAGCTATTACAGGAACAGCTATCTTTATCTGCGAACAACCCTGGAGTTTTGTTAAATAACAAAAGAAATGTTAGTAAGAAGATGTCATGGGGAAATCTGTGATGTTCAAGACAAGTGCATTGATAAAATATTGTAGAGGTCTTCCTGCTCTTGCAGGAAATTAAGAATTGAGAGAAAACAGGAGTCTATGTTCTCAGGTTACTAGGCTACTGATTAGTTAGGTCTTCTAACTCTGTGGTTAGTCATATCCTTCTAAAAGCACCTGCTTAATGATACAGTTTATGCAAGGCAGTCTTGGAGCACCTAGAAGAACCGAGACCTGGCATTCGGATATATGATTTCCCTGTGCCTGCATGCTACTAAATGCCTGTTTGTGGGGCTAAATTTGCCCTGACACTTGTTCTCACTGTAGCCTGTTACTGAGTGTATAAGAAGGAGGTCTGTAGCTCGCATGTCAGTCTAACAATGGTGAATACCCAAATTGGCTCAGGCCAGTAGGCAATAGGAAGTAACTGGGTTCAGATCCACTGACATCTTTAAATTTGATCTGTTCAAATACATTTAAAATAATTAAAATGACTCAAAGAGTTACGTAAACATTGACAACATTCATTGGAATCCATGTAATGCTCTTTCTCTCTTTAGCAAAACCTTGACACAGAAAGGCACATGATTTTTATAAAGACTAAGAGTTTACATGTAGAATGTCCTTTCCCAGGACATTTCAAAGCTGGGCAGGTTGAAGCAACAGGGTCCAAAAGCTGGCTCTGAGCCAGTTACACTAGTGATGTATCCTCCTAGGGTTGGAAATTTGCTGTGGCACCAGGACCATGATCCTCATCCTAGCTCTCAGAGAAGAAAGGCAGAGATAAGAGGCAGTGAGTTGGACTTCCCTGGTGGCGCAGTGGTTAAGAATCTGCCTGCCAATGCAGGGAACCCGGGTTTGAGCCCTGGTCCGGGAAGTTCCCACATGCCACGGAACAACTAAGCCCGTGCGCCACGACTACTTCGCTCTAGAGCCCACGTGCCACAACAACTGAGCCTGCGAGCCACAACTACTGAGCCCATGCTCTGCCACAAGAGAAGCCACTGCAATGAGAAGGCCGCACACTGCAACAAAGAGTGGCCCTTGATTGCTGCAACTAGAGAAAGCCCGCGCAGAGCACCAAATACCCAATGCAGCCAAAAATAAAGAAAGGAAGGAAAGAAAGAAGGGGGGGGAGGGGGGAAGGGAGAGGGGGGAGGGGGGAAGGGAGGGGGGGAGGGGGGAAGGGAGGGGGGGAGGGGGGAAGGGAGGGGGGAGAGAGAGAAAGAAAAGAAGGAAGAAAGAAAGAAGGAAGGAAGAAAGAAAGAAAGACAGTGAGCTGATGTAGAGGAGTGAGCTTGGCTCTAACTTATCCTACTGTCTCCATCCAATTGACAAATGCAAATGTCTCCTTTAATGAAAGAGGAAAGTCTGGGAAAGTGCATTTGGGGAATCCTCAGGCTGAAGTAGCAGTGTATTCAAAGCAAACAAATAGTAATAATAATGATGATGATGATGATGATAACTTAAGTACTAAAATATGAGGTGAAGTGTCACGAACACATTTTATTAAATATTAGATATTATATATCCACTCTTCTGATCAAACCCTGAGTGCTACATGAGTGATCATTGGGCAGTGTGTACAAAGGTAAGAAAATGTAAAATAAATTTTAATTATGTTGAAGGGGACAAAGGTCTCAAATGTCGGTGAAATATTAGGAGGTTTTGCCTTGTGAGATGGTACAAGGCATTTTGAATGACTGTTAAGAGTACAGAATCTAGTTTAGACAGAGCTTGAGGGAGAAGTCCCACAGAGGGTTTTTCCTTCCCTCTCGGGCTTCAGAAGATATGTGGGCGCACACAGGAAGGCAGAACAGTGAGGAGATGGGGGGATTTTAAGGTTAACAGAACAAGTTGCGTGAATGCTTTTCCAGATTTACTCAATTACACATAGTTTAAACGAGAAGGTGGAGCAAAGTGTGTTTTGATCATCAAAGTATAAGTTAAACTTTGGTCCTACTCAAAATTGTATTAAATGTTCTGTGAAAGGGAGTCAGGGCTTGAAAGACCAGGAAGGAGACTCACTGCTGGTTTCTTTTGCTTCTCCTGAAAGGCCTTTTCATTCCTCAAGTAATTCCTGGCCGTGTGCAATTTACGCTATTCTTTCTGAGTTAACCAGCCTATGGAGGTCAGCAGTGGTACCATGTATAAGCGAGCGTAGAGGGCTTTAAGGACCCATTTTAGTCATTATGGGCCATCATCAAGTTTCTGTCACAACTACCCAGGTGTACCATTGTAATGCAAAAGCAGCCATACCTAGGTAATATGTAAGCATGTAAGTATGATTGTGTGCCAATAAAACATTATTTACAAAAGCAGGTGGACAGCTATAGTTTGCCATCCCCTGCTCTATGTCAGTGAAGTGTGTGTCTTTGCCTTGCTCCATTTCCTGTGAGTAAAATATCTTTTACAGTAGACTTGTCTTTATTGATTCTTTAGCAAACTTTTCTTTAACGTCAAGTATGTGGTCTGTCTGTACCGTATTAGTACTAGGTACTAGGTTGTCGGGAAGTTGGGGATGAGAAGAAAGGAAATGGAATAAAAACTACCTAGAGTGGCTTAAACCTTCCTAGGAAACATGGGTATGTAGGTAAATAGGCAAGTACAGAAAGTAGGTTTAGTGTATAAGCAGCCAGGTACAGGTTACAGACTGTGTGGTTGGTTTTGTTTGTTGGTTTGGTTTGGTTTGGTTTGGTTTGGTATATTCCATTGACCCAGTGGTGTATGGATGGTAAAGAATTCTCCCAAAGCCCAGGGGACATAGCATTGACTGAAGTGACTGTGTATCCATCTATGAAATTCAGCTAATGTGATTTGATGTTATCTACCCCATCCTCTTCTTTGGAAAGACATGATTACTAAGGCTTTCATCTGTGTGACACATCATTTCTTAAATGTTAATGTTCTGAAGTATCATCAGCAGGGGCTCTTGTTAAAATGCAGATTCTGGGGGCTTCCCTGGTGGCGCAGTGGTGGGGGGTCCGCCTGCCGATGCAGGAGACACGGGTTCGTGCCCAGGTCCGGGAAGATCCCACATGCCACGGAGCGGCTGGGCCCGTGAGCCATGGCCGCTGAGCCTGCGTGTCCAGAGCCTGTGCTCCGCAACGGGAGAGGCCACAACAGTGAGAGGCCCGTGTACCGCAAAAAAATAAAAAAATTTTTAAAAATGCAGATTCTGGTTTAGTAGGACTAGGATGGGGCCCAAGATGCTGCATTTCCAACAGTGTCATTGCTGCTGGTCACCAGGACATACTCTGAATGGCAAGGTCTAAGGATACTTCAACAAGTATGCAAACAGCATCCTCATTAGATGAGGAGACCAGCCTCCCAAACTAAAAAGTTTTCTACTAGAGGAATTTCAGAGTTTAAACATTGAATAGATGAATGATCCCACTTCCTTAAAATATCTTTCTGACTTCCTTCCCCAACAGTCAGTATATAAATTCCTCATTTATTTATTACTCATTTATTTTATTGAAGTATAGTTGGCATACAATATTATGTAAGTTACAGGAGTACTTCATAGTGATTCACAATTCTTAAAGGCTATATACTCCATTTATAGTAATTATAAAATATTGGTGATAATTCCCAATGTTGTACAATATATCCTTGTACCTTATTTTATACGTAATAGTTTGTACTCTTTTTTATAATGTGAAGGCTGCTGTGGAAATGCAAGGGGATCACCTGAGTTGGCCGACACTTTATGCTAAACTTTAATGTTACGCTTTATGTGGAAATGGCTTCTCAGTTAAGCGTGAATCCCCAAGCAGAAACATCAGAGAATGGGATAAAGGGAAGGGGAAGTTTGATAAGGAGTTAAAGGATCACAAATGCTTATAGGTCATAAAATCTGCCTAAAACAGCTAAAGGCAAGACTGAACCTACTGGAATAGCTGTGCATACACAACAGGACTCCAGACTCAGGGCCAAAAGAGCAAGATGAGGAGAAAAAGGTCGAGAGGAAATATGGGCTGGGAAAAGACCCTGGAATTTCCTCCACTTCACAGCTGAAAGGGATCTGAGGGATGATAGAGTTCTCTGTCTCCCACCTTTCTGGTCCCTAAGGCATACTTGCCATCAGTAACAGTGACCCATCAAGAGGGTCACTGTGAACCCCTGGACCCAACATCATGCCTTCTATCTCTTCCCCACACTTAACCCACAGACAGACATATCAGGATCTCAGGGAGGAAGCTGGGGATTCTGATGGCTGATGGGTCCCACTCTTTGGAGAATCCATAAAGCTCCCTTATTTTATAGATGACAAAACCAAGGTGTAGGGACAATTGATTTGCCAAAGCTTAGCCAAGTCATTTTTGACAGTTGGTCTTCCAAGTTGGCGCTCTTGACCCCAAGCTAGTACCACTCTACTGTTGATACACTCTCTACTCTTTAGTTGGTTGAACATTGTGTGGACTACTTATCAATTATTTATTAGCTCATTTTTTTCCCCCAACATTATATAGTAGTTCATCACAGCTTTTTAAAAGGATAGGTAACAGATAAAATTTGCATTTTTAATTTATAAGGGGCTCACCCTCATAACTGCCTGAACTGTTGATTTTATGAACTTAAGAAAAGCTAGGTGTATTCATTGTTACTACCTTACCTACTTAGTAACAAGATTAATTTATTCAAAAATGTTTATTTGACAAATAAGGTGTGATAATAATACAGGAAGCATGCTAGGAAATACTATATATGTCAACACAGGCTCTGTCCTTAAAAGGCTTGCATTTTTAGTGGTGAGACATATATTCATGAAAATCTTTTAAGAAATGCTCCATGATTTGACAAGAAGAATTTTATAGAATTTCCCATAAAATCTTATTGAAACATATAACATGTGTATGATATCAGAATAGTTTATTACACTGAATTATTTTTTGTGTGTGTGGTACGCGGGCCTCTCACTGTTGTGGCCTCTCCCGTTGCGGAGCACAGGCTCCGGACGCGCAGGCTCAGCGGCCATGGCTCACGGGCCCAGCCGCTCCGCGGCATATGGGATCTTTCCCGGACCGGGGCACGAACCCGTGTCCCCTGCATGGCAGGCGGCCTCTCAACCACTGCACCACCAGGGAAGCCCTACACTGAATTTTAATTGTTTGCTGTTTGCATCTCTCACCACATTAAAAAAAAAGGAAGAAAGCAGAGGTTAACCATTGCCTAGCATAATGAGTATGCATATTAGTCATTGAACAATTATTTGTTGATTGAATATGCATGAATACATAATCATATGCTTTCTATATATGGTATATGCTATGTATATATAAAGTATACATCTAAGTATACATAATTTATTTAGTACATTTTTATAGTTTATGCCTTATGTATAAGATCAGACTCATTAGGACATAATGTTCTTTTCCATTTTGGAAAAATAATTTATCAGTTTGGATAATTTGCTTCAACAACTAAACCAATGCTTCTGAAACATCAACATGTGTAAAATTATGCTGTCAAAATTTGAAAACTAATGTTGAATACCAAATATTTTACTATATATATATATTATATATATATGCAATATATATTTTAGCAATATACATGCTATATATCTGTAAACACCAATTTATTCCTCCTACAAAGAAGACATACTCTATTATAGTAAGTGCTTTGCATAAATTATTTCATTTTTTTTCCTCACAACAACCTTGTGAGGTAGGAAATAGTTATTCCAGGAAATAGTTATTCCTGCCATTTTACAAATGAGAAAACTAAAGTAAGTTAGCTGAGGTCACAAAGTTACTGCATGGTGAAAGCAAGATACAGAGAGGACAAACTCCAGAATCCATTGTTTAAGCCCTTAAGTACACTACTGGTCTAGGTATACTACACTCCCCTCCTAGGCCAAATCCAGCAGCTGCCTGTTTTTGTAAGTAAAGTTCTATTGGAACAGAGCCACGTTCATTCCTTTTAGTATATGTCTTCTGTAGAGCTCCAGCAGCGGAGTTGAGTACCTGTAATAGAGCCCATCTAGCCCTCTTAAAATATTTGCTATCTGATTCTTTACAGAAAAGAAAAAAATTGCCGGTCTTCTTATAATGTATCAAATATATCATTCACCTTTACAAATTAAATGAAGAGTTGTGTCCAACATTCTGAAATGTATGTTGTACTTAATATACTGTATGAAGTGCGTAGGTGTACCCCCCAGCTTTTATCATCGTATTTCTGGTTAGTATATAGATAAAAATTCACCCTGATTTGTTACATTTTCTATCATTTTGATCAGTGACTTGTAAGACACATTAGGACTATATTGTATTAACTCTTGCTAGACATTCTAAATGTTCAGAATTTGGTTCAGGATGTGTTGGAAATGTGTGGTTATTGTTAAGATGTGCCCTTCTTAAAGACGTTGCAATATGTTTATAGTTTTGAAATCTAATGAATGTTTGGTGGTGTTCTTTTAGGGTAATAACTTCAAAATATATTTATTTTTAATTATATTTTCTTACCAAGTTCTATTCTAGAAGCTACAGAAAAACATACATTGTAAAATTGCTAATAAATTTTGGAGGGGTTGAGCAGCATATTTTTCTTACTAATTTTAAGGAGGAGTTTTTCAACATTATTGTGAATGATAATTATGTCATTATATGTTATAAATATATTACATGTATTTACACTACATAATTAGACCTAATTCTAATTATGTAGATTCATGGTAATCAGCTAGAATTTGCTTTAAAAAACCAAGATAATTCCTCTAACAGATGCTACCTTAATAGAATATTAAGTTTGAGAAAATCTCATGAAAATAGGAAAATTAATAAGTAATGATTAAACCTCTAACATGCAAGCAGAATAAGATACCATATCATCACTCTCCTGAAGCTTCATTATAAGAAAAAGTGTTTGTTCTGAGATACCCTCAAAAATTTTATAAATAGTGTTTTGGAGAAATCATTTCTTAAATTGAAAAAGAAAGCAATCCAATAAAAAGACCTCAACATTTTAAAGACTTGTTTTGGTTATAACATAAATACTCTCTTTTCAAAGCTCTTTATATGAAAAAAATTTTAAATTGTTCTAGTAACAAAGAGGTAAATAAAAACACTATTTCCCACTGGAATCTTGCTCTCTAGATGCTAAATCTAGCATCATTGCTGTAAATTGCTAGTTGTAGTCTTTGATTGACATGTTTACCCAGATAATGTAACAGTTTTTGTGAAAGAAATCTACTTAGTGTCTGGATGACATGAAACATGTTTCCTGTGGAAGGAAAAGCCCCAAAGTTTTCTTTCAAATGGGAGTCTTCTCTCTCCAAATCTTTCCAGCTGATAATGAATTGTGTAATTTGTTTTACTCCCTCATTTACCCAACATTAGTTCAACTGCAGTGTGCATCTAAATATACTTTTTAAAAAATCCCTCAGTGGCTCTGTCCTTGACTTTATTTCAGATTAATTTTTGGCACTAAATTGCAGAGAAGCCAGTTGTGCACCACATGATGTTTTTTTTTTTTTTTTTAATTTATTTATTTATTTATTTTTTTTTTTTGTGATACGCGGGCCTCTCACTGCTGTGGCCTCTCCCGTTGCGGAGCACAGGCTCCGGACGTGCAGGCCCAGCGGCCATGGCTCACGGGCCCAGCCGCTCCGCGGCATGTGGGATCTTCCCGGACCGGGGCACGAACCCGTGTCCCCTGCATCGGCAGGCGGATTCTCAACCACTGCGCCACCAGGGAAGCCCCACCACATGATGTTTGACCAAGGAACCCATGTGGTTCTCTTGAGTGTGCTGTCTTTTTCTACTGGGTTTTAACCCTTTCTGTTTTCTGGATACCCAAACAACTTGCCAGCATACTCCAAATGAAAGAAATCATTCTCTTTTACTAATGTTTTTCCCAGTAAGTGTAAAGTACATTATTTTCTTTCTCTGTAAAGTATATACTTTCTTTTGAAGCTGCTGCAGATATCAAATTAACATGAGGATGATAAAGGATATTTCCCAAGCTTCTTGCACTTATGCAGTCAAACTTGATCTTTACATGACCTTGAGCCTTAAGGGTGTAAAATAGCAAGCAATAAGGACAGGGCAAGGAGGAAGTAACACAACTGCTTCTCAAAGAATTGGTCAGAGTGGGCAGAAAACAGCTTCTTAGTCAACTTGAAGCTACTCAGCTGGTGGACTTGAGGGTTAGTGATTGGTCTGTGCTGAACTCCTCTACAACCATTCCACCTTGAACTGATAAGCCACTGACTTTAAACTGGACAGTCATATTTCCCAGTGAAGCTTTTTGGCCTTTTCCTTTAGAAGCCCAACTTGCCTCTGTTTGGGGAGGCAAGGGGCTATTCTTACCCTTTTATGATCCAGATGCAAGTCAATTCCCAAGGCTTTAACCTGCTTTGAGTTAAAAGCCCTTTGACAATCTAAAAACCCAACCCATAAAGCCTAATATCTGCACTGAATCAAGTTTTCCTAGCCTTAGGGGCAGGACGCTTGGGTTCACATTACTCTGTTTAAGATTTTGTTTTACTTTTACCAGGGAAATTAAATCAACCCTGATACACAGAAATCAGCAAGTTTTATGTCAACCCCTGTCTATAGCAGACCCTTAGCAGTTAAGGATTTAATCTCTGTGGTTTCACTTATTCATATGTTATTTGCTCTTTTTTGTGCCAAGATACAGATTTGATTGGGCCCTTCAAAGTTGGGTTACCTTAGAGTCATTCCATTGGTCAGAGAGCCTAGAATCCTCATCTCAGAATAGTTTATTAATTGGATTCTCATTATATGTGTAACAACTGAGGAAAAGTGATTAAAACTTTTCCCTTTTATGAACACTGGCTACTAATGTAACATCTGCTAGCCCTAGCCATAGCAATGGGAAGGTTAAGAAAAGGAATGGTATGTAAGTAGAAAATCATTTTGTAAATTATTATGATTATTACATACCTACTTAGTATTAATCTAAAGGAGTTGTTTACAACTATTTGGTTATCCCTTATTTAATTTTATGGGAGAAATAATAATGACACAGTGTTATTTGGAGGGGAACCTCCCAAAGGATCATTCATTGATAAGTCCTTTTGCATGGCTGACTACTTCCTGTATGCATTCCACAAGAATTATCATATGTATAGCCATTGTTACCCCTAAAGAAGTAGAGAAGTTGCCTTGTCCTCTCCTTAAAAGCCTTCCCAAAGTCTAAATCCATACCACCATCTATATAAAAAGGGAAATTGGCCTGATATTTATTCTTCACAACTCAGAAAGTGAGAGAAATACTAGAAGAATACTAAAAAAGAACTGTATGGATTTTAGAAGAAACGATATGTTCCTAGGAACTCAATACTCTGACTGTTTTTAAATTACGAGAATGGCTTTTTTTTTTTTTTTTATTCCACTGCAGAGCAGACCACTACACCATTCGTTTTGATATAAAAGACTATCTTTTTATTATTATCCAGTAGCCTGTCCACACAGCCAGAAATAGTGCCTAAGGAAGAGGAGATGCTTCATCAATACTTAAAAGTAATCTTTATTTCATTCATTTTTTTTTCTTTTATGTGTTTACTTATGCAACACAAAAAGAACAGCATACCACAGACTCATCAGGTACTCAAAATAATCTGGAGAGCAAGTTGGTTAAAATGACTAGAAAGGAACGAGCCAGTGTGTGAAATATGTGCCATTTTTCCCCTTCGCGTTGTCCACGGCAGACATCGTTAATCCATCACAGCCCTCTTTCCCACTGAGCCTGGATGCATCATCAGAATCGTTCTCAATGCAGGGCTCCCATCAGCCACTACCAATCAGCTGGAGTTGGCAACTACTTCCAAACTATTTGCTATTGCTGGACTATACTGTATTTCCCTAAAACCTTAAACAGAAGGTAGCATCTTATAATCACGACACTTTCTTGCCTTTCAAACTACTATTGTGTTTAATTTCTGTTACGTTTCTCATAGTTAATCTCATGATTTTAAAATGTTGACCTAGGTGCAGGTGTTTTGTGAATACAGTATACTTAATCAGCAGCTTTTCAGACTTCAGATCTATAATGCAAAATTCATTGTTCTGTTCATGCATTTTTACAGTGAAATGGAAATTTTCTACAGAATAATTTGGGATGCCTCATTATCAAGAGAAATAAAGCATCCCTTTCTACTAATCCAGTGGTTCTCAATCAGGAGCAGTTTTACCTACCAGGAGACATTTAGCAGTATCTGGAGTCATTTTTGGTTGTCCAAGGTGGGGAGAAAGTACTACTGGCATCGAGTGGATGGAGGCCAGGGATGCTGCCAAACATCCTGCAATGCACAAAACAGCCTCCACAGCAAAGAATTATCCAGACCCAAAATGTCAATATTGTTGAAGTTGACAAATCCTTCACTAAGTTATTGAATGCTTAGTTCTGGAATACATGTTGAAGGAGATAATTTTGTAACTGAAATCTTTACGCTGTGAACTTGATTTAAAAGAGAAACTACTTAAATACTCTTTTTAAAAAAGTGTAGTCATGCTCATATTTGAAATTTGCCTTTGGGTCCAGTGTTACCAATTTGATGAATAAGACATTCTCCAAAGATAGTGGAATTCCATGGGACTTGCCTAGAGATGACAACTACAACTCAGCATTGTATTCCTGTTCTATGAGCTGTGAATGACCCAAGTGTGATTTCTTCAATGCTTCTCGCTATATTGAATCTCACACTAAGAAACTACTCTTGTAAAACAACACGCATTTCAGGGGTTCTCCATTTTCTTTTTTTTTTTTTTTTTTTTTTTTTTTTTTTTTTTTTTTTTTTGCGATATGCGGGCCTCTCACTGTTGTGGCCTCTCCCGTTGCGGAGCACAGGCTCCGGACGCGCAGGCCTGGCGGCCATGGCTCACGGGCTTAGTTGCTCCGCGGCATGTGGGATCTTCCCGGACCAGGGCACGAACCCGTGTCTCCTGCATCGGCAGGCGGATTCTCAACCACTGCGCCACCAGGGAAGCCCTCCATTTTCTTTTAAGTGTTAAGTTTAGTCTAGCAGGATTTTTTTGTTTTTTTTTTTCCCATATGAAAACTCGGTTCTGTTTCTCAAACAGACCAGTTGTTCATTTATCAAATATCACCATTACCAGATGTGGTTAAATTCTGCTAATGAAGTGATGGGAATAAGAAGGTTTTCACTTACACCCACCTCAAAACACGACTTTACATTCTGAGAATTCAGTCCAGAGCCCCTCCCTCTGTTCTCAACCAGAGATAGAGAATGTCTTTTAGACTAAAAGATTCTCAAGCCACAGTGGCTGAGAACATTTCATGTTAACTCAAATATACAAGCCTTAATAAGCCAATTTCCCATTCAGTTTAATCTATTTTCAGCAGATCAAAATAATTAAAAATGCTAACAGTTATGGTAATTTTCAATACACTGTGAGAGAAGCAATTTAGATAGCACCTTCCCGACAAATCTATAGTTGTATAAATGCTGATCAAGAATATTTGTTCAATTTTATACAAATCAAACATGAATAATTTCTTCCATATTACTCCTTCTATTGTGTTTTCCCTCTATCTAGTTATCCGTTTGCCACTGGCATGCTGCTCTAGGAAGATTTGATTAAAATCAATAAGTTATTGGGAAGATGGCAATTAGCAGTCTTTCACCTATAATAGCACTGTCTGTTAAGCTTCCTTTGTGTTAATCACAATATTTTAGCAAGACTCTCCTATCCAGCCATGCAGTTTAATGAAATGGAAGATTTAAAAACATCCTTAATTTGGGGCACTGGAAATACACTTCTCTGTTTTTTCACTATTTTGATGGGAATACCCAGCATTTCTGCAGTACATCAGAATCTTTGTCTCCTTTGAGAGTTTCTCAATTATGAGATCTCAGAAATACCTGCACAGAAGTTAACACTGCATAAACCTCAGGTCAGTTCAATGTAGCATAAAAAGATACCAGCAAATATCAATGTATAGATTTGTTTAACTATTTCAGAGTGTCTTGATAGTTTGTTTGTAATAGATAATTGACATGGAGAAGTTCTTCACTTTGGCTGTATGATCTTGAGTGCTGGATGCCTAGCTAAAGACTGAACCTTGACTAATGCCCCTCGACAGCAAGTAATGATTGTCAAAGTCATTAATCAGAATGAAGTCATGGTACCCTTCTTTTTACATCTGTTATTTGCTTCTTTGTTCTGAAGACTCCTTCATTTCATTTTAGTTTTTCTTTAGAGGAAACATACACACAATTAATGTGCTTGCTATTTAACCGTGCTTATAGAAGGGCCACTTTTATTCAAAATTTTTACGTAATGACAGTTGCTCTGAAAACACAGACATTTAAGCTAGTAAGTAAATATTGTTCATTTTAGACCTGTAGCCAAGATCCTAATTCATAAATTTACTACTATTCTCTATTTAGAGAATTAGTACCCCAAAAAACATTAAAATGGAGACATTCAGATAAATAGTGGCAGTTTGGAAATATTTTGATTTCTTAGAGCATTGCCTATTCAGTTTTTGCCTAATAATATAAGACTTGGTGTGTTTGTCAGCTAGAACCTCTAAAAATGCAAAGTCCCAAGCTTGGATATGTAAATTGCACAAAAGAAATGTGGAAATGGGTTTTACCCTCAAGAAATTGTTTATCTAAAAAACCAAAGAAGTAAAGGGATAATGCAATTACACGGGTCATTCAAAGCAACTCACTTCTGGAGGAAAAGAGAAGGTATAATAACAATTAATCAGATTTTTTCCAATCTATAATGTTCAAGTTCTCTAAATAACTGTGCAGTGCCCCATTATATTTGCCCTTATAGACACAACCTAAAATAAATGAAGCAATTTAAGACACTCAACATTGCTTTAGCTCTTTTTTAAAAAATAATTTTATCTCTACATCAAGGAAGATTTCAGGTAGTTGGTGTCATTTTTATGTACCAGTAAGTTCAAGTGACTCTTTAATAATAATGGGTCTCTTATTAGACTCAAAAGAAAGATGCTAACATCTGAAATTCTTACTGCAAAATCATTGTACAGGTGACGTTGACATCTAAGTAACATTTATTACAATATGAAAACCGTGCAAAAAGATTTTGCAATAAGAAGACTGTGACAGTGGCTAGGTATCCAAAGAGATGAAAGGACTTGAAATAAAACTTAAGAAACGCTGGCCTAGGGACAAAGAAAATTCATGTTCTGTATATAACTTCACCCATGTTACAATTAACCACCACCTAGTCAATATTATTGCTGCTGAATCAGATGTAAGTGAAAAATTTGCTCAGTGTGATTTGTTATACTGGAGGCCTGACTAGAAATAGTGTAAGTGTTGCCCATTTCTTCAAAGTTCTTGAATACACCATAGGGTATTTTTGATGGGAGCCTATTATTGAACATTCAAGACATTATCAGATCCAGGGTCAGCTTCACGGGCAGCAACTTGGGCAGTTGTCCAGAGCATCTCTCTATAAGGGACGCCAGGGTAGTACAGCAAGTATAATTAGATAGAGGAAATTGTATTTTCCGGAACTCTTCTTTGGTTGAAAGGATTAACATGATTAACTGCTTGGGGGATGTTGAGTGTGGGAGCAGGTGAGATCCTCAAAGTAAAAGCATAAGTAACTTCAGTTTCATTCAAAGAAAGAAAAGTGTGGGTAACTGAAGGGAATTTTTTTGTTGAGTGGGTGATGAGAGTTTGGCGGGGGGAAGAGCTAAGTCTCTGGGGACAGTAGAGAGCTAATTTCCTATTTGTTACATACCTTGTAATAGAGCAGAAGTTATTTCCAGAGTGCTTTGAGTTCCTCAAGAGCAGTATATATTAATGGTTTTGGTCATTCATTAGATATATTTTAATCATCTCTGGAAGATGGTTCTTTGGGACACCAGTCTGCTGTCTTTTTGCTGGCTTTCTGAATAAAGTCGCTATTCCTTGCCTCCCCCTCGACCCCCACCAAAAAAAAAGAAAGATTATCTCTGATATGTTGTTGGTAAATTTAAAGATTAAAGACAGTTTCTTACTCTCAAGGATTTACAGTCTGTTTGGAAAAAGAATATACACACAAGTGTCTTCTGTGACATGAGTGTTATTTTAAAGGTTTAGAGCATAGTAGAAGCCTAGAGAAAGCCAAAGCTTGCTGTGCCCGAGGGTATCAGAGAAGGCTTCACACAATAATATGTGAACTAAGATGTAGAGAACAAACGTTATGGACACCAAGGGGGGAAAGTAGTGGGAGGTGGGTGGGGGTGGTGGGATGAACTGGGAGATTGGGATTGACATGTATACACTAATATGTATAAAATGGATAACTAATAAGAACCTGCTGCATAAAAAAAAATAAAATAAAATTCAAAAAAAAACAGTAATATGTGAACTAACAAGACAATGCAAGTTTGACAAGGGAAGGCAGGATCAGCATATTCAAAGGCAAGGAGGTAAAAAGAGAGAATGTTGAGTAAATGGCTCAGGTTTCTAAGAAACAGTAGAGAATGTGAAGGGAGAGCTGGACAGCTGTGCAGCAGCCAAAGTAAATCCTAGTCTTCATGCTAAGAAATTGAGGTTTTTATATAGTGGATATATAGAGGGACATTAAATTTTTCAGGCGAGTTTTACTAAAATTGATATATATTGATGCTGGATGCTTGGAAACACAAGGTCTTTTGAGCTGGATGCTTATATTGTCGTGATGGCATGCAAGTTCTTTCTGAGGAGTAAACGATAAATTGAAGGTGGCAAGACTGGAGGGAGAAAAGTTAAGAAACTACTGGGACAAGCTAGAAAGAGGTGATATGGTTCTCAACGAGGCTAGTAGTAAAGAGGATTGAAAGAAAGGTGTGGAAAAGGGAGTAGGTTGGAGAGAAAGAAAAGGACGTATGCTCGAAATGACAGCAACTAATGTGATGTGAGGAGTGAGAAGTGAAGAGGCTATGGTAACACTTAGATTGAGAACTGTGTCGATTTAAGTACCACTTGCTCAGAGAAAGAAGAAAAGCCATTTCTTTTTGGTTGGCAGTGTAGTTTTGAAAGAGGTAAGATAAGATTACTTTTCAGAACATTGAATAGAATAAGTACTCCTAAAATCAATTAGGTCTTCATTAAAGCATTAAATATATGTTTAATAGCTTCTGAATGTTAAATTCTAAGTGAAAAAATGACTTATCATCTGTTTTAGTTCTGTCCCCAAGAGTCACTGAGCAAGAAAAGACACCAGATAAAAGTTTAAGGAGATCCTTTCTTGAATCATAGAAGCAAATAATTTTAGAGACCACCATGTCTCGTGGATTAAACATCTCATTCTCCTCAAGGGGACAAAGCAGGCTTCAGTAGCCCAAGAGCAGTCCTCCAAATAAGAGTTGCTATTTCTGGAAACAAAGGTACACTAAAACCAGGGGGCATTTACAAAAGAGATCAAATGGGGTCCAAGGGCATCTGGGTGGAGTGGAACACATTCTCAGCTCCAAAATCCTTCTGAGAATCTCTCCAGATGAACCTGTCTTAAAGGATCTCCTGTCACTCTGAATTTTTGTTCACAGGATTTTTCATAGATGTAATGAATTAACTGTGATATAATTTTTTTTTTTTTTTTTTTTTTTGCGGTATGCGGGCCTCTCACTGTTGTGGCCTCTCCCATTGCGGAGCACAGGCTCCGGACGCGCAGGCTCAGCAGCCATGGCTCAGGGGCCCAGCCGCTCCGTGGCATGTGGGATCCTCCCGGACCAGGGCACGAACCCGTGTCCCCTGCATCGGCAGGCGGATTCTCAACCACTGCGCCACCAGGGAAGCCCGTGATATAATATTTTGAAAAGACATTCCTCCCTATCTATATTTTAAACTCCATTAGGGCAGAAATTATATTTATATTATTTCTAGCTATATCAGTCAGGGTTCAACCAGAGAACCAGAACCACTAGGAGATATATCCATATAATATTAAATGATTTGCTACTGGAATTTGACCTTATACATGTGGGAATTGGTGAAGCATTCTCTGTAAGGCTTTGTCTTCAGGTCTCATGCTGAAGTTCAAAGTCCACAAGCGGGCAGGCAAGAATGGAAGATGGATGTAAACTGAGGGAGATCAGGAGTAGGCTGGAACCCACAAACATGAGCTGGAACCCCACAAGGATGGACTGAAACCTGTGTCAATTCTTGTTTCCTCTGACAATGGTGGTGTGGATGTCTTGCACGCATCAGGGCCCATTTTGGTGTAGGAAACATATTCCTGGCCCATGAGTCAAACAAGCTTGAGGAAGATCCAGGACATGGTGGAGCATTACAGGTCCAGTTGCTAACTCACATCAACAAGGTGAGCCAGCAGATCATTGACAATGTGTGTGAAATTCAAAATGGCTCTTGCTTTGCTTCTACCCTCCAAATCTCCCATAAGAAATGTCTCTTCTGGCCCACTCTAACCAGAAATATACAGGAAAGGGAATTCTGGGAAATGTCATTCAGCCTAGCTAAGTTGATAACAAAGGTACCACAATAGCTATATCTTCAGCACCTTCAGAGTGCCTATTGCAGAGTGGGTGCTAAATTAACATGCATGGAATGAACAAAAATACATGAATGACCACTGGAAGAGGCAGGGTTTACCATGGACTGATGGGAGTTCAAAGAGCAAGAATGAAATAAATGTTTAATCAGTCCTTTATCATGTTGCAGAACGTAGTCCAGTGCCAATGAGAAAACACATACAATTCTCTGTGTCTCTTTCTCTGTCTCTTTCTGTCTCTCGCTCACACACACACACACGCACACACTCTTTTTTCCTCTTGAAAATGTGTAAAGTACAGGTAATGAATTAGTTGAAACAGCGTTGTCCTACTTTCCAGGCTGTAAACTCATCACTGTAATAACTACAAAGCCTTTACAGTAATGGCACATGAGTAGGAATTTGTGAAATTAGTTTTTTGGCAGTTCATTAGTAAATTTGGGTTTTGCCACAGCCTTAGGGAACAGAAGGGATCCCAGAAGGTATAGCAATCAGCAGATGAACTAAACCTCCCCTCAATAATATGAAATGCTATTTTAAAAGAATTAAGCAATGAGAAATAAAGCCTGGAAAATGAAATAATAGCTCATTAAAATTAATCTTTTTGAGTTATGTGGGTTGGGACAAAATACATTCTAATCACCACTGTAATTCAGATAACTAATGTGGTAGTTTCAAAGGATTTTTATTGTGTGTTCCCAAAAAGTCCTTTTACACTGGGTTAGCTAAATGCTTCAAGGTCTGCATCATGCATTAATTCATTTTATGTCCCTGGAACCTATCAGAGTACCAGCATGTCTTAATGCTCAGTAATATTTGTTGGAAGAATAAATGAAGAATGAATTAAGGGCATTTAATAGGAACAGACTGAAGTTGGTTAATGATATAGACTTGAGTTGTAGGCAAAATTCAGCTTCGAACACTAAATAATGGGTTCTTGTTGAGATGACAAACTGGCCTGGGATACTGGTTCCTCCTCCGAAGTCAACCCTAAGGAAACTACAGAAGCTGCAGAAAAGCTTGGATTTGAGGAATGAAAAGTGAGAAACCACAGAACCCCCAAGGAGTCTGAGGTCTGCCTTGGCCGTTTGGGAATTTTGGGTGGGTAATGGTGAAAGTACAGATCAGAGGAGAAAAGGAGGCAGCCATGAGGATACAGGTTGTAGGATCCTATTAAGCTTTGCTTCTGCTCTTTTACAACAGAAATTGTACACAGTACTCTAGACCTCCAGTGTCAGACAAGAGCAAGGCTAAGTTCAGGCTGTGTAAAAGACATTACTTTGACATTCCTTCAATATCAGGCATGCGTGAAACTGCAGCTTGCCCTCCGTCTCCTGTTGCTGACGATCCTTCAGCTCTACCATCCCCCACCTCCTGTTACTCCAGTCAGTAACTCTTCTTGCCTGTTCCCTCCATGCCAGCCCCTGGATGCCAGCTGTTGTACTACTGTACTTTCCAAGGTACTGTACTGTAAGATTAAAAGTGTTTATTTTTTGTTTGTTTTTATGTATTATTTGTGTGAAAAGTATTATAAACCTATTACAGTACAGTATTACATGGCCGATTGTATTAGTTGGGTACCTAGGCTACCTCTGTTGGACTAAGAACGAGCTCTCAGAATGGAACTCATTTGTATGTAGGGGACTTACTGAATGAAAACTGGCAGGGTGGCCAGACACGCTCAGGTATTCACATCTCTGTTCCTCTAAACCCAGCAATAAAAGATTAGGAGGCCCTACCTCCTGTTAGGGCCACTGCTTCCTAAGTGTTTAAAGGTGAAACAATGAGCAGAAGAGTTGCCTGGTGTATTGGAAATAAATGGGAGTCCTTAGCAGACTTTCCATAGTTCCTGTAGTTCTGTGCTCCGGAGCTTTTCTCTATCTAACTCCTTATATTCACCTGGAGGTGTTCCAGCCCTGTCTTTCAGCCCTTTCTATTGTCGATTTCACACAGATCATCAGGTACCCGTGACACAAATTAACAGGCAAAATAACCTGACACTTGGAAAATAACCAGCTACTAGCAAAGAAAGATCACAGAGGAACAACATAACCCATCTGAGGCAGAATCATTGAAACATACAGAGAAAACTTAAAATAAGCATGGTAAATTTACTAAAAGATAAAGGAAGGTGTTTGCAATATGAAGAAAGAACAAGAAATCATACAAAGAGCCAAGTGGAAAAACAGGAATAAAAATGATAGAAATAAAGAACTCAATAGTCAGGATAAATAGCAGGACAGAGAAAGTTAACGGAAGATCAGATGGATGGACTTTGAAGAAAGTTGAAAAAAACATGGAAAATAGAAAAAGAGATTCAATGGATGAAAATGTTGAAAATGAAAATACCAATATGTAGGCAACAGAAAGTACAGAATGAGGGAGGAAAAAAAAAACAGGAAAAAAGAAATATCTGAAGCAATAATTAAGATTTCTAAAATTAAAGATGAAAATGTCATATTAAAGGGGCTCAAATTGGGAGAGACAAGGGCAAGGAGAATAGGAGGGATAAGAGAATGCCACAGTTAAGTATTTTCGTGAAATTTAAGGGAAAAGAAAAAAATTCCAAAGAGAAAGAACATGTCACCTGCAAACATTGTCATTTATTCATTTATATGTTTATTTATTTTTGAGATATAATTGACATATAACATTATATTAGTTTCAGGTGTATAACACAATGACTCAATTTTTTTTTATCTATTGTGAAAGATTCACCACAGTAAATGTAGCCAACCTCTGTCACTGTACATAGTTACAAGTTTTTTCCCCTTGAGATAAGAACTCTTAAGGTCTACTCTCTTGGCAGCTTTTAAATATGCAGTACAGTGTTATTAACTATAGTCACCGTGCTGCACATTATATTCCCGTGAGTTATTTATTTCACAGCTGGAGGTTTGTACCTTTTGACCCTCTGCACCCATTTTGCACACCCCCTTTCAAACTGTCCCCCAACCCCCTCCACCCCTTCCTCTGGCAACCAGCAATCTGTTCTCTGAATCTATGAGCTTGGGGTTTTTTTTGTATTTTGTTTTTCTGTTTTTTTAGATTCACACAGTATTTGTCTTTCTCTGTCTGACTTATTTCACTTAGAATAATGCCCTGTACATCCATCCATGTTGTCACAAATGGCAACATTCCATTGTGTGTGTGTGTTTGTGTATATCACCTTTTCTTTATCTATTCACCCCTCAGTGGGCACTTATAGGTTGCTTCCACATCTTGGCTGTTGTGAATATGCTGCAATGAACATGGGGGTGCGTACATCTTTTTGAGTTACTGTTTTTGTTTTCTTTGAGTAAATACCCAGAAGTGGAACTGCTGGATCATATGGTAGTTCTATTTTTAATTCTTTGAGTAACCTCTGTACTGTTTCTCATGGTGGTTGCACCAATTTACATTCCCACCAACGATACACAAAGTTCTCTTTGCTTCACATTCTTGCCAACAATTGTTATTTCTTGTCTTTTTAATAATAGCCGTTTTGACAGATGTGAGGTGATATCTCATTTTGGTTTTGATTTACATTTCTCTAATGATTAGTGATGTTGAACATCTTTTCATGTACCTGTTGGCTATCTGTATGTCTTCTTTACAAAACTGTCTATTTAGATCTGCCCATTTTTTAATCAGACTTTTTTTTGAAATTGAGTTGTATGTGTTCTTTATGTATTTTGTATATTAACCCCTTATCACATATATGATTTGTAAATATTTTCTCCCATTTAGTAGGTTACCTTTTTATTCTGTTGATGGTTTCCTTTGCTGTGCAGAAGCTTTTTAGTTTGATGTAGTCTCACTTGTTTATTTTTGCTTTTGTTGCCTTTGCTTTTGGTGTCAAATTCTAAAAATCATTGCCAAGACCCATGTCAAGGGCTTACTGCCTATGTTTTGTTCTAGGAATTTTATAGTATCACATTTTACATTCAAGTCTTTAATTCATTTTGTGTTAATTTTTCTTTGTGGTGTAAGATAATGGTCCAGTTTGCTTCTTTTGCATGTGGCTGTCCAGTTTTCCCAACACCATTTATTGAAGAGACTGTTTTTCCCCCATGGTATATTCTTAGCCCCTTTGTCATAAATTAATTGACCAAATATGCTTGGGTTTATTTCTGGGCTATCTACTTTGTTCCATTGATCCATGTGTCTGGTTTTTTTTCTTTTTCTAATGCCCGTACCATACTGTTTTGATTACTATAACTTTGTAGTATAGTTTGAAATTGGGAAGTGGTATGTCTCTAGCTCTGTTCTTCTTTTTCAAGGTTGCTTTGGCTAGTTGGGGTCTTTTGTGATTCCATACAAATTTTAGGATTGTTTGTTCTATTTCTGTTTTCATTCCAAAAATGCCATTGGAATTTTTTTTTTTTTTTTTTTTTTGCATTATGCGGGCCTCTCACTGCTGTGGCCTCTCGCATTGTGGAGCACAGGCTCTGGACGCCCAGGCTCAGCAGCCATGGCTCATGGGCCCAGCCGCTCTGTGGCATGTGGGGTCCTCCTGGACCGGGGCATGAACCCACGTCCCCTGCGTTGGCAGGCGGACCCTCAACCACTGCACCACCAGGGAAGCCCGCCATTGAAATTTTGATAGGGCTGCATTGAGTCTGTAGATTCCTTTGGGTGGCATGGACATTTTAACAATATTAATTCTTCCAACCCATGAGCGTGGAATATCTTTCCATTTATGTGTGTCTTCTTCAATTTCTTTCAACAGTGTCTTACAGATTTCAGTGTACAGGTCTTTCACCTCCTTGGTTAAATTTATTCCTAGGTATTTTATTCTTGTTGGTGCAGTTGTCAATGGGATTATTTTCCTAATTTCTCTTTCCGATAGTTCATTTTTGGTGTATAGAAACACAACAGATTTTTGCATATTGATTTGTACCCTGCAACTTTACTGAATTTATTAGTTCAAACAGTTTTTTCGTGAAGTCTTTAGCATTTTCTGTGTATAATACCATGTCATAGAAGAAGAAAACAATTCCAGGAGGATTTTTTTAAGTGATATAGAAGGTAGGGGAAATCAAATAACTTGGTTATGCGTAGGTTTTCTTAAAAAGAGAGAGAGGGCTTCCTGGTGGCGCAGTGGTTGAGAGTCCGCCTGCTGATGCAGGGGACACGGGTTCGTGACTCAGTCCAGGAAGATCCCACATGCCACGGAGCAGCTGGCTCCGTGAGCCATGGCCGCTGAACCTGCGCATCCAGAGGCTGTGCTCCGCAACGGGAGAGGCCACAGCGGTGAGAGGCCCTAGTACCGCAAAAAAATTAAAAAAAAAAAAAAAAAGAGAGAGAGAAGGAGAGAGAGAGAGAAAGAGAGAGAGAGAGAGAGAGAAATGTATTCTTAACAATTTAGAGCAATCCAGAATGCAAATACAGGAGGAGATATAGATATTGATATGTTTAAGAAATTAATGAATGAATAGACATAACCTTGGTTTTATATTAAAGGCAAAAACTTGAGTACAAATGTGTAACATATAGTTTCAAATACGAAGAACAAAACTTGTTTATACAGAGGAAAGCAAGAAAGGACAAGGTGAAGGAGAAAAGTGCAGAAAATGAAATACATCAAATGAAACAGCAGAAATGTTCTACTATAAAAATAATTAGGGCTTCCCTGGTGGCGCAGTGGTTGAGAATCCGCCTGCCGATGCAGGGGACATGGGTTCGTGCCCCAATCCAGGAAGATCCCACATGCTGCAGAGTGGCTGGGCCTGTGAGCCGTGGCCACTGAGCCTGCGCGTCCGGAGCCTGCGCTCCGCAACGGAAGAGGCCACAACAGTGAGAGGCCCGTATACCAGAAAAAAAAATAATAAAATATTAAAATATTTATAATAGAGAAACACCAGACAACCTCAGACTGTATTTTTAAACATAGCAAAAATGATCTAACACAATTCTCTTTTAAAAAGAGATATTTAACACAAAAAATTTCAAAAATGTTAAAAATAAAAGATAGAAACTTACAGACCAGGCAGATATGAGTGTGAAAACTAAAATGGAATAGTACTCTTAATATCTGACAAAATATAATTTGAAGAGGAAAAATGTGGTATGATGAACGTATTTGTTCAGGATTTTGCTCTGGGTTATCTGAAAAAAGGAAGAAGCTAGATTCAGTCTCACATTTCTCTTTTCTATCAGGAAGAAAGAATGCTTCTGAACTCAGTTTGCCGTGAGACTAATGGCCCTTCCCCTGCAACTGGAAAAGAGATAATTACAGACAACTCCTATAAAGAGCCATTATCTGTATTCAAAATACCTAGCACCCACAGGATTTTTCATTGATAAATTTTCTCTATAAAAGAGCTCCAGGGCTTCCCTGGTGGCACGGTGGTTAAGAATCTGCCTGCCAATGCAGGGGACACGGGTTCGAGCCCTGGTCTGGGAGATCCCACATGCCGCGGAGCTACTAGGCCCGTGAGCCACAACTACTGAGCCTGTGCGTCTGGAGCCTGTGCTCCGCAACAAGAGAGGTCGCGATAGTGAGAGGCCCGCGCACCGCGATGAAGAGTAGCCCCTGCTCGCTGCAACTAGAGAAAGCCCGCGCACAGAAACGAAAACCCAACACACCCAAAAATAAATAAATTAAAAAAAAAAAAAAAAAGAGCTCCAAAGGGTTTCAGTTCTGACCCTTGAAAAATAGACTCATGCTATGGGTCCATGGTCCTATTCCACCTCTCTGTGGGATGTTGGGAAGATGCGGGGATCTTCTCTCCTTTTTCGCTTTTGACTCTTGTCTTCATAAGATGCCCGTTTTCCTTAACATGTGCAAGAGAATATTGTAGAATTCATCCTGCGCACTGGTGTACTGCCAGGGAGAAACCACTCAGCAATCTAACCTTTACAAGAATATCGTGAGGTCAAAAGAGGAGGTTGCCTACTTGTAGGAAGAACATTAGAGCAAGATGATCTCACACCTATGCATCTAACACATTAAAGATTAGTAAAAAACAAAAGTCGGTTCCTTGGAAAGATTTTCAGACTTTTGCTAAGACTGCCTCAAGAGTGAGAGAAGGACAGAGGATGAATATCTAGAATTCACAGAGAATCCCTACAAGTCAACAAAAAGAGTACAACTCTAAAAAAAAATGGCAAAGTATAAGAACAGGCAATTTCTGTAAGAGGAATCTCCAGAGGATCACAAGTATATCAAAAGTTTCTGAAATTCATTAGTAATTAAACTAAGACAAACTTGAGCTATTACTTTATACCTAGTAAATAAGCAAAAAATTAAAATATAGGAAAACACCAAATGGTGGTAGGGTTGGAGATTATTGCCACTGCTCTGCAAATCACTTGGTGGGTCTTATTCAAATGCAGTGTGTAGGAGTATATATACACAGTATGCATACTAAACATATATACATAAATATATATTTATGTTTTATGTATATACACACACACACTGAACACACGCACAAAGACACATGATCAAGCAGTTGTGACCCTGAGTTGAGAGTCTAAAGATTTTCTCACACAGATGATAAAGGACATCTAGGAGCATGCTCATCATAATATTGCTCATGGTGATTGGAAATTAGGGTCTATCCCAACCTGAGTATCCAGCTGTGGGGTACTAGATAGGTCCCCAGTGGCAGATATATCCCATGAAGTACAAGGAAGCCCTCACAGAAACAGAAGTAAAACTGGATGACCCAAAGGCAGATAGGTGGATTGTAAAAATAGTGTAATGAGTATAAAAATGAGAGAGACAGAGAATTATCCATTTATTGTTAAAATATACTAAAATACAGCAGAATAAGAAACATTGTACAGATTGTACCAAACGATGATTACCTGACTTAGCAAATAAAAATGCAGGATACTGAGTTAAATTTGAATTTCAGATAAAATATGATTTTTTTTTGGTATAAGTATGGGCCAAATATTTAGTATAAGTATGTCCCATACAATGTTTGAGACTTACTCATACTAAAAAGTTAGTAGTGGTTTATTGGAAATTCATATCTAACTGGGGGTCCTTTGTTTTATCTGTCAACCCGATACCAAACAAATGATACACAAACACATGAGAATGGTTGCCCTTTGAGGGTGGGGATTTGTAGGAAAATGCAGATAAAATGAAATAAAACAGACAAACAAGAAGAATAAAAGCAAAAAAGGGCAATGCATAGATCAATGATGATAAAATGCCATGCTCTGACCATAACGGACTAGCTGATTCTAAGAATAGAAAGAAAAAAGGGACATTTTTGGGGAAAAAAGGAATCTTCTGCCATGATTTATAAGAGCTTAGTTATAAAAGAGATGTGAAGATCGTGGTGTGGAACTGACTTGTAAGTGAGATTCCCTAGTAAATTAACAATTGTCCTTTTGGTTTTGGGAATAACTAATTATTTTTAGATAAGCAAAAAACCTATTTTCATTCTTTCTGAAAGTTTCATCTTTAGTGAATAAAACTGTTTAATGAAAGTTCAGTACATTAAAATGATAAGTTCAGGGCTATTGTGTGATAAAAACATATTTTGAAATGCCATACCATATTTTAACACACACGGGTAAAAAGCACATGCAAAGTAATTACTTGACCAGCAAAGAGAGTTAGCTCTAAGACACTTTGGTCTCCTCCTGCCATTGTACCTTAGAGAAAATGCCCTCCGCCAAGCTAAACAAGACTCTTGGGTCCCGAAGCCCCCAATCCATCATAAGCCCAGGTATTTCAGCAACAATGTCATCCTTATCACCTCTTTTGTCCTAAGACAAACATAGTTTTCTCAGTCCCGGCCATCGAAACGCTGATGTTAGTCTCTTGCAAATTTGAAACAACGTGCAAATCAAAATGTTGGATTAATAAATTCTTAAAAGCAGCCACACTCCAACAAGTGAGTTCACTCACAGGGCTACCCGTGAGCAAATGGCAGGATTCCTTGCTAGAGTCTTGTTTTCATAATTAAATCAGTATCTGGGTGTGGGAATTCTCTGCTCCTTTGGAACAACTTGAGATGTTGGCATCAGTTAGAGATGAGAGAAAAATTCATAGATCTAAAAACCCAATCCCTCTAAACCCCTCATGCTCATGCACAGGGAGCGCTGGTGTCCTTTCTCTTACTTACATATTTCCCTTTACTCTTTATCTTACTAATTGTTCTTCCTTTATGCTCTATCTTGCCGTCCTAGGTCAGATCAGCCAAGATTGGTACCCTCCTCTTTGCTGCTTTTGGATAGAGTTTCATCAGTTCCTCATGGTTTACCTGTGTTCTTGCCTCTCCCAAGGTTTCTTTCTATAACTCAAGAGTGTTTCCCGAATTTATCACTAAAGTGCTTGAGTAAGCAGCTGATGCCAACTAGCAGTTTATTTCTGAGATCAAAGATCTTTGAGCCAATTTCATATTTTCACAATAAACAATTAAATGGCCCTCTGCAATCTGGCTCATATCATTCAGTTTTTGGAGACTAGTAGCCAGAGGGTGGGGTCTGAAGTTATACCAAGTGCTTTGAAATCCGAGCTCTGGTGGCCAATGGCTATGTAAATATAGCAAGTCTTGGAACTTCTCTAAACCGTATCTTTAATGTTCCAACCAAATACATTCTTTATTTTTTAATGCACATAAAGGAATGGTCACTGCCATTTCTTCTCTAACTTTTCTGTTAAAGTTCTTCAAAGAAGAAGCAGAGCAGAAAACACATTTCTAGCAGAAAATATTTGCCCTCTTTGTCACTTAATTTGCCTGTGATCCTGGGCAGATAATTTCCTATTTTTATTTTATGTATAGATATGAATAATAATCATACCTACCTCATGATATTATTGTGAAGGTCAAAAATTCAGAAAATATTTATTGTCTGTAATGTGTGTCTTCAGTAAACACGTTGCTCTCTTGAAACTTGTTTCTAGTGTGAAGAGAGAAAATAAGCAAATACGCAAATATTAAATATGATAAATATCACCAAATGGTTATGAAATGTAATATACATACAGTTTCTGAAATATCTGGTTGTTTGCTTTTAGTTCATTTAATCATATGAATATATATAAAGAAATTGAGTTACATGCTCACCATCCTAGGTACCCTGCCAGATAAACCAGTGTTGCAAACTTTTTTTTGTAATGGACAGAAAATAAATGGTTTAGGCTCTGTAGGCCATAACATCTCTGTCACAATTGCTCAACTCTGTCACTGCAGCACCAAAGCAGCCACAGATAATACAATTAACAAACAGGTATGGCTATGTTCGGTTAAACTTTATGGACACTGAACTTTGAATTTTATATAATTTTCTTATGTCACAAAATAGCGATCTTCTTTTGATTTGTTTTCAACCATTTGAAAATATAAAAAGTACTCATATTTGGCATGCTATACAAAAGAGGCAGCAGCTTGGATTTGGCTCCAAAGCTCTCTGATACAGACCAGCTTCTCAAACTTCAATATGTGTACAAATTACTTAGATCTTGTTATAAAGCAGAGTTGGTGTAGTGGGTCTGGGATGGAATCTGAGATTCTCTGCTTCCAGTAAGCTCCAAGAGAATGCTGATGTTACAGATCTTGAGTAGTGAGAATATAGAAATTATTTTTGTGAATGTGCAGAAAAACTTCTGCAAGCATACAGAGAACGTGCTATAGGACATATCTTGCAGGACAACGGGGAGTAAATAGGATCTTCAGTATTTCTACTTGAAACTTCTGTTTTGCTGATTTTTTTAAACTGAGAGTTCACTTCCAAAATAATTTTTTTAAGAAAGTGAAATTCAGGGCAGGCAAAAGCACACTTGGCAAAGTCATATTATGGCATTTTAAGGAGCTATAAACTCATGTTTTCTAAGAATAGTAACAAACATGGAAAACAGGTAATATCATGTTATGAGAAAAAAAATAACACACACAGCATGTATTGTACCATACATAAACATGTACACATACCCACTAGAAAGAAATACCACAAAACGTTGGCAGTGATTATACATGGGGAATGAATAAGAGAGTTTTACTTTTTTTCTTTGTGCTTCCATATTTTCCAAATTTTCCATGGCAGACACATGTTATTTTAAAATCAGAAAAAATGAGATACTTTTTTTTTTTATAGAAGATAAAGAAGCAAAAAGTAGGCCATGCTAAAGTCATGAGTTATTCTTCACTCACAGTCAGGCATGGGCTAGCTTATTCAGCAAATGCTCCCAGAGAGCATAGACCTATGACCTTGAGAGAGTAGTAGCAGTAGTTTTGTTCTCCAAGTCTGGAAGCTTCCAGCCAGATCCAACAACTGACAAGTGGCCCAACCTAGACTCCCACTGAGGCCTTCTAATTCCAAGACCCATGTTTCTTTTCCTCCTCTGTACTGTTTCCCCCTGAGCAAAGATGGGGTTGTGCAAAGCGGCTCACTATTCATTCAGATCTACGGGTAGGATCACCCGAGGAAGAACTATAAATTTACGAATGTTTGGCTTAGACAATGCTATAAACTAAGATATATATGAGGGGTACTTAAATTTTAACGGACATAATCAAAAGGGGTGTACTTCACATATTAACATTTGAGGATACCCAAAGTTTGGGAAGGAGGAAGACTCTTCTTCTAAGAACTGGCTAAGTACACAAAACAGAGGCTTAATTATCCTTCTTTGGAGAACAGAAATGACACCTATTTTTGTTCAATCTGAGGCAGATACAAGGAAATAGATACTTATGAAATGAACCTTAGAAAAGAAATCATGCAATCTCTGGAAGGCTCCTCACCACCTCCCTAGGTAGCCCATGCTTTATTTTCACAACATTTACTCTTACAAAGTTCTTATGTTGTGCTTCAGTTAGAGAACTGCCACCCTCTGGCCTTTCTTGTCCTTCCTGGGACCATGTGGAAAAGTCATGAGAGGTACAAGGCTCTACTGTGAGGGAGCAGAGTTCCAGAATATCACGATGCTCCTGCTTAGGAAGCTGATGTAATGATTTAGCCCTGTTCAGTATGATACCCTACACCTGAGTCACTCTGTGAATTTCAAAGCCTTTGGTACCCTTATCTCATTTAATCCTTACAGCATCACAGTATCATCTGATGTAGGCTGGGCAGGGTCTTAAAAGACACAACTCAAAAGAGTGTTTCCATGACTTGCCTAAGGACACATAGCACAAAGATGGTAGAGTTTACAGTAGAAGTTGAAGTCTTCTGATTCTTGGCCCAATTCTCTTTTCATTAAATGTCCCTGTTGATTTTACAAATGGGATAAACACAGAGCCAGATGACAGACAGCTAGATTTGTTAGGACTTTTCACTTTGTTTCAAGTTACAATTTTCAGTAGTTTTTTGGATCGTACATTGAATCCAGTGTAAGTAAAGCAGGAACTGAAGTAAACTAGGACACATTTAGCCCTGATGTTATGTGTCAAAATACCATTTGCATTTGTCCATTTGAATCTACATTCTAGGATTTTTCGAAACAGAATAAATAAATACATGCATTCTTGAGCACAATGTTTCATGAATTTGGGAGTTTCATTTTGTGATTTTTTTTTTTTTGGTAGACTGATTACTGTTCCAAGCTTATCTTTTGATCTTCTAAGATAAATGCTGTTTTTTAAAAGAAATTGCTGTTGAAGTTGCTACTGTATTTTGGCTTTGATGTGTTGCTTTATTCACATTTTCTTGTTTTTCCTACTGTATATTACCTTTCAGAAACAACCTCTTCATTTGCAAAATTCCGATTACAGATTTTTAATAAAAAGAGGTATGGTTGGATTTATTTGTTATTATAGATTGAGTTAAAATCCATTAGTAAATTAAACTAAAATTATTTCTTTTACAAAGGAAGACATTTATAAATCAGGAAACCCAGGGTTACCATAGCAATCCGCGGAATCTAAAGATTGGAAACGGGACTATATTCTACTTTCTAGAAAACACTTCATTAGAGGAACGATATAGGATGTGTCTTCAGGGCGGAATATGACAATAAGAGTAGATCATTGCTTAACAAAAATACTTCCATTTTTTCCCTGACTAAAAATAATGCAAGGTAATTTGGAACAATTTTTATCAAAAATGTGCATAATACTTCTGTCTTTGGCACCATTTGATATTTATTCAATAACAGGAATGGGGTAGGATTGTGCACTTAGCTGACTATGTTTTGGAAATACCCTAGCTGTAGCAAATATGTTATGTGGGCAAAGGAGAGAGATTGGAGAGAAGAAGACATTTTTTTTGAAAAGCAAGAAGTGAATCAAAGGGGAATGAGGTCAATCAAATGAGGTGGGCTTTCTCTAGGAATTAACACAGAATTGTGTGTGTGTGTGTGTGTGTGTATGTGTGTGTGAGTGTGTGTGTATGAGAGAGAGAAAAAGAGAGAGAGAGAGAGAGAGAGAGAGAGAGATGCATGTGTCTTTGCATAGTTTCTGGTCTTTTGGCTCATCAAATATACACCAAATAGACCTGCTGCAGTGGACATCTGTTGTTTTTGCCTGCCCAGCATCCATTCCCCCTTCTTTTAGAAACAGCGTTTCATTTTTTCCTTTGAAAAACTATACTTTGCCCAACATGGATAGTCTTTGTGTGGTATTCATTCAAGGTGTCTTGTTTTCCTCTGGCCAGAGGGTAAACACCTGACCCCAGTAGGCCAGCCAGACTCTCCTTTGGGCATCTGAATCTTTCATGAATGATATACAGGCAGGAAAGGGTTGGCAGGGCTCCATCTCAGCCATAGAACCATGAAGAGATTCTCCTTCGCTTCCTGAATTTTGACACTCAGACTTGCCCCATTACTGTCTTTTCAGAGGTTTGATTGCTCAGATTTTCTTGTATTTAGATTTTTCTTTTTAAATTAGCTTAAGTTAGCCAGACTTAGTTTCTGTTACTTATAACCAAACCCTAACTGTTATTCATGACAAATGGGGCATGAGATACACCAACTGCTAGATTGCATATTTTACAATTTTCTATTTTACCGTGGAGCTTCATTCGGGAAGCTCAATGGTCCTAACATTCATCATTTTCTAGGGGCTGAATTCTGTCCTTTCAACAGATCTTCATCCTTAAGGCAAACGCCAGTATTCTACTTAACTTGTTAAATTTGAGATTCAGGATGCATGTGAGGAAGAAAAATATGGTGAATTTTACAAGCCAGTAGTCTGGTTTGGTTATTCCAGTGAAGCAGCAAAAGGGGAAGCAAGAAGACTAGTCAATGTTCTGGACGCCTCACACCCATAGGTGGGACTTTGTGTGTCAAGAACGAGAGACTTTAGCCACAGACTGAGGCTGCATAAGATGAGGAGGTCCAGATGAGAAGCAAAAAACCCTCAGTCATCCAAGCATTTTATAGAAATAGGATAATTCATAAAAATAGTTGCAAAGGGGCTTAGTGGAAAGAAGCGTTCAGTTTTTTGTGAAGGACATTAGCACAGGAGCTGTTGCTTTGCTTTTGATATATAATGCCATACCCTGAAACTCACAGTTGTTATTTTTTATTATCATTGTTTTTCCAAATCCATCTCTGGGTATTCCTTTCCTGAGTTAGGGACATGAGAGCCAATTTTTTCAGATGAGAAAAAGTTGTATCTTTGGTAAATGACTCATTCAAAATAACAGAGCTAGTAAGTAGAAAAGCCAGTCAAGTCTTTGTTCTCGATAGTAGGAAGTTCTACACTTTAAAAATTTAACCCAAAATTTAAATTCCGTAAATTTTATAAGTAATACTATACCTTATGTGTATGGTATTATACATATGTGGATTTCTCTCAACATTGAAAGATTATTTCTTCAGTCTCAGAAAGGTTTTCAGTTGTTCTCAGGTTCCCAGAGGTTCTGAGGTTTCTAAGCCCCTCTAGAAATAGTAATTAATAGAAATGCTGCTGATAACAACAGTTAAACACTGTAGATCACCTGCTATTTCTCAGTCTCTGTGTTATCCTCAGTATATGCATTATTTCATTTAAATTTTACAGAGGAGACATTATTAGTAGTATTACCATTATCTTCCTTTTATAGATGAAGAAGCTGGAGCTTAGAGAGGTAAAAGTGAACTGCCTGAAGTCTCCCAGTTCCTGAGAGATGGAGACAGGACTCAAACACGGGAAGTTTGACTCCAAAGACAATCTCTCCCAACATCACATCCCTACCTTCTCAAATTGAGCTTTGCTTTTTCTCGGCGGGCTGCATCTTTGAGTTACCATTCCTTAAAAGGTTGTACTAAAAATTACTGAGAACAGTATACTTGTTACTTTTACAACAGTAAAGAATAGGTCAAATTAAATTCTTTCACAGCAAGTTATCACTGTCTCTCTCTCTGTCTCTCTCTCTCTCTCTTGAATTAGTAATAGTATCTACCTCCAAAGGAACTGTGGCAAGCCTCCCTCCCACCCTTTCTCCCAGGCAGATCTAACTCTTCTCCTATTTGTTCTATTTTAAGCTCCAACTAGAGTCCATCCTTAGTTAACCTTCCTGACAATTGGTTGTTCTTTCCTCGGTTCCACCATAGGACTGATAACAGTGTAAAATAGTGTTTTTCGGTTACTTAGTCGGCTTCCTCATGAGATTGTGTACTGCTCTAAGTTGAGAACTCAGCTTGTTATATTCCCAGAGTCTTACACAATGCCTGGCACATGGTGGCACTCGCAGTGTCCATGTGTAAATGGTCTAAGCAAGTCTTCCTTCGAAATCCACATTGTCCTCTACCTTGCAAGTATATTTTTAAAAACAGAGCTCCCTACACTTTATGTCCTCCCCTTCCCTTGATTTCAATTATTTACATCAGAATTACTTAATCATGTGGCAGATAATTAAGGAATACATTATTTATGTTAAATAAATTAACCCGACATCCCTTCTCCTCTCCTTCCCCTGGGCTGCCGAGCCTGGGTTTCAGTCGTCTCACAAGGAGTGCTGGCATCTTGCGGGCCTGCATGGCACACTGTCGTGGCTGCCTGGTCCTCCAGATGCTCTGACAAGCTCATCTCCCACCTTGTGCCCTCACTCTCCTTTCTCCGTCCTGTTGCTGCCATACCTAGGTTTTTAGTCCTGGAAACTCTGTGACCACGGGCAGCCCCCTAACCTGTGTGAGCCTCAGTTTCCTCATCTCTTATTGATGCACAGAGTTGTGGTAAAGATTTAATGAGGTCATGCCTTGGACATTGTAGGAAATAAAATGTCCGCTTAAACAATTTTATGCTCCAAAATGCATTAGTATCCTATCATATATCTGTAGGAGACATCTGTATTCACCAGCAATAAATTGGAGTTACACATCTGTGGGATGTTAGAGCTGGAAGCATTTTATCATAATAATCTATTCCAATTTCTCTTTCCACAGATGAGAAGATAGGCTCAGAATGCATAAGTTATTCTCCCAACGTTTATTAAACTATTAATAGTAATGATGAACATTTATTAATAATAACTAACATTTAATGAGTCTTCGTCTATACCAGGCATCGTGCTAAGGCTTAACATACTTTATTACGTTTAATGATCACAATAATACTTGGAAAAAGTATTACTATCCTCATTTGACTGATGAAGAAACTGAGGCAGAGAGTTTAATGTAATATGCCCAAGGCCATGGAGGTAGTAAGTGTTAGGGCTCAAGCCCAGGCGCATCTTATATCTGGAGCCCAAGTTCTCATTCATTGTTCTAAATTACTTCCCACAACGTCATCAGTTAGGAGTAGGGCCCAGAGTGGGCACTGGAGCCTGACCTCTTGCTTCTAAGTCAGTGAATCTTTGTGATACTATTTCTTAGGCTACCAAATCCCCAGCTACACACCTCATATGTATATAGCCTATCCCAGCAAGAATGTCTCTTTGTTGCAGAAACAGGTGCACCAGGTCTCTAATGACCTTTTTTTTGAATTTTATTTTATTTATTTTTTTATACAGCAGGTTCTTATTAGTTATCCATTTTCTAGTGACCTTTAGATCTTTATAGATCTTTTTTTTTTTTTTTTTTTTTTTTTTTTTTTTTTGCGGTACGCGGGCCTCTCACTGTTGTGGCCTCTCCCGTTGCGGAGCACAGGCTCCGGACGCGCAGGCTCAGCGGCCATGGCTCATGGGCCCAGCCGCTCCGCGGCATGTGGGATCTTCCCGGACCGGGACTCGAACGCGTGTCCCCTGCATCGGCAGGCAGACTCTCAACCACTGTGCCACCTGGGAAGCCCAGATCTTTATAGATCTTTACGGCTGGGCTTTCAATGTCAGCATCCATGCATCTATTTAGATATCCTCTTTATGTCAGCATTTGTGCTTGTGGAGTTTTAGCGTTGGTAAGAACATTCTCTCCTTTACCACCAAATGGCAGATGTGCTTTGAAATATCTGTAGGATTTTCACACGTAATGGATCCATCCAAGCACATTGGTCAATAACATACATTTAATCTCTAGACAATGGCTATTTCCTCTGATTTAGGTGGGCACTTAACTTCTGTGGTGTATGACACTCAAGTGTACTGTCAGACCCCAAATAGAGATTTTTTGATTTCAGATGTCGAATATAACTGTTGATTCTGGCTCAGCAGCGTTCCATTTTCTGTCCATTGTTTATGTGGAAGCAGTTGAAGACTTCAGGGAATTTATGTAGCATGCCGGTACTCCAGTTCACACAAGGGAAGATGCTGTGCCCATATTTGCTGCATGGACTACGTGTTTTATTAAATCTGCCATGATATTTGAACATGCTGTGTTGCACAGAAGACAGTGTTTTCCCCAGAGGAGAGATCCTGTGCTTGATTGACAGGGCTGGTGACCACAGGTCAAGGTTGCTTGATGTTATCGGCCATCTGTTATCTTGGCAAGTATTTGACTGGAGGGCATTAATGTGTTCGTAATTTCCCACTTGATCTGAGAATAAGGCTAAAAAGACATTGTCACCAGTGGGAGCTGCAGAGCAGAGCAGCACCAGCAGTTCGTCTCCTGGCTTCCTGCTCAGAGTGGCATGGGCTGAAATCACCCTTTCTTTCTGAGTCCCCCTCCCTGAAAGTCATTGAGAAGGCAGCCCCCTTGTCATGCTGCTTAGAGAGAAAAGCCAAAAGCAGGTCTCATCAGCAGGATTATGTAAACAGTTTTAAATTACTCCAAAAGGTCTTGATCATTATAAAACCTTTTTTTTTTTTTTTTGCGGTACGCGGGCCTGTCACTGCTGTGGCCTCTCCCGTTGCGGAGCACAGGCTCCAGATGCGCAGGCCCAGTGGCCATGGCTCACGGGCCCAGCCGCTCCGCGGCATGTGGGATCTTCCCGGACCGGGGCACGAACCCGTGTCCCCTGCATTGGTAGGCGGGCTCTCAACCACTGCGCCACCAGGGAAGCCCCTATAAAACCTTTTTAAAGTAAGACAGCCAATTCTTCAGTATTGCTAAAAAGCAGTGAAATCTCATATCTATTCATCTGTTCATTTCTTGTTGCCCCATTTGGTTGAGAAGTCTATGCTGAAACATAGGATTTTGATTAAGCCCTTAATATTCAAGGAGATATTTACCTATTGTTATGCTTGCTGTATGGATGAGAACAGGAGTGATCGCTGTGGAACTTCTGTGGTGAATGGTCAAGTCACTTTCTTGTACCTTCCTCAATGCAGAATTCGCAACAAGTAAAACATTCCAGAGAAAGATCACCTATAATATGTCCTTAGAGCCAACATGAAAGCCCAGGTGAGCCATACTGACTAACAGGAAATAAGATTTTAACATCCTAATGAATACATTAGTGTATGCTGCTGTTTATTGATCCACTGAGTTTAGGCAGCTCTTCCTTTTAAACTAAAACAAGGAATAAAAGCAGATGGAGAAGAAATTCTTAAGCAGATTGTAAATGAATCAAGAAAAATAACATTTTCAGGCAGGGTATGCTTTAAAAAATAATATAGTCACCCAAAGAGATAGGAGGATTTGTCAAAAAGACTTATTTCTGAAGTTTAGTTTTTGTTTGGGAACTTCAGCTCCCTAGAAATGTTAGTCTAGCAGAGGACCAACTTGTATACGTTCAGTTTTCAGAAGATATCTAAAAACATTAAAATATTATGAAGATAAATCCAGATCTCTGTTTCCTCATGATTTTTATCTTTAGCTGATAAATCATGGCTGAAGACACTCAAGCACATGTATAGACCTTATAACTAGTGTTATTTGTGCAAGGAAATCAGGCCTAGCTCCAAAGATGGATTCTCTAGATTTTCTAATCTCAGAGAGACGAAGGGACCGGGAGACTCTGGTGGGATTCAGAAAGGAGGAGTCTAGCTGTTTTGACTATTGTGATAACACTGCTTTGCTTTTGATTAATAACAAGAAAATCATTCCCCAAAAGTACTACTTTCCTTATATTCTCCCAAATGTATTCAAATCCTTCTCTATTGTAATTATTCCAAAAATCTCCTCTAATTTTTTTTGTTATTATAATAAGAAACTCAAAATTGAGTATTATTTTTAAAAGTCCAGGGTCTTCCCTGGTGGCTCAGTGGTTAAGAATCCACCTGCCAATGCAGGGGACCTGGGTTCAATCCCTGGTCCAGGAAGATCCCACATGGCCACGGAGCAAGTAAGCCCGTGCACCACAACTACTGAGCCTGTGCTCTAGCGCCCGCGAACCACAGCTACTGAAGCCCGCATGCCTAGAGCCTGTGCTCCACAACAAGAGAAGCCACCGCAGTGAGAAGCCCGTGCACCACTATGAAGAGTAGCCCTCGCTCGCCGCAACTAGAGAAAGCCTGCGCACAGCAACAAAGACCCAACGTAGCCAAAAATAAAGAAAAAAAAAGTCCATTCACTTTCCATGCCTATATATGAATAAAGGGGTATAGATATGTTACTGGCTGAAAGTTCCACCTAAGGAATAAATGCACTTTACTGTTATTTACCATGTCAGAGTAGTGTTTACTGAGTTCCAGAGATATTTATAAATTATTGCTATCGAAGGGCTGAAATATAATTGAGAAGGAAGGAAAGAGAATCATCCAGTGATCAAAAACAAGTTGCTTTGTCTTTCTAATATTATTTGCCCAACTGCATAACAAATTTGCTGGTAGTGAATTCTTTTAGTTTCTTCATCTGATAATGTTTTGTTTTGCTCTTCATTTTTGAAGGATATTGTCACTGGTATTTTCACTGGGTTCACAGTATTTTTGGTTCAAATTTTCACTGGTTCACAGTATTTTTTGTTCAACTCTTTAAAAATGCTATGACACTTCCTTCTGGCCCCATGGTTTCTGAAAAGAAATCTGCTATCATTCAAATCATTACTTAACCATAGGTAACATTCAAGGTTTTTTTCTTTGTCTTTAGCAGTTTAATTATGTTTGGGGGCATTGATTTTTTTTTTTCCTTGTTTGGGATTTGCTGAACTTATTAAATCTGTAGGCTTATGTATTTCACCAGACTTGAAAAGTTTCTAGCCATTATTTCTTCAGATTTTCTTAGTGCTCTACTCTTTCTCTTCTCTCAGAGACAGTAATAGATGTTCTCTTATTGTCTACAAGTTCCTAAGACTGTTGCCTCTTTGTTGTTCAGATTAGATAATTTCTATTGTTCTGTCTTCAGATTCACTCCATTCTGCTAATGAGCCCATCCAGTGAGTTTATAATTTCATTTATTGTATCTTTTCAGTTTATTAGTCTAATTAATTCTTCTTTATATCATTTTTTCTCTGAAGAGACTTTCTGTTTTTCTATTTGCTTTAAGTGTCTTTGCAACTGTTTGTTAAAGCATTTTTATGCTTTTAAATTCTTTATCAAATAATTCTAACATTTTTCTTATCTGAGCATCAATATCTGTTAATTGTCTTTTCCCATACAAGTTGAGATTTTTCCGGTTCTTGGTATGTCTGGTAATTTTGTATTAAGTCCTAGACATTTTGAATATTATGTTATGAAATTTTGAGTCTGTTGAATTTTAAGGAGAATGTTTATACTTTTGTTTGAGCAGTTTAGGTTCAAGTTGCAAGTTATAATGTGCCTTCTTTGGGCTCTGGCCTCAGTGTCAGTTCAGTGTTCAAATCCTTTGTGGTGCTGTTCAGATCTGTTCCACATATGTGCCACAATGATGACCACTGTGGGATCTGGGCAGTGATCTATTTGTTCAGCTCTCAAATTATTCAACATGCTGATTAGAATCAGATCCATGCAATTCATAAACAAGTTCATGGTATTATTATCCCAAACTTCTTCTCCTCAGCCTCCCAGGTGTTTAACATTTCTCTGAAGTGCTCCATTTCAGTTCTCGGTCCAGAATGCTGGGGCTTTGGTTGCCCAGTGCCCAGCCTTGCTGTGCACCACTGTGATTGTGTCTGCATCCAGCCAAGCTGCAGGACAGAGAGAGAGAGAGAGTGAGCAAGCAAGAGAGGGAGAAATCTTCTCTTGGAACCATAGTTTCATAAAATAGAGAGGAAGGTGTTCCTCTGATTTCTGGCCCCTGCAGGCTTCCATTTCTGCCATTACTGCTGCTAGCACAGGATTTCTTGGGGGCTCGAGTGTGAAGAAATGGAGAAACAGTAAAAGAAAAATGAACATTTCTGCCCTCTCTCTGAGTGTTTGGGAATCTTTCCACTCTTCCAGCAGAATGAGAAGGAACTCTCTGTCTGTGTGTGCCCCGGTTACCACTTTTGGGTCTCAGATTCCATTGAGATCGGTTAGGTTGAAAGAAACAAGAAGAAAAAATGTTAGTAAGCTCATTGCCATTGCAGAGGTGTTATGAATTCTTGTGTTCTTCCCCAGTCTGCTTGCTGCTCTTTATTTTTCAGAGTCTTCACCTAGTCGCTCCTTGCATCCTGTCAGGTTTTATAGCTGGGTAGAGGTTATGTAGCCGTATAGAGAATGTATACAGTGTGAAGGATGGGGTGAAGTGTGCTTACTCTACCTCATCTGGCCCTGGAGCCAGTTAGCTTAATGTTAAGAGTATTAGTAATTATCGGTCCAGTCCTAGAACTTCTAAAATACTTTACAAAGTTCTTGGAATTTATAACGTTAGTGCCACTAATCCAGCTTTACCATAACTACCAAAAGAAAAGTCTACAGCTTCACATTTGTGAATTTTAAAAATTAATAGGTTATTTTGAATGTTGTCCATTGAGTGTGTAGTAATCACAAAAGATTGTCTCTTCTCTGAGCCCACAGATCGTCTTAAGTGAAAATTCACAGCTGCTACCATAAGTACTTTTAGCGAAGAACTAAACTATGATTATGGCGTGTTATTTTTGTGTGTGTGAACCAACAAGTGTTACTGTTAAACAGAACTATAATATGCTATCCACTTAGTTAGAAAAAGGGGCGGGTAGTATCCTGTTTATCAAGAGAGTCTCGACTCCCAATCAAAGCATCAAAGCAAAAGAAATCATTTCGTAAAACAATTTATTATTATTTAAATGCTACATAGGTAGATGTCCCATAAAATGTCAAGTTGCTCTGTTCTAGGGGATGCAGAGTACATTTGGGCCTCTGGGGACCATGGTCCACTTCAATAGATGTTTTAGGTAATATTTCTTCTTAAGAAGAAACTGAAGCAAAGAGTTTGGGGTATCCAAGATCTAAGTCATCACTGGCAGCCTTCTTATGTTTTCCTAAATGGAAAGGTGGATACAGTTAGAAATATGCTCCCTTGTAATATTGCTTGCCTTTCCTGGCACCTCTCTCCTCTTCTTACCCATTTCTATAAGGTCATGTTACCTTTTTTCTGAGCCAACAAGATGATAAGTGATTTCATTTTATTAAAGCTTTGGCTGAAAACTCTATTACGTCTCTTAAGATGATGATTTGTTGAAGAACAGAAGGGCTGAAATGATAAAATCCAATAGTAGAATTTCGGGCATGTTAGCTGGCAAGAGAGAAATTCTACTTAAGAAGTGTCCCATTCCTCTAAAATTAAACCACATGTATACATGCTCATTTATAACCTTGTGTCCATCCTATGCCTCTTTATTGTCTTTGAAACACATTGTTTTTAGCACTATCGTTCATCGAACTGGAAAAGGTCAATGGAATATAGCATCACCAACAAATGAAAGAGGAATTTAATTAATCATTTATTAATATATTAGTAAATTAGGGCAACAGTTCCTTTAACAAACTGTGAATGGTAACTGTGGCTGTTCTTTTTTTCCCCAGTGACTTGGTACTTTTTGTTCTGTGATGACAATATTCTACTTCCAAAAGGGATGACTCAGTCTGTAAAACAATGTCTTCTTACTTGCAGAATAAGATTGCTAATACTGAAAAATGGATCCCTGCACTTAGATGTTTGCTACTATCTCGTAGGTTTCCAAGTGACAAAAAGTATTTCGTGTTACCCATGAAATAATAATACAAAGAGCTAAAATTCATCAAGTCCTTATATGCGCCAAGCATTGTATTAAACACCACACGCATTAACTAATCACACATGTGCCACCCAACCTATGTGGGTAGATGCTGTTTTTATTCATATTTTATAGATATATTAAACTGACACTCAAGAGAGGTGAAGTAAATTTCTCAGGATAATTCAGATAGCAAGTGGCAGAGTTGGCATTTAAACCCAGCTTTGTGTAACATCCAGGACAATGTCTTATCTGTTCTGCTGTCAATAAATAGGAAACAGCTGTTCTTAAAAGTGTTATTGAACTCAAAGACGAGTTAGGTGTTAGTATGCTAATTAGTAAATATATATTTTAAGAAGGCACACTTAAACAGTCTCTTTGATAATATTTTCACAGTTAGTGTGAAAGAAGTGCATATTTTTAAAAACTTATACTCTGGGAAAGCATTTTGAAATACAATGTTTGGAAAAGTTCACATTGGAAGGCAATTTCATTGCCAGAAACAATGTGTGTCACATTAAAAAAAAACAAAAACAACAACAACAACAACAAGAGTCATGTCTGAGCAGTTAAAAATTTGGAAATGGCATTTCAAACCTATTTTAAAACCCTTGAAATAGTATTTTTACTTTCATTATTTTTTTTTATAAATGTATTTTTTATTTATTTATTTTTGGCTTAGTTGGGTCTTTGTTGCTGGGCGCAGGCTTTCTCTAGTTGTGATGAGCAGGGGCCACTCTTCATTGAGGTGCATGGACTTCTCATTGCGGTGGCCTCTCTTGTTGCGGAGCATGGGCTCTAGGCTTGTGGGCTCAGTAGTTGTGGCTCACGGGCTTTGTTGCTCCGTGGCATGTGGGATCTTCCCGGATGAGAGCTTGAACCTGTGTCCCCTGCATTGGCAGGCGGATTCCCAACTACTGTGCCACCAGGGAGGTCCCTAAATAGTATTTTTAAGCTGGAGTTTTAACTAATCTTTTACATTATAATAAAAATAACGGGCTTCCTTGGTGGCGCAGTGGTTGAGAGTCTGCCTGCCAGTGCAGGGGACACGGGTTCGTACCCCAGTCCGGGAAGATCCCACATGCCGCGGAGCGGCTGGGCCCGTGAGCCATGGCCACTGAGCCTGTGCGTCCGGAGCCTGAGCTCCGCAACAAGAGAGGCCACAACAGTGAGAGGCCCGTGTACTGCAAAAAAAATAATAATAATTTAAAAAAATAATAACACTTTATGACTAGTTTGCAAGAATAGCTGAATGACATTAAAGAAGATTGAAATTTATGAGCTACATTTAAGCCCAAAAAATACCCTTAACATAATTGGTGGATAAGATTGAAAAATGATTATCATGATTTAGTAAGCAATGTCAGTGATTTGTGAGGTTTCCTTTTTATCAATGACAATGATTAAGAACACATGTTAGGAAAAAAAATCAAACTGAACTTGAAATCAGACCTGTGAATCATTATAACACAAAGTGCATATTCAATCACTTTGCCCTCACTAAAAATACATTTTAAAACCTGATAATGATGATGATGATGATATTCTTATACTTCTAGACTCAAATACAGGAAGAAACAACAAATAGAATATATATTGAAGGAGTCAATCCACATTGTATACCTTTGTTTTCCTAACATCATATGTAACCATTTCCTCATTCTTTTTTTTAAGAGTTTTTTTTTCTTTTTTATATGGACCATTTTTAAAGTCTCTATTGAATTTTGTTACAATATTGCCTCTGTTTTATGGGTTTTTTTTTTTTTTTTTTGGCCATGGGGCATGTGGGATCCCAACCCCCCAACCAGAGATCGAACTTGCATCCCCTGCACAGGAAGGCAAAGTCTCAACCACTGGACTGCCAGGGAAGGCTCCATTTCCTCATTCTTAAACTTCTAATCAAACATAAAAGCAATAAACTGCCTGGCTATCAAAATAATACTAATCTATGCAACATAGATAACTATTATTAATATATTTTAGAAAGCACATAATGTTTTGGACCATTAATAAATTAAATAATATAAGATTTCATGCTTATCTCACCCTTTTCTGTTTTTCATGTGTATATCATTTGGTGCAGTTTTAAAGATCTATAATGCGCATTTGAATAAGAATTTGTTGGATTCACGCTCAACAAATTTCTTTTGGGAAAACTGCTCAATTTAAAAGCTTGGGAGGCCAATGGACTGCTGCATGGGCAGCAGTAGAGGATGGTGGTGTAGAGCATAGCTTTCAGAGTCAGACAGCTCTGTGTTTGAAGATCAAGCCAGCTCTATGTTTGCCAGTTACTTGCATTCTCTGAATGCCAGTTTCTATTTCTGTAAAATGGAGATAAAATTACTTACTTCAGACTATGACAATGAGAGGTATATTATATAAAACACAGAGCACAGTGTTCATACCTAATAAGAGTACAGTACATTTTAATTTTTTTTTAAGGCAACATAATAGCTTGCATAGAATATATGGGAAGGTGACAACATATGTCTTAGACCTATTTGTTCTGAGCAGATAAGAATTTATCTTCATACATGACGAAAAATGATAGCACCAGCATTGCTTATAATTGTATGAAAAATGGAAACTGAGTCTCATAGTTGAAAAGCGTGTATAATTAAATTGTATTTTATTCATTCAAGTAGATAGTATACGAAATGAAAACAAATGTACTAACATGGATAAAAACGCAAAAATGCAATTTGGAGACTTGTTTAAAAAGGAACAAGTTGTAGAATTTAAAAAACCAAGTTGTACAATGTAACAATACATTAAAAAATTTGGAAACATGACAAACAATGTTGTTTACAGATAGGTGCATATAGAATGAAGGTATAAAGAAATGCTTGGGAATGGTAGGTACCGAATTCTGGGGAATGGTGGTTACCTCTTAGTGTGTGAAAAAGGAATGAACTTCAACAGCATTTGTAAGGTTTTAATCATCAGTCTTGGTGAGAGTCACATGAAAGTTCATTATGTTTCTCCTTTTACCTTTTTGTTGCCATATTTTTCCCTATTTAAAAGAAGTCAAAAATATTTGTCTATGCAAAAAATAGTGAATGGCCAACGATTTGAGACTGCTGTCTCAAGAGAGAGGGAGGGAGAAAGGAAAAATATTTTGAGTAAAAATAATTTGCTTGACATTTTCCTTCGAAAAGCATTTTGAACAAGCAAGCCAAAAAAAAAAAAATAAAAAGTGGAAGGGGGCACATCTGGTTAAGGGTCTGGCATTGAATGCTTAATTCTTCCATTTTTGACACAAAGACATGTTTTAACATCTTGAAAAACCAGGTAACTTCCCTTATGTGAAGCCTGAGCAAGAAAAGGAAAAGCATTGTTAGTCTCTATACCTTTCTTCTTTGTATTTTAATAAGAAATGGTATCATTGTAGGCAGACAATTTGATGTCATATTTTTCTATGGTATTTTCACAGTGTACACTAGGGTGCCTGTACTCTGCACTATAAGACATGCAGGGATTTTTTTTTTTTTTCCCCCTTCACATCAGAGCCTCAAAAACAAGCTCCACGGCATCAGGCACAAAGACTATCAATAAACATTCCATCTTTTCATTTTCTCCCATGTTATTTAATAAAGAAAAGGCAGAGACATGATTTTCGACAGTCCAACAGCAGTCATTTTCAGAAATGATTTCTCTTCTCATGGGTCTTTGATGACCAAGAGTTCTCCCACCTCCAGCCTCTCTGCTTGACCCCCTGGGGATGGGCAAGAAGCCTCCCTAGGGAATGCAATTGAGAAACTTGCCCAGCACAGTCATTGGCCTCCCTTCTGATCAGACTGCCTGCGACTTGGAGGAATATCTGGCACCTGTGTGTGTCCTCTCCCTGGCTGCATGCACTTGAGTTCCCTCCATGGCTTTGCTATCAGTGGGAGTGGCTTGCTGACATACCTGGCAAAATGCAGGCCACTCCTGTTAGCATATCAGCAATGCAGCCCAGGTTGCTAGGGAGCTGCCCTCTGAGCATCCCTTGATCTATTTTTAAATTTCCATGCTTGTTTCCTCTCTGAAAGGAAGCAAAGAATAATACCGGCTTGGCTTTCTCCTCTTTTAAGAAACAAAGTAACCAGCAAGGCTAGGACCTGTTGTGAAGTTAAAAAGCATTTGCTAATTAAGATTCAGAATGGTATGGTATTTGTGCCCATCTAGTTTCTGCTTAATTAATTTCCAGATAAGGCAGCATCTCAAAAGAGGTAGAGCCAGTGTCTAAAAGAAGTGCAGGTGAAATTTGCTGGTCTTTTTTTTTTTTTAATCCATTATGAAACTCTTGAAATACTATTCTTCCAAGTGTTTAATGATAACCCATTGTGGGGCACCCAGGATCCGCCCCCCATGGGTAATAAATGAGAAATTTGGAGGGCTATTGAACAGTGAGTTTTCACAGCTGATACACAGAAACGTATTTAGCACAGGTGTTTTGGTAACTGTGAAATACTGAGGAAATTCAGTCTTCTGTGACACTTAGATTCACTGTCTTGTATGGGATGGAGTCTTACGGAACGTGCAAAATATCTGTAATATAAATAAGAAGAAGGACAAAATCAGCTTTTCACAGAACTCCAGAAATTAATTGTTCCTTGTATGGAAAAGTCTTCCTTTTTGGCCATTGGTAACTAGCAGTTTTCTTAGTATTTTATTTCCATGTTAAAATGAATCCAATTTCAAATGTTGTTAGTGAATTTTTAAAAGGATGTGTTACATGCATGCAGGTGTGGAGAAATCTGGTGGAATAACAAGTAGGCTAGTCTCCATGTGTCAGGATATTTTTTTTTTTTGAGCCTTTAAGATTTGTTTCTCCTCCATGGCAAGTCTCAACCCTCAACAGCAGCTAATCAACAAGGTTAGGAGCTGTTCACTCTTCAAATTACAATGCTAGAAGCAAGTTACACTTTCTGGAATCCATAGTAATATTCCAGGGCTACCATTTGGGAAGTCGTGAGCTTGGATATCGTGGTTTTTCTCTGTACATCAGTGAGGGGTTCAGTTAGTCTGAACTTTGAGGGAACACTCTATATAAATTTCCATGAAATTTCTTGTCTTCTCTTTTACAGTTTATCATCTTCGGTCTGATGTATTTTTACCAGATGAGATATTGTTTAAAAAAAAAAAAAAAAAACATGCTTCTGTAGGAAAGTTTATATAGAAACCACTAGAATTACAGTGGAATTTCTTCATTTAAAACACAGTTTAATTTCTAACATCTGTCAATAGCTTTCTGGGGACCAATCGTTTTTCTAAATTCTTCATTGTCTTTAATATTCATAGAAACCCTATAAACGAGATGCTATTGTTATTCTCACTTTTATAGCTGAAACAACTCCAGTTTCCTGAGAGGAAGTTATTTGCTTTAGGTCATTCAAACACAGGGCTGTCAGATCACAGAACCCATATACACTTTCCTACTATCCCATGTGATCTCACTTCTTTGGACAAATAGTACACATTGATGTTAGCTGAAATTTTGGAAACAGTTTCTCAACTAACAAATTCAAGGCATCTACCAAGATGCACTCTTCAAAGGTTGCACGTGGGTTGGATCACTCTTCAAACATTAGCCAAGGAGAAGCAGTTTGGCCACGGCGATCAGCAAAATATGGGTTTTAATCCTGGCCCCTCTACTGACTACCTGAACTTGGGCAAGTTATCAAAGCTCCATTTCCATCTGTAAAATGTTGACAATATTATCTCCTCCTTTGGTGGTTATGAGGATTAAATGAGATGCTATAGGTGAAAAACTTAATAAACAAATGGTAGCTAAAAATTAAGACTTACACTGTCAAAGTGTAACTTGGAAACTGTAATCACAAATTACCTTAGGACTTAAGGAGTCTCTGTCTTACTCTTCCAAGTTGAAGGATAAATGCTTAGTGTGAAGCTCTGAGCACCAAAGCCTACTTCCATATATTCAGTAACTAGTGTAAGAGCATAGCTCCAGTCTTAAGGAAAGAAACCAGAAGGGCAGGACATGTAACTACCACAAACCGTCAGGAGCATCTTGAAGTGTGACCTCCTTTGTTCATCTCTTCTTTGTTTTGGTGGGTGATGATGTTCTTGGAGAGATAAGAATTGTTCCTTGTTTCCATTTTTTTAATGACTCTGAAATCTTTTGATAGAAAATGCAACATCACTGGTGAGAGATTGATTTTCATGGTTTTTGGTTTTGTTTTGTTTCTTTACTCTTCTGACATGGCCTGGAAGCCAAGGAGTGTTTGACGTTCTGAAATCTCATCCTGATGACTTGCCATTTGTGGAAGAGGAATGCAGAAAAACATTGAGTCTCCCTAGCTAAATGTGATCTTCTTGTTCTGCTCTTTGGGTGCAGACCTTTCAAGTATTATCCCTTATCTGGAATGGGACAGCCATTCCAGTGTTACTGCTGCAAAGACGAACTAAGAAGGAGCTAGAATCTCTGGGGGTTGCTTATGTTCTTTCATTTACTGAGTACCTAACCACATCCTCAAAATAGTACACAGTGCTATGTCCTGTGTAGCAAATACTGCTAGTACTGAGCACCTGGCTCACTTGCATGAAAAACCAGGCAGGTAAACAGGACAATGAGTGCCCTAATTGTTCTCTAAGAATATTGCTGAGCGGGTAGGGGAAGCTGGTGTGGATTTTTTCAGGAAATGCCAGTTATTCACTCCCTTTTCCCCTTTGGCTTCCAGACCAGTTGAGAAGTAAATCTAGGTAGTGAGATAGCAAGAAAATTGTCAACTTCATTACAGTAGAGCTGGATTGGAGAGTGTGACTTAGACTGGGGGGGCCAACAGGGGTTTCTCCCGGTCCCCAGCCCCGCTTGCCTGCCCAAATGAACTCATTATTCCCCTGGTCTCTGGCAGAGGACCCAGACCAGAACCAGCTGGGGCAGCACTCCCCAGGCTGGCTCATCTGGCAGAGAAGGCTATAGGTGTGGGCAGTAGGTGAGTAGCTTCAGAGAGAGCCTCAAGAGGAAAATGAATGTGCAGGAGCACTTTGCACTTTTCCTCTTACCACAGAGTTAAGTCCCTCGGCCTCCCTGGAACGTAAGTGAGAAATGGGGTACGAAAAATGGGTGCGTACTTACTCCACCCAGCAGGCCAAAAGACATTATGTCTTGGCTCACGAAGGAAACGTGTTTAGAGGGAACAATCTGTTCCCCTTACAGTGCTTCTTTGAGCTGAATCATGCAGGACCAAGAGGAGCCTGCAGAAGAACAAAGGGAAAAGTGTTTCAGACAGATGACACAGCACATGCAAAGACAGAGATAGAAGGGCCTGGTGTGAGATCCAGGTGAATAAAGAGAAGAAAATAGAAGTACTGTGGATTTATGTTTACAGCTCCCAATGTACTGCACTTATCAATATTTCCTTTTTTTTTTTTTTTTTGCGGTACCCGGGCCTCTCACTGTTGTGGCCTCTCCCGTTGTGGAGCACAGGCTCTGGACGCGCAGACTCAGCGGCCATGGCTCACGGGCCCAGCCGCTCCGCGGCCTGTGGGATCTTCCCGGACCGGGGCGCGAACCCGCGTCCCCTGCATCGGCAGGCGGACTCTCAACCACTGTGCCACCAGGGAAGCCCTCGGGAAGCCCTCAGGAAGCCCTCAGGAAGCCCTCAATATTTCCTTTTGATCTTCATGATAATGCTGAGAGAGAAAATTCTGATAGCATTTGATATTCTTAGTTTATATGACATCTGAATGAATGAGCTAAGTTATATAAAGAACTCCACACAGTGTCTAAAGGACAATTGATAAGTATTAGCTATTATTAGTTACCACTACAATCCTATCAGTTACTGTTACTGTGGTTGTTATTGTTATTATTGCTCTTGTTACTGCCAAGGTCCCACAGCTAGGAAGTACCATTATTAGTGACATAGCTAGTATGTGGTGTAGCTAGTGAATCTTGTAGCAAGTAAGTGGTAGAACTGGACTCGGTGACATGGTGTCTAGTAGAGTCCAGGGACTTAATAAGCGCTCTAAAGAGCTGTGAAAAATCTGTGAGTTTGCCCTGTTACATGAACAAGTTAGCCTGTGACTATTTCATGGGCCCTGGCTCACAAGACTCCGGGCTCAGAACAAAATAACTTTATGACTTGTGGGACAGCAGGAGGCAAGGGCTTCATGCTCCTATTTGTTCTTCTTGACCCCAAGTCCCATAAGGGTGATGTGGGATGGCCTCGGGGGATGTCACCCGCAGTGTGCTTGCGCCACAGCTGAGGAATCCAAAGCTTTGAAATCCCCCAATTTTATGAAGAGTTGAAACTTCCTAACCTTTACCTGGAGGGGAGATATTATCTTTATTATCCTGGTCAGGAGGCAGATCTGCCCTCTGCCCCCTGAGGAAGATAGGATCTCTATCTTCTAATGCTGTTTGCTACACAAGCATCTTTGAAAACTATAGTCTAGAAAAAGAATGGATATAAAACGTGCAGAAACAGGGAGCAGTCTCTCAACAAGCATGTTGACAGAAAGTCTCCGATTTGGGGGATTAGCCATTTGGTTAATCTAACAGTACCCAGAGAAAGCTGAATTGATGCACATAACAGAGAGGTTTACAGATAAGCTTGGTAAACAGATTTCATTCACTGGAAACTTCCTTACAACTCTTCCCCTTAAGGGACTGGCAGAGGAGAAGGGAAATTTGCCAGGGAGAAATCCAGCAGAGTCTCAGATCCCTCAGACCATGGATTGCTCGGCAAACCCATAGGAGCCAGAGCCCTTCCAGTGCTCGGAAGGAAGCATCATCACCTTGAGCATCGTGTGCTCCAGAAAGTAAGGATGGAGGAGTGTATGTTACAAAATGGAGACATGGTCTAAAAGTGAAAAACAGTGACTGACTACAGAGGAGCAGAGGTCATTATTCCTTTGGACAGAAGCATAAATTCAAGCACTGAATCCTCTCTCTCTTTCCCCAGGATGCCGGGGTATATATTTTAATGAATTCTTTACCTTTTAGAAATACCTGTTTCTGGTTCCTAGCCCTAAACTTTCTCATTCAATATGATCTGAGGAATCTCTTTTTTTAAAAACTCTCCCCCAGGTGATGAATGGACAGCAAGGACTGGGGACTGCTCGTTTTGGATACATTTTAATATTTGGCTTCATATGCAGCTAAGTGATTTTAAATAATTGTTATAGCAGCTTATAATTTAAGAAGTGTCTTTTGAGAAAAACAAAAAAAACCAAAAACCCTCCCAGGCAACGTAAGGAGAATTAAGTAATAATCTCTTAAATCTTGTCTTATATTTGGTATTAAGATGTGTGGTATCATTAAGTATCTACTCTTGGAAACTCTAATGCTTCCTCATCAGAAAATAGGTTATGGTAATAAAGATGCTTTTCAAATTTGCTTTAGAGAAATCAGGCCTCCGAAATATACTAAAGAAGGGAGATTCATGTTACCTTTTCTCATACGTGGTGCCATTCTAATGCACAACTTCATAATTCATCTTGAATCTGTCAATTCCATCATCTAATCTCTAATCAGAAATAGGTGCTAGGTGACTCTAGTTCACATGCTAATGTGACTTTGTTTTTTCTGACACTATCATACAATGTCAAGACTCTTCCCAGCTCTCTTTAACCGTTCAGTTTTTCCAAAGAGCAGGCCTGTCAGCTGGAGGCAGTAAAACTGGCTTCATGTTTTCCACATTTACAGATCAAATGCAGTCACGGTGGCTCCAAGACAACTGACTTTGCATAAGCACCTCCAGTTTCACATTGATCTACATAGAGGGTCTATTCATCTGCCCCCTAATATGAATATTAATATTCAGTGAACAGACCAAACTGTGTCTGGTCCCAGGAAGGAGCACTCAGCGGCACATTTCAGGACATTATGAAAGAAAACTGAGTTGTTTGTAGTTAAATTGGTATTGTTTATTACCTGTTTTGTTAGGAAATTTCCACCTCATGTACTGGAGTTGTTTTGTTATGTGCTAGTTGCTCTAACTAGGATTTCTAAAAAAACAAAAAAGTTGCAACAGTTAAACTTTATTTGCAGGTGGGAGTGAGACTGAAAATTTTGGGAGAGGGATAATCTACTATGTTTAATATTAGATTGTTATTTTATTTAGCAAATAGTAATTGAATGCCTCTTAGGGCAACATAGTAATTGGCACTAAGAAATCTACAAAATAATAATCCTGTCATTTGTAGTTTGAACACCTCTTGGATGCTTATTGTCTTGTAAAGATGGAGAAAGTATAGCATTTTTTTTCAAGGAGATTATAATTTGAGGGTGGGAGAGTTGAAGGAGTGGGGTAGCTTAAGTAATAAATTAGCTAATAGGCTACAAATTAAAATGTAATCTCTTAGCAGTAAGAGATTCTGTAAAATAAAGCATGGATACAGACTTTATTTTGACGGATAATTCACAAAGACCCAATCAATCATGATGAGTGGAACCAAATTATGAGCTTAAGATACATAAGGTAGTAGAGTGAAAATGGCTTCTCTTTAAGATAATACAATTCAGAGTTTCCCTGGTGGCGCATTGGTTGAGAATCTGCCTGCTAATGCAGGAGACACAGGTTCGAGCCCTGGTCTGGGAAGATTCCACATGCTGCGGAGCAACTAGGCCCGTGAGCCACAGCTACTGAGCCTGCGCGTCTGGAGCCTGTGCTCCACAACAAGAGAGGCCGTGATAGTGAGAGGCCTGTGCACCGCGATGAAGAGTGGCCCCCGCTTGCCACAACTAGAGAAAGCCCTCGCACAGAAATGAAGACCCAACACAGCCAAAAATAAATAAATAAAATTAATTAATTAAAAAAATTTTTTTTAAGATAATACAATTTGATTTGGCAAAAAATTGGGGCTTCCCTGGTGGCACAGTGGTTGGGAATCCGCCTGCCAATGCAGGGGACACGGGTTTGATCCCTGGTCCGGGAAGATCCCACATGCCACGGAGCAACTAAGCCTGAGCTCTAGAGCCTGCGAGCCCCCGCTCACTGCAGCTAGAGAAAGCCCGTGTGCAGCAACGAAGACCCAACACAGCCAAAAAAAAAAAAAAAAGAGTGAAAATTTCCTAAGCAGTTTTACTTTAACTTTTAAAGGGCCTTTCTTTGCACTTATGCTTTTTAAGAGGAAAGAATGGTTCCTCCTCAAAGCTGAATTCCACTGCTCTTTAGCAGTTCTATTGATGGGATCCCTAAGATGAACTGTCACCTTCTTCTGTCACAGGTATGGTAAAGGCCAGAAGAAGGAGTGGGGAGTATCTGTGATTTTTGAGGCAAGCTCAGTATCTATAGTTCATTTCGGCATCTAAAGAGGATGAGGGCTAAAACCAGGAGAACTGGGTTTTCCAAAGGTGATTAAAAATTCAAAATCCGGGTAAATTGTTTTTTAAACTATCAAACTTTACTCTGGATCCATAGGTAACCACAAATGCTCTTTAAACACCTGTTTAAAGAAAAGAACCAGAGAAATAGAAGAAAACATTATCTTTTGTGTGTAGTTATCTGTTTCTGTGTAGCATTACCACCAAAACTTTACACATTAAAAGTACAAGCATATAACACCTTAAAATTCCGTGGGTCAAGAATCCAGGCACATTTAGCTTGTCCTCCAGTTACAGTCTCTCACTAGGCTGCAATCAAGGCTACAGTCATCCCAAGCCTTGAACTTGGGACGATTCACTTTCAGGCTCACTCACCATGTGGACCTCTTCATAGGGCTCTTCACAACTTCAGAAGTTTCCTTCCAAGAGAGAAAACGATTGGGGTGAGGATGGGGGGTTAGTGGGGAGGGGAAGAGAGAGAGTTCACAGTCTTTGTGCCATAATGTCAGAAGTTTCATCCTATCACTTTCAATTTATCCTAATTCAGCTTACTCTGTTTATTAGAAGTGAATTGCAAGGCACAGCCCATGCTCAAAGAGAGGGAATTAAAGAGAGGGATTTACCCAGGGCATGAATACCAAGAGGGTGGATCCTTAGGAGCCATTTCAGAGGCTGCCTTCCATATATAGAAATAATCTAATCCAGTCGCTCATTTTACAGCCAAGAAAACTGAGGCGCAAAGTGGTTAATCACTTGTTAGTGTTGCATAGCCTGTGACTATTGTTGCAAGAGCCTAGGTATCCTGACATAGTCCCAAACTCTCTGATAAGAGAAGGGCAAGAATGGAAGGGGTGGAACTGTAGAAGCTCTCTTCTGCAATAGTGGTTTTCAAACTGTTTTTCCTAGAATAAAGTGAGTGGGCTTCAGATGACTCATCTGGCTCTTCCAACAGTATAAACTGTATTTCAGTTAGTTTTACATATTGGTCTTTCTTTGAATGAAATAGTTCTGCTGGTCAAAATATCTCGACAGTAATTGTTCTTCATGAATTTTATTTGATAAAGTTTTTCAGGTTTAATTCTGGAGCTGATCACATGTGTGCATCTTTTTCTGACCCTTATATCCTTTTATCTAGAAATTATTTTTATTACTTACAAGTAGATAAAGGTTTTTAATAATTAGTTTTTTTGTAAGACTCAGTGTGTTGGAAACTGTCAGTTTTTAATCCTTTTATCAATCACTTAATTAAGCCAATTCAAAGTATACCTTCTTGGAATTGTTCTCTCACATCATATTACAATGAATAGAATGGTGAGACTTCTTGGGACCAGTGATATGATATCTTTGAATAAACTTTTGTCATCTAGTAAAAAAGATAGGTACACATCTGTCTGAGGACCTATTACATGTAACTAGATCTTTCATATATTTCTGTCAAAATCATTTTATATCCCACCACATACATTCAGTAAAATAGCTGCAAACCTCAGGAAGACACACACAGAGAAAACCCTTCATGCGAGATTTATTTATTCTTTTGCCAAATTTCTGAAACTTTTGCTTGGAGACTTATTTATTTTTTTTTAATGTATCACCTCAGCAATCTGTTTTTCAACCTGCTCTTTTCACTTAAAATTTTATAAACCCTGTTAAATTCTCTAAAAACACATTTTAGATCACTTTCACCCCTCATTGTCATTTAGAATGTTTCCAACTTTAAAAATTTATTATAAGTATCACTGTGAAGACTGTCTATGTATATTTATCTATATACCCTTCTCTGAGTATATATCTCCTTCTGATAATTCTATGGGAGTCAAATTTCTGAGAGAAAGAGTACTTAAAGATCTTTGGTAAAAATCACCAAATTACCCTTGAGAAATTTTCCATTCCCAGGAGCAGATTAGGAGAATAGAGGAATGTAAATATAGGTTTCTACAACTTTTGTTTATGACAGCCCTTTTGTTTAGCGCACACACACACAAACACATACACACACCTTTTTTTTTTTTTTTTTTTTTTCTGCTGAGGAAACAGTCACCATCTTCTAAGAGGAGGGGAACTTGTGTAGTAGGAAAACATGAATTTAGGTTCGTGTCTCAATGCCCAGTAGGTCCAAGTGGATACTCCTCCTGGCCCAATGCACTATTGCGTTCCTAATCGCCAAAGTGTTATACCAGGAAAAGGTAGTGTTCTGTTTTGCTCCCTATCTCTCCCATCCATTCTGACACTGCATCACTTTAGGAAATATTAAAAAATATATCACAGACATTTAGAGGGGAGCAGGGGAACTCATTGATTTTCTGAAAGCAATTTGTTAATTAACATCAAAGGAATGAAATCTGACTTGCATAGCCTAGTGAGTGGCATTTTTCCATAGTCCTGGTTGCTATGGTGATGAAGGAAACTCGTTTGTTCTGGGTCACTCCTAAATTTGTGCATGAAAGCATAAGAGATTATTCCTGTCTAATCAAGTTATATGGAAAAGTTGAAAGGGAGGTGCTGTATTTTACAGCCATCAACCCTCACCAGAAGAAAACACAATAGCTGAGAAAAGGGGATTATATTTTCCTTTTAAAAACAGAGCAGAGAATTTCTAACTGACCCCAAAGCCTCTTCCAGCAGAATATTTTCTTTTCCTCCTGCACTAATATGAGGAATGTGGAATCACGTTTCTTAAAGGGAATTAGAGCACATATTGAAAAACTCTACAACCCGACTTTGCATAATGAATAAGGAGTAGGGTGTGCATTCATTAAACAATTTTACTTTTGAACTTAAATTCTACAGTGTGTCAAATGCCTCACTAGCTCTGCTTTGCCAGGAAGCCAAGTTCTGTTACAATTAACATAATTGGGAAAGCTGGAATCGAGAAGGAATGGCTCACCTTTTTTTTTTTTTTTTAACCAGATGTCCTGGCCCCTGTGGTGTATATATTTAAGCATCTCTTGCACATTCCTCTGCCTGCCCAACACCTTAGTTACTCCTTAAGCAGATGGTAGTTTTGTATGTCATTACTGGAATTTCTGTATCAGCCCAAACATTATTTTTATAAATCTTTACCCTTCCATTTATTAGCTGTGTGGTTTGGGAAAATTTTTATACCTCAGCTGCTTTATCTATAGAATGAGTAGGTTTACCTATACAGGATTGCTTTAAGTTTTCCCCTATATTAGTCATCTGTTAAAGCATAACAAAATACACCCAACATTTAACAGCTTAAAACAATAAGTATTTATTATGACACAGTTTCTGAGAGTCAGGAATCTGGAGCAGCTTAGCTGGTTGATTCTGGCTCAGGGACTTTCATGAGATTGCAGTCAGACATCAGCCACAGCTACAGTCATCTGGAGACTTCACTGAGGCTGGAAAACCTGCTTCCACTCATGTGGTTGTTGAAGGTTTCCATCCCATGAGGCGGCTGTTCCTAGCCATGTGGTCCTCTCCATAGAAGCTGTCTTCCCCAGGAATGAGTGATCTGAGAAGAAAAGTATGAGAGCACAAGAACAAGAAAAACACCCAACACAGACACCACAGTCTTTTTTATAACCTAATCTCAGAAGCGACAACTCATCATTCTTGCTGATGTTATTTATTAAAAACAAGCTGCTGACATCCAAAGAGCCCAACAAGCCCACACTCAAGGAGAAGAGAATTAAGCTCCACTTCTTAAAGAGATGAAGTATCAAAAGATTTGTGGATATATTTGTAAAACCACCAAGGCTTCCATAGTATGCAATTTACATTCATCTCACGTACAAAATACGTACCCCAAATCAAAGCCCCCCAAAGTCTCATGCTATTGCAGCCTCAGCTGAAAACCTGGAATTTTACCATCTAAACTGAGTCAAGGTGCAGATAAGACTCTTCTGATTTAATTCCCTAACTGTGGCCCCTTGAGTACAGTTTCCCTCTGCTTGTGAAACTAAAGGCATATATTATCTGCTGCCAACACACATGGTGTACATACACCTCTATAATGTTGGGGCAAACTTAGGATAACCACTCTAGCTTTCCTGATCCAAACAAGTAAAAATAGGCACAAAATGTCATTGGTGCATAACTATTGTGAAATCCTGCTGGACAGCTGTTGGATATTTATTGATAAGTTCTCAGAGTTTGGGAATAATTTTCCACGGCTCTCAGCTTCACCATCTGGGCCCTTGGTTCTCCCTCATCGTTCCGTTTTTGACACATAGAATGTATTTTCAGCTAAGTAGTTTTTTTAGCCTGCTTTCTGATAGTAGGATTTTAGAGGTCCAAAGCCACCTTTTCATTTTCTATTGTTTCTGTCCTTTTCAATTCAAGCTGGCAATGTTTTTGCATATATAATTCTTCTATAAATCTTATTTAGGTGAATCTTATAGAAGATCCCTCTATTAGAGAAAAGCCACACCTCCAGTTTCCTCAAGATAAGTCCTTTAGCATAGGATTCTGCTGAGACCCCTGAAGGACAATGCCCTTAAGATTCCTTAGCACTCCTATTGTTTGATTGAGAGGATCTGCAAGACGCTCAGTTGATAGCTTTATTGAGTCTTTTGTCTGATTAAAAGGAACTCCAAGGCACTGTTGTAACTTTTTCTGAGGCCTCATGAAATAATTTTACAGTCACACACTTGGCTTCACCTTTGATTAGTTTTCCTGGCAACAGTCTATATATGTGCTTTGCTGAGAAGCCATTGCTTAATTTTAGAATTGTTTGCTATCTGGAATGTCTGAGATCTCTCAAAACCATCAGGTCCTGGTTCCTTCACATCTAATGACCTTTCCTTTATTTTTCTCCTCTCTCATTTTACTGTAAGGAGCAAAACGAAACCAGGCAGTACGTAGAACAACTTTCTTAGAAATTATGAGGTTGCAGTCACCGGTCGGCTGTAGCTATAGTTATCCCAAGGTTTAAATGGGGCTAGTGAATCCACTTACAGGTTCACTCATATGGTAGTCGGCAGGCTTTAGTACCTCACTGGCTCTTGGTTAGAGGCCTCTGTTCTTCATTATGTGGGTCTCTATGGCAGTTGGCTTCTCTTCTTCTTTAGTGTTCACAAACACTACTAAAGAAGGAATCAAACTTCTTAAAGTCAGAGGAAATCCAGCCCCAAATTCACCTGCATATGAAAATTTTCTTTATAGTTTTTTTTTTAATTTTTAAAGTTTATGAAAATATTATATGTTATATAGGATCAAGTAAAATTGACGTTTTGGAACAATGTGCTATGATTATACTGTGAGTAATGAGTAGAAGCCTTATTACACAAAGTAGGTGTGCAATAAATAGTAATTTTAAAATTAGAAATAGGTATTTGTCTCTATCAGTTATTCTAATCTGCATTAAAACTCCATGAGAAATAATAATATTATCCCTACTTTCCATATGAGAACTTGGGCTCAGAAAAGTCAATGGATTTGTCCCATCTTGGCATTCCCAATAATTACAGAACTATGCTAGAGTTGTGTTCTTATCACTATACAAAGCTGCCTTTCTTAAAGAGGTCACACTGGTATTTTGAAACAATTCACTTCTCGGAAAATTGACATTTTAAGTAGGAAAACTTTAGGATCCTCCAGTGACAAATACCATGAGAAGAGAAACCAGTAAAAATTATTTTATCTTATAGAATCTTTGCTTACATGTGTATTTTTAATTGCCAATCACCAATCCTTACCTAGCAGGACACTTTGGGAAAGAGAAAAGAAGATATACATTTATTCATTCAACATTGTTTGGACACTCACACCCTGCAAGACATTGTATTAGTTGTTTCGGAGGTCTAAGAGAAGACTGACGAGGACTCTGAACAACTGATGTTATCTCATAAAGGAAATTAGGTATGAGCACAAAGAAGAATCTTGAGTGTATCGGTTACTATTGCCACAGTAACAAATTACTCCAAAACTCAGTGACCTATAACAATAATTTATTCTTGCTTACTTGTCTGTAAGTTGCCTAGGCAGGTGTAATCTGACTTAGCTTGCTCTTTGCTTGTCTTGACACAAGGTGATAGATTGCATCAAGATTTGTTCCAAGTGTCTCTCATCCTCCCTGATTCAATGTGCTAGCCAAAGAATGCTCTTCTCATGCTGATGGCAGATGCATAAGAGGGGCAAGCAAAAACCTCCAATGCCTCTTAAAGACTAGGCTCTGGACACATTGCCACGTATCCCATATTCCATTGGCAAAAGAAGTCGCACAGTCAAGCTCAACATTAATGGGGGTGAGAAAATCAACTCTGCCTTTAATGGAGGACCTACAAAGAACAAAAGACATGGATACAGAGAAGGGTAATGAGTTGAGAACAATAATACAATTTATCACAATAAGTAATAGAATATGATAAATTCATTAAGAAGCATCTAAGAAGGAAAAGAGTAAGCAATGTAAAAAATGAGTTAAAAAGCTCATTAGAGCTCCTTTTAAACCCATCTCCTTTAATTAAACATACATTCATTGTTTGACTGTTTGGTGCCTCAGTTTCCTCATCTTAAAATGATTTTTGTAAAGATCAAATCTAATCACAACACAGGCATGAGTGCCAGTGCCTGGCACATAGCAAGAACTCAATAAAAAAAAGAAATACAAGACTAAAATTGTAAGAGTTAATATTCTACTGAGAGAAGCAAGACATCCAGTTGTGAAACAACTGGAGAATGACACAGGCAACCTCTAAGTAAGAATAAATAGCATATCAAAGTTGATCCATGTGGAGAGAGCTTAGCCAGGAAAGTCTTCTTTATCCACGTAGAATGAAGCTCACCAAATGAATAACTGTAGTTCTCGCTGTCTCTCTTTTATTTCTTAACAATTAATTTCAGGAGAGAATGAATATATTTCCATTCATCTTAACTGTTTATAAGATATTCTGGCAGTGAAATGACATGGTTGTCATGGAAGCAATCAAGAATCAGGAATCAGAACTCAGGAGATTATAGGCAGCTGACCATGGCTCATTTTTTACAACACAAAAGATTTGGGGTTTTTTCTTTACAGTAAGTCACTTGTGAAAGAACATGTCTTACAAAATTTTCACTTTGTGATTCCAAATTAAATTCATTAAGCAGATATAGTCCCATGAGTGCTAAATACAGACACATTTATATATGTGTACTTGATATCTACATGCATCTTACACATATTTGTGCATTTTAGGTATGGCTAATTCTCATTCCCGCATTGCCTTGGCTAAGTTTGGAATTTTCCGACTATCCTGGATATTGAGACTAAAATTCAGCTCAAGGATCTTTTTATTCAGCTGGGTAAAACCTCTCTACTCTCAAGGGGTTTCCAATTTACAGTAGTTCCCCCTTAACCATGGTTTTGCTTTCTCTGGATTCACTTACTCCCAGTCAGTCATGGCCTGGAAATATTATACGAAAACTCTAGAAGTAAACAATTCATAAGTTTTGAATTGCTGGCCGTTCTGAGAAGCATGGTGAAATACTGTGCCATCCCCCTCCATCCCACCCGGGATATGAACCATGCCTTTGTCCAGCATATCCACTCTGTATGTGTTCTGACGCCTTCTCCCCATTAGTCACTTAGTAGCCCTTTAGGTTATCAGATGGGCTGTCATGATACTGAAGTGCTTGTGTTCAAGTAACACTTATTTTACTTAATAATGGCCCCAAAATGCAAGAGTAGTGATGCTGGCGATTTGGTTGTTCTCTTGCTGTGCCTGATTTATAAATTAAACTTTATCATAGGTATGTTTGTTTGTTTGTTTTGTGGTACGCGGGCCTCTCACTGTTGTGGCCTCTCCCGTTGCGGAGCACAGGCTCCGGACGCACAGGCTCAGTGGCCATGGCTCACGGGCCCAGCCGCTCTGCGGCATGTGGGATCTTCCCGGACCAGGGCGCGAACCCGTGTCCCCTGCATTGGCAGGCGGATTCTCAACCACTGCACCACCAGGGAAGCCCGATCATAGGTATGTATGTACAGGAAAAACATAGTACGTATAAGGTTGGGTATGATCCACAGTTTCAGACATCCACTGAGGATCTTGGAATGTATCCCCTGCAAATAAGAGAGGACTACTGTATTTGAGGAAATAAAAAATATTAAAAAATAAATGTTCAAGAAAACTGATGAAACTGGTGAGAATATACAGAAAGAATAATCAGTTTCCCCTAGGTTCTATTCTATGCATTCTGGCTCCACCCCCTTCGTATTTTTTAAGTATTTGAACAGACTCTTACCCAAGGTGTCATCTTCATTTGCTTTACCCAAAATCTTTATTTCAATTTAATTTGGCAGTGATCATGAATGTTCTAATTATAGGATAACTGTGTTAGGTGCTTTGGAAGGTACAAAATTAAAACAAACAAACAAAAAAACCACCATAGTTGTCCAGAGAGATCCTAGCAGTGCAACAGTCCAATAAAAAACTGTTTTGTACATTACACAGAAGAATGAAATTTTGTATGTACTTTCCTCTAAGGGAAGAAGAATGCACAAAGTGACATTTTAGCTGCTCTTAATTGATGAATAGGATTTCTTTAAAGAAATACAAAGTAGAGACAAAGTACCCTAGAGATAAAAATATGGAGATAGCTTGCAGGCCTTTGAAACTCTGCATCTTAGACTTAGGCACAACACCAAGACTGGAAGTGTAGCTCTGGAAGTTATAATAATAGTGGTGTTATATAAAACCGCATATAGAGAGAGAGCCATAGGGAAAGAGTATGAACAGAAAGAAAGAAAACATAAAGGATGATAAAGGAAAAAAAGAAAACCCCACAGAACTGGAGACAAGAAATAATGACAGTGGGCAGTAAAGGGAGTGCAGTGTCATGGAAAATGAGGAAGTATCAAATTCAAAAAGAAAAATCAATTGGAGTATAAATGAGGATCATGAGGAAGAAGTTGGTGAAAATTGATTATCTTACTGGAGGGAGGATTTTTTTTTTTTTGGTAAGTCATGAGAAAATAAGGAAACGACAAGTGCACAAACAAGTAAAATTTCAAGGCGAATAGGAGAGAAATTGAAGAGGTCCGTATTAAAAGATCTTAGTGTTATTGTTTTATTTAATGATCTGGATCTGGGTGAAATCACGTAATGAATTTATTCTTTCTTTCACTGACCCTTAAACTGGATGCCTAGACTCATTCTTTCATAATCTGGATAAAATCTCAGTTGGGTACCACTGCTTTTCTGACCTCTTTAATTCCCAAGAGTAGACTTCTTTTGCTAACTAAATAGTCCAAAACAATATAATATTTAATCTCAAAGGCATTCAATTTATAATTGTCTCTCCTTCCCCAGCTCAGGCTAACTTTAGGCTTAGAAGCTTGCTGTCGGGAGGGATACATAGATTCATGCTTCTCTTTCCCTTATTTACCTGTTCCCCCACTCCCTATTTATTTTTATCCCTCCAGGATATAGTAAAGTGGAAAGTAGAGAAAGGGGGAAATTTCTCAATCTATGTGGCTGGAATAGTTGTCATCTGTTGTCCATATCCTCTTGAGATAGATGTCCAGTTTCAGGCTCCATGTTTCTTTTGTTGAGTGTCTCAGAAAAGAATCTTTTGTTGAGTTTTTCAAAGATACACACGCTGGGAAGCACCAATGGCAACTTCTGTAATCCAAGGCAAGACTTCCAGTCTGACTGGCTGCTTTCAATTCCACCCTCATCCTCTGGCCTCCTGATTGTCCACCTCTCTGCTGAGTCACTTCAGCCTTCCACGCAGTTCCTAAGATGGTCCCAGACTGACACTCTGTCTTGAGAACCATTTCATTTCCCAGGAAATGTGCACCTTTTCCAGCTGTTGGTAGAGGGACAATTTGCTCCTGGTTCAGGTCACTCTAGGCAACAGCTTTTCCCTTCAGACTTTTCCCAATAAGAACCTCATGCCAAACCTTAGGCCCAGCTCCAAGGACGTATATTAAGGTCTCCTTGGGGTCCTTTTGAAAGGTCTTTCACACAATATAAGGTGAGGAACAGGGACAGGACGTAACGGTATTTCAACTCTTCTCCCCAGTGAATTCCCTCATGACCTCTTAAACTTCAATATCTTATACATTCAAAAGGTAGTGATGAGCCTATGCTAGCAGAGTTGGTTTTGAGCCATCTCTTTTGCAAGTCCTGTGTAGCTGGTTTAGCAACTGTCTTTAGAATGAGGGAGTATTTGGCAACTACCGTGTCATTCTCAGCCAAGAACCTATGCAGAAAATCCAAGACAACAGGAAGAGTTGAATTTAACATCCTGATACATTAGTAAAATGAGAGACTAGATCATTTATTGAGCCTCAGTGAGGGCATTTAGGGATTTTTGTGGTTAATAAAAGAGAAATAGGGACTCCGATAAAGGAGGTAGACAGTCAATTAGCAATGAGAAAAAGATTTGGTAAATAACAGTTGAGGGGTTTGATTACATCAATGTGAACTTCAAACCATCAATACAGTTGTGGGAATTTTGCTGTCAAAAATCAGTAGGAGAGCAGATAAAGAGAAAAAGAATAGTGAATTTATTTTCCAGTCATGACAACTGGCAAAATGTTTTGTAGCATAAGATGGTACTTATTAATGGTTAAGACCTGGAAGAGAAACCAGACTAGGCAGAAAGGAAACAACAATAATGACCTTAATCATTCATTAAGCATTTCCTGTGTGCCAAGGAGTTGCTAATGTCTTGTAACGTACTCTTGTAATATTATCGTTGTTTTACAAAAAAGAAAAAGGAGGTCTTAGGATAGATTAAATAACTTTTTCTTAAAGTCCTGCAGTTCTAAGTAGAGGATGTGGTTTCAACTCAGATCTGTTCCACAGAGTCAGCACTCAAAGGTGAATCAGAAGAGTACAAGCAGACTTGGAGATTAATGATTATACAGATCCAAATGAAAAGAAGAGTGTGGTTAGTGTGAAGTGGAATGATGGGGGCCTGTCAATCAAGAACAGAAATTCCAAGTTACTATCCTAGAGTACTAATGAAGTGCAAGTGTGGCTGTACACATGGGTTGCCCATGTGGAGTAGAGCTGAAGGTCACTGGAGTAGAAATAAATCCAAGAACTAATACACTAGTGTGTTGTTTCCTTGATCCTTGTGAATCATGTATCCATTCAAGCTAAAGGTGGAGGATAAGGTGCAAAATAGAGAATCTATGACTTAGGGAATAAAGATGTCAAAGTATGTACGGGAAAAACCATGGAAGTAGGCAAAATTCGATGGCCAAATGAAAAATGTTTAATGGTATGGGCTTCGTAAAAAGCTGGAATTGTTGAATGAAAGGGATTGCAAAATAATTAGGAAGTGGCAGTAGGAAGTAAATAGAATTCCAGCCCTGACTCTTGGCTCCAAGGTGTGAGAAAAGGAGTTACCTCTACAGGGAACTGAGCAGGATGTGTGGTTTTCAGGAAAAGAAAGATCATTCTCCGTGTTCTCCATCACGTTGGTCTCTTCTTTTTTCCTTGTGATGTTTATTTTTATATAAAGCTACTCTTGTTTAATACTTTATCCATCACTACCACACGAGCAACATGAGGGCAGGGACTTTGATTTGTTGATCACTGTAGTCCCATCATAGAAAATAGAGTTTGGCCCCTAGTAGGTGCTCAATAAACACGTGTCAGATACATGCATGAATTAGAGTGAACGTCTGAGGAAAATCTTGAGAATATGTTCAAGCTTTTTAACAGTATAATAGGAGTATCAAAGAGGAGAAGGAGGAAAGGTGGACAATTTAGGTCAAGAAGAACGGCCTGATCTAGATGGAGAAAGTGTTTAGTAAAATAGAAGATACACCTAACTAGAGAAGTTTAACTTGTGTTGGTAAATGGAAATCCCCTGAATGATGGAGGTAGAGCAGCAGGCTGTAGGAGCAGCAGGCTATAGGATCAAGTTCATTATGGGAATACGATTGGATTATAGCACTCAGTATTCCAAAGACCTTTTTGGGACTTGGGTGAACTGTAGATTCTTCACCACCTGTGACTCTATTGGACTTCAGTTGTTTGCGACTGCTGAAGAAGGTAATAAGGACACTGAATATGATCCCATTCCTCTCATATGTATCATATTTTTCTTGAAATCGTAAAATAATTCTTTGATTCTTGGTAAACAGACTGTCTTTCAGGTAAAATGAAGTGGAATGTTGATGTTATTGCAAAAGTAACTTTGTTTCTTAAGAAAACTACACTGGAGAAGGATATAGGACTGGAGAGCCCACAAAATAATTTCATTTGCTTTCAGGTTTCAAACAGTAGAGGAGAAGTAAAAAGTGGGCTATTTAAGGTGTGATTATTTCATAGTGTTAAAGTTTAAAACAGGTAGGGAAATAAGCAAATGGAGGCAAGCAGAAGGGCTGAGAAAGCTTAAGTTTTTCCATTTACATTGAAAACAAACTGGGATTTGGATTAAATAAACAGGATAATTGACAGACTCTACCACATTTACTTAGGTTTCTACACTGGAGTCAACCAGAAACAACCTCCAAAATGTCTGCCCGGAATGGCTACTTGACCTTTTGTTTCAAGGGAGTGAAGTGGTCTGATGAACCCTTACAAACTCCCTGGCATATAAAACTTTTCAAGAGAGTCTGCTCTTATGTTAGCCTAAAAAAATCAAGCAAAAGGTCCTGGAGTTTGCATTTGAAGCTTATTTAGATCTGAACTGATTCAAGGAAGGAAAATCACCCCAATGCTTCAACAAATTGATTCTCTAAATTCTGACCAAATACTTTGGAATGGTTGTTTATCCTAATACATTAGAGCTCATTAGATAAAACACAGGATTTGTCAGAGAGGATTAGTGGGGGTTCTCTTTGTTTGTTTATTTACGTTTCTTTATTGGGATTTATAAATTCAGCCATGGATAGATGAGGGATACAGCAGTGACTGATCTTAAAAGAAATTAATTAAAATATTGGAAAACGAGGGATTTGGTAAATGATCCAGATTAAAACATTGAACAAACATGGGAGAGATTCAGAGAACACAGTAAAATTTAAAAATATGGTGAGGCAAGAAGTCTCATTCTGTCTACAGTCTCCTTACAATAACCTGGAAAGAAGCACTTATGAAGCCCAGGAGACCAAGGTGCCACCCCTGGGTGTCTATGTGTCAGAGGCTGTATGTGTAATGCTTAAGGCTGCTGTACTCTGTAGTTAGATTGCTGGGTTCATAACCCACCCAGATCACTTCTTAGCAGATCTTGGGCAAATAACTTTGTCTCTCTAAACCCCATCTTCTCATCTGTGAAATGAGGATGATAATAGAATCGACCTCATAGGGTGGTTATGAGGATCAAATGAGTGCATGCATAGAGCAACATCTGTCCTTGCGTAGAGCAACATCTGGCCTTCCATAAATATTATTATTTTGCCATCATCGTCATCATTTCTGGTGACTCTTACAGTGTCTGACACATGGCAGACACTCAGTAAATATGTGATGAGTGACTGATGGAATGAATGCTAGCCAAAATAAATCTTTCTACCTCCTGTTATCACACTTAAAGTCGACCATGAGGAGCTAAAGTTGGGCCACACACTTGGTGTCTGTATGGTTCATTCAAGGCATGTAAATGAGTAAAGCATGTGTGGTGTAAGAAAACAAAATAAGCCATTTTGGCCTACATCTTATGGTCTCACTTGAGGTAGATCTTTGGGCATTGAGAAATAATTTCTGTAGTCTCAGTAAAATAATAGCTCATACACTGATAAATGGCAGCTGATTACTTCTCTTTTTCAAGGATGCAATAAGGAGTGGTGGGGACTGTGGCAACCTGGAGACCCCACAACCTTGGAGAGCAGATACCTTTTGCACAGTTCCAGCTGATCATTGCATTTCAGAATGCAAGCGTAGCATTACCAACTCTTTGATTTTTTCAGAAGAACCTGGAAAGAGAACGTATAAACACTTTTTCACATGTTGTCTCAGTAGTCTTTGTAGTCATTGCTAGTCTTTTAAACACTGGGCAGGCTAAACATGCCCTGACTGCACACTGATGATCCAGTGCAAGGAGTAACCTATTAAAATGCAAATCCCCTGAGAATGCAGAGCTCCTAACAATACTGTTATCTGCAGGTGTCACTGGAGAGAGGACTGGTGGTGAAAACATCTAGGGGAGGAAAGATAAAGGAGAGGTGGGAGGAAGCTAGAGGGAAAACCTGCTTACTCCACCGTTTCAGCTAAAACTGGCCGTAATACAGAGAGCTGGAGGAAAAACGAGAGGCTATTTTTGAATGATCATGAAGGAACACTTAAGGGAACTATTTAAAAGTTAGCATTCTTGGGAAAGATGAATAAATTAAAGATTAAAAATACTATTTTTCAATCCATGTAAGAAGTGTGCGGCCGTTAGTCTTAAAACCACCCACTTAGAAATCAAGTGTTGTTTTCCATTTATCTCCAAGCATCTCATGTTTGTTTCTTAGAGACACAAATACCTCAGTGTTTTTTAATCTGTGAGACGACGTTTGGGGAAATTGAGAATTCTGTTTGTACCACTGCTGAGCACATTTTTGTTCTGTGTAAGCTTGCTGCTCTTGTCATCGATAATGGCCTTGTCATATATTTGCAGAATGTTTGCCTTTGATTTTGGTTATGAACTAAACTTTTGAAATACATCCAGAAGTTCCCATCACTGCAGAAGTTGACCATGTCCCTGCCTCCAGGTACTGGTGTCCTGCCATTGTCCACATCATTGATTTAGGACCCATTGCATTTAATTCCCTATTCAAGGAAAGTCAGGCAGTAAAACAGAAAGAGAAGCTAGAACCGTGGTCATTTAGGAGCTTAAAATCTAACAGAGAAGGCAAAACATTAAACAATGGCAATGTAAGATTAGTATATTAGTTATAGTATACATATAGTATACTGTTTATATAGGGTTTATATATAGTATACCATATATAATATATAGCATAACATTGCAGTAGAATATATAGTACTGCCTTGCAGTAGAAAAAACAGGGGTTGAATTTTGTTCCTCTGCTGACCAGCTGGTTGACTTTGGGCTTATCTGTAAAAATGAAATGAAGATACCTAATTCCCAAAAGGCTGAGGATGAAAAGAAATACTGTTTGTCCATCACTTAGCATGCAGTCCCTAGCTTATAGTGAGTGCTCCAAAAAGACAGATATATAAAATTTTGCTTGCCTTCAGAGAGCTTATTATCTAGTTACAGGTGAAATATATTTCATGTAAAAATTTAAATAGCAATTCCATTGCTACCTAACTCTGGATTATAATAATAAGGTGTCTCGAGGCAATAATATAATTCATAAATGATGATGATGAGGTACATTGCTCAGGATTCCTATTTGGAATATTAAGATCTGTTAAATTATGTATACCTAAAAATTGCCAATGAAGGTATAGCATACATGCAGTAAACCACATGGACCTTAAGTGCCCATCCCAGTGGATTTTTTCCTCTGTATACACCCATGTCACAATGAAGACATAGAACATTTCCATTATATTAGAAATTTCTTATTTTACCCCTTTCCTGTCTATATATCCCTGCCCTCCACCTTCAATTAACTGCTTATTACTACTATTTCCAACCCTTTAATCTGAAGGTGAGAGTTGTTAATTACTGAAACAGCTCTAACTTCCAGTGCTGGATTGCCTACTCAGTGACTCTGGACAGGTCTCAGATACCATATCTACCACCCATGTCAGAGGCACTCTCTGGCGTAACTAGAGACAATTCTGGCTATAGGATGCCTCTTTTATTTTTGTTGAATAAATGCATTTACTCAAAAGTGGAATTTGCTCCCAGATGGCTATATATTACGTTATTGAGATTTTGTCCTTTAGTTCCATCCTCCAAAGTTTTCTAAACGTTTTGCCTGATTTTAATTATTTTCACCAGGACAGAAATAATAGGCCCACTGACTCCAATTTTCTTTTGACTCCAATTTTCTTTTGACTTATATGGCATACGAAGGGGCAAATTTCTCCCTAATCTGTAGAGAATCAAATAACTGTTTAATAAAGAAGTCTAAAGTAACTTGTTTTGAAGATATTACTTTTTCTCCCTTATAGCTTAATTTTCAGTGTTAATGGAGGATTGGGATTTAGATCACCATATTAGTTTTCTAGGGCTGCCATGACAAAATACCACAGACTGGGTGGCTTAAACAAGAGGAATTTATTTTCTCATGGCTTTGAAGGCTGAAGGTCCAGAATCCAAATTATCAGCAGATTTGGTTTCTTCTGAGGACTCTTTCCTTGGCTTGTAGGTGACTCCCCTCTTACTTCTCCTCACATGGTCCTTCTTCCCCACTTGCGTAGCCCTGGTGTCTCTTTGTGTGTCCATATTTCTTCTTGTGTAAGAACATCAGTCAGACTGGATCAGGGCCCATCCTAACTACCTTATTTTAACTTACCATCATTTAAAGGCTCTGTCTGTAAATATAGCCACATTTTGAGGTATTGTGGGTTAAATCTTCAGCTTATGAATTTTAAGGAGGACACAATGTAGCCCATAACAATCACCGATGTGTATCTTAGAAGGTCGACAAGGAAAAGTGCCAGATTAGCAAGCAGAGGATATGTCCAACAATCCAAAGATATGTGTTTGTCATGGAAGCTGAGAGTTCAAGAAATGGGATAGGCATGGAAACCCCACAAACCAACATTACCCAGGTGTACAAAAGACTAGAAAATAGACTGAAAAGGTAAGTGTTGAGAAGGTCCAGTTAAAGCACACGCATTGAACCAAGAGGGGTCATGAAGGAAGCCTTTCTGATGGAGAAGAATGGGAGCTGATTTTGAACAGTGTGAATATCATAGATTTTTCAGGAAGATGGAGGACATTATCTCAGAGAAGAAAATTTAGTACAGGGACCAAGGATTTCAGTCAGATAAAAATGGGTGGGATATAAATATGATAATGGTTTATATTTACTTGATTCCTCTCAGATCTGCATTCATGGAACTCCCTTTGATGTAAAAAAAATCCTGTCATTGTTATGAGAAACATTTATTAAAGCACCTCTTGGAACCAAAGGAACCAAATTCTCTCTTGTTTCCTGAATTGAAGAGGAAAATCATCTTATTATGCCTTCTAATACCAGTCAAAATCTGCCCCTGTATTCTCACCAGTGTCTCCAAATCCTAGGACTCCTGGAAGATCTTTTGTTCCCTGGGGGCATATCACACCAGTAATCTAACATAGCAGTTCATTGCCAAGATCAATGGTAGAGAGAAAGGTAGAACGATAGCCAGCTCCCTCCTGCCAGTGGTCTGGGACCCACAGGATGTCTCACGTCTACAGAGGTCCCAAGTGAGGCAGCCACTGAAGTAACCAAGGAGAAAAATACTGGAAAACTACTTGCCGAATAAGCTACATGCCCAAAACATGTTATACTCTTCCGTCCATTGAAAACGCAATTTTCTACTTTTAAAATCAAAATTGGACTAGATTTAAAAATTTTTCTCCACATAAAACTCTGGTCATTATTTAAGAGAAATCAAACGATACACTAGAACATAAGGAAGAAAACAAAAACCACCTGACAGTATCCCACCCTGAATTAAAAACATTGTTATCTTTTTGGTGACTATTATTGTTAACATCTCCCTATAACTGGGTATTTTTAAAATTTTACATAATTGAAATCGTACCATACCAGCTTATTGGCAACCTGCTTTTGTCATTTAACGATATGTCATGGACTCCTTTTGATATCTACATGTTTAGATCTACATCATTATTTTTAATAGCTGTGTGGTACTCCTTTGTGTGTATAAACCATCAGTCTTAAACCAGTCCCTTTTTGAAGGACCTAGACATCGTTTCCAACTTTTTTGCTCTTATAAGCAGGCTTTAATGAACATCCTTGTGCACTATTATGCACTGGTCCTATTGTGTTCTTTGGATAAAGTCGTAGAATCTGGAGACATTCTTAAAGTGGCTGTTTATGAATAAGATATAAAATATTCCCCAAATATGCCAGCCCCATCTTTTATTTTGAATCATTTTGTATTGAATATTTATGGCTTTGTCTTTCACTTTCAAAGATTCTACTGTGAAACCTTTACTCTCACACCTTTGTTGGTCAGAAGGAGAGAGCATGCATTACTGTTTTTAGTTCTATGTTCACGTTGCCATGTAACTAAAGGGTGGAGATGATAGAAACTCTTATAGTAGTTTGAAATGCTGGATTGTTGTAAGATGATTGTTTTTGCCTGGGTTTTAAAAGAAAGGTAGAAGTTAGGTAAAGCATTTTAGGGAGGAAAAACTTCAAGAACGGGTAAGGTAATTTTAATGTGCTCGGCGTCTGGTGGCTAAAAGAGGGAAGTAGTGATTAAAACATTTTGTGTCAAGATCTGTCAGTCCCTGTTTACTTCTCCAGACACATCTCTCTTCATTTCCCTTCTTGATCTCTAACCCATCTAAGCAATGTCTTTTAATTCTTTGAACAGGGCAAGCTCTCTCCTGTCTCTGCTTACATTATTTCCTCTGCTCTATGTCTGGGACATTCCCTAGAATATACACCCTTCACTTGATTAAGAAACGTTTACTACAGAGCTCATAATATGCCCAATCTTGGAGGCCAGTCTCATTAGGAAGCCTTCCCTGAGTCACCAAGACTGAGTTAGATGCCCCTTCTATTTGCATCCATACTTCCACTAACATTATATTGATTTCATTGGATTTAAATACCCCATTTTAATTATCAGTTTTCCCCCATTCAAGGATGACATGCCTTGAGTGCAGTGGCTTGTGTCTGTCATTTCCATCACTCGTAATCTGTAGGTTCCTACAGAACCCTAGAATCTAAACCAAGAAATGACAAAGGTTTTCAAAGCTCGATTAAATATTGTAATTAATCAACTTTTCTTGCAAAATTAATGATAGCCAGTACAAGATTCAGGCTGGCTACTTGGGAATGAGGTTATCACAGGCAGCTCAGAGATTTGTTGGGAAAATAGGTGCTTCTCCAGAAAGCTGGGAGAAGTGAAAATGAAAAGAAAACTCTGGACAACACAGTTTCTCTCTCAAGTCATGGTTAACTTAGAAGAGCCTCTTCCAAAATGGCATTTTGCGGAAAACAATTTTAGATGATGATAATAATAGATGTGCACAATGACATTTAAGGTTGTGAAACATTGCCTACAAAATCCATTTCTGGGTTATTCATCACATACATTAGCATATTAGATGCTCTGAGAACTACAAGAAAGAAAGTTGTTTAGCTACTTTTAACCTCATGTTTCCCAAATGTAATTATGACACAGAATACTTTTAAAAGCATACCTATTTATTTGTTGCAGAAAAACAGTATGAGGAAACATGGTCTTCAGAAGTCAGAGGGAGAATTTCTGAGATTATTCAGGGCTAATATATTTGACACCACTTGCAGCTGTCCTTCATAGGGCTTATTAGTCTTGTGTGCTGTGATTATAATTAAATTACTGATTTTAAATTATTTAAAATGCATCGCATACTCATGACTTTAAGATAAATCTATGGAGACAAAAAGTCTAAGCTAAAGTATACTAATGGTAATATATATGTTTATCACTCTTGGGTACACATGAGACAAAAATACCTGAGCAGGAGAGCTGCCATTAAGACTCCTTTTAATAATCATGTAAAAATCATTTGAGATTGGCATACTGGTTTTTTGTCTCCCAAATGTGTTTTCCTAAGGAGGATAAATACTCCCACTGAACTCCTACTTATCCTTCTTATTTGCTCATCTCTAAAATTCTGTAAGTCAGTGAATTTCAAATGGGCAGAGTTTGAATTAATGTGATTTAGATCATAGGTCAAAGACTTAGCATTTTAAATGGAAATATATTTTCTATTGTTCTTCTATGGCAGAGTCTTGTGAAGTGTATAAAGCACTCTTCATATGAGCAAGCAACCCTAACAATTATCTGTTTCATTCACTTTCAGACTCTTTTTTTTTGAGAGAACAATTTTGCTTGAGAAAGTTTTTCATGTGTAAAGAAACCCAATAAATAAGAGCAGATAAAAGTAGAGTATCTTGTTTGAAGTGGAAGATTATAATCATTAAACAATAATAGGACACAGAGAATTTTTAAAAATTTGATATAAATACATTAAGATAGAGACTATGGTATATGTTGAAGGTATATTACAATGGTTGAAAATGTGTAACTGAGTTCAAATTGCAGTTCTACGCTTCCTAATTCTGTAAGCTTGGCAAATTTACATCTATAAAATCAGAAAAATACCATTACTTCCTCTTGATTATTGTTGTGATAGTTAAAGAGTTAATAAATATAAAGTACTTAGCATGTGTTCAGTGCATAGGAATTGCTCGGTAAATGTTATTTATTATTATTATTATTATAAAATTATTATAATTTAGTTCTGGTCCTTAAATTTTCTTAGTCTTTTTCAGCTGTTTCAGGAGACAACTATCTTATTTACACCTGAGTTTCCATGTTCTGTGATACATTTTGTACATTGTGGGTATTCAATATTGATTTGCTGTTTATTAGCTGATTTAGTATTATTTACTGATTGGCTAGTATTCAGTTGCTTACATTCTTTTTTTTTTTTTTTTTTTTTGTGGGGTTGGGGGGCGGGTACGCGGGCCTCTCACTGTTGTGGCTTCTCCCGTTGCAGAGCACAGGCTCCGGACGCGCAGGCTCAGCGGCCATGGCTCACGGGCCCAGCCGCTCCGCAGCCTGTGGGATCTTCCCGGACCGGGGCACGAACCCGTGTCCCCTGCATCGGCAGGTGGACTCTCAACCACTGCGCCACCAGGGAAGCCCGCTTACATTCTTAAAATCTATTTTCCTGGCTTTTTACCTAGTCTCTGTTTTCCAAATACTAGGGAGAAGTCCATCACATCTTTTCTTCCCTCATCTTCACATGTCATTGCTAATTTCTCTCCTAGCCCAAGGGATTGTTCCTTTTCCTGAGAGACTTTTTTGGAGGGGTTCTTTTCTTTTTTTAAGTTTCAGGTATACAGCAGTATCATTCAACATCTGTATACACTACAGAGTGACCGCCACCACAAATCTTGTTACCATTCAGCACAGTTGACCCTCTCCACGCATTTCACCCACCCAATGAATACCCTTCCTGTCTGGTAACCACTCATCTGACCTCTGTATCTATGAGTTTATTTTAGTTTTATTTTGTTTGCTCTTTTTAAAAAATTTCGTAGATTCCACATGTGAGTGAAATCGTGTGGTATTTGTCCTTCTCCATCTGACGTATTGCACTTAGCATAATAACTTCAAGGTCTATCATTGTCACAAATGGCAGGATTTCATTCTTTTTTCTTTAATCCATTCATTCATCAGTGGATAAACACTTCATTTGTTTCCATATCTTGGCTATTATAAACAGTGCTGCAATGAGATAGGGGTGCATATAGCTTTTCAAATTAGTGTTTTTGTGTTGTTTTTTTTAATACAAATTCTCAGTGGACAATGTCCTTCTTTCTGTTCACTTTGGCCTATTCTCTAGTTACAGTCTTCAGTTAGAATTTAGTTGTCACCCCCTACTGCATCTTCTTTTTGTTGTTTTGTTTTGTTTGAAAGGAGAGAAGAAAGTATTTTTGCCACCTACACCAAAGTGTAATATCCAGTGAAGGGTAATGATTTTTAAAAAATGGACTTTGGACACAAAGGGACCTGGATTTATTTTACCTGCTTTTTCCCTTGCTAGTCTATCAGTGTAGTTGGTTATTTCTCCATGGGGGGCCTCAGCTTCCTCATTTGTATAATGAACATACTACTAACGTTGGTGAGGATGAGAAAACATGTATGTCTAGGATGGAGGGAATTGGTAAATTTTGACTCTGATCGTTATAATTTTCCTGTTTTACTATAACAATTCATCGTTCAGTTAGCAAATCAAAGGCCACAATTCATTTCAGTATTTAATCTTCAACAAAATAGGAGTATGCTTAATCATCACGTGTAATTTGAAACTGACAGGGGCTAACTTCAGAATCTTCTCACATGTCAGCTGATATACTTCTTTTCTGCATATTAAACAAATAGTATATTAACTTTGAATTTTAAAAGATCCTGTTTTAAAGATCCTAATCATTGAAGACTTCCTTGTTTGATGGTTTGCCAACATTTTATGTACAGATATTTTGAAGAGTATGAAGAGCACAAAGCATCCTCTTGATATGTTGTATAATTTTAGCCTCCAATTAGAATCTTATTTGAAATGTGATGCAGTGTACATGAACAAAAACAAATTTTATGGTGTTTTTGTTTATACATCACATATCTCTCCTCCCCCTCTAGGGAGGGGTAGAAATTCTGCAGAAGTTACAGCTAAAGAAAACAAATTTGGGGGCTTCCCTGGTGGCGCAGTGGTTGAGAGTCCGCCTGCCGATGTAGGGGACACGAGTTCGTGCCCCGGTCCGGTCCGCGGCTGGGCCCGTGAGCCATGGCCGCTGAGCCTGCGCGTCCGGAGCCTGTGCTCCACAACGGGAGAGGCCACAGCAGTGAGAGGCCCGTGTACCGCAAAAAAAAAAAGAAAACAAATTTTGAAAAAACAGTGATTGGTGTAATGCAAGTCAGAATCGTTCAGTCATAGACTCATTCAAAAATGGATCTGCTGGCATACCTTTGCTTTTGGGTTTTATGATCCTGAATTCAAGCTATCTCTGCCACACATTGGCTTTGTGACCATTGTTAGCCTCTCTGATCATCATCTTTTTCCGTGGAAATACTAGTGCCTGCTCTATAGGTGGTTGTTAAAGATAGGGGTGATAACATGCTTAACATATAGTGATGACTCCCGATTACTAGTATACTTTTCCCCAGAGCCCTTCCCTGTATTCCAGAAGTAGTTTAAAAAAACAAAACAAAACAAAAAAACAACACACAAACAGACAAACAAAATATGGCTAAGAAACAGCACCTGCTCTCCCAGAGGTCCCAGTCTGTTGCTGGAAGAATTGACCTAGATTGTTGCTGTATCTGGGCCTTAAAATCATGTGTTAATTTCACACATTGCCAAAGTTTGGATTTTGAACATCGATTTTCCTGGGTAATTCCTAGCTCTACCTCCTACTAGCTCTGCAAGTTTAGGCAAGTTGCTTAACCTTTCTGAGCTTGAATTTCCTTGCCTGTAAGACAAAGCTAATAAGGGTAGTGGAAATTACTTACATCATACATTTATATGCAAAGTTTAAGGACTCAGTGAAAGCTTTTTATTATTACTATTTAATAATAATTCTTCAGCAGAACAGCAGATATACTTGAATCATTGTTTTAAGAGGAATTTCTTCCAGTTTTCACAAATTATAGGAGAGCTCATAAGGAAGTTTAACAAGTGTAGACAGCAGTGATCTTTATTATATTTCATCTTTTTCAGACACTCAGACACTGGGTTCTCATCAAGCACCACATTGGGAGCACTGAGATTAATATTAATAAGAAGGATGATGGCTCTTTTATAGCCTCAGAGAAAAGAACAAGACAGTTTTTTAATGCTCCTCTCAAGGAGCCTACCATTGCCTTCTCTAAGTGCTCAGAACATTATCTTGCTATGGATATCTCCACCCTCATGGCAGAGTCTACATTATTGTGGTATCTCTAATCATAACGCAGTGAGATTCAGATATTTTACTCTAATTAATGTCATCTTAAAGGGTGTGCTGTGATGAATATATGTAAATATCTCATGCATTTGACCAGGCTTTCAGATCTGAACTCTGGCTTCCAGGAGTCAGTGTGAACTAATTGAATAACAGAAAGCTCATAATTTAGCTCCTGTAAAGAAACTGAAATTGTCCTGTACACTATGCAAACTAGGTCAGGGTACGTAATTATCTGTAGAATAAAATTTGAAATAATTCTTCAGTTTCCTTGTGTCTTCTGAATTTTAGCTGAATTTTAGATTCAAGTGGAGGAAAGAGCATGTTACGACTTTGGAAGTTGAAGACACATTTTAAATGTAACTCCTGTGGTCTGCGATGTAATACATCCTACTTAGTCCTTAGTGGGTGCTCCACAAATGCTTGTTAACCACAAGAAAAACACCGAAGGTCACAGAAGAAATGGGTAGGACTCCTCTGTGTTCTTTTTACAGGTTTTGTCTTGCTGTATATCCTCAGGCAGTACCCTGGATTCCTCTCTCTGAGTTGAGAGGGCTAACAGTCCTGTCTTCTCTCTCCCCTACGGCCAGACCTTCATCCAGTCCCATTTCCATTGCTGCAACTGTGTTCTGCATCGTCTGGCCTCTCCCAACCTGCACCTAGCTGTCAGACTAGCCTCCCTAGTACATGACTTTCAGCATATTAACCTCTTAAAAAGGACTCTGAAATGCCCTGGAATACTCTTGCCTGATCAAATAATATAGTAGTAGCAAAGATTATAACCACCGATTATAGTTATGAACCATGGCAGTAATAGTTGTTGAAAGTAAGGAAAAATCCAACTTAAACTGACAAACACACAGGCAAACAGCATTTACTGGATAACTCAACTAAAAATTCCAGTAAGATGTTTGGCTTCAAGTGCTCCAGGCTATCATGTTAGGCAGGTCTGGTTTCTTCTGATCTTAGATCTGTTGGTCTCACCCTCCTCCATGGATTGGCTTCATTTGCACACAGGCTCTTCTCCCAGTGGTTGTATCGATGCTTCCTAGCTATCCTGGGTATGTTCCCATCCAGAAGAAACATGTATGTCCTTTTCCTGATGATATCCACAAATGTCCTGAGGGAATCCACAAATTCCCTCTCATTGGACATCTTTGGTCATATGACTATCCCTGAACCAATGACTGTGACCGGAGGATTGGAATTTAATAACAGGCTTGGGTTAAATAGCACAATCCACTCCTGGAGTCTCCTCAGAGGTGGCAGAGACTGACAGTGCTTAGATGGGTAGATTCTTCAATGATGATCAGGCAGTTTTGCCTGAAGTATGTATAAATGGTGACTAGGTGGCCCAAACGAGATGTGTATCATGTACATCTACTGTCAATTTTACCTCTTGAACACAGTGTTAACACAGCTTTTAAACTGGTGAACTCTGTGGAATGTGTAGATTTATGTGAATACAAATGTCAAACAATACAAAACATGTCACTTGCTATAAACACTTTATAAAAGAGCTTTAAAATATGTATATTCTGGCTACTCAGAGAAAGATCCAAACACTACCTGAGAATAAATAAAAAGAAACCACACAAGACTCTCTATCCATATCTACCCCACCAAAAATATCCCAAACACCGCCCCCCAAACTGTAGCTTTGATGTGTTATTTTAGAAGTTAAACATTAATTTAACTAGAAAAGGGTAAAATTAGTAATGTGAAAAGCTAAGTCAAGATAAAAAGATAACTTACTTATCAATTAGTATGTGGTTTGTAAAAATATTTTTAATAAAAGATGTAAATATTTAATATTTGAAGCATTTTTAAACTTCAAAAATACGAAATGTTTGCAGCTTCTGATACTTTAATCGCTACTTGCTATTTCTGCTCAGTAAGGCTCATTCTTTCAAAATGCCATGCAGGACTTGTAAGGGTAGAAGAAGAAAAAGAAATCTTTATTCTGTGTTCTGATGAGAATGATTTCTTTCATACAAATGGAAGTGCCTATGGATTCCCCTCTGCAGATTGGTGAGCTGAGCTACATATATTTCCCACTTAATTTTTAGTCTCTGAGAATCACACCCCCCCAAATTCATTCTCCCTAATATGTTTTTTTTAATATCTTTAATCGGAGTATAATTGCTTTACAATGGTGTGTTAGTTTCTGCTTTATAACAAAGTGAATCAGATATACATATACATATATCTCCATATCTCCTCCCTCTTGCATCTCCCTCCCACTCTCCCAATCCCACCCCTCTAAGTGGTCACAAAGCACCAAGCTGATCTCCCTGTGCCATGCGGCTGCTTCCCACTAGCTATCTGTTTTACATTTGGTAATGTGTATATATATATATATATATATGTCCATGCCACTCTCTCATTTCATCCCAGCTTACCCTTGCCCCTCCCCGTGTCCTCAAGTCCATTCTCTACATCTGCATCTTTTCTTTATTCTGGTCCTGCCTCTAGCTTCTTCAGAACCATTTCTTTCTTTCTTTTGTTTTTTTTTTTTAGATTCCATCATATGGTATTTGTTTTTCTCTTTCTGACTTACTTCACTCTGTATGACAGACCCTAGGTCCATCCACCTCACTACAAATAACTCAATTTCCTTTCTTTCTATGGCTGAGTAATATTCCATTGTATATATGTGTCACATCTTCTTTATCAGCAGATGAATGATGGACACTTAGGTTGCTTCCATGTCCTGGCTATTGTAAGTAGACCTGCAGTGAACATTGTGGTACATGACTCTTTGAATTATGGTTTTCTCAGGGTATATGCCCAGTAGTGGGATTGCTGGATCGTATGGTAGTTCTATGTTTAGTTTTTTAAGGAACCTCCATACTGTTCTCCATAGTGGCTGTATCAATTTACATTCCCACCAACAGTGCAAGAGGGTCCTCTTTTCTCCACACCCTCTCCAGCATTTACTGTTTGTAGATATTTTGATCATGGCCATCCTGATGGGTGTGAGGAGATATCTCATTGTAGTTATGATTTGCATTACTCTCATGATTAGTGATCTTGAGCATCCTTTCATGTGTTTGTTGGCAGTCTGTATATCTTCTTTGAAGAAATATCTGTTTAGGTTTTCTGCCCGTTTTTAGATTGGGTTGTGTGTTTTTTTAAATATTGAGCTGCATGAGCAGCTTGTAAATTTTGGATATTAATCCTTTGTCAGTTGCTTCATTTGCAAATATTTTCTCCCATACTGAGGGCTGTGTTTTCATCTTCTTTATGTTTTCCTTTGGTGTGCAAAAGCTTTAAGTTTCATTAGGTCCCATTTGTTTATTTTTGTTTTTATTTCCATTACTCTAGGAGATGGATCAAAAAGGATCTTGCTGTGATTTATGTCATAGAGTGTTCTGCCTATGTTTTCCTCTAAGAGTTTTAGAGTATCCAGTCTTACATATAGGTCTTTAATCCATTTTGAGTTTATTTTTCTGTATGGTGTTAGGGAGTGTTCTAATTTCATTCTTTTACATGTAGCTGTCCAGTTTTCCCGGCACCACTTATTGAAGAGGCTGTCTTATCTCCATTGTGTATTCTTGCCTGCTTTATCAAATATAAGGTGACCTTACATGTGTGGGTTTATCTCTGGGCTTTCTATCCTGTTCCATTGATGTATATTTCTGTTTTTGTGCCAGTACCATACTGTCTTGATTACTGTAGCTTTGTAGTATAGTCTGAAGTCAGGGAGCCTGATTCCTCCACCCCCGTTTTCCTTTTTCAAGATTGCTTTGGCTATGGAGGGTCTTTTGTGTCTCCATACAAATTGTGAAATTTTTTATTCTAGTTCTGTAAAAAATGCCATTGGTCGTTTGACAGACATTGCATTGAATCTGTAAATTGAGTTGGGTAGTATAGTACTTTTCACAATGTTGATTCTTCCAATCCAAGAACATGGTATATCTCTCCGTCTATCTGTATCATCTTTAATTTCTTTCATCAGTGTCTTATACTTTTTTGCATACAGGTCTTTTGTCTCCTTAGGTAGGTGTATCCCTAGGTATTTTATTCTTTTTGTTGCAATGGTAAACGGGAGTGATTCCTTAATTGCTCTTTGAGATTTTTCATCATTAGTATATAGGAATGCAATAGATTTCTGTGCATTAATTTTGTATCCTGCAACTTTAGCAAATTCATTGATTAGATCTAGTAGTTTTCTGGTAGCATCTTTAGGATTCTTTATGTATAGTATCATGTCACCTGCAAACAGTGACAGCTTTACTTCTTCTTTTCAGACTTGGATTCCTTGTATTTCTTTTTCTTCTCTGATTGTTGTGGCTAAAACTTCCAAAAGTATGTTGAATAATAGTGGTGAGTGTGGACAACCTTGTCTTGTTCCTGATCTTAGAGGAAATGCTTTCAGTTTTTCACCATTGAGAACGATGTTGGCTGTGGGTTTGCCATATATGGCCTTTATTATGTTGAGGTAAGTTCCCTCTATGCCTACTTTCTGGGGAGTTTTTATCATAAATGGGTATTGAATTTTGTTGAAAGCTTTTTCTGCATCTATTGAGATGATCATATGTTTTTTTCTTCTTCAATTTGTTAATATGGTTGTATCACATTGATTGATTAGCGAATATTGAAGAATACTTGCATTCCTGGGATAAACCCCACTTGATCATGGTGTATGAACGATTTTTTTTCTTTTCTTTTTTTTTTTTTTTGGTATGCGGACCTCTCACTGTTGTGGCCTCTCCCATTGCGGAGCATAGGCTCTGGACGCGCAGGCTCAGCAGCCATGGCTCATGGGCCTAGCTGCTCCGCAGCATGGGGGATCGTCCCAGACTGGGACACGAACTCATGACCCCTGCATCGGCAGGCGGACTCTCAACCACTGTGCCACCAGGGAAGCCCCTATGAACCTTTTAATGTGCTGTTGGATTCTGTTTGCTAGTATTTTGTTGAGCATTTTTGCATCTGTGTTCATCAGTGATATTGGCCTGTAGTTTTCTTTCTTTGTGAAATCTTTGTCTGGTTTTGGTATCAGGGTGATAGTGGCCTTGTAGAATGAGTTGGCTATATTTTGGAAGAGTTTGAGAAGAATAGGTGTTAGTTTTCTCTAGATGTTTGATAGAATTCACCTGTGAAGCTATCTGGTCCTGGGCTTTTGTTTGTTGGAAGATTTTTACTCACAGTCTCAATTTCAGTACTTGTGATTGGTCTGTTTATATATTCTATTTCTTCCTTGTTCAGTCTCAGAAGGTCGTGCTTTTCTAAGAATTTGTCCATTTCTTCCAGGTTGTCCATTTTATTGGCATATAGTTCCTTGTAGTAATCTCTGATGATCCTTTGTATTTCTGCAGTGTCAGTTGTTACTTCTTCTTTTTCTTTTCTAATTCTGTTGATTTTAGTCTTCTCCCTTTTTTGCTTGATGACGCTGGCTAATGATTTATCAATTTTGTTTATCTTCTCAAAGAACCAGCTTTTAGTTTTAATGATCTTTGCTATTGTTTCCTTCATTTCTTTTTCATTTATTTCTGATCTAATCTTTATGATTTCTTTCCTTATGCTAATTTTGGGGTGTTTTTGTTCTTCTTTCTCTAATTGCTTTAGGTGTAAGGTGAGGTTGTTTATTTGAGATGTTTCTTGTTTCTTGAGGTAGGATTGTAGTGCTATAAACTTCCCTCTTAGAACTGCTTTTGCTGCATCTCGTAGGGTTTGGGTCATCATGTTTTCATTGTCATTTGTTTCTAGGTGTTTTTTGATTTCCTCTCTGATTTCTTCAGAGATCTTTGGTTATTTAATAATGTATTGTTTAGCCTGCATGTGTTTGTATTTTTTACAGGTTTTTTCCTGTAATTGATATCTAGGCTCATAGTGTTGTGGTTAGAAAAGATACTTGATATGATTTCAATTTTCTTAAATTTACCAAGGCTTGGTTTGTGACCCAAGATATGATGTATTCTGGAGAATGTTCCATGAGCACTTGAGAAGAAAGTGTATTTTGTTGCTTTTGGATGGAATGTCTTATAAATATCAATTAAGTCCACCTTGTTTAATGTATCATTTAAAGCTTGTGTTTCCTTATTTAATTTCATTTTTTATGACCTGTCCATTCATGAAAGTGGGGTGTTAAAGTCCCCTACTATGATTGTGTTACTGTGGATTTCCCCTTTTATGGCTGTTAGCATTTGCCTTATGTATTGAGATGCTGCTATGGTGGGTGCATAAATATTTAAAATTGTTATATCTTCTTCTTGGATTGGTCCCTTGATCATTATGTAGTGTCCTTTGTCTCTTGTAATAGTCTTTAAAGTCTATTTTGTCTGATTTGAGAATTGCTTCTCCAGCTGTCTTTTGATTTCCATTTGCATGTAATATCTTTTTCCATCCCCTCACTTTCAGTCTGTATGTGTCCCTAGGTCTGAAGTGGGTCTCTTGTAGACAGCATTTATACGGGTCTTGTTTTTGTATCCATTCAGCTAGTCTATGTGTTTTGGTTGGAGCATTTAATCCATTTAAATTAAAGGTAATTATCGATATGTATATTCCTGTTACCATTCTCTTAGTTGTTTTGGGTTTGTTTTTGTAGGCCTTTTCCTTCTTTTGTGTTTCCTGCCTAGAGAAGTTCCTTTAGCATTTGTTGTAAAGCTGGTTTGGTGGTGCTGAATTCTCTTAACTTTTGCTTGTCTGTAAAGGTTTTAATTTCTCTGTCAAATCTGAATGAGATCCTTGCTGGGTAGAGTAATCTTGGTTGTAGGTTTTTCCCTTTCATCACTTTAAATATATCCTGCCACTCCCTTCTGGCTTGCAGAGTTTCTGCTAAAAAATCAGCTGTTAACCTTATGGGGATTCCCTTGTGTGTTATTTGTTGTTTTTCCCTTGCTGCTTTTAATATTTTCTCTTTGTATAATTTTTATAGTTTGATTAATATGTGTCTTGGCGTGTTTCTCCTTGGATTTATCCTGTATGGGACTCTCTGTGCATCCTGGACTTGATTGACTATTTCCTTTCCCTTGTTTGGGAAGTTTTCAACTATAATCTCTTCAAATATTTTCTCTGTCCATTTCTTTTTCTATTCTTCTTCTGGGACCCCTATAATTCGAATGTTGGTGCATTTAATGTTGTCCCAGAGGTCTCTGAGACTGTCCACAATTCTTTTCATTATTTTTTCTTTATTCTGCTCTGCAGTAATTATTTCCATTATTTTATTTTCCAGGTCACTTATTCATTCTTCTGCCTCAGTTATTGTGCTGTTGATTCCTCCTAGAGAATTTTTAATTTCATTTATTTTGTTGTTTATCTCAGTTTGTTTCCTCATTAGTTCTTCTAGGTTCTTGTTAAACATTTCTTGTATTTTCTCCATTCTTTTTCCAAGGTTTTGGATCATCTTTACTGTCATTACTCTGAATACTTTTTTCAGGTAGACTACCTATTTCCTCTTCATTTGTTTTGTCTGGTGGGTTTTTACCTGCTCCTTCATCTGCTGTGTGTTTCTCTGCCTTCTCACTTTGCTTAACTTAGTGTGTTTGGGGTCTCCTTTTCGCAGGCTGTAGGTTCGTAGTTCCTGTTGTTTTTAGTGTCTATCCCCAGAGGCTAAGGTTTGTTCAGTGGGTTGTGTAGGCTTCTTGGTGGAGGGGACTGGTGCTTGTGTTCTGGTGGATGAGGCTCCATCTTATCTTTCTGTTGGGCAGGACCGCATCTTGTGGTGTGTTTTGGGGTGTTTGTGACCTCATTATGATTTTAAGCAACCTGTCTGCTAATGAATGGAGTTGTGTTCCTGTTTTACTAGTTGTTGGACAGAGGGTGTCCAGCACTGTAGCTTGCTGGTTGTTGAGTGGAGCTGGGTCTTAGCGTTGAGATGGAGATCTCTGGGAGAGCTTTCACCATTTGATATTACATGGAGCCGGGGGGTCTCTGGTGGACCCACGTCCTGAACTCGGGTCTCCCATCTCAGAGGTGTAGGCCTGACACCCGGCCAGAGCACCAAGACCCTGTCAGCCACACAGCTCAAAAGAAAAGGGAGAAAAAAAGAAAGAAAAAATAAAATAAAATACTTTAAAAATTGTTAAAAAATTAAAAAGGAAAGAAAGAAGAGAGCAACCAAATGAAAAAATAAGTCGATCAATGATAACAAGTGCTAAAAACTATACAAAAGAAAGAAAGAAAGAAAGATGGACAGAGTCCTAGGACAAATGGTAAAAGCGAAGCTATACAGACAAAATCACACAAAGAAGCATACACATACATGCTCACAGAAAGCGAAAAAGGAAAGAAAAATACATATCTATATGTAAAAAAAAAAGAAAAAGGAAGAGAGCTACTAGATCAGTAAACAAATCTAGCAATGACAATAAACTCTAAATACTAAACTAACATCAACATAAAACCAGAAACAAATTAGATGCAGAAAGTGAATCCCAAGTCTACAGTTGCTCCCATAGTCCACTGCCTCAATTTTGGGATGGTTCATTGTCTCTTCAAGTATTCCACAGATGCAGGGTACATCAAGTTGATTGTGGAGATTTAATCTGCTGCTCCTGAGGCTGCTGGGCGAAAGTTCCCTTTCTCTTTTTTGTTCGCACAGCTCCCGGGCTTCAGCTTTCGATTTGGACCCACCTCTGCGTGTAGGTCGCCTGAGGGCATCTGTTCTTCACTCATACAGGAAGGGGTTAAAGTAGAAGCTGATTAGGGGGCTCTGGCTCACTCAGGCCGGTGGAGAGGGAAGAGTACGGAATGCGGGGTGAGCCTGCGCTTGCACATGCCAGCGTGACGTTGCACCAGCCTGAGGCACACTGTGGGTTCTCCCGAGGAAGTTGTCCCTGGATCCCCGGACCCTGGCAGAGGCGGGCTGCACAGGCTCCCGGGGGAGAGGTGTGGAGAGTGACCTGTGCTTGCACACAGCCTGCTTGGTGGCAGCAGCAGCAACCTTAGTGTCCCATGCCTGTCTCTGGGGTCTGCACTGATAGCTGCGGCTCGCGCCCATCTCTGGAGCTCGTTTAGGCAGTGCTCTGAAGCCCCTCTCCTCGCGCACCCTGAAACAATGGTCTCATGCCTCTTTGGCAGGTCCAGACTTTTCCCGGACTCCCTCCTGGCTAGCTGTGGTGCACTCAACCCTTCAGGCTGTGTTCACACTGCCAGTCCTCTCCCAGCATCCGACCGAAGCCCGAGCCTCAGCTCCCAGCCCCCGCCCGCCCCGGCGGGTGAGCAGACAAGCCTCTCGGGCTGGTGAGTGCCCGTTGGCCCCAATCCTCTGTGCGGGAACCTCTCCGCTTTGCCCTCCGCACCCCTGTTGCTGTGCTCTCCTCCATGGCTCTGAAGCTTCTCCCTTCCGCCACCTGCAGTCTCTGCCCGTGAAGGGGCTTCTAGTGCGTGGGAACCTTTCCTCCTTCACAGCTCCCTCCCTCTGGTGCAGGTCCTGTCCCTATTCTTTTGTCTCTGTTTTTCTTTTTTCTTTTGCCCTACCCAGGTACGTGGGGAGTTTCTTGCCTTTGGGGAGGTCTGAGGTCTTCTGCCAGCGTTCAGTAGGTGTTCTGTAGGAGTTGTTCCACATGTAGATATATTTCTGATGTATTTGTGGGGAGAAAGGTGATCTCCACGTCTTACTCCTCCGCCATCTTGGAAGTTCTTCCCCTAATATGTTTTTGTGTGTGGAATTAATCACATCTTAATGACAGTGCTGGTAATTTTACAGCAGATTATGATTTTTTAAAATCCCTTCCAGGTGAAAGTTGCCATCCTCTATAATTTTCAGAGTCAGCTTTTTTCTCCTATGTAGGAGTCTATCTTGCTAGTGTAACCTACAGGAAGTGGACTGTGCAGGGTTAGATATGAAAGCATCCAATATCCAGCAGTCTCTGAAGTATTGCCACTCTGCTGTGGCAAGAGATAATTTTAAATCAAAGTGACAGAAAGCACCATAGAGAGAACACTCTTTTCCCTGGAGGTTTGTATTCCTGGAGATACTGCTTGGAAACCACACTTTTCCCTCCAAAATGTTGATTTCCTGACAGTGAATGAATAGTTCTTTTTACCATTTGGAGAGACAGGGACAGAAAGAGACTGGGACAATGGAACATGGTGTAGGTGGCCAAAGGGAAGGGAAGGGATGGGAAGGGAGGGGAGGGAAAGAGACGGGAGTGGAGGGGAGGGGAGGGAAGGTGTTTATTATCTTCCAGATTAGAATGGAGACTGGCAACAGCAATCAGCTAAAATATGACTAATATGGTGTGACACATGGGGAGAGCAGTCTAGAGCAGGGGTTGGCAAACAACATTCTGTGAGCCAAATGTGGCCTGTCACCTGTTTTTTGTACAGCTCATGAGCCAAAAATAGTTTTTACATTTTTAAATGTTTGAAAAAAAAATCAAAAGTAAGCGTTTCATGACCCATGAAAACCAAATGAAAATCAAATTTCAGTGTCTATACATAGTTTTATTGGAACACAGACATGTTCATGCATTTACATATTGCCTGTGTTTTCATGCTACAAAGGCAGAGTTGTGTAATTGTGACAGAGACCTATGAACTGCAAAGCCTAAAATATTTACCACCTGGCCTTTTATAGAAAAAGTCTGTTGACCCCCGATGCAGAGGAAAGAGGAGATTTATGAGAGAACAGTCTAGGTTAAAATGGAGAACACCTACTTCAGTCTAGTGGAAGCATCTATCCTTTAGGCAGAGAGGATAAGATGAACTCCCCCCAAAAGGTATTTTTTCCACAATGTTAACATATCCTGAGCAGAAACTAGAGCAGAGGTGCTTTTCCTCTGTTTCCAAGTAGAATAGGTCTAATTCCCTAAGCTTTGGGCACTCTTGATCCTTTGTGTCAAGGACTCTTACTTGACATGGAAAGTGCTTATGTTATGAGACATGTGAAGTATGCCACATATGAAGTATGTATGAGCTAATGAAGTATAGATTTTGGACAGATTCACAGCTATCAGGATTTAAGTGAGTCAATTTTAGCTTTTAGTGCTAAGCTTTTACTTGGCTTTGATGGGAGGAGACCCAGGAGGCGTGGTCCTTAGCATCTTTGTTGTATGACCAGTAGAAGAGACAATATTCATTGGAGTGACCATACTGGCCTACTTTTTTTTTAATGATGTAGGAAAATTATAGACCTATTTCTGTATGAAGTGAAGAGAAACAGAGATAAATAGACATTGCATCTTTCTTTTGTTCTTTCAGCACATACATTGTGACTGATGAATGGGGATACAGCAATTCTACCCATTTGGACATTGTTAGAGTGGATACCTATGTAAGGACTTGCTATTTCTTCTTCTTCTTTTTTTTTTCTTTAAACTTTTTTAAAGATGTTTTAAAATATTTTATTTATTTATTAGTTCATTTTTTAAATTGAAATATAGTTTATTTACAATGTTGTGTTAGTTTCAGGTGTACAGCACAGTGATTCAGCTATACATACATATATGTCAATTTATTTTCAGATTGTTTTCCCTTATGGGTTATTACAAAATATTGAGTATTGTTCCCTATGCTATATAGTAGGTCCTTACTGGTTATCAATTTTATATATAGTAGTGTACCAATTTCTTCTTAATTTATTTTTATGAAACCATTTAATATCAGTATATGAGACACATGAACAGGCAGCATGGCAAAATTGCTTGTTTTAGTCAATCATTTCAGATTCTTATGAAATATTTCCTAATTGCTTGTCAATTAAAGCTCCTGGCCTCAAGGTTTTATATTCTAACAGGAGAGACATGAACAAGTGACATAAAATTAGGAATCTAAAGGGAAATGTGGATGGCTTTCTTTCTCGTTTGGAGATATGACAGTGGTTCATAATGCCCTATAATTTGTAATATAAGAATAATGGAAATTCCTGGTAATATAGTATTAGAAGTAATTATTGCAAATCCTCAAAAAATTTACTAGCTAGTCCTTTACAGAAAAAGTTTTTGATCCCTCTTCTAAAACATCTGCTAGTTGTCTTTATTCTTTATTTGGCTTTGATGAGAAGGGTTTTGCTTTCTGAATTCCTGTTCATTATCAAAAATATTGATTTAATGATTTTGATTTTGGGTAGATCATCTCTATTTAGTATTAATGACTGTTTTGGTACCTGAAAAATATTGAGAATTAACAAGGAAAATAAAACCAATCAAAAAATGTACAGGATATAAAGAGACAATTCTTAGGAAACCATAATGGCTATCAAATTTGTGAGGAAATTCTCAACAATATTAGCTATCAGAAGTTGCAAATTAAAACAAAAATGAAATTTGATTTAACATCCATAAGATTGACAAAAGTTAGAGGGTTGGATATTATCAAGTGTTGGAAAGGATACTTTTAAGCAAGAAACTTCATCTCCTGTCTCATATGTATTTGAGCAAATTCTGGATGGAATAAGCTGGCAGCAGCTAGTGAATTTAAGCCTCTAAATACTTTATATCTTAGAGATATATTTGTGAGTAGTTATCACCAAAAAAAAAAAAAAAAAAAAAAAAAGTCTCTCACAGGTCCATGACAAGGGCTGTTCATAGGCCAGCACTGAAACGAGACACCTAAAGTCCAAAACAACAGCCAGAAAACACCAACCAAAAAACAACAACAAAACCGTACAAACAAAAAAATCACCAAAACAAGAACACTCAACCATAAACCACCCTAAAATCAATGTTATTGTGAAGGACTCATTGGGAGTTTCTAGTCTAGTACCAGCTAGGAAAGTACATAAATTTGCTTTCTTAGTATCAATATTTTATTTGGAGGATTTGGCTTCTGCAGAATTCCCAGGAACTTGAACTTTTATCCTATATGTAAAGGCATTAATGACCAGAATATATCATCTCCTGTGATACAACTTTGTGCTCTTTTCATTAAAAATATCCTTAATATAATCCTCCCCACCTGTCTCTCCCCCAAACTTGTGAGTTATACATTAAGGAAAGTTCTTTTATGATAGAGAAGAAATCCAGATTCATTCTTTATTTCCCTTTCTCGCTGCCCATTTGAAGCTGTTTAATCTTTCCTATAATCATTCTGTAATTCTGACAAATTCCCTTAAAAAAAAAAGAAAAAACTTCTAGAGGCTGTGATGCAAGAGAAAAGAACACATTCTTACCTCATATTTATTTACAATAAACTTTAGTCACTTCCCAAGACTAGATTATTGTGGATGATCCACTTTTCAGTATATCATGCCACTGGATTCCCACATGCACACACACATGCCCATTTGAATAAGTATGCGCAATTTCTCATAGACAGAGGGGGTGCCTTGGTCTAAAGCTGAGATTCATTGGTCCATATTCCCTAGTTTCAAGGGCCATCTGCCTCGGGTAACCTTTTCACTTCCTAATGATTACTTTATGTGTTGATGTTCTTCTGGAGTGACCTCCCTGCCACTTATGCTTGGTGAACTCTGCCTTTTTCAAGAGTGTGGGCGTAGCCCTCTCAAGTCATGGCTTTGACTTTGGCTTTCTTGCATACATTTCCAGAAATTAGTATTATAGGTTTGACACTGTTCAAAGGCAGAACTAAGGTCTGAATGTGGTAAATTGCGGCACCAAAAAGACCTAGGATTAATCAAGGGTTCTTACCTATCAAAATCCATAGAAGCATTTCGGGGCTTCCAGGGATGATTTGTGTTGATGGGGCTAACTTTGGAGAATTGGGATGAAAATTTAATGGCTTTGTTTTTATTTTTTGGTTTTCTTTCACTTTTTAAGAATTTTTTGGTGTCTTAAAGAGAACTTGATCCATCAACTTCAAATGTTTACATTCTCTCTGCACCACCTTTAAGACTTGTGATCACACAGGTTTTAGGGGTGCAATTTACAGCAATGAATTATATGACAATTGAGTTAATAAAGCAGGAGCAAAGTGATTATCATGCACAGCTAACGAATTGAGAAACTGTTTTGTCTTCGTATTTTATTCCGTTCCCTTGCTATTCTGTTTTAATACTGTTCCATGGAAAGTCACATCCATGCAATTGCAAATATGATTTGACTGCATTTCTCAGTGGTTCCAAGGGGCATTTTCTACCTTTCTCTGCCATGCAAACTTAAACATAGCCAACAAGATTATCATTTCATAGCTGTTGAAACACTGCCATTCATCTTCTGTGATGTAATTTTACATAGTCCAAACTGTAGCTGTGCATAACAATTTCATTGATATTCTGTCAAATGTCACAAGCTTTCAAGTTCAGTACCTGCACATTTATTGCATTGAAGCTGAGATTACCTGAAAATCGTCTTGTCAGGTGCTTCTTCCCATTAGGTCTAAAGAAGATGTAGAGGGCATGGGAAGGGCCCCTGCTGTCTTCATGTGTATGATAAAAAAAGAGTTTTCTGAAGACTAGCAGTGTTCCAAAATAATGATTGCAACTTATTTATTTTGGTAGCTCATTGCCTTGCATTTTGTGAGAAATGAATAAATGAATGAAATAAATGAGAATTCCTGTTGTAAGTCAGCAAAGCATGGCTTAGTAATCATTGATCTTGGAGCCTTCTACCACACACTATATAGATGAATTTAAAAGGAATATATGAGAAGAAAAAAATGCAATATGCAGAAGAAAAAGAAGGAGAAAAAGGCAGAGGGGATGGAGGACAGGAAGTAGTTATTAAAGTTGTTATCATAATATATCCTAATTCTGAGGGACACAGACTTTACAGTTAGAAAAATCAGAATTTTGATTTATGAATGTGCCATTTTCTTGTCATGTGACCCAATATAATAATAACTAAAAAAAAAAACCTTTTTGAAAAGTTAGTTTGTGCCAGGGACTTTTGAAGAGATTTACTCGCATAAAATTATTTAATCCTCACAACTCTATGAGATATGTGTTTTCAGTATTACTGTTATTTGTCATTCTCATTTTGTAAGTAAGGAAATAAAGCACACAGATTATAAGTAACTTGCTCAAGTAGTAAGTAGGAAAGCTCGAATTGAATCCAGTTCTCATCCTTAACCACGTTTAACCACTGACTCTTTGTTACAATGCTTCCTCTCAAGTGATTGAACTTTTCTAAACCAGACTTTGCAAACATAGCAAATGGGATAATGATACCTACACTATAGGCTTGATGTAAGAATTACGTTAGGTAAATCCCAAGAATGAAAATGTTCCCTTAACTCCACAGACTGTGGGTACGTTCCAGTTAATGACTCTGATTTCCTGTGTTCTTGCCTTCATTGCTAACTTAGGGTCTCCCAACCTTCTGCAAAGTCACCCCTCTCCCACTGGTATTTATTGGATTCCTCAGTTATGCCTCATGTGAGCTGATGAAGCTGCCCATCAGGTAAAGCTACACCTTCTTTTTCTTCTTTGCTCTCCCACTTCCTTATCAGTGACTTATATTCATGGAAATCCTTGAGGAAGATGCTCTAATGATACGACTGATGACATCATCATGAGCATGCCGCCATTTCTGTCAAGTCTATTGTCTCTGGACCTGGTCCCATAGCCAGCAGTCCTTTAGGAAATGCAGGTCCCCTCAAGCACAGTGAGCATCTCTCCACAATAACTTGGCCTACAGCACAATGCTTCAGGTTTAGGGCGACCTGATAGCATTATCAGAAAGTCTTATGAAAACTGCATCTTGAGCTTCCTGTTCCTAACCCATTTCCTTGCTGGGGCTTAAAACCAATTCAAGCTCGTGGGCAATGTAAATATATTCTTCCTTTCCCTTCATTGGTCTTCTGGGATCTCCAGAGCATGTGCACACATGCACAAACCTTCTCACTCAGAAATTAGGCAAAAGCCAAAAAACCCTTAGCCAAATCAACACATGCACATAGATACTACAGATACTACCTTGTGGTACCGATTAGTCATTGGTAGAATTATTAAGATAAATATAAATTATTTTTAAATTCAGCCAGACCAGATATACACAAAATACTTAGTAAATATATTAAACATTCATCCCCTCTATTACCATTAACCCAGGAAATAGATACGCTAAAGTTAACTCTCCAATTATATATCAAGTCATTCCTTCAGCGGTTTTCTTTTTTTGAAACATAACCTATAAAGTTTACAAAGAGAATAGAGAAAAAGGATAAACCACAGTCTCTGCGATCCAGAAGTTTATAATCTCTTTGAATAAAGGAGACGCACATACTAGAAACACTGAAGTAGTTAAGTAAATAAATGTGCAAATGTTAACATTCATTTATAGATTCAGTCTCCAAATATGTATCATCTACCATGTACCAGCATTGTATTAGGAATCAAAAATGCTGTGATAGATAAAACAGATGTACTACTGTCAGTCCCCATGGAGCTCACATTATAGTGGAGGAGATGAAAAAAAAAAAAAAAAGACATGATAAGACTGTGAAAATAATTATGCAGGAAGTAGAATACAGACTAGAAGAGTAGGATTTCAGAGAAGGAGGTTGTATTAGTTTGCTAGAGCTGCCATAAGAAAATACCACAGACTGGGTGGCTTAAACAGCAGAAATGTATATCCTCACAGTTTTGGAGGGTAAAGTACAAAATCAGGATTTTCATAGGGTTGATTCCCTCTGAGGCCTCTCTCCTTGGATTATAGATGGTTGTCTTCTTCCAGTGCTTTCACCTGGTCTTTCCTGTTTGTGTGTCTGTATCCTAATCTCTTCCCGGTTTAAGAACACCAGTCATACTGGATTAGGGCCCATCCTCATGACCTCATTTTAACTCAGTTACATCTGTAAAGACCCTATTTCAAAGTACAGTCACATTCTGAGGCATTAAGGGATTAGGACTTCAGCATATAAATTGGGTTTGGAAGGGGGACACAGTTCAGCCCATAACAGAGCACATCGACATTACCTCTACCAGGTTTCCCTAGCACTGATCCAAAACTAGTTGGACCAGAATTATCTGAGAATAAAATATAGCAATTTGGGCCCTACTTCTAGAGAGTGTGGGCCATAGAGATGTGATATTAATAAGCCTTCCAGATGATTTTGATGTGGATTCAGGTTTGGCAACCTCTAGTACAGTAGTCAAGAATAGTTGGAAAGATATGTACATGGTCAAGCTTGGCTTGAACACTGAGGGTGGAGAAATTTGCAAAATATCATTTCTCAAACTTTTTGGTCTTTCAAACTCTGAAGATGGTTAAGAATTTTTATGTTTCTGAGTTTTATCTGTCAATATTTACTGTGTTAGAAATTTAAAATGAGACATTTAAAATATTAATATCTCAAAAATTAAAAATATATGTTGACATCAATGACATAATTTTATGACTATATTTTCTAAAACTAAAATAGAGCGAAAAGAGTGACATTGTTTTAACATTTACGCAACTCTCTTTCAAATGTAGATCAAATACAACACCAGGATTTTTGTGTCTGCTTCTGCATTCAATCTGTTGTGATATCATTTGTCATACAACCTCTAGAAAACTCCATTTATGAGAGAATGAGCGTGAAAGGGATAATAAGATCTTAGTAACATTATTAAAATTGTTTGATCTCATAGACTACTAAATGGGTCTCGGGGATTTCCAGGGATTCTTGGAGCATACTTTGTGAGTTACAGGTGTAAATTTGAAGTGATGACTTTTTGCTTTCGTTAGGTGAGCTGTGTGAGAAAACACTCCCTAACAGGAATGTCTATGACCTATTTAAGGATAACATGGTTATCTTGGCTAGAATATAGTAAAGAGTTAGCTTTTCTTGCACCAGATTGTTCCCCTTGTGCTGGATTATTGCTCTTGAACATTATTCTCCATTCATAAATGGAATTGTCCCTGTTTTGGAGAGGCAGGAATTTGTTCTTCTTGTATAGCTGCTGTTTTTTCACCCCAATTGTTTTATTGTAGTTTTCTTCCTAATTATTAGCTTTGGCTGTTTTTTCACCCCAATTGTCTTATTGTAGTTTTCTTCCTAATTATTAGCTTTGGAAACAATATAGATAATGATTAAGAACTTTGTGATTAAGGGGCCTGCAAACTCAGTAAAGGCCAGATCATCAACATTTTAAGCTTTGAAGTCTACGTGGTGTCTGTCTTAACTACTCCATTCTCCTTATAGTAGCGTGGAAGCAGCCACAGAAAAATGTAAACAAAGGAGTGTGGCTTTGTTCCAATAAAACTTTAGTTATAATGGAAATTTGAATTTCATACAGTGTCAAGTGTCATGAAAAACTGTTCCTTTTTTTATTTTCCCCAGTCATTTAAAATGTAAAAACTATTCTTAACTCTGGCTATACAGAAACAGGCATTGATCCAGAATTTGCTCCTGGGACTATAGCTTGCCTCACAGTTAGGAGTGTGGTGTTTGCAATCAAATCAGAAGTCAGTCACTGATTTAGCAATTTAGTAGCTGAGAGATCACACTCCAGGCAACCCCTCTAAAGCCTCTCTTTCCCCATCTGCAAAATGGTAATAATGATAATGAATTCATGAGTATGTCCTGAGTTTAACATGCACAAAGGGCTTATCAGAGTGCCTGGATCAAATAAGCATGCAATTACTGATCACTACTAGAATCATTGCTAGTTTTTGTCTTTATCAACCAGTATAACAACATTCTAATTATGACTTTGAGCTGAATTCTACCATGAGCTTACTTTTTGAGCTTGTAGTGAAGGATGATATAATCTTTTATAGGAAAAAGACCTAAACGAACTCTGGGTACATTTGGGCAAGGCATTTTTCTCTCTGGGCCTTATTTTCTTCACCTTTAAAATGAAGATGGTGGGAGGCCAGGTTTGCTTTAAAATTTCTAGAGGAGGCTCTGAACCCAGAAAGCTAATTGGCTTTCTTGTATCCTTATTTTCCCATCAAAAAATGAGAGTGAAACAATATGGCTATTCCTCTGGGAAGTAAGGAATTTTTAAAAATACCCCCTAGAGAAAGGAAGTTCAACACTTAAGGTCATTTTACTGAACTGACAAATATAAGGGCCCATGAGACCATAAAATTGTTGACTCCTCTTCCACTTTTAGTTGTTTACCCATGCTGGTTACAAGTTTCAACTTTCTAAATTGACTTTCATGTTTGGGGGAATAGAATATATTAGACATTTTATTTTATTTATTTTCTGTCACCATTAAATAAGTCAGTCCAAGTTGAAATAGAGTTCTGGAACAAAGAACTTGCAGTTCTCTTATTTAAGAATCTTTGATAGGAACAGACTCAATCAGGCCAACTTAATTTAAATGGGACTTTATTGTATGGGTGCACATGGCAGGTTATTGTAACTCAAAAGCTTCAACTTCTTGAGGATCTAGTTCATCACAACTTGATTTTGTTTTAGTGTCTGCTGAATTCTTCTCTCACTCACAACCATCCAGGACCTATATATTATTTAGACTAAATCTTGGAATGAGCCATTTCTACTGGTTTAGACACTGTTAGGTGGAGATTTTTAAACCAAGCCATATCATGGGCCACCAGCTCAATATTTACTGAGTACCTACTATATGCAAAGTTCTCCATTAGGCACTGGAGCTAAAACATTGAACAAAACAAGACCCTGTTCTATGAAGGAAGAAGATGAAAAAAATGAAGAAGTGATAAGTGCTACAAAGAAAATGGTTTAGGAACTTCTTTAGATAGGTTGGTGAGTTCAGTCCTCTCTGGGGAGGAAACATTCAAACCAAGGCCTGAAGGAAGTAAAGGAGTCAGTCATGCAAAAATGATGATGATGATGGTGGTGGTGATGATAAGCATGATGATAGAAGCAACCACACATAGTGCTACCCTGTGCAGACATCGCTCCACGTGCATTACACACACTAACTTATTTAATCCTCAGAATCACCTTATGGGTAGATAGTATTATTAATTGCTTTTATATGACAGGAATCTGAAACACATAGAGATGAAGTCATTTGCTCAAGGTCAGAGCTTTGTAAGTGTCAGAACTAGAACTTGAACCCAAATCCCATCTTTTAATTAAAGCACTATGATACCCCTGAGAAAAGAGCACTCCAAACAGAAGGAACAGCAAATGTAAGGTCTCTTTTTTGAGTCAGCGTTGCTCTGGCACAGGTCGTAGCCTGATTATTGCTTCTTTCAGCTAGAGATTGTTGGTGAGAGGATTTCAGCAAGAATGGGAAGTTGGTTGGGTTGTCATCATGAATCATGACCAGCATGTCATGTGTAACTAAGCCTGTATTGACCAGTAAGCAAAAAAAAAAAAAAAAAAAAAGTTAGGGTTTCATGTATCAGCACATTGAAAAATTATATATTAGTGCAAATTATTATTCTCAATTATCTTCAGAAAAACTGGTGTGACCATTTTGGTTCAAATAAATTTCACCATTTGGATTCAGACTTAGATATTGTTGATGTACACTAAATTATGCTTTCTATTAGCTTATTTATTTATTTTACTATGATGTTATGTGTACTACATTATTTTTTTTACTGTACTTGCTGCTAAAACAAGTTTCTTCTTTTATCACACAGAATGTGGTATTATTTTCTTGGCTGTAGTTTATATCCTAGCTAACTAAACCTTGGAGGTTCTATCAATCAAATCAACACAAAACCAAAGGGTTCTAGAATCTCTGTTTGTCTTGGAGATATGTGTATCACTGCACTGTCAGAACAACTACATGACATCCTTTTGAAATGTGATAAGTGTTGTTGGAAGGCATAGTAGGAACTCCATCATTCCGTGGCTGTGGATGCACACTGTTTTAGTAAGAATAACAAACACAGTAGCATACAATAAAAGAGAGGAAAATGAATTCATTCAAGCAACTATTTCAAAAACAGCAGTTAATGATGAAAATAATACATTTTAATTTCCAAGTTGTTTTCCAAACTGCTTCTAAACCAACTATTAACTGGGAATTCTTCCACTGAAAAATTGGTGTTGTTTTTAGACACAGGCTTGAGAATTTACTGGCAGAGAAATTTCTCCTCTTCAACTCAATTTGGGTCATTATATGACATGACATAATAGAGTAATTTAAATAACTCATTATTTTCCTGTATCTCACCCTTCCAGTATATATTATACATCATACCTTCATCCCAGTATTTATGGAGCAAAGCAATGTACAAGACATTCTAAAAGGAATATGAGTCACTGAGACTTCAAAATATACTGTAATGTAGCATGTGTAAGACATCATAAGTAACTATAATGCAACAATTATAATGACATTGATGATGCTAACATTTTTTGGTGCACTTACTGTGTGCTAGATATCATGTGGAGTGTGTTAATGTACTCTCCCTAATCCTTAGAAGATGGTTTCAAGGTAGTTGTTATTAATTCTGAAGAAGTAGAAGCTCAGAGAGGCTAAATAGCTTGCCCACAGAGCTAATAAATAGCAAAATCAGGATTTGAACATGTTTGTCAGACTCCAAAGAAAATGTCTATTCTATTATGACATTTCCCCGTGTGTTCATCAGAATGTTATTAAAGATGATGAGCAAAATGTTTACAAGGTCAAATCAGTTTAGGCACATTGAGTTCAATATAGTTAAACAGGCTTATTAATTGAAGGGCTATTCAGAACCTTTAATACACTAATATGCAAAGTAGAGCTAGATTAAAATAACAAAGTATAAATGTTGACCGTGCTTATTCAATTGCTGAACTCCACATCCACTCCCAATAGACACACAGAATATGGTATAAGAGTATTGATTTTTAAATACACTTTTGACAGGCCTCTTCAATCCAATATTTTTATTGTTTTAAAAGAAGAGGAGAGGCATAAGATATATTAAGGAGAGAAAATGGAAAGGACTTAGTGGAGAGAACAGACAGAAGTAAACTGTGAACTTTCAACTCTACACTGGGAAAATATAGAAATTTGAAAGGACAATGGAAAAATAAGAGTGTAGAACTAAGAGAAAAGGCTAGGAATAGATATGAAGAAAGCACTGTAATAACAAAAGAACAAAGATGTATCGATCATCTCAGCTGCCAGTAGAAGTCAAGGAGTAGAGAAAAGAGAGAGAATGGGTAGCATTGAGGAATGGATAAACACTGATAAGTTGTGGGAGTGGCAAGGGTATGGATGACTTACAAGGGAAAAAATGACATCAAATCTGTCAATTAAAAAAATCTTCAGTGAACCTTGAGATAATGGTTTATTTTGAGCAGTGAGGACTGAAACCCTATTAGGTGGGGTTAGGAAAAGTGAAGATAGAGAATGTAGAAAAGTTGGCAGTGTCAAGGGCAATTTTATTTTAAAAAGGAAGATCTGAGTAGACTTGAAGGTAGAAATCAAGGACATAGTCAAGTGGTGGAGGTGAATATGAAGGATAGTATGAACCAACATTCCAGAAGAGATTTTAGGGCTTGAGAATCAAAGGTATGGGTAGACCTTTTTGGATTTGAGGCCAGTGAAACTCCACACAGAGAGCAGAGAAAAAAATTTGATATGAGGAGAAAAGTAGGGAGATTATGAAGAAGTAGGAAGAAAAATTGAACTCTTTCTTGTGATCATCCAGCCTATTCAGTACATAGAAATAAAATAATTCATGCAATGAGGAAATACAAGTGTGAGGTTGTTAATTTGATGGTAGTGACAGGATTTTGAAAAACTCTACTGGAAATATTATTTGTAATTAAAACCAGTTAGGTCAAACCTTATAAAATTGCTTACAATTTGATAATTTTTAAACTTAAATATATTATTTTGGCATGCAAAAATTTTATATGGTTTAACCTAATGATATAAATGGCTCACAGACAGGGTCTGACTGAAGCTGAATAGCATGAATTTGCAGTCCACACATATTACCTGCAATTTTTTTGAGGACAAAACAGCGAACAAGAGTAAAAATAAGAAACCAGGAAGTGAGCCTGACAAGAGGACAAATCAAAATATTAAAAAGTAAACAGTGGTCATTTACTTAGCATCAATAGGGTGCTAATGAGAGTCTTCAAATTAATAATGCAGTATCGGATGCCAGAGAGGGTTGGCTTAAGGGAGCAGGGCATGTGTGAAGAAAGGAGTTTTGAAGAAAAGAAGTGAAATTTAGAAATTAATTTCAAAATGAAATTGTTTTTAAAATAACACCGAAACATTTCTGGTTTCTGGAGTAAGTGAGACCACTGTCCATGGTCCTGAAATGTTAGCGAGCTTTCAGACAAGGTTGTTCTCTATCCCATGGAGATACGTCCCCAAACCTGGAGTGGGAAGAGGCAAAAAGCAAAGGTGGAAAAAATAAAAATAGCAAAAGAGAGACAGCAGATTGAGGGAAATAAGTTGAAAGAAATGCAGTGAAATATGCTCACGGTGAAATTAGAAATGGCTCAGTATTAGTTTTTGACTTGCTCCTATAACAAGGTACCACAAACTTAGTGGCTTAAAATAACACATTTATTTCCTAACTGTTCTGTAGGTCATAAATCCCAACACAAGTCTCACTGGGATAAAATTAAGGTGTTGGCAGGGCTGCATTTCTTTCAGGAGGCTCTAGAAGGTAAATCCATTGCCCTTCTTTTTGCACATTCTAAAGCCTGTCCACATTCTAGAGCCTGTCCACATTCCTTAGCCCATGGTCTCCTTCCTCCATATTCAAAGTCAGCAACATTTCATTTCTCTGACCATTCTTTCATTATAACATCTTTCTATGACTCTCTTTTCTGCTCCCCTCCTCCACTTTTAAGGACTTTTGTGATTACATTCATCCCACCTGGATAATCCAGGATAATCTCTTTATCTTAAGGTCAGCTGATAATCAGCCTTAATTTTATCTACAACCTTAATTTCCATATAATCTAGCATATTCATAGTTTCCAGGGATGTAAAGTTATCCCTTGCTTTTCAAAAGTTCACTTTACACAACTTTGCTTTTATGTAAGACCTACATTAGTACCTGCTTTCATGAATTGAAAGAAATCTGAAGAGAATTTTCCAAAAAAAAAAGGTCAAAAACAAAAATGCCTTTCACCAAGCTCCTTTCCTGAGATCTACTCTTAGCATCTCAGCATCAAGGCACCATAGCTTTGAACTGTGTCTGTGAGCATCTGTGCTTTATCTCAGTTTATTTTGTGCATCACTTAGCAAGATGTGTCCTAAAATAATTACTTCTTTGCTTTAAGCCATTTCAGCTTACAAAAGGCTTCGTAGAAACACTACTTTCAGAGAGCAGGGGAAACTTGTATTGGGGGATTAGGACATTGGAGTCTATTATTCTGTCTACCACAGACTAGGCAGAAAAACATGCTCATGTCCTATTTCACCCCCTTTGGGAAGCCTTCCGTAGTTCCATCTTGCAGCATCTTTACGAAAATAAGACGAAAACAGTCATGTAAAGTGGTTAGAACAGTGTTTGGTACTTGGTAAATTATGCTGGGTGCTTTGCATTTTCTGTCTCATGCAAGGACATAGTGAGTCCACTAAAAAGGGATTTAAACCAGGTCTGCCTGGCCCAGAACCCATTCAGATAAACATTATAAGCCTCTGACAAGGTGAGACCTTAAATAGTAGAAATCACATACTGATGTTCTATTTCTATAAATCTATTCTAATAAAAGAAAAAGTACCAGGGTTTATGGGGAGCTGATTAAATTTATTTTTATATCAGACATTATTGAATACCTATACTATACCAGGTCCTGTTGTAGGCATTGGGGGAAATGGCAATAAACAAGACAAAAACTTCAAGCCTTTATGGAACTTACATTCTGGTTGTTTGGTTTTGCTTGTTTTCTGTGTGTGGTTTTTTTGGCGGGGGAGGGCATGGAGATTTGGGGTACACAACAAAGCAAGTAATAACAGCTTATGGCTTGAGGGTTAAGAGGCAGTATAGAGGAAAAGTAATGCCTCCCCCTCCCCTAAACAAATGTCATCCATATCCTAATCCCCAGAATATGTGAATATGTCCCCTTAAATGGCAAATGGGACTTTGAAGATGTGATTAAATTGAGGAATTTGAGATTAGGGATATTATCCAGGGTTATCTGGGACGGCCCAATGTAATTATACAGTCCTTACAAATAAAGAGTGGGGCAGAGGAGGAGGTCAGAGTGAGGTGATGTGAGAAGAACTCAACCTGCTTTTGATGTCTTTGAAGTTGGAGGAGGGAGACCATGAGCCTAGGAATGAAGGCAGCCTCTGGGAGCTGTAAAAGACAAGGAAATGCATCCTCCCCTAGGGTCTCCAGAAAGGAATGCTGCCCTGCAAATACCATGACTTTAGCCCGTTGAGACCTGTGTCAGAGTTTGGACCTCCAGAACTGAAAAATAGTAAATCTGTGTTGTTTTAAGCCATTAAATGTGAGATAATTTGTTACAGCATCAATAAAAAACCAACAGAGGCAGTGAGAGGTGTAATTAGGATCGTCCTGACAATCAAAAGATACTTTGTACACCTAGGAACTTCTCCTGAAACAATTTTTAGGAATCTTTTTGTCAAAAGTAGCAAACCAAACTGAGCCAGGTAAAACAGAACAGGGAGAGTTCCCTATAGGGATACAGGGATATCCCACAAAACCCAAGGAAAGCAATGTAGCCACTCCCTTGAAACATCAATGTAGCCACTCCCTTGAAACATGTCCTGAACCACCAGTGGGAAGACTGTCTAGACTTTTCCCTTCCACATTCCCTTCCTGCTCCTCTCTAATATCTCTGTAAACTCCCTCCTTTAATCTCCTCAATCTGCCCCATTGAATATAGATTTTGGCAGGTCAAAGTTAACATGCTACACAAGTCCAGTCACCCAAAGGCAGAATCTCAGTGGAAACTCCTTTTCTCATCTTCGTTTTTGGCAAAGAAATTCTCATTACTTCAGCTTGGGTCAGGTGCCATGCCGTGGACCCATCATATAGGGACGATGATGGATCAGGGAAAAGGAGATTTATTATAAACTGAACAGACAATCCAGTATGTTTATCATGCTTATTTCACAACTGGGAAGGTAATTTTAGGAAAATATGTCATTCCGTTTAGCCAACCTTATTCAGTGTCTGTCTGAAACAAAGAATAGTGTGAGGTAATACGAAAGATACAAAGGCAAGCAACAAACATTTATCAAGCATCTATCTTTATGCCAAGAGCTCTGCTAAATACTCGGGACATAAAGATGTAGAAAACAGTGTGGTTAAGGAATGGAGGAGTGAGAACAATTCAGATTATTATGTGATGTGTGCTGAATGGAAGATATGAGTAAAGTGCCACCACAGCACAGTCAATGAAACATCACATTCTGCTAAGTTGGCTGTGATTGGGTGGGACTGGAGCAAATTCCCAGAGAAGGTATTGGAACTTCTAGGTGAACAACGGAGGAAAATGCATCTCAGGAAGAAGGAGTGCCTCAACATATCCTACAGTCATGAAAATGATCATTGAAGTGTGGGGCCAGTGAGTAGTTCTGAGTGACAGGGCTTGCAGGGGGAGAAGATTCCAGTTATTCAAGGCTCACAATCTAGTAGAGTAGTTAGAGTGGGTAATAAACAGCCATCACAAGGTCTGAATACATCAGCATAATAATGCAGTGACAGAAAAACACACTGAGAGTTTTGAAGGTAAGCTTGGGGAGACAGTGTAAAGTTAAAATCCAGCTGGGAAGACTAGTATGTTTCTAGGATAAGCTGGCTTTTAAGCAGTTTCATAAGTAGTCTGTGGTTGACAGAAATGAGCAAAGTAGAACTAGAAATTAATTAAAATGCTCCTCTTTGGTTTCAAAGCACATAAACATTATGCAAAGCAACCTACCAGGATGTGGATCAGTATAGCAAAGGCATAGCATTAGCTCCCAAAGGTGACATGGTTTCCATGAAACTGAAACTCTGTAATGATTTCTATCATCTCTCTTTTTTTTCAATAATTGTCTAGCCTCTTTAGAGGAGAAGGCGATACTATGCCAGGAAAAATATGGGAAAAGCATTTTGAATATCACATGGCAATGGGAAACCCCAGAGGAAAAGAATTTCCATCACAAAGTGCTCTCTTCTCGTGGAATCTTTGAAGTTGGCCACTGGACTGCACAGACCAAATTCCTCTTGCTTTGTTTCTTTTTTAAATTAATCATTTGAACATGTTGGGGCTTCAGATGTTTACTGGGTGATTATAAACACACTGAAGTACTGAAGGAAAGCTCCTGGGACACCATATTCACCCTCCTCATCTTTTTAGATTTTATTTTGACTCACCATCAATTGGAATTTTTAATTCAGACTATTCTCAAATGTTACAGCAATTTTACATAGTATATTATCAAACTTCCAAGTCTTTTGATAAGGGTAATTAAACATGCCAAGTTTGTTTCTAGAGCCCTGAGTCTGCAGTTGCTTATCCACTGGTTATGTTACTGTGCTTCATTTGCTGCTTCCTGTGAATGTATTTTATAGTGTTTGAGAGGTGTATTCACCTTTAACTCCTTGTAAGCTTAGAGAAAAAGGAGCCCAATCACTGACAACCTGTGCAGGTGAAATTCCCAAAGACATACCATACTTCTGAGGCTTCTGAGTCTTCTTTTTTTATTTTTATTAAAAAAGTTTTTTTAAACTATTTTTCTTCTAAAGAGAAGACTCCATCTTCTAGCACTCAGGTATTGATTTTATCACTCCTTTTTCCATAATTCCATATTCCTTATGCATACAAAAACACCACTGATTTTCATAAACTGGTGGCATTTTTTTTTTTCTGTCACTAGAAGTTTTGTTTGGAAAAAGGAGAGTGGAAGCCAGTTCAGAGTAATCTATCTTTCTACATAAGTATTTCTGTGGCACTTATCACAGCAGTACCTGGGCACTCAAAAGCACTATTAGACTAAAAACACATACACTAGAGGGAAAAAAAAATAGGTGCTAAGAAAACAGAAAGTTTAAAACATCAAGAGAAATAGAAAATAAATGTTCTTTGTTCATGGGCAACCAATGGGAGTTTAAAGAAATTCTCAGGAGCAATAAAAAATGTATTCTTTGCCCACATCCATTTATTTATTTAAAGCCTTCTAAAGGACTATTCTGGGCCTTTGATTCAGGTACAAAACACCAATGAGACTTGTTGTGGCAAAGTAAGGACGGAATACGACACTTTTTCTGGCACTCTGGGTAGAAGACAAAGAGAATGCAAAAAAATTACATAAAAATAACTGGGCACCAATGAACCGCATTTGTGTTTGGAATTCTCCAGTAGGACAGTGTTTGTTTTTTTTTCCCCCACCCCGGTACTCAAGAAAGTGGATCTGATGCTTGTCCAGTTGAATATCCATAGAATGTAGTCTCCATAATGAGATACCCTTAGGAAATGCATTGTTTGATGGTGAAAATTGCTGAACTAACTGAAAGAGAAAGGGAGTGATATAAATCAAATTTCAAACTGACTTTGTAGCTCAAGTATCTTTTATTCCTGACCATAAGGTCAGTAAAATTATAGTATTATATGCCAGAGGTCAATTAGGAGGGCAGAACAGTTTGTAGTGTCAAACTCTACTCTATTCTTTTTAATATAGAAAAAAGAAATTACTAATTGCCCAATTTTGTATCAAAAATATAATATGCTATACAATTATTATATATGAAAATTCATATTTGAAAATAAGCCAGTTCTCTTTGGTACATGGAATTTAGAGATTCATATTATAATTTAAGCCAACACATTGAGAAAAGGCACAGTAATGGGAAAGGAATAAATATCTAATTTACAGGAGAGTAACCACCATAAAGTTTTATTTGTATCATGATATAATTTCTGAGTAAAAATACTTTCTGCTCCATTTCATGGTGGGTAACCTGCCTATTCTTATGATTTCCCTCCTATTTTAAGAAAAACGACTCAGATTTTTTATTTGACCTCATTATATAGTCAGAAACACTGCAGATAGAAATTACATTTCAATGAGTGAAGCCATCTTCACCTCAGATTTACGTAGAAGTTGGCAAATTAAAAGTATTTTAATAAGGCTAGCAGTGATAGTTCCGGAATGAGATTTAAACTGAGCTTCTACGCCAATGAGTGCATTAACTTTATTCAAAAATAGTGTATGTAAAATGGCACACAACTGACATGAGCTGATTATGATAATGTCTTAGTGCAAATTTTTGAAAATCAGGTACTATAAAAATATACCATTAACTTTATGTTAATAAAATATTTTGCTTGATGCCTTTTAAATTATTCATTTGAAGTAGTCTAAAAATATAAAAGAACTCTTATTATCATTCAATTTACATGATTACTTTTAAGTTCACTTTTTTGGTTTAACATAAACAGAGTGTAAAATTCACATCAAGCTTTTGGTATTTAAAATGTGTAATTTTTATGCAAAAGTTGGATGCTGTGTTACATTTTTAAGGTTGTCATTAGTATAAATATAATTTTGACTTCTGATTTGAAACAATTTAACCCTTAGGAGAAATTATCATGTTTCCCAGGTTGACTCATTATTGCTGCTTTGATTATAGATGAATTCCTTTGTAAAAACACTTTTTAAAGAATCTAAGCACTGACTTGAAGCCCCAGGGGTTTCCACAGATGCATTTGAAGAAACGATGGTAATTACCAGAAAAAGAGGATCCTTTATCTCCCAAAAAGCTCAGCTTTGATTCTAAATGTTAAAAAAAAAAAAAAAAAAAAAGCCATTATGTGCCCAGGATTGTGCTTGGCTGTTGATGGGTTTGCATAGGATGACAGCACCCTCGCTGCCTCACATGGCTTACAGTCAAATGGAAATTCCTGCCATCACTTAAAACAATTGTGGCATAGTACTCAGCACACAATGCTGCCTAGGAAGGTGGATTCACCTAGTCAAAAAAATCGTAATAAAAGACAATAAAATTGGGTAAGAATTGTAAATACAGTGGGGCTTAAGTAGAAGGGATGTGATCTAGATTTTTAGAGAGGAGAAGATGTAGTCAGTCCTTCAAATAAGAGAGGAATTTGAATGAAGTATTAGAGTTGTCCTCTTTAGAATATATAGAGCATACCAAAGCCTAGTTCTGTTCACAGTATAAATAATTAAAAATTTACATTTACATATACGTGTATATATACTTCAGCCCACATGCAAATATAATACTAGTTATATAAATCATTACTTCAAGCCATACGAAATTCTAAATATATGTAGATACGTGAAAAAAGTTCTCCAAATGCCAGACAATGGCTCACTTATTTCGAAAGGTGTTTTAAAACTCTATTCTTGGGAAAGAAAAGAGAGTGGAAGAAAAAGGAAGTAGAAATTTGACTTGTATGTGCTATACATCAGCTGGATGCTTCTTTCTCCTATGGGCCCAACTTGTGATCGCTTCATTCCTACATATTTAAGAGAATGAGGCTCTATTGCATATCGCTGCAGGCAAACTTGCCATCAGTTATAACCCTTGGCGCAAGCATGAGTTTCTGACTTTTGCATGGCTCAGTACAACCCAGTCTTCCAAGAACGGTACTAATTTGACATGACTGGACAAGGCACTGAGTAAGGTTCCCAGGAGTTTGGTAGTATTTGTAGAATGAGAATATCGTATCCTTTCAAAATTGTGAGGAACCTTACAAGCTAATCATCTCCCCTCCCACCCAACTGAATATTATTTCAACATCCTTCTCCAAGCTTAGCATGTCTGTTCTTTCTTCTTTTCATGAAAGAGTTCCCAGATTATCTTCCATATTCCTCATCTTTGTTAGGGCACATTCATGTTTCTTTTTTTCCTTATAAAGCATGTTTATTGATGCTACCATACAGCATCAGATGATACAGTGGTAAAACACACACACGCACGCACGCACGCACACATCACCTGACTCTACCCTCAAGAAATTTATATTCAGGAGGGGGCAGGTAGGGCTTCCCTGGTGGCGCAGTGGTAGAGAGTCCGCCTGCCGATGCAGGGGACACGGGTTTGTGACCCGGTCCGGGAAGATCCCACATGCCACAGAGCGGCTGGCCCCGTGAGCCATGGCCGCTGAGCCTGCGCGTCCGGAGCCTGTGCTCCACAACGGGAGAGGCCACAACAGTGAGAGGCCTGCGTACCGCAAAAAAAAAAAAAAAAAAAAAGAGGGTGCAGGTAAATATGATTCAAAGAACAACACAAATACATAATTGTGAACTGTGTTAAGCATAAAAAAGGAGATCACTCAAAACCAAAACACAATATCCAGAATGCTACATAAATTCTAGATCTGATCTGACCTGCATGAAAACAGAGAAGCTGTGACTGACCTTGATCTGAATTCTCCATGATACTGCAGGCAAAAAGATTGCTTTAGCAGGCTCCTTTTGAGTTTGTGGTTAACATGAATCTCTGCGTCTTTCTCAAATGTACTTCTGTCATATCAACTTTCTAGTGCCCTGTACTTGACTTGCATCATTGAATGTAAAATTCCATCATCTTGGTTTTGGCCCATGGGTCTAACATGAATCATAATTAAAGCATCCAACGTGTTAAGTTAAAGCATTCAACATGTTAAGTAAAATTTTGGATCAACTGAAAATATGATAAACATCATTCAGTGACTTCAATAAAGCTTAAGACAAAGGTAAAACCCTGAGGTATACTTTGAAGACTTCTCTAAGTTGATATACTGATATATATATATAAGGCTTTTCAATACCTAACCATCTGTAGTACACAATTGTTGTTTGTGCTAATATCCATTTCTCCTTCCTCTGGCAATGTATTTTCTTGAGAACCGTTCTTCTGCCATTTTCACTTCATGTGATTTTGAGGGCTCAGTCTATCCCTGGTTCTCAGGGTGTCATGTGACCAAACTTGGTCTATGAGAATATTAACTTCTACTGGCTACAGAAATAGGAACATAATCCAAGTCACTCTAGGGAGATTAAAGTCTTGAACTTTTGTAGAATTGTTGGAAAGAGAGACTCTCTTACTGGAACTGAAACTGGGAAGACTTAAGGCTGGAATTGCCAGGAGTCACCATATGGACAGGACCTAGTTAAGCATTCTACTAGATGAAAGTGGAGCCTAGAGATAAAGAGAACGAGACCAAACCCACATCTAGCTGTTCTAGAGTCAAAGCCAGGTCTTGACTGTGCTGTTACATAAGCCATAATATGAACTCTTCGGCTTCAGCCAGTTTGCATTAGGTTTCTGTCATTTGCCAAGTGTTCCAGTGGATACACCATATTATTATCTAGTCCACATTTCCCTTTGGTGACAAGAATATCATGGGAGTCTTTGTCATCTGTTTTATTGAAATCTATATATAGAATCTCTATAATACTTTACATGCTGATGAGTCTAGTAACCCTTTTGTCAAAGGAAATTAGATTTGTTTGTTTGTAGTAAATTTATGCTGGTTCACAGTGATCATCTCTTTTCTAAAGCCATCTGGTTAATAATCCACTACAGAAGTTTAACTAGTTTAGAAGACAAATTTTCACTTGCTCTATGCGTCACTAACCATGGAATAATAAGTATTTTTTTCCTCTGATCTTTTGGACATTTTTTTCTAAAGTCTCAGGCACATGATTCCCAAAGTTTTTGAGTATGAGCCTTTTTTTTTTTTTTTGCGGTACGCGGGCCTCTCACTGCTGTGGCCTCTCCCGTTGCGGAGCACAGGCTCCGGATGCGCAGGCTCAGCGGCCATGGCTCACGGGCCCAGCCGCTCCGCGGCATGTGGGATCTTCCCGGACCGGGGCACAAACCCGTGTCCCCCACATCGGCAGGTGGACTCTCAACCACTGCGCCACCGAGGAAGCCCTGAGCACCTTTTTAAAATACCAAAGTATATCTCAGACCTCCAGAGTCTTGTGGTTCTGCTTTTTAAGTTGCTGTTTACTTAAAAAATACATAAAGGCAAAAAATATTATTAATCTATCACTTTTAAATTAAATTCTGTTTTATTAATCACAGCATCTCTCAACAATTGACAAATTATCCTACTTAAATATAGGAAATATTGCTTATTCAATCTGTGAATAAATCTGTGTATAAATGACTTCCCAATTTCTTTCAATCTGGCCACAGAAATAAGTGAACCAGATGGGGAAAGTCCTGTGACAGCATATCTGTTTGACGATGCCTAAGATTTTATCCCTGGCCCTTTTCAAATACATGCAAGACCCTGAGGTCCCTTTCTTCTAGAATCAACTTCACTACTCCTGTGAACCTCTGTGGAGGGCGCACTTTTGACTCTGCTAAATAGAAGTCTTGGAATAAAAAGTGATGACCTGATGAGGAAGAACATTTGGGCTCTCAAACCCACAAAGAAGCTGGGGCATGAGCTGACCCCAGAAAAACTTCACTTAGAACCCGAAAGTGGGGTTGGACATGGGGCAGTTCCCTTGGCTGTCTCTAGCACAGAAAAACAGAAGAACTATACTCCCAATACTCTCAGGGGATAATTACCTGACAGACTGACCCTAATGAAAAAAGCATCGCACAGCACCTTCTTAAAAGCTTTTGGTGTGTGCTTTTTTTAGTAGTAGTACTCAAACACAGACGACTGATAATGCCCCAATTTTCTTTCTACCTGCTTTAGGCAGTGTATTTTTAAAAAATTTATTTATATTTATTTATTTATTTTTGGCTGCATTGGATCTTTGCTGCTGCGTGCGGGCTTTCTGTAGTCGCGGTGAGCAGGGGCTGCTTTTCATTGCGGTGCGCGGGCTTCTCATTGCAGTGGCTTCTCTTGCTGAGGAGCACGGACTCTAGGTGCACAGGCTTCAGTAGTTGTGGCACGTGGGCTCAGTAGTTGTGGCTCGCAGGCTCTAGAGCACAGGCTCAGTAGTTGTGGCACACGGGCTTAGTTGCTCCACGGCATGTGGGATCTTCCCAGATCAGGGATTGAACCCATGTCCCCTGCTTGGAAGGTGGATTCTCAACCACTTTGCCACCAGGGAAGTCCCTAGGCAGTGTATTTTTAAAATGAGGTTAAGCAAACTGCAGTTTAGGGAGAAACACATTTATTTTGACCTCAGTAAACATTGTCATTTGGGCATATCACCATTATGGTTGACACACCCTTGACATTGCGACACATCAGTTCAAAAAAAAAACAGATTTTTTCAGAATAAGATCCTTAAATACCAGGCAACAGCGTTTTCTTTAAACATATTGCTACTGTTGTTGTCGTTGGAAGTTGCCACCTGTAAAAAGTTGTGGGCTAGACTCTGACACTCTGTAACTCCTAGTGGGTAATTAGTACCTTGGATGTCAAACCTTGCTTTCCCCCCCCACGTAGTGGTGAGATTCACGCTTTGTCCGGTCTTTGCCTTAAGTTTTGAGAACACCGTTCACAGTGGACACAAAGCTGATAAACATATCCAATGTCTCCACATGGCCAGTGATGGAAATCTTGTCAGAGGTTGTCTCCAAACGCCAAGGCATAAAGTACTTGAATGAAGAGTTTTGTAGTGCATAGTTTAAGAGATGCAGCACATGAAGCTGAAGGATTTCAGAGAGTGGTCCTCTTAATGTCCGGGTTAATGTGAATGAATAGCTTAAGAGCTGCCGTATTTGGGTTAAAATACCTTTGTAAGTGGCTAATTGTTTGAAACCCGGGTAGCAAATGTATAGTTCTCAGTGATAATGAACAGTCAAAATACAATGCCAGATCTCTTATTTTTATTTTTCCCAAATATTCTTCTAGAGAAGCAGTTAGTTGCTTGACTCAGATTAGAGGTATAACTATCATTCCACAAATATCCCAGCAGATTGAGACTTTGACACCTGATGCCTGAATCACTGAAACCATTCTCCAAGTTGTCTTCTTGTCTCTGATCCACTTTCCTTTTGTCCCCCTCAGAATAATCTTCATAAAATACTCTTAGAGCACATATTCTTTACGTTATTCTGCATTTGCATTTCAGGTCTACAGACTAAGAGAAAACAAAGAGCCTTCAGGATGCTGGTTATTACAAATCTGAAATTAAAAGTGGTGGAGAAATGTTCCTTACTTTCTGTGGTGTTTTTATACCCTAGCTTACCTTCTTTCTTCAGTCTGGCAGACGATGTAAGTTGTAGGTATGGGACAACACAATGAAAGACAGGGTGACAGAGTAGAAAGATCATAATTCAGGACAGTTTCAGAAAAGTTTATCGCTAAAGAGTCAAATAGTAAATATTTTAGGCTTTGCAGACCAGATATTCTCTGTTGCAACTACTCAACTCTGCTATTGTGGCATGGAAGCAGCCATAGACAGTACCTAAACAAATGTGCCTGGTGTTCCAATAAAATTGTATTTATGGACACAGTAATTGGAATTTCATATAATTTTCATGTCTCCTGAAATACTCTTCCTTTGATTTTGTTTCAACCATTTAAAAATGTAAAAACCATTCTTAGCTCATGAGCCATACAGAAACAGGCTGTGGGCCAGATTTGGCTTACCGTCTAGAGTTTGCCAACCCCTTGTTTAGGAAAGAGATTGATTTGGTTATGGATCCGGGCTCTACCATGTAGATAACCCTAGGTACAGGTGATCTAGCTTCTCTGGACATTTGTTTAATTGTGTGTGTGTGTGTGTGTGTGTGTGTGTGTGTGTGTGTGTATGTGTACACATGCATGAGAGAGTCTATTTGCAGGGGTATGTGATATTTGATGAGCAAGTAAGTGAAACAAACGACATGGTCTTGATCTTGGAAGGATTCAAGAATTATGACATGCCTCTGCTTTGGGAAATCAGATAACACATCTCTCATATGTAACTTTAAGAGCATCGTTATTTAATATGTACTCAGTAATTACTGCTGATGTGGAAAAGACTAGATTTCATCTCTCCACTCTCTTAAGCTGTGAGGTGAAACAGCTTTGATTCCAATTCTACTTCATGGACCTGGAAAATTTTCTTAAATTCTTTGACTTTTCAATACTTCATTTTAATATGGAAACAATAATGATCTCTTCCATATAGGGTTGCTGTGAAAATTACGTGAAATAATGCATGTAAAATGCTTAGTGCCTATCCCTTAAGGATGACTCAATAATTAGCAAGTTGTTATTAGCAATACTACTAATATTAATATATTTAAGAGGCTTCAGAGAACCTACTGGATAAAGTACAAGTTACACAACTTTATTCCAAGTGTCTGATCAACCGGCTATCCTAATTTTTCAGAATTCTCCATTCCGCGTGCCACATACTTCTCTATTGCCTGTTTTACTTTATCCTGCTCACAACTGGCTTGTTCTGACTTGCATGTCTTTGCTCATGAGCTTTCTCTTATCTTGAAAGTTATTGCCCTAACTTTTATTTAGTTATTTGCTGTCAGAACCTCCAGATTCTTCTCAATAGGGTCATCCCTAAGAACTCTAGACTCATTCATTTTTCCTTCACCATTAATACCAATACTGCTTTGGCAGTGTCTAATATAATTTTGCACCTAATTGTATGTGATCTTTTATTCTCTGTTTCTCTCATATTTATAAGTCTAATCTTGGGAACTAGATCGTGATCACCTGTAAAGGGAGAAATGGTGAGATCCACCAGCTTTGTATTCCCCATCCCCCCTTCTCTCTAAAATACCCTACACCGTTGATCATCTATGTGCTGACTGATGTTGTCACTTGAGTAGACTAAGTCTACACTATTCCCAGTTCTGAATGTACCCTGATCTGAATCCTATAGTAAAGACCTCCATATAATGGAATATTCTCTGTCCACTGGAGGTTGTAATCCGCTGCCTGTTTTTCCTCTTGTTTACTTACCTGTAATATCACCGCTTGAGCTCTGCTGTTTCTGGTGGCAGAGATACATTTTACTTTTAAAATCAGTTTATCTTGTTGAAAGTTTAAGCACATTTTGAATGTTACACCAAGTATAATGTATCCTTTTTAAAATGTTGAGTCTTTAGGTTCCCTTTGGAGTATTTCATGTGGATTCTGAATTTCACCACATGCCTGATTTTTTTCACTGGCGTTTATTAGGGGCGCAATTAATTGTGATTCATTGAGTAGCATTTGGCAAGACTAGATGAGGTCATTAAAACCAGATTTTGTGCTTCTGGACACATTGTCTTTTGTTGCATTGGAGATTAGGGAGAGGTAAATCTTCTTTTCCTCTCTTGCCTTTTTTGGCCTTAATATTGTATTGATGTATGCATTTTTTTTTTTTTTTAATTCAGAAGGAGAGGAAAAAGACAAAGGGTGGGACCTGAGAGAAAGGTAAATATGATGACATTGTTACTTTCTGCCAGTGTAGCATCCCTTCTTCTCAGTGCCTCTGGCCAAGGAGATTCCAATCAAATGCCCTTCCAAGCTTGTGATTTCCTCTATCCCATCAGCCGCAGGATGCACGGCGGGTAATGTTTGATGCTGCTCTGCCCTGCAGACTAGACCTTCTGGTTTGACAATTCCACAGCCCCATGCGAAGAGGAAAGGGAAAGCTGCCTTGGTATCGAGTTGTAGAGTGAAGAGAATGGGAAGAGACTTAAATGAAAAAAAATATTTGCTGGCTCATCTCTTGGCTTTCTCCTATCCCCTTCAGCAGGAGAGGATATCAAGGCGCTGAAATTTAAAACAAGGAAAGGCAAGTCCTGCATCTTCTTGAATAAATCCAGTTCCCCTGAGCACTGGAGAGAATGCCATGAAACCCCAAATTGGTCAGAAAGACTGGGCATCTTTCTGGGAGCTCTGAAAACGCAAAAGAAATGAAAAGAAAAGCATCTCCTTATTATAATAAAGGCAAGAAGGAAAAACATTTTTCAGCTATAGCTCTATCCTACCCTGCTTTATCCTTTTGTTTGGGCAGCAATCACAGACCCATACGCTAAGCAGTGGAAGATATTTTTCAGAAGCATTTGTCTCTTTGGGAGGCTTCTAAGCTTGTTTTATTGGCAACTATGAAACCACCACTGGGTCTGTCATGTGGTTATCCTACAGATGGTTTGCATGGGTGGCTTGTTTCTACTGAATGAAATCTCCCTTTGGACTCCAGTTTGGGTTTAAGAAATTCATGCACTATTTAGTCTTTACTTTCTTTTGGTAAAATTCTCACACTGTTTCACCTGTAGACCCATTGTCTTTGGAGCTTTTGATGGCTAAGAAGGAAGTAGCGTGGCAGAAGCCTAGTCAAATAGCACTGATACAAAGGAACAATCTCTGAAGCTTCATCAGCCCTCATGGTCAATTCCAGTTTGGATGGGCGGCAGGTAGTCTGGCAGTTTTCTCGGTGCATACAGAAAGCATCGTCCCCTGGAAGCTCAACAAAAAATCTTACAGAATTTCACTTAAAGGCAGATGGCAATCTTTTATTACACGTGTGGGTTTGAGTTTTATTTTTTTTCTTTTCTTCAACAAAACAATCACAGTTATACATGCAATTCATGGCAGGGACATTTATGGGTACCTAAGAGAGAGCAGTCCTTTCAGATACATTCATTTGAGTATTACCACTTTAAAAATAGAATGCAGAGGTATATAATGCATCATTCTAGTTTGCAGAGGAAAAAAGTTGCACTGTAACTTCAGAAGACTTTGGTTTCATTTTCACTTCTTCAATTGCCAAAAAAATTTAAACTGATTGTGCTTTTCACGGGGTCAAAGAGGTAACTGACTGGTATGTCATGAAATTGGCTTTTTGAGGTTATGCGGAAATGGGTCTGAATGGCTACACAACTGCTCACTGGTGGGTGGGCTCTGGTGCATTACTTATCATTTCTGAATCTCTTTTTCCATCTGTAAAATGGGATAACATGGCCTTATTCAGGGTTGAGGTGAAGATTAAATAATACAACATGCAAAATCTTATCAAAGGGTTGTCACTTAATAAACTCAGCTGTTGTTTATTGAGTACTCTCTCTTTGCTACGCTTTGCTCTTTGCACTTTACATGTTTTAACTCAGCTAATTTTCATAACATCCTTCCATGCTAAGCAATATTATAACCCCCTGCTCAGCTGGGGAAACTGAGGCAGAAAAAGGTTAACTTTCCCAAGGAAGCAAAGGGAGTAGTTAGTGGCAGTGGAATTTGCTCCCATGCTCTTAATCACTACTCCATTTTTGGCTCTCCATGTAGTATATAGATGACCAAAGAATTTTAATTCTCCTTGCCACCAACTTTATGAACCTCTATTTCCCTTACCTGTAAAACTGATGTGATTAGAACACTGGCTTTTAAAAGAGGTAGGAAACACCTTGAAATTGGACACGGCTGGACCCAGTCCTGTGAAGATTCTGATTTTGTAGTATTTATTTATTTCTAGTCTTTTTTTGATGCAGAGGTCATTCTGATGCAAAGCACCAGGAAGGTAATCAGGGTAGAAAAAGTCATACTAACCAAGAAAACATTCTTAACTTTCTGTTGTCTGAAATTTTACATCAGTCCACATGCAGAGGAAAGTCTCCATTTTTCAAAATGGTAACCTATACCTCCTCTCAGAGGGTAACTAGAGTCAAGATATGGCTATAATTTTTGCCGCTCCAAGGTTTCACCACCTGTTTCTCTTTTGTAAGTGACCTTTGGACTTTAAGTTATTCACGTGGAGCTGTCATGCTTTTTTGTAGTTGAAACAATTCTCACTTCAGGAATGTGTTTGGCAGTAAACTCCCCCCTTCTTACATGGCAGTAGTACAATACAGGCTTTTAAGCTACTCTTAACAGAATTACCCCCATGCTGTTTTCTTTTTCTGATATATCTTTGCCTTTAGTTCATTTTTAGTACTTACGAAGGATTGCATGTTTTTTATAAGCATTCATCTGCACCAAGCATAAGTTGTAATCAAATTCCTTAATATTAATAAATGGCAGATGGAATTTTTTATGGCTTGGGAAAAAAAAATGAATTTAAGTTCACTGTTCTGCTAAATGTTAATCAAAATGGATCTCTTTCATATTATATCAACCAGCTTACCATCTTTATAGATGCATGTGCCCATTCTAACTTGAAGGAGCAGGGTAACATCTGCTGACCCAGAAATGTCCATAGGCAACGAGTGTGCCTGTGTATGCATGTGTGCACATGCACACTCCTTGTTTTCTGAGAACATCTATAGATTAAAAATAAGACATATTAGAAAAAATCATTGTGAAGCTTATACACTGAGAGTATCCGAAGATTTGATATCTGGCATCATCAGGAAAGCAAAACCGACAAACGATTGTCTTTTTAAAATGATCCCTTGCACAGAAAAAAACGGAAGCAAGGCTTTTGTTTGTTATATGTTTGTTTTTTACTTTGCTCCATTTTTTATTAGGTCCTATGTGACTTACTCAAAATCTGCTTTTAGATTCAACAAATCAACAGCCACAATAGCAGCAACAAACAAAACAAAAACCAAATATGATAAACTCATTACACATTAAAGTACAAATGATTCGTATGGGATAATTATAAAGGGAAGCAAGTCTTGAGCAGAATACAACAAGACAATTTTTTAAATGGTTAAATGAGTGCTTATTACCATGTCACAGTCACAATTCTAAATGATTTAGTGTGTATTATTTCATTTAACTATCACAGCAACCCTATGAGATGGGGGCTATTATTGCTATTCCCACTTTCCAGATGAAGAAACTGAGTCTCAGAGATGTTAAGCAATTCATCTTAAATCACTCAGCTAGAAATGATGGAGCCAAGATTTAATCTGACCCCATAGCTTGAGCTCTTTGTCAACACGTGGCACAGCTTTCCAGTTGGGTGAACCAGTAGGTCAGAGGTCCAAATATCCAGCTGTTAGAAGTAAAATGCTGTTGCTTAGACTGAAAGGAAAACATGGGAGCACTGTTTAGCTGCTATGAAAATCAAGTTGCTCAGCCATGAAGTTGGGAATCATGGGAGAAGCAAGAAAAATACACAGAATGGAGAAGGCAAAAGAAAAATGGAAAACAGAGGCTACAGATAACAGAAGTAGCCATGCAGAGGCAAAGAGCTTGCCAGTCCGAAGAGTAGAGAAGAATGCTATCTTCAAGGAAAGAGAGGAGAAGACAGCCCTTTAACAAGCAGCTTAAATCTCCACACCCCCACAGGGCACTAGGGTGCCACATTAAAAATACACCTGTCATTGGACAGGTCTACAGTGGGAGCAGGCCCTGGGACATTTAAGGAAAGGGCTAGCCAGGTCCTGCTTCCTGCCTTAGCCTCTGAGGGTATGACTCCTTTTTACCTCATCCCACTTTGTGCTAATCAGGACAGATGAAGGAAAGGCTTAATTGAGAATGAGATGAAGTCATTCACTCTGCTGCAATAGAAAGCTAAACTGTGTTACAGTAGAACATACAAGTTATAACATAAAACACAGAAAATCTGTATGCATCCCTATGTGTGTACTCCAAACTTGAAGGAAAATCATAGAGTACCCTTCTAAGAAAACTGATTTTAATTTATCTTTGAACAACCTGAGGCAGAGTACCTGGTATATAGTTGACTCTCAGTAGATGAGACAGAGAAGGAAGAAATAAAGACAGATGGCAAGGACGAAGGAGGTGGGGAGAGTAAAGAGGCCAAACATGTGTAAAAATGACTAGCTATGTGAGCATTGTATCTTCATTAACTTAGGTGCTTTTATTATTATTTTTTAATTAATCAATTTATTTTTTGGCCACACTGCACGGCATGTGGAACTTCCCTGACCAGGGATTGAACCCGTGCCCCCTGCTGTGGAAATGCAGAGCCTTGACCACGGGACCTCCAGGGAAATCCTAGGTGCTTTTTAATGAGACATGATAGGCAGCCAAATACAACTGGTTGAAGTAAACCAATAACTCATAGAGTCACAAAACCATTTAATGGGTATTTTAGAGGAAAGTCTTCTCAACTAAACCAGTGCTTAAACAGTTTTAAATGGCTGATTAAACCCATTGATTTTATTTTAAACTAGTCAAACTGAACCTCAGTTAGTCTTCCATAAACCCTAGATTTCTATAAATGTGATAAGTAACTGGGAGTTATCATCATCCCAAAGCTTTCTAATGTGCCAAATATTTAACAGAGTGAGTTAGAATATATTTTTCTGGCCAATTCATTGATCTTTCGGTGCATTCAATGAGTAATCCTTTCAAAATGGCAGACTTACCTGAAGAGAGTAAAGCTAATCTGTCATACAAAATAGAGTTTACTGTGAGGGAGCAGAGATGGTATCCTGCCTTTCTTTTCTTTAATCCTTCTTCATAGGTATTACTATTGCTATTCATTCGATCTAACCACAGTGCCCGAATCTTATTCACAGCATTAAGGTGTACTATATTGTAAGAATGTTGAAGTCTACTGTGACTTTAAAGGTTAAATAATTCTGTTTCTTATACCCTAATCTCCTTGAATATTCAAGAGTCCTTTTTAAAAATTTGTTAATATACATTCTGGCTCTATGTTAACAACTTCTGGTTATAAACAATATGCAGGTTTGGGATTATCCCTTTTTAAAAACTCTCTTGATGGTGCTGGATTTTTGATGCTTCATCCCCACCAGTAGATTCACTGTGAGTCAGAAAGACATGTAAGTGGGGACTTACAAAGAGAGACATTTTACTGCTTGTGTTACTAATGCAGGCATCCTACACTGTGCTCTGACTCTTGTTGATAAGGCAAAGAAAAAGGGGAACACCGTGCAACAAGATCATTTTCTAGAGGAGAAGACAATTGCTTGGAAAATTAATATTTTGAGCTTTGATTCCCTAATATGTTTTGTACAGAGTTGGCTGTATTGTCTTTCCACAAGTCTGACACATGAATACCATTTTCTCCATTTTTTAAGAAAGATGCAAATATCCTAAGTAAAGTTGGCTGACACCCAAGGATTTTTTTCAAGAAGATAAATCCTTAGTTTAGGGGTTTTGTTCGTTTAACCCTGCAACCCACTGGGTCTTACACCTGTGAAACAGTACCATGACTGATGATTGTAATAGATGCCTGATGCTATCAAGAAAATGTAAACCCTTATCTAAAGTTCAGTACTAAAGAAGGTAGAAAGGCCTGCAACAATTTTAGAAAGAGTTCTACTCCTCCATAATTAAAAATTTTATTTTTTTAACTTATTTTATTTTATTTTGGGGGGCCACACTACGTGGCTTGCGGGATCTTAGCTTCCCCACCAGAGATTGAACCCACGCCCTTGGCAGGGAAAGCGTGGAATCCTAACCACTGGACCCCCAGGGAATTCTCAACAATTAACAACTTTAAAATTTGGTTCCCTTAAGCGTTATATTAACTGTGTGGGAAAATTCAATAATCTGCAACAACTTTTGATGCCCAATAAGCCAGTGTCTTGCTCCTGAAGTAAATAATCCATTCTAGACATACTGTATAGAATTAAATCTGGGGTAAGTTTTAGAGTTTCAGTCCTGGCTTTTGCCATTTCCAAGTGCTGTGACCTTCAGCAAGTTACTCAGACTCTCTAAATCTCAGTTTTCTCAAGTAGAAAATGGGAATATTAAGGCCTGTCTCACAGTGTTGACGAATGTGCATTGAATATGACACAGATAGACATCCTTAATAAGTGGCAGATATTTTTACTTTAAATATTTCACTTTAAATGTATTTGAAAGCAATATGTGAGTTTCTAAACAGTAATTAATGGCACTGTATTTTCCAACAACTTTGAAGTCATGCCCTCTAAATATAATTAGATGAAATTCTCAGCACAAAGGTCTAAGTTCATCGATAGTCATTAGTCCCGCTGTGTCCCTGCATGATCTCCAGCAGTCCAAACAGTCTCCACAGACCACATTGCTGGAAGGTTATATTCTGTAGTCAAATGGTGTCCAGGTCACCTTACTGTTCCCTGCCTAGGCCATGTCAGGGCCATGCACACACAGCCTCAATCTATCAGGGTGGACCTAAAGAAAGGACCTAAAGTGTTTATAACCAATAAATAAGCAATAGGAAGTTCCCATTTAATAAACACATACTGTGGGTTCTAGATCAGAAAGTTTTTAGGTTGAAGTCTTGACTCTGCCTTCATTAGCTGGCTGACCTTGGTATGCTTTCTTTTGCTCTTTTTAAAATATGTGTATGACAGTATATTCACTTCAGAGGGCTTAAATTGAATAGTGAATGTTAAGGGTATTTAGTACATTGTTAGCTTCTTCTGGAACCTCTTCCTACTTTTGCCCTCATGATAACTTCTGGGTTTCCTCCAGCCTTACAGCCTGCTCCTTCTCAGTCTCCCTGCCAGCCCCCTGCCCTGCCTTACAAGAAATGGAGTGCCTGAAGGCTCCGACCTTGGTCCTTCTACCTACATACTTGCCCTAAGCATCCTCATCCCATCCCACATCTTTTTTTTTTTTTTTTTTGCGATACGCCAGCCTCTCACTGTTGTGGCCCTTCCTGTTGCGGAGCACAGGCTCCGGACGCGCAGGCTCAGCGGCCATGGCTCACGGGCCCAGCCACTCTGCGGCATGTGAGATCTTCCCGGACCGGGGCACGAACCCGTGTCCCCTGCATCGGCAGGCGGACTCTCAATCACTGCGCCACCAGGGAAGTCCGCATCCCACATCTTAAGCGCCACCTAATTCTCAATGAAAGCTCTAACTTGCAACTTATTAACACTGCTGCAGTAGTTTAAATGGGCCAAAATTATACAGAAAGGGTCAAATTGGCATAACATCAACATCTGTCTGACACTGAAATCCAGCTATTATAAAAATGCAAGAGGGAGAGAGAAAAAAATGGATGATTTAGTACCAGTCACCCAAGTATCAACTAACAAACAACAAAAAGAGAAGGAAACATTGGAGTGTTTACTTGACTTGCTTGAGCCAAAAAAATCATGCGGTTTTTCCATATGATAGTGCAGCTTATCCTTTAATTAAAAATTTTTAAAAAACAGTTTTTGAAGGTTAAGAGTTCTGTCTAAAACTTCACATCATTTTCAAGGAAAATTAATGAAAATGATTAATTGTTATAGCTCATTTATAAGAAGCTCGATGAGAACATTATGAAGAATTAGTGAAATTATTATCAGATGGAATAATTAAAGATCAATTGTGAAATAATCACATAATTCTAGCTATACGCTGTATTGCTCTTCATTAATCAAAGATAATCTGGAATTGCAATACTTAATTAAATGCAAAAAAGTGTTTGTGTGTTCTGGCTCTGAAAGGAGATAATTGGAGAGTACAGAAGCTGTACAGTTATCAGCTTTTGCTGATTTTTGGAGTCTAGAAATATAAATTCTGCAGTGTGGGGGGGCTGGTCATGTTGTGGACTGTGGAAATCTGACCTACCATAGGTATTCCTGTTTTCAATGAGGTAATACCAGTCTCTTAATCCTGAAAAAAAAAAAAAAGAGCTTTTAATTCATCAATAAGAAGAAAGTAATGCCCCTAATTTTGGCAGATGTATTGGATCTCAAAGGCCCATGGACAAATTCCATCTCACTTTGTTTTCTTCTCTGCCAAATTAGCAACCTACTGGCTAAAATCCTCAGTGTTCCTTGAAAGAGAAAGTAATTCATTCTTTCTCCCACTTGTAAAATAAGGTCATATATAATTCTCTTATCAATCTTTATTTCTCTGTGGGAACTACAGTGAAGTCACACATCAATTTCAAATGCAATTTTTAAAAGTTTTATTAAGTTAAAATTTACATACAATAAAATGCACCTATTTAAGATATGTATCAGTGACTTTTGACAAATATATATATACCCATGGTATCGCCGTGACAATCAAGATATGAAACATTTCATTCACTCCAGAAATGTCCTTGTGCCCCATCCCAGTCGATCACTACTCCCATCTTTGGTACAAGGCAGCCACTGTTCTGCTTATCTCATAATATAGATCCCATATGTCTTTTCTAGAATTTTATCTAAGTGGAAGTATACAATATGTACTTTTTTAAGGTCTGACTTATTTTGCTTGGCATGATACTTTTGAGATTCATTCCTCCTAACTCCTCCTTTTTTTTATTCCTCTTGACTCCTTTTTTTTAATTCGTTGGATGAATATGCCACAATTTACTTATTAATCAACCTTTTGCTAGAGGTTTGGTTTATTTTCAATTTTTTTTTTTTTTTTTTTGGTGGTACGCGGGCCTCTCACTGTTGTGGCCTCTCCCGTTGCGGAGCACAGGCTCCGGACGTGCAGGCTCAGTGGCCATGGCTCACGGGCCCATCCGCTCCGCGGCATGTGGGATCTTCCTGGACCGGGGCACGAACCCGCGTCCCCTGCATCTGCAGGCAGATTCTCAACCACTGCGCCACCAGGGAAGCCCCCGATTTATTTTCAATTTTGAGCTATTATGCAAAAAGCTACTCTGAACCCTTGTGTATACGTCTTTTGTTTGGTCATATTGCAAATCACTTTTCATATTGTTTTATTTCATTTGTTCATCCTTGTTCACTGTATCAACCAACTAAAACTCAATTTCAAAAATATCTCCAGGATGGAGGAAGATTGCTTTCCATGCTGTATGTGGAAATATAGTCAAATATAGAAACGTCTTCCTTTTGTAAAGAAAACACTTAACATACGTCGTTTCCTTTCCTTTTTGCATCGTGCTTTTGCAATAAGTAGGGAAGATACCATCACTAATCTTAACTTACAAATTTGTCAGTTGGGTCTTAGAGGAGTTAAGTGATTTACTGAACACCACCCAGTTGATAAGTGCTACCGTCAAAACCAGAACCTGCATTGCAAGTTCTCAATCTGGTGCACTTTCCGCTCTGCCATGTAGATTTTTCTTTCTTTTTTTTTTTTTTTTTTACTTCCTTCAACACTTAATTATTAAGTTCCTTCTGCTTACCTAACACTGTTTTAGAGTATAGGGAGTCGCAAAACAACAACTACAAAAATCCATGTGTTCTCTCGAGGCATTTGTTAAATTGAGAAGACAATACATGTACATGAGAGAAATCGAGTGCATTTATAAGGCAATTAGTTAAGGTTGTTAGAAACTTGCATTCTGTGCTGCATTGAAAACAGGTGATGAATTAATAAATCACTAAATAAAGGGGTAGGGAGTTATCTGGAAGAGGTTCATTAAGAAAGTGATTTTTCTGCTAGACATTGAAAACCAAAAAGTATGGATTGAGATAGAAGAGGCAAAAAAAAAAAAAGAAAAGCCAAGTATGTATGTCTGTGTGATGAGGAAGAATTTGGAATCAGTGGGACTGAGGATTTACTTTCAGATTGAACCCATAGGGTGGGGCGAGTTGAATGTCAAGTCGAATTGTATGGAATGGACAGCAGGGAGACGTAGATTCTTAAACAACGTGGGATGGTGAATGACATGGTCCAAGTGATGGTTTAGAAAGGATCCATTGGTTGCAGCTTGCAGAATAGGGTAGATCTAGGAATGACCATCAAAGAGGCTCATTCAGCGAGTATTATAACCTAGGTATGAGGTGATGAAGACCCAGACCAAGGAAAGGAAAAGAGAAGTGTAAATGTTTTTTAAAAAAACAGACAAGCTATTACCACTCTTCACTGAATGGTATCCTAATTCTGAGGCATTCAAACAAAACTTCTCTAGAAACTAAATGTCCTTGTACTAACAGAACCAGGTTTCACAGCCACAGAAATGACTATAAAGCTATGCTTTATGGGACTTAATTTTGGCCTGAAGCTTCATTCCTTTTGCTACAATTCACTGCCTGTCAACTTACCAAAAGGATGCACTGACTAGCTTATTTCAGCTTCTCTCTTTAGAATATAGTTTAAAATAGCACCCATCAGTCTTAATCTCAAGTATTTTCCAAAATGTTTCCCAAATTAATAAGTGCAGGATTAGAAGCAGTGACCCTGTAGGAGACTATGACAAAAATAGGTCACCCATAATTAGACATGAAATCTTCTTTCATTGAGCTATAGGATATTGGCCAAACCCAGTAGCTTTTCATACTGTGTGGTGTCAAGGGCTCTTTAAATCAAGTGCACCCCAAGTTCTCTCCCCTGTAGGCCAGTGATCTGGTGGATGCTTGTATTTTGTTCCCCATTTTCAGGCTACCAACTTCAGCCTCATTCACGGTGCCCTAGGCACACATGTAGCTTGGATCCTGGTAATTAAATTAACTGTCTTCCTAGGCAGACCTCAGTTAAAGGTGCATGTGGACCATGGCAGATCAAAGACGCTCCTTCACAACATGCACACTCTCTAGAAAACAGACTAGAGCTGTAATGTTTGATTGATTTGGAAGCCAAAGGAGCTCTTAACCAGAAATGTATAATAATGAAGTTAAGTTACTCTTGTCTTTCTGATTGTTTGATTGTTTCTATGCATTGCCACTGGGAAGACCCCATAAACTTGGGGAAAAGACAAACTTAAAATCTTGTTCTGTGTGCATATGCTCCATGCGCAATAGTCATTTGATCTCAGACATGTGACTTGTCTTTCTCTGCCTCAGGTTCTTCCTCTGTAAAGTGAAAATAATACTGGTACTTGCCCCAAAGAGTCAAGAAATATTCAATAATGTGATCTATTTAAAGTGCTAAGTATTATGCCTGACCCATACCAAGCACTTAGATATCAATGATGATTTTCGACCCGGTGCTCCTGCTACTGTTGTTGTTTTATTGTTGCTATTGCTGTTGTTGCTTCAGCCCAAATTTTTAGTGGTTCTTCTCAAGGTATTTTCAGTGTAATAGGGGAAACTGAAATATAAACACCCCATGGCAGAATTATAAAAGTTCCATATATAGATACAAGCAATATACTGTGGAAATAGCAGAAGAAAGAATAATTCTGCAGGGGCAATCAGAGACCATCTGATGGGTCAGATGCATGAAAGCTGAGCTTTGAATGTAGAATTTTTCATTTAAACCCAGGCATAGGAAGGCTGCTGGAGATATTTGAAGGAAGGCTCTAACCTGTATTTTACCCACAACATTGTGAAAAAGGGGCGGTATAAGAGAAAAATTAGGGACCCAGAAAGAATAGCAAATTAGAAATGCATACTTTTTGTTGATTGTTTTTGTGGGATGATGGACCAAAAGTAGGAGGGAGGCAGAGAAGTAGGAGGGAGGCCAGAGTGACATGGTGAACGGCTACCTTCTTGATCTATGGACTACGTCCAATCCATCAACAAGTCCTGTGATTGAGTACCCCTCTGACATACATCTTGGATCTCATCCACTTTTCTCCCTCCTCCATTATTTGAACTCTCAGCAGAATTTCTCACAGTGGACTCCTCTCTGCTTCTTGAACTTCTTCCTGCTCTTGACTCTCATGATACACACTGGTTTTCCTCCAACCCCTTGGGTTCCCCATCTCACTCTGCCAGATGTCTGCTGCTCTGCTTGCCCATAGAACACACCAACCTTGGCATTTTCTATCTACATGCTTATCTACTTTCATGCCATAAAACACCACCTGTTTCCTAATGAGTGTCACATTTATGTCTCCTTTGTGAACTTATCACCAACTCCAGACTCATGACCGTAACTTCCAATCTGGCATATCAGCATGGATGTTGTCATGGGCATGCCAACATCAACATCTTAGCCATATTTTCCTCTCCTAATCTTCCCTGAGTTGTGCCATCTCACAAATGGCACTACATCCACGTGATTGCCGAAGCTCAAGATAGAGAATATTTCCTTGATTTGTTTCTTTCTTCCGACCTCCATATTCAGTTCATCAGTAAGGGCTGTCAGTGTTACCTCCAAAATCTCCCAAACCCTGCCTCTGTTCTCCATCTCTGCCACTCTCATCATTGTCACTTGTGCTAAAGTAAAATATTTAGGAACTGGACTAGTTTTGCCTCTTTTTGACCTCTACAATCGTGAACTACTCAGGAGCCAGAGTGGTCTCTTAAAACCCTAATTCCAATCATGTTCTTTCCTTTCATAAAAATCTTCCCTTAACATCCAAACTCTATCCAACTTCAAAAGTCCTGTTTCTCTGACTTTTATTCTCTCATCACCCACTCTGCTTATCACACCAACTTTCATTCTTTTCTTTGAATATACAACCTTGTTCCTGCTTAGGATACTTGTGAGTGCTTTTCTTATTGGTCAGTACTTCGTTTTGGTGTCCTCTGTTCAGAGAACACTTTTTTTCCCTAATCTCCCAATCTGAAGCCCCCTCCACCTCTCCCTGAGTTCATCATCCTACAGTAACCAGACGGTTTTATCTATTTTTAAATTTATTCATTCTTCCTCTCAGTTGCCTCCAATTAGAAAGTAAACTTTAGTAGAGAAGGAATCTTGTCACTTGTACTCAAAACTTTGTCCCAACATCTAAAATAGGGCCTAACATGGTAGCTGTTTAATAAATAATATTTCAGTGAGTGATTTTTTTAATGCTTTCATCCTGTATCCAACTCACTATTCTTTCTTGCTTGGATTATCACAGCAAGCCAGCTCACTATTTGTGTCACTTTAATGTCCATCCCTCTAATTCACTCTATACCTAGGATCTTTTAAAACTGCAATCTAATCATGACAGCCTCCTCTCTCTCATAAGCACATACCATACAACACGTGACCCACATCTACTTCTCCAGCTCATCCCCTGCCACTTTCCCTTTAAGCTCAGTGTGCCTCTTCTTGCTCTCTCTCTTTTTTTTTTTTTTTTTCCTAAATGCACAGATAGTGGAAGATGATTGGAGATGTCTTCACTACATTTTTCAGTCATCAGTATTCAGGAATGCTGATAGTTTTCTACTCTTGCACCCTCACCATATAGCCTATGCACCCTGCACCAGGATGTTTTTGCAGGCTCCTTTTTAATTTATAAAGAGAAGGAGCAGGAGGCCCAAAGGTGATTACCAGTCAGAGCGGCTCATCATTAAAAAGGTCTGAGACTTGTGGCAAATGGATGACTGTAAGATACAGGTCAGATGGGTTTTGCACTATCCAGGCTCAGCCTGAATTACAAAAATTAAATAGCACTCTAATTAACCAGAGTAGTTAGCACATAATTCAGATTTCTGGAACTCCAGCTGACTGTGGATTTTTTTAAATTGCATGATGTACAAATAAAAAAACAAAACAAAAAACCAAAATAAAACCCTGCCCTGGTTGGTTTTCCATATACAGGTTTCAAGGGTAAGAAAACATTGCAGATTCCTGGAAAAACAATTATTCTTACTGTCCAGGAGAAAAAAGGTGAACTCTGTTTTTCAAAGAGAATAAAGGATTAACCTAGTGAGGGATGAAAGAAGTTTTGCATTCTGTTGTTAAGCACTGCACGCATCCTGATTTGGACAATTTAGGACTATACCAGATGAATGCAAAGGATAGGAGATAAGATGAAAACAAAATTGTAGGCAAGTTTTTTATCTGAATTGGCTTCCCTGATTGCTTTCTAAAGGTGTAGGGTAACCGTTCTCCACCAAGTAGAATGCAACCTAGATGAACCTAAGATTTTCTAAATAAAGAGAATGATGACATCAGCCAAAATTACTTAAATTCCTGATAAAGAGATGCAAAATATGTTTTTTTTTTTTTTTTTTTTTGCAAAACATGTTAAGAAACTTCTAAGAGGGACTTCAGATATGAGAAGCCAAATACTACAGAAATTTTCAGATCACAGCCTCTGCATATAAAACAAAAACAAATGAAGCCTGATTTTACTGTTGCACCAAAGAAGCACTGGGAAATCACTATGAAATATGGGCAAATATAAAAGCTGAGATGTGGAGCAGGCAAGTGGTTCCTTTAGAAATTAAAGATAATACCAACAAAGGGAAAATATAACAAAAATCCTGTGTTTTCAAATACCTAAATTTCAAAAGTCAATTAAAATATTTGAATTTAAGGGTTAATTTTATACTTATTACAATAAGTCACTTCACTTTTTAATTTTCTCTTAAACATAATGAGGCTAATAATAATTGCTAACATTTACTGAACTTTTACTATGTGTCAGGTACTATGTTCAACACATGCATCATCCCATTTAAGCTCACAGCTTTGCAGCAGTGAGAATTACTATCTATATTTTACAGATGAGGAAACTGTGATTCACAAACTCATAGTAAATTAGCCCAAGAACTCATAGATAGTAAATGGATGAGTTATGTCTAGGGGTAAGTGGTTCCAAAATCCATGTTTTTAACACTACCCTATGTTACCTCCCTAATTTAAATTCTACCTTTTCCATAGAAATGAAATGAACAGCTGTTTAACTAAAATTTGACCATATGAATCACACTCATAAAGGACCATGGTCACTCATAATGTAGTGTTTGCTCATAATTTTATATGATGTTAAACTTTGGAGAACTGGCTTGGGTGTTTTTCTTTTTGTCCATTTCAGAATACTGTTTGTCATGATGCTAACAGAGAAATCAGTTCTGTATTTTGTTCACTTCTCTGCAAAGTTTGTCCTACAGTGATCTAGTCACTGCTGAAATCTAGGCCTTAGTCCTTATTTTTTATTTTTTATTTATTTTTTTAAAGTTTTTTTTGTGTGTGGGGGGTACGCGGGCCTCTCACTGCTGTGGCCTCTCCCATTGCGGAGCACAGGCTCTGGACACGTAGGCTCAGTGGCCGTGGCTCACGGGCCCAGCCGCTCCGCAGCATGTGGGATCTTCCCAGACCGGTGCACGAACCCGTGTCCTCTGCATTAGCAGGCGGACCCTCAACCACTATGCCACCAGGGAAGCCCAGTCCTTATTTTTTAAAAAAGAGTAATTCATGGGCCTTACAGACTGACATTTTTCACACTGTATTTTTCTTTATAGCCAAGATGAGTGAAGGTATTTTATGCTCAATTTTAAAAAGCTATTTGAAGGTTAAAATATTAAAGGAAATTACCCTGGAAGTTACCCTCTATATTCTTGTGCCCATTGAGTCATTTGTGAGATCAAAACTTTTTTTCAGAATAAATGTGTCTTAAAAGTAAGTACTTTTCTTGGGGGGGGGGGCTTCATCAAAAATAGATCTACACGTGGAATAACACCTAGAGAACATCTACTGAACACTGGCAAAATACCTCAGACCTCCCAAAAGGCAAGAAAATCCCCACATACCTGGGTAGGATAAAAGAAAAAAAGAAAACCCAGAGACAAAAGAATAGGGACGGGACTTGCACCTCTTGGGGCGAGCTGTGAAGGAGGAAAAGTTTCCACACACTATGAAGGCCCTTCACTGGCAGAGACGGGGGTGGTAGGGGGGAAGCTTCAGAGCAATGGAGGAGAGCGCAGCAACAGGGGTGTGGAGGGCAAAGCGGAGAGATTCTTGCACAGAGGATCAGTGCCAACCAGCACTCACCAGCCCGAGAGGCTTGTCTGCTCACCCACCGGGACGGGTGGGGGCTGGGAGCTGAGGCTCAGGATTGGGATTTCAGACCCCAGGGAGACGACTGGGGTTGGCTGCATGAACACAGCCGAAAGGGGTTAGTGTGCCACAGCTAGCTGGGAGGGAGTCCGGGAAAAAGTCTGGAGCCGCCGAAGAGGCAAGAAACCATTGTTTCAGGGTGCACGAGGAGAGGGGATTCAGAGCACCACCTGAACAAGCTCCAGAGATGGTGTGAGCCGTGGCTATCAGCTTGGACACCAGAGATGGGCATGAAACACTAACGCTGCCACTGCAGCCACAAAGAAGCCTGTGTGCAAGCACAGGTCACTATCCACATCCCAACCCTGGGAGCCTGTACAGCCTGCCACTGCCAGGGTCCCATGATACAAGGGCAACTTCCCCTGGAGAACACATAGCGTGCCTCAGACTGCTGCAACATCACGCTGTGCTGCCACAGGCTCTCCCTGAATTCCATTTATAACCACAGTACCCTTCCCTCCCCCCACAGGAGTGAGCAAGAGTCCCCTAATCAGCTGCTGCTTTAACCCTCTCCTGTCTGGGTGGGGAACAGATGCCTGAGGGCGACTTACACACAGAGGTGGGTCCAAATCCAAAGCTGAACCCCAAGAGCTGTGTAGACAAAGAAGAGAACAGGAAATTTCTCCCAGCAGCCTCAGGAGCAATGGATTAAATCTGCACAATCAACTTGATGTACCCTGCATCTGTGGAATACCTGAATAGACAACAAATCATCCCAAAATTGAGGCAGTGGACTTTGGGAGCAACTGTAGACCTGGGGTTTGCTTTCTGCGACTGACTTGTTTCTGATTTTTATGTTTATTATAGTATAGTTTTCAGCGCTTGTTATCATTGGTGGATTTCTTTATTGGTTTTGTTGCTATCTTTTCTTATTATCATTACTTTTTAATTTTAATAATTAATTTTTTTTTATTATTATTAGTTTTCTTTCTTTTTTTCTCCCTTTTCTTCTGAGCCTTGTGGCTGGCAGGGTCTTGGTGCTCCGGCCTGGTGTCAGGCCTAAGCCTCTGAGGTGGGAGAGCTGAGTTCAGGATATTGGACCACCAGAGACCTCCCGGCCCCACGTAATATGAATCGTAAGAGCTCTCCCAGAGATCTCTGTCTCAAAGCAAAGACCCAGCTCCAACCAACGGCCAGCAAACTCCACTGCTGGACGCCCCATGCCAAACAACTAGCAAGACAGGGACACAAGCCCACTATTAGCAGAGAGACTGCCTAAAATCATAATAAGGTCACAGACACCCCAAAACACACCACAAGATGCGGTCCTGCCCACCAGAAAGACACGATCCAGCCTCATCCACCAGAACACAGGGAACAATCCCCTCCACCAGGAAGCCTACACAGCCCACTGAACCAAACTTACCCACTGGGGTCAGACACTGAAAACAACAGGGACTACAATCCTGTGGCCTGCAAAAAGGAGACCCCAAAACAAACACAGTAAGCTAAGAAAAAATGAGAAGACAGAGAAATATACAGCAGATGAAGGAGCAAGGTAGAAACCCGCCAGACCAAGCAAATGAAGAGGAAATAGGCAGTCTACCTGAAAAAGAATTCAGAGTAATGATAGTAAAGATGATCCAAAATCTTGGAAATAGAATGGAGAAAATAGAACATTTAATAAGGACCTAGAAGAACTGAAGTGCAAACAAACAATGGTGAACAACACAATAAATGAAATTAAAAATTCTCTAGAAGGAATCAATAGCAGAGTGACCTAGGCAGAACAGATAAGTGACCTGGAAGATAAAATAGTGGAAATAACTACAGCAGAGCAGAATTTAAAAAAAAAAAAAAATGAAATGAATTGAGGACAGTCTCAGAGACCTCTGGGACAACATTAAATGCACCAACATTCAAACTGTAGGGGTCCCAGAAGAAGAGAGAAAGAAAGGGACTGAGAAAATATTTGAAGAGATTACAGTTGAAAACTCTAGGAAGCACAGAGAGTCCCATACAGGATAAAATCCAAGGAGAAATACACCAAGACACATATTAATCAAACTATCAAAAATTAAATACAAAGAGAAAATATTAAAAGCAGCAAGGGAGAAGCAACAAACAACATACAAGGGAATCCCCATAAGGTTAACAGCTGATCTTTCAGCAGAAACTCTGCAAACCAAAAGGGAGTGGCAGGATATATTTAAAGTGATGAAAGGGAAAAACCTACAACCAAGATTACTCTACCCAGCAAGGATCTCATTCAGATTTGACAGAGAAATTAAAACCTTTACAGACAAGCAAAAGTTAAGAGAATTCAGCACCACCAAACCAGCTTTACAACAATGCTAAACGAACTTCTCTAGCCAGGAAACACAAGAAGAAGAGAAACACCTACAAAAACGAACCCAAACAATTAAGAAAATGGTCATAGGAAGATACATATCAATAATTACCTTAAATATAAATGGATTAAATGCTCCAATCAAAAGACATAGACTGGCTGAATGGATACAAAAACCAGACCTGTATATGTACTGTCTACAAGAGACCCACTTCAGACCAAGGGACACATACAGACTGAAAGTGAGGGGATGGAAGAGATATTCCATGCAAATGGAAATCAGAAGAAAGCTGGAGTAGCAATTCTCATATCAGACAAAATAGACTTTAAAATAAAAACTATTACAAGACACAAAGACACTAAATAATGATCAAGGGATCGATCCAAAAAGATGTAATCATTGTAAATATTTATGCACCCAACATAGGAGCACCTCAATACATAAGGCAAATACTAACAGCTATAAAAGGGGAAATCAACAGTAACACAATCATACTAGGGGACCTTAACACCCTGCTTTCACCAATGGACAGATCATTGAAAATGAAAATAAGTAAGGAAACAAAAGCTTTAAGTGACACATTAAACAAGATGGACTTAATTGATATTTATAGGACATTCCATCCAAAAGCAACAGAATACAGTTACTTCTCAAGTAGTCATGCAGTATTCTCCAGGACAGATCGTATCTTGCGTCACAAATCAAGCCTTGGTAAATTTAAGAAAATTGAAATTGTATCAAGTATCTTTTCCAACCACAATGCTAAGGGACTACATATCAACTACAGGGAAAAAACTGTAAAAAAAATACAAACACATGGAGGCTAAAAAATACATTACTAAATAACTAAGAGGTCACTGAATAAATCAAAGAGGAAATCAAAAAATACCTAGAGACAAAATACAACAAAACCACGACGATCCAAAATCTATGGGATGCACCAAAAGCAGTTCTAAGCGGGAAGTTTATAGCAATACGATCCTACCTCAAGAAACAAGAAACATCTTAAATCCACAACCTAATTTTACACCTAAAGCAGTTACATAAAGAAGAACAAAAAAACCCCAAAGTTAGCAGAAGGAAAGAAATCATAAAAGTCAGATCAGAAATAAATGCAAAGGAATGAAGGAAACAATAGCAAAGATCAGTAAAACTACAAGCTGGTTCTTGGGCTTCCTTGGTGGCACAGTGGTTGAGAGCCCACCTGCCGATGCAGGCGACACGGGTTCATGCCCCGGTCCGGGAAGATCCCACATGCCGTGGAGCGGCTAGGCCCGTGAGCCATGGCCGCTGAGCCTGCGCGTCCGGAGCCTGTGCTCTGCAACGGGACAGGCCACAACAGTGAGAGGCCTGCGTACCGGGGGGGAAAAAAAAAAGCTGGTTCTTTGAGGGGATAAACTAAATTGATAAACCATTCGCCAGACTCATCAAGAAAATAAGGGAGAAGACTCAGATCAACAGAATGAGAAATGAAAAAGGAAAAGTAATATCTGACACTACAGAAATACAAAGGATCATGAGAGATTACTACAAGCAATTATATGCCAATGAAATGGACAAATTCTTAGAAAAGCACAACCTTCCTAGCCTGAACCCAGCAGAAATAGAAAATATAAACAGACCAATCACAAGCAGTGAAATTGAGACTGTGATTAAAAATCTTCCAACAAACAAAAGCCCAGGACCCGATGGCTTCACAGGTGAATTCTATCAAAGTTTTAGGGCTTCCCTGGTGGCGCAGTGGTTGAGAATCCGCCTGCTGATGTAGGAGACACGGGTTCGTGCCCTGGTCCGGGAAGATCCCACATGCCGCGGAGCAACTAAGCCCGTGAGCCATGGCCGCTAGGCCTGCGCGTCCGGAGCCTGTGCTCCGCAACGGGAGAGGCCACAACAGTGAGAGGCCCGCATAAAAAAAAAAAAAAAAAAAAAAAAAAAAAAAAAAAAAAAAAAAGTTTTAGAGAAGAGCTAACAACTATCCTTCTCAAACTCTTCCAAAAAATTGCAGAAGGAAAAACACTCCCCAACTCATTCTGTGAGGCCACCATCACACTGATACCAAAGCCACACAAAGATGTCACAAAAAAAGAAAACTACAGCCATTATCATTGATGAACACAGATGCAAAAATCCTCAACAAAATTCTAGCAAACAGAATCCAGCAGCACATTAAAAGGATCATACACCATGAGTAAGTGGGGTTCATCCCAGGAATGCAAGGATTCTTCAATATGTGCAAGTCAATCAATGTGATACTCCATATTAACAAACTGAAGGATACAACCATATAATTATCTAATAGATGCAGAAAAAGCTTTTGACACGATTCAACAGTGATTTATTTTATTTATTTATTTATTTGTTAACATCTTTATTGGAGTAAAACTGTTTTACAATAGTGTGTTAGTTTCTCCTTTACAACAAAGTGAATCAGTTATACATATACATATGTTCCGATATCTCTTCCCTCTTGCATCACCCTCCCTCCCACCCTCCCTATCCCAACCCTCTAGGTGGTCACAAAGCACAGAGGTGAACTCCCTGTGCTATGCGGCAGCTTCCCACTAGCTATCTAATTTACATTTGGTAGTGTGTATATGTCCCTGCCACTCTCTCACATCATCACAGCTTACCTTCCCCCCTCCCCATATCCTCAAGTCCATGCTCTGGTAAGTCTGTGTTTTATTCCCATCCTACAACTAATCTCTTCATGACATTTTTTTTCTTAGATTCCATATATATGTGTTAGCATATGGTATTTGTTTTTCTCCTTCTGGCTTACTTCACTCTGTATGACAGACTCCAGGTCTATCCACCTCATTACAAATAACTCAGTTTCATTTCTTTTTATGGCTGACTAATATTCCATTGTATATATGTGCCACATCTTCTTTATCCATTCATCTGTTGATGGACACTTAGGTTGCTTCCATGTCCTGGCTATCGTAAATAGAGCTGCAATAAACATTTTGGTACATGACTCTTTTTGAATTTTGGTTTTCTCAGGGTATATGCCTAGTAGTGGGATTGCAGAGTCTATGGTAGTTCTATTTGTAGTTTTTAAGGAACCTCCATACTGTTCTCCATAGTGGCTGTATCAATTTACATTCCCACCAGCAATGCAAGAGTGTTCCCTTTTCTCCACACCCTCTCCAGCATTTATTGTTTCTAGAGTTTTTGATGATGACCATTCTGACCAGTGTGAGATGATATCTCATTGTAGTTTTGATTTGCATTTCTCTAATGATTAATGATGTTGAGCATTCTTTCATGTGTTTGTTAGCAATCTGTATATCTTCTTTGGAGAAATGTCTATTTAGTTCTTCTGCCCATTTTTGGATTGGGTGGGTTGTGTTTTTTGTTGTTATTGAGCTGCATGAGTTGCTTATAAATTTTGGATATTAATCCTTTGTCAGTTGCTTCATTTGCAAATATTTTCTCCCACTCTGAGGGTTGTCTTTTGGTCTTGTTTATGGTATCCTTTGTTGTGCAAAAGCTTTTAAGTTTCATTAGATCCCATTTGTTTATTTTTGTTTTTATTTCCATTTCTCTAGGAGATAGGTCAAAAAGGATCTTGCTGTGATTTATGTCATAGATTGTTCTGCCTATGTTTTCCTCTAAGAGTTTGATACTGTCTGACCTTACATTTAGGTCTTTAATCCATTTTGAATTTATTTTTGTGTGTGGTGTTAGGGAGTGTTCTAATTTCTACTTTTACAGGTAGCTGTCCAGTTTTCCCATAACCACTTATTGAAGAGGCTGTCTTTTCTCCACTGTATATGCTTCCCTCCTTTATCAAAGATAAGGTGACCATATGTGTGTGGGTTTATCTCTGGGCTTTCTATCCTGTTCCATTGATCTATATTTCTGTTTTTGTGCCAGTACCATACTGTCTTGATTACTGTGGCCTTGTAGTAGAGTCTGAAGTCAGGGAGCCTGATTCCTCCACCCCCGTTTTCCTTTTTCAAGATTGCTTTGGCTATTGAGGGTCTTTTGTGTCTCCATACAAATTGCGAAATTTTTTGTTCTAGTTCTGTAAAAAATGCCAGTGATAATTTGATAGGGATTGCATTGAATCTGTAGATTGCTTTGGGTAGTAGAGTCATTTTCACCATGTTGATTCTTCCAATCCAAGAACATGGTATATTTCTCCACTTATTTGTATCATCTTTAATTTCTTTCATCAGTGTCTTATAGTTTTCTGCATACAAGTCTTTTGTCTCCTTAGGTAGGTTTATTCCTAGATATTTTATTCTTTTTGTTGCAGTGGTAAATGGGAGTGTTTTCTTAATTTCACTCTCAGATTTTTCATCATTAGTGTATAAGAATGCCAGAGATTTCTGTGCATTAATTTTGTATCCTGCAACTTTAGCAAATTCATTGATTAGTTCTAGTAGTTTTCTGGTAGCATCCTTAGGATTCTCTATGTATAGTATCACATCATCTGCAAACAATGACAGCTTTGCTTCTTCCTTTCCTATTTGGATTCCTTTTATTTCTTTATTTTCTCTGATTGCTGTGGCTAGAACTTCCAAAACTAGGTTGAATAAGAGTGGTGAGAGTGGGCAACCTTGTCTTGTTCCTGATCTTAGTGGAAATGGTTTCAGTTGATCACCATTGAGAACAATGCTAGTTGTGGGTTTGTCATATATGGCCTTTATTATGTTGAGGAAAGTTCCCTCTATGCCTACTTTCTGCAGGGTTTTTATCATAAATGAGTGTTGAATTTTGTCAAAGGCTTTGTCTGCATCTATTGAGATGATCATATAGTTTTTCTCCTTCAGTTTGTTGATATGGTGTATCATGTTGATTGATTTGTGTATATTGAAGAATCCTTGCATTCCTGGAATAAACCCCACTTGATCATGGTGTATGATCCTTTTAATGTGCTGTTGGATTCTGTTTGCTCGTATTTTGTTGAGGATTTTTGCATCTATGTTCATCAGTGATATTGGCCTGTAGTTTTCTTTCTTTGTGACGTCTTTGTCTGGTTTTGGTATCAGGGTGATGGTGGCCTCATAGAATGAGTTTGGGAGTGTTCCTCCCTCTGCTATCTTTTGGAAGAGTTTGAGAAGGATAGGTATTAGCTCTTCTCTAAATGTTTGATAGAATTTGCCTGTGAAGCCATCTGGTCCTGGGCTTTTGTTTGTTGGAAGATTTTTAATCACAGTTTCAATTTCAGTGCTTGTGATTGGTCTGTTCATATTTTCTATTTCTTCCTGGTTCAGTATCAGCAGCTTGTGCATTTCTAAGAATTTGTCCATTTCTTCCAGGTTGTCCATTTTATTGGCATAGAGTTGCCTGTAGTAATCTGTAATAATCTTTCGTATTTCTGCAGTGTCAGTTGTTACATCTCCTTTTTCATTTCTAATTCTATTGATTTGAGTCTTCTCCCTTTTTTTCTTGATGAGTCTGGCTAATGGTTTATCAATCTTATTTATCTTCTCAAAGAACCAGCTTTTACTTTTATTGATCTTTGCTATTGTTTCCTTCATTTCTTTTTTCATTCATTGCTGATCTGATCTTTATTATTTCTTTCCTTCTGCTAAATTTGGGGGGTTTTTTGTTCTTCCTTCTCTAATTGCTTTAGGTGCAAAGTTAGGTTGTTTATTCAAGATGTTTCCTGTTTCTTAACGTATGATTGTATTGCTATAAACTTCCCTCTTAGAACTGCTTTTGCTGTATCCCATAAGTTTTGGTTCGTCGTGTCTCCATTTTCATTTGTTTCTAAGTACTTTTTGATTTCCTCTTTGATTTATTCAGTGACCTCTTGGTTATTTAGTAATGTATTGTTTAGCCTCCACGTGTTTGTATTTTTTTACAGTCTTTTCCCTGTAGTTGATATGTAGTCCCTTAGAATTGTGGTTGGAAAAGATACTTGATACAATTTCAATTTTCTTAAATTTACCAAGGCTTGATTTGTGACGCAAGATACGATCTGTCCTGGAGAATACTGCATGACTACTTGAGAAGTAACTGTATTCTGTTGCTTTTGGATGGAATGTCCTATAAATATCAATTAAGTCCATCTTGTTTAATGTGTCACTTAAAGCTTTTGTTTCCTTACTTATTTTCATTTTCAATGATCTGTCCATTGGTGAAAGCAGGGTGTTAAGGTCCCCTAGTATGATTGTGTTACTGTTGATTTCCCCTTTTATGGCTGTTAGTATTTGCCTTATATATTGAGGTGCTCCTATGTTGGGTGCATAAATATTTACAATCGTTATATCTTCTTCATGGATCGATCCCTTGATCATTATGTAGTGTCCTTCTTTGTCTCTTGTAATAGTTTTTATTTTAAAGTCTATTTTGTCTGATATGAGAATTGGTACTCCAGCTTTCTCCTAATTTCCATTTACATAGAATATCTTTTTCCATCCCCTCACTTTCAGTCTGTAAGTGTCCCTAGGTCTGAAGTGGGTCTCTTGTAGACAGCATATATATGGGTCTTGTTTTTGTATCCATTCAGCCAGTCTGTGTCTTTTGGTGGAAGCATTTAATCCATTTACATTTAAGGTAATTATTGATGTGTGTGTTCCTATTACCATTTACTTAATTGTTTCGGGTTGTTCTTGTAGGTCTTTTCCTTCTTTTGTGTTTCTTGCTTAGAGAAGTTCCTTTAGCATTTGTTGTAAAGCTGGTTTGGTGGTGCTGAACTCTCTCAGCTTTTGCTTGTCTGTAAAGGTTTTAATTTCTCCATCAATCTGAATGAGATCCTTGCTGGGTACAGTAATCTTGGTTGTAGGTTTTTTTCCATCATCACTTTAAATATGTCCTGCCACTCCCTTCTAGCTTGTAGAGTTTCTGCTGAAAGATCAGATGTTAACCTTATGGGGATTCCCTTGTGTGTTATTTGTTGTTTTTCCCTTGCTGTTTTTAATATGTTTTCTTTGTATTTAGTTTTTGACAGTTTGATTATTATGTGTCTTGGCATGTTTCTCCTTGGGTTTATCCTGTATGGGACTCTCTGTGCTTCCTGGACTTGATTGACTATTTCCTTTCCTATATTAGGGAAGTTTTCAACTATAATCTCTTCAAATATTTTCTCAGTCCCTTTCTTTTTCTCCTCTTCTTCTGGGACCCCTATAATTCAAATGTTGGTGTGTTTAATGTTGTCCCAGAGGTCTCTGAGACTGTCCTCAGTTCTTTTCATTCTTTTTTTTTTCTTCTGCTCTGCAGTAGTTATTTCCACTATTTTATCTTCCAGGTCACTTATCCTTCCTTCTGCCTCAGTTATTCTGCTATTGATCCCATCTAGAGTATTTTTCATTTCATGTATTGTGTTGCTCATCGTTACTTGCTTCCTCTTTATTTCTTCTAGGTCCTTGTTAACTGTTTCTTGCAATTGTGTCTATTCTATTTCCAAGATTTTGAATCATCTTTACTATCATTATTCTGAATTCTTTTTCAGGTAGACTGGCTATTACCTCTTCATTTGTTAGGTCTGGTGTGTTTTTATGTTGTTCCTTCATCTGCTGTGTGCTTTTCTGTCTTCTCATTTTGCTTATCTTACTGTGTTTGGGGTCTCCTTTTTGCAGGCTGCAGGTTTGTAGTTCTCTCTGTTTTTGGTGTCTGTCCCCAGTGGCTGACGTTGGTTCAGTGGGTTGAGTAGGTTTCCTGGTTGGGGGGACTAGTGCCTCTGTTCTGGTGGATGAGGCTGGATCTTGTCTTTCTGGTGGGCAGGTCCACGTCTGGTGGTGTGTATGGGGATGTTGGTAGCCTTATTATGATTTTAGGCAGCCTCTCTGCTAATGGATGGGGCTGTAGACCTGTCTTGCTCTTTGTTGGGCATAGGGTGTCCAGCACTGTTCATTGCTGGTCCTTGAGTGAAGCTGGGTCTTGGTGTTGAGATGGAGATCTCTGGGAAATGTTCGCCATTTGATATTACATGGAGCTGGGAGGTCTCTTGTGGACCAGTGTCCCAAGGTTGGTTCTCCCACCTCAGAGACACAGCCTTGACACCAGGCTGGAGTGCCAAGAGCCTTTAATCCACACGGCTCAAAATAAAAGGGAGAAAAAAATAGAAAGGCAAGAAAGGAAGGAAGAAAGGAGGAAGGGAGGGAAGGAAGGAAGAAAGGAAGGGAGGAAGGAAGGAGGGAATAAAGAAAGGAAGGGAGGGAGGAAGAAAGGAAGGGAGGAAGGAAGGAGGAAATACAGGAAGGAAGGAAGGAAGGAAGGAGGGAAGAAAGGAAGAAAGAAAGGGGAGAAGACAAAATAAAGTGGGTAAAATACAGTTATTCAAATAAAAAAATAATTATTAAGAAGAAAAATTTCTATTAAAGAAAAAAAAAAAAAGGGTCGGTCTAACCCTAGGACAAATGGTGAAAATAAAGCTATACAGACAAAATCTCACACAGCAGCACTCACATACACACTCACAAAAAGAAAAAAGGGGAAAATAATAGTATATCTTGTTCCCAAAGTCCACCTCCTCAACTCAGGATATTTCGCTGTCTATTCAGGTTTTCCACAGATGCAGGGTACTTCAAGTTGACTGTGGAGCTTTAACCCGCTGCTTCTGAGGCTGCTGGGAGAGACCTTCCCCTCTCTTTGTTCGCACAGCTCCTGGTGTTCATCTTTGGACTTGGCCCCGCCTCTGTGCGTAGGTCGTCCGAGGGCGTCTGCCCTTCGCTCAGACAGGACGGGGTTAAAGGAGCAGCTGATGGGGGGGCTCTGGCTCACTCAGGCAGGGGGGGTGTGTGTGTGGCACGGATGTGGGACGAGTCCGCGGTGGCAGAGGCCGGCGTGACGCTGCACCGGCCCGAGGTGCACTGTGCGTTTTCCCGGGGAAGCAGTCCCTGTATCCCGGGACCCTGGCGGTGGCGGGCTGCACAGGCTCCCGGGAGGGGCGGTGTGGAGAGTGACCTGTGCTCGCACACAGGCCTCTTGGTGGCGGCAGTAGCAACCCTAGCGTCCCACACCCGTCTCTGTTGTCCGTGCCACCAGCCGCAGCTCGCGCTCGTTTCTGGAGCTCCTTTATGCGGTGCCCTTAATCCCCTTTCCTCGCGCCCGAGGAAGCAAAGAGGGAAGAAAAAGTCTCTTGTCTCTTCGGCAGCTCCGCGCCCGTTTCTGGAGCTCCTTTAAGCGGCGCGCTTAAACCCCTCTCCTCGCGCAGCAGGAGGCAAAGAGGGAAGAAAATGTCTCTTGCCTCTTCGGCAGCTCCAGACTTCAACTGGACTCCCTCCCGGCCAGCCGTGGTGCACTAACCCCTTCAGGCTGTTTTCACTCTGCCAACTCCAGACCTTTCCCTGGGATCCGCCCGAGGCTCAGTTCCCAGCCCCGCCCGCCCCGTCTGGTGAGCAGACAAGGCTCTCGGGCTGGTGAGTGCCCATCGGCACCAATCCTCTGCGGAATCTCTCCGCTTTGCCCTCCGCACCCTGTTGCTGCGCTCTCCTCCGCGGCTCCGGAGCTTCCCCCTCCGCCACCCGCAGTCTCCGCCCACGAAGGGGCTTCTAGTGTGTGGGAACCTTTCCTCCTTCATGACTCCCTCCCACTGGTGCAGGTCCCGTCCCTATTCTTTTGTCTCTGTTTATTCTTTTTTCTTTTGCCCTACCCAGGTACGTGGGGAGTTTCTTGCCTTTTGGGAGGTCTGAGGTCTTCTGCCAGCGTTCGGTGGGTGTTCTATAGGAGAAGTTCCACGTGTAGATGTATTTCTGATGTATCTGTGAGGAGGAAGGTGATCCCCGCGTCTTACTCTTCCGCCATCTTCTCGCTCCCCCCCAACAGTGATTTATGATAAAAGAAACTTCCCAGAAAGCAGGCATAGAAGAAACTTACCTCAACATAATAAAGGCCATATATGAAAAACCCACAGCCAACATCATTCTCAATGGTGAACAACTGAAACCACTTCTTCTCAGATCAGGAACAAGGCAAGGTTGCCCACTCTCACCACTGTTATTCAACATAGTTTTGGAAGTTTTATCCACAGCAATCAGAGGAGAAAAAGAACAAAAAAGAATCCAAATTGGAAAAGAAAAAGTACAGCTGTCACAGTTTGCAGATCATACTATACATAGAGAATCCTAAAGATGCTACCAGAAAACTACTAGAGCTAATCAATGAATTTGGTAAAGTAGCAGCATACAAAATTAATGCACAGAAATCTCTTGCATTCCTGTACACTAATGATGAAAAATCTGAAAGAGTAATTAAGGAAACACTCCCATTTACCATTGCAACAAAAAGAATAAAATACCTAGGAATAAACCTACCTAAGGAGACAAAAGACCTGTATGCAGAAAACTATAAGACACTGTTGAAAGAAATTAAGGATGATGCAGATAGATAGAGAAATATACCATGTTCTTGGATTGGAAGAATCAACATTGTGAAAGTGACTATACTACCCAAAGCAATATACAAATTCAGCGCAATCCCTATCAAAGTACCAATGGCATTTTTCACAGAACTAGAACAAAAATTTCACAATTTGTATGGAAACACAAAAGACCTCGAATAGCCAAAGCAACCTTGTGAAAGAAAAACAGAGCTGGAGGAATCAGGCTCCCTGGCTTCAGACTATACTACAGAGCTACAGTAATCAGGACAGTATGGTACTGACACAAAAACAGAAATATAGATCAGTGGAACAGAATAGAAAGCCCAGGGATAAACCCACACACACATGGTCACATGGTCACCTTATCTTTGATAAAGGAGGCAAGAATATACGATGGAGAAAAGACAGCCTCTTCAATAAGTGGTGCTTAAAAGCTGGACAGCTACATGTAGAAAATGAAATTAAAACACTCCCTAACATGATACACAAAAATAAACTCAGAATGGATTAAAGACCTAAATGTAAGGCCAGACACTATAAAACTCTTAGAGGAAATCATAGGAAGAACACTCTTTGACATAAATCACAGCAAGATCTTTTTAACCCACCTCCTAGAGTAATGGAAATAAAATCAAAAGTAAACACACGGGATAATGAAACTTAAAAGCTTTTGTGCAGCAAAGGATACCATAAACAAGACCAAAAGACAACCCTCAGAATGGGAGAAAATATTTGCAAACGAAGCAACTGGCAAAGGATTAATCTCCAAAATTTACAAGTAGCTCATGCAGCTCAATGTCAAAAAAACAAACAACCCAATCCAATAATGTGTAGAAGACCTAAATAGACATTTCTCCAAAGAAGATATACAGATTGCCAACAAACACATGAAAGGATGCTCAACATCACTAATCATGAAAGAAATTCAAATTAAAACTACAATGAAGTATCACTTCATACCGGTCAGAATGGCCATCATCAAAAAATCTAGAAACAATAAATGCTGGAGAGGGTGTAGAGAAAAGGGAACCGTCTTGCACTATTGGTGAGAATGTAAATTGATACAGCCACTGTGGAGAATAGTATGGAGGTTCCTTAAAAAACTAAAAATGGAGGCTTCCCTGGTGGCGCAGTGGTTGAGAATCCGTCTGCCGATGCAGGGGACACGGGTTCGTGCCCCGGGACGGGAAGATCCCACGTGCTGAGGAGTGGCTGGGCCCGTGAGCCATGGCCACGGAGTCTGTGCGTCTGGAGCCTGTGCTCCGCAACGGGAGAGGCCACAACAGTGAGAGGTCCGCGTATCACAAAAAAAAAACCTAAAAATGGTACTACTCTACAACCCAGCAATCACACTACTGGGCATATACCCTGAGAAAACCATAATTCAAAAAGAGTCATGTACCACAATGCTCATTACAGCTCTATTTACAATAGCTGGGACATGGAAGCAACCTAAGGTCCATCGACAGATGAATGGATAAAGAAGATGTGGCACATATATACAATGAAATATTACTCAGCCATTAAAAAAAACAAAATTGGGTTATTTGTAGTGAGGTGGATGGGCCTAGAGACTGTCATACAGAGTGAAGTAAGTGAGAAGTTGATAAATACTGTATGCTAACACATATATATGGAATTAAAAAAAAAAAAAAGTTCTGAAGAACCCAGGGGCAGGACAGGAATAAAGACACAGACATAGAGAATGTACTTGAGGACACCGGGAGGTGGAAGGGTAAGCTGGGATGAAGTGAGAGAGTAGTGTGGACGTATATACACTACCAAATGTAAAATAGATAGCTAGTGGGATGCAGCTGCATTGCACAGGGAGATTAGCGCCATACCTAGAGGGGTGGGAAAGGCATGGTGGGGGGGGAGATGTAAGAGGCAGGGGATATGGGGATATATGTATACATATGCTGATTCACTTTGTTATACAGCAGAAACTAACACAACATTGTAAAGCAATTATACTCAAGGTGTTAAAAAAAAGTACTTTTTTATGAGGGGAGGGGAGAGGAAGCGGGCAAAATGTTTATGGATTTTTTATACTTTAAAACAGTTTTTATTTTAATTTTTTTATTTGAATGGAGGATTCTTTAAATTCTATTGTGCTTTACAGTTTTCAAAAGTTTCACGTACATGATTTCATATAATCCCATAATAACCCTTTTTTCTTACCTACACCTATCTTGTCTCTCCCCCCTTCCCTCTCCCCAGTGGTAACCACTGGTTTGTCCTCTATATCTATGAGTCTGCTTCTTGTTTTATTCTCTAGTTTGTTGTATTTTTTATATTCTACATATGTGATATCACACAGTAATTTGTCTGAGTTATTTCACTTAGCATGATGCTCTCCAAGTCCATTATAGATTTTTTTAAAATACCTTTAAAGAATGGATCCCAACTTTACACTTATAATGTAGTTCTACACCACTAAAAAATGGAGTAGTTGTAATATTATGGCTACTGCCCTGAATTTTCTGTTAGAGATAGCAATATCCATAGTTTCTCTCAACTTAGATGAAGGTCTGCTTATCATTGGATAATTTATTCATTTATGCAATAAACAAATATTTATTAATTGGTATATGCAAAGCACTCCTTTAATGATAAAGAATATCATTTCCTTTTTTTTATGGAGCTAGTAGTTGAGTTGTAGCGGTTGGGAAGAGACACAAGCAAGAGGAAAATGTCAAATAATAAGAATTGCTATGAAGAATATAAAGCAGGATGACATGATAGAATAATACTGATGGGTGAGTGTGGCCATTTTAAAAGGATGGTCAGAGAAGGCCTAATTGAAGATGTGACATTCTATCTGAGACCTTTATGATAAGAGTGAACCATGCAAAGTTCTCGGAGAAGAGCATTCCAGATGGAGAGAAAAGGGCAAAAGCCATAAAATGAAAACGTGTGATGTGCGTGAGGAATAGAAAGCACATGTGTCTAGAGTGTAGAAAATGTCAGAGGAATCCTGACATGAAGGTGAAGATATCATCGGGGGTAGACCTTGGTATGAAGTTGTAACTTTATTTTCATTGCAATTGTAAACCATTGGAAGGTGATTTGCAACTTGGAGGATTAATTTGGGGCCATAGAATTTAATCTAAGAACTTTGGATTTCACAGCTAGGAGGACAGTTTCTTCTGGCTTCAAACAACAACAAGATATGGAAAAAGATTGAAGGCCTTGAGCCTTAGTGTTACATTGAAGCTGGAGTTTAAGCCCTCAGATCCAGAGACCACTCATCAAGATGCACATTACATGTTTAACTTAATCACTGCACTGGGCACCATTTTAGGCACCAGGGATACAGCTGTGAATAAGAAATGTTACTTGCCTTATATTCTAGGTAATAGAATAGAGGGAACATATTATAACACTGAGCATTTGCTGAGGGTTGTTTTTAATAATCTAGCTTCCCCATTAGTTTTTCAGCTTCAGGACCTGACTGCATTATTCATCAACTGTGATTGCCCTAGAACCTATTAAAATGCTTGACACATAGTAGGTGCTCAGTAATTCTTAACTGAATTGAAAATTAGCTTTCATCTCATTGATATGCAGTATTTCATTGTGTGCGTGTATCTTCTCTTTTTTCAAAACCATGTTCTATTTTTGAATATAAACATATTGGAAAATCATTTTTTTTTCCATGAAGGGTTTATGTTTTTACAGGGCTTTGCTATATTAGTCAGTATATTATCTTCATTCTGTGACATGCAGTCTACCTTAATCCTGTGAATTTAAATCTCTATGGAATATATCTATTTGGGGCTTCAATTATGTGAAATCAGTTAAATCCCCCAGTTTTTTGTAAACAGTATTTTTCATAGCCACCTAAACATGCCCTGTTTGGGTTTTGCACATCATAAAGGAAATCCTGAAATGGAGAATCTTTGTCCTTTCCTATTTCCATCTACCTATCCTATTATTTTAAAAACTCACTAATTTATGATTATTGCAAAAGGCAGTTTAAAATACCATCATACTTTGGTCTTTCTCTGGGTTTTTCCTTCACTCTCTGTGCTCCCGGTCCAAAGAAGTATGGACAGTTCCCCAGAAGTGTCATGGTCTCTTTCATGGTGCCCATTCAACAGCATTGGAATGTCTTTTTCTCTCTTCTTATTCTCCTTCCTATGTACTTTATCTTCAACCTTTTGTCTTTAGCTTAACTGTAGACATTCCTAAAAGCCTTTGTTTAACCTTCCATATCTGGGTTAGCTTCCTGTGTTTGTCCTATTACCAGCTTTGTTACATGCTATTGTAATTTCCATTACTCGAAGTTTCTTTTCTAGACTATAAACTCCCCGAGGGCTGGGACTAGATTGTAATTACAATTCTAACGCCACCTCTAACTCAGTGACTACCAAAGAGTGGACCTTTAACAAAAATCTACTGAGTGAATGAATAAATGGATCAATTAGCTGTCATTTTCTAAGGCAGATAATAATTTAATTTGTTCTCATTGTCTGGTACATTGAAAAGGTCTTTGTTCATACCTGTGACTTTCCCCATCTCCCGAGTTCTATTTTTATAATTTTCTTTTGTATAGTTTGGTACTTAGCATGTTACTTCAGAGCAATATAGCTTTTAAGTCTGGGGTAGAAAAGAAAGAGAAGATAGTCTAGTGTTCGTATAAATCTGCCCTTAGGACCCATTTCTCAGAAAAAGCAGATAGGAAGGAGTGGTGGTTGAAGATCTAGGAGCTGGTGTCATTAAGGAAGAAAACCTCGCATCCTTTCCACATTCACTTTTATTCATTTGATATTCCAGCTCACAAAAGCTCTGGTTTGACTGTTGACAGTGAACATGTGAGAACTGTGGTTTCTACTCCTTTGTACAGGAAATCTGTGTGGCTGTATGAGAACGAGTGAGAGACGGTATTTTCGTCTCATGAATAAAAACTGTGTATCTTGATATTGCTGTCAAAGAGCTGAAGTTACTAAACCAATGATATACTCTCGGGGAAATATAGGTGAAAAAGCCTCTTTTTTCTTTCTTTTTTCCCTCTCCCAGCTCTTCACCAGCATTCAATTCAACGGGAGGAACCAGGAACTGAGGAGGAAGGAAGTAATTGACATTCAAAGCCTCTATTTTTAGATACCTTTACATTTTTCTTTTGCATCTAACTAGCAAGGATTTTTCCAAACAAGATTTTAATTAGCAGGTGAGTTTAATTGATATGTGGGTTTCTCAGAAGGGGAAGGGACCTCAATGTGAAGGAGGAGGGAGGAGGGCTTCCATCACTCTCACTCACAATAGAAGACCATTAATTCATTTGCACCTGGATGTTTTAAAGGATCAATTTATTGTAGCAAAGATAGAAGGCAGAGACTCAAAAGGTTGGAATCTGTCAGAGAAGAAAGAGAGGCACTATAATTTAACATGTTATGTGGATGATTTAAAACTTGGAAAAATATTGCTACTGATGTCCAAATACAGAAACTAACCTATCTGCATAGAGTCAGGTTCTGTCCAAGTGCTGAGAAAAGATTAGTGTTTCAAAATCAATGAAGTTAATTTTTTTTTAAAGTTTTAAGTAGGTAGGAAAGTGGAAAATAAAACACATAGGTAAATCAGTTTCATTGGTCTCAAAAGATTAGTTTAGGGCTTCCCTGGTGGCGCACCGGTTGTGAGTCTGCCAGCCGATGCAGGGGACGTGGGTTCGTGCCCCGGTCTGGGAGGATCCCACATGCCGCGGAGCAGATAAGCCCGTGAGCCGTGGCCGCTGGGCCTGTGCGTCCAGAGCCAGTGCTCCGCAACAGGAGAGGCCACAATGGTGAGAGGCCTGCGTATCACACACACACAAAAAAGAGTAGTTTATTAATGTAAGTGAATGTGAGAATGTTTTAAAAGTGAAATCCAGGGTAATCTTGCTTTTTATGGTGGTGGGAGAGAACACATATCCTGTGTTCAGTTTTGCAAAGTGAGAAGTTGCAGGAAGCATGGGAGGGTGTATATACGTCATGATTCAGAAACCATTAGTTGCACGCAACAGAGGCCAATACTGACTAATATAAGTAGAAAAACAGAAGAATAAATTAAAAGCATATTGGCTATGTCACAGAATCAAATGAATGGCTGAATAGTCAAGCCTCATAGAAGGATGGGGGTTACAGAAGCTCTGAAATCTGGGTAAGAAACTAATGGAGGGTCTGATTGGTATCTGATTGGTGAAGCATGATTAAAATCCACCCCCTCCTCGCCCCCATTGACAATGGAAGTGAGATGCTTCCATTCAACCAATATCATCTCTGGTGAGGGACAAAGTGTTCAACAAGTACAAAATTCTAGACGCTGATACAACTTTTGACCTACCCTAAAACTTGATATATGTGTATAAACACATGCACATAATGTATAACCTATACATGCATATGTAGACATCCATTGTCACATATGATTACCAAAATTGTGGTTTCCAAATTTTCTTCCAATATTCCAGCAGCAATACTCCCTACCTGCTTCAGGATGATTATAGGTGTTGAACTGGCATGTTGAAATTCTGTGCCACATCAGATATTGTTAAAATGCATATTCTCCATTAGTCTGAGTGGAAGTCTGCCTTCCAGAGGGAGAAAATTCTCCTTTGATTCCCCACAGCTAGCAACCAGAAAAAAATGGCTGCACTTTTACCCTTTAAGATGCCTTTTCAGATTATTTGATATTTATTATTTAACAAGCCTTAAATAATAGCCTGAACCTTGTTGAGTTCACCATAGAACTGTAAGAGACTTGTATTTATTGGACAAATGGTAGTTACATAGACCACAGAGTCCTAGAAGAAAAGCTGGATACATAAACATCTCCGACCCCTAAATTTCTGCTTCAAAGTTGTACCCAAAATGATTTTTATTGAGTATTATTACAGTAGAAAATACTTGTATGCGATAGGAAGATATAGTTTATTATTTAAGAATAAACCACCCTCTTCAGGATAAATTTGGGGGATTTGTCACACTTATCCTGAAGACTATATTTCCTTTTCTTTATTAGAAAACAGAATAAGTGAGGATGTTTGGAAGACTTTTGCCTGACCTCATGGTTAGTCCAAATGGAAATGCATTACTATCTTTGGCAGAGTATTTAGTTTCATAACTTGGCTAACTTGGCTTACATATAGGCAGTTTGTGTATTTGTAGGAGAAAAGTCTGAAGAGAACAGCATATGCAGTTACAGTTCTACCTTGTATGATCTGTGGTCCTCTCTGTGTATCCTCCTCTAGAAATGTTAGCTGTGCAAACTCTCATAGCAAGCAGCTACCCGAGTCAAGCGTGTGCTAACGATAGGAAGGTAATGAAAATAAGAACCTTTGAAAGTTATAATTGGTGATCCACCCTCCCAGAACACATGAAAAATAATTGGCCAGATGTTTCCTACCCAACTGTAATGGGGGTAACGTAGGAGACTCAGTTTTCAGCCTTCCCCAGGTGTGCACATTTGAGCAGGGAAAAGTGATTATGAGTGACATGATGACAGGTGCAGTGCCCATGTTCCACAGTGCCCTTGTGTATCTGTTATATATTTAGGATTTTTCTCCTGAGGCACTTCCGAGATATGAAAATAGACATGGAACAAAACCAAAAGACCCTTAAAATAGAAAAAAAAACCTCAGAAGTTGTGAATTTTGTATTATGTGTATATTAATTGTATTGTTATTTAAGGTTGTATTTATACCTGTACCTGTTAGCTCTTGTTATAATTATGTCAGGCACTGTATTAAGCACTTTGCATTTTGTGATTAACCTTCACAACTTTAGAGGTGGATACTTAACATCACCTCTACTTTTTAGATGCGTCACTGGAGTTCAGAGATTGAATCAATCTTTCATAGTTAAACAGGGAGTAAGAGAGCAGGTCTTCTTTTTTTTTTTTTTTTTTTTTCTTTTTAAAGAGCAGATTGTGAGGATCTAAGGTCAGAGCCCATGGGCTTACCTACTAAGCTATACATTTCCAAAATAGCAGGTTTGTTCACCTCTGCAAAACAAAATCACTTTGATAAGGCCGTTACTTGCATTATCTCATTTAATCCTCATAACCACCAGGAGAGGTACAAAATACTGTCCCCATTTCACAGAGAAAGATACAGAGGTGATGAGCTTAATGAACTTGACCAAGGTCCCAGGTGACTACGAAACAGAGAAGGTGTTCAAATTTAGTTTTCTCTGACTTCAAAGCCCAGGTGTTAACCACAGTGAAGCAGTTCTACAGAAAAGATACGTCTTTTGCAACTGAAACTATGACATGACATTGTTTCTCTGATTTAAGTCTGATTTCCTTCACTGTCCTTATTCACACGTTTACATTTGCAGGAAAAGTGATTATCCTGCCATCTTCTCCTCTACAGCATTTCCTTGAGCTTCAGTTTTGAATGGAGCCCAAAGTGTCCCCTGATTATTCCATGCAATTGCCCTCAAGGATTATTTAGGAAGAAAATGTTGTTCTCCTAATAAAACAGCACAGCTGTCTCAAAGAGCTTTTAATCCATCTTTTTAAAAGATGTGGACTTTCTAAAATAATGTCACCCCCATTTGTCTTCTCTGAAAGAAGATATTTCAAACCCAGGAACACCTATCATAATAAACCATTAAGATGACTCCAGCCTTTCAGTGTATTTTTAGAATTTCATATTTCACCAAATGCTGTTATATATAATTCTTGGTAGTGGGATATGATGGGTTATGACAGTTATCTCATTTGCGAAGAAAGACCAAATAACTCATTGTCCCACATCCACAAATAAATTATTCTTGTCCCCAAGTATGAGATTCTGTTTTGTTAGTTTCCTCACCTTAATAGATTTTCTTTTGTACATTAATACTTTTTGCAAGACTCTGACCCTTAATACCAGTTTGGCTATTGTGAAAGAAGGAAAATTCCTGGAAACCAGCCTCACTGATCTAAAAATGAAGCATTAACAAAGCAGTCTATACCTCTAGAAGTAAAATGAGGTCTTGAGTGATAATTATTTTGTAGGATTTCATTCAGCATTTTTGTCACATGTCAACCATGTAAAGAGAAAACAAATTTTTCCTACCCTTTGAGTAGATACCATCTGTTTCAGCTCAAGGACGGCTCAGGGTTCTATTTTGCTTTCTTTCTTCAGTTTCAAAGGGTCCTGTATTTGATTCAAACATTACAGTGCTATACTTCATTTTGGAACTTCTAAAAACTAAATTTGAGGGTCTTAATATGATGCTTTAGTCCATATGGCATTTAAATGTATACATGAATAGGTGTAAGTGGAATTTTTCCCTAATTAAGTTGCATCAGTATGTTGAAAATATGCCTCACTAAGTTTTGCCTGTATTTTCACTTCTTATTCTTCATAGTCATGCATATTTCTTAAGGTTTTTTTTAATCTTACCTGGTGTGAATTTTACTCTATGGTGTCCTAGTTGATTAACCTCCTTGAGTAGAGATAGCTCCTATTCTTCCTTGTTTTCCCAGTTCATTGGACATTCATAAACGCACTCGATAACTCTTCTGCAAATCGAAGTGAAATTAATTTAATGTATTGTTAAGCCTTCTGTCATGAAAATTTCTAAGCATATATTCATAGAATGACTAAAGGTATACATAAGTGCTTTTATCATGAACAGACAATACATACTGTATAAGTAATATATAGAGAACACTTAAATTTACATTTGTACATACATAAGCTAGCGCAAAATAACTTACTTGATGTAAGCATTATCACATATTTATATATTTATTTAACTATATACAATTATCCAGTTACAGTAGTTGATAGATGTAGCACGTTTGTGTTCTCTTCGCTAAATGTGTGTGGGTGTGGGTGTGGGTGTGTGTGTAGGTATGTAAACACTCATTGAATCAGGAGGCACTGATGTCTTAGCTCTAATCTTTTATGAGGAGGAGATACACAGGACAGAGGAAAAAAAATATCCAAGTTAATAGTCCTAGTATCAGCAGTAACCACAGCTCAGCTGGACTCCCTGGATTTTGATATCATCTGAGTGCAAAGCTAATAATAATTTCAGAAGGCAGATGGCCAGTGGCCTCCACTAAGAGCTCCCCAGAAGGGGCTTTTTAGAGCCCACTGCAGTGGAGAGTTTTAGAGTAGTGAGACAGTCCTGCTAACATCCTTTTAATAACATCTTTGAGACAACTAAATAGCTAACTACTTGACCATTTTGCATTAATTCTGGTTACTTTTCAGTAATCAGATGATTAGGACAATTATACAACCAGTGATATTTGAACAGATTCTACAAAATGTGATTGTTTACTTGGACCTATAGTAGCCAGTAGAGTCCTGCCGTTTACTACCTTCAATATTTAATATAAAGACTGAGAGGTAGAAAACTGCAGAGATAGAACTAGATGAAAATATAAAATCCTTAGGGATGGAGCTGAACATATTTTGCGTGTCTTTGAGATACCAATTCTTCTGGCAGGGTTGTTACATTCCCAATCTTATTTAATTCTCATCCTTAGGGATAGATTGATTATCTCTAGTTTCCAGATGAGGAAAGTAAAATTCAGAGTGTTTAAGTGACTTGCCAATGCATTTACTTCTTTTTTTTTAAATTAATTAATTTATTTACTTTCGGCTGCGTTGGGTCTTTGTTGCTGCATGAGGGCTTTCTCTAGTTGCAGAGAGTGGGGGTACTCTTTGTTGCAGTGCATGGGCTTCTCATCGCGGTGGCTTCTCTTGTTGCGGAGCACGGGCTCCAGGCGTGCGGGCTTCAGTAGTTGTGGCTCTCAGGCTCTAGAGCACAGGCTCAGTAGTTGTGGCTCACAGGCTTAATTGCTCTGCAGCATGTGGGATCTTCCCGGACCAGGGCTCGAACCCATGTCCCCTGCATTGGCAGGCAGATTCTTAACCACTGCGCCACCAGGGAAGTCCTTCAACCACTATTTCAAAGCTTGAGGTCATCAAAAACAAGGAAAGTCTAAGCTGTCACAGCCAAGAGCAGCCTAAGGAAACATGATGACTAAATGTAATATCCTCAGTGGTATCCAGGTTGTTTTCCTTTGTATGAATTCCTAGGCACTGAGCACCCATTTGTGTTCCTTTGGGGCCTGCAGAATTTATTTCTCTGGGGTTTTGTTTTACTGATTAAAATTTGAGATATAATCCAAAATTTCAATGCAAAAGTTCATTGACAATAGTTTCTTTCAACCATTACTTACCTTGGTGTCACAAAGGGCTGTCAGACGTCTGAGGTCCCAAAGGAGGAAGGTTTCTCACTCAGGTGAAGGCATATGATAATTCCATACACAGACTGTCCACCTGACACTCATTTCCTTTCTTCAGGAGGGCCAAGGATGCCCTACTTTCAAGTCATCCTGGGGCTGCATCTGCCCAAAGTCCACAACTGGCCCCTCTGCATGTGTCCAAAGCTTGGCGGGGACACTGCAGCCCGGGTAGAGACCACAGGGGAAAGGCACATTTACTTCTAAGAAACCTCTTTCTCCCCTTCCAAGTTGGATACAAGTATCCCTGTTTACTGTCTCCCCCTCACCCAGACCTCGAATTTATGCTCCTTGTGGACTGGAACTTTATCTTATTATTGTACTCTAGAGTCTGATACATTCACTAAATGTATTCAACAAATATTTATTAAATGCCCAATATATGCCAGGCCTAAAGAAATAATGAACAAAAACAAACAGCACTCCCTGTCCTCCAAGAGCTGACATTCTAGTGCAGGGAAGCAAACAGTAAGCATAAACCTTACGTAAAAAAAAATATAAAATGTTAAGTGGAGAAAATGCACTGTGGAAAATCATAAAGCAGGACAAGGGGCTGGGGAGGGAGTGATCAGGGACTTTTTGTGGAGAAAGTGACGTTTGAACCAAGACCTGAGGAGGCGAAGGAGGAAGCCATGAGGACAGATGAAAGGAAGGGCGTTATAGGCAAAAGGAATAGCCAGTGCATAGGTTTGAGGTGGAAACGGGCCTGACATGTCTGAGTATAGCAAGGAAGCCAGAGTGGCTGGAAAGGAGTGAATGAGACCGAGAACAGTACGATGTTGGATCAGACAGGTCATGGAAGAGGAGGGTGAAAACTTCTAGGCCGTTGTAGACAATGTACTGTGAGTGAGATGTGAAGCCAATGGGAAGTTTGAACAAAGGGTGTGGTGTGGCCTGACTTACCTTTCATCAGATGATCACAGATGGCCACGTTGAGAACAGACTGAAAGAGGTCAAGAATGGAAGCGGGGAGAATATTTGGAATGTCTCAAAATAATGCAGGGAAGCATAATCACATATGGCTCAAGCTGAAGGTGGGTGGTAGTGAAGGTGGTGAGTAGTGTGATTCTGGATATATTTTAGAGATAAATCTGACAGCATAGATATGAGGTGTGAATGACAAAGGCCAGTCAAAGATGACCTCAAGGATTTTGGCCTGAACAGCTAGAAAGACGGAGGTACCTTTTAACAGAGAGTTGGTCTATTGCAAGACAGAATGTTCTGGGGAAAAGATTTGGAACTGAGTTTTGGGCATGCTAAATTGGAGATGCCTGTAAAACATCTTTCCTGAGATACTGATTAGTCTGGTGATCAGATATCCAAGTCATTTGGAGTCCAAGGCAGAGTTGGAGCTTGAGGTATATATATATATGGTGTCATTACTATACAAATTGTATCAAAAAACCATGGGACTGGATGAAATCTCCATGGGGGTTAGTGAGGGCCCAGTAGATACTAGTTCATAGTTGATACATTTAAATTATCTGTATATGAATGAATGGATGTGTACAACAGAGGTGAGATTGGAAAAAGCCTAGTTTATCTGACCTCTGAGCCATTGTGTTTCTTATTTTTTGTGTAGGTCCACGTTTTTAGTTGGCATCAGGAGAAAGTCTCTGGTTATTTTAAGCAACAATGACAGCAAAAATAATTTATTTAAAAGGTATTGGGGTACTTACAGAATTTCTTTTTTTTGAGAACTAGGGAAACAGGAGTGAATGCTACATATGAAGAAATGGGGCAACCATTTAAAAGAATTGTACAACCATTTAAAAGAAGAAAGTTATCAACATATCAGATTTAGCAACAGAGTAAGAATGGTGATGGTAATAATAATATTTGATGTTAAGGAGTAAAGGATCCTTTTTGATCAAAGCCTAGAATGTGACGGAGCATTTGCTTATTTAATTTTCACACCATTTTTATGACATTACTCTTCTCACTTTGTAGATGAAGAAACTGAGGGTCAGGGGTGTTAATTTGTTCTGGTAGGTCACACAAATGATGGGCACCAGCATCTGGATTCTGATCCAGATTTGTCTCATTCCCAGCCTACACTTTTCCTATTTTACCAGACTGCCTTTCCAAGGCAATAAGTAGGTACAGCCATTTGGAAGAAGTCTTGCATTCTTTTCAGTACACAGTGATGTCAGCAGGGCTGATGGCTTTTTCCTGCTTAGTAGAAAGGAAAACTGGAGCTAAATGACCTGGCCCAGCTGACTCCCTCTCAAAGCAGACTTGAGAGTTGGCTTCTAGTCTGCTAAATGCAAGTCCAAGCTCTCTCACCACCACTGTGAACTAAGTTTTGCAAAACTAGTTGTGATCCTAATGACATTATCTCTATGCTTTTGCAAAGGTTTTTACAAGTTATTGCTTGCTTTCAATACCAGTATATATGAATGAACTAAACACCTGTATTTATTTATTTATTTTTTGCGGTACGCAGGCTTCTCACTGTTGTGGCCTCTCCCATTGTGGAGCACAGGCTCTGGATGCGCAGGCTCAGCGGCCATGGTTCACGGGCCCAGCCGCTCTGAGGCATGTGGGATCCTCCCAGACCGGGGCACGAACCCGTGTCCCCTGCATTGGCAGGCGGACTCTCAACCACTGCGCCACCAGGGAAGCCCAACACCTGTATTTATTGATTGTAAAGTTTGGTATTTTGGACAATGTAGCAGTACCTCTTTATGCATTTCTGCTCAACTTAAATCCTAATTGTGATAGCATTTTCCCCTAGTGCTACAGAATTGCTCTAGATTCTAATATTTTTCACTTTTCACTTGATTTTTATTTAATTTTTTTCTTAATCGCCCCCCCACCATCACTCTTATTTGGAAATAAGGAACCTCTCTCTTTCCCCAGGTTCTGTCATTCTGATGTGGAGAGTCAATCTCTCTTGTCAATACAAAATTTCTCTGCCTGCTTTGTCATTTATTTTTGTATTGGATTGTCTTTCACTTTATTTCTCTGGTCCCTTTTCTTTTAAATCTTTAAAAAATTTATTTCTCCTGACTGAATCATTTCAATTCAGTGGAATGAGATTGTGCCGGCTTTTCCTTCTTCAACGTGTTATGTTTATCATGAGATTAACATCTTTATTTTTTGCTCTGAAGTCTCCTACACATTTTCTCTCAGCCATTTTTATTTACTTTCTTGTGTCCGTGGTTCTGTGCTATTAAGGTTCTTGATGGCCCGTTCTCTACCTGTCTTTCAGTTTGTCCTGTTTTCCTACTTCAGCTTCTTGGGAGGTTTTATTCTTCACTTTTTTACATGACAGTATCACAAGTCTTTGCTACTAGATACAGTCAAAGAATTATAAGTCCTCTGCTCTGTTCTGCTCTCTGCACATGTTTATTAGTAAATAGATAGTATTGGAAGAGGTTCCATTCTTACACTATGCTTGTCCAGAGTTTCATTTATTAAAAAAGTACTTCAATCAAAAACTATAACTCAAAATAAGACTCAGTTTTACGAAAACTTACTGTTATTGAAGTGGTTTTGGCAATCTACAACAAATATTTTTCAGGGTTATTATTTCACTTGGAGTTATTTAAAGTTTTGATAAATATTTTAATAAAGTACAACAACTACAAGCAAAAGACATTTTGTGTGGATATTTAAGTTGAGTGAACAGTGTTCATAAAATTGGGCCACCAGTTGGGTGTGGTGGACAGAGTTGAGCTTCAAAGTTAAACAGATATGAGTTTGAATTCTGGTTTCAACTTTTCCAAGGGTGTGGCCTTTGGGCAAATTATATTTCTCACCTCAAATTTCTCTTTTTTCTTAAAATCGGGGTAATATGTACCTGCTCTGTGAAAAGTTGGAAGACTAAATGTGATACCATGTATAAACATTTTAATTCAGGGACTAACATATTGTAAGGTGCTCAATAACTTGTTGCCATTGTTATTATTATTTTATATAAAATGTCAACATTTCTAGTCTTTTTTAAATTTGAAATCATTTCCAGAAGTAGCCATGACCTTTCTCCCATCACTTCAGTTGGAGAACATCTGTCTTCTTCCTATTAAGTGTTCATTATTTTATAATTATAATTTGAATACGTACTCGTCCTAATAGGGAAAAAAAAGACATAACAACCTAAAGATGATTTGCTAGCTGTAAGTATAAAACTGATTTTGCCTTAAGGGAAAAAGCTTAAAACTGTTTAACTATTTCTGGATTATATCATGACAAATTTTTGAAAGTCATAATTAAGGGAAGTCTGAATACACCCTTTATTAAGTCGCCTTAAGAACTGGTATAAGAAATCTAATGAATCAGAAGTTTACATAACCTCATGGAGCTGTTAATGCTAAAGATAAGACCCAATTCCTTAGTCCTTATAGAATCCCTCTGCAGATGGCCGCCTCATTAATTTTAGTTAAAATTAGGAGTTAAGAGTGTGACACAAATAAGAATCCCATTCTCATAAGTCAGGTTTTATGAATAGAGAACTAAATTCTGACTGTGAAAGTATTGTCTTCCCAGTCAACTCCATCTGTGTTCAAAACCTTTATCATCCATCCTGCTGTCCTTCTTGAGCATTGTTGTTCTGCTGGATGACTGATACTTGATATATCTTCTCACCTTAATGTCAGCAAGTCAAAACATCTCCATCCTTTCTGGCCACTCACCTAAAGCAGTCCCCTAACTATATTTTATCGTGTGTGCCAGTGGTCCCATATCTTACTAAGTCCTTTAAGTCATCCTTGATTCTATCATTCAATTAGTCTCTGTGACTTTTTTCTAATCCTTTTGATTTCTACTTTAGATCCTTAACTGACAAGCTTACACGTGCATTTTACATCCCACTTACTTTGGTACCAGTAAAACTGGTAAGTGCTTTCAGATAAAGCACTTCACAAACAAATCTGTTAACATGTATAAAAATTAGAGCTGTTTAATTAGTATACAATGGCCTAAAATCAGTGGGGACTCAAAAACACAACATGATCCCCACTTCTTTTCACTCCTAGGGATTCATTAAATACTTCTCTTAAAGATGAAGTATTTTGGAAGCCTGCAAATACCTACCCATAGACTTTCTTTTGTTCCTTCCTTAGTCTAGCTCTGTAGTTCTAAAAATGTTGTTTGGGTTGTATACATAACCATCATATGAGATGCATCTCCCCCATGCTATAGGTTATGAGAGATTTAAATGCTTTTCATGACGAATTTCACCTATCTCAGATTTTTGCCCTACACCGTTGCTTTCAGATCTAAGCACTGCTTAATTTGGGACTCCACTGTCCCTTTTCTCACCCACTTAAGTGGCCATTTACTAACTACGGAATAAGTTTCAGGTTCTTTAATCTCTTACCCAATTGTTCAACCTCATCTTTCGTCCTTCCACAGATCCTCAGGAACATCACATTAGGGTTGTTCATTTTTCCCTATTACACACTGTGCTTCCACGTTGGAAACTTGGCCCAATCCCCTTTATCTGAAATAACTCCCCTCCATTTCCACCTAGAGAATCCCTATCTGTCTAGTAACTTTGAGTTAATCACCCACAACTGGAAATAGGGTCTCCTTCCTCTGAACTGTACCACTTGGTTTCCAGCACACTCTCATCACTTACCTGCACCATGCTCACTGTGGGAAAAAAAGCAATGTGGAAAACCAAGGGGAAAATGACTCATTATCTGACCTCCAGGGACAACAACTATTAATATTCAACAGTATGGCTTTTTTAAATTTTTTTCTCTTACGTATCGCCATTGTTCTCATAAAAGGAGAAGAAATAGAAATGCTACCATTATTATGTGTGAGATATGGTTTTATGATTTTACAACCATTGTATTCTGTAATCTTCACAAGTACTATAGGAGTATCTTACGTTTATCCTCATTTAATAAAAAAGAAACCAAAGCTTAGATATGTTAGGCCTGTTTCTCAAGGTCACAGAGCTACAAAGAGGTCGAAAGTGGGTATGAGCCCAGGTTTGCTTCCCTTCAGAGCCTTGAATCTTAACTGCAACCCAGCGTTGCCTCTCTGTATGTAGATGCTGCTGTATGTAATTGCAACAAAATTAGTTTTTCTTACATATAAAAAACAATTAAAACTTTAAGACAGAATAGAGAAATGAATTTTCTAAAGGTCAAAGTCAAACTCTACATTAAGGAGACTCTAGTGAATCATGATCTTAAAAGGACAGACTTACTCATAAGAATAATTATGGGTTCACACCTTTATGGTGCTTAACACACACCAGACAGTGTTCTAAGTGTTATAGACATTAACTCATTTCACCCTCACAGTAACTCCTGGGAAAAATACTGTAATTGTCACCATTTTATAGATGTGAAAACTGAGGAGCAGATTAGTTACATAATCAATCTAAAGCTATTGGGATTTGTCAGCATGTAAGAAATGTAAGAAAGAACTATACTATGTATATTATATTGTATGTTATTATTATATTGTATGTTATAATTATATAGTTATAACTAATGCTGTACACCTATACACACACACACATTACACACACACGTTTAAAACTTCTGCCTTGGGCTTCCCTGGTGGCGCAGTGGTTGACAGTCTGCCTGCCGATGCAGGGGACACGGGTTCGTGCCCCGGTCCGGGAAGATCCCACGTGCCGCGGAGCGGCTGGGCCCGTGAGCCATGGCCACTGAGCCTGCGCGTCCGGAGCCTGTGCTCCGCAACGGGAGAGACCACAGCGGTGAGAGGCCCGCGTACCGCAAAACAAACAAACAAACAAACAAACAAACAAAAACACTTCTGCCTTCTAACCTTGTGGTGTTATTCATTTATCTTAATATAACCACAGTGTATTTACCTTAGTCACAATTTGACATTTAATATATAATCAGCAGCTCAAAAACAGGGTATGATTCTTGAACCAGTTTCGGTTGTAGAAGCAAGGCACTAACTTTAATTAACTTTAACTAGGACTGCTTATAGCTCCGTGTGAAAAGAGTCACAAAAAGGCCCATTAACTCTGAACATCATTTCTGTGTTTTTGCTTCTGTATGCCCTCAAGATAGTACTTTTTCCCTGCTGTTCTTTGATTTTTGCCTCTTTTTCCATTTTTAAAAATGTATTAGCAAAGGGTATGAGCCTAAATTAGTCATGTATCCACTGTAGCCTTTTAGTTGATCTAAACATGTTATTTATATGTTGAGAAATGGTAGAGAATTTTGAGGAAAAATTCTGTTTTCCAGGTTTTAAAACCTTGTTTTTAGGAATCCCTTCATCCAAGTTATGGGTCATTATTTGGTCTCAATTTTTTTCTGAATGTGTGTGAGTATGTGTGTTTTAAAGATACTCTTTAACAGTTCTCACTCCAAAGCAATTGTCTTAACCCTGCTAACAGCAGGACCTTACTCCACCCTTGCCTGCCTATGGTTAGGTAGAATAGAAACTGCTAACTTTCAAATATATAATGTGCAACTGTAAAGACCGCTACATGATTCCACATGGAAACATTTTATGAAAACTAGCATTTTAAATGACTTTTTACTATTTTTGTGACTCTAGGCTTTGCAGGAATGCTTCAGTGACAGCTGAAGCCAGGCATTTAGCAGCCATTGTCCTTTTTGTATTCTGTGCCAGGCTCAAGGGCTCCTTTCCTCTTGAAAGTTTTATCATGTACAAGGCTATTAACATTATAAGGATAGGCTGAAGCATGAATAAATCCTGAGACTTACTGATGATGTCATTACATCGGTCAATAAAATACATAGAGGGAAAGGCTTCCCACGCTACCAGGCTCAGCTAACTAAATCAGGATACACGAGCAATTAACTCTTTAATTAAGATGAATGGGTGACATTAGCCCTCCTTAAACTCTGCTCGTCAGCATTTACAAATAGAAAAAGACGGATGCCTCCTTCCCAAGAAATGTAGGTTTTATTTTTCATTTATTGACGCAGTCTCATTCTTCCTACTTTGTAAACAAAGTCACCAAACTCTAGGGGTGGTCGGCAATATTTTAACAGGTTCATTTTATCAGTCATATCTCTTACTGCTTAAGGACCCCATATTGGAATTTATTAGATTTTTTATGAAGCTAACTTTATCACTATTATTATTGAACACAATTGCTTTGCCTTTTTCCCTACTGCCCACAAGGAGGATTCATGTCGGAATCTCTTAGATGAATGCAACACAGCATGGAAACACTGTCTCTCCGTTTGTTCTTCCAACAGCTCGTCATTGTTATCTTCTACTTTGCCAATAACTTGGCTCAGGACTGCAAGTCTAGAAATCCGTGTTCCAGTTCTGCTATTCTGCTCTCTGGTTAGCCTTAGGACCCGAGGCAAGTGTATCTCTGAACCTCCATTTCCTCATCTCTAAAATTTGGTTACTAGAGCAGTTAATCCTGTAATTCTCTTTCAATAATATTTAACACAGTAAAAAGGAAAACAAAGATATGACTCATTCTAGGAACAAAGTGTCTATCTAATCTAGTACTGTCCAAGAGAAATATAAGGTGATCCACATATGCAACTTAAAGTTCTCTAATGGCCACATTAAAAAAGAAAACAATGGGATTAATTTTGCTATTTTATTTAACCCAATAAATACAAAGTATTAGTTCAGCATGTGATCATATATGTATACACATGTGTATGTTTATATTTAAACATGTATATATGTATATACATATATTTTTACACACATGATTACATGATTTATTTCATATATGACCTGTTTATGTTAATTTTTGTACTAAGTCTTTAAGATCTTAGAGCACACTTAAATTTGGGATATTTCAAAAGCCTCATGTGGCTAGTGGTTACCATATTGGACAGTAAATTCCAATGTTAAAAAAAACACAAATACAACTATATCTCTTAAATATTTATCAATTTTAACTAAATTTTTTAAATAAAAAATTGCCCAAGATAACTCTTCAAAAAATAAGTAAAAAACAAAACTTGGATTGTCCATAGACAGTAGAATTTTTCTAAATAAATATGATTTCTTATAAAGGGAATAATCACTAATAAGCAAATCTATTTATCACCGTGTGGCATAAAATGAGAAGGCCCAAGTGCAGAAAGAGATACTGTCCTATTAACTTCCCTACTGTAAATGATAAGTAGTGTGTACTCTTGGTTCACAAGTGCTTCAGCTACAAAGTTAGTGATACTGACAGTCTACCGAATCAGATATTCTAATCAATAGAAAGATACTACCTATACCGTATAGAAATGTACCATTTAAACTAAATCTTTTATTTTGTCATTTGCTTTATTTCTTAACTTCACTTATGTTTTAAATGGAAATATTTGAATTTCAGGGATAATGACATGTCTATTTATATATAGCATACTTTAGCTAATCCCATTTTTTTCTGGTTTAATTGGACTTGATAAATGTTTATCGAGTTAAAAATACAATGAAGTTTAGAAAAATATTTTGTTTATAGAGATCAAAGATGTTGATCTTTGCAGCTTCTCTGTATCTCACATTATCTGGATTTTTTTTCTTCAGTTTGAGATATTTCCTCGAATAGATAGTAACAACAATGAATATAATGTTAACCAAATTCTATTTACCTTTACTAAATGCTAGGGACAGTGATAAGAGTATTATATATTTTAAATAATAGAATCTAACTTGGATCTGTATTAAAAAAACTAACTCAAAAGCAGACAGATATTCAGGAATACCTACTGAATGTTTTCCACACCCTTTTTAAAGTGAAAGAAATATTTCAAAAAATCTTTCTCTACAATGGACCCTTTACCAAGTGAAAAATATACACATTAAAAAATAGTCAAGGGCTTCCCTGGTGGCGCAGTGGTTGAGAGTCGGCCTGCCGATGCAGGGGACGCGGGTTCGGGCCCCGGTCCGGGAGGATCCCACATGCCGCGGAGCGGCTGGGCCCGTGAGCCACGGCCGCTGAGCCTGCGCGTCCGGAGCCTGTGCTCCGCAACGGGAGAGGCCACAACAGTGAGAGGCCCGCGTACCGCAAAAAAAAAAAAAAAAAAAAAAAAAAAAAAAAAAAAAAAAAAATAGTCAAACATAGTTCTTCACCTTATGAGAGAGCTCACCATTCAGTGGATGAAACAGATGCTCAAGTAATTCTAAGACCACATTATAAAATGCTTCTGTAGAAGATTTGGAACAGAAAGGAAGGTTAAGTCTTCCAAGGGATAGTAAAAACACAGGAAAGGTAGCATTCTAGGTGAATTTAAAAGAAATTGAACCTTTCCAGGTATGAATGTCACAAACCAAGGGGACACAGAAATGAGAGAGCATATAATGAGCTCTTTTTCAAGTAGCCTGTGAGCTTAAGAATTAGCACATAGTGGGAAGTGGCAGAATCTAAGAGTGGAAGGATACATATATGTTCGTCCCATATAGAATCTGGCCTTTGACTTTGCAATGGGAAGTGATTAGAGGTTTTTAAGTAAAGAAGCTAAAATCAGATTTGACTTTTACAACAATAATTATAGCATCAAAATGGTGGATGATTTGGGGAAGCAAGACTCTAATTATAGGCCATTGCAGTATATGAGGGTACAGATAACAAGGGTCCAAGCAAGCTTGGAGCGCTAGCTGTGAGGGAGGAAAAGATTTCAACATCATTTCTAAGGCAGATTCCACAGGGCCTGTTAAAAGTAGCTGATGAAAGGGAGATATCCAGTATAGCCCAAGAAGCTCTAGCCAGGTGAATGCTGGTATTATTAAATATTAAAACTGCCCTGGACTTAATTTAATCAGTTTTTTTTTTTTTTTTTTTTTTTTTTTTTGCTATACGCGGGCCTCTCACTGTTGTGGCCTCTTCCGTTGAGGAGCACAGGCTCCGGACGCGCAGGCTCAGCGGCCATGGCTCACGGGCCCAGCCGCTCCGCGGCACGTGGGATCTTCCCGGACCGGGGCACGAACCCGTGTCCCCTGCATCGGCAGGCGGATTCTCAACCACTGCGCCACCAGGGAAGCCCATTTAATCAGTTTTGCTGGTTTCAAAGACACTTTCAGGATTTAGTAATATTCCCTGTCAATTATTTGAGCAGTAGTTTATTGTAATGCTGTAGAAAATATGCTGAAGAGGGAGTAAGAAGAACTGTTAAATACACAGCCTCTGCAAATGATGAGTGAGATTCTTCACTCTGAGAAGATCAAAGACAAGTGTAAGGATCAAGCCTATGAACAGTCTTTGGCTATGGAGAAGTCACTTAACTTCCCTGAGTCTGATTCTTCCTTGTAGTCTGGTATTTACAGGAAAATTAGTAATTAAGTACATGTATGTTTTAAAAATCAGTCACAGTAAGTATTCTGGAGGGAACACCTTGAAATCATCCTAAATGTTCCAGAAAATGGAAAAGTTACTTAGGAATTTTTCTTTAGTTAATTAATTTATTGTTTTTATACAGCAGGTTCTTATTAGTGATCCATTTTTTACACATCAGTGTATACATGTCAATCCCAATTACCCAATTCATCACACCCCCACCCCCACCCCGCCACTTTCCCCTCTTGGTGTCCATACGTTTGTTCTCTACATCTGTGTCTCTATTTCTGCCCTGCAAACCGGTTCATGTGTACAACTTCTCTAGGTTCCACATATATGCATTAATATACGATATTTGTTTTTCTCTTTCTGACTTTGTTCACTCTGTATGACAGTCTCTAGATCCATCCACATCTCTACAAATGACCCAATTTCATTCCTTCTTATGGCTGAGTAATATTCCATTGTATATACGTACCACATCTTCTTTATCCATTCATCTGTCAATGGGCATTTAGGTTGCTTCCATGTCTTGGCTATTGTAAATTGTAAATAGTGCTGCAATGAACAGTGGGGTGCATGTGTCTTTTTGAATTATGCTTTTCTGTGGGTATATGCCCAGTAGTGGGATTGCTGGGTCATATGGTAATTCTATTTTTAGTTTTTTAAGGAACCTCCATACTGTTCTCCATAGTGGCTGTATCAATTTACATTCCCACCAACAGTGCAAGAGGGTTCCCTTTTCTCCACACCCTCTCCAGCATTTGTTGTTTGTAGATTTTCTGATGATGCCCATTCTAACTGGTGTGAGGTGATACCTCATTGTAGTTTTGATTTGCATTTCTCTAATATTAGTGATGTTGAGCCACTTTTCATGTGCTTCTTGGCCATCTGTATGTCTTCTTTGGAGAAATGTCTATTTAGGTCTTCTGCCCATTTTTGGATTGGGTTGTTTGTTTTTTTAATATTGAGCTGCATGAGCTGTTGATATACTTTGGAGATTAAACCTTTGTCCCTTGATTCGTTTGCAAATATTTTCTCCTATTCTGAGGGCTGTCTTTTCGTCTTGTTTATGGTTTCCTTTGCTTTGCAAAAGCTTTTAAGTTTCAGTAGGTCCCATTTGTTTATTTTTATTTCAATTACCCTAGGAGGTGGATCAAAAAGATCTTGCTATGATTTATGTCAAAGAGTGTTCTTCCTGTGTTTCCCTTTAAGAGTTTTATAGTGTCCGGTCTTACATTTAGGGCTCCAATCCATTTTTAGTTTATTTTTGTGTATGGTGTTAGGGAGTGTTCTAATTTCATACTTTTACAGGTAGCTGTCCAGTTTTCCCAGCACCACTTATTGAAGGGATGTCTTTTCTCCATTGTATATCCTTGCCTCTTTGTCATAGATTAGTTGACCATAGGTGTGTGGGTTTATCTCTGGGCTTTCTATCTTGTTCCATTGATCTATATTTCTGTTTTTGTGCCAGTATCGTATTGTCTTGATTACTGTAGCTTTGTAATATAGTCTGAAGTCAGGGAGTCTGATTCCTCCAGCTCCGTTTTTTTCCTGAAGACGGCTTTGGCTATTTGGAGTCTTTTGTGTCTCCATACAAATTTTAAGATTTTTTGTTCTAGTTCTGTAAAAAATGCCATTGGTAATTTGATAGTGATTGCATTGAATCTGTAGATTGCTTTGGGTAGTACAGTCATTTTCACAATATTGATTCTTCCAATCCAAGAACATGATATATCTCTCCATCTGTTGGTATCATCTTTAATTTCTTTCATCAGTGTCGTATAGTTTTCTACATACAGATCTTTTGTCTCCCTTGGTAGGTTTATTCATAGGTATTTTATTCTTTTTGTTGCTGTGGTAAATGGGAGTGTTTCCTTAATTTCTCTTTCAGATTTTTCATCATTAGTATATAGCAGTGCAAGAGATTTCTGTGCATTAATTTTGTATCCTGCTACTTTACCAAATTCATTGATTAGCTCTAGTCGTTTTCTGGTGGCATCTTTAGGATTCTCTATGTATAGTATCATGTCATCTGCAAGCAGTGACAGTTTTACTTCTTCTTTTCCAATTTGTATTCCTTTTATTTCTTTTTCTTCTGTGATTGCCATGGCTAGGACTTCCAAAGCTATGTGGAATAATAGTGGTGAGAGTGGACATCCTTGTCTTGTTCCTGATCTTAGAGGAAATGCTTTCAGTTTTTCACCATTGAGAATGATGTTTGCTGTGGGTTTGTCGTATATGGCCTGTATTATGTTGAGGTAGGTTCCCTCTATGCCCACTTTCTGGAGATATTTTATCATAAATGCATGTTGAATTTTGTCAAAAACTTTTTCTGCATTCTGGAGTTGATCGTATGGTTTTTATTCTTCAATTTGTTAATATGGTGTATCACATTGATTGATTTGCGTATATTGAAGAGTCCTTGCTTACCTGAGATAAATCCCACTTGATCATGATGTATGATCCTTTCAGTGTGTTGTTGGATTCTGTTTGCTCGTGTTTTGTTGGGGATTTTTGCATCTATGTTCATCAGTGATATTGGTCTGTAGTTTTCTTTTTTTTGTAGTATATTTGTCAGGTTTTGTTATCAGGGTGGCCTCATAGAATGAGTTTGGGAGTGTTCCTTCCTCTTCAGTTTTTTGGAAGAGTTTGAGAAGGTTGGGCGTTAGCTCTTCTCTAAATGTTTGATAGATAGAATTCGCCTGTGAAGCCATCTGGTCCTGGACTTTTGTTTGTTGGAAGATTTTTAGTCACAGTTTCAATTTCATTACTTGTGATTGGTCTGTTCATATTTTCTGTTTCTCCCTGATTCAGTCTTGGAAGGTTATACCTTTCTAAGAATTTGTCCATTTCTTCCAGGTTGTCCATTTTATTGGCATAGAGTTGCTTGTAGTAGTCTCTTAGGATGCTTTGTATTTCTGTGGTGTCTGTTGTAACTTCTGCTTTTTCATTTCTAATTTTATTGATTTGAGTCCTCTCCCTCTTTTTCTTGCTGACTCTTGTTAATGGTTTATCAGTTTTGTTTATCTTCTCAAAGAAGCAGCTTTTAGTTTTATTGATTTTTGCTATTGTTTTCTTTGTGTCTGTTTCATTTGTTTCTGCTCTGATCTTTATGATTTCTTTCCTTCTGCTAACTTTGGGTTTTGTTTGTTCTTCTTTCTCTAGTTTCTTTAGATGTAAGGTTAGATTGTTTTTTTGAGATTTTTCTTGTTTCTTGAGGTAGGCTTGTAGAGTTATAAACTTACCTCTTAGAACTGCTTTTGCTGCATCCCACAGGTTTTGGATCGTAGTGTTTTCATTGTAATTTGTCTCTAGATATTTTTTTTTTTTTTTTTTTTTTTTTTTTTTTTTTTTTTTTTTTCGGTACGTGGGCCTCTCACTGTTGTGGCCTCTCCCATTGCGGAGCACAGGCTCCGGACGCGCAGGCTCAGCGGCCATGGCTCACAGGCCCAGCCACTCCGGCATGTGGGATCTTCCCGGACCGGGGCACGAACCCGTGTGCCCTGCATCGGCAGGCGGACTCTCAACCACTGCGCCACCAGGGAAGCCCTCTCTAGATATTTTTAAATTTCCTCTTCTATTTCTTCAGTGACCTCTTAGTTATTTAGTAATGTATTGTTTAGCCTCCCTGAGTTTGTGCTTCTATGTTTTTTTTTTTTCCCTGTAATTGATTTCTAATCTCATAGTATTGTGGTCAGAAAAGATGCTTGCTATGATTTCAATTTTCTTAAACTTACTAAGGCTTGATTTGTGACCCAAGATGTGATCCATCCTGGAGAATGTTCCGGGTGCACTTGAGAAGAAAGTGTAATCTGCTGTTTTTTGGATGGAATGTCCTATAAATATCAATTAAATCTACCTGGTTTATTGTTTCATTTAAAGCTTGTGTTTCCTTATTAATTTTCTGTCTGGATGATCTGTCCATGGGTGTAACTGAGGTTTTAAGTCCCCCACTATTATTGTGTTACCATTGTTTTCCTCTTTTATAGTTGTTAGCATTTGCCTTATGTATTAAGGTGCTCCTATGTTGGGTTAATATATATTTAAAGTTGTTATATCTTCTTCTTGGATTGATCCCTTGACCATTATGTAGTGTCCTTCCTTGTCTCTTGTAACATTTATTTTAAAGTCTATTTTAACTGATATGAGTATTGCTACTCCAGCTTTCTTTTGATTTCCATTTGCATGGAATATCTTTTTCCACCCCCTCAGTTTCAGTCTGTATGTGTCCCTAGGTCTGAAGTGGGTCACATGTAGACAGCATACCTATGGATCTTGTTGTAGTATTCATTCAGTGAGCCTGTATACTATGGCTAGAGCATTTAATACATTCACATTTAGGGTAATTATTGATATGTATGTTCCTATTACCATTTTCTTAATTGTTTGGGGTTTGTTTTTGTAGGTCCTTTTCTTCTCTTGTGTTTCCCACTTAGAGAATTTCCTTTAGCATGTGTTGTAGAGCTGGTTTGGTGGTTCTGAATTCTCTTAGCTTATGCTTGTCTGTAAGGCTTTTGATTTCTCCTTCAAATCTGTATGAGATCCTTGCTGGTTAGAGTAATCTTGGTTGTAGGTTCTTCCCTTTCATCACTTTAAGTATATCATGCCACTCCCTTCTGGCTTGTAGAGTTTCTGCTGAGAAATCAGCTGTTACTCTTATGGGAGTTCCCTTGTATGTTATTTGTTGTTTTTCCCTTGCTACTTCAATAATTTTTCTTTATCTTTAATTTTTGCCAATTTGATTATTATGTGTCTCGGCATGTTTCTCCTTGGGTTTATTCTGTATGCGACTCATTGCGCTTCCTCTACTTGGGTGGCCATTTCCTTTCCCATGTTAGGGAAGTTTTCGACTATAATCTCTTCAAATCTTTTATTGGGTCCTTTATCTCTCTCTTCTCCTTCTGGGACCCCTGTAATGGGAATGTTTTTGCGTTTAGTGTTGTCCCAGAGGTCTCTTAGGCTGTCTTCATTTCTTTTCATTCCTTTTCTTTATTCTGTTCTGCAGCAGTGAATTCCACTATTCTGTCTTCCAGGTTACTTATCCGTTCTTCTGCATCAGTTATTCTGCTATTGATTCCTTCCAGTGTATTTTTCTTTTCAGTTATTGTATTGTTCATCTCTGTTTGTTTGTTCTTTTAATTCTTCTAGATCTTTGTTAAACATTTCTTGCATCTTCTTGATCTTTGCCTCCATTTTTTTTCTGAGGTCCTGGTTCATCTTCTCTATCATTATTCTGAATTCTTTTTCTGAAAGATTGTCTATCTCCACTTCATTTAGTTGTTTTTCTGGGGTTTTATCTTGTTCCTTCATCTGGTACATAGCCCTCTGTCTTTTCATGTTGTCTATCTTTCTTTGAATGTGGTTTTTGTTCCACAGGCTGCAGGTTTGTAATTCTTCTTGCTTCTGCTGTCTGCCACTACTTAGGATTTTAATGAGATTAGGGAACATTAAAAAAAAAAAAAAAAAAGCTGTATGTGCTTTTTCTCATATCCTTCCCCACAAAAAAAGATAAGTTTGGTGATACCAACTGACTATCTAAAACTATCCTTTTTCAAATCTTCTCTTCCGAAAAGGTAATTAAATGGTCAGGTTAAGCAACTTCACAAGTTGTCAAATCTCTCTTTGTTGTAATATGTGTCATCATTATGTTCCTAATGATGTATTCTATTACCCTTTGGGTTGGAAGCAACCAGTTATCGGCCACCTGACCCTTTGGAGTTGTGGAAATATAGACCAGAGGCTTCAATTGAGAGTCATTTGCCTTCCAGGAGACTTCTGGCAATTTGGGGTTGTCATGACTGGGGATTCGTGCTGACATCTAGTAGATAGAGACCAGGGATGCTGCAAAAAGGTTACAGTGCATAGGGCAGTCCCTCCCCATGACCACCTGAAAACTATCTGGTCTAAAATGTCAGCAGTGCTGAGGCTGAGAATTTCTGATATACACTGTGTGTGAAGCTCCTTCTGAGTTTCAAAGTGGTGCTGTCGTAAGTTAAAGGGAGTTGTTTAATATTTTAAATTAAAACATCATCAAGTGGAGTGATTCATGAAGGAAGCACTCTGTGACCTTCCCATGGAAGATGGGAATAGAAATGGGAATACCTCATTTTCTGTCTCAGTAAGCGTGCGTTTCCCTGCTTGTAGGACCAATTCTCTTTGAGGTCCTTCATATGCCGCTTAACAATTTACCTGGTAAATTGCTTTTAAAAAATATCCAAGGTGTAGTTATAATACCAGGGAAAATGGGCCACATAGATTGGCATGGCATTCAACTTGACAGTCATCCCCTCAAGCATGGTCTGTTTATAAATCTGTCTGCTCGGGAAAGCGAACTTAACTTTAGAGCTAGGGTCACATGATATTCAGCACCAAGTCTGGGCTCTTTCACAACAGTTCAAAACTAATTGCTGTGTCAAACTTCCCCAGGGAACCCCATAAGCTGCCCCAAGTGCCCTGGGTTATTTCCTAGGACCCCTCTCACCACTATGCACCCAGTACCACAACAAGGGGTGAACTTGTAGCAGAGCAGGGAGCCCCAGGACACTGCCTCTAGGTGTAAAATCAGGGCCTGCAGTAATTCCCAGCGCTTTGGCCCCAAGCCACACCTGCTGTTAAATATGCATCAGTCCAGGTAAAGTAAATGGGTGAAGTGGCCCAGGTGTAAGATGCTCTAGGGCTGATGCCATTGAGCCTGACTGGAGAGTAAAGACTCAGGAGTGGTGGGGACAGTGGGGCACAGAGAGCACACACCACTGTAAATATAAGCAGCCTCGACTAGATCCAGCAGATGGTCGCCATGTGGGAATGCAGGCCCAGAGTTGCCAGCTTTTTCAAGAGAAGCAGTGAAATCTAATGATTTTTAAACATTGGCAATTAATTCAAATGTAAAACACTATTCAACCCCCACTGCAGCCTATATAATCTCTTCTGGGGTAACCCATGGGCCAGCAGTTTGCAAATTCTGCTTTAGAAGAAAGGGGAGAGGAATGTCTTGAGTCTCAGTTCCAACATGGAATCATTTTTCCAAGTACAAACCTCCTCTCCCCAACGCTGAAGAGGATTTCGGAAACAGCATCGCCATTGAATTCAAACTGCTGCTGGTATTTGAGACAACAATGGGCCTGCCTGTTAAAGAGCCAGACAATTGACACTTTTGGTTGTGTCTTTTTTTTTTTTGTCGTACGCGGGCCTCTCAATGTTGTGGCCTCTCCCATTGCGGAGCACAGGCTCTGGATGCGCAGGCTCAGCGGCCATGGCTCACGGGCCCAACCGCTCCGCGGCATGTGGGATCTTCCCGGACCGGGGCACGAACCCGTGTCCCCTGCATTGGCAGGTGGACTCTCAACCACCGCGCCACCAGGGAAGCCCTTGGTTGTGTCTTTTAAGGTCCCAAGGTCCCATATCCATGTGACCAAAGAAGAGAGAGGCTCCATGTACTCACATGTCAAGTTTGCAGGAAAATGTTCCCTATAGGTGGTTTAAATATGAACTTCATGTTATGCTCAGGTAGGTATGAAATTCAGGGAATATATTTATGATTTGACCCGAGGAAATGCGTCAAGTAAAAAACATGCTAAATACTCTTTTCTGAGTAGATGTTACTAATGAAAATGCATCAAGAAGCCATTTCAAATGAATCCAGGTACAGGTGACAGAAAATTTCACTTAATGTTCAAGTCTGGAAGAATGAAACATTTCCATACCTCTGCTTCCAAATAATTGATCCCCCAAAGAGCCTCCGTGTTTTACTTTTTATCAATACCTCTACCAACTTTTTGAATATTGGGGGACATTTGGATCACTTAAGCAAGTATTTGCTGTCCCCTCCCTAATTTTAGGGTCCTATCCCAAAGTAATAATTTGTGCAATAACAGGATTGAGAACAAATATTTCATGGAAAACACTGAAAAAGAAGAGCATCGAGTTTTCAATATAGGGTCAAATTGTAGAAGTCTCTATTATGAAGAAGAGACTGTCAGGGGTCAGGTAAATTACCTGGAAGGCAGGCAGCATGCATTGGAGCTAAAAATGAATCATTCCCCCAAACCAGGTATGAAAATCCATAAAAGGTATAAAAGGTGGAGAGAAGGTTCGAATCAGCAAGGGCCACATAGTTCACAGCAACCATCACATCATGAACATTTACTCCTAGAAGTTTCTTTAGAAGAAATAACCTTCAGCTGTTTCCTGTTCCAGCAGAGAAAATTGAAGCCTAGAAAGTGATACCCCAGAAGCTCCCAAAGTCACAGAACTTGTTTTCTGCTGACTGTTCATTGTATTTCCCTCTGCTACCTTTCCTGCTGCCATATTTCTTGTGGCCATTTCATATGATTGGGATAAGAAAATGTGAGAAGAAACCCATGGACGGTATGTGTGTGTTGGGGGGGTGTGTGTGTGCATGTGCGTGTGTGTGCACACATACACATACTGTTTATTGGTAATTCTGTTCATATGTTCAAGGAAAAGGAAATTGTACCCAAGAAGTAAAATGAAATTTTAGTATTCTAGTAATTCTCAACCCTCTCTCATGTTGAATAAGTCAAAAGTTGTTAATATCTCACAGTAACCCATATTGGTTCGGAGGAACTGAAGGTTTTCAAGAGGAAGGAAGGAGCATTTTCTGAGAGCCTGTTACGTGCTTTCTCTGAACATACATTATTTAATTGTAATCCCACAGAAGTCTGAGCTTGGGACTCAGAGAAGTGAAGTCGCTTTCATAAAGCTGTCATCACTGGCCCAGTTGGCAGTAGGGTGTAGTGGATAGAGCACACCTCCTGAGCCCACTGCTTGTGGTGTGAACCCCAGGCTCCAACACTCCCAGGATGGAAAACTTTGACCTACTTAATTCAGTCTCTAAATGTGAGTTCCCTCACCAGCAAAACAGGAATAATAATTGTTCTCACATCATTTGTAATATGGGAATAAAAACGCATTGTTGTAACTCTTAAGGTTGTTTGGAAGATTCGGTAAAAAATATCCATGTAAAACACTTGGCTCATGTTGGGCTATAGGGGAAATAATCGGGAAATATTAGCTATTATTATTGTTACCATTACTCCTGGGGTTTCAGGGTACGTGCGTTTCTCACTGTAGCACACATTTTCTCTACACCTCTAATCGTAGTTTACCACCTTCCGTGTTATACTGATGTAAAATTCTGTAATTAAGGTTTCCATTTTTCAAGGATCAACAGACATTTCAGTTATAGTTTATATTCATAATGGGTTTCTAATGAAGAAAGTGTTAACAACGCTCAGTTGAAAATTAGGCTGAATGATTGAACCCAGAATACCTGAATCCTGCCTACCCTTATACTAATCATGGACACCTTGACCACTTCCCTAACATGATGCATGCAGAGTAAGTCTTTTGTTTATTGATTGGCCAAATATATGCAGGACCAATGTATGCTACTTCATCCTTGGCTCTTCTGAGGGAAGCTGTTACCATGGTAACAAAGGCATCCTTTGACTCCTGTTTCTACACAGAGTTATAGAAATGCTTCTTAAAAAATACTTACGACAATATTTAATGTCGAATCTAAAGTAATTTTTCTCATTGTTTGGGGAGCAAAATTGATTTTCTCTGGGCAAAGTTTGTTTGGCTGCCCAAATGTACTGTTTATAGTAATGTGTTCCACCAAATTTCTTTAAAAGCCAGTTAAATGTATTTTGTCTTAACTTCTAATCTAATTTCATCATTTGGAAGTGCCTCTTGCTGCACTGTGCCTATTTTGATTTGGAAACAGTGCACATTCCATCTTTGCTATGTCAGGGTAAGGTGGAGGGGAACAGAATGAATCATTTGATTTCTTATATCAGAGGTCAGTATGTGTGGGGAGGGAGAGAGAACGCATGCTTGGGGATGTTCAGGAGTCTGCGGCTTATTCTAAAACTGAGATTTTCAGGTGGCAGCTGGTGCCTGGTTTATGATTCCAGTGGTTCAAAATCCTTTCTTTCCCAAGAGGCATCTGTTTTAATTTTTTTCAAAATTAAAAATAACGTTTGTTGTTCTCATTACCAGCGTAATGCATGATCATTTCAGAAGATTCAGAAAATGTAGATAAACAAAAGAAAGATGCCCAGAATCCCACATTCTAGAGATAAACCACTGTTACTCTCGGGGTGTATCCTTCCAGAGTTTTATGTGTTTATACATATATTTTATTTCACAAGACAAGACCAAGACCAGACCTATGTATTATTCTGTTATCTGCTTTTTTTCATTTAAGTACTAGTGTGCTAGTACTGCTGACATGTTGAAAGATCACTTCTAATGCACTGTGTTTAATGGCTGCAAAGTTGTAAGATATTCGAAGATATTGGTAAATTGAATTAATACTCATTTGTTGGATATTTAGGTGGCTATCTAGAGTTTTCCTTAATTTAAGCAGAATAGTAATGAATTTCTGGATATGTTAACCTTTATACACACTTTCTATATACATTTAAATGAGAAAAAATAAAGGTAGATTTGTATGCCTTGCTGGGAAAGAAAGGATGTGAGGGTGGGGTGAGGTTGAAGTGACTCTTCAGTATGTCTCTACTTTCCCTTCATGGGAGGACATCCAGACACCCCTAAGAGTGTCTACATCGAGGAATCATTGCAATGAACTTGACATCAGCTCATCCTCTGTGACCCTGAGCCATTCAAATGCTGGACCCTAGCTTCAGTTTCCTAGGATCTTGGGAGGAATTTTAGCTTCTCTCTTTTATTTATTCCACAAACATTTATTGAGAATCAGTTGTATCCTAATACTCTGCTGTTCTCTCTGAATTACACCACCTACCCATACATCATCTCTGACCCCGCCATGTACACAAGCATTTACGTTATGGGATGTTGTAAAACAGCATGGACTTTCAATTCTGAGAGTCAGGGGTCTGAATCCCAGGTCTCCTACTTAATAGTCAGTTAATATTTCTGAGACTCAGCTTTCTCATCATTAAAGTGGTGAAAATAAAACTTACTTCAAGTGTTCCCCTGCCCCCAGATTTCATTGACTTAATCATGGAAAGGGCTAGGTGTGTGTGTGTGGCATACAGTAAGGTAATGGCAATGGTGGTGCAAACAGCAGTGGGAAATCATGGGAAAGGGAGGTGCTCATATTTCCTAGGGGCATCAGGAAGGCATCTCACTTCCAGTTCTGTGCTTAATAGACTAAGCACAGAGCTGCAAGTTTAAAACTCCATGTCTGAGTGCCAGCTCTCCATGACTCACTGCCTGACCTTGGGTTAACCACTTAATCTCTCTCTGCCTTGGTTTTTCTCTCCATAATATGAGCATAATAACTCTTACCTTCCTCACTAGGGCAAGGATGATTAATCAGTGTTTATAAAACTCAATAAATTCTTTGGGTATGAAGTGCAGTGAGATTGGAAAGCATTATTACTATTAGCTGCTTTCTTAATATCAAAACCAGCATGCCAGGGACTGCTGAATGGAGTACCATAGAGTTATACCCTCATCCTATGTCATTGTCAAGAATCTTAGTTTCTTTAGCTGCCCCTGAAGATATCAGTTTTTCTGCCACTGTAATGTTCACTCTTCAACAAGGAGCAATTTCCTGCTTATACCCAAGTGTCCACAGCTACGCACACCCATAAGCAATGTTTATTCCTTTAACAAATACTTATTGAACAGTTGGAAGGTTCTGCAATGGATACTGGAGGTTCAAGGACGTATAAAGATCAATATGGCACTTACCTTCAAGGTATTTAGTATCTGGCGAGTGACCTAGACTGGTTACCTGCAGTCCTATTATAGCCCAAGTGCTCTGATGGAAAATATATAGAACCCTGATATGTACATGCACAGTCACCAAAGTCTTCCTGCTACAAGTGATATCTAAATGAAAACTGAGAGAGAGGCAGCCTTATAGCTGTGGAAATATAGGGGAAATGGAAGAGAAAAAGGACAGAATGCTCTAAGAAGGAAAAATAACATCGGTGCCTCACAATGAGAGTGACAAGCTCTATTAAGGAAATTGAAAGGAATTTCTTAGGATTGAAGCTAAAAGAAGGGGAAATGTTGTATAAAAAGGTACTTCTAAGACAATCTAATTCCATCTTTTGGTCAGGCTAGCCTGTTGCCCTCATCATCAGTACCCTTCATTTAATGTACCTCCTAGCCTGGCTACCTGATTCCTCTCCAACCTGAATAGCTGAAGTGACTGCTTTCTCAACAATCTCCTGGGCCTTTAACCTCTTGTGCTTTTTTTAAGTAGTGATACTAATAAGCACTTTTTTTTGAGGGAGAGGTCTGACTCCTTGCTATTGTCCAATCCCTTTCTGACTTTTCTTGTAGCTATTGCTTTTTCTTTAGTATAGCTGTCAATTTCAGGGATGATGTTGGTGTGAATTGGGAGCCCAAATGTTAAAAATTGAAACTCTATACATATAAAATGAAAGGACTAAAAAGAGAGAGAGGCATATCTGGGAAGAGTTACGTTGAATGTCACTATGGTATTCCTGTGTATAACTATGAAAAGAATATGCATGATTTAGTTTTCTTTTATGCAATGCATATTGTACATTAATTCTGCAAGCATACAATAGCAAGTCCTGAAAATAGCACCAGTAAGTATATATATCAAAACCTAAATGACATAGTGAAATCTTACACAGGAGGTGAGAATCATATTGAAAGAACTGGAACCCAAAAAGGAAGAAGAAAAAAGAAACTTGTCAATAATAAAAAACTTTAATCAACATCAGAGTTAATTACCTCATTTGGTAACTGGCAGTTCAGTGAAGTTTCTGTTTTAAAATCATGGGCAAAGCATACTGCCAAGTTTTATTTGTCATCCAGTATAAGTTGAGCTATAGTCCGAGATGGTGGAAAACCTTTCTTCTCGGGTTTTACCTTTTTTATCTCAAATGAAAACTGGCACTCCATCTGGATAATGTCCAACGTGACACATTTTGGGAGCCATCAACTACCTATCCTTACAAATCAGGAACACTGATTAAATAATCAAGGTTTCTGAAAAGCCTTGAGGGAGCTATACGTTTTTTGCATCGGTAATTGCCATTCTGTTTGTAGCACAAGATGTTTTTGAGCTCTGAATAAGAACTTGTGTTTGACATACTAGCACTGAGTATCTTATTTGTGGGTTAGCAGGAGTTTGACATTCTTTAGAAGTAATATTATAGCAAATATGGAAATTGAGAAATTTTAAAAATGTCTTAAACTAATGAAATTTGTCACTAAGAAAATGAAACAAGGTTATATGTTTTTGAGGAGTAGAATAAAGGTAATGATATTTTGTCAAGCACCCATTTAAATAGAAGCTGTTATTGTTCTTCTGGATAGTATGTAATATACAAATATCTACATAATTATTAATCCTCTATACATAAATTAAAAGTCACCTCTCCTTTATAATAAATAAAAATGTAAAGATAGAAAATTCTGCCTGTGACACATAGTCAAACACACCTTTATGGTGATTTAAAATAACCACGGTTCAAATTAGCAAGACATTGATTAGAATAATAACTGATTTCCCAGAATTGCATGCACGAAGGAGCAATTCTTTCATTAGAGATGTCAAAATTCGTCCACATAATATCAATGAAAATTATTAATGTTACATTCAGCTTTGGCCCTAGGCAGAATTGTCAATTTGGTGAAGTTATTCTTTGCCATTTCTCAACATCCGTTTGAAGGACTTTATTTATGCTGGATTCAATCTTTTATTCATTCACCAATTTTTTATTGAGGGCCAACTAGATGGCAGGCACAGTTCTCAGCGCTCGAAATATAGCAATTAAAAAATAGTCAAGGGCTTCCCTGGTGGCGCAGTGGTTGAGAGTCCACCTGCCGATGCAGGGGACACGGGTTCGTGCCCCGGTCCAGGAAGATCCCACATGCCGCGGAGCGGCTGGGCCCATGAGCCATGGCCGCTGAGCCTGCAAGTCCGGAGCCTGTGTTCCGCAATGAGAGAGGACACAAACAGTGAGAGCCCCACGTACCGCAAAAAAAAAAAAAAAAAAAAAAAGTCAGGCACCCTAGCACCCTATGTATACAGAGTTTGCATCTAGAAACTAGGGTGAAATCAGACTAAACTAAAAAACTAAATAAGTTAATAAGAAAATTCTGAACTACAGTAAATGCAGTGGCAACCATCAATTAGAATGGCACATTAGAGAATATCCAGGGCTACCTTAAGTCGAGTGGTCAGGGAAGACCTCTTTCATGAGCTGAGACCTTTGAGCCAACCATGGGAAAATGTCAGGGAGCAGTGCAAAGAGAAGGATTCTAGCAAGTACAAACCCCAAGGCTATAAAACTGAGATGGGGCGTATTTGGAGTTTGATGGACAGGAAGATCTGTGTGACTGGAGTGAAAAGAACAGCGAGAGAACAGTGTAAGATAAGGCAAGAGAGTCAGACAGGGGCTTTTGGCTCATGTAGGTTCTTAGAAGTCTTAATTGAAATTGTATTTTCAATCTGAAGGGAGCTCACTGCAGAGTTTTAGTAGGTACATCTGTCTTCTTTCTTCGTTTTCAGAACTTTTGTTCCCTTGTTTCTGAGAATCTTCTACTACTATAGCTCTCATAGTAGTCCCCTTTCCTAAGATATTTTATGATCTCTTCTAATAAAAGGTACCTTTCAACTTTCTACTCTTTCAGGTACCTGCCAGGTAATTTTGTAAACTAATCTGATCAACCAATATGAATTAGAGTGTTCATAGTAAATGTGGCTGACAGTGATACCTCTCTAAGACAGCATCTTTTCTTTACAGCAGTCTGTATTGTCTATAGACTTCAAGGAGTAAATACTTTGGAAATAATGGCTATTTACTAGGGAAAAAAATACAATTTAAGTAACTGCTTTTTTCCCTCCTATGCAAAGAATATCCTTGATTGTGTGAAATCTTCAAATCAGTGGGCTGAACATCAGTAAGAATTATCATCCTTGGTTTTTATGATCATTATGATTTATTAAGCATATCTTATGTGACAGGCACTATATTAGATACTTTATATCCATATTTCCATTTGATTCTCACTTCTAATGCTATAAATTCTCAATTTATAGATGAAAAAAGTAGGGCTCAAAGACTTATCTGCCTTGTTTGATATTGTGGACCCGGAATGAGAACAAGGTCTGGAAATATAAAACGAATTTAACAGCTATTTGCTGAATAAATGCATGGTTGGTTTAAAAACAAACAAACAAACAAACAAAAACTCAGCCTGGAAGTTAATGGATAGAGCTGTGATTGCATTCAGCCCTTACCGACTTTGAAACCTACCCTCTATATAGCAATGCCTTCCTCATTTAGTACATGATGGGTTTGATTTTCTGATCCACAGCCCAGAGGAAAATGTATTCAAAGGCAAGAAGAAACACACCAGTGAGGCAAAGTCTTCAGTCAGTCACAAGATTCCCTCCCCTCCTTTTTTTCTGGTTCTGGGGGGCAATTTGCTATATTTCCTGGAGAAATCAGGGAGATTAAATGACTAAAGTATGATAATTCTGTTATTTTGTCAGGACCAAAACTTGCCCATAGGTGTCTGCTGGGAACACACACACACGTGCACACACATGCACAAATATTTACACATTTGTTGCAGATGGGAAAACGCAACGTGGAGCACAGAAGGATCTAGGTTTTTGCCTCCGGTCAGTGTCTATAACCAAGCAAGCTTGTTTTTGGGTGATGTTCAATAACTTACCAGTTACAAAGAAAATACCCCTGTGATGTCTAAGAATGTGATAAGAGTTATCTTCAAGGAATACAATTTTGTTCTTTGATTTTAGCGAGATCTACACATCTCTGTCAGAAGCTGAACGAGTGCCAGAGTCTTTAAAACAAAAACAAACAAGTGTGTGGCTCTGATTCTTCCTTTTCAGAAATAATACTGAACCCTTGGATAGGCACTATCCTGAAGAGATGATGCTTCTATTTGTATTATAAACGTGAACTTAAGGATGAGTTAGAAGAGTTCCCCCGCACAAAAAAAAAAAAAAAAAATGCTCTTACAAAGCACTCATTCCATGGGTTACCATGTGGGAAGACAATGTTGCTTGATCACACGTATTTAGAAAATAAAATGAATTATCTGACCTCTTAGAAGTTTGCAAAGACCATTATTAAAGGATCCAAGAGGTCCTTAAAAACAGATAAACAAGCAGCAACAACACTGTTTACCCAGTGTATCCCAAACTAATTTGGCAAGAAAAAAAACATGAAAAATCCATGGAATATTCTTTGGGAAATGCCAGCCAAGGAACTTTAAGGGGTTTGTGATAGATTAAAAAGTAAAGTTCTTGTGTATGGATCTAGCTTTCATAACCTTAATGATTGTGGGGTGATTTATAAAATTTCAAGGGGAAACATCTTTGGGGTAATAGATGCTATTCATTCATGAAACTATTCCTTCTGACTCTGTAACTGTAGATAGTAAATCATGGCAGGTGGGAACACGGGCTTTTGGGTCAAGTCCTAAGACTGCCATTTACAACTTACATGGCTTTGTGTGACTCACTTAAATTCTTTGAACCTGCCCTATAAATAGTACTTAGCTCAGAGGAAATTATGGAGATAATGTAAACAAAGCTCGTAGCATTATGCTGGGCAAATAGTAAGTGCTCAATAAGAGGCAACTGTTTTATCTTTTTTTTTCTCATGCTTATCATGAGTTTGTGCAGAAACATTCATACTGTCTTCTAGAGCCCTCTTCTTGTCAGGGCATGCATTTGTAAGAAGGCCAAGTGGGTATTAACTATCTCATATATAGACCTCATTAGTGGAATTCACAAACCAAAACCAGAGTTTTATGGATACAAAATGCAGAATGGTTCCTTGCAGTGTTACCCACTTCTTTAGCTCTAATATTCAGTTAAGTGGCACTTTTAAAAGCTATTAGCACAAAAATCACTCATATGAAAACTAGTCTTAACATTAAAAATCAGTTTTTTATAAAAATCTGAGACTATCCTTTAGGCTGTTTCTAAGCTTGGAATGTCCCCTGAAAAAACAAATGAGTCTCGTAAAATAATCTGCCAAAGAAATTTGCAGTGTGACATAATGGGTTAATGTTTATGCTAAGTTACAGGCCAACAACTGCCAAACAGACATTTGCATTTGCCAGATTTGCAAGTCCTTGGTAGAACTGCAAACAAGTGCTTCAAGTTATCCACAAAACAATTTGCTGCTCACACCTCTGTAACCTACATTCATAAAGGAAAAACTCCTCTGCAGGTTTATAAAAAGATTTTGCTACGTATACACTTGAGTTAGTAATGACTTATATAGGATTCTATACTGTATTATTGGGTTTATTCTTTATTTCGAAGGCAGAGCATGACGGCAGTTCTTCATAATTTAGAATGACTATCTATTTTAAACCTTGTTATTCCTGTGCTCCAATCTAGTGGTGTCCCATCTTATTCAGAAGAAAAGTGGAAGTCCTCGAAACGGGCTCTAAGGCCCTCTGATCTCATCTGACCTCACCACTCCTCTCCACTCACTCATGCTGCCCCAATCACACCATCCTTCTTGCTGTTCCAGGTGTGGCTCCTGACCTCAGGCCTTTATATTTTCTGTTCCTTCTGCCTCATGTGCTCTTCCTCCAGATATGCACCAGATTGGCCGCCCAGTTCCTTTAGGTCTCTGCTCAAATGTCACTTCCCTCAGAAGCTCCTCACATCCCTTCCCCGTTTTATGTTTCTCCATGGCACTTAGTTCTATCTGACAAAATAACACCTGCACAGGAGACAATTTTGAAAGCTTCAGAAATTGTGTAGTTGGTTATTAAAACATCGTAAGCTTGAAATCGACCAGGGTGGGAATATTTACACCATGGTAATTGGCAAATGCAACCAATCAGAACTTTTATATTTTCTGGTTTACCAGAATACCACAAAACATAATACACATTTACTTGTTTATGTGTTTACTTTCATCCATCCCTAGGGTATAAGCTTGAGGAGAGCAGGGGACTTGTTTGTTCACCACTGTCTATCTAGTGTCCTGGACAAGGTCTGATACAAAGTAGATGATTAGTAAATAGCTGTTGAATGAATGCTTGGTGAGGATATCACATATTAGGATTTTTATGGCCTTTACTATTGGTGAAAAATGAGATTGGTTCTTTTATCCATTCGCTAACTTAAACATTCAATAAGTATTTTTGAAAGCCCCTGTACCAGGTACTCACTCTGTTCTAAGATTTGGAGACATTTTAGTAGAGAATGGTGAAAAAGTTCCTGCCTTCATGAAGCATTCATTATGGTAGGGGAGAAAATACAGTGAACACAAACCAAAAGAAAAAAAAAAAATCCAATAAAAACAATAAGTTCAGATATTGGTATCTGTTAGAAAAAAAGGTTTAGATATTGGTAACTGTTAGTAAAAACAGACAGACAAACAACAGCAACACCCAGAATGAGGTCATGGGTAGAGAGGGACCAGAGAACGGGTTGATCTTTTACACAGGTAAGTCAGGTGAAGCCTTTCTGAAAGGTGATTTTTAAACTGGGATATGAATGATGAGATTAAGGCAGCAAACACAGATCTAAGAAAAGAGCATTCTAAGCAGAGAGCACAGTGAAGTGCAAGGGCCCTGAACTGGGAATGAGCCTGGTGAGCTTGAAGAATAGAATAAGAACCACTAATATTGAAACATATTGGGTTAGGGAGAGAATGGTGGTGGCTGAGGTCCGAAAGGCAGACGGGGCCAGATGACTCAGGGCCTTACAGGCCATAGGAAACCATTAGAAAGTGACATGGCTTGATTGAAAGTTTACGAAGATCATTCTGACAATGGAGAGTGTGAAGAGAGCAATTAGAGGCTCCTGTAGTGTTTCAGCACATATATAATAGAAATATACAATATAGAGGTGAATAGAATGGACCCCAATGGGTCTTGATCATTTTAGAGACGAATTTAACCATACTTTCCACAAGCATGAAATCTTTGGCTTTTCCATGCTGTTCAAGAGAGATAAAAAGACAGAATATTTTTCAACTTTAATTTAAAGGTAATATGTCACCTTAATACCCAAATGAAACAAGAGAAGGATGAGAAAAAAAAAAAATTGCAGCCTGACTCAATTAAGATTCTATATGCAAAAATCCTGAATAGAATATAAGCATGCCAAATAAAGACATGTGTAAGAAATACTTTGTAACCAGATAATAGTGGTGAGAGTGGACAACCTTGTCTTGTTCCTGATCTTAGAGGAAATGCTTTTAGTTTTTCACCATTGAGAATGATGTTTGCTATGGGTTTGTCGTATATGGCCTTTATTATGTTCAGGTAGGTTCCCTCTGTGCCCACTTTGTGGAGGGTTTTTTATCATAAATGACTGATGAATTTTGTCAAAAGCTTTTTCTACATCTGTTGACATGATCATATGGTTTTTCTTCTTCAATTTGTTAATATGGTGTATCACATTGATTGATTTGCCTATATTGAAGAATCCTGTCATCCCTGGGATAAATCCCACTTGATCATGGTGTATGATCCTTACAATGTGTTGTTGGATTCTGTTTGCTAGTATTTTGTTGAGGATTTTTGGACCTATATTCATGAGTGATGTTGGTCTGTAGTTTTCTTTTTTTATAGTAACTTTGTCAGGTTTTGTTATCAGGGTGGCCTCATAGAATGAGTTTGGGAGTGTTCCTTCATCTGCAGTTTTTTGGAAGAGTTTGAGAAGGATGGGTGTTAGCTCTTCTCTAAATGTTTGATAGAATTCACCTGTGAAGCCATCTGGTCCTGGACTTTTGTTTGTTGGAAGATTTTTTTTATTTTTTATTTTTATTTTTTTTTAACATCTTTATTTGAGTATAACTGTTTTACAATAGTGTGTTACTTTCTCCTTTACAACAAAGTGAATCAGTTATACTTATACATATGTTCCCATAACTCCTCCCTCTTGTGTCACCTCCCTCCCACCCTCCCCATCCCACCCCTCTAGGTGGTCACAAAGCACAGAGACGATGTTGGAAGATTTTTAATCACAGTTTCAATTTCATTACTTGTGATTGGTCTGTTCATATTTTCTATATCTTCCTGGTTCAGTCTTGAAAGGTTATACCTTTCTAAGAATTTGTCCATTTCTTCCAGGTTGTCCACTTTATTGGCAGAGAGTTGCTTGTAGGATGCTTTGTATTACTGTGATGTCTGTTGTAACTTCTGCTTTTTCATTTCTAATTTTATTGATTTGAGTCCTCTCCCTCTTTTTCTTGATGACTCTGGCTAATGGTTTATCAATTTTGTTTATCTTCTCAAAGAAGCAGCTTTTAGTTTTATTGATCTTTGCTATTGTTTCCTTCATTTCTATTTCGTTTATTTCTGCTCTGATCTTTATGATTTCTTTCCTTCTGCTAACTTTGGGTTTTGTTTTTTCTTCTTTCTCTAGTTTCTTTAGGTGTAAGGTTAGATTGTTTTCTTGAGATTTTTCTTGTTTCTTGAGGTAGGCTTGTATTGCTATAAAGTTCCCTCTTAGAACTGCTTTTGCTGCATCCCATAGTTTTGCATCACCGCATTTTCATTGTCATTTGTCTACAGGTATTTTTTTAAATTTCCTCTTTGATTTCTTCAGTGACTGCTTGGTTATTTAGTAACTTATTGTTTAGCCTCCATGTGTTTGTGTTTTTTACGTTTTTTTTTCCCTGTAATGGATTTCTAATCTTGTAGCACTGTGATCAGAAAAGATGCTTGATATGATTTCAATTTTCTTAAATTTACTGAGGCTTGATTTGTTACCAAGATGTGATCTATCGTAGAGAATGTTCCATGTGCACTTGAGAAGAAAGTGTAATCTGTTTTGGGATGAAATGTATAAATATCAATTAAATCTATCTGGTGTATTGTGTCATTTAAAGCTTATGTTTCCTTATTAATTTTGTCTTTGGATGATCTGTCCATTGGCGTAAGTGAGGTGTTAATTTACCCCACTATTACTGTGTTGCTGTCAATTTCATCTTTTGTAGTTGTTAGCAGTTGCCTTATGTATTGAGGTGCTCCTATATTGGGTGCATATCTATTTATAATTGTTATATCTTCTTGGATTGATCCCTTGATCATTATGTAGTGTCCTTCCTTGTCTCTTATAACATTCCTTAGTTTAAAGTCTATTTTATCTGATATGAGTATTGCTACTCCAGCTTTCTTTTGATTTCCATTTTCATGGAATATCTTTTTCCATCCCCTCACTTTCAGTCTGTATGTGTCCCTAGGTCTGAAGTGGGTCTCTTGTAGACAGCATATATATTGGCCTTGTTTTTGTATCCATTCAGCCAGTCTTCACCTTTTGGTTGGAGCATTTAATCCATTTACATTTAAGGTAATTATCGATATGTATGTTACTATGACCATTTTCTTAATTTGGGGGGGTTTGGTATTGTAGGTCTTTTCCTTCTCTTGTGTTTCCTGCCTAGAGAAGTTCCTTTAGCATTTGTTTTAGAGCTGGTTTGGTGGTGCTGAACTCTCTTACCTTTCGCTTGTCTCTAAATGTTTTAATTTCTCCGTCAAATCTGAATGAGATCCTTGCTGGGTGGAGTAATCTTGGTTGTAGGTTTTTCCCTTTCATCACTTTAAATATGTCCTGCCATTCTCTTCTGGCTTGCAGAGTTTGTGCTGAAAGATCAGCTGTTAACCTTTGGGTATTCCCTTGTATGTTATTTGTTGCTTTTCCCTTTCTGCTTTTAATATTTTGTCTTTGTATTTAATTTTTGATAGTTTGTTAATATGTGTCTTGACATGTTTCTCCTTGGATTTATCCTGTATGGCACGCTCTTTGCTTCCTGGATTTTTGTGTGTGTGTGTGTGTGTGTGGTATGAGGGCCTCTCACTGTTGTGGCCTCTCCAGTTGCGGAGCACAGGCAGCAGACGCGCAGGCTCAGTGGCCATGGCTAACGGGCCCAGCCACTCCACGGCATGTGGGATCTTCCCAGACCTGGGCACAAACCCATGTCCCCTGCATCAGCAGGTGGACTCTCAACCACTGTGCCACCAGGGAAGCCCATGCTTCCTGGATTTGATTGACTCTTTCCTTTCTCATATTAGGGAAGTTTTCAACTATAATCTCTTGAAATATTTTCTTTGTCACTTTCCTTTTCTCTTCTTCTTCTGGGTCCCCTATAATTTGAATGTTAGTGCATTTAGTGTTGTCCCAGAGGTCTCTGAGACTGTCCTCAATTCTTTTCATTATTTTTTCTTTATTCTGCTCTGCAGTAATTATTTCCACTATTTTATCTTCCAGGTCACTTATCCGTTCTTCTGCCTCAGTTATTCTGCTATTGATTCCTTCCAGACAATTTTTAATTTCATTTATTGTGTTGTTCATCATTGTTTGATTGCTCTTTAGTTCTTCCAGTTCCTTGTTAAATGTTTCTTGTATTTTCTCCATTCTGTTTCCAAGATTTTGTATCATCTTCACTATCATTACTCTGAATTCTTTTTCAGGTAGACTGCCTGTTTCCTCTTCATTTGTTTGGTCTGGTGGGTTTTTACCTTGCTCCTTTATGTGCTGTGTGTTTCTCTGTCTGTCATTTTACTTCACTTACTGTGTTTAGGGTCTCCTTTTCGCAGGCTGCTCATTTGTAGTTCCTGTTGTTTTTGGTGTCTGCCCCCAGTCAGTAAGGTTGGTTCAGTGGTTTGTGTAGGCTCCCTGGTGGAGGGGATTTGTACCTTTGTTCTGGTAGATGAGGCTGTATTTTGTCTTTCTGGTGGGCAGGGCCGTGTCTGGTGGTGTGTCTTGGAGTGTCTGTGAAGTTATTTTGATTTTAGGCAGCCTCTCTGCTAATGGGTGGGGCTGTGTTCCTGTCTTGCTAGTTGTTTGGCATTGGGTGGCCAGCACTGGAGCTTGCTGGTCATTGAGTGGAGCTGGGTCTTAGCATTTAGACAGAGATCTCTGGTAGATCTCTCGTCAGTTGATACTACGTTGGGCTGGGAGGTCTCTGGTAGACCAGTGTCCTGAACTTGGCTCTCCCATCTTAGTGATTCAGGCCTGGCACCCGGCCGGAGCACCAAGACCCTTTTGGGAAGCCTGAGGTCTTCTGCCAACAATCAGTATGTGTTCTGTAGGAGTTGTTCCACATGTAGATGTATATTTGATGTATTTGTGGGGAGGAAGGTGATCTCCACGTCTTACTCTCCTGCCATCTTGAAGGTCTCCCCTAGAGCAATTCTTGACTCCTCTTTTCTTTAACACTTCACATCCAATCCATTTAAGTTTTCTAAATTTCTCCACAGTCTGACCATGTTCCATCGTCTGCATTGCTACCATCCTGGTTCAAGGCATCATCATCTCTTGCCAACATTATGATGACAGCTTCCTAATTAGTCCCCCTGCTTCTTTCATATTCTTACACAGGAGCTACATCATCCTTTCAAACCTCAGGTCTGATCATAGCTCAGAAATTTACAGTGATTCTCTCATGTCCACTCCACCTTCTTCCTCCCTCACTCATTCTGGACCAGTCACACACTAGTCTTCTGTCTGTTCCTGAGACATGACCACCTTGCACCTACCTCATGGAGTTTTGTTCTAGCTCTTTCCTTTGTCTGAACTGCTTTATTCTTTGAGAAACCATTTGGCCAACTTCCCTGGCAATTTCAAGTGTGATCAAATCTCCCCTCAGTGAGGACTAGTCTGACCACAATATTTTATACTGCAACTTGCACAATTCCCATTACTCTGCTCTATTTTTCTTTCCATTTTACACATCACCTTGCAACACAATATATATTTTACTTATTTTTCACATTCTTTATCTATACCCCTTCAAAAATGTAAACTCCAAAAGTGCAAGCATCTTTTTTGTTGTTCATTGATGTTTCTCTAGCACATAAAAGAGTGCCTAGTAATAGTGAATGTTCAATCAGTGCTTTTTGGAATAAATGAGTGAATGAAAATCAATAAAAAAGAAAGCTGGAAAGTGGGCAAGTGCTATAAACAGATAGTTAGTTGAGCAGAACACTCAAATGGCCAGTCAACACACGAAAAGCTGCTCTACATCATAATAATTGGCAAAATGAAAAACTAAATGAAGATAGCATTTCCTTTTCATGTGACTCGCAAAACAAATCTGATAACATGAAGTGTTGGTGAGGATTTCTGGAAACAAGCAGTGATACAAAGTCTGGTTTGAATGTAAATTTCAACAATCATTTTGAAGGTCACTTTAGTAATACTGAATAAAATTATACAAAATCTTCGAACCACCACCATTACTTCTACATACCTTCCCCAAATAAACTCTCCCACGTGGACAAGGAGATGTTGGCAGCACTGTTTATAATACTAAAAAATGGGAAAACAATATAAATCCTTCAACAGGATAAACCAGTACTACATGTATTAACAAATTTAATGTGAAGTGAAAACAAATTGAAGAATATATACAGTCTGTAACCCTATTTGAATTTTTTAAAGACACAAAATACAAGAGAACATATATATAACATATGTATATATATATATATATATATATATATATATATATACACATGTGTTTATATAATTCAAAAATACAAAATACAGAAAAAGCATGGGAATAACAGTGTTGACTTCAGGAGGTTGACAGCCTCTGGGGAGGGGGTAAAAGAAGGTTTGGGCGGTAAGGCTTTTAGTGTTATCATTTATTAGTTTCTGTTAAAATATTTTAAGTAAGTATGATAACTTAATATTTACTTAATCTCAGTTGTGGTAGTCTTTTATATTTTCTGTGATATAATGCTGAACGTAAAATTTTTAAAAATTAAGGTAACATTTTGGGAAGCAAGAGTAGAGAATAGAGAGAAAAAGAGAGATTGGTTGATAGCAAGGGAACAGCAAGAAAAACATAAAATTCTGTTTGGAGAGGGGAGATATAAGTATATTTGTAATCAGAAGAGAAGGGGCTTTGAAGAAAGGTGAAATAGACAATATAAAAGGTAAAAGAGTAAAATCATGATGACACATGAAGGATGTCAAAACAAAGGCACACAGGTAGCTGTTAGTTTTGACATGAGGGAGTCATATTTCTTGTACAAGCAGAAGGAGAAAGGAAATATTGGTTGAAGTTTCAGAGTAATACTGAGATATAGAAGAGCAGGATAAAAAGAAATTAAACAAACTTAATGTTGTCAGTAAAGTTGAAGACAATGGTATATCAAGACTAATTCCAGTCAGTAAGGTACTCAAGTGTTTCGGTAATTTGAGAAGACCAGAGAAGATTTGAAACCTCTGCAGGTATTTAATAGTTTGTAACACACAAATATTTATAATACACAGAAAATAATTACCAAGCAGCCTTGTAAATATAATTGTGTTAGGAATTAGTGGGTTTCATGCTGTACCTGACTTTCTAATTTCATCCAGCATTGTTCAGAAGCTAAGGAGTATAGAAAATGTATTGGAAGGGGGAAGACTGACTCAGGGTTGAAAATCAACAGAATTGTTAAGTCAGAAAAGAAAAGAGGGGGAGCCAGGAATATACAGTGGGTTTGTTTTTTTTTTTTTTGAAATATAATTGCTTTACAATATTGTGTTATTTCTGGTGTACAATGAAGTGAATCAGCTATATGTATCAAGGCTGAGAAAAGAGGGAAGTGAGATCTTCCAAAATCTGATGGAAAGGGGAAATAGTAAGAAGTTGGAGATGTGCAGATTATCATGAAGACAAAGTAATATTTTCAGCAAGATTGCAGTGACAGGAGGAATAAAGAAGGAAGGTGAAGGTACACTGGAATTTTGGAGATTGTCATCTTAGACATTACGTAGTTGAGGATTAAATCATATGTTAAAAGCTGGGCAAAATTAGTGAAAATTGTCATTAAAATGTGGAAGAGTGCTTTGAAATCCAAGTATTGGATGATATCACAAGTGTTATTGTTGAAATAACCAATGGTGTTGGAAGTGATGAAATGAGAAGAATGGCAAGATAGTTGTTGAATTATTAAGAAGAGAATATTACTATTAATTTAGGAACAAGGGTAAAGAGTGAATGCTAACTCCCTCTTGCAAGAGCACTGGAATTCCAGCTAACTGCTGAACAATCATTGACAGGAGAACTCTGGAACTCGCCAAAAAAGATACCCCACATCCAAAGACAAAGGAGAAGCTGCATTGAGATGGTAGGAGGGGCACAATCACAATAAAATCAAATCCCATAACTGCTGGTTGGTTGACTCACAGACTGGAGAACACTTATACCACAGAAGTCCACCCACTGGAGTGAAGCTTCTGAGCCCCACGTCAGGCTTCCCAACCTGGAGGCCTGGCAACGGGAGGAGGAATTCCCAGAGAATCAGACTTTGAAGGCTAGTGGGATTTGATTGCAGGGCTTCAACGGGAATGGGGGAAACAGAGACTCCACTCTTGGAGGGCACACACAAAATAGTGTATGCATCAAGACCCAGGGGGAAGGAGCAGTGACCCCATTGGACACTGAACCAGACCTACCTGCTAGTGATGGAGGGTCTCCTGCAGAGGCGGGGGGTGGCTGTGGCTCACCGTGCAGACACGGACACTGGCAGCAGAAGTTCTGGGAGGTATTCCTTGGTGTGAGCCCTCCCAGAGTCCACCATTAGCCACACCAAAGGGCTTGTAGGCTGCAGTGCTGGGTCGCCTTGGCCAAACAACCAAAAGGGAGGGAACTCAGGCCCACCCATCAGCAGACAAGCAGATTAAAGTTTTACTCAGCTCTGCCCACCAGAGCAACACCTAGCTGTACCCGCCACCAGTCCCTCCCATCAGGAAGCTTGCACAAGCCTCTTAGATAGCCTCATCCACCAGAAGGGCAGACAGCAGAAGCAAGAAGAATTACAGTCCTGCAGCCTGTGGAACGAAAACCACATTCACAGGAAGAGAGACAAAATGAAAAGCCGAGGACTTTGTATCCGATGAAGGAACAAGATAAAACCCCAGAAACACAACTAAATGCAGTGGAGATAGGCAACCTTCCAGAAAAAGAATTCAGAATAATGATAGTGAAGATATCTAGGACCTCAGAAATAGAATGGAGGCAAAGATCAAGAAGATGGAAGAAATGTTTAACAAAGACCTAGAAGAATTAAAGAACAAACAAACAGAGAAGAACAATACAATAACTGAAATGAAAAATTCACTAGAAGGAATCACTAGCAGAATAACTGAGGCAGAAGAACAGATAAGTAACCTCGAATACAGAATGGTGGAATTCACTGCCATGGAACAGAATAAAGAAAAAAGAATGAAAAGAAATGAAGACAGCCTAAGAGACCTCTGGGACAACATAAAATGCACCAACATTTGCATTATAGGGGTCCCAGAAGGAGAAGAGAGAGAGAAAGGACCCAAGAAACTATTTGAAGAGATTATAGTTGAAAACGTCCCTAACATGGGAAAGGAAATAGCCACCCAAGTCAAGGATGTGCAGAGAGTCCCAGGCAGGATAAACCCAAGGAGAAACACACTGATTCATATAGTAATCAAACTGACAAAAAGTAAAGACAAAGAAAAATTATTAAAAGCACCAAGGGAAACAATAACATATAACAAACAAGGGAACTGCCATAAGGTTAACAGTTGATTTCTCAGCAGAAACTCTACAAGCCAAAAGAGAGTGTCACGATATATCTGAAGTGATTAAATGGAAGAACCTACAACCAATATTACTCTACCCAGCAAGTATCTCATTCAGATTTCACAGAGAAATCAAAAGCTTTACAAACATACAAAAGCTATGAGAATTCAGCACCACCAAACCAGTTCTACAACAAATGCTAAAAGAACTTCTCTAAGTGGGAAACACAAGAGAAGAAAAGGACCTACAAAAACATACCCCAAGCAATTAAGAAAATGGTAATAGGAACATACATATTGATAATTACCTTAAATGTGAATGGATTAAATGCTCCAGCCAGAGTACACAGGCTCTCTGAATGGATACTACAACAAGACTCATATGTATGCTGTATATATGCAACCCACTTTCAGAACTAGGGTCACATACAGACTGAAACTGACGGGGTGGAAAAAGATATTCCATGCAAATGGAAATCAAAAAAAAGCTGGGGAAAAAAAAAAAGAAAGCTGGAGTAGCAATACTCATATCAGATAAAATAGACTTTAAAGTAAATGTTACAAGAGACAAGGTAGGACACTACATAATGGTCAAGGGATCAATCCAAGAAGAAGATATAACAATTTTAAATATATATGCACCCAACATAGGAGCACCTCAGTGCATAGGCAAATGCTAACAGCTATAAAAGAGGAAAACAATGGTAACACAATAATAGTGGGGGACTTTAAAACCTCAGTTACACCCATGAACAGATCATCCAGACAGAAAATTAATAAGGAACACAAGCTTTAAATGACACAATAAACCAGATAGATTTAATTGATATTTATAGGACATTCCATCCAAAAAACAGCAGATATAGAAATAGAAACTGTGATTGAAAAAAAAAAAAAAAAAAAAAAAACTGTGATTGAAAATCTTCCAGGAAACAAAAGGCCAGGACCAGATGGCTTCACAGGTGAATTCTATCAAACATTTAGAGGAGAGCTTACACCCATCCTTCTCAAACTCTTCCAAAAAATTGCTGAGGAAGGAACACTCCCAAGCTGATTCTACGAGGCTGCCATCACCGTGATACCAAAACAAGTCAAAGATACTACAAAAAAAGAAAATTCCAGACCAATATCACTCATGAATATAGGTGCAAAAATCCTCAACAAAATACTAGCAAACAGAATCCAACAACACATTAAAAGGATTGTACACCTGATCAAGTGGGATATATCACAGGGATGCAAGGATTCTTCAATATACGCAATCAGTCAATGTGATACACCATATTGACAAACTGAAAAATAAAAACCATATGATCATCTCAACAGATGCAGAAAAAGCTTCTGACAAAATTCAACACCCATGTATGATAAAAACTCTCCAGAGAGTGGGCATAGCAGGAACCTACCTCAACCTAATAAAGGCCATATACGACAACCCACAGCAAACGTCATTCTCAATAGTGAAAAACTGAAAGCATTTCCTCTAAGATCAGGAACAAGACAAGGATACCCAGTCTCACCACTCTTATTCAACACAGTTTTGGAAGTCCTAGCCACGGCAATCAGACAACAAAAAAGAAACGAGGAATGCAAATTGGAAAAGAAGAAGTAAAGCTGTCACTGCTTGCAAATGACATGTACTATACATAGAGGATCCTAAAGATGCCACCAGGAAACGACTAGAGCTAATCAATGAATTTGGTAAAGTTGCCGGATATGAAATTAATGCACAGAAATTACTTGTATTCCTGTACACTAATGATGAAAAATCTGAAAGAGAAATTAAGGAAACAATCCCATTCGCCATTGCAACAAAAAGAATAAAATAACTAGGAATAAACCTACCTAAGGAGGTTAAAGACCTGTACTCAGAAACTTATAAGACACTGATGAAAGAAATCAAAGATCACACAAACAGATGGAGAGATATACCATGTTCTTGGATTGGAAGAATCAATATTGTGAAAATGACTATACTACCCAAAGCAATCTACAGATTCAATGCAATCCCTATCAAACTACCACTGGCATTTTTCACAGAACTAGAACAAAAAATCTTAAAAATTGTATGGAGACAAGAAAGACCCCGAATAGCTAAAGAAGTCTTGAGGGAAGAAAACAGAGATGGAGGAATCCGTCTCCCTGATTTCAGACTATACTACAAAGCTACAGTAATCTAGGCAATATGGTACTGCCATGAAAACAGAAATATAGATCAATGGAAGATAGAAAGCCCAGAGATAAACCCACACACCTATGGTCAACTAATCTATGACAAAGGAGGCAAGGGTATACAGTGGAGAAAAGACAGTCTCTACAGTAAGTGGTGCTGGGAGAACTGGCCAGCTACATGTAAAAGAGTGAAATTACATCACTCCCTAACACCATACATAAAAATAAACTCCAAATGGATTAAAGATCGAAATTTGAGACTGGACGCCAAAAAACCCTTAGAGGAAAACATAGGAAAAACATTTGTTGATATAAATCACAGCAAGATCCTTTTTGTCCTACCTCCTAGAGTAATGGAAATAAAAATGAAAGTAAACAAATGGGACCTAATAAAACTTAAAAGCTTTTGCACAGCAAAGGGAACTCTAAAGAAGACAAAAAGACAACCCTGAGAATGGTAGAAAATATTTGCAAACGAATCAGTGGACAAAGGATTAATCTCCAAAATATATAAACAGCTGATGCAGCTCAATATCAATTTTTTATCTTGCCCTGACATAATAGTGCAAAAATAACAACTCAATCAAAAAATGGGCAGAAGAGCTAAATAGACAGTTCTCCAAAGAAGACATACAGATGGCCAAGAGGCATGTGAAAAGCTACTCAACATCACTGATTATTAGAGAAATGCAAATCAAAAATACAATGAGGTAACACCTCACACTGGTTAGAATGGCCATCATCAGAAAATCTACAAACAACAAATGCTGGAGAGGGTGTGGAGAAAAGGGGACGCTCTTGCACTGTTGGTGGGAGTGTAAACTGATACAACCACTATGGAGAACAGTATGGAGGTTCTTTAAAAAACTAAAAATAGAATTACCATATGACCCAGCAATCCTACTATTGGGCATATACCCAGAGAGAACTATAATTCAAAGAGAGTCATGTACCACAATGTTCATTGCAGCACTATTTACAGTAGCCAGGTCATAGAAGCAACCTAAATGCCCATTGACAGGTGAATGGGTAAAGAAGATGTGGTACATATATACAATGGAATATTACTCAGCTATAAAAAGGAATGAAATTGGGTCATTTGTAGTGATGTGGATGGACCTAGAGACTGTCACACAGAGTGAAGTAAGTCAGAAAGAAGAAAACAGGGCTTCCCTGGTGGCACAGTGGTTGAGAGTCCGCCTGCCGATGCAGGAGACACAGGTACATGCCCCGATCCGGGAAGATCCCACATGCCGCGGAGCGGCTGGGTGTGTGAGCCATGGCCGCTGAGCCTGCGTGTCCGGAGCCTGTGCTCCGCAACGGGAGAGGCCACAACAGTGAGAGGCCTGAGTACCTCAAAAAAAAAAAAAAAAAAGAAAAAAACAAATATCATATATTATCTCATGTATGTGTAATCTAGAAAAGTGGTACAGATCAACCAGTTTTGCAAGGCAGAAATAGAGACACAGATATAGAGAACAAACATATCGACACCAAGGGGGGAAAGCAGTGGGGTGTGGAGGAGGTGGTTGTGATGGGATGAACTGGGAGATTGGGACTGACATAGATACACTAATATATATAACATAGATAACTAATAAGAACCTGCTGTATAAAAAATAAATAAAATTAAATTATAAAGAAAGAAAAAATAGAGTGAATGCTGTTTCTATCTAAATATGTATAATTTTTTAGTCAATATAATGTTGAGATTTAACCATATTGATAGCATATATATCTAATCCTTCTATTTTAATTTTTCTACACTGTGTATTTGTACAAATATGCTAATATATTATCTACTCTCTAACTGATGGAAATTTAAGTTGTTTTCAATTTTTTTATCTTGCCCTGACATAATAGTGCAAAAATAAATTTTATTTTAAATGTGTTTAATTATGTACCCATGAGGGAATATCTTTAGGAGATTTATGTAGAAGAGAAATTCCTGGGTTGTAGGCATATACATCTTCAACTGGAATATGCAAGGTGCAGGAAGATATATACAGTAAATACCATTTATGTAAATTTTTAAAACACAAAAACTTTATGTACATGCATATCAACTAAAAATATAAAACTTGCTTAGGAAATACCAGGACAAATAATTACTCTAAAGAAGGAGAATTAGTTGTTTATTACTTTTTAAATATTTGTTTAAAATATATCATAATAAAAAGATAAAAATCATGTTTTCAAAATGATGTAGTTCATTGTAGAAAGTTTAGAAAGTGCAATGAAAGAAGCAGCTGAAAAGAAAATAACCTTTCATCTCAGTACTCTGAAATAAGAACTATTAATTTGGTATTCTCTTTTTATTATATATACATATATGTGAATATAAATGACTTACACTTTATATCATGTTTTAAAACATGCTTATGTTTTACTTAACAATACATCATAAATATATTGTTAAACTTCAGGTTTTAGCTCCAGCATGTTAAGACATTGGAAATTATCATTCCCATCCTTTAAAAAAAAAAAAAAAAAAAAGCTGAATAAAACCATTATTATTATTTTTTTTGTGTTTTGGATCCATTAGTTAACTGAGGTTCCAGCACAAAGTGACACTGCAAAATCTAGAGAGAAAGGAGAGTTCAGAGAGGCATAGCTAAGCTCTGCATACTGGAGCAGATGGTGCCTGAGCCATAAACTGGTAGGAATGCTTAAATGGTAATTGTAGCGAATTGTTGGAGGCTGTGTGTGGATTTGCTTGAGAGTGAACAACTCCTTGGGGGGCCCTGGTCTCTGAGGTTCCCCATACATTAGTGAGCTTTACCTCTAGGAACCCCACCAGCTTCTCTTGGCAAAAAGCCAGGAAAGATCCCCCTCATGGCTCTGGCAGAGGAGGGGAAGGGTAAGCATTATGAAGTATGCCTGGTACATTATCCATAATTAAGGTCTGCTCTCCAGAAAATACTTTACCAGAACCTTATCCAAAGTGGGGAAATATCCCATGGAGGGGTGGGGTAAGGATCTAAGAAATACTTTGTGAAGCTCACAGCCCAGGGACACATGACCACTAAATGATTGAGATGTAAGTATATGATTATGAAATGCTTCCCCATGTCCTGTATTTTATCACCATATGAAAACATTTCCAGTATAATAGCAGTGTATTAAAGCTAAAAGAGCTGCAAGACACAGACTTGATCTGAGGAGTTCTTAGAGAAGTCTAGAGACAATATGGGTATCAAAATCCAGGCTTCTGGAGAACTTTGAAGCCTCTAGCACCTATAGCTATAACAGAGGTAAAGCACAGACCAACTCCAAGCCAGATTCATGTAAAACCTTAAACTAAATGCCTATTTATCTCAGTTCTTATTACTTGCAAGGTATGCTAAAAAGTGAGTAAAAACATGGTCCTAAGTGACAAAGAAAACATGAGAACCAGACCTAGATATGGTAAAGATTTTGGCACTATCAGTCAGAGAAATTTAAAATAACTATGATCAATTTGTTAAGAGCTCTAGTAGAAAAAAGTAGACAACATGCAAAAACAGATGGTCAATGTAATAAGAGAGTTGGATATTCTAAGAAACAATCAGAAAGAAATGCTAGCAATAAAAATCACTGTAACACAAAGGAAGGATACCTTTGATGTCTCATCAGGATACTGGACATGGTCAAGGAAAGAATCAATAAGTTTGAAGATAAATTAGAAGAAAGTTTTCAAATTGAAATGAAGAGAGGGAAAAGAATGAAAAAATATAACAATAGAAATCCAGGGACTGATAGTAACTTAAAATCTGGCATACACACAACTGGAATACCAGGGGGAAGAGAGAGAGAATGAAGCAGAAGAAACATTTGAAGGAATAATGGTCAAGAGTTTTCAAGAGCTACCTTCACAGATGAAGGTAGCTCATAGAACATCAAGCAGAATTAACACCAAAATATCTACATTTAGGCATATTGTATTCAAATTGCAGAAAGCCAAAGACAGAGAAACTTTTAAAGAATGCCAGGGGTGGGAGAACACCTTCTCTATGGAGGATAAGAATCCAGTGGACCTTTCATCAGAACCATGCAAGGAAGAAGATGGTAGAGTGAAATATTTCAAGTGTTGAAAGAAACCACCAACCTGAAATTCTATATCCAGCAAAAGTATCATTTAAAAATGAAGGATAAATAAAGACTTACCCCCCCAAAAATGAGGGAATTTATCTCCAACAAACCTACAAACCTGCTCTGTAAGAAATGTTAAAAGGAGTTTTTCAGGTAGAAGGAGAATGTATGTCAGAAACTTAGATCTATATAAAGAAAAAAAGTGTTGGAAAAGGAGCAAATTATGGTAACATATTTTATTTTTTTTATTTTTAATTGATTTTAAGTGAGAAAATCCAGTCTGAAAAGTTTACAAATTATATGATTCCAACTATATGACATTTTGAAAAAGGTAAAACTCAAACAATAATATAAAGGTCAGTGGTTGCCAGGGATTCAAGGTGTGGAGTTGTGTTGAATAGGTAAAACACAGGGGAATTTTTAGGGCAGTAAAACTGTCCTGTATGACAGCATAGTCATGGGTACATAGCACTGTGCATTAGTCAAAAGCCATAGAACTTTATAGCACAAAGAGTGAAATGTATATAAGTTTTTTTAAATTAATTTAATTGTTCAGGGGGTTCCAGGGTAGAAATCAGAATGTGATTTTTTAAAAATCTAAGTGTATTACACATCTACAAAATATTCTCACAGGAGAAAAGGTGCTGACCTAAGTAACATTGGATATGAGTAGAGTCTGCAAGAATAAAGTAAGAACAAACTGTACATAAACACTGTACTCTAGATAAAGTTGAGTCACACAGTTGTATGAGTTAACAATGCTGAAACTGCTATCCATGTATCCTGAAATGGAAAAATTAAGTAAATGAATGACAAATGGTGGTAGCCAGGTTTCTCACTGTTGAAGTGGGAATTTATAGGTAAGCAAAGGGGAAAGTCTAGAATGATCCAGGTGATAATGGATTAGAGTTGGAGACATCAATATGAACACATATTTAGCTTAATATAGTTACAGATGGTTAAATATGGAAATATTTATAATTAGGTATATATACTCTAGTTAGTATACTCATATATTTCATTGCTCTGTTAAGCATAGAAGCAATGACACCTCAATAGCAGTGAACACACCTACTACCCAGATTTTTGTTTCTAATACCATTCTTCAGTGAAGAGAACTAGGGCTTCTTTGTGAAATGACTGATTCTAGGTTTGGGGCAGAAAATGTAGAAGATGAGCATCTTATAGTACAAGAGAGTAAGACAGAGCTAAAAACAAAACAAAAAACAAATAGACAAACAAAACAAAGCACAATGATGGGGGTATATTAAAGGGACATAGGAGTGAACTAAAAGAATATTCAATGGCCAAAGCTGAAACTAAGCAATAAAATAAAACATAAATTAGGATATGACCTAAAGTATAAAATAAATATTCATAATTTTATGCTGATATAAATAAATTGTTGGATAAATAAATAAATGGGATAGAAGAGACAAATCTCCTATGCAGAAGAATTCTAACCAATTTATGTAGATAGTCTGTTCTCAAGGAGTTGGAACGTAACTCCCCACTCCTAAAGTGTGGGCTGTGTGTAATGACTTCCTTCCAAAGAATACAGTCTGAAAAGGGGGTAAAAAGAATAATTGTACAGTGAAGAAATCTGACAAACCCTGCTTCAGACAGGTGACCAAATTCAGTGTCAACAGTGATAAGCCATCCTTGCTATGACCTGATAAAAATGGCACATTATTCTGTGTCTCCTCCCCCAAAGCTGTAACTGCAGTCTATTTATTTGAGAAGTTGGGGAAAGTCTTCCTGAGAAAATAGCATTTGAGCTAAGCACTAAATGTTGACTGCTCTCTCCACAGATTAAATTCCTTTTACAATGGTGGCATCTAATCTTTTTCCCCATTTTGCGTGGATGAGACATGCTTATCACAGTGACACACAGTTCCTTCGTGTGCCTCATGACAGGAGTTATTGGAAGTCAGGAATGTGGTGGCATGGGAGGCATCAGAAAACACCTCTGAAAATACAAGGCAAGTCACCAACAATGTTCATGAATCCACTTGAGGTGGCTTCATTGAGCTGGTCAACACTTCACTGACCAGTTCGATAAAATATCCCTTTCACATGACCCTATTCTTGGTACCACAACAATGCCTGCTGAATCCTCAATGGGGCAAACTGCTTGGTATTCCACTTATTACTCTGTTCTTAGTTTTAAAATCTGTCAAAATGTACAGATTATAAGGAAGCATCTTCCTGTCTGAGAGCACAGGTGCCTGCTTGTGCTTGGTGTAAGGAAGGGAGGGGAGAAAGAGAGGAAGAATTGAGGGATGGAGAGAGGGAGAGAGGGAGGGAAGGAAGAAGGAAGAAAGGAAGGAAAGGGGAGGATGGAGAAGGGTAAAATTAAAAGGCAAAACAAAATAATTCCACCTTGTTTTAACAGGATTTATAATTTAGGTATATGATAAGACTAAAAGATAAGGAGATGACTGCCATTGAAAAGATAGTTCATTCTACTCAGTTCCCAAGGCTGAGCATATGTGTTGCACTAGAGAGTGGTACCTGGCCCACATGGGGTCGCTGGGGTCTGTCACAAGGCGGAGGAAGAGGGGAACTGCATGCAAGCACCTTTACTGTGGTTTCCAAGGGAAGAAATGGCATATCAGGGTAAAAAGGCCTAGGAATGGCTAGTGTGAATGATTTCAGGGGGCTCTGGGGCAGAGGGCTTATACCTCATTGTCTGGTACCTGGCCTTGGGATGATTACAGTGGGGTTATAGTGGCTAGGAGTGTGAGTGCCTGACATGGGAGATGTTCTGGGCTGTGGACTTAGCTGCTCAAGAAGAGGAATTAACTGGCCTTTAGCCAGGGCCTCAAAACAAGAGCAAGACATCATTTAAAAAACAGTATTACACATCTGAATGCTACCAGATGCAAAGAAGCAATTTATATGCTGTATACTTTCTTAGGGGGTGAGGGGGTGTATTCTCAGGTTTAGCCACTAATTTTCAAATGGTTGAACAAACACAAAACCCAGACTAAAAATAGTTAAGTTCATGGAGAATTTGTTTTATCACTTTGCCTATTAAAAGCAGTAAAAGTCCGTTACAACATACCAATTAAAACATCTTTATTTTAAACAGATATGAGGCAGGATTTATCTGAAGGAAAGGTAGTGCTACACTCCATTAATTATATTAATGTTTAATTTAGCACTATTCACAAATTGGAGGCAATCTCTGCAGTTATATTTACCATTAGCATTTTACTTGAAAATCATTAAATTCAGGTCTTTATCAGTGATATCCAAGCAGGTTTCATGTAAAGATTCAGGGGAGAGAGAGAATGAATTTGTGTGCTCAGAAGGCTAATTTGCAGGTGATGTAGAAAATGTCACTGGAAAGCCCAGTGATGTAAGCTAGCATCAAGGTCATTAATTTTTGGTTTTACTAATAAAAAATGATGCTTTAATGAATTGGGAAAATTAAGGAAACAAGGACAGGTAGTTAAATTCTGCAGTTAAGTATATGACTCTCCATCTGTCCAAATGGCTTATATTGACATAATTTCTAATATGAATAAAACATCACCAAGATCAATATCTAGTGTTTGTTCCAACCAAAATGTGACAATAATCCATCCATGGTAGCATTTATTTGATCAAAGACTTTATGGTTATTCAATCTATTTAACAAAAAAGCAATAACATTTTACTGAAAATTAAATTAGGGTTTTAAATGCAAGGCAGTATTCTTTCTAAAAGTATTTTGGCAGGAAGCATTCATTCCAACGGGGACATCTTTAATGATATCTAGCACTTATAAGGCATTCTCATCTTCCAAGTGTTTCACTAACACCGATTAATTAATTTTCATTATATTGCAACAAGATAGGTAAATAACAAGTTAAGGAGGAAGCCATTTTTTTTCAGTCCAGACGGGAAGTCAATGTCAAAATTTAAATTATGCTTAGGATTTTGGCTTCAGTCCTTTGTCCCAATCATTAAGTAAACCATACCTACCTCAGTATCGTCAAATGCTATGAAATCACGCCTTTCAAGAAAAAGAAAAAAAAAAAAATCACAAAGTCAAGAGCTAAAGCTGAAAGGATGATTTCAATTTTTCAAGACTTCCTCTGTACTTTCCTCTAAAAGAAAATGGTGGGGAGGGGAGAAAGAAAAAGAGTAGTGCCTTCTAGTGCTTTCCCTATCTCCCTCTTTATAAAATACCTTTATAGTCTTGATAAGTTCAAACTGTAGTCCCTACAATATGAAATCTGGTAGTTTTCAAATTATCTTTAAAATAACAGACTATTTTTCATAAAAGTGTTGGTGAGAAAATACTGAAAAGAATCAGATGTGCAAACTGTTACAGCTCAAGGATGTCTGCATAACAATGTGAGAGAAAGAATTCTTTTCAAATACACTTACACTCAATGTATCTTTATACAATGGAGACTTAAAAAAATTACTACAGGTTTGAATAATGCATACCTTCTTTTGTCACAAGATTCCATTCTTTAAATAAATAATAAATATCTCCCAGGCTAGCCCTAAAAGAAAGCCACATGAAGATTTCAAACGGTGGTTAACGGCAACAAAGGCAGTCCCTTTGTAGGAGTGATTGGAATATGGGTGTAACTTTATATAGACTAAACGTATGTCCCTTTTCCCAAGTCATAGTTGTAAATGAGAGCAGTGTTAAAACCAAGGAAGTTTCTAGGCTATGTTAGAAAATCTTTGACCATTGGTTCCTTTTCAGGGGTTGGCAAACTATGTCCAGTGTGCGTCAAATCCAGCCACCCACCTGTTTTTGTAAATAAAGTTTTATTGTAACATTGCAATGCCCATTTGTTTACAGATTACCTATAGCCACTTTTGTGCTTCAACACTGGACTTGAGTAGTTGCAGTAGAGACCACATGGCTGGAAAAAGTTAAGGTATTTACTCTCTGACCTTTTATGGAAAACATTTGTCAATTATCTGCTCTGTTAAAGGTGACAAGTTGAGTCCCTGAGAAAAGTCAGACTATACTCATTGAAACAAGAAGGAGGCTACTAAATATGAAAAGGAAATGAATTTATATTTACATAGGGAGTATCTACTTTCTGAGACAGGCATGATCCAAAATTCATTTGTAAGTCACTTATTCCTCACTCTCTCATATTCATCAACTTATAACATGACTTTCTAAGTTGTAATATAGTTCAAATTGTGTTTATAGGCCAGACTATGGATATTAAAAGTATTGGTTCCCCCATCTTTTTTTTTTTGCGTTACATGGCCTCTCACTGTTGTGGCCTCTCCTGTTGCGGAGCACAGTCTCTGGACGCACAGGCTCAGTGGCCATGGCTCACGGGCTCAGGGGCTCCGCGGCATGTGGAATCTTTCTGGACCAGGGCACGAACCTGTGTCCCCTGCATTGGCAGGCAGACTCTCAACCACTGCGCCACCAGGGAAGCCCACCCCCATCTTTTAAGAACTCCTGTGGGGGGACTTCCCTGGTGGTCCAGTGGTTAAGACTCCGTGCTTCCACTGCAGGGGGTGCAGGTTTGATCCCTGGTTAGGGAACTAAGGTCCTGCATGCTGTGCGGTGAGGCCAAAATAAATTAACTTAATTAAATGTTAAAAAAAATAAAGTTAAAAAAAAAAAAAAACACAGCTCCTGTGGGTCCTGAGGTTACCTAGAGAAGATCAAAACAAATCCTGTTCATAGTACTTTATTCTTCTGAAGCCAAAAGATTCCATTGGGAGTGAGCAGTGTAACATATCTAGCTTGTTTTAAAGGAGGTTTGTAGAGGTCACAGAAATGACTTCTTCACAATGGATAGGAAGGGGACTTACCCATTTTTTCTGGGGGATGTATATGTTGTGTGATGTTCATGTAAAGTCGACTCCTCTTATGTTTCTGACGTTCTCAGATTTCCTGGACCCATGATGAAATCTTCAAGCTGTCTAACTTTTAGTGATGTTGATGACAATAATGATATATAACCCTTTCCAAGTGTGTGTACTGTGTTCTCTTCATTGTTTTAAGCTTTGATATGTATTGATCAATCTTCATAACAACCCCAAGAAGTAGAATTATTATTACCCTTACTTTACAGAAAAAGAGATAAATAAGTTCTAATAGGTTACACAGCTAATAAGGAATAGAGGAGAAAACAGATCCCTATCAAAGCCTTAAAGATAAACTAATTTCTCTTAGCCTCATGAATCTCTTCAGAAGCCCTGCTTCTATAGGTTTATTTCAACCCAGACAAGATATATATGCTTAAATTAGCTTTCAGTTAATTATCTATTATTGCCACTAGATAGTAAAACTCATGGTTTCTGAATTCTCCCCTACTTCATTCCAACCCTGCCTCAATTTTATTTTTCATTAAGTTTTGTGAGTTTTTGAACCAGAGGCTAGAAAATAGTGTTTGTTTTTAGTAGTACTTGGGAGGATTGGATTGAGTCACTGGAAGGATGGGGAAAAAAGTTTAAAGCCTGTTAGAATTACATCTTTCAAAGAATGAGTATATAGTGAGGTATTTTGCCATTTACTTCAAAGATAGTTAAATTTTAATTGTGGACAGGAGTAATGAATTGCTCACTGTACTAATACAACAAAAGACAGCAAAAACATTCAAAATGTGATCAGTAGTGTGCATGGTGAGTTCATTAGCTTTCAGCATCTGCTTGTAAACTTGGAATCAAATAATAGGAGGCATACATATATAGTACAAGTTATATATATATACATTCTTAATTAGTAGACCGTATTTGTTAATAAATACTGGTTTTCTATGCTGTTTAACTATATTAGCTATTTTGTCGTTTGGTTTTAGTAATATTAATACTGTCTTAAAATTTCCTTTACCTTTTCTCATACTCTGATCATTTAATAGTATGCAACATTACTTTTTTAAAATAAATTTATTTATTTGTTTATTTATTTATTTATTTTTGGTTGTGTTGGGTCTTCGTTGCTGGTGCAGGCTTTCTCTAGTTGTGGCGAGCAGGGGCTACTCTTCATTGTGGTGCGTGGGCTTCTCATTGCGGTGGCTTTTCTTGTTGCAGAGCACAGGCTCTAGGCACGTGGGCTTCAGTAGTTGTGGCATGCAGGCTCAGTAGTTGTGGCTCACGGGCCCTAGAGTGCAGGCTCAGTAGTTGTGGCGCACAAGCTTAGTTGCTCTGTGGCATGTGGGATATTCCTGGACCAGGACTCTAACCCATGTCCCCTGCGTTGGCAGGCGGATTCCCAACCACCATGCCACCAGGGAAGTCCCCAAATTACTTTTTTAATCAACTTACTTTACTAAAGAAAATCTAAATGCTAACTATTTCAGCTTTTGATCTAAATCATAAACTTTTATATTATATGAAAAATTGTATTATTTTATATTATTGTAAAGATTATTTAGACTTCAGCTTCTACTAATAAATCACCAAGAAATTTGGACTTAATTTCTTATGAAGACAGCTAGAAAACTTAAAACGTAAAAATGCCTATTTGAAACCTTTGGAGAACAAATAATGTTGCTAGGCTGGGATCTATAAGATGGTGGAGGGCCTGAGAAGATCCTATTCTTAGGGCTATTTTTCCTGGAGTGTTTTCTGATCATTAAGCTAATCACCTGAGAGACTGCAGATTATGCAGCACTATCAGATAGCTCATGGACCAAACAGGAGGTCAGAGTCCACAAGGGGAAGGAAAGGAGGCTGTTTTCAAACTCTGATCACTTTGGTTTGTGACTCTGTAGGACTGAATCTTTAGAGTAACAGAAACTAGATAAATTCTCACAGGGACTGCAGATTGCTTTCAAACTAACCTAAATTGGAAATTGGATGGAAGAATCATAGGTTAATTGTGCCCCTGGGCATCTTATGAAAATAAACATTATTTGTTTTATCAAGTGAAAATATAATATTATCCAAGACTTAAATTTCTACATTTGTTTAATTAAGTGTTTAGTACACATTTTTTAAAGGAAGCATACAAAGTTATGAGATAACGTAAATAAAAGCCAGCACAAATAACTTACAGCATGAATAAATGCCAACAGAAACAAGAGAGTAAAAACAGTTTCATGGAGACTTCAGATATTAAAGTTATGGAATATAGATTTTAAAGTAACCATAATTGCTATGATCAAGAAAACAAAAGAAAATACTAAAATTATAGGAAAAAGTGAAAATAAGAAAAAAATAGATGTTTGAGAACTGAAAAAATAGAATAACCAAAATTAAACACTCAGTAGGTAACTTTATCAGTGGATTAGACACAGACAGACTTACTAAACTGGAAAATAAATAAGAAAATGTCCAAAATAAATCATAGACAAAAGTATGGAAAATCACAACAAAGTATAAAAGACATAGAGGATATGATGAGAAGGTCTACAAATGTCAGGAATGAAAAAAGAAGTCGAAACTACATATCTACAGATATTAAAAGGATAAAGATATGACAACTTTATGCCAATCAACATATACATTTACAGAATCAATTTTAAATCTAAGCATATCTGTAATTATTAAAGAAATTTAATTTATACATTAAAATCTTCCAAAAAATAAAATTTCAGGCCCAGGAAATTCTAGCAAACATTTTTGGAAGCAATGATGTTAATCTAGTACAGATTCTTTCAAAACCTAGAAAAAGGAGGAAATACTCATTTTATGAGTTCAGCATAAATAATCTTGATACAAAAATCCTGAAAAGCTCATTATAAGGAAAAGAAATTAATGGCCAATATCACTCATGAACGTAGATGAAAATATCCTAACTGAATTATTAACAAACCAAATTCAGCAATTTAAAAAAGAATAGTGCATCATGAATAGGCTTATGCTTTGAATGCAAGGTTTATTTAATCGTTGAAAATAACTGTTATACAACATACTAACAGAAAAAGGGAAAACTATCATACAATTATCACAAGAGATACAGAAAATTTTATTAAAATGTAATATTCTTTATTGATAAAATGTTTAGCAAAATGAAAAAAACTTTCTTAATTTATAAAACTTACAAAACAAATTCAAAAATTAAAAAGTGAACCACATCCAACATTATATTTAATGTAAAATATTGCAAGCTTTCTCTCTGAGATCAAGTGTGAGGCAAGTTTGCTTACTAACATAACTTCAGTTCAACATTGCACTAAATGTTGTAGCCAATATAATAAATCAAGGAAAAAAAAAGAATCAAGTAACAATTGGAAACCAAGAAATAAAACAGTTCATTTGCAGACAAATCTACATGAAAAGTCCAAAAAAGCTGACTTTAAAATGTTGGAATTATTAAGGTCAATATATAAAATCAACTGTATTGATTGTACTAAACAAGCAATTAGAAAATGAATTTTATAAAACCACACCATTTATGATAGTGTCAGAAAAACAAGCCACCTAGGAACAAATCTAATGAAAGCCATGCATGACTCTCCAAATGAAATAATAAAGTATTAAGAGAAGATAAAGATGACCTAAATAAATTGAGTGGAGGTTTTAAAATTTTTCTTCTGCTTGGTATAACTTGACATGTTGATGAACTTGACAAGTTAATGATAAATGCATATGGAAATGCCAAGGGCCAAGAATAAACAGTATAATCTAGAAAAGATGAAGTCGGAAGAGTTATTCCACCCACTATCAAGACTTTATTTTAAAGCTATGATAATTAAGGCAGAACAGTATTGCTGTAAGTGTAGACAAACTAAGCAATCAAACAAAAATTCCATAAACAGCTTCATCCATGTACTGATTCTTGATTTATGACAAAGTTGGTACTGCAGTCTTTTCAATAAATGCTGCTTATTCATTTGGAAATCCTCATAGAAAAAAAAATGACCCCACTTCATATCATACACAGAAATTAATTCCAGGTGAATTGTAACTTAAATTGTGAAAGATAAAACAAAAACCTTTCTAGAACACAATATTTGGCATGGGGAGAATTTTTTAAGGAATATAATAGTCATAAACATAAAGAAAATTGGTAATTGGACTGCATTTATATTAGGAACATTGATGTATTAAAGCACAGGATTAATGGGGTGAAAAATTAAGCCTCAGAGTGGGAGAATATATTTTCATTGCATATTATACACAAAGGGCTTAAATCCAAAATATACAGAGGTCTCCTACACATCATTTAGGAAAAGAGAGAGAGCACAATAGGGAAAAAAAAAAAGGATAAGTACTTGAACAGTCATTTCATAAAAGATGCCTGATACACATATGTTTATTGTGTGAGTCTCATTAGTTATCAGGGTTATGCACATTAAACCCACAATGTGATGTGACTATACACCCAGCAGAATGCCTAAAAATAAAAAGCCTGAGAATACGAAATGGTGGCAAGGAAGTGGAGCTCCTGGAACTCACACACTGCCGGTCGGTTGGCACACCTTCTTTGGAAAAGCATGCTTTGGATTCTTAAATAATAAAGAAACATAACACAAAATTAACACATTCTTGTGGTCTGACCTCACACTTGTAAGTGTTGGATGCCATTGTAAACATTGAGAAGTTCCTCTCAACAGCAGTCAAGTAAGTGGGTTACATCTTGGAGATCATGTGTGTGACCTTTGCATAAGAGTGGGAAAACCAGCAAACAAAGTGTTCAAATGTTTTATGAAAACTGCAAGCTGCATGGCGTGGCAAAAAACAAAAAAAAATTAAATTAAGAAAAATTCTCTATTTCTAAAAAATTAGAATAAAGTGAAAATGATGTGAACTGGAAAAACTGTTAAGTAGGTCAAAAAGGGACTTTATTGGTGATGAAGACTGATGTTGAAAATGCCACTCAAGAGTTTGAATAAAATTGTTTCAGAAAATATGAAAATATTCCTAAGTGAATAATTTTTAAATTATTTTAAAATTCTGCATATATGTTCAAACAAAAACTGTACATGAATGTTTATAGCAGCATTATACGTAATAGCTAAGAGGTAGAAACAATGCAGATGTCCATCAACTGACTAATGGATAATCGATAGTGGTATATGAATACAATGAAATACTATTGAGCCCTAAAAACGAATGGAGGATGGATGGATATGTGCTACAACATAGATGAAGATTGAAAACATTATGCTAAGTAAGATAAGCCCAGGGAACTCTACTCAATACTCTGTAATGGCCTATATGGGAAAAGAATGTGAAAAAAAAAAAAAAAGAGTGGATATATGTATATGTAGAACTGATTTACTTTGCTGTATACCTGAAACTAACACAACATTGTAAATCAACTATACTCCAATAATTTTTTTTTTTTAAATAACTCAGTTACAAAAGACCATATATTATTCCTTTCCTTTAAAATGACCAGAACAGGAAACCCTGTAGTGAGAGAAAGCCTATTACTGGTTGCCTGAGGCTGGAGAAAGTGATGGACTGATAGAGAGGTGACAGCCAAAGGGTTTAAGCTTCTTAATGAAACTCTGAATATATTTAAAAGCATTGAATTGTACTCTTTAAATAGGTGATTGGTGCAGTATGTATATATATGTAAATAAAATGTTTAAAAACATCTAATCTTGAATAGGTATGTGTAACTAAATTGATAAATATAAGTAGACATTTGATGATTTCAACTGTAGCTCAAAAAGTATACAAGTTCACACTAGCCCCAAACATTTCTTTGTAGATCTCCTCTTTGGGAAGATGGAGGCCCTCTCCAACTATATCTTGGTTAGATATAGGAATGAAATAATGGGTCAATGTGAATGTTGAAGAAGAGCAGTTCATTCCATTTTCTCTTCTTCCTGCCATGAGTGTCCATACCAGTTTTGATCTCCATTCCTGGTCAATTACCACTTGGTCCATACTTTTCCCTTGACCATGTTTGAGTGTTGGAAGATGGAGGCAGGAAAGGATTAAGACCTTATTGGTTCGAATCAGGGAATTGCCCACATTGTCAACAGCTATACATAATTCAAAATAAGAGAAAACAAAATCTAACTCAAAATTTACATCAACATGGAAATTAAAATAGCTTTCCAACTGTTTTGATTGTAAAACTCTAGATAAGTTCATCAAAACTGCCTTCTCTCTCCTCTTTCCCTTTTTCTTTTTGATCAGATGACATGCTCTACAAGGATGCCAGTGCCGTAAGTAATGTTTCATTTGGTGGTCAGTTGGCCGAGCATGGAAAGTGGGTAAAGGCAGATGCTGAGCATCAAGACATATCTTGCTTTGGCTCTGAGTAGAACAATTAGCATGTATAGAAATGCAAGAGTGTAACTATGCTGTAGTTTTAGTGTTTGCATAGAGGCACATAGATGACATTTTCCTTTCTTTTCTTTTAGAAATTTGCTTCTGCCATAAATCCTTAGTTTAAATCTTCCTGTCTCTGACAGTGTAAAAGATACCTTCAGTAATGGAGGGGTGGGGGAAATGGCTTAAAGAGTTTGATTTGATATGGGTGAAAAGTAGCAGGGATATATTAAATTGATAAACCTAGTTTTCCTGTATATTTCTATAAAAAAGAGTCTAATAGAAATACACAATCAGCATACACATGCAAGCATAAACCATGTCCGCCTGTGTTCTCCTAATGATTGAATCATTAGTGGTGCCGTATTGTTATCGGTGTCTTCGACACTGCCTTAGGCATGACAGTCAAAATGTGACTACTGCACTCATTGACAGTTTGACAGTTTCCACCTGAATCAGAATCCTAAGACAAGCTTGCCATTTTAGAAGGTACTAACTCTGCAAAATTAAATCTAAAATAATTTACAAATATATCATACTATATTTTAAGCAGTCACTCTATTAGCATGTTTTACGCCTTGTTAAAAAGGTTTTTATCTAGTTATTGATTGTTATTTTCTCACACAGTATGTTGAGACCCTTCTCTGCACTACTGAAATTAAAAAGAAATATTAGTAACATGAAAATGCTAAGATGGCAAACATTCACTAAAAACGGGGAAATCTTAAAATTTATTGTTTTAAATGTAACACCCAAAAAAAGAGACAATTGAAAAAAAATCAAAATAAATTGAGGCATTTTATCTGTTTTATCCATAAGTTTAAGATCATGGAATGATTTTATGATTCTGGAGGCTTTTCAATATTATTCCTTCAGTAACTAACCTGCATTTACTCAGAATATCAATCAGCTGCATTTTTGTAGTGCATAAAACACTCTCTAATTAAGCTTTATTTAATTTGTTTTAACTCGGAGTGTAAAGGAGATGACACAATGTGAATTACTCATTATAGCAACCTCCACTCAAGACTACAAATGGGTACGAAGTAATATCTGTGTGTTTTTATACTGTAACAGCACTTACAGAAGGAGTTCCTCAGAAAGATAACAATTGTAATGACACTTAGCATTTATATAAGCGTTCTCTCTCTTCACGACACTTTATAAACCTTAACTGAATAATAGTACTTGCTGGAATGAGGTTGCAACACCAGTGAATTAGCATGTCCCTTGCTGTAATGTTAGAGCTCAGAAACGTCACCTCACTGTGTCTGTACCTGTGGGAATGATTGCCCCCTCATGATGGATTAAAACCAGATACAATTGATTGGCTGATCTCTGCCTGCACTGTGAAAGAACCTGCATAACCTTTGGATGTTTATACTGATTAACTCAAGCAAAGGCATCTTTATTTGTGGTCTCAGACCAGCCCCCCATTGACATAGCCAAGTGGAGAGTTTAGGGTAATTATTTGGACAATTCAGTCCCAAATCTCCACTCACTCTGAGTCAATGAGGTAGTTACCTCATTACTCTATACCAGGGTTTCTCAAGACTCAGTGGTCTTGACATTCAGGGCTGGAAAATTCTTCGTTGTTAGGGCTGTCCTGTGTATGGCAGGATGTTTAGCAGCATCTTTGGCCTCTATCCACCAGATGCCAGTAGCACCTACCCACCCCACCCCCTAGTTGTGAAAACCAAAACTGTCTCCAGACATCGACAGATGTTCCCTGAGGCTCAACACTGTCCCCAGTTCAGAACCATTGCTCTGTGCTTTGCTGGTGGCCAGCATCCTTATTCTGCATCTCAGCACTTATTCTGCATCTCAGCACTACATATTTGTCTCCAGCAACACCTTTTTTGGCAGTGAGCTTTGGGTACGTTATTCCAGCCTGAGTCTCACTAACCACGAAACTCCAGTGTGTTGGTTTCGGAAACATTCATTTCAGGTCAGTTTGGATGACATGCGGCCTTCCTCCCTCCCCCAGACAGCCCAGAGTCAGGAATCCTCCCACCCTGAGTACAGAACAGCAGTGTAAACATACCCTGAAAATCAGTTTAGCATTACAGGTTATGAAAAACTTACTTCACAGGGTTCTGAGATAAGTTGACAGAGGCTAGCTTGAAAGCTCAGCCTTACACATTTTGCTTCTTAGCTGGGCTTAAGAAAATTGTGACGACGGTAGTTGTAAGGAAGATTCTACCTCAAGGCCCCATCATAACAGCTTCTATCTGCCAGATGTCTGCAGTTATTTTTGATTCTGTATTCAGTAAGTTTTATACGGATCTAATTCCCAGAAAAACTCTCCAGTCTGTTTACATGGACAGGATAAACTGGCTGTGTTTTCTTTGTATTCCTAGTGTGAGCTGGTAATTATCCATCTACTGCTGGGATATTTCATGTAACTGGTGGACATTTTAGACACCATGTGCATCCTTAATCTCCCTAGGATTTTCTAGCAACAAAATTATTTGATATGAAAACCTTTGATATTACAAGTTGTGTTTAACATTTCAAGCCACATTTACATCAGTTCAGTTCAGTGAGCTGTTAAGCCCACAGGACGAGGTATCATGGAGAGAAGGAAACCTATAGATGCACTCAGTAGCCTGAAGGTATATTACACCAAATAAGAAGAGTGAACTGCTGAAGGAGTATCTAAAAATTTATTAGCACAGAGTACATTAGTCTGGCAGTTGAGCACCATCCCAGGATATGTTTCCAAATAAATAAATAAATGAGAAGATGGGTGGCCAGTAAAAAATGATGATGAAGTTCTTGATGTGTAGATTACATATGCTACGACTGTGGCCTAATCTGTCGTGAACTAATTATCCAAGCGTGAATGTACCAAATCCTCTATCTATTTAAATACTACAGTTTAAAATCTCAGTCTTTTTTTATTTTCTGCAAATCACTAAAGGCTTTGACAATTTCCATGCGGGCTAGAACTAGGCAAGCCCTCAAACAGTTACTGTAGATCAAGGAGGTACTAATGGCTGTAGCTGAAACACCTGCTAACCTGCTATTGTCAGCATTTATCCACTATTTGCCTGCGGCAGAAATAAATGAATAAATAAACTTTTGGTAGTCATATTACATGAGTTAATGCATTATAGCATTATGTAAAGCAGCAAAGCGCATTCTTCTGGGGCTTTTTAAAAATCATTATTTGTGGCAGGTTAGAACATATCTGCTGGCTTCTCTGCTCCATTTTCCTCTCTCAGGTTTCTGTCAGAGCCCTCGCAACTACAGGGCTGGTTAGCCTTTGCTCTCTGAAGAGCACCATTGAGACAAACAGGCTGCTGAATCCTCAGAGTTTGAAAATGGCATTGCAAACATGATGAATGTATTAAACACCTCAGCTGTCGATGAGCAGAATCAATAACAGTGGGTACCGAGCTTACGTTATATCTACTTACACAAGGTTTGCACATATTTGAAAAGGAGATCTTTTGACAAGTTGGCACCAGCTGTTTCGAGAAATAACCCAGCTGTATATCCCCAACACACCTGGCTCTCCTTTTATAATTTAAGGAGAAAGGATATAAAGCAATGACCAGAAAGGGCAGACCACTGCTAGAAGCCTTATTAGCAGGTATATTTTCATTCGTATGTTTAAAAAGTCTAAATTATCAATTAAAAATAAAAGCGTAGAGTTGGTTGCTCTGATCTTTTAAAGCTATAAGGATATAATACTTTAGTCAGGAAAATATATAAAATACATCTCTGCAAGACAGTATCATGAAACACAATGATTGTAATGAATAGCATCACTGAACATAGTATGAATAAGAATGTGTTGTGCTTCAAAATACACTGTCCGTAGACCAGCCTTGATCTAAACTTCAAAGGTTAAATTTATGTTTGCATTTTCTATAGGATTTGCTCTAATTTTTAAAGATCTCTTTGCTTTTCTAATTTGGAAATCTTATACTGAAAATTGTGCATATTAGGACCTAATATGAGAGCGAGCTTCCAGAGAGAGATGTCACCTAAAACAAAGGGAGAAGAGAGTTTAACCCTCATCATTTTTAGCATCCTCTTTAAACGTTTGGTATTTTACTGCCTGTGGGAGAAATGTTCCTAATTTAACTTCTTCGGTTGTTGTTGCTTAATTTTCTTATACTGCAACAGGAATACTATGGTAGAAATTAAAAATGGAAAACATCCTTGGCATTATACAACTTTGCATAAAATTAGCAATGTGCCATATTTCCTTGCAAGACAATTGCCTACATCATTTACATTTAATGAATTAAATTTTGGAATATATCTATGGAAATGATATTAAGAAAACAATACCATTTACAGTAGCATTAAGAAGAATAAAATAATTGTTATGGAGTGTAAGACATGTACACTGAAAACTACAAAAATTTTGGAAGAAATTAAAGAAGATCTAAATAAATGGAAAGGCATCCAGTGACCATGAATCAGAAGGTTTAATATTGTTAAGAGGGCAATATTCCTCAAATTGATCTACAGATTCAACACAATCCCTATCAAAATCCCAGTGAGCTTTTTTGCAAAAATTGACAAACTAATCCAAAAATTCATGTAGAAATGCAAGGGAGAATGTCCAAAACAATTTTATAAAAGAAGAATAAAGTTGGAAAACTCACACTTCCCGACTTCAAAACTTACTAAAAAGCTGTAATACTCAAAACAGTATAGTACTGGCATGAGGACAGACGTATAGATCAATGGAAGAGAATTGAGATTCCAGAAATAAAACCTTACATTTATGGCCAATTGATTTTCTACAAAGGTGGCAAATCAATTTTATGGGGAAAGACTGGTCTTTTTAACAGATGGCGTTGGACAACTGGATAGCCACATACAAAAGATTGAATTTGGACCCCTACCTCACACCATACACAAAAAGTTAACTCAAAATTAATTATAGACCTAAATGTAAAAGCTAAAACTTTTAAACTCCTGGAAGAACACATTGGAGTAAATCTTTGTGACCTTAGGCTAGGCAATTTTTCATTTTTTTAGATTTGACAAGCAGCAAATAGATAAAGTAGACATCATTAAAATGAAATACTTTTATGCTTCAGAATACACAGTAGAGAAAGTGAAAAAGCAACCCACAGAATGAGAGAAATATTTGCAAATCATATGTCTAGTGACTTGTATCTTAGATATATAAAAAACTTTAAAAATTCAATAAAAAGAAAAATAATCCCATTAAAGAATGAGCAGAGGATCAGAATAGATATTTCTTCAAAGACTGTGTACAAATGACAAGCACATTAAAAGATACTCAACATCAATAGTCACTAGGGAAATGCAAATCAAAAACACAATGAGATATACCACTCCACACCCTCTAGGATTGATACATTAAAAAAAGACAGACAATAATAAATGTTGAGGGTGTAGAGAAATTGGAAGTCTTGTACATTGCTGGCGGGAATCTAAATTGGTGCAATGACCTTAGAAAACAGTCCTCAAAAAGCTAAACATAGAGTTATCATATGTCACAAGTTATCATATACCCAGGATAAATGAAAACACACATGTACCCAAAACTTTTACATAAATGTACAAAACTTGTGCATGTGTGTTCATAGCAACATTATTCATAGTAGCTAAAAAGTGTAAACAGTCCAGATATCTATCAACTGATGGATGGATAAATGTGGTATATCCATTCAATGAAATATTATTCAACAGTAAAAATAAATGAAATACTGATACATATTATAACACAGATGACCTTGACAATATTATGGTAGTGAAAAAACTAATCATAAAAGACTATGTATCATATAATTCCATATAGATATAATGTGTAATAATGAAGGATAACTAGACATAAAGCCTCTGTGTTTTCTTCAGCTTTTTTGTCAGTAACAAGTCTTAGTGTCTTTCAATATCCAGAAGATAATATGCATGATATCTAATAGTGTTACCAAAGGAAAGAGTCATTACCATTTGGGAAATTTCTCTGAATTGTTTATTTTTATTGAAGGCGAGAGGTCTATGATTTGTGGCAAAACATTAAGATTACTGGATGTTAGGTGTAAAGATAACTTCTATGAAGTAAAACGTTGCTAAGTTCAGTCACTGATTTCAGCACAACTATGTAATGAACCCCTGCAATGTATCTAGTGCTATTTTAGGCCAAGGGTTTTTAAAGGTGAACAGGCTTCTATGAAAACAGACAAGTAAACAAATTAATAAAATGCTTGCAGATGGTAATAACTGTTATGAAGAAAACAAAAGAGGGTAATGAGGTAGAGTATCTGGGGGAGAACTAAATGAGGGAAAAGATCTGCAGAATCCAAGGAAAGAGAGCTCCAGGCAAGTGCAAAAGGCAAAGATCGGCAGGTAGAGAGGAATGAGTTTGATGTCACCAGGAGCAGCAGGGAGCCTGTGTCTGTGGTGATTCACACGGAACGGAACGGGAGGAGGTCAGATGAATAGGCAAGACCAAACCATCTGAGGTCTGGTAAGACCACCCGGGAGTCTGGAATTTATTCAGAGTACAATAGCAAGTTGTTGGGGGAAGGGAGTTTAAGGCGGGGAAGTGCCAGGATCAGATAGGATGTTTTTAAATTATATTGACTATGTAGAAGAGTGTAGAGGCAGAGGCCTGTGTAGTTTCTCTTCAGCCCAAGGTCAGTGGTGCCGTGGACGTGGACGTGGACGTGGACGTGGACGGCAGCCGTGGAGATAGTGAAAAGAGCTCAGATCCCAGTTACTTAAGACATTTCTTTTTCTGTTTGATTTTATTTTGTGGGTTGTAAGAATATTGAACATTTTGTTTAGAGTTGAAAAGTGAATTCTGACTGATTATCTGGTCTTGCCAAAAATGAAAGGCACACAAAGGCATCTGTTTCTGGGAAGCTCTAGCCACCTCTACTTCAATTCTTAGGGTGTAATCAATAAACATAACAGAGGCTATTCATTTCACCAGGATGGATTCCAACAAAAGGGCTCTATTCACACTGGTAACAGGCAGACTTCACCCATTCCATCACAGTATGTATTATGACTAGTATCTTCAGTCACCTACCTGCTTTACTGCTTAGTGGTGATGAAATGCTCTGTTGGCATAAGAATGACTATCAGCCGGGCTGTTTACAGTTGTCGTGGCCAAGACATGTCCTTCCAGTAGAGGGTGAGTCCCTGTGTATGATGACAGATCATTCACACGTTTGAAAGATTATGAAATTTAGTGTCTGCTAAAGGTTTGGATTGGGTTTTAAAGGTGTTCTCCCCAAAAAATAGTATTTTCAGTGCAACCTTTAAAATTGGTGTTAATAGGTTTGGTGAATTTTAGGGGACACATGGTACTGGTGACATTTAAACAAAGTGGGTTTTTTTTGAGGCATGGTCATTATCTTTTGCCCAATCTCTTCCATGGTGAGGAGCCATCTACCTTTTCTTGGATTTGAATTCACCAGGCCAGTGGCAGTATGGATACCTACAAGCCCTTATAAATAGTGAACATTCATTCACTTGAGCTTTTTCAGCACCAGAAGGCTGATGTTCTGGGTTTATTTTAGAGCAATTAAATATGATTTATTTCCCATCATTTATTGACTTATTCATCCAGCAAATGATTATTGACTGCTTACTGCTATGTTCTACAATGTGAGGCAGACAAAGCAGGCTAATTAATAATAATAATGGCTGGCATTTGTCAAATAGATACTAAGATCCAGCACTCAGTGCTTCATATGTTTATTTCACTTATTAAAAATACCTGACAATGCAGCTGCTATTGTTATTTACAATTTATGGAGAAGAAAACTGAGGCATAAAGAGTTTTAAAAATAAGCCCACGCTAGTTCATGATGGATCTGGGAAGTGAATTCAGGAACTCTGCCTCAACAGCCCTTGCTTCATTGCTACCATATTCAAACTGCCCAGAGATGGCTAATAACCTGTCCTCAAGAAGTTTGTATGCTGATAGGGGAGAGGCCACTTAAGCAGACAAGGATAGTTCATAGTTAATTCAAATATAAAAGCAGGTAAAACCCAAAAGCTATAGGTATTGAAAGAAAAAAGTTAACTTCTATCCAAAAGCAGTGGTTCTCAACTTTGGCGGAAGGTTGTAATCGCCTGAGGAGTTTAAAAAATATATATTGATGCCTTGGTCCCAGCCCCAGAGATTTTTGGCTTAATCGACTTGGCATGCCCTTAGGCAGCTGGAGTTTTGAACGTTCCCGAGGTGATTCTCACGTGCAGCCAAGTTGAAAGCCCTGGGCTAGAGGGACTAGGGAAGAAGTGAGGAAGGGGAGAGGTTCAGAGTTGATTTGTCAAGAAGTCGCTATTTTAAAAGTCAAGAATGTCAGGGGTGCAAATGGGATTGGAAGGTCGTGCTGTGATATGGAAGAGATCCTCGCTACTCAAATTGTGGTCCTGGGACCAGAAGCACTGGTATCACCGTGGCGTTGGTTAGCAAATGTGGGATCCCAGACTGTCCCAGACCCCATGAATCAGAATCTGCATCCCCAGGTGATTTGTGTACATTATAGTTTGAGAAGTGCCGGCACAGAAGGAAAAAAACGAAGATGGGAAACTACAGAGTATATTTGATGGTTGGCACATGGTACCAAGGGCCAGTGGGTGGTGTAGCGAGTGGAGCACGTGCATTGGCCTGCTTTGATTGATAAAATAAGCAGTTAAAATTTTACTCTCTATGGTTGGGGGTTGAAAAACTTCCAAGCAAAAGTGATGTGTACAGGGACGGTTTAGGATAATAACCTGGTGATAAATTGCAGAACAGATAGGAGAAGGGAAGAGCCACGGGTGTAGAGGTGCTTAGAGAGTCCTCTGTGTGAATTCTCTATTCACAAACACCCAAAGAGTGAAACTCAGACCAGGGTGCAATTCAGTAGGCAAGTTCTTATCTTCAAAACACATTGTTTTACTTTCAGGAATTCTTCTTTTCCAGCAGTCTGACTTTAGAGCTACATTATGTATCTGAATAGAGATAGAGACTGCATGGCAGCCAGTATGTATAAAACAGCTTTGCCGTTTCATCCATAATACACTCCCCCCCCCCAATAGCAGAAGACTAAATAGAGGAACAAGAACAGAATTCTAATGGTATAAGAAAAACATTTCTGTTTTTCCAGCAGCAATATGATAAGTATTGTACTATAAATTTTTTATGTCATCCTGGAACAGGATATTGATAAACTGTTCTGACTGTGAGAGGGGTTACTATGAATTCTTGGGAAATGATATCTTCAGATATTACACCAGCTGAAAATACTTAATCCTGAACCCCTATTGTATGTAATTTTTTAATTTGATAGTTATGACATTCTTTAAGATCAATAGCAATTACAGTGTTTAAGGATCATCATTAAAAGGGCAGCAACCATTTGATGCATGAAAATGAGCTTATTTATAGAATTTTTGATTGGCCAAGTGCTGGGCACATGCACTGACATTATATTCTTTTAATCTAAGAGAAAACTTTTTATGATACAATGTCTAATACATTGTTTCGCACATAATAGTTCATTTGTTAAAGTAGGAAATGCAAAGGTTTGATATGAAAGGATATTGTATAATGAATAGACTTTAGAAATCAACTTTATAAGGATAAAATTTATGTAAAATAAACTGCAGTTGTTTAAAATGTATAGACTTTAAAATTGAAAATAACTGGATACTGAGTAATCAAATGCATTACAAGTATCTTTGAAGTTATCTATTAATAATCAATATAATGTATTACCACAGTGATCACAAGGTAATAACTCTTAGTGTGGTTCATATTTTTCAATTTAAACTTGCAGGTAGAAATTTCCAAAGTTTACCCATGTCTTAAAACTTGATATTGCAATTTGTCTGTGCTGCCACCAGATGATGGTGTTTGCTTTATTCATGATCACTTGATCTCAGCCACTGTTACCCTTATAAAACAGGTGAGGTGAACTGATATCCAAACTATGAACACCCAAATCTTTTTTCATTTGTCCAACACAAAACAAAGAAAAACACTAACAAATTGCTTTTTTGTTGGCAGGCATTCACAATATAAATAAGAATAGGACACGGGCTCAAGCCCTCAAATTATTCAATATCCTAGTAAGGTATTATAGAATACAATTAGTATGATAGAGGAAATTATACAGTAAAAGAATTGTTAAATATAATATAAGAGGTAATAAAGCAGCACAGAGGGGAGAATGCTGAATTCTTCCTAGTGAAATCTGGGACTCTTTCAGAATAATATTTTTCTATTAATCAAAGCTTTGAGGGTTGAATAGTTCACCAAATGTGGAGAAAAAAAGGAGAATATGGATAGGGTAGGAAGCAAGACATGCCATGGCACAGAGCATAATTATTTGTAAAAAGACAGTGAGTCTGTGATCAAAATATGGGGTCCATGGCTGAAGTGGGGAAAGACAGTACCTGAAAGTAGGTTTAAAATAGATGGTCAAGGGCAAGGCATGGCAGTAGGGAACAATTGAAGATGTTTAAGAAAAAGATGTCATGAAAAATCTAAAAGATAAAGAGATTTTAAGAAATAACTTTATGGATGTAATTTTGTCTTATTAGGAAGAAACATAGCTCGTAAGAAGATTCTTGGTGAGGAAACATTCTCAACAAGAATTTTCCAGTAGTCTCTCATTTCCTCTGCTTTTTCCCCTGCTAGATTATCAAATCAACTTGTGCTGCAGTCTCTTACCATTTGCCCTAACATTCAGGGAATGGAGTGACTTGTAGTTCCTTGTTAAAACCTCTCTCTAGCTTCCTCCTCGGGACCTTCTCTGTAGGTGAAATGTAGTTGGGATGTATTTTTGGCCTTCTTTGCCCTCTTCTCCTTTTTCCTTCCAGTGACCATGGCTGTACCCTGGGCTGTTAGAGCTCTTTATATATGTGTGTGTGTGTGTGTGTGTATATATATATATATATATATTTTTTTTTTTTTTTTTTTTTTTTTTTTTTTGGTGGTACGTGGGCCTCTCACTGTTGTGGCCTCTCCCGTTGCGGAGCACAGGCTCCGGACGCGCAGGCTCAGCGGCCGTGGCTCACGGGCCCCGCCACTCCGCGGCACGTGGGATCTTCCCGGACCGGGCACGAACCCGATGCCCTGCATCGGCAGGCGGACTCTCAACTACTGCGCCACCAGGGAAGCCCTAGAGCTCTTTATAAAGGTTTGGAACCCATTTGGGATGAGGTTGCGGGTAGGAATGGGATAATTACTTTCCCTAATCTAAATCCTTTAATGGCTGCTTTGTTTATTGCTTGCCTTTACCTTGAGTGTTGTCTTTTTCTTAAAATAGAAGTGAGGGCAATGTGCCCTATATCTGTTTTGTTCTAAGAATAGTCGGTTTGCTCATATGGGGTGCTAAATGCTGCCTAAGTCTGGGTACCCTGGGATAAGGGCTACTTCTCTGTTTTCCATAGAAACTGCGTTTTGGAGCTGGCTTTTCTCTCCACTAGGCTTGCCAAAAGACCAAAGGCTCACAGTTTGGTCACTGATAATACTAATGCTCTCCGACAATTAGTTGGCAACCTTTCCTATTAGAATATCTTTGAAGTGTTTCAGGTTGGGGCTGGAGGCTAGAATTTGGGCTGGCAGGAAATGATGCAGGCTTTTTCATCTGAGAACCAAAAATACCCTCCCGACTCCTTTTTTCTCAAACTTCATTGCGCTGTGGAAGGCGGTCTGCCCCTCTCAGTCACCTTGCCATCATTACAGGGCACTTCCAAGTGCTTTTGGAAGGTTGGCAGTGAATGTTGTCTCCTTACCTGAGAAGTAAGGTTGCGAAGGTGCAGCGAGTACAGCATTCTTATTGTAACTCACCTTCTCACCGGCTTCTGGGCAGAGCGCTCACCTGCCCTTAATCTGTTACTTCTCTGAGCGTGTTTGTTGACGGCTGGGAACTGTTCAAAGGCTTTAGGGAAGAAAAAAGAAAGAAAAATAGAAAGTTGAATTCCCAGCCATTCAATATCCCCTCCTTGAGCTAGCGCACGGTATTCTGTGCCTCTTAGGATGTCGAGCGTGTGAGGGGACCACAGCAGCAAAGGTTCCTGAAGCCTCTTGAAAGCACGTGTAAGTGAGAGCAGCTTCTGAACTGTTTTGTGCTGCCCCTTAACGGAATTGTACGCTGTAAGGAAGATCTTTCGTGATGTTGCCGCCATACCTCTGTCCCTTCTTGCCCCCTTCCCGGTCCCACCTTGAACAGCTTATTTTAAGCACCATCTTTTCTCCTGGAGGGAGCATACACCACCTCCCATACCACTGCTAACACTTAGGTAGTGTTCCATGCCCTTTTTTTTTTTTTTTTTTTTTTTTTTTGCGATATGCGGGCCTCTCACTGTTGTGGCCTCTCCCGTTGCGGAGCACAGGCTCCGGACGCGCAGGCTCAGCGGCCATGGCTCACGGGCTTAGTTGCTCCGCGGCATGTGGGATCTTCCCGGACCAGGGCACGAACCCGTGTCTCCTGCATCGGCAGGCGGATTCTCAACCACTGCGCCACCAGGGAAGCCCCTCCATGCCCTTTTCATAGAATAACTCATTTTCTACTCACAACAACCCTAATGAAGTGTTAGTCGCCATTTCTTTGATGGAAAAACTGAGGCTTAAAGAGGTGGCATAACTTGCCTGAGATGACTGAGCTGGTGGGAAAAGAGCGTCCGATGTGCTCTGATGCAGTACTCAATCATCTCTCTGTCTTTAGCATCTTTATATCTCACATCTGAAAGGAGCCTTATTAATGGCACAACCATTAATGAGAACCCTGCTGCCAGTAAGACCAGGGAACTGTGTGCATCTGTCTTACTGGAATCTAGTCCCTGTGCTGGATACCTGTTCTCGGAATAAACTTGTCCATTTCAGAGACGATGCGTCTTGTTCATCTCATCAACCTTTTCATTACGGGGGGACACGGCTAAACCAACCGTTTCAGTGACATTACTCTGCTCCACTCACCATTTTTGGTACCTGGAAGCCGTTGCAAATCATAGCATCTATTGATCTTTCTAAAGATGTTCACAGGTATTGGAAACAAATGTGGAGAACTATCGTGCTGCCTGGGAATTTGTTGATATGTCTTTCAACAGGTCAGCCCACATAAGTTTGAGGGGGAGGAAGAAGAGGAGATGGAGGGAGAGAGAATGTTAGAATTACTATTTTTTGTGCAGCACCTACTACAATCTGGCATTGCTAGGTGCTTTCCCCGTATGTCACAGATAATGCTCCCAACAAATCTAGGTGAGAAGTGGGTTTTTTGGACTCCATTTTATCAATATGATGATTGAGGTTCAGAGATGTCAAGTAATAAGGACCAGGGTGACACAGCTAGTAAAGGGCTGAGATCATGTGAAACTATCATCCGAAGCCCTTGCTCTTTCACTCTATTAAGATGTTTTTAAAGAAAGCGTATGACAGTTGCTTTTAGCCAAAGGGAACTTGGAGGTTCGTGACCCAGGACTTCATTCTCACCATGGTGCCATGTCATTTGATGGTAATGAGGATTTTAGGGGCCTCGTCTGTGGGCAGAACGTCAGGTGATGCTTGGAGTATTTAAATATAGATCTTCACTTTGGAAATGAAGCTAAATCACCTTTGCCATGTGAATTAGTTTCACCAATAGGGCATGTTGGCCTCATTTACTTTCTATGTGTTAATTTATTAGTGGGTCATCAGATATTGTAAGGGTAGGATTTTGTTGGAATTTCTGTCTTTCACTGCCTCTCATTTTCCTCTTCTTGCCCTCTCCCCTCTGTCCTTCCTTCTAGAATCGTGGACAAGTGCTGAGGTGTGTCACAAGCTGTTCATGACCTTGGGTGATCCACTTAACCTTTCTAATCCTCAGTTTCTCTGTCTATAAAATGTGTATAACAATAGTACCTCGAACAGTTGTTTTGAGGAGAATATTAATTAACATGTTTATGCAAGGTACTTGAACAATACCTAGACTACAGTAAGCTTAAATTCATCATTGTTACTCCTTAAATAAATAGGTATTAATCCAGACATGGTGCAAGGCAACTGGGACTCTTTGCTGGAGCGCAAATGGAATTTCCCTGGTAGAGGGTATCCCTAGTTTTCATTATGATGCTCCTCTCCATTCTCTTGTATGATTATATTTCAAATATAGTTTAAAAATGGATTTTCAGAGTCTTTTTTTTCTTATTCCCTGCTCTCTGGCATCCCATCTCTTTGTCTCTTTTCTCTCAGAGTACTTGACACCATGCCTCTGTGAGGGTACATAGGCTCAGGGAGCGATCTGGGAGAAAAACAAACCTAGTAATGTGGAAAACCAAGCTACATAGGAAAAATAACAATTATGTAGCCCTCACCAAATGTTTTTCATCTTGAAAGTGCTTTGAAAACATTAACTAATTAATTAATCAAAGAGAATTTCTACCAATCAGTGAAAATGCTCTTTACAATGTATTAAGCCTCTTGAAAGGTATGATTTATTCAGCGATGTTTCTATTTAGTCTTAAGGGAATCATCAGTTTCCTTTTTTGGAGACATTTCAGGAGATTTGGGGAAATCTCTGCACACCCCTCTGATTCTGTGCATCCTACCCAGCATGAGCAAGTAAACACACACCCACACTCACCCCCATACACACAAACACAAAATATTCCTTTATCATGATGCCCCTTGACATTAAATATGGTAAAATATTACATAAGATTCTCTAATCTACTCTGCTTATCAACTTTTTATTGACCTACCAGCAAAGTCAAGACAAAAAATTCCTGTAGAGTGTCGAGTATCAAGGTCACCTCTTACATCCATCTACTTTCCTGTCTCCTCTACTGGCCTGGGAGCCTCTCAAGAGCTGGGACTTTATTGCCATATCCTTAGAGCCTAGCTACTCATAGAAACTCCCCAACATTAGCCCTATTCTCTAGCCTACAAAAAGCCACTTCATCTCTTTGTGACATAGCAGGAGATTAGTAATAATAATCTTATGTTCATTCATTCAACAAATATTGAGCATACGCCATTCATTTATTTATATATTCCTGTAGCATACACTTTATTCAGTGAAAGTCTTTGTGTGACTCATGGTGATGGATTCAAAAATGATCCAGACAGGGTTACTGCATTCAAGAAGTTTGTTGTCCAAGAGGAAAGAGAAGGCAAGAACATGAAAAACTTTAATGAAGAGGAAAATGGTATTCACCTACAGTGAGTTACCTTCAGAAAAAGGGGAGAGGCTTTCTGGCTGGAGCAATCAGGGAAGACTTTTGGAAATAGTTGATGACACCTGAGTAGAATATTTGAAGAGGAACTGGCTTGTAGAAATTGTGAAGGAGGCGATGGTGCACCAGACAAAGCTAAAGTAAGAGGGGAAATCCATGGGCAAAGGAAAGCACGGTTGTATGGGAATCACTGATTTTTGACTAGAGCCTAGGCTGGGGGAGAAGGTTAGGGGACATAATCTAGGAAAGGAGAATTGGTTCTATGTTCTGGAAATGCATGGCATATGCAGCACTCTACTGGGTCAGCCCTGGCAACAGCCATCACTAATCTATCTCGGCACTCAGAAAAATGTATTATAGATCACGGGAATGTGGTATCCAAATCCCTCTTCAGACCTCTCTCCAGGAAGTCACTTTTTTTAAATTGAAATATAGTTGATTTACAATATTGTGTTAGTTTCAGGTGTACAGCAAAGTGATTTGGTTATACATATTATATATGTATATATCTATATACTTTTCTTTTTCATTATAGTTTATTACAAGATAGCGAATATAGTTCTCTGTGCTATACAGTAAATCCCTATTGTTTATCTGTTTTATATATGGTATTGTTCATCTGTTAATCCCATACTCCCAATTTATCCCTCCGCACCCTTCCCATTTGGAAACCATAAGTTTGTTTTCTATGTCTGTGAGTCTGTTTCTGTTTTGTAAATAAGTTCATTCGTATTACTTTTTAGATTCCACATTTAAGATTCCATTATATGCTATCATATAGTATTTCTCTTTCTTTCTCTGACTTACATCACTTAGTATCACATCTAATCAGATGCCCTGAAACACATTTGTTCAGGAGAGGAGAATCGCAAGCCACTCCTGGGCCACACCATGGAGAGCCTTAAGTGATAGGCTGAGGAATCTAGGCTTCGTTTCTCTGGCTTCAAGTGGTAATCAAGTATGGATTCAGAGTCAACACCATTAATATCATTCACTGGACTATAATAATGTAATCCGAAGATATAAAGAATTTCTGTTGAAATGTGGGTGTTTGGAGGCTTACCTGAACATTAAGTCTTTCAAACATTTTATGTAAAATGTAAAATTTAAGTTTTATCTCCTCCTTTATTCTCTGGTTATCAGTTTCTATTGCTTGTTATTATTAAGTTTCTAATGAGAGCTGTTTACCTCTTGTTTTCTAATTCCCTACAGGCTTGTAAATTCAGACCTGTTGTAATACTACATAAAATTAAAATATGGAGGTTCTGAGCAGTTGTTTGAGGAGTTTTCAGAATTTAAATTCAGATACTATTACAACTATGCAAGCTACTCAGACATTATTTCTTTCATGTGACTGATTTTTGGAAAGATGAATGATTATTGTACAAGTTACAATCTCTACCATTAAGTTACAGAGCCAAGACAGTCAGTCATCAGTTATTCTCTTCTATACAAGGTGTAGCCTATGCAAAAATGCAAATACTGGTACATGGGTGAACTACTTGGCACCAAATTAATCTGGCTGGATAGAATCACATTCTGAGGGTCTTTCCTGACCTTTCTCAAAAGCAAAAATCTACTGAATTTTCAAAAGGATGTTTACAGACATTGGAAACAAATATTGAGAAGTGCAGTGATTTTCAAAAGCTCGGGTTGTCTCTGCTTCTAAATTTCCCATTCTTATGAAAGTAAGACTTTTCCAGAATATTCTCTGTAAGGATTCCAGGAAATTGAAGAGAATATCTATTAAGAGTGAATGATCTGGGAAATGGTTGACAACGACAGTGCACTGCTGTTTAAAAGGAAAGGGAATAAAGGCTTGTCAAAGGGGACTCAGAATCCTCTGCTCCAGTGACACTGGGTCCTCCCACCAAGCGCTCGCGCTCTCTCTCTCTCGCTCTCTCTCTCTGTATGTGTATATATATATATCTCAGATTTCTAATTTGCCAAATAAACTAAATAATGCTCCTTTCGAGGGGCTATCTAAACTGCATTTAGTTTCTTAGGAGGATAGAGATATTACTATACTTAAATTATTGTGCACACCAAGGGCAAATTAGCCACTGCCCTCACCACCACCCCTCCCCACATCCAGCTCTATGTGCAAAGGGGTATCAAGAATTCAAGATGGCAGAATGTAGACCTCACCACACAGGTGATGGCATCAGACGGACCTGGATTTGCATCCCAGGTCACTTAACTCACTAGTTGTATAACTTTGCCCTAAATGGTTTACTCTTTCAGAGCCTCTGTACCTGCCTCGGAGAATTACTGTGGCGAATAACTCTCCCAATCTCTGTTAAAGCACTCAACAGTAGAATTATTAGGAGACTCCTCAAAAAGCTTTACAGTTCCTTTCTTGGGGACCACCGCAGAATTGTCACTAACATTTCAGGTTTCCGACACAGCTTTCCTTGAAAGTTGCCCTTTGTGACTTTCTTAACGGGTTATCTTATCATGAGTTAAAGATTCTGCTGCTCTCATGAGAAAAATCAGCAGCCTAACATATACATAGGAAGGTGTTATTGATAATCCCAGAGAGCTTTCTGCCATCTGAGACATTCTCCAGGGAATAAATATATTCTTGGGAAGGAAGGAGGGTTAATATTAACATTTTCTTAGCAACCCCTCACTCACTTTATTCATAGTATTTCAGTATAGGGCAAGTTAATAGCCAGACAGTTGCAGGAGACATATCCACAGTCAAGGGCCAGTATGTATTTATAGCTGGAGGTATATGTCTACAGCTGTGAGCTATGTAAATGCATGGACACAATTTGTGTATGCTTTTTGTGTGCACAGAGAGGACAGAACAGGGAGATGAATACTAGAGATAGGGTAGAACATGCATGGGATTGGAGGTGTTTTTCCGTATCTAAGCATCTCATACTTATAGTATGAATTCTTACAGGCTACGAATTTGCAAAGAGCTACACACCAATATCCCCTTTAGAGGTAATACTCCAAAATGGAAAGGTGTTTAACAAAAGCTTTCTATTCATAGTCAAAGCCTCCCCTTGTCACTGAGCAAGCCCAGCAGTCTGCTAGGAGCAGAACCGTACAAAATGCAATTTTTACTTTCCTGTGGTTTGGAGCCACTGCTGGTGCTGAAAATGAGTGGGGAGGCAGTGAGGCATTGAGTTCAAGGTTAGGCCTGAAAAGGCAGAGGAATGAGACCTAAAAAAAGGTAGAACCCAGAGGAGTGGCGACAGGTGGGAAGGGAGGTGCCAAACGTTCGCTTGCTTCCCTGCAGCATTTCCTCCCAGGGCTACCCAGGTCCCCGTCCCCTTCCCCAGCCAGGAACCTCTGAAAAGCTTGGATACTCTGTCTGCCACTCATGACACTCTGTACCACAAGTCTGTCATGAAAGAGGCCTGGATGTAAAACCTGGCTCTGCATGGTGACACTGGCTGTGACCTGGATCAGGTAACTTTCAGTCTCTGAATCTCAGATTCGTTGTAAGATTTAATGGGAAAGAAAAGCACCAGCAGTGGCTCTTCCTCTTAGTAGACCCAGATATATCCTCAGACCCAATAGCCTGGTTAAGCTGCAGACCCCATAATGACCCCCCAGTCCCGATCTCCCCTGAAACTCTCAAGTCAGACCTAGGTTCAAATCCCAGCTCTGTGGCTTACTCGCCCTAAGACCTTGGGCAAGTTGCTTGATATTGTGTGTGTGTGTGTGTGTGTGTGTGTGTGTCTATGTGTGTGTGTGACAGTGAAAGAGAGAGAGAGACAGCGAGTGAATTTAAAGTTTGCTAGGTACTATTGGATAAAATGGAAAATAAAAATAGATATCTCAGTTTTCCCCTGGAGTTTATAGTTTAGCAGATTTCTTTTTGTTGGCAAGCCTCGGTTTCCTCATCTGTAAAATGGGAATAACAGCATTTAGCCGGAAGAACCGTCGTTAAAGTTAAAATTTTAAAAGTTCTGAGCAAGGTGACTGTCATGTGGTGCGTGCTCAGTAGTGGATTACTGATGTCCTATTGCATGCAGTTTCTACAATATTGAATTATCTCTGTACTCCCCCACGATGCCATCCCCAGAAATCCGTCTGCTGTATTTCCCATGAGCCACTTTTGCATAGTCTGATTGGTTACTGGGTAACATGAGCCAAGCAGCAGAGCCTGAGGGCTAGTCACGTGGACTTAAGCACCAGATGGACCTGTTCGAGTCCTTCTCTGCCACTTATCCAAATGTGTGACCTTGGGAAAGCTACTTAAGCTCTCTTAGCCTCATGTTACTCATCTTTGAAATGAAGGTAAGAACAGTTCCTACCCTAAGAATCATTACTCCTCTCCTATTCTGAGTTGTCCGTGTGTGTGTGTGTGTGTGTGTGTGTGTGTGTGTGTGTGTGTGTGTGTGTGTGTGTGTGTGTGTGTGCGTGCACCCATAGAGAGAGAGTTTAACGTCTACCAGGTATTCTGAGATTAATAATATGGTCTAGAGAGTTGTGTGCATTGGGAAGACTATGCTAACTAAATCACAGCACTAATGGAAAACTGGAAATATGGCAACTTTTAAAAAGAAAAGTGAAATGATGCCTTGAAAGCCTACACTAAGGGGGATTTGACTCAGCCAGAGAGATCACAGTTGGCTTCCCTGAAGAAGTGACACTGGATTAGAAAACTGAAGGACAGATAGGAGTTTGCTAGATGAATAAGGAGGGAAGGACATTCATTCCTAGCAAGCTTTCAGCATCTGCATCACAAGCATATGATTGCCATCTTCTCTGGGATGTGTCTTTGTCATCTTCTGTCAACCTGTAAGTTCCTTGAAGGAAGTAAATGCTTAGTAAATATTTCTTGAAAGAGTGAATGTTAATAGGAAATCAATATGTGTTTGTTGAATGAAATAAAAAGTAACTGCCCTGCCCTCATCTCGTGGCTTTATTCAGGATGCACTTAAGGAAGACACATAATTTAGTAAAAAAAAAAAAAAAAAAAAAAAGGGACATGGACCTTGCAGGCGAACAGACCACGCCCTCCTTATTTTGGCCCTATCACCTTGAGGAAGTCACAGGACATCTCTGTGTCAGTCTCCTCATGTGTAAAATGGGAATAAGGGTAGCTTCTTTACAGTGTTATTTTAAAGGTTATGATGGTAAGTCTGCAGTGCCAAATTAAAAGAGTGACTCAGAGTACACAGTCAAGAGATGAGTGTTGTGAATATTATTTGTATTAGAACATTGGCAAATTACAGGCATGCAGTTTTTCAAAGACTTGCAGATTGCTGAAGACAGGCTAGGTACCGCTTGAAGGCCAGAGGGGTTGACATCCGGACAGCCCGCAGACGTTTGCTTTGCTGGAAATGTCTAGAGTTAATCAATGCACTGCAGTCTCTTTCCAGTGCCTGAGTCAAATTGCAGGTTCAGATTCCCGGATGCATTGGTTACCATTGACTAGCAGCAGTTGGTAAAATATCCTGGGGCCTCAGTTTCCTTCTAGGGTTAATCATATAGTGTTTGCACAAGATAAAAATAAGTTAATTCATGGGCATCTTATAGCACAAAGCCTGCACAGGATAAGTAAGCAATACCTGTTAGCTGTTACTATTTCGACGGCCAGGCCCTGCTGGATTTTCTGTCAACTACTCTGTAACTGAATCAGCCTTTCCTGGTCTGGGAATTGCTTCCTTTTGTAATTCCCTTTACGGAAGGAAGAAAAGCAACTCCCCGCTGAGGTCTGGAAGCCTAGCTTCCCGGGCATCTCACCCTCCTGGGCAGGTTCAGGGCCACTGAGGAGTCTAGGTGAGACAGGTCAGCAGGGGCTAAAAGGCTGTGGAAACTCTGCCTTCCCTCTGGAAACCACGGAGCTCGGCCCTACCTACCCCTCTCTGCGTTCCTAACCCTGGAAGGCGCGATCTGTGGTTGCAGCCGAACAGTGGGCAAGCTCGCAGCCCAAAGCAAGCTCGGGTCATCCGCGGGGCGCTCGGGCTTGCTGTGCTCCCCTGCGTGCAGAGACCCGGCTGCAGCTGCGGTGCCTCGGGTTTCCAAGAGCTGGAACCTCGGTGCGTGCAGCCAGGGAACCGAGCCTCCCCCGGCCAACCCCAGAGCAGAATTGAACTCTGCACCACCCGCGTCTCGCGCACTCGGTGTCTGGTCTTGGAAATGCCTGGTTGGGGGAATCTCTGCAGACAAAGGGGTGCAGGAGCCCCTAGCGCCTCTCCTTCGCTGCCGTGATCCCCTCCCTGGTCCTGTTACCCCGCAGCCACAGCAGCTGCAGCCCCAGCGCCACCACCCAAGCCCCGGCGGCCTCGGCCTGTGCGCGCGCTCGGGGCCGGGGATTGGCTCGGACTCCCCACTCAAGGGCTGCGCAGGCTGGCGGGAGGTGCGCGGCGCTCCGTGTGTCTGTGTGTGTTTGTGTCTGTGTGTGTGCGCGCGCGCGCGTGCGTGTGTGTCTGTGCGGCGCGCGGGCGGGCGCGTGTCTGTGCGCGCGGGGGCTCCAGTGCGGGAGCCGCTGGGTGTGCGTGCGTGTGTTATGGGTTTGATTCCAGAGCAGGTTGCACACTGGTCCTGGGTGGCTCGCAGGCTCAGGTCGTGCTTGGGCGTCCTCCTCCTAATCGTTTCCGAAGTAGCAGCCGCCGCAGCAGCGGCAGCAGGAGCCGCGGCACATCGGCAGCAGCTCAGCGGCACAGCCGGCAGAACTGTGCAGAAGCGAGCACCGTTTGGGGAGTCCGGGGGGCGGGTAAGAGGGAGGAGGGGGAAAGCCTGTCTTGGTCTTTGGGATTATTTTTCCCTTTCTTTCCTTCTCTCTCTTTCTTGAGGGTGTGTGTCACCCCCTCGAAGTGAAGGAATTTTGCTCCAAAGCGAGCTGGGACCGAAGACTCTAGGCTAAGTTATCTCTATGTAGATGGTGTCAGGGAGCGAAGCTACTGACCGAGCCGCTGGTAAATGTTTTTCACTTCTTACTCTTTAATGCTTAAGGCTTTTCCCCCCCTCTTTTCTTTCTTCCTCATTTCCTTTCTGTTGCTCCTTATTCTGGAATCGCTCCTGAATCAGCCTGCAGTCCCCTTTTCTGTCTCTCCTTGCGTTTGTGCAGTTTGCAACTTGTTTCGTGGTTTTCTATGTATTTTTTTCCTCCTTCATCCTCAGATGAATGCTGCAACATTTAAATTCGGCACTTCGGGAGGTCATCATTAGTTGCATGAGTTTCAAGGGGGAGGGGAAAGATTGGTAGAGCAGACTGTTATTTCCCTGCAGAAGGACTGCCGGTTTCTCTCTAATGTTCATCGCAATTATAGGGATTTTTTTTTTTTAAGGATGCATTTTAACGTTGCATTGATGTTTAAGGTTATCGTTCTTCAGGATTACAATGCATTTTGACTCCGTTTTGACAGCATGACAGAAGCCAGTGATTCCACAACTACTGTATGGTACATGCTGGCTAAAATATTCAAAATTAGAGGAAGAATCATTTGCATTCCAAAAGAGAATTTCTTAAAAATGCTGTTTTGCCTCACATTGCTGCAGACTTGCAGGAGGTAATAATAGACACCACTACTCATGTTGCTTGCAAAGATAATAAACATATAAGTGGTTTAGTGCATCACATACTGTCCTGTTCTCCAGTGTTTGAGCTTTTGCTTAAATTTACTTAATAATAAATTTAGGGCTATGGAAAAGGAGGGAGATTGCTGGTATTGTTTTATTTAAAATTGCGAGACGTGTTCAGCAATTTCTAATCCCCAAACCAGCCCTTTCTTAGATCTTACTTGAAGTGGCATCTGGTCAATTGGGGAGGGGGAGGGCAGTTTCTGCCATCCACATGGAACAAAATTATTTTAAATAGCCAGCATAATGCATGCAAATTGAACTCTTAACTCTTTTCTTAAAAATAGAACTGACTCTGTAACTCTTGCTTCCAGGATGTTTTAAATATTATTTAAAAATTAATGTACCACAGTTCTTTCATTTATTTGTATTTGAGTTCTTTGGAGGGTCCTTAGCAGTTAACCATGTTTCGTTTGTTTTGCTCTTTTTCCCCCTAACTTTTCAGTTCCAATTCAGTAGAAACACTGAAGGGTCAGTAAGTAAAGGCAAATCAGCAGTTTAAAAAGAAATCAGTTGATAGTTGTGAAAATTTCTGCTAAGCCATGGGAAAATAAGCCAAAATAACAGCTTAAATGTAGGGAGGGAAGTCGGGGGTAGAATGGATTGCAATTTCAGTATGTGTGTTACCATTCTGAGGAGCTCTGAACTCTAGATTCAGGTGAGGATATCCAGTGCAGGCATACTCTGAGGCATGCACATTTTACAAAGGGAAAATATTGTTATTTAAGGAAGCCTGCTTCTCTGTGGTTGCCACATCAGAGACCAGCAATTACCTAGGTGCAAAGAGTATGTTTGCAATAATACTGCTCAACTGTGTTTTAATGTAAACTTAGCTGATGTTGGAAGAGCAGCATAAAACAGTTTAGGACTTGGAACAAAACAAACTGTAAATTAACTCAAGTCAGACCCTCTTTTCTATAGAAGAAAGCCTACTCCAAGACACCATGCAAATTCACCTGTTCTGGGTTGCCTGTGTTGACAAAAGCTTTTCTTGAAATTGTGGACAGGATTCCTAAGATCTAAAGCTTATTTCTTCTTTTGTAGTCTGCTGATGGTAATAAGACGTTTTATTTAGAATGAAAACTCAGCTTACTCCTGGGTCCCTTGAGATGGCAATATTGCTATTTAAAATATTTTTACGGACCCTTGCCATTTGCCGTTTTGATCAAGTTGGAGGGAAAAACCCAGCTTCCATTCATGTGGATCACAGTTGTCGTTGAAGCATTTGTTTGCCTGGGTACGAAGGAAAAATGAATTCGTATAGTAAATTATGATCCTAAGAACCCAAGTCTTCTAAAGCATGGTTTTCTCATTCTAAGACCAAAACCAGAAAGCAGTATACTCCATGCTGAGCAGCTGCATTACTTCTCTGGCATATTCCACAAACAGGGGCACAAACAGATAACTGACCAGGCTAAGGACTGATTTCATGTGGCCCATGAAGCAAGATTTCTAATTGTTATATAATGTATTCAGAGCATGAATTGATTTATGAAACAGCACAATTACCTTCAGTTTCAGCATCTTCACTAGTTATGAAGACCAAGAGTCCATTGATTTAAAGAACACATTCCTTCCTGCCGTGGTTGGTTTTTACCCACCCACCCCTTTCTACGGCTAGTTTCCTGGCAACTTCGGAAAAGCTCTGAGAGTTTGTGTTAAAATATTAAACATAGCTATGTTTTGGGTGTATTGCCTGGTGAGATTGCTATTCAGTCAGCTGGATTTGTAATTACTCTTATATGGTTCTGTGTGGTATAGTGTTTGTGGCTGTTGGTGGTTTTCTTATTATTGTTATTGATGTTAAGTTTTCCATTAAATCTTAACTAAGCTCATTTTAACTTTCTGTGCCTGGTGTTGATCTCAGATTAATGTGTCAAAATAATACCATCCTCTTGCTAAGCTTGTTGGTAAATTAGGTAGTTTACGTTCAATTGGTGTTTGTGTTGAATTTCAGCATTTCCAAAGGCATGGCATCTGACATCCTGGGGAGAAGGTAACTTTTGGGGGAGGACAGGCTGTGTAGCAAGAGACTGTTGGTTCATGGAACTTGACAATGACAATACATTTGCCTGTATTGTTAAGGCTCCTATTCTCATTTTGATAAGAGTAGAGTTTTATCTGCATGTGTGAGGTGTTTTATTATGCTAGAGTTACTAATGTTTCTTGAAAGTAATGACTTTTTTTTTTCATTGTGAATTGAAAGGAACTCTGCACTCCTTGTGTGTTTTTGAGGAAAACCTGTATTGGTGAGCTTTTCCATTGTTTTCTATTCTGTGTAGACTAATTTTGAGAAGTGATTTCTGGTGAAATATGGTCAAGGTCATTGCCAAGGGCCTTTTTATCCCTCTCCACTTAAAAACTCAAACTGCAAGTCAGATTTAAAGTGACTAAACTTATATCAGACTACTATCTCAAATGGGACTATGTGAAAAGCATATGTTTTTGTCTCTCGTTACTTTGTGTGAAGCAACAGTTTTATTCCTTGACTTACTGGTTCCTAGTAGCCCTGATATACTCACAGGAAGAAACCTTCCATTCTGTACTCATAATACATACAACAGATTCTCAGCCTTCGGGGGGATTGTAAGGACATTTTTGGGGGATGGCGGGAGGGATGGCTGTCTTTTCATATGTTCTTAGTGGAAAGAGGAACATAACAATATTTCATAAAATGTGAGTTGATCTAATTAGATAATACCCCATTGAAAATTTTGTGAAACCAACAGTAATTTTATAAGAGTCATGTGCAGTGAGAGCAAATAGTAGCTTTGTCAAAGTATTTCTTTATACTTCTGCTTTCGCTTTTGCTTTGTAAACGGAATATCCACAATGTTCAGGACTTTGTACTACCAGTAAATTGTGTGCATATATGTGTGTGTGTGTGTGTGTGTGTGTGTATGTATATATATATATATGATTGTTTTCTCTACCTAACAAAGATAAACCATTACTTAACATATTATTTTAGCTCTGCTAAAAGTATCCTGTTCATATTTCTAGAAGATTTTATGAAGTTGAAGAGATATAAAATCTTTTCCCCAAAATTCATGTTACTCACTGCCCCAAGTCTACTTACTATATTGCATTTTCCAATGTGATTTTGAACTTGAAATATTACAGCCTTTTTGTATGAATTCCTCGTGGCAATAAATGAAGCACCTTGAGAAATAGTTTGCACATAAAGTTCCCTCATTTTTGCTGAAAGACTTTAATTGGTCTCCCTCTTCTAAGTGTAGCATTACCAACCTTTTAGACAAAAAGAACTATCAGGTAAAAAGTACGGTTATGTGCTTTTCAGCAGTAGTGTGGGTAAAAAAAGAGCAGGTGTTTTAACTCTTTGCATGTCAATTTAATGAATAGAAATTGAGATTAAATAATGCAGCTAATACGTTAAAATAAAATCTAGTTTCCCCAGCAAAGATTTTTTTCCCCTGGACAATATGAATTGATCTTTGACTCTGATGGAATGATTGAGAGCGTTCCTCATCTCATCACCAGAATATTGGTGGTGGGTACCAAAGATCCTGCATCCATTTTGGGAAAGTATGCGTGTGTGGTTTGGGAGGAAAGAGATGGTTTCTTTAAAAGTTTAGACTTCTTATCTTTGACTGCAGTTCTTTCAGAGGAGGCTCTGCTCTCCTTGATACTTGTTTAGATCACCTATGAAGACTCCTCATTATTTCTCCTGTCCCTGATTTGGTTCTGCCACAGGTTATTCTAATATTAATATGATGCCAGATTTCTCAGTTTAGTTGTTCTTATCATTGTGTTAGTTTGTGATTTCTGGAATATGATGCAGATCTATAAAAGTTTAGGACCCAGCCTTATGAAAGATAGTCTATTTAATTGTTCTGGTCACTAAATTATTTAGCTATATAGGCTTAAGCCTGTTAAAAAATATTAGAAATTTTGTATGATCCATTTCTATCATTATGGCCTTGGTAAAGTACTTATTTTATAATATATAAAAGGGAGTTATGCACCTTGTAAAATAAAGAATTTATTTATGAATTTGTTTAGTTGCCTCAATCTTCAGTTTACCTATTAGGAGGCAAAAACTAAAGTTGGAGAATATAATTCACTTGGTGAAGATAAAATTGATACTAATAATAGTATACTGATTTCACATCTTTAGAGAGGACAATTTTATGGAGGATTCTTTTGGAAAAGGCTGATGTTTAAATGTCATTTTTGTTATTGCTTAGGATTTAACTGATACTCAATGTCTTGACATTTCTCCTTTAATTAGAGGAATAAGAGTATATGTGGAAAAAGAAATACATCATTAAATAGAAATGATTGGGTTCTTAGATTATTTCTAAGAATGAAATTGCACTATTAGAGAAGATAGCTATGTCCACATTTATGGCTAATTCAAACAGTAAATATCTACATAGCTAAAATTATAGTTATTATTAGGGAACTTACTGCAACAGACTTTGTGATCTTAACTGTGATAATTTTTCTAAACCATTTCAAATGTAAGAGTATATGGTTACATACTGTACATTTCAGTAGATATTACCTATTACCTAGAAGGAACATAGGCAAATTAAAGCTGCATGAAAGTGTATTTCAGGCTTTTATTTTTTTTTATTCCTTCAATAAGCAGTTTTTAGATTCCCAAGACAGGCCAGGTACTGTGCTCTGCTAAGAGCTAGATCTTATGCTAAGAGTAATTTGATGCCAAAGTGATGTCTAAGAAAGTAAATGAGAATAGAAGTGTTGTTTTTTTTTTTTTAATACAAGATAAAGCTTTGCTCTTTGTGTCACTTGAGAGTATATTAGAAAAGTGGTTTAATTTAATTTTTTTTTAGGATTTGCTCAGACAATAATTGTATACAAATACCTTCTCATTCTCTGCCTTCTATATGCCCAACTCATGTCTATTCACGTAGTCTGGTGTGATATGACCTCTGGAATTGGAGACCTCAGTCAAAATGTGGCTCTACCTGCGTGGATTTAATGGAGGCATGAGGGCAAGGCAGTGTGAGTTTGTGGGAAGAGGATGCAGACCAGAGGGAAATGTACTCTGTAGTTAGCTACCATTTCCTTATGGTAATAATCATGCCACCAGTTTTATTTTTAGCCTCACCTAAACTTTTGGAGAAGATACAAACTGCTTCTCTAATCTTAAGAATAATAATATAATTATTACACAAACATTTCACAGTGGTTAGGGCTCTGCAATTTTTGTGACCTAGCATCTAATTTTTCTCCTCTCTAATTCTGTTTATATATCCCCGCATATAATCAGACTCAGTCAGATGAAACCAATTACTAAGGAGAAAAAAATCAAATTTATTTATTATATTTATTGGATGTGTCTGTTGCTTAATTATCCATTGGCACATTTACATGTGGCCATGGAGAGGGCTGTGGATGAGTGTGGAAAAATGATCAATGATCACTTCTCACAGTCCAGAGGAGGCTGCCAAGAAAACAAGAAAAAAATAAAAAAATACAAACAAAGAGAAAAACCCTACAACTCTACCCTTCCTTGTTGCTATCAACGTGGGAGACCTGAAAACGGAAAAACAAGTATTACCCAGAAAAATGCGTTTGGCTTGACATAGGAAAATCTGGAAAAGGTTGGGAGTTGTTTTCAGACTTCTTCATAACCACTAGATACAACGTTAGGAAGAAATGTAAGGAGTTCCATACGCTTTGAAACAAATAATGATGTAGATGTTCAAAGGTGTGTGTTGCAAAATGAACTCAAATTATACTGCGAAGCAGATGACCAAACCCACCCCTTGGCTGTGAGTTGGACTGTGGAAAGATGGGGGAGGGGTGGTGGGGAGGGGGAGGGGATCTGCAAGGGGCGTTTGCAAAGTGACTGACGGTTACGTGTGACTGCAGTGATCTGATGCTAAGACAGCACTGTTAAAGCAGTGAATTAAAATACATTTTGTTTCTGACCTTCGGTGGTAAAGACATACACAGACTTTTATTTTTGGTCTCATGTGTTTTTGTTAAAAAAATTCCTCCTCTCAAACAAAAATGTTTTCTCCTCTTTTTCACCTACTCCCCCATCCCAGATTAATGGGATCGATCTCAAGCATGGCTTATTTCTTATTTTTTTCCCCACTTGCTCTCATCATCCTTTTTTGGAAATATATCAGTGTGGAAGTTGTTCTTCAAAATAGATCATAACTGAAATAACCACAGTTTAAAGTAAACGTGGCAAGGCTAAATTGTAACAGAAGCATCATCTTATGTATGGAATTCTTCAATTCTGGGGACCACTAAATTATCTGTTCTCGCCACACCGTTAAGGTAGAACGTGCATATGAACTTCAGCGAGAAAAGCAGATCACTTTTGAATTTGAGGCATTTGAAGATTGTCTTCAAGGGAACACTGACTGACGTGTGATTTTAGGAATTTTAGCACACTGTTAATGCATCCTTTATAGAGAAGACAATGAGTAGATTATGATTTATTGCTAATTGCCATTTATTTGGAGATGCTGGTGTTGAAGAAACTATTTCAGCATTGTAGATTATGCTTTTGTTACATTTGGCTACAGAGAAATTAAAATGGCAACATGCGTCTTGAGAATTGAGAGGGAAAGGTGACTTTATACCTGTTGACTTAGCAAGAAAATATTAGCGATGAGGTACATTTTGCATTTATTCTAATCTGTATTTTACAAGTTATTCTGTAAAAAAAAGGTTAATACAGAATAAAAGTTGCTCTCAGCTGAATTCACTGAAGAAGCTAAACAGTAAATAAAGAACCTGAACTGTCCTTCCTATGACAGTGATTTTTTTCACTAAGGACTCTCTCTCTACGTATATAAGGGGCACTAGTTCTTTTTATATGATTTGTGTATGTTCCCACAGACTGAAGTCTATTCCTGGGCAATTTTCAAGTTAAAATTGTGTTACGGCTACCCTGAAGGCTGTCATTTCTTGGTTTTTTTCCTCTTGTCAGTCAATTCATAACTGTTTATAAAGCCCCCATGGGGTATATACAGAATCATATACTATTTGGGTATGTATACGTGTGTATGACTGGTTTCTGGTCTAGAAGCTTACAGTCTGTAGGCAAAAAAGTACCATTGTTTGTGTGTGTTCATGTATGTGTATAAAATAATACTTTAATTACAGAAGTTAGTAGTAGTTTTTTGTATTGCTTTGTTTTGTTTTTAATAGCATTGTCCTGGAACTCCAAGTGCATTTACTCTGAGAAGAGCATAGCTTCAAGCGAGGTCAGGGATATAACTTCTCAGCTTGCTTTCTTTTAAATTCAGATATAGCAGACATGTTTAAGTAAAGAAGAAAGCCAGAGGGCTAGTATTAAACTGGGGATTCTTGCCAGGTTAACATCTAGGTTTCAGAGTAAGGGCAGACCCTGATGCTGGTTAATTTTAGGACGTGCCTGTTACCTGTGTCAGTTCAGTCAGTGAATGGATGAATGACTTGATGCCCCAGAGCTGTCAGTTTACATTTTTTTATGACCAATGAGTCAATTTATGATTTACCTTTTTTTTTTTTAAATGGGGGTTTTGAAAAATGATAGGAATTGTGAAGGAAAGAAAATTTCCAAGTGTTCCCGTGGATGAAAAATGTTCTCTAAAGGAATATTTTCCCTGTTGTACTTGAAAGCATATGGTGAATATGTAGGTTCAGGGATTTACTTTTCAAAACTTATTCACTTTCTTAAGTTTATCTTTTATCAGTCATTTGTGGGAATGATAATATTCTTGAAAAGTACCTGGTGAATAGCTCTGAAGGTGGACGGCAAAGGAAGAGTGCACAGAGGCACTGACCCTTTTCACAGCCCCAGGTAATAGCTTGCTGGACTTCCGACAGTCAACTTTGACTTTTGATAGCCCTGGTCAGGCTCTTGATTAATGCTCATTTTTGCTGTGATTTTCAAGATGTGCATATCTCATTTCCAGCAAATTGTAGCTAAACAATCAGATTTCTTTTCCATCTTCTCTTCCTTGTGGATCTGAATCAGAGAAGCAATGGCTGAGAAAAATAGGAAGGGGTCTTCATTTCAACTTTAACTCTTGGCTCTTTTCCTGTTGGATCCATGAATTATTTCTGAGAATTTCTGAGATCACTTCTCATCTGCTGCAGGAGAAGGATAGAAAGTTTCCTAGTCTTTGTGATAAGAATGTGTTCTTTACAACTCACAATATTGCAGGATCTCTTAATTTCCCAACAGTTTCTAAAATTAACCAACACAGAATAAAAGCACAACTTGATTTATTATTTTTGATTGTGGGGTTGGGTTATGTTCTTACTTGTAAGTTAGACTAATTGTGGCGAACGTAAACAGAAAGGGAATGCGTTAGAAAGATATTGGGAATCATGGAGTCCCCGGGAAAGATTTGGAACCTGGCACTTGTGCTTCTGCCACTGAATACTGTGTGCCCAGCTGTAGCCCTCCGCATCCCTGACACTGGGCTCTGCCATTGCCTTTAGTATCAGCTAGCGCTGCAGCCCTGGAGGCTGCAGTGGTACAGTAGATGACTGTTCGTACCAGGCCTGGAAGGAACCACTGTCCTTTCTTCTGGGGATCCCGGGCTCTCGATTCAAAGTTCTAATCCGGTGCATCCATCCAGTTGGCTGCATTTTGATCACGTGTCACATCCCTGTAACTAGAAAGTCTGGGAAATCAATAGTCTGGCCCTTTTATATTCTATAATGAGGCAAAAAGACTTAGACTTTGAGCAAGATGGAGATGGTGGAATTCCCTCAAAATAAAAGGGGAGAGGCAGTCAATGAAACTGATAAACAAAAAGCCCCCAGCAAGTATTTGCCATAAGTGAACGGTAAGATCTTAGGGGAGGGACAGCAAGAGCTTCAGTGCAGGAACTTGGAAGGCTAATAGTGAGAACTCTCTTGCTTAAAACGGATTGGAGGACATACCTGATTGTAAAGGTATTAAGCAAAATGCTTTTGATTTTAGCACACACCAATCTCAAATATGTTCATCATGAGAAAGTCTTTTAGTTATCACCAAGAACAATATTAAAATGTTATTCATGTGAATTCTGCTTCATGTTGAAATTAAAGATAATCCACCTAGAATGGGCAGAAGTTTGCCTATGTGTAAAAACGTAAAGTCAATAAATGGTATGAAAAAAGTGAAGATTTGTTTCAAGTACTGTAAGGAAGACATCTAGATGGCTGAGTAATTGCCTGCAAGGAAATTAGTAGGAATTTGGTATAAAAGATCAGACCAACTTTCTACTTATAAATTGCTAATAAGAGCAGTCGTGGTACTTGAAAGAAATAAAACCACATTTCTTTTTTTCTGTGGTTTAGACTCTCTGAGGTTCAAACTCATCTTCCTCACTAAATTATTAGCAAACATAGTGAGATGTAGGACCAACACAAGTAATCCATGTATCTAGTAAAACTTTTGCATCTGAAGGCTCAGTCCTTTATTCTTCAATTCCAAATTAATATATTTATCCTTCCATCACTGTCTCTCAAGGATTTTGAGAATTAATTAGAAACAAAATCACTTTCAGTCCTTGGATGTTACATTCTGTGCTGAAAACTATGAGATACTGAAGTGTTATTAATAATGACAAAGGTTCATCCAATAAAATAATCCGACGGAATTCTCACATGGTTGGTATTTTCTAATATAAATTACTGTAGGATTAGATAGTTAAATATTGAATATTGTCTCATTTAATGCAGTTGCATGAAATATTAATGATAATGATGGTTCTCTGGTTTGGGGAATAGGGAGGTTTTTTTTTTTAACTGACTAATAGCTTTGGCTGGTAACATAATACATTTCACAAGATAATAATGACGATATTTAAATGAAGGTTTAGCAGGAAATAAATGGCCACTGAATTGCTAAATTTCAAACAGGTCAAACATTACAAAATTTTTTTAGTCTTTGTATTAAATAGTTTTCTCTCTATTCTAATGTCACCACTGTGATCATTGTGGTTGGCCTTGAGAATTTGTTAAAAGAACAGATTTAGTCTATTAGGCCCTTGAAGAGGAACATCGTTGATGTTGCTTCGTTGGCATGAGGTGTAAAAGTCCGAAAACTGGATTGGGCTTGGAAGGCAGGCTGGCCGTGTTGAATGTAACAGTTGAAATGGGATTGTTCATGAAGATTAAAAAAAAAAAAAAAAAAAAAAGGCAAAGGAGAAATAAGGAAAGAATGAAAGAGAGAAAGAAAGAGAACTCGTGACCAAACAGTGCAACTGGTAAAACTTAGGTCTACTTAGAATTCACTATTTAATGAATAGAGCAAAAAAGTTTTAAATTAAGACTTTTATTGTTCGATTTTAAAAATTCCCTGTTTTTTTTTTCATTTGTTTGTTTGCGGTACGCGGGCCTTTCACTGTTGTGGCCTCTCCCGTTGCAGAGCACAGGCTCCGGACGCGCAGGCCCAGCGGCCATGGCTCACGGGCCCAGCCGCTCCGCGGCATGTGGGATCTTTCCCGGACCGGGGCAGAAACCCGTGTCGCCTGCATCGGCAGGCGGACTCTCAACCACTGCGCCACCAGGGAAGCCCCCAAAATTCCATGTTTTGAATTTTCTTCATGTTCTGGAGCCCGTGCACTTATATCTCAAATTAGGGAAATACAACCCAGTGATAAATAGGGTGACTATTATTGAAATATTTTGTCATGAATACATAATAAGAACATAAACCAGTGCATCAAATTGGTTTAAATCGGTTGTTTTCTCCACTCCCCCCCCCCCACCAGGGGAGAACTTTAATGTTTTGTGAGATGATTTTATTTGAAATTGCAGTTATCCTTGTTTCAGACTTAGTAATTTAATAGTTGAAAAAGCTTCCTTTTTTGTTCTGTGTAGTTAATGTATGTGGTGTGAGTGAATACATTTTATTTAAAAAAAGTGTTTTGGGGTAGCATTCTTTTTTTTTTTTTTAAGAAGATGTTGGGGGTAGGAGTTTATTAATTAATTTATTTTTGCTGTGTTGGGTCTTCATTTCTGTGCGAGGGCTTTCACCTGCTGTGGCAAACGGGGCCTCTCTTGTTGCGGAGCACAGGCTCCAGACCCGCAGGCTCAGCAGTTGTGGCTCACGGACCCAGTTGCTCCGCGGCATGTGGGGTCCTCCCAGACCAGGGCTCAAACCCGTGTCCCCTGCATTAGCAGGCAGATTCTCAACCACTGCACCACCAGGGAAGCCCATGGGGTAGCATTCTTTTCACACACTTATTCCTTTATAAAGGAGCTGGCTGTAATTTGCAGAAATGACTGTTTCTTTTTCTTTAGTTGTTGGATAATTGCTCTTTGTATACACTGTGGAAATGTGCATATAGACCAGGGACAAAGCCTAGCAGATGCACTTGCAATTATCTGGAATTTAAGTAAATTTTGCATCTGATACACACAAAGCAAAGGCTTTGTCCAAGCAGGCTCACAAACTGGCATGTAGATTGCTGTGAATACAGTGAGTAGATTTTTAATGGAAAACAAATGGGCCTGTTAGTAAGTCTTGTCTTTTACTTGAAAAGATGCCTGCGTTAGGCATGGCCTACAACTTATTCATATTCGTAGTTGTTTCAGTTCTAAATATGACCTTTGAAATTGAACAAAAATTTTAGATGTTTAGAACAAAATGTGTAGCTGTGTTTTTATTGGAGTCACATTCATAGTTTTTTGGAAAAAGAATGGTGAAATAAATATTTGTTTCATATTTCAATGTTACTTTTTTTCCACTGCTAAGGACAGCATTCACTTATTAAGACTCTAAAAATGTAAAAGGGGATTTCATGTTATAAATAAATCATGCTATAGATAAAAGATAATTACAATGTTACTTTAACAACCTCAATTCACAAGGGGGATCCTATGAAGGAAGGAATGTATAATGGGTCCAAACTCGACTTCTTATTGTAAACAAAAGAGATCTAGCCAGAGGAATAGTTTTCTACAAAAGCCTCTTTTCCGAGTTTTGTTTGAGATTAATCTTTTCCACTGTGTATTTTTTGTTGTTGTCAGATTTACGTAAGTGAGATATTTTTGAAGCCTTAATCTTTTGCTCTGTAGTTATTCTTAGAAAATATTAAATGTATGGATGGAGCTTCTTGGACTCTCTTTAGGTCGTTTGGCCGGGTGGGAGTAGGGTGGTTGGTTAAATTATTTCTACTTTCAATGGGAGAGTTATAAATAATTGGTCCAGTTGACTTCTTTTTCCTAGTTTAAAGGTGCTCTGTGCTATTCTGGCCCTTGAATGAAGCAAATTCAAAAGTAACTCAGACAACATAAAGGAGTGCCTATCTTGCCCATTTTCTCCTTTCTTCTCAATCTAAAATGGAATCTAATAATAACTGGAGATCTTTTCTAATTCTTTTAAGAATCAGAAGCCTCCAGGGGGTCTAAGGGTTGAGTAATTGTTTGGAAAAAAAAAAGTGGATAAAGTAGATTTGGGAAGAAATTTTTGAGAAGAAAAGGGAGAGCCTGACAGAAGTATTTTGGGCTCTGAATTAGGGCAAGACAGATGTGCTGTTACTGGAATATCATGCCTACAAAATATGCCTCCACCTTAACCATTTTTCCAAAAACAAAACTTCTCCAACTAAGGACTTTTTATAGAATTTTCAAAATTCCAGATTATTCTCTGTGTTCCACAATCTCTCCAGTGCTGGTCATGACCTCTCCCCTCCCCCCTCCCCTCCCCCACTGCTGTTTACATTTCTTAAAGGATCACAGGCTATCTTTAGGCTTGGAGAGGAACCAGGTACTTTCTTTGGTATTTAAGCAGCTTGCTATTTTGAAATTCCCTTAGAGAACTGTGGGCATTTTTATTTCTGTGTCTTGAAGCATCTCTTTCCCTCTCTGAAGGAGAAGCTGCTTATATAATACCCAGAAGCAGACCCCTGGGAACCGCCGAGCTATTTTATGGATATTTTGCAGAAAAAGAAAAGCAAGTGCTCCTGTGTCATGTGCGCCTCCCACGGGGGTCTCAATTTGAGATATTTGCACAATAGCAGATTCTCAGAAGGATAAATATATACAAATCCATTTTTCAAATGGAGTGGGATCTGTGGGAAGCAGCACCTAGGAGCGTGAGAGCCCACTAGTAGCTCAGACTGAAAGAGAGTCTTCAGCGGTTCCAGAGCCAGTACCCAACTGTCTACAGAGCTTGCCAGAGAGACAGATGCTGCGTGCGGAAGACAGTTTTCCTCAGTTAGATATTTTGTTCTTGTCGATGGCCAACCATGACTCCTGGGGGAAATCGGAGAGAGAGAGGAGAAAAGAAGAGTAAATTAATCATTTTATTAATCCTTATTGAAAATTCAGTCATGTAACTAAATGTCAACCTGGTGAACTTTCCATGAAACCAGAAGGGTTGTAAAGACAGTTGCGGGGTTTGAAAGTTGTGCCAGGTGATAAAGCCATCTAATTTAACCTGCAGATGAAATGACTGACACAATTTCAGATGCATACCTGGAGAAAATAGTGGTGTAGGAATTATCAAATAATCCAGACTCAAAGCTTGTTTTTGAAGGATTGAAAGGACTTGAATCATTTTTCTCTGAGAGATGATAGGTTTGTTCTCTGTTCTCTCTTTCTATATCTGTGTCTGTTTATGAAAATAGGTGTATATGTGAAAGATAATCTTCTCTTCAGTGTTCTTCTCTTTCTCTCCCTCTCTCTCCATATGTGTGTGATATGTATGTGTGTGTATGTATACACATATCACACCTACACAGATGTGTAACATTAAGCCGAGGTTACTGTTGCACCCTAAAATATCAGCTTTCATCCTCATTTATCATGTACTTCCAGATCTCCTGATTCTGTAGCACATGCAGTTGATTCGATTAAAGCAGAATGTGTGTTTTCTGAAAGATAGTAAAGTTCAGTTTTTGTTACTTATGACTGTAGCCAGATTGTGAGTTTCTTTCACATTTTTTAGAAAGGGGTTAATATGGTAGATAATAGTCTTAGTTTCCTCTCTTTTCTTTTCTTTTTTTTTTTAAAGATTCCTCATTTCTTTTGAAAACAAACAAAAGAAGAGTTTGGTACAGTTTCCCAGATTCTCACTTGTTTGGGGTTGAGGACTTCAGGGTCCCTTTGAGCCAGGTTTATTTCATAGATCTACCCTGTAAGTCTCCAAAACTAGAAGAAGTTAAATGTTTGTGTGCCTAACCGTAGCCCCTATGCCAGACTTTTGATCTACCATTTTTCTGATAGAGTCTCAGAAGTTTTCATTTTCCAATCTGCATGTCCTTCCTGAGTTGGGATGGCAGATTGCCAAAAGGTGTGTGTTTGGGGAAAAAGCGGGCTTTTATCCCCCCCGCAATCAGCTATTTGGAGGGTACTCTAGGAACTGAAAATCACAGCTGTGGAGCCAATTTAGAGAGAGTAATTCACAATTGACTTGGGGAAGATGTAGCCTGCCTTCTTGAGCTGCTGTGCTTGTCTGGCCAATATGGAGCTGTCTGAGATGAGGCTCTTCACTCAAGGTTTACATGTCACCACTGTATCTCATGTCAAATCAAGCACTAGGAGACGAGCTTGTCAATCTTCAGCACTCTCTGGGGAACTTGGGGTCTTGAAAATCCTGGGTCACATTGATCCTTGAGTAAAGGTTGTTGCATGTCTTCTGAGATTTATCAAAATAATGATGACAGTTTTCATTTGACTGTTTCAGACCCTTATTTGTGAATGCATCTAAAAGGTGAATGATTCTTGTCCACATGCCAGAGGTTGCTGTCTTTCACATTGCCTTGCACATAGTATGTGCTTGATATATGTCTGTTGAGTGAAAGCATTGTGGATTTCTTTTCCTTTGGGAGCATGGAAGAATCTACCATGTGATTTTAATTTTTTTAAAACAATGGCTAGTTGAATGAGTTATCTTGGTTTCATGGATATATATTGGAAGTAACGTTGTTCATGTTCTATTATAAGGAAATTGTCACAAAGAGGACCGAAGGACAGATTCAGGTATTGAACAATAAGTGTGTGGCAGAATTAGAATTATTAGAGTACTGAATTAGGAGTCCATCAAATGTTTAGTATGACTGAAGATATTTTAAATAATTATGTTAACATTTTATCCTTCACATTATTTAAAAGATGCTATAGTAGTTGCTATATAGGAATGATAAAAATAGTAATCTTTTTGGTATGAGAAAATGTATCATTATCACTTTCCATGTACAAAGAGATGCCAGGTAGATAGTGTCTTACTGGAAATTGGGAAATGAGCTAATAAAATTGGTTTAATGTAGGGGTCAGCAAACTATAACCTGTGGGCCAAATTTGACCTAGTACCTGTTTTATATACCCGTCAATGAAAAAAAACTAATCAATGGTCAATCTAAGAAAGAAATGGAAAATTTTATTGAAGCCAAACTGAGGATTATAACCTGGGAGACAGTCTCTCAGAGAGCTCTGAGAACTGTTCCAGAGAGGTAAAGGGGGAGGTCTGTATATATGTGATTTTGGCAAGGGGAGGTACATGCAATGAAGAACACAATCTCAGTAGAAGTCTGCTGCTAGCCACAAGGAAGAGACATCTTAGTTAATGGTTTTAGTGCTTTTGTAAGTATGGGAAGATGCTAGACTCTAGGTTCATAAAAAATTTCTCCCGAAAATATCTATCTGAAGTCCTGTTCTGCCGGTTTACCAGAATCGAGCACAGAGTGCCTCATCCTAATCTTTGCCCTGAATTCCTTTCAGAGTGTATTGTAGGTCAGTGACTGCAGTGGCTAATGACTTGATTCTTGCAGAACTGGACGGTGGGCAATGTTCTTTATTTTATAATCCCTTCCCTTTTGGTCTTGATTTCAACCGGTTTGGGAGGCATGTCATGACCAATTTGTTACAGGGCACTAGGAATGCGTATTCCCAGGTCAGGCAAGGATTTCATTGATAGGCCACTCAGTGTGCTATTCCTGGAGTAGTAGGGCTTGTTAACAGTAACTAGAAGTCTCTGGATCTCCTGTCTTACTGGTCTGTTATGGTCCAGGAAATGGTTCCCTCTTGTTGCTTCTTCCCATATCTAGAGTTACCCTATCACAGTAGTTGATCTCATAGAGCTATGTCTGAGGGTTCAGTCACACATTTGATAATGCAGGAAACAATAATCTTGTAAAAAAAAAAAAAGGCAGAATACAAGTTAAAGAGCTAGTACTATTAATAAGTTCATAAGTAAGTCTTAAAGCAAAGACCGTTTATTAGGCGCAGCCCAGTATCTCCCCAGGTTGTCTGACCAGTCTGTTCTGCACCCATCGCTGTCTTTAAGGGAAATGATATATTGGTATTGTACATAAAGTCCACTGAAGATGTCTGCTCATATAAGACAAGTGGTGGGTCCTCGTGACCCACTTACAGGGTCGAGAAAGGAATGTTAGCTTGTAAAAAGTTATATAGCTGATGCCAGAAGGAGAAAAATTGATCTTTAAAGTTGAGCAGGTATTTGTGCCATCGGAGAGGCCTAGTTAATACATAATCCAGATGCACAATGCACATTAGAGGGGCTGGAGGAGGCCAAAGGGCAGAGAAAACGTTTTCATTTGAAAGTTTTCTTGTCTTGCCTTAAAATGCAAATTTTTATTTCATCATGCTCATAAGCCAAGAATGTTTTTCTGTTTTCACATGGCTAGGAAAAATATCAAAAGAAGGGTAATATTTCATGATACTTAAAAATTATGTACAATTAAAATGTCTGTGTCCATAAATAAAGTTTTATTGAAACACAGCCATGCCCATTCCATTGCATGTTTTTGATGGCTGCTTTTGCAACAGCAGTGTTGATTAGTATGGCCCACAATGCTAAAACATTTCCTGTTTGTCCTTCTACAGAAAAACTGTGCTGGCCCTTATGTTATTTGAGGTTTACAGTGGTTCAAAGGCAATGCAACAAAACTGGTGCATTTATGTTGAACTAAAACCTTAAGTGAAGTATGAGTCTAAATGAACAAGGCAGAAAATGGAGGCAGAAAGAAGGCAGACCAAGTATCACATGAAAAGGTGCAGTGTGATGGATTTGGGGAAAAGAGATGTCTTCATTCACTTCATCTGAAGCAGAGCGTCAGTGAAGTAGAGTGCTAGAAATTATAGGAGTCAGATCATTCATGAGTCACTGATTTATTTAGCAAATGTTTATTGAGACTCTGCTAAGTACCAGGCACTGATTTCAGAACAGGGGTAGTAAAAACACATGTAGTTTATGGTTTAGTGGGATGAGATAGACAAAAAGATAAGTAAACAAATAAAAGATCAAAATAATTTCAGAAAATGATAAGGACTTGGAAGACAAGAGAAGGTGATATTTATGCACATAAGTGTACATCTACGTGCATACATGCACCAGTTAATTTAGATAGGGTAGACAGAGAAGGCTTTTCTAAAGCAATGGTATTTGAGCTGAGACCTCAATAACAAGAAAGAATTGGGCACTTGGAAAGGTATGGGATTTTCTCAGGCAAAAGGAACAGTGCGTGCCAAGGCCCTGAAGTGGGAGTGAAAGTGGAATGTTGGTGAGATGGAGAGAAGACCAGATGTGGTTATAAGGAGGTCAAGGAGAAAGAGAGTGGGCCATGATGAGACCTGGTCAGTGACCAGATTCTGAAAGATTCTGTAGGCCTCGGTGAAGAACTTTTAGATTTTATTCTCAATGCAGTAAGAATTTATTGGAGTATTTTAAGCAGAGGAGCACTATAATCCTATTAATATTTTAAAAAGATCACCCTCCCTTGAATGTTACTGTATCTAAATGGTACCTCAATGAATCTGACTTAAAGTGAATAGCTATCAAACTTCTAGCTCTAATAATTCGTAGGAAAGAGAGGGAAAGAGAAATATGTTTCAAAGACACTAGAGGGTTATAATCAGTACAATTCTCATTTTGTCCTGAAAGTCACAGGCACTGATGAACTCAGGTGCATGTTGTCATGGTGGTAAGATTCAATAGACATGGGATATGTTTCTGAGGTGGAGTTGGCAGCTCTTGTTTTGGCTGCAAAAAGTGAGGGTAAGAGAAGAAAGAAGGATGACTTCTGAGGTTCTGGTTTGAACATTAGAGTCAATGATGGCATCATTTATGGAGAAAGAATATCTTTAGTGGGTAAATGCCGAAACCACACCTAAAAGGAAGGGGGATCCACTGAAGATAGATTGACTGGTGGCAAGATCAAGAGTAGACTAGGTGGTTGAGTCTTGGAGTCAGGGACTTGGAGGTGAAAGACCATGGTGGTGATTCTGATGAGATGCTGAGCACATTGACTCAATTAATGAAAAGTTTGAATGGACAGAAGGTAAGGGATCTAGAGCATGTTTTGGAAGAGGTATCAATGTGACTTAATTGGAGGTGGGAAGGAAGGGAGAAGGAAGACTCTATAGTGCCTTCAGGTTGATGGTGAGCATATACTAAATGATGGGCAGCTTCAGTCAGGGCAGAACAAGTGTTGGAGGAAGACATTAGAAGTCCAGCTTTGACCACCTGGTTTTGAGATGCCTTTAATAGGGATGTCCTGTAGAATTAGATATATGAGTCTGAAGCTTAAGGGAGAGGGATGAACAAGAGCCTTCAGTAGTGTCAGTGTGAGCAAAATTGCCCAGAGAACTGGTAAGAAGAAGAGAAAAGAGAGGAGAAAAGAGAGCTGGACATAGGGTGTTGGGAAACACCAGTGTTTCCAGCTTAGACTGAGGAGAACGGAGTGTGGGGCACGATTGAAAGGTGCAAGAGAGGAGGACCATGGGAGAGGAATGTTGTAAAACTAAGGCAGAAAAGAGTTTTAAGAATCAGGGCACTATAATCAGTGTCAGATACTGCAGAGGTGTTCATTAGATTTGAACTGGAAAGTATGCATCACATTCAGCTGTTAAGAAGCCACTGTTAAATTTTTTAGCAAGATCACAGTCAGTGGAAGGCAGAGCTACATTGGTTTAAGCAGTTAATGGGAGTTCAGAAAGTGGAAACCAAGATACTTTATCCAGCCAAAAATTAGGTGAAAACCAAGTAGAAATTAGGAAGATCAAAAAGAAAAGAAAAAAAAAAAGTGCTGTCAAATACCAAACATCTATTTGAATTGTTAGAACTTTCCCTTTATTGCCGTTAGTAATCATGAGTTTTACTTTAATTTGCTTTATGGAATTAAACTGTTCATATGAAGGTTGTATGTTATAAATCACAGTGTAGAGTTTTTAATTGGGAACACATTGGAAAGAAATCCGTAACCAGACCTTTATAATTCAAAAGTAACCTCTATCTACTAAATTAATATGTATATTTGTTGCTTAAAGAGAAGCCTACCAAAAATGTAGTGGATGAAGAATTCTATGTGCCAAAGATAGTAGATGTTTGGGCTATGATATAGAGTTGCTTTTTGAGTATATCATATATTTGTTCTGGTTTGATTGCTTAATTAAGAGCCATTTATTTAATAAAATGGAGAAGGTTGATTAGAAAATTTAAAACAATATTTTTATACACATACGAATACCTTGCCTAGAGCTAGTTTTTGGAATGAATAAATGGTTAAATTTATTATAAATGATCATGTATAAATAATGATTATGTGTATAGATAAGCTTATTGGAACTTTTAGTTCTATTCATAGAAAGTTATTATTTTCAAAACTTAATCAGGTGGTTTAAAACCTTCTATAATTTACTCATGTAAAAGCTTTCTGATCATTGGACTTTCTGGAGGAAAAGTAAGTTGTTCTTTGTGTGTTTTGTTTAAACTTTGTGCAGTTGTTGTTATTTCCTGGATTTCTATTTGCCTGACGCAAAATGACAGTTTAGTCAATTAGCCAATACATTGGTTGATGGGTTAGTTAGTGAATTAACCAATTAATTAACTGATTAGATATTTTTAAATATAGTGTTAATTAATTGGTTTGTCATCCTGTGGGGCTTTTGAGATAGAAATGTAGGCTGGTGCAAAAGCTACCTCAAAGATTCTGAAATCCAGAAGTTCCACATTTCTAAATTAAGATCCAATTTAATTTGATGAGAAGCTCTGAAGTGTGAAGCGGATCGGTGTACGTTTTCAAGGAGGAAAGTTTGGCCTTGCGGTTTTCATGTATAAGCCTTGGTTAAAGGTACTGAAGTTTGATATGAAAAGGAAATTACCTCCTTAGACTAACAGCATCATGAGTTACTCTCATTTTCAAGCTTATGGAAAAATTGTTCTCAAGGCATTCATACGTATTTCACACATCTTATTCTCCGGAGTGTAGGCAGTAATCTTAGATCTTGAATCTTGATTTCTTTACAGACGAGTACTGACCTGATTTGTGGGGCTGGAGGAGTTATGATGACATGCATAACTGCCGTTATACTTTATTGCATGAAAAGAGCATTGTCCAAGACCTACCCAAAGTGGAATTATAAAAAAATATGAACAGTAAGAACCAAAGCAGGTTAAATATTCCTTATTTTTGTAGTCTTTGACTATTAGATTAGAGTCAATCAAATTTGAGACTCTTTAAAAGCAGGCTGCAGGAACCCTCCCCCCCATCACGTTTTATTACAAATGTTGCTTTCCATGTTATCCGTGAGAACAGCCTACTGGATCAAAAGAAATAATATTGTGTCCATGGCAGTGGCTGTTTTATACAACAAAGCACATAGTATAAGCTTGTTGATAGCTAGAATTTGACTACTCTTTTAGTTCTCCCTCTCTCTCTCCTGTTTTTAGTAGACAAATCTCATTGGAGTCTCCAAATGGTTATTTTATTTTGCTTTCTCATGCTCCTGCCTCTACTTATTCAGTGAGTTCCTTACAGAAAGTTGCTTGCCTGAGTTGATTTAATGCATATCATATAAAAACTCTTCTTGTACTTTTATGAAATTGATTCTATTATTCACAATAATATTTTACCGTTCTTAAACAATAAAATGACGGGATATTTTTGGACAGACTGTATGGTTCATATGAAAAAGTACTAGGGAAAAAATGGTCTTTTTCAGAAAAATATCACTGGAGTAGCTAGCCATTTCAGAGCTGTAAATCACTTAGGAGAACACTTAGTTTAACCTCTTAAAGGGGAAAATTTGGGCCTAAAGCAATGAAACAAGTTGTGAAAGCATCCATAAAACCTGTTGTATTGCCTAAATGAAACTAATCATGAGACATTAAATTGAATGTTAACTCTATCTTTTTAAAAAAGAAAATTAACACTATATTTAAAAATCTCATCTTGTGAAAAGAATTATAAGCAGTCTGGAATGAAGTAAATTATAACCAAAATTTCTTAATAATCAGTGAATAGTAATAATAGTTACTAATAATGTCTTTTAATTATTCCAGGTAAGAGTTTCCTCTTAAGAAGTATTAGACACTTGAGAGGTTATTTTGCAATGATACGGATTTTTCTTCCCCTTTAAAGTTCCTTGACATAAAAAATAATTAAATGCAATTAATATATGTAAAGTTCTTTTTTTTTTTGGTGACATTTTTTCATAAAACCCTCTAGGACTCATTTGCAAAGCTGCTTTGAAGTTAATTTCAGGCAGATCTTCCTGATTTGTAGTTGTGGTGAATTATTGTTAAACTAAAAGAAAAATATCTGAAAAACCGAAATCATCCAAACTTACCATTTATTTTATCTTTTGTTTAAATTGGTTTACTTTAAACCAGGCAAGTGATACTAAGTAGTTCAAGTCTCTCATAAATTAAACAGACATGATAAAAATCTTTCTATGAATTAATATAGGATACAGCAGAATTGCTGTGTAATAATCCAGGTGTCTTCACCCCAAAACAGTTAAGATACCTATCACCTCATTAAAATGTCCCTACAAATAAAAACCTCTTCCTGAGTGTTCTTTTCCTTTTAAACTGTCATTTGCATAATTGAGGGAAGGGTATTTTCATTATGCAAATGATTTCCGAGGCTCAAGTCAGAGGAGTTGCTTAATTGTCAGTGAATAGGTCAGTTTATACCTCCTCATTCATATTTGAAGTTTTAGTTGAAACCACTTAATGGCACAAGTGACAAGCTTCTGTCTTGTAGCATAATTTAATTGATTGTGGCCGGGATGTCAGGTTTCCTTTAAACTTTCTATGAGTGTGTATTTGTGATTGACAACCACCCTTTGTTGCCTGGTTAGAAAGGTAGAAATCCTTTTTTTTTTTTTTTTTTTTTTTTTTTTTTTTTTGCGGTACGCGGGCCTCTCACTGTTGTGGCCTCTCCCGTTGCGGAGCACAGGCTACGGACTCGCAGGCTCAGCGGCCATGGCTCACGGGCCCAGCCGCTCCGCGGCATGTGGGATCTTCCCGGACCGGGGCACGAACCCGTGTCCCCTGCATCGGCAGGTGGACTCTCAATCACTGCGCCACCAGGGAAGCCCCAGAAATTATTTTATGTCTTAAAATTATAAGGTCATTTTGAAGATATGTGTAATTCAGGGCAAGGCAGTTGACAACGCTGCCAGCGTCTCATTTCTAGAAATACAGTAAAATTCAGTAAATAACTACTTTGATGATCTTGGAAGTAGGACTCATATTGTACAATAGAATGTAAAACGCTTTACATAACACATGTATTCTTTTCAGATGGTTCATTATTAACAAGGAGTGTGTCTAATGAGCATTTTAGCTTCTTACTTAGAAAATATACTCAACTCTCAGTTATAGGCTTTTGGACTCTAGTTTATGGATTATCTGTAACAAAATGTTAATCCCAGCCATGATTCTGAGTCAATTCCTTTGCTCAGGAATTGTAATTCATTTTTAATATTAGCCTTAGGGGTAGAAACGTGATTAGAAATGCAGAATAATGCTTCCATTCGAAACCAATTAAAACAACTTCTGATTCTCCAACTTAATGGATAATTCACAGCACTGCATTTCTCCATTAGGATAGATTGAATTTGATGTATTGAAGGATGATTTAAGACTTAGTCACTGAAATATATTTCAAGAAAACATTTAATTTTAGTTTTTACTGATGAGGAAAATTCTTAGTTTTGTGCGTCATTTGAAATATACGAAATTGCATTATGTCTTGGCAAAAGAAAAGTTCAGTTTCTGTTTTTGATCTGTTGCAAAAATGATGTTTCATGTAAACTGTACTATATTTGTTTTAAGCTAGCTATTCGTTGCCCCGCAATGAAGTATCATTTTACAGTATATAGAGAAACCATCACTTACAAAAGTTATTTATTTGTGGCAGTATTGTATAATCTGGTACTTTTAAAATTTCAGGCAGGGATAAAAAACACAGTTGAAAAGAAGATGGTTAATGGCATATTCTGTAAAGTCTTGTTGTAATTGCTAGACTCATTGGCTTTACTTTTTAGAGATCTTACTATTTAAAACCAAAGATGGGAAATGTTATTACTCTTTGAATAAGTACATGGCTTTTTATTTGGTTATGAGTAGGTATCTTATTAGGGAAATAAAACTTAATATATAAAAAGATTTTTAATAGTCTTCCAAGCTTTCAGACTGTGTTCCTTTCAGGCAGTATGCTCCACTGGGTTAGAAGGGACTTGCGTTGTTGAATGTCAAAGAAAAGCTTTTCTTCCACTCTGCAGCCCGCTTATACGAAAGGAATGTGGGAAGGGAGCCTGTCAGATGTACTTTACAATTAAGTAAAAAGAATTCTGTCTAACCATATTACTCATCTAGACCTTATTTCTTAACTGACCTTTCTTTCCAGCTGTTTTCCTAGGATGATTGGAATACTGAGTCAGGAAAACTACATTCATTCATTCATTCATTCATTAAAAAAAATTAAAAGGTATATATGTCCATGCCACTCTCTCACTTCATCCCAGCTTACCCTTCCCACTCCCCATGTCCTCAAGTCCATTCTCTACCAAATGTAAAATAGATGGCTAGTGGAAAGCAGCTGCATAGCACAGGGAGATCAGCTTGGTGCTGTGTGACCACGTAGAGGGCTGGGATAGGGAGAATGGTAGGGAGACGCGAGAGGGAGGAGATATGAGGATGCATGTATATGTATAGCTGGTTCACTTTGTTATACAGCAGAAAGTAACACACCATTGTAAAGCAATTATACTCCAATAAAGATGTTTAAAAAATATAAGTTGCAAAGGGATTCATAAGCAGATAATGACAAAGAAATCGAGAAATATTAAACATGAAAAAAAAATTAAAAGGTCAAGAAAACGTCCACAGTGCAGATCATTAAGAAAAAAATAAAAATAAAATTTTTAAACAAAAGTTCTAGAAAGGAAGTTGGTTTTGGTTTTGTTTTCCTTTCAACTGGAACTCTGTGAGTCTCTTTGCTGCCTCAGTGTTTGCACAGCAATGTGATATGGATTCAAAGGCTTTCTTCTGTAGTGTCTTTTACTGTTTCCACATGCAGTGTGTATAATTTCATAGAAAGATCTGTTGAATGTTGGGAATGGTCTGTGGAGGGTAGAAAACGTCTAAAAGATGTAAAGAAGATTTGTCACCCGCTCCCTGGGTATCAAATATATTCATTTTATTAGTTTGTCAGTCAAGAGAATGCCAGTTTTTTATTGAAACCTGTAGGACGTTTGCTAGGAGCACTGTTGATTTTTAATAATACTTATAGAATGTTACTCTGTTTCCACCATTTTGGACTTTTAAAACGTGGGGTTTTTTTGACTTCTAAGAAGGCAGATGAGAAGATAATGTGTAGTATACCAAACTTTTACCTTAGTGCTATGTTTCTGATATGCTTAATTTTAAAAAAATTAATCTTTCCTTCTTTTGATCTATATGAATGTGCTTGCTGACAATGAATGTTCATTCTTATCGGAACTGCTGAAGTCTTTAATGAATTGTAGTAGGATGTAGTAGAGTGGATGCAAAGGCAAACCACTGAGCCTAGAATAGCTTTTTTAATCCTAAAAGACCTGAAGTCTTGGGTTCCCTCCCAACTTTACTGTCCTTTGAGCCAACCTGGGAGTCCTGAAATTGTGCATTCAGATCCCACATATGTTATGGCCAGGCTAGCCAGGTTAATATACTTATTAAGATTTTTACAAAAATGTAAGAGTAACCAGATGCCCGATACTTTTTAGAAAACTTTTGGTCAGTTCACCGGTAGAAGAGAATGTGCATACCCTTTTCCATTCTTAATCTGTCAAAATTGCTTAGTAGACTGGAGCTTGTTTCTTTACAAGTATTTCCTTGTTCTTTTTTTTTTTTTAAAGCATATTGTTTTATTGTGTGATTTTACTTGATGAAAATGCTGAAGCATGGCATTGTCTGAAAGTAAAACAATGCAGCAAAGTAAAAAGAAGAAACTTAAAAAATCAGTCATATTCCCAGAACCTACATCTAACTGATATCAACATTTAGGTGGTATGTGTTCTTCCAGAGAAGTGCATTTTTATTTACTTGTATGTATTTGTGCACATACTGGAGGTACGTGATATATTTAACTTTATGTAATGAGTCATTTATTTATACAGTACTCCATATTCCTTATTTTAACCTCATATTCTGTTATGCTTTTTTGGTCAGTAAAAAATTTCAAAAATATAATTTCATATCTGTGCAGTGCATGATTGTGTTTAATACATTTAAATTCATTTATTCATTCTCCTGCTATTGATTCCTTGCAGTTTTATAAATAATGAAAGTGCTTGCATTTTGAATATCATCATTACCCTGCTTAAACATACAGATATTTCCATTTCTTTCCGCCTTATTCCTCCATTGCCCAGAATGACTGTGTCTGTCTGTTAATTTCAGGATCACATATATAGACTTAAGTCCCAAAGGCATTTCCCAGCTTTCAGTTAAAAGGGTAAGCCTGTTGACTCTGAGGAAAGATTTTAACCTGAGCATTTCCAATTTAAGGAAAAACGCTCACGGAAGTTAATTTTGGTGGTTTCGCATTTTCATTATTTCGAATTTCGAATTTTCATTATTTCAAAATCATTAGAATTATTTCGAAATCATTCACTGGTTTCGAATTTTCATCTTTTACCTTATTTGGCTATTAATTTATAAATGCAATGTGTGCATAGGCAAAACAAAAGTATATATGTATCCAGTTCTCTGCCTATATGTTGCTAGTTATTTCTGTTCATTCTTCCTTCAATCTAACCCTCCCGTACCATCCTGTGGTAACTTTTATGTTAATATTTTGATGCTTATCATTCCACACTTTAGTGTAGGCTTATATAAATAAATAATTAAATAAGATGCCTCAGGGCTTCCCTGGTGGCGCAGTGGTTGAGAGTCCGCCTGCCGATGCAGGGGACGCAGGTTCGTGCCCCGGTCCGGGAAGATCCCACATGCCGCGGAGCGGCTGGGCGCGTGAGCCATGGCCGCTGAGCCTGCGCGTCCGGAGCCTGTGCTCCGCAACGGGAGAGGCCACAACAACAACAGTGAGAGGCCCGCGTATCACACACACACACACACAAAATAAATAAATAAATAAATAAAAATAAGATGCCTCACTCGCAGAAAAAAACATTCTGGTGCCTTTTCATCCCCATTATTTTCTAACGTACTCCTCCCACTCCACTGAATCATGGTTAAAGGTATATAACTAATTCATTCTTTTTACTGCACGTAATACCGTGATTCTGCTTATATGAGTTACCTCAAATGGTCAAATTCATGAAGACAGAAAGTAAAATAGTGATTGTCAAGGGCTGGGGAGAGGAAAGAATGAGGAGTTACTGTTTTATAGGTACAAAATTCTGAGTTTGGGAAGATGGAAAAGTTCTAGAGATGGATGGTAGTGATAGTTGCACAAGAATGTGAATGTATTTAATGCCACTGAACCATACAGTTAAAAATAGTTAAAATGGTAAATTGTATGTTTTGCATATTTTACCCAGAAAATGAAGAAGTAAACATATATAAAGGAGCACTTGAAAAAAAAATAGCACGTAATACACACCATGGTGCCCCAGGTGAGGTTCAATCTTTCCACCTTTTTTGGGCCCACTGGCTCCTGGTGTGTTGTACTTCTGCCAGCCAGTACCTGCTTCTCTCTGAAGGGCTTGGCTCCAGCTGCCAGAGCTGCTTTACACCACCCTTGTGAGTAGCTGAGAACGAGCGACTGACAGTTGCAGGGCTGTGACCACACTGAACGCGACCCCGGCAGTCTCCAGAACTTTCCTATGTGACTGAGCCAGTTACCTGCTGTGGGAGGCTGCTTAAAATTGCACAGTGGCCTCCCTCCCTTCCCTATCCCCCTCCCCTAGCTGTTTTTCCCAGGAGCACTTCCTAATGAATCATTTTTGTACAAATCTCATCTCAGAGCCCGTTTCTGGGGAACTCCGTCTAAGACATAGAGTGTGTATATGTTTCCTTCCCTGACAGTGGACATTTAAGTAGTTTATACTTTTGGCTCTTACAGCCTTTTTTTCATCATTCAAACTCGTACACACATCTTTACATATGGTTGTTTTCCTTTGTTGCAGGATAGATGCAGGCTAACACTGAGATAGCTGAGTAAAAGAGTTGATGTAGTTTTTCAACTTTAATAAACAGAGTCGGGGGCTTCCCTGGTGGCGCAGTGGTTGGGAGTCTGCCTGCCGATGCAGGGGACACGGGTTCGTGCCCCGGTCCGGGAAGATCCCACATGCCGCGGAGCGGCTGGGCCCGTGAGCCATGGCCGCTGAGCCTGCGCGTCCCGAGCCTGTGCTCCGCAGAGGGAGAGGCCACAACAGTGAGAGGCCCGCGTACCGCAAAAAAAAAAAAAAAAAAAAAAAAAAAAAACAGAAAAAAATAAAAAATAAAAAAAAATAAACAGAGTCGGAAGAAAATCCAGAAAATGATGGCAGAAATTCATACCCCTTCCAGCAATGGATGAGCGTGCCTGCCTGTTTTCCTACACGTTAACCACACTGGGTGGTAACAGTTGTTAAAATTTGTCTTCATCTAACGAGGCAGAAATGGTTTCGGTTATAATTTTTATTTACCTGATTCCTAGAGTAGATGGGCCTCCTTTCATATATATTTCATTTGTCATGTCAGTTTGGTTTGCCATTGGTATTAGTTTTGCTATTCACGTTATCTTCGTGAATTGGCAGTCTGTTCCACGTTGGGTGTGCTGTCTTTTTCTTATCAGTTTGTAGAACATCTTTGCATGAGGATATCTTAATTCTTTGTCTCCATGTATATTGAAGCTATGGTCTTCCAGCTGTCATTTGTTTGGACTTTGTTTTAAATATTGTTTAGAAGGAGAGGCACATAAAAATACTGAGGATGTTTCCTGAGAAACAGCCTCGGTTTGGGAACCGTGCCTGCCCGTTTGCTCCCCAGGGTATTGATGTACACATTTGTGAATCATATGCATCGTTCCTATTTGTGTGGGGCGCGGCAAAGCGTTGCCGCAAAGCAGGATAGAAAAAGCTGAGTCATCCATCCGGTAGCCAGTGCGCATGCGTTGAGATATGCTAACAAGGTTTTAGAGCAGTAACCAGTCCGAAGGCGACGTGTAGTTATGCCTTCGATATGAACCAGTCAGAGACTTGCACAGTACCCTGAATCTTATATAGGCAGCTGCCGTTAAGGCTGCGGGGTCTTCCTTCCATCTTTCCTTAACCAAGCTGTACTCCAATAAAGTGTGATACGAGAAGAATCTAGCGTGTGGCGACTGTTATTCTGCTGGTCAGACGCAGCTCGCCATATATTTGGGTCAGTGTGCACAACTTGAGTAAATGCAGACCATCCTATTTATAGGCATATGCTTTAGGAATTCCCACAACAAAGCTTTTAGCATGAGTCCTGCAGGCTGTCCCACTTATTACAGCTTTGTGCTTCACATCAACACAGGAGAGGAGGAAAGGGATCAGAGGCCTGGCTGTCCAAGTGTGTTGTTATCAGGCACTTGTGAGAAAATGAGCTTCCATCAGAAAGCGTGAGAGGATCAGCTCCACTGTGCCATCCATACGTTTCAACTCATTTACACCCTTCCACAGAGACGTGAGCGCCCAAGTGAAATTTTAGGCTCGAATTATCTGTTGTGATAGTTTATATTGATTAAATGATCAGCTGCACGTGGGCACAGGCCCAGACACGCACCCGTCCTACCCTGTTCCATCCCCTCCCTTGGCTGATGTGAGCAAAGAAATAGAAACGTTCTTTCTTGCACTTTGGACTCCTTTCTGCCTTCAACTTTTATTTCCTTTCTAACCCATTTATTAATTTTTCCATATTACTGTGCCTCTCTGCTTATTTTTAATAATTAGAAGTATAAAAAATATTTACTTTTCAAAACAAATCGATGTCTACATAATTAACAGACATTTTTGCCAAGTACACTTTTTTCCTTTGGAATAAAGTGTTAAAAATACAAAATAATACATAAGCAAAGAATATTTAAACTAAATGATATTTAAGCAATGGATTTCTGTATCTAGTTTGTACCCCTCAATGATAGTATAATTAAGTGACATGGTCCCAGGTTTATGGAGATAATCTTTTAAATCTCCAAATTCCTCAAAGCTTCACTGGCCTTGGGGTTGTCGAACTTGCTTTTTTATTGATCTTTGCATTTCAACTTATGCACCTGAAGTTTTCTCCCCCCGTCGCAGGAGAGGAACAACCCTGTGATATATGTATACGTTTCCTAATTAAAGCTTAAATCTAATTCCTAGCAATTGCGCTTCTGAAATGTTGGAACCACAGAGTGAAATATTTTTAACGTTTTCCATCCATCACATTGGTTTTTAGGTTGCTAGTAATGTCAGCCAGAAAAATTTCTGAATTAGTAGCATTTCTTCATAGAGACTGCTACTACATTTCTTAAATGGGTAAGTTAAATGGGTAAGTTAAAGATATCACTGGAATTTATCCCAAAATGTAACTGAATTTTTTATTGGTTTTAGGGTACAGTTCTTAGTGGTTCAGTTCAGATATGAGCCATAGGAAGTAAAGAATGTGGCACAAGTTGGTGTCAGAACAGCAGTAAAATTTTACAAAGGAATTCTGTCTTTTAGGACGTCAAACCCTTTGCCCAGAGACACTGTCCGTTTGGTATTTTAATGTACAGCTTCTTGGATATGTGAACTAGGATGACAGTGCTAGGTGAGAACATATGGAGTGTTATTTTTGGCAACGAATTCATTATTTCGAAAATGAATAAAAATCTCCTGCTTGGATACCTAATAGAGTTGACTCTTCTGTTGCTTTATGGCTATTTGGGCAAACCTCTAGTTCCTCCTTTAAAAATTTAATCATATTAAATTTTAAATATTTAAATTAAAATTTTAAATTAATATATTAAATTAAATTAAATATTTAAATTAAATATTTTATATTCCTCCCCAAAGAAGTACTATGTTTGTTTTAAATAGGAAGAAATGTTTTGATTCTATTTCTTCACTCTTTTTCCTTTTGTGTAACACGACTTTTATGAAACTAGGGCTGTTGTTTTAACATGACAACAATGAAGGCCACAGCTTTTTGGATGAACGATGTTAAGGTGATACAATAGCAAATGATAAACAAATGTTAGGCTTTAGTGTTTTGCCCAGCACTTTCTAAAACATTACACCATTTATTCCTCATAACACCCATGTGCAGAGGTAGTATAGTTATCCTTGTTTTATAGACGTGAAGAGAAAATCTTTAATAGGTCAGGTAACCTGGTTAGACTAATAATGTACCTTGGCTAGTAAGGTAAAATTCCACAATTCCTTATTTGTAGTTTAGGACTTTTGGAACTATAAATTCTTGAGAAAGATGATGTTAATGCCTTTTTGTTCTTGCACTAACTCAAGCTAACTCCTCATTACTACATCCTCTGCTTTTCTTGTGCAAGGAAATGGTTAACACCGTTGACCTTGAGCAGGAGCCATTGTAACTGACAAAAAATGGTGAAACCCGTAAACTTCTAAGCAATGAGTTATACCTTTGTAATTCCTTCGTACTCTTAGTCCTGTTTAATAAACCTTGTCTTCATCACACAAAGGCAAACTTAAACCTAGCTATGGGTCGTAATGTCTGCAGTTCCCAGTGTGAAATGCTTAAATGTTTGGGTTTTATTTATAGGAGCCCTGAACATGTACAGTGTTTCAGTATTTATGGAAAGGTGCTCACTGTGAGTTTGAAAATGGAGTCTCACATGTCAATAATAGTCAGTCTTCGTGTTCTTTGGGCACTTGATGAGGGAGGCTGAGAATCTTGCTCAGAGGAGATCTGGAGCCATAGCAGTTAAGCCAGGATAAGGCAAGGGTGAGAGGGAGTCCTTCTTGTCTGTATATATATTTGCCGTGGCAGCCAAAGTTTGGGAGTCTCTCTTCTCCCTGTTAATAGGAGCATTTGAGGCCAGATATGAAGTTGGAGGTTTTGTCCCTTCTATTAGGAATCGAGTTATGTTGATTTCTTTGGTGAACTCACTTGGCAGGTGACATATTATGGTTTCATTTCCTATCCGAGAAACTAATATTAGTAGTATAGATTAATGTCACAGGATATGATTTGTTATTAGATTACTTTTGTCTTTGTTGTGGAATCAAGGTTATTGTAAAGTGCATCATTCTATTGGCTGTGAATTAGCTAAGGCATATTGTCATGGTTGATGGCCGTGAAACCTTTCAGCTTAGTCCTCTCTTCTGACTGTTGGTCCTCTTCTGTTGTTATCAAGATTCATCTCCTTGTGGGGTTGTGGCCTCTCAGTAATCATAAAAATCAGAATACAGAAGACAAAAACAATTTGGCTTACAGCACCTTCACAGATTTTATTGGCCTTTTACCATTTCTTTCTCTATAGAAGTCTTGCAGTGCCCCAGATCAAACACACTTGGAATGAAAAGCTTTCACAAAGATAATCACTAAACTTCTGAGTATGTCCATTGATTCCATTTTCCTTCCACGCTAAACTCTAGTGCCTACATCCAGCCATCGTTTAACACATATTTATCAAATGCTTCCAATACATCGGGCGTGCCATTGGTTCTGGAGATACCATGGTGACTAAGGCTGACAAGATCCCCTTGCTCTCAGAGCTCATATTCTGATGAGGAGAAGACAGATAATATCATCTAAACAACCGGAATAAAGACAATTTCAGATGGTAGTAATTCAGTAGAGATAACAAATGCATAGTGTACATAGAAAGTGATGGGGCTGGGAAAGGGGTTTATTGTAGTCAGGGGAAAACTCTCAGAGGAGATGACATGACCTGAAATCTGAGTGATGAGAAGAAATCAGATGTAAAAATTCTGGAGGAAGAGATTCCAAGCAGAGGGATTCTAGGGCTGCCATGGAAGGTTGTGTAGTATGTGCACTGAACAAAGGCACCTGGCCAAGGGAGAAGTAGGGGCTGAAATCTCCTGCTTCTCTTACAAAGTTATGCTATCAGGCAAGGGGCTACATCTTCCCAGAGAACATCAGGACTTCTTAAAATTTTAACCACAGAGACTGTTCCTCTTGCCAAGCCATGTACCTGAGGGGACCATGTCCACCAGAGGGTATGTATATGAGTTTTGTTTTGCTTTGTTTTGACCAAAGACCACTTTATAGGCTGTAGTTTTGAGTGAATTAGGTGTGTAAAGTTGACTTCTTAGAGCTTAATTAGATTGTAAGATTACTATTGATATATCATTGCAACGTATGGATAATAAACCTTTCAAATATGATACATTCATCAGGGAATGTTGAAAAGCTTCTTGCGAGAACATAGCAGGTTGGCAAACTGAAGTACCTAGTATTGCAAAACACTGATACCATCAGCAAAATCTGAAGTAGAACAAGTACATTGTCATTGAATCAGGATTCAAATGCATTATATAAGTTTGTTTTGTGAAAAGCATGTATTCGATTGTAGGATTTAGGAATTATTTACTGGTGTTTGATGCCATCTCAGAAAACCAATCATTTTCCCCCCAAATGATCATGAGCTTTATAAGAGGAAGACCCTGACAGATATTTTTGGACTTAAGGTTTCTGAACATCGCAGAATTTGAATTTGGCAATGGTTTTTGGAGAAAGGTAGAATAAAGCATGGGGTCTTTTAGGCTTAACAGTAGAGGAGAAGATTGTAATGATCTGTTCTTAGCTCTAGGGAAAAGAAATGGAAAAAAAAAAAAAGACAACAAACACTGAATTCAATGAGTCTTAATTTTCTCACTCTTCCTTCCCCCTTTTCCTAACTGTATTATAAAAGATCTGGCCCAATAAGGGAGTCTGCTTAAGGATTAGTTCCCTATTCACCTAAGGAAGGTGACAGCTTGGGCAGACCTGTGTTCTGAATTTTAATGGATTCCCCTCCCTTCCATCCCCCCAGGGTGAGGAGAGGTAAGAAACAAATGGGCCAAACAGACTAAACAGTACAATAACCCTGCAGAACCCTGTTACATAAAGAGAAATAACCCAGATTAGATACTTCAACGTGAACAGATGTGGCTGGTTAATTCAGCTGCCCTGACCAAGCGATTAAGGGAATTAAACCTGGCCTGTTTCATTACGCTGAGTATCCTTATACCTACTCTTCTTTCGAGATACAATGCTGCTTGAAGTCTAAGAGTTATCATCCAAGACCATGGTGAGACCAAACATTATCAATCCCAGATGTGACATTTCACCTTCTCCCTTAAATAAATGCATTTGTGAACGTAGGAAGCTTCTGCAGAGTCAACCTAAATTAATCCCTTTTTAAAAGGGTACGCAAAAACTGTTACAGCTTTGCTTTGTGATTTAGCTGTCTATTAGAAGGGTCTAAAATTTATATAAACCATCATTATACAAACCTGTTCTCTAGCTTTTTAAAAAAATATTCTATACATTATTTTTATTTTTTTTTAACATCTTTATTGGAGCATAACTGCCCTACAATGGTGTGTTAGTTTCTGCTTTACAACAAAGTGAATCAGTTATACATATACATATGCTCCCATATCTCTTCCCTCTTGCGTCTCCCTCCCTCCCACCCTCCCTATCCCACCCCTCTAGGTGGTCTGTTCTCTAGCTTTAATGAAAGGCTTTCTTGCATGTAGTTTACACTATATATATGAAGTGTGTAGATGGTTTAAACGTTTTTCCAGCACATACTAGACTCTCAGTGAATGTCTTTAATTGGTGAATGTAAGAATGACAGGACTAATCTTTTGGTTTCCTATGATATTTTGAAACTCTAAATATTTTTGGTTTTTTAAGTGGTTGGGGAAAAACAATCTTTTCTTCAAAATGCCACACTTTTCTAAAATGTGATGGAAATATAGGGAACACAGTTAATTCTTTTTAGTTATATCCTTGCCGAGGACAACATTTATGATCATTTTTTAGATTTAAGTAGGGGTAGTAAACATTCTTTGCACAATGATATTTTAGCATGCAGGTGTTTGGCTGAGATTGCAACCTAGAAGTCACTTTTTAAACATAGGTATTTCTTCAAAGAGCATATGAAATGTCATAATCATAGCATACTAATACATTTTATGTTATGTTTATCATTTATTCATACACTTCCCAGGATTACTGGATGGTCTTCTTTGTAAATTATTTGAATTATTTGTAAAATAAGCTTGGAAAACTGTTTACCCATTACTTAGAAAATTGTTACTATGTAACGTAATACATGATTTCTGTAAAGTATTTGCACCTTGTAGTTTGTTTGTTTGTTTGACATCTTGCCATCTGTATTTTCATGGTAAGGATACCAGCGTGTACCATTGTGCACCTATTCCAAGTGGGTAAATCAAATCATTATGCTACAAGGACAAGATGTAAGGTTTTTGGTTTTTTCCCCTCTGATTTGAATAGACTCACTGCTTCTCTAGTCTGCGATGTTGAGTCATCATGGTACTAACTCCAAATATATCAAGCCATTTCCCTTTCCGTCTCTCTTGTACCAATTTACTTTTCCCTTTTCTGCCCTGAGTAATCCTCAGAGGCTCACAAAGTGAGAAAAATTCTAGTGTTGGAATAGAGATGAAGGCCTCCTGTCTGCTGTCCTTACCTGAAAAATCATCAGTGTGCCCTGTTAATCATATGGACAAATGCCATTTCTCATCATGATGGTCTCTTTAATTTCTATTTGTTTGTTTGTTTGTTTTTGCATGTATTAGAAAGGAGCTAGTACCCAAAACAAAAGAATTCCTAATTATGTGGGTAAAATACAAAATGAATACATGAATGCACTTTACATTTGTAAGAATAGTTTTTCTCCTCTCTAATTTGTGGGTTGAAGGAAAAAGGTTAATAAACCTGAGCTATTTCTTGTTTAATGAAACTTAAGTCATGAAACTAGGGTGGATCCATTCACTATGGCTGCTAACTCCCTCCTGGTTATTGGAACTGTCCTTGGAAGAAAAGATAAAGGAAAATGCTTTCATTCTTACTAATATCATCACTCATCTTAATGAGCTTAAGATAGATTTCCCTATGAGAGCAAGACACTTTTGTTTATGCCAAAGCCCACCTGATTACTACCTAATGAGAAAATGGGATTTGGTGATACCTGGATTGCAGAAGATTATTTGTCACGCGTGTTCCTTAGAGATTTGTCAGCTGCTAACAGTGATGCCTCATATTAGGGTACCTACTCATGCCCCAAATTAGAGCCTCTCAGCTTCTTGCCCTTCCTGTCTTGACTATAAGAGGTGGAAAAAAAAAAAAAAAAATATATATATATATATGTATGTTATGAGTATTTCCTTCAGCAATTTGATTGACTAGTAGGTATTTTCCCTTTCTGGTCTTATTACAAATGAAAATTCTTCACCTTGAATATTATACGTGGGATTTTTCTTGTCTCCTGAAATGAATCAATATATTTCAACTGGGTTAATTTTGTCAAAATAAACAGACCAATTTTCAGCCCAGTGATCTCGTGCTCCTTTGGCCATATAACTAAAGAACACCAGGGGAAATCTGAATTATTTATCTGGAAGCACTGTGATATAATTATTTATATTGCAATAGAAAATTATATTATTTTTACTCTAAATGTCATATGCACAGCCCCATCATATTTTACACAGTGTTTGTAAATGTGTGTCCATTTTCTAGACATTTTGTCCAGTGGGATTGATATTCATTGAAATCAGTGAAAATAACTAACATCCACTGAATACTTACTGTGTGCCAAACACTTGCTATATTAGCCCATATAATCGTCAGAACAGCACTGCAAATAGGTATATTCTCATTCTGAAATTTAGAGAAGTATTTTAAGTATTCAGATGCTTTTAGTTATAAGGAATAGTCTGATAGAAACTGATGAAAGCAATAAGGACATTTTGTCTTATATAACTGGAAATCTAGAACTATATCAGGCAGGATCCGGTTAGAGTTCTGGCTTACTTTTGTTTGTGTGTGTTTGTGTGTGTCATTTACTCAGTCGGTCCTAATCTCTGTGTCAGTATTGCCCTCGGATTATTTTTCGTAATGGTTAGAAGAGAACTGTCAAGATTCACTTGAGCAAAATACTTCTTTGTTCATATCCAGTGGTAGAGAGAGAGAAACTGGCTCCCTATTAGTCTCCGGGGAAAGGAAAAATTTTACAAGAAACCTCTATTGTAAGCCTTTATTCAAATCACATTGATCACTCCTGATCTCCTGCCCATTCTTGAGCCGATCACTGGCGAAACAGAAGTGGATTACTATGATAAAGTTTATACATATCAGAGCTCAGGCCTGAAGGTGAAGGTGGGGGTCATAAGGAGGATGGAATAACTGAACACAGTTGAGATTCCCTGGAGAAGAGGGGGAAAGCATGCATGGATTCTAGGTAAAAATCATTGTACACAGCAGAGGGACCGGGTGATCTATAAGGCCTTATAACTACTTACTGGTGGTCTCTAGTGGTAAATCTAGGTCCTTTTCATTTCAGAAGCCCAGGCTTCTTTACTGTCTCTTGTGATAAATATCTGGTATTATTTAGGAGAATATATTTTCAATAAGACTTTAAAAGTAATCTGAGTAACCTTGGACATGTCATTTTCTCTTGGCCTCAGTTTCCCTATGCATACAAAGTAAGAGTGAATTGAAATATTTTAGGTTTTGACACAATTACTCTGCCTCTATAGCATAAAAGCAGGCATGGGTGACATGTAAATGAATGGGCGTAGCTGTGTTCCAAAACACAATATTTACAGTAACAGGTGGCGACCCATGGATTCTAGTTTGCCAACTCCTGAACTGGATGAGTTCTAATGTCTCTCTACTCTAAAATGTAGGCTTCCGATTATATACATCAGTAGCAGTTTTAATATGTATTTCGAATCAGAAACTTTTATTCTAGCTGAACTTCTATATTTAATATAACAGATTTAAGAGATATTAAAATTCATAATTGCTAAGACTTTACATTATATATTTCCTAGTATAAAATTTTAAAATTTATCCTCTGTAATTTGAATATCTGCAGGAAATTTGTCTTATTTGAAGTTGTCATAGCATTCTAGAAACATTTTCTCCCAGATCATGTTGACACTTGTGAAAGTAACATTCCTGTCTTTACTGGCATGTTAACCTGATGGAGATGACAAATCCATTGTCAATAAAGGTAGGATAAAGGCCTAGGAAAAGAGAAAATGCAGGAGAGACCCTCAGCTGTTTATCGACATGTGATTATCAGGTGTCCATCTTTTATAAAAAACAAAGTTGCTCATGGGAAATAACATTGAATAGTCTTTTAAAGTTCCTAATCTTTTTCATAATGTATTCTTCTGTTAATTATAAAATGTGCAAGTAGATAAAGGGTATATAGAGCCACTCAATCACCTTCATTAACATTAAATGAACTACACTGCATATAAAAAGACTTGTTCAGTCCATTTCCCCTGAAATAATATATCACAATTCTTGCTACTCCCAGAATAAAATAAATTGGTTTTAGTGCTTCATTTTAGTGGGTCAGTGTTACACCCATAGCAAAGAGACAGGTGCTTGGCAGACAACAATAAAACTATCAAAGAACTTGATAGCTGAAAAGCTGTCTTACCTGTTTCTTTTTTTCCCCTAAATTCCACTTAAAAATATATATATATATATATATATATATATGTATATATACACACACACAAACCAGACATCACCTTTGAGTCATAGAATGAATAGACTAATGAAGTTTCATTATGATCATAGTGTATGCCCTTTGCTTCTACTAAGAATAATAACTCATGAGAAATAGAGATTTTAATTTTAGGAATGCATATAAGTAATCACTCATTAATTCATCCACATGTGTAAAATTGCAAATAACATGTGAGGAGATGAGATTTCTGCCTCAATCTAATCTGTGTATCTTGATTCACTCTCACTTCCATGGAAATATTTGGGGAAAAATATCTAGAGTGTCTAAAGAAAAAAAAAAAAGTGAAAGAAAACTTAAGGATGATCAGAACTTTCGAAGAGGGCAACCTGGTGGCAGAGGTCTGGAAGACTGTACCACAGTCTAGTTGATTGGGAAAAAAAGGCAATTCCATTCTTGCAGCTCCAATTCCCACATTTGTAAAGTGAGACAATACCTTTCAGAGGCCTGTTAAAATCAAATGAGGTAATATATGTGAAAAGGCTTTGTAATCTAATGTGGTTGTATTGAAATGAAGGATTTAAAAATCTTTCCCAGAGTAGATTCCTTCTGAGGTCTGGTCTGCACACATAGATGCAAGCTCTGTCTTACTATTTTCTATGTTGCTAATTCTTCTCTTCACTTTGATTTACCTTGTCTACAGATTACAGACTTAGATTAAGGTATATTCTCTTTTACTTATTCATCCATCCATCCATCCATCCACCTATCCACCCATCCATTCACTCACTCAACATTCATTTTCTATTATTTAGAGGGGATTGAGGTGAGTCTCCAAAAGAATAGCAATGATTCAACAGCCTGAATGGATGTTTTCTCCAGAGGGAAGGGCCTTCTGGAGAAATTGATGTAGGCAAGGTCAGAGAACAATATGAGTGGCTAAGTCATTTGCTGTGGTTAGATGCCTGAGTGGGCATCACCATGGCCTGGTAAGGTTGGTTGGGGAGAGATTGTGAAAGACCCTCCTGAGCTATCTGTACTTCTTCATGGAAGGAACAAACAGCACAGTTCTAGAAATTTAGAGTGCTTCCATGAAGATTCTGGGGCTCTCAAGCCCTCAAAATTAGAATAAATTAATTTGACAAGCTTTGTTTCCTTCCAAAACAAAAACAAAAACAAAAAGAATTCTATTCAGGGCCAAGAGCAAGAAGATAATCTACCAAATTCTAGTCCTTTGGGGGTGGGAGGTGGTGTAGGTCAGGGGAAAAGAAAAGAATGATAAGAAATGGAGTACAAAAAAAAAAAAAACGAAATGGAGGAAGAATAATAAAATATGGGAGAGTGTCAAAAAGATTTTTCCCATTTCTAAACTTTACATAGATCCAGCCCTATGCCCTGAAATTAGAAATATTCACCTAGTATTAAAGTTCTTTATCTTCTGGCCCGTCCTGTCATGTCACCACGTATAATACATTTTCTATGGGAAAATTATTCCAAGTGAAATTTACTCACAAAGTTTACTTTTGAGACATAGCATGTCAGTGAGCAGATAGTCAGCCTTGAGCTCAGGAAGAATTCTTCTCTGTACACTGAAACACCTGAAAGTCAACATTCTGTATGCCTGATGACTCAAGTTACCAGAAATCATTTTGGAAGTTACAGAATAGCATTAATGCTAGGAAGGGACTTCCCTGGTGGCGCAGTGGTTAAGAACCCTCCTGTCAATGCAGGGGACACGGGTTTGAGCCCTGGTCTGGGAAGATCTCACAGGCTGCAGAGCAGCTAAGGCCATGAGCCACAACTACTGAGCCTGTGCTCTAGGGCCCATGAGCCACGACTACGGCGCCTGTACCCTAGATCCTGCGTGCCACAACTACTGAAGCCCACGTGCCTAGAGCCCGTGCTCCGCAACAAGAGAAGCCACCGCCATGAGAAGCCCGCACATCGCAATGAAGAGCAGCCCCCACTCGACGCAACTATAGAAAGCCCGTGTGCAGCAACGGAGGCCCAACGCAGCCATAAATAAATAAATTCCTTAAAAAAAAAGAATGCTAGGAAGAAACTTGGAAATACTTTTTCCTCTTTTCGTTTCATAGCTGAAGAAAGAGGTTCACAGATGTACAGTCCCTTGGTGTATTTGGTCTGCCCAGACATTCTCTATCCAGAAACTGTGAGCAAGCTTTGCCTCACAGGGTAGAACAAAGGAAATCTTAAGGAATCTCTCCAAAATGGGCGAAAGATTACATTAGTCATTTCATCCCTTTGGATCTTAGATTCTTATCTGTAAAATAAAGACTGTGGGCCAGATGAATTATAAGAGCCTCTTTATTGGCTAATTGAGCCTTCCTTTTGGAGATGTGGGTGTTTGCTGGTTTGAGTTGGAGGCAGAGTGAATTACCTCTCCTGTCTGTCTGCTCTTCCCAAAGTTTGCCCATGGCTGATTTCTCAGGGAAGCACTGAAGACAATGATGAAAGTTCGTATATATCCCGTGTCTGCGGCATGTTTTATTCATTGCATAAAGAGGTCTTTTTTGAAAGAGGTGTTAAAGGGATAGAGAATACCCTTAAAAGAAGACCTAAATTTCCTCCCGCTCTAAATACGCATAACCTTTCACATAAAATAAGGCAGACAGGTGAGTTGTCATGAAGTAAGTCAGGAAAAAGAAATGACTTATTTTTTTAATTTGGGGGATGGAATGATATATCTGAGTTAAATTTACTCAAATGATTGCTGCAGAACCAAAATACAGTAGTACAGGAAATTAATTGTGGTAAAAATTTAAAATGCTATAAAGAACTGTGTTAATTTAATTTCTCGTTAACTTTGTGGAATGCACAGAACATAAAATTCACAGAATGACTCATAAAGCTGGTGGTATACTTTACTCTTCTGACTGTGAGGCTGTAGTCTCACCTTCATTTTGTTGTACTTTTTTTTTTTTTAAAGAGATTATCTTGAAAGAATTTTTTTTTTTTTTTTGATCTCTGCATGCAAAAAGGGCATCACAAATTAAACCATATGTTAGTCTTTTGGATATGGCAAATTTTTGTTCATGAACCTAAGCCTGAATTAAATTTCTCTGTCTCAGCTTTCTGTAAAACTGATAGATGTTTGCCTATATTTGTCTGTCTTTGAGGGGTTCCTGCTCATCGATTTTAGCTCTTTTTTGAAAGATTGTAGAGGAAATATCAAGGCTCTGGAGCTAGAACACCTGGAGTAGAATTCTGGTTCCGCTGTGTACTAACAGTGTGTCCCTGGGCAAGGTACTTAACTTCTCTGTGCCTCAGTGCTTCATCTGGAAAATGGGAATGATGAGAGAACCACAATTCATAGAAACTAGAGGATTAAATAATTTAAAGCATATAAAGTGCTCAGAGTAAGATCTGATGCACAATATATGCTTAGATGCTAGTTCTTATTATAGTTGTTGTTTTTTTGTCTTGATTAAATTACCCAAATTACAATGGAAGTTCACATAAGTTTATGTTCTTCAGCACCTATGTACAGGGTCTTCATATCACATTTTATCTGCCCTTGAACTTACCTCTATCTGCTATCGAAAAAAAGAGGAAGTTTTTTCATCCAAAGGACTTTAATATCTACTTGTTAAAACAAGACTCACCCCCTGATTTTCAAAACCCAGAAACAGAGTAATTGAGTAACAAACTCTAATATAATGGTTCAAATTGAATACCCAGATGTAAAATCCATTGGAATTCATCAAGGCAGGGTTTTTTTAAGTTGGTGCAGCCCAGTGTTGAATCTAGCTTGCAAATATGGTTCACATGTATGTTGCCAGATATGAGGATTGCAGAGGATACACAGTGAAATCTGAATTCCCAAGTAAACAACCAATTGTTTTTAGTATAAGTATATCCTATGCAACACTTAGGACATTCTTAAACTAAAATATTATTCATTGTTTATCTAAAATTCAAAATAGGGCTTCCCTGGTGGCGCAGTGGTTGAGAATCCGCCTGCCGATGCAGGGGACACGGGTTCGTGCCCCGGTCCGGGAAGATCCCACATGCCGCAGAGCGGCTGGGCCCGTGAGCCATGGCCGCTGAGCTTGTGCGTCCGGAGCCTGCGCTCCGCAATGGGAGAGGCCACAACAGTGAGAGGCCCGCGTACCACAAAAAAATAAAATAAAATTCAAAATAAAATGGATTGCTATAGTTTTATTTGCTGATTCTGGCAACTCAGTTCACACTAGTGTCTTTATAAAAGTAGGTATTCATTGCCTACTTCTAAATTTTGGAAGATTTTACATAGAAATACAAATTCTTATCTTCTTTTGAAAAATTAGGAGGTTTGGCAAAACTGGACCCAGGTGGCAATGACAAGCCAGACTTGAAGCTGCTACTCCCTTTCCGTGGGGCATGTAATCTCCCATCAACACTGTCTCCCATCCGTCCTTGTCGTTCTTCATTCTTTTGTGTCTAATTCCCATCACTTTCTTCTGGAGACTTTTGGTTTTGAGATCTTTACTATAAAAGCTACGTAGGAATTTGGAATTTTAATGTATTTTGCTCATTTCAGTATGAATGCTTTTAGTAACAGTTCAGTTATACACTAAATTAGTAAAGACTGAAACACGATCTATTCACTCTAAGGGTCTGTAGATAAATTTACCAAGGCATTATCTAGCCGAATGAAAATTCTTCCCTCTGAGCTGTCATGTGCTAATACAGCCTCTGGGACTTACTACCCACTGGCCCTCTTAAATGCTTCAGCCCCCTTCTGAGAATATTAGCTTCTAAGATTCTGGCAACTTGTAGATAGATGAGGAATAGTAATTTTCACATTCTGCACCACTGGGGCCAATCCAAGGACAGTAACAGGAATTCCTGCTGTCCCTTGCAACTAAACTTCATCAGCACTTTCCAGCTAACTCTGTTTTTAATGCATGGCATTCTGAAGTGGTTAAAATGTAATGAAGGGTACTAACATTAGTCATTTCTTAAATTGTGCTTGGCTTAATATGTGAAAAGTATTCCTCACATTATACCTGTCACACATGAGAAAGTCATACACCTGGATGAATGTCATCCTTTTATTGGTTTGTATGGACACAAGCCATGAGAGAATTATTTGAACGTCTTTTGAGATTCAGAGAAATTAGGTGTGGTGTTCGTACTGTGAATTCACTGTGTTAGTGTAAAAGTGTAGATAATTTTCAAAGGTGAAATACATCTAATAAAAGCGCTATTCTTTTGTCTCTATATCCCTGAAGGGTGACTGTTTATACTTACATTGTTGACCAGAATGGCAGTAGAATCAGACAGTCAATGAATTAAAAGAGTCTCTTTGCAAAACCACTCTCTGTTATCTTCTCGGTTTTAATTACCCCCAAGACAACATGTTTGCTGAGAATGTACCTATATGTCCAAAATAGAAATTGCAACATGAGAGTGTCTATATTATGATCAGGGAATAAAAATGAGCCACATAGTATAAGTCTACAAGTCCAGATTCAGCTGCATTTTTCTGTTCTACTGGTGAGACAGAACACAGGATTCCCTTAGTGACTTGTCGTCTGGTCAACACTTCTCTTCTGAAAGCAAATTATTCAAGAAGACTTGCTAATGGGAAGTACCATTAGCAAATAAATACATATTTATTTATTGGAATTTCTAAAAATTCACAAGCCTGGAATTTCACTCAAGGAAAACAGGCTGAATTTAAACTTTAATGTATCCACGTTTCAAATTGAGGTAATAGGCTATTTAAAGAAATGAACAAGCAATCAAATTAGCCTTAAGAACAGAGATTTACCAGAATTGACTATCAATCAATTCTCTCCTTCTTCTGGATTTAGTTATTAGCTCTAAGACTCCGAAAAAAATTATCTCAAAATTTTGGTAAACTCTTTGAAAATTGAAGCATCATGGTTATAATTTGTTGCTAAATATTATATGTGCATTCTCTTTTTCATTAAATAGTTATTAAGGCCCCCCTATTTGCCGATCAGTGTTCTAGGCACTGGAGATAGAACAGTGGCTGATAGGGACCGGTCTCTTATCCTAGAGCTCCCGTTCTAGGAGAGACCCGAGGTAAACAGTAAGCAAAGGATGTCAGACAGTGTCAAGGGTCGTGAAGAAAATAAAATGAAGACGGGAGTGAGAGGCAGGGCTGGCAAGACTACTTGAAATCATGGAATCAGGTTTGAACATGGAAACGTGGGTAACAGAATGAACAGAGCCATCCATGTAAGGATATATGCTATAAGCTTTGTAGGCAGGGCAACAGCAAATATAAAAGGCTTAAAGTGAGATTAGCTTGGCCGTTTCAAGGAGCTGAAGGAAAGCCATTGTGAATGGATGCTAGTGAATCCTGGGGGAGAATTGTGAAGATGAGGCTGAGAGGTGAGTGGGCTGGACCAGACAGGGACATCCATTCATATACTCCTTTCAGCCTAGGACTTCCAGATTCACCTTTCTACAACATCTGATAGCGCTTGGTTACTTCCTCTCTGAAACTCCTTTGACATCTTGCCACTGTCTGCATGAGGAAGTTCAATGATTTTAGCATGGCACCTCATTCCTGACTGCAAATACTCAGTGGCCATATGTGGCTAGTGGCTGCTTTATTGGACAGTGAAGCTCTACAGTATAACTAACCTGTTGTCCAGCGTGACACAGTCGTGGTTAAAAAACTCGACTTTTGGGCTTCCCTGGTGGCGCAGTGGTTGAGAATCCGCCTGCCAATGCAGGTGACACGGATTAGAGCCCTGGTCCGGGAAGATCCCACATGCCGTGGGGCAAGTGGGCCCGTGAGCCACAACTGCTGAGCCTGCGCGTCTGGAGCCCGTGCTCCACAACAAGAGAGGCCGCGACAGTGAGAGGCTTGGGCACCGCGATGAAGAGTGGCCCCCGCTCGCCACAACTAGAGAAAGCCCTTGCACAGAAGCGAAGACACAACACAGCCAAAAATAAATAAATTTAAATAAATTTAAAAAAAAACACCTCAACTTTTGTAGTCAGATATTAATTAATTCAATCCCAGCTGTGTCTGTGGGATTATAGATTGGTGAATACCTGCCTGCCTTAATTTCCACATCTATAAAGATGAATAATATTGTTACCCTATTATCATTAGAATTGAAGATGAAAACATAGGCCAAGTATCTAGGTCTACACCACAGACTTTCAATTGGTTAGGTTTTTCTTCTATCCCTTACCATTCCACCTATCCCGTACTTAATTCTTTAACTCTGTTGAGTCTCTATGATAAAAAGAGTAATTAAAATGACAAAGACTTTCATGTCTGTACACCTTTGGTTATGATCATCTTTCTCAACTTCTTTCATCTCTATCCTTTCTTTTCTCCTTTTCCTCCAGTGTCATTTTGTCCATAAAAATCCTGACCAAACAAGTCGACATGCATATATTAATATAGATTTGAAGATACTTTACTTCTGACACTGAGTTGAATATCTTTTCCCACCAGGCTGTATAGTCTTTATCTGAGGAGTTACCCATTGGGGGCACATAGACCAAATTTGATTCACAGTCCTGTTTAATTTTGCCTAATATAGTGTTTGTTCATATAGGATTTAAAAATTGGTTGCTAGCATTTAAGAATCAACTAAATTTGTATAGAACCTACATTTGCAGCTTCTCATGAAAAAAGAAAAAAAGGAGACAGAAGAAGTGTAGGCAACGCAAGGCCTGCATTTCCATATCATGACAGTCCACTGAGCCAAATTGAAGCTTTCCCTTTAGACAACATGTATTTTCCAGGTATCCAGTCACCACCATTCCTTCTTGTCTTTTTTAAAAAAAAATTAATTTATTTATTATACAGCAGGTTCTTATTAGTTATCTATTTTATACATATTAGTGTATATATGTCAATCCCAATCTCCCAACTCATCCCACCACCCCACCCCACCCCCGCTTTCCCCCCTTGGTGTCCATACGTTTGTTCTCTACATCTGTGTCTCTATTTCTACCTTGCAAACGAGTTCTTCTGTACCATTTTTCTAGATTTCAGATATATGCATTGACATACAGTATTTATTTTTCTGACTTACTTCACTCTGTATGACAGTCTCTAGGTCCATCCACGTCTCTGCAAATGACCCAGTTTTGTTCCTTTTTATGGCTGAGTAATATTCCATTGTATATATGTACCATATCTTCTTTATCCATTCATCTGCCAGTGAGCATTTAGGTTGCTTCCGTGACCTGGCTATTATAAATAGTGCTACAATGAACATTGGGGTGCATGTGTCTTTTTGAATTATGGTTTTCTCTGGGTATATGCCCAGTAGTGGGATTGCTGGGTCACCTTCTTGTCTTCGGACTGTAAAGCTAAATGCCAGCTGCTATTTATCATGTCTCTTGTTCTTGCAATTTTTTTTTTTTTTTTTTTTACCTGTTACCATTACTTTACTGGCTACAGCATGCTAATGAATTTATGACTTCTCTGTTTCAGTGTTAAATCTGTCCTCTTCAACTCCACACCCTTCCTGTCTTTCCAAAAGCAACTAGAGACTTTAACATATACAGACATTGGATCATTTTCTTCTGATTGCCAGTGCTTACTCTAGACTTTTGGAGATAGGACTTGAGTATTATATTTGATGTGAGATGTGTGGGTGTCCTGGAATGTGTGTAGGCGAAAAGCTTCCACTTCTGGGAAAACGTCCCACCAAGTGATCTTGAGGCCTAAAGTACAGCCATGTTGTCATCAATTCTCAACAGGATTTTTTGGAGAATGGCAGTAACATAGTGAATGAACTGCTTGAGGCAGAGCCCACTGATGGTTTTTCCAGATTAGTCAACATTTTCATGATGGTGTGATTGTATCTAAGATCCTAGCAAAGCCCTCAGGAAGCAGAAGAACAGATAATATTTTTCAACCTCTGTCATTGAAATGAGACCACTAAAGTAGGAATTTATGTTATTTAGTTCTTAAGTCTCTTCAAAGACTTCTGGAGGAATTTCAAATTGCCGTAACTCCATTTAAAATATGACTTCATCCTATATAATCTAGAGTCATATTCAGATAGGGGTTGGGGGTCATTTTGAGGGGATGCGAATTACTAAGGTATTATTATTATTATTGTTAGAAATGCCTTCAGAGGTCATCAAGCTCAAGTTTGTCATTTAATGCTTTAGTAAGTGAGGTCTAGGGAATGTTCACTGGCTAAGTCCAGTTCCCCCAGCTAGATAGCGATGAAGTCCCTGTTTGAATTCAAATATCCTCTTACTTGGTAAAGCCCTGGAGATGCTTATTTATTAGCACTTACTTCAGATGCAAAATTATGTTAGGATCATAAATATAATTCTACTTGCTTGTTAGAAATGGTGACTATTAAATGTTACTTTGAAAAACTGTGCTATTAGTATAGATCATCTTGTGCTTTTATTTTCTTTTTTAGAAAAAGCACTTCTACTTCAGAAAAAAATCAAGCTAAAATATATATATTTATTGGGTTTTTTTTTCCTCCTGATTATAATGCACGATTATTTACATTCAACTTGAATGATTCAGGAACATATAAGGAAGAATGTAAGTGTCATCCAAAATCTTACATCCAAATATTATCACTGTTAATACTTTGGTGCATATTGTCCCAGACATCTCTTTATTCATACCATATAAAATTTTACATAAATGGAATCATGTATTTACATTTTAAGTATCTTTATTTTTTGCCCTCTTGGCAATAGAAACTTACCATCATGCCCGTGAACACAGAGCCATATAATTTATTATGGTGGTATAAGAATCTAATAAAATAAATATATTATAATTTGTTTTACTAATATGACATATAAGTTGTTTCTAACCTTTTTACTACATACATTAAAATGAACATCTTTATTCATGTACTTCTAGTCAACTCTCTAATCTTTTAAAAAGAATCCCTAGTATTAGAATTAATGAATCTGAGGGTATACGTACACCTTATATATTTTGATGCATATTGTGAAATTTATTTCACAGAATTATCAACAAATATTTTGTGTTGACTTGTGTATTCACCAACGTGTTTTATCATATTTTTACTCTTTGCCAATCTAAGTGAAAAAATGTATCTCTTTGGTTTTCATATCTTTGCTTACTATTTATTTTGTAAATTTCTTCTGCCAGTTTTTGTAGGCAGATGTTTGCATTTTTCTTTTAAATGTGAAAGAACTCACTATATTAGATTTATCAAATATATATATATATATATAGCAAATATATATAGTAAGTAGTCATATTTTTTAACCTCTTCTTTCATGTATTTTTTTTCCTGAAAAAAAAATGTCAAATTTAGTGGGCTCATTTATTAAAGTAACAAAAGACTATAAATCAGTTTCATCTTTGAGGTGGTCAATAGGTATCCCAAGATGTCTAAGCTTTGCCACTAATGAGTCAATGTGATTCGAGGCTTGTATTCTCATTCTTTCTAATCTCAGTTGCCTAACTTAATACATGAGAGAGTTGTATGAGAGAAATTGTTCATAAGGACTCTTTCAGGTCTAACATTCTTTGAATCTGTGTTACATTTTATTGGGCTTTTCTACATTATCATTGAAACTTTGAAAAACATTAATTTCTTAATAACAGGATATAAAAAAAAATTGTAACTCAACAATCTAGTTTGATCATTAATCAGAGTTGTGCTTTATTTTAGTCTTTTTATCCAAGCCAGCCTAGTCACATATATTGTATGGATACAACATACACTGGATATTTGCAGTTGTAGAATGAGTACCCCAATAAATACATCTCTTTGCTCCATTGTAACTTACAGTGTGAGAAGCTGAAGTACTTTCTTTTTCCTTCATATTCCATCTATTAATACAGACCCTTGACCTTTGTGGATTCTCAAGGTCATAAATATAGCAAGCATACCATTTTCTTCATAAAATGTAATTAAGAACTAGAATTCTTAAACAATCCCCTTTGTGCTCTGATGAGTCAAAAGATAATAGTATAAACAATGCTTCGGTTTATCTGAAACATTTTGGAAGGTTGGAAGGGGCATACTAAACATCTCCGTATTGTTGGATGCCAGCCCATACCCTTCCATTCTCTACACTCAGCACTAGGAGTGTACACTGGTGATTAAAAACTCCTAAACATGGCTCCATTGCTTCCTAGGTACATGGGCATGTCACTTTGCAACGTCTCTTAATCATCCTCGTCTCTAAAATCAGGATTACATCAATTCCTTCCTCATGGGGTTGTTGTCAGAGGTAACCCAGATATTAATGATGGATGATATTTATCCAATACTCTGTGCCAGGGACTGTGGACTAGATTTGTTATTCTCACAACCTAACCTACACAATATTGGCCCTCAGTGAATGTTGCTTTATTAATTTCATAACCATCTTCCACAGGTGAAAATAATGAAACATTTTGTTCAGTTTATATAACAGTTTCCAGTTACAAGGAATGGAAAGCAGGTGCTGGTTAGAGCCCTGGCTGGACCTTGCTAATTACCAGACTCACTCTGTCCTGGGGGCTGCCCTCCAGCTAGTGCTTCAAATCCTTACGGTTGGTGGCAGAATTACTAACAGCCGCATGGATGTTCCTATGATGTGGGCAAAAACAGTGATTTCTTAGAAACAAACAAGTTAAATCTGTGACTGTCAGGGATCAACCAAGCACCCTGGCTAATATTTAACAATTTCCTAGTCCTCTGTTCAGTAGTAACTGTAAGCCCATTCCTTTTCAGTTGTTCTACGTTGTGTTTTCCTTCCTGGGCTCTTTCATTCTTCACTGGTCACAATTCACACATCACACATCTTCTGGGGTAGTAGATGCAGGCGGGGCCGCATTTGGTTGGTGGAATTTAAAAAATATATATATATTTAAAAAAATATAAATATATATAAATTAGTTATGAACACTTAAGTGTTAAGAATTGCAAATAAAATAAAATCTACATTTCTGGCTTTCCTTGGAAAAAAAGAAAGGTAGATATGGTAGCCCTGAGCTTTTATTCCCAATTAATTGCAATTGGCTGGTGACCCTCTTAGATGGGCCACATGCTTTGTCCTACACTCTCCCCAATGCTTTCTCTCCTTTCATTCCCCCACCTTCATCTTTACTGTGTGCCCACTTGTGGACTCTGCCCTATGAGGATTCGGTTTTTCCTCCTAACTCCCATTTGCTTGCTTCTTTCTTCTGTCCTTTCTCCTTCCTTCCCCACTTTCAGGAGTCAGCTCTGTGTTTGCATCTTTGCTGCTTCTTCTGGCTTCTGTCTCCATAGTAACAGGAACAAAGCAGGGAAGTGAGAAATTCTGGGTACTACCAGCAGGGGGTGAGAGTCCTGAAAAGGAAGGGGAAGGAGAGTCTGCACAAAGGAAGAGGTGGCAACTCTGTCCCATGTTTAAACACAGCTGATGCTTGCCAGGCACCCTTTATTTACCACTCCTCACCTCCTTTCATGGGACATCACTTCCTGCCGGGGTTCCTTGGAATGTTCTATTGTGATAGAGCTGAAGGGCCTTAGTCCAGGGTCATCTAGTCCTGTGCCTCACCACATCCAGGCTTTGCCTAAGGAGCCTCCTTAGCATCACCTCTCACAATTCGGATTCAGCAGAACCAGAATGGGACCTGGGAACATGTAGTTGTTAGAAGTGATCCAGGTCTTGTAAGGAGCTGGTCTGCAGAAAGACATCTAGAAACTGCTAAAAGCTTCATTTTGAGTATAGGAAATCTAAGACCCAGACAAGGGGCAAAACTGTCTAAGCGGCTCATCCTACAGACAGACTCGTGCTTACGTGCAGGATCCAAGTTCTCTCCTTCATGTCGACATTCTCTGGAAGTACCAGAGAGTATTTGTTTTCCAGTTTAATATCCAATTTAGACTGGCTTTCGTCTGAGCCAAAAGTAAAGAGAATTTTAATATTGGAATGTTAGAAACAAATTAGATTTGGGGGCTTTCCTTGAGAAATGACAACGCTGCCTGCCCATACCACATGACTTAAGTTCGTAAACTTGCAGTCATCTGAGTGCTTGAGTTGGTCGTTGATTCCAAAATAGGATAACCTCATGGATATATATATATATACATATATATATATATATATATATATATATATACACACACACATATATATATATATATATATATATATATACAGTTAGGCTTATAACAGGAATAGAATGAACAGCTTGTTAGGATAGAAAAGTTTTTTCCTCCACGCGTCTCCTTTTATCCTGTTGTGTATTTTGAATTCTTTTAAAGCCTCCTGAGTTGTTCAGTTCTCCTTCCTGCTGAAGAGACCTTCATATAGGTTCATTTGGTAGGCTGCCGCTACAAGCAGTGGGCCACTCTGCAATCTTGCTTTGCCATCGTTAGAGACAGATAGCCACGATTGCTGGATTAAAACACCTACCTATGTGAACATGGAATTCAATGTTCTGTCAGAATTCCACTGAGAGTCAAGAAAAGGATATTAATGTTAAGTAAATAAGTACAATTTTATTCACAGTCTGGGGAATATTATAAGATTATAGGTACAGCTAATTTTAAGAAATTTATGAGCTTTTGTAGAATACATACTTAAGGGTAAAACCACCAAAAAAACTGCATGCCTGTAATTGAGCAACAAATAAGCCACAATAGAGATGCCTACTGGCACAATTTGCAAGACTGGCCTTAGAATTCAGGTTGATTGATGTCCCTAGGATTCAGCGGGATATATATTTTTGCTGCCTTTGCTACTGGGTTTCTGTATTGTCAAGGGTGGATCACAAAACAGTTATGATCATTAGTAGGAGAGTTTTTTTGAAGGGGGTGAGAAGCCTAGAAAGTAAAATCTTGGAAACCAACTAAATGCCCTTGTGTTTTATTAGCTAGCACTTTTTTTAGTTCATAATAAAGTCAGCTCAGAAGGTCACTTCTTGAACACGGCTATGAATATTGTAGTATATGAATTCTCAAATTGTTTATAAGCAGGCTGGGTGAGGATTTTTAATAAATACTTGGCCAAGAGAACTATTCTGATATATATGTATATGAATCATGCAATGAAAAGTTGAATTGGATTCCTCTTCATCTCTCTCCCTCCCATTACCTCACCCCAGGGCAGCAAGTCCCATCCACATTGAAGCTGTGGTTACTATATTCTTGTTTTTCCTTTTGCATTGATTACTTGTGGAAATCATGGGGATTACAGTACTGTTTACATACTTTATTTCTAACTTAGCTGAAAGATTTTGTCACCTTTATTTCCCGCCATCTTATATCTATTTCTTAATGTTTTTCTGTGGTGAATGCAAGGCTCCTACAGATAAAATTCTCACCTGAATTGCTTTATTTTTCAGCTCAAAAATTGAGGTGTAATTATTGCAAGCAATACCAAGTTAGGTGCATGTAGGCAGAGCGGTGGGAAAACTTCAGTGAAAGACAGAAGTTAGAAGGAGAAAGCACATAGGCTCACTTGCTAGAATAATTTTCTCACTGTCACATGACAGATTGACAAGTGTTAGATCAAAGGGATAGATCCAGTTTAGTAATATCTGCAGGAAAAGCGTTAACCTTAAAATCAGTCGTATATTGTGATTAAGCACATATATAATTCACTTCTCTTTATTCTTGCTAGTTTTTGAGAAAATTCACTTCATGAAATGATGCATTCAGTCCAATAAAATGGAACTCACATCCAACATTGCTGATGTACCTGATATTCTTCTACTTGATTTATGGAACAAGGTGAACAGAATAAAGCAGTTTGGCCCAAGTTCAGTTTCCATCCACTTGAATTCCATCTTTAGAGCTGTAGAATTGTACATCAGGTTGTCACTGAGACTCGTTTTCCTTAGTTACGAAGTTAATTGTGACAAGCTGATTGTTGTCTTTAACCCTGATGAGTAGCCTTTGAAAGGTGTGTTTGCAATTTTACTGGATATTTCTTTCTGTTGAAGGTGCAGTTTGAAAAGTGAAAGCCAGCTAGTCAGTTTCAGTTTATTTTATAGAGATTTTGTAGTTTCTCTTTCCTGTCCTTTTTATGAAAATATATTACAGACTTGCTGTACCTAATACTAAAAAGAGATGACAATGAAACTTTAAAAAGGCATCATTTAAAAGAAGGTAAGCATATGAACATAAGTACCTTAACCATATTATTCTGAATTACGCTGATACTCATTTTAGCAAATATAAGTAAACACACTGCAAACACCAAACTGTCATTCAACATTTGTAACGCAATACAATTTTGGGGCGGTGGGGGGGTGGAGTATGGTGTTCAGATTCTTTTTGGGGGGATGTGATACGATACTACAAAATAAAATTCTTGCATTGTTGCAGGGTCTATCTTTTCTTTAAAAAAATGATGTTTCCCACTTTAAATAAAACTTCAAGAAAAAAGAGAAAAATCTTTTGCATGACCCATGTTTCATGCATATTTGGTAAGTCAGTATGCATGTTTTTCTGACCATACATGCACCTTGGCTTTCCTAAATCCTTAAGATAATTAGGAAAATAGGCATTTGTCTATGTCGAAAAGCCCCAGTGATAAAATGCTATATCGGAGTTGGGCACTTCACACATCTTGAGCGACGGGGTGGCAGGGGTGATGGCAGTTGGGCATTTCAGGAAAGTGAGAGAAACCTGCTCTAACCTACATAGAAAAACCTAGAGGAGATGTTAGGAATAAGAAAATGACACTGGATATTCCTATGTGCTTTCCTACTTTACAGACCAGCCCAAATAACCCCCCCAAACCATTGATGAGTCTTGTTGCCTAATGCAATCTGGAGGGTTCAGCAGCAAAGACTAGTTCATCCTTTCAGCGTTTCACTTCACTTAGATATGTTAGAATTAGGTGATGTAACAATTGTTTGTCCCAAATTGACATCCCAGTACTGAACTCTTTCCTCTCACAATAAGGAGGAATAGATAGCAAAAAGAGAGGAAGGTGTCCATGTGAAATTATTTAAAAATAGTGGTTCAGGAAAATGAGTTGAATTGTGATTATTATTGTCTTCCAGCAGTTGTTCCAAGTGACTGTTGAACTGTGTTGTTAATTTCTGAGTCTCTTGGAGGCTGAAAGCCATGGGTTGGCTATTTACGCTACTTCACTTGATTTCAGGCTGGCCACTCTGGTCACATCTTACGGGCATAGAGACCCTTAGCTGCCATAGGAATTACTACTGTCTTCTAAGGCTCCAAAATTCCTCCTCATAAGGGAAAACATTCTTCTGGAGTAGGTTAAAAACCTTTGTGTTGGTGATTTTCTGTTAAAAATGAAAGTGTTTTTATATATCTTGGTTTGTGGGCCACGTTATATTTTGTAATAAATAATACAACAAACCTACATACATATTATAATGGTTTAGGCTGGGTGGGAGTACATTAAACCATCAGTTTCTCATAGGCTGACTTTGTATTCAGGTGCCCAGATGCAATTTGAAATGGAATAGCGATTTAATTCTTGTTCTTCATTCTTTCCATTCCTGAAATGTCACCACAGACTCTACTTTATTTGAAACATATACACACAGAGATATTACTATGCATAGTAGTTCTTTAACTGCAGCGTATTTCATTAGGTTGCATGCATTAATTCTACTCCATTGGAAAAAGAAAAAAGAAAACTGGAAGTAACTACATGGCAGTTAACTTCATATGAATTTTCATGAGTAAAATATAGGCACTGGCTTGATGCTATGAGTGATCCTTGAAAGTTCATTATTCGAGGTCTAATATGACCAAATGTGTAATTACAGAGTTGGCGATGTAACCACTCTGAAGAATTTGTAACCACTTTGAAGAATTTCACGCGTCTGCTGATTTAAAACTTTTGCCTAAATTTAGATGCTTTGCTGTCAGACATTGGTAATGATGTCATCTACCACCATTGTCTATGTTACATCTACTTTCTTCCACCCTCGGTGGTATTTTCACAGTCTCCTAACCGTCAGCCAGGTTACGTTTATTCATTTATTCAGTGATTATTTCTGGAGGGAGCTATTATTGAGGCTAAGGCCACAGTCGTAAAGGAAGCAAGGAGACTGCCTTCACAGAGCTTGTATTGGGAGCAGAGTGTGGGGTGGCAGGAAGAAGCCAGGAAACAAACAATGAAGTGACTCTAGGGTCGTTTTAGACAGTGATAAGTCCCACAAAGAAAATTAAACAGGATGAGAATGAGATTCTGCCTTGGTAGGAAGGTCAGCTTTAAGTATGCTGGTCAGAGAAGGCCTTCTGAGGAGGGGACATCTGCCCTGACTCCCTCCTGGGGAAGATCCAGGGGGAGGAGTGTTCTAGGATGAGGGAAGAACCATTGCAAGGGACCACAGGCAGACCAAGATGGAAGGTTTGTTTTAAAGTTTGGAGCTATTATGTGTGCACAGGAACAAATTCAGAAAGAGATGAAACTCAACAGGTGAGTGAGGATCAGACTCTTTCAGGCTGTATTTCTTCTTCATTGTGACTCATCGGCTTTGTTTGGAATAATTGTTCAGCATTTCTCAGATAGCTTACTTATAAACAAATTACACCCTTCAAGATCTTAGTTTTTAAAAATTCTTTAGAGCAATAATACAATGATCACATTTCAACATGTAATCTTAATTTCTCCTCTATTTGAATTATATTATGGGTTTTCACATTATATCAATAAAATGTCTTTGCTTTGAATTCTTATATTCTATTTAGACATAAACGCTTTTTTTTCCCCAGAGTTGAGGTCTATTTCATGAAATTTTTCTTCCCCTACCTATTATTATTTTACATCTTTGAGTGGGAAGGTCAAATGATGTTGGTGATTACTTTCCTGAGGCACTGAATGCAGGATTTACTTAATGGTCTGCATAATCAGTTGAATTTGTTTTGAGCCGTCTTGTTTTTTCCAAGGGCCTCATCCTGTTAAATATGTGCACTTTCTCAAATTCTTTTTTATTTGCTCCTGTGTTCCTAACCTCCAAAGCCCTCTTATTATCTCTCACCAGTCTTTGCCCCTCGTACCAATTTAATACTACCTGTAGGTTTAATTAACTTGTTTATTTCTCTGGCCTGGACCATTAATGAAGATGTTAAGTAAAACCAGTCAGACCCTCCTACACTGAATATGCTTTGCCATTTAAATTCTGTTTTGCTCTGGGACCTTCAATTCAATTTTCAACAAAATACTCCTCCCTTAATCTGAATCCATCCGGTTTGGAAAGCAGATTGTGTGAAATCTTGAGTGTCTATTTAAAAAAAAAAAAAAAAAAAAAAAGGTGCATGATGAATGTATATAAAGATCTATTGGTTTCTTCAGTCCTGGTGAGGACATTTTGCATTGCATTTTGAGGAAGGTTTTAGCAAACTACTTCACAGACTTTACCGTCTTCCTCTTGTTAGAAGAGCAAGTCCTCCATACCATTGCTCTATAAGCTTTAAGTTATGTTATGATAATTTGATTTCTTGAGGCACTTCAGTGATCATATGAGGAGAAAATTCTTCTTGGCTGATCTCAGGTCCTAGACATCACTTGTAATTTATTCCTACTGTTTTCACTCAGTTCTATGATTTGGAGCTTTTTATTTTTAAGGTCTTCATTTAGACCCCCATTCACATGTATTCAGAAATAAGCATAATGGTTTACAGACTCATTGCCAGTTGCTTCCAGTTTGTAGCTGGAAGTTACATTAGGATTATCTCTGTTTTTCATCTTAGGCCCTGATTACTTTCATTCTAATACAGGATCCTAGGCCAACCATGCAAAACTTGCAGAAATGCCCAAGAACTGGTTTTGCCACCTTCTCACCACCAACCGCCTTCTTGTTAAAGCAGCTGGAGGAGCTGAAAGGGGAACTGGAAATGGAGGGTGAGATTTCTTGGAAGGGTCTTATGAAGGGGCAAGGAGTGGACCTCTTGGGCCCACCGAGCAAGGCTCCAGAGACTGATTGACTCAGGTCCCCTGCTAACACTTAGGCACAGAGTATGGTGCTGGGACCATTCCTAGAGAAGCGGAGATGAGAAAACATGGCCTAGATTAGGGAGCAGGGAGAGGGGCTGCTTTGGGAATCGTCTGTGCTCCTGGATTCTATTGTAGGGAAAGATGTGTAAGTGTCTTCTGTGGGCTTTGCGGGAGAAACTTTCCTAAAGGAGGTTTCTTAAAAGGCAAGACAGGCCCAGGAGAAGGAGACTGGAGATGTGTCATGAAATGAAGACTGAGGGGCATTCCTTGTAGCAGCCCGTGGAGACCCTTAGGGGGTCTGTGATGAAGATGTCCTCGTGATGGCAGAAGGTGGGCGAGAAGTCCTTGAACAGTCAGGCATTAACGTCTTTCATGACCCAACGACTCCAAGGCCAGGTTACATCAGTGCTAGTCAAGTAAGTGGTAGTGTACCCTGTACCTTTCATCCCTTCTCTGCTTCCCTGCTCCAGTTCTGGAGGGATCCGAATTCAAGGCAGGCAAGCTAGGAATTGGGAAAGAGGAGAAACTCGAAACAGTAAACAGAAATTCAGGGGACTGCGGTGGCCCTTCTCCATGACCGTGTAGTTTAGGCTTGAAATAGGACTGAAGGAGAAGAGAGGGAATAAGTTAGCTTTAAATGAACTTTGGAGTTTTAACTAGTACCTAGGACTGGACATCTTAACTATAGAAGATTTTTTTCTAACTGAAAAGCATTTTAGTTAACTAAAAGTCACTTAAAGACTTTCATTATCTCAGAGTGGTTAGAAGAGTCCTGGGGTTGGGCTAGATTGCCCTTAAAGGAGAGAGAAAATCCATTGCCACAAGAATGAGCTTGAATGAGGTTCATGACCAAGCCTAACGTTTTGCACCTGTGCCTTGTGTAGCTCTGCGCTTCCAACCTAACCTTTACCTTTTTGCTTTTAGAGATTACTAACAATATAAACTAAGTGATGAGACATTTTTTTCAGTTTATCAGCTCAGAAGCTCCTTGGAGTCAGCATCCTCAGCCTTTATTTGATATCTGCATTTTGTCTCTTTGGTCTGTAGAAATGAAGCCCAAATCTGGCTGTGGAGAAATTCAGTAGGAAATGTAGGCATCAGAAAAAGTTGACAGGATGATGAAGGATCTGAGATCCTTCCCATATGAAGAACAGATATAAGGGCAAGGGGCATATTTAGTGTGTAAAAAATTGAGAGAATCTGGCACCTATCTTCATATATCATGGATGAAGGGCTGTATTTAATTCTGTATGTCTTCATAGAATCAAACTTGGGAGCATTCTAGGGAGAGAGATTATATGCTAACCAAATTACAACTTGAAAATGTTCAGAGCTGTTTTAAAATCCTGGAACCAGGTGTGCCTAAGAGAGTACGCTATTGTTTCTAGGTATTTACAAGCAGAGACCGACTGGCTAAATGCAAGGGACGCTGCAGGAGACCCCTGCATTGGGGAGAATCCCCGATTTCATAGCGTAAGATCCCTTGCCTGTGCTGAGGTCCTAGGTGTTGGTAGCGTGTCCTTAAAGAGGCACTGCTCAGGAACCCAGACCATCACAGCTCTGCAGTTACCGCTGTGATACACACCTGAGGCACCTTTGCACACAGCGCCTGCACTAATATGTTTGTTCCATCATGCCCGATATGGCTACTGCCCATACTGCAGTTGTGTAGCTGGATTTTGTTTTCCTTTCTGGTTGTGGTAGCTAGCAAATGGAAACAACACAGAAGACAGATGCATTATTAACTGCAAAAAATAGAAGGTTAAAGCCACATCACATTTTAATTTAGTGTTACCAAAAACATCTGTGCCTCTATAATGTGTGAAGCCTTATGTCAGTGTTAGTACTGGTTTCACTTTAAAGACTTAGTTTTCCAAAGTTATAAATATATCTCTAATCAAAATAACTAACCGTTCTGAAATGAAGGCTCAATGTACAGAAGTTGCTCTTTCATTGTCATAAAAAAAAAAAAGAGAAAAACACAAGTCCTCACCTGCTCAGTTAATGCTTCACCAGCATACATCCTGAGGGGAGTCGAGTTTGAAGGCCTGGCTGCATTCTGTATGTCTCTTCTGGGATTTAGTTTCCAAACTGAGTCTCTAATAATCTTCTGCTTCTGCTATTTACAATAGGAGTTCATCTGTCAGCATAAAGACATAGCCTTCTCTCTGGCGGCAGAAATAGGGCTTCTAGGATCCATTCATTCATCCATAAGTATTTTTAAAGATGCAAACATGCTGTTATTTTCACTACGTTAAAACACACACACACACCCACACAAATCTCTTCATCTTACACTCCTATCTAGCTAACACCCTGTTTATCTGCTTTTCAGCAGAACTTTCCAGGAGCTTTCTATTCTTGTGGTCTTCAGTTCTTCTCAAAGCATCCTTTCTTGAACTGAGTACCTTGCAGATCTCAAATATTCTTACAGTTTTAGGATCATTCCCAATATATATTACTATCCCAGACATTTCACTTGCCAAAACCAGGGAACAGACATGGTTACCAGAGGAGATAAGCTTTGACATGAATCTTGAAGTTGAAGTTAAAAATTTAGACAAGTTTGAAGTTGGCTGGTAGACGGATGAACGTGCAGTCCCCAGGTCAGACACATGGCCAGGTGGGTCTAGATGCTGAGAATAAAAGGCAGTCTCCTTGTGGAATTAGGGTCAGGAACACAGAAGGCAGTAAAAGAGTTGACAGAACAGAGGTGAGTTGCCAGACTTCCTGTGAGAAAAACACTAGCAGAGACCTAAGAGAAGTATTTGAGACACTAAATCTCTAATTATATCTATTTTCATTGTGTCTGAATCTGGTTCTGGAAAATCTTCATTTCCAACACTTACTTTTCCTTGTAGAGGCCTTTACCATGCAAAGGAAAATAAAATCTATACAATGTATTTTAATAAATGCTGAACATTGCATGAATAATACTTCCTCCACTGGCAGTTACTAATCTTACTTTACTGTAGCTCGAAGGCCATAAATACATTGAGCTTTAATGAATCTTTGAGATAAATTATTGATGATCATGAATTTCCTCACACTGAAGCCAACTTAGAGCTATACCCCTGCAGTTTTATGAAAGTGAATTGTGTCTGTATATTATAAGTCTATTAAGAGAATCATGATTTCCTGCTGATGAGAGCTGTGGATAGTATCATTTAGCAACATGGTGGTCAGTTTTCAGTAACCCTTAAGTTATTAGTTACCAATTAGATGCATTTTCCTTTTCATGACACATCAGACCTTTGGTGAAAGGGGAGCAGAGCACAATAAACGAATAACCGCGTGCATGTAGATAGTAAACCATATAAACATCATGTATTTCCTCAGCAGTTGGCACTGAATTTGTGACAAGTCAGCCTTTATCGAGTGCAATTCCCTGGGTGTATTCAACATTTACCTGGCACTGATCACTAATATCAGTGCAGATATGGATCTCATTAAGGATATGGAAATAATACATAAGGGATGTCTTAAGGAATGCCTTTGGTTGGGAAGATACCCCTAGCAGGCCATGATTTATGTAACCAGCCTTAACTAAAGATTTCAGAAATCCATAACCACCACCAATGCACATGGAAGCGGAGTTCCTGAAACAGATTCTGATACTCTGGACTTGAGCAAGGGAACCACGTGTAGGCTAATGTTCTTGGCTGTGAACAAATTCATCTTCACTCTTCCCACCCAGTGTCTAATTACCAAATAGGCAAATTGTGAAAGTGTTCAGAGTCCTAAGAAAGCGGGGACACCAAAACGTTTCTAACAATCAGCATTAAAAAACAAACAAACTTGAACTTTGTAACCAAAGCAATCTGGAAAAACTCCATTTTAATTTCAGCACGTGCATGAAATTATGTGTTTTATGATTTAGTTTTTTTTTTTATTATTATTACAAACTCAGGAGGAAGCATCAAAATATTTTCAGGTTTTAGTGCCCTTTAAAGGTCTTCAGCTGACCTTGTTCTGCACTGAAATGGAAGCAAAGCCCCTCTTCTGAGAGTGCACATGTGTCCCAGACTGTGTGCTGGTCCAGCAGTGTCTTTGTGACCCAGAAGGTAATTAGTCTGAGCCCAGAAGGATGATTGGATTACCCTTATCTGCACGTGAGCTTGCAGCGTGACAAACTTTATTAATGGTCATAAAATTATCTGATCCCTTTTTAACACCAGCCTTAGCATTTGTCTCTCTGACCTCGTGCAGGAGTTATTCCCACAGGCTGACCAAAGTGCTGGGCGAAGATGAATTCCTTTTTATTGGTTTGAAATTTATTGTCTGTTAATTTCATCGATCAAAGGGAATAAAAGATCAAAGAAAGGGTAGCCCATTACATGAAGATACAAATCATTATTACTTTCTTTAATATTTTTGACATTAACATTAATCTCTATGAACTATGGCAGTGCTCCTTTGGATATAATATGCAACTTCAAATACATTTTATTTGAACACCACATTATTGCTCACCATGTTACTTAAGCAAGTTTTCTTTTAGCACAGTTTTTTTTTTCCTCATTTGCAACCAAATGGGGGGAAAAGCATCATGTTTTTATCTCTAGAGGTTGTAATCACACATCTGTGTACCTGTATCTGCTTTTGCAGCAAAATACTTAATATTTAATAGATGTGACTGAGCTGTGTTCTTTCCTCAATAGACTACACCAACTTGAAAGGCATATAAATATTCAGGATCTGTGGAATCAAAGAGAAATTTGATATTTTGGGGGGGAAACTTAGAGCTGTGAATGATAATAGGATTGTGTACTGGATTTGAAAATGTGAGGGAAAAGATAGAAAGACGTCTTTGATGCATCTATAAAGACATACATTTCCTAGCCAAATGACTGTTTTCCAGAACAGTTTTGTGGGGATTTTTTAGAGCTAAGTATGAAATATTCAATTATATGCGTCTTTTGGGAAGATTGTTGGGAGCAATTTGTTATTTCTTCTTATTCAATACACATCTTTGATTATTTACAACAAAGAGGATTTTTTTTTTTTTGTGGTCCTTTTTTTTCTTTAGTCCCTTCTTTTGAATGTCTGCCTGTGTGGTCAGTTATGATCTCATACAACAAAATAGATATTTGAAAGCTGGAGAGATTTTCGAGATTATTCTATTCAGCTCACTTTACAGGTGGAATGTTTGGATGAAGCAGAGATAAAATATTTGTCGAAGGATTCACAGCTGGCCAGTGACACCACAGGCTCTGGAACTACACATTCTGTCTTCCAATTTATTGATCTCCAAAATAAATCTCATTTATTCTATGGCTAAATTGCTTCAAAGGCATACTGATTATTTTCAAAATAATTGAGGTTGCCTGTTTATTTGCTTGAGCTTAAAACTGAAGGTTCTTGTCCATCAAATGTTAAGTGGAGTTCAACAGTCATTTACTCAGCATCTCCTGTGTGATAGGCCCTGAGCCAGGTACTGGAAAAAGCAAAATGATAGAAAAGGGAGCTCTTGATGTCAAGGTCTTAGTGAGGCAGACAGGCTCAGGTAAAAATCAAATTACAGTATAGTGTAAATTGTAAATGCTAGAAACTTCATGCTGTTTGTGCATGCATTCAAGGAAGGGAGGGCTTATCTCTGGGCAAGATCAAAAACTGTTTCAGGAAGAAAATAATTCTTGTCTGTGTGAGGTATTGAAGATAAAATAGGTGTTTTCCTGGCAAAAAAAAAAGGAGGGGGGGAATTCAGGTGGAAAAGGAAAACTGAATGTGCAAATATCCAGAGATGAGAAAAATTACAGTGTGTTCAGAGCACTCAGCTGTGCAGGAGATACGGGGACAAGGGTGCATGTGGTGGGAGATGGGGCTGAAGAGGAGGACAGCAGCCAGATCCCTCACAGTCTGGCTAAGGAAGTTGGTGAAGCCAGAGCCAGGTTTATGCAGATGTTAAAGCATCTGCATCCTTTAGGTCTGATTTGTGTTTTAGAAATACTGTTTTGAGGACAGTAAAGAGGACTGGTTAAAGGGGGCAGGGGTAGGACTGGAGACAGAGGACATAGGCCATCTCCTTGGCCCAGGAAAGAGTGACAAGGGCCTGAAGTATGACAAAGTGTGATTGTTTGTTAGAGAGGATCTGGTAGACTGAGGAATTATGAGGGAGGAAGAAAAGGCTGTCCTGAAGATTGAAGTGTCAAGTGTAACTTCCAGAGTTTTGGCGTCTATTTTTGACGTGTGATATAAAGTGACTTTGAGGTAAGGAAGAGGGGTAAGAACACAGTGAGCTCAGTTTTGAATATGTTGAGTTTGAGGTCACATCATTCATGCATGTGGTCATTGTCCCTAATACCCAGTGGAATGTACAGTTCTGGTTTTCGGATGAGAAATCCTGGTCGGTGGTAGCGGTGAAGGCATCACCAGTGTGTACAAGTCACTTAAGCTTGTGAGAGATTGTGAGCATCCCGAGAGTGCATAGAGAGGTAGCAGAAAAGAAGGACACAGATGGAACTCTCAGTGCCACCAATATTTCTGAGACATTTATTTATTTATTTTTAATTCTTTTTCTTTTTTGCGGTACGCGGGCCTCTCACTGTTGTGGCCTCTCCCTTGCGGAGCACAGGCTCTGGACGCGCAGGCTCAGCGGCCATGGCTCACGGGCCCAGCCGCTCCACGGCATGTGGGATCTTCCCGGACCGGGGCACGAACCCGTGTCCCCTGCATCGGCAGGCGGACTCTCAACCACTGCGCCACCAGGGAAGCCCTTTCTGAGACATTTAAATGAAGAGCCACTGGTGTAGAAGCTGGCTAAGGGATGGAGAGCCGACAGACTGAGATTTTAGAAAATAACGGCAGAATGTTTCAATGAACTAGAAACCTAAGGTCATGGTAAGATGTGTGCTGAGAAGTGTCCACTTGACTTGTCCACTAGTGGAATACTGGTGGCTTCAGCAGAGGCAGTGCCGGGCATGGTGGGGCAGAGATCTATTCCAGAGGCAAGAGAGGATATGGGCAAAACCAAGTACAGTTGACCCTGGAAAAACTGAGGTTAGGGATGCCAACACCCTCACAATTAAAAATCAGAATATCACTTTAGAGTTGGCCTTCCAAATCCACAGTGCTGCATCCTGGTGTTCAACCAACTGCAAATCATGTAATACAGTAGTATTTATTGAAAAAAAAATCTGTTTATAAGTGGACCCACCCATGCCGTTCACACCCACGTTGTTCAAGGGTCAACCGTACAGACAGTGACAAAGTGGTGATGGTCAGAGAAAGTCCAGGGGTCAAGGAATAGAATTGGGGTGGACAGATTGGAGCAGTTTTAGAGGCTGATGGGGAAGAAGACTCTAGAATGGGAGAGACTGGACCTAGAGGTGAGGGGGCAAATTGAAGGAGAACGTTACTGGATAACGTGGTCCCAGCACAGAGGGAAAGCCGCCTTTGACAAGGGGGAGGGAGAGTTCACACTTTGAAACTACAGAGGAGGAGAGTGTGATGTAGACTGGCTTGAGGGAGAAGACGTGACGTGGAGAACCCTCCCAAACTGCATTATTTGGAAAATATATATATATATATATATATATATGACTTACTGGCTGTGTGTTCTTTGCAAGTGTCCTTTGCAAGTCCTTCCTGACTTTTTCCATTGCCTTCTGCAGATGTAGCTTCTCTCCATTCCCTTTTCCTTCCTCCACCTTACAGCCCTACCCTGGCATCTTCCTCGTCCAATACAGAGGTCACTCTTTAGAGTCGGAAGTCAGTTTATTATGAATGGTCTCTTGTTCTTCTGTATTTAAGATTGTACGTGGTTCAAAGGGAAAGCACAACTAGTCCATCCTTATCAAGCTGTCTCTTTTTTCCTAGTTCATTCACTCACCTTGTTTGCATGAAGCAACTGTAAGCCAGGCAGAGTATGTATCACAGTGTGAAGACAGACCTGCCCATTTCAGGGAAGCAAAGAGAATTGCTGGAGGCAATTCTCCAGAATCTGGAGGCAAAACAATAGTTACTTGCCCAGACACTGAGCTCTGGACCCAAGGAGTTCAGTCTGCACTTTCCAACACTGATGGTTGCTTGGCTCTTCATTTGTGCCTTGAGGAGAATGAGTTATGGTAGGGGGATGAGTGGAGTAAGTAACCTATACTCATCTTCTCTAATCCGTTTCTCTTAGACTGAAAGATCAGCTGTCTTCAGCATGATGCTCAACCACATTTCTTAGTCCCTGTCTCAAAATTTGTCAAAGTTCCTTAAGACACCCCAATATAGCCACTTACTTGTGAGCACACAGAGCAAGAAGGTAACGAATCAAGAACTCACTGGAAGAAAAAGGCCAAAGGGTCTCCTTCCAAATCATAGTCACATTGAGAATAACCATGTGTGAACCCCCGTCACTTGTCTCCCTGCCCAGTCTCCTATACACGAACACTCCAAGAGGTATAATGAGAATTTTTTTCCCCAAATATTTTGTTTATTTCCATGGTGAAAAAGAATCGTGTGATTTATTAGTCCATTGAAAACCCATTAAAGGTCTACTTGCCTTCATTAAATGGCACCATTTTAAAGGTTAATCAGTGTCATGTTTTTATATTTAAAACTTAAAGGTACAGTGCTTCTTACGTACTGAAAATTACCACCAAAAAATGGAATGAGAGCAGTCATTGAAATGCATACTTACTAAAAGTGTGGAATAAATAGTGTGGATCATTTCTTGGTCAGAGCCTATGGGTCAGTACACTACTAATAATACACATTTTTCTCACTTCTAATAACTCCAAGGTCAGTATGAGTGTCCCTATTTATAGTTTTCTCCATGTATCTCTATACTAAGCAGGCTGAAGAATTTCCCCTTTTTCTCTGTCCTTTGATTTCCAACAAACTGTGTCGGTAGATCTCTTGCCACCAACGTGGAAAACCGTGCCCTAGACTAATGGAGAAATACTCTGTTTTTCTTTATGTGGCTTTTTATTACAATTTGCTTTACTCTCATGTATTTTCTTAATTTTTATATTATATTTAATATCTAAATATTCTTCACATATGTAGGATTGAATCATCACAGATAAAAGTCATCTTTGACCTTCCTCCCACATCTGGTCCCCTCCCAGATTCTCTAATCAGCTTGACGTAGGTAATCATTCTATTTTTTGAACATCAAAACATCATTCTGTAGGTGTTCATCTGTACCTGGCATATTTCAACCTCTGTTATGTCTTAGAGATAGCTTATTTTGCTTTCTTAATTTATCTTGTGAGACGTACAAAAAAACGTTCAAATGAGTTTTGGAACTATTGAAAAGGGGAAACCCTTCACATGTAAACCAATTATGAGTAGGTATTAGAAGGTAAATCCTGCAACTATTTAAGTAAGCCTCTTGGCTTTATTAGGTGACAAGAGAGAGGCTAGTTTATAGTATCTCTTGAGATCTTGACAGTCTCCCATCCTGAGATTCTGTTTTGAAGACTTTTCCCCATTTGTCTATATAGAGTGTGGTTTCCTTGCTGATGACTCTCATCACAGTAAGTCTTTAGTTGTGAGAACTAAGTGGTGATGTTCCGTATGTGATTGCCTGGTTTTTGCTTTTCAGTGAATTCCTGCATCAGGGAACAAGCATCCTCTTTTAATATGATGCAAGCACACTAGTGTTGGATAACTTATCTGTGCTTCATCGCTAGAGAGAGAAAGAAGAAAGATCCTATAGCAAAAGCCTGTACACAGCATGCTCTTTTTTTGTGTAAAACATATTGAAGAAGCAATACCACTTTGATAGTGCTATGCTCAGTGGCTTTGCCACAGATAGAAGAATTCAATAAGAAAAAAATCTAGATGAATTTAATCTACATTCATGAATAATTATTTGGCTATGGTTTCCTTATTTACCAAGTAATTATGGTTTTAAAATCTGTTTGGGTTCGCATTTAGCATTTCTCCATCCAAGGGAATCATAACATTGATGGAATATCTATCAGCCCATTCTTATGAGCTAAAGTAATTAAAAAAATTCTTTATTATTCTCTGTATGATAGTAACCTATAATAAATTTGGAATGAGTTGCTCAAATATTGACTATCAAAGCAATGTACTTTTGCTTCACTGAATAAAGGTGGGGGGGAAAGAATTTGAAGGGCTTTAGGCTTTAATGACACTCAAGATTTCAGAATCACCCATATATTGGAAAAGGAATGAATGAGGTTTAGTCACACCACACATACACAGGACCAACCACAAAATTATATGCAATGTGTTACCAATATTCATCAGACCTACAGAAATGAAGTTAGAATCTGAACTTCAGAAGCATGAAAATTTAGGGCTGTTATATGGTAAGTTATGATTCAGTACTTTCTTTTGATTAAGTTAAGTCAGGAAATTCACACTTTTAAAAATGCGTCCCATCTCATTACTCTATATAAACGAGCAGCCATTATAAAATTATTGCTGCTAAACAAAAATACCTATTTGGGTTATTTTCTATCTTGAGTTACTTTCTAAATTAGGTATAATACTACAGGAAATTAAAAAAAAATCTTCCAACAAAGTGAGGGCATTGGACAAGAATATGTCTCAGGTCTGACTGCTACCATTGTCTAGTAATTCTAAGATAGCTATCATGCCAACAAAGATTCTTCGATTTGTTTCCCTTTGAAAATGTTATTTGTAGCTATTTAAAGTTTGCAAGTGAGGATGGTGGAGCAGAGATAGGGGTTCTCAGCAGGTACTGGGAGAACAGTGTACTTTTTTTTTTATAAGAACCACAATGTTGAAACTACGTAATTACATAGTAACTGTTGACCTTGTAATTACACTGTAAGTACCTGTAGTGACAAGATAAATGCATGGTTATTTCAGTCTTTTAAGCTATAGGGCTATCATGCGACCCTAACAATGTAAGCTACATAGTAATTTATTTGTAGAGTAAATAGTGCTTACCCACAAGTAATACCCACACATGTGCAGTGCTTGCTACACAGAGCCATAGAAACGTGGTAAATCCATGCCCTCTAGGCACTTGTATTAAAATGACACACAAGCCATGTGCATGTATATCACTAGGATTACTTAATTTATTTGTGGACAATTTGGAGGTCTTCATCACTACCTTTTTTCCTAAGATGTTCTTGTCTCTACATAAATAGAGTGAGCTCTTTTTATTCATAATTCTTTCTTTTTGTTACAATAACATGTAATTATATGGTTTGTTGACCAGGAGTCCTCTTACTTTTACAGGTTTCCTTCACTTAAAATAAAGGCACTTTCACAAAAAAATGCACATGCATCAAACAATGTTTTAACAAGTTTGTGTGTGTGTGTGTGTGTGTGTGTTTGTGTGTGGTATGCGGGCCTCTCACTGTTGTGGCCTCTCCCGTTGCGGAGCACAGGCTCCGGACGCGCAGGCTCAGCGGCCATGGCTCACGGGCCCCGCCGCTCCGCGGCATGTGGGATCCTCCCGGACCGGGGCACGAACCCGTGTCCCCCGCATCGGCAGGCGGACTCTCAACCACTGCTCCACCAGGGAAACTTCTTAACAAGTTTTAAGTGATCATCTTTATATGATTGTGCAATAGAAGTAGTAGTTGTGACGAATTTTCTAAATCATACATGCTTTTGTAATGTAAACAATAATCGTTTGTGCTACAGTTTATTGAATGCATATTAAGCCCTAGGACATCATGAGACTTTTGCCATGCCTAACCAAGTTCGGATTTCAACATACTGAACGTTTTTTGACAATTTGATAAGAGCTAAGAAGATAGATGACTTCTTTTTCAGTCATTTATTCATTCAAAATATTTGTTTTCAATCTCTCCGTTCTACCAGATACTGTGCTATGTAGTCTTTAGAGACTAAGTATAATGTGAGAGAAAATTAAACCACTTATTTCAAATCTATCGTATAAAAATTATAGTGAGTTGGGCTTCCCTGGTGGCGCAGTGGTTGAGAGTCTGCCTGCCGATGCAGGGGACATGGGTTCATGACCCCGTCTGGGAGGATCCCACATGCCGCGGAGCGGCTGGGCCCGTGAGCCATGGCCGCTGAGCCTGCGCGTCCGGAGCCTGTGCTCCGCAACGGGAGAGGCCACAACAGTGAGAGGCCCGCGTACCACACACACACACAAAAAAATTATAGTGAGCATAAAATACAGTGGGAATCAGCGGACATTACCCAGTCATAAGGGCAAAGGAGGGCTTGTGATGGAGGAGGAGAGTGTTCCGGCTGAGGAGACAGCATGGTACAAATACCCAGAGACCAAGGAGAAATGACAGGGGAAATTAGAAGCCTCTGTGTCTGGGACTTGGAGTTTGAGAGTCTGAGCTTGTGGAGAAAAGACCCCAAAAGACAGGCTCTGTTCCTCAAACAACCTTATAGTGGGGAGTTGGGATTTCCTCATGAGGTCAGAGAACTTTAAAGAAGGTAAACAGGGGCTTCCCTGGTGGCGCAGTGGTTGAGAATCCACCTGCCGATGCAGGGGACACGGGTTCGTGCCCCGGTCCGGGAAGATCCCACGTGCCGCGGAGCGGCTGGGCCCGTGAGCCGTGGCCGCTGAGCCTGTGCGTCCGGAGCCTGTGCTCCGCGATGGGAGAGGCCACAGCAGTGAGAGGCCCGCGTACCACAAAAAAAAAAAAAAAAAAAAAAAGAAGGTAAACAGAAGAATGTAAAGAGAATATAACACCTAGAACATCAGAGGCCCCTCCCCTATTCTGTCTGCATAGTTCTTCACTCTGGAGTGTTTAGTGTCACCGCCCTTAGTGAATATTATACATTTGTCCAGGTCCAATGTAAATGCAAGGTAGGTCGACTGATGGCGCTGGAAGAACCAGTCTGGAACTACTAACTGGCCAAGGTCTAGTCAAGATGCTTATAATTGGACCCTGAATTTGATGTATGGCACACTAGTGTTTATAAGTTGTGTAGGTGGGAGTTTGTCAGCCTGAAGGTGGTTTCAGCTCATGAGACATACTTCAGTCTTCCCTTGTCCAAAACATTGAGTCATTCAATAAATAAGCCACTGGCATTTTTTTCCCCTGTGGCCTCTCTGTTGATCCCCTAACCAACACTCAGTTTTCACATGGCATATTTGTTCCTTTTTTTTGACAAGTGTTTGTGAGTGAACCTCCCTAGGAGAGACTATATATGTGCACCACTCCGAAGGGCTTATGGAAAGCTAAATTGGGACTGTTTTTCTTAGCACATCAGTGTATGATCATGAGAAAAGAAAAAAAAAAAAAGCAAAAGGCAAACTTTTGTTTGGATTCAAATGTCATTTTTGCCTGTGCCGCATTTATTTTTACTTCCTCTATGACAAGTAATGTTAACTTTCCAGGAAAACTCAACTTCTCTAAGAGAACAGCCAACACAAACAATTTTTGTTCAGGTGTGATTTTCCTTGAGGCTGTGATTTTATCATTTGGAGCGAATGGTGGGTTGGAAAAAAAAAAAAAAGCTTGGAGTTTACATTTCCTTTACTGGGACATCAGCTGGAATCATGCTTTGGATATTGTGACTCTAGTTTTTGTGACTCTAGTTTTCCAGTCCTTTGCCTCTCAGGAGACCCTGATATGAAACAAAATGGAAAACTCTATTCACATTTTCTTTGGGTCAGATCTCCAGGGGACCTGAGGAAGGTGAAAAAAACTTCTGCTTGCTCATGACATACTCTAGACAGACATGTTCCCTGAACATATTTGCATGGTCAGCTTTTGATATTGGGGCAAGGTGGATTATCTTAAGTGAAAGCAGCATTTTCCTTTCCTAAAAGGCCAAAAAAACCCACCCCACTCTATTTGGGTAGGATGTTCTCAAAACAGTTTTTTTATATAAAATATTCAGCTATACAAAGATCTGAATTCCCTAATTTTTGCCCATGTCTCTTCTGTATTGCAGATCAAAGACAATATATATTTATTTCTATTTTTTCAATTCATTTAAAGCTTAAGTAGATTTCTCTATTCCTTCTATGTGTTAAGAGAGACCCGTATTCACTTGCAGGATTTTCTTGGTGCTTTTGAATTTGAATGGATATCTTCTGCTTATAATATTTATATGTTCTACAATTTTCAGCATAAACAATTGGCAGGTAAAACCATTCATGTCCTCCTTTTATTATGACAAAAGATTAAGCTCATTTATATATGGTGTTTCGCATTTTAACCGCATCTTACTAGTTCTCTTATAATCATAAACTGTATCAATGATTGTTATTTAGAAAATATGTAGAGTAGAAAGGGTGGAGAATAGCTCAAGAATATAATCTCACTAATATTTATAATTATGTGACATCTTGAATTCTACCTAATACTTGAGCTTTACTTTTTCCTTGAACTTTTGCTATTAATGATATTCAGACTGGAAAAAAAAAAAAGGTTGAAATGCCAACATCATATTGGAAGACAAATTTACATTTCATTCCCAACACTGTAATTTAATAAAAGTTTTATGGTGCTATGGGTACTTAATTATGCTTGAAGCAGAGCTGGAATTTAACTTTGTTCCACATACAGAGAGGATTTGGTGGTGCTTTATTTTTAAAAAATCATTTGAAAGAGTGTTGTACTATGTGTTACACCGAATATGCTGCTTTTAAAAGACACTTTGGAAAATAATGAATTACTTAAATTGTATTTCATTTCTGTTACAGAGAATAAACTCTTATAATTCACTTAAGGTGATTTAATATATGAGGTTACTGGATTATCATGCCTTAAAATATTCATTCCTCTTTTTTTTTTTTTTTTTTTTTTTGCGGTACGCGGGCCTTTCACTGCTGTGGCCTCTCCCGCTGCAGAGCACAGGCTCCGGACGCGCAGGCTCAGCGGCCATGGCTCACGGGCCCAGCCGCTCCGCGGCATGTGGGATCTTCCCGGACCGGGGCACAAACCCGCGTCCCCTGCATCGGCAGGCGGACTCTCAACCACTGCGCCACCAGGGAAGCCCATTCATTCCTCTTAGAACTGCAACTCTGTTGATGTTACTGTGATATAGACTGTGTATGCAGCTTTTATAATTATAAGCCAAGACATGAGTTTTCTGACTTTTTTTTTAAAGTAAACATTATTTAATTCTTGGGGGCACCCTTGGAGATAGGTTTTATCCCTCCTTCCCTCTTCTAATATCTAATCAACAGTCCTATTGATTAGATCCTTTTAAAACTCAGTGAGAATCATGTTATCCTCTTCTGCTTAAAATTGTTCAAAGCCTCCTTCCCCAGTGTTGACAAAATCTAGTCCAAAATGCCACTTACAGTTCTCCAGTCTGGCTTCTCCCTACTTTGATTTGCATACCTCATATCCCGGCCAAACTCCAGCCCTCAGAACAGGACCCTCTCTGCACTCCTGTTGCTTCATGCTGTTCCCTCTAGTAGGATTCTTCCACGCCTCCCATTTCCACCTGGTGATTTTTTTCATCTTTTCAGACTTGGCCCATATGCTGCTTCTTTCTCAGACAGAAGTTTTTTTTTTTCTAACATTGGCTTCCTGTACTATATTCTTTATTTTCCTTTACATTTATACTTACAAAAGAATTTTCTTTCTTATACTTATGACATCTCCGTGTTAACTTCCAAGATCCTTGTCAGAAGACTATACATCTCACGCATACCCTGAAGCACTTGTACAGTGTCTTCTACGTAGTAGCTACTTCATCATTGTTTGTGGAATGAATAAATTCAATTTTGGAGCAGATGTTTGTAGGTGTTAAAAGCGACTTGAGTGGCCACACCTCTTTTCCTTTGAATAAATTTTACTTAAGGTCTGCATTTAAACTGATTATAATGTCAAAACTACCACTATAAACTATTATCCTTATCTATGCATGAAGTCTTCCACCATTAGGAATTCCTGATTGGTTGCAGGTGTCAATGTTTCCATCCACTTTACAACAGAGTATCTTTTATGGTGACCACCTCATCATTTTGTAGGGTTGCGTGATTAACAGGTATTCCCAGGCATAGCTATTTTGAGAGTGAGGGATTTTTTTTAATTAATAAACTTTTCTTTTTTCTTTTGTTTTTTGTGGTACACGGGCCTCTCACTGTTGTGGCCTCTCCCGCTGCGGAGCACAGGCTCCGGACGCGCAGGCCCAGCGGCCATGGCTCACGGGCCCAGCGGCTCCGCGGCACGTGGGATCTTCCCGGACCAGGGCACGAACCCGTGTCCCCTGCATCGGCAGGCGGACTCTCAACCACTGCGCCACCAGGGAAGCCCAATACACTTTATTTTTAAGAGCAATTTTAGGTTCACAACAAAATTGAAAGAGTTCCCGTAAATCCCTTGTCCTTATGTGCACACAGTCCCCTACACTATCAACTTACCACACCTGAATGGTGTATTTTTTACAATCCATGAACCTAATTTGACGTTTCATTACCACTCAAAGTCCATAGTTTACATTAGGGTTCACTTTGGGTATTAGACTTTCTGTGCATTTCCACAAATGTATAATGACATGTACCCACCACTATTATATCATATAGAATAGTTTCACTGCCTTAAAACTCCCCTATGTTCTGCCTGTTCATCTTTTTCTCCTCACTAACTGCCGGCAACCACTAATGTTTTTACTGTCTCCATAATTTTGCCTTTTCCAGAATGCCTTATAGTTGGAATCATGCAGTGTGAAGCTTTTTCAGATTGGCTTCTTTCACTTAGTAATATGGATATAAGAATCCTCTATTTCTTTTCATGGCTTGATAGCTCATATGCTTTTAGTGCTGAGTACAATTTCATCGTTAGGATGTACCACAGTTTATCCACTCACCTACTGAAGAACAGCTTGGTTGCTTCGACGTTTTGGCAATTATAAATAAAGCAGACATAAACATTCATGTGCAGGTTTCTGTGTGGACATAAGTTTTTGGTTCATTGGGGTAGATACCATGGAGTGTGAATGTCAGATCTTATGGTAAGCATGTATTTAGTTTTGTAAGAAACTGACAAACTGTCTTCCAAAGTGGTTGTATCATCTTGCATTCACACCAGCTAATGAATTACATTTCCTGTTGCTCCACATTCTCCCCGGCTTTTGATATTGTCAGTGTTCTGGATTCCTGCCATTCTAGTCGGTGCATAGTGGTATTGTTTTCATTTGCAATTCCCTAATGACATGTGATGTGGAATATCGTTTCATATGCTTATTTGCTGTCTGTATATAGTCTTTGGTGATGTATCTGTTCAGGCCTTTTGCCCTTTTTTAAAAACAGATTTGTTATTGTTGAGTTTTAAGACTTCTTTGTATATTTTGAGTAACAGCCTTTTATCAGATGTGTCTTTTGCAAATACCTTCTCTCAGTCTGTGACTTGTCTTATCATTCTCTTCACATTTCTTTCACAGAGCAGGAGTTTTTAATTTTAACGAAGTCCAGCTTATCAATTATTTCTTTCATGGATCATGCCTTTGGTGTTGCATCTAAAAATTCACACCCATATCCAAGGTCATCTAGGTTTACTCTATGTTACCTTCTAGGAACTTTGTAGTTTTATGTTTACCTTTAGGTCTGTGTTAATTTTGAGTTAATCTTTGAAGGGAGTAAGATCTGAGTCCAGATGTATTTTTGCACGTCATGTCCAGTTGTTCTAGCACCAGTTGTTGAAGAGACTATCTTTGCTCCAGTATTATCCCTTCATGAATAGTGTGAGTACTTTATAACAAAATATCCCTAATTCCTCCCTCCAGTTTCTTATATCATTGCTATTTTTCATTTCACTTATATATAGCTTACCTAAAGATCTAGAATTCCAGATTGGTAGGGTTTTTTCCTCTCAAAACATTGAGTGTTTCACTCCCTTATCTTCATGCTTGAATGACTTCTGCAGAGAAGTTGGATGTAATTCTTATTTTGCTCCTCTGTAGGTAAAGTGGTTTTTTTCCTCTAGCTTCTTTTAAGATTTTTTCTTTATCTTTGCTTTTCTGAAGTTTGAACATTATCTAATTTTAGTTTGTTAGGCATTTATTCTGTTTAGTGTTCTCTGATTTTCCTGGATCTGTGGTTTGGTATCAACACTAATTTGGGGGAAATTCTCAGTTATTGTTGCTTCAAGTATTGCTTTCGTTGCCTTCTCTCTTCTTTTTCTGCTACTCCCATTATACATGTTACACATATTGTAGTTGTCCCACAGTTCTTGTATATTTTGTCCTTTATTTGTTTTCCCAGTCATTTTTCTCTTTGTTTTCAGTTTGGAAGTTTCCACTGTCATATCCTCTAGTTTAGAGATTCTTTCCTCTGTCTTATCCAGTCTGCTTATAGGCCTATCAAAGGCATTCTTTATTTATGTTAGTGATTTTGACTTATTTCTTTTTGATTCTTTCTTAGAATTTCCATTTCTCTACTTACATTATCCTATTCTTGTATGCTGTCCATATTTTCCATTAGAACCCTCAGCCTATTAATCATAGTTTTAAAAAATTATAGTCTAATAATTCTAATATTCCTGCTATTCCTGACTCTGGTTCTGTTGCTTGTTAAGTCCTTTCAGACTATGCTTCCTGCCTTTTAGTATGCCTTATAATTTTTCTTTTTTTGTTGTTGCTGTTGAAAGGCAGATGTGAGGTACTGGGTAGAAGGAATTGTGTTAAATAGATCTTCAGTAGTGTGGTGGTAAGGTATGGGGGGAGGGTAAGTGTTCTATAGTCCTATGATTAGGTCTCAGTAAACTTGGATTGTGAACTTTACCAGTGCTTCTCAGTGTTCCCCTATGTAGGTGGGACTGGATGAATGGAGAGGACTAAAGTTGTGTTATTTCCCTTCCCTCACATGAAAACCTGAGAAGGTTGGATTTCGGTATTTCCCTTCCCCTACATGAAAGACTATAAAGAACTGGAATTAGACATTTCCCTTCCCACAGATAGGTTAGTGTCTGATGAATCCCTGCCAGCTTAAATTCTGGTAATATAGTTTCTCCTGAGGACAGGCCTTGTTAAGAAGTATAGAATGTTCTAGCATATTTCAAAATGATTTCTTTTCCTCTCCCTTGCCGAAAGCACAAGGGAATTTTTGTCTGATATTCACTGTGAGAACCTGATAGAGCTTCTGGAGGTAAAACTTAGAAAAGTTTGGGAGACTCACTATGACTGGGGTGCCCCTGGAGTTTTTAACTCTCAGACTTGTCCAAATTGAGCCTCCAGCAATTTGTTAATTATAGTTCAGATTTTCTTATCCTGCCACTGGTTCCCATGGAGGTTTCTGATTGTGGGTTTTTGCTCTGGTAATTTGTGATTCTCTATATCTGCCTATCTCCAATTTTTAAGGGCAGCCTTTGACCTCACTTCTCTGTCATATCAAACCAGAGTTGTGACTTTCCGGTTTGTTCAGCTTTTTACTTGTTAGAAAAGAGTGGCAACTTCTAATCGTCTCACACTCCAGGTAGGAACTAGAATTTGAGAGTCAGTTTTTAATTTTTGTTGACTCTTTCACTGTTTGAGTCCCTACCTCTGAAAAGCATAGCAACATTTTGGTTAAAATACTTTATCTTCAGAATTTCACAAGACTTCCCAGTCATCACAAGAATTTTTAACCATGGATTAATAAAAACAACACAGTAAATAAAGATAAAGATAAGAAATAGAAGAATTTAGACTACAGTAATCATTTGAGCTCCCTGTTTGTGTCATGTGATAATTTCTTTTAGAAAAACATGGGGATCTTGACATTGAGGTGTATCTGTATAGATAGATTATAAGGTATCAGCTATTTGAGAGTATAGACTTGGATATATAATAGGCATTCTACAAATGAATTCTACAAATACTTGTTGACTCATCAACTGGTTGACTGAGATAATCTGTACTAAATGTCAGTCTGAGATATTGCAGTGGTGCAATACATGATGACTTTTACGAACTCTGATATTTAGAATGTGTCTAAAGTAACAAAGCTCTAAATAGCTATTGTTATTAGGTGTGTTTTTTCCCTAAAAAGAACAGAATTTTGCATTTTACTTCCTAAAACATTTAAAACTATGTAGTCCTACAGATCTCAAACTGGGCTGAGGCAACTGTGTGAGCCTTAGCCAACTCACTTGGAACCTATGACATATTTTAAATATTTAAACACAGCAACATCTGTCTAAACCACTGTTGTTAAATTGTTTGGGCCTGATTGCTTAATAACTGGAACTGTTATATAATTATTTGCCCTAGGGGCATCATGAAAATATTACTGAGACACTAAGGGTACCATGAACTGAGAAAGTTTGGGGACCTCTGATAAAACCCTTCATAAAAATATGAGTATATGGTGGAGGTGGGGACAAAGAATAAAATACGAGTATATGGTATACATCAGGAAAGTTAAGATTGAATTGACTCATCATTACTAAGGCATATAAAGTGATATGAAAATAAATGTATGAACCTCACTTTAGTAGAGTAATGATGGATAATTTGGAGTATAAGTAGTAATTCCAGATAAGTTGGTTTCAGAAGGTACAATTTGTGTCAGCTCTTTATTTTTTTATTTAATTAATTAATTATTATTATTTTTTTTTTTTGCGGTTCGCGGGCCTCTCACCGCTGTGGCCTCTCCCATTGCGGAGCACAGGCTCCGGACGCGCAGGCCCAGCAGCCATGGCTCACGGGCCCATCCGCTGCACGGCACGTGGGATACCCCCGGACCAAGGCACGAACTCATGTGCCCTGCATCGGCAGGCGGACTCTCAACCACTGCGCCACCAGGGAAGCCCTGTGTCAGCTCTTTCGAATTCATAGTACAGTTGACCCTTGAACAATGAGAAGATTAGGGTCACCAACCCTCTGCACAGTGGAAAATGTGTATATAACTTAACGTATCTGTGGCCCTGCATATCTGTGGTTGCACATCTGCTGATTCAACCAACTGCAAATTGTTTAGCACTGTAGTCTGTATTATTGGAAAAAATCAGCATATAAGTGTAGTCACACAGTTCAAACCCATGTTGTTCAAGTGTCAACTGTACATTGGCCAATAGAGAGGATATTAACAAGGGTAATTATGTTCCCACATACCCGTATAAACCTATATATCTCATTACATAGCTAATGCCAATTACAACAATACTGGATTATATCTGACAGTTTTCTTGCCGAATGTTTCTACTTCTCTGTGGACAAGACTGAATGAAAGATCCTACTTTGTGGTGGGTTTTCTAAACAGTGTCCATACACACGAACATGCATACATATATCACACTCAAGGGAATTCATAATTAAAGGCAAACACCAGTCACACATGAGATTTGATAATCATTGAATGGTAGTTAAGGATAGTTAATGCTTCAAGTTTTTTTTTTCTTCAATACAAAATTATTATATCTTTGTCAGATCTTTAGAAGTATTCAAAAATATGTTACATACTAAAATTTTTATCATACACATCTTTGTCCTGATTTTAATTTAGAATTTTTTTTTTAATTAATTAATTTGTTTATTTAGTTTTGGGTGCGTTGGGTCTTCATTGCCGCGTGCAGGCTTTCTCTAGTTGCGGCGAGCGGGGGCTACTCTTCGTTGCTGTGTGCGAGCTTCTCATTGCGGTGGCTTCTCTTGTTGCGGAGCACGGGCTCTAGGGCACGCAGGCTTCAGTAGTTGTGGCACGCAGTTTCAGCAGTTATGGCTTACGGACTCTAGAGCACAGGCTCAGTAGTTGTGGCGCACGGGCTTAGTTGCTCTGCAATGTGAGATCTTCCCGGACCAGGGCTCAAGCCCGTGTCCCCTGCGTTGGCAGGTGGATTTTTAACCCCTGAACCACCAGGGAAGCCCTAGAATTCTTTTACTACCTTTGTCTTGGAGTGAGAGTGTCAACCATTGTCGCCCCCACCCCCCAAAAAATGAGTTCACAAGGAAATATGTTAATTGACATACCAATATGAGCTTCATATATAATTTAAAATTTTACAGTACCCACACTAAAACCAAGTAAAAAATCAATTTTAATAATGTTTTTTATGAAACATATCTAAAATATTATCAACATGTAACAAATAAAAATTATTCAGAAGATATTTCATATCTGTTTTCTTATTGAGTCTTTAAAATCTAGTGTGTATTTTTTACATTCAGTGCACCTCATTTTGGACTAGCCACATTTTAAATGCTTAGTGGCTACCTTATTGGACAGTACAGGTACAGACTGTAGTAGAACCACCTGTTGTTGCTTATTAAAAATTCAGATTCCTGAATCTTCCCTGACACTTGCTGAATCAGAATCTCTGAGAGAGAGTCTAGTGATCTGAAATTAAAGAAAAAAACTCCAGCTGATTCTTCTGCATGTTAACATTTAAGAACCATTTTACTTCTAAGAGTGGTGAATGATTAATCTCTTCCCACCTCCTCTTTCTCTCTCTCTCTCTCTCTCTCTCACACACACACACACACACACACACACACACACATACACACACACACTGTTAATCTTGGTTAATTACTATCTTCCTGGTAGAAGGAGTAAATTCTCTTTCTTCTATCACCCCTTCCGTAAATATATGGTGCTGAAAAACATGTGTGTTTTCCACAATGATAAGAAAAGACAAATAGGGCTTCCTTGGTGGTGCAGTGGTTAAGAATCCGCCTGCCAATGCAGGGGTCACGGGTTCGAGCCCTGGTCCGGGGAGATCCCACACGCCGCAGAGCAAATAAGCCCATGCACCACAAATACTGAGCCTGCGCTCTAGAGCCCGCGAGCCACAACTACCGAGGCCACATGCCACAACTACTGAAGCCCGCGTGCCTAGAGCCCGTGCTCCACAACAAGAGAAGCCACTGCAATGAGAAGTCCATGCACCGCAACGAAGAGTAGCCCCCTCTCGCCGCAACTAGGAAAAGCCCGCGAGCAGCAGCGAAGAGCCAACGCAGACAAAAATAAAATAATAAATAATTTTTTGAAAAGACAAGCAATGTGACACTTTATAAATAAAAGGAATGCTAACAAATATTAATATCTTAAGTCAGTCTGAATAATTTAATAATTCATGAGTCCATTTTATTTTTTCAAAATGTAAATCATACATTTTTCGTTATAAGAATACATGACAGTCATTAGATAAATTCATTGGACTGCTTTTATATTTTAACTCCAAAGAATTCAGTTATGAGAGAATAGGCATCATAGCACAGTGCTGGCTAAGAACCTGGGATATGGGATCAGATAGATCGAGGTCCAAGGTCCAGCTCTATGGTGTGTCCTTGGACAACATGTTTAATATTTCTGTGCTTAGGTGTTCTTGTTTGTAAAATGGGAATGCTGAGTGTTCTGATAGCATAGGTATGATCGTAACAGTGAATGGGATAAAATGAAGTAAGGCTCAGTAGTTAATATGGTGTGGTTCTTGTATGGTTAGCACACCATCCTTTCATGCCAGTCAATGAGAAAATAAACCTCAACGTTCCTTATGCACATATTTATTTTTCTGAACTATGTTTGTTGGCAGAACTAGTTCACCTGTTTTTATTGAAAGAGTTCAAAGTTTGAGAATGTCTGCTAGGCAAGAGCAACATTTTGGCCATGCATAGCTGCCACCGATCCTGAAGTTGAGCAATTCTGTTCTAGTTAATTGGTGGCTACTCAAAGGGATTTACAGTGAACACAGATAATTTAACAGGCACAAGTTATTAGATTCCTCCCTTTTTTCGAGTTAAAGCATTTGCAGTCAGTTTTATACTTAAGGGTTGAGAAAACTTTACTCACTACTTCCTGCATGAGTTTGGGACACTTGGGGAATTGGTAAGGGTGGCTTACCAATCCCCAGAAGTGGCGAATGGCAGTGAAAGTGAAAGAAAAGAGTTAAAAATATTAGTATCTCAAAAGGATCATTCAAGCCCTTTTCTAGAGGCAGGTAACATTTTACCTGCCTCCTATTGGTGAAGCAAGTACAAACTGAATTCTTGTGTTAAATTCTTGTGTTAAATGTGTTTACTTTTGCCCCGAAATATAGTAATACAGAGAGTGTGTTTCAGTTAAAAGGAACCCTGGAGCAAAAATGTGTTACAGTCAGGTGTAGAAGCAGAGTGTATCATTATCTCATAAGTACAGCAGTCAAGATAATGAACATCTAAGAAGACTGGACAGGGCTTCCCTGGTGGTGCAGTGGTTGGGAATCTGCCTGCCAATGCAGGGGACACGGGTTCAAGCCCTGGTCTGGGAAGATCCCACATGCCACGGAGCAACTAGGCCCTTGAACCACAACTACTGAGCCTGCGCGTCTGGAGCCTGTGCTCCGCAACAAGAGAGGCCGCGACAGTGAGAGGCCCGTGTACCACGATGAAGAGTGGCCCCCACTCGCCGCAGCTAGAGAAAGCCCTTCCATGGAAATGAAGACCCAACACAGCCTAAATAAATAAATAAATAAATAATAAGACTGGACAATGGTAGGTGAAGGATGACTTGTCATGGAACTGTCGATAGAATCTGAGCTCCCTTTCCTTTAGAAGGTGCCATCCAATTGCGGGGATGTGCTAAGCAGCTGGAGAAAAAAATAAAAGTAGCCTGATAGTACTTAATAATTGTAAGCCTGATTTAATGTTTTGACATTATTACCAAAAGGCTTAAATCAATGATTTCAGTGTTTAATTCCTCTTATTCTATGAGTTGATGGTCTGGGTTTATCAAGTTTATCAAGACTATTGCCTTGACTTTGAAACAAATTCCTCACGGATTCTTCCTTTGAGGGTTTTTTTTTGTTCTTGTTGTTCTTTAGTATGGAGTGGAAGATTTGAATAAGGTTTGGAGTTCTGTTCCTGGTGAGGGGCTTTAGGATACTTTATAAGTTATAATGAGAGATGGGCTGAAGATGTATTGGGTTGGCATAAACATAGATTGCTACTGAACTGAGTCCAAGAGTAAGCATCCTCAGTGGATAAAAGCTGGATAACATATGGGCCAAAAGAATCAGGTTGGATTTCAAATGAAAAATTCACTAATGCTATAAATCCAAGAAGGTATATTATAGAAAAAAATCTATGTTGATAGATGGGATCAAGGAACAGTAAATATAACTATTTTTGGTTTATTCATTCATTCAACATGTATTGGATACCCACTTCATGCCAGCTGTTGTTCTAGGTGTTCTAGGTCCTGGGACAGGGGAATGACAGGCAAGTCCTCTGCTCCCATGTAGGGAGACGGATAAGAGGTGGATAAACAAATGAACACAGTGATTTCACATTGCAATAAATGAGATGAGGAAAACAGAACAGAGCATTATGGGAGAGCAGCTGGGGGTCCAGGACAGCTGCTCAATAACAGCCTCTCTGGAGAGAAAGTATATTCAATCCAGAGGGAGAGGAAGCTAGAAGAAGGGAGATCTAAATGGGTTCGAGTCTAAACAGAGGAAGGATGCAGGAATAAGCTGCCGTGTTTCTGGCTTTCTCTTTATTGCTTAAATTCAACCTTCTTCCCCTAAACAATCAGAGCCCTACCTAGGCATAGCTGTTAAGGTCTTTTTGGTAAGTCTAGTGGTTTCTTCCTTCCCAAATCTTCTAGAAATGTCCAAATTGACGGGCACATTATAAATTGCTGGAAAGTTGTTCAGGGCTTTTTCACTCACTTTAGTTCTTGTATAAGAATCTTTCTGCCCTTGTAATACTAGACAGTCTTCTGCCTCTTCCTAGAGCCACTCATTGAGCCATCCAAAAATAAAATCTTGTGTCTTACAGATTCTATGTATACCAAGCACCCAGTGCCAGGTACACAGTAGATACTATATAAATATTTTCTGCATAAAAGAAAGAATGGGCAAGAAAGTCTCAAAAAGTCAAGCTGTTAGTTCCGGAATATACTTCTAGGAGTTGTCAAGCTCAAGGTCTAGAATCGATTTCAAAAGAGCAAGGAAATTTTAAAATTCCTGGGTCTTACCTTTAGAGACTCTTATTCAATGGATCTGAAGTGATACCTGTGCATCTGATTTTTTTCTTTTTTTTCTTTCTTTCTTTTTTTTTTTTCCGAGTTCTCCAGTTGAAATCTTATCAGTAAGCAGTTTCGTGAGTGCTGTCAGACTTAGGGAGGGAGATGTGGGGAGAAACAAAGATTTACTCTTTCCAGGCATCCTGGACTTTTGTTGTTGTTTTAGTAAGTGGTGTATTTGAATTGGAGCCAACGATCAAGATTGTTCTTATTGTGTTTAAGAATATAGCAGATAAAGGTAAATTTTGTTGTTTAAAGTCAAAATTCAGAAAGCAAATAGGGCAAGATACAGGTCTTCTCTTCTGAAATATGCTCAAAGTCTGCCTATCTGTACCAGCCCCCAACCCTACAATGAAATCAGTTCTTTTAATAGGCAGAAAGTTACACAAATTGAACCATATTCAGTTGTTTCGATATTCACATACTGAAAGCTTTGGATAGTTCGGATTTTAGATTAGAATTCAACTTTTCCCCCTATTAAGTGCCAGCACAGGCAAGTTGCATTAATGACTGTAGTTATGTTTGAATGTAAATGGGGGACATCTGGCGATATCAGGAGATCAAACGCTGGGAGTCTGCATGATGATTCTCATCTGTTTGTCACCCAGCAGGTGTAATGGATGGCAGGCATGTGGGCTCTTTGCCCAAGTTAATGTACAGACCTAATCTATTGAAGAGAGAAGTTTTCCTTTGCAATTTTAAAGTGTCACAGCTCAAGATAGGTGTATGGGGAGGGTGTTGGGGGGGGGCGGGGTGGATATTTCCTATTGCACCCATTTCTTTAGTAAAATCGCCGCTTTCTAGCCTTACAGGTATTTCCCTTGTCCCGTTTCAACAAACTTCCACAGCCCAATTTGTTATTCAAAAATTTATGGAAAATGTATGTTAAAGTGAAAAGGGTATATTGTACAGAAGAGGGAAGCAGCTTGTAAGCATATCATTATGTGTGAGCGATGGGGCCCGCAGATGGCACTTCTCCTCAGAAACGAGAGTGGTGCCAAAAGCTGAACTCTAAACACGTTTAAATCACATATCTTTCCTTAAAAATGGAGTATTTTGGAAGGAAAAGCAGATGTATTTAAGTACACAAGTGGTATTCTTTTGTTCCTCATATAATAGAGCCCTTTACAAAAGTCGTTGCCTTCTAAGTGTGCAGTAAGCCTTTGATTCCTCAAATTCGCCAGAGGATTTAGTGGCAGTGCATGGCTCAGTTCTTAATAGGATTAACCACTGAGGTAGTACCTTACTAGGAGAACGACTCTTCAAGTGTCCTTACAGTTACTGAAAATTAAAGGATTTGTTTTGATGACTGTGTTCAACGCTAACAGCAAACCTTTGTTTTTGTACATTAGAAATAGTAACAAAAAATTATCATGACATACGGGCTTCTTATTTTAATTGAAAATAAATTTAGTTTTTAGACTGTGCCAATCTTTAATTAAGGGGAGGGTAGCCAAAGAGACGAAGGCATTTATTTGCTACTTAATATGATCTTCTGGGAATATATATATATATATATATATATGTAATTCTTAAATCAGTTTTTGTTTTTTAATTAATTTATTTTTTATTAAAAAAATTTTTTTTTTTCACTGCATGGGGTCTCCGTTGCTGCATGCGGACTTTCTCTAGTTGCGGCGAGCGGGGGCTACTTTTTGTTGCGGTGTGCGGGCTTCTCATTGCGGTGGCTTCTCTTGTCGCGGAGCACGGGCTCTAGGTGCGAGGGCTTCAGTAGTTGTGGCACGCCAACTCAGTAGTTGTGTTTCGTGGGCTCTAGAAAGCAGGCTCAGTAGTTGTGGTGCTCGGGCTTAGTTCCTCCGTGCATGTGGGATCTTCCCGAACCAGAGCTTGAACCTGTGTCCCCTGCTTTAGCAGGTGGATTCTTATCCACTGCACCACCAGGGCAGCCCTATATTTTTTAATACAGTAATCCTGCTCATTTCTTGTTTGGGGTGTGTTTATATTTATTCCTCTCGGAGAATTTACATTTTGAAGGGTACAATTCATGTTGGTGAGATGAACATGGTAAATAACCAGTTCATTTTTATTTCTTCTTCTGGAAGAATGGCATATTCTTTCCACTAGCACCTTATACAGTGAGTGTTTTAGCTCTGAAATTAATGGTGACTGGGTATCCTTAATTTTTATTGATGCCATTAGATCTGACAGCAATGTGATTAAAATAGGCATTATTCGTATTAAAAATTTTAGAACATAACATTTTAATATTCTCACAGCTTCATCTGTTTAGTGATTGTACTTTTAGAAAATATAAAAGTATAATTATATGACATTTCAGATATGGGATTTTTAATTTTCAAAATATTGCAAACACGTTATTTCCAAATTTCTCTATCTCCTCTTTCCTCTCTTATTCTGAAATAGTGAACATAGAGTAAATCTCTTCCAATTGTAGAGGCCTATAATGAGTTGATGTGTATGCGTGTGTGAGAGAAAATATGTGTGTGTGTTTGTTTGTACCCATGTATGAGTAGAGTGCCTGAAGGGGAGAAACATGAATTTTTTTTAAATGCAATTTCATTATTTTCATCTAACTATAAGTAGAACATAGTGATGGCTGATAAAATGTTGGTAAATAGAAGTCCACTGGCAGCTATTCTTAATGCAAAAATATGAATCAATTATGATTTTTAGTAAACTGATCGTTTCAAACTGAGTGCAGTTAAAGCAAATTTAAAGGTGCTTCAAAAGTTTTTGTTCACAGACTGGCTAGCTGTATTGATTGGGTTAATTTTTGTGAAAAATTTCCTACTCCGTCTTTACTGTGAAAAATTATCATAGACCAGCCCTGGTCAGTGTTCATGTATTTGGAAATGAAATTCCTTAAGCTTTTTTCTTTGGCTTCTTTTGTAGCTTTATAGCATTTGGTGGAATGCTGTGCCTATTTGTATTCTACAGTTTTTCTGTATTCCAGGTCAGGCTCTCACCAAGGATGACTGTGTGTTGATGTAAAGTTTTAGGTGATAGGCTGACTTGATACTTTGTTGGCTTACTCACTTGAATAACCCTCCCTGGGTGGTGAGAATGCAGGTCCACGAGTGAGCAGAAAAGGAGTTCAGCTGTCTCCATATCAGGGAATTAACACTATGAACAGCTGGGTAACCCTTTGAGGGTGTTGTGGGAGATAGTTGAAGGGATCAGATTAACAAATTAAATAGTTTGCTCATAAACAAGAGTTATATATGTTGATTGCTTTGTAATGAAACCACCTGAGTAGTCTGAGACATCAGGTGAAAAGAGATGGCTACCATACACAAAGATCAAACTCTTTCTTTTCAAACTCTTTTTCTGATTTCAAAAGCATTCTTATTCTGTGGGTTAGTTGTCCATGTATCCCTATTTAAAAATAGATGATAATTTTATAAATGTATGTTTATGTTTCAGTGCAAATCCAATGCCCCAGAATGATTCAGCGTAAATCAATTCTAAGCAATGTCTTTTGTCAAGTTTTTATTTTTCCTTAAAGATTTCAAAATTTCTCTGAAGGACCCACATACATTCCCTCAGCACTCAGCATAAAAGAAATAATCATCAAGGGATTCACAGGGACCTACAGGTTTCTGCTTGAACTAATTTGTCTCCGAACACGGTATATTGTATCCTAAAGCTATTCAGAAAATAAAAACAGTCCTTATATGATCGAGTCCTCTTTTGATTGCACTCTGGGCCTCCATATGAATGCTCTTTTAAATACTTTCGCAAAAGCAAATGAACCTCAACTATCTATGAATTAATTATAATTAGTGCCTGATTTAATGTTTCCTTTTGCATTCCTTTTTATATGTATCCCTCTGAAACAAACATTATTCTAGGCTGCAGTACACAATTATTAGTTCAGGTTGAAGTGCTTCTGTATAAAATTGGCCTCATATTTATTCATTCAAAAAATGAGCAGGGAGAGAGTGAATATTTTATAAAACTCCAGTAATGTCTCTATCAGAAAACTCTGAAGCAAAATAAGATTCGACCCTTTCAAAATTGCTTGAAGAATTGGTATTACACGGGGTATCTTTTTAAACTTTTGTCGATTATTTTTTTCTTTTTATTGAAACTGTTGAACATAAGCTTTGGATCACATATTTTGCATTTGAAAGTTGAAAATATGATTGTGTTTTGACTGGTGCATCTCTATGATAGAAACCACATATTCTGAGCAAAATTATTCAGAATTTGACAGGTTATTGTGGAAATCTCTGTGTGGGAGAGAAGATGATTTAAATTAATTGAAATGTTATCCTAAAGCATGAACATTTCAGAGATTCCATACAGTGAGAAAAGGAGACTTCTTTGGTCAGAAGTGGTTTTGGAGGGAATAAAACATATTATAAAAATAGATATTATTCTAAGCATACCTTCTTGTTATTATGTGTGATATTGGTCAGAGCCACCAATGATCGCGCTCTGCTAATTAACCTCTAACGTTTACTTGACAGTTCTGTAATCTATTTGTCACAGCGTTCAGGTCCTTAGGGGGGCTTCAGGGACCTCTGGAGGTTTTGAAATGTTTTCTCAGGGCTTTCTCCTCTTCAGATCTAACTTAGCTAGCTTGGAGATATCGATGAATTTCAAATAGCATTTGTGTTGAGGCCACTCTCTTGCTCCACTGTACAAATTTACCATTAAAAGCAAATAAAATATGAGCTCCCCCTCCCTCCCCTGAAGCCCGAGGAGCCCGCACCACCACCCCAGTGGTACATTCGGCGGCACCGCAGATTGACCTAATGCTCCCCTCATGACAAAAGAAGTGAGATGCATTGAACAACCATAACTGTATTAGAAACTTCTTTGCAAAAAGCAGTGTTATGTTTTAAGTTGTGCATATTTGATAGCTTTGCTATTTATGTGACTTTTGATATGTCTTTCTAATGCATATGACTAGGTGGCAAGATTTCACGGGTAGGCTTGCAGCTCACACTTTAATGCACCTTCCTCTGTGTCTGACACAGGTCCTTAAACAGCCTTAGTGCCCGACCACAAGCATGCATACATGAATACAAAGACCTGATTTACTTGTTAACTACTGTCATCTTCTTGGGAAGGGCTGTGCAATAGAAATATAATGCAAACCCCATATGTTATTTTAAATGTTCTAATAGGCACATGAAAAGTAGTTAAAAGAAACTGGTGAAATTAATTATGTGAATATATTTTATTTAACTCAATATATTCAACATTATCTTTTCAATGTGTAATAACCAATATAAAAATATTATTGAGTTAGTTTACATTTTTATACTATATCTGTGAAATCACGTGTGTGTTTTCCATTGACAGCGCATGTCATTGCAGACTAGCCACATTTTAAGTGCTCAATAGCCAATAAGTAGCCATATGTGGCTGGTGGCTACTCTGTTGGACAACATAGATCAGGAGCTCAAAGTAATATCTGATATATGATCAATTAGGTATTTGTCAAATGAATGCACGAATGTCACTAGTTGACTGGTTTTAGTATATCTAGATCAATTAATACTTCTCTACCTCATAAAATTATTTTATTGCAGGTCCAAATGCCTCATTATCAAATTTCCTTATTGAGTAATAGAGAGATCTTCTATTTGGACTTAGAATATTCCATTTTTGAATAAGGCTGAAGTTTCTAAACATTTATGTGAATCGTAGAAAGCAAAATGGCTTGAGTATTCTGAAATTCATTTGAACTCATCATTTCATTTTCTTCTGCCATGTGGAATGAAACTCATATGCTCATATTTTTATGTTTATGAAATATTTTTATTCATTAGAAAGAAGTCAATTAATTTGCATTTACTAATCTCCCATTCCTCACATTGTAAAATCATTCTCTTTATATCTCAAGGGAAAATTGTTCGTATTTCTTTTAAGCCTATAAATTTAATTTCCATTAAGGGAAGTGGTAGTTTGAATGAAGATAACAACACCTTGCAAGTTTTGCTCCTATTGTCTGGCTTTTTATAGGTTTGTCTGTATCATTTCGTTTTGTGGCATTTGTGTAAAATACGTAGTCTGGTATTTGTTTAATTTTTCTGATATGTTTCATGGTGGAAAAGTCTATCTGAAAGGTGCAAATTAAGGCATTCCTAAATTACTCCCCAAATGTCAATAATATTTAATTAATTTAAATTACTCATTTTATAATACTTTTAAAAGAATATTTAGAATTCTCAAATTTCCTATAAACATTAAATGATAAACAATAAACATGAAATTATTTTAACTAAAATAATTTGATTGAATCAACAGTGGATCCAGTTTAACTGCCATCAGTAATCTAGAAAATGTATTTCTGTTAGAGAAAAGGGTTTGGAATAAAAATAGATAGATGGCGTTGTCCTGTGTATGCACGATTTTGTGTATTCCATGTGAATTTATTTATAAAGTCTAGGAGGGTGCTCACCAACATGTGAGCAGCAGTTATCACCAGCTGATGTGCTTTTTTTTTTTAAATTGGAGTATAGCTGCTTTACACTGCTCTGTCAGTTTGATGTGCTTTTGAACGACTTTCACTGTCTTTGTTTGTGTTTAACTGGACCTTTTTTTAACAATGATACTCTAAAAGAATATTCAAAAATAAATTTAAAAATATAGATTTCATTGTAGTTACATAAAGTCTGTAAAATCTAACAAAAATTTATATTTTAGAAAAAAATTACAGTTTGGGTTGGGTTAGTTTCATTATAATTTAATTAATAAGATATTTAATTTCAATCGATATATGCATTATCTGACATATCAGTGTAGACGGAAACCTAATAAATAACAACATTTGGTAAATGTATTGCCTTAAAGCATGCATCATTTGTTACTGAACATTTGATAAGTGAACTATACTGGTCAAAAAACCATTTCCATTTATCCAATTGACAAATATTCATAATGCATATAATATGAGGTAAATTTGATACTTCAGAAAGCAGATTTTGATGTAATTCTACTTCACTAATAAAAAATAATAATAGCTAACATTTAGTATCTACCAGTCATTAAGTGAATTATCTATGTAATCTTTACAACAACCCTGTAAGTTAGATATTGTTATTATCCCTGTTTTACCCAGGAGGAGTCTAAGGAACATAGAGGTTTGAAATTTGTCTTGGAATCCATGGCTATTGTGTCTTTGTCACATGTTAAAACCAAGCAGTTTAACTGTAGAGGCTAGAGATTTATTAATCATTATGCTGTATTAAATATACTATGTACACTGACCATGCCTGTTTTATTTTACATTCTAGCAACAGGCTTTTAAATTTATAATTAACATGATTTGAAGTAACAAAGCCAGTAACATATCTCTTGCCTAAAATTAACAGCTGTCTTGTTGTTATAGAGAATTCCTAACTTCCCTTTAAAATAAATTTGTGATCTAGCTGAAACAAATATTTGACTTAAGTGCAGGCTTATTTACAGGTCCAAAGATGAAGGTCAGTGACCTGTCCAAGGCTGTACAACTAGTCCATGGGAAGGCATACAAGCTCCATGTGTTACTACTGTTGAGGCTTACTTTTATGACTTGGTACTATTCCTAATTATAAAAATAAATTTTAGATTCAACCCATTAGTGAATCTTCAAAATATTCTCTCAATTTTATTTAGTAATAAAATTGTTAAATTGTGGCTCTTATTAGCATTGAAAACTAATATTCAAGAGAGATTAAAGGATCAGAACTGCACAAGTGAGTAAACAGACTTGATTATAAGGACACCTAATTATTACAAGGTAGGATATAATTAAGTGCTAAAGTTGTACAATATAAAGACAATAAAGGCTGCGGAGTTTCTAAGGAGGAAATCAAAGAACTGTATTGCTTTGCTGGGCTGTGATTGCCAGGTTGAAAACTTGGAAAAAAAATAAAAACAAAATAAAAACAAAGCAAGTTGACACAAGGTCTTATAATTCTGTCTAGTCTTGTCAGTTTGTCTTTTAAAGACACATAGTCTTGATCAGACAATTCTAATTCTATCATTTCCTTATAATCAGACTATCAATGTACCAAAATAAGCAAGATAGCAGCGCAAGGAAAGCAGAAATTGCGATGAACATTTGTTGTATGCCTACTGTGTCCTAGAAACATTTTCTTGCCCTATTCAAATTTGTGTTGTAGGAGTTTTGCCCCTGCTCCCATTTTACAGATAAGTAGACTGAGGCTCAGAGGGTCTGAGAAACCTTGTATGAAATTGTACTTATTAGTGATAGAGACACAATTCAAACTCAGATCTGCTGTGATTTAAGTTCTGTACTCTCTATTGCTCTATGGCAAGCCCTCTTCCTGTCTGGAAGATCAGGAAGCTAGCACCCAGTATTTATTACATCCTACCAGTAGTCTCTGTGGAGGGCTGGAAGGTTTTTCAGAGTGGCCAGGGAAGATAGAGCCATCAGTCTGAAAATAACACTTGCCCGTGGGAGGAAGGTGATTAGGAGTGTGGTATCCAGCTGTGGCCACATCTGGGCACTGGAGATGGGCTCAGTCAGACTGGCCCCTCTCTTGCTCACCAGCACTGCCTGGGAACCTACCTGGGTTGGCCGATTGGTGGGGGGTGGCTCCTTTTGACATGTGGATGTCTACGTTAGTACTCAGGGGATGAGAATGACTGGAACAGAGCTGGGAAATTAGAACCATTCATTTTCAACTGTTGTTTCTCTTTGTTGACCTTTCTTTTCATGTTTGCATTATTTGTGAAATTCCTTTGCAAACTTTAGAAATCTCCCTGTGCCTCCATCACTGCCCCAGTCGTACCGCCAGGGGGAGAAGGGAATCTAATGAATAGCGAATGTCTTAAGCAAATTCACTTAATTTGTGGACTTTTTTGAAAGGGGGAGGGGTGTGTGTGAATTTTTAAGAGTTAGTCATTGGGAAATGAGCACAGAAATCTCTGTTGATGATTTCGTGCCTGTGGCCTTGGAGTCGTGGTAACAACTATGACAACAATTGACAGCTGACAAGTAATGTAGGGGTGCCGTGTGCCAGGAACCGTACTAAGTGCTTTGATAGATTTTTGTGTTTAATTTTCACAACACTTCTGTGAAATAGGTGCTGTTATATCCAAATTTTAGGTAAGGAGAGCTTAGGTCATTTGTCCAAAGCAAGTTGTGTTAGAGTCAGGGGACTTCCCATATCCTATTGACTATGGCACCAACTAGCAAGTATTTAAATGTAAAAGTTGACAAAATAACGCTCAAACTGTATGGGTGAGCAAACAGTACATTTTAAGATGAAATAAATCATTTATAAATGTGAAGAACAGACCTAAAATCTGTATATTGCTAGAAAGATGCCTTTAAACTCTTCTCCCGTTCTAATACTGTGCATTTCAGTGTTATAATATTATAAACAGCATCACATTTGAAAGATAATGAATGGGTATGCTATTGTATCTTAATGGGAATGGTGTGCCACAGTCAAAATAACTGAAGTAATATGTTTTATACCATATTTTACATTCCGCTTTTGAAAGATATCCGAAAGGGTAAGGTATACAATTAAGCTAATTTAGCTTGCAGTTCTAGCTTCCCTACATTTTGAAGATATATGGTATTTATTTGCATTTTTATTCTTTTTTTGTTTTGTTTTATGTGCTCATTTTAATCTTATCTATTTTCTTTTTCTTTTCTTTTTTTTTTTTTTTAACAGTCACATCCAGCTTTTTATTGCCTAAGCAGTCTGGGGCTTGCTTCGTCACTTGGCTTTGCTGTGGAGCGCTCCTGTAGAGCTCGCTGTTGCTCATTGAAGATCCCCCATTTTGGTGAGTGGAATCATAGCTACAATTTTGTGTTTTGCTGTGCCTCAAGTTCTGTTTGCATTGTTGACCAAAGTGCTTTCATACAGAGCACAAAATAGAGCTTTTCCAGCTCTGTGCAGGAAAGGTGGCTTTTCTTTCTTTCTTTTTTTTTTTTTTGCTTTTTTCCTTATGGACAAAAGTAATTAGTACTGTCATTTTCTCTCTGAAATCTGCGATTGTCTCTCTCGCTCCCAACCCAAGAGAATGACTTTACCATTCTTCAGTCATGCATCTGGTTCTTATCTACCTCATTATATTCCTCATTCCCTAGCCTCTAAGAATAATTTGGCCACCACACTTTTGGTATTTGTTATGGACATATGGAAATATAAGGTGATGGTTTTGATTAGCTGGACCACATAGCATCACATTGTCGTGTGTAAAGACCTTTTGGATAGAAAAATGTGTTCCCCTTGATCTGTTTAATATTGTTAATCTATGCAGGCAGAAAGCAGAAGGGAAGCCGGCAAGTCTTTTTAATGCTCCTAGTAAAATCCTTTCTGCTTTTATTGTCCCTGAACTGGCATCCTCAATATATTTCTACAGCATCTAACATCATATATCAAGTGTCTTCCTAAGGTTTTCTTGGGCTTCCTACATCCATTTTTCTCTGGTGTTTTGCTTTCTTCGATCTTGCTTTTATATTTTTACAAGTCAAATCCTACCAAGTTTGACCCGTAGATGGGTTCTATGGGGACAACTAATATATTATGCAGTTCTGATTTGGGGATGGGACATCTGACGTAGCTAAAACATTAGTTACAGAAAAACTTCAGTAATTTGAGTATGTATAGAGACTTTGTGGCCAAGGATGAGGTATGAGAGGAGGTTCAGTAAAGACTCATAAGTGATTAGATGGGTAAATGGGAAAGGTATCTGGATTAAATCCTTTTTTCTTTTTCTATATTTTTTATTGCTTTCAGAAGCTTTTTCAATGAAAATGAGGCAGTGAGTATAGGTCTAACGTGGCTGAGGGAGTGGGCATAGGAATAAGGGAGGGGGGATGATGGGAGTACCATCAGGAAGGAGGTGTGTGTAATACAGTCATCAGTCAGCTTAGTTCAATCAGTCAGTTTAGAGTCTACTTTCTCTAAAGTATCTTTGTTCCTAGTGTCTTGGAGATCAGATCCAAAGTGGGTTGTACAAAGAAAACTTGATTTTGTTAGAGCTCAGCTCTGATTTCACGGTTGCTCACACACAGATCAGGCACCATCCTCTCCCAGAATCATCTCCCAGTTCCATTTTCTGTCTTGGAAACTTGGGTCCATCATTGTTTCTATTCTTAAGGAAATATCACCAAGTGTTGGAAATCCATTATAAACTCAGAGTTGTTAATTTTGGAAGAAATAGGAGGGCGTACGGTGAAACAGACCTAAGACTCTGACATATCCATGCTAGCCCATCTGTCCTCTCCCAGAGCAAGTAACAGAGGAGAACACTGCAGCGTTAGAGGAGGTGAGTTTGGTGGGGCAAGACCTAGAAGAATGAATCCTGCATCGGAGAAGGAGGCCCGTGTTTAGGATTCCTAGAGGATTTTCCTGACCTTGTTAGAGCCAGCAGTTGTCCCCTGTTTTTCCCTTTCTTGCTCATCATCCAAAGTTTACCATCTAAAAAGCTTATAACCTTTGGATTAGGTTTTCTGGAGAAGATGGATCTTTGGTACATGGTGGTCAGGAAGAGGTTAATGAGGAGTAGCATGTAGATGTGGGAAAAGGGAGAAAAGGCTACATGGTCTTAGGAACTTCCTCGATAATGAAAGCAAGTCTCCAGATCTCAGTGCTCTGCCTAACGTGCTGGCATGAAAATTCATTCTGCTTTCTCAGTGTTCTCGTTAGGTTTTGCCATCATTTTAGTTAGGGCAGTACTTCGGTAATTGACTATTGCAACCAAAAATGCCTTGGATTTTGGCCAAATAACAAGCCAGTCAGTGAGGCCAGGCTTGGTTTTCAGAAAGCTACTATTAACTTTGAGAAGAAGTTCTTCACGATAACTCTCTGGCATCATATTTTTTGTACTATTGACCCTGTTCTCAAGAAATACCCACCTACTTGGAAAAGGGCTCAGCAAGGCTTCTGCCCTCTGCTGTTCATTCAGAGTGTCATTTGCAGCCCTAATAGAATCAATGAGAGTAGCTTTCCCAGACAATAGGAGGCTTTATAAATATAAGCTGGTGTTTGCCCAGGTTTTCACTTTCTTCCTAGACCACCAATGGCTTTTCTTCTTTTCAATTTAGGCTTATGCCTGAAGTTTTAAATGATACTCTCTTTGCTCATAAGAGGCAGAATACAGTATACAGCTTTTCTGGCCAGGGATCTACCTTAAACGTTTCCATGTGGCTCCTTTTGCTTCACTGGTAGTATATAAGATGGTTTTTACTCCATGGTGGATTGATAGAAAACATGAGATTTAAATGGAGGTTCTTATAGTTCTAGGACAGTCGTATCTGCTTTCAACCAGACTAGGATGAAAGCAAGCTGTGATTGTATCATCACTAAAACATGCTTTTTGGCTATTTTTCACTACTTTAAAAATGAAGAAGAAAGAGAAAGCAACTTAAAAATCATAGAAAAAACTGTGATACTTTGAAAGATTGCCTTTGATAAGGGCTAAACAGAACGAATGTTTCTTGATTTCCGATATTATTGAAATGAAACCCTACTTTAGGTAGAAAATTTGGGAAAATCAACAGACCTACATGAAGGCTGTGTTTTCAGCTACACATCAGCAGTGGGTGAGGTGTGGATTTAATTCCCCATCAACAGACAGCAAGTGACATTTTTCACTTTCCTTCCCATTCAGAGAGTTCATAATAATCAGTATGTACTGAATATATGTGACCAAGTCTCTTAAAAAATTAAGATTTGGGCTTCCCTGGTGGCGCAGTGGTTGAGAGTCCGCCTGCCGATGCAGGGAATACAGGTTCGTGCCCCGGTCCGGGAAGATCCCACATGCCGCAGAGCGGCTGGGCCCGTGAGCCATGGCCACTGAGCCTGCGCGTCCGGAGCCTGTGCTCCGCAACGGGAGAGGCCACAACAGTGAGAGGACCGCGTACCGCAAAACAAAATAAAATAAAATAAAATAAAAAATTAAGATTAACACATTTATTCTCTAGTTTCAAATCCACTTCTATACAAGAACTGAAATTATTAGCACCATTTTGAAAGTATTACACTAAGCTCTTTTTTTTTCCCTTTTCCTTTTTTGCAAGCAGAGAAACACCCTTTAATACTCAACATCTAACCTTTAAGATGAGTGCATTTTGAGATTATTTTATTTTTCCCTGCATTACATGCCTGAGTTGCTTCTTAACATTGTGAGACTTACAACGGGTTTTCTTTAAATATTTCACATTCTCTTACATACAGTCATGCAATATTATATATTTCACAAAATAGTTTCTTGAAAATTTAAGGAACAAAGTAGAACTTATATAACCAGAACTAATATATGATGCTTGTGGTGTTTTAATATAACGATCATGAATAGATGAAAAGTAGAAAGGAACATTTATTAAATGCATACCATGTACCACATTTAAAAAATGTTTTCTCCTTAATATAAATTATTTTATCTAACATAAAAACAGAGCCTTATTTAATTCTAAAATCTGCAGTCCAAGAGGTTAAATATTTTGTTCACGGGAACCAAGTTTTTGGGTCCAATCTGTTACTCCAGATACTGATCCACTGATGGAACATTTTTTGACCAGCGAAAATACGGGATTATTCCAGAGAAAACCATATGTTTTATTATAAAGAATTACATAACTTTCTAAATTATGGATTGTCTTGTTTAAATTCCCGCTGTTGTCACTTATGCTGAAGTGGGACTAATGTACTTAGCATTTTTGCCAACCATCATTGGATGCAGATTTTGGTTTCCATGTCCCTGAATATAGCAATATATATCAGGGATATATTTGTAACATGGACTAAGAAAATTATAAAATGCTATTTAAGGGCTTCCCTGGTGGCGCAGTGGTTGAGAGTCCGCCTGCCGATGCAGGGGACACGGGTTCGTGCCCCGGTCTGGGAAGATCCCACATGCCACGGAGCGGCTGGGCCTGTGAGCCATGGCCGCTGAGCCTGCGCGTCCAGAGCCTGTGCTCCGCAAAAGGGAGAGGCCACAACAGTGAGATGCCTGCGTACAAAAAAATTAAAATTTAAATTTTAAAAAAATGCTATTTAAATTTTTAAGTAGCTCATTTGGAAAATTGACATGGAGTACCTTTGAATGACTTTGTTTACTATTATAAAACAGTTACAAAAAGAAGAAAAGTATCCCTATAGCTGTTTATTGCATCTTCAGAACTATGCAAAACAGGATGAACAAATAGAACAGAATTTGAGTAAAACCAAGCATCTCAACAAGGTGTTGAGAAAATAAAGGGAAATAAGTAAATGAATTCAATTTGACTGAAAAACTAAAACATAAATATATATTGTTAAAAGGTCAGTTTAATATAAATTAAACACCATCATACATAATATAAATTATAAATAAGTCAAAAGATTATAGTCAGGGTCTTTAAATGGATATTTGCTTGTGTGTGTGTGTGTTGTGTTCATGCATATTGCACCCAGTTCCATAGAAAATGCGTTGCAGAAGTAAGGCATCTTAATATAAAGAATGTAAGAATACAAGATCATAGTCATACAAAGAATAAAATATCAAGAACATAGGGAAAATAAATAAATACAGTTGAGTCTCCTTATTTGTGGTAGTCATGTTCTATAAAGCTGTCTAAAACACTGAATTAGCAAATGCTGAACCACTGCTCCTAGGGGGAATAGAGGGTTAAGTAACGGCAACCCTGTGGTCACAACGTTTTTATCAATCAACAGATCGATATGTAACCTTGTTTTAAGTGTGTTTCTGTTTCAAAACGAAAGAAAAAAGAAAAAAAAAGACTTCTTATTTAATATACATTGTTGATTGTTAACAGTGAACTCACAGACAACAGCACTATAACTCCCCCCTGAACAAAGCTTATCTAGCACATGTCCTTTCTCCATTAGGCACATCACAGCCTTTTTGCATGTACATCACTAGACACCACTTCAGTACAATGCTTGGGGGTCATTTTATTTTTTTATTTTTAATTTTTTAAAATAATATTCTTTTTTTTTAAAACCCCACATTTGTTTATTTATTTATTTATGGCTGTGTTGTGTCTTCGTTTCTGTGTGAGGGCTTTCTCTATCTGCGGCAAGCAGGGGCCACTCTTCATCGCGGTGCACCTGCCCTCACTATCGCGGGCGGCCTCTCTTGTTGCGGAGCACAGGCTCCAGATGCGCAGGCTCAGTAGTTGTGGCTCACGGGCCTAGCTGCTCCGTGGCATGTGGGATCCTCCCAGACCAGGGCTTGAACCCGTGTCCCCTGCATTAGCAGGCAGATTCTCAACCACTGCGCCACCAGGGAAGCCCAGGGGTCATTTTAAATAGCAAAATCACCAGCAATATGCACAAAAATGTAAAAATGTGACACTCTGGAGACAATGAAAAAGGCCTATTTATAATATGAACACTGACACCACAAGGCAGTTGCCTTGTTTCATCTCAGCTGGAAACCTGCATCAGGTGATTCAGAGTTTTCACTGCTCTGTGCCAGGAGTCTTGATTTCAGAGTTACACGTATCTTTAGTTCCTCTGTAAAAAGAAGTTGAAAGTGGATACACCTATGTTCAGTAATTAATATTTCAATATTTTATCTTATTTGGAAATTATCTAGATATTCATTGAATAGTCATTGTTTAACTTATCTCAGTACAGATGGTTCCTGACTTACGATGGTTTGACTTAAGATTTTTCAACTTTATGACGGTGCAAAAGAAAAAAGTTTCTACTGTTCAGTAGAAACAGTACTTCGAATTTTGATCTTTTTTCGGGCTAGTACATATAGTACGATGCTTTCTCGTGATGCTGGGCAGCTCCCAGTCAGATATTCAGTCATGAGGGTCAACAACCAATACACTTAAAACCATTCTATACCCACACCAGCATTCTGTTTTTTACTTTCAGTAAATTCAATAAATTACACGAGACATTCAACTCTTTATTATAAAATAAGCTTTATGTTAGATGATTTTGTCCAACTATAGGCTAATGTAAGTGTTCTGAACACATTTAAGATAGGCTAAGCTAAACTATGATGTTTGGTAGGTTAAGGGTATTAAATGCATTTTCAACTTATATTTTCAATTTACAGTGAGTTTATTGGAATGTAACCCGATCTTAAGACTGTGGAGCATTAAGGTTTCAAGTGACCAAAAAGATTTTGGAAAGTATATTTAAGTTGACATGCCATAAAGCATAATTATTGTTGAAAAGTTTATTTATAAACTTTTATCTTATTTACATCTACTTAATTTACTTATTCTTAACAATTATGTTTAGATTACTAATGAGAATTTCCTAAGACATTAAACAGCTGACCATAGTCTTTTTTTAAAAATGTATTTTATTATTTTATTTTATTTCTTTATTGTTTCTGGCTGCTTTGGGTCTTTGTTGCTGCTTCGTTGCTTTTCTCTAGTTGCAGCAAGCGGGGGCCACTTTTCACTGCAGTGCGCAGGCCTCTCATTGTGGTGGCCTCTCTTGGTGCAGAGCACGGGCTCTAGGCACACAGGCTTCAGTAGTTGTGGCACATGGGCTCAGCAGCCGTGGCTCGAGGGCACTAGAGCACAGACTCAGCAGTTGTGGCGCACGGGCTCAGTTGCTCCGCGGCATGTGGGATCCTCCCGGGCCAGTGCTTGAACCCATGTCCCCTGCATTGGCAGGCGGACTCTCAACCACTGCGCCACCAGGGAAGCCCCTGACCATAGTCTTAAGTTATCTTTCTTGCTGATAGAGTCTGTAACAGAGATAACATGAGCTTATTTGAATGTTAGTAACCAAGATAGAATAAAAGTAGTATGTTTAACGTTGATAACACTAAAAATATGCCTGTTTTAATTAAGCCAACAAACTTAAACTAGCTTTTATTTTCTGAAGATTATCCTAGATCATAAAACATGAAAAACAGTTTAGTTAGTTTCTATATTTCTGAGAGTATACTGATTTATATGAACAGTTGTTTGTCTTTGAAACAATTAAATAGAACTATTTACAAACTAAATTTGGCGATATCATCTGGAGGTAAAAAAAATATCACACATCTATAACATACATACATAGACATATATAAACTTACAGACAAACTCAGAGATCTTACAGCTTTTGTTTTAAAAATTTAGCCATGAGACAAATAAAATAATGCAAAACTCACTAGCTTATAAAAGAACAGTTGAATCCAAATTGTGTTTCTGGCACATAGAATAAGTTAAGGTTATCTGCTCAGATGGCTAAAGCTTTTACTAATATTTATGGAAAAGATTTTTAAGAATTTTCATTCACCTAATTTCCAAATAGCTGCTTTTTTGTTTTTGTTTTTTTTTCTAATAAGAATTACCTTCCTGAAGTTTGCATTTCAAGAGATGGCTCTGGGTTCCTAGAGAAGACCAGGTGGAACATTTACATCTCAGAGAGCACAGAAAAAGGATTTAAGTTTCTTAGAAAAGGGATTTTGTTTCCTAAATCCAGACTTTTACAATATCTGTAAGCCTTTCAGATGAATGGGGGAGGCTTTGGGGTTGGTAAAAAGGATAAGTGGGCTTTGAATTTTTTCTATAGTCACATTTCTGTTCTTGTAAACACTAGATTTGTAAGACAAATACAAATAAAACTTTGTTTTTAGTTTCTCAAAGAATTGGGTTGTAACCTGAATGATATCCAGAAGCTGACCCAGCCATCCAACTACATTATGCTCAGTTTGCTTCTTTATATCAGGAAGAAGATCTTCAACTAAGATGGAAATCAAAAGATTCCTATGTTCTGGATTTAGAGCTGGGTGTCTTTGGGATGCTTTAGTAAATTCTTCAACAGTAGCTTCAGAATGCTTTTCTTTCCCTGTGGATACGTAGTTTCATTTTAGCTTTGGGAAGAAGGCCTGAAAGTTCCTATAAGGCTCTGAATATCAACATCCAACTTGACCAACTTCTGAACATAAGGCCACTTTAAAAAAATCCTTTTGAATATCTTGTCAGGTTTCAGCTAGGACAAACAATAAATATTCCTGTCAGTATTGAACAACGCTGTGGACATAAGAGGAGTCCCCAAAGAGGATGCAAAGGATATTGCCCTCCCAAGATCCAGAGCCTTATCTCAAAGATAGACATAAGAAAGAAAAACTCAGTTCCCCTGAGAGTAGAACACTCAGTATGACCAGGCCACAGATAGAGTGCAACCCACATTTCTGTCTGGCCATATATGGGGGCCCCTCAACCTCCCAGTTGCCAAATCAAGTTCTCTGGACATGAAGTGAAATAAACAAGAGGCAATAGCCATCCCTGGGAGAGACAGGATCCATAATCAATGTTTTTTCCTGCTAATCCAAGCTTGGAAAGGAAGGGACTGAAACCACCCAACCCAGATTGGGATTAGAACCCACGGGCCAGGACTGGTACCCAGCCAAAACTCAGATTGGGACTTGAACCCTCCGTCTTTTAATTGAGATTACACATCTGGTCTCAGGATTTAATGAAGCTCAGGTCCTTGATGTCCTGTTGCAGATGAGAATTCAGTGAGAGACAAAAATAACAAGAAGTGGATTTATTTAGAGAGATGCACATTCCATAGACAGAATGTTTCAAAACACAAGAGTGGCCCCAGGGCATGGGGTCTTCTCAGAAAGTGAGAGGGGCCATGGGAGAAAAATACTCCACAGACAGAGTGTGGGTCATCTCAGAAGGCCAGAGGCCCCAAAATATGAGGCGATTAGTTTTTACGGGCTGGGTAATTTCATAGGCTAATGAGTGAGAGGAGTATTCCAACTATTTGGGGAAAGGGCAGGGATTCCTAGAAATCTGGCCACTGCCCACTTTTTGGCCTTTTATGTTAGGCCTCTGAACTGTCTGCTGCCTGTGAGTATGTCATTTAGCGTGCTGCTGTATTATAATGAGTGTATAATGAGGCTCAAGGTACACTGGAAGTCAAATCTTCTGCCATCTTGGACGTAGTTGGTCCTAACCAGTTTTTGTCATATCCTCAATGGCTATGTCATTCTTTTAAAGGTTGTGCCCTGCCTCCTTCTGTCCTGTTTCAGGACTTTATGAAATTTTACCTTCCTCTCTTGACCAGACACCAAAGACACAGGTCTGGGAGACCTGACTTTGGAAAGAATTCTCACCCTTTGCCAGCTTCTGCCAGTTTTCCCAGGATCCCATCTAGGTTCTGGAGTGAGTGTCGTGTCCCATTAAGTTTCATTCTGGTCACCAGAAACTACAGAGAAAGGAATAATAATTTTCCCTCTACCCTTTGTAGTGAGTGCCTACCTGAGACTCCTTTTTCTCTAGGGCACCTCATAAATGGATAAGCTTACGTTAAGATGGTTGAAAATTCTCCATTGTGGTCACTGTAATGCAAGATTATCTTCGGTAAGGTTAACCTACTTGTTCAGCCTTAAAACAAAATTTTATTCACCTGAAGCCTCACCCTGGACCCAGTCCAGCTTAAGTCAGACCCAGTCTGGTTCTTAAGTCAGACCCAGTCCAACTGCCTCGGTTCTGAACCCAATCTGGAAAAGAAATGCTCAAATAAAGCCTGAAAGCTCATAATGCAAACGCTGGCATAAGAATTCCGTAAAAAGGAGGAGGAGGAAGAAGAAGAAGGGGAGGAAGAGAGTGGTACTTGAACCCTTCTGTTGTCATGCGTTAGCTATTTAACCTTGAGAAGCATGTTTAATATCTGAGTCTCACTTTCTTCATCTGTAAAATGAGATGATGTCGACTCCTGACTAACATTGTGGCAAATGTTTTGAAGTGGTTGCAGTGAAAGTCTAGCACAGTAGGTGGTGTGTAATAGGCCCTCAGTAAGCAGCCCTTGTTGTTATTCTGCTGTGCGCTTATCAAATCCCCAGCCATTATTCACGGCTCATTCTGTGCCATCCATTCTCTGGTGCTTTCCCTTACGCGTGCTCCCCACAATGATAACTGCAATGATAACTCTTACCTCTGAATTTCATATCACTTCTTTCATTCTTTTAAAGCACCAACTTCTACTTGCAATGTAATTGAACCTTTTAGAAAGCAAAAAAGACTTACAGACTTTTACCACATTTAACATACTATACCCTCTTAAAAGACACACATATAAAACATTTCACGAATTCGTTTTTTCAATTAAGAATTACATGAAATAAGAAAGGTCATCTCAGCAGAACCCAAGAAGGTGAATTCTGGTCTAAGTAATAGTGGAAAAAACATAATTTAATTGTCACCTCTCCAAGTTTCAGTTTTTTCTGCAAAGTGGCATCAAAGTGGCTTGCCCGGGGTTGCAAAGTCAGTGATGAAGCTGGAAACAAGGTCTGTCTGACTTAGAGCTGAGGTTTGATCAGTGACTGCTCGTAAACTTGGCAGGCTTGATCATTACTAAACTTTCAAGGGCTCCAGGTTCCCATGTGTATAAGTGCTTCCCTCATGGGCTGTTAGGAAGAGTCAGTTAGTTATTCTGTGTAAAAATGTAAAAATCCTTAAAACAGTGCTGGGCTTATAGTAAGCACTTTTATTTTTGTTGTTGTTGTTATTTTAATTATTATGACTATTGTCATTAGCAGTAGCAACAACAGTCATCGTATTATTATAGCATTACTACCCAAAAAGCAAAATGAGTATCGCTGGTGGTACAGGGCCCTGAAGTGATTAAATAGAACAGTGAAATAGGGAAACAGAACAATGAGGAAGTTTTTCCCATTTCAGATTTCTCTGTTAGGTCCATTAATTCAAGAAGAGCATCTCAGTTTATATCTACTAAGGCTTTAGCAACTCCCTTAAACTTGTTCTTTTCTCTCTTTTAGGAAGAAAAAGATAGCAGGCTCAGACTCAGCTTTCATTAGCTAACTGTATGTAGTATGAAATGAGGAACGTTTTAAAAATTAAATTTATTTTTACCGCTACCTTCTAGCCATAGCAAACAATACTGTTTCTTATGCTTCAGTCTTTTATCATTAACTTTTAAAATAGTGTGTTTAAAAAACAAAAATTTATCAAGATATGTAAAAAGAGTAAGAAATAATGCCGATGGTGTGGGAGGGTGGCCGTTGGGAAATATTGCAGTACAAGAAGCTGGCAGGGGGGGCTTCCCTGGTGGCGCAGTGGTTGAGAATCCGCCTGCTGATGCAGGGGACACGGGTTCGTGCCCCGGTCCGGGAAGATCCCACGTGCCGCGGAGCGGCTGGGCCCGTGAGCCATGGCCTACGCGTCCGGAGCCTGTGCTCCTCAACGGGAGAGGCCACGACAGCAGAACAGAGGGTTTACATAGAGAATTCGTGGAATATAAGGTCAGTGAAGGTCACCTTTTGCTCATTTCTCCATGAAGTGATGAAAATGTGGGTCGGGGAGGCAGCACTGGTCTGTAGCCAATTATTGGGGAATCTCTTCTCTAAACCACAGCATGCCGGTGGGGACTCTCAGTGGCCACTTCTTTTTGTGATTTAAATTCAGGAAACCTTTTTGTAATAGCCAACTTGATTCAGGCTTTTCTCCTTAGGAAACTAAGTTCCTAGAGGGCAGCCACCGTGTCTGGCTTCCTTATTACTAAATCCCCAAAGCCTAACCGGCTGCTTGGGGCGTTATAGGTGCTCAGTAAATAGTGTCTGAATGAATGAGTGAATTCTTTCTGCGGAGGGTCCTTCCCTGAGTTCATTTCATATTCGCGTGACTACATCTAAGAACTTTGATGGGATTGGCATAGAGAGAATAAGTGAATTAATTGAAAATGTAGTAGATATATGAGCTTCGGTGAGGTCACCAGTGTCACTATAGAAGTGTTTTGGAGACCCACCACTGTGAGACGAAATCCTTGGTACCACAGACTGAGATATTAAATTGATCCAGGAGCACCAAAGTACACACAGATGTCCCTCCTGGGATAAGGATATGACTACAGGGGCTTCAGGAAAGAAATGTCACCGACCACTGAGTTTCCTTAAAGGACCCATTCAGTGGGTTTTTTTGGCCATGCCATACGGCATGTGGGATCTTAGTTCCCTGACCAGGGATTGAACCTGTGCCCCCTGCATTGTACCACCAGGGAAGTCCCAGGACCCATTCAGTTTTAACTGTTAGGCGTCTGCATGGATTGCCAGCAGCGGGGTGGAAAAGCCCATTGGTAGGGCAATGGAGAGCAAAGACGGGGTGCTCCTGCATAATGGCCTGACTATTTTAACAGGACATGAAACAGGATGATTCATGAGACAAATAATTCTCTACTACAGTCTGTGTGTGTGTGTAAGCTGAGGTTGTCAAGGGGAATGCTTTCAGAAAAGTTGCCTAGTCTACCGCTCTAAAGCTTCCTCCTTACGTCAGTCGAATATTGAAGATCATTGGTTTAGATGGGGACATGTGAAATTAGCCATTATAGGATGATTCTGCTTTTGGTGTGCTTTCTCATTTAGGTATAAGAGCTGGTAGTGATTTTTTGGTGAGAGTAGTGGGAGGAAAGTTATAGGAATTTTGTGATAAGAGACACCATATCACGCTTTCCCAAATTCATTGCAAAGCAGTGAGTTCTAACTATTCTGTCAAACAAAACCCCTCTGCCTATACTGACTAATATTTTGAAGATGTATCTATAGGATATCCAGGATTTTGCCTCTAATTACCCATAAGCTCTGTGTTGTGGGATTGCTTTGGAGAGCCATATTAGTTCTTTATGTATACAAAACAGATTGAGAGTTTCCCCCAAATGTAGATACATTTTAGACCAAATGTTGAAATTCAATAACAACAAGAACAATAATGATAAATTCTGGAACTTAATAATAGCTCACATATGGAGACCATATAGTATCATGGGTTGGCTCTGCTAAGGACTAACCATACGTATATTATCTCATTGGATTCCCACAGTGCTCCATGGGACACTCCAGACTCATAACTTCTGTAGTCACTAAAGCTTCAGTTCATCACCCAGCCTTACCTGCATATTGTTTTTCAGCTTCTCTCTCCTAAGTGGGGCAAGCATTGAAATAGCACTTTTTTCACAGTATAATTCATCATTGTTTAATATAAAACAAAAAGACCCAAATTTGTTTACTCTATCACATCAGTATCAGAACCCAAGCTGATGTTATATATTATGAATGGCAGCTTTCTGAGTAAGTAATATTCACTCAGTGAATGTCTTGATCAGACAGTCTAGGGAAAAAACGATATACAGACATTTTGGTTGTATGAGGCTCTTAGTCACAACTTCTTTAACATGAGGGCCATGGTGAATTATTCACCTGATTCAAATATGACAGAATTATTTATTTTCAAATTTATCCATTCCAGATCATGAACTCCAAATTGCTCTTTTGTATCCTTGAAGGCCACCTTAAGTGATAAAGAAATTCCCCTGACCTTGGAGTGACTCCAAGACACAATTCAAAGGCAAGACACAGCAGCATTCAAGAAAAGCTCAACATAAATTTGAATGTGCTCTAAAGAGAGGGCAGTTGTCACCATGGTGATTTTATTCTTTCCTAGACTGAGCTCAAAATGAAAGGGGAGGAGTTTTCAAAGCAAAGATGCTGAAATAAGTGAATCAAAGATCTCGATATAATTTTTAACTAACATTAGAAATACGGTACTTAGTTTGAAGTTTGGAGCTTACATTTGGGATCCTATACTCAAGATACTGATGGTTAGGTAGCCTGAGAGATCACCCTTCTATTGTTAAAATATTTATAGATAATTGCAAAATTATCTTGTCATTATCAATATTCTGCTAAAAGGCATTATACTCACACTAATTTTTCCTCAACTAATAATATTGAATGTTTACTATTCCTATGCAACACACAAAGTGCTTTGCTTGCATTATTTCATTTAATACTTAACAAATCTATAAGAGAGATAGTATAATCATTCCCATTTTAAAGATGCAAAAACTAAGGCAAAGGAGACAAAGGCTTTAAAGTTCTTTTTAATTTTGGTTTGGATCTGGTTTTAATTTTTTCAGTGGTGTATTCTTATTTTAAAAATCAGGTTTAAAGCCCCATCCTCATGGAGCTTGCCTGCTAGTGGTTTGTGTAAGTCACACGGTAAGTGGCAGCTGTCAGAGTCAAACCCAGGTTCAAATTCAAAAACCCTATGATACATAGCTAGAATCAGAGTATCAAAGCATATGTAAATAGTATAGGATGTTGAAAGCCTTGTTTAAGATCAGCCATACCTACAGGTCAAATTTTGGAACAATACAGGAAGGAAGACTGTTGACGTGAGTCTGGAGAGCTCACAGCTACTTTTGTGCCCCACTCTCACAATTTCAGGAATAAACTACCAAGGATGTAACTTTTTTCTCCTATCCTCTATTACCCAGAAGTCTCCCTGGACTTCTAGCAATTCCTGCCAACCACAATCGAAGAATGATTCTCTTCCAGTTGGGAAGGGCCTTCTCTTACACTGAGCGCATGAAGCAGAAATTTATCAAAACCAACCCTGGCTGCCATTGTGGTGACAGATGTCCCAGCTATATCTACCTCAAACAATCCTGGAGTGACTCTTTGGAATTCTAACACATGCCAACAGTCATTTCCAAACACCACAGTTTTTTGGTCACGCTCTCCCTCTTGCTATTTTGTTGTTGTTGTTGTTGTTGTTGTTGTAGTATGCGGGCCTCTCACTGCTGTGGCCTCTCCCATTGCGGAGCACAGGCTCAGCGGCCATGGCTCACGGGCCCAGCCGCTCCACGGCATGTGGGATCTTCCCGGACCGGGGAACGAACCCGTGTGCCCTGCATCGGCAGGCGGACCCTCAACCACTGCACCACCAGGGTAGCCCTCTCCCTCTTGCTTTTCATGTGAACTTCATCTGGTAGATCTTTCCCCTGTACTTGTGTTTTCTGACTTTTAAAACTGGGGGGAGCCATTCTTTCCTCTTGGAGAGATCCCTGGGACTCTGACAAGATGAATATCGTGGTGAATGTTTATCAGCATTTGGGAGTATTGACCCGTCTCATGGTCCAGAGCTGCTGTGTTGTTCACCTCCTGACCCCAAAACAAAAGAACCTTCCTTTGTCTCTTTTTCAAATACTTTGGAGAATTCCTAGCCAGTATCTTCATTTCCCTGGAGGAAATGCATGGGAGCCAGCTGCTAAGTGCTGGTGTTGGCATGCACCTGTTTGTTTATTTTTTAAAATGTAATTGGGAATATGCCTAGAAGCCTGAGTCTGTTTCTCTAGTGCACTCGAAGCAGATTTAGGCTCACAGAAGACAATCACAGCCTTGTATTGTGCATCTTGCACGACAATACAACTATTGCATGCACAGGTCTCTAGTTGGCATTTTGCAAAGACGTGATGGTTAGGGATGCCTGGAACACAAACTTTTAATGGGTTACTGTACCGAGACACGAAAAATTAACCAGGAACATTCGTGAAAAACGTCACGTAGTAATTATAACTCCGGATCACTGATTACAAAGCTCTTTATCAATGGCTTTTAATGCTGGCTGCATTTTAATATCATTTAGGAAACTTTAAAACACACACACACACACACACACACACACGCATACATACACACATAGACCCTGGACTCCACCTTTAGTGACTGTGATTTAATTGGTCTGTGGTGGGGCCCACGTATCTATATTTTGCATAAACTGTATAAGTAATATTATGTATTTGGTCCTGGGAACCATAATGCCTCCCTTTCTCACATTATCTTTGGGCATCTGCCCCCATGCTCATATACTGCAGTCCATTGTCCTGCTTTCTGTTTGAGCATACAGAGCTCATTCCTTCTCTAGGGTCTTTGGTCTCTCTTTTCCCTTCTCCAGAAATGCTCTTTACCTAGATCTTTGCATGCCATTCCTCTTGTGCCATTTACCTCTTAGCTCACAGACCCTCTTAGTGGAATCTATGTAAGCAGCACCTTCTGGGGTTGTTCAGTGCATTTCAAGGGAGGCCATAAACTAGGATTCTGCCTTTCCTGATGATCAGCACTCTTTCCAGTTCTTCTTAAATCAACTAGTTTAATTTTTCCCCTTTCCAGGTTGCTAAGTGAGACCAATTTGTTTATTGGGTTTATGTTTTTATTTTTATCTCCTGTCACTAAAAGTTAGGAATCAAAAGAGCATAGGAACTTCCTCTGACTTGTTCAGCATTGTATTTCTGGTACCTAGAATAACACCTTGCATAAAGTTGGTACCCAATAAACATTTGTTAAGTGAATGTTCTGTGTGCGATATACAAAGCTGAAAATCTCTGCTATAAGGCAGTAATATTGATATAAGGTAGTTGAAATTCATAAGGAAATTTTAATAGCCGAAGTAAGGTTCCGAGTAGATTTCAAATAAAGAGAGGGTGGTCTCTGACAAGATTTGGGAGGATGATCTTTGTAAGGGGAATAGTATCCCTTAAGAGCTAGAGCAAGTCATGCTCAGAGTAGCGCATGTTCGTTATCTTGGCTGGGATGAACAAGCTATGATTAAAAGTATGCCAGTCTCATGATATTATGAAATCATCCAAAGTGAAATAGATCACAAGTGGTATCTAATGCAAATGTCTCTAAATAATATGATCATGACTGTCATAGAGAAAGTAGAGTGTCCCCAGTTATTACAAAAGCTTGATTTTCAATTAATATTCTCAAAAAACTAATCAGATAACAACAGCAACACTGTCTACCATTTATGGAGTGCTTCCTTAGTGCTGGTTATTAGACCAAATACTGATATTTATTATATCATTTTAACTCTTATAGCAAACTTATGAGGTGATTACTATCCACAGTTTACCATCGACAAAACAGAGACTTAGACAGGTCAAGCAATTGACCGAAGTCCTACCCCAAGTAAATGATTGAAGTGTGATTTGAACCCAGAGTTGTGGACCTCAACGCTGCTGCGTTCACCCAAAATACGGCACTGCTTGATTTGGACCCAGTTTCATCAGATGTGATCCTGGTGATTGCCTGTCTTTCCTACTAATTACATCTCACCAAATCAGAATTTTAATAAAAAGTACAGAAAATCTTCGAATTACAATTTCTTAGGAAATTTTATTTATTTATTTATTTATTTATCTATTTATTTTTGGCTACATTGGATCTTCGTTGCTGCATGCGGGCTTTCTTTTTTTTTTTTTTTTTTTTTAGTTGCGGCAAGAGGGGCTACTCCTCACTGAAGCACGCTGGCGTCTCCTGCCACAGAGCATGGGCTCCAGGCGCATGGGCTTCAGCAGTTGCGGCCTGCGGGCTTCAGTAGTTGCAGCTCGCGGGCTCCATAGCACAGGCTCAGCATCTGTGGTGCACGGGCTCAGCCACTCCGTGGCATGTGGGATCTTCCTGGACCAGGGCTCGAACCTGTGTCTCCTGCATCAGCAGATGAACCCCCAACCACTGTGCCACCAGGGAAGCCCTCTTAGGAACTTTAAAGTCCATCATTTGGAGCTTGAAATATGCCTTCTTAAAAGAATGTTGTGAATACTGCTCCAATCCCCAGGCCACAGAAGCCAAACATAATTCTGAACATTTTCTTAGACAAGAAAAACAAAGTAATTTTATTTTGCCTGTTGTTTACATACTAATATTTAATTATGGCAATAGCATATAACATTTAAAAATAGACAAAATAATTTGCCGATGTTTTAATATACTGTACAAATATTTGAGCAAAAGAGGCCCCTGAAATGCCCATTCAATTTTTGGTTTATACTTAAATTGAATGCTGGTAGCTAGTGATGGTTTAATTAGAATAGGTGAAAAGATATATGGGTGATTTTGTATAGATGTCAAAGGAGATTAGGGGATCTTTCAAAGAATTTAGGTGAATTGCAGTTGTTTTCACGACACGTGATTTCATTTCAAACTGGATTATTTTTTTCTTTTCTCATGACGGTATCATTCCTGTTAAAGCATGTTGACATAAGGAGTAGGATGTGGGGAGGGTTTGGACAGGATCTGCAAGTCCAAGGTAGATGAAAATGCAAGTGCATTACATGTATTAGCGAGCATCAGGAATTAAAGACGGAGGAGGGGGGATGAGCATAGGGAGAAATTTGAAAGAAGAAATATTGCTTGGGTTGGGCCCAGTCACTAAACTGCTCTTAGCTTGAATCGCTTTACTTGTTGTCCAGAGTCTAGAGTACAGGGCTGCCAGTAAGATTGGAGCTGAGTGACAAGAGGGCATGAGCTCTCAGAACTCAGCAGGCAAGGCTTGTCTGCAAGGCTTAGGTGGGAGAGGCTGCTTTCTCTTTAGTTATAGAGGATTGACAGATAATATAAAAAGGTAATTCCCGTTGAATTCAAGTACCAGTACAAAGAAAGTACCAGTCTCTGATAATCAACCTCAATTGATATTGAGTGCACAGGTGGGCCTATTTTTCTTTTCTTTTTTTTAATGATTTATTACTGTCAGAGAAGAAAGGTAATAAACTATTCCAGTATATTTCCTTCAAAAAGTGGAGCTACTGCTGGTTTGTTTTTAAAACAAATAGTTAATTCAAAACGAACAGAATTCTCCTTTTAAAAAAAAAAAGATGGTAGTTGCTTATTTACTTCGCTTCAAAGGTTTTTTTTTTTTTTTTTAAATTCAGTCTCCCTAGCAACAGAGACATCTGTCTCTATTCTCTTAGTCATTAAAGCCAAAGAAAGTAGCTGCTTCAAAAATAATAAAGGCAATTTCTATGAATTGGGTAACTGTTAATTGTTGCCAAGAAATCTTAGTGAGATAATGAGGCATACAGCAATTGACAAAGATCTTTTCATTGATGCATGAGCTTCTAGCTAGCCCATGGTGGTGAGCTAATATATACAGTACCATCGATGAGGTATTGTGTGATTTGCTATGTAACACAAATAGAGAAGTGATCTTTACTCTTTCTAATTTCTTTCAGAAGTATGCCTTGCTGTGATTTTTCTGATTGCTTAGTAACTAATCATACCTTGGGATTCCAGGGAATATATTTGCCCATTACATTTCATGAAAGTAGAAAGGTTTGAGGCATTCACAATGGAGATCAATGCAACAAATAGTGTAGTAGCTGTTGGCGGTGTTAAAACACAATATACTTACTTGAGTTGTAGATTCTGCAAAACCATTTTAGTGAAAACACTTAAAATTGCACTCGATTCTAAAACGTATATTGGCACTTGTGCTAAAACTGTTTGCAGGCCGCTTATAATGAAACCCCAATCACCCTCTACAATAGCTTCACTAATAAACACAAAACAGTTTTTCAACGCTTTCTGCTTTCCCAGCAGCCAAGGAAGCAAATTATATTAAGTCAGTATTTTTTATTATTGGCCCGATGTTTGGCACATGCCTGGCTGTATGTGAAACTACTGTTAAATGGGTAATAACAGAAGGAGAAACCAAGCATATAAAAACAGCTTTGTGTGATTTTTTTAAAAATCAGGAAATATGCTTCCGATAACCAGATGTGGAATAGCTCGTCACATTATTGGCTCCATAAGCCTATTTTAGTTTCTTAAAGGGGGCGGGGGTGATTACAAATGGGAAGTGTAAAAAATGCTGAATCTAGTTTCAAAATTAGGATGTTTTATAAAATTTACACATGCATGGGTAACTATCAAGGCAAATACAATAAATATTAAATGTATATCAATTTTAGCAGAAATTTGAATAAGAATTTTGCTTTTATTATGGCATGTTGTAATGTAGTACGGATAAGAAACAGAGGAACTAAAACATGTTTTGAACCTCACAGTGACATTTGTTTCATGTCAGACTCTAGATATATGTAGTTTGGTAAAATATACAAGTAATAAAGGCATTGCTGTTTAGAAATTGGATGAGATCTTGGAATAAAAATGTAGGCACAGTTAGGCAAATCTTTTTGGTGTAGAGATATTTCTGTAATTTATGAAGTATTTACTTAAAAAAAATCCTCTCAATACAGATATTTCTAGTAAATGCTTATGAATATAAATGAATAAAATACATTATATTTTGTAAATCACAGTTTTTGTCTGCATAATTTCACACTGTTAAGGTGACAAACTGTTAATTTCCTTTCAAGATGCCTCTAATAGAATGAAAGTAGAAAGAATTTTTTTAACAACCAAGTAGAAATAGACTTGAATAGCTGTTGGTGACTTTTTATCAAAAGTTTAAAAAATTCAGTGTCAAGAAAATCTTGGCACTTGATGTAGCGTTTGTAACATACTCTGGAGGATCTCAAAGTTATAGTGTTGGCTTTGTTGATCAGGTTTTACCATATTGTCTCTCAGCATGTCACTTAACAGCTGGTGCAGACCTTGAAATGAATATTGTCTCAAACAAGGGCCATGTATAGGATGTGTCTCTTTCTCTAAATAAAGGATTGGGAAACTGTGGCCTGTGGATGAAATTAGTCCTACTGCCTGTTTTGATATGGTCTGTGAACTAAGAATTATTTTTATATTTCTAAATAATTGGAAAAAAATCAAAGAAAGAAAAATATTTTTTAACGTGAAAATTATATAAATTAAAATGTCAGTGTTTAGACATAAGATTTTATTGGAACATAGCACACCCATTGATTTACATATGGTATGTGGCTGCGTAATGCTATAGTGTCAGGGTTGAGGAGTTATGACGGAGATAGTCTGGCCCAGAAAGTCTAAAATACTATCTGACCCTTTCCGGAAAAAGTTTTCTGACACCTGCTTTAGATTTAGGTTATAGTATCAGAGAGCATTTTTTAAAATGTGACACATACAGTATTTCCTAATAACTAATCAATGCAGCTAACACGTAAAGGGAACTTTATTGTGTCAGGGATTGTGCTAAATATTTTGTGTGGCTCATCCCCTTGAATTTTTGTAATAGGTCTATGAGGTGGATACTGAAATTATTCCCATTTTATAGATGAGAAGAAAAGAAACTGAAGGCAAAGATTTGCCCAAAGCCACAAAAATGAGAGTAGTGGAGCTTGGATTTAGAGCTAGGTTTGTCTGAGGGCAAAAATCCAACTACACTATAGTCATTTCTTATGAGTACGAGCGCTTCCAGATCAAAGAGAGAAAGACAAAAACATTTCACTAGAAAAACAAAGGAAATGAGTAGACATTTCCTCAATGAAGAAATACTAATGCCTTCTTTCCCACACAGCTATTAATTTGGGGATGAAGATGAGAAGAATTACTGAAACCCTTCCTGGTTTTCTGACTTGGAGTCTGAGATTTGGATTTCTTTCCCCCTCAAACTCTGGTTAATAATTCAGCAGGGGTCTCCAGAGTTTATGAAACATGACCTTCAGATCCCCACCCTGGTGTTTCCTGGCTAGAGCTTAATCATTCTCGTTAGAAAATATGGGAGAAGTAAATTCCTCTAGTGGATTCTCTATGAAAGAGAATTCACTGGAAAAGAAAAATAAAATTGTTACTACAGGGAGAAAGAGTGCTCCAGGAAGGTCTGGCACACGATTCTGTGCTGTTAGGAAAGCCATTTTAACGCAGATTCACTGTGATAACCTAGGATTCCATGGACACGGGTGCTCGTGGGTAGGTTCCAAAGGTCTTACACCACTTCTCTGCTTATTTCTTTTTTTCTGGTCCTGTGTTTTATGCCAGATTGTCTTTGTATGAGGTAGGATTCCAGTGTGTAAGCAACCTAAAAAGAGAAGGAACATACTGGAAGAATGTCAGGTAGCTTTGAGAATCAGCAGGAAGCCGGGAAGGCAAGATTGAGAAAGGAGACAAGAACAGAAGATTTGGCAACAAGAGCCATTGGGTAGACCCGACCAAAGGGTTGGGCTGAATGGGCCAACGTCATAAGTATTGATGCTGCTGAATGCTGCTACCTGGATCGACTTTTGACCTGTCCCTTAACCTTTGTGTCTTTCGTAAAAATTCACAGTTATAAATAGGAGTAGCCAATTGCCCAAGTCTTAGACTATGTCCATTAGCTCACTAGCCAGGTGTAGGAAGACCATGTGGACTTCTTCAGCTTCCAGAGTGAGAGGGAGAACGTTTGAATACTGTGTAGGCCAAATAAAAGAGAATTTATCACTATATTTGGTGAAGGAGTGGAATGAAAAGATGATTTTCATAGTCCTTGACTTTTGATGACTCAAAGTCATCAACGTGCTGTGGTATCTTTGGGCAGTGGTTCTTGGAAAGCACAGCCGAGGGATTGCTCACTGACCCAGTGGATGATGAGAGGCGGCCTGTGATATCTTTCCAAGAGTAGGGAATGGTGACACCTGAGCTGAGCTTCAGAGGGTAAATAAGAATGTGCACATGGCAGGGAGGAGACGATGCACTGCGGCTGGCTAATGGCACATCCCCAGTACTTACAAAAATCAAAATGCTGCTGATTTGATGGCATATTTGAAGTTTGAAGAATCATCTGAAATGGAGACTTCCTGTTTTATGTATTACAGCTTTATTGAGGTATAATCGACATACAATAAACTGCACCTATTTAAAGTGTACAACTTGATGGGTTTTGACATCGGTATACTTCCATGAAACCATCAGCATAATCAATTCCATCACCGCACAGGTTCCCTGTGGCCCTTTGTAATCCATCCCTACCTCCCTCCACCCCCATTCCAGGGAAACCACTGTTCTGCTTTCTGTCACTGTATAGGTTTGAATTTTCTAGAATTTAGTATGAATGGAATCATTCAATATATACTATTCTGGGGGATGTGGCATCTGGTTTCTTTCACTCTGTGGGAGGACATTCACCCATGATGTTGTGTGAATCAATAGCTTATACTTCTCCGTTGCTGTTTATAATTCCAACCAAAGAAAACAAACAGGAGGCTCCGTCACTTGTCACTAAGTTTTTAGATATGTTTATATAGTCCATTGAGAGTGAATCACAGAAGTTCTCCAGAGCTGATCATTTTGAAATGGTTTCACTAAAGATTGTGCTACTTGGATGGGTCACCTGGAGCAGATCTGGGTGAATTCACCACAGGTTGGTTTTCATATCGCTTTAAGTCAGGCAGCCGAATCTAATCAGCAAGCTGGGACAGTCCTTGTAAACCTCAAATTCTGTGATTTAAAATTAGATAAGTTTGTATATTTCTTAGGTGGCAAATCAAATTTCCTTGCAAAATGAAATATTCTTGGAATTTACTGGTGAAGTTATGTTAGATCTAAATTTAAACCTATGTATAGATTCAACCAACATTTCATGGGCTTCTAATAATGTGCCAGGTACTGAACTTGGTCACAGAGATGTAGAGATGTTAAAGGCATGGTGCCCTGGAAAGACTTCTGACGTAATAGGGGGGATAGGCTTTGAAAAGTTACAGTTTACAAACTGCTATTTATTGAGCATCTGTTATATGCCAGGTCTGAGCTGGCCCTTGTGGAAATGGCCACTTCCCTTCAATCAGAGAGCTTACTTTCTAGTGGAAGACACCGATGATAAGTAACTAAACACATAAGTAAGCTGGTTTAGTATAGATTATGAGAAATTTTATGACGGAAAAAACAGGATAATGAGGTAGTAAATTAGGAAGACCATTTTATGGAAAGAAATCATGGACAGCTTTGCTGAGGAGTGGAGGAGTTGGGGCAAGAACATTCCAAGAGGCACAGAGAGTAGCAAGCACAGAGGCTGATGTGGGTGTTTCCTGGTGAACGGAACACAGCGGAGGAGAGTTTGGCTGGGGAGAGTGAGCCAGAGAAGAGGGCCTTGAAGTGAAGGTAGAGGGGTAGGCTGAGGAAGATCCTGTAAGGTTTTTTTTGTTTGTTTGTTTGTTTGTTTTTGTGCTAGGCGGGCCTCTCACTGCTGTGGCGTCTCCCGTTGCGGAGCACAGGCTCCGGACGCGCAGGCTCAGCGGCCATGGCTCACGGGCCCAGCCGCTCCGCGGCATGTGAGATCTTCCCGGACCGGGGCACGAACCCGTGTCCCCTGCATCGGCAAGCGGATTCTCAACCACTGCGCCACCAGGGAAGCCCCCTGTAAGGTTTTATCAGCCACGATCAAGAGTTTGGGGGTTTTATTTTATTAAGTGAACCAGGGAGCCCCTGGAGGAATTTAAAGGAGCGAGTATCTGACTTTCCCCCCTATAGTTTAATTTTATTTTAAAAACGAGGTCAAATTAACACAGTAAAATTAATAAATCAAATTCATACCATAAAATGAACAGCTCTTAAGTGTTCAGATTGAGTTTTGACAGTTGAACATAACTAGTTGTATAACTACCACCATCCAAAACAAGATACAGGGTATTTCAATTCCAAGAAACTTCCCTTGTGGTCTTTTCCGATTTGCTTTAAAAAGATCAACACTGAAAAAATGCGCAGGGGTTTCACCTGCATGTTGTTATCTGACTTGCCTTCTTATTTACCTCTCCTGAATCATATCACTTTTCAGGAATCGCTGTTCCCTTTTGTTCTGGCCCCAATTAGTTTCTTACCACAGACTACGTGTTCTGATCATTCTCTTTCAGACTTTCTCAGGTACTTTATTTTCAAGGTTGCCTCCTGGTGATATTTTGGTCTTTCCTGTCCTCTACCCGTCCAAATTCTACGAGCCTGACAAGCCTCAGCTCAAATCTTACCTTGTCATAAAGCCTGAAGCCCATAATTAATCCATTCCAGACAGGTCTGTGTACTCTGAACGCTGACAGTGTTTCTCAGCTATTCCACATGGAGTTTTGATTCATACTGTCTAGTGGAGGGGTAAAGAGAACTATATGGTAGTAATGAGAATTAATATACTACATGATTTAGAGAAAATGATCATGATAATAATACAGAGAGGAGAGGCAGGTCAGTTCTACCTCAATGAAGCCTTGTAATTTTTAAAGGGAAAGCCTTATGCAACATGTATAGACCTGGCCCCAAACACCCTGCAGTCTTGGTTTGGTAAAACTGCTGGAGCTATTTGGTTTTTCTCTTTATCTTGCACGGAGTTGTTTTTGTCCGCGATCTACTCAGCCAGTCATGAAGGCTTACACACTCCAGAGAACGCTGGATGCCTTTCTGCCGGGCTCAGACTTCACTGTCTGCTGCCTTGTCATCCATCTAAATGCTAACTAATGCCTTTTTTCGAGAAAGCCAAACGCTCAAGGCATTGGCTTGTCGATGGTGGGTGTTTGCTTGTACTAGTCCTGTGGCCTACTGAGGTAATGGATCTGCAGGATTTGCTTATTTTAAAGATGATTTGATCTGTGTGGGTTGATGTGTCAAAAATTCAGGATGTTATTTACAAAGAATTGCAGAGAAAACAAGGGCAAATGGGACCTCAGCCAAGATTTTCTTCCTTATCCATGCTGCCATCACAAATATTTAATTGGCATCAAGGTAAATATTCAAAGGTTAATGTAACACACTGTTAATGGATCAAGAAGGTGTATGGTCCTTCCTGCCTCACTTTGCTCCAGGAATATAATTACCAGCACAGGGATGGTCAGATGTGGAAGCTTTGTATCATCTTTGGCATATTCACCTGCAGGTAGCGTACATAAGAAATGGCGATGGTTATGATCCATTTTGTGTATTTTTGCATTAGTCACAATCCATTGTTTGCATTTCCATGGGTTTAAGATCCAACATTAGTGAATTAGATAGTACTTTCTGGCAGCAAGACGATGCCAAAGATTTATATGTTTACTCCAAAGTAGAGTTGGATTTATTTCTAATGCAAGTCCCATCTTTGACATTTCTTGGGGGCATAAAAAGACCCGTTCTAAAAGTTATTTTTCGTGGTATGTACTTTTCTTTTTCATGTTTCTCACATAACAAACTTAGAAAAACGCCTGGCATATAGTAAATGCTCGATAAGTGTAGCCCAGGACTACTCCTCTCTTCTTGCTTCTCTAGGTAACTACTTCTTTTTTCATGCAGAGTCTTCTTTATGCAAATTGTTTCTAATGTTTGTTTGTGCTGTGGCTGCAGTGACAATAATATTTGAATGATGTTACTTATTGTATAAATAATAATGCCAAATTTTTTCTTCTTTCCTTTTTAAAAATTATCTTAATCATAGAATTCTATTCCAAGCAAACCAATTATGCTAAAATATATTACTTTTATGTGGTCATCATCTGGGAAATGAATACAGAGTTACCTTAGGCTATTATTTCTGCTCCAGTGCATTATTTTTCAAACACTTAACAAGAATCACGATAAATAACATTTAGAAGTAGGAGTATTTGATCTGATGTACTCCGTGACATTTAAGTGCAAGTCACACAAATGATGTGTTAACAGAAGAGAGTGGTTATAATCATATAATCACTTATGTCTCTGCCTCTTGTTTCTAATTGGGGTTTTCCACTTACGTATTAATGATAAAAGAGAGCTGCTTTTGAACGGTCAGAAAGTCTTAGGCCTCTTTACAATAAATATTTGTAAGAAGGCATTGAAATTTCAGATTTGCGCTTGCTTGCAAGAGTGGGCCATACACCCTGCGCTTAACTCCAGCCTGGCTCTGACTTCTCTCAGAGTTGTCTTCAGTAACCAGCTGTTAAATGCATATTAGAACCCAACCGAGACTTTATTCAAGATGAAAACAGAAAACTTGAGAAGACACTGAGAAAAAGGGAACCCCTGACAGAGGGGATGGTCAGTTTAGAAGCATTTTGTCTAAAATGGATTGTTTCTGAGACCCAGTTTCCATGTTCCGGGGGGTTATTCTATCCATAGATATGAACCAAAGTTATGTGATGATTGAAAACAACACTACGTTGATAAGCATGTTTTTTCCTATTCTGTATCAGCTAAGCAAAGTTACTAGTTCTGGTTCTCTAACCACGTCTGTGAAGCTCCTTTGCATCAGCCTCACCTGGGGGCGGGGGTGGGGGTGGGGTTGCAATGCAGACTCCTAGGCCCACAGCAACCTATAGAATTAGCATCCCTGCAGTCAGGGCCCAGGGCCTAGGGCCCAGGAATCTGCTACTTTAGACCTTTTCTAAAATGTCAGTGTGAGAGATTTTGCTGCCAAAAATATGTGTCTTTTGACTTTATTAATACAAAACTGTTACGAGTGTGGGATGTGGAGCTTTACCAGCTGGCTTGGTACCCTCAGCTCTACCATTCACTTGCTCCAGTTACCTGACCTCTCTGTTTCTTATTTGTAAAGTGGGAGGTACAAGAGTATGTGAAGCACTTTGCACAGTGGTTGGCAAATATCAAACGTGCTGCTAAGTGTTAATTGTAGTTGCTATTATACTAGTATAGTTGTTATTGTTTCATTAATGAAAGTAATAATGACTACATTGAAGCTTACCTGTGACAGATATGTAGAATAACCATACCAACAGAAGTCTCATGTATTTTTGAAGAATAGAAACGACTACCTCTGTAGCTCTCTTGAAAAAGGAACTTAAAAAAATAAATAGAAGTGAATGGATTTTTTGCATTGGGGCTGTTTATTTCAGCAGCTTTCAGTAGAGGTGCTATAGTGACAGCCTATAGAAGGCTGCCTCAGGGTGGGTGACCAGCTCAGCGTGAGCCCTGCTGTCTTGTTCATTGGCTGAACGACATGGCAGATTTCTCCGTACTTCTTCCCCCTACAGCGCCTTTACCTTTGCCAATGGCTGTGGCCAAAACCTGCGAGCAGCCTTCCACCCGCTCACACCTGCACGCTGAAGGTCGTCCATCGGGCCATTTAAAACATGCCCGTCACCTTTCTGCTTGTAAAGGTGGCCTTGCATTTTCACCGTGTACATTTTCAGCCAAGTTCCCACACACTGGGTTTTTGGCGATGAGAGGGCTTTAATTACGGCTATTAGACAGACAGTCTGAGCGAATGACAGCGTTTTGCCTCTGGTCGTCTAGCAGAAACTTGAAAGCTAGAGACGGCATGTGAATGGTTTCTGCAGTTCAGATGCCAGGGGCACCTGGGGGATGTGAGACAGTGCTGCTGTGTCTCCTCTGGGTCCAGGGGAGGCCCACTATTCTCACCTGGAACACACTGGCTGCTGTCTCCGGCTACCATGAGGCAGCTGTGACTGCCCCCAAAGACACCACTTTCCTCCCTCTCCGTTGTTCTCCTTGCTGGTAGATCACTTTTATTTTTCTTGAGGCCACACTTTGGAGACTGAGAGGGTCTTTCAAAATGCTCTTGCTAAATGCGTTGAAGACTCTGCTCCTTTTGCTTTAATAGTTAACTATTTTCCGTGTAAGGAAAACATCTTTCTTTCTTGCCATCTCCTTTGCTTCTGCCACATTCTCTGAACATACGTGGTGCCTGAGAATCAACTTCTCAGGGTTGTTTTTTTTTTTTTTTTTTTTTTTTGGCAACAAAGTGAGTTTTCCTTTAAAATTATAAACTGCTTCCCTTGTATATCTGTTATAAAAAGCAATCCAGAGAATTAATTCAGGCTATTTTCAGACCTATTTCAAACATTTTGATGACTCAGAATCTGAATCAGAGCAAATAGAACACGATCTAAATACTACAAGGTGACACAAATTCAACACGAGAAGGAAAGGATTAAAAAGGCAGTAATTACAGTTATTCATCTTTAATTAGTTTATATTGAGAGAAGTAATGCTGAAGTTCTGGAGATATATGTTTAGGTATCAATTGCATCATTTTTCAAATATATGGTCCTAGGAAGTTAAAAATAACTGAAATTTATGGACCCTGTAACCAAAATACAGAGTCTCTCTCTCAAAGTTTTAGATGGCTTCTTTATCAGTTAATGAATTCAGGATTTATATCGTATCCTTCACAATAATCAGCAGTGTAATAATTAATCTATGTTGATTCTAGTAACTTTTTGGAGGCTTTTTTGATATATAGAAAGAGTATATGGTATAATTCCTGCCTACAAGAAGCCTCTAGTCTAATTTAAGGGAGAAACCTAATATGAAAGTAATGTGAAATTGTTTACTTGCCTGTGCAGTAATTACTTATGGAATACCAACTAGGTTCCAGACAGGGTTATACAATTATTTATCTGTGACCAAACTGAGTCTTGAAGAAGTAGTGAGTTTTACACAGTACCGCCTTACTGGGAGATTGTATTTCCCAAAGACAGGCACAACAGTAGTATCTCCCATTCCACATGCCCTTCTGTGGTGTGGCCTTGGACTGGCTACACTCCATCAAAAGGTGGAGTCCATCTCCCACCCCCTGATTGGGGCTCCTCTTAGTGACTCACTTGTAACCAATGGACTTTTGAGACTAGGTCAGAAAAGGTCAGGCTGGTTTCCCTCTTGGAACCCAGCTGCCATGCTGTGAGACCTCAGGCCACGTGAAGGGGCCCAGTGTGGCTGCTCTGACTCCAGTCTTTGGGTCATCTGCACCCAAGAACCAGACATAAGTGAAGATGATTTCAGACCCCAGACCACGCTCTTCCCAGTGGAGGCCCCCAACATTATGGAAAAGAGGCAGTCCAACCGCCTGCGCCCTGTCCAAAATCTTGACCCAAAGAATCTGATGTTTTACCACTAAGTAAATCAACCACTAAGGTTGATTTACTCTTGCCAACATCTAACGATAAAGTATTGAACAAAACAGAGATCAGGAAAAGAGATGCTACTGATATGTCTGATAATAATAATCAACTAATAAAAGTTCCCATTTATTGCTTGCTGTGTTCCAGATTTTGTGACCTAGTGTTTATATAACCCTCACCAAGACCCCAAGTTTGGCATCATTGCACTTCCCACTTTGTAGATGAGGGAACTCAAGCAAAGGGGGCTGAAATAATGCGTGTCCATAGTAAGTGAAGGAAGAGGAGGTGGAGCCCCTAAGCTTAACTTCTTGGGTAGACGATGTATCTAAGGGCTAAGTATGGTTCGATGTAGCTCTGGCACTTGAGTTCAGAGACAATATCACTCTGAGGTGGGGTGGTTTTAGACTTTGTGAGGTTTGGTGGGGAGATAAAGTTTATACTGAGCCTGGTCGGGTGTGCAAGATCTAGGTAAGCAGCATAGAAGAGTAGAGGCAGGCATTGCATGTGGAAGTAACCATGGGAACAGAGATAGAAGTGAGAAAAGAATTCATGAGTGCGTGGATGGAGAACAAACCAGTAAGAAGAAGAGCTGAGGAGGAGGGTGATACAGCCTGTTGGATGGGCTTCTTTAGAGATACAAGCAACTGAGGTGTTTGATCTGGGAGGAAGATGTCTGGATTAAAAGTTCATTGGAAGGTTAGTCTAGCAACAATATGGAGACTGGGCCAACCTGAGGTGGGTGGGCAACCACAAGAAAAGAGAGCAGCTGAGATGTTACTTATTAGCCCAACAGTGTAATAGGCAGGTGGCACAGTGATAAAATGAAGGGTAAAGTTAGGTAAATTTCTAAGAAATAAATAGATTGAATATAAGGGTTGAAAGAATAGAAAGTGGTGGAAATGGTTTCTAGCCAATGAAGCTGGAAGTGTGATAAAAATCTCCTTCGCCAAATACTGCCAGAAATAATTAATGCTACAGAAGGCCAATAAAGGCATTAGCATTAGAATTGCAAGACAGGCACTGCAAAAGTTGACAAAGCTTACACAATAATAATAGCATAATATGCTATGATTTTATTGCCTTGTATCTGGAAGACTCTTCACTTTTCTGTATTTGACATGCAACTATGATGTTTGATGCTCACTATAAGACTATGAGTTAGGTATGGAGAACAGGTGGCTGTCTCATATCCCAAGGATGTAACTGAGTTATGTAGAGCTTGAATTCCTAGTTCAAGATCCCATGATAGAAAGAGCTTATCCTGGGACCAAGTCCTTTGACTCATAATCCACTGCTGTTTCTATTTATAAAAACTGCCTTTCTGGGCTTCCCTGGTGGCGCAGTGGTTGAGAGTCCGCCTGCCGATGCAGGGGATACGGGTTCATGCCCCGGTCTGGGAAGATCCCACATGCCGCGGAGCAGCTGGGCCCGTGAGCCATGGCCGCTGAGCCTGCGTGTCCAGAGCCTGTGCTCCGCAACGGGAGAGGCCACGACAGTGAGAGGCCCGCGTACCGCAAAAAAAAAAAAAAAAAAAACTGCCTTTCTGAGTAGATTTTGGACTTGGGTAGGTAATTTTTTATTCTCAGAAGCTGAGGAACACAAATATTCTCAATATTCTGTACATTTACATTATCTTGTGGTTTCTGGCTTAGAGGACCAGTCTTGCACATACGCCCTCGTTATATATATGAACTTGGATTAGTGGGTAAGTGAAATTGTGAATAAGGCTTGAGGAGGGTTCTTGAACTCATTCTGTCTACAAATTGAGTTCAGGGAATTTTAAAAGCTATAAATATGTAGTTTTCAAATTTTGGTTACTCAGAGCAGAAACCCCAGAGTCACTTTAGTTCTTAACCCTTTATGCGCTGTCCTGTTTATTTCCCATCCTAATTATCTCTAGAATCCTTGTATTCTCCTTATTCACATTACTACTGCCTTTATTTACACCCTCTATGTGTTTCTTGGAGAAATTCAACAGGCTTCTAATCTGTCGTTGTACTTTATTACCTTTACACACCCATGTCAACCAATCTTCATGGAAATCTGACCAGTTCGAATAATCAGTGGTTCTCCCAAGACTTATGTATGAGTTTTCAAGCCCTTTGGCATGTAAGTCCCCTCGAGACCCTGTCAACCTCTTCCATGTCATCTCCTATAGATCTACCTCATATCTTACATTAAGAGTAATACTGATAGAATAATGGATTTACACACACACACACACAACACACACACGCGCGCGCACACACACACTTCTTTCCTCTGTATCATAGCACATTTTTCCCTTCCTGGAATACGTTTCTCTACTGTATCCACTGGGAAATTGCTGTTTAGTATTGAAACCCTACTCATGTCAATTTCTCAAACACCTCCTGTTTCCTTCCGGTCTACCAGTGTCAGTCCTTCCTGCCTTTGTACTGCGTGTGGACCCAGCACAAACTCCATGTTTCCTGGATCAGCCTGTATTGTAATTGTTTCTTCATGCCTGCTCTGTCTAATAGATTGTAAACCCCTTGAGGACAAACATGATTGTCAGTCTCTGCATCCGTTGATAATTTTATAGCACTGACCATACTGTGGGTGCTAATTATATAACTGTTGACATGAAAAAAGGCAAAATGTTTTGGCAATAAAAGGTTTTTGGCTGGGAAATGTCATTACCATTTTGCCAGAACCATGAATGTATCCAGCACCTGTTTTCATGAAGCACTATGCTGAGTGCTCTCAGAACAAATTACGCAGATCCGCTTCTTGACCTTGAAGAACTTATTTATAATTTAATACGTATATCAGGCATGAGGGCAAATATGGAAAGTACAGACAATAATTGAATTACCAACATTAAACAGATATACAAATAAGTTAGATTAAATATTTACTTTGCATGTGCGTTGCCTTGTAAAGGGTAATTGCATTTTAGCAGCTGGTGAGGGTATGGGAACCATTTGAGTTTTATGTTTAGACAATAGGATCCTATCATAATGATTACAGTGTAAACTGAATTTTGATGGTCTTATGGGTGAAGATGGGCATTAATATTCCCTATGAGGTTAATTTATATAATATTGGAAGAAGAAACCGTATACCTTGGATAAAATCCAAATCTAGACACCTCTGGACAAATTAGAGCAAATGGAGCTTGTCTATAGAACTTCACCATTTAAAAAAATGTGGAATCTGAAAAATACCTGTTTTTCATCAAAAGCAGGAAATAAGGTATTTGACAACATGCATTTGTCTGCTGAATGTGATGGAATATGTGAAGAAATATGTTTTGTCAATAAAATAAATTGCCAAACAAAATATAATCCTTTCTGCAAATGCATTTAGTCTCCAGGATGAAATAAGCTACTTTCACAAAGCACAGTTTTTCCTTTGAATTATTTTAGATTTGCTGTCTATAGAAAGCTAGAGAGAAAATGTGTTTTGTCAGAGACTGTATTTCAAGGTATAAAGATAAAATATATTTAATTAGGAAAAAAGTAGACTCCATCATGGAGGGTCAGTAAATGTTTATAATATACTTATGCAGTTTAAATGAGTGAATCTATAATTTTTGGCTTAAGAGGCTAAATTCTCAGTCCAGTGTTGGATGCATTTTTTTTCTTCAGTATTTTATTTTATTAGTATTTTTTCAATATTTTTTACTTGATGTGTAGTTGATTTACAATGTTGTGTTAATTTCTGCTTTACAGCAAAGCGATTCAGTTATGCATATATAAACATTCTTTTTTTAATATTCTTTTCCATTATGGTTTATCATAGGATATTGAATATAGTTCTCTGTGGATGCATTCTTGAAAACATTCAAGTGATACCCTCATGATCCTTGAGCATATTTGTAACACTTTTATTGTACCACGTTATCACCACATCCCTTAAAGAGTTAATTATATGACTTTTTTTTTTTCATTTTCCCCCTGCTCTGTGAATTGGTCCTTTGCCCCAAGGCTCCTGAGGAATTTTAACTTACATAATTAATTAAAGCAGTTTAACCCTTCCAGTGTGACTCAAACACCGCACCTTGTTCAACATCATTTTACATCTCTGGTTAACAGCCTGTAGTGCTATACAGTGGACAAGTTAATGTCAGGTAATTAAGTGTTAAGTTAGGATAAAGTATAATTTTTAGAAAAGGGACCAGAAGAGTGATATGTGTGGAAGCAGCTTTGAGAAGAGTGAAGTGTTATAATACAAATGAAAGACGATGTGAATGGGAAAGTTTTTTTGTCTTTTTCTCCTATTCTTTTTTTTTTTTTAATTAAGAACATACTTCCTCACTTGTGGTATCTGCTTAATATTTAAGGATTGAATGAGATAATGTCTATAGAGCTCTTGGCTCCATGCCTGGCACTAGTTCTATATTGATATATCATTTTCCAGTATTAAATAAACATTGTTCCATTTGGTTCTCAAACTATCCACTTTCTGGACAAGTATAATTTCCATTTTATGGAAGAGTTACCTGAAATTCAGAGGATCACATAGTGATGGACCTGAACTGGGGGGATCCATCTCTAACACTGGGTGAGCAGGATTGTCTAGGGAGAAGGTAACATTTGAACTATATCCTGAAGCATAAGGAGGAAATTAAAAGGCAGAAACTGCATGGTAATGCTGAACGTAGGTGGCTTGTTGAATGTATTGTTAATAACTATATTGCCAGGGAGAAGGGCTTAATTTATTGGGAAATGAGGCTAGGAAGGTAATCTGGAGTCCTAAAATACTGTATGTACTAAGGAGTTTTCACTTAATTCTAGAGGGATTGCAAGCAGATGGCTGATAGGACTCAACTTATATTTTAGAGAACTCATGCTGGTGGTGAGGGTGAAAGTGTATTCGAGCAGGGAAGAGAGCTGAACTCAGGGTGTGGATCAGTGGGGCTCCGTTGTCTTCCAGGTGAGAGACAGTGAACTGGAGCTGGGGCCGTGATGAGAGAGTTGACAATGGTAGGAGAGGGATGTCAAAGACATTTCTCAGGTCTCAGCAGTGAGAAGTCATACATGGTAGGGAAGGTATGGGTGAATTTGGGAATAACTGCAAAGTTGCTTAGGAAATAAAGCCATTAATGTAGATAGAAAATGCAAAAATGAATAGTTGATGACGGTAAAGCAGATCTATTTTGTTTTGAGCATAAGTCATGTAACTGCAAGATCAATGGGCAGATGTGTTGTTAATGTGGATCCTGAGCCCAGGAGAGAGGCTGGGAGGAAAGAATAAAAATTTGGAGGAGTATTGTTTTTGTGGTTGGTGATGTATGAATGAAATACCTTTATAAGAAGAATTTTAATTAATATGCAAAATAAGGTATCAAAATGAAATTTGACAGATAGGAAGGCCTAACTCTCTCATGCTCCTCTCACTTTTACTGGGTGACAATTATTGAGGATGTGTCAGGCTCAAGGTTAAGATGTACATGAATTATCTTAGTTAATTCAAAAACCTTGGAGAAATCTGGAGGAATAGATATTAACATTTCCGTTTCCCAGTGAGAAAACTGAGGCTTGGAGAGATTAAATTAATTGCCCAATGCAGAATAGGAATTCAGATCCTTGTTTATTTCAAAGTCTGTATTCTTAAAGCACACCCCATATGGAAAATTTCAAATCTGACTCATCTTCAAGGCATCCGGTTCTCAATGGCAACGCTTGTTGGGCTTTCATGGAAAGCCTAACCTCTTCTTTGACGTGAAATTATTCGCAACTATCCTGCAGAGAACTTGAGCTACAGAAAGCAGAAAATGGATATGTATTCCTGTTCTTTTTTCACTCGTATCCTTCCCTCTCTCTTAACCCTTCTAGCACTCCTTCTGGATATTATTTAAGACCCAGAGTTCCTCTACTTTCATTGTAGACATCGATATACGCTGTTTCTCTCCTACTTGACTGTAGACATTTTGAATCCAACATTCTTTGCCTTTCTCACAATAGGTAGCAGAGGGCCTTATACTGTGCTAAGTACTCTGCTTGCCTTGCCTCACTTATAACCCAATGAGGTTACACTGTAATTATCTCCATTTTTAGAGGAGAAATATGTAGCTCAATCAATAACTTGCCCAAGGACTCACAAAGAGTTAAGTCATAGATGAGGCTATGAACCCTTGTCTAGAGCAAGAAGAGTGCTAGGTGACTAAGTGCCTTACACACAGTAGGACCTCATCCTTGTAGGAATGAATATGAACAAAAGCACTGTTTCCATAGGCAAGACTTTGGGGTTGTGAACATTAGTTCTATTATACGGCAGGCTTTTTTTTTTTTTTTTTTAAACGGTGCTCATGGTAATAGGATTCTGTCTAATATGACTCATTTCAGAGTAGACTTGAATAAAAGAACTCCATAGTAATGCCCCCAAATTTAAAGTCAGTATTCATGAGTATCTGAAAGGCACACGTTCATTACTTAATCTCACCAATCCAAATAATGAACAGGGGAGTCCACAACAGAATTATAGAGATTGTTCCAAAGCTTAGAGGCTAATTTGATTTTGTACGGAATGTTAAGAAAGGGTTTTAAAGAATTTTAAATGAAAAGGCAATTAACGGTGAAACCTTCATTAATGGATAGTTGAGAGGAAAAACTGGACTTCTTGCTGAGTTTTTGACTTTTTCACTAATTGCAAAACTTTATGGTATTTTTACTGTATATTAGAAAGTGGTAAGACACTATCTTTTTAATACAGCTGGACCTTATGGGCAAATAGAACACTTTTAAGGGCTTTTAATTTTTTTTTTTTTTTAAGTAAAGAGGACAGAGCCCCCGAGAACTAATTATGACTGAACAACTCTCATTTGATAAAACGGATGCAGAGTAATAAAATGTTCACTAAGAAACAAGAATTTTGACTCAGCTTAAAAGATTCTTGAAACTATTATATGTTTCCTCATGTTAGTATACATCGACCAATTTTTCATACAACAGAAAGTGGATACTTTATAAGAAAACTATAAGGAACAGTCCTGAACATTGAACAACAAAAAAATAGATATTATTTATGAATGTTGGTGTCTTGATTCCGAATTCTCTAAATTCTTTAAATACAGTTTATTTCTTACTTGAACACTAATGATTAAAGTGAATGGAACATCTGTTCTTTGGTTTTTCAATATTTAGTATTGGTACCAGCATTTCGCAGACTTTGCCCTAGAAATGTTAGTAACTGTTATGTTCCCCGTTTCCTACCACATGTGTGTGTCTTAGGGTCTTAGAGTGATAGAAATAAAGACAGAAGTCTTTTGGCTGGCAGATTATTAGAGAATTTTATTGGCTGTATGGTATACCCTCATGCCATGGTAGTAGGAAAAATCTTGTTTCTTGCCTTTCAGAGCAATGTAGATAAATTTTATAAGCTCCAGAATTAGATTAACTTTCTAAGTTGCCTCCCATCAATTTCTTTCGCTATTACCAAGATAACGAGCTACCTTATGACAGAGCAGGGTCAGGGGTTAGGAGGCTGAGGGTCCCCCGCCGAAGACGTAGTTTGTTATCCAGACTTTGTCCTGTGGCTAATCTCTTTATATGTCATATTGTCCACCACTGAATCTGGTGAAAAATCTCAGCCATCCCAAATTTTAGATTTGATGTACTAGATAAGTAAAATGAGCTTTTTTTCTCTTTGTCATCTCTAACCTTGTTTACTGGGGTGTGGCAATGTTAAAGAACTAGAGACATGTTCCTTTAACAAAAACAGTGTAATTCCATCTGTTGGCAATATAGAGAACACAGAAGAGACATATGTAGGTGTCTGAGCAATTAAAGCCATCCCATCTTGAGAGGATCCGTGGTAGTAAATAAAGAAAGAACCAAAGTTTGAAAAGTCACTCCTTTCTCCAAGGTAACTGCTCATTCTTTATTAAGGCTAGAGCTCATTTAATCGAATTATATCATGACCCAACATACATATTGGAGGCATTCAGCTTACCTATTTCAAGATGCTCTGGTTAATTGATTGTCATTTAAGTGCATCATATCAAAGACTTTTCCAGAATAAACTGGAAATAAGATCTGGACTCCATCTCTGCCACTTATCATACACCTTTATTACCTTGGCGATTCCTTAACTTTTTTCTTTGACTTGAGATCTTCCCTGTTTAAATCCATGTTCTCATGAGCTGCGACTAGACGGTCTTATTTTATAATCAGAACATTTTTAGAAGCTCAGAAAAAGACACAGGATCTCTCCATAATGGAAAACTTGTGTACAACCATTTCTCATGTGCATGTTTTCCTATATTTGAGGATTTGTACTTTAATTGTGAAAAAAAAGAAATATGGCAGTAAAGACAGAAATACAGCGGGCAAAGTGTGTTATTGCTGTTGCTTGGTTGTCTTACCTCAGCATAGATTCTTCTCAGTTCTCTTTCTCTCAAAAGTTGTAACTCCTGGAACCGGCTTCTTTGGGAGACATGCAAGGAAAAAGAATTTTAGATGATAAAAACTGCTGAATTTATGTTTTCATAGACTCTTTTAAATGCATTATATTATTTTAAATAATGTTTCAGGAATTACTATAACACCCCCCCCCTTTATATTTTGGTTTATCTAGGTATGGCTGTATGTACTGTTCTCATTTATGAGTAATATCAATAATTTGTCTGTTGTAGTTCTTTGATAAACTAGAGAGCAAAACATTACATTATGGACCTTGAGTAAGATCTCAGTGGTGTTACTTTTAACTATTGATTCACTTAGGTAGTTGAGTTTTAATCTGTGCCAGGGTATAACTCTTTTCTTTACTGACACAATAGTAATAGTGATAATTATTATGATTATTATTAAAATCTGGCATGTTCATTAAGCTACAAAGAAAGAAAGCAAAGTGACATCCTATGGTGTCAGCTCAATCAAAGATCAGTGTTGTAGGTAGGGAGGGCGTATTGAACTAGGAAAACCAATAGGAATTAATTGCCATTTACTGCAGATAAGGGATGACCCAAGTCCCCTCTCTAGGGTCAGGTTTGTCATCTATCCTATATTTGGTGTCCACATTTATTGTTGTTTGTGTTAAAATATATACCCAGTCTGCATCCCAAACAACATATGCAGGTTTTGGTACTTTAGTTCCATTCCTTTAAGTCAGAAATCATAAAACATAGGTATTTTGAGTGAATCTTTATGCTAAAATATGATGTATTCATAGTAGAGGAGGTGCAGTAATTTTATGAGACTGTTTTACACACTAGGACATGAAATTATTTGATTAACCAGTCCATATCCTGTTTTTTTTAAACTGTTGTTTTTAATCCTTTTTATTATGCCTTATCCAAATTACTAGTGTAAGTAATGTGTTCCCTTATTTCCACATTAGATTTATTAATTCGTTCATTTGGCCATATGTTTGGATGCCTTGACATGAACTGGATATCAATTCCCTTGTCACTTTTTTCCTTATTCTGCCATATTGTGAGCTGACACCAAAATACACACTGCAAAATGTATGTTAGGCTGGGACATTAAAATGATTGACAGTGAACTTGCAGAGCAAGAAGGAGGCTAATCCATACATGACACACAGAAGCTGTTTTCCTGGCAACAACTTCATCATTGTTTCTAAACATGAGAGATGAGCCAGTGTACCTAAAACATCATTCAGGTAAACAGCAAAGAATTTTGTTTGGCAGGACATGAATACCATTGTCTTTCTTCTCACTTCACTGTGGGAAATGGAAATAGGTTCTTCTCACCTAGATTAATAGCTGTTTTAACTCAGTAAAAGATGTGTAAATCTTTGTCCGTGTCCTATTGAGTCAATCTTTTTATAGGTATGTAATAACATCTCAGAGTAGTTAAGATATAAGTCAGGCCCTTGGGGGGAAAAATTCACGTAAATTTGGAATGTAGGCTGGATATGTAGCCACCTTTTGGGGGTAGTAAATTGTTTTGAGAACAAGTTGAAATCTGATGATAGCCTCTATCAAAATTTTAGGTCCAATGTCTCAGAGTATTCAGTGTTTCCCATTACATGAAGAAAAGAGAAAATAGGAGGCTAAGGTGCATTGAAAAAAATTGTATGAGCCTAAGAAAAGACTGTTCCCAGATGGAATTCACTGAAGATTCTGTTTCTTTGCATTTTCATTATAATTAATTCTTTAATATTGCCAGCTGAATCTCACGAATTGAAAATGTTCCAGTCTATACAATCTGGCATCATGCTGCTCTTCTGAAATTCCAGGGTGCTTTCCTAAGGGAAGATTGGGAAATTCACAGTATGAATGGAGCAATTAGAGCAGAGGTGTGGCATCAAGAGATATGGGCCGAATCGTTATACCATCATGACAATGGCCTCTTTCCAAATACATCCTAGTCAAAGTAGCACATGGAAATAAGAGTAGAAGAGAGAGAGAGAGAGAGATGCTGCTCTTTGGAAAACAGTATAAATTTAAAATTTAAAATTCCATGTTCTTCATACCGTATCCTGAAACAGATGTTCACATAGGGGAGTTGGAAGGACCAGTAGATGGATTGCCAAGATGTGCAGAATTTCAGGCAAGGGCACATTGGGAGTCAGGAGAGTGGGAACCAAGGAAGGGGTTAGGCCATTTCCTGGAACATAAATTATTGATCAGGGGCCCTCCGGGTAACAGGATGGAGAATTAGCAAAGATGGGAACTTCATGGTGTCTAATCCAATTATTTTGGAGAAGAGAAATTGTTTGAGTCACAAAGGGGCTACATGTACATGGGTTGGCAGAAGGTCCATTACTTCATGACTTGCTCTGGGATTGCCCGAAGGCTTAGAGTATTCACTCTTTTAAGATGTAAAACACAGAGGAAGTGTCAAACTCCTGGAACCTTATGTAAACTTCATGTAATCTTTTGTCTTACCCTATGACATTTTAATTGTAAAAGCAATACATACTCATTGTAGAAAATTTCTAAAACTAAAAGGGAATGTTTTCCCTCTCCTTATCCAAAGATAACCATTGTTAACTGTCTTATCCTTGGTTCTAGAAGACTGGGAATAAATACAGAGATGGTAGGAATAAACTCATCGACAAGTATCAGTTTTATTCATAAGCTTTATGAGGCATCAGTAAGGCTGTGAAAATCAGTACAGACAAAGGATACCTCTGAGCAAGCTTGGTGACCACAATCTGCTCCTCTCAGGGATGTGGTCAGAAGAGACATGATGATCTGCAGCCTTTGTTAGCCCCAAACAAATGGTCCCTAATCTTTAAACATTATGGCCACTCCCCCAAAACCACCACCAAAAGACCCACATCAGTTCCAAGAAAGACCATTTTGTTTTTTGCTTTCTGTTTCCATCAATTTTTTTTCTTTCTCCCTCCCTTCCTTTCCTCCCTCCCTCCCACCCTTCCTTCCTTCCTTCCTTCCTTCCTTCCTTCCTTCCTTCCTTCCTTCCTTCCTTCCTTCCTTCCCCTTCCCTCCTTCCCTCCTCCCCTTCCTTCCTTCCTTCCTTCCTTCCTTCCTTCCTTCCTTCCATCCATCCATCCATCCATCCATCCTGGCAAAATTGAGTTGATAGTATATATACAGTATTGGACTCTGCCCTTTTCATTCATTTAATACTTTGAATATTTCCTACATCAATATGGGAAGACTCTTTAAAAACATTTATAAATTATTAACTCAATTTTAATGAAGCAAATGTAGACCTCACCAGATTTTTATTCGTTTGGGAAAAATTAGAAGGAGTTAATTGAACAAATACTCCTATTTAAAAACTTACTTGCTAAGTTTTGAGGGTAAAATAGACTGAACTTTCCACTTGTACAATCAAGAAAATAATTATGAGTGTTTGCTAGAGAAGATACCAGTTAAAATTAACTGTTGAGAGTTTACCTCTGCAAGGAAGGGACACACATTCAGAGGTCTTACTCATATAACTTAGAATTCGTCATGAAAAAATTTCACATAAAATCTTAATTTTTTTTTCTTTTGCTCTTTTAAAATTAAACCTCTATTTGCCTTCTTTTTTTCTTTTTAAAAATTTTTTTTACTTCTCTCTTCTCTCGTGAACCTTCAACAGGGTGTGTATTGTGTACCAACCATGTTAATGGATTCCATAGGTAATTTCCAGAGGTTGAGAAGGCCTCTGACTTCAGAGAAACTGAAGCAATTTTGAAAGAAGCTGAAGAGGTGTACATTAGAATCCTCCCCATACACAGGAATAGTGGAGTGACATTTGAATTTGACAGAGGGAGTGAAAAGATCAAGTTGAAATGTGGCACTCGAGAAGGCAACGCGGTCTCATCCGTGCCTTCTCTGTTTGCTGAGAGAAGAGATTCTGAAACTTTGAATGAGAAGGAAAGGGCATTAGCATCAAGCAAGAGAGGACAGGAGTCAACGAGGATTTGCAAATAACAAAGTCATCTCTGCTAAACTCTAGGAAGACCTTGAAGCGGAGATCCAAGATCACACACTTAAAAATGAGTAACTTTTGTTAAAGAAGAGTGTGTAGGTGACCAAAGTTGAATTTGCACAAGAAAGGCGAGATCACAGAAAGGAGACTCTGAAGGAGCAAGGCTACCTGGGCTGGTTGGGGGAGTCTAATTCAGGAGGCTGGCTAATCTCAGAGTCTATAAAATGACTTCTCAGAGGTGAATAACTTCCACTTTGGCTTTCAAAAAAATCTGAGGGCACCTACATTGACATTTTATCTACTTTAAAAGATAGACTCTTCACTGCAGTTATATGGTTCTGTTCATAATAATAAGCACTGCATTTTCCCCTGGAATCTCGCCTCAAAATTTAGGGCACCCATGGCCCCTCAAGTCCCCATGGTTTATTCAGAGCTGAAGACCAGGATTCAAATTGTAGGTTCAAATATCACTGCCCTTGACTCACTTGGAATAAAGAATAATTCAGAGAGGGAACTATTCATGGAAATTCACCTCCTCAAAAGCTACAATCTGTAGTTAGTTGGTTATAAATAGTATTTCTGCCTCTGTATTGTTAGATGCTGTTAGAATAAGAACACATTCATGTATTATTTGGGAATCTAAAAATAAGTTTAAAAATAGAAAATAAATTATAGTGTAAGAAAAAAGAGCATAAGCAATGTTGAAAAAAGAATTTTAATTAGGGAATGCATTAAACATGCTTTAGTGGTAATGTTTACCTATGATAAATAAAACTGGTTAAGGAAGTTTAGCATCGTGGTTAAGAGAACTTGGGTCTACAGAGTCATACGACCTACATCGAAGCCTACGTTTGCCAGGAAATAGCTGAGAGATCTTGAGACAGTCCTGCAGTTATAAAACGGGAATAATAATACATGCACACCAGATAGAGTTGTTCTGAAAATGAAATGAGATACTTATAAAGCAATTCGCACATCGCCTGACACGTAGGAAGGTCTCTCTGATAGTGCTTGTTCCTACATGAGGCAGAAAAGGCCTGTGTTAGCTCAGATCCTTCGAGTAACAGATGCTGTGATGGAATTACGCGTGCAGGAGATTAATGGAGGGAAATATCTGTGAAGGATAAAGGGGAAGGAGCAGGGGTAGCAGGGAAAGCTTTCAGACCATAATGTAGGTCTGACACCTGTAAAGAAGGGGCAGAGGAAGACAAATTGAGCAGGAAAGTCTCAGACTGCAGCACAGTTCTAAAAGAGTTGGGGGCAGTTTGATGCAAAGTCCTTGTGCTAAAGTCATCTCCTTTTTTTTTTTAAAACTTTTTATTTTATATTGGAGCATAGTTGATTAACAATGTTGTGTTCGTTTCAGGTGTACAGCAAAGCAATTCAGTTATATATATACAGGTATCTATTCTTTTTCAAACTCTTTTCCTATTAGGTTGTTATGTATATTGGGCAGAGTCCCCTGCGCTTGTTGGCTATCCATTTTAAATATAGCTGTGTGTATATGTCAATCCCAAACTCCCTAACTATCCCTTCCCCAACTCTTTAAGTCATCTCTTGAAGCCCCGTGTCCTACAAGAGGAGGTCTCTGCAGTCACTGGCTGGGAACATTCCAGGAAAAGCAAGGACTCTACGAATGTGTTGTGGATCTGATAGACAGCAGCTAGGGATTTGTAGCCACAGGATTGCCATGGCCCATCACTTGAGCTGGAGATGTGATACAGTAGTTATAAATCATTAGTTTATTCATTAACACAGTCCTTCACTCCAACATTTTGGTAGCTTGGGTCAGGGTACCCCGTCTCTGAGCCTCAATTTCCTCACCTATGAAATGGGTAAAATAATAAGTATGACATACTTATTTCAGGACTGATTTAAAGATTTGAGATATATAGAGAAGCATGTTATTTTAATAGTAAAAAGTGCTTTGGAAATGTAAAATAGCCCCAAACTCTTTCCTTTAGACATTTTATAATTCACAAATTTCTTTTCATTAGTCTGGCCTTTCAATTAGCTTGATTTTACTTGACTTTACTTTCAATTAGCTTGACTTAGTGTATCATAACTAAGTTCACATGAAAATACGTATTTGTAAAAACGATCAGACTCTCTTATCTTTGAAATTAAGAATTTAAGGTTTACCAGCAGAATGTTTTATTTGATGCTGGTTGTAAGTAGGCATGGTAGTGGATCAGTCACTATTCAATACAGAATTCATGGAACCTAAGGAATTTAACCCACTGAATCCATGTTAAAGATGCTATGGATTGGAACTCAGGGATACTGTTAAGCAATGCATCAGTTGATCATAATTGTGTCATGGAGCCTCAAAAAATGATTGGGACATAGAAGGCCCCTATAAGTATCTGTTGAATGATTCAGAGAATCAGTTTTATCTGATAAACTTTTCAGGTTTATCTCTGTGATCTTTCGTCATAGAAATGAGGGACCCTAAACAGAAACATAGAAGAAAACATGATGAAAGCTCAAATCCCTGATGCTTGTGGAAATTAGAAAGAAATGGGTCTGTATTTGGACCATACCTCTTAGAATCACAAAAAACACCAAAAAATGATAGGATCTTAAATGTTTGTCTAATTCTACTTTATTCTGCAGCAGGTTTTCTCAATACTGGTCAGATAATTCTTTGTTAGGGGGAAGGGGTGTTGTCCCATGCCTTGTAGGATGCTTAGCAACTTCCCTGGCCTCTACCCACTAGATGCCAGTAGCGTCCCTCTCCCGATTCTCCAGTTGTGACAACAAAAATAATGTATCTGGAATTGCTAAAAGTCCCTGAGGGGATAAAACCGTCCCTGGTTGAGAACCACTGTTTTACAGATTAGGCAACCAAGCAAACCTTGAGAGTTTAAATAAGTCACCAAAACCCTTGGCAAAACTAGCATCACAACTCTAATCCAAGGACTAAGTATCTATCCAGTTCTCCTTCTACTGTGGGGCATTGCCTCTGATTTAATATGTGATTAAATGTGCCTCCGAGTAGAGTTGCTGTTATTTTTTCATGACTATTCCTGTTTATTCCTAGCATTCTTCCAGTTTGTAGGCTGTTTGACATCATACACATTTAATTGCATGGAAGGCAAGGTTTGATGTTCCTTTCTATATTGGATTAAAAAGAAAGTTCCTCCTGGAAGTGAAAGGGGTATGTTTTAAAGCCCAGAATTGACAGGGGAGAGAGAGTTCAACAATCTTTCTCTTAGGGACTGACTTGAAGATGTAGGATGCTTTCTTTGCCCAGCTTATACTTAAATAGAAAAATATATCTATATACAAAAATTTTTTTAACTGCCTGCCAAGTACGGAAGACACCTCTCTAAAGTGGCAGAGAACAGAATGATCTTGTAGGGATGGTTGAGTGTAATTTCAGATAATTCTATATCAGGTTTCTGAGAACCCTTTTGGAAAGCTCTGTTATGTATTAGTGCTGGGTCTCAAAGAAATGGAAAATTAGTATTTTCTTTCCCAGCCTACAATTTATTGATCAAAGAAAACTTATTTTGGGCTTTGTAGTGTTGCGACAATCTGAAGCATATTAATAAAGAAAGAGAGTTGCTTCTTAGGGAGATAACCTTGATGACTGTAATTTCTCTCATGAGTATCAATGTGCTTATGTGCCAATATATCACAAGTGAAGGGGGAGGGAGGGAGCAGGTGTTGCCTAGCGAGGGCTGTACGGAGCTCTGTGTATTTTGCTTTGTCTCCTTTCAGCCTTTCTCAAGGAGTTCTCATCCTTCACTGTTTATTCTGGAGAAGGACTTGAGATAGTCTTATAAGAAAAGAAAGGCTTTTTGATTGTGAAGGTAGGAAGTGCTGACAAGGAGTTGCCTTGTTCTAATCATTGGGTCCACCTAATACAATCATCAGAGAACCCATGCACACATGCATCTATTCCAAAAGCCACCTGGTCACATATCCCTGCCCACTGCCCCCACCCCCATTAACCTTGTCACCCTGTGCAAATTTCTTGGTCTCTGTCTGCCTCTGTTTCCTAATCTGTTAAATGAGGAAATGGATAGTACCTAGCTCAAATACAGATAAAATCAGTTTATGTTGTTAAATTATGTAGAAAATTGCCTGGCACATAATGGATGTAAGTGTTTTTTACATGAAAATAATCTATTTAAGTATTTAAGATGCGTGACAAGTGTATAATGTGTAGTGAGCGCTCTGCAAAGTGTTGGTGACATATTACAACAACAGCCAAAAAACCCGTCAGAGATAGGCTGATCCCCAAATCAGGAGATAGGTCATATTTTAAAAATGTACTTTTGAGTTCCTGTTTATTGAACACCTGGATGCCACTGTGATAGCCACAGAGAAGGCAGCGATAACAGTCAGCACTTCTGTGCTCTAAGAACTCTGTCTGGTGGAGGAGGGAAAGTGAAATATAATTATAAGATAATGTGACAAGTGATGTCATAAGTAGAGACACAGTGTAATAGAAGTTTCCATTGAGAGACTCACATCTCAACCTGGACAAGGGGCTTGAAGGCAGAGAAGACCTGCAGGGAAAGTGGCGTGTGAGCAGTGTTCTAGGTGAGTCAGGCTGGCTGGGATGGGGCAGGAAGCACTGCACACAGAGAAAAACAAGTGAGCCTTGGAGCCTGGCAAGGAGCATGGTAAGAAGGGAAGTAAATGCCATGGCATGGCTAGGTCAGGAAGGGCTCTGCAGCTCAGGGTAAAGAGTATAGGCACTGCCTTGAAGGAGAAAGGAAGCCACTGGAACATTTTCATTTGGGGAGTGGTATGGACAAAGAGGTAGGGATTTTCATGGATAAACTACAGTCTCCTGCTGTGTGGAGGAAAGGCTGGGGGAAGGCCAGACTAGAAAAGACAGGAAGCCCAACTTGGTGAGGCGCCACTGAAAGATGAAGAGCCTTGAACCTCATCACCTTGAGACCAGTGAGGAAGTAGAGATGGATATGGAAATGGCTACTAGCAGGACGCCAACAAAATCATATTGACCCTTATCCTGGAGTGGGATTTGAATTGAGGAAAAAGTACGAAAAGGAGGCTTACTGTTTCTCACAATGTTGTAACGTCTTATTTGACCTTTCCAGACCTTGAGAAGAGGAGGAAAAATACATAATTAGTCATCAGGAGTTGTCTTTATGAGACATTCATGGCACCTTAGAACATTGTGAACTTAGATTCCTTCCTGGTACTTCTTGTTGCCCTCTTTCTAGGTCCTGGGGTGTGGACCAAAATTTTTGGAACTTTGGGGAAGATTATGATTTTCTTTTCTTTGACCCTTTTCTTAAACCATAGGTATTTGAGCAGTGCCTGAAAGGATCATTAGAAATCATCTAATGGCGTAGTGGCAGAAAAGTTTTTATCTCAAATGCCATCAGCATAGTCTTAATAGTGGCTGCTTGGAATGCTGTGTTGACAAAGAATATGAGTCCCATAAGGCTTGGTGGAAGAGTGACAAGATCAACTAAAGTTGACCAACATGGGTGCAGCAGGGTGGAGAAGAGGCACATATGCGTCATGTATCCATTTCTAGGATAAAGATTCCAACCCCATAGTATTAATGGACTTGACAAAGGTCACCAATCTAGTTAGGAGCATGGCTACAAAGAAAACCATATCACAGGGTTCCCAGTGCTGAGATACTTCGTTCATCTCTTTATCATATTTGCCTAGGGTGACTGCATGTACAGACCACCTTTTCTTGTGTTCTTGTTTTTATTGTTAGATTTCTAGGTTTTAATAATTCAGACAAGGTCCCTGCTTTCATGGAGACCATCTTCCAGTGGGAGGTGGGTAATAAATAAGTGAACAAGGAAGGTACTATCAGATGGCAGTTGAAGATTATGGAAGCTTGGGCACGGTGATGGGAAACAAGTAAAACATGGCAGTGGGGTGGCCGGTCAAGAGAGTTTTCTCAGAAAAGAGGACTTTTTAGCTGAGACTTGAATGAGAAGAAAGAGCCACTGGGGCCAAGATCTGACAGAGTAAACACCAGGCAGTATGGAGAGCGAGTGGAGATACTAAGCAGAAAGGAGCTTGAGTGTTTGAGGAATAGAAAGAAAGCCTGCAGGGCCAGAGCACCATAAGTGGGACAGTAGGACCTGGCAAGATGGGAGAGTCAGGCAGGGTCCAGATTATGTTTCCCCATCTCTCAGGGCAGAGAGTCTTGGGTCTTTCTCAGTGGCCCCAGGCAATAGAAAAATGAGGGACTAGCCCCTCGGTCTCCAGCTTCTTAGTGCGTTGTGCTTTTGAAAGTCTCCATGAGTATATAACTCTTTCTTTCTTTTTATAGGAAACTCCTTGATTATAACTGCCAAGATCAAACAGCTGATAGGATCAAAAACTGCTCTGTATAGATTAGAGTGGAAAATAGCAACCTGGAATAAGTGTGTTTCCTTCAAGTGACCTTAGTAAAACATTCATGGGGTGCTGACAAGTACTTTGAATTTATACAATGGGGAACACAGTTTAAATACTTTGATATATTGGAAGCAGCTTCTAGAGAATCTCAAAAAAGATTGCGAAGCTCATTTAAATCTTGTACCAACCCTGTGAGAATTGGTAGGAAACAGCTATAGCTATTTTTTTTCCAGATGGATAAAATGAGGCAGAGAGATTCGATTACTTGATTTCAGATTTCTTCCCGTGGTCTTGTATTCAACCTAATGGATACTTTCTGTGCACCTTAATTTATAAATAAATCTACGGTTGAAATCCAAGCTGTGGTAAAGCATCAGTAGACTTTTCAATTTTCGAGCCCTGAGGTCCCAATTTATGGAAGTACCTTACTAATTATAAGTAACAAATAAAATGAAGTGAATCTTTCCAGATTCATGTGCTTGAGTGATATGCTAAGCTTATTGACTTTTATTTGGCAATTTTTTCTAAGTATTTTCTGCTAGGGTTTATAGTGGCCAGCTATCAGACTGCCCCATTGGATATTTGCATATATTCCATTAATTTCGTTGTCCTTTTCCTTTCCTCCCTCTCTTCCCCACTCTTACCCTCCCCAGGCTGATTTACCTGTTCTGTGCATTCCCTTTCTTATAGGCTGTGCTCTCAAGTGACAGCTTTTGAGCCTAATAAATCCAGGCAAATGTGTAAATGGATGTTAATGGTCCAAACTCCCCTTCAGCGTAGCATGTATACACTTTAATGGCGACCTTTGATGGTTAATACCTAACTCAGAGGAATGACTAATGGCAGAATTAGGAAGCCAAGTAGATTTGGAGGTCAACAGTGTAGCTAATTAAAAGTAATACACTTGGGGGAAGTCAAGGACTTTGTGTGCCCCTCAGATCATCAAGATATGCCTATTCCCAGAGCCAGTTCTCATCCTAAAATGTGGGTCTCATGTACAGGATTGCATGGACCTCAAGTGGTATTTCTGACCTGGATGTATAAAGGTAGGGGCTGTACCCTAGAATGTTTCTCAGCAACTTAGCAGAAATTTATATTGATGTGCAAAGTAATACCCGAGGAAGAAGTGAAGAAGGAATAATTTAATTATCCTGCAAAATCATTTGTTCATCTACTTCGTAGAAAATACTTGTCTTTTGGTTTGAGGCCTTTGCTCCAAGGAGATTCTTGCCAGGAGCAGGCCAGATTCTGGTTGTTTTCTTCTCTCTCGTTGACCCATGATCTTAAAGCCTATTTTGAGTTACAATTATCCAGTGTTGTAACTCATAAGGGAGAGGTCCAGAATAAACAGACACTGAGATCCTTTTTCAGTGCATCTCCTGGGCATATACACCTGGGTGTACCTGGATGTGTACAGGAAAACCCACTCTAAAAGCATGCCTCATATTCTACTCTAAAATGATATCTATTTAACTAACCTCCAAAACTATTGCAATTGTAATCCCCCAGTATATATTTTTTCTTCCTCGAAAGAAGACAAATGAATTTTAAATTCTGCTTTCTATATAAATGTATATGCAGGTATATGCAGAAAGGAAATGATTCTTCCAAAAGTATGGAAAAAGAAAAATTATATTTATTTCTAGAACAAGTTATGCCACCTTCCAGAGCTTTTAACTCATCAGTAATGAATTTTCTAAAAATATTGAGACAGGTAGATTTGTTAGATCATGTAATTCTAAAAATAATCTGGTTTGAGCCCTGAATTAGTAAAAAATTTTTTTTTAATTATAATCACTGTAAATATGTATTTTCAGGCCTTCATATGTAATGTGGACCAGTGGTGTCTCCATGGAAAATAGCTTCAGATGCCATCACCTTTGTCTGGCTAGGAATACCACCTGTCTGGGAGTGAAGCAATGTGGATTTTCTAAGATTCACTTTGTCATCTTGGGCTCTTAACTTTTCACAGGACCTCATATTCCTCATCTGTAAACAAAACGGTTCAGTAAAAGTTTATTTTGAGGGTACCTCTCATCTTTAAAAATTCTAGGATTCCAAGAAATAAAAGCAAAAACCATAAACATTTTCATGAGGATAGAAAGAGATGTTGTGATGTACCATCCTGGGTCCATCTCCCTAACATTAAGCTGTGACCCCCATAGCAATTTATCTGTGTTGTGCTATTTTATGTCCATCTCGGGATATGATTATTTATGTACTCGCCTTACTTCCTCTCCTAAGTTGCAGGTCAAAATTGATACAAATATGACTTTATATAAATCCTTGCCCAGGATAGGCATCCAACACACACGTCTCTCCTAGATGGTTGCCTCCCACGTAATGTTCTTGTGTGGCTTATAGAAATGGGCATCGTTGATTTATATTTGATTTCCGATATGCCATTCACTCCGTCCTTTGGTAAAACTTTCCTGAACATCTGTTATGAGCAGAGAACTGTGCTAGATGCTGTGAGGGTTAAAAAGATTCCAATTCCTATCCCAGGGAGCTTCTAATAGTGGTAGTGCATGAACATCTGCATATGAGAGAGTCACCAAAGTCAAGGGCCTGGGCAATGTCTTGCCAATAGCCAGTGTTCAATAAATGACAGCTGGTTTCTCCATCAGCTACACATGCAATTTCTAGTGTTATTATTTCATTGTTTTTAGAATCTAAAATCACTAAATGTGAAAAAAAAGCAAAAAAAATCATCGTATAATGATTAGATAGTGCTTCAAATGATGTGACTTTATCATAGACATCTGCATTTGGTTAAAACTCTTTGGTGCTGCTTTGAAAAATGTACGGTGTTTCCTCACAGCAGGACTAGGCATCCAATCAGCTTTCAGGACGATTTTCAGAGTGGTTCCTAGAACAGCAATAGTGGCATCACCTATGAACTGGTTAGAAATGCAGGTTCCTGTTGGGTTGAATCAGAAACTTCAGGTTGATATCCAGCCATCTATGTCTAAACAAGTCCTCTGGATGATTCTGATGTACCCTAAAATGTGAGAACCACTGTTCCAGGATGTAGGTAGAGCCGTGGTGAATGGACCTGGGGAGGAGCGAGAGTGTGACGGTGAGATGCCAAAGACAAAAATGGGTTGAAAGATGAGGAATTTCACAACCATTTTGTCTCACAGAGTTACAGCTGGTGAGGAAGCCAGTAATCACTGACTCTGATATGTGCTGCAAACCCAAAGTTCAGGTACAGCTGTGGCCTGTTCCAGAAGGAACTGAATGTCTAAGGTTTGGGCAGGACCCACTCAGGAGCAGAGTTCATGCCTTTGATGCTGTGGGGGTGGCAGGAGAAGACCCTAAATCTATTTGATTCTAACAAAGCATTATGGAGCCTATTTAACAAGATACTTTTGTACAATTCTTTTCCCTGTCCTTTTCTTGCAGTTAGTCGCCATATCCTCTCTGATTTTTCTTAAGCTGACTCATGATTTTATCTGTACACATATGTGCATATACATAAATATACAGAACTATTCATTGATGATTATAATATTAAGAATGCAGCTCGCTTTGTACTGTTGGGTGATAATTAGTATGAATTAGGTACCAACTCTGTACTAAGCACTACTCTAGGTCTTTTACACATGACTTCTAAATTAATTCTGATTTCTTCCAGCAGGAATTATTAACACTACTTAAAAGTCTCAGAAAAAGGTAAGTCACTTGCCCCAGGTCACACTGCTAGGAAGGGACAGAAGAGGGTTCAGTCAGGCAGTCTGACTCCAGAATGCTGTCTCTCAAACCCTACACAAAGAGTTCATGGGATCGAATGCATTTGTAATTAAAAGTATGTGCGCCAACAGGGAGGCTCAGCCTCATGAATGTGTACTTTATCTTGACCTGTATTTTTCCTGCCCCCAGACTTCTCATGGCTTGAAGATAGATATCAGGCACCATAGTTAATTGGGTTTGAAGCGTCCTCCAAAATGTCATACGCACATTCAGAGCAGCTGAGAATTCTAAGTTCTATAGATAGAGAACTTGAGCCAGTCCTAAAATATGGCAAAGCGGGACATAGATATGAGGATATGAGCGTGGGTTTGGGGAGGGGAGCGATATAAATAGATGATCAGGCATATTTCAGGGCGGCAGCCACTGGGGAAGAAGGAAGTGTCTACCAGCTGGCACAAAACTGCTCCTACATCCTCCCTCTCCAACTTCCAGATTCTTCTCTATTTCTCAGCAAATGGTTAGGCTGTCCTCTCTATTGTCATATGTTTCTCTCCACTTGAACTTTTGTGACTTCTTTCCTCCCTTTACATATTCTTGATGTTAATTTCATCTTTTATGTTAAACGATGTAAATAAAACCAGAAAAAACACACGGTGTGTATTTCCCTGATTGCTCATCCGTCTTTACTGATTTAAGATTCAAGAATTATAAACTAGAAAACTGCAAACAAAGAAATAAAAAAGAAACTCGTTCATCTCTAACAGTAAGAATTCGGACGGCATAATAATTAATAATAAAAACAAATACAGGTGTAACGACATCACCTTATAGAATTGCTTGGAATGTATTGCAAATTATAACTTTCTGTTGGTTTAATTTCTAAGCTAGACCATATCCATTTTATTTTACCTTAAAAAACTGCATCAAAGAGAACCCCAAAGATTTTCATTTCAAATTTCAGTTGTGACACAACATTGTAAATCAACTATACTTCAATTAAAAAAAATAAATTTCAGTTGTTCAGTGAAGGAAGATTTCAGGCAGCCATGTTTCCCTGGCACGCTGAGCTAACTACGTGCCTAAGATCGACTTCTGTGCACGGTTATGGCTCCAGACTGTTCTATTCTTTTGACTTATATTTTCATGCATAGTTATTTTTTTTTTAACATCTTTATTGGAGTATAATTGTTTTACAATAGTGTGTTAGTTTTTCCTTTACAACAAACTGAATCAGTTATACATATACATATGTTCCCATATCTCTTCCCTCTTGCATCACCCTCTCTCCCACCCTCCCTATCCCAACCCTCTAGGTGGTCACAAAGCACAGAGGTGATCTCCCTGTGCTATGCAGCAGCTTCCCACTAGCTATCTAATTTACATTTGATAGTGTATATATGTCCCTGCCACTCTCTCACTTCGTCGCAGCCCACCCTTCCCCCTCCCCATATCCTCAAGTCCATGCTCGAGTAAGTCTGTGTTTTATTCCCTCCTACCACTAATCTCTTCATGACATTTTTTTTCTTAGATTCCATATGTATGTGTTAGCATACGGTATTTGTTTTTCTCCTTCTGACTTACTTCACTCTGTATGACAGACTCCAGGTCCATCCACCTCATTATAAATAACTCAGTTTCATTTCTTTTTATGGCTGACTAATATTCCATTGTATATATGTGCCACATCTTCTTTATCCATTCATCTGTTGATGGACACTTAGCTTGCTTCCATGTCCTGGCTATTGTAAATAGAGCTACAATGAACATTTTGGTACATGAGTCTTTCTGAATTATGGTTTTCTCAGGGTATATGCCCAGTAGTGGGATTGCTGGGTCGTATGGTAGTTCTATTTGTAGTTTTTTAAGGAACCTCCATACTGTTCTCCATAGCGGCTGTATCAATTTACATTCCCACCAGCAGTGCAAGAGGGTTCCCTTTTCTCCACACCCTCTCCAGCATTTATTGTTTCTAGAGTTTTTGATGATGGCCAATCTGACTGGTGTGAGATGATATCTCATTGTAGTTTTGATTTGCATTTCTCTAATGATTAATGAGGTTCATGCATAGTTATTTTGATAGTCCCTAAAATCAGTGCATTTGTAGGGGAACCATGAATTCACTAGACACAGAAGTGAATTCACAGGTGCATTTTATTCACCTGCCTTTACACCTAGTTGAAAACTGCCTTAGTGCGTGAAGCTTCCTTCCCAGGCAGGGTGATATGTAGCCACCAGAAAGGCATCTTTGGCCCAAGAATGACAAATAATTTTGATTCGGGCCAAGAATAAGTATTTGGTTAGTTTAGCAGAAGCAGAAATATTTCCCAAATTTGTACTTCCTACAAAATGTTCCCTTTTAAAAACTCAGCTTTCAATGAGAATTAAGGGTTTTCAAAAATGAGCAAAAGCAATTGTCTATAGGAGATTCAAAAAGCAATTTATTTGCAGCTTTCCCAACACCAAATAGCTTTAGTGAAAACAGCACTGCTTTTATTCACTTTCTTTAAGTATGCAGGTTATTAATACATTTTGAAATTAATAGTTTGGAAATTTTCATACCCTTCTAACTATGAGTCAGTAGTACATCTCTACCTGCAAGAGTGACTTGATGCATTCATTTCACCACAATGAAAGTGCCATTTAGAAAGCCATTAGAACAGAACCTTAAAAGGTCCATCATGAACTGCCCACGTTTACTATAGAAGGTTATTTCTTGTCATTTCCCTTCCTCCTCTCGCCTCTTCCTTTATTTTCTGGCCCAGGGGAATCTTAAACTTGAGCCTGAATCACAAATATCCTGGAGGGCTTGTTAAACACAGATTGCTGGGCTCACCTTCAGAGCTTCTGAGTCAGTAGGAGTGGGGATGGATTCAGAAGTTTACCTTTCCAACAGGCTTACAGGTAATGTTGATGCTGCTGCTCTGTAGACCACACTTTGAGAGGCACTGTTCTCATCTACCATTTCTAGAAAATGCCACTGTTCCTTCTAACGCCAGGAACGTTGACACCAAGGTCCTGCTCACAGCACCTCATCCAAGCCTTTGCTAATTCCTTCTGCCAGAACTGGCTTTTATTCCATGCTTTGTTACCCTACCACTATTAGTTCCATTGCTAGTTCCAATGCTACTATAGCATTCATCCCCTTGCATCGTAATTGTTCAGTTTGCATGTTGCACATTTATTTACTCATTTGGACCATGATCTCTTCCCAGGGCAGGGAACATGTCCCATCCATTGTAATGTCAGGGTCGTACGTGTTGCCTGGCAACAGAGTTTACTAAATAAATTCTGTTTGAATGAATGAACAGCCAAACCTACACCCCGTACCCTTTGTTTATCCCTTTGCCTTTGTAAGAGTAGTTTTTGCCTTCAGAAATGCTCTTGTTTATTGACTCTGAGAGTGAGTCCTCGTCTGTTCTTCAAAACCCTGGTTAGTATTTTTTAAGTCACAAAACATTCCCTAACTTGCTTGAAAAAACACTCCTTCTCCTAGGCACTCATTGCTCCTAAGTTTCGTTTCTCTGTCCCTTCTTGTGACTGAGGTTTTTAGTACTGCACCTACATCTTATTGATCTCAGTACCCCTGGAACCTAGTCAAGTGGCTGGAACTTAGGAGCCTCTTGGGAAAGGTGTGTGGAATGAGGGAATGTGGAGAGAACAGGTTCTGGGCCAGGGCAGCCTCGTCTGGGAAGCGAATTGAATTCATCGCTGGTGTCCTGAAATCTCCACTCCCTTCCTGAGACCCTTTCCAAATATCTTCTAGAATCCCAATTTCCCCCTACCCTACAGGCCGAATGAGACACAAAGAGTATAGTTAGAAAGCTACCACCAAAACTCAAGCAAAATAAGAGGAACCCCAAACTAAGCAATAGTGTGAGAACGAGGTAGAGATGCCATTAGAAGAGGAATCATGGTGGAAACAATCTTTAAGTTGTCCAGTTTAGAATATTGAGCCTCAGGGTCTGGGGTGAAAGTGAACTATGTTTGGATCCTAGCTTTTCCACGGATCTTATACTTTAGTTTTCTAAGCATTGGTTTCCTTATCTGTAATGTGGGAATAACAAATTATTATTGGTATTAAATGAGGTGATGCATATAAAAATATTTAACACAGTGCTTGGAATATAAAAGTATGCAAGATACAGAGCTACGTGGGGTAGCTGTAATAAAGTGTCAGTGCTGAGTGGGCTCAGGCTATGTCATAGACACAAAGGTATGTGATTTTGTTCTTTGTCCACAAAGAATTTACAGAATACTTTGGTAGGAAACGCTAACCACACCCAAAGAAGCCTTTGATTATATGTTGCCTCTTCATCACCAAGGAAGTAATCCAGTACAGGTTTTAATGTGGTTGGAGTTCATAAAAGGTAGTGACCAGGGATGAAGGGCTTGAATAATAATTATACTCCATAATATGTTGTACTTGGGGAACTGGAAGTTAAGAACTAGCTGAAATATGGGGAATACAAAGAAGGGTCTGGGACCTTCGAATTTTCTAGCATGTAAGGTTCCATGTGTATTATTGCATATTGCTACAGGCATTTATCTTTCAAGGATATCCGACTGAAAACAATGCACAACCTACAAGTTGAAAATTATGTTTTACTAAGTGGGCAAAACTGAGGACTTAAGCCTGGGACACAACATCTCAGATAAATCTGAGGGACTGCTTCAAAGAGGCAAGGGAGGAGCCAGGGTATATAGGAGTTTTTGCAACAAAGACCTGGTAGTCGGAACATCAAAAGATTACTATTAATTAAGGAATTTATTATTAATTCTTATTATTAATTATTATTAATTCTCAAGGAATTTAGCGCTTTTCTGTGTATGGAAAGATGCAAAGCCTAAGCTCACTGAAATCATTCCTTTGATATGCACCCCAGCTTTCTGGGGCCAGTATCCTGTGCTTCTTATCCTGAGTCTCCTCAGGGTACACTGTCAGGTGTAGCTGCCCTGGCTGACTGCTAGATGGTGGGGCGTCCTGCCTCCATCCTGCGTACCCTCCCGGCTCACGGATGGGGAGGCTACAGTGTGATGGCTTGATGGCTGCAACATCCTTTGTTTACTGATATGACAGGCAATATTTTTCATTCACAGGTATAACGGTGTAAACTCAATTAGACAGCTTGGACACAACTAACAATTGAGTTATCTGAACCCAATTTATAAACAGTAACCCCATGGAAAGAATGACACAAGAATTGTAATGGGTTTTACAGACATAGAAACATAGATCAGAATGTGTGTGTTCTTTTAGAAGCTGCAGATGTGCTGCTCGTAAAAGATTTCCTAAGCATCTCCGTTTGGATAGACGCAAGTAATAGTAATGAACACATATCGTGTTGACTGTGTGTCCAGCCCAGTTCTAAGTGCATTTATATTTATGAAGCCATGCAATCCTCAGAACAACAGCATGCAGTAGATACTATTATGACGCTTAACTTATGGATGACGTGACTGAGGCACAGAGAGGTTGGGTTATTCATGAGGCCCCAGTGAACCCCAGGCAATGTGGCTTTTGAGTCCATGTACGCAAGACAAACGTCTTTGGAAGTTCCTGTTTCCTTTTCCAGTCTGAAAAGCTCTGCTTGTAGCCTGCCAGCACAGCCAGGGTTAAGCAGGTGGGACCATACCCAGGCCCTGTTTTCCTTGAGCATCTCACTAGCTGCCCTCCACCGATGTCCACGTGCACAAGGATTCAGTCAATTCTCTCCGTGGTGATTTTTTTACTGCCAGCCTCCTTGGGATACCCACACGTTCCAAATGCTAGTCCCATCCTCCTGTTTGCTCAGACAAGTAGATTTGTCACTTGAAATGATCTTTTAATTGTTTCTCTTCCTCTGGCTTCTTTCCAGGGCTTTGTAGCAAATGTAAAATGCTGTTTAAAAAATGTGTTTCTTCTCGTGGAAGAGGTTAGTGTGCGTGTTGGGTAACTGTTGAATTTTGAACTTCCCCCTTGGTAACTGACAGCCCATAATTAAGCATAACTTGAACTCTGACCATGTCTACATGTAGTTTTGTAGCCTATCATCAAATTGCTGTTGAATATTTTCTGTGAAAACGGCGTACAATGAAATGCTCTCTGACTCAGTAGTATCTCATCATGGTTAGGTTAACACATTCTCTGCTGCATTGGAGACCTGGAAATTTTCTTACCATGTGACAAACATGTTGATTTCTTCTTGAAAACATAGTTTCTCTATAATACATCAATGATATATTTTCCTTAGGGACACAGAAGCTCAAATCACGGAAGAGAAGGTGAAGGAAGGGCATTTATTGAAATATCTAATATGTGCCAGGCTTCAGGCTATGTATTTTCCTGACCACAGGATGGGGTGATGTACCTCCTACCTGTCCCTTGCCGACACTCCTGACTGAGGGCTTGTGAATTAACATCTTGGTTGAGCATATGGCTCAGATTTGGGGATTCATCTCAGATACCACCAGGGCTTCTGGTCATGATATCACCTACCCTAACTGTACGGAAGGCTTACAGACCAGCCAACTGCTTCCTTAGGGGCCCCCATCCTAGTGACCAGGACACCCCAGAGTAGCACGGATCTGTAGCATTTCAGAGTTCTGAACCAATAGAGAAATAAAAAGAGGGTGAGGAAGATGAGATGAAATTTTACCCTGTTTACTAATAAAACTGATATTTGTAATCAGAAATGGAAAAACATGCTGTGCTAGGCACAGGCAGCATTTGGAGCCCCATAGAAATGCCATGAGTAAAGAATCAAACCCCTCTTTAAAAAAAATTTTAGTTTTGTTCACATTGGTGTTTCTTGTTGCTTTTTAGCTTTTCTAGTGGCATATAACTTATAGAAAGGAAAGTCAGATGTCTTCTACAGCTTGATCAAATTTTATATACATGTATACCTATGTAATCACCACCCAGATTTAGCATGTTTCTTGCATCCCAGAAGGCTCCCCCCTTGGAGGAAAGCCCGATTCCAGCCTCTGTCACTGTACAGAGAGAATGGACAGACCCTCTCAAGCGTTACGATCTGGAGGAACACAGTAGCATTTGTGCATCTTATGGGAAGTTCATCCCAGGGCCAGAGTCGAGGGGCGCACGGGGCAGAGAGAGAGACTGGACTATGACTGAACAGTTCTTCCTTTCAAATCTGCCAAGCAGATTACCCTTCTCCTTCCCCTGGGAATAACTGAGGGAGGCGTCTAGGTTGGGCAAGTGTGTTATGCTAATAGATCACCAGTCACGGGGGAGGAAATATAAGGAGTGGAGAGGTCCTCTCCCGAACTGTATTAGGTACGTGAACCCCTGGAGGGTCGACGATGTTCTAACAAGATGCACAAAATATCACAGGATTAATGTGACGCATCTTCCAGGAGCATCAATTTTACTGAAAAAGTTGGGGGGAAATATTATTTTAATAGTAGCACAAATATGGAGATATTTATAGAACAGAATATAAAAATTCCCATGAATTTTTTAAACAAAACACAATACTTTAAAGCTCTTTCAGGCTTGCTTTGGGTTGCTTTGGGCTAAGCCCCCAGCTCCCCCTGGGGTATATGTTCATTCCTGTCTGCCTAGGGTAACTTCAGTGGGAAAAGTCTGGAAGCTCTCCTAGGACACGGAGCATGTCACATGAAACCTTTATTAAAGCACCAGAGTGAACTTGGCAATATTAGCAGATTGACAAGCAAGGAGAGGGATTCAGAATGAGAGAGACAGTCATCAGAGAGGCACCTGATGGAGGAGGCAGATACACAGCACGGTGCCGAAAGGGTGGGCCGGCCAATGGGCAGGAAAGATGGAAGGAGGAGGGGAGAATGGGAGAGAGACGGTTAAGACTAAAGACAGAGTGGCTAAGACAACAAGGGAAGGGGAAGAACTGGAGGTCAGAGCTGAGGCAGATGCAGCCTCCTTGTACATCTGCTTTTATGATCCAGGGAGCCATGCCACAGAGCCCAGCACAGCTCTGCCAGGGATGCTCTCTGAATGAGGTATGACTGCTATGGGATTCTGTTTGCAGAGAGGCAATGCTTACTTCAGTCTCCGGGAAGATTATGTATGTCTGGTTGATCATTTGACCTCTCCATGGACTAGATTAGAGGCTAGAATAGGGTGGGGTGGGGTGGATTGGAGTGGAGTGGAATGGCATGGAATGGGCTGGGATGGGATGGAATAGAATAGAATAGAAGCCTCATCCTATCAAGCTGGCCTTGGTGCCAAAAGTTGAAAGTCAAATACCTGTGGAATCTAGGCAGGGAGAAAGGTGTACAGCTGTGTTAATTTTTGCAAGTGCAGGGTATTGTAGCAAACTTGAGGGTGGGTTCCTTTGCTTAAAGGCGCTCAAATTGGAAAACAAAGAAATAAAAAATCTGGCTGACTAGCCAGTCTCTTCTGCTATTAATCACATTTTCCAAAAAGACAAATCAAGGCCCGGAAATTAAATAATTTTCCCAAGGCCACAAAACCAGTAAAAGTTAAAACCAAATTTAAACTAAAGATCTTTTTTATTTCCAAAGTTTTTTATTGTGACATCCACTTAAGAGTTTCCAAAATCTCTCAAGAATGTTCACTACAGACCACAGAGGTAGAAAGCCATGATCCTCCACAGAAAAGTCGTTTACAGAATATTTACCCATAGAAGAGTTATCAGTCATAATACTGCTATTTAACAAAAAACAGTGACAACTTTGGTATTTTAAATAGCATGTTTCAAAATAAACAATAGCAGCAAAACCGGGACTCTTGAGTCAAGAGAAGAAATTGTTATTGATTCGGAAAACTATAATTGCCTTAACAGCAGAAAGATTTTAATATGACACTTAAAAAGAAACTGTCAGTTGGTGTGGTCAAAGACTCATTAATAGCCAGATATTGGACAGCTTTTTCACTGTTATCTTGCTGACATCACTTTATGTAATGAAGTGATTTTGATTTTTCTCGGAATATGTGTATAAAATCCAATAAAACATTGAAAGGGAAAAAAAGATAAAAATTAGTGGAAGTGAATGACTTTTCTAAATAGGTGGTTGTTCATAGCATTCATTATTAGCAGTAGATTTTTACAACATACACTTGCTACATTCTAGTTCTTGTTTTATTTTTATAAGAGCTCGGTCATGAATGTTGATTTCCCCCTTTTGATTACAGAAAGCCTGGCAAAGTGGAATTAGGCTCAGAGCCTGACTTGGCTGTTTTTGCATATTTCCTTTACCCAGAATGTAGAGACCTACCATTATTCAGCTTTCTCTGAATTATTCTCTGAATAATCTCTTTTTCCCATTTTTCCTACTGTTTTATTGGACAAACCCATATTTCATTGGTGAGAACTACCGCCATCTTGGTTAAGGAAACTAGTATCTCTTGGTACATATTTTCCCTCCTGATTCCAGGCTTTCAGGAGCTAGAATTTAAACATCCTGGTATAACTCTAGCCACAGAGACCTTTGTAATTACTTTAAAACACCCACACAATAAATTACCTCTCTCCTGGATGTGAAGCCACAGAGGAAACGTTGTTGTATCCTCACACTTGTGAACAATTCTATTGTTAAGGATGGTATATTAAGCTGGTAGCCTTATTCATTAATATAAAATACAGCAGAGTGCATTTTCAAGTATGTGCAGTGAACTGCATACACAGTGTACATTATTGTCATGAGAGCTGTGCTGAGGGAATTTAGCTAAAACTGTTTAGAGGCACACCATAATAGTTGCCTGTAATTGTTTCAAAATTGGTTTTCTGGGGTTTAGAGCTCAGTTTTTATTATTGTTGTTATTTATTAATCTCATTCTATGACTGTCACAACTGATCCTGGTTTTGCTAACACTTTCAAAACAGGCACACTCTACAATGATTTTATTTCATCAAATAATTGCAGTAGGACACTTCACCTTGAAGGGAATTGAAGCTTCGTACATTTTTAAGTTATTAACAGAATTCCTTACATTCAGCGTACAATTATAGGTCTACCGAAACCAAGTATTGGCCAATAAACAGAAAATTGTATTCCCATTTATCCAAGTTCTTTATTTTTTTATTTTATTTTTTATTTTATTTTATTTTATTTTTAAACATTTTTATTGGAGGATAACTGTTTTACAATGGTGTGTTAGTTTTTCCTTTACAACAAAGTCAATCAGTTATACATATACATATGTTCCCATATCTCTTCCCTCTTGCGTCTCCCTCCCTCCCACCCTCCCTATCCCACCCCTCTAGGTGGTCACAAAGCACAGAGGTGAACTCCCTGTGCTATGCAGCAGCTTCCCACTAGCTATCTAATTTACATTTGGTAGTGTGTACTTTATTTTATTTTATTTTATTTTTTTAAATCTCTATATCCTTGGTTCTTAAAAGACAAAGAAATAAATGGCATGTATTTTGACAATTATTGCAGAAACATATAATGAACTTGGTTATTTATCCTAATTCATTGAGAGCTGTGTCGAGAGCAACGTAAAGAAGTGGATTTTATTTCCAGTAGTATATTAGTACATATGGATTTTCCATTTTAATGAGACAGGTAACAAAGTAGCTTCCAACTCCATATCCCACCCCACTCGTTAATATATTACACAAATGTGGATAACTTCAAAGCTCTATATATTTTTTAAAATTTTTATTTGTTTGTTTATTTATTTTTGGCTGTATTGGGTCTTCGTTTCTGTGCGAGGGCTTTCTCTAGTTGTGGCGAGCGGAGGCCACCCTTCATCGCGGTGCGCGGGCCTCTCACTGTCGCGGCCTCTCTTGTTGCGGAGCACGGACTCCAGACACGCAGACTCAGTAGTTGTGGCTCACGGGCCCAGCCGCTCAGCGGCATGTGGGATCCTCCCGGACCGGGGCATGAACCTGCGTCCCCCGCATCGGCAGGGGACTCTCAACCACTGTGCCACCAGGGAAGCCCCAAAGCTCTATATTTAATGAGAGGGTGATTAACCTTTCAATGTGTTTATTACTTCTATTTTATGTTTAAAAAGCTTGCCATTAAACCAGTGTTTTCTCAGTTCAGTCCTTTATGTATCTCTTTAGCTATTTCCCATGTCGAGCTATCAACCCTGTTGGGCTATTATTGTTTAACCTGTGGTTCTGTCTCCTTCCCCCTTACTGTGTGAACCTTACTGGCTGAACTAATGAACACATTGCTGCTGTTGGTCCAGAGTCTCTAACCTTGGTCCTCAGGGCAGTGAGTTCCACTGCTTCTCAGTCCCAAATCCTACCCCCCGCACCCCCACTAAGGCAATGACACTAAGAGAATGAATGAGAAGCAATGGAAGTGTCACTTAGTTGGATTATTGGTACTGGTTTTGAATAAACCAGTGGAAGAAGAGACAGGGGACCATAGTGTTCAGAAACTTTCAGGGCTACAGCTCTGTTAAATCCTTGTAATCATCTATTTTTGCCTATACTTGTCCAAATTTCTCTCCATACCTGCCTTTTTGATGGAGTTAATTAGATCATATGTTGCCCCCTCCTCTATTTCTTCATTTCCATGTTGCTCTTTTCATTGTGACATCATTAGACTGGGGAAGGGGCCGTGCTACTAAGATGGCCAAGAGTGCTACCTGCTCAGTGCAGCCTTAAAGGGTCCGTCTTCCATTTGATCAAATTCCAGTTGAATTTGTGACTCACCCCTGTCTCATGGTGGGCTGAAATTCTCTTACTCATATTGTGTCTTTCACCCCAGGGTACAGATATTATATGTTTTTCTAAATTCTCTGACTGTATTAGTCTTCTCAGCCTGCTCTAACAAAATACTATAGAATGGGTAGGTTAAACAACAGATACCTGTTTCCTCACAGTTTTGAAAGATGGAAAGTCCAAGAACAAGGTGCCAGCTGATTTGGTTCTTGGTGAGGGCCCTCTTCCTGGCTTGTAGACAGCTACCTTCTCACTGTTTCCTCATATGGCAGACAAAAAAAAAAAAGAGATATCTTCCTCTCCTTATAAAGCCACTAATCCCATCATGAGGGTCCTACCCTCATGGCCTCATTTAACCCTAATTACCTCCCAAAGGCCTATTTCCCAATACCATCACACTGGAGGTTAGGGCTTTAACACCTGGAATTTGGGGGGAACACAGTTCAGTCCATAGCACTGACCTCCTGTATCCTCTGTGTGTTAAATAATCTTGAACTCTCCTCCACCCATTTCAACATTACTTAGCATCTTTACTAAAACAGTACTTACTTTTTATACTTAAAATACTTTTAAAAGGAGATATTATATCAGCTCCCTAAGTAGAATACCAATATCATTTGCTGTGAATAAAAGGAGAATTCATAAATACAAAACCATGGGGGAAAAAAAAGCATGCTTTTCTAGCTCTTTCTTCTGGTGAAGAAATAAAACATGTACAATTCAGGATTTGCCCTAGGTGTCCCAGATATTCTGTTACTGATAGAGCTTGAGAGTTAGTTCAAGCCATGAAGTTTTTGTCTGATCATACTAAATGACTTTAATCTAGTTTAGAATGTATCTAGAGTACAGAAAATGGGGAAGAATTGTGGCTCCTACGAATTTCTTCACTTTTCCTTTCTGAGTCCAAATTTATAGGTGTGAGTAATATATATTTGTTTCTTGATGCAAGCTGTACTGGCTACTGTCTTGTTAACTTTGGTGGAACCGTGATCATTTAGGCTATTAACAGAAACTAGTCATGTGTTTTCAAAGAAACTGGTATAAATTAGAATCTTTCATTAAGGACCAATCAGCCATTTGCACATTTCAAAATTTGATGCCATTGCTTTCTTGATGGGTTAGCAAACTGACCATAAAATTCATCTAATCCTTTTTCTAAGGGTAAGAGTCAAGAAAATAGAAATCTATCTATATTAACAGCTTACAATATTTATATTATCAATTCTGGCATAACTAGTTCAAGAGTAAGATTATAAAGTGATTTAGCCAATGTTGCTTGAAGGTTAGGCATAGGGAAGCAGCCAAGGAGTCAGTCCTATTACTGTCCATTCAGATCTCTGTTTGCTTTCAAAGATTTAGAAAAGAATCAAAGAAGTGTTTACCTAAAAAAAGAATCAAAGAGGCATCTAGCTGTAGGTAAAATGGCATATCTTGCTTTTCTAAGAACAAGATAAAGCACTTAAAATATACTGAGAAACATTTCATGAATGTTTTTTAAATGGACTCAGAACAAGTTTCTTAAGGAAGCCCACGAGTGACCCAGGATTAGAATCATGGACAGGGAATTAAGTGACTTCCTGGAAATAACTGAACATTTAGCTATGTAAGAGGCAATGTGGTTGGTTCTAAGCATCTTGAAAGAGTAGTAGACCAATGTCTTATAAATCTGGGCTGTCACTTAGAAACTCTGATCTCGGGCAAGGCATTGAACTTTACTGAGCCTCAGTTTTTCCATCTATAACTATACTTGTATGGCCAAATTTCAGTGATCTATTTTGTACATGTCTTTTCCTATCACTTCTGCTTTATGCAATCTGGCTTTAAGTATCAACATTTCCTCAACTGATATACAGAGGAAGACAATGAGAATTAAAATGGATAATTTTCCTGTATCGTTTTGAATGAAGGGGTTAGAGAATATGTTTTATGTATGTGAAAATCTGTTTTTTTTTTATAACCTGTATACTGTCAAATTGTATGATACATAGATTTGCATATTGGTAATATAACCAAATGTCAGAAAGAGTTTAGGGCATGAAACTCTGAACTTCAAACAAATTCATAAGTATCTGAACATATGCGCTTTTTTGTTTTTCTATAATGATCTTGGTAAAATAAATTCTAGGAGGCTTTTGACATATATATTTTTATATGAGAAACACTTTTTTCTGACTTAAAGTCAATCACCAACTCATGACGGTATATTATTTTGTCATATAGAAAATTTTATTGCAATGCTCTATGTAATTCATTTATGTATAACTTATCTATCTCTTACAAATTCTACAAAAGATTTAATGCAACTGACAAAATGAAAATATACAACAGAAGTGTAAATATGAGAACAAAATGATTCAGGACAAGGGAAATGTAAATAAGTGTGAAAAGTCAAAACCAGGGTCTTAATGACCTCCGATATGTCGTTACTTGCTTTCATGATGGTTGGTTTCATGTTGTTATTATTGGTTAGAGAGAAAGATGCTAGTCGCTTTAACATATATTTTTACATTTCATTCTAACACTAGCATCACGAAGAGAATTTTACCCTTTCCTTTCTGCAGGTGATGAGTCTTATTTTTATAGAGGTCCAATGATTTGCCTCAACTTTCTCAGCTAAAAAGCGTCAAAATTCTAAACTGAAAACAGTGCTAATTCCAATACTAATTCGACATTCCACAAACACTACTACACAATATCTAATTACTGTGAATTGATTCAGTGTTTGTCTTCTGCACCCCTCACCTAATTCCTGTCCCTCACAACCCTGGTTCCCTTAGGTAGCTTTATGTTTTTAGAAGCTGGGACTAAATATTTCACTTTCGTAAATGCTCAGAGTTTGCCTGAGATGTGTAGTGCTGAATAGTGTTTTTGGAAAATATTTAGGAGACGTGTAATAAGAAAAAATACCTTTGTATAGAAACTTATATAGGGGTGAGGGTGCTCTATGTATGGTGACAGAACTGCTATCAGGCTACTGTAAATCAGAATGACTGTCCCAGGCTCTGCTTGATTCTTTAGGAATCAAGTGACTACAGGGCAGAATGATACCTGATGGGAGAAGCATATATATGGGCAACGGGGATTCTTTGAAAATACTATCAGTGGCTTAATAAAGAATAAAGGCAAACACATACAATTAGCATGCAAGCTCTGTTCTATGCCTACCAATAAAATCAGGCAGATTGTAGAGGGCATGGGGGCAAGATTAGAATATAGAGCTTAGGGCAGCAGTATCCCCTCCCATATTTACATTGGGACTTCTTCTTTCTGCCTTCTTCAGTTTCTATGTAATGTAGTTTGCAGATTTTTTTTTTTTTTCCATTCAGTTGATTCAGTCTGCCTTTGGAATTTTTATCAACCAGATTTTACCCCTGTGGAAGTGTGATCAGGAAGGAAGGGAGACCACATACCGCGATTTGCTTCATGCATACACAGCTCTATTTTTATTGTATCTTAGTCAATGGAAATTAATTGCTAATTATCCAAACATTTCTATGATAATATTTCAAGCTCTCTTGTAGCAGATGTGGCCTCAACTATATTTGGAAAGGAGTAGATGGTATTATCTTTCTTGATGGGTATGATTGCGTAGGGCTTGAAAATTTTTTGCACCATTTTTTATTTCAGAAAGAAAAATGGCTATCCTTCTTTTGTAACATTTGTTAAATATTCATAGTGACCAGAGTAATTATGCACTGACTATATTAGCAAACATATAACTCTGTCAGCTTTAAGAAGTTGGGAAATGAAATTAAACAGTTTGTGAATAATACAATATATTTGGTTATATGCTCATACAGACATAGATTGTTAAACCATCAGCACGCTGCATTTGCAGTCATTGGCAATGACAGGCTTCTCTTATTTGGGGACTCTCATGCTGAACTATTCTTTTCTTTTATTGCGTTAGATGTCTGTCCTTCAGTGTCTGAACATGGCTTTTTCATTTCCCCTTTATGAATGCTAATAATATACTGGATAAAACACTGGCTATTTTTAGTAATTCAGCATTTCCTTATATTTATACTGTGAACAAACTTGAGAGAATTTAGCTCTGATTAAAACAGATAATTTTCTCTCTTTAAAAAGAATAATGTGGGACCGACACATAGTGAGGACAGAAGGAATTTGATGGGCATGGTGTCAAAGCTTAATTGTGTCAATAATTATTTGTGTATTGGTGCCAAGTTTTTAATGAGGAGTAGTCACTTGTGTGTAATCACGATCAATGACAAGTAGTTAAAATATCTTCATGAAGTGGCAAACTGGGAGAAAAAAAATGAAGCGGTATTAACACTGCCTACAGTTCCTTACATACTAGCCCATCGGAAGTCCACGAGTATTAAAACACCGAAGCCCCTGTAAGGATGTTGCTATGGATGTAAAATTGCATGTGTTTATACACGATTTTTTCCACGTATTCTAAGCTTGTTAGGTCTTTTGGGGGGAAGGACTCTTGATGCCTTGCTCACCAAGCTGTCACTCCTACCCAGAGACATAGCCGGCCCTATGTACATTTTCAGTGCTCTGTTAAGGTAATGGCTCTTCTTCCCTTTCCACATTCACACTTTCCAAGTCTTTAGGACTTATCACCCACCATCCTGAGGACTGTTGCTCTTTGTTTAAGATCCTGACATTTTCTAAGTGGCTTGCTCTTAACTTTTCTTCATATTTTTAAGCTAACAAATCTGAGTGACTCACGCCCGTAGTAAGTCCTACAGAGGAAGAGTAAAGTACCTCACAGGAACCCTGAAGCATCCCTGGAGGAATTGAGTCCTGCAGTGGCTCAGATACCTGCTTTCTGTCTCTACAATGTGTAGGGTCAAGTATAAGCTCCAGCAGTCGCATGGCAGAAGCCCAGAAACTAGTTCCCTTAGGTATTACCACACTATCAGTTTGCTTGCCGTCACTGTTAACTTTAGTTATCTGTCTCACCTAACCTCACATTGTGAATGAGGACAATCCAAATTAGTGCAATCCCGTTGTGCTTACAGGCATTGGGACAAACTTTTATTAACCGATGAGCATAATGAGACTTAGGTACAACCATGGATATGTGTCATTGACACAATAGCTGTGAAATGGTGTGCTTGGCAATAATGTACAGACAGAAGCACAATTTCTGGATTTTCCTAATTGTGTTTGCTTTTAGGTAGAATTCTAAATTAGCGGTAGTGGGGGATCGTTCATGGGTTTTCTGTGCTTTACTGTCATTTGTTGGAATGCCTATATTTTATCTCCCTTATTATAATTTCCTTCAATCTGATATTTCCTTTGTGAATGATATTTCTGCAGCTGGAAATCGGTCTCTCATATATTGTACGTTTATAAGAAAGACTTTTTTTTTTCCCGCTTCTTTTGCTATCTTAAGAGTGAACTCTTTCCTGTATGAATATTCACTGAGAGGGAAAACACACACACACACACACACACACACACACACACACACACACACACACACATATGAAGTAGTTGCTGGTAGCAGATTTTGAGTAGGCCTTAGCCATGGAGTTGAAGTCTGAAGACGTGCTGACATTTTGTAAATAGTTTTTAGAACAAAATGTCAGATGATCGGAGCTTTGTATCGTGCGCGACGAGCAAATTGCGCAGCTGATGCTAACTAAGCCGATTCCTCTGGAGCTCCGTGAGGATGGATGACCATTGCGCTTTTAAAAGAACTAAATATATCCACATATATATGCCACACTTCATATTTTGCACATGCTTTGCTCTGCCAGGCTTACATTTGAGGCGTCGATGACTGACACCTTTGTAGACCAATGCGATCTTGGCAACCTGGCATGATTTTTAAAAAGGAGCCAGCCCTTGATGATGGAACGTCATTCCATATCCCAACTTTGGGCCAATGGTGCTGCCACCCTTCTGTGATGGCTCATCAAGGCAGCTGTGCTGTATTCACATTGAAATGAGGGGATTTTTAAAACCCAAGCAGCTGTATTATTCAGACTTAAAATAAAAGCTTAGTTTCCCCAAATGGGTGTGACGTAAACATCTCATTAAATATTTTAAATGCCAGTGACTACACAGGTGGTGGCAGCGGCTTGCATTTGTGTGCGAGCTCCTGGGAGGAGGTCTCTTTACGCTTTCCCTGTATTTGTGTTCTCTTCCTACTAGCAGGACTCTGGGGGAGGGAGGCTCCATGCTACAGGTGGCAAGAGATTCAGAAACATGGAGTGAACATTGCGGCTGTTGGATAACTTTTGATTAGGTCGTCTCTTGTCTCGGAAGGAAACCCAGGTGCTTTGTCCTGGCCCACTTCATTTTCTTGAGTTACAGTTTCCAAAAGCTAAACCTGAAAAGGGTCGAAAGTTTCTTTTCTCTTAGATTCTTGCTTGGTTTCTCTCCTCTATTCATTGGGTAGTGCTGGGGGCTAGCCATGATTTACTAGACAGCTTGCATTCTCGGGGGGATGACTCACTTTACAGAGACCAAGAGATTAGCAGGATCCATTAGGACCCCATTTCTTTCCTCTACCTTTGGGAGGAAAGGGCCTATTAGCCTCCACCTCCAAGTTTTATGCTATTAATAGTAATTAAATAAAGATGTCAGAGGTAACTTTTGTCTCTGAATGTAAGAGCAGCCTGTGTGCCCAGTCGTTTGTTAAGAAGGCATTGTCCCTTAGGCTGTATACAGTCATCACTCAGTATCTGCACGGGATTGGTTCCAGGACCCCTTTGCACTCCCACCACCCCATCCCTGGGCAGATGCTGAAATCTGTGGAAACCACATAGTCAGCCCTCGGTATCTGTAGATTCCTCATCTGTGGATATGGAGGGCCAACTGTGTATTTTTTTTTTAACATCTTTATTGGAGTATAATTGCTTTACAATGGTGTGTTAGTTTCTGCTGTATAACAAAGTGAATCAGCTATACGTATACATATATCCCCATATCCCTCCGTCTTGCGTCTCCCTCCCACCCCCCCATCCCACCCCTCTAGGTGGTCACAAAGCACTGAGCTGATCTCCCTGTGTTATGCGGCTGCTTCCCACTAGCTAGCTATTTGACATTTGGTAGTGTATGTATGTCCATGCCACTCTCTCACTTCATCCCAGCTTACCCTTCCCCCTCCCCGTGTCCTCAAGTCCATTTTCTTCGTCTGTGTCTTTATTCCTGTCTTGCCCCTAGGTTCATCAGAACTTTATTTTATTTTTTTTTTAGAGTCCATATATATATGTGTTAGTATATGGTATTTGTTTTTCTCTTTCTGACTTACTTCACTCTGTATGACAGACTCTAGGTCCATCCACCTCACTACAAATAACTCAGTTTTGTTTCTTTTCATGGCTGAGTAATATTCCACTGTATATATGTGCCACGTCTTCTTTATCCATTCATCAGTTGATGGACACTGAGGTTGCTTCCATGTCCTGGCTATTGCAAATAGAGCTGCAGTGAACATTGCGCTACATGACTCTTTTTGAATGATGGTTTTCTCAGGGTATATGCCCAGTAGTGGGATTGCTGCGTCATATGGTAGTTCTATTTTTAGACCAACTGTGTATTTATTGAAAAAAATCCATGTATAAGCGGACCTGTGCAGTTCAGACCCATATCGTTCGAGGGTCAATGTGTTAGTTTTCTAGTGCTGCTGTAATAAGTTATCACAAGCTTGGTGGATGAAAACAACACATATTTATTCTCTTATAGTTCTGGAGGTTAGAAGTCCAAAATGAGCCTTTTTGAACTAAAATCCGAGTGTCAGCCATGCTATTTCCTTCTGGAGGCTCCAGGGGAGAATCTGCTCCTTCGTTCTTCAGCTTCTAGGTGCTGCCATGTTCCTTGTGTCTTGGCTACATCACTCTCATCTCTGCTTCCTCCACACCAGCTTTACCTCTTCTCTGGAGTCTTCCTCTGCCTCTCTCTTATAAGGACCCCTGTGATATTGAGTCTACCTGCATCATCCATGATAATCTCCCATTTTGAGATCTTTAACGTAAAGTCCCTTTCACCATGTAAGGTGGCATATTCACAGTCCTGGGGATTTGGACATGGACGTCTTTGGGAGGCCATTAGACAGCCTCCCTCAGGGTGTGAACTTTGGAGGGGGGCTGGATCTGGATGTGAATTCTGACTTGGCCAATTGTTACCCATATATCCCTGGGAAAGTTTTTAACCCTGTTTCTTATCCATAAAATGGGGATAATACTGCCAACTGCACAGATAATGTATGAAAAGCAATAGGCTTTACACAATAGGTGTTCCACAAATGTAATCCTCATCCAACCTTTGAGAAGGAAATGTAGAAGGAATGGAACGTTTCACAGATCCAATCAGGCCAAATTACTGGTCAACAGAAATGGCTAGTCTTTTATTTTATTTTTTTGTGTCTTCAGTAGACTTTGTAGTTAGAGAAGTGTTAATGTACGTAGGGGTTTTAAGACATTCTCATTTTATCAGTATTATGATGAACCAGGGCATTTTCTCACTACACCTTCTCCTTTTGGGTCAAGTCCACTCGTGGGTTTTGACAGATTCTTCCTGTCACCCAGCTGCCTTGTGTCACAGGATGCCAATGGGACTGAAAATCCTATGACTGATTCTGCCCCTGCAGAGAACAATAGCCATTTGAATTTGATTTGCCCATCTTCTGGGAAGACAGTCAAAGTTCCCTGTCAGTGGGGCTGAGTTGACAATGGACACCCCTTGTCCTCTTTACAGCGGGTTCACCTATTATTATGATGATGTCATTATTCACATTATTGCTCTCATTATTATTATTATTATCCAGTGACCTCTGTTCTGGGGAGGAACTCCCTGTGACAGATGGGAGCTTCATTTATCGGACTGCTTTATGCTGCACAATTCCCCTGCCATTCTGAGTTTATATTGAGACGGGCTGCTTTTCGAACAAAGGCAGCCTGATCACAATTTGTCAGTGTACTCGGTAGCTATATATCACCAAAGCTCTCTGCCAGTCCTTCTGGGACCCAATTATTTATGGAGCTGACAATATGGGATAACTTGTCTTCTTATGAATGCCACTATTACAATCAAAGCATTGCTATCTTGAATGGGAAGGCAACAGAAGTTCTAGTTGGTCAAAAATTCCATTAACTAAGAGTTAATTCACCTTGTCCCAGGTGATCGCTTGGTGCCCCAAGTGAGTTGATGAGATCTGTGGGAAAGTTCTATTTCAATATTCTTTTCTGTCCAGACTTGGGAGATCTGTTGATAACCTTCATTTCTGTGACTTCTGTGTAATACACATTTGTGGTTTTACAGCTTGGGAGCAACCTTCCTTCTCAGCCACTCTGGACAGAGTTTACCAAGTACTCTTGGGAGTGGAAATGAAACCAAAGACGGGCTCTCCCAGTAAAGCGCTTATAATTGAATGAGGGGAACGATCCAGATCAAATCTATATTTACCAACACAAATGACAGCGAAATAAATATCAACCAAGTCCAGCTTGACTGCCTTGAGCCTGAAAACGGACTCGAATGCCATTCTAGTGAAGTGATCCCTTTCTTCTCCTCTATCCTTCGCTCACTCTTGGGTCACACTGACTTTAATCAAATTCCTCATCTTTGCTTTTAAGATACCTCAAAAGAGCACCGAAAAGAAAGGAAACTAATTAAACCTAAAAGATATTAAAGTTTTAAAAAGAAAAAAGGCCCACACAAAGAAGAAATGAACAGAGAAATGAAACATGATTTGATATACAATAGAGGGTATTATTTTTAGGACACGAGATGGTACATTTGTGGCATCCGAAGGAATGGAGGAACCTGTTTTCAGCGGTAGATCATTTGAATTTGAGGTTTTTTGACTTACTGGCTTGACAGGTCCTAAGTATAACATTCCTGTATTTCAAATAGAGAGCGTATTTACACACACCTTGTACGGAAACATGTGCTTCCATAGCTTTAGTTGCCCACAGAATTATTTTTATCCGTTTCCCTTTTATTAAAATGCTCTTTGAACGAGGCATAGTGCTTAAAAGATTAGATCTTATAGGGAAACATAACATATTGTATTTAAATATGCTAATCTCTTAGAGGAAATGAAGGATCTGAGCCTGCTCATTAAGAAATAAATTAATTCATCACCATCGCATTCATCATCAATCATCATCCAGTTGTGTCCAGTTTTCAATTAAGTTTTTCCAAACTGCTTTGTGCATTTACCAAAAGAACTGATTATCTCTGATGATGATTTTTTGTGGGTATTCGGATGTTGATGGCAGTTGAATTGGCATAAACATGCTGAATGTCTTTTTTATTCAAGTAGTTAAGCAGTAGCTGTTCAGTGCATACAAATACATTATGATGACAAGTAAAAGAATCTTATGTTTTAAGACGTATTTTCATGGTCAAATACCCAGCGTCTCAGATTGACAGGGAATATTTTTTTTTTTTTTTTTTTTTTTTTTTGCCGTATGCGGGCCTCTCACTGTCGTGGCCTCTCCCATTGCGGAGCACAGGCTCCGGACGCGCAGGCCCAGCGGCCATGGCTCACGGGCTCAGTCGCTCCGCGGCATGTGGGATCCTCCCGGACCAGGGCACGAACCCGTGTCTCCCGCATCGGCAGGCGGACTCTCAACCGCTGCGCCACCAGGGAAGCCCAACAGGGAATATTTTACATGAGCACTGCTAGCAGTAATACACACGGGGAACATTTATTAAATAGGCATTGTTCACCTGTTCATCCATGCATCATCCCTTGAAACAGTTTTTATTTGACACCAGTAAGTTTCCAGTACCGTGCCAGGCTCGGCACATACAAATCAGTTAATGCAACTGACCTTATCCCTACCCTAGTGGAGCTTCTAGTCCCCTTTACTTAAGTTCCCTTGTTCTGAGAGGTATTTTTACTGGATAACACACTGCACGTCAGTTTTAGTGATTACACACTCCCTCCCTTTAAAGTGGACACTGAAAGCCATGATCACTTCACCGATGACCCTCCAAGTATACATACGCCTCCTTAACACTTGGAGTTAATAAGCATTCCACGCCAGAAGAACAATTTCTGACTCTCTTTTTAAGGTTTCCTAGTGGATTGAGGATGTATGAAAATGACTCACCATGCCTGCCACTTATCTCTAGATTCCTATAACATGAAGATGATCCCAATCTGCCATCGTGCTGTTAAAATGATGTATAACCCTACCAGCACTCTGAAATGATCGAGTATTATTGCAGCCTCTTACAAGTTGGGCACTGAGATAATTTGGCTAGTGTTGGAGAAAGACTATTCCACAACCCCTGTGGCTCCCCCTTCATTGAATAAATATGGCATGCTGCTGCTTTTGTTCTCCTTATGTATGGAAGAGCAATTAATGTGTCAAAAAAGAAAAATCACAAAAATGTACAGACTTTTTCCCCCTGTGAAAATTGCAACACACCAAGTTCAATCTGCCTTAAAAGTATTGTACAACATTACAAGATGTTGTTATCTTTGAAGTATTAGATAACTTGTGGTTGGCATTACATTTCTTATTGTGATTTCATGACTTCTGTGTCCATTAAGGATCCAAAAGTGGGTTTATGTATTTCTTTAAAAATGCCATTGGGCTACCAATGTTTACATAGACACCTTGATGTATTGTTTTCTTATTTAGATAGTTTAAATCACGCATTTTTTTAAAAAAATGCAAGCATCTGTAGATTTTAATTAAGAGAAAGGATCATGAATATGGCCAGACTGCTGCAATTCTTGCTTTCTGGTCAGTTATTTTCCTGATATTCTAGTACATTCTTAGAAAGAGTCATGAAATCTTTGTGATGAGAAAGGAATCAAAATTGTTTTCTATTGATAGTATTCAGATGAATGAAAGGGAAAAGACAGGAATTCAAAGGTTTTGTTTTTTAATCCATCTTGTTTGAGGATATAGTCCAAGCAGCTAATTCAATATTCAGTACCATAGTAAGCGCTCAATAAATATATGTGAATTGAATGAATAAGTGAACTCAATCTCTTAACAATAAAACTTATTACTAAACTTAGGAAGGAATTTAGTTCCTGATAAACTTTTTTTTTTTTTTTTTTTTTTTTTCCCGGTACGCGGGCTTCTCACTGCTGTGGCCTCTCCCGTTGCGGAGCACAGGCTCCGGACGCGCAGGCTCAGTCGCCGTGGCTCACGGGCCCAGCCGCTCCGCGGCACGTGGGATCCTCCCGGACCGGGGCATGAACCCGTGTCCCCTGCATCGGCAGGCGGACTCTCAACCACTGCACCACCAGGGAAGCCCCCTGATAAACTATTAATCTAGTTCACTAATTTCCTTTTATAGTTTAAATTAGACTAGTTCATTATTTGAAAGCAAAAATGCATATTTTCATTTTACACTGTTGAACTGTGTTTATTTTCCGTCTCCACTGCTAGATTATAAGCTCCACGAGGCCTGTGTTGTTTATTCCTATATCTGGTGCCCAGGACAATCTGTCACAAATAAGGTCTTCAATTATTATTCATCTACTGAAGGACCTAATGTCTTTCTGAAAAATGTACACATTCAAAAATACTAAGTATCAAAAAAAAAAAAAAAATACTAAGTATCAATTCTGCTTCTGCATTATATGAGGGATATTTTAAAGAACAACACATGCGGTTGCCTAAAATCTTGAACAGTTACACAGAGTATAGATAGTCCAGCACCACAGACTTTGTTCTCTGTCCCCTAAGTATATCACAAGGCTTCCTAATACTCTGCCTTTGTCGGGCTTCCCCTCTGTGAATAACTGCCCTGCTCTCCCAGCCCCTTTGCTCCTAATTTCTACTAATTCTCGAGGACTCAACTCAATCAATTCCTCTTTCAAAAAGCCTTTCTTACCTCTCCTTCCAACCCTCTTCAGAGGGCCCCATCCACATTTTTGCTTTCACCTGTGACTGTCTTCATACTGATTGTGTTGACTGATCATGGGCTTGTGTGTCAGTCTCTTTCACTAGACTAGTGAGGATCTTGGAAGGCAAGGATTGTGTTTTATTCACTGCCAGAGCTCTAATGCCTAACGGAGTGCATAGCACAAAGGGGGTCTTGTCAATGCTGTATGGGAGGAAGGAAAAATGTGGAAGGAAAAAAGGGATGGAGGGAGGGAGGAAGGAGGGAAGGAAGGAAGGAAGGAAAGAAGGAAGGAAGGAAAAGAAGAAGGGAGGGAGGGAAGAAAGAGGATGAAAGGGAAAAGGAAAACACTCAAAGGAAACTCTTCAATGAATATTATAAAGAAGTTGTCTCCACTGGAGAACAGCCATAACTTAGAAAAGGGAGGGGAAAATACAGGATTTTTTAAAATTCCTGTAGATGTTATGAGCGTTTATCTATCTGAAAGACACTGCCATTTCCTTCCATCTCGTCCATGGCGTGCACATTTCTGATAGTGTCTGTTCCCCTTTTCCTTGGGCAGCCCTCACCATAACATGGCAGTGTACTTTAATGGTCACCTGTATTGATGAACTAGTGGTGCAATCTTACTTCCTGCTTGTATTAGAATTGTTACAAGTGTGCTTTTCAGAGTTCAGAAAAAAGTCATCATTAAAGGAGAAAATAAAGAATTTTTGCTGGGTAACAAGCAAGCTTAAATATTCAAGCTTGGGGTCATTTAAATGTAATTAGCTTATCATCTTGTTTTCAGAACACATTGTAAGGGCCAGGATAGTGTTCTGGTCCTAGAATTGAAAATTTTTATGAATTGAGTTCTTCCAGTTCTCATAATAAGAGTGAACAGCTACACAGTGCTTACTATGCCAGTAACTATTCTGCTATACACGATCAACTCACTCAACTGCACAATAATCCAATCAAATACAGTTTATGTCTTTCATAGTTGAGGAAACTGAGGCGTATGAAGTTAAATAATTTGTCCAGGGTTGTGCATCTTAGATTGAGGTTTAGTTGAAATTCTAACCTAGGTAGCTTAGATGCCAGGCTAATCCTATCAAACCTCTCTTAGTATTTATCCCGGCCCCTCGATGATGCAAAAGCTCTTTCATGGCTATGGTTGGAAACACAATTATGTGTACTAAAATAAGCCAGTATGGTATGATTAAAATTTCATTTTCAGGAAAATGGTGGGGTGAGCTTGGCCATTTAAATACATTATTTAATATAAGTATCACAACAAAATTAGGAGATTGGTGATAATTTTCCTCAAAACTCACTTCCGAGTAAATCAAGGTAGTTGGACTAGCACTGCAACACAAATATCCTTGGAGTTTCTCCTAACTTTTCTTGCTAAATCTATGGATTTCAAGTTTATTTAGTAAACCTCTCCTCCAGTAGGGATTAGTAAGCACTGATAAATCTTTTATTCCTAGAAAGCAGATTGGGAGGACAGAGGACAATAAAGGGGATTTGGGGCATTTCTGCCAAGTGGAGATCAATGAAAAATGGAAAGTAAGGGGATTTTTTTTTTTTTTTTTTTTTTTTTTTTTGCGGTACGCGGGCCTCTCACTGTTGTGGCCTCGCCAATTGAGAAGCACAGGCTCCGGACGCGCAGGCTCAGCAGCCATGACTCACGGGCCCAGCCGCTCCGCGGCATGTGGGATCCTCCCAGACCGGGACCCAAACCCGTGTCCCCTGCATCGGCAAGCGGACTCTCAACCACTGTGCCACCAGGGAAGCCCATAAGGGGATTTTTGAAACATTATTTTAGTTTTCATTTGGGGATGTTTTATGAACAAGCCTGCTTTCAACAAGGTGAACACTGAGTAAAGTGAAGCATACTGATATTGCATGTCCTGGAGCTTGTGTACTTTTGATTGACCTTAAGCTCTTAATCAGGACTCACTGAATTCAGGGAGTTTGCTTACTTTTCTGGTTTATTAGAAAGGCTACAACTCAAGATCAGCCAAATGGAAGAGATGTATAGGACTAGGTACTTGGGAAAGGATGCAGATTATCCAGACCCTCTCCAGGTGTATCCCCCTCCTAGCACCTCGAGTGTTCACCCACCTGGAAGCTCTCCAAACCCTGATGTTTAGGGCTTTTATGGAGATTTCATTACAGAGGCTTGGTTGATTGATTAAATCATTGGCCATTGGGGAATTGAACTCAATCTCTAGCCCTTCCTTCTCTCCAGAGGTCTGGGAGTAGAGCAGAAAGTTCCAAAGCTCTGATTCCAAGGTGGGTTCCCCAGGCAGCCAGCCACCCAGCCTCCTGCTCTTTAAGGATTTTCCAAAAGTCATCTAATTAACATAAACTCAGGGGTGGTTAAAAGGAACTTGATATGAATGACAAAAGACACTCCTCTCACCCCTATGGCTCAGGAAATTCCAAGGGTTTTGAAGCTCTGTACCAGGAAACCAGGACTAAGTACTAAAGATATATTTCTTATTATATCACAATAGCATACCAACATTTAGCATTTTTGACCTCTGAGGATGATTTGGAGGAAAGTGGAGGAGCACTCCTTCTGAAGCTGCTACTTAATGACCATTTTCACAACTTCTTAGCACTCCTTTGGAGCCCTACATGTTTACAGCTAAAAAGCAAGCTCTTTTCTTTTTCTTGAAAAATGTACCTCAAACCCTTTGGTAATATGTGGTTTTCCACCCTGTGGGAGGCCAGTAAATCCCTGTTGACTCTCTTTATATTCAGCAGCTCCAAGTAAAAGGGAAAGACGCCATGTCCATCCAGGCATTGCACACACTATGGCTTTTTTGCACGCTCCGTTTAGATGCCTAATAGTTAAGCCAGTGTAGTGTGTGGCGCTCAACTCTGAACCACTGGCAGAGGCACTTGTATACAATATTTGCTCCCTTTTGTTAGAGAAATAATCACATTGGAAAAGCAAGACGCTATACATGCTTTCAAGCTGTTCTGATTTCTTCTACTTATTTAGGTACCGAGCACTTTATTTTTCTATTTCTTCACGAGGAAATTTACATGGAGTGGGGCAGAAATTTCATTTTGAAGTTTATTCACTTTGAGAACCTGAAGAAGTAACGGCTTGGCTGCCAGCATCACTGAATATCATTATAACAGTCATTTTAGGTACACATAAACACACGGTTCAGATCTGCTTGGGAATTTGTACTGAGATTTGTTGTACGGAAGCCTTTATATAACAGTAACATAAAAGCTAGTAGGAGAGAGGGTGTCTTGCCTCTCAAATTGGGAGTTAAATCAACGTTCAGTTTCATGGGTTTAAAATGGGTAAAGTCTTAACATAGGTCCCCAATTTCTAGCTGTTACATAGTGTGCAACTGAAAGGAAGCCTCTCAAATAGAGTCCATGGTAAGGATATGTGTGTTAGGCATTTCTAGACACTTCTGAAAAAGTCCTTACACAAATAATGTGTCCTAGTAAACACAGTGGTTTGCCTCAGCTTAGCAACGTTTAGTGATTTGAACTACCCTGAGCTTATAATTCTTTTGAGTCTTCTGGACATGACAGTAAATGAACATGTATATGCCCCCCTCACAGATATATATTCATTTTAGCTCTGATATAATTGTATTTACTTAACATGTCAAAATCTGGATCAGCTGGACTTTAAGAATGAAGGTGGAAGGGTTTTCATTATGTTGTTTATTAGATAATTAAATAAATGTTTAATCCTTTTATCCAATTTATAGAAAAAAAACCTAACAAAACAAAGCAAAAAACCCATGTCACAATTAACGCAATCATCAGATTTGCCTGAAATTCATAGCATTTTCTAAGTCATCTTTTCAAATCTATGTTTTCACCTTTACGTTAATAATATCACCAAATAGGGTTTCTGCCACAGCTGTAGAAACTGTAACAAATTCAGTCCAACGTGAAATCAATAAAAGCTGCTTTCAGCTTGGTGAAATACAAGGGCAAGGTCTCTGTGCACAAAATGACACTGACCCCTGATTTTCTTCTGGAGATGAATATTTCTGTTGATATTGTCCATAGCAGATATAGCCTGTCGATAATCAATTGATCTGAAGCTAAATGATACAGATGATGGATGGATCTGTTCTTGTGTTTAGGTGTTGAAGATTAGGGCCTTTGTTTTGTATGTGAAAATTACCCTTATTGAAGTGAATGAGCCAACGACAGATTTCGTTTGGAAAACATGCTTTTAAAAACCTGCCAGCATTTTCCATGGGCTGAAAATATTTATACTTTTGTAGTGTATTGGCAGGTCATGAAACCACACAGGTAATTACAGAATTGATGATACCTCTCCAGTGCCTTGGTGTTATGCAGTTTGGGTATGAATCTGGACGTGCAAACGAAGGAAATTTGTGTCAAGACACAAAGGATTCCAGTATTTCTTTAATTAAAAAAACAAATTTTGTAAAAATTAAAATAAACCACAGACTAGTTTGAACATGATTATGCATTTGAATTTGTAAGTGTTTTAATCGTAAAGAAAATTCTGTATTTTAGTTTAAAAATCTTCTACTTTTTGTGGAAGATACCATCTGATTCTGTCATTGGCTTATTAGAGTGAAGCATTTTTATTCCCTATCAATTGATCTGTAATCATGTTCACACTACTTCTGTGTTATCTTTTTTCCATTGTTGTCATTTACTAGCTGTGTGACCTTGTGCAAGTTACTTAACTTCTCAGTTCCTGAATTGATTTATTTGGAAAACAGGAAAAAATTTGAATCGAATTTGCATACTTGCCCTTAGGTACAAATGAGTTACTGCATTTAAAGTAAATAGAAGAGTGTTGGCCACATAGAAAGTGCTGAATACATACAAGCTACTTTTATTAAATATTCCAACCCTGTCTGCCTTACAAAGTCATAAAAGTCATGCATATTGCCTTGTAATCTTTCATAGTTTCTTATAGGATGAACCTAATTATATCAACCACCATGATAGTAAAGCTCTTGTCATAGTCTTGGGTATTGCTGATGAAGTGGTAAAGACATAATTGGTTGTGTAACGGGGTCCATTTTGTGAGTCCAACATGAAGTATTCATTAGAATATACATAGATTTTGCTCTGTCAGGAGGCCCAGTATAAGAGATAAAACAAACAAACAAACAAGTTTACTTATTCAGGGACCTGCCCTGTTGTGACATGTTAAAATATTATTATTATTATATTATGTATATTACAATTATATAATAATATGTTATTATTATTATTATGCTTTATGGAACAAAATTTTCCAAATTGTGTGGGGGGTTTTTTTGTGGGTTTGTTGTTGTTTTTTTTTTTTTTTGCTGTACGCGGGCCTCTTACCGCTGTGGCCTCTCCCGTTGCGGATGGAGCACAGGCTCCGGACGCGCAGGCTCAGCGGCCACGGCTCACGGGCCCCGCCGCTCCGCGGCACGTGGGAACTTCCCGGACCGGGGCACGAACCCGCGTCCCCTGCATCGGCAGGCGGACTCTCAACCACTGCGCCACCAGGGAAGCCCTCAAACTGTGTTTTATGGGATACTACATCCAAAAGACATTAATAAGAATCTCCTCCCCCACCCAGTTCCATGGTCAAATAATACTGAGAAAGTAGTTTAAAGAATCAAGCTCCTGAGACTTCTCAGAACCTGTAATGCTCTCATGTGCACTAAGATCATTCAAGAAGGGGAGGTGGCAGTTTTCAAACTTGCCCTGAACCATTTTTTGAAGGGAACCTCTGGAGCATCTTGTGCTCAGGCTAAAGAACGGCAGGATTTGGGAAGTGCTACTTTAAATCTGGGACCAGGACCAGAGGCCCAATACGGGTCTTCCCCAGTGATGCCACAGTGCCGGGATAGTTTCTGCATTATGAGGATTCCCCAATTAAGTACTGACATTTGAGAATGATTTCCAAAAAAGTAAAATAAAATCAAGCCAACTCAAGGATACCCCTGGAACTCTGTCTCTGTCATTCATTTGCACGTCAGTACATTCACCCCTCAAGGAAAAAGCAGGTAGCATTGGGAAACTGACAGGAATTTTGCGGCACGTGTATGATCATATGGCATGCATAGAAAATGACACTATATCTGAGCAGCCCTGAACGGCTCGTCTCAGGCTCTTACCTTTCCTCTAAATGATTCCCTGAGCCCCGTATTTTAGTAACTGCTTCCGTTGTCACTCTTGAGTTGTCTGAGTATGGCTATAGCAAAGCACTTTAATTTTATGACTTTCAGATGTCTTGTTAGTGGGCAAATGAAGAGACGGGACAAGTGGGTTTTGTCTAGTTGCTAAGGAATAAAAATAACAAGTGCCTTTATTACTTTGCTGACAATCTATTTATAAATTTCTGAAGGAGGTGCCTGCAGAGGAAAATATGCATGTGTTTTGGACATACCTGAGATTTCTCAAATAAAATGATTTATTGGTGGCCCCTGCTTTATGCTGCTTTGGTAGCACGGGCAAATACTGTGTCTACATTCATGGTAGGCTTCAGGCTTGGTTCTTTAATAGCCGTTATAGAAATGACATATGGGGAAGGCTATTTTGTTCACCTTTGTTTAGGCCCTTAGAAATACTGAATTGCATATGGGCTCTCCAAATATTGTAGTTTTGTCACCTTAACCACACAGATTGGAAAAAAAGAAAAGAAGCAAACTTCCTTCCCTCCTTCCTTCCTTCCTTCCTCTCTTCCATCTATCTATGTATCTATGTATCTATCTATGTGTCTATCTATCTATGTGTCTATCTATCTATGTATCTATCTATGTGTCTATGTATGCATGTATGTATGTATCTACCTATCTATCTATCATCTAACATTTGCAGTGGTTTTTTTATAATGGAAATTAACCCATGAAGTCATTCTGGGAAAGCTGTGAATGTTCTCTTGGTTTTCATTTGTCACTGCTTCTGCTAACATCAAGCTCTTTTTGAACTGCAAATCAAGAACAGCTCTTCCCCTGGGAACGTTTCACTGCTTTGCCAAAGGTTGAGCCCCACACGGCTGGGAAGGGTGGATGGCTAGAAGAGTCTTGTGGGTACTGGCATTCAAATGAGCAGTTCTAGCCAGGTTGCTCTCACCTGATGAGAAACTCAAAGAGAACAAAAACAGCTTTCCTGGTTATACACCTGACCTTAGCAAGCCCTTACCTGGAATAAAATGGCAATTTAAAAACTTGCCTAGGGCTTCCCTGGTGGCGCAGTGGTTGAGAATCCGCCTGCCGATGCAGGGGACACGGGTTCGTGCCCCGGTCCGGGAAGATCCCACATGCCGCGGAGCGGCTGGGCCCGTAAGCCATGGCCGCTGGGCCTGCGCATCCGGAGCCTGTGCTCTGCAACGGGAGAGGCCACAACAGTGAGAGGCCCGCGTACCGCAAAAAAAAAAAAAAAAAAAAAAAAATTAAATAAAAATAAATAAATAAATAAATAAATAAATAAAAAAAATAAAAACTTGCCTAGACTATGAGAATTTTGAATCCAAATGGCTAGACTTAGCACCTGTTTGTGTCTCTGTCATATTTAAGTTGCATGTTGGTTGTATTTTAAGGGGGTTTAAAACTGAACGGAAAGTGGAGGAAACGGTAAAATATGGTGACCTGTTGTTTATATGTGAATGCTATGGTATTTCTAACTTTTGAAAACCCACATTTCTTTTTTTATGAACTAAGCATTGCCATTTGTTTTCATGCAGGTGTGATTCATAATATCGCAGCCTTCTGAGTTAATAAGGCAGTTTTGTAGACTCTCATACCATTGCTGCTGTGATAATTTGGCAATGTTATAGTGGGAAAAAGTATCTTATATAGTCACCTCAGTGGTTCCATTTACTTTATACAAAGAAAGGCTTCCATCCTGCTATTCTCCAGTATTTAGGTTTCAAAGGCCTCTCCCCACTTGAAGACAAAGGGCTACAACATGGTTCCAAGGTAGAGTAAATCAAAGTGTAATGAGGGTGGTTTGTTTATTGAAAAGCCTCTCATTTAGAATGATTTCCTTTCCTGCTTACCAGGTAATGATTTACATTTCTCATAGAGTACTAAAATATGAAACATCCCAATTGCTACCAAATTATTATAACATGAGGGTATGAAAAGAATTTGTACTCAAATAAGCAAAGATGATAAAAGAATCTGGAAAATTTCCACAGGTGAAGGATCTTTTACGGTCAGTAAAGACTTTTATACTTGTGTTCCCTTCTGATGTCTGGGATGGAAAAAAGACAGTTTAAGGAGGGAGATTTTTTTATATTTCTATGAACACAAAGGGCTGTAATTGTTAACTACTTATTGTCATACTAAAACCCATCATCTATATTGTAGAATTAATACTTAGAAATTAAAGAATTATAAAATTAATTGTCCAGTTTGGAAGGTAAGATTTTTATAAATCTAACTTAAAACTTTTATCAACAGAAGTGCTTTCCTGTTGCTCATTTAATTAATATTATTGTTTTACAATATCAAGATAAGGGGGCAGTTAATTGACATAAATTAATTGAACTCTGTAATGAAATACCAGTTTAATTAGTCATTTATGATGTACAATTGGAAAGGTGAGAAAATCCGGCAGAAAATGCCACACTATCATTACTCTCATTTTGTATTTTTTTTTTTTTCCTATCTCAGGACAAATCAAAGTCATTTTGTGAACCCTGAGTTCTATTTTTTTGGACTGTGAAAATCTGTGTCATGGCCTTGGCCGAGATACTGACGTGTAAAATTTATTACTTAACTTGCTCTTAATTTCTTCCTCACTTGTTAATCATTTTATTTAAAAATAAAACACAGGGGCTTCCCGGGTGGCGCAGTGATTGAGAGTCCGCCTGCCTCTGCAGGGGACACGGGTTCGTGCCCCGGTCCAGGAGGATCCCACATGCCACGGAGCGGCTGGGCCCGTGAGCCATGGCCGCTGAGCCTGTGCGTCTGGAGCCTGTGCTCCGCAACGGGAGAGGCCACAACAGTGAGAGGCCCGCGTACTGCAAAAAAACAAAAACAAACAAAAAAAAAAACAAAAAAGCAACTAACCTGTGGCGCTTCATTAAAACTTTTTTTGGTGATCACCTCTTTTAAGAAGCATTGCCCTGAATTAGACCCTGGGTTTGAAATCAAGAAGGGTCAATGAAAAATAAATATTAAAAATAAATAAATAAAACACAGACACAGAACTGAATAAAACAAATATGTAACTTAGTAAGTTATTACAAGGCATCATTCTTGTAACTACCACTCAGGTCAAGAAATAGAATTTGGGGACTTCCCTGGTGGCACAGTGGTTAAGAATCTGCCTGCTAATGCAGGGGACATGGGTTCAAGCCCTGGTCTGGGAAGATCCCACATGCCGCAGAGCAACTAAGCCCGTGTGCCACAATTACTGAGCCTGCGCTCTAGAGCCCACAAGCCACAACTACTGAGCCTGCGTGCCACAACGAGTGAAGCCCATGGACCTAGACCCCGTGCTCTGCAACAAGAGAAGCCACTGCAATGAGAAGCCCACACACCACAAACGAAGAGTAGCCCCTGCTCGCCGCAACTAGAGAAAGCCCACACGCAGCAACGAAGACCCAATGCAGCCAAAAAAACAAAACAAAACAAAAAACAAACAAACAAAAGAAAGAAATAGAATTTGGTCAGCCCCCTACCACTCCTACCCATGAGTCCTGCACATGTCACATCCATCATAAACACCTGCCATCCCTCAAAATGTAATCTAATTTTATATTATCACTTTCTTGTTTTTCTTTATCACCCAGGGATGTATTCCTAGATGTCATGTTTGGGGACTGTTTTTAAGTCTCTTTTAATCCACGATTTCCCCCTGTATTCTTTAACTGCCCTTGCAATTTATTTGAAGAAATGGTCATTTCTTTGTTTTTAAGGCAATGATTTTGACTTTATAAAAGACAGGAGTATCCAAATGGCCAGCGTTGGAATTTTCTGGGTGGTGCTTTGTTAAGTATTCAGTTAGTTTCTGGTCTTTCTGCCACCCACCTTGCAGTTCTGCTTGGATAGTCAAGCACATCTGAACCCAAACATTGCCATAGCGACACTGCCCAGTGACGGGATTCTGAATTATAGGAAAGGTTGGTGCTGCTGTCTTCCCCTATTTCTGCAGAGGGAGGGTAGATGAGGGAAGGCTTCTCTCTGCAGTTAACTCACAGTGTGGCCCATCTGAAATACAAACAGTCTCAAGAGGTTATAATTCAGAAAGCTGGATGGACCATACAAGGTTGGGAGGGAGGAGGTCAGTACAGGCCGATGGCAGTCTCTAGATGGGTTGGGTGCTTTGTATCAGGAGAGAAAGGGGAGCAGGAAGTGCTATTTTGGCACCTTTTCTGTGCCACGCTCTTGTGCAGGTTTTAACTCTTTCCTACAACAATATCAGTGAAGAGTTAATATCCTAGTTTTGCAGGTGAGGAATCTGAAATTCTTTCTCACCAAGAAATAACCTTCTAACTGGTCTAGTTAACATGTCCAATTTTTTACAAAACTTCAACCAGGTAATACCACTCCAGCATCCTTTGCCCTTAGAATAAAACCCAGACTCCTTCATGGGAGTGCTGGTCAACAGGGCTGAGGACGGACCCCTCACCTGTTGCATTGCTCTGTACTGTCCCCATGGCCCACCGTCTTTCACTGTGCTCCGGCCATATTGGAGCTACTCCTTAGATACCACAGGCTCATCCAACAAGTCTGAGGAGGCTGTAGCTTGGTCATTTTTAGGTTTCGTGTTTTTTTCTCTCAGGAAAAGTCAGCATGCAACACTGGTCCTGGGGCCTGTTCATTTGCTCTTTCCTCTCCCTGGAACATTTCACTGGCACATTTTGTCTAGCTGGATCTTACATCTTATTCAGGCCTCAACTTAATTGTCCCTTCCTCAGAGAAATTCCCTGCCCACTCCATCTACATTAGCTTTTCCCTGTAATTATCTCCTCCACTTACTCTTTTTCCTTTCTGGCACTTATCAACACTCTAATTATCCATGTATTTGTTTAATGTTTATCTTCTTCCTGACCCTAAATTACCTGAAGGTGGGGTATGTCTGTTTTGTTTACTGTGCCTAGTTATCTGCCTGGAACACCACAGATGCTCAATAAATTTTGGTTGGAATGCAAATTTGAAAGGAGGCTCAGAGAGGTTAAGTAACTCCTCCAAAGTCACACAGCTAGTAAGTATCAAAGCTAGAGATTTGAAAACACATCCTAAAACCCATGTATTTTCAACTATAATTGGTTTGTCTAAACTGTGGTCATTGGACACTAATGTTCTGATATATCTTAATAGATGTTCCAAGAATAAAAAAGGATCTATGTTCAAATAAATTATGGATATTATACAACTGTTTAAAGACAATTGAACATGTTTCCTTCCCACAGGACATATGAGAGACTTTAATATGCAAATATGCACCATGACTCTACAAGAAACTGATATGGTATGCAGCATTTCTCACTAGTGTTTGACCATGATTTACTTCTTTCAGTTAAACTAATGTCTTGTGGGACACCAGAATTCAGCAGAAGCCAGGGTGGGAATGACTCTACTATATACCCTGCTTCTCCCTAGGAAGTGAGTAAACAGAAATTTCTATCAGCAAATTGTCTTAGTATTCATAGATATATGTACATATGTATATGTGTACATACATAAGTTTTACGCTTTCTTTCCTCCTCCTCGCTATAACTATTGGAGAGATTTAGCTTAATAAAACAAGATTAGAAAATAGAAATTAAAGAAAGTGAAGTGGCATGTAATTTGGATTATTGTAGAGAAGATATGTGAGAGATGTATTTTAAGAAATAACTGATTAAAAAATATAAACTAAAGAAACTGGTAACTTAAAACAGTAAGCATTTTTCCCCCACTTTAGCATGCTATTAAAAATGACTGGGGGCTTCCCTGGTGGCGCAGTGGTTGAGGGTCCGCCTGCCGATGCAGGGGACGCAGGTTCGTGCCCCGGTCCAGGAAGATCCCACATGCCGCAGAGCGGCCGGACCTGTGAGCCATGGCCGCTGACCCTGCGCGGCCAGAGCCTGTGCTTCTCAACGGGAGAGGCCACGGTGGTAAGAGGCCCGCGTACCGCAAAAAAAAAAAAAAAAAAAAAAAAAAAAGACTGGGAGTGGTCTTAAATTCTGACTTCCCTTAATGGAGAAGGTATGAAATTACAAAATAACCAATGTAATCACACCTTAATCTTGTTAAACTGAAACACTGTAATCTACATTCAAATTTCACATGTGGTCAATCTTGAGAGAGCTGGGTGGATGAGTCAAAGCAGTATTTGGAATTTTAAATAGTCTTTCCTACCTCTTCAAAGCCCATTTACTTCTTTGTTTTTGTTTTTGTTTTGTTTTGTTTTTTGCGGTACGCGGGCCTCTCACTGTCGTGGCCTCTCCCGTTGCGGAGCACAGGCTCCGGACGCGCAGGCTCAGCGGCCATGGCTCACGGGCCCAGTCGCTCCGCGGCATGTGGGATCTTCCCGGACCGGGGCACGAACCCGTGTCCTCCGCATCGGCAGGTGGACTCCCAACCACTGCGCCACCAGGGAAACCCCCCCATTTACTTCATTATGAGAAATATTTCTCTGGGACTGGGGTAGGGAACCCTAAGCCAAAAAACAAAGCAAGTAATTTTTTTCTTTTTTTGGGAATTGAAAGAAAAAAAAGTCGATTTCCAAAAGCCTGACACTCATGACCAATTCTATCATAAAGAAAGCAGAGTGCATTTCAGAAAAGGGTGGAACTATGTGAGGAGAAAATAGGTTTCAGCTGTATCTTGCCAATGCTGTATTACAATCTGTTGACAAATGTGATTTTTAAAAATAATAGCTAAAGTGAAGCATTGTTGTCTAATGCTGGCTGAGTGCGTGTGTTAATTGAATAGGTGTGATATGATAGGAAGCCCTTGTCTTGTCATGGAGCACACATTGGGGGGAGTTTCAAGAAAAGAGGTGCCCACATTTGATTTGAAAAAAGAGTAGTCTTTTATTCAGTGGGACCACCAAATGAAAAGCCTCTTGACTTTCTGGTTGCCCTTCTCAATATGAATACAGACACCTCTCAGATCCAATGAAATGTTACTCGAAATGTGCATGACTTCAAAAAAAAAAAAAATTCTGGAAAGAGAAATCCTGAGGATCAGAATAATGGCGAAATAAAAGATAAGTCATTTGTGAATTCTCTGGACTTTTCTGTGCCATCTGTTACATGCCACTGTACTGGGTTTTAACACTTTCACCAGCGACTTGGAAAGATCTTTTAAATCGGCTTTTCTATGGGGATTTTCTGATTATGGTAACCACAGGCCATGCTACTGACGATGTCTCTGACTGCAGCATCACAGGGAAGATTTGGCTGTTTCATTCATTCCAGCCGCTGTTGCTTCCCAGCAGGTCCCTTGTCTCTGGAGTATTTTACTGTATCTATAATAAAGACAAAACAGAGCTGTTCTGAAGGTTTCAGCAGACACAGCCTCCACAGCCAAGTCCTCCAGAGACCTGGAGGGAAAGAAAGCTGAGACAAAGGTACAGTATCCAAATCCTCTGTGAAATGGATGCTCATATCCTAGCCCTCCTCCTTGAGCCTTCCACCTACGGAGAACTTTCAGAGGTTCTCTGCAGTTGTGCATCCAGGACCCTTTGTTTTAGGGTACAAGTGTGATTGTGTTCAAAGCGCTAGAAAATGTAAACCCCTTTTTCCAAATTGGAAAACTGCGTATCCTAGCGCAGCAAATATTCCAGCTTAAAATAAGGACCTCTCTCATCTCGGTGGTGAAAGGGGAAGGATGGGAATAAAAAGGCACGGGGACCAGCAGTCACCAAAACGAGATTCGGAAGATGTCTTCCTCCATCCAGGGGTAGGTTCCTGTGTGGCTTTAGGTGAGATGTTTCAGCTCTCAGACCCTTGGTGTTTTTCTTCCATCAAATGGAATTGTTGGGACTTCAAATTTTATTATAAAAGGATGTTAGAGATCATCTGTATTTCTATGATGTATCTTCACGAGAGATGTAAAAGGCATGTAGCCAAGTATGGAATATTAGACTCAATTTTTGAGTTGAATGAATGTGCTCTAATATTCTTCCTATTATGCTCTGAGGCTAAAATATCCTGTTGCTTCTGAGCTTACATAAGCTGACCTCATTTACTATGGGAACATGTTAAGTATTTAAAAGTATGAGGGTAAGCACCACAGAAAGAATAATTCAATCTAGATGTAAGAGGCTCTTTTTTTAAGCTTCATTAACTGATAATTGTTTGAGTGCAAAACAATACCCGTACTGTTTGATAAATGAATATTAACCACATCCTGCTGATAAAAGTCATGAGCAGAACTAGATCACTCTGCATTTGGGTGGGGGGGAGACCTTTATTTTGATGCTAATGGATTATGTTCATTTTCGATAGATAGATATCTGAATGACTCAGCAGGGTTGACTTAAATTAGATTTGTCCATTTATACTTTGCTTATTAGTAAGCCCCAAATATCTGATGCCAGCCTTATATTACAATCTGTGCTTCATAGAATTTATCTATCATCACCTAAAGATTTCTATGATAAGAAATCGAATGATCATAAAAATCATGATTATGTTTTTGTTTTTTTTTTTGAAAGGGTAGCATTGTGTTTTTTTCCACGAAAAATTGTATTCTCAGAATCAGTAATATGAAATAGCTTATTAAAATCTCTTTACAATGTATGCCCTTTTGGAGTCTTTTGGATATTAGTTCTTTATAGATATTAACTTTTTACAATGGAGAGTTGTATTAGTCTGGGGAGGCTAACAGCTGTAATAAATAACTTCCAAATCTCAATGGCTTGACATCATAAAGGGTTTTTTTCACTTACATCCTGTAGTCCATTGCAGGTTGGTTGGAGCAGGGAGTGGAGGAGGGCGGGGAGGGGAATGGACTCTGTCCATCACAGGTATTCAAGGATCTAGGCCCCTTCTGTATTGTGGCTCCAACCCTCTCCAGGTTCTTGGGGTCTTCTCTGTTCAGTGGGTAGTTGAGAAAAAAAGAGTGAGGATTATAAATGGGAGGTTTTCCTTAACTGGTTCAGCTTGGAATTGGGGACCTCATTTCTACTCAGGCTCCATTGGCTGGATCTCTGATATGAACTTCAAGGGAGGCAGAGCATGTGGTTTGGCTGAGTGACCACAAAGCAGAAAAGACACAGAAACTAACGAGCATTAACTGTCCCTTCCACAAGACCTAGATGACAAGTTAAAGTCGATTAAAGACAGATTTGGTGAACACAATACATGAAAACCTTATGCTGAGCATAACAGTGGTTTGTCTACTGTGGTGTTAGTGCAGATAATAGACAAGTAAGATGTGCAAATAATTACACAGTTTATAAACAACAGAGTGTGGTTGTACATCCAGACATATATAAACACTGTTTAAGGGAGGGATACATTCTAACAATCTGGAAGAATTTGGAAATTTTTTTGATATCATGGTACTGTCGTTGGGCTCCAAATTCAACTACTAGAATTCCTGACTTTCTCTGCCATTTGCTTTCTGCAAAATCCTGAATAAAATTTCTGAAACTCACTTTGTCATCTATAAAGTGAATATGATAATGCCTGCCTGTTTCAGGATATGAAAGGGAATTTCAAATTAGATAGTGGATGGGGAAACATTTTGTAAGAAGTCATTCAAATAGCAAATTAAAGCTGTTGCTATATTATTATTATTATTAATTTTTAATTCCATGACCACAGGTAAGGATTATGTTTACAAAGCCTTGTCGTACACTCACACACGTGTATGCACACCCCAAGTGCGTGCACGCACACACACACACACACACGCACACACACTTTCAGGTAGGAAGGACTGAATCAGATGCTCTACTTTTTCAGTCTTCAGGTTGAAGCTGAGAGTAAATGCCCAGATATTTGGTATCCTCATCACTGATACTTACTTCACCTGTGCCAGTTTTATAACCTATCCTTGAAAGTACTATCCATTATCTGTGTCTGTTCAGATAGGCTGGACATGAAAATCTTTGTCCTTTCTGACTCATAATATTGTTACAAGCTTTGGGCAAAATTAAGTTTGTGATGATGTTCTTTTAAAGGGAAGTTTATTATTGTTTTAGTAAGTTCCAAATATGTATCTAGTTAATCTGGGTCACCTATAGGAAAGTTATTTCAATCACATCTCCATATAAACTTTCTGCCAAAATCTAGTATGCTTTACATAACACATTAGAGCACCAAGTATAGAGGAGGCATTCATATCTGGTGTCCACTGTTTTCTGTTACCTTTTTATTACTGATCATTAAACACCAAGGTTGCTTGTTCTCAGTAATATCATAGCATTCTTCTCTGATAATTTCACATTCTTCTGGAGGTGCAGGGCACTGAGATTCAGAGTCAGGGAGTGGCAATTTCTCAGTAATCCCAAATATAGCTTGTCCTTAGAGCCTCTGATCAGTTTAGACGTGTGTTTAAGATGGTGTCCCAGAGTCAGGATTAACTAGACTAAAGGTCACGGCTTTGGTCTAAAATTCATATAATTGTAATTATAGGAATAATTCCAATAATTATTAGAGAGTCAGGAATTCTGGTAGTTGAATTTGTAGCCCAACGACAGTACCATGATATCAAGAAAATTTCCAAATTCTTCCAAACTGTTAGAATGTATCCCTCCCTTAAACAGTATTTATATATGTCTGGATGTACAACCACACTCTATTGTTTATAAACAGTGTAATTATTCTGGCAAACCATGGTGTCTTCAGTTCCCTAGGACTGTAGAGGAATTCACAAGATAAAATTAGATGATCTTTTTAATGATAGCTTTGAGGTGTACATGCCTTTTATTCAGTTCCTGTTCATTCACTCCTTAGGTCTCCCTCTGTGCTTGTTTCTAAACTACAAATGCAATCGCCAGGTCAAACACTGGGCAGTATAAGGTCCCTCTCGATCCTTCCCCTATCCTAAAGTCAGCTCTGGACCACTCAGACAGTTATCCTGATTCCTAAGCATGTGGACATTCTTCAGCTTCTGTTAGGAATGTCTTTTCCCTCCTTGGCCACCTGGAGAATGCCTATTTATTCTTCACACCTCAGTTTAAAAATGTCTCTCTCTAGAAAAATGGTACAGATGAACTTATTTGCAAAGCAGAAATAGAGACACAGATGTAGAGAACAAACTTATGGATACCAAGGGGGGGTGGTGGGATGAATTGGGAGATTGGGATTGACATATATATACTACTATGTGTAAAATAGATAATGAATGAGAACCTACTGTATAGGACAGGGAACTCTACTCAGTGCTCTGTGGTGACCTAAATGGGAAGGAAATCTAAAATAGAGGGGATATATGTATACATATAACTGATTCACTATGCTGTACAGCAGAAACTAACAACACGGTAAAGCAGCTATCCTCCCAATAATAATTAATTTTTTTAAATCGCATTAAAAAAAAAAAAAAAGCCTCTCTCTGGAACGCATGCAGAGATGCACCAGGAAGAATTAAGGCTTTCTAATGTATGATCACATAGTGCCCTGTATGTAGGATTATTACAGCCTTCAGCCAGCATAACCTGACTGCTCCCTCCTCTTTTTCCCTCAGGCACATTGAGAGCTCTTTGAAAACAGAAATGATATTTTATTTTTGCATCTCCAAATCCTCCCCAGCCTGGTGCTTTGTAGGTATTCAGTAAACACACATGAATGAATGAAGGAATGAATGTGCCTCTTAGAAGGAGCCGGGGGGGGATTACAAGATCAAGTGACTGATAGGTTTGCCACTCTGAAAAGTTAGGAATTACAAATTTAGACCTGCAAATTTGGAGTGGGAAAAAATAAGGTAGTAATTGCAGAGGGAGGGCAGCTAAGCATGTGGCTGCTTCGGGTATTTACTCATCAGACCAGACTGAAGCAGCCTTAATCAGGGAAAATCAATCTGCCTGTTTTCATTGTGAGCCTAAACATGCTGACAGGGGAGCCCAGATAGGTGTTCCCAACAATCCCACACCCACCCTCACGTACGCTGTAGCTTTATTTACTTTCTGTGTATAAGTTTGAATTGTTTGTACTTATCTAGAGCAGAAAATTTATCGTCTCCAGGCAGTGTTTTGTATCATGTCATCCTTGAGGTCAAACCTCTTCGTTTACAGAATACGGTCCAAACTCTGCCTGGCATTTGGACTCTTCGGTTTGCACTAAGTACCCTCTGTATTCGCCAGCTATCTTTGCTAAAATTGTCCACACATCTTTCTCCATATTCTGTTCATATCGTTCTTTTATTTTTATTTTTTGAAAGTCCACCTCTTTTCTTTAAGACTGATGGAAACTTTATTCCTGAAACTTTTGCAGAGATGTCTTCATCCTATGAATTCTCTTCTCCATTCACATAATCACCTCCTCACTTCTGACATGTTCTAAATATTTTTTAAAAGTTATGTTTGACAGAGTCAAACTTGAAATTTTTCATGAACCTCCGTGCTTTGTTTGCCCAGCTTCCCTTTAAGATTACTGAGAGAAGGAACCTCTCTGCATTCAATTGTAGCAGTTAGCACAAGGACTTGACCGTAGTTAAGTGTGTTATCAACGTGCATGGATATTTGAGAAGGATGCCTGTATTTAATAATAACATTAAATTAAACTTCAGAGTGGAAGTGCCTGTGCAGTGGGATACAGAGCTTTCTTTGGAGTCAGAGAGTTGGGTGTAAATCACAGGTCTGTTCTCTCCTTGGCAGTGTAGGCCAGGGCAATCTACCTCAACTCTTTATGCTTCTATTTTCTCACCTCTAAAAGGGGATGGTAGTAGTTGTGGAAAGGAAAACGTGGAAGTAAAATCCATGCCAAGGTTGTACTGCGTGGTAAGTATCCATTAAAGGTGAGAGAGTATTAGTGACACTACATTTTGTATACACTAGGGTCACACTTCCTGTGTTCACATCACAACTCTGCCATTTATGGGTTCTCTATTATCTTGGGCAAGTCACATTAACTCCCTGAGCCTCTGTTTCTCTCTCTGTAAAATAAAAAAGGGTAGTAGTGCTCTCCTTACAGTGTTATTTAGAGGAATAAACGAAGCTCTGTGTAATACACTCGGCACAGTGCATAGACTGTATTAAGCGTTTCATGAATACTGGCTGCTGTTGCTGTTCGCAGTAGCAGCTGTGCTACCTGAAAATTTCACTTGCTCATACTGACGTGTTCATATGGAGGAAATTATTTCCTTTATCACAATAAAAAAGTTGTTTTTTCTAAAAAGAAAATCCTATTACGATCCATATCCCTCTTTGGCCCTTCCTCTTGGTGCCATAGAAGAAAAGACAAATGGGCTTTAAATGGGCTTCAAGTTAATAGGAAAATTGTTTCTTGCTTCCTGTGTTTACTTTGTGCAGGTGTGCTTCTGTAGAAATGAGTACTCTGGAAAAGAGTAGCCTTGCCTAGGTAATTTATATGGATCTGATGCTTAGCCCAGCTCTTGGCAGATAAGGACATCTGCCACCATGGAAAGTGTGTAGGCCACAGCAGGGCACTGCTCACCACACATTTTGGGTGCACCCATGCACCCACCTGCTGAAGGGCTCACATTCTTGCTCGTGTCAAGCAAGTACATACATCGGCTGGAGTACTCACATGGAATCTGATTCCCTCTTTCTAGAGAATAGCTAATGCTGTTTCTAAGAAGGGTTAATACACTAGAGAAGTCCTTGTAGGACGATTAACAAATGTGATTCTTTTCGATTCCTTCCCAGGGAAAAATATACAAACAAGTTGTTACTACCATTTTCCAACCTAGTAAAGCCACACTGGTTTGCAGGTCACTTTCAAAATACAATTTGGTTTAAAATCTCAGGTGCGGTATGTCAACCTACTGCATAAATGCTAGCCAGGGTGTGTGTGTGTGTGTGTGTGTGTGTGTGTGTGTGTGTGTGTGTGTGTGTGTGTGTGTGTGTGTGTTTGAAGTTTCTTATAAGAAGAAAAGTTGTTCAGGCCAAATGTATAAGCTTGCAAGGGTAATGATATGCCTCTTATAATACTTACTTCAAGTGATTTTTTTTTTGGATATCATTCTTTCCTTTTCTCTTTGTACTGCCCTAGTTTCTCCTTCTCAATATCCTTTGCCGGTTGCTGGCCCACCCTCTTCCCCTCTGCAGCTCTTTCCTAAGCCTTTCTGTATTCTCTCTGTACAATTCACTATCTGGGTGATCTCATCCTGGCCCATGTCTTTAAAGCCACCTAAATGCTTAGGGCTGTTACCCTTTGACTCTGTTCCAGGCACACCAGCCTCCTTCCCTGCCTTGAAAATTCAGAATAGGCCTCCCCTTTTGAACTTGCTATTCACTATAACTATAAATGTCTTCTCCCTGGTAGCTGCACGGCTTGCTCAATCAGTTCCTACAAGTCGTAATTGTCATGTTATCTGTGAAACTTTCCCTGACCTGCCTATATGTGTGATCGCCACAAGGTAACCACTCACTCTACTGCTTTTTAAAATAATTACATCAGGCAGGGGCCCAATTGGAAACAGATGGCACAGTCTAAAGGTTTCGCTGAAATGAGGTTAATAAAGGAACTATGTATGAAGGTCTAGACAGGGTTAAGGGAATCAGTAAGGAGTGATGAGGCACCCACGGGTAAGCAAATGTGGGGCAGCCATTGCCACCCCAGGCCTGAAGGGACAAGCAAAGAGGACTGTGTTGCCCAGAGCCTATTTTCCAGCAGGATCTTTGAAGGGGGGGCTGCTCAACAGAAGTGTGGCTGGAAATGGACACAGCCACTTCAGGAACATGAAGACTCACAGGAAGCAGAGGGGGTGGGGGAGATAAAGTGGGAAGAAATACCCTGGACTTGCCCTCTGAACACTTGCTGTTTCCTCCCATCGGCTGAATCCAGTAGAATTCCACAGGGCAGGTGAAGCCAGCTCTAGAGTTCCATTCCCTAGCTCCCAGAACAGGACAGAGGAGAGTGGGGAAAGGATCTATAGGAGTGAACAAAGACAAACTCTCAGAGGATGTTTAAAAAGACTTATTTTCACCTGGCACTTGGAATTGTGCCATCATACCCTGGGAATCATCACAAAATCAACATTAAATATTGGTCACCTCCTTTTTGATAGGTTAACCTCTAGAGCACCCAAACTAACATTGGCTGAAGTCACACCAAGCTAGTGTGTCTTCTCCAAACAGCAGGAGTTTTGTTCAAAATATTTTAAGAACAGTATGAAACAGGCACTCAAAAACGAGAACAATAGCCCAACAAATGAGAACAGAATGCCATACTGGGATATACAGCACAATGTTCAATATAGAGCATTTCTCAAAGATACTCAAATATAAATATTGAAAGGGGAAATTTTTGCTTTTCCAAGGACATTTGGAAAAAGTGTGCCTTATATCCAGGAATTGATGTCATCTGGATAACATAGGCAGTGTGCTAAGCTCAATGTAGAAGGTGTCTCACTTTCAACCTTCAACAGTCATACCCAGTAGGTTGTTGTCAGTTTATCCATTTAAGGGCTTAGATCCTGAGGCTCAGGGAAGGGTGATTTTTGCCTAAGTCCACTTCTTTAGCTGTGATGGTGCTGAGACTCACACGCAGACTGGAACTTTCAATCCAAAACCCTAGCTCTTTGACTACTCTTAATATTAAGCCTGCCTCCAAGATACTATAGTGGAGGTTTCAGAATAGAAACTATTAACATTTTGAACTTTCATTTTTAATTTCTGTTATTTTTAAGAGAAATCCCTAGGAAAGTCTCTTTTTATTTCCTGTAGGATTTTATCTCTCAAAATGTAATTTGGATTCATTCTTGGATTTGACCAAAATCTAGAGCAGGGTCTAAAGATATGATATGCTTCTTCTCCTGACCACATTCCTTGCCCTAATCTCTGTATACAAAATATGCCTAAAATATACATGTTAACTCTGGAAATAGATTTCCTTCTGGCTTTTTGTCTGTAAAGGGCCCAGAATTCTGAAGTGTGAATATTTATAGCAGGTGACACATAACACTGTTTTGACCATGGTACCTGTGAAATATGATTGCTGGACTTTACCTTGGAAAAGACTCTTTTATTTCTTATTATTTTTTTGATTTTTATATTTTATTTAATTTTTTATAGAGGAGGTTCTTACTAGTTATCCATTTTATACATATTAGTGTATATATGTCAATTCCAATCTCCCAATTCATCCCACCACCACCACACCCTCCCCCCCGCCACTTCCCCCCCCCTTGGTGTCCCTATGTTTCTGCCCTGCAAACCGGTTCATCTGCACCATTTTTCTAGGTTCCACATATATGCGTTAATATACGATATTGGTTTTTCTCTTTCTGACTTACTTCACTCTGTATGACAGTCTCTAGATCCATCCACGACTCTACAAATGACCCAATTTCGTTCCTTTTTATGGCTGAGTAATAGTCCGTTGTATATCAGTACCACATCTTCTTTGTCCATTCATCTATCAATGGGCATTTAGGTTGCTTCAAGACCTATCTATTGTAAATAGTGCTGCAATGAATATTGGGGTGCATGTGTCTTTTTGAATTATGGTTTTCTCCGGATATATGCCCAGTAGTAGGATTGCTGGGTCATATGGTAGTTCTATTTTTAGTTTTTTAAGGAACCTCCTTACTGTTCTCCATACTGGCTGTATCAATTTACATTCCCACCAACAGTGCAAGAGGGTTCCATTTTCTCCACACCCTCGCCAGCATTTATTGTTTGTAGATTTTCTGATGATGCCCATTCTAACTGGTGTGAGGTGATAACCTCATTGTAGTTTTGATTTGCATTTCTCTAATAATTAGTGATGTGGAGCAGCTTTTCATGTGCTTCTTGGCCATCTGTATGTCTTCTTTGGAGAAATGTCTATTTAGGTCTTCTGCCCATTTTTGGATTGGGTTGTTTGTTTTTTTAATATTGAGCAGCATGAGCTGTTCATATATTTTGGAGATTAATCCTTTGTCTGTTGCTTCATTTGCAAATATTTTCTCCCATTCTGAGGGTTGTCTTTTTGTCTTGTTTGTAATTTCCTTTGCTTTGCAAAAGCTTTTAAGTTTCATTAGGTCCCAATTGTTTATTTTTGTTTTTATTTCCTTTACTCTAGGAGGTGGATCAAAGAAGATCTTGCTGTGATTTATGTGAAAGAGTGTTCTTCCTATGTTTTCCTCTAAGAGTTTTATAGTGTCCAGTCTTATATTTAGGTCTCTAATACATTTTGAGTTTATTTTTGTGTATGGTGTTAGGGAGTGTTCTAATTTCATTCTTTTACATGTAGCTGTCCAGGTTTCCTGGCACCACTTATTGAAGAGACTGTCTTTTCTCCGTTGTATATCCTTGCCTCCATTGTCATAGATTAGTTGACCATAGGAGCATGGGTTTATCTCTGGGCTTTCTATCCTGTTCCATTGATCTATATTTCTGTTTTTGTGTCAGTAACATACTATCTTGATTACTGTAGCTTTGTAGTATAGTCTGAAGTCAGGAAGTCTGATTCTTCCAGCTCTGTTTTTTTTTTTCCCTCAAGACTGTTATGGCTATTCAGGGTCTTTTGTGTCTCCATAGAAATTTTAAGATTTCTTGTTCTAGTTCTGTAAAAAAGGCCATTGATAATTTGATAGGGACTGCATTGAATCTGTAGATTGCTTTGGGTACTATAGTCATTTTCACAATATTGATTCTTCCAATTCAAGAACATGGTATATCTCTCCATCTGTTGGTATCATCTTTAATTTCTTTCATAAGTGTCTTATAGTTTTCTGCATACAGGTCTTTTGTCTCCCTAGGTAGGTTTGTTCCTAGGTATTTTATTCTTTTTGTTGCAATGGTAAATGGGAGTGTTTCCTTAATTTCTCTTACAGATTTTTCATCATTAGTGTATAGGAATGCAAGAGATTTCTATGCATTAATTTTGTATCCTGCAACTTTACCAAATTCATTGATCAGCTGTAGTAGTTTTCTGGTGGCATCTTTAGGTTTCTCTATGTATAGTATCATGTCATCTGCAAACAGTGACAGTTTTACTTATTCTTTTCCAATTTGTATTCCTTTTATTTCTTTTTCTTCTCTGATTGCTGTGGCTAGGACTTCCAAAACTATGTTAAATAATAGTGGGGAGAATAGACATCCCTATCTTGTTCCTGATCTTAGAGGAAATACTTTCAGTTTTTCACCTTTCAGGATGATGTTTGTAATGGGTTTGTCATGTATGGCCTTTATTATGTTGAGGTAGGTTCCCTCAATGCCCACCTCCTGGAGAGTTTTTATAGTAAATGGGTGTTGAATTTTGTCCATAGCTTTTTCTGCATCTATTGAGATGATCATATGGTTTTTATTCTTCAGTTTGTTAATATGGTGTATCACATTGATTTGCGTATATTGAAGAATCCTTGCATTCCTGGGATAAATCCAACTTGATCATGGTGTATGATCTTTTTAATGTGTTGTTGGATTCTGTTTGCTAGTATTTTGTTGAGGGCTTTTGCACCTATATTCATGAGTGATATTGGTCTGTAATTTTCTTTTTTTGTGGTATCTTTGTCTGGTTTTGGTATCAGGATGATGGTGGCCTCATAGAATGAGTTTGGGAGTGTTCCTTCCTCTGCAATTTTTTGAAAGAGTTTGAGAAGGATGGGTGTTAGCTCTTCTCTAAATGTTTGATAGAATTCACCTGTGAAGCCATCTGGTCCTGGACTTTTGTTTGTTGGAAGATTTTTAATCACAGTTTCATTTTCATTACTTTTGATTGGTCTGTTCATATTTTCTATTTCTTCCTGGTTCAGTCTTGGAAGGTTACACCTTCCTAAGAATTTTTCCATTTCTTCCAGGTTGTCCATTTTATTCGCATAGAGTTGCTTGTAGTAATCTCTAATAACCTTTTGTGTTTCTGCAGTGTCAGTTGTTACATCTCCTTTTTCATTTCTAATTCTATTGATTTGAGTCTTCTCCCTCTTTTTCTTGATGAGTCTAATGGTTTATCAATTTTGTGTATCTTCTCAAAGAACCACCTTTTAGATTTATTGATCTTTGCTATTGTTTTCTTTGTTTCCATTTCATTTATTTCTGCTCTGATCTTTATGATTTCTTTCCTTCTGCTAACTTTGGGTTTCGTTTGTTCTTCTTTCTCTAGTTCCTTTAGGTGTAAGGTTAGATTGTTTATTTGAGATGTTTGTTTCTTGAGGTAGGATTGTATAGCTATATACTTCCCTCTTAGAACTGCTTTTGCTGCATCGCATAGGTTTTGAATCGTCGTATTTTCATTGTCAATTGTCTCTAGGTATTTGTTGATTTCCTCTTTGAGTTCTTCAGTGACCTCTTGGTTATTTAGTAATGTATTGTTTACACTTCATGAGTTTGTGTTTCTATGGTTTTTTTCCCTGTAATTGATTTCTAATCTCATAGCGTTGTAGTCAGAAAAGATGCTTGATATGATTTCAATTTTCCTAAACTTCCTGGGGCTTGATTTGTGACCCAAGATGTGATCCATCCTGGAGAATGTTCCAGGTGTACTTGAGAAGAAAGTATAATCTGCTGTTTTGGGAAGGAATGTCCTATAAATATCAATTAAATCTATTGGGTCTATTGTGTCATTTAAAGCTTGTGTTTTCTTATTTTTCTGTTTGGATGATCTTTCCATGGGTGTAAGTGAGGTGTTAAAGTCCCTCACTATTAATTGTGTCCCTGTCAGTTTCCTCTTTCATAGCTGTTAGCAGTTGCCTTATGTTATTGAGGTGCTCCTATGTTGGGTGCATATATATTTATAAATGTTATATCTTCTTGGATTGATCCCTTGATCATTATGTCGTGTCCTTCCTGGTCTCTTGTAACATTCTTTAGTTTAAAGTCTAATTTATCGGATATGAGTATTGCTACTCCAGCTTTCTTTTGATTTCCATTTCCATGGAATATCTTTTTCCATCCCCTCACTTTCAGTCTGTATGCGTCACTAGGTCTGAAGTGGGTCTCTTGTAGACAGCACATATGTGGGTCTTGTTTTTGTATCCATTCAGCGAGCCTGTGTCTTTTGGTTGGAGCATTTAATCCATTCACGTTTAAGGTAATTATCGATATGTATGTTCATATGACCATTTTCTTAATTGTTTGGAGTTTGTTTTTGTAGATCCTTTTCTTCTCTTGTGTTTCCCACTTAGAGAAGTTCCTTTAGCATTTGTTGTAGAGCTTTTTGGTGGTGCTGAATTCTCTTTGCTTTTGCTCGTCTGTAAAGCTTTTGATTTCTCTGTCGAATATGAACGAGATCCTTGCCGGGTAGAGTAATCTTGATTGTAGGTTCTTCCCTTTCATCACTTTAAGTATATCATGCCACTCCCTTCTGGCCTGTAGAGTTTCTGCTGAAAAATCAGCTGTTAACCTTATGGGAGTTCCCTTGTATGTTGTCATTTTTCCCTTGGTGCTTTCAATAATTTTTCTTTGCCTTTAATTTTTGTCAATTTGATTACTATGTGTCTCGGTGTCTTTCTCTTTGGGTTGATCCTGCCTGGGACTCTTTGTGCCTCCTGGACTTGGGTGGCTATTTCCTTTCCCATGTTAGCGAAGTTTTCGACTATAATTGCTTCAGATATTTTTTGGGGTCCTTTCTCTCTCTCTTCTCCTTCTGGGACCCCTATAATGCAAATGTTGTTGCATTTAATGTTGTCCCAGTGGTCTCTTAGGCTATCTTCATTTCTTTTATTCTTTTTTCTTTATTCTGTTCTGCGGCAGTGAATTCCACCATTCTGTCTTCCAGGTCACTTACCAATTCTTCTGCCTCAGTTATTCTGCTATTGATTCCTTCTAGTGTAGTTTTCATTTCAGTTATTGTATTGTTCATGTCTGTTTGTTTGTTCTTTAATTTTTCTAGGTGTTTGTTAAACATTTCTTGCATATTCTCGATCTTTCCCTCCATTCTTTTTCCGAGGTTCTGGATCATCTTCACTATCATTATCTGAATTCTTTTTCTGGAAGGTTGCCTATCTCCACTTCATTTAGTTGTTTTTCTGGGGTTTTAACTTGTTCCTTCATCTGGTACATAGGGCTCTGCCTTTTCATCTTGTCTATCTTTCTGTTAATGTGGTTTTTGTTCCACAGGCTGCAGGATTTTAGGTCTTCTTGCTTCTGCTGTCTGCCCTCTGGTGGATGAGGCTATCTTAGAGGCTTGTGCAAGCTTCCTGATGGGAGGGACTGGTGGTGGGTAGAGTTGGCTGTTGCTCTGGTGGGCAGAGCTCAGTAAAACTTTAATCTGCTTGTGTGCTGATGGGTGAGGCTGAGTTCCCTCCCTGTTGTTTGTTTGGCCTGAGGTGGCCCAACACTGGAGACTACCGGGGCTCTTTGGTGGGGCTAATGGCAGACTCTGGGAGGGCTCACACCAAGGAGTACTTCCCAGAACTTCTGCTGCCAGTGTCCTTGTCCTCATGGTGAGCCACAGCCACCCCCCCGCCTCTGCAGGAGACCCTCCAACAGCAGCAGGTAGGTCTGGTTCAGTCTCCTATGGGGTCACCCCTCCTTACCCAGTGTCCCAATGCACACACTACTTTGTGTGTGCCCTTCAAGAGTGGAGTCTCCATTTCCCCCAGTCCTGTTGAAGACTTGCGATCAAATCCCGCTAGCCTTCAAAGTTTGATTCTCTAGGATTTCCTCCCCATGTTGCTGGACCCCCAGGTTGGGAAGCCTGATGTGGGGCTCAGAACCTTCACTCCATTGCATGGACTTCTGTGGTATAAGTGTTCTCCAGTTTGTGAGTCACCCACCCAGAAGTTATGGGATTTGATTTTATTGTGATTGCGCCCCTCCTACCATCTCACTGTGGTTTCTCCTTTGTCTTTGGATGTGGAGTATCTTTTTTGGTGAGTTCCAGTGTCTTCCTGTCAATGATTGTTCAGCAGTTAGTTGTGATTCCAGTGCTCTCGCAAGAGGGAATGAGAGCACGTCCTTCTACTCCGCCATCTTGAATGAATCTCGTGAAAGTGCTCTTTTAGAATCTATGTACCATGTACATGAACAATTGACAAACCTGAATTTTATTACTTACCATGTTATTGATACCTTTTAAAACCCAAATTGCTGCTTCCTTTCTCTCTGCTTTACTCTGGTATCTGAATTGAATACCAAAGAGAAATTACTCATTTAAGCACTTCTTTTGCAATAATTATTTTGAATCCTTAAATCCTGATCCTTACCTTTTTGGGGTCCCAGGTAGGCTAGGCTACCTGTGTGGATAATTGGAAGGCTCCTCTGGGTACAGGTTTTTCCGTCACAGCTTATAATGTCTTTGTTAAAATGAACAAAATTTGTAAAATGGAGGAAGCAAAGATGATTAATATGAGCAGGAGTGTTTTGGAAACTTGATTTTTTTTTTTTTTTTGGTTTATGTACATCATACTTGCTGATTAAGTTAATGAAGGAAGAGTGAAGACTTCCTACTTATCATTTTAATACACTTTTACATTTCCCAGGAGAAAATTTCTCATTTTTCTCAAGGTGATTTGTGTGTGTGTGTGTGTGTGTGTGTGTGTGTGTGTGTGTGTGTACTTAAGTTGTCCAAATGATAAATAGTGCCCTAGGTAAGTTGCAGGCTGTATATGTAAGAATAGGTAATATTGCATTGGAAAGTTTTTAGATAAAGTAGAATTCAATTTTGTTCTGAAAGGCTATGATGAATGTTAACCACTTTTTTGCTGAAATTCTTTTCAGACATATCTTCATCTTTTTTAATTATCCATATGCGATTTTTTAAAACATCAAATGTATAATAAGTTAGGAAAATTCTGTTATTAATAACATGTGAGGGAACGGTTTGTTCTTGATTTCCTTTCTCCACCCCCTTGAAATAAAGACAGGGCTAAGCATGCAAGCTATAAAGTGAGCTGAGTTTTGTAGTTTTGTTTTGTTTTGTTTTGTTTCTTTGTTACCAGAGTTCTGCAACAGAGAAAATTATTTCCCTGGTTTCCTCACAATGAAATGCTGTGGTGTTTCATTCAAAACAACAATAATGGAAACATACCCTGCATGTAATATGTCTAAATACTCACAAATGAACAGTGGGTGTTTAGACATAACAGTGAGATTAATGCCACCTTCAACTTGGGCTTATTCTTAGGCACTTATGTAGGCATGAAGATTTAATTTACCTTGTCACATGAAGCAAATGCCTTGTCTTATCGGGTGGATTTGTTTTGGGGTTCTCCTTACTACCCTCACTTCCCACACTGCTTTTTTGACACATTATTAGTCCTGTTAGATACAGACCTTGTTTCATGAAACACTGAAGAACAATGGCTGGTAAACAGAATTAGCATGTGACAAAGTTTTAATTTTGTACGCAGTGTAAATATTATAGATGCCACATTGCTTTGTTTTAAGATGGTATAATGGATGTTTTGGTCCTTTAAAATTTTTTTTAACTTTTATTTTTTGAGAAATAGAACCCATTTATCTTAGATTCTAAATATGTCCTGAAACATATTAAGCATCACAGACTTTATACTTATTTAAAAGTTGATATCATCAGTAATTTTATTTTCAGTTGGTCAGTGGTAGGACAATTTGCATTTTAAGTTTCAAATGATGTAACAAATTTAACAGGAGCCAAGCTAGCTTATGTGATCCAAAAGCTAATATTGTCTCCAACACTGATTTTCTTCTATCTAACATTTTGTTGCAGTGTTAGACATCTGGACTTGAAATGTGTCTTTTTTATTTGTTCTCCTTCCTCTGTCCTACCCCACATCCAGTTAATTGCTAAATCCTGTATTTTCTCCTTCTTCAGTGTTTCTCCTCTCTGTCATCTGTTTTTTTTTATTTTTATTTTTTCATTCTAACCATCATTATTCTGATAAAAGGCCCTCTTTTCTTTAAGCCTAAATTTCCCAGTGTTTCTACCTCCCTGGTTAAGGTCATTCCCAGTTCACAACCCTTACACAAAGTTACCAGATTACTTTCTAAAAATCTGGTAAATCTCTCAACACTCAGAGAACCTCATTCAAATCAATAGTAAATCTTTTGCACTATACCCTCAATGAGTCTTTCTCCTGTTTTTCCAAGGTGGTCTTCTAGAATATTCTCTGTAGGAACTTGACATCCTAGCAAAACCTAGTTATTTCTGAAGGTGCCTATTTTTTCCTCTGAGACTCCTTCCCACCTCCCCTCCTCCTGCCGTTCTATTTACCCAACTTTTTCTTTGTGACTAAACACAGCCCTTTACCTTTTCTGAAGTTTCCCTTGAATCACCAGCCAGGTAGGGCTACCCCCCAAGCTCACTGAACTTTTTCTACCACTTTATGATTCCACTTCATTGGGCTGTGCGTTATAATAACTTTATTTATTGAATAATATCTATTTATTACATGTGTATTATTTGGGAGCGTTGGTCAAAAGGACTCACAGTTGGATCTCATTTATTCCTCTGCCAACTTTGAAAGACAGGTATAAGTGTAGCTGAGAAATCCAAATTAGCTCTATGCTTTCAAAGCAGCAGAAGTATCCTGCTTGTCTGACTTCAAAACCTTTGTTATTTGAAGAGGTCTCAATATAACCATTTGTATTTGCAAGTTCTCTGTTAGATTTTTTGTCTTTTGAGGGTAGGCCTTACTCTTACTCACAATTGTATCTTCTGTGTAAGGTACCTTACACATAATTTTGTAATTTCTGAAAGCTACTAGAAATAGGTATCAATTTAATAGATAGGGGATGATAACTCTATCAGGATGGAAAAGAAAGCAGCCTCTGTGTGATCCCCATGGCTTGATCTGGATAGGGGAACTGGATAGGGGATATATTTTTAATACTGTCCCCTCCCACTTTCAGGGGACATAGGTAGCTCAACCTAAGAATTTTATCTGGGATGTGGTAAAGAGAAACTGCAATGTCAAAGCTTTTGCAAGTTCTTAGTATTGCTGAAGGTGTTGACCCAGGGCAGCTGCTCTTTAGTTAATCACATTAATGATGCTTTTAGTTAGAAAAGTAACAACGAGGTGTAGTCCAGGCAGGTGACATTTAGACAAAAGGGAAATAAATTTGTTCCACGTGATAAAGTGAAAGGGCTCTTTTCTCTAGGTTTTCACCTGGCAGCCTAAAAGATTTAATGGATGGTGTTTGTGCTGAATGGATAGTAGTTGTATATTAAACTATCATATGAGATATAGGTAAATATAAGTCCTAAAATATTAGAATACAGGGCAGTCACTACTAGTAAGGGAATAGCTAATTATTACAGAATCCCAAACCTATCTCTTTAAGTGTTCTCCTTCTAGAATGGAGAAGGAGTCTAAGTTGTTTGAATCCAAAAATGTCCTATTTAAGCTGGTTAATTTGCTTCGAGGCAAAAAAATACAGTTGTCTGCAGAACTTTCCTTATTTATTTGCACATATGCCACGATAGGGTCTCTGTCAGCTTTGGTCAAATGATGACACATCTTGAGTCAGGTATTCGAAGGTACAGTAGATTAATGAGAAGTGACTTGGTCTTATCCTAGGGACTGGGGTGGGTGTCAGAGAAAAATTCTGGTCTGCTGAGAGGAGCAGTTGATGCAGGAGGTGATCTATATTTCTGTTGGGGAAAGTAGTTGAAATGTGGCCTGAAAGATAATAGGGACACAGAAAAGGACTAAAATTAGTTTTAGTGTCATAAGGGCCTACAAGTGGATTTGTATGACTTATCATTCACTTTGCCTGAGTAGCAAAGTGAGGTCTCTTTAATTAAATGGAAGTCTCAGTATGCTTATTAGAAAAAAGGAACTACAGGAATTCCCTGTTGTCCCTGTTGTGAAACATGGAAAGCCTCGAGGTTTCCAGGCCTGCACAGAGTCAGCTATTTCTGTAGTAACAGGAATGAGAACACTTTGATCATCTCTTTACATTGTACACATCCCTAACCACAAAGTTGTAATGTTGTTCTTACAGTGACAAATGAAAAATTATAAACGTTTCATTTGGAGGCAAATTTACCGTGTTGTTCTCCGAGTCCACTTGGCCAATGAAAGAGGCAATTCCTAAAAGCTCCTTCCATGGCAGTGTCGCACCCCTGCAAAACCACAATCGTTGGCTTTTTCAAATCACAAGTGACATGTTGAGGGCGAAGAATAGCTGCCTCCTGCCAAAGTGAACTTCCTGAAGGATGCACACACCTGTCTGAACGTCAAGGCCTGTGCCCTCAGGCTTCAGGGTGTTTCTACATTTGTCTTTCGAATTTGAAACTCTGTCTTCCAGCATCCAGATTTGCTCTGGCTTTATGAAAGCAGCTCCAGAGCCAGGTGAAGGAAGTGAGTTTCTCATACTGGTCCGGGGCTTGTGGTCCAGAACAGCGCTTTAGTGCACTCTCCCAGTGGGTAAGGACGGAGTGTTAGCGCAGACAGCAGAGTTAAGCCGGAATGTCCTGCAGAGACTCACCATCACAAAGGGTAATACTGCTTTATCGATCCCTTCCACACTGTCTCCCACTGTTGTGTTAAGCCTGTGGCGAGTACAACCTTTACAAAAAGAGATCTGGAGATATGACTTACTTTCTAACTTGAACCTGGACTTTAAAAAAAATGGATAAAAGCCTGTTTTGTAGGAATGGCGTGGTGTTGGCATTTCAGAGTGTAAATGATAAAAATAAAATCAAAGTCAAGTATCTCAACAGAGGGAAAAAGTCACATTGAGACTTGCACACATGCATATAAAACGGGGCTGCAGTCTTCCATTTAAAGCAGAAATAATTTGACCACGTTGTCTTGAAAAATCCAATTTTTTTCTTGTTACTTTAAGAGAGGCAACATTGTTAGCATACATTTTTAGAGATTAGATCCTCATTTTTGTCTCAGACTTTATGAACAGGGAGCATTATTTATGTCAATGAGGTTAGGTGAGGTTCCGTAGACCAATAGATTGATTTTCCAGAAATATTGACGATTTATAATCTCTTATACTTTGTGATTCTTTCCTCTTAATAAGGCATTCCACTATCAAGGAGTTAAAAAAAAAAAAAAAAAAGAAAAAAAGGCTTTTGCTGAGAGCTGCATGGGAATGTGTTTTTAATTGGCACTGTCACCCTTCTAAGGATAATGGGAAAAAGCTTATACTTCATCGCTTGCATGATATTTGATTTTACCTTTGTTTGTTACAATGCAGAATTAAGGCGGAAAAGAATTGGCCATGAAGTACCTTTTAAAAAGGCTTTTCCTTTCATTGTACGTACTAGTGGGATGGGGGAGAAGTAAAAGACAGATTTATTTTTACGTTTAATCGAGTCCAATAATAATTGCACTGTGGTAACTTCTTTGAGCATTACATTTTCTGTAAGTAATTTATCAGCTGCATTCTTTTTTATTTTATTTTTAACTTTTTTTTTTTCTGGAGGGGATTAACAGTTACCATAGTATTTATACACTGCAGGCATTTTTTTCCCCTTTAATAAATAAAGCTTATTGATGGCATAGGCTTCCTGAGGCCTCCCTGAACTTCCGTTTTTACACTTACAACTTGAGGTTTAACTTATTTTGGTTCTTGTCCTGACTTAGTTAAGAATGGCTGGGTGGCTGATGGGACGTGAGGACAAGAGAAGAAATTCGTGGTTAGGGCAGGTGACCAACTTGCTCTAGTTTATCCGTGGCATTTCCGGTTTTAGCACTGAAAGTCTCTGGTCCCAGGGAGCTCCTGGGTCCCAGGCAAACCAGGAGAGCCGGTCACCCTGTGGTTGGCACACGGTGCTGGAGCTGTACCGCCCCGATAGAAGCTTCATGTGGAAAGTTCTAAAATAATAAAGATGCAGTTTCTTCCCAGCTGAGAGAACAGAAGTGAAGAGTGAGACAACAGAACAGACGGGGAAGGATATTCCTGAAAGGCAGGACTGGGGAAATTCTGAGAAAGAGCTGACTCAGGCCACGGCCAGCTCACCTTGGTACCATTTGACCTGCCTCACCTTTTCCTTCTCCCCAGCTTTGTTCAGATGAAGTGCTTATCTACAAATCTTTCTTTACTCCCTCCTTTCTGTGACTGTTCTCCGTTACTTCTGGAGAAATAAATTGCCTGAGCCTGAGACGCCCAGTTACCTGTAGGCTGGTTCGGTTTGGCTGTTAACAGGTATTTCGATTCTTCAACCCTAGGGTTTCTTAGTTGTATAAGGGGCGTCTTCAAGTAGATCAGCAGAGAGATCAGCTAGAAATAACCATGGCCTATATGTGAGCAGTGGTGTTCCTGAAAGGTTTTGTAGGAAATTTGGGTACAGCAGCCATGGTATTTTAGAACTTATGACAGCAAAACTGCTGAACTGTTTGGCCTCATTTTCCCTGAAATGAGACTATTAACGTTGTTATAGAAACAAATCCAGCAGCAGCCCTTTACTCTTCTCTCTTCCTTATAATTATGTTCCTTTCTCCCTTCCCATGTCCGTTTCTCCCTTTTTCCTTCCTTCCTTTCCATCATTTTTTTCTTTTAAATCCACATAAGTGTTTGCATTTTTAAGACTTTGATTTTTCTTGGTTCTCTGATTTTCCGAAGGAGCTGCTCGCTCGCTCGCTCTCTCTCTCTCTCTCTCTCTCTCTCTCACACATGCGCGCGCGCATGTGTGTGTGTGTGTGTGTGTGTTTCACATGCCCTACCTTTCAGTCAACAAGGATAACTGACATACTATTGTGTAAAGCAGAAAAGATCTAGCTGTGCATTTGGCTCAACCTGGGAAAAGAAATATTGTTGCATCAAGCAGAAAATATCTAAATGAGTTCCTCCTTGCATATCAATATATTAATGGAAAGATTAGAATTCTGCATAGCCAATTTTGTATGTAATAAAAATCGTGAGATATGTTGGTTTCATTGGAGCAATGGACAAACGTTAAAATTTTCATTGCAAAACAGCACATACAACGATGTGCACTCTTGCATTTTTGTTTTGTTACAAAACTTAAGAAATCTGCATATTACATTTTGCCTGAAATCTTGGATTTCTTTAGAAAGGGTTTGGAATGAAAACACTTTTCTTTATTTTTCAAGTCTAGATGCTATATATGGGTTAGTTCCTGTTTATTTCTACCAAAAAAGCAGTCACTTGTAAGTAGCCGATCTTATTCGAGGTTTCATCTATAAGGCAAGTTAAATTAAGAAAGATTTTGTAGTTTTTGATAACTAATAATCCTTGTCAAATTTAGAATGTAGGCGCAATTTGCTTTCTTATAGAAATTTAAAACAGTAGCAAAACATTTCAATTAAATGCTATTTTATCATTTGTTATTTGGATGCTGGGATGGAAAATAGCATTGCTAATGATATTGATTTAAGTTAAAAAGAGTTTCTACATGAGGGAAATTTCTGCTAATATATATGTATATATATGTATTTATGTATATTCATATATTTTGAAAAGATTTTTTTCCTAAATTCAGTTGAGTGAATGTGAAATTATTCTTCAAATAGGTTAATAGGGCCGTTCAGTGCATCCATTAAACATTACATAAATATTTCTTGTTTTCTTGAAAGACTTTTGCTTTTTTAAAGTACTCTTTGAATCTTGTTTTTTAATTTGGAGCTTCATTCTAATGTTTTTCTTCCATTTTCTACTATACTATTTTGTGACTAATAGTGAATAGAAAGATTTGTGTGGTTTTTTTTTTTTAGTGACTTTAGAAATCTTTATGCAATATTTTCTAAGCTTTTGGTGTCCTTTATTGTTTTTACAACTTGAGAAAATTTCTCAGTTAAAAAGAATTCAGAACTTCTAATTTTACATTTGCCTTTTTAGTCAACCCCCAAATAAATTATCAGAAAAATAACTTCTTATTTTTTAAGGGGAGGTATAGAAATACAGGGAGTTTTCCATACAAATCTGCCAATTTCCTATGTTTATAAAATTTCAAACGTATGATTCCATTCCTCCTCTGTTGCTTTAACAGGGAAATTCCCCTCAAATTACAAATAATAATGATAGTATCATGCTAATTTGAGTCAAAATTATTTGGGGGGAGATCTTCTGAAATGGATGAAGTGTCCATTGATATAAATGTGCTATTAAATATTTACGCTTAATTTTAACAATACTGACACTGTGTTTAAACTCAAGAAGAGATTCTAACTGTAAAGTGTATCTCTGTTTTTTAAATAAAACTTATCTCCCATTAGGTCGTCATTTCTGTCCTCTGCCTCTTTACCACAAATTCAGGCAAGGAGAACTAACGTTATTTATACACTTTAGGCAAGGTTGCATTTAAAGGCCCATTATGTTACTTTCACCATGGTTTGCTGTAAATCATCTCTCATTGTCATCTATTTTAGCTTTCACATTCACACACATGATTAGAATGATGGTATGGAAGGTCAAGCATGAAAATGATGCCATTTTGATGATGCATTCAGCTTTGTATAACTGATATTTATATTGGTCTTGACTCTACCACTGACTCCATATACAGTTTCAAGGAAATCGTCTCCCCCCATTTCCTGGTGTGCCAATCTGATAGGGATACTACTTGCTAATAAAACAGATGTCTAAGTTGAAGTTGCCCTGCTAGTAAAATACTTATTTACATAGAAAAGACCTAATAACATGTTATTAAACCATCTTCCTTGTCAACAAATGACACATTTCATATCTTCCTGAATTTTGAAAATTTAGATAGCCTATCACTGTTTTCAAATACAACTATATATCCAGAACCAGGCCAGTGATCCATACTCAGCAAATATTTGTTGAATAAATATACCATGTTTAGGTTTCTTGTTATATATGGACCCAGCTATTTGATTTTCCATTTGGGGGATGGTACTCTCCTCCTCTTAAAAAATGAGAGATCAACTAGTTTGTTTTAAAGATTTGCCGGCCTTCAGAGTCTATGATTCTGTAATGTATGTATTTTATACGTTAAGTGACTCACAGCCAAGCAAGCTAATTTGCAAAATCAGCAAAATGAGCCACCTGAACCATAAAACAAAGAAAAAAATGGCCACTTACTGCATCTTAAAAACATATTTCCGATATGGATTTCAGAAATGGAAATGTACTGTTATAATAAATTTACTACAACTAGTATAGTAAATTTATTGTTAAATACCCATCTCATTTTACACATTAAAGGTAATTTTACAATTTTCTTTGACTCATGAAGGGACAAAGCTTTCTGACATTTGTTTTTTGCCCAGAAGCACACATGCTTTTGAAATCTCCATATTCAGGAAAATAGATTATTTTTAGACCCATTTCTGGCCACTCAACCTGTGTACACAAAACTCATGCAAAAGAACAGATGACTTGGTGTTTTCAAGAATTATCCTAATTCCTGTTGTTGAAAACATATCCTTTGGAGATATCTCAGGAAATGAATTCTTGGCTCTGAACATAGTTTTGAACCAGAAAACAAGTAGAGCCCAAGGTGAAGAAGTGAAGTTTATGTTGTTATAACCCGGAATAGGCAATTTCTTTTCAGTCTTTTTTTTGCTCTTTATTGCAGAAACCAAGATATATACATTTTTCCTTTGGCAGGGGCTTGTTAAATACAAACAATAGCATTTATATAGCACCTTATACCAAGGTAGAAAAGTGCAAGAAATCCTGAAAATGCCATTTATAAATAATATATAAACATAGTGATGGTAACAAGTTTTTGTTTTTGTTTTGTTTTGATTGTGGAGTGGGTGGAACAAAGTGTCTCGTTTCTACTGTATTTCAGTGTCTGTTGGTACACTTAAAGGGCCATGCATGGTATTAATCTCGATCGATTTGCAATGGTTTGGGATCACTGCATGCCTGACACTTACATGTATATATTATTGTACAAGATTGAAAAAACGGCTTTGAACCTACAAAGAAAGTCAACCCATTTCCCTTTTTTATGTCCCCACCCCATTTGTGCTTGCTGATTTAACCCCAAGCAGTCTCTTTTATAGCCCTTAGGCTACATTTTGGTGATAGCTGCCAAAAGGTGAATTTAGAGGGTCCAGTTTGGTGTAAAGGTCTGGAGTATAAGTCTTGGCACCAAAACTTGGAATTCAGCCCTTGTCCTGCTAGGTAATATGATGCAGAAATCATTCTTTCTGGGCTTGTTTTCCTTCACTCTATAATAGGAATTAAGATCTAACATAGCTAAGAGGGTCAAATAACGTGGGCTATATAAAAAGACCTGTATATTTTACATTTTTTGAGCATGAACACCCAACAATAAAATATTTAAACACAGTCTTTTATCTATTGTATAAATAAATTAAATACATGTGTAACTCTACTGATACAGCATGCAAATTGTTAAATGAAAATGACTATTTTTCTCAAAAACAAGATAAAGAAACCAAAATGAATAGTAGTTCTCATGTTTTTTTCCTCCCATCCCAGTGATTTTCTTACCCCCAAACCTGAGGGATGCAACTCACTTTGGAGATCGCTATTTTAAATAACTTGGAAAATGCAAGGTATAGCTGATGTTGTCATGACTAGTTTAGCATGGCTACAGACTGAATTCCAAATTTCAGCCTCTGCACCCATTCTGTTGGGATAAATAACTGTATGTTTACTTCTTTAGCAACCTAAACAGAGTTCAGAGTAGTGGGTCATTAGGTTAATGTAGGAGCAAGCAAAAGGAATTCTAGAACCTTGTAAGTTTTCATCTAATCTGATTATTATTTAAAGCCATTTGTAAAAATAATAACTGACATCTGTGCAGTACCTAACAGTCCGCAAATCTCTTTTCAGGCACATTAATTCATTTAACCCTCCCTAACTGCATGTAAGTTAGGTACATTCAACATACTGATTTTTACAGATAAGTAACTGAATCTTCCCTATTCTCTGAAAGACCATCTGGCTCCAGTGCCCATGCAAAAGGTACTTCCTACAGCATCTTGTGGCCTTAACTTTTTGCCTCCATCGAATGTTGAAACTTTCTGATATAAGGATCGTTATTAGAAAGCATTTCTTTGATTTTCTTACTATGGTAGCAGATTGAGTAAAGCAGTATACTATGCTTTGCAATTTCTCTACTCACCATCTCCCTGGCCTCTGCCTTTCAGTGTTACATAATTTAAGGAGAAAGCAGTGGTAATTGGGGCTCTTTTTTTTTTGCTTACTATAGAACCCATTTAACACACCAGTTTTGATCCTGCATCTTGAAGCTAAGAATCTAATTGATTGTGGGATTTTAACATGCTGATATGACATTGTATGTGACCAAAGTAAATTATTTTATTTATATCATCTACAGTGACTCTTACCCTTGACTAAACCCCTGAAATGATATGCACATTGTTATGTGGATGTGCATACTTGCACTTTTTTGGAGTGAGGTTTTATATATTTCACCAGATTCTCAAAAGTTCTGTGACCCACAAGGAGTCACTGTCTTGGGTTTCAAGCTCTTCCACGAGATTCCTGTCTATTCCTATCTATTGTCTAAACATGATGATGGAGAAGCACATAGAGGGCGTGGGGAGACTAGACTATCATTTGGTTCCATTTATTTATTTATTTTGGTTCGCGGGCCTCTCACTGTTGCGGCCTCTCCCATTGCGGAGCACAGGCCCCGGACGCGCAGGCTCAGCGGCCATGGCTCACGGGCCCAGCCGCTCCGCGGCATGTGGGATCTTCCCAGACCGGGGCACGAACTCGTGTCCCCTGCATCCGCAGGCGGATTCTCAACCACTGCACCACCAGGGAAGCCCTCCATTTCTTGAAGATCATTTGTTGGCTGTAGTTGCTTAGAAAAACGAAGTTTTCAGGTTCACTGCAAACTTCCATTCTGTTTTCATGCCCCTCAGAAACCTTCAGAGTGTCTTTGAGGGGGCAGGAAGCAAAGCCTCTTTCCCTCCAGGTTTGAGGGTTTTGTTATACGAATACCTATGTTCTCACCTATGCTTTATACCCACAAAACTGCTCCCTGTGGTTCCCACTAAGGCGGAGCTGACTGCTGTGACCGTCTGCAAGTGCATTTGGTGGTGGCAGGGGTAATTTTTCAGCCGAACATTGATGATGTCTAGCTTTTTTCTACTTTATGGTTTAGGGCATTTATAATTTGGGGCAAGAAGATAAAACATTTAACCAAGTGGAATTCAGCAAATGTCCCAGAGTGTGGCTTTCATGATTACAAGTTCAATCAACCCTTTTAAAGATTTACTTTTTTTCCCCTGAATTTCTCTTTGAAAGTCTATTTCAAGAGGAATCGTTACTTCATTTCACAATACTCACTCAAGTATTTCAATAGAGGGAAAATAAAACAAAAGAGAGTATCAGCTATGAACTCATATAGGTTTCTTGCATTTGAAAGAAGGGTCTCTCACCTTTAATCCTTAGGCTTCAATTTCAGTTTGGGGGTAAAACATTGGAAAGGGGGTAAAGGAAATGATGTCTTGTGTAATATAGGTAAAACAGCTGCTCTCCACCAGTCTGTCTTCAGCGAGGCTTGCTGAGGCAAGGAAGGAATCAGGTGTTAGAACAAATAGAGCTATGAAAATGGGTCTGTATTAAAGCATGCCTGGAGGACTTTAGTGAGATTCCCTTTGGGAGACCAAATTTGGAAACAGCCCTTGGGACCACATGCAGTTGGCTTCTCTGTCAAGTCACTGCAAAAAGCGTGGGTCTTCACAGCCTGCCGAGCTGAATGTGGGGCAGAGGCATGTGTCCTGTATGGGGAAATAACCTGAATACAAAAGAAACAAGAAATCCAAATGGATGATCCCACCCCCGGCTAGAGATGAAGTAACAGAATTAAACCGATTGTGACAAGGAAGTCCAATGGTATGAATAGAAATCAGCTATGAATAGAAGCCTTAAAGACAGGCCTGGTACCCGCCTTTCAAAAAACGGTATTGTGTCTTTGAAAATTTGAGTGTCAGTCTCCTTGTCCTGCATCAAATCAAGTTTGAAAACATCCAGCAGAATTAACCATACCTCTTCAAACAAAAAAAAAATCTTTTTTTTTTTTTTTCTGGTAATGTGAATAACCCCTCTTCACCACCAACCACGGATTTAAACTTTGTTGTCATTAAATTAGGTCTTCTCAGTGTCTTAGACTTGCCAGTTGAGGTCAGCGCAGAGATGCACTAACAAATTGTTAAACAGTCGTAAGAGAATCACCGTTGACCGGAAACTGCCCGCCTTGGCCAGGCAGGATGCTAAACCCTTGCAAGAGTTGTCTCACAACAGGAGGTCCTGATATGGAACGTGGCGCCGCCACTGAAAACTTACCGGGAGAATTTGGGAGGGGCCAAAAGTGGGAGGAGACGACCGACCTCCCAGAGCCCTTCTTGCTGGAATCCATCTTGGCTGAGAGATGCGCGCGCCACCAGGAAGGACCCGGCGTCACCAAATATGGGCCAAGCAAGATGATTGGCCAGAGACCACCCGGAAACTAACGCCCTCACCATAAAACCTGAGACCACGAGCCACGAGGCAGAGCGGTTCTTCCGGTTTCCCTTATCGTACGCGGTGCTCTCCGTTCGGGCACCCCTTCCCAGTAGTCTTTTGCTTTGTCAGTACGTGTGTCTCCTCGGATAATTCAATTCCGAGTGTTAGACAAGAGCCCACTTTCAGGCCCTGGAAGGGGTCCCCCTTCCTGCAACACTTTGATTCCGCTAGATGTCAAAACGCTACTCCAGCATACGTCTCAGATGTTCTGGGTGAATCAGCTGTTCTCAGTTAAGTGCTGTCTGATTTAACAAGGAATGATGTAATTAGTGACTTGGCTCTCTGGAAGTAAATGGCCAAAGGGAGGCCGACAGTGGATCATGCTTATCTTCAGAGGGCCACCTCCTCTGATGTTGATAACAGCATTGGCCAAAATGGCACTCCCTCACGTGTGAGAGAGGCAGCAACACCAGGTAGGTTTGAAGATCTTAGCTTACTTTTTTGTATGTACTTTTGCCTGTGTCTTGCATCTCGGCATTACATGATAGATGTTAAGGGCCTGACATTCTCTCCAGATTAACCAAAGTAGTGGTCTGGAGGCTTTTGCATTTGTTCACCCTAAACCTAAAGGTAAGAGGCCAGACTTGATTGTTACCTAGCGTCTCTGTCCCCCATAGGATGTCCCAAAGTCCCATCAGCAGTAGCTGTTGGGACTCCTCTCCCCCCCATCCTCCTCCCTAACCTTCCTCCTCCCCTTTCCTTCTCCCTTCACCTCCTCCCTTTAGGTAATGTAAGTTGAATTTGAAAAGTTAGCAGCAGTGGATTTCTCATTCAGTATGTTCTCGGGGAACCTGCTTATTTAGAATTCACATCCGCGCCCTCCATCCCATTATAAAGGAGGTGGAGTGGGGGAGGATTGCTGCTGGCCGTAATTTTCCAAGAACAGGTGAAATACGTTCTGTCTTGAATAAAACACCCCGAGCCATAACTTTTGAGGCTATTTCACATTTCCCCCCCTGGCAGAGGCTGTTGTGTTTTGTTACAGCACAAGGAGTTGTTATTAGAGTGTTATGGAAACCAGGTGTTAGAGCTGATTAGTCACTAATCTTCCATCTCTGGGAGCTTGGCTCCAATCTTCTGTTCATCAGAATCATTCTGTTGCGTTAATTTATTCATCCCCACTCTAAGAACCTTGTCAAATCAACATGGTGGTCTCCGCTGGTTCCCTAATGCACTGTAGCCCAGATCACCAACCTACTATATGACACATAATTCAGGATAATTGGCAGTCAGTGCTCAGACGGCCCTGTGATTAAATGGGTATGGAGATTGAAATCGCTTCTCACCTATTAGAAGGGAGTCTCGCTAGGCCAAGGGCGTTCTTCAGCGGAGGCTACTGCTGGAAAGGGCTGCATTACATTCCCAGCTTTATGTGGTTTATGAATGATGAGATAGCACTTCTTTTTCCTCTAATATTTTACCTCTCAAAACACAAAATGAGCCACTTAACTTTATATTTCCTTTTTTAAGACTCCATCTCAAGTCTTCATTAGTAAATCTTAATGACTGCTAAAATTATAAGAAACGCTTCACCTAGTATAAAAGGGAAATAGACCATTTTTCCCCCCTTTTATGCTGCTTTTGCCAACAGCTCACTTTTGACAACTATAATGCCACAAAGGGAAGAGTTTGACAAGGTGTTTAATTTTTGACAAGTAATGTGACCAGTTCTATGTGGCTTGAAACAACTGTTTCTGATGAAAATAATTTAGCACAGCCAGGAGGAGTCTTTAGGTGGTAGTGAAAGCTGCATTTACATTCACTCTGAACCTTGTTTCTTATGTCTGTGAGGTCTTTCAAATTATAGAAATAATGTATGTTTGCAAATTTGGAAGATAGAGACAAATAAGGTAATAAAAATCCATGATATCTCTCTATGCAGGGAGAAATTATTTGGCGTTTATTTTCTTTTGGTCCTTTTGCACATGAAGTAAAACCCAAAGGAACTGTGGATTAGATCAATTAGATCCATGATGTTTCTATTCTGCTGAAGATCATGTATTTGCCTTTTAATTTCAACAGTTGTTTGTATTACTTTCTACTCATTTTCATGTATGAAGTAATTCACATCTATAAAAAGTCTTCCTGTATGAATCAGTTTCCCCCCTACCCTGGGAAAATGACTACAGTAAGAAAGCCACTTGCTACAGCTTGAGATGGAAATGATAATACAATCATGCAGTCCCTAAATAAACAGACAGAGAAACTGGTCTTTTACCAGAAAACTACTTTATAAATTATTTTAGTTTATAGAATCACTATGGTCTGAAGGAGACTTAAATTTTCTAATTTATATTTACTACAAAGTAAGGAAAGAAAGCATCTCCACTTTTTTTTTTTTTTTTTTTTGGCGTTATGCGGGCCTCTCACTGTTGTGGCCTCTCCCGTTGCGGAGCACAGGCTCCGGACGCGCAGGCCTAGCGGCCATGGCTCACGGGTTTAGTTGCTCCGCGGCATGTGGGATCTTCCCGGACCAGGGCACGAACCCGTGTTTCCTGCATCGGCAGGCGGATTCTCAACCACTGCGCCACCAGGGAAGCCCAGCATCTCCACTTTTATATGTGTAAATTTAGCTTTTGAAAGCCACAGTTGACAGTTAGGGCTCCAGTTTATTATTTTAGAGTTTGTAGAATTTTTTAAGAGTTCATGTTCTAATTTCCACACTCCTAAATCACAGCAACCTTAGATAGTATGGTCATTAATGTATTCATAGTATTCTAACATATATAAGTAACAAAATTTAAATGCCCAGTCCCCTATTTGGAGGCATAAGCATACTTCTTTTTCCTTTTTTTTTTCCTGTGTTAAAAATAATACTTTACTAGGGACCTTGTGATATAACTTTTCATTCGTGATTTAGATTATTTGCTTATCATAAATTCTCCATATCAGAAGCTGGTGAGACATAATAGTCCTGCAAAAGTCTAAACTTAAAAGAAAATTATTGGAAATGAACTCAAAAAACTTGTAGTATGGCAACCTTCACTCAGACTTTATCCAAATTCTTTGAGGCAGGCTGGCTTTGAATGTTTGACATTTACATGATTGTAACAATTTTATATTGGCATGGCTTTGTTTTATTCTTTTTTTTTTTTTTTTTTTTTTTGCGGTATGCGGGCCTCTCACTGTTGTGGCCTCTCCCGTTGTGGAGCACAGGCTCCGGACGCGCAGGCTCAGCGGCCATGGCTCACGGGCTTAGTTGCTCCGCGGCATGTGGGATCTTCCCGGACCAGGGCACGAACCCGTGTCTCCTGCATCGGCAGGCGGATTCTCAACCACTGCGCCACCAGGGAAGCCCTGTTTTATTCTTTTTTGGCTAATTGAACTGGACCATCTCCATTAAATAATCATGCCCCAGATCTTGGAGGGTCACCTTGGATGGTCACAGCCTTCCATCAATAAGGGTATAAGTGTGAAATAAGGATAGTGATGATTTCTTCCACCTGATGTATAAATTCTATAATTAAGGTTTTTAAGGTATGGCGTACAGCTTTCAAGGATGAGAAAATACTTTCCGAACAGAACCAGGGTTGTTGCTGAAAGCTATAGCTCTTGTTAAGGTTCTCTCCAGCTTTCAACAAAACTCTCCATCCCCTCTCCCTATGACCTATCTAGATATGGTTGATAGCAAAGGTTCAGCAAGAAAGGAATGAGACTTCTAGGATGGAAATATTTGAAGTTATTGTATGTTTAGAGCTTTGTTTTCTCTTTTCAAAAATCTTCATCATTGAGCCAGACTGGAATCTGTATTTGTTTGATTCTCATGGTGTGACATAAGCCATGTGCCCAATGAAACCTCCCAGGATTTATCTCAGTAATTTATTTTTCCCCGTAATACTTTACTGGAGGTTTATAAGGACTATGGCATTAGGAGAAGAAGGAGCCTGGTAGGCTAATACATTTTCTAAATCAAAACCTATAAATATTTTTAAGGCCCACTGGCTTTCTCTTTTCTGTACACTGAGCATCAGTGTTTGAGAGGGCCCACTTCACCAACTCATACCAACCTGGATCTGCTCATTGTTTAAAAAGAGCTAATTAAGCAGGTGGGCAACACTATCTCCTTTGTATTATTAGAAGCTTGAATATTTTTGCATGAGTTTATTAACTACTAGTGAAATATCTGTTTGTTTTCCTTCAACTTTTTAATATCATTTATGGATGTGCTTAGGTTATTTTTGTTATCCTATTGTGCAGTTGGTAAATATTTTCCTTTTTTTCTTTATGTTTTGGGTATATTAGCACATCAATAAGTGTTGCTATGTAGAATTGTTATATATATGAATGTATATAAATTTTTATATATGTGTATATATATATATATAATTGATTTTTTTTTGAATGAGATTGATTGATTGAAGACTCTGTTTCTGATCATTCCCAGATTGCTTTGTCTAGTATTCCATTTCTTCATGTAGACAACCATCTATGTGCTTTCACATACTTGGATTAGGTACATTTCTAAGACAGTCCCCAAGACCCCACCCCTTTCTCTCTATATCCTGTGTAATACCCTCCTTCTCTCCTCGAGTGTGGGTGGGGCCTGTGAATATGATGGGAATTCATTCCCATGTTTAGGTTACATTCTTTGGCAGAGGTGAGGGATTTTTCAGATGTGATTTCAGTCCCTAATATGTTGACTTTAAATTAATTTTAAGGGTGGGTCTGACCTAATCAGGTGAACCTTTTAAAAGAAGGCCTCGAGAGCAGAGAGATTGTCCTCATTGACAGAATAAAGTGTCATGTTATGGAGCGAGCCAGGTGGCAGGAAACTGCAGGTGGCATCTAGGAGCTGAGGGCTTCAGTTCCACAACCACAGGGAACTGAATTCTGCCAGGAGTCAGTGAATTTGGAGAGGACCCCAAGCCTCAGATAAGATTTCAGGTCCAGACACCCTCCTTGACTCTAGTCTTGTGAGACCCTGAGTAGAGGACCTGGCTAAGCAATACCCAGACTCTTGACCTGTAGAAACTGTGAAATAATCAATGTTTTAAGTTGCTAAGTTTGTGGTAATGTGTTACACAGCCATAGAAAACTAATACACTTGTCATCCCCAGTTCTCCTTTGAGCAATCCCTTGATAAAAAATTAAATTCAAAACCTGGAACTAATTCATAATAGTTTCTTGCTAATTTTAATGTTTTGTGTACATAGAAGCAAGAGGATCAGAGACCAACCCCAAGAAGGTAGAAGTCCGGTAAAATGAACATTTAAAAAAAAATTATTTATTTTTGGCTTCGTTGGGTCTTTGTTGCTGCGCACGGGCTTTCTCTAGTTGCGGCAAGCGGGGGCTACTCTTCATTGCGGTTGGCTTGCTTCTCGTTGCGGTGGCTTCTCTTGTTGCAGAGCATGAGCTCTAGGCACATGGACTTCAGTAGTTGTGACAAGAAGGCTCAGTAGTTGTGGCGTACAGGATTAGTTGCTCTGCGGCATGTGGGATCTTCCTGGATCAGGGATCGAACCCTTGTCCCCTGCGTTGGCAGGCGGATTCTTAACCACTGCACCACCAGAGAAGTCCAGAAGGAACCTTTTTATTCAAAGAGAATTGTTGTGTCTTATTTTTTTTAAATAGCAGCTAATGTTTTAGGATAAGGTTTTGGTGAGCCTCAGGGGCACCTTTATATTAATTTTATTGTCATGTTTCCTTAGAAGAAAAGCATGCCTATTAGTAACAGGAGAAAATGATCATTTTGATAATGGGGAAAGGAGTGCAGCTAACGTCTCTACAGGATAGGCAAGGATGCAAGGACAAGATGTGGTATATTTGTACACAAGTGTATGGTACAGTGAAAGACACGATGGTGTAGTCTGCTTATTTCAAGGACTTGAAAATCCACTCCCAATGGGATCAGATGGGCGGTTTGTTTAGGTGTGCTTTGGACAGCATTGAAGAAGTAGGTGGGACTCAAAGCCTTGCAAAAAATCCTTCTGCCTCTTCCTACTTGAATTCTGATTCTTTCACACAGAGAAAACATGACAGTGAAGCAGAGACACTGGCTACATTGATCTTGCTGGCACAATGCCACATCACCAGATCAATTAGCAACGTCCATATGTGGCCTCACAGGATTGAAAGGAAACATTGCATTTTCAAGAAAAGTTCTTTAGTAGTGCTCATTGTTAAAGTTGGATAATATGGTTTTATGTCTGTCATTCCGGGGTCTAATCTAGGTGGAGGAAAGGTGGTACTCCCTGCTTCAACTCCTCCCTCTAATCTTAGTGCAGGCAGCACCTGTCAACCGTGATGGCTTTTCTGCTGAGTCCAGATTGCAGCACCAGAATCCATTCAACACAGGGAGCCCTAGAGCTACTACCAGTGCGTAGGTGTTGGTAAAAGACATGAAAAAAATTTTATTGTTTAATTGCCTGTCTCTCCTTACTCTATGTGCGAGGACCCTGAAATCTCCGTAGGATAAGGGAATTCTGCACATGCCCACAGCTAACCAGGGGCAGAGCAAGAAGTAGAAGCTGATTCTTCAGACTGTAGTCCAGTATACACTTAACAGAACAAATCACATGTAAGGTATGGTCGTCATCGTATCAGTGAAATAGGACAATGAAGAAGGAAACCAATTCCCTTCTGTTGGTTTTGAGCCTTTCCATCATGGCTGGGAATCTCAGGGCATTAGCCCTTCTCTGAGATGCAATAGGGAATAATGATTTCTGACTTGCTAGGTTGTATGAATATGGAGCTTTATTCATGACAGTAGTGGATGGTGATGTTTTTTGTACCTGTCTAATATTATGGGAGGTTGAAGGAAGAAAGGCCAACAATGTTGTAGGACATAAATACCTGTAATGGATGTGAGGGGGAAGGCAGCAAAGGAGTCTTACGGCATCTATGGGATCTAGTCCCCCTTCTGTGCAAGTTTGACATCAGTGATGGAAAACACCTACATTTGAATCTGCGTCGCTACCACAGTATAGAAGCACAGACTGAGCACTTTTTCCTCGAAGGGGAAAATCGTGCTGATCGGGGGAGGAGTGTGGAAAATATCTAATATATCTTGTTCACAAAAAGTGTCATTTTAGTGTCAGTTCCTATTTCTTTTAAAGCCATTAAAACCCGTCCATTGCAGTTGTAGTCAGGAAAGACAGACATCGTGATTTGTTCCTGACACCTTGGGGTACGTTTGCAGCATTGCACCCCTGGGAAATCACTGTAGGTGTGCAGTTCCTGTGACTGTTAAATGGAAGTGTGAATCTGATTCCCCACCTACACCCGGCAAACTTAGGCAGAAGATACCTTTGTTTTCTTAAGCGTTTCAGCTTACCTTAAGTGGAGCCTGTGAATTCTTTCCTTTGTACACAGCCTGGGGAATCTACCACACAGTTTATATCAGATGGAATGTTCGGTGGGGGGAGGGGACAAAACCCCAAAGCACATGGGAATGGCTTCTCTATTTTCACATACAAATGCCTCCTAACCCTAGGCAGAGTCAGAGGCCCAGGGGAGATATAGCTATTTGCAGGTATGGGCTTACCTTTTAAAGTTCATACTGTCATTTGAGCCTAGTACTGTTTCTGTTTGGGGTGTTATAGACCATGAGGTCTATAAAAATAACTTTTGACCTCGCCAGTCAGCTTTTGATGACAGCAGTGACAATGAAGATGATGATGATGAAAATTGCCTTTTACTGAGTGTTTGCAGTAGTAAAGTGCTCTTCAAGGACCCTCACGGAAAATACGTTTCTTTAGAGCTTATTTGACAGAAATTGTGCAATGTGCCCTTCAGGCATCCTCCTTTGTCCTAGCCATCATTGTTTCTATTTTTTGGAATGACGAAACTGAGACTCACAAAGGTGAGGCATTTTGCCCAAGATGATGAGCAAAGCCAAAAGCCAACTACGCGTCTGTCTCATTTCAATCCCAAGTTCTTTGCGTGACATCTCTAGATAAAAACAAGTCACTGCTAAAGAGGCCTCATTGCTTCAGTTGTCAAGTCAGAGGTTATGGACCAGGTGTTACTTCACTGGTGATGAGGCCATAGCAGCCCCTCCTCCCCCGCCCCTTTGCTGAAGTTGGACAGAGGATACTGAAAACATGGGAGAAGCTGCTTCCCTGGTGACCTCTCAAACCAATATGTACCAGTGATATTGGGTTGGCCAAAAAATTCGTTCGGGTTTTTCCATAACATTGTACAGAAAACCCGAGCGAACTTTTTGGCCAATCCAATACCATCAGGCTCATTTGATTCACAACCAGTCAATTCGCCATAAATAATAGAAGATGACACATGAAGCAAATCACCTCTTTCTTCCCAAAGTCTCTCAATTTCCTCTACTTCGACATGACCCACTTTAGGCAAGATTTCCACTAATGAACACATAAGCTAGTTTCTGATTTCTAAATGTACATTAAAGCTCATCTAATGCAAAATTAACCTAGTTTTATTACTGGAACTGCAGACTGTTAAGGTAGCGTGCAGAGTTACCAAATTATAAATTTGGAAGATATTTCCATGTGAGGCACCTGTGACTTGAGAAGAGCTGTTCCCCTTCTTCTGAAATTGAGTTTTGAGTCAAGGACTCATGAAGGTGAAAAGGAATGGAGCAGGGGGACAGGCAGCACCTCTTGAAGGTCACATACTTCAGTTTCTGGTCCCTGGGCAAACCCCATTTAGCAGGGATCATTATCCCTGGGAGGTAATGACATTTGCAACACAAGGTATAAAAATAGTAATGCTCCATATATGTTAGCTGTGATAAGCACGTCCTTTGCAATTTCTTATTAATCCTCAGGAAACCCTCGAAGATGAATAACATTCTCATCTCCATTGTTTGGATGGGGACATTGGGCTTAAAATTCTTTGTTTGTATGGCTGTTTATTGACAGAGCAAGGCGTGAGGTCTCTTAGTTGCTGAACATCATGCTCTTGTCTACTGTGCTGTACTCCCATCCCTTATCTCCTAAAAGGGTTCAACTCCTGTAGAGAACACCGGCTAGCCTCTATATGGGGTTATGATATATTTATGCTGATCCATGAAATTGTAAAAATAGAATCAACACTGAGAGCAGCTGGTGGGATGTATGGAAGTCAGTCTCAGTGGGGGAAAACGTCCCCCTACTACAGAAGAGCTTCATCATCTCGGGTCCTGGAATTGATGGATTAGCTGTGTCCTTGTGCTCACATTTGCATTTTAAGGGAGGCTTTTTTGTTCGTTGTGGCCTCTCCCATTGCAGAGCACAGGCTCCGGACGCGCAGGCTCAGCGGCCATGGCTCACGGGCCCAGCCGCCCCGTGGCACGTGGGATCCTCCCGGACCGGGGCACGAACCCGTGTCCCCTGCATCGGCAGGCGGACTCTCAACCACTGCGCCACGAGGGAAGCCCTAAGGGGGGCTTTTAATGTCTTAGCTGGGAGTGGTGACATATTAAGGCATTGCTAACCCTTCATAGCCTAAATTAATTAAACTACTTATCTCAGCATTTGGAGCATGAACGTAGCTATAGACGATATGTAAAGGAATATGTTCTTTTTTTTAAAAAAAATTAATTAATTAATTAATTAATTATTTGGTTGCACCGGGTCTTAGCTGCGTCAGGGCGGGCTCCTTAGTTGCAACTCGCAGCTTCCTTCGTTGTGGCATGCAAACTCTTAGTTGCGGCACGCATGTAGGATCTAGTTCCCTGACTAGAGATCGAACCCACGCCGCCTGCACTGGGAGCACAGAGTCTTAACCACTGCGCCACGAGGGAAGTCCCGAGGAATGATATGTTCTGATAAACCTTTAGTTATAAGACTAGACTGCAGACCTGTTTCTGATACATGATAGCTGTTGTTAGTAATGCATTATTATTAGCATTTTATAGAAGAGTATATATTTTAATATTAAAAAATAAGAAAGCACATGTAGGACAAAAAAGTGATAATAAAAAATAAATGTAATGTAATAAATGATTCTTTATATATTTTTTTATTTTTCTGAGCTCTCTACCATCTCATATGCACACCTGTGTTTGGATACCAAATTTTTAAAAACCATTTACAACTTTTTCATTGTAAAAGAGTTAAAATATATTCAAAATAAAATGAATAGAATAATGAACCTTCATAAACCTATTACCCAACTTAAACAGTTGTTAACATTCTGCTATATCATCTATACCTCCACTTACTCCTCATTCCTTCCACACAATTATTATTTATTCACAGTTTTTAATGTAATATATATATAAATGCAAAAATCTTACTGTGAAATTCTGACAAATGTATATGCCTGACTGTGTAACTCTCACACCTTTCATGTCTGTACCATGTCTTTCATGTTTTACCATGTTGCTTGTGAAGTAGTTCATCGATTCTGGATCCTGAATGCCAAGGTTGGCAGCAAATTCTGAGAGGTCCCACCTGGAGTCACCAGAGGACAGGGGGCAGTTGCTTCCTTTTTCTGTCATTCTACTAGAGATGGACATTATCGTGACCACTTTTACTAGTGGTCTTTGTAAAAGCAAAGTATATAAAAGCAGAAAGATTAAGTAACTTGACAGAAGGAAACAGTTAGTAAGTGGTAGAAGCAGGCCTCAAACCCACATCTGTCTCATTCCAAAGCATGGGTTTCTTCTATAGCATGGTTTGCTAAAAGCCAATCCATCCCTTGTTTCTGGAACAGAGCCTAGCACATAGTATTTGCTCAACCGACATTTGTTAAAAGAATGGGAGAGAGGATCAGTCTTTGACAGATACAGAAATTGGATGACAAGGGTCCGTGACCTCCTTAATACTTTTGCCTGGCATTGGCAGAACTCAGTATATTGATTATTTGTGAGCAAAACCTGCTTCTCATTGTAAACTGCACTTTCCCTGCCACCCTGGGCAGTACAGAACATCAGAACGTGTGCCAGAAAAATGAATAGACTGGGTCCTGGGACTTCTCTGGCAAGTAATTCAGTACTGTGTGCCCTATAAGCACAGATGAATATCTGTCCATGTAATCATAAATCAGGCAGCCTCAACCCAATCATCTGGATGTCTTTCAAACAGTGACATCAGCTTGGACATACTCCAAGTCCTCTTTCTGTGTGCTCTGTTATAAGATGGACTTTTGTTAAGCATTTGTTGGAGTATGATATATCTGTATGTACATCTATAGAGAGAGAGGAGCAAAGAGGGAGAAAGAAAAGAGAAAAAGTAAAGAATGAGGGAAAACAGAGGCTTGAAGGAGTCTGAGAAGGGAGTTATTGGCATATTCTCAGATGATTTAAGTTATTATTGTGGAGGTGATCTCCACCGGAGACCGCCAAGTCAACTGCACAGGGGCAGAGCAGGTGATGTGAGCCGTGTGAGGACGTGGGGAAGCCAGAGCACGTGCATTCTCTTAAAGGGACCATCCCTCTTCAACTCTGTTAATTACACAATAAGCCATAGAGATTCAGGGTTATGTGTGCATCTGATCTTCTAAGGAGAAACCAGGTATCCAGATGGTCGAATGAAATATCTTGCTTTCTGAAAGCTGGGCAGCATGTTTTCAAAAACCGTGCGCATATTCATGCAGTTTACAGGGCCCACATTACCGCTAGCCAAGGGTAATGTATTGGAAAGGAGCGTGAGCCTGTGAGCAGTCAGTTGACAACTTCTGATGATCTAGGTGTTTCTCCTCCCTTCTTCCAAGTCTGCATTTCACACGAGATCTAGAATGGGGACCTAGCTCGCAGGAAGCCCCGAAGTGAAGTGGCAGAGTTAAAACTTTAGAGGACCTCTCTTTTTTACTATTTTCTTTAAAAACAAACAAGAAAGCAAATTTGGGGTAACCAGAGTTTGCTGAGAGAGTGCAGGGAGGAAATCGGAAACAATCTGTTATTCTGCATCCTCCAGTTTGTGAGAAAGATCACCCCCATATTCCAGAGAGGTGGGGACAGGGCGTCACCGCCTGTCCCACTCCAGCTGTGTCATTGATCATCTGCCACCAGCCTTGTAGCACACACAGTTGAATTGCTTTTCCCGGAGGGAAGCAATGCCTCCAGGTGTGCTAATAATAAAATTAATAGCTTAGAGAAACTGCTTGCTACAGGAGTTGCAACTGCTTGCAACAGTGGCAGGAGAAAGGCAGGATCGATGTCAGTGTTTAACTGTCCTCATTCCGTAGTGTGTAACCCACCTCAGCCCCTGGTGAGCTGTACTGGGTCTCACGGTTCATCAATAGATGCCTGATGTAAAACAAAGAACCGGTTTCAAGATGAGAAGTCTTTGTGAATAAAAAGATGTACGATAAAACTGCCAACATCCTTCCATTCCCGTCTTAACACTGCAACTCCAAGGGCAGTCACTAGCGGACATGAAAGGGAAAAACTCATGCGCATTGTCTCCCCTTCCGCCTAAAAGAAAGAAGGAAACCATCTAGGCACCACGGCTGCTGATGACATCACATTAATAAGAATTTATTGAGTTGCTCTGTGTTTAAAGGACTGTGAACATGAAGATGTGTGAATACTTTCAGTTGCACGGAGAGTAATATGTTTCTGCTCTAATCGGCCTGCTATCCGGTGGTTCAGTGTATACCTTCTCTGGTAGCTGGCGTTCTCATCTTTTCCCTGGAGGGAAGGATCACTGTTGCGATCAGCTTCTTGGCCACTGTTGGAGTTTCCCTATCCATCCAGCTTCCAGGCCCAGTGCCTTCAGAGGCTCTTAATCCCATATTTCTCAATCTCCTCTCAAGCAGCAAATCTGCCTCTCATCTACATGACAATGACACAGTGGCCACCCTCTTCCGCTTCCAGGAGGGCAGTGAGCCCTCACCTTCTCTGTGTACCGTTTCTCAGCATCTGTTATTATTTCTGCTGGCCTGTCTGCCTCTTCCAAGCTGTGTCCTCTCCCTTACTTCACATTTTCTCCCTTTCGAGAAATAAGCTCTTTGAGGGCAGTGAGGAGTGCATTACTTCCTTTTGACATGTGTTTCTCAACTGGCCTCCAATAAGTCCTTGCATTATAACATGAGCTCCCAAAAAAGAAAGGTTTGCATTTTTTTTTTCTTGCCAGTTTATTGTTTTAAATGCCAATGGGTTTTTTGTTTGTTTTTTCTTTTTGTCTTTGTTGTGTGCCTGTGTGTGTGTGTGTTGTGTTTTTTTGTGTTTTTAGGGAGCCCTGAAAATAGCCCCATCCCTACTTTGTTCATAGTGTGTAAATTGTACTTGGGTTGAGGTATAAATTTCTGTCCTTTGCACCACCACCAAGTAAGAGGGGGGGATAGACTGGTCTAGTAGGGGCTGGTCCTCTGAGGTACTTTGTAAGGCCGGTTTACATCAAGTCCCATTTTCCTCACCACCCACTGCCTCCTATGATGATGAGCCAACCAGAGAAAAGAGTTGAATCTTTGTGCTAATTCAAAGAGAATAAAGCAGAAATGCCTTCCCACCCACCGCTGCTTTTCCTTTTGTGTGAATTCTCCAAAGACAAAGCATTAATTTGAAACTAAAACCTGGCGTTAAGTTTGGTTGTTTTTTTGGTTTTTTTTTTTTTTCATATTTATTTTTTATGGTGATGGTGGGAGTTGATTCCCAGTATGGATCTTTTCAACTCATTTTCCCAGCATGAGAGACCATTCCATATTAGTTCAGTCTGAGTGGAGCCTTTCACTTTTCAGTTAGCCCTTATTTTTGTCACCATTTTATTACATTAAGTTCCACGTTTTTTGTTCTCTCTCTGTCTCTCTCGAATTCCCTCCCCTGCCAACTCTCCTCTCTCTCTCTTTCTCTCTCTTTCTCTCTCCTTCTGTGGGCAGGAGGGGTCCAAAGATGATGGCAGAGAAGCTTTTCTGGAATTTTCTCTCTGAGAAAAGTATTTTCTGAATTCAAATAAGAAGTAGGAGTGGGGAAGTGTTACACAGAACTGAGATGTAAGAATAACTCTTTCACCAATGTATAGGATCGTATGGAAATTTAAAGCTCCCTTTTTGTTTACTGTATTTAATTAAAAGTCATAGCTTCAGTGATACCAGTCCATCGGAGGCTTAGCATGAGAATGAGTCCACGGTGCAATCCAACTACAGCAGCCAGTCCTCTATGTAGCCTGAGTTTTAGAGATTTTCCACAGACATTTAGAAAGGGTATACATTTTCTCTTCAGAATCCAAAGATTTGCAGAATTAAAGAAAATCACATTTATTTGATTATAAAACCCACTGGCAAACCAAACTAATTGCATCTACACACTCTAAGAACCCAGAAAATGTAGGAAGGCACTGAGTTCCAAGAACCATGCGCATTACATTCCAAAGGAGTCCTCAAACAAACGGGAGGTTCCAGGGAAAGAGACAAGAATGGGGAAGAAGAATCCAGAACATTGTACCCAGTGTGCCACTAGCCTGCCTGCCAACTTCATTCCTTCCACGCCAGTGGTTTTCAATTTCTCTCAAGCATTCTTTTCCTCTTTTATGGTAGAAGCCAGAGTGATATCAGGATTTTCCTAACAAAGTGACTCACTTTCTAGCCAGATTTGTTAGAGAGTAGCTATGGCTTAAAGTGAGAATTATCTGTACGCAGCAGATCGAGTTCACGGGACCTGAATTTTGTTCCCAAGAACATAATATTCAAGTAAAGGTAAAACTGTTATTGTATGTCAAGCATTTGATTGGAATTATATTGCCTTTAAAGATGAAATGCTAGGTGAATGAAGAAGAAAAAGGAAAAGTCCAACTTTAATGACCTTCATTTTACATCCTGAAAATGAATGGTAATAACCAGAAAATAGAGAAGTTCCAGTGAGTTAGGGTTCATAAATATTAAATGTAATGGAGGAAAATCACAGATTTTTAAGAAATTAACTTGAACAAATGGTGATTTTAGTTACGATGTTGTCGTTTTGAGGAATGGTCATTAGCATCGTGGATTGTAATGGGCACGAGCTTACTGTGTAGAAAGAATGCCTTCTGATTAAGTTGGGGTTTTTTTCCCAGTGCTTCAGCCAGTTTACAACTGTACTGTATATCTCTTCATTTTGCGCTTGTGATTGGCTCCTAGGGCTCTTTGTTTAGAGACGCGTGTGCTCTATTTTCATGATTAAGCTTTTTATGATTAGACTCCATTTTCCGTTTTGTTTTAACTTTTACTCGGAATAATATGCAATGCCTTGGAAAACTGATTGGCTGACGGATGTAATTGAGTTCAGATGCAGTTTCCTTTTTCTCCCCGCTGTTTCTAGTCCCTGCTCTGTTCTGAGTTGTTTCTGACTGCCTGGAGACCAGGCTTTCAGAGCTTCTGTTTAGCGTTTCCTCACAGTGAACTGGTTTCTTGCACAACCCAACTATAATTGACTTCAAGGCAGGCAGTTGTTGGGGGCACAAAGAGGGGCCCCCTGGTCTCACACTGAACCTATTTCCTTTAACACATGCTTATATAGGCCCCAACAGTCGCTCCTGAAGGCAGCAGTTAAAGGCATAGGTTTTAATGACTTTTCATAGAAAAAAATATCACATAACAAAACCCCCTGAATAATTTGGTAAAGATTTGTTGGGGGCTCCCCAAATTTCCTCTCTCTATGCAGCCCTCGTGGCTGCTTAAACTCTCTTAGATCCTTTTGGGTTCTTCAGATCTGCCCTTCATTACCTCTTCTTTTGTTAGCCTCCTTCTCTCTGGACGTACCCAGTTTGCTCCCCGCCCCCTCACCTTGCTCAGCAAAGAAACTACCTTCTCCAGGGAAGGGCTAGCTTCTCCCCTTCTCTGTAGGGGAGGCAAAGGGATTTTAAATAGCTAATCACGCTGAATTATGTTTCTCATCACATTAAAATGAACCTTGCATTGGTATTTAGGTATCCTATGGGAGAAAGCAATGCCCTCTTCTTCATTGGCTGGTTTGGATAATCGTGTCCACAGTAGAATTTATCCTCCTACTGCCCGCTTCAGAATTCTGCATCTTGACATGCATATTCCAACCAATGACTCCACCATCCTCCCAGTCACACGGGTATAGCTCCTAGGAGTACCAAACCCCAGCACCTTTGCTTTGGATCGGGATATCCGTGAGGTGTAACTGGAACTCTGGAGTCACCTGGGAGGGTGAGGATGAAGCTAATCCCTGTGGCCTTAGCCTTGCTTCACTTGCTCCCTTTTTTTCTCCACTGTGTCCTGACAAATCTCCACTGGGAGAGCGTCCTTAATAAGTCTCGCACATGAATCCTCCTCTCAGGCTCCGCTTCCCAGGAACTTGAACCAAGACAAATCCCACGTGGTATTATTATCCATATTTTATGGGTGAGAAACCTAGGGGATAGTGATGGTGGGTAATTTGCCAAGTGCCACCACGCACATCTTGTAAAGGGAGAAGCTAGAAGCAGAATCTGGGCCAATCCAAATCAAAACACGTGTTCTTTTTAACATACAGTATCAGCTCCCGATGCCGCGTGAATCGTTTTCCAAAGTGCAGTCTTGACATGTCACTGCTCTGCTTGGAATCTTCAGGGGCTCTTGTTCCCCACGTTCCTCACCTTGCCTTTACTCTCTCACAATCCCTGCCTAAAACTAAATCTCAGCCTTGATTCCCACTGCATCACTGCTGTTACCCTTTCTGCCCAGGTTTACAGGACTACTTAGTGTTCTTCACAGATGCCTTCAGGTTGGTTGAAATCTGTGCCTCTCTTTCTCACACCACCATGTCTCTCTGCAGTACCTTTCCTTCTCCCTAGCCTCCATGATGCTTTAAGACCTGACCCCACACTACCCTTGATGGTAGAGCTTAACTATCACCACTTTCATGAAGTGGTAGGACCTCCCCAAACTGAAGCAGTACTTTTCTCCCCTGAACTAGTGTAGAAATTCATAACTTTATTTCATATCATCTGGGTCAGGAAGGAGGCAAAGTTATTTGCATTTGAAGAAAGTGGACAGTAAAGCCTCCCCCTAAAAACAAGTTAGAGACCATTGATTTCAGTAGAACCCTCAATGGGTTTGAATATGTCCTGCTATCATAATAAGACTATAGCAAATATTATTGGTGGTTATCTTGATTTTTGTGATGATGGTTTTTTTTTCTAATTTTCCTTTTTTATTCTTTTTTGTATTTTCTAAAATAAATCAAATAAAAATATTGCTTCTGTAGGTCCAATTCCCTTATATTATAAAGAGGGGGAAAAGGGAGAGAGAAAGGTAAAGAAAAGAGAATGAGAAAGAAGAGGAAAGGAGGTTAAAAAAGGGAGGAAGAAAGATGGGGGGGAAGCAGAGAAAAAATTTAATTGAGATATAAAAAAATGTGAGAAGTTATAAAATACAGAAAAAGAGAATCTGTCATCCTTAAATAATAATGAGGAGAGATTCATATCTGCAGTAAGGAGTGAGTGGATAATGTAAAGTTTTCATATTCCAGTGTGTTTGCTGTGGATGTTACGTTCTCTGTATTTGCTGCTCTTAGAGATTATTATAAGGACTTAGAAAGAAAAAAAAAAAATGGTGATTGACTAAAACTGAAAGAAATAAGAAGTAATGGCCTGGAACTAGTGTGTGTGTGTTGGGGGTGGGAGATAAATTAGACAACAGAAAATAAAATTAACAGTAGGGTCAATTAGACAACAGAATAATATCCCAAAGAAAATAATCTAAGCAGTATCATCCAAGCTATGCAGAATGAGAAGAGATAAATCAGTGAGAAGATTAATGTGGATAAACCACAGAGGAGCGAGATGGACCAGAGGTGAGAAAATCCGTTAGGCTCTCCAGATGAAATGTGTGCACAGATTTCCTGGAGCAGATGCCAGAAGGTTCTTGCCCCTCACTGCAGGAATTAGAAATGCGTGGATATCCTCAGTGGAATCCCACTTAGGATTGCCAGCCTTAATTCTAGAAATCAGAGGGGCCACGTTTCCAGCATCGGGCACCATATGCTGCAGTGGTAGAAATTTACTAGCATGCCAGGGTCGGGGAAGCCTGGGGTCCTTGTTTGAGGGCATTACTTCAGAGAGAATGGAACAGTTACTCAGAGAGAACTAGGTCTCCTTCAGAGGAGAATCCTATTTGCCAAAAGCTTTCTTCAAATGCTCAAAAATCGTTGTCTCAAGTAGAGCCTCTAAAGTGACCATGTTTGCACTGTACACATAAACACAGACAGCTGTGATCTGAACAACAGAGACCTCCTGCATATCTTACAGATGAACCCCGGGAGCTTCCTCATCAGAAAGATCTGGGCTATCTGAAAGCCTGTCCTGCCTTGCCCAAGAATTAGTTGTTGGTCTTTGACCTCTCACTCATATCTAAGAGCCTTAGTCTTTTCAGCTGTGAAAGGGAGAGGATAATATGTTTGCTCCCCCACTTTGGTATGGTGATTAAACAGTAACGTACCTCATACAGTGCCTCGTGTGGGGAATCTATCCACTGAATGTGTTTCTTTCTTTTGCTTCCCATGTCAGTTCTTCCTCTTTTTAATTTCTACCCCCACATTGAATACAAATGTTAATCTTCAATTGACGTACCAGATTTATCTGTAGATAAAACCCCCCTTTTGAACGGCTTAGTGTTAGAGATGGTGGGGAAGAATTTTTTTCTTTTATCACCCTCCCACAAACCTCTTATCTAAGATGCCATATTCGTTTTCTACTGCTGCTTAAAAATTATCACAAATGTAGCTGCTTAGAACAATGTCTATATATTATCTCAGTGCCTATAGATTATCATCTGCCATGGGTCAGATGTCCGGGCACAGTGTAGCTAAGCAGGGTTTTCTGTGTTTACAGTCTCACAAGGCAGAAATCAAGGTGTCAGCAAGGCTGCATGCCTTTTTGGAACTCTGAGGAAGAATCCACTTCCAAGCTCATCCAAGTGGCTGGTGAAATTTAGTTCCTTGAGATTGTAGGAATGAAGTTCCCATTTCTTGACATGTGGCCCACTTCATCTCAAGCTAATGACAGTGCCTTGAATCCTCCTCATGCTTTGAATCTCTCCAACTTCCTCTTCTGCCACTTCTTTGACTTGCTCTCAGACAAGAGAAAGCTCTGCTTTTAAAGCCTCATGAGATTACATTGGACCAACCTGGATCATCCAATATAGTCTTCCTATTATAAGGTCAAATGATGAGTAACCTTAATTACATCTGCAAAGCTCCTTTTTCCATATACCATATTCATTGGCATGAAATCAGTGGGTAAAGGTCAGGGGCAGCAAAATTCTGCCTACACAGATGTTTACCCAAATATCCAATTGCCTCACCTAGATATCAGTCTCAAACTTTATCCTACTCATCATCTTTCCTGACATCTTCAAAAATATTTCTGCTTTTGTGTTCTCCTTTTCTTCTCCTGTCCCTTTTTATCATGGTACCTACGACATCTTATTTTATTATTTCTCTGCCTGCCTAGCTTACTACGAAAGGCTCCATGAGGGGAGACAATACGAGCTATTAATTTGGGGATCCTCAGAGCCTGTCACAGTTCCTGATACAATCAATGCTTGAGGAGTGAATGTTCTAATCCACAGTAGAGAGAGCTGGGCATGTCCCAAATCTCATGACAGATTATTTAGATAGATCACGTATCGTGAGCAAACACCTCACTTAGAATTTTAGCTCCAAGCTTTGGCCATTGAGTAATCTTATACCTATAAATCACTTCATTTATTTAGACCACGGCTTTCCCTTCTGTAAAATGAGGCATTAAAATTAGTTGATATTTAGCAAATTTTTCATTATAGTCACAGCTTTATTTTTATCTCACAGTGGACTTAGGTTTGAAAATATATTTATTCAGTAGTAAATAAATTTCCCCCCATGCTTCTCTGTCAAAATCATGTTTTACTTTAAAGCACACATAGTCAAAAACCCTTGATTAGCAGTGACTATAACTAACCTTACGGTGACTTGACACATTTATTGCCACATCAAAAAAATAAAAAAAAAAAGAAGAAACGTCTCGAAGGAAGAAGTCAGATGTAAGGAAGGGCACTGGAGGCAAGATTTTAAGATAATTTTGTATTAGAAAAAGTCAATTTATGTCAGTATACTGGTGATTAGATTTTAATGTTGAAAAAAAATCAAGGAAATGATTTTGAAGGCCCCCCTGGAAACTTGCAGCACCTAATGGTTTAATCAGATTGAATGATCTGATGGTTTGAGGTTGAATGATCTTAAAGTTCATTTATTAAAAATAAATATATAGGGCTTCCCTGGTGGCGCAGTGGTTGAGAATCCGCCTGCCGATGCAGGGGACACGCGTTTGTGCCCCGGTCCGGGAAGATCCCACATGCCGCGGAGCGGCTGGGCCCGTGAGCCATGGCCGCTGAGCCTGCGCGTCCGGAGCCTGTGCTCCGCAACGGGAGAGGCCACAACAGCGAGAGGCCCGCGTACCACACACACACACACACACACAAATATATATATATATATATATATATATATTTAAATATTTAAATAAAATATAAATTTTATTCTGCCTTCTGTTCTTTCTTGGTGGGACATTGGTGGAACTTCTCCATGATTTGGGGATCTTTGCAGTGTTACACATTGTTGGTGCAGTGTCTAAATTCAGGTGCCTCAAAGAGGTTCACAAACACACGGGGCAGGGCCGAAGTAGGATGGAGAACACACAGGCACAGCTACTGAGCTCCTGCCAGTTATTCTCTTAAGAGATACAGGCATGGTGATGTCAGATCTTCTGATCTTAAAGCGAGTTGGAAATCTGGATTTTATTTATGTCATAAAAGAACTGTGTTTTTAAGTATCAGCAAGGAACTCAACTTTTTAAAACCCTGTATGAACCATATAAAACATCTCTGCAAACCAAATGAGGTCATTGGACTGTCGTTTTGCAGCCAAATGTGGAGTGGGACCCCATAGGGGCTAGCAGTTCTTTCGAGTTTTCTCTGGGCCAGGCTTTCTTCTCCATCACTGGCCACTCCACTTCTTGGTGTTTTCGATTCCCTACAATGAACTGCGACAGCATGCATGAGGGTTCTTTGTAATGTGCAAAGGTCTGCGTAAGTAACTACCAAGGGGTATTCTTATTTAAGTCTTCCATTGCATTTAAGAAGGAAGTGATGTTATTTTTATATTTGAAGTCAACCTATGAGAGATGTGCATTCTAGGGATGGTGTGTGTGTGTGTGTGTATGTGTGTGTGTGTGTGTATGCATGCATGCACTCACACCCGAGTAAGAAAGAGAAGGGTGGGAAGAGAGAAAGGGGAAAGGAGAGAGAGAGAGAGAGAGAGAGAGAGAAATGATTTGATATACAAGTTATTTTATGTTGTCTCTGATATTCATGACGAGTAAACATTTATTCATTGCATCAATATGATTGAGATATACTGATAGAGCTTAATGCCTATTTTAATCATTCTAAGCTAATAGTAGGTGGTTGAGCCTTTAGGAGCTTCGAGTAAAACACTGAGGTACCACATCCTGGGGAGAAAGCAATTGAATAGTCTCATAAATTTGCACTGCTAACTTAGAAGTGAGAAGTGCTATCAAATAAATAAGCCAGGTGTGTACCAAAGAACACTAGGACCACATGGATATAATTAATATTTTCTTAAGGCATAGAGAATGCACATTTTACCTTAAGATTTTGGTGAGAAGTCCATTTATTTTGGTATATTGGCATGAATTAGAGCTCTTCTAAGTGTTTTCATTTAAGAAGATGGAAGGGTAAAAGGGATTTGGCTTAGCTTCACTTAACTGTCCATCCTCTTAATAAGACCAGTGTAATTTCACCTAAGTTAATGAAGACTTCCATGTTTTCCCACGTCTGGGTTTGTCTGTGCTCCTGAGGTAGCCCTCTGCCCACGAGCATTGCTTCTGACATCCAGAAACGCATCAGATCACGCCAACAGTTAGTGGAATGTGTTGCCTCTTTCTTACATTTTGGAAGTCATTTCATTCTGCTTTTTTGTTCTTTTCACGTCAGCAGTCAGAATGAGAGCAGAGTTGCTCTGTGGAGATTTCTCTCAGCCTTTGGTAGGAGGGAATCGAATATAGTAGTTTCTAACATTCTAGGAAAGTCAGCTGGAAGACTCAGGAAGCTACACCTGTTCCACAGAATTTTCTTCCTAACTGCTCATGTTTCTTCTTGTTCGGTTCTCAGTAGGCCTTCACACTGTCTTGGCACCTTGGGCAAGTCTTGCTTGAGCCCTTCAAGTTTGCTTTTCCTTATGTGTCAAGTGAGAATAATTGTAATACCTATTTCATAGCACTGTTATGAGGAATAAATGAGGGCAGGCGAGTGAAAAGCACACCTTTCCTGGAGGACAGAAAACATGCAATAAATGTTAGCTATTTTTAGTAATATTGTTATTCCTCACCTTATATTGACAGAGTGATTGAAGTTTCTAATTTAAGGCAGATAATGATTTGTTTTTATAGCATTTCCTGCTTTTGGTAAAACCACTTGTCTTCCTCCTATAATTCACCCAATTCTGTTGAAATTCCAGAATTTCAAATCTCACTTTTCCTCAGGATCCAGGGCTAATTCCAGCTGCTAAGAAGAGATAGAGAGAAAAAAAAGCAAGTTCTGTTTTTGGGGAGATAATGCCTGATACTAATAAGGCCCAATAAATATATTCTTCTCTTATCCAATTGTATTGGCTCTCAGTGGCCACTGAATTGGTATGGCATTTAGTCATACACAATTAAAACTTTTTCTTTTGTGTCTTGCGTACCTGGTATATTGTAAACTTCTAGGAGTAGGAAACCATGCCTTAATGTCTTAAACTCCACGCAGCGAATTACATAGAGCTAGAAATATAGATTCAAATAAAATTGATGGCTAAATTTATTTATCCCATTGCATGGATTACTTCATTTATCTCATGTGACAACTCCGTAAAGTGGATATTGTTGTTACTGTTACGCCTATTTGCCCAGTGGGAAACTGAGGTGTAGAGATGTAACTTATGAGAGATCATGTAGCCAGTAGTGATTGAAACAGGACTGGTACTGAACGACTGAGATCAGAGTCCATTTCTTTTTTTTCCTTATTTATTTATTTGTTTATTTATATATTTCTTGGCTGCGTTGTGTCTTCATTGCTGCACGTGGCCTTCCTCTAGTTGCAGTGAGCGGGGGCTACTCTTCATTGCGGTGGCTTCTCTTGTCGTGGAGCACGGGCTCTAGGCATGCAGGCTTCAGCAGTTGTGGCACATGGGCACAGTAGTTGTGGCTCGCAGGCTGTAGAGTGCATGCTCAATAGTGGTTGTGCACGGGCTTAGTTGCTCCGCAGCATGTGGGATCTTCCCGGACCAGGGCTCAAACCCATGTGCCCTGCATTGGCAGGCAGATTCTTAACCACTGCGCCACCAGGGAAGTCCCAGAGTCCTTTTCTAACCACCCAGCTATGCTTCTTCCTGGGAGGCAAGATGAACGAATGCATGCATGAAAGAATGCAATTGTAGTCTGTACAGATTCTAAATATTAGACTATTCATCCTACCTAAAGTGAAAGAAATCTCCCTTTTCCTAAATTAATACTCATTCTTGAACCATCAAATCTCTTTGTTCTTTCAATGCCTTTTTAAATGCCTGCCTCTACACACTTTTTTCTGTGAATTTGGAGCAATATCGTTCACATTTCAGGGCTTCCCTGGTGGCGCAGTGGTTGAGAGTCCGCCTGCCGATGCAGGGAACACGGGTTCGTGCCCCGGTCCGGGAAGATCCCACATGCCGCGGAGCGGCTGGGCCTGTGAGCCATGGCCGCTGAGCCTGCGCGTCTGGAGCCTGTGCTCCGCAACGGGAGAGGCCACAACAGTGAGAGGCCTGCGTACCACCAAAAAAATATATATATATATATATATTTCACATTTCAATTTTGTAACGGTATGTTGAACAAACACCACAAGCAAAATTGTTTGCTAGGCCCTATGGAAGAAAAGATATAAATGAAAAGGTCTTGCCTTCCCTTCAGGAGATTACTGTCTAATAAACAAAGATAAGTAAATAATGATAAAACAAAGTAGGTTGCGATATTTGATGGACACACAGATAGCCATGGCAACTTTCTTAAAGGGAGAGACTCTAGAGAGAGTCCAAGAAGGCCTGTCGAGCTTTGAGAGCCTTTAAGATTCCACTTTTGGTCTCTCTTTTGAAATAATCTCTTGTCACCTGATTTATTTCTTCTTTGAAAATAGTATCTCTTTTACAATTCCTCTTTTGTTAAACTGGTTTCCTAGGCCTTTGTGAAAAATTACAGTGACTGTTAGGTCTGACTTGAAACTACAATCAACCTACTAAGGTTTCATGAACATTAAACAGTGATACCATTTCAATCAGTAAGATAAAATATGTGTGATTGTTTGTAAATTTTACATTGATATAACCCTGAGGATAAGATTCTACAAAGTAATATGAACATTTTTATAAGAGTTGATAAAATTAGATGGTTTGACCATCATCTATCATTGAGATATCCATGTGGACTCAGAGAGTAATCCTGTATAATGCATTTGGTCATAAAAGATGCAGGAGCCGATATTATATTGTGTTTCCTTAGAAATGTATTTATCATTCACAATTCTGTGTTGAAGCACACTTGTCTAAGCAATGTGTTTTCCTCACTATTTCATCGGGATGATAACATAACAAGAACTGATTTTTGTTTTGTGTTTTAGCATCCAGTGGTAAATTAATAAATTACCCCATAGTCTGAAGACTATAATCCCACGGGACAGTGGGTGCACCTCTATATTTACTACCTTGCAAGAAAATGAGTTTATTATTGGCAGCCCTGTGCATAGACTGACTGGTTATGATGACTGAAAGATTACAGTTTTTTTCTCAGTAATACTAATGATAGCTGACATTGATAATACATCATTGTATTATAAATGCTATATGTCAAATATAATATATTGACTGATTATATACTTACCATTTGCCGTCACTTGTTAAGAGCTTTACATGCTTTATTTCATTTTCCCCCTAAAAAAACCCAAGAGGTAAATTTTATTATTAGTCCCATTTTACAGATGATAAAACTGAAGGTTATGGAAGTAACATCTTCAACGCTCAAATTCTTAACTTCTAAATGTGTAGTACTTTCCCACCAGAACTCTTCTTTCTAATAGTTTAAGACAGTTACGTCTCATTGGTACCACAAGTTCTGTTTATTTGAACAGAGTAGAGAAGATAGCTTTTAGATTTGGGGCTTTATAACCAGGAAGAACATGTTCGAAATTATTCTTCAAGTGGAGTAGATGAGAGAGAAGAGATGCAGCTCCCGTAGGAGACTTTCCTTGAAAAGCTTCCACAGATAACAAACCTGTGGCAGCAGCTGCAGGTAGAAAGGATTCTTCTCTCACCAAGAGTAGCAGCAGCTGCCCTGCCATTCTCTGGGTCCCCGTTCATTAGTAGTCAAGGTTTTCATTGTGCTCAGCAAAACAGTCACAGAAAATAAATGAGCTGCACAGATGGGCCCATAGAAAATCTACTTGATGTATTCTTGAAAATTCACAGCTAAATGACTTTGAAGAGATGGGGGTTATTGTGTCCATGATTAAGATGAGGTGTGGCATGAATCTTTCAGATACAACACTTTCCCTGTAGAGCTTTTTAAGACAGATAAGGTACAAAGTGGTCTCTGGCTCCTGGATCTCTCAGGGCTTACGGAACCATTCCCCCGATGATGAAGTACATTTCAAGTATATTTGCTTTATACAGAGTTAAACTTGAAGACCTGTATAAAAGAAACCAGCTTCATTTTATGTAAGCTGAAGGTCTTTCGTTTAAGGATTTTTCAGCTTGGATTTTCAAAAGGTAGCAGTATTAGATCGATATTTCTTTGGATCACCTATACCACTCACACCAGAATTTTCTGATCGTTATCAGAAATGCACTCTATCCCATATGTACATCAGAGTAGAAACCAGGAATCTTCATTTTTAGCAAGTACCTCAGGTTATTCTGGTGACTAGTATGTCACATTTTAGGTGAATTTAAAATAGTACAGTTTAAGTATAATATAATGAAATATATATTATATGCACTATTTGAAATAATGTGATTCCCTTAAATTACAAAAAATTATAGTTGGGCTTTCCAGTTTTAAAGCAGACAGCAGATGAATTACATGCTTTACCATCAGTGATGCTAGTTTAGTTGGTAATTTCAAATGCTTTTTTTTTGTATCATTGAACCACGTTGTTTTTTTACTTACAAATAATGTTGATCATTATTGCTGTGTCATTGTTATGTTCACTGTTGCTACGTATTTTGTATATTAAAACTATGCCATTCGATATTTATTAAATGGTAATGCTGTCTCTCATCTTGGAAATGTCTTAAGATCCTTAACATCGAAAAGGAAGTTATATGTGATGATTATTTTGTGAAGAATATCTAACAACCCCCAATGTACCCTGTATTCTTTATTTGGGACAGTGGCCTCTATAAAATATTAGCAACAATAATCGAGAAAATTGGAAGTGGAAATAAATTACTAATACCACTACTGATTGCATATCTATAATCCTATGGAAAAAGTTACCTTGAATAGTGTGAGTTTTGACTTATATGGGGTCTTCAAGAATTTCAATTTGCATAAAAATGACCCACTGGTAGATTAGAGTTTGAACATCACTGCAAAGCTGGTGACCAATTTCTTGCCGAGTTGGCTGCTGTAGGCCATTTTTAACAAGGATTATTTGGATAGGAGTGGAATAACAGGCTTACTATTCTAGCAAATAAACATCAAAATGAAAGGATGCAGGATCATAATATTGATCATCTCAGGAGGAATATTGACATGGCGGTCTCCGGGGGAGCCATTCACATTGTAATCTGTGTGAATGACACGTCTTAGAGTTGGGCAGAGCAGTGGCCCTGAAACAGTTCTGTGCTCATAAATGTTTAACAACTGATGCTGGAATTGAGGGAGCCCCAGTCTGTAGTATTTGCCAGTTTTTATGGTGCAGACACTCCCGCCATAACCAACTTCAAGCTGCCAACCTGAACATCAGTCAGCTTATCCAATTCCAGAAAATTTCACAGTCAGCATTTCTGAGCTGATGGTAGCTGGTTGCAATATACCCTTGCCTGAAGGGACCTATGGGTGTGGGAAAATGACATGGTCAGTCCTTAATTATCCAGAAGCTGATTAGCCCTTTTGTGGGCTAATGAAAGTTATAAATCAGCACCCTCCCTCATTTCTTATATTTGAGAGGCACAAACTATAAGACCCTCCTCTTTTGTAATGGGCCTGCTTTGTCCCTTGTCTTATACATCAATATCATTGTCACCATATTCTGTTTGGCTATGTAACCAGTATTCTCCAGCTATCTTTATCTCTCTAAGAGCAGAGGAAAAATGCATGTGAGGCTTACAATTAAGTAGACTTGACATTTTGATTTGATTAGCAGTAGTGGACCTTGGGGTTGGATTGGAGATTAGCATTAGGTGTGGTATCACATGAGCAGAGGAGGAAGACTAAGGGGCCTATTGATTGAACAGGATGAATTCACTGAAGTTGACTTAGCAGATTTACCTTATCATACAGACATAGATCTTAGCTAAGGGGCTTTCTCTGTTTTGCCTTGTGCTCTAGCTATAGTAGTGCATTTTATCCTTCTTCACTGCTTTATAAGTCCCTTCCCTTGCCAGTCTTCTGGCCTGGAATATATTTCTTTATGCTTTTTTCTTAGATTATTTATACAGTTCTCTCTAGGAACACTTCATCTTCTAGAATACGATGGAGCAGAGAGAAGCACTGCCTTCCTTAGAAATCCCTTTCCTTCATTACATCTTCACATCCATCTCTTCAAGACTCAGTTCAAGTAGTACCTCCTCCCAGATCAGTCTAGGTGAACACTATCTCACCCTGCTCTGGACTTACTTAGCAGTGGTCCACAGCTCTCACGGTACATGAAAATCACTTGAGACGCTTTTGAAAAATAGTCATGTTGAGGAGCCACTAGGGATTCAGAATTAATTAGTCTAGGGTGGGGTGTGGATATTGGTATATTTTCAAAAAGTGCTTTTGATGACCCTAATAGGCAGCCAGAGTTGAGAACCGCTATTCTGTAATATGATACTCTCTTTTCTCCACAACTCAAAAGCAGTTCAGACTCCGTAAAGTACCTAGAAGTAAGGCTGGCTCTTTAGGTTGGAAAGAGCTTGTATGTTCAACTGAAGGTGGCAGACAGCTCCCAGGCAGCAACCATACTGAGCCTGCACCCTACTGGAAGGGAAATTATTGCAAGAAGAGCTTGGGAAAGCTCAGAAATCATTTCCTAGGATCTTGCATAATCTTGGAACTGAAATCCATTATAGCGGAATGTAGTCCAATGCCTCACATTGCAAAAAAAGAACTTGAATCCTCAAGAGGTTTTCCCCGTGTCCCAAGTGACTTTGCCAAGATCATATAACCTGTGGTCAAAGGGCCAAAAGATGAGCTTATAATTTTAGAATGTATACACTGGGCCAAACCATTTTATATGTATAGTTGACCCTGGAAAAACGTGGGGGGTTAGGAGTGCTAACCTTCTGCAAAGTTGAAAATCCAGGTATAACTTGTATTGGCCCTCCCTAGGTGTAGTTCCTCTGGATCCGTGGATTCAACCTATCACAGATTGTCTACTCCTGCGGTATTTAATATTGAAAAAAAATCCACGTACAAGTGGACCCACACAGTTCAAACCCGTGTTGTTCAAGGGTCAACTGTATTAATTTTTTTTAATATATTATTTTTTTCTTTTTGTTACCTAGTAGTATTCTTTGGTATCGATATACGTAAAAAATGTATATATCATAAAGCTGACCAGTGTAACGTGTACAATCCAATGATATCTACAGAGTATATCTGTAGAGTGGTGCAACCATGACCATAAGCTAATTTTAGGACACTTCTTATTGCCTCAGAAAGAAAGCTTGTACCCATTAAGCCTCACAACAGTCACAAGAGACAGATTCAGTTTCACTTTGCTTAATGAAAGGACTAAGAGAGAGGTTAAGCAACTTGCTCATTGTCACACGTGTACCTAAGGGTAGAGCCAGAATAAAAAACTCAGGTGGTGAGAGTCTAAAGTCCCCACTCAGAGCTGCAGCCAGTCCAGTGTTCTGTTTACTCGCTCTATGGGAGGGGATTCAGTTTAGATAAAAAATAAGTGGGGAGATTTTTTTTTTTTCACCTGCAAATCATTTATGGGGAAAGGATCTTACTAGGAAGAAAAAGGAACAGAGGCAAGTCTCCCAAGTCTTTGCATCTCCACTGATGCCTTGCCCTGTCCCATGAAGTCATTTTATCCAGGCTTCTCTGTGCCCTCCTACAAACCTGGAACTTATATTCTGCCTCGTCTATCTGCTATTTAGTTTTCCCCTTCTAGAGTGCAGTACCCTTGAGGATGAGGACCATGAGTTATGCCTTTTGTCTCTTTCATCACACCTAATGTTATCCTTAGCCCATGTAGTAGTTCTTCATAGATACTTGGGACAGATGAATGAATGAATGATTCCTGGTAATGCTACAGTATGGCATCTAGAGAGCAGGTTTTCTAGATTGTGTTGTTTTTTTGATTGTTTGTTTTTGTTTGCTTGTTTTTTTGCGGTACGCAGGCCACTCTTGTGGCCTCTCCCGTTGCGGAGCACAGGCTCCGGACACACAGGCCCAGCAGCCATGGCCCACGGGCCTAGTCGCTCCGCGGCATGTGGGATCTTCCTAGACCAGGGCACGAACCTGTGTCCCCTGCATCGGCAGGTGGACTCTCAACCACTGCGCCACCAGGGAAGCCCCTTTTAGATTTTTTTTCCATCATTAAAAGATTACTGGAGGAAGATTCCTAAAATTACATATACATGATGTCATAGATAACAAAACTATAATTTGTTTTATTTAAATACCGCATTTTCTGATAAATTGCTGGTATTACATAGTTTGGTCATTAAAAAAAACAATCCATAGCATATACACTTAGATTTATCCTATTTTAAGTTATTTTTGAAAAATACCTACCTTCAAGTGGTAAAAACTTTGTCATGACTTTTTTTTTTTTTTTTTTTTTTTTTTAAATTTATTTATTTTTGGCTGTGTTGGGTGTGTTGGGTCTTTGTTTCTGTGCAAGGGCTTTCTCTAGTTGGGGCAAGTGGGGGCCACTCTTCATCGCGGTGCACGGGCCTCTCACTATCGCTGCCTCTCTTGTTGCAGAGCACAGGCTCCAGACGTGCAGGCTCAGTAGTTGTGGCTCATGGGCCTAGTTGCTCCGCGGCATGTGGGATCTTCCCAGACCAGGGCTCGAACCCGTGTCCCCTGCATTGGCAGGCAGATTCTCAACCACTGCGCCACCAGGGAAGCCCCTGTCATGACTTCTTAATGGGTTTCTAAGAAAGAACCATGAGTTCCTAACGTATTTTACTCATAATTATACCTTAGGATTGTGTTTAGAAAAGTAGGTGGCCTGAGTCACAAATTCTAGTGGAATCCTTTGGCGTTTTAATTACACAGCACTGCCACCTAGTATCAACTACAGTTTTTTGTTTTTCCTTTTTTTTTTTTTAATTAAAAATTTGAGGTTTTTATGTATTTAAAATATTATTTAAGGGGATCGATCTGCAGTCTTTTAAGAAGCATGGATGGAGATTGCTTCAGGAAGTATTTGCTGCAGCTTCCGACCCATGTTGTTTATTTGAAAACCCTTGTGATTGGGAGTGAATTGGTGTCAGTGAAGAAAGGGATTGTGAAATCTGCTGAAGAGTTTCAAATGTCAGAGCTGCATATTCATGAGTTGCAGGCACCTGTGGCCGTGCTGTCTTACTGCAGAATCTAGTGCCGCAGCCTTCAGAAGGGCACTGGAGGTGGTTTCCAAATGGCATTGTTGTTTATTTGCATATAAATAAATATATAAAGGAAATAGTCGGGAACAAACGCACATAGAATTATTTCAGGTGAGAAAAAACACTCAGTCCTCTTTCGAGAGAATGCCTGCTTGAGCCGACACTCCGCCTGGGAGTTGATGATTCCCGTTACAAAATCTGGATCCCTTTGGCTTGGCTGACAGTGTCCGTAAGCAGATTTCCTCTGCCAGCCTGGCAAGTCAGGAGAAGCCGGCTGCAGATTAAGAAAATAAAAAGGACATCAGTCCTCTTTGCTGTTTCTGTTGGGTATCCTGCAACGTGATGGACAATGTGATTGCAGGACCCAGTTCTCAATCTTCTCAGTTCCCAAACTGTGCTTAAAAAAAACAGATCAAAACAAATCAATAGTATTTAAGAGGGGGGAAAACATCACACTTAGATTGATGCTTTACATAATGAGCCCTTATGAGATGCAGTGCCAACTGTTAATCAATAGACATGCCAGAACTGCCTCTAATACAACCTTGTAGAGTTTTTTTAAATTAATCCTTATTAAAAATATTGACTTGTTGTGACTTGCTGGGCCCGCTCCTGGCTCTGTATTTTTATCCTACTTAGGAGGTTATGCTTCACTGCTTACGCTGCAGATAATAATATAATGATTATTGTCTTAAAACCTGCGAATCAATATAAGATACTAGCAAATTGTGCCAAGTGTCACAATTATGAAAATTACTCGAGATTTTAAAAGTTTAAGTGAGCGAGATGTTTTTCTGTCTTACACTTTTTTTTTTCTGGTTTGCTTATTTCTACAGTTTTCTCAGGATTGGATGGTTCAAAAGTTTCATTTCCAAAAGGGCTTTCTCAATCATTGTAATTTAACATGGCATCTTCCATGAGAGCTGCCATCTTCATTGATGTTCTTGTTTCAAAGGATCCCCTCCCCCCAACCCTCACACCTCAAAAGCCATTTGTGCCTTAAACTTTACGAAAGTTCTGGTATGAAAGGAAAAATAGAACATCCAGAGACTTTACCAAGGGGTGCTAGTAATTGAAAGACACGTAATAAAGAAAGAAAAATAAACGAATAGTGATAGAACAGATTGTTGCTTTTCGGGGAGACTCAGAATATGAGTTAGGAAGGATGTAATAACAACACTAAGAATAATAACAGTTAAGACGTATATAGCAATTCCTTACACAAACTGGTTTTTTATGTACATGAACTCATTTAATACTCACTATAGTCCCAGAAAGATTGCACGGCTATTATCTCTATTTTACCGAGGAGGCAGTTGAGGCACGGAGAATTTTGTTTACCTGTCCAAAGTCAGCATAGGAAGTGGCGGGGCAAGGGTGATGAAGCCAAGCCTCTGGCTTTCTTGTCTGTCTGTGCTATTAAACACTGTGATAATTGAGACCATCTGTCAAGCACAGCCTCCTCCTTTTGCCTTTGAGGAAGTTGGGTGGAGCTCAGCACACTTAAATGACTTTTCTCAAGGCATCAGCCAATAGTAAATGGTTGGATATCCCAGTAACATAGCTTACAAATCTTGATCCCTTCCAGCTTCCAGGTTGAAGTCTCTATCCCTGAGGGTGTTCAGATCAGGGGTGGCAGGCATTACTGTGCAAAGCCAGTGAGTCTCAAAGCCTCCTGAGTCACCCTGGCAACTGTGTCCCCCATCTTGTCATGGCCAGCTCTTGTCAGAGCCATTGTTCCTCTGAAAATGAGGGAGGGGTGGTGGTGGGAGGGAGCCCCACTGTTGAGCTCTATGTTTGTGAATAAGGAAAATGTTTTCCTTCTATAGCCTCTTTAGAGACAATTAAGCATTAGCTTTTGTTGGATGCTAAATTATGAGTGAATTTAGTTTAAAGTATGTGAACCATGCACCCTTTGAAATTTGCCTGAAAAGGCTCATTATAAAACTAATGCTATGAAAAAGCACTCCCTTTTAGATTAGGGAAAGCACCTGAATAGTTTTCATAAGTGGCTGCGCATCATTTGAAAGCATTCTAGTGTTGCCTGAACCACTTTCAACACACCTTTCAACTAGGAAATTTCACATTCAGCATATCTGTAGTTCTACACGACTTTCAATAATATTTAAATTGGTTAACTGTATTTCTTTTATATCTCTTTTAATGCTTTTATTGATTTGAGGTAGATAAACTTGATTGTGCATGAAATCTTATTTTTCTACACAAAGGAGATAGGATTTGAGTATATACCGGGAGAACCGTACCTCTAAAGCAGGCCAGACCTGTGAAATGCAAGGGTCTGGATCAGATAGATGTTTGCTGAGGCCTTTGAACTATAGTGGCACTGACTCCAGCGTTTGTTTCCCCCAAAATCAGTGCTGGCAAAAGATGCCCTGGAGGACATCTCTTTATTTAAAGCTCATGAAGAAGAGAAAAGACTCACGAGTTTTGGTATGGAAAAAAGAAAAGAAATGCTTCTCTTAAAAACCCAGGTGTGTTTTTTAGGGTAGCTTCTAGACTCTATGATTCTTAGAGCCAATAGTGTTAGATTCTTTTAGTCCCAAGGAATCTAATAACCAAATTTGTGAACATTTCAGCTACTGTGTGCAAAAATATAGTAGGCGATATATAAAAAAAAAATTACAAAGACTGTGTATTGTATAGGCCAAACCAAGAACAGAGCTCATTTCACTTCTCACACATAGAAATCCCATTAGATTAGTGCACCACGAATAAGACTCGATGTGTGACCCATGAAACCCTGAGCTGCATCAGGGCACTGATGTTCTTGGAGCGTGTCTGCCTCATATATAGAGCACTTTATCCACAGTAGGGTCATGAGAGCTCTAGAGAACTGGGTTCAGATCTCAACTCTGCACACGATTTAGCGTCCTTACATGGGGCAAATTACACCACCTCTTGGAGCGTCAATTTTTTCACCTGAAAAAGGGGAATGATAGTACTAATCTTATATGAACAAATGATAAGAAACCCTGCCGCAGCTCTTTATCGTATGCCTACTGCGTGTCTCACATTTTGCAAGGGTTTGGGGGTGCAGCGCAATCCGGATGGTCATGATTCCTGCCTCCCTGGGGCTTCCATTCTAGTTGTGGGAGTGCATTGGGATGACAAATGTGAAGGCTGTTGCTTGTGAGCACTGCAGCAAGTTCTAAGTGCATAATGAGGCACACAGATAAACGAAATTTGCCAGATCCAGCAAATGAAAAGGAAAGCAATGAAAAGAATGTTTTGGAGTTAGGACGCGGTCATGATATATTTTGGACTTTACGCCTGGAACCGAGCTAGGTGAGGGCCATGAAAGTAGAGCCACCGTGGCACTCATGTGCCAAGGTGAGGGGGAAAAGAGGAGGTCAGGGCCCTGTGCGTGTGGGTGAACCTGTCCACGGCTGCTTTCCATTGAATTGCAAGAGATCATGATTTCCCCTTCAACCTCTGGGCTAGTGTGCTTCTTAAGGAATCCCAGGAAAAACAATACCCGCCATCAGCAGGCATCTTACCCGTTACAAAAAAGTGTTTAGTGACATTCTTCCGTTTAATCGTAGCACCAACGATAAACAACACAGTGAACTAGAGTAAAAGGAACTTTGCACGTGAGGAAGGGATTTGTTCAAGTCTGTGCCACCAGTGAATGGTAAGAGGCAGAAACTCAGTTCTTCAGGAGCCTTTTGCTCTACTCCTCGTCTCTTCTCTGCATCCCAGTTCTGTACGTTCAGTTTAATCTCTTAGATTAAATGTACTCACTAAAAAAGACACCTACAACATGACTAGACATCGGAAGAGGAAGGTGACCATCCCTTCTAGACTTCCATGTGGAAAACCAGTGAGGACAGTAAACACAATCGAGTATTTATTGAAATATATTTAAGGAAAATTTGACGCATAGCTCAAGTCTAGGGAGTTTTCAGTTATACAATAAAGTAAGAACTATTTGTTCCAGTATTAAAGCTGACGAAGAACTGTTTTCTGAGGACAAATTTGGCCCAGTCTAAAGGAACCTTCTTTCCCCAATGAACTCTAGATATGGGCTTTTAGCATCGCAGGCCTGTGTCTTAATTTGGATGTTTATTTTTAGTGAAAAGACTAGAACTATCCCTCTACACAGACGATAGTCAAGCCAATGAATCCGTCCTTATCTAGCAATAGAGCCTATTGAAACACCAGGCTCTCCCATTTGAAGACAATCTTAAACTTTTACGCATCATTATCAAAAACACAGTCACAAGAACTAATATTTGTGGAAGACTGTGTGAAGGACATTCATTCTCTAAAATTTGCTTTCTGAATAATTGCACAGTTTAGGCTCCTTGTAGAGTTGCTTTTGCAAAATTGTGTTTTGTCATCATGCCAGCAGACTACACTGCTAGAAACTTGAAGAAATAGTGGGAAGAAATACACTATTGTTTATAGCAGTGACTCAGTTGGAGATGTTGTCTATCACAGCTAAAAGTTTTCCTCTTTTTAAGGATCCATAAGTGTCTAGAAAAATGAACTGCTTTTATTTTATGGAAACTGTATAGCACCTTTGTTTCTATCTTTGCTTTGGCTTCTAGGAAGGGTAGACTTAAATAAATCTATGCCACTACCTTAAGCCTTTGACAGGGCACACAGCATCCCAGTTTGCAAACATTACCGTCATGATTTTCCGTTGTTCTTTTTTTCCTGCCCTTATATTTCTTCCGTTCCAATTCCCTCCATGTTTATTTTATTCTAAAAGCATTCTGAAAGCTGCTTCAAATCATTTGTAAAACAATGTGGGAAATGAAGAAATATGTGGATACAGAGACACATCTGAATTATAACCATTTGATCTCTCCTTTCTTTGTGCGTACCATTATTTCATGTAGGATTTAAATAATACATAAAGTCTATCAAAAGTTTAGAAGAGGGAAAAATAAGGCTAGATATTGGCACGAGTGGAGTCTTTGAGTTGGATTTTCAATGGTTTTCAAACCTGGTTGCACATCAGAATCATCAGCAGAGATATTTAAAAAACACAGAGTATTGGATCCTACCTCTAAACATTTCAATATTTTAGATCTTGGTTGGGGCCCTGGCACCTTTATTGTATAAAGCCTTGCAGGCAGTGTTGATATAAAGCCAGAAGGGAGAATCACTGACAAAAGGGTTTAATGAGTAAGAACGTGCTAGAAGAATAAAATGTATACAAAAATGCAACGTGAATTAATTCAGTAGCTCAATACCAGCTTCCTTGGACTGAAAGAAAATGGCTTAAAATTTGCCGAACATTGGATAAGTTCCTACAACATACAAAGCTCTAGGATGGGTAGCAGAGAATTTTCAAGTTGCCTTAGACTCCTAGTGCCAATTGGATAATGCCTTTGCTTTGTGGCATCACCACCACAATCATCCCAAACAGATGTTGAAAAGCTACTCTAGCAAAGCACTTTACTCTGTGCTTGCGATATGAAGTACTCTAAGATACTGACTGCCCTTACAGTCAAAGAGAGTTGGTGCTAGGGCAGACAGGACATGTACATTAAAAAGATAATTAACAATGCCAGGCAGCGTATGCTAAGTGCCAAATTAGTGGTGGCAAACAATAAATACTCTGTGAGTTCAGGGAGGGGGAGCATCATTGTGGGCACTGACGTTGGAAGCCTCATAGAGAAAGTGGAACATAAAAGCCAGACCTTGCTGTTGCTGTTTGTGTTGGAAATAGATAAATATTTTTCAGAAAGTCAGTATAACTGTAGCTGTCTGCTCTCGCAGTTTTATTCAAACTTCATTTTAAAATACAAGACCATATCTTTGTATGTGTAACTGCAGGTTTTAGCAAAATAATGTCCCCTCCTAATTTTGTTTTTTTTTTTTTCTTTCATTTATACCTCAATGTCTAAAACTATCAAGCAGGAAACCAGCTAGAAATATATATATATATATTTTTAGGGAGGGCATAAAGCTCTGACCTGTCTATAAAATTACATCCATTTATGAGGAGGGTCAGCATATTCACTAGGATTTCTACCCTGCCTTAGGTTGACTGCTGTTTATTTAGACTGAAATTTGTATTTCAGTCTAAAAGCAAATCTGCTTTATTACAATTAGAGTGAAATTGTGCTTAACGATTTTTTTCATTATAAAAATAAGAAAATGATTGCTAACATGTAATGTATTCACTTAATATGATTTTTTAAAAAGCACTTGATTTCATTTTTCCCCTAAGTATAAAAAGCATTTAGAAGGAGTTGTTTTTAGAGACTTGTTTTAGAGGAAATATCTCAGCCAAGACTGGAGCGATGTTAACATCAGTGAGTCTGAGAAGGCAGTATAATTTCTAAAACAAATTTTTTTTTTTTTTTTTTTGCGCCACAGAACTCTCAAAGTGTGTATGACAACCTGATATGGAGGACATGATTTATAGAGTGATCTGAAAATTAATAAACAATTATATCAGAAAGTGAAATGGTGCCTTAAAAGAAAAAAAAAAAAAAAAAACTTTATGGCTTTCTTATGAGCATGGGTAAAAATCCGTGAAAACACTCAAGAATGCCCAGATGCTTTCTGTCAAGCAAGTAAAGAGCACTTTAAGATGTCTCTGATAAAACTCGGTGCAGAGAAAATAGCATTGGTCTAACGTTAATAAGTGGAGAGTTAAATAACACAGCAGACTGGTCCCCTCGAGTTACCAGCTTCAGCTTTGTCTTTGTGTGTCCAGTAGAAACATGAGGAATTTAGTCCGTAATGAGTCCTCACACCCAGGCTAAGGGCAAACAAATCCAATTGTTAAAATTGTTTTTCGAACAGAAGTTCCTTCCTTCTCTTCCTCCAGCTTTTGAATCATCCTTCGTTTTTACTGTTCTCTCGAAGTCCCAGAGCTAAAGGAGGTCGTTAGGGTTAACAGTGAAGAGCGTGTCCTTGAGGTTCAGAAGTTTTTGAAGGTTCAACAATTGAGGCTTTTTGTCATCATTGTTTAAAGGCCAAACTAGACTTCGTTTCCTCAGGACTCTGCTGTGCACAGACAAAATAGAGCCACGTACCATTTGGAAGCAAAAATCAACAATAACGCATTTCTTAGAAGCCAGGCTACTTGAAGAGACCAGCTTGAAAATGCCAGACGTTTATCAGACTTTGCACGTCACAGTCGTGGGGCCCTTGTGAAAGAGGGTGATTCCATAAACTTAGCAGGATAGGTTGATTATATTTAGCACAAGCGGGCCCCTGATACATTTCAAGACAAATAGGTATTTGAAGCCTTGAGTTACAATGTCTAAAAACTAAGCACTGTGGCTTGTCCTCCGTCCTGGACAAAGAGATTACATAAAAGGAAGAGGGAATGAAATACAAAAAAGTTGCGATGAAAGTGACATATGCGCCTTGCGCTTTTTGTGCCTGTTTGAATATACATTACACTATTCCCTTTCTACCTCTTAGAGCTTTCAATCTGTCATCACTTCTAAATGTACCCATTTTGACAACCCTAGTCCTTTATCCTTGGCAATCTTTCTTCCTGGGAACCTGCCTCTGTGAGTTTGCTAGGGCGGCCATAATAAAGCAGTACACACCTGATGGCTTAAACAACAGAAATTTATTTCCTCACCGTTCTGAAAGCTAGAAGTCCAAGATCAAGGAGTCAGCAGGGTCGGTTTCTTCTGAGGACCCTCTCCTTAGCTTGGTGGCATCATCGTCTCCCTATACCTTTACATAATGTTCCCCGTGTGCATGTCTGTGTCCTTTTCTCCTCTTCTTAAAGGACATAAGTCATATTGGATTAGGGCCCACTCCAGTTACCTCACTTAACCTTAATTGCCTCTTTAAAGACCTTATCTCCAAATATAGTCACATTCTAAAGTTCCAGGGTCCAGGACTTCAACAAGTGAATTTTGAGAGAAGGCATATCAGCCCCTAACCTTCCACCCTGTGGCCCCTCAAAAATCTGTCTTTCTCACATGCACAACCACCCACCCTACCATTAGGAGCCCTTTAAATGCAGAAAACAGAATACAATTCAATATGGCTTTATTGAAAAAGGAAAACTCTGAACTCACACAGTTGAAAAGTTTGAGGTAAATTTATTACAGCTTCAGGCACAGCTGAATCCAGATATTTTAGTGATTTTATCAGGTATTGATCTCACTCTCCGTCTGTCAGTTCTGCTTTCCTCTATAATGACTCTACCCTCAGGATTATAAAAGGGCTGCCAGCTGCTCCAAATTACAGTCTAGCCTATTGGCAACTCCAGCACAAAGAAAGAGACTGCTGCTTTCTCACCTCTTATAATAAAAGTCCTGCATTCAAGTCTCATTAGTCTGGCTAATGTCTCCAATCTATCACTACACTAATCTTGTGGTCAGGCCATGGGATGCTCTGATAGTTGAGACCTGGGCCCCATACATGGCCCTAACCCAGAGGTAGAATGAATCACCGGGAGAGATGGGGGGGGGTCTCTCGGGAAATTGACACTACTATTATCAGAGGCAGGAAGGGGAGCAGCTAAACAGGTAATAATCCATAGATGTTCACCCCACTCTCCCACCTCACAAACGCCCAGTGATCTGTCGTATCTCTACTCAGCCATCTCCTCCTCCTTGACATCACCTTTGAGTATTTTCAACAGAGGAAGCACCTCATCCTACCTTGTCCACATCTTAATTATTACATGACCTCTTGGCATGCCTTGCTTTCTCTCCAGGCCAGGAGAGCTCTGAGCGGAAGAGACTCACGGTTTCACCTTTCATACATCCAGTGCCAAGACAATGACTGACGTATAGGAGTCAGTCCTATATGTGTCTCCGCACGTGTGAGTGTGTACACGTTTTAAGCTGCTCACCTCAGTGAACCACAGAACGGGCAAGTTATTTCTTCCATGTGAATCTACTATCATCCCTAGTAGAAACAAACAAACAGGAGCTGTGTGGGCGTGCCTGAGACAGAGATAGCCATCCTTGAATCAGGGGCTGGAGGACATGAGGTATAATAATCCAATTGCTTCATTGTCAGAGAAGGATATATGACAGAAAGCTGAGTGTTATTAGGCAATTTTCATTCTGTTTCTGGGCCCCTGTGTCCCTATTTTGAGCACAATCTGATGTTTAGATGAAGTTTTAGAAGTTTTCCAAGAGCCTTTGAAGAGCTTTATTTGATGATTGTGAGGTGAAATGTGTCATATAGCATGAGGCAGGCAGGAGGGCTGAATCCGGGGACGTGCGTGGTGTAGGGATTGAGTGATCTAGATCCTGACATCCAGGCAAACAAATTCTGAATTTGAGAATTCCACGGGAGTCAGAAGAACACCCACTAGGTAGACCCACTGGTGTCAAAGGGAAGTACAGATTCAATAAGGATCTTTCCATGTCCCGGGCTGGCTTGTGTTATCCTGTCACTCCCACTCAGACTCTCTCTCTCCGCCCACCTCTGCTTGTTTAATTTTCTTCTCAATCCAAATGCAGGAATGCCTTGGGCCCCTTAGTTTGTGTCTGTTCTGTTCTTTCTCTGCCCTACGTAAGCATCATCTCAGAATCACACATCTATTTGTTTCCAGAAACCTCTCCACTTATTATCCCTCCTCTTAAGGGCATAAGGCATCTTGGCTGAATAGAACGTTTTCTTTTGCAATTCCTGGGGTTTTTCTTGATCAACAGATTTTTTATGAGAAACTGGGAACCCCTGTTTACTATCAGGTCATAAACTCTGTTACCGTGTGTAATTGTAGATCTGTGAATTTCTAAGTGCGTGATTGGGGCAACCAATCCATCCACTTCAACTGTTCATGACTCTTACCATTTGCCACTCAGTGAGCACTCAAAACATAATATTTAAGGATTGAATGAGTGAATAAATCAATGAATTATTTAGTTCTTTGGGATATCCATATTTCATTAATTTTAAAACATATATTTCTCACGTTTTAACATCTCTGAAACAATTGATGACAGCAGTGAGTCACTGTTGGCCAGAGACCAGTGTAATGGCATTGGCATTGTCTGTGCATGTGCAAACATGGTACGTATTTCAATCAAGTCGTGCATATCAGTAATATACGTTAAAGTTAATTGTTGTCTGTATCGAAATGCAGCAACTTGGTGTTTCGTTTAGTGGACGTTTAAGGAATAAATAGTTGTTTTCTGATAATCTTCCATTTAAACCTTCTCCTAAGATCAAGAAAGCATTAACAGCAAAACGTACAGAATGGATGTAACAGCTTGAAGGAACATCACCAAGACGATAGCAGAACATTATTTTAAGAAATGCTGTATAACCAACTCTCCAGCACAGAGAATTTTCATGTGTGGAAAAACATAGACATTTATGACTCAGTTAAAAAAAAAAAAAAAAAAAAACTATTCAGAGGAATTGGATTCTGAATATGAGGAAGTGTTAAGAATTTATTTTGTTTATGTTTTCCACAATGGGATTATACAATTAAAATCTATATTTAAATAAGTCTTAAGAGCTCTTTTAGTAAGTTCCAAAAAAAGGTAAGCAATAAAGCATTAGTTCATAGGATGACTGCCAACATTTTCATTACTTAGTCATTTTATAAAGTAACGGTGTGTCATACAATCAATAGATTTTAGGTCCCATGACATATGCGAATATCAGTGGAAGAGATATTTTTGGCCCGAAGACCTAGTTATCATGCCTCAAATCTTGCCACACTGTATATTTCCTGCTTTTCCCTGAGACTAAATTAAGGTATTCTCCATGAAGATAGGCTTGGATTAGATCTAAGGAAGAGTTTCTCCAAAGTTAGAATATGCTGAAGACAAGAATTAGCTATTGAGGGAGATTGTAAATTCTTTAGTCACTGAGATTTACAAGGGAATTCTTTTTCTGTGCCAATGATGGTTATGTTTGCATGCACAGAGCAGCTGCCTTTGTAAAGTGCACACTTCCTTTCACAGAATGATTGGTGAGCTGGCCTTCCTTCTTTCTGACTACCTAGGGACAAGAAGGAGAGCTTATGAAATAGTAAGAATTGGGACTTAGCAGATTGTCTTAATCAACATATCAGAAGCCTGTGAAGAATAAAAAATAGTCAAGTTGTTTGGACTCTCACTCCACTGATCAAGAAAAGATCTTCTTGATCACAGATAAAAGTTGCTTCACTTGTTTCCATTTCGGTTTTAGAAAATAAGAGACAGTTATTTGCTTATGATCAGATATTCTTTGAGAGAAGCCTTTTCTGGAGGACCATGTACATTGTATTGAGGTGTATAAAATGTAATTAGACAGCAGTAATTGCATACTTGGTTAATAAATAGATCAACGCCCTTATGTGGCTGAATCTACAGCTCTTCCTACAAGCAGATGAAATAAATCCCAGAGAAATTGGGATCTGAGTCATTTGCCTTTCAAAATGAATACAAAAAGATCTGATATCTTGAAGGAATCTTTGAAGAGTTTCTTGTCATGTTCGCTCATCTAACCATAAGTGATAATGTCGAATGCCATGGCTAGTAGACACTTTTCATTTATTTTCTAATTTGAACTGGGCTGATTGGCCTTTTGTTGTTGTTGTTGTTGTTGCGATACGCGGGCCTCTCACTGTTGTGGCCTCTCCCGTTGCGGAGCACAGGCTCCGGACGCGCAGGCTCAGCGGCCATGGCTCACGGGCCCAGCCGCTCCGTGGCATGTGGGATCTTCCCAGCCCAGGTCACGAACCCGTGTCCCCTGCATCGGCAGGCGGACTCTCAACCACTGCACCACCAGGGAAGCCCCTGATTGGCCTTTTGTAGACCGATGGGGCAATATATAAGAGTACCAGAAAGCTTTAATCCAGGTCAGGACACAAGAGTCATACTTCAAACTCTAGAGCTGTGTTATACATCTGTCTCTCATTTCTCTGTTTTGTGTATTTGTTTGTTTTCTCCTTTGCCTGACAACTCCTACTCTTCCTGAGACACACCATGCAGGCAATATTTCCCCAGGACTTTTTACCCAGCCCACCTCCATTAATGGGTTGTGTAGTTGCCGTATTGCCAGGACTTGTACCTACGTTCAACTCAGAATTAAGCAGACTGTGGTATACCTTTTCCTTGTCTGCCTCTCCACTGGGAGTCTGTGGGCAGTTTAAGGGCAGACATGTGGCCTGGACCCAGTACTAGGACAGTCCCTGGAATAAAAGACATCTCTCTGTAAATGGTGGAACATTTGAGAAATGCATGTAAAGTATTATTTGTACGTGGGTAAATCGAGGACCTTGTCCTTGATATTCCTTACTGGAATTTTGTTGAAGTTTCTCCCTAGAAATAACATTTTTTCACACGCTCTTGTTTTCTGGTACTGGGGCTTCTCTCATGTACTGTTGTACTGATGTGATTTAATAATATGACCAGCATCACTCCTCTAAAGAATATGATAGATAACTAAGTGACTGTGGTAGGTGACCTTTTTTTTTTTGTCCCTATTTATATTTATTCTTTCTAACTATTAACCATTTCTTTAGATATAATACTCAGCCACCTGTAGTTGTTGCTTGATTCCTCCCACTGCTTTTTTTAACGATGTTACTCTGAGTGAGCTTGCTATTTTCTTTGTTTTACTTCTATTCATTCCCCCAAGCGCTTTCCTTATGTGTAACAATTAAGAAATTCTCAGCTGAAAAAAGAGAAAGATAAAAAACACTCCAGCTACAAATAACTTATTAACAGGTTATTGGGTCATAACAGGAAAGCACAGAGTTAGGGAGCTTCGGGGTTCGTTAACCTAGCCATTTGTGACATAATCAGGAAACCAGGTTCTTTCTACCTTTTGGTTTTGCTGTCCACACATTGGCTTTATTCCAAGCATGGCTTTCCTTTGGCTGTACATTGACAGTAGCAGTGAGGGCTATGTGCTTCCTCTCCCCCATGTTTAGCAGGAGAGAGAGAGCATCTCTTCTTTTTTTTTTTTTTTTTTTTTTTTTTTTTTTTTTTTTTTTTTGCGGTTCACGGGCTTCTCACTGTTGTGGCCTCTCCCGTTGCGGAGCGCAGGCTCAGCGGCCATGGCTCACGGGCCCAGCCGCTCCGCGGCATGTGGGATCTTCCCAGACCGGGGCACGAACCCGTGTCCCCTGCATCGGCAGGCGGATTCTCAACCACTGCGCCACCAGGGAAGCCCGTCTTCTTATCGCTCTTAGAACAAGAAAGATTTTCCCATATGTCTTAGGAAACCTTCCCATGTCTCCTTGCATGGAGTTGGACCCCATGCCCATTCCCGGCCAATCCCTATTGTCACTGAACGTCGGACACCAACTGGCTTAGACCTGGGTTCACAAACAAATCCTTGACAAGGGAGAATGAGAGTAACATATGTAGTTTACTACTGGAGGGGAGATCAAACCACTAAGTGTTATGGCTTCAGTACAGTGGGTTAGGGGTGCAGAGGAAGCCACTGTGTCTAACTAAAACATGGCTCCATCCGTGTGCTGTTTCTTTCCTTTCAATGTTGAGTAACAGCCCAACTCAATGGCCCGAAATGAATCGCAGTCTTTCTCGAAGAGCAAGTCCACTTACAAATTTTCCTGCACTGTGAATTTCATTGAAATTTTCCTTATTATCAATGCCAAAAGACAAAGGGTTCTTTCTGACTCTGTCTCATTGAGTCTCAAACGTGGTACAATATAAAGATAGCAAAATACCTAGTTCATTCATTCAGCTACTGTTTACTATATACCAGGCATTAAGGATATAATTGTACATAATGCCATTACTGGAAAGATTAGTAATATAAAATCAAATTTATAATGGTAGAAAACATTCTTGTTTTTAAACAAATTTTGCACATCCTTATACAATTTTGTGACAAAGGCTCTGGTGGCAAAGAACAGGGTAACATGTTACAGGGGTGGAGAGAATCTCATACAGTGGTGTATAATCAAGGACCTGAAGGGATCCCAGCAAGGGTGTGGCAGAACAGAAGGCAGGAGAAGAGAGTTTCAACGGGAAAAAATTGATGACATGGCTTAGCGCCACCAAGGTGAGGATGAGGACTGAAGAACACTTGTTGGATCTGCAACGTGGGTGTCTTTTGAAACTTGAGCTGGAGTAGTTTTAATGGAATGACGGGAACAGGAGCAGGATCGGAGGGGTCTGAATAATGGTTGTGAGACGACAAAGTGGGGACACTGTGGGTACAGAGCTCTTAGAAGAAATTTCTCTGTGAAGTGGAACAGAGTAACGGTTGATAGCTGAAGAAGATTGTGTGGCCCTTAAGTGGATTGTTTTATTTTTACTTTTTGTTTGTTTTGAAATGAGACTAGAATTCCCACTAGCAGACTCTAGAACAATGTGGGATTTGGGGGGGGGTCTTTTTAAAAAATGCATATGTCCCTGACTCATAAACACCTGATACATAGTAGATACTCATTAAACCTTTGATGATGGAATCAATGGATATTTGCGATCATGTTTATGTGTGGATGGGAAGTATCAATTATAAAATGTGAGGCCAGAATTACACAAGAGAGATCTTTTAGAAGGAACAGGGCTCAGATCCACTGCACATGTGAAAGTTCTGGCATTTCATGGAAGAAAGAAAACTTTTCCCACTGTAATAATAGAGCAGGAAAAAATGGGTGCAGACACAATGGGTTTCTAGATTTGGGATGAAATTTCCATATCACAGTTTCTAAATGTTCTTAAAGAGAATGAGGCAAGATTATCAGATGAAAGTAAGGAGGGGCATGTGAAAATGCTCTTGTCAGACTTGCTGAGAGTAGAGATGGACCATAACAGAGAAATGTAGTAAAATTTGGGGGGTGCAATTTAAGGCCCTGTCTCAGGAATTTATACGTACACCATTCTGTTTTATTGGATAACCCCATTGTCGTTAATCTGCATGAGTGCAATGGGGGTGGAAAAAATCTGATGGCTAGTTGGATGCATTCAGGGTTTTACCAAATCAATTCAGGAGAAGGGAACTGAGGACACTTGCTAAGATATTATTCTAGTGGAGCAGGGAAAGGAATGAAGTGAGGGCTGGAGGGGACAGCAGAATAAAAATGAGTCCTTGGAGATCAGCTCAGAGGATTATTGTTGTGAGCCGAAAGGATTGGGGGTCATGTTTTCAGATGCTGGGATATCTGAAAATGTGATGTTGAAGGCTGCCCTGCTAGTCCCATTTAGTCACCTGACCTGGACAGTCCATATTTCTCCCAGTGTCTCTCGGAGCTGCAGATTTTTTTCCACGTCCTCTGTACTCGCCCTTGTCCTCTACATTAGTCAATTGCAGTCTCCTCCTAACTTATCTCTGTGTCTCCAGCCTCTCCTCTTCACCTCTACCTTTGTCCTAACCCAATCTTTTCTGCAGTGATACCTGATTGATCTCAAAGCAGTGTCTCCATCACACAGCATCCCTGCTCACAGACCTTCATTCCATATCTAGGACAAATCTAAAAAAAAAAAGCTTGGCAGTCAAAGATTTCTGTCATTTTCTCATGCTTGAAATACTGAATTATTTTCTGGTAATTCCTTGACAGGAGTTCACTTTGTCCCCACACTGTCTCCTTATTATCCTCCCTCCTATGTCTTTGCCTGGGAACTCCTTCCTCTTTCTTTCCATCAGTGAAAATCAGTATTGTGATTTTAATCGAACTCTTCTTACTATTATTTATACTATACTAAAGATGTAGTTAAGCGTACTTTGTCTGCCAAGGACTTACAGCATCCTTTATGTCTTCTTTGGATAGTCTGGTGATTACATCAGAAGTCTTAACATTTAAAGCTTAAGAATACTTTTCTTTGTACCTCACATTTTAATGATAAATGACAATAGTAATAACTGTGCTAACGAGGACAACTTCAGTGGTCCAAAAATGTGGGAGAAATGATTCTGTATCATTTACCCACAACCTCATTTAACACAGTAACCTCACTCCTACATAATGGAGTGTATTTAAAGAAAAACAGCACTTTTGTCTTGGGTACTTGAATGATGTGGAAATACGCTTTTCCCATGTGATCCACAAGCAGTGAAGTGGTTACCTTTCCCGACGTGTTCATCTCGGGGATATCGCAGCTTCCCTGGAAGCAAAAAGAATACTCTTGGCTCTCTGCAAGTGTAACCTTCACGGAAGTGAAAAGGCTAGGAGGTCAGCTTCGTAGGGAGGCCCTGGCCAGCATCTGACATGTGGGGAGAAAACATATCTGAGAAGCTGGGCCTTCGGACTGCAGTACTGTTAGTCACTATCAGCTCCTCCCGTGGAGGTGCCGGACTTCTCATCTGGGGCTGTGAGTGGTGTCTATCTGAGCCTCCCAAGGGACAGAGAGCCTTTTTCCCAGGGGGAGTGTGACACTTCATCACTTGTGTGCACCCAGAGTGCCATCCTGTGGCCTAAATTGAGCTGTGTTTGTGCGCAGTTGTAACTGCCCATGGTGTTTTTAAGTTTTATGAGAAGCAGACATCTAGTGGAGATTTATCAAGGGTTCCTTAAAGCGTGACCAAAAGGTACGGAACATGCAAAACTGCAAAGGAACAGCTTTTAATTCTTGTCAGATTGGTTCCAGTTACAGTCCTCATCCGGCCCATTGCAGGTTCTATTCTGCTATCTCAGTCTTAATTGCCATTTTAATTCCTTCTCTGGTTCCCATGGTTCCCCCCCCCCTCCTCTCTCACATGTACATTAGCAGTGACGTTTGCTTTTGTCTTAATTTCAAAACAGGTTTTCAAATGCTAATATTTGTAACGTCAAGAGATTAGGTAACTTGATTTAAGGAAATCTGGCATTTCACACTTGGGCAAACTACAGTAAAACAGTGCCTTCCACACAAAGGATGCACCTGGCTCTTTTCCACTACCTAAAGCATATCAAATCACAGGAAGTGAAATATGACAAATTATTTTAATACTGTTCTTTTATTCTAGTACGAGTACAAGGTAACAGGTACTCTCATTTATTTCTGGAGGGAATTATTAAATGATGCAATCTTTCAGGATGTCAACTTCTCACTGTATATTTAAAAACAAAATTTCAAATGTTCATATATGTTGATCCATCCAGTTTTCATTTCAGAATTCATCCTCAGGAAATGAACAGAACAGTTTAGAAAGATTACTGTATGTTTGTATTATTTACAGTAACTTAATTTTTAGAAACCCAATTAGCTAATAATAGGAGAACTGGTTCAGTAAGGTATGGAGCATCATACAAAGGAAATGCTGAATAGCCGTTTAAGATGGTGCAATAGTACAGAAGAAAGAATATTTAATGACGGGGAAAATATTCTCAATATGTGAAGGGGCGACAAGCAAATTATAGAATAGTGATCTGGGTCTTACAAAGGACATAGGAAGGAACAAAGAATAACCCCATTCTATTCCCAAGCTAAGGTAGAAACCAGCAGAGGCAGAGCCAGATAATGGATATTAAAAGAGCAGCTTCCTAATACTCTCTGTTACTCCTTGAACTTACCCCCTCCGCCAGTGAAACTCGGGTAGGCAGTCACAGGTAGACCCAAGCAGTGCCACGTCTCCTGGTCATGGCGGCTGGAGAGTGGAATCCCCTTGTTCATTTCCTTTTTTCATCGTCACCAATCAAATGAGTGACTCCTCCTCTCCTGGGGAGAAGTTAACCAAGGGATTGGAAAGGGATGGAACTGGTTTCTGGAACTAGATGCCTTTTCCATCTGGGATGTGGATGTTTTGTTTCCTCTTTTCTATGGCAAGAGAGAAGTAGGAACATAGCCTTTCCCATTCAGTACTTTGCAGCTCTGGAGTGCTTCTTAATTAGTTTAGGACTCGAGAGAAGAGAGGATTATTGCTCTTGCCACTTCTATAAACACTAATAAATACGTTTAGTGGACTATCGAATTTTTGCATGTGTGTATTACTATATATTTAATGGCTAGAATTATCCATATATCCATGCAAAATATTTTCTACAATGAGCATTCACTGTTTTTATGAATTATATATACATATATATAAATATATATGAAATAAATATATAATAGAATGTATGAAAATGTATTCCTTTGTATTATAATACTTAAGAGTAGGGCTTCCCTGGTGGCGCAGTGGTTGAGAATCCGCCTGCCGATGCAGGGGACGCGGGTTCGTGCCCCGGTCCGGGAAGATCCCACATGCCGCGGAGCGGCTGGGCCCGTGAGCCATAGCCGCTGAGCCTGCGCGTCCGGAGCCTGTGCTCTCCAACGGGAGAGGCCACAGCAGTGAGATGCCCACGTACCGCAAAAAAAAAAAAAAAAAAAAAAAAAGAGTATATTATAGTATATTTGAGTATATGTTTACATTATGGTGTTAAATATATATTTGAAAAGAAAAATAAAAGGTGAAATGACGAAGTTAACTTGATGCATACCATGTCCTAAAATTCTGTAGGTGCTTTATTTAATACAACAAGATTAACCATTCCATGTGGTGTAACAAGGCACCCTTTCTCCATTAGGTGGAGAAAATAGTAGGGAGAGAACTATGTGTTGCCCACAAATACTTGCGCATTGGAAGCCCCTCCGCGTACTCATGTGTGGATTGACAAAGGAGTAGTTTTGTTTTGGGGGCATGGAATGTGGAAGGGAGGAGGCGGTTGGAGGGCCCCTGTGGGTAGGAAGGATGATTGCTGTGAATGCGATGCTTCCTATTCCCAAGAAAGCTCCCTCCTAGAATCTCCTTGGACCCACCCACTTATTTGTGCAATCACGTGTCCGTCATTCACTTTGACAAGTTTATGGAAAACACCATAAACTATTTACCTAATGCCAGGATAGAAAGTATTAAAATACTTTTCCCTCACAGGAGGGACTTCTAATCAAGTCACCATTTCCAAGATAATCCTGTTACTGACACATCATCAACCAATAGTATCAATAAGTGTTTGATATTACGTATTACACCTCATGCTAGACCCTTTACATGCACTGACTTCTTGGATCTGCCCTAACAGCAATTCAAGACATAAATTCTTATGCCCATTTTATAGATGAGAAAGCTCAGATACAGAGTTTAAACAGTTGCTCAAGGTCACACAACAAGTAAGTGACCAAGCTAAGTTCATACCTGTACAAGTTGACTCCCAAGTTTGTGCTCTTTGCTACCATCCTAAACAGTCTTCACAGTCTGGTCTTTTCAAATGTGACATGTAACTTTCTGAAGGCATATCACAAATTTTGGAATGCACGTGTACTCTAGTTTAATATTTTGCACCTTTTGGAGAAACGCGATCAAAGTTCAAGGGTGCCACATGATTTTTATTAAAAATAATTAAAACGGGACCCCCAGTCATCAAGAACACCTTGGTATTGGAGGGAAAAAAATAAATGGCTGGCGCTTGAAATAAACACCCCAAAGCTGTATGTAATCACAAAAGAAAATAAGGTGAGGATGCCAGCCTGACTTACAGGATTCTCCCCCTTGTGATTCTCATAAAGAACAGACCCCAGGGATAAATCACTTCATCCCATATCATTCCTTTCTGCTTTTTTGAATTTAAATTTGAAAATGTGAAGCCTGAGAAGTCCTAGAATCTATTCTTTTTAATAGGAAATTTAATTTAGGGGCTGGCATGGAAGAAGAGCTGTAGAACCTCTAATGGATTTTTTTTTTCTCTGAAGGAACATGAAATTAAATATTGGTAATTATTTGATACGCTTTTAAATGTAGATTCTAAATCCATCCTATCAGAGGAACTTCCAGATGTACCAGGCATGAGTGTGACAGTTGAAATGGTGAAATGCTTAAAAAATGATGAGAAACTTCATTTTCGAAACCAGATGACAGATACAAAAAGTTGGCAGTGTGTCTGAAAGAAAACATTGCATGCAGAGGGAGATATAAAAATACTGTAAACAAAAACTGAAAGACAACTTGGAATTTCACTTCAGAAATGTTGTAGATTTTAAAATAGCACCAGTGACTTCTTTTCCTCTTTACAATGAAATCTGATGAATTTCCACTTCAAGAGTTCTGTTTTTTTTTTTCCAATGCTTGTGCCATTTTTTATAAATTTTATTTTTGTTTATAGTTTCATTTTTAATCACTTTTTATCATAAGATTTAAATGTACTCTCTAAATATGTTCCTCTATCATGGTACCATATTGAGCTTCCAAAAGCTAATGCACTTAAAAAAAAAAATTACTTATTTTAATTATTTATTTTTGGCTGTGTTGGGTATTGGTTACATGCGGGCTTTTCTCTAGTTGCAGCGAGTGGGGCTACTCTTCATTGCAGCGTGCGGTCTTCTCATTGCGGTGGCTTCTCTTGTTGCGGAGCATGGGCTGTAGGCATGCGGGCTTCAGTAGTTGTGGCACATGGGCTCAGTAGTTGTGGCTCGTGGGCTCTAGAGTGCAGGCTCAGTAGTTGTGGCACACAGGCTTAGTTGCTCTGCTGCATGTGGGATCTGCTCGAACCCGTGTCCCCTGCATTGAAAGGCAGATTCTTAACCACTGTGCCACCAGTGAGGTCCAGCTAATGCACTTTTATCTCCTTGGTAATATCTCACTCAGTCACGGCAAGATGTTTCCTGAGAGCAGTGGTTTTTAAGCTGTGCATCAGATGATCCATTAGAATCCCCTGAATGGCTCCATAAAGCAGATTGCTGGACCCCAACCCCCAGATTCTCTGATTTGGCATGTCTGGGGAGATGCCTGAAGATTTGCATTTCTAGCAAGTTCCTGGCTGATACCTGTGCTGTTGTTACCTGGACCACACTTTGAAAATGCCTGACGTCTCTAGAAGAAGCCAAAACCGTCTTCCTGTTGCTCCCATGCCTTATGATGAATATCAGTGTCAGTAAAAGCTGAATTGATGATGTGTGTGTATTCGTGAAAGGGCAGGGATGGAGGGCTGCAAACAGTTTCAGCATCAATAATCATAACTAAATCTATAGATTGATGAAATAAATGAGAGGATGAGTAACATATGGATTTGGTGGGAAAAGATTCAAAAACTCAATCTATATCATAAAGCATTTTAAAGTTCTTGACTGAAGTATAAATTTGAAAATGTTTAATATGCATATAGGATATGTGCTAGCAGAAATTTAAAAACAAAAACAGACGCTGGCCCTAAAATGAAATTCTGGTGATCTATTAATTAAATCAGTAAGAGTGACTAGGCCAGTAGAAGGGAAATATTTGCATATCTCTGTAATTAGAGCTAGATGTAGGGGGCAGCTTATAGCCACCCTGTCTGTCTTTGGCAAGATGACAGTGGTGAAACCTAGCCAGCTTCTTTTGGATGTTTATGACACAATGTAAACTGGATAGAAAAGTTTTCAGAATTTATTGGAGTGGCTGTAAAATATACAGCCCCTTCATCCATATCTTTAGATCATATCCAGAATTAAAACATCCTTGAAATAAATCCAGGAAAAGAGTAAATAAAATACAAAGTATGAAGTATCAATTCTCTGGAGCTTGGGAGAGTTCAAAAAGGGTTGCATATAAATAAGGTAGAAAGTGGTAAATTATGGCAGCTGGCTATGCCATTTAGCTAATGAACATCACTGATATTCAGAGAGAATTGTCTCACCTTCTACCAGTGTATATCTATCTCCTCCCTCTCTCCCCCTTTCCTCCCTCCCTCCCTTCCATCCTTCCTTCCTTCCTCTCTTCTTAGTTTCTTTTCTCCTTCCTCACATTCAACAAGTAGTTTTGCACATTTACTCTATGCCAGGCACTGACTGTGCTGGGTAGGCTTTGAGATGCAGCAATGAATAAGACAGATGTTATCTTTACAATTTCATGGGTCTTTTCAGTCTATTAAGGATATTAGATATTAAGCAAATAATTTAAAGTAGGAAATGTCCTGTGAAGTAAGAATGTGCACTGTAAAAGCATATGACAGAGGGGCAGGTCCTAACAAGGAATTGGGCCAAGTTTCTCTGGGTGAATGATTAAAGTTGCTATGGCTGTGTTATTAAGGGTAGAGACTTTGCCTTATCCATTGCTTTTCCTTTGCCTCTAGAGCACTGCCTAGAACATCATTTACACTCAATAAATATGTGTTGAATGAATAATTCTGAGTGTGAATAGGGCCAGCTAGATGAAGGGTTGAAGTAATAGGGAGCATTCCAGGAAGGGGGTATGTATCATGGTGCCCTATAAGGAACTGAAATGTATGGAGCTTGGCTGTCCAGCCTGGTAGCCACTAGCCACATGTGGCTGTTAAGCAATTGAAATTTGGCTAGTCCAAGTTGAGATACATTATAAGTATAAAATACACAATAGATTTTGAAGACTTAGGATGAAAAAAGAATGTAAAATAGCCTATTATTAAAATTTAAAATATTGATTACATGTTGAAATGATAGTATTTTGGATATGTTGGGTTAAATCAGATGTACTATTACAATTAATTTCAGCTGTTTCTTTACTTGTTTCATGTGGCTCCTAGAAAATGTAACCTTACATACGTGGCTTACATTTGTGGCTCCCATATTATTTCTACTGCACAGCACTGATATATAGTATGCCATGCGTATGATTTTATTTGATGGCGGTATCGGGCAAGGGGAGTCTGACACGTATTGCAAACTTTTGCTTTCTGACCTGAAATATGAGAGCATTTCATACCACTCATTCGTGCACTGTGGCAAGTCCCCATGCAGAGAGAAACACGTGTCTTGCCGAAACACGGTTGTGTTGTAAAAGCTTACTGTTTCGACCTATTATTTGATTGTTGTATTGTGCATCTCAATACAGAAATCTCAGTATCTAAGAACGCTGCTGAGCAAATAGGCTTAGTGAGCAGCTTCTGAGAGGCATGGTGATCGATGTAAATACCAACCATATTTCTTTCATGAGTCCCATTTCTAGGTTGTTTGCTTGAGAGGTTATGGTGATTGGACAGTTTTGTTTTTATTTGGCCAAGTGATGATATATGTAGGCAAATTGGGTCTCTCTTCTGAGAAGGAATAAACTATGAGAGATGGTAGTAGAGTGGGGCCATTCTCTATAGACACAACTTCAGCTTCTAGGTGTTTTAAATCCCTGAATAGGAAACGGTGCTAATGATTAGAGTCTTTCTATTCTGAATACATTCAGAGGGATTGTGGCGTCTGGAAAGAAAAGGAACGTGATGTACAAGTTGATTCTGAGGTCCAGCTTTGTGTACACATAAAGCAACAGAAGCATGAGAACTGGCCGCATTTTTGCAATTGCTTTCAGCCGAGGGGGGGCTCTTTGGTTTCAAACAAATAACTAAATTCCAGTAGAGTTATAGCATTCAAAGCTATAAAAACAAAACAATGGAACAACATTATCCCATAGGGAAATCTATAAACCTAAACATTAGCTGTAGTAAGGTAGGGTTAAAACAATTAAAATGCATGTTACTGTCTAATGCTATATATCCACTGTACTTTTACACAATAGTTTTATTGTCTAATTCTGTCCTTCATTCACTTGAAATTAGGAGGGCCAAGAAGTAATATTTCATTTAATTTTCTTGATGGAGGGGCCTTTCTCACTGCTTTCTAATGAACTAATTTAGACAGGTTTATGCAGTCCATTTTGTACTCCACACAGCTGCTGAAAAATGGCCAAGTTCCTGGGCCCACCTCATCTTAGTAAAAGATGGAGGACATCTCACTGGCCTTATAAATTTCACATATGAGATTTTTCACTTTGAATAAGAGAATCAAACTGACTTTGGACTGTAGTTCAGTGAGGCAGTGATACTTCTTTGTTCTATATATAAATTTTTGAGCTTTCTTGTGTTAGCTTACTTTGGGTATCATGTTTTGATATGCAAAGTTATAGCATTGGAATTCTAGCTCTATCTTCTCAAAGGTCTAAAGGATAAAAAATATTTGATAAATATCATTGAATGCCTACTATGTGTCAAGGCAAATCTCAGCTTGGCATCATATGAGATGAGGCATCATCCACCCTTGAAATATAGCAAAAATTTCTTAACGTAGGTTGCTCAGGAAACCTGAACAAGGTAGAGAAATGTATTCAGGGCCAAGGTCGGGCGTTTTGGGGAGGCCTAGTGTGATGGAGGTCTCATGGCTTCTGCTCAAGTAAGAGTTCACAGGGTTAATTTGCTCTACGCTTCTGAAACACAAAAGAGAATATTTTAGAGGGCTATGAAATATCCTCTCTGAGGTTAGGGAAAACTTTGCAGAAACTAAGAAAGCTACAGAATAGAAGTGCCAAAGGTGATAAAGAAGCATATTGTGGAGGAGGAGATGCTGAGCCCAAAGCGTGGGGAAATATTAGTCTGTAATACAGTTTGACAAGTATGATAGAATCTAGCTGTATCTGTTAATGTAGGCCAACCACTGTTGTAAAACAGCCCAAAGAAAGCATTTGTTTCTCAATAACAATAGTAGGTAGGTGAATAGCAGTGAGTGGTTCTCTTTCACACTGTCCTTGGGGGAGTCGGGGAGCCAGGTTGACAGAGACTCTGCACCATTCAACATATATCTTTCAAAATCATCTCCATTTGGGCCAGCTGTATAGGGAAAGGAACACAGTGTGAGGCATCTAGGAGATCTTTATGGGTTGTGACTAGAAATGATCCATATTACTCTTTCTCCCTTTCCATTGGTGCATCTCAGTCATACAACCACACCTAAGTGCCAGGGAGACTGTGAAAGACAGTCTGGATGTGCACCAGGGCAGAAAAGGAGAACCGAGAGTTAGGTCAGCAGCACGTGACCTCTGCTAGATGGGCTCAACGGAACATCAATCCCTTATACCCTAAACCCAATCTGATTTTTCCCTTGAGATAACTTTCGAGGAGACTTAACACAGCACTCCATACCAAATCAATGCTTGTAACATTCCAGTTTTTCAAAAGTATCTTCCCTATGTTCGACTGCATGCTCCACTCTGATCTCACATGTCATAGCTCTCTGGGAACAAGTTTGAATGAGTATAACAGTATACATCATCTTGTTCAGATTGTGACCATGTAGGCAACGTGATGAATGTGAAGACCATGTTTTTATGGTCATACATAGGTTTGGGTCCTTATTTTCGACTTCATAGCTTTGTATTCTTGGGTAGGTAGCTTAAAATCTTTGAGTCTTAGACTCAACATTTTAATGAGGAAAACAAAAACAGAAACAAGAAGAAAAAATAATTTACCTCCCAAAGTTGTCAAAGGAATTCAGAATTTTTTAATGTAAAAATAATGCTTAGAAATTAAAATCTTAACTCTGAGTCTCAATTTTTTGTGTTAAGTTAGCTATCAATACCTATCTCTCAAATAATTCATTTTCATAAACCAAGAAAGGAGGTTGAATTTTCTTAAATGATGTTTCAGCATCTATGAAGACAGTGATATTTTTTTCTTTACCCATTAAGATGATTAATGTAAGAATAATCAGTTATATTCCTCCCCCTAAATTCTGCCAATCATGCGTTATCTAGGGCCATGTGTAGTGCATAGTTGGTGCTCTTCAAACACTTCCTGAAGGTCTGACTGTGTTCAAACCAATACCCCAGAATTAACAACAATCCAAATTTGCTGCAGGATAAAACTCTGAAGATTCTGCTATGATTGTCATGTCCATATTTTCTGTCTCAGATGGGATTGATCCAAGAGAAAGGAACTTGGATAGGCTCATTTAAAGCTTGCCTGACAAATGAATTTGAAGTAAAGTTGGTAAACTCTTTTATCTCTTGGTTTTCCTCCTCTGAGATATTTAGTACAAATTGCTTGACTGACATATGGGAAAAAGAAAAGACATTTTCTGCACTTCAGTGAGGATTAACAAAAGAACTGTTTACACTCCTAGAGATCAGCTGGCATAGTGACCATGGACTTCTGAGCTTCCAAGGATCACAGTCATAGTGTTCAGAACCAGGGAGAGAAAGGGTGAAAAGAGAGAAAGGGCAGTTTCAGGAACAGCTGTCTTCTTCAGACCTTCCCCACCTAGGAGTTGCCTTGTTCAAAGTCTTCAAACAAAGACCAAGAAGAAAGCCATTTGTGTCAGAACCATGTCTCGTGCTGAATGCATAGAGAAAGAGCTCCCTTCCCTGCTGTGCTCCACGTGGAGATGAAATGGAAGCTGTCTGTTATACATTTGTGCCAAAGGCATCCTCCTTCCCAGGTAGAGTAGATTCTATCTGGGTCAGCCAATTAACCAGCCCTTGTCTTAAATTTCCCCACCTTCTCTCACGCAGCCTGCAAAGATTTATTGGACTCAGGAACTATAAGGCTCTTCCCCTCCTGGACGTTACCAAAGAAATGAGGAGGCATCTCAATAATAAATAGGAAAAAATTGGATTATTAGTGAGAGTGATGACTACTGCTGATGAAGTAATATCTGGATATAGGGAGTAAGGAGTGAGTGTTGAATTTAGGTAAGACAGTCCATCCAAGACGGTCCTTCTGTGTAGAGGGCATGTGAGCTGAGCCTGGCTGCTGAGGAGGAGTCAAGGACGCAGGCAGACATAAGTCTGAGCACAGACCCTTCTGGAAACAGGGGACAGCAAGGGCTAAGACACTGTGGGAACGTTCTTGGCTAGTTCAAAGAATAGAAAGAAGACCCTTGTGTCTAGAGTGGAGTCAATACGGTGGAAGGTGTGAGAACAGAAGATTCCAGGTCAATTGGTTCCTCATAGGCCACGGGAACAAGTGAGTTTCCATTTTATCCCGAGTGTGATAAGAAACCATTTGTACCTACTAAGAATTTATTCATTTTTGTTTGTTCCGTGTGGTTAAATATTCTGTGCTTACTGAACGTTCTTTTTCAGGTGTCTTGAGCTCTGCACTCAAAATCTTAGTCTTTCAAATTGCAAAAGAAACAGAGAATCATAAAAAGAACTTTAAAAATATTTACTGACACTTGCAAAGTGCCAACTCTTGAATGGCAAACTTTATTCCTTTGTAATTTCCTTTACATTTAGGACAAAGTAACATCTTTTATTTTTTTCCAGATGATTGTAATGAGGACTTTTATTTAATGTATCAGAAATTACACCATTATGAAGGCCCTATTTCCAGAGGGTGATTGCTAAAAGCCATGTTCTTTTTTAAGGCATGTTTTCTATTTAAAAGCACTTATCTTTGCAAGAATGAATGAAGTGGTTAAGGGAATCGGTGCTAATTAGGAATGACAAGCTGTTGATCAACTCCAGTCCCCTTTTTCTTCTTGGTATGTTTTTCTGTGAGTTTTATGCAAGCCATTGGCATTTATTATAAATTCTTTCTTGTTTATGAAAACATAGATTTCAATTATTTTTTGCTTTGATTTCTACAGTTACATTTGTTTGATGTTTGTCCACTAATGAGAAGTAAAAGTTTTGAGAAAACAGGAAACTATAGACTATTTCATTTAAGGCATAAAACCTCCAAGTAGAAACTAAAGAATATGTCACGTTGATTTAAATGAAACCGTAGCTCTGAGATGCATGTGTTGGAAAATTGAGATTAGATGTGGTTTAAGGTTTATTTTTACTTCGTGCTCTCTGTTCTTCATTAAATCTATGGCAATGCCATGGGGACACATGCTACCACAATTTTGTTTCTCCCCACAATTGTTTGGAACTCAGGATTATTAAAGTGATGCTTGGAAACAATGAGTTTTTGATGGTGGTTCATAAAATGTCTTGGGAAACTTGATGAGGCTTGTGATTGCTGTTGTGTTAAGTGCTCTTTATTCCCATTCATTATGCATTCTTTTGGCTTTAGCTTTGGCTTTTGGGTTTTGGATGTGATCCTACACTAAGTGGTACCCATCCCCTAAGTAATGAAGTGCTTTGGGGTATGTTTTCTGGAGCCGACCCACTTGCGATGCAAGCGAATGAGCTAGGTATTGCTTATAAGGTTTTGATGTCCCCATAGTCCCTGGCTACAAGTGAAAGCAGGCATTCAGGTTTAGCAACCCTTGACAATGGGTGACATTAAAATGTTGAGAAATTAGTGGAAATTCTCCAGTTATTCCCGCATGAAAAATAAAAGACAGTGGTCAAGCCGTGCTTTGTCATGAGTAACTGATCCAAAGCTACAAAGCACAGGTAGAGATGATGGCCACTTAGATTAACAGAGCAATGGGAGTAGTGGTAACTGCTAGGGAATTTCTGCTGGCATTCATCTTTTGGTTTTTACTTACTGTAAAATTAATAGATGTTTATAGAAGTTGTAATTGGGTGGGAGTCAAATTAAAGCATTGTACTGACCTCAAAGTATAATGTAACATAAGGATCATTAGCAAAGTGTAATATACATGTTGAAGAACCAATGTAATTTATCCTTTTTCCTCCTACCCCCTTCCAGCCACACTGTCAAGGAGGGTCTTTTGTTTTGCTGCTTCTCTATCAAAACATATGGAGAGGGCTTCCCTGGTGGCGCAGTGGCTGAGAGTCTGCCTGCCAATGCAGGGGACACAGCTTCGAGCCCTGGTCTGGGAAGGTCCCACATGCCGCGGAGCGGCAAAAATTAATTAATAAATAAATTTACCTTTAAAAAAAAAATATGGAGATACAAATAGAGTACACAGAGAGAAGATAGTATATTTAGATTGATGTGCTTAGTGAAAAAGTAGCTTGGAAGAGAAGGGGAAATTAAGATAAGAGACAAACGAATATGTAGACAGGGAGAGAAATTTTGGAGGGCTTTAGGAGAAGGAAAAGTGAAAGTGGAATAGCTCCTATGGGATGTGTGGTTCGGGGAGATCAAGTGGTAAAACAACTTTTTAGGAAGTTTTACTGTGTAAAAAGATAAAGAGGTTTGCTGAATATTGTGAGATGCAATTTTCCATTAATCCCTTTATACACTCTGAAAACATTTCAGCAAAGATATCCACATTTTTCTTCAATACTCTTGGAGTTAAAGTTGTGCTTCCATCTCGTGCATCACCATGCTGAGATGGGATCATTCTATTTGACAGGCATATAGATCGAGATTTTGATGGAAGAGCTTAAGGCAGTATATTGGTAAATTAGGTTATACTGATAAAATAGAATATGCAAAAAAGATAATACAACTTTCCCCTACTGCCGCACCATAAAATAAGATCATACTCTGTATAATGCTTTGTAACCTGCTTTTCCCGCTAAATATATTTACATACTGATACATACCATTGTATCCCATTTGAAGGTTACAAAATATTTTATTATGCAAGAGATTGCAATTGATTAGTTCACTCTCCTATTTTTGGACAATGAATTGTTTGCAAACACTTCATTTCTGTAAGCAGTACTGCAACACATATCCATGTAGCTAAGTCTTTGGGTGTATCCTAATCTGTTTTGCTGGGACAAGAATTGGTGAGGCACAAATCGTTTGGAAATAAAGGATCAAATTATATAAGAGGTATCTAATATTTTCTGGGAGTGAATTGCCAAATTAATTGAGGCAAAGCAAATGAAGAATCCAGGCAACTAAAAAAAGTAAAGAGTTTCAGCATAGAAAAGTATGAAAATTAAGCAAAGAAAACTCAGAAAAATATTACAAGATGAATCAGAAAAGGTTTGCAATTAATAAAAATTCTTTTCTTAAATCTGTCCTGTAGTTAAATGGACCAGTGGGATGTTATAAATATGTCATAGGTGGACTAGAAAATATACTTAGTACACATAAATGCAAAGTAATGTAGTAATTAAGTAATGTAAGTACTGTAGTATAATGTCAAGAATGACACAAAGAACCTAGCAAAAATCCAAAGGAAAAGCAATAGTTAAGATCCATGAGAATCTATTTTTTGGACAATAGATTCCAAAGATTACACTCTTGTACGAAGACTAGGAGCTTATATGATCAAGGTTAATGAAATCATGAAGCCAAGGTGAGGTAAAGGAGACATGCACCCCTTTGTTTTCCTCATTTCATAAAAAAAGGAAACAAAGAACACCCTTGGAAATTTGATACTGTTCTAAGAAAACAGAGGAAATAACATAATCTTTTACTAACCAGAATTTGGAGATAGTGTGTTTTATATTTTTCTTTTTATGCAATATTTGTTATCTTTTTTCATATATGTGATTGATGTCATGTTCAAATCAGTTAGGAATGTGTTAAGCTGCAAGTAAAAGAAAACTCAAGAGATCCTTTAAGGGGGAAAAAAAAAAGGTTAAATTTTCTCATGTAACAAAAAGTCCAGAGAAATGAGGCTCCTGATGTCAGTTCAGCAGCTCAGAATGGGGTCAGATACTATGGCAGTGTACTGCATTGTTCTCTCCCAAATGAACCACACTTTTCAATCTCTTGCCTTTGTGTAGTCCCCTGCCCTTGGATTTGTGCTTAGCCTGTGAGAAGGTAGAGAAAATGATGTGAAAGTGCTCCATTTTTGTCTTGGACTTTCTTGTTTAGAATTCCATGGTACCAAAAACAGGCTCTTTCTTCCTCTCTTAGCTTCCTTCTATCATAAAAGCTTGGCCCATTTTGCTATTTAGAAATATGTATAGACATGGATGAAACTTTATATTCCTAACTCTCTGTTAAAACTTCAACTGCAATATAGGAAACCTTAGTAATAGAGGGTTATGGCTTTACTCTCAAGATTACTCTCTGTCTCTGTTTCAGTTTGTGCAATGAAAATGTTGCTACAGCTGACAAGAACAATTTATTTTGTCTTGGGTTTTATGATGAGGTGAGACTAGGGATCCTGTCTGCCAGAATTCACTAAAGCCAAGGGTTTGTAAGCCACCGTGCTCTTCTAAGGCTTCTGTTTTCTTCTGATTGGCACATTTGCAGTTGGTTACAACTCGTGGGAGAGCATGCGATGTGGATTTCCACCATGTTCGAGTGAAAAATTTAGGCACCATGTACAATGGTGAAGAAAAAACATTGGCTTATGAGTTATAACTGTATGGAAACCTTGTGTAAATGCACATTGTAGGACATTTTCTAAAAAAAAAAAAAAGAATTGTTTTTTACTAGTGTCTCCACCATTATTGATCCTTCACAGGCTTCTGGAAATGAAAGCAAGACGAGAATAAATAAGTATCTCAAGGCTTGGATATGCAAGAAGAATGTGCTAGACTAGTGATTCTCAAACTTGAATGGGCGTCAGAATCACCTGGAGGGCTTGTTAAATACAGAATGGTGGGGCCTATCCCCAGTTTTGGATTCAATCGGCCTGGGATAGGGCTGAGAATTAGTACTTCTAACAAATTCACAGGTGATGCTGGTGCTACTCGTTTGGAGACCATGCTTTGAGAACCCCTAGGTTGGAAATATGGTAGACCAGAGTCAAACATATAGATGTCAGCAGGGGTCAAGCAGGTATGTAAACAATGAAATAGGATTGCGTGCCAGACAACAGAGAATATTGAAAACTAGAGATCTGGAGACACAAGTTTCTGGTGAAAGGGGGCAGCCACCAACAGTCTTCTGCAGATTGTATGTTGTGTTGCTGGTGATCTGATTTCTAAAGAGCGGTTGGAAATATATATTTTAAGAGTAATTTCTCAATTTGCATATGTTGAACTCTAACTAAAATAGGATTTAAATAATAATGTGAGTCAAATAAATGTGTCTTCAGGTTGGATGTGGCCGTGCAGTGGCCGAAACGTAACTCAGTCCACCCCACCCTTTCACTCCCTGACAGTAACTCACACTTGAATATGCACCTGTTTTGATTAAATGTAGATGTTGAAATTTTTGTAGCACTTCCTCTTGATACAACCTTCAATAATGCGTATATGTCTATTTTTCGTAACAACATTTAAAGAAAGAGTAGCCATAAGATCATGTTTCTTATCATCTTTGATTTTTTTTCTCTCCTCATAACTCCTGGCCCCTGAAATGTTTTTAACAGAAAATTTAACTAAATAGCCTTAGTACAGCTCAAAAATGTAAGGGATTATAAATGGCTAAAGATAACAGTATTCTCCTACCTTCAAAGTCTAATGCACCAGTAAAGTTAAGAGTTGGTACTATTTTGAAAGTTAAGAATTGGTACCATTTGGAAGCAAAGAAGAAAGCATGTTGATTTGCATGGGTTGCATTCTTAGCCTTTTATTTCTTAGCCTTTCGTTTCTTAAATCAGTTAAAATGTTTTACTAACCATCTGGTCACCTACAGATTCAGGAATAAACCACTGCCAAAATACAGCAAGAGATCTTGCAAACACTTTATGTAAAAGAGTAAAATAAAATCCTGGTCAGTTTATCCATCTCATTAATGATTCATAGTATAGTTCTTTTTCTTTTTCCACTATGACTAGCAAGTATCATCTAGTTATGAGAGGCCATTATACAAAATCATTAAAACATGCTTAACTGTACTGTGTTAATTATGCAGTGATAAATTATTCTTTATTTCTTCATTAACAGTATTGTAGCAGTAGAATTAGCATTGTTTGTTCCTTTTTGGAGAAAAAAAATCATTAATATTAAAAAATGAAAATTCTAGAAACGTAATGTTGTGGAATGACAGCTTTAATTTGATTTTAAAAATCCTATTTGCTGCTCCCCTCAGCTATAAAAGTTTAACCATTATGTCACTGTAATTACATTGGCTGTTTATCTCTTCTTCCATGGTTACATCTAAGTCTGTGTAACAAACTGAGGGCCGGCATTAGATTCTGAATCAGGAGACCTAAGAGATCTTACTAAATCTTCTGCTGAATTGAATCTAGTAATATAATTTAAATCTCTTCTAGTTTTACTCTCTGCTTTTGAATCATTTGATTAATGAACAACAAACAATTCAATAAATGCTTATGAAGCACTGTTCTAGGCACCGTGTAAGATAGGTAAACAATCTAGATGAATATTAATTCCCTGCCTTGTGGTATTGACAGTTTACCTTGAAAGTTAGACATGTATATAATCAACATAAAATAAAATGTAATCCCTGGCGTGGGGTGGTGCAAAGGCAATGGAAGGACGTAGGAAGGAAAACGAGTCCGGCTAATAGACTGTTCAGTAAAACTCGAGCTTGGCCTCAAACAATAAAACAACAACAATAAGGGCCAACACCACAGTGTGCTGATCCTTTACTCTGCCTGGGATGCTATAGCTCTAAGAGTTTTCATGCACAAAGTGTTTAAATCCTCATGAGATCTCTATGAGTTTGGTCCTAGCATTGTCCCGTTTTACAGGTGCAAAAACACAGAAGATTTTATTAGCTCAGTGGTTCTCCAGGTTCTGGTCCCAGGACCAGAAGTATCAGAGTCACATGGAAATTTATTTAAAAAGTCCAGATTCCTGTGCCGTCCCCATCCCAGTCTTAGTGAAAAAACTCTGAGATTGGGGCAGCAATCTGTGTCTTGACACACCTCCCGGGGCATTCTGATGTTCACCGAAGTGCAAGAATCACAGCTTTAGGTGAAGAGGATAGGGCAGCAGAAGGTCTCACAGATGACATAGAGGTTATGATGCCTGGTCATTGGTCCTATCTTTGGCACTTACTGCATGTGTAACCTTTAATATGTTACTTAGCCTCTTTAAGTCTCAGATTTTTCATCTGTAAAATGGGGAGAGACTCCTCATCACTGTTGTGAGCATTAAATGAGATTCACACATATATAATTCTTAGCATAGGTCCTGATACAAAGTAACTTGCAATAAATGGTAGATCTTACTACAGTGATTGTCATCACGTCATCATCACCACCACCATCACCACTGTCATCCCTCTCCAGGCGAAGAGAGCAGCATGAGTTTAGGAAGGGAGGAGAGAGTAAATGGTTTTCCTAGGCAGAAGATTAAGGGGACCATTTCTCTCTTTTGTGGAAGAAGCAGGTCACAAATAATGAATTGAAATATTAAAGCTTCAATATTTATATCCTTCAGAAAACCTCTTTGATTAATCTTCCCCCACAGGGACTTTTTTTTTTTTTTGGTGTGCTTTCTTTGAACATGTATAGATATAGCCTGTCCTGAATAAATTCCCAGTTTTTTATGGTACCTTATAATTGTTCTAAGTTGAAAGACACACAAAGCATCTCTCTGGAGTAGCCAGCCAAGTCCCCTGGGTCTCCCGTTTCTTTAATGCTCTCCAGAGGAAGGGTTGAGCAGCTCCTGTCCTGGAATCAGACTGGATTCAAAACCAGCTCCACCACTCACCAGCTGTTTGATTTGAGGCCAGTGGCCTAAGGTTCCTCATCTTTTAAATGGGATGATATTAAATTAAGTTGTTTCTTTGTTTTAAACAGGATTATTAAGATATTTAATTTAATTTAAAAATTAAAAACAGGAGTACCTTTGGGTAGGATCACTGCGGAAATAGGAAGAGATAATGCAAGGAAAGCTCTTATCTCCTTTCCTAGAAGATAAGAAGCTCTCAATAACAATCACATCTTTCCTTCCTCCCGCCCTCCCTCCCTCCCTCCTCCTTCCTTCCCTCCCTCCCTCCTCCCTCCTTCCCCCCTCCCTCCCTCCCTCCCTCTCTCCTTCCTCCCTCCCTCCTCCCTCCCTTCCTTCCTTCCTTCCTTTGCCTGGAGAGTTAAAGAAGGATGCCACCCATGGGTTTGTGAGATTCTAAAATGTTACAACTTAGCAGGACAGGGCAAGAAAACAACAGTGTATACTTGCCAACTCTTTCCATTGCTTTCCCTAAGTGATAAAATGTGTGTGCACTGGTCAGCTTGAGGGTAGGCAAGCTGGCGTAAGGGAGATAAGAGGGATGGAGGGTCAAGGAGCAGAATTGCCGTAGACTCAGTAGCCGCTTAACAAACCTTGGTTGAAAAAGGGGTTAAAGGAGATACACCTTCTGGTCTCAAATACGCACCTGAGAAGATATTCTGGGAACCCTTCCAAGTATATTGCCAGGCTTTAAGTTTCCGGAGTATGATTATGTCTAAACACACGTCTGTTACAATCCAGTTATAGGGCTTTGGCCAATCATGTTCCCTTCCCTCTGCCTTTTTGTTTTAAGTAAACGAACAAATTATTGTAGACTTGCTGGCATGTATTTGGCCTACTCTGTTTTAGACACTACATTCCTGTATCAGTATTACAGAATGGTCCTTCTAAGTCCTTACAATACTATCCTAGGAGAGTGAGGATTATTCTCTGTTCACGGAGGAGTAATAATGAAAGATGAAGACAGGCTAAGAATTCTGCTCAAGGGTCAGGGTTAGCATAGGGTGTTCAAGTTGGAATTCAAAACCATGTGTATGGACTCAGAGACTGAACTCTTAAATATTACCCCAGGGGGACTTCCCTGGTGGCGCAGTGGTTGAGAATCCGCCTGCCGATGCAGGGGACACGGGTTCGTGCCCCGGTCCGGGAAGATCCCACGTGCCGCGGAGCGGCTGGGCCCGTGAGCCATGGCCGCTGGGCCTGCGCGTCCGGAGCCTGTGCTCCGCAACAGAGAGGCCACAACAGTGAGAGACCCGCGTACCGCAAACAAACAAACAAACAAAAAATATTACCCCAGGAGAAAAGTGAGCAGATTGAGACAGAGAGTTAATAGTGTTTGCCCCTCAAACTAGAATACTATGGATTCCATGCATCCACTAGTTTTTACGTATCCTACTTGGATTTTAACTTACATTCTGGCAATTCCCTATATGCTAAAATAATAAAATTTCCTTCAATCCTATATTTCTATTTTTTGAAATATTTCTGTACTTCCCTTTTACATGCCAGCCTTTACTATTCCGCTGTCTGCTCTCTTGATTTTTAAAACCTTCAGAAATGCTAGGCAACTCTGCTCTTTTTCCAGTGAAGAGTAAAAAATATTTCTATCATTTGCACTGCATCTGTGGTAGCTGGGACTAGGTCAAACACTGAATAAATAAAATAAAAGAATAAAAATGTAGTCAGAGCGACTATTTTAGATGTGAAATTGAAGGTCTCAGATTGTCCCAAAGGTTGATTTTCCTGAAGGATTGATCTGAAAATGAGGAGACTGTGCTTTTATATTTTAGATATTGCTATTTATTTTGCAGACGCAATGGAAAGATTGGCATATGGTTATAGGGCTGGCATGGAAATGTTCCATTTATGAACTCATGCCACTGGCCCGAGGGATGTGTTCTCCTCACCTCCACTCGCAGCCTAGCTTCTCTCTGTCTGTTTGTCTGTCTGTCTCTGTCTCTCTCTCTCTCTCTTTTTTCTTTTTTTGGGTAAATCCTGATGCGGTAGATGAGATGGGGCATGCTTGAAATAATTTGGCTGTTACTGCGTATGGAAATGTATTCATGAGTGATTAAGGAAATGTGACAGTTGAGTGGTGTGTGTTTTGTTCCTAAACTCTGGGCTGTTTTCCCATGGCGTGTGTGTCTCATCCTCCAATCCCTCTGGCAGCTGCAAAGGAACAGAAGCTTTCACTGGCTTCTTGAATAGGGAATCATCCCACGGCGGAATCTTCCCCAAATTGACCTAAGCAAGCACTGTGTCAAGATGTTTCTACCTGTATGGTTCCTATATGTCTTCCCCTACTTGAAGTGAGTTGAGAGCTACACTTCTGTCACCAGGCCATGGATCTTTTTCCATCTGAATAATATTATTTCTTCAGCAGTTTACACATCTAGGGCCTTGAATGTTGCCGACATGTGCTTAGCAAGTCAAACTGGCAGACAGACTTGTTAGCCTCATTAAATTGTACCTAGGCATTTGGATGCCCAAGATATGTGCAAGGTCAGACGGAAAATGGGGTACATAGCTTTCTCAGCCTAAGATTTTATTATCTGAAACAGCTAACTCTTATATGAGCCGAGTGCAAAGGAAAAGAGTAAAGTCTTTCCAGAGGAGATGTAGCCAGAGTGGATAAACAAAGGGAAAGGTGGTCATCATGGCCATTTTAAAGGTTTTTTTGCTTATAGTGTGCTAGGATGGGGGATACAGGGTGGGAATTTTACCTTATGTAAGTTCAGGTGATGGGCTTGGGCTTTCTGAGTTCCAAATATGTGACACTATCTCAAGTTGGTTTAAGCTGAAATGGAAAGGTTTTTTTCTAAGAGTATAGAGATGTTTCTGAATCACAGTGTAGAATTCTACATAGCCTTGGAAGGTACTAGAACTAGTGGCTGGAAGATCATACAGACTCTCAATCCTACACCTCTGTGCAACTGCTTTATTCTTCTCTCACTCTGCAAACTCATTTCTTCTGCATCTGCTTATCTCTTTATGAGCAGGGGGTTCCAACCTCGTATTTTCGAAGCTTCTACATTACAGATCCAACTACTCAAATATAGTCAATTTCAATTAAGTCCCTTCTTGACCTCCAGATATTTCCATATTGCTGGGGAGGATACTCTGATTGACCTAGCGTGGGTTAGGTGCTTACCCCTGTTCCAATCAAACTGAAGAAGTGGGGATTGGATAAATTTTACAATATGGTCATTATATAATAGTGCTCATGGCACTGACATTGTAACAAACGTACGTTAATTATCTGTGCTTGGGTCTGGCTCCCAAGGAGTGGGTAGAAGCTTGGAACAGAGTCCCCGTCTTACTTGTTTTCTATCTACCACATTCAGCAGAGTTCCTAATTCTTTGGAATGCACAGTAAGTGCTTGTTTAGTGAAAAGCATAGAGACTGAATGAAGTCAAGACCCAGTTATGGAATGTCTGACTGTTTTCCTCCTTCACCCAATTGAGCCTCTCCTTTTAGTGTCCCCTTATTACAGTGATCACTTCTCATGACTGTGAGAGTGCAGATGGTCACTAATCATCTCAAGGAGAGGTGCAAAATTCCCCTGGAATGAATTTTCATTCAAATATAATTTTTTTAAAACCACATGAAAACACTTTGGGTATAAGGGAAAGGGGGTTAACACAGAAAGAGAGGTCAAGGAATTTAACCTTGATTAAGAGTTGGAAAATCATTCGTTTTTGAAGTTGCTTCTTACTGGAAATAAAGTTTTAATTTTCCAAAATTTAGTAATAAAGAGAGGTAGCTGGACATAGAGTCATTTCTAAGTTCTTAAAACTTGAGGTCATTTTTTACACTGTAGAACTTTTAACCCATTGTTTAAAAAACCGTAGAGGACATGGAAGAGAAACAAAAGGAGAGAGCATTTGTTGGTGAAATCTGGGTTTAAAACCAGATATCTGGATTCACGTCCAACCTCTGCTACTTTTATGTAATCTTAAGCCAAGTTTCTCTACTTTATTGCCCATCGGTAAAATGGGAATGGGGTAACTAAATAAAATGTTTATACTGGTGTTTAAAGAGTTAGCAAATATAGTCTCTCACACGGTATATTAATTGAGACCTTTTCCAGTTCATGTAAATAAAAGATTGCAGATATCTAGGTACATAGGTTAATGACAGTTTGGGATAAAACTCATGCCAAATCATAAAACATGAATGTCCCATGATATGTGAGTCACCTTTTATAAGTAAGGACAGTCTAATCCCATCTGTAATCTCTTCAATTGTGGTTTATAGGAAACGTGTTACTCTGTTTCTTCATCCCTCGATATACGTTGAGTTGTCCCTGCTCTGTGTCATCAACTGGTCCTGCTGCCCAAATCAACCTGTTACTTTTTAAGAGTCCTGCTGTTTCCATAAAGTGTTATGCAGTGGTATTTGAGTCCCCACGGAAAATTGCACATTATCCTGCTGGGGAATCTGAGAAGGCATTTGACAGAATCTGACTGACATTCGATTCTGGTGCGTGCCCTTCTTTTGTTTGCGCAGTCATTTGTGCTTTGGGTCCTTAGCTGATGTTCCCAACAGTCCTGACTACTTAGGGTTTCTAGCAACATCTATTGAAGACCAATATTAATTTATCAAGCATGGGTTTCTTTTCCATTTCCAGGATTTAAAGAGTGTTATGTCTTTTGAAAGTGGGGTTTTGATGACCTCTTTGTGCCTTTATTCTTTCCCCACAAGAGTGACCCTCCATTTTTATAATCAAAGGCAAGGAAGAAGGCAGATTCACTTTCCAGGCAGTTGTACCAGAACACAAACATTTTATAGCATGAGGGATGTTGGTAATTGCTTTGGGAGGGAACATGTCCGTCTCAAAAATCAGAAGCTACCTCTGTATTTCAGGCACTCCATCACAGCTGTCTCCTGCAGAGGCTTTTATTCACAAGTATGGAAGAGTTTACACTGTTATAACATTTGATACTATAGTAGACAACAGAGGGTAGTAGGCAAATGTGAGAAACTTTCATTTCCTTGAAACTTTGAATGATCACAAGCATTATGTTTCTGGTAAATGGCAGTGCTAATGGCTGTAAAAATATAACGGTATACCTTGAGGGATCATTAGGAAATTCAGGAATGCAAGTACATAATTTTGAGATTGATGTTATTGAGTTATCTTTAAATTTGCACAGAATTTTCTATTGGGCTCTGCATTTTCTAATCCTCTTTCATATAACCTGATTTACAACCAAACTACAATAGTAAACAGAGGTTACAAAGAGTCCTTTTAATAAAGGTCTGTATAAATGAACTCTTAAGCTATTACCTAAAGTCTTGCTCCTTACTTCTTGGTAAATACCCTTCTCAGCCAGAATGAATACGAGCTTCTTTCTGGGGCTTTGTGTTCTGGAGTTTGAAACTTGAACTATCAACACTTTTGGTCATTTGGTAAATGAATTATCGCCTTCTATCTCATACATGCAAAATAAGACATAGAGATATAAACACAGGAGAAAGAGTGATGTAAGAAAAAAAATAATTTGATATCATTGGTGCTTTTTTTTTTTTTTTTTTTTTTTTTTTTTTGCTGTACGCGGGCCTCTCACTGCTGTGGCCTCTCCCGTTGCGGAACGCAGGCTCGGGACGCGCAGGCTCAGTGGCCATGGCTCACGGGCCCAGCCGCTCCGCGGCATGTGGGATCTTCCCGGACCGGGGCACGAACCTGTGTCCCCTGCATCGGCAGGCAGACTCTCAACCACTGCGCCACCAGAGAAGCCCCATTGGTGCTTTTAATACTCACTTGGCAAACCTAAATGCCAGAAAAGAATTGACAAAATAGTAATTAGCAGGAGCAGTCAGGGAAAAACTAAACACATATTATGTAAAAAGGTCAAATTTCCAACTTACTGTCACAAAAGCAGTGAACTGCATGTCTGTCTTCTCAAGAGATGCACAGCTTTGGCTTGTAGCCTAAGAAAAAGTATCAATTTCAAATCAGCAAACTTCTAAATACAAGCAATTGCCTATAGTTATGTTGTCTTAGTTGGTGCCCCTACTCTTGTTCATCAGGAATGTCTTATTTATGTTAATTCAACATTGTTACAAAATTTCTAGTAAGAAAGTCCTCTTCCTCTGGGAGATCCTTGGTGAGGCATAGTGAGTTTCAAGCTAATAATTGGCCAGAATTCCCAAACTTCTTGCTTTTGATTGCTATCTCCACTGAGCAAGGAAGGTTTGGCATACTGTGGCCTGAGAGTCAAATCCAGCTTGCAGGCTGTTTTTGCAAATAAAGTGTTATTGTCACACAAACACACCCATTCATTTAAGTATTTTCTCTGTCAGCTTCTGTGCTACAGTAGCAGAGTTGAGTAATTGCAGTAGATCCTACTGTGCGGGGTGGGGGTTGGGGTTGGGGTGGGGTTATTTACTGCCTGGATCTTTACAGATATGTTTGTTGATTCTTGACATGTGGTCATGATAGGGCACAGAACGAGGCTGTAAAGGTAGGCCACCGATCTGACTTCACCTCATGGCAGGGTCCAGCTCCTATTCTTTGAGGACTATCTAAAAATTTTCCAAGCAGTTAGCAATATCTATGCTTTGTTTTCCACTTAAGGAAGCAGAAGCTATCTTGAAAGAGAACACTTACATTGTATTTGTTTGACAAAGCAGGAGGAACTATGTCACAAAATTTGTATGAAAATTCTTACGTAAATCCTGCAAGTTAACGGTAGACATGAGAAATACAGGGCAGTTAATGAAATACTAAGAAAGACAAAAATTGCCTAAGACTTTTCAAATATTTTTTCCCATTTTTTTTTTTTTAGATGCCTCTATGTAAATGCACAGGTATTTAAAACATAGCTTTATTGGGTGTTCTTCAGTGGTGGGTTCTCTGCAAAGTATCTGGCTCCTGGAAATAGGTTCACTGCCAGGAGACAGGTTCCCTGCCCTCAAAAAGCATTTCGGATACAGAGCGAAACTCTCTCCTTGTTATTATCCCTTTCTGGATTTTGCACCTCAGTTCTTGCACCATGTCACCATTGAGGTTGTCTTCAGTGAGTGTTATTTACTTTCCCATAATAGTAAAATAATAGAAAATATTGCCTCCGTTCTCACACACACACGCAATCAAATTTATAACAAAAATTATGAACGTTGACTGTGCTGTGAACACCCTCCCCCAAGTCTTACTTTAGGTGAGGGGTGGAGTGCAATGAGTTGACATCACCCTTCAGCATTCTGCTCTAAATGTCTCTAGTAGATAGCTTCATTCTCCACCGACTCTCTTTCTGCCTCTCTGCCAATGACTCTTTTACATCCTTCCCATATTATGTGTAAATTCCTCTGGGCTCCAGTCCCTGCACCTACTCCCTCCCTTAAGACATTTCTACATTTCTCTTTATTATGTAGAGTAATTTAGACCCATCCCAAGTCCTCAAATCCTATATCTCTATATCCAACACTTAATTTTGGCAAACAACAGAATTTCCACTTACCAGGATCTACCTTTCTGAACCGACAGTGAGTTAATTACAAACGAATCCTTTTCATTTCATTTTCTCCTTATCATATGTGCTATTTCTGTGATGAACTTAATATGGTCAGTTTAAAATACAGAGCAAAGTGCATCTGATTTGCTAAAGAATGTGTGCACATGTTGTTAGAACATCTCAGTTTCAGATGTTCAGTATTAGTGAAACTTTCACGCAGCAAAGATTGAATACCAAATGGGGATATTAGTACCTGCGTGTCCATCTTAAGAAGGTGATACAGTGCTAACCCTTTAGAGCTCAGAAACGTAGCACCCTAACGGATGCTGCTTTCTGCCTCATGTACAGGAAGGCACGCTCAATGGGATGGCAAGCGGGTGTTTACTACTTTCCTTCATTAGGTTTGGAGGCTGCAGGCTCTCTGAGCTCTGCATGGCGGGGAGGAGGAGGGGAGGGACTGTCTCTGGTTACGGTCACTTAGTCAGTGCGTAAGGTGCAGCCGTCTGTTCAGCTCCTGATCTCAGGTGGCAGAAAGGAGCATAGGAGGAGAACAGAGGGGCCTGCGTGTGGGGAAGGCGGAGCGGCGGAGGCAAAGGCTTCAGTAAACTTCCACATTTCATATTGAAATTTTAGCAGGAGGCGTAACCAGGCTGACTTCTGTGAATGTTAAACAGTTTGGACTGGAGAGAGGGAAAAAAAGGCGTGGAATTAGACTAAATACCAATCTGACATAGACTTTTGCCTTCTCATTACTATTCAAATAAGAATATACACAAACACACAAGGTTGGACCATGATGGCAAACATTTGGACTTACAGGGTATGTTTTGCCCCTCGCCCCTCTGTGGCTTTAGCTCACAGGGATTTCTGGCACAGAGGAATGTCACTGCATTTCACAATTTGTAAAATTTATAGGCAGGAGATCCGGGGACCGCTTTCACCATTTCCTGCACAAATGGCTCCAGGGACCCTAACCGATTCTAGAAAGCAGCAATATGTATCTCTGAAGCTAGAGAGCAAGGTACAGTTGTGAATTTGCTTATCCTTTCTTGTTCTGGACATTAACCAGAGTTGGCTTTTTATCCCCAGACATATCAATATAACAGCACAGGGGAACAGAAAGCAAATTGCCTTTGACCTCTTATTTACTAGTGCATTAAATTACGAGGGCACTATCTTCCACTTTCGTAGATTTGTAAACCAGATTTTCCCCGGTCCACTCAGAGGTCACAGGAATAGTCTGTCTCGAGATATTTTGGAGTGTCTCTATGTTCAGACTTGTCCTTAAATGTTCCTAAGAGGAGAGACTGGAAATCTTCCAGGACACAGTCTGGTTTTCACACTGTGTCTTTTAAAGCCCTATCTGGGGGTAGGGAAGGCTGAGTGAGTGAGTCTCGGACTCCCTTCTCTCTCTTTTATGTGTGGGTCCTGTATTACATTTCATTTGGTGCTTTAAAGGTTTTAAAATAAACCACTTTCACAGAGGAGTTCTAGTACACAGGAAAGGAATCTGTGAATGCACTGTTTTTAGGTTGACTTAGCTAGCGTTTCTGCTTTTGGTAATAGGCAAAATTTGCAGAGGAATTAAGGATAAAGGGACCATGCATTATCCATTACATCTTTTTAAACATAGAAACATGACACCTGCATTATTTAAGAAACAAGTAGGCAATCCAATTAACGTTATCAGGAGGAAGAAAGACATTTTACAGAAGCTTTCAGATTGAGCTTTTAAAAAAAATATATTTTTAAATGAAAAAGTGCTCATATAATGAAACTTTTTATTGGATTTCTGAAATATCTGTGACACCAGCTCAAATTAGGAAACAAGAGTATTGGATTCCCATGCACTAAATTCTTTCCCCACACCTTTGTGGATAAATTTCTTTCATGAGTCATCATAATTTGAAACGGGGGGAAAAAAATGTGGGCACGTTGATGTGTATTCAGAATTGACAGAGTCCCAAATCAGATGGACATTTGGCTTTCCTGGTACCATGCCTCTCAGAGGTCTGCAGTCAGTTTATAAGATACAAATATTCAAGCACAGTGAAACAATGCCCAGGGTGTGATCAAAGACCAATAATGAGGGTGAGGCACGTTTAAACAACCGCCTGCAAGATTAGTTGTCACAGGGAAACTGTAGCTCTCCATTAGACACACCTGAAATCCGCCTGTGCATCATTCATGCACATATTTACACACACACACACACACACACACACACACATCTCAGATGGGCTGTCAGTGATTAACAAATCAACCCCCTAAAGTAGTAGGATAATCTGAAAAGTTAATAGTGAACAGTGTTACAGCTCATAGGATTAGTTAATTAGACAAAGGCTTGCAGGCAAGATCTCTGTAGTCTCTTCTGCTAAAGTGATGGAACCCACTTAGGCAACTGATGAAAAAAAGCAGTGTGAACACTCTTCAAGGGAGGGAATGAGGAATGTAACAGAATAAAACCTCAGCATAGCAGTAACGAGCTGGTAGAAGCATTGCCATCCAGTGATGGCCGTTTTTCAGTGCCGGAAAAGGCAGAGGCTTGGGGAAAAGATTTATCATTTTGGTGACCATCTTTCCTCCTGCTTCAAGGCAATTTTAATTACTTTTAAAAATCAGTCTCTAAACTTGCATTTCCCCACATGAATTGTTGACCTTCACTCTCAAGGACAACTAGGCAGAGTGCTTGTCCATAGCAGGTAATACATGCACTTTATCAGATAAAGGATGGATATTTAGCCATATTCAAATTAAGACTAAAGACTTATTATTTTAGAATTGTCTTAAGAAGAAAAATATGTTGGCAGATGCTGCTTCTTATCTTGTAACTGGCCCTTTGTGATCCTTTCCAGGGGCCACAAAATTGTTTCTTTTTCCTTTGTACCAAAATTCACAAATACAGTGACCATACTGGCCAAGCAGGGGTTTCAAATAAGTGAAGCAGACTGTCTATAAAATCAAAAGGAGAGGTAAGCTACTACCACTGCTACTACTACTAATGATAATAATAATAATTTGGAGCATAGTACCCAGTTTTTTTGGTTTTTTTTTTAAACAAGACATTTATTTATTTATTTATTTATTTGGTCACACTGTGCAGCATGTGGGACCTTAGTTCCCCAGCCAGGGATTGAACCTGTGCCCCCTGCATTGGGAGTGTGGAGTCTTAACCACTGGACCGCCAGGGAAGTTCCGGTACTCATTTTTAAACTGACTTCCCAAATTAGGCGTTTGTTTTCCTGATGGTTTGCTGGATGGTCTGATTAGAATTTTTTCAGTTAAGCTCTTATAACCATGTAACCATAAGCAAAGTCATGTACTATTTCAAGAGGTAATGTAGAGACATCTGTGGTACCTTTAGTCAACGTCCACCAGTAGCAACATCCTGCATAGCTGTAGTCTGACATCATCGCCACCAGGATTTTGACATTGATACAGCCAAGATACAGAACATTGTGTCTTCTGCATGGGTTCCTCATGTTGACCTTTGACAGCGATACTCATTTTCCTCACACGTTCATCCTTTCCTTACTCCCTGGCAACCATTAGTCTGTTCTCATTTCTATAATTTTGTCATTTCAAGAATAGTATATAAATGGAACATACAGTATGTAACCTTTGGAATTGGCTGTTTTCACTTAGCATTATTCTCTGGAGAGTCACCCTGATTTTACTTTATATCAGTAGTTCATTCCTTTTTATTACAGAGTAATATTTCCTGTCAGGGGTGCACCAGGGTTTTGTTTAACCGGTCACCCATTGAAGGACATCTGGGTTGTTTCCAGTTTGGGGCTCTTATGAATAAACATTCTGCTATAAACATTTGTATAGGGCTTCCCTGGTGGCGCAGTGGTTGAGAGTCCGCCTGCCGATGCAGGGGACACGGGTTCGTGCCCCGGTCCGGGAAGATCCCACATGCCGCGGAGCGGCTGGGCCCGTGAGCCTTGGCCGCTGAGCCTGTGCGTCCGGAGCCTGTGCTCCGCAACGGGAGAAGCCACAACAGTGAGAGGCCCGCGTACCACAAAAAAAACCCACAAACATTTGTATATAGGTTTTTGTGTGAGCACAAGTTTTTATTTCTCTGGAATAAGTGCCCAGCAGGGCAAATACTGGGTTGTATGGCAGATCACATTTAGTGTTTTTAAAAACTGCTCAACTGTTTTCCAAAGTGGCTGTGTCATTTTACATCTAGGCCAGCAGTGTGTGAGGGTTTTTCTATATTCTTGTCAGTATTTAGTTTTGTCACTATTTTTTTTAAAATTTTAGTCGTTCTGTCATTCTTACAATTCTGTAGTAATATCTCATTGTGATTTTAATTTGCATTTCTCTAATGGCTAATGATGTCAAACATCTTTCTATAATAAGTCTTAAAATGGAGTAGAATGAGTTCTCCCACTTGCTTCTTTATTTTTAAAAATTGTTTCAGCTGTTTGAGTTCCTTCTTTTCTATATAAACTTTAGAATAATCTTGTCTGTGTCTATAAAAAGTTTTGCTGGAATTTGATACAAACTTCAATCTATATATCAATTTGGGGAAAATTAGTATTTTTACTATGATGATTATTCTAATTTATGAACACATTATACCTCTTCATTCATTTAGATTTTTAATTTCTTTCATTAGTGTTGTATCATTTTCAGCTTACCATTTCTGTACACATTTTGTTAGATTTACATCTAAGTATTTCTGCATTTTATTGAAAATTATAAATAGCATTGTACTTTGGATTCTGGCATCCATGTGTTCTTTGCTAGTATATTGAAATGAAGTTGATTTTTACATGTTTTATCTTGTATCCTATAATCTTACTGAACTCACTTATGTTAGTTCCACAAGGTTTTCTTAGGATTCTCTACGTAGACCACCATGTCATTTATAAAGAGGGACAGTTTTATGTCTTCTTTCTGCTCTGTATGCATTTTATTTCCCTTTCTTGTGTTATTGTGTGGACTAGAATTTCTAACACTGTGTTGAGTAATGTGATGGGAGCAGACGTCCATGCCTCATTCCCATCCTTAGGGAAAAGTGTTTAGTCTGTCACCATTAAGTATAATGTTAGCTGTAGGGTGGTTATTTTGTTTTTGTTTTCAATAGTCTTTACCAAGTTGAGGAAGTTCCCTCTGCTATTTTTTTCCAGAGTTTTTATCATGAGTAGATGTAGATTTTTGCCAGATGCTTTTTGTACATTTATTGATTTTTCTTCTTTAGCTTGTTAATATGGTGGATTACACTGATTGATTTAAAAATACTGAGCCATCCTTGCACACCCGGAAAAAAACCCTATCTGGTCAAGATGTATAATTATTTTTTATATATTGTTGACTTATATTTGCTAATATGAGAATTTATGCATCTATATTCATGGAAAATATTGGTCTTTAGTTTGTTTTTTGGTACTGTCTTTGTCTGATTATGGTATCAGTGTAAGTAAATTCATAAAATGAATTATGAAGTGCTCCCTCTTCTTCTGTTTTCTGGGAGAGATTTTATAGAATTGGTGTTAATTCTTCTTTAAACATTTGATAGAATTCTCCAGTAAAATCATCTGGGTCTGAGATTTTGTGTGTGTGAGCTTTAAAATCACAAATTAAATTTCCTTGTTAGTCACAAGGTGAGTCAAATGATCTATTTAGTATTATGTGAGTTGTGATAGTCTTAGGATTTTGAGTTGTTGCTCCATTTCATCTTAGTTGTCAAATTTACTTTTGTAGATTTCTTTGAATTATTCTCTAAGAATATTGTTTATGCCATCAAGGTCTCTAGTGATATCTCATGTGTCTTCCTTTTTACTTTGTCACTCTTGCCAGAAGTTTGTCAGTTTTATTGATTTTTTTTCAGAGAAACAACCTGTTTCATTGCCTTTCTATATTGTTTTTATGTGTACAATTTTATTTAATTTGGTTCTTTATTATTCCCTTCCTTCTTTTTACTTTGAGTTTTTTTTTTTCTTATTTTTCTAGAATCTAGAAGCTTGAATTATTGGTTTGAGACTTTTCTTATTTTCCTGTGAATGTGTTTCGCTCTGTAAATTTCTCTCTCAACACTGCTTTAGCAGTTTCTCACAAATTTTGATATGTTATATATCCGTTTTCCTTTATTTTAATATATATTTTGACCTTGCATGAGACTACTTCTTTTACCCATGAATTATATAGAAAAGTGTTGTTTAGTTTTCAAGTGTTTAGAGATTCTTCCTTCTCAACTTTCTGTTACTGATTCAGTTTGATTCCATTGTGGTAGAGAATATACTCTGTATGACTTCAGTTCTTCCAAAACTTTTGAGGTTTGTTTTATGATCCAGGCTATGTCCTATCTTGATATGTTACATGGGCACTTAAAAAGGATATACAATTTTCTAATTTTCTGTTGTTGGGAGGAATATTCTGTAAGTATTTAGTAGGTCTTGTTGGTTGATGGTGTTTTGGGATGATTCTGTACCCGTCTTGATTTTCTGTCTAGTTGTTTTATCAATTGTTGAAACTCCAGCATTGAAATCTCCAACTGTAATTATGGATTATTTATTTTTCCTTTCAATTCTGTTATTTTTGGCTTAATGTATTTTGCAGCTTTTTTTTTTTTTTTGGTACATACATATTTAGAATTGCTACTTCTTTTTGGAGGATTGGTCCTTTCATCATCATATAATGCTCCTCTCTGTCTCTGATAATTTTCTTTCCTATGAAGTCCACTTAATCTAATATTCATATAGTCAATCCTGCTTTCTTTTTGTCAATGTTTGCATTATATATCTTTTTCCTTTGTTTTACTCTCAACATGTCTACATTGTTATATTTAAAGTTACTTCCTTGTTGACAGAATAGAGTTGGGTCATTTTTTTTTTTTTTTTTTTTTTTGTGGTACGCGGGCCTCTCACTGTTGTGGCCTCTCCCGTTGCGGAGCACAGGCTCCGGATGCGCAGGCTCAGCGGCCATGGCTCACGGGCCCAGCTGCTCCGCGGTATGTGGGATCTTCCCGGACCGGGGCACGAACCCGTGTCCCCTGCATCGGCAGGCGGATTCTCAACCACTGCGCCACCAAGGAAGCCCGGGTCATATTTTTTAATTCATTCTCAAGATCTCTATTTTTTAATTCATGTATTTAGACCACTCCATTTAATGTAATTATTGCTATTTTAGGGCCTAAGTCTGACATTTTACACTTTGTTTTCTATTTGTTCTCTTGTTCTCTCTAGTTTTCATTTCTCTCTTTTTCTTCCTACTTTCCTGTTGGTTATTGAACATTTTTTTTAACTCCATTTTGATTTATCTATAGTGTTTCTGAGTGCATCTCTTTGTATAGCTTTTTAAATTGTTACATTATGCCTACATATCTTATCACAGTTTACTGATTTCATCATTTTACCAGTTAGAGTAAATTGTAAACCCTACCTCCCTTTATATCTTTTTACCCTCCTCATTTATAATATTTCTTAAATGTGCCCTCTACATTTATTTAGAACCTCATCAGACAGTGTTATAATTTTTACTTCAACCATTAAAAATAATTTGGAAAACTCAAAAGGAGAATGTCTGTTGTCTTTACTAATACTTTTGCTAGCCATGTATTTTTTTTTCTCATTTCTTCTTTCATTTTTTCCAAGATTTATTATTTTATTATTTTCTTTCTGTTTTAGAGAACTACTTCTTCAGCAATTTATTTAGAATAAGTCTGCTGGTCACAATTTCTCTTAGTTTTCCTCCATCTGAGAATGTCACGTTTTCTCCTTCATTCTAGAAGGGTATTTTCACTGGATCTAGTTTTCTGTGTTGAAACTTCCTTTCTCTTAGCATTTGAAAAATGTTGTGCCATTTCTTTCTGGCCTCCATGGTATGATGAGAAATCTACTTTCATTCAGATTCCTTTCCCCCTATAGGTAAGGTGTCATTCTTCTTTCACGGCTTTCAAGATTTTCTTTGTCTTAAGTTCTCAGAAGTTTAACTGTGATATATCTTAAAATGGATGCATTTGGAGTTCTTCTGTTTGGGGTTTGTTCAGCATCTTGAATGCATAGCTTTATGTGTTTGGCAAATTTGGATTTATACAGTTGCTGTTTAAGCACTTTCTCAGCCCCTCTTTCATCTTCTTTTCCTCTGGGACTCTGATAACATAAACATTAAGTCTTTTGCTATCATTCCATACATCCTTGAGGCTCTGTTCATTTTTTCTTCTTTAGTCTATTTTTTAATCTACTATATAGAGTGGGTAATTTCCATTGTTCAGTGTTCAAGTTCCCTCATCATTTCTTCTATCTCTTCATTCTTCTCTTGAACCCATCTATTAAATTTTTTTTTATTTTGGTTATGTTAATTTTCACTTCTAAAATTTCCTTCGGAGTCTTCTTTGTATCTTCTGCTTGTTTGCTAAGATTTTCTATTTTTTTTAATGAGACTTTCTATTTTCCACATTTTTAGAAGTGTGTCCATAGTTGCTATTGAGGCATTTTATGATGGCTATTTTAAAATCTGTGTCAAATAATTCTAACATCTTTGTCCTCTCAGTGTTGGCATCTATTGATTAAACTTTTTTCATTCAGTTTGAAACCTTTCTAGTGCTTGGTGCGACAGGTTTTTGTTTTTGTTTTTTTCTGAAGTTTGGCCATTTGGGGTATTATGAGAGTCTATGACTTATTTAAACCTTCTGTTATAGTTGGTTTCCCCTGACACTGTTGTGTTAGATGAAGGATTCCACCTCATTATTGCTAGTTTGGCATAAAAGTTCAGGTTCCCTACTCAGTCTTTACCACAACCCAAGGGCAGAGAGTTCCTTATTAGGAGCTGGGAGAGGGGAGGAGTTGGGAGCTCTGGTTCCCCACTAGACCTCCACTGATACCTCCCTCGATGGTAGGGATAAGAGAGCCTCATTACTCCTCCCTGCATGATGTCTACTGATACCAACAGCCACCAACCATGGGCACAAGGACTCATTTCCACTGAGTGATAATGAAAGTCTGAGTCCCCACTAGTCCTCCTCCTCTAGCACCCCAGCAGAGGAAAGTGGCCCCTTATTACCACCCAGTGGGAGTGGAAGGCCAGGCTCTCTCTGAGGAAAGGATGGGCTCATGACTTCCTGAAAAGCATGAATGTCTAGCATCCTTCTTAGTCTTCTCTGAAACCACTGTTTGGGGTTGGGATGCCTTGTTGCTTCCTCAGCAGCATGGAAATCTAGGTTCTACCCTTGGCTTTTGCTGGTGAAAGTAGGAGTAGGGCTACTGAATTTTCTATGTTGTTTTCTATGTTGAATTTCTATGTTGTTCTATGTTTCTATGGCTGGAGATGGTTACTATCTAAAAGTTTCCTCTCTTGTTAGGCTGCCCCTTTTATAGTCCTTTGGCTAGAGGAAGCAGACTTTTGTTGGAACGTTTGTTGTCTGGGTCTGTTGCTGTGTCTGGGTTGCCAGTGTCTTTAGCTCCAAGTCTGAGATATATAGGGCCAAAAGAAATATCAGAAACTCACCACCGTAGCGTTCCTTGAGTCCTGAGGGCACTAGTTAGTCGGCCTCTTGTTCCCACCTTTCAGATTCTTCTATGCTTGTTTCATATATATTATACAGGGTCTTTAGCTGTACCTCATGGGAGAAATAGGTAAAAGTAAATTTATTCCATCTTTTTGGAAGTGGGCATTTCTAGACTGCCTGATTTTTCATGATAAGCTCAAGACCCAGATTTTAATATAAATTCTCCTGTTGTGTCTTTTTTTTTAATATTGGAAATTAATAGTTAAATAGCAGGCTAAATGCAAAATGTCTACAGTCCAACAGTCTGTGCACTCTGCTCGGTTTCCTAAGAAATTAGCTTTCCCTGGCTAAGATTTGTCATTTTCTTTCCTCATTTTATATAAATGTCCATCATTTATCTGGAGGTGACATTGCTGACAAACTGAACTATCAATGGCATAGCCAAGAAAGAGGAATTTAGTGGGAAAAGATCACTAGGCAACCAAATTAGAAGTCAAAATGTCCAGACACTAAATTTCTTGTACTTTATAAATAGGTAATAATAAGCCTTTAGGCTCCCTCTTAGAGCATGATTTTTAAAAATATGTGTAAAATAAAATCACATACATACACATGTAGAAAGTCAGCCCACTTTCCAAAGCATGATGCAAATTAGAAGAGATAGGATTTCATGAGTTAGGAACACTGCAAACATTAAAAAGAAAAAACTCACAGTGAAGCAGAAGCGAAGAAAATGATAAAATCCATTAAAAACAGCCAAATCCCCTAGAAAACACTTGTGGCTCCTCATTATTGGTGCACACATTCTTATACATCCTCGGTAGGTGCTAAAGGTCTTCCTTTAGCTGTGTGTTGTTCAGGTATTGATATCTATCATTAGAAGTTTGAGTTTCAGGGATTCATGTGATCATCTCTACCCTCTGCCTTATGCAAATTTGCAACTACTTACCTAAGACAAAAAATTGTTTTTAATCATTCAGAGGAGAAAAAAAAAAAACACTTGTTATAGAGCCCCTACCATGTGTTAGGCAGCATATTGAGAGCTTTACCACAGTATCTATTTTAATTTTTATAAACACTCTATGCAATAAATACTATTATTTTCCACTTTCACTGTTTGAGAAACGGAGTTTGAAGGCCAGGAGTAATTTTACAAGGGCTCTGGCTTGTCAGTGGCCATGATGGGATTGGCATCCAACAAGACTCCAGTAGCCATGCTCTTAACCAGCCTGTAATATGGATTCTAAAATGTTGAGATCACACATTGGGAATTAAGGGAGAGGTTTTTGGACATCTAGAAATTGCATTAATGTTAAGACACTTGAATTCACTCTGCAGCAGCAAAAACTTCCACGCTGACATTGACTGTGTCCTCTGGGGTCTTAACTGGTGACTCTCAAAGATGCTTCTCAGCTTCCTAAGTCAGGAACTGTAGGCTCCAAGAAACTGAGAATTAAACTTTTTATAAGTGACTGTGGCAATAGCACAACTGTGTTTGTTGTTTACAACAGGTATACCCTCTTTTTCATTGCCAGTTGTCAAACAAAGGTGTTCACAATTACAGGCAGTTTGATACTTTATATTAGGGAGGGTTCATGAGATCCAGAAGGACCTCTTGGTGTGAAAGGACAAGGAAGGAATAACTGGGCTTCCATTGTCCTGGGGCAGATGCCATCCACATTGCTGTGCGTCCAAGCTAGTCCTTTGGTATACAGAGGCATCCCACTACAGCGTGGTAAATAACCAAAGAAGAGCAGAGGGGTTCCAAACTACAGATCTGCTCCCCAAGTATTTCCTGACATATTGAGGAGGCAGTGAGCAACGGTAGCCTGGAGAAAAATCATTGCACTGGCTCTGGGTTGTATTTGCCATTTTAATGAAAATTTGTATTTTCCTCTTCTGTCTAGGCCCTTCCCTATGGTCCAGGCTATTTTGCATGGCCAGTGAAATCAACAAGAGCCTATCATTTGGAACTTAGTGGCATCTAAGTGTTTTGGTCCTATTTGCTAGGCAGAAGGCTAGTGTTTTCTGAATGATGTTTGTGTACATTCCCAGGCCCAAGGTGTTAAGCACCAGGCTGTGGGGCTCCCTGGTTGCCAGATCATGTGTTGGAAAGGCTTCTTTCCATCAGCTTACCTACTGTGTTCAGTGCTCTTCCCCTTTTTTCTTTTCCACAGTGGATATCCCAGCCATGAAAAGGACAGTATAGGTAGGCTTAGGTTGATGGTCACGGGGTTGTGCCACTTAGACCTCTGTGAGCAAGATGATGTCCTGTAGGTAGGTGGCTAGGGGAAAGAAGAGACCAGGTGTGTCCAAGATACAGATTTGCAAAGAAGAGAAAACGGATGAGGAGTTTCCTGAAGGCTCATTAAAGAAATCAGAGGGGGCTTCCCTGGTGGCGCAGTGGTTGAGAGTCCGCCTGCCGATGCAGGGGACGTGGGTTCGTGCCCCGGTCCGGGAAGATCCCACATGCCGCGGAGCGGCTGGGCCCTTGAGCCATGGCCGCTGAGCCTGCACGTCCGGAGCCTGTGCTCCGCAACGGGAGAGGCCACAACAGTGAGAGACCTGCATACCACAAAAAAAAAAAGAAATCAGAGGAAGATTGCATGTCAAGAATGCCTTATATTATTATTCTCCAGACGCAGCCAGGCAAATTTTATGTTAGTCGAATGTGACCTGGTACCATTACAAAGCATCACCAGCATATATTTGCGCCTCATATGCCTTTCTTTTATTTTTATTTATTTAATTTTGGTATTTGTTTTTCCCCAGTCCTTCGATAGCAAAAACAGAGTGTAATTAAAGTGGGATAAAATGAGTTTTGCTTTGAACCACTTTGTAGTAAGATCTTGCATTAGAGTGACAGACTAATCATGCCATCTTCGCACATATAGAAAATCAAAAGATGAGTTATTTTGGCATTACTTTTTTCCCCAAATCTATTCAATTAAGCAGCAAGAGAATTAATTTACTGTGTCGAGTTCTTCTATTAAGGCTGATTGTTTAAGTATACATTAAGCATTTGCAGAAGAAATGATGCAGCGCTGACCAAATTTGTCTTCTTGTGTTTTTAATCTGAGTCAAAGCGTGAGTCAGAACTGAAAGCAGCATTTCTTAGGATCACAATCTGGGTTTTTCTCCTGTGATGTTTTTAGGTGGCCAAGTGACAAGTGCCCAAACTCAGGCCTGACTTTTCGGAAAGCATCGGCCTTCCGCCGGACCCGGATAATGGATGTCAAGGATCGGCGACACCGCTCTCTGACCAGGGGGCGGTGTGGCAAAGAGTGTCGCTACACGAGTTCTTCCCTAGACAGCGAAGACTGTCGCGTGCCCACGCAGAAGTCCTACAGCTCCAGCGAGACTCTGAAGGCCTATGACCACGATAGCAGGATGCACTATGGAAACCGAGTCACAGACCTTGTTCACCGGGAGTCAGATGAGTTCCCAAGACAAGGTAGGTAGAGCTGACCGCACTGATGGTCCGCGCCGTCTTACATGCTTGCACTGTTGCACGTCGTTGACAGAGGTTGGTAGAAATGGGGAGCAAAGCAGGCCAGCATCAACTCCCCATTAAAGTTTAGTTTAAGAGAACAATCTTCTTATTAACCCATATCAAACTCCTGTGGGGATTATACAAGGGCCTCTTTCGTTCTAGACACTCAATTCTTTGACAATTTGGTAGTTGCTTTTGGAGACCTACCAGGGTAGGTTTTGACAGATATGACAGCCAGCAGACCCTTGACCCCATGAGGGGTATTCCTGAAACCATCACGGATTCTGATCTTGAGGAACACGGAAGTATCTGTGATTTTTAAACTATTCTCTTTGAAACCAACACACAGGCCTCCCAAAGTTCAAATTTCTCCTGCTTCTCACTTTGGGCTTCTTGGTTATATTCTCTTTGAACAAATGCTATAATGATAAAAACCTATTTGAATCCCCCCTCCCCGATATAATAATGCTTAATTTCTCTCCTCCCCCCCACAAAAACATGTGATGTTAATTCTGAGTTACACATTTTTTTGTTGGTTTTGGAGCACAGGTGAATTCCAATTTCAGTTCCACAGATACAATCCCCCTGTACTTTTGCACAGACTTAACTTTCATATAGTATTTTGATTTCTTTGGGGAGGAGAATGTTTTCGCTCCAAGCACTAACAGTTGGCATTCTCTTCATAGTCACTGTCCGTGGAGAATTTTGTTATCACTTGCCATGAGTTGCTGTAAATGTATGGACAGGTAGACTCAAGCACAGTCTTGAGAACCAGTGTGTCTGAGTTGACTCACGGGCTCCACGTGTTGTGCTTTGTGTACCAGCCTTGCCGTGTATGTGATTTACATAAAGGCTTAGCAAAATTACAAGTGTATGCACAAAAATACAGTGAATGCACCAGGAAGGGTCGCTTTGCCAGTGCCAAGGGTCAGCGCCCTGCAGGCTGGGTTACTGCATCATGTGTTTATAACACCGATTCTGTAGTTCTTGTTCTATGTCCCTGTCAGTAAATGTTGTGACTAACTTAATTCCTCATGAGATACCTTAGCTTGCGTCTTAGTCCTTTCAGGCTGCTGTAACAAAATAACCATGAACCCGTGGCTTATAAACAACAGAAATTTATCTTGCACAGTTCTGGAAGCAGGGAGGTCCAAGGTCAAGGCACTGGCAGATCCTTGGGTCTGGTGAGAGGTCTTTCCCTGGCCCACAGACAGCCATCTTTTCCTGTATCCTCATATAGCTGAAGAGGGCAAGAGAGCTCTCTGGGGCCTCTTTTATAAGGGCACTGAACCCATTCATGAGGGCTCCACCCTTGTAACTTATTTACCTCCCAAAAGTCTCACCTCTAAATACCACTGTGGTTTTCGTTTCATGTAAAAAATTTTGGAGGGTCACAAACATTTAGTCTATAGCATCTTTGGAATTCCATTTCTGGTTTCTTAGCTTCCTTAAGTTACTTTACTTATCTTTTATTTCTTAGAAAACACTACTTATATGTAATATATATGTATATATCTTATAATCCAGTGGCTGTTCCAAAAATACCACGTTCTCAAATTCTCCTGTTTAGCCTAGGTTCAGCTTTTATATTTAATAGAATATTCAACAAAATCAGTGGAGAAGCAGTTAAAATTGTTTTTCCACTGCCATTGTAGACCCTTACAGAATACAATTTTTATTTAATCTTCACTCTTATTTTCTGAGTTGCCTTCATGTAAATGAAACACTTTGCAAACAGGGGGAGGGTTCCTTGAAAATTGTTCTGTGTCAAATGTGTTTGATCTGTGAGTACCGTCAACAAGTGTTTTATTTTGTTAAATTCTCACCCGACCCCAAAGTGCATGTAGTGGGAGTTGGAGGGGGGGAAAAAAAAAAAAAAAAAATATATATATATATATATATATATATGAGGAATCACAGCTTAATTAAGGGGGGGCTTAAATATCCACTATGAAAAATGAGAACACCTACCTGTTATTTCCAAAAGCATCTCTAATACAAGACTCAGATGTTTTGAAAGGTGATGCACGTTCAACACGGTTGAAAGCCTTTCATTTTCTGCTGTATTTTTGGTTTTATTTATGATATTACTGCATACATTTTTGTTTCTCGTGATTCTGGGCTGAAATGTGGCCTCTCCTTCCTAAGTCTCATTAAAGGTGCATCCTGGCTTCTGGATCATTGTGCACTGAGCTGTAGATCCCAGATTATTGTTGAAATGTGGATTTGCCTGTCACCTTTTCCCTTATTAATATTTACATAAAATGAAACCAAGTGCTCGGGATTTTATTTTCATATATACCTTTATTCTTCCTGTTTAATCTTGTTCCTCTCCATTGATAATAATGGAAGTTGCTTGGCCATATCAAACTGCTAGCTTTGCAATTAACAATTCACACATGCCTTGTGTTGTTATTGAGCCCATATTTGTTTGTGTAATGTGTTTGCATGAATTAAAAACTGTGCAGGCCAAAAGTAGAAAGGAAAAGGCATTGGAAGTATTTGCATATGCAAGTGCAATTCCTTCTGAAGACATCTATGAATTTATGCATGAAAATGTAGTCAGTCTGAGTGGATCTACTTTGATGGGTTCTAAAATTGAACTCTGCAGGAAGTAAATAAGCACATATTTAAGGAGAGGAGGAACAGGAGATGCAATCTGGCAAGCAGCACTTTTAAAGTGAAACCTAGCCACTCCAGAGAGGGTTAAAACAAATGTTACACTCAGTAATAACAATACTTTGTAAAAATGTCATGCATTTCCCATTTTATTTTCTTATTCACGATATCAAAGAGGAGGATCACCTCAGCACTTATTAGCCTAGAGGTACATTAGCAAGGATCAGAGTGGGATCATCTCCTATGGTATTGTTTAAAACCCAAGACACTGATCGTAAAAGAAACGCGCCTCTCACATACAAGCAAGTTTGGCAAACACAGTTGGATGACTCTCCAGATGCTTAGGGGGGAAAAGACTTGCCAGCTAGCAGAAGTGATTTGGGGCCAGGGTCAGACCTTGTCCTGTTTCTCCAACTGGCTGGCAGCGAGTATCAAATGTGAGAACCTGCCAGGTCCCAGCAGGAGAGATGAGCCACATGTTCCCCTGAGAAGCTTATGGAAACTCCTGTCAAAGTAGAACTTCTTTGCTTGCCTTCAACGCAGAATCCTCCTCCGCCTCCTTCTGTTGTGGGTCTCTTCTCCTGCGAAGAGACAATGCAAATTACCTGTCTGGCCTCTTTATGCTGGATCCTCCTGGTGTGAAGGGAGAAAATTATTGACCTTAGGTCTATGGCCACTGGAGTCATTAGTAATTAGTAAACGACTAATCCTGCACTAAATAGCATCCTAGTGGTCTGAAAGTTAATGCGCCTGACAAAAGTGACCGGTGGTGTGATCCCTGGGCAGACCCAGTCCCAGCCTAATCTGTGAAATAGATGCCACTTTGAATAATGTAGGTCAGCCAAGTTCCCAGGCAGGTTGTATCAGCTTGTTCTTTTGGACCCTGAAGTTAGGGTGTAGAACAGTGTGATATACAAGACATCCTCCCGTGGCTTAGGAGCCTAAAGTTAGGTTTGAACTCTGCTTTTGCATATTTATGTACCTGTGACTCTGGTCTAATTCTGTGCTTCACCAGGATTACTGTACAGTCTTCAGACGTATTCAACAACAACAATCGTAATAACAAAAGAATAATGGCTAACAATTATGGAGACTTTCTTCATGTCAGGTGCCTGTCTAAGCATTTTACTTGTAGTAATTCAGTTAATGTTCAGAGCAGTGTTGTGCAGTACGTACTGTTATTAATCCCCTTTTTTATGGATTAGGAAACCTAGGCATGGGGAGATTAAATACGTCATCCAAGGTCACAAACATAGGAAGAACTGGAGACAGGTTTCACCTCCAGGGAGCTGGATTCAAGAGCTGTGTTTTAAACCACTCTGTTGGAACGCTTCTCAAATAAGTAAACTAATGAAAACAAGCCATTCAGCTTCGGTCAAAGCCTATGAAATTCAATGTAGAAACCTTTTAGGTATCAACACCTATAAGCCTTTTCAATATAGGAAGTATAAGCCCTAACGTTGATGGAACACAGAATGAGAACCACCAGCCTCAGTGCTGATCTAGATTCCTGTTCTCGCCAGTTCCCCTCCATGTGCACAACTATCCCAGACTCCCCAGATGCCTACCTTCCTACAATGCTTCTCCACCACCCACCCCTGTAGGAGAAAGTTCCCAGTGTCAGTATGTGTGCCAGGCTGTGAGCACTGATTCTCTTCCCTCCCCTAGGTCATTGCTTCTTGCACCGCCTCTCATCCCAGAACACTAACCAAGAGAGGGGTCACTCTCTAAATGCTATTGCTTAGGTAAGCGGAACAGACTGGTTTCTGGGCTACAGCCAAGGCTCAGTGGGCCCGAGAGTTCCGCCAGGCTGCTCGTCCCTCAAACAGCCCTTCTTTCCAGTTAGTAGTGCAAGTCTCTTGAGAGGGGACCAAGATTGAATTCTGTCTGTCTCTGTCCCTCAGGCTGTCTGTTTGGGTCAAGGTTGAAGAAAGAACTGGAGGAAGACTGGATTTTTGAAAGGTTGCTTGCATCTCTTCTCTCCGTCAGATCTAGCACAGAAACAACTTTCACTAACCCCTTGATACCCTTTAAAAATACATCAACAGGGCTTCCCTGGTGGCGCAGTGGTTGAGAATCCGCCTGCCGATGCAGGAGACACGGGTTCGTGCCCTGGTCCGGGAGGATCCCACATGCCGCGGAGCAACTAAGCCCGTGAGCCATGGCCGCTGAGCCTGCGCGTCCGGAGCCTGTGCTCCGCAATGGGAGAGGCCACAACAGTGAGAGGCCCGCATACCGCAAAAAAAAAAAAAAAAAAAAAAAACATCAACACACACACTTACACATTTGAGGCTAGGTTTGATTTTGGCATTTCAAAAACTAATTTTCACTCTTGTGATCTTTAAAATAATTTGGGCGATACGTTTCTGCTCTGTGTAATTTGGCCTAGCATAAATTAAACATGTGCCAATGAGCTGAAAACTCATGCACTACTAGTAAACGCCAAGTGTTACCTGTATCAATTCAATTAATGTATGTTGTAATTGTCGAAGTACATTGGAAACCTGTGAGCATTTATGTTTATACCATTGTGTTAAAATAGTTATTTTTCCATTGTACCCAAAGCAACAGTTAGGTTCTATTTTGAAAACCCCAGCCTTTTAATTTATCTGCCACGATAAACCGTTACGTTTTAGGGAAGTTCAGGAGTTTGGTTGGTCAGTATTAGGAAGGCTGACCAGTACCTTGAGAAGATTGCTTTCCATTTATTCTTCTACCCCTAGGCAAGACTTCTTTTCATACCTCAACTGAGAATAGTGTTTTACTTCTTAGTCATTGGTTGTGTTGTTGCTTTGAAACAAAACAAAAAAAAACCTTTAGAAAAAGAAGGACTCTACAGCATTTCAATGTAAGATGATCTGTTATCTTCTTGCTGGCTAACTTGAATGCTTGTTGCTTCATCTGAAAGGCATATGGGAGAGCAGTTAACAATGCAGACCCAGAGTTAAACTGTGTCTATATCCCAGTATTGCTGTGTTTGATCAGTATAACCTTGATCACATTCTAGAACACAGACTAGACTAAGTCTTCTTTTCTGTTCTTGTAAATGCTTCCACCAATATGATTATTGGCATCCTTTCTTACGATTATACATTTATGCTATGGATGTTGTCTTTCTTTTAATAAAGTGCTGAATACATGCTAGCGGTTATGATTACTACTATTTTAATACTGCTGTCAGCAAGAGTGGTGATCGTCTTCCCTCCAACCCTTACAATATTGTGTGTGACAGAAATCTCCCTTCTTCCCACGCTCACACGTTCGATTTGTTTCCTGTGACTTACAAAACTTCTGACATCTTCAAAGCCAGAATTTCTCTTCCAGTTGTTGATAGCGTGTGTTTGACTCCCTACGCACCATACCTTTTGCTCCCAAAGATGAACGTAACTCACAGATTATTTCCCTAGTTTTAGAAAGGAATGAAAAATACCATGTAGCAACTGTCAGCTGATGCCAACACACTGTAAGAGTCGCTAGTTCGACAATTTTACAACTTTAAAAAAAAAAAAAAGATTGGAAAAATGCTCTAAGGTAGTGTCACTGGATACAATTTTTTTAAAAAGATATTTGTTTTATAGCATATAAATGGCATGTAAATCTTAGGAATGGGTTTAAATTGCAAGAAGATTTTATGCTTATAAATCCTGGATGAAAATTAATTCATTCTCATCACTCTACATGTAATAATTTGGAGTCCTTTTCACTTAGAGAGTTGAGCTTATCTGGATTTTCATTGTTGTATGCACTGCCCTTCTAGGATTACAGTCTTCATGTTTCCCAGTTGTTATTCTTTCAATAATTACCTACTGTCAATTTTGCATTCAACTTTGGATCTAACTTTCTTTGAATTGTCTTCCTTTTCCTGTTCTTTTTCCGTGGTAATTCTCCATTTCACCTGAGACCTTCCCTCTTTCTTCTCCATGGCACTTCCTTTAGAACAGTCTTGTCTGTACAATGTCAATGTTCACTGCTTCTGTTTCTCAAGACTCTTTGAGTTACAAGTGAAAGTAGGATAATATCTCAACTGAAATTAGCTTATGAAAAAATCTGATGCTCTGTCTTATGTCACTGGAGAATCTAGCAATGCATCTGGCCTCACACTTAAGTCTTTTTTCTCATTCTCTTTACTTGGCTTTACTTTGGAGAGAGATCTGTTGGAAGCTGTCTGTTGATAACCCCACTCTCATATCTCTTCCCTGGGTAGCATCACTGGAAACAGTCTTCTGCAATCATCAGCAGAACATTCCTAAGGAAGATTCAGATGGGCCTGGCATGGGACACATGCTCATTCCTCTGTCAGTCTAACTTAAGTTGGCCATGTCTTGGGCTTAGGCTATACCTAGAGGTAGCTTATAATGAGTACTTTCTAAGCCTGATGGAATAAATGCCATATAGGATATAAAAATAAATATTCTGATATCAGGCATAGGTAAAGAATATTGACAGGCCTGATAATAACATCACTCCAATACTAGTGGCGCTCAAGTCTGAAACAAGTGGGGTCTTTCCAAGCTCCATGTCTGCTTTCCCAACTGCCCTTGGAATATTTTTCATAGATAATCCAGTAGAAAACTTCATTTTCTTTTCCTCAAAATCTGTTTTCAGTTTTTCCCCCAATTTTGGGGAATGGTATCATAACTCCTGCCTTTAAGGTAGGATCTTCTAAGACTGTCTTTTTTTTTTTTCCTGGCTTCTTTATAGCGATGTTCACTACATCATGACCATTATCTTTCTTAATTTATTTTATTTCCAAGTTTCTCATCCCATGGGAAGCTTCCAACATTTCAATATTGTCCCACTCCTTGACCATTTAAATTGCCTTTTTCCATCAGTCTTTCGCCTGGCATGCCTTTTTGTATCATGGATAGTCTTTGAGTTTCTAAAGCACTGCCTTATTTTTTTTATTAATTTGTTTTTGAATTTTTTAATTTTATTCTTTTTTTTTTAATATATATAGCAGGTTCTTATTAGTCATCCGTTTTATACACATCAGTGTATACATGTCAGTCCCAATCTCCAATTCATCACACCACCACCCCCGCTGCTTTCCCCCCTTGGTGTCCATATGTTTGTTCTCTACATCTGAAGCACTGCCTTATTTTTAAGGGGTGCCCTTGAGGCAATCGTGTTAAGTTATGGGACACAGCAGGGAATAAGGCAAACATGGTCACTAACCTCACAAAACTCAGCAATCCTAAAGAGGAAAGAAATAGTAGACATAGAACTAGATATGGTCTGATAAACAGCGCAAAAGGGAAAATACCGGATGGCCTTGGAGAGGTATCTAACCCAGAATTGTGCATCAGGGGTCTCAGAAATTGTAACATCCTTTCATGCCCTTGAAGGATGAGGAAGAGGTGGGTGATCAAAGAGGCAAGAAAGAGCATTCAGGCAAAAGATAGAATATATGCAAAGATCTGGATGGGACAAAGATGAGTTGTTCCAAGGATCTAAACGAAGTTCAGGTTAGCTGAATGTGGTGTGGGGACAGATGAGATGGAGTGGGAGAGAGAAACTGGCTCCTGAAGGCATTTCAGAGAAATGATGCTTGCTTCGGTTGATGGAATATGTTACAGGGAGACAAGATAGTCAGTGAAGTGTGGGGTAGGAGGCTGTGTTTTATTTAGGCAAGGGAGCCCAGTAGCCTGAACTGGGATAGTAGAGATGACTTGAGGAATGTTGTTGGAGAACAAAGACTGTTGACTTTTTAGGACCCTATAAAAGTGGAGGCAGGCATAGTGTTCTGGATCTCTTGGGCACTGACTGTTCTCTTCTCCTGCAGGGAGAATACTGCCTTCCTGATGCCAAGATTACTTAAAGAGCCAGAGAAGGTCACTGCTTGTAAATAATCTCTTAAATGGAAATGCCTACGATTGTTGGTTCAAGTTCCCCTGGAATGGCAGCACAAGCCAGAGTAGAGAAACGTGGTATTATAGGAATTTGGGTGTTTCTCTCGCTCTTATTAGGCCTGCCTATGCAAAGAGTAGCACCAGCAACAGAGTACCTCATATGGATCCAGGGCAAGGAAAATACAGGAAAAGGATTATGTTTCCTCTACTGCCCTGTGTGACCACAGTGCATTTGCTCATTTTCCCTTATTGGCTAAATAAATCAGAAACTCATCCCAGATGTGTGTGTGTGCCTGAGTGGGTATTTTATTCCTGCCAGTTGGTAACTTGACTAGCAGAGCAGAGGATGCTGAGAATATGAAATCAATACTTTTCTGGCAACTGAGGGGACAAGCAAGGTGAGGGAGGGAAGAGGAGTCAAGGACATTGCTGAAGTTTCTGGTTATGGCAACTGACTAAATGTTCCTACTCATCACCGGGGCTTGAAACAGAGGAGGGGCTGGTTTGTTTGGGTTAAGATAGGATGTGTAACTGCAGACCTTTCGAGTTTGAAGTGACCTTAGGCCGTGCACGTGTACATGTCTAATAGGCAGTTAAATGTACAGCTCTGAAATTCTGCTGAGATGCTTGAGCTGGATAGAGATTTAGGAGTTGACAGCTAATAATTTTGTGGGACTTGGTGTGATCGGCCAGGAAGAAATATACAAGGAGCGTAGATAAAGGGGTTCATGTGAGAACACAGGCAATCAACAGACAGGAAGAGGCCGAAGATCCTGCAGAGAGAGTAGAAAAAAAACGTACTTTTCCTTTAGATGTTCTACTTAGTCTAAATTTGACTTAGCATTCATTCCAGGTAAAAATAAATAAAACAACACCTGTTTTATTTCCCACTCCACTACCAAGAATTGGCTTCCTTTTCATCCCCTAAATCAGAGGTCACGAAGTCAAGGCGCACAGGCCATGCTTGGCCCCTATGTGGCCTACAGGTTGCGTTAGACGTTTAGAATGGCGTGCGCGTAGCCAATCCCATTCATGTTCCCGTTTGCTACTGGGACTCCGTCACTGCTTTTTATCTTAGCACCCGTCCTCCTCTTCAGTCAACTTAGGGTACATGCCAGGGCCCTCAAGGCTGTTGCCATTGCGAAAGAGCGTGAACTTCCCTGTGTCCACTCCTTCCTTGTAGAGTATCTACCTGCCGATTCCAGATCCCTTTGTCCCACAAGGCTTAACCTCCGGATCACCTCTGTGGAGAGAGCTCAGCCCTCGGAATCCTGCTGGCCCTTCCCGACTGTTATTGTTGTCATTAGCTCTTTATGAGTGACTCAGCCTCCCCAGCGTGTGGATGCTAGGACTCCTGTGAATAGGAGATAAACCAAGTGCTTTGCAGCTTTCTGTTCTGAGTGGTGGAGGCTGCAACAAGAGAATTTATTTTTATCAGTGGCTTGTTTCCTGTTCTAATGAGAAAAATTTAAAGCTCCACGACTCAGAAAAGGAGCCCACTTAGAAATCTGGGTTGTGTTTCTGTCCAGCAGGACAGTATCAAATCTCACATTGTGAAATGCCAACCTGCAAGAGTTTTCTGCAGCACACTTGGACGCACATATATTGAGTTTCGCTACCATTTGCTTTTTCGGAGTCTTGGCGATCCAGTGATACTATTGGCTTTTCTAGACTGGCGCTACATACTGCAGTCCTGTCTCTGCAGGGACCTACTATGTCATGCGTGTAGGGAGCCTTTGGTGCAGTGCGACTGGTGACAGGACATAATTTCAACCGGAAGCTTTAGAAAAACGGCAGTGTGAGAGGTCGAGTAATTGCCTGCGTCTGTCTCAGGATGCCTTACAATCTGGGTCCAGGAGGGGTGCTGCCCCACCCGTTGATGAATCATCGTGCTGATATTATCAAAGGAGATATTACATTTTCAGTGTCATGTTTTAGGTTTTTAATTTAATTTTCAGCCCTGGCAATTCCAGAAGCATCCCTAGGGACATATGAAGAGGAGGGGGCTGGTGTCTATCCAACATGAATTCCCGTTCATTTCTTGAGCACCTTAATCAGCACACGTATCTCACAAGACCTCTTTTTCTGCTGCAGCCAAACTCCGTCGTAACACCAAGTTACTCAGTATTCCTCCTGCTTTCCTTTCCACTCAACCTCAAGTCAGATCTGCTTTAGTAATAAATCTCTGCTGGGAGCCATCAGAACAAATACTGAGTGTGTGCAAAGATATTAAAAATAAGTGCAACACAGACTTATTTAATAATGTCCAATAGCCTTTTATAATATGTGGAATATTTTACCAAAGTTACTATGAGAATTATCTTTAACACATTTTCTCCAGGATAGAAAGATCTTTCTGGGAATGGGGAAAAAAAAAAAAAAAAAAAAAACCAAACACACACACAGAAAAGTCAGATGGGCTCTGTTATATTCTCGGCTGGACCTGTTATTCTTCTCCCTTTTCCAGATCTTTTTCTTTGGCCAGAACCACCAAATGTGAAGCTTCCCTTTGTTCACCCTGATTTCTGAATAGTAGGCATCCGGCAGTTGCTGTCCCAGTGGGATGCATTTTATTTTAAAAATAGTTTGAACTGCCTCCTTTTCAATTCCCCCTCTTCCATGGCCACCTTGACTGTATAATAGGTGCCTCTCAGTCTCTCCTTGCACAGTTCAGGTCCACTCCACATATGGGGAATTAAAGCACTCAGTTTATTTGTAGCACTGTGAACCAAAATGTTGCATTTATTTAGAGAGTCATTCCGGTGGATTAAATTTGTTTCTATGGATCTATTTGCTGTAGCTGGAATATTGACAGAAGAGAAGAATATTACTTTAATGTCCTCAAAAAAAAAAAAAAAAAAAAAAGCTCCAGTCAACTGCAGGATAAATATCCATAGCCCCCCAAAAGCCCTCTCAAAATGACTGCAAATTCAGGTGACCCCATCAACTTTAGAAAGGTTCCCGTCCACCTGGGAACCTCGGGTTCAAATGTTCCTTAGTTCACAGTGGCAATTTTGTTAAAGCTCACGCTCTTGACCTCCATTTATATATTGGTTGCAAAAGCCCAGCCAGGAGATGACCCAGTTAACACTCTGTGCTTCACAAACCCAGAGCTTGAACAGCAGGGAGGCTACAGCAAAGTGCTGAGTTGTCCTAGCTGAGCAGTGAGGGGACAGCAAGTGGGGCCACCCCCTCACTTCATTTCTGTCTCTGGACCAGTGGCAACTCATCAGACTCTTCTGGGGAGTTTTGAAAAGTCCCCATATGCCCAAGCCGATTCAATCAGAACCTCTGGTGGGGGAGTGGAGGAGGGGTGCAGAGTTGGATATAGGCACGAGTATTTTCTAAAGTGTACTTTTATATAAATGAAACATCTCAAAGGATTGAGTGCAACAGGACACAGACTACAGAATGTAACCATTTCTTTGGTAACTAATAGCATTTCAAGCTTACAGGGCTTTATGCTTAGCACAGTGACTTAGAATCTCACTTTTCATGCAGAAGCCCCTAATTCCAGTTTTAATAGCACCTCATAATTCTTAGAGGGTTTCTTTCGGTTAATAAATGCCACGTAGCCGGGAGCGCATTACCTCATGTTTCCGAACCAAACCAATAATGAGCAACCATTTGACTCTGTATCAGTTATCACAGGTCCCTCGTTGCCAGGGTCCACCTATTTGTCATGAGTCAGAAGAAGCAAAGGGACTGGTTCTTCTCGAACTCCTGCTTCTTGTTGTACATTCTGTTAAACATTAAAAGTGAGGTTTAATTTGAGCACCTGGCTTGGAATGTAGCACGTGATCAATTAACTGTGTCATTTGATCCAGCATCTTCAGTGTCAAAGCAGTCATGACAAATTGAAACCTATCCTCAGAAGAAAGACAGCCAGGTTACATGTGTGGTGAAAAGGGAAGCCAGTGAGGAAGAATAATGTTAATATTGGGTTCCTACCTGCTTTTCAATGTGACTATTTATTGAGCCTGAGAATAGTTCAAGTGAGGTTGAAAGTCTGACACTCACAGGGAAGGTAACATATCAAGAAACCAAGCAGGCTGGGTTTTCACCTATGTGTCACCGTGGAGACTGTCCTGATTTGGATTATATATGTCCAGACTGTGCCTCTCAGCTCTGGCAATTTGGTGCCTTTGGGAATTCAGGTCTCGTGTTGTTAGATCTGCTGACTTTTCAAGAAAAGTGAGAAATCTGGATTTTATTTTCATAAAATTCTCAGATTTTATTTATTTATTTTTTTGGTGGTTCACATTGCTTCTTTGTTTTAATTTTATCGGAGTATAGTTGACTTACAACTTTGTTAGTTTCAGGTGTACAGCAAAGTGACTCAGTTATACATATACATATATTCATTCTTTTTCAGATCCTTTTCCCATATAGGTTATTACAAAATATGGAGTAGAGTTCCCTGTGCTATACAGTAGGTCCTTTTTGATCATCTATTTTATATATAGTAGTGTGTATATGTTAATCCCAAATGTTGCTGGAATGGCCACTCCTGGGCAGTTTAAGTAGGCTCTGCACACATGCTGGCCTCATCTCCTGCCCCGGAATTTTCTGATGATAAAGTGCCGAATGCCATTAAGGACGGGGACAGTGGAGTGTAAGAAAGTCCACCATTGGCAGCTGTGGGGCTCCCTGGACCAATAAGTTCAGAAGCCAGTGGATAGGAAGCTAAGGATAAATGCCCCTCCCCTTCATCCTGAGAAACACAGCTTAAGGTTCCAGCTCCACCATCACTAAACACCCAGAGCAATGACCAACTCTATGACAGATTCTTTTTTTTTTTTTTTTTTTTTTTTTTTTTTTTGCGGTACGCGGGCCTCTCACTGTTGTGGCCTCTCCCGTTGCGGAGCACAGGCTCCGGACGCACAGGCCTAGCGGCCATGGCTCACGGGCTTAGTTGCTCCGCGGCATGTGGGATCTTCCCGGATCAGGGCACGAACCCGTGTCTCCTGCATCGGCAGGCGGATTCTCAACCACTGCGCCACCAGGGAAGCCCTATGACAGATTCTTATATTGGTGCTCTCTCCTGTCCTGTTTTTCATCCTGTCCTTCACTCCCGTTCCTTTGAATCACTTCCCAAATAATATACTTGTTCACAAGAATTTTTCTCAGCATCTGCTTTCAGGGCAAAGTTGGTTAAGGCCTTTGGCAGCAAAATCGTTTCAAGCATCGTCACGTAGGCAAAAAGAAGACTATCTATAGAAAAGATGTAGCTCCTGAAGCTGCCAGCATAGGACTGCTTAGCTGGGAAACGGTTGATTTAAAAAGAAGGCGTTGAGCTTGTGATAAAGATGTGGCTTAGTACTTACTAAATTTTAGGTTTGTGATTTGTTTTTTGGGATTTTGTTTGCATAAGAAATGTACTTTTTTTTCCCGTTTCTTCGGTTGGTTGGTTTTTCAAAAACTTTTAATAAACTTTTAATTTTAGAATAGTTTTACATGAAAGTTGCAAAAACACAGAGTTGCCTGGTTGGTTGTTTTTTGTTCTTGTTGTTTGTAGTGCATGTGAGAAGATTTCTAACTACATGCCTAACAAACCTGATATTGCTCTTTCCCCTTAGAAGCTATTGTATCAGATCTCAGAAAGTGCAGAGTAGCAGGCTTACCCTGCAAGCTCCTTGAGGACGAAGACAGTGCCTCATTCATCTTTCCATCCCCTTTAATACCAGCCAGAGTATCATGCACGGGGACATTCAATAAATATTTGTTGAACAGGGGATTCCCATCACACATTAGAATCTGGAGGGATCACATCCGGTCCCCAAGCTCTGCCCCCAGCCCCCAGATCCCCTTTCCACCTCCCCGCAGGGCAGCTTTCCTCCTGTGTTGTTTCGGTTTGGCCACGGCAGATTGGGAAAGAACGTGGGAACGCTCGGGTTTTTTTTTTTTACTCAGGGCTGGCTTTGCCAGACCACCCCCCCACCTCACCCCCCGCATTCTCAGACATGATCAAGTGATCTTGGTGCCAAACCAAGCCAGAGCTGCCCGTCTGGTACCCGGAGAGCTTTCTAGGACGCGCCTGGGCCCTGCATGTCACGATGTATTTTTAGCCAAACCCTGAGTGAAAGCCAACAAGTTTTGCTTCTTTTCTAGATCCTCTAAGCACACGTCCTGCTTATTTACTGGGTGGCTAACAAAAACAACAATGACGGGCTTCCCTGGTGGCGCAGTGGTTGAGAATCCGCCTGCCAATGCAGGGGTCACGGGTTCGTGCCCTGGTCCGGGAAGATCCCACATGCCGCGGAGCAACTAAGCCCGTGAGCCATGGCCGCTAGGCCTGCGCATCCGGAGCCTGTGCTCCGCAACGGGAGAGGCCACAGCAGTGAGAGGCCCGCATACCGCAAAAAAAAAAAAAAAAAAAAACAACAATGATAACACATGCTATAATTTCAGCGTCGGTTCTCAGAAAACCTTTACAAGGTCCTTTTATTAACCCTTTTCAGGAAACACAAGTGACTTGATCGCGAAGCCATAAAACATAGAAAATTAATATCTGTGCGAACAACTTACTTTTGTTCAACCTTGGTTTACATCTCGGGAGAATGATTAGTTGAAGAATGTTAAATTATGCAGTAGCTTAATACTGGAAGCTACTTGCTTTCAGTCTTTAACAGAATTAGAAGAATTCAGCATTCTGTGTAAGGGATTCAGCACATTTTATAAAGGGACTGGGTCAGGAATGAAATGAACAGAAGCCACCTTCTTTCATAGAGTTTTGTCGTGTCTTGTTTTTTTAATTATAATACTTTCTGGTTGAGTACTTATGAAGTACCAGGAATTCTTTCATGCACTATACGTGTATCCATTCAATATCTCCCCAATTTTAAAAATGAAAAAACAGGTACAGAGGTCATAGATAATTAAAGCTAAATGAACAGTGGGAATTCACTGGAGGATTTTCAGCTGGAGAGCAGTATAATATCATTTACCTTGTAGAGAAGTCCCTGGCTTCCCTGTGGGAAACAGATCCTAAGGTAGTTAGAGAGGCAGCAGGGAGAACAGGTAAAAGCCATAGAGGGTTGCTTAAGGGAGAAAACAGCCGGAGTCCTACATGGGATTCAGGTGTGTCTGATGGAAGTTTGGAGTCTCTGAGTTCAACTCATACATGAAGGTAGTAGACTGACCCCTTGTACTAAATTTGCTAAGTTTCGGATATGAGCAATGGACATTTTGTAGAGCACAATGAAAGCACATTTCAATTCGATCTTGGCCCTTATCCATAAGTCTCAATTTCTGGATCAGAAGAGTGGGTCCAACCCTTTTGTTCCTTATCTCAAACCAGGTGCCCTCCGCTAGCCTCTACTCCCCTGCCCTTCATACACAATGAGTACTGAGTTCCTGCTCCTCAGTCACCCTTAGTGGACAATGATTCCTTGGCTTTTCAGAGCTGATTTAATTCTGGTATATCATAGTTGGTGTGTGTGTGTGTGTGTGTGTGTGTGTGTGTGTGTGTGTGTGTGTGTGTTTTTCCTTAAGAGAGAATAATCTTTTTTTTAAAAGACCAGAAAATCCTCTGTCATACAAAAACATACCCATCCCTGGTTGTATGGACTATCACAGCGTCTTGTTCACAGGTAACTTTCATAGAGAGATGCAGAAATACCAGCTAAGCCAAGTGTTGAGGAAACAAAACAAAGAAATGGCTAAGAGCTCAGCTTGAAAATTTGCCATTTGCATGACTGATTTAGCCCCCAGGCCCACCATTTATTCTGAAAACTCTGTCTTTTTGGAATTTTCTGTCACCCTCATCCATTTCCCCAATTCTGTGTCACCATAGTACTCTCCTTTTGTCTAAGACAGAGACAAAAGTGTTGTAACAATAAGGTGAGTAGCTTAAATTTACCGAACAATTACTGTCTCATCATAACCTATGAGATTTGTACATGAAAGTCATCACTACTCTTAAGGACTACCAAGGTTTAGAGGGTTTAGCTACCATACTAAGGCCCCTTGCATGTAAGGAAGGGAAGAGAACTAAATTTAAGCAATCTGATTTGAGTGGCTCCTGTTTGTAGGGGCTAGGAAATGTTTGTTGATTGACTACGTGACAACCATACTTCCCTCTACACTTGCTGGAGGGAAGAAATGAAATCCACATGTTGAGATGGGCTGAACAGCCAGGCTGCTGAGAAGCAGAGTATCGTTACAGCTATTAAGACAATGCAGAGGGTTATTTTGGTGCTCAGATCTGCGCAGCCAGATGGAAATCATAGTTCAGGCTTAGTGTTGTCAGACAGCAGAGGCTTTGGGCCAAGGGGAAGGCACGGGTGAGTGATTTTTGACTGTTTATCTCTAATGTGTGTGGCCAGTGTCACTCCCATCTCTGATGGCTGTGATTTATTCTATTATACTGTCAGGATTAAAACACCTTAGCAGGAGAAAAATAAAGGGAGGGATACAAATGCTGTGTCATTGATGTGACAGATGCTATTTCTCTGGAAAGCATGGACGATGAGGGCATGGAAGCTCTCAAAAGTGCCACGGCCAGAGAATATCAGAACCAGACAGACCCTTAGGGACCATCTGTTTCAAACCACTCATTTGACGGATAAGGAAACTGAGACTCTGGGGCTTCTGTGGTGGCCAAGGTCACACAAGCCTCTAAGTTTAGAGCTGGACCCCTAGTTCCCACCTCCTAGTTCAGTGTTTATCCCGCTCTGTCATCAGCTGGTCAAGTTCATGGTTCCTTTCCCTAGATGCATTGAGTAGAGTTTTACATTATACTTTTGAGTTTTACGTTCTACATGAAGTAAAGACTCTGTCTGTATTTTAACAAGGTTAAAGAAAAGTAGGAAGCATGGGCTGGAAATTATTCCCTTTGCTCTGCAGTATCCACGCAGGTATTATCATTTTAACCCCAGAGCGGTGGTCCTTAGCTCTCCTCCTCGCTATCTTTTTTGGCTAGCGCCTTTCCATTCCCCGAACCAAAGGAGACCCTTTGCACCTCCTCATTCCTGTTAAGTGATGAGCTGAGCCATTCTTTGCCTGCTGTAGCCGCCAGCTCCTTGCTGTGTTCTCACCTATCCTTACCTCATGGTCTTCACCTCCCGTCTCTCTCCCGCTGTTTCCTGTGTGAATAGAGAGGCTGGATCAGAGCAAGTCAGAGTTCCAGCCTGCCAAGCAACCCCAGTGCCTGTCTCTCCACCTCCTGCCTCCCTCCTCACTTGTTCCTCTCTGCACAGATTTTCCAGCAACTCAGATATTCTCAACTCCTTGAAATCAGCAAAAGGACCCAGAATTTGAAGCAGAAAGACGTGGCTCCATGCCTAAGGCAGACCTCGGGGAGCCACGTGATGCTGGATGAGTCTTAGGTCTCTCTGGGGCGAAGTGTGTTCCTCTGTGCAATTGGTGTCTTAGTCCCTACTCCAAAGTGTTATTTGGGTGGTAATCTTCATCAATATGGTGAAATACTTTGTAAACGGTGTTTGTTCCCACCAGATTGTTACTGTGAGTGAAAAGCCTGGTGACAAATGACTTTGGAAATGCTACAGTTCTATTTGTGAATCCCTGTAAGCCCAAACGCATTCACCTGTTGACACAGACCTCCTGTGGGAAAATCTGTCCCAGCCCAGAAGGCTGAGCCCAGGAACCCCCAAAGCTGTTGGATCTTTCGGGTGTCAGAGAGTGCTGTGTTTTCCTCTAGCCTCACTGCCCACCAGCGCCATTCTGTGTCCACCCATAAACAGGGCCAACTTCCCAACTCTGAATTCTGCTTATCACTTAGTGGAGAGGTAGCATTTCTTGTGGCCCAAATCTCACCAAGTCTCCCATGTAAATGTACCATCAGGCTCTGCCTGTACTCTTCTCTACGAGATAATGCTGCCGCGGCATGGGTTAAGACCACAGCGTTCAGCGATTTCTATTTCTCTAGGCGTGGACGTGGACACCTACATACAAAAGTAGCCCTTGAAAGACAAACCAAGGGAACCGATTGCAGAGGTGAGGGTGGCGGCAGGGGGGTGGGCATTCCTGCTCAGTCAGAGCTCAAACTCATCTAAAACGAACCAGCCACGTAGTAAATGTGACTTTAGAGTTTCCTAGAGTTCTAAACTATCTAATTTTGTAGGAGCTAAAATCTTTATCTGTAAGGGGGTGCTCTGAAATTTTAAAAATCACTTTTCTAAGAGAATGTTTCTGTTGCCTCTAATAATTTTCCTACTTTGTGTCCCTATGCTGAGGCAGGTAAGCTCGCCGTGGATGTAGTGCCGCAAAGAAAAACGGGAGGAACGCAGACCGCTGTTCTCCCTTCTCTCTGATCCCAGTGGGTTGGTACCAGAATAAAAGGAATCTTTTCCAAAGCTCAAACTAGGGATGGATCCCTCAGAAAAAATGAATGTCTGTAAACAACTTGAAAACCTCATCCACCCGTTTGCTTTATTTTCACCCCCATTCAAACCTTAGGGCTGTGAAAAGGATTCGAAACCTCAAATCCAAGCTAGTTACTTTAAACCATAGGAGATCACTCAGTCAACAGACACTTACCTATGGCTGGCTTTGTCCCTAGTTTTGTTTGGGAGCTGGGGATACAGACATGACAAAGGTATAGTCGAAGCTCTCAGGAAGTTCACAAGTCCGTGCCAGAGAGGTAAAAGGGCTCTGTAATGCTAATCCCAGACAGAAACTACCCCGGCCCACAGAAGCACAGAGTATTGCAGGAGCAGAAGGGAAGGCTTCTTGGAGATGGTTGAGATTTTGCATTGCGAGTCAAGGTTTAGTTTGCTGAAGGTTTCCTGAGATCCATTTAGGTTTGCTCTAGTGTGAACTAGATTACTGAAATAGACAGAGAAAATAGCATCCCGATATTTAAATATAGGATTACCCTTTCTTTATAAGTACTTAGCTGGAAGTGTCTTAGGATGAATACTAAAGCGCCTATCTGTGAATGTACACCATATTGGAAACAGATTTACTGTCCCAAAGTGTAATGCTTACTCAGCCATCTGATGAGATTGGAGCCCTGAACAGTTTGAGAGGGATGCATAGAGCTGTTTTATTACAAGATGCTGTTATGAGTTATAGCAGCTTTCCTTATGCTATACGGCTGTCGCCAAACAAGTTCCATGAATATAGGCAGTTTTATTTGCAATTTTTTGCTTACATTTTCTTAGCGTATTCCGATTATGGCTTCTCACAGCCCGCCTCATGCTGCTGTGTCAGTTCCAGTATATTGCTTTATTCAGAGCCAAAAGGAGCCTTTAAAAATATTTGTAGAAAGTTCTCCTCTGAGGATGCAGTGTTTGCGTTTAATGGATGCTATCACCCGGCACTTGTTTAAGAAAAAAAAAAAAAGAAGAAGAAGACTTTTCACTCTTGAAAATATGTGTTTATTTCAGAGCAAACTTAATAAACACATTAATTAGCCTCTCATTTGATGCAGTTTTGGTGACCTCTGAGTAGGAGGTTTTGTGTTTTAGAAGAGAAAAATAAATAGCATTTTGAATTTCGTTTGATCAGGACTGAATCCAAAACAACTAAAGTAAGAAAGAATTAATCTCACATGAGAGATGTACACCAGGCTTGGTTGTTACATACACATTATAGGCTGGAAAATTAGTGTTGTTGATTCCCCCTTGAATGTGTGAAAGTAAATCAGAGAAATTGATGACGTTAATAAAAATGATAATAACAGTAAATTAGTTTACACTAAATGCAAATAATTGTTAAGCTGGCACCCGAATGAACCTTAGACAGCTAGGGACTTAGTTTCAATCCCGTTTATTTTTATTTTATTAAGTACCCTTTTAATCAGATTAATGGTTATTAATAATTACAATCAATATGTAGCAACTGTACAATACAGTGTTCAGAATTCAGCATCTGCCTTCATTTTGCTGTTTATTTTTGGAAAACAGTGTGTTCATTAGTGCTTGGCTTGGCCCAGCGTTTGAGAGATCCCGGACATTTGCACAGGACTGCATGCATAGCCAAAGGTGCAGTGACAAGGTGGGGAGGGCACAGGCTGCCGTATGGAGTTTTGCATAATTTGGGGGAATCAGTCTTTTTTTTTTTTTTTTTTTTTTTTTTTTTTTTTTCGGTATGAGGGCCTCTCACCGCTGTGGCCTCTCCCATTGCGGAGCACAGGCTCCGGACGCGCAGGCCCAGCGGCCATGGCCCACGGGCCTAGCTGCTCCGTGGCATGTGGGATCTTCCCAGACGGGGGCACGAACCCGTGTCTCCTGCATCGGCAGGCGGATTCTCAACCACTGCGCCACCAGGGAAGCCCTGGGGGATCAGTCTTTAAGAATCTTTCAAATTACTAGCACTGGATTTTTGTTTTTCCTGTATGAAAGAAATTCACATCCATTGTAGAGAATTTGTAAATAAATATATAAAGAAGAAAATTATAACAACCTATTATTTTACCTCCCAACAGTAATTGCTATTATCATTTTGGAATATTTATTTTCTAGCCTTTTAGCTGTTCATGTATTTGTGTAATGTGTTTTCAAACTTGGAATTATATGTAGTATAATTGTATGTATGTAGCACCCTACTTTTTCTATTTATTATGTCGTGAATGTTTTCCTTTTCTTAAAATATTCTTCTGAAATACGTTTTCCTTAACAGCTAGCTGTGTGGCATTGTCATATGGCTATACCCACCCTATGCTTTTCATTTAATCTTTTTCTTCCCAGTGGAATTTTAGTGTTCATGCATTTTTTATTACAGTGCTTCAGTGAACATCATTCTACATAAATCTCTGTGCATGTCACTAATTTCTTCTGAAAAACTTGTATTTTAAATTATGCTAATGTAGAAAGAAAAAAGAACAAGTAGGCCAGACTTTAATGTAGGTTTAAACATTTAGGTACTTTTTAAAACAAAATTAAAATTCAACTTACAAATCATATCCCAATGTCATATTTTATAATGTATCATTTTGTTGTAATGATACTTTGCTAAACCAATTTTAATTTGTATGAGTATAGGGATCCTATGTCATATTTCTCTAGAGCCCAGTTAAGGAGGGGGTCCGTGAGGTCAGATGACTACCCCTCAAACCTCAGGATTTTTGTAATGGCATCCTAATTGCTAAATCCTATGAAATTTAGGATTGTAACATATAGTTTCAGGATATACTTTTAATTTCACTTGACCATACACATATATAGTTATATACATATGTGTATAAACATACACATAGTAAATATGTGTTAGATAAATCACACAGAACATACTACATGTATTCAACACATTAAAATCTGTATTTATATATCTATGTTCTTGCACATACATGAAAATCATATTTATTAAATGTGTATTATATTATTTAAAGAGTTTGTACATAGAGTTCGGTGATTTGATTGGGTTTGTTTGTGATGTAGTTTAATCAGATGGTCATTAGAACGGTTAATGATAAATTCTACAGGTCGTATAGTAATCTGATCTACTGTTAGTTTCCATTTGCCCTAACTATAAAATATCACTTAGAGTTTATCTCTAAAGGAAGTCCTGCGTCCTGGTCCAAAATGCACAAATGCCAGAACAGAAAAGATGGAGTCAAGAGACAAAGGCAGGGATTGCTGGATTTTTCTGTCTCATTTTGTATGTGTCTGTGGGAAGCTTTCCACCTATACAACAAATCATCCCTAGGGAGGACAGTGTCATGATATGAGAAAGGAACGAAAAATGAAATGATGTCTGATTCCCAAGGGAAAAATAGGTCTTATGTGAAAATTAATCTCAGTGTGTTATAACAGTTGCTATATAAACCTGAACAAAAGGAAAAAAAAAAAAAAACAGAACCTTGTGAGAAGATGCTTTTTCCCACTGAAACTATCTTTCATAGCCATCTCTGTAGTTTCGTGGGGGCACTACCACGGTGATGCAGTATAAGGGCTCAGACGCTGTGCAGCCAGCACATGTGCTGCCAGATGGGACCCTGGCAAGAGGACCACACTGTCCTCAGGAAGCCTGGACCCTTACCCAAACTCTGACACTAATTTACTTTCATTTCCTTGGCAAGTCAGTTACCCTCTTAAAGTCTCAGTTTTCTTCCCTAAAGTGAGGCCAAGAAACATGAATGATCCTTAAGACCCCTCTCAGATCAATATATCTAGTCATAATTAATTTCACAATTAATTATTAATACCTCAGTGTGAGAGATCCAATGAGCAAGACCGCAACTATATTTAAATGTACAGATACAGGTGAGTGCCATTTGGAGTAAAGAACCTCCAGATTCCCCCCTGCAAAAAGAGTTTCCTTTCTCCTCCACCTACTTCCTGCGCTGAATGTCATTTTCATGCTCACCAAGATCCTCTACCAGATTATGACATTCCTCTTCTTTGATCCAAGTGGATTCTGTTTATAAATATTGAATGACTGACATAGCCTCCCAGTATTGCCTTACAGTGGCAAATGGTGTTGTAAAGGGATTGGGCATTTTGGAAAAATTCATATGGATATTAATTATATACAGGAGGAGTCAAAACTCTCTTTCCTTACGTTTTTACTTCTCACACTCCTGAGGAATTGAATGTTTGTTCTCCTAGTATGCTTATCAGTAAATTCTTAACTTTGTTAAGGAAAAAAAAAAAAAAATCCAGGGCAAGTGCTTACATTATCACCATCATCTGCTTGAAGCCTGAATTTCATTAAGTAGATTGTTAATAAAATGAGGAATGATATATCACAACTGCAATGCAGTGTCTCCCAAAGTTAATGAAGAGTTATAATTTTCTAGACGACAAATTAAAAGGCTGTTAAAATGGTTGTAAGACTGTCAACAGATTTAGCAGCATTCCAATTAAAATAGTGCATTAAAGAGAATTAGAATCTTGAATTTGGAGAAATGAGAAAATATGTTTAATATGTGATTTAATATAGTTGGGAGCCCCAGAATCTTTACATAAGATGAGATGGATATCATCTTAAAGATGACATGACACAGTTAACGAAAAAGTGGGACATCACTACCTAATACAGTTTCACAGACTTGTTCAATAATTTGCTTGCCTCAAACATTAAAATTATGTTTTTTTAAGTTGTAGAAATAATATGAGAGTAATAATTACCTAATATATAAAATATATTCGTATATGCGTATTATATGTATAATATTAATATATATTAGTAATGTATACATTTTTATATCACCCACTCCTAACAAATCATTGACTCTCATTTTTCCTTTGGATACTCATCCTTTTGGATACATAGAATAGTTGATAGAACAGAATGCTATTTTTACATAGAATAGCCACATCTTTACATGCTTTTTTCCAATTATACTTCAGTCTTACTTATCTTCAGTGATTTCCTTTTTAATCACTGAATGCCACATATAGGATTGAGGCACTAAATTTTGCTTAACCATTCCCTGGATGTTAAGTAATTAGGTCACTTCATGTTTCAATAAATAATTTTGTATTTACTTATAGTAAGTTTCTAGAAATAGGATTGATGGGTGAAAGAAAATGGACTCTTTTGTGACTCGTGAAACATCAAATGACTTTCATCATTTTACACTACCACCAGTAATTTAACTGTGGTTGTAATTCAGCTACAGGCTGAACAGCATTAGATGGCATCATTATTTTATAATTTTTGAAAAATTAATAGGTAAGATGGTACCATATGGTTGTTAACTTATCTTTAACCAATCTGGCCCAAGAATTTCACTGGTAATTAGATAACATGACCATTTTTCTCTATTAATTTGGCTTTCTCAGTTTTATTCTTTGACAAGTGGTAATATGTAAGGTGGCCTGCGTATGACGCCATCATTTTCCATTAGCAGGTTTTTGAAATATTCATGGAATTGAGATTAAGTTCAAACAAAGGTAGGCATCTGTTGCTAGGAATAATAATATTTAATATAGCAAGACAGCAAGTGTTTAGAAAAGTGTTATAAAGTCAATAACAGGCATAGCGAGGATGATTTTTTAAAGTGGGATTACACTTGAAAATTGACCCTTCCTAATTAGTATTTCAGGAGCTATAAAATCCCTCCTATTCTAAAACAAAGAAGAGGAAGAAACAGAGGAGGAGAGAGAGCACTAACAAACAGCACATAGATGAAGTGGCACGTTCCTACCTACTCTCTATAAAATCTAAAAGCTTTGTACACCCTACTTGCCTCTCCCTATTCCCCTCTATCCTACCTCATGCCTCCTAATCTGACATTTGCTGATTAATGTATTTGTCTGTATACCCCAAGAAGGTAAGCTCCATAAGGGAACAGACTTTGTGTGCGTGTGTGTGTGTGTGTCTCTTTTGCTCACTACTATATTCTTAGGGCTTGATAGAACAATGCCTGCCACATAATGAGTGCTTCATAAATGCTTGCTGAGTGAAGGAATGAATGAATGAATGAATGAATTGTGGAATATCACAGAAGAGAAGTTGCCCAAACTCTAGTTGATACATCAAACCTGATACAAATAAATGACTATCCCAGGATAGAGTTGTAAACAAGGAGATGCAGTATTGGGACCATGCAGCAGATGATGGTGACAGAAGGCAACCAGTGAAATAGAAGATAGGATTGGATCCTGTCTGCATCTGTCTAAGTGTGTCTTCGTTGCTTTCTGAGGAGGGATTGAAGGTAGATTCCAGAAGCTCACTGTATATTATTATCAGTTAGGCAGGGATATACACACATATCCACACATTCATGTGATATATCCATGAATACGCATAGCTACAAGCATATATCCACATAAAGGCACATATCTACACACGTGTATACATGCTTCTGTGAGTGTATTGTTTAAGTTAACTTGAGTAAACTGCAGGGGGGTATCCTGGTGAGTAGAATCAGTTCATCTCAACAAATATTTTCAAATCTTTTAAAAGCCTTTGAAGAGTTTCTTGAGATACTGCAATGGAGAGGAGCCTGGAATAAGTGAATTTCAATTGGTAATTGCAGCTCAGGTTCTGGTGTTCATACTGTGTAGGCCAGAGTTAGAGCATCCTGTAAAGAGTTATGCTTTCTTGTGGCTAATGATGCTTTTCTGAGAGCTCTGCACACAAAGAGCACAGTCTGGTGGGGCTCCGGCCTTTTTCTGCACTCCCTCCCTATTACCAATGTCTTCTTATGTCTCAGTCTTCTCATCATTCATTCGTTACTCTTTAGCCAGTTTTTTCCATCATATCTAGGACTTGTAGTATCCTTAACCTTTGACTTCCGTCTCACCTATGATTCCCCTAACCCAGCAGACTTCCCTAACTTAAAATGGCCATGGTTATCTAAGGCACCAAATCTGCTTCCTCTCAGCAGTCTGTACTGCAACTATAGGAAGGCTCCTTTCAGTTGGCTCATGATTCTTTCTATTCAAGAAATGGCCCTTGGTAGTTTATCCTTAAAATCAATTGACTTTATGATTGTATTTAACTCTTATTCATTTTTAAAAACTTTCTCTTGTACATACGAAGTCAAATCGGCACTAAACTGTCTCCTCCCACGGAATTGAGAGTAAGAATGCTAGAAGAGACCAGTAAAAGATCAACTCATCAACCCTACTGTTAATCACAAAGTGAATTCAACTCGTGTACCATCTACCCATCTCCCAGGAAATGGGTCCCCGAGCATCTGCCTTGTTATTCGTTTTGCGTGTTGTACTCAACGAACATGTTCCATATCTCCATCTTCGTGACTCTTCTGTCAAGGACAGTCTCTCAGGCACTGCCTGTCATTGTGATTATTGCCAATATCACTGAATTAAGGTAATCAGGCCACATTCATTGCGTGCACTTGGAGCAGAAGCTGAAACCACAGGTAAAATTGAAATGCCCAGTAATTGCCATTTCAGTGTTGGTTTCCTGTACTTTTCCTAAAGTGCCCTTGCTTTTGCCTCTTCTCCTCACCTGCTGAGATCATTGTGTGGGTGTCAGTGTCTGAGGGCTTGGCTTGATAAGTTGCTGAGGGAAAGGGGTGGGGGAAGGCCACACAGCTTGAATAAATAAATACGTAAAAATATATGGTGCTCTAGTATGCCCTGCTGCCGTGTCTCCATCACTACACAAGGATGTCTTCATATATTAATTCTGCGGCATCAGAATTCCGAAGGCAGGGAAGCAAAAGTAGCAGCTGTGGGAGCTCCCTAAAGTGGAGCCAAGCATGACATTCTGCATTCTGAAATTGCAAACCCACAGCTCAGTGGTTGCAGCCACACAGAATGCAGATGGCGTGTTCCTTTGGATTGTCAGAGTAGTTCTACAGAACATAGAAGCGGCTAGAAGCAGCTTCGGTTCGCTCCTGTTGGCTCTGTCGCTGCCTTGTAACACCAACGTGTCAGTAAAGCCGTGTTGCGGTGACAGTCATGTGTTGGTAATGGGGCTCAGAGGAGAGTACCTTGGGAAAGTTTGCAATTAACCATTTTAGAATGGAGGAGTCTTTTACACGTGTTCCACGTTAGAGAAATGCAAAAAGGCTGCACTACATAGATTAGGGGGCTACCGTAACTTGGATGCACTTAATGTGTGTTCGGGAATTGAAGATTAGATGAACTCCTTCATTCTTTTTCCTTTTTTTTAAATTAAAATTACAAATGCATGTTGTTTTTCCCCCATAGCATGAATAAAGTGAGATAAGTGCACATTAAAACCACCTCAGTGATTAAGCCATCTTCTTTTCATCTGTAAATATCAGATAATAGAGTCAGAGTAAATACAGGGCTGTAATTGAGTTTAAGGGCTCTGCTGAAGCACTGTTAAGAATAGGGCCTAACGACTTCTCCCAGAGGCAGCTGAGTCAGAAGGAATCATCGCGATTTACAAATCACTTTAGAGGCTTCTCGTTTCAAGGAACATTCACCTTCTTTCCCCACACAGCCTCCCTGGCTGGTTGAGAGAATTCGGTTCCTTGAGCATTTGCAATATCCCATACTCTTCTGGGTATCCCCAAACTTACCAACGGCTTGGTGACCCTAATACAACAAGTGGGATCTATACATGTGAGACTTATTTAGAAAATATATATTTTTTTAATTTTTAGAATTACATCTTTGAGAGTATCAGCTTAGGGCTGTCTTCTATTAAGTTGAGGGACAGAGGAGCAATGGAGAGTATGTGTAAGATAATATTTTCTCAGTAGAGAGATTACTTATGTCTTGCAAAGGCAACTTGTCAACTGAGGCTTTCTCATATGGGGAATTAGAATGTCCACACCCGCACTGCAGCCATGTATGTGGGACTCACATGCGCAACCACAGATACAAACACACTGCAACCATGCGTGGTTAGAGATTTTAAAATATATATCTGTCAGTCTATTTACAGTGGGCCAACTTAGGATGACTAAGGGACCCATCAGTGAAAGGAATTCAAGACCAAGCATATTTTAATGGGGGCAGGCAGTTTGATTTGTTTCACTGTTGTAGAATATACTGAGGTCAGATGTCCTAATTCTGCTTTTTAGCTCTGTGACCAGAGGCAAGTTAGTAACCTTCTGTAAGTTTGAGTTTGTTTTTGTTTTTCTGGAGATACTAATAATACTTGATTTTGGCTTGTTGTGGATGTTCAGTGAGAAATTCCATGTAAAGGCATTTAACACACATTACTTGGCATTTAGAAGTCCTCAGACAGTGTTAGCAATGATCATTATTATGTTAATTATATTTGTCCACACAACCTAGGAAAGTCATGGAGGGAAAATCAAAAGTAGACATAACTTATCCATCCGCATTTTTGTAAAGACCCTTCAGAACCTTACTGTGAAAATTATTTAGAATCATAAACAACTAATGCTAGAAGGAAAAAATCAAGTCTTAGGCTAATCCTCCTCATTTTACAATTGAGAAAGAAATGTTCAGGGAACACTAGAAAGTGACTTTTTTAATGTCGTACATCTGTTTGGAAGAAATGACCCTGTTTTCTTTTGCATACTGGGTTTTCTCCAGTCCAGTGTGATTTCTGCTGTCACAAATAGCACTCATTTATTCCAACCTAAAAATTAACTGGACTTTTTAAGTCATTGAAAATAGAAAGACTTCATGGTCAACTTACTCTATGCGAACTTTCCCAAAACCTATTAAATGACTGGAACCATGGGACCAGTTAGTACCGATGATAAAAACCAATTGTATATAATAATGAGTGGTCACTGCCATGTTAAGCACTATATGCAGCCGACCTTTGACCATTTGTTCTGCAAATACTTATTAAACCTCTGGTGTATGCAAGGCACTGTGCTAGCAATAATAATAGATAATACGTGTTGAACACCTACGACACTTCAGACCATGGGTTAAGGGTTGCTTGTGTAATCTAATTTGATTCAAATAGAAGCCCTGCGAAATAAGTACTACTATTATTCTCATTTTATGATATATGAAGAAAAATCAAAATCAAACAAGATGTAAGTCCACAGTTTATCTTACAGTGTTTGTCTTCTGGCACATAGTTGCTCGACAAAATATTTGTTGAATGGATAGGCTTCTAGTCTAATGGGAATGAAATGTGTATGAAAAAAATTAATGCACTAAAACTGCCCTAGGCAGTATAAAAACCAACACACCAAACTATAGTTAGGGCTCAAAAGAGGAAATGGGATTCATTCAGGAAGAGACCTGCATAGATTGATTCTTAAATGCGCAGATGAATCCTGTCTTAAAGCACATTTCAGATTATGGCCTTCTTTTTTGCTGGATGCAGAAGCAGATCATTCAGGGCTGAGCCACATAGAAACAACTTTTTTAAAGTGTTATTCAGACCTTCATTTTCAAGTATTCCTTTTACTTTTAGAGGGACCTCCTTCTATAATGACAAAGACACATCTGGAACACACCTTAATGCTAATTCCCTGTTTAAGTCACTCCCTTAGGATAAAGAGCACCTACACTGAGTCTTTAGGGCCCCTGAAATAAATTCTCCATTTTCAAATGAACTCTCTTGTAAGCAAGAAGGGACTAGAAAATTGCTAGTTCATTTTAAAAGATTTTTATTTTTTAAAATTGATGCTCTTCTCTTGAGATTATATTGCAATATTCACAAAAGGAAGAAAGTTTAGTCCAAAAGTAAGAGGCAAACTCACCTATTTGGCAATGTATCAAAGCAGGCAAAAAAAAAAAAAAAAAAAAAAAAAAATAGAGCATTTTGTGTGTGTTCAGGCCAAGATGGGAAAGGAAGTGGGTGCCATTATTGAAGCTTCTTTCTCTCAGGCCTGCTTTCCTCTTTTTCTATCTGGAGGCTGACAGGCACAGATCACCTAGAAGCAGTGAAGTTAATTTTATGCAGAGAGGAGACATTTTTCCCCTTCTGCAGACTTACAGGATTTATCACCTGCTCCTAGAGTGAGAAGCTTCTGTGCCAGGAATTTGTCAGCTCTAACTTTCCTTGACTTTGGTTCCTCAGCCCACTGCTTGCCCCTTGTCTCCAGGCCAATGATTAGGTTGTTTGCAAAGGGAGAAGGGAAAAGAGGCAGCTATGGCCAGGATGGCCAAATTGCTCTGTTACCCATGTCTGCTTTGTGTTTTGCTTCCTCTGTATCTTAGCTCTAGGTATCCTCCCCTGCTCAAACTTTTCTTTGTTTCCCCTTACTGTCTGCCTGGATCTTGAATCTCTTGCCTTGGTTTTTTTTGTCTTCTGGACTTTCTTTGATAATGCTTGTTTATGACGCTCATGTATTTAAGTGCCAAAAAGTGTTTGTTTAAAAAAAACTAAGAATCAAAGAACATCTGTAAGGGACCCACTGAGTCTTATCCTGTCCTTTTCATCCCCCAACGTCATAGAGAGATATTCTCGGCATTTCTCTCTCTGGGAAACATGGTGTAAACACTTGTGCTCCAAACTCAGATAGATCAAGTTCAGATCCCAATTCATTGCTTCCTGACTGTGTGACCTCAGTTATGCAACTTCTCTGTACCTTTTCCTCATTTGCAAAATGAAGGTGTTTCTTTGTTCTGTAGCATTTTGAAGATCAAATACCATGGCTCATATCAAATGTTTAGCCCAGTTTTCAAACAATCTTAATTTCCTTCCCCCCCCCTCCCTTTTTTCCTTTCCTCATTCTTCCTTGAAGGTGGAAAGAAATCTAACACGGTTATCCAAAAGAGAAACAAGGGGGAATGAAGAATGAAATGGTTAAACCTCCAATTTTCCTTTTCTGTACTTAACCAGCGGGTCTTTCAAGGTACTTCACAATTTGTTGAGAGAACCATTAAAGACCATTAGTAGGTCATCTGCCACTGACTCCAAAACTATAGTCTTTAAAATTCACACAAATAGGGAAATCATCCTAATAGCTCCGATCACTTTGATTTGGGCCATAAGGCCATGGTGATGGATGCACTAAGCATCGAATAAATACCAGGGTGTTTCCTTTAGCTGGCATAATTTGCAAAATACAAATGGTCATGTGCTATCATTATGTAATATGATATCATTTAAAAATGTAAAACTGTAGCAGGGGCACTTTGACCAATTGGCCCTGCATCTTTAACCATCTTGTTGAACACCCTTCCGTTTAATCTGGTCTCATCTAAATGACCCTCACATCCCAAGGTGGCTGATATTTGGTCTTGTCTCCTTCAAATCCTGAAAGGAGAATTTACATTAGTACAGTGTATAGAATTGGACTGAACTTTGGAGATTAGATAGTCTTTTAAAAGTCCTTTAACTATGAGATGTTTGATTCTAGCCCAATCTTCTAAATGTACAGATAAAGAAACCAGTTTGAAGCAGTGAACTTACTGTGCGTGGCTAAGTGGAATAAACAGCTGGTTCAGAATTTGAACACAGATCTTCTTAATCTAGGTTATGCTGAAAAATTAGGTTTGTATCCTTGTTTGCACATGAGGATACATGTGTATGTGTGTCGTGCATATATATGTGTATATGTGTGTCTGTGTGTATAAGTATATTTTCTCCTCTAGAAAAGGTGTTGAGATACAGAGACCCCTGTAAATGTCACACTTCTGAGGGTTTTTGTTTTATTTTTTCCTAAGTGCAATCATTTTTATTCACCAATAATAAAAATTATGTATTTGTTCATTTTTGAAAAGTCAAACAATTCAGAAGAGTATAATGAAAGCTAAAATTGTCAGAAATTCCAGAAGTAACATCTTTAAAGCTCTTGATAAATGGTACGTTGATATATTTTAAATTTCATAAAAGCATATGTGAGACTTCCAGGGTAAAACCAGTATTTGGTTGGTCTTACTGCCGGGACTTACATTCTAACCAAAAGCATGATGTAGGCCAACACTACTAAAAAGCGTGGTCTGGGACCAGCAATATCATCACCTGTGAACTTGAGAGAAATGCAAATCATCAGGCCCTACCCGAGACCTACTGAATCAGAAACTCCAGAAAAAGGCCTGGAGATCTGGGTTTCCACAAGCCCACCTGACTGTTCTGATGAAAGATCAAGCTAGAGAGGCTTTGATACAATGCATAGTCTGAAAGATCTGAGTTTGGATTCATCTTTGCTGTGACCCCCATTAGACTGTGACCTTGAGTAAGTTAGTCACCCAACTGTGAGCCCTGGGCTCTTCATGGTGAAGTGCAGATAATATTTCCCTTGAAGTGTTGGTGTGGAGATTAGAGACAGATTATGTGAAGTATTGAATACAATGACTAGCCCATTGAAGGAACTTGTTTGATGATCCCATTATATGAGGCCATCATCGCTTTCATCAGCTGTTCATTTGTATAGCTCATCCTTGAGAGTACAGTTGTACACTTGTATGTGATCTTGGAGAGAAACATGCTGTTGTTCATATTTAAAATTTGCAAATGGCACTGCAGCCAGAGAAATGTGATTGCTGTCTATTTCAAAATGTGTACTCCTCAGAAACAGCATGATGTGCTTCTTCTTTGCCAAGTGTCTCATTTTAAAGGAACGTAACTAATTTTTTCAAAGTATTTTAATCTATGTATTTTTAGCTAATAATTCTAGACGTGAGCTTCTCCAAGGAAAGCTCCAGTTGGATCGTCCTGAACTACAGATGTGAAAGTATATGGGATTCCATCCTTCTCTATTTGCCACATATAGGAAGATCTAAATAGACCCAGGTGGTTAAGTCCCTCTTCCTAAGATTAGCAGTCACTTGGGCCACCATGCATTAGGGTAGAACCAAAGAAAAGGCTATTGAAATAAATATGAAGTAGAAATAAATACGACTGCACACATTTCTAGTTTTATTTGTAATGCCTTAAGATAGTAGTCATAGAATTATACTACAGCCAGGTAAATTGCTCTTAGGGAAGGTGGCTGAAGTAAGTTATGGGGTAAAGGAAACAAGATGGACTTACTAAGGTGCCAAACAACGTCCCTCTAAGTCTACAGAGAGTCCAGGTGGACTAAATTTAGCCCAGCCTGGCCTCAAGTGGCAAAATGTCAGTATCTGTGCCTTTCAGTCTTATTCAAGCGCAAGCTCTCTCCAGGAGCCCCTACTGGCAGCTAGGTATAGTGATGTTTAGTAAGTCTATGGAGGATTTACCTTCCATTTCTGTTCCACGTGTTTTAATCACCTTAGATTGAGAACAAATTGCTGTTAAAAACTTTCAGCAATCTCAGAAAGATTTTTAAAAATAAACCAATAAAATGTAATAACGCAATGACAATATTTAAGTAGGAAAATTATGGCAGATAAATTTGGGGAGGTTTATCTGCTAATGGCCACTTGACATTTTTAAATAGAGCATTTCAGTAAATCACTGGAAATGAGCCAACAAGAATTTATATTCATCTATTTAAATGATACTTATAAATAAGTAAATATGGTTTAAATATAGTTTGATGCTGGAGTTTATAGCAGCAAGTGTTCTAGTGTAGGTTTCTGTTCTAATTTCAGATCAGTTCAACAAGCATCTATTGTAGATTTCATATGAGCCAGGAAGTATGCTAGTTCTTGGAGACCCACAGAGGAGAACAGCCCAATTCCGGAAATTAGGAATAATAACCCATATTAGAGTCCAGCATCGTTTACCTCAAAAAACCGTTCTTCATTGTATAACATCCTACACGAGGGGACTTACGTGACTTGCAGGTCAGAATTTAAAACTGTTCCATTTCTCCTCTTAATTATATCTTCTGGAGTTTAGCTTACATGCAGTTCAAGAGCTATATGCTGTGTAACTGTTGATAACAAACGCCAGTGGAGTATTTTCATTATGTATGCATTCATTCATTCATTCTGCAGATATGTAGTACGCATTGTTCTAGGATAGTAGCACGCCAAGATGCGTGCTGCACTGAACTTACATTCTGTAGTGGGGAGGTCCACCGTGAATCTGTAAATAAATAAATAAGTTAATTTCAGTGAGTGGCACTCTTTTTAAGAAGAAAAAGATAAATAGAGCACTTATATAGAGTACTTTGGAGAAGAGTGAGGAAAGGACTCTTTATGCAGAACTTTCTGCAGAGACCTCTGTGGAAATGTGGTGCTTGAATTGGAGCCCAAAGGAGGAGCAGAAACCTGTGCTGTGTGGGGAGCAGAGTGGAGAGCGTGCTGGGGAGAGGAATGGTCAGCGCACAGGCCGGAGGAGGGAGTGTGCTCAGCGTAGTTTGGGATTTAAAAAGGCCAGCATGAATTATTAGAGGAATGCAAATCAAAACTACAGTGAGGTGTCACCTAACACCAGTCAGAATGGCCATCACTAAAATGTCTATAAGTAATAAATGCGGGAGAAAAGGGAGCCCTCCTACACGGTCGGTGGGAATGAAAATGGATGCAGCCACTATGGAAAACAGTGTGGAGGTTCCTTAAAAAACTAAAAATAGAGTTACCATAGGATCCAGCAATCCCGCGCCTGGGCACGTATCTGGAAAAAACTGTAGTTCAAAAAGATACATGCACCCCAACATTCATAGCAGCACTATTTACAATAGCCAAGACATGGAATCAACCTAAGTGTCCGTTGACACATGAATGGATAAAGAAGATGCGGTATATATACACAATGGAATGTTACTCAGCCATAAAAATAATGAAGTAATGCCATTTGCAGCAATATGGATGGACCTAGAGATGATCATATTAAGTGAAATAGAGAAAGACAAGTATCATATGATGTCACTTAAATGTGGAATCTTAAAAAAATGATACAAATGAACTTATTTACAAAATAGAAATAGACTCACAGTCATAGAAAATGAACTTATGATTGCCAAGGGGATAGCGGAGGGTGGGGAAGAGATAAATTAGGAGTTTGGGATTAACATATACACACTACTATATATAAAATAATTAAACAACAAGGACCTACCGTATGGCACAGGGAACTATACTCAATATCTTGTAATAATCTGTAATGGAAAATAATCTGAAAAAATATATATATGTATAACTGAATCACTTTGATGTACAGTTGAAACTAACGCAACATTGTAAATTAACTATACTTCAGACAAAAAAAAAAAAAAAAAGAGGCCAGTGTGACTGAACTTTTATGGATGAGGGAGGGAAGTTATCCTACAAGATGAGTTTGGTGGAGAAAGCAGGACATACGGACGTATTCTGGAGGCTTCTGGAGGCTATGTTGGGTATTTTTTTGCTGTTATAATGGGAAACCATTAGATTTAAAGTATGGAAAATGCATTTACTTTGTTGTTAAACTTTTGGACTGACTGACCAAGAACATTAGTGATTTTATACTACCCTTTTGAAATGGAATAAAGTCAAGTCTTCTATGAAACATTCATTTGAGATATTGGGAAAAACCCCAGTGCTCTACCCAGTCATTAGTTCAATTCAGGAAGTATTTATAGTTACAAAAGTAAGCTAATAAGCCTTTTGAAAGATACAATAATGATTCAACAAAAAAAGTTTCTGTCTTAAATTAGTCACATGCTCTTAAGAAAAGAATTATTTATAATTACCTATGATGTAAAATTTTAATGAAATAAATTGTACAATAGATGCCTAAAGGAAAACCCAGCAGATTCTGAATAACATTATTCATTTATTCTACAAATATTTTTTGATTACCTGCCACATATCAGAAATAAAACAATGGTGAACAGAACACATACGACTCCTGCTTTTATGGAGTCTGCAGTCCAGATGGGAAGGCAGGAATAAATATGAAGTATAGTCATAAATTAGAATAAATGTAATGAGAAGAAAAGAATGGCACTTAAGGCAGTACTGGCATGTAGGTACTTAATATATATCAGTTGAATTTATGAAGGTATGAACAAATGGTGGATAACAGATTAACAGGGAATGACATACTTTACACAGCATGGTCAGAAAACGCCTCTCTGAGAAACTACCATTTAAGCTGTGATCAAAAGGAAGTAAGGACATTGTCAATTCAAAAGACTGCAGGGAGAGGCAGCCTCTAGGCAGAAGGACAAGTGTGTGAAGGTCCAGACATGGGAAAGAATTCTAGAATGTATCAGAAAGCCAGAGGGATGCTATTGAAGAGAGTAGCAGAATAGGGTAAGAGCTTGCAGGCCATAAGGAGTTAAGTTACATTCTAAGTCAACAGGTAAGCCACTGCAGGGCTTCATAGGTTTCAATGATCCTCCTGATTTCTGCCAAACAAATTGACTAAGTGGAGACAAGACCTGATAATGGAAAACCATTTATGATGATATTGTTTTAAATTGGATAAAAAATGATGGCGGTTAGGCTGAAGTCAGAGTACAGATGAATAAAAGTGGATGGATCCAGAGGTTTTACGGATGCAGTCACTGAAGGAAGGAGAATGATGTATTTTCCTTCTTCCAGTTTTTCAAGCTAAAAACTTGAGAGTTATCCTTGACATAGCATGAAGTGTGACCCTGTTTAAAAAATATATATATATATGTCTTATTCCTATGCTCAAACCCTGCAGTGGTTCCCCATAACATTCAAAGAAGAAGGTAAAATTCCCAGTATGACCTATAGTTCCCTAAATCCTCCTCTCCCATGTTAAATCTCTGCCTCACTTGCCTACTAGTATCCTCCTGACTTAGTCTGAGCTAACCACACTGGCCTTCTGCCAGAATTCAGACACAACGATGATCATGCTCTACCCCATGCTATTTGTTCTTGCTGTTCCTTCTAGATGGAATTCCCTAGATACGCATGAAAGCAGTCTTTCACTTTCTTTGGCTCTTGGCTCAAGTATCCTCTTCACACCGAGGTCTTCCTTGGTCACTCATCTAAATGTTCAAACTCGCCTCACTACTAATATACTTTCTCTTTTCTCTCCGCTTTATTTTTCTTCTTAGTATTTACCAGTATCTAACAAAGTTTATATTTTATTTATTTATTTGTACTCTTTTGCCTGTCTCCCCACTAAAATATAAACTCAGTGCACATTGGTTGAATGATGAAATAAATGACAGTAGTTGCAGAAGAAGGTAGTGCCTTCCAGGATTAATGCCGTTATAATAGCTAAAGTTTATTGACAATTGGAATAAGTCAGGGATTGGGTTTATTGACTCCTTCTAACAACAACTTCCTCAGTGTGAGATAAGGCTGGGTACGGATGGGTGGGTAGATTGGGGGCTAGTCAAAAGAATATTGAACAGCTTGCCAAGAAGTTTGGACATGGTCCTATAGATATTCAGGGTTCATTAGGGTTTTAAAGAGGGAGGTTGGTACAATGTGTCCTATGTTTTATGTAAATAATACTTTGGAGAATGGTATGAAGGAGGAAGCATGATTTTGAAATTATGAGAAATGTGTCAGGAAATTCCTGAACTAATCCAGCTAGAGGATGTAGATCAAGTGTCCAAACTTCAGTTTTGAATATGGAAATGAAAAGAAGAGGGAGAGATACGGGGAATGGAAATCATGTGTTCTTACTTACAGCAGTGCTCACTGTTGCTGTGAATGGGCTTCTTTCTCATTCAGACCATTTGTTTAGTTTTTCATATCCCCAGTTTCTCACAAAGCATTTGAGTCAGTTGGTCGTTTGGGATATTGAAATCTACCTTGAATCTTGTGGTGCTATTTATTATAGAAGAAACCGTGTTACTGTCCTGACTCAAAACATTTGAAACTGTCTTGAAATGTTTCATAATGGCAAAGTCCCTGGATTTTTAGGATATCTCGGTTCTCGCTATGTTTCTGTCACTTATCAGACATGTGACCTGGATCATGTCACTTCGCTAAATGTTGTTTACGTTATGGTATAAAGAACATCGTGGAAGAGGAAACCAGAGAGTTGTCTTCGACGTCTGGATCTGGGTCCAGGCTATCTGACTCCAGATCCCGTGCTCTTAACCACAGGCCTAAATTGCATGATCCCTGGGGTCAAAGTAGGATATTTGCATGGTTCCAAATTAATATAGGAGAAAGCTTTCAAAACACAGGGAGGATGAGGTGTTTTGACAGGAAGTGATCTTCCTGTCTAAGAGAGGCTGGATATGAATGGACATCTAGTGCTTCCACTCGGCAAGTTTCCCAAGGAGATCCGAGACCTAAAACAGTAGCTGAATTAGATGGCTTTTGAGTTCTTTCGGGGTCCTTTGTAAATCTGAGAACCCGAGAGTCAGCAGCTGTGTAGTTTTCTACCACCTAACATCGTTTCTGTTTCCTCTTAATTCCTCTAGCAACTGGAATCCACAGCAGCTTTTCAATTTAACACTCATAGGTTTATATCTTATGTTTTCCCTTTAATTTTGAAGGCAGGGGTGATGTTTCATTCTTCTTCAGGTCTTCTCCAATGTGTAGACCCGAACTTTGCTCACAATCGACACTTAAATCATACTTCATATTTCTTATCTATTGAAGGGTATTATGAAAGAATAACTTGTTCAATGCTACTTAAATGCCAGTTGAAATAAGAAATTATTTCAAAAGTGTATATATAAAAGCTGAAAAGTCCAATCAACTAGAAACTCTTTGAAGATCAAAGACTTGATAGATGGTACCTAGGGAAATAAGACCAAGCCCTTTACCCTCAAAGCCTCAAAGCCTGAGTGTGTATGTGCCTTCAGAACTGATAACATTGAGCGTCTAAATCTCCTTAGCCATATCCGAGGAAGATGTATTTTCAATGCAGGAAGTTCTATCATCTTAAGATAATCAAAAACTATCTTTCTCTTTGTTGGGAGCAAAAGAGAATATATTTTGTTGAGAGTAAAGAAGAAGGAGGACTTCTTCCATTTGACAGATACATTTTCCAAGAGTCTGTGAAAACAGTGATGGCAAATGGAACCATAAAGGGCACCATCATTAGAATAAATGTGGTAAAAGGAACCACCATTAGAATAAATGTGGTAAAAGCAAGGCCCCCGTTAGGGAGAGCACCACTGAGTCAGGCTGCAGGGAATGATCAGAGAAGACAATAGGCAAGCAGAGAATGTCCTTAATGGTTTGTCAGAGCCCAAGTGATAAGGAAAACAACTCAGAGTGCATTTACTCCTCCTTTTCTGTAGCCCATCACGATGTAAAATTGAGGGGGCACCTGGCATTAAATACAGTATTAATAGAAATGCAGTAAAAAAAATCAAGATAGCATTTAGTGTATTGTTCTTATACAAAGGAGAAAGAAGGAAAAAAATTGCCTTTATCGACCAACATATTCCAATTATAATGTTTTATTTAAATAATCACAAATGGGCAATTTGTTCAAACTTACTTCTGTATTCACAGCATGAAATAGTCCCCTATCCACTCAAGTTTTTCTATGAATGTAAGATGGGATAAGTAGAAACATAATTACAGGAAAAAACTTGAGCATTGCAATTGCAGCCCAAAGTGTTGGGGCATTTGCTTTCATGGCCTCGGCAGTTCCATTTGTCTTTGTCGGGCTTTCTTTTCCCCCTCTCTTTAGCAATGGTTTCCTTACAGTATTTGAAATTAATTATCAATACCTTTTATGCTTTTTGTGTGTGTTTTTGTTCTACATTTGTATGGATAGCTCTTGCCATTCTTTGTCAAAATTGCCTCCTTTGCCTTCCATACGTCTGAACAGAACTGTGGTTGAATCGTGGTGAGTGTTTTGTTGCTGGTAGCTCCACCCGCCTCAACAGAAACAGGCTTTGTTCACTGGAAAACAGCTTTGTGACAAGTGAACCCGAGGCTTCTGTCTTGCCAGGGAGGGGTCAGGAGATGAGAATTCATTTCATCTGGAACTGGATGCTTGGCTTTGCCCCAGTTTCATACCCATGAGTAGCAGGCATTCATAACTTGGGATTCTTAATGTGACCTATCACTTCAGGAATATCCTGTGCAGTATTTTATTTGCTTGTGCTGGGTCGAGTTCATAAACACTAATCACAAAAAAACTAATTAGCTCCACAATGAAAATGAAAGCACTGAACATCTGAGTGCTTACAGAATAGTCTTTCAGCGTTATTGATTCAGTTAGTTATCGTGTATATTTCATTCCCTACATATTGCAGGAAAATCATAATATCCTATGGAGACACACTTATCAAGGAAGCCAGGAATAGAAGGTACTGCGTATAAATTTTAGGGCCGAGTCCCAAGTCAAAGAGGCAAACGGGTCCTCTGAATTACATGCAAACACAGTGCCACACCAGGTAAGGAGTTAGTTTAAAAGGTAGGATGAGGTTCAGGAAGAATTGGATGTGAGTTTAAATCCCAGAAACAATAGTGCACCAAAATGAATCCATAAGTCATTAACAAAGACGAAAGAAATTTTCTATCAGTGACACAGGCAGTAAGTAAAATAGACGAAGAGGGGAAAAGTAAGTGGAGTAAGCCTATCCTAAAGAACAGGAAAACAAGGCTGAATTCCTAATGGATTATGGGGACAAATCAAAGAAAATGGGAGGTGAATATTCTAGTGACTTCAGGGCTCTGCCTTCACCAATTTCTGACTGTGGGACCCTTAGAACTACTGACTTTCTCTTCTTAGCCTCAACTTTCTCATGTATAGTGTGAGAATAATGATCATATCGCCTCCCAAGTTTGTGTAATGAGATACCCTTTATATAAATTTCTTAAAGCAATACCTAGGATATGTCATGTGATAGCTGTGGTTGCTATTATGACTATAAATATTTTATCATTATTATTATTAGGAAAACAAATATTCTACGCAAGTTGATCGGAGAGTCTCCCTCCCAACTTTTTTGAGCCTTTTAACTCAAAAATAATTGCAAAGAAATTTGTAATTATCACTTATTTCCTGTGTCCTCGGGCCACCTAAGATTAGGCATGTTCTTTGGGGATGGGCAAATGGTGGTATTGGAACTGGGTTAGAGTACTTCTAGGGAATTGGAAGAGAGATTAGCGTTGCTGTTGCTTTCTAGTTTGTGGTTGGTGTGGATGTTTGGTGTTCTTGTCTCTTGGCTCCAAGATGAGGGATATGGGTCCACCTGCGTGGTGGGGAAGGTATGTCTTTAAAAGTAGGTCTCTAAGCAGCAAGGCTGGCATGATGTATACCTCTTAGAAAATTAAGGAGATTTAGAAAATCTGTGCCAATCTTCCTAAGTACACCTTCTAGGCTCATCAATCCAGTGGATACCTTGGCTTCACTCCATATGGCAGCAGTGTTGGAGAAATAATTTCAATGGAATTATAATAAACTCATTAAATCAATGGTACAGGTTACCTTGTCTACATCCAGTTATGAGTTGATGTACGTACATGTTTTATAACAAAATATATAAGATTTTAAAATATTTAAGTAAGAACTCTACTAATAATTATAGTGTATATTTTTATTGAGTACTTACTATGTGCCAGATACTATTTTAACTGTTTTTATAAATTGTTCTATTTATTGCCCCACCAAACCCTTATGATTTAGGACTCTTTCATTCTCCTTATTTGGCAGTGGGAAAACTAAGATGAAGAGAGGGTAAGTCGCTTGCTGAAGTTAGCACAGTTATAAAATAGTGGAGTTGGGTTTTAGCCTCAGAATCCTGACTCTGGACCCATGATCCTAACCAAACTTAAAACAAAAACTGGCCTTAAGCAATTCAGTGGTCACCATTTGGATTTGATTGAAGGATAGTGGAACTCTCTTAAAATTCCTTAATGGTGCTTGATGAAATTTAAAATATTCCTTCGATGTCAATATTAAAGAGTTCGTCTTTTGAAAATCAATTTGTTTCCAGATACACTTAATAGTATAAAATTACTAAGTAACATCTGCATGAGCGCCACCTCTGTCTCTAAAAAATCGGAGTTTAGAGGCGCTCTTTAGACTTGGCCAAGCAAACGGTGCATTTGCTCTTCCAGGAATTCCCATTCAATAATGCATTCTCCTTTCCTTTCTTTTTTTTTTTTTCCTCCTTCCCCCTCCCTTTTCTTACTCCCTTCTTTTGTCTTTCATTCTTCCATGGTGCTTGTCAGGGTTTGACGACTTTCAACTTTGGGTTCACATGCTATAGGTATGTTGCATTTTGGCAGTAAAAGGCCCCCTTAAAACACACCCTCAGGTTTGCAGTTCCTCTTATTTGAAGTGGCGAGCTCTCCTGATATCCTCAGAGGACATGGAACTGAGGCTCTGATTTGCAAGCATTTTGCACGTGTCACCTTAGCCCTATTTGTCTTTTGAAATCAGAATTTGTGGAGGGCTTTGAGGTTTAAAACCTAGCAGGAAAGGAAGGTGACAAAATCCATTGTTGGATAGAAATTCAACTCAGATTTCATTGCAAGTCACTCACTGGCGTTGCCAAACTGGAGCCTCTTAGGTTATTGTGAGCAGGGCTTAATTGTTTTATCTTGGCTGGCTAGCAATCTCCTGCTCTGTGACTTCCCTAGGGGGACACCTGTTTTATGAACACACCCTCTCACCTCCACCTGGGTCGCTATGACCACTTCCTTTTGCACACAACATAAAGGAGCCTAGTTTATCCCAGAAAATGAAACATTAGCATGACAGATGAGACCAATTGTTGTAACCCCTTTATTTTAAAGATGAGGAAACTGAAGCTGAAAGAGTGACTTATGAAAGATAATACGACTACTGAGAGGTTTAGCCATGCCTCAAACTCTACTCTTCCAAATCCATCCCAGCTATAGCCCACCCCCCGCCCGTTATCACAACAAATCAAACTAATCAAACTGTGATCAGTTGCTGGTGTAATGTTAGTGGTTATTAATAATAAAGGGACCTAACAACACATAAGCCCTCAGTGGGAGTGAGTTATGCACCTTGTGCCATGTGCTGTGTTCAACACTCCTACCGAATCACTTCAGCAGCCCTATCGGGGATCTATCGTGGTCCCTCCGCCTTTGTAAATGAAGAAACGAAGCCTTGCCAGATTAAGACATCTCCTGAAATCCATAACCATGAAGTGGTGGAGTTTACTTTTAAGCCCCTATTTCCCGATGCCAACCTCTACGCAATGCTGCCTCCCGAAGGGTTTCCAATCCATTTCTCTCCTCTCTCAAACTAGAACATGTGTAAACACACACTCACACCCACAACCGTCTCTCCACGGTTTTATCTGATGTTAGTCCTTGCGGTTTCTCCTTTCTTTGTCAAGGTAGGGGACCAGGATTCGGGGTGGGTGCGGTCATCTGTAGTGTCTCTTTTTGCCGGCCACATGCTGTAGCCGGCTGATCTAGACCATCCCTACTTGGGAGAGCTGCTTGCAATGTGCACCGGGCTCAGGCAGCCACAGCCTTTGATTAAGAGCATTAAAAGGCATCTCTGGTCTCTGGCTTTTTTCTGCTTTTGTTCTTGCCCACAGGAGTGGTAGGGATGGAGGCTGAAGAGGTTCAGTAGGCTGGCTGTGAAGAAAGTTGAAGAAAGCTCCTTTATTACCTGAGGAATATAAATCACATGTCAGAACTTTGCAGAGGGAAAAGTGGACAGAACTGTAGAGACTTCTAAGGCTCCTTATATTCTTCTCTTTTTTATTGGAGTAAAATTGCTTTACAATGTTGTGTTGGTTTCTGCTGACAATGAAGTGAATCAGCTGTACATATACATATATCGCCCCCCCATCCCACCCCTCTAGGTGGTCACAGAGCACCGAGCTGATCTCTCTGTGCTATACAGCATGTTCCCACTAGCTGTCTCTTCTACACGTGGAAGTATATTTATGTCAAACCTAATCTCCCAATTCTGTCTAATCAGCTATTACAAAGCAGAGTCCAGCAAACTTAAATGCTAGTACAGCCAAACTTCCTGTGTTTTAATAGCCTATATAATACGTAGGAAAAAAAGAGAACAAGAAAAATGAAGGCAAGCAAGTTTACAATCCATTTTTCTTTGATGAGTAAGAAAACAATCAGTATGCATATAAATATTCACTTTTATTAAGTAGACAACATTTTTAGGCAGAAATAATTTATAATTTGACACTTTCACCCATTCATTCAACAAATATATTGTAGCTACATAATGCAATAAGTGAGGGTTTTTTTTTTTTTTTTCTGCCCGCTTAGAATTCACAAAACAACAGACACGTTAACAAGTAAATTATAATTAAGGGGAATAACTGCTACAGTAAAGATATCTATAACATGATTTGGGAATCTAAAGGAGGAAATAATTGTTGCTAGAGATTTTGGCCAAGATATTTTGGAGTAACAGACATTTGAGGTGAGTTCATCATCCAGATGGTAAATGGGAGGGAGGAGTCCTCCAAGGCAGAGGGTACCCATTGTGTAAAGACTCAATGTGGCAGAAGGATGTGGACCACTGAAGAAAAGGTGGATTGCTCAAAGTAGTGGGGGGAACATCGGGAAGTGGCAATGAGAAAGGAGACCAGGGCTTAGCCTTGGGAACATAGCTGAGATGATAAAAGGTTCACACCAAAATATGACTGATTTCAAATGCCAATCTCAATATGTGTTGGGATGTTTTCTCATAAATCAAATGAGATTAATTTTCTATTGTTCACCCTTGTAACTAATAAAAGCTTTGCAAATAATGTTAAACAAAGTTAGATGAAATCACAATGTTGTTTCCGAATTATCTGGCATGTGGATAGGTATTTTTAATAAAATCTTAAAGCATAAAATGAAATTTTGTGCTTCCTCAGTAGATACCAAATCAGTTGGGCCATCTCATAATTAAAATGTCTACATGGTTACAAAGGTGAACACATTTTTCCTTATTATTGCATCTGTAATGTATACCCACTGTGGTTGTTCAGCGGGCTATGCAGAGCATTACCAACTTTGTTCTGTGGTTGTTTGCTTCTGCTTTCTTTCCCCTATGGGACTAAGGGTTTTTTGGTCTGTGGGCTCACTTGCTTTACTGTTTAGTTTTGTTTCTTTTTTTCCCCCTATGCAACTAAGGTTGCTATACCACCCTTAACAATGGAAAGTCTCAGTGACTCCAAACAACACGTGTTTATTTCTCAATCATGCTCCATGTCCACTGCGAGTTGACTAGGGCCTTTGCTTCCCATTGTCCTCACTCAGACATTCTGCTGATAAAGATCGCACCATCTGGAGCACTGCAGGTGGGAAAGAAAGGAAGAACAAAGCATGTGGAAAATCACACCTTCTCTTCTTCTTAAAGACTCGCTGAAAGTGACAAATGTCACCCTTGCTGACATTTCATTGGCTAAAAAGCATCATGTGGCTTTCCCTACTTTTAAAGGGGGTTAAGGAAGTACAGTCCTACTGTATGCCTTGAAGAAAGAGAACCCCAGTTATTTGGCGGCTGGGCTAAACTTCCTGCATAATGTATTTAGTCAGCTCAGGCTGCCTTAACAGAATATTAGAGTGTGTGGCTGAAACAACAGACGTTTATTTTCTCACAATCTGGAGGCTGGAAGTCAGAGATCAAGGTGCCAGCATGGTTGGGTTCTGGTTAAGTGCTTCTTTACTGGCTTGCAGACAGCTACCTTCTCACTGCGTCCTCACACGGCAGAGAGCACTGGTGTCTCACCTTCTTTTTATAAGGGTACCAGTTCTATCTCCTATACGATCACCTGGAGGGCTAAGGCTTCAACATATGAATTTGCAGGAAGGGGACACAATTCAGCCCATAGGTGAATATATCATATGTATTTTTTTATCAAGTTTGATTAAATGTAAACTTTGGGAATGACAGTACTGAAATGGTGTGGTGCATAGAAAAGATCGATTGGCACTACAATAGCATAAACCATATTGATCACATTGACAAATTATTAAACTGTGTGCTCTAAAACTTGTCAGTAAATATCGTCAAGATTAGATCCCAAAATATTCCTGTATAGCCTTTTGTTTCAACTTATTTCAGCAAGATTCTACACAAGACAAGTCAGAAGGGAGTAGAAAGGGAGCTCGCTCGTCTGTCACTCCTCAGCTCTCCTCGTTCCTTCTCCGTTTGTGGAATGGAGGCAGTTCTGCTGACACACTGCAGATTCTGCCTTGATGCGAGGCCATCCCTGACGATATTGTCAGTGTGTTCCCGGGTCTCTGCTATGCTGGTTTCGGTCTAACTTTAGCTAAGTGATAGGTGTGCCACCATTTCTCCATGAACAGGTCACCGCTAGCTCTCCTGTGAGTTGTTCTCGTTTAATTGTCATTTATTATTTTCCCTCCATCTTTATGTTTTAAAATTAGAAAAGGAGGTTTTATTTTAGCTCAATAGCTAACTGTTAGTCATTGGTTTGTCCTAAAAGATAAATTATCTTTCATTCCTTGCTACTGCTGAAGGAGTTTTTAGTTAGTTTATTTTTTTCTTCCAAAATGCCAGGATAGCTGGTGAGAAAATCAGTCAAGCTTAATCACTAGATTTATTCATGTGTTATAACTCAATGGAATCGTCTACCTGTTTCAACAAAACACATGTGACTGCTTCTTTTCTTCCTTTTTTTTTTTCTGTTTGTTCCTTGATTTTTCTGTGAACATTTCAGTCAGCTGGTTATTACTGTGCCATTAAATGATTCATAGAGAGGCAGTGCATGATCTTCATGAAGTACTTCACATCTGAGATGATTGAAGAAACCTTCTGTCTTAAATTTCATGAAGGAGGAATCATGTGTCTGTGTTTTGTTATTGAAGATGAGGTTGTAGACATCTTACTTTCAACCAAAGGATGGCTCTTGTGACTGAAGGCAAAGAAACAGTTGTGCCATTACTTGGCTAATTTAGCTGTGGTTTAAAAAAGAAGAAAAAAGAAACAAAGCAAAATTTACGTTTCACCAAATAGTTTCCCCAATTCATCTCCCTAAATACTGTTGTTTTCCACCTTTTCTATCACTTCTTTCTTTTGTCTTTCATTGCTGAATGGAGTGAGGTTGCAGAACACATTAGGATCACTTAAAAAAAAAAAAAAACCTGTAATCTTAAAACAGTTTAAAAATGTTTTTAAAGTTTTAAATTTACAGAATTACTGCAGAGATAGTACACAATTCCTGTATACCCCCATTCCCAGTCTTCCTGTTAGTAACATCTTGCATGACACATTTGTCATAATTAATGAACCAATATTGATACATTATTATTTACTAAAGTTCATAGTTCATTCAGATACTCTCAGTTTTTTCCTAATGTCCTTTTTATCTTCCAGAATCCCATCCATGACGATCCCAGCCTTGACATGGCTCCTTAGGTTTTCTTGGTTGTGACAGTTTCCCAGATTTTCCTTGGTTATAATGAACTTGGCAGATTTTAGGAGTCTGGTCAGTTTTCATAAAATGTTCCTGAGTTGGGACTTGTCGGATAGTTTTCTCCTGTTTAGAGCAGGATAAAGTGTTTTTACAAGGAGGGTTACAGAGGTAAAAATGCCATTCTCATTATATCATGTCAAGGGTGCATCCTGTCAACATTACATCATTGTTGATAGGAACCAATTGCCTGACTGATTCCAGTCTGATCCTAGTTTTTCTGGTTTCTCCACTGTAACATTACTCTTTGGGGTCTTCCTTTTCCATAATTATTATTTTTTTTTATTTTTTTGGGGGGAAAAGTCACTCATGCCTAAAGAGTGGGGAGTTATGTTCTACCTCATCTAGAGCAGAGTATCTATGTGAATGATTTGGAATTCTGCATGAGAGTTGTTATTCTCCACATGTAATCTGTTTATTCAATTATTAACTCATATCACTGTGGACTCATGGATGTTTTTACACTTTGGGTTATAAGCCAACACTACTTGACTTATTTTGTTGCTCAAAATGTTCCATTTTGGCCACTGGGAGCTATTTCAGTTGGCTTTTGGGTCCCTTTGTTATATACCCATCATGTGGGTCTTTATTTTGTTTGTTTTGTTTTGAGCACTTTCTTACTTCTGACACTACAAGATATATCAGGCTTTTATATGCTTTCTTGTATATTTTCTGCCCCCAGACCTAGAATCAGCCACTTCTCAAAGGGGCACTGGTTCCTCCCCCCCACCCCCCACTTTTTTTTTAAAGAATACTATTAGAAATGACAGTTTAGGTGTGATTTGATGTTTTCCATTCTCTGTTTTGATTTAGCTTTAATGTAGGTTGGCCACTGAGGACTTTATGTTTTCTCCCACACACTATGAAGAAGTCCTGTTTTCCTTTATTCCTATATATGTACTGTATGAGCTTCAGGTTTTGCTTCCAGATGTTTTGTTTTATCGACTAGGACCTTTAGAATCAGACTTCTTTGGCCATCTAAAAAGGGATGTGCTTTTTAGTTCAACAGAGCATAATTTTCTTCTGTAGTCTACCCAGGTATGAGAAGAATACCAGAAATTAAACTAGAATTGATAACAGAATGCCTCTACTGAATTTTTTAAGTGAATTGATGAAAGAAGTTTGCTCCTTAACGTAAAATCATGACTAGTTAAATTAATTGTTCTGAGACCATTGTATTAACATTTTCATTTTTCTTAAACTCTATGTTACAATGATCTGCCTTTTGGAAGATCTATCTGAGAAATGACATACTGCAGTAGAAGTCATTGGACATGGGATGGCAGTTTCAAAGAGGCAAAAATTATTTATTAGAACAATTACTTTCATCATAAAATATATTAATTTTAGACCTGGAAGGAATCTTAAAAACTATCCTCCACTCAGTCATCTTAATATTGAGTAAAACGACTTATCTAAGCTCATTCATTTATGTAGCTGGCAAGCTAGAATGAGAATTCAAGTGTCCTAGAATGCAAACTTCCATCTAGAGTAGAAAAAAATTTACTTCAAAAATTTACATACGAAATTACAGAGAGATGAAACTTTGATTCAATGAAGCATTTTGGTGGCTGGGGACATGACAATCTGAATTGCATTTGCTATTTTTACCTGAGATTCACTGGATAGAACCAAAATTTTTGAAGAGAAATTCATCTTTGCTTGGGACCAAATGTACAAGGAGAAATTAACTTATGTAAAGGAAAATAAAATACACAGCTAACTAGACTGATTTTGATGATTCACCAAGAATATATCCCTTTGAATGATACTAAAAATGGAAATAAAGGTGTCCTAAGAAATACCATTAATCTGATGGTGTTGTCTTCATCCTTTCCAGCAATCAGCCAGAGAGTTTGTGTCTCATAACTTAGTTTCTTATTCCTTCCTATTTCCCTCTTTTTGATTCTTGGAAGTGGTTACTAGGAAAGACATCTGGAAGGCAGGATACACCAGAAACTTGGAGGGGATTATTCAACATAGGTTTGGAAGTTTTAGCCACAGCAATCAGAGAAGAAAAAGAAATAAAAGGAATCCAAATCGGAAAAGAAGAACTAAAGCTGTCACTGTTTGCAGATCACATGATACTTTACATAGAGAATGCCAGAGATGCTACCAGAAAACTACTGGAGCTAAGCAATGAATTTGGTAAAGTAGCAGGATACAAAATTAATACACAGAAATCTCTGGCATTCCTACACACTAGTGATGAAAAACCTGAAAATGAAATTGAGAAAACACTCCCATTTACCACTGCAACAAAAAGAATAAAATATCTACGAATAAACCTACCTAAGGAGACAAAAGACCTGTATGCAGAAAAGTATAAGACACTGATGAAAGAAATTAAAGATGATACAAATAGATGGAGAGATATACCATGTTCTTGGATTGGAAGAATCAACATTGTGAAAATGAGTATACTACTCAAAGCAATCTACAGATTCAGTGCAATCCCTATCAAGCTACCACTGGCATTTTTCACAGAACTAGAACAAAAAATTTCACAATTTGTATGGAAACACAAAAGACCCTGAATGGCCAAAGCGATCTTGAGAACGAAAAATGGAGCTGGAGGAATCAGGCTCCTGGACTTCAGACTATACTACAAAACCACAGTAATCAAGGCAGTATGGTACTGGCACAAAAACAGAAATATAGATCAAGGGAACAGGGTAGAAAGCCCAGAGATAAACCCACGCACATATGGTTACCTTATCTGTGATAAAGGAGGCAAGAATATACAGTGGAGAAAAGACAGCCTCTTCAATAAGTGGTGCTGGGAAAACTGGACAGGTACATGTAAACGTATGAGATTAGAACACTCCCTAACACCATACACAAAAATAAGCTCAAAATGGATAAAAAAATCTAAATGTAAGGCCAGAAACTATCAAACTCTTAGAGGAAAACATAGGCAGAACACTGTATGATATAAATCACAGCAAGATCCTTTTTGACCCACCTCCTAGAGAAATGGAAATAAAAACAAAAATAAACAAATGGGACCTAATGAAACTTAAAAGCTTTTGCACAACAAAGGATACCATAAACAAGACCAAAAGACAACTCTCACAATGGGAGAAAATGTTTGCAAATGAAGCAACTGACAAAGGATTAATCTCCAAAATTTACAAGCAGCTCATGCAGCTCAATAACAAGAAAACAAACAACCCAATCCAAAAATGGGCAGAACACCTAAATAGACATTTCTCCAAAGAAGATATACAGATTGCCAACAAACACATGAAAGAATGCTCAACATCATTAATCATTAGAGAAATGCAAATCAAAACTACAATGAGATATCATCTCACACTGGTCAGAATGACCATCATCAAAAAAATCTAGAAACAATAAATGCTGGAGAGGGTGTGGAGAAAAGGGAACCCTCTTGCACTGCTGGTAGGAATGTAAATTGATACAGCCACTATGGAAAACAGTATGGAGGTTCCTTAAAAAACTACAAATAGAACTACCATATGACCCAGCAATCCCACTACTGGGCATGTACTCTGAGAAAACCATAATTCAAAAAGAGTGATGTACCAGAATGTTCATTGCAGCTCTGTTTACAATAGCCAGGACATGGAAGCAACCTAAGTGTCCCTCATCAGATGAATGGGTAAAGAAGATGTGGCACATATATACAATGGAATATTACTCAGCCATAAAAAGAAACAAAATTGAGTTATTTGTAGTGAGGTGGATGGACCTAGAGTCTGTCATACAGAGTGAAGTAAGTCAGAAGGAGATAAACAAATACCGTATGCTAACACATATATGTGGAATCTAAGAAAAAAAAATGTCATGAAGAGCCTAGGGGTAGGATGGGAATAAAACACAGACCTACCAGAGCATGGGCTTGAGGATATGGGGAGGGGGAAGGGTAAGCTGTGATGAAGTGAGAGAGTGGCATGGACATGTATACACTACCAAACATAGGGTGGATAGCTAGTGGGAAGCAGCCGCATGGCACAGGGAGATCAGCTCGGTGCTCTGTGACCACCTAGAGGGGTGGGATAGGGAGGGTGGGTGGGAGGGAGGGAGATGCAAGAGGGAAGAGATATGGGAACGTATGTATATGTATAACTGATTCACTTTGTTATAAAGCAGAAACTAACACACCATTGTAAAGCAATTATACTCCAGTAAAGATGTTAAAAAAAAAAAAAAAAAAAAGATGTCATGTCTGCTCTTTAATTTATTGGAGCAGGATTTCTTAGCTCCTGGGCTACCAGAAAGAGGAGTGTTAACAGCTTTTAAATGAAGATGAAAGCTGGGTAAATGATGACCATTTTGACCCTCCAAAATCAGCCCATCTCAAGCCTCCTTTGTCCTGTGGTGTCCCAGGCCCTGAGAGACAGAAAGACAGGAAAAGCATCCTCATTTGAGGGTGAAGAGAGAATTTCAGCTTTCTTAAGCATCTTTCTCCTGCACTGCTGACCAGCATTTTACAGAGGGCATAGAGACCAGGTTCCTAAGAGCTGTTCCTCTTGTTTTGGGAACCTTTGTTCAAAAACAGGCATCACTGGGCTTCCCTGGTGGCGCAGTGGTTGAGAGTCCACCTGCCGATGCAGGGGACACGGGTTCGTGCCCCGGTCCGGGAAGATCCCACATGCCGCGGAGCGGCTGGGCCCGTGAGCCATGGCCGCTGAGCCTGCGCATCTGGAGCCTGTGCTCTGCAACAGGAGAGGCCACAACGGTGAGAGGCCCGCATACCGCATAAAAAAAAAAAAAAAGGCATCACTGAGAGTTCCAGGAGGTGAGCAAAGAGTCAACTTGCTGTGTACCAAGCACTGACTTCAAGATTATGACAGAAGGGCTTCCCTGGTGGCGCGGTGGTTGAGAGTCCGCCTGCCGATGCAGGGGACGCGGGTTCGTGCCCCGGTCCGGGAGGATCCCACGTGCCGCGGAGCGGCTGGGCCCATGAGCCATGGCCGCTGAGCCTGCGCGTCCGGAGGGAGAGGCCACAGCAGTGAGAGGCCCGCGTACTGCAAAAAAAAAAAAAAAAAAAAAAAGATTATGACAGAAAGCTGGGGTTCCCAGGCTCTCCCTCTGTTCTGGTTTCAGTGGCCACACGGATTGATGCATTGGCACATGGGTGAGTGCCGGGGATCATGTAGCTTTCGTTGTAAGGGGACAAAAGTGTAGTCCAAAATATCCGAAATCTCACCTTCCATCACTTACCATTTATGTATCAGTTTTGTCACGTTTGGGGATCATGAGCGTATGCAGTTGACAGAAAGAAAATTGGTACTAACAGGAGAGGATTTAAAACTGCTTCTTTAATTGGAGAATGAATGTTTGAAGAGAGGCATTAACACAGACGTTGCCTTTGGTAGAAATAAGCCTTTTCAGTGGCCTTTAAAAATTGTTATTAATATTGTTTTATGTAATTGTCATAAGCCCCAGTACTGGAAAGAAGCTAATATTCCTGATTTCTTTAAAAACTATATTTGGACAAACCAAAAGAGAGTGATTCATAGCATATCAATATAGGAGGGAAGGTTATTTGGTGACCCACTGACGCTAGTGAATTTTTTTTTCTTCTGAGAAGGAACTTTTTTCTTATCTCTGAATATAATATGATTAGCCCTGATCATTTAATTCAGCTGAATAACACATAGTGAAAAACAAGCAATCAGTAAAAGGAAATCATATAACATGAGTTTTACCAAATATCTGGTTCCTAAGTAAATTCTTTCAAAAGAATCCAGTAGTAAATGTGGCCCAAGGAAATGTTTTAAGAAATTTTGCCAGCAGAAAAGAAAGACCTGGCTTAATTGTCAAGGGACTTCTATTCCAGCCCACCCTTTCCCCATCCTTTCTTCCATTCTTCCTTCCTTCTTTCTTTTCTTCCACCCATTTAAATTTATTTATGGAAAACCTTCACTCTATACACCCAGCACTGCTGTAGGTGGTGAAAACACAGAAACTGGTTAGAAAAGTACTCCCTTCATGGAGCTTAAAGTCTGGTAATCAGCTTTCACACATGCGGTGCTGCAGGATTATATTCGATTTTAATCAGTGAAACTACAGGAAAGAATCTGCCCTAGCACCCATCGGACATTTCCTAATGCCCTCCCTTCCCTTTGTGAAGAGAGGAAAGGTCATCTCGTCACAAACTCTGGTAGCTAGTGCACAAGGGAATTCTCCCATCTGCTTTTTAAACTGGACAGGGGGTTTGTTATTCAGGAATAACTCCATTCCACCAGTCCTGCTTAGAGTTTAGAAAAGAGTTGTTCAAATCAGGCAGTTCTTTGAAAGGCCCCGGCTAACATGAAAAGAAAAAAAAAAAAAAGGAAATTTGCAGTCTGAAGCCAGACTGAATGACACATAACGAATTGCAGCTCTGTTTGGGCATCTCCCTAGGTACCGTTCCTAAGGATTCCAAGTGTTTAATTGAAATTTCTTTGGGGACAGTAGTCATCATTCACTTAAGCATTATATTTATATTTGTGCGTGAAGGAAGGAAGTCAAAGGGCTAATAGACGGAGTGAGCAGAGTGGCTGCTTTTCAGCTGCAGGCCACGAGGAGCCGGCAGTTCTCAGAGGAATGCTTATCCTGGAGACAGCTTGCTTACCGTGCCCTCCAGGGACTGCGGGAGGAGGACGGAGTTGTGACTGACAGCTGTTTCTCCCTGGACTGAGACAGCGTGCCTGATCCCAGCATGGCCTGTTTAATCAAACTATTTTCAGTCGAGAGGATGAAAACACCTCGACATGCAAAAGTATTCTGTTCTAGATTTATTCTTACACAGGCTATTCTTTTTACCCTTGCGGTTAACATCAAGTGTTTTAATCCCAGGGGACTTGGTGCCTTCACCATTTTCAAAGAAAAGTTAATGAGGAACTATTATTCTAGGAATATTTTAGCCGCTAAAATTTGTGATGGAATCAAGGTAAAGTCACACTGTTACACTAATTCTGCTTTCTTTGTATAGAGATCCTACTTTCTTTCAGTTCATGATACAAGAGTCGTAGATTAGCTTTAACTAGTTTATTCCACATTCTATAAATCTTAAGTGTTGACTGTTGTTTTTCTCTGGGTTTCCCAAGTGCAGTTTTCACCTCCATACAGGGAAATACTTACATGCAACCAGTTTAATTTTTTAACAGCTTTGTTGAGGTATAATTTACAAATCATAAAATTCTCCCGTTTCAAGTGTGCAGTTGAATTAATTTTAGTAAATTAACAGTTCTGCACCTATCACCACAATACAATTTTAGCACATATCTATCATCCCCAAAAGATTTCTCCTGCTCCTTTGCTCTCAGCTCCAGTTCCAGGCAGCAAAGTGGTTTAATTTTAAGCTCACGTGATCACAATTCTGCTCATCACCTGAAAGGTCTAGGTTTGGTTTCCTTGCATGTGCACTTTAGTCTGTATCTTTGAATACAGTAGATATTATCATTCTTACTTTATAAATAAGGAAATTGAGATTGAGAGAAGCCAGGAGATTGACCCAAGGCCCCAGAGCTGAGAAGTGGGAGGATTTGAACTTTGTTTAGTCTGATTCCACAGCCCTTTTGCACTGTGCTGCACCATTGCTCCAGCTGGAAAATAAGCTGGTCGTGGGTTTTAATGGAAGTTGGAAATTAATCAGAGATTATTCTTGTTTTTCTTGTGTATGTACCATTTCACTCTTCTTTCTCATTTCTTATTAATATATATACTTTATATAGACACATATATACTCTATATATACACACGCAGACACACACACACACATATGTCTCTTTTTTTATTTTGGGTTGTGTTAGGATTTAATAGCTGCCAGTTTTCTGATGCTAACGTACTGTTGTTACTGAGAAATAAAATCGCCTATATTGAAATACAATTTTATAATGTTACTCATTAGCTAACAATTCTTTACAGCAGAAAGTTTATTTAGAGATACTTGCATTATTTAGAGTTATGTTTTTAATTTGTAGTACAAATCATCAGAGATCTAACATCTGACATATCAGAATGATGCTAAATTTTAATCAAGTTGGATAGGTGAGGATTTTAATAAAAACTCAGACACTGACTCATGACACTGCAACAGAAATTAGTGTAAGTTGGTGAGAACTTCTTTGGAGCTGCCAGTATCTGGATTTGAATCCCTGCTTTTATATGGACCAGTTTTATGTTCTTCAGCAGGTCATGTCATTTCCCTGGTCCTCCACTATTTAATATAAAATAGGTCTGAGTAAATGGCAGTTATTGACATGAGCAAATTCTCAGCAGGAAGCCAGTGTTTTATTGTTTTGGATCACTTAAGTTGTGTGCATTTACTATTATAAAACACAGCTTCGAACAGTTCAGTATTGACTGAATTATTTTGGATAAATCTAGATGACGGAACAAGGAAAAATGCATATGAAGGATCCACCACCATCATGACTAATGTCTCATTCCTGTGAAGTCAGAAATCAGTCATGCTGATACCTGGGTTCCTTTCCTCCAGGTGGAACTCTGGGAACAAGGTTTCTTTCATCTGGTGGCACTGCCATCTTGAGTCCATCTTCACTCATATCTCCTGTATCATAAGGGAATGAGAACATAGAAAAGGATCATTTGCCTTTTCAGGTCTCTGGTTTTTAAACGGCACCATCATTTCTACTTCACTAGGTGGACAAGAGCTAGACACATGGTCTGCCCTAGATGCAATGGAAATTGAATAATAGATCCTGGCTGGAAAGCTACTTTCTATGGCAGTTCTGTACTGTGGAAAGGGAAACACTAATTTTGGTGGACAGTTAATTTTCTCTGACACTCAAGCTGAGTTTCTAAGGCAGAAGATGAGAGGTGATCTGACCCTGAAACTTAATGGAGTCTAAAACCTTGAGCCAATTAAATATTCCAGGAGAGCATGGTGGGTAACTGCATTACCTTACCCTCAAATGAGGGGATGGTCTTAGTTAGCTGTTTTAGGAAGTGTTCTGGCCCACAATCATTATTTAAATAAGAAAGCAGAGCTGCTCTGGTTGAAGGGACTTTCGGAAGAGACAGCTCTAAGTAGGTCCTGCTCACCGACTGTGGGCTGGCAGCATAATCCCTGGGGATCCTGAAAAGACAGATGAAAAATCTCGGGATTCCTTCTTCTCTCTCCATAATCTGATTTAAAGTTTGCATTTTCTCTCCCTCCTTTTTTTTTTTTTTTTTTTTTTGCGGGGTGGGGGGAACCTTAGTTCCCTGATCAGGGATTGAACCCAGGCCCTCGGCAGTGAAAGCCCAGAGTCCTAACCATTGGACCACCAGGGAATTCAGAGAATGCCCTATTTCTTAAACAAAACTTATTTACATGGTCACTACAAAAAGTCTAGAACAGAGACGGAAGACTGGTAGCCCAAACACCTATTCTATTTGGATTGCACTTTTTTGTAGTTACATTTTGGGCCATCATTTATCAATTGGTAAATATCACATAAAATCTAGATTTTAGGCTTTTCTAGAAAAATTGCCATTCTGCCTTCTTGAATGGCAGAAATCTGCAGTAGGTAAATAACAGCTGCCTTATCCAAAGGGACCTGCGTTTTCTCCCATTTTCCCACAAGCCCCCACGGCTCCTTATTGCCCTGTACACAGGCTGACTTAGCTCCTTTATGTTAACTGCCTGGCTTCTGTAAGTCATTTAAATTTACAAAATATGATCTAATGGGAAATTGTGTGACCTCGCTGAAATTTTTATCGTTTTCAGGCAAGCAGATAATTATTAGAAACTTAAGAGCAAGAATAAATTGAATCTCCACTTTGAATTGTTCTTCAGCCTATTTTTCATAGAAAGTTCTGCTGCGTGAGCCTCTCTGTCTTGAAAGACATTTATTTATAAAATGAATTTTCACAATAATTATTCCCAGTCGCCTGGGTTACTCCCTGTAGCCTTTTGGCTACGGGATTTTAGTCTTCTGCTCTGAGTTAATTGAAGTAGTGATTTTTCTCGTACCAGACGAAAGGTCTATAGAGCAACAATATATATGACAAAAAGAAAACGGCACTTTTTTGAAATTTGGCAATCTTTTTCTTAGAGTTGTAGTTAATCATGTCTTTCTGAGGATGTGGAGTGAAACTTTGACATATGTCATGGTTGTCAAAGTCAGCATTAACACAAAATAATAAGTTATTTAATATAAGATTCAACTTTATTATTTTTTCAAGTGAGCTGTCTATCACCAAGTTCTGAAGTGGATTTCTTTCAAGTCTCCCTGTCTCCAGAGAAAAAGGGGAAAAGGCAGTGTGTCCCTGGACAGGATCTATGACTCATTATGTCAATCAAGCCCCACTTCAGAAGGGAATAAAGAGATTTGTATCTCAAAGCTGTGCATAACGACTCCTCGGCTTTTCATTTCATATTTATGAGCGGTTTACTTTGAAGTGTTTATCAGCCAATACGCAGAAACATGAGGGAGCCTTGCCTGAAACCATACTCAGGCGTCTAATCTATGAAATGCTCGCTGAGCAGACTAGCTCATCAGTGCATGCCATGCAAAAATAAATACATAAATAAACTTTTTGTTATTTGAGGTCTCGGAGCCATGTCTTTATATGAACTATAAAAAAGCAATAAATGGTGCTGAACATTTTGAAATTGGTGTAACACCGGAAACTTAGCTCTGTGATGTGCAAAAAGGAGGGAGGGGCAGATTGTTTCTTGCTTGAAATAAAACCTGGTAGAATGCAGAGAAATAAAAATACACAAATATTTACATATACTTCTCACCTGGTCTAAGGCTTTGGGTCTGTCCGAGTGCCCACTTGATGACAGTGAATAGTTATAAGGTGCTTTGTTTAGTTTTGTTTAAAAAAAAATTTTTTTTTGAAGATGTAATTCTCAGAATGCTTGGGAAGATGGCACTGCCAAGATGTTGAAACCACCATATGGAAGGCTGTTTTACATTTTTTAATCTGTATTAATATCCCATGCGTACTTTAAGATATAAAAAACAGGTAGATGGAAAAGTCAGGAAAGATAATAAAGAGGGATGCGTAGAACAAAATAAAATATTGATTCTTGATGAATGAAACTGGTACATTTTCTCTATTTTTAATCTACCTGCATATCTTTGTTTAATTAATTATTTCAACAAATATTTATTGAGTAGCTACTATACTAGATCCTGGCTTTACAAGGGAACAGATCAGCCAGAGTTGCTGAGGAGGATCTTGTGTTAGGGGAGGCTGAGAAGTCAGCGAATCAATGTCATTGTCAATGTCACGTATCAGTTAGTTACTGTGACCAAGGGCTCAATTCCCCACTTCTTTACATTAGATCCTCCATGTCCATGCTCATTTCTTGTTTGTTAATAGCAAAAAGGGTATTTAAAGGAATAAGTCAAATCCACTTTGATAATTTACAAAGTATTTCATTGATTTGAACAGTTGGGAGAAAATTAAGTCTAGGAGCCTGTAAGCCATTCTCTTATAAAAAGATTACTTTCCTGTTTTGCCCTTTTTCTACAGATTCTTCAGAGAGCTTTTTCCTTTTCCCAGCACCCCACCTTCCAGTATGCTAAGTGAGAAAAGTTGCTCTGATGCCTAATCTCTTGCTAGCAATGTTGTATAATCACAGAATTTTAAAGATGAAAGTCTTTAGACTCAGCTAGAAAGCATGGCATGTAAGAGAGCACACAGGTTTTGGAGCCAAAAAAGAGAAATGCATGTATAGAGGCTACTCCACTCTTTATCTCAAGCCTAATGACTTCCTCCTAGTTTTGTTCTGAGGATTATGTGAGATTTTTCACATACAGTGTTTATAACGCAGTCTTGAACATACAACACAATCAGTATTAAGCCATAAATGCTTGTTGAATAAATGAACGAAGGATGCCACCGTTCTGCTCCCATCCTTTTATTTTCCACAGAACCTGAGAACTCAGGGGATTAAGGGGTTTGCCAGTACTTATATATTTGCCACCCAGAATCATGTTTTCTATAGGACAATGAAATATAGTTACCCGTCCCCTGGTCCTGCCTTCCCATCCCCACCAATGTAGGTGGAACAGAAGGTAAATTTACCAGGAATATGATGTGGTATTGTAATGATATATTTGTATGTTTATCTTACTTATTAATCTGGAGGCTCCTGAAAGCAGGGACACAGGTTTTTCATCTGTGTATCTCTAGTTCGTTCTTAGCACACCTTTTTGTCTATTTGTAGAATTGAATTGAACCAGCCAGTTTGAAACACGAATTGTGGGTGCCCTTGGGTCTGTGTGAGCCATATAATGGCAGCGATTCTTGGGGAGACTAGTACAAAGAAGCATAAAACCTGCCAGATATGCAGCAAAGTCAACCAAAACCTTTGCGGGGTGTGTTCCTGATAATTCTGATGGGTAGGTTTTCTGAAAGGACGATTTTGATTTTCTTATCTGGATGGAGATGGAACACACTGCACGCATGAGAGAGTGATCTGGAGCCAGTTCTAAAAGAGAGGAAATTGAATCAAGAAATAAGTGTTTGAAATAATAATCTGCTTCTGATCCCTAAACAAGCTGCAATGAGAGCAGAGGAATTAATGAGGCTTCTGACCCCCCGTGACATTAGGCATACGGGACTTAAGCCAAGTACAGCAGCAATTTCCCTGGTGGTCCGATCACGGGCTATGAGGGAGCAAGCAAAACCAATGCCCCCTCTGAAAGCAGAGCCTGTCTTCATAAGGGAAAGATTGTTTCTCAGATGAAGGCTCACAAAGTGCCAGGTAGGGCAAATGTTTTTCATAAAGCACCTGGAAAAACCTCAGCAAAGAGAAACGTCTTAATAGAGAACAATTAAGTGTCACATTGGATTGCATTGCCTGTCATTGCAGAGAAGTGGCGGTTTTGCTGGGAAAAGTTGGCTTTTTAAGAAATAAACAATCTACCCGGAGTGACCCCTGATTTTAATAGGAAAAAAAAAAAAAAAAAGGCAGGGAAATGGAGAGAGGCATTTTATCATCTCCCTTCTCAACTGCCAGAGGCATGCTTTGTGACTTCTGGAAAGCCCAGGAAACTCCCTATTTCTCTGTTTCTCAAGGGAGTGTAATTCTTGCTACTTTCCACAGGTGCTGTTGATTCCTAAGGCAGTTTGCTTTGAAAATCTTTAATAAACGTGCTCTCCGATTACCAAACAGAAGCCATAGGTAGTAGAACCACTGGATTCCGGAAGATGTCTTGGGGAGATGAGGCCGAGGAAGTTGTTTGTAATGACTGAACAGTTGTTCTGCTAATTAGAAGAGGCAGGACGATGTTAATAACACTGGGCGTGCCTTTGCGAGAGCACCTGCAAACGAGAACAAGCACTCTTCTGTGCCTCTAAAAGAGACAAGTGGCCAGAGCGTTTGATGTTGATGGAGGGCCAGATGTTTTTCATGCATTCCAGGATGAATGCACTAACACTATTAGAACACAACCTACTTTTTTTTTTTTTTTTTTTTTTAAATCCCTTGAGGAGGTTGGTGTTTTGATTCATTATGACTTTGGCCTTTTGTACACATGAGGATGTCATGGAGGAAGCAGGGCTGCCCTGTGGTTTCTGTGGGCCCTTGGCACCTCTGCCTTTGACAGACCCTTCCTCTCTAAAAAAAACATTTGAAATTATATTTTACAACTGCATTGGTATAAAGATGGTTATATTATTGTCAGAGTTTAAAACATTTTCTACAAACTGAAAGTTTTCTTTTTTCCTGATTTTAAAAGAAATTAAACCATTTTTGTGGGCTCTGAAAGATATTTGGGGCCCTAGTGACTCTGCCTGTAGTTCCTACTGGATATCTTGGCCCTGGCCCTATTGAAACTGACATGTCTTTTTGTTGCGTTTATTCATGGATCTAAAAATGTGAATTTCAGTGCTTTGAGGTAAAGACTTCTTGTCTTTTTTTTTATATATATAAATTTATTTATTTTATTTATTTATTTTTGGTGGTGTGTTGGGTCTTCACTGCTACACACGGGCTGTCTGTAGTTGCGGTGAGCAGGGGCTACTCTTCGTTGCAGTGCACGGGCTTCTCATTGCAGTGGCTTCTCCTGTTGCGGAGCACGGGCTCTAGGAGCACGGGCTTCAGTAGTTGTGACATGAGAGCTCAGTAGTTGTGGCTCATGGACTCCAGAGAACAGGCTCAGTAGTTGTGGCGCATGGGCTTAGTTGCTCCACGGCACGTGGGATCTTCGCGGACCAGGGGCCAACCTGTGTCCCCTGCATCAGCAGGCAGATTCTTAACCGCTGCGCCACCAGGGAAGTCCCACGACCTCATCTTAAAGGTGGTACCTCCATCTGAGGAAAAGTAGAAGTTTGTGACACAATGCTAATTAATTTCTGTGGATTCAGAATCATAGTTACAGTTTACACTTAAAGAATAGTTTGGTCCACAGGTAACACATCACCCTAATTGCTCTATTTTCCCCCTAACGTAAGTGCCATTCCTTTTCAAGACAGTGTTTGTACATTGCATTTATCATTGTCTCACTTTTTAAAACTGAATATAATCACCATCATTTAATTTTTTTCCTATGAATCAAGGCAGCCCTAGTGAATGATGATGGTTCAGTGTTATGTGTGGACTGTAACAAATAGAAATGTCCAGTGCTCTGCAGTTGTACTGAACCATCTGGTCTATGTATTGTCTCACTCTTCTAGATGTCGATTTCATTCCCTCTACTCTCTCCTAAACCTCTGGCACCTTCCCATCCTCTATCAGAGGTGAAATCCCCAATCCACATCTACCATGTACCCATTCCCAGCATCTGCAACCACAAACTCTGCCTTCCTGCCTGTTACTGTAAGTGAATAATCCCTACTCGTATCCCAGGAGCAACCGCCACTTGTATGCTAGATCAGAGTCCCACTGGTCTATTCAAGAATGCTGCTGCCCAAATTCTCCCACCTCGAAATGAACCATTTTTTCATTTTTACCAGTACACAAACATGCTGTGACTTTCTCCAATTTCTTTTCACCCCTTCTTCCACCAGCTACTGTCACCCCTTATTGCAGTACATCTCAGAAGAGGTATCTATTGTACCGCCACCAATTCCTCTTTCCTGTTTTCTTGAAACGCAGTCCAATCAGATGCTCACACATACCCCTCCACACAACTTCTCTTGCCAAAATCACCAGTGATTACCATGTCATTACATCGTGATGGACAATTCTCCAATCTCATCTTAATGACCTGTCAGCAACATTTGAAACAGTTAATCACTCCCTCCTCTTTGATATACTTTCTTCACTTAGATTGTCCTCTGGCACATGCTCGTGGCTTTCCTACTACTGCACAGGTTGTTCTTTTTCATACTCCTTTACTGCTGCCTTCTCTTTGCTCCAACCTCTGAATATAAAAGTAAGTCAGTGCCCAGTCTTTGGTGTTCTTTTCTTTTCTACCTACAGTTATTCCACACTGGTGATCTTGTCCAGTTCCATGACGTAGAATAGCATCTGTATGCCAGTGACTCACAAATCTCTATCACTTGTATCAGACCTGTTGCTTATAGATCCATCAACCAACTCAGCATCTCCATTTTTATATCTAACCCATATTTCTAATTCGAGTATCGAAGACTGAAATCCTGATCCTCTGCATGCATGCACGCGCACGCACACACACACACACACACACACACACACACACACACACACACACCGCTTGATCTTCTTGCAGCCTTCCCCATCGCATTCGATGGCAACTCCCTGCTAGTTTTCAGTTTGAAAGCACTGATGTCATTTCCAATTTCTTTCTTTCTGCCACACCCTACCATGCAGTCCACCAGGAAATCCCACTCTGCTGACCAAGCCACTGCTTCCATCTGGAATGGGCTGTGATCAGCTCTTAAAATGCATTCTGAGTGTTTGATGATGCTCTGGCTCCCTCTCCCCAGTCTTCTAACACACGTGTGCAATCTTGAAAGACGTAAATTCGATGATGTCACTCCTTTCCCCAAAAACAATGCAATAGCTTTCTGTTTCACTCTGAGTAAAAAACAGTGTCCTTAAAATCACCCCAAAGCCCTTCAGGACTCAGCTCTCGCTAACGCTCTACCCTTTCTCTGAAGGTTGCACCTTTGCTCACTTCATTCTAGCTACACAGTCCTTCGTGCTGTTCTAGAACATGCCAGGTGTGGTCCTGCCTGGGACCTGTGCACAGATGGTTGCTTCTTGCACCGTGTATGGGAAAGCTGATTCCCTCAAGTCCTGCCAGCCTTTGCTAAATGCTCCCTTTTCATTGAGGCCTTCCCAAGATCAGATTATTGAACATATTCACAAATGACTTTCACTACCCTACTTTCTCTTTTCTCATAGCACTTGTCACATTTGAAGATGCTAGTGCTTAGTCATTACATTTGCTTTTTATCATTTGTCTACCCCAGCTAAAATATAAGCTCCACAAGAATAGAGATCTTTATCTCTTTGGTTTGCTGACATATTCCCAGCCCTAGAATAAGGCTGAACACTTAGGAAGCACTTAATAAATATTCACCAAATGAATGAATGGATAGGGCTTTTTTTTTTTTTTTTTTTTCCCGTACACAGGCCTCTCACTGTTGTGGCCTCTCCCATTGCGGAGCACAGGCTCCGGACGTGCAGGCTCAGCGGCCATGGCTCACGGGCCCAGCCGCTCCACGGCATGTGGGATCTTCCCGGACCGGGGCACGAACCCGTGTCCCCTGCATTGGCAGGCGGACTCTCAACCACTGCGCCACCAGGGAAGCCCTGAATAGGGCTTTTTACCTTCGTTCTACTTGCCTAGAGCCCTGTTCTTTTAGACGTATGTCTCTTCTCTCGTATTCGTGTGTTTGCTCCCGTGTGGTCAGCTGTCCTTCTCGGGTTAGCCCTCACTCTGGTGTGGGGTAATGAGATAACAGTACACGTTACAAATGAACGTAGGTTCCATGAGTGAGGGCACGAAAATCTCTGCTTCTGCTGCTGTTCCTGGTATTGCCTAAAACATTTTTACTCAGTACCCCTGTGTTCTGGCTACACTGCTAAGTGTTTTATGAGCATAGATAGCTTTGTCCCTACAGCCTTCTGAGCGTGGGTATTATTAAACCTATTTCATAGGTGAGGAGACTAATGCTCGGGGGGAGGGGGTCTATTAACTTTCTTGTGATCTGACCGTAACTGGTGGAGTAGGAACTCACACTCCGGGTTACTTGTTTGTGAAGTATTCTTAACCACGGGAATGTAGAGTCGTTCTCCTAGGGCGAAAAGGGCAAGGGTCTCCTGGCAGTGTATCTGTCATATAACGATTTGGTTGCATTTACTTTTTATTTTGTAATTAAGAGTAAGTTTTAGAGCAGTTTTAGGGTCACAGCAAAACTTAGTGGAACATACAGATATTTCCCATATGCCCCCTTCCCCCCCACATGCGTAACATCCACCATTGTAAATATTACCCATTGGAATGATAGACATTTGTTATAACTGATGGATCTACATTGGCACATCATAGTCACCCAAAGTCCGTAGTTTGCATTATGGATCACTCTTGATGCTGTACATTCTCTGGGTTTGGACAAATGTATAATGACGTGTCTCTATCATTATAGTGTCACACAGAATATGTTCACTACCCTAAAAATCCTCTGTGTTCAGCCTGTTCTTATCTCCCTGCCCAATTCCTGGCAACCGCTTACCTTTTTACTGTCTCCATAGTTTTGCCTTTTCCACAATGTCCCATAGTTGGAATCATACATATATGGCCTTTTCAGATTGGCTTCTGTCACTTAGTAATAGACATTTAAGGCTCCTCTATGTCTTTTCATGGCTTGAGAGTTCATTTCCTTTTAGTGCTGAACAATATTCTATTGCCTGAATGTACCACAGTTTATTTATCCATTGATTGCATTTACTTTTGCTTCATGAATTTATTTCTGATTGACTGGAACTTAAAGAGGCATGCAACTGGAGGCATTTCTTTGTAGTTTAACTCAAAACATAAACATAAAAAATTTGAATGACTGAACAATAGAAAAATTATGATATTGCAAATATTTTAAAGTAGGGAATGGAGCTAGATTGGCCCAAGGCTCCTATTTTTAAATTATTTTAATTTTTAGGAAAAAACCTTAAACCACAGAAAAGTACAAAGAATAAAGTGTATAATACTCATAATTTCTAATTAACAAATGTTACTATTTTGTGAAATTTGTTTCAAATCCTCTTTCTCCATGCCCCCCTGCCCCAAACTTCATCTCCAGAAGTAATTGCTATTAAAAATTTGGTGTAGATTTTTCCAGTTCAGATTTATCCTGTTAGTGTATATGTATCTGTATATATACAGTGCACACCAGTTGTTATATTTTTCTAGTTGTGTTTTTGTAACTTGACATTTGGATTTTTTGATCTGTGGTTATTAAGACCAAGACTATTACTTCCAACAGTTCTCTCCTCATAAAATTGCATCGTGTGGCAAACAGTGGCCAGTGTTAAAGGTTTGCAGCTCTTCTTGCCAGTTTCTCAGGAGACTTATTTCTTACAAAAAAGTAAGCAGTGTCTGAATTAAATTACTTAACACGTTTGACTTTGGTGACAGTGTTGAGTGGATAGTGTGAAGATCTTGTTTTTGAAAACTCATCAGTTGATGCCTCTAGAGAACTGAAATCCCCGTGAAGCTGTTGTCTCCATTGCAGGTGAACACATCCATCACACATTGAAAACAATGCTTGCAAGGCCCTTTGGTTGATGGCTCCATCCACTTTGGGAATATGTATTTTAGTGGTGAGATAGTCTCTGGTGTTGCTGAGACTGAATAGTTACAGCATGGCTCACACCACCGACATAAAAGTGCTGATGGTGGAGTACTTCAGTTGTGATGACATAAGATTTTTTCCCCCATTGGGCAAGCTTCTGCCTTCTATTCCTGAATTTCTTTTTGACTTTGAATTTATGTGACTCAACAACTCTCTGTAAGTCAACAGCTGCCAGATGCTAAATGTAATTAAAGCTTTACATGTATTTGTAACCTACGACATGAGTTTGAAATGCAGGAAGCAAGGTGGGCAAGGAAGAAAAGGAAAACTCTTGACTCAGTTTCAATTATCCTCTCCCTGTTTAACGGATGCTAACAGGCACTAGGAAACTGTGGTCTTGCTATTTTCTACAAGCTCAATGGCTGGATGCTTAACGTGGTTTTAGACAAGTATCTAAATCCTAACGGTAAACAGTGACGAAGCCGTTGATTGAAGGGAACTGATTTATAAACAAGAGTATATCATTAACATTTCTCCCCCAAATATTTGCAGTTACGAAGCAGACCCTGATTAGTCACTGAAGCAAAATATCTGCTATACATATATTCACTTGGTGGTAGACCGTGATCTATCCATCTCACTAGATGTCAGACTGTAGATGAGTTAATTAACTCTTGAGATCTGGAATAATTCTTCAGTGATGGGAGAGTCACAATGTTTTCAAAACATCAAGTGCATGACGGAGACAGGGACCTTCATGAGTGCTGAGAATGCAAATGTCATATGCCTTTGTCAAAATTTCAGTTAATATTGGTAGCGTCTCTACTGACATATCAAATCTTCTTTATATTACTTTGGGAAAGCAGGATATTACATTACATAATGGAATAAGCATTAAATATATCTAAATATACGCAGATTAACTGGGAAAAGTATTTCACTTGTATAGTGGTAGAAAAAATTTGAAAATAGAATCATACCCATCGTTTTGTAGTTTTATACTTACTGGGTAACATAATAGTAATATTCTTAATAATAGCTAATATTTATTGACTACTTACTCTGTTCTACAATGTTCTACATTTATAAATATTTGTTCATTGACACAGTGACCTTTTGAGGCAAGTACTGCTGTAGTTTCCTCCATTTTACAGGTGAGAAAATGGAAACATAGAAATATTAACTAGCATGATCAATACAACAACAATATAGTCCTGAGAGTAAGTAAAAGAAATCTCTAAGCAGCTAAAACAAAACAAAATAAGAACTAAAAAGGAGCTGAAGTCAGAAATCTGAAGATTGAATTGCAAGCTCACAGTAGGCCTTCAATGAGGGCAAGCGTTGCTCTCAGAGCATTTGGAAGATTGGACCTGAACTCAGAGCAAGAGGGAGGGCATGAAACTGAGATCCCTGCATTAAGCTGGAAATTGACAAGAGACATGTGGTGAATGGTATCACTTGGCCTGAAAGGAAGCAAATACACGTTTTTCAGGAGGCAAGAATCCTCAATTTAGGCCCTTGTGATTTTTAAAAATAAACCCATGTCAGCTAAAATTAAATCTAATGAAGTAAGTAAGAAAACAGACCTTTATAATTAAGAGTGAGCAAATCAACGAACAACCAGTTTTGATCTTTAAAGTCCTAAAATGTTAGAATTTGTCAGATACATACTTTCAACTGTGTATAATATGCAAATTAGCAAGTACGATTATAATAGAAAAATGGAATAGAAGCACTTAGAAAGCTATATAAATTTTATAAATTAAACACATAATTGTTGAAATAAAAGGTTTAGTACATGCAGTAAATATGAGATCAGGAACAATTAAAAAGAGAATTGGCCAAATGAAAAGATAACCAGAAGAAATTGGCAAGAGATGGCACAGAAAGAAAAAATGTTAAAAATATAATAGAGACGCTAGGAGAGAACGATGGTCTTATTTTAATTAGTGATGACAGTAAAGAGCATGCGAGTGAGTTAATATTTAAGAGACAATGGCTGAGAATTTTTTAGAATAAAGAAATCATGAATTCACAGATATTGGAGGAACAGCGTATATCCAGTAAGATTAGATCTCTAAATAGACTAATGTAACATACATATTGTAATCCCCGAAGCAACCACTAAAAAAATTATGTTAAGCGATAGCTTAAAAGCCAGTAGAAAAATTCAAGTGGAATTTAAAAAACAATTATTAACCCAAGTGAAGGTAGAGAAGGAAATACAGAAAGGAACAACAGTAAAGGGACAAACAGGAAAAACAGCAAAATGGTGAACCTGAATCCAGCCGTATCAATAATTACATTAATATAAACTAACCATCACACCAATTAAAAGGAAGAGATTGTCTGAGTAGTTAAGTAGCAAGTTCCAAATATATGCTGTCTACAAGAGACACATTTTAAATACAAAGACACAGAACAGTTGAAAGCAAAGGAAGGAAATTAGACATATAATATGTTCACTGTTAAGAGTAAACTTAAGAAAGCTGAACAGTTTTGCATCAGGCAAGACAGACTTTAAGACCACGAGTATTACCAGAGAAAAAGATGGATATTTGAAATTGATAAAAGGGTCAATTTGCCCTGGTGATAAAAGATTATATGTGTCTAATAATATAGTTTCAAAAAGAAGCCTATGAAGAAGAAAGGGGGGGGGGAGCGGAATTGACAAAAGTAAAGGGAGAAAGAAAAAAATACATAATTAGTTACAGATTTAACCCTTTCCTCAGTAACTGATAGGACAGCTAGACCAAAAATATCAGGAAGGATGTAGAGAACACCATTTTTAATCATCTTGACCTTATAGACATTTATAGACCACTACATACAACTTTAGAATACACTCTATTTTTCAGTGGTACATTCAGCAACATATACTGTATTCTGGGCTACAAAGTGAGTCTCGGTTAATTTCAAGAGGGAATCTTAAAGAATTTGTTCTCTGTCCACCAAGTACTTAAGTGAGAAATCATTAGTAATAAAGAAATCTAGACAAGTCCGAAATATGTGGAAATAAAACTACACACTTCTAAGTAACCCATGCATCGAAGAAGTACAAGAGAAATTAGAAAATATCTGGAATTGAATAATGTACAATGTTAATGAATGAATGTACAACATATCCAAATTTGTGAGATGCAGCTAAAGAGGGGAGGATGATAAGTTTGTATTTTTATTTAAGAAATAAAAATTGTCTTTTGGGCTTCCCTGGTGGTGCAGTGGTTGAGAGTCCGCCTGCAGATGCAGGGTACACGGGTTCGGGCCCCGGTCCGGGAAGATCCCACATGCCGCGGAGCGGCTGGGCCCGTGAGCCATGGCCGCTGAGCCGGCGCGTCTGGAGCCTGACAGTGAGAGGCCCGCGTACTGCAAAAAAAAAAAAAAAAAAAAAAAAGAAAAAGAAATAATTGTTTTCAAATCAGTGATCTGTATTTCTACCTCAAGAACCTAGAAAAGGATGAGGAAGTGAAACCCAAAATAAGAGATAAATAATCAAGATAAGAGTAAAAATTAAAGAAATAGAAAAGAAATGAAAATATTAAAGCCAAAAGCTGGTCCTTTGAAAAACTGATAAAATTGATAAAGCCATAGCTAGAATAATCAAGAAAAAAAATAGAGAATACACAAATATCCCAAATCAAGGACATTGTCATAAACTGTGACAATTTAGATGAAATGGACAAATTCCTTGTAAAATATAATTAATATTAAAAAACATATTATCTCAAAAATTTATTAGATATTATCTCAAAATAATATCTCAAAAATTTATTAGAAATAATCACTACATATTGATGATAAAACTATAATTATTCTAAACATATATGTATCTATAATATAGCCTTAAACAGAGATAAAGCAAATATGGATAAAGCTATGGGGGAAAACACCCATCATAGTAGGAAATTTCTTCATATAACTTTCAATTCTTGGTAAGACAATCAAATGGCAAATTAGTACCATGTAGAAAAATTGAACACATGATTAATAATTTTGTTTAATTGACATACATAAAATCTTGCATTCAGTAATTAGAGAACATGTGTTCTTCTCAAATACACATGAAATACTTATAAAAATTTAGGCTATGAAGCAAATTTCGAAATTGCTCAGAAGTTTAGTAACATAAAAATGATGCTCTCTAGCCAAATACAATTAAATTAGAGATCAAAACCAGAAATGTATACAAAATATCCCAGTACATTTGGAAATTTAATAAATAGGTTAAATAGAAACATGAAAATATTTAGATCTAAACAACAGTGAAAATGCTGTGAATCAAAACCTCTGAGATGCTGTGAAAGTGGTCCGTAGAGAGAAATATATAGCCTAAAATGCATACAATAAAAAAGAAAAATGGCCGAACAATGATGACGTAAGAAATCAAATTTTAAAGATATGGAAAAGATCAATAGACTATACTCAAAGAAGTCAAGAGAAAGGGGGTAATTTGTATATGTAAGCATAAATAAACTAGAAGATATGTAGGGATAGTAGATAGAATCAGAAGAGCAAAAATTTGGTTTTTTTTGAAAGACAAAAACCATTATTGCATCACTGCTGAAACCAATCCAGTTAAAATAAAGCACAAATAAATGATGTCAGGAATGAAAAAAAAAAAAAAAAAAGATAGCGTCCTATTGATACAAACCTAGCAGAAATTTGAAGGGACTTAAAAATATTTGGATAACTTTGTGCCAATCCATTTGAAGACAGATGAAATGGGCACTTTCCTAGAAAAATGTATTGTTCCAAAATTTTAAAAATCAACTCAAGAAAAAAAAGAGCGAGTAATTCTGTAATTTTTTTTTAAAGCAAAGTTTCTTCATTTGTAAACTGATGATGATCATCATATTATGTATGTACATTTGTTGTGTGATTACTATGTGGCAGGTAGTGTTCTAAGCACTTTTACCTGCCTTATCTAATTCAATGCTCAGAAGAATCTTATGAAGGCAGGTGCTATTTTTACGTCTGTTTTATAAATGAGTAAGTGGAGACTCATCAGAAGTAATTAATTCTGAGAATATATGGTCAATGAGTATTTTTAAAACAGACACTGGAACTCGCACTTTAACCCTAGGCCATATACGTAGTGACTATTTTACAGGGTTGTGGTCCTAATTAATTGGAAAACTGTATATAAAAGCATTTAGGACAGTGCCTGCCACATTCTGAAGTCCTCAGTAAAAGTAGGCTACTTACGCTCTCAAACTTAGAAGAGCTAGACCATTGGAGCTAACCCACCATTGTCCTTTGATTTCTTTATTTTTTCTAATTAATAAAAAAATTGTTTGGAGAAGCAGAGTCTCACAGGGTCAGATGACTGTATGCCTTTGTAATTCTCTTACATAGGATAACTGATTGCTATAGTTTTTAATACTGGAATTGATTTTTAATCTTGTTGGAATTTTCATCAGCAGAAGAGTCTCCAGCTAGCTGGAGCATTTCCTTTCTATTTCTGAACTGGCAGTTGTTCAGCAGAATGCTTTGTTGTAGTCGCTTTTGGGTTTTCCAGGTTGGGCTTTGTTCAGGTTGGAATGTGAAAATGCCATATCAGAGGAGAATGCCACATTCACCTTTGGCTTTGAGGGGATAAAGCTTACAGGAAAACCCTCAAATATTGGAAACTCTCCTCTCTTCACTAGCCTTTGGTGTTTCTTTGATTTGGAATGTGTTTATTAACTTTGGAGTGATTCTAGTTACGAATTGGATAAGTTGTGGCATGTCAGACAGAGATTCAGATAGAGACCAAAATAATTATTATACAAGTTTAGAAATATCAAAATATGAACATTTGGGTGCTCTACACAAAAGAAAATTTCGATTCTTAAAGTGTATTTTTGAAATATAAATATTGGACCTAAATTTTATGAATAATAATGCATGTACATCTACTCTGTAGTTTTAAGCCACAGGATTTTTTGTGAACAGTTTTGTCAACATTTGGGAAACTATCTGAATGCGTAAAATCAGATGAACTTTAGAAGGGCATTAAGAGAGAGTTGATGTGAAGAATTTTAGCATACACGAGGATAAAATTTAGAATTCATAAGTAGTTCCTTCATTGGCTTTCAAAATTGTTACCATTGCATGTACAAATATGTAGATTTTAAATTTTTATGAAAATAATATTTTAGATAATGTTGGTAACTGATTTGGACTGATATTTTTGTGTAGCTTGTACATATCTTTAATTGCTCAAAATTTAAAGTATTGACATTCAATGTAAGATAATAATTTGGTGATATATTTTGATGAATCAAACCGAAATGAAAGTTATGTTTTATCTCTTATAATTTCGATATTTTTCTTGATAGCTTTCTATTTTGCAAAAGCTTATCTCATCCGATTAAACTACTTCACTTTCTGTGATAAAGAGAACTATAACATTATAATTTGTGTTTTTTTCTTCAATATCTGCTAAAAAGTTTGGAATCAGTATTCATTCCTGACTTTAACGTGTGGAGTCTAACATTTGCTTGAGAAAAGTGACCCATGTTTATTTACAAGAGATTCTCTTTGTCTTAGGATAAATGATCCCAGAAAAAAGGCCACTTCCAAAAGGAATCAGTGTTTAGAAAGAACCAATATTTCATATTAAATAGTAAGAATAATGTACTGTGACTTTATCTTGAGAAAATAAGATTGATTATCAAGAGTATATTTTATTTTATGTTTAATACAATTTATTATTCCAACTGTGCTATAATTATTCAAGAGAATAAAGAAGAACAATTTGTGTGGGGCATGATATACATTTTATGACACAATTGTATGACTATATAACATTACATCTTTCATTCCTAGTGGCATTTTGCAGCATGATAACAGGGGGTCATATTTTGCAAAAAATATTTAATGGATTCATTAATTTTCCAAAGGGCCTCTCATTAACCTTTTATTTAAATAATTATCTTTCCTCATTCAAGTTGAGATTTTCCTGGTTCTTGGTATGATGAATGATTTTTTTATTGTATCCTGGCTATTTGAAGTATTATGTTTTGAAAATCTGGATCTTACTTAAATCTTCTGTTTCAGCAGGGCTCCTCTGACACCAAGCCAGTGGGGAAAGTGGGACCCTGAGGCTTGACTGCCAGGTGGAGGTGAAAGTCCAGGCTCCTCACTTGACCCACTTTGACAAGGGCAGGAAATGGGGTGAAGTGGGGAGGGATGCCTCCTTGTTACTGGGCAGAGTTGGGTTTTCAGCCTCCCCACTGGGAGCCTGCAGATACCAACCTGGTTGAGAGGGAGAGGGGCACCTCCTTAGAGTTCCCCATGAGTCCTCCAGTGGTGGTGAAACTAGATTTAACATTTATCCTCCTCTGACTCCAGCAGGGAGATGGAGGGGTACTTCAGTACCACTGTGTGGAGACGGAAGTCTAGAATCCCCTCATGGACTCCAGTGACACCTTAGCAGGGAATCAGGGAAAGCTCTTTGCCACTGGGTGACAGTGAAAGTTCCACCTCACCAACTCAGTCTCCTTTGATTCCACCCTGGTGTGTTTGTGGAGGTGGGGAAGGACCCCTCATAGAAGTAGGCTTTACTTTGGGTTTATTTTATCTGCTTCCATTGGTATTTCCAATTTGCAGATTTCTCCAGCACCACGTCTGGGATATATGAGGCAAAAAGAAAACCCAGAGAACTCAGCTACGTTTTTCCTCAGGTCCCAGGACCCTAATAGATCTGTCTTCTTCTCAACCTCTTTTAGACTCATTTTATGAAGTTTTTGCATGTACTGTCCAGGGATTTTAGCTGTCTTTAGTGGGAAGTGTAGAGAGATGTGGGAAGTTTTATCTTAATCTAGAACCAGAAGTCCATCATCTTTTGATCATGCCGACATTCATTTCTATTTTCTGTTGTTCACAGCTTAATTCTGTTAAATCTCCGTTATTTGATGTCCTTGATTATGATCCTAGTGTTTTTTAGCATCACTTTTATTGACTTCATGGATTTCTGCATCTTCACAAGTTTTATAATTTAATCTCAGATTGGCACTGTATTACTTCCTGTTATCAGCAACTAATTGATGATATAGACATTAATACGGTGGTTGATATGAGAAGAGATACGAGTAGTAAGTGGGTGGGGATAGGTGGAGATTAATTTTGTAAGTGATTACTATTGACTAGTTTCATGTTATAGCAACTTTTGCTTTCCCGTGTGAAATTTCTTCTCTTAAACTCAGGGGACTCACTTGGTAAACATTTAGATAATAAAAGTTTTCTATATTGTACCCCCCCCCATTACTACAGTTAACTTTTATCTTCCTGCCCTCATAGTAAAAATCTGTTCAAATGCTGACATTTTCAGTGCTATTTGTATTCGCTGGTATTACCATGACATGATAATTCTGACTTAGCGACATATGTGCTTTTACTACTTAAAGGTTATTTCAAAGTGTGAGAAGTTGGGAAAAACTTAGAAAATAAAGCCAAGATCACAGTGCACTGACATATCCTTCCTTAGGATTTTTTCCCCAAATAAAATTAGTTGGTCAAAGGATGACTCCTGATACCTGTTGCAAAATTTTTCTCTAAAAAAGTTTTGGAAAGGATCCGGGTTATACACTGAGATTACGACTTAAAAAAAAAAAAGACAACTTAAAGCAAAAGAGACTTATCAATGGAGTTATTTTAAGACTTGCGTTCTGCTATCCTGATCACCTAACAGTTTTTAGACATTGCTGTTCTCTCAGTGTCAATATTTAGACATTGATAACACCTTAAATTATAATAAAATTCCATGATATAAATATCATTGCTTTTGTGTAATCATTCATCTATCAAAATATTAACTCTGGCCTTGACAACGTAATATGGGGCCACATTAAGCAGTTTATTGGTAACAGCCATAAAACACACACCTGAGTTGGAAGGAGTTGGAGACATTGTCCACACCCGCTTTAATTAGTGATCTAGCGAGTTTGGAAGTAGATAGAAGGTGAATATGTGTTCCATGAATGCTACAGTATTGTGCCTCTTTATCCTCTGCAAGATAGTAAAGGAGTGAAATGTTGACTGCTTTCCACTAGAAACCTTAGCTTGGAGAATCACACAGTGACTAGTTTCTCTCTTCTATTCAAAGCTGCCATGGAGCTTAATAAAGACATAATTATACAAGATGAATTAGAGCCAAATCAGTCTTCCATCAATGAGCAAAGTAAGTGTAAAACAATAAGTTGACATAATATTAACATTCCCCTGTACTATATACATGCTAAGCAAAGTGGTGTAACATGAGGACTTCGTCTAAGCCAAAATACATGAAAAATGTTTGTCTGAAATAAATTCACATAGAGGAATGCTTGGGAAACTGGATATGGTAAGAGCAAATGGAGGGGGATGTGATAACTTCTCTGTGGAGTAAACTCCCAGTCCCTCGTGTCTACCACTAGGTGGACATCTGGTGGGCAAGCTGCGACAGGATGAAGGGTTGGAGTACCGGATGACCTTTCCTGGCTCCCTGGCCCTTTTCTCTCTAGTATTTATCACTGTATAGATTGTACTTTTTTATGTGATTCTTTGATTAATGCCCCTTTCCCGATTAGACTGTAAATGTCACAGACTGTATTTTTCTACTGCTCACTGTTATATCTCCAAGGCCTAGCACAGAACTAGGAACAATAAATATTTGTTGAGTGATTTAATAAATGTTAGACCAGCCTTTCCTGTCTACTATATCTATGGCTCTGCAGCTTCATATGTTAAACCAGCAAATTTGGGAAAGACTTGGTCCAAAATCTGCCCCAGGTACTTAGAGTGAGGTTTCTCTTCTGTGAGTTTGTTGAGGACAAAAAGGTACCAAACGAGGAATTGTGGGGAGCGGGTAACATTGGGAAAGTGCAGTCCTAGTGGAAGATGAAGCTGAGGAGTTTAGAAGGGAATATTTTTGAAGAAACAATTCTGTTTTTAGAGGAAAGCCTGCCTTTCTATAAGTGTGAAATTATTTAACTTTTTTCTGGTGAATTTGGTATAATACCTTCAATTTTCTTTACAATGTTTCTTGTTCGCAGCTTCAGGTTTGTAAGCTTGGAGTTGAAACTCTTGAAGTACTCTTTTTTCTAACATTGTGATTACTTGAAAAATGTATGCAAATTTTCACTGACTTATGAAGATCTCAATTTGTTTTAACAGAAAAAATATTTTTATTTCTTATCATCAAGTAAATGTCCTAACCAAAGAAGGGGCACTACATTTATTCCACAGTTCCCCATGCCCTAGGCTCCCTGTCTATGACTTCTAATACCCAGATTGAAGAGCACATGGGCTCCTCAGAAAGCTGAGGCTTCCTTTGGTCACAGGGCTGTTTCTCTTTTCCTGAGGAGGTCTTTGAAGCTAGTCCTGGATAATGAGATGTGAGAAAACCATCAGGAAAGTTGCCTTAAGACATACACACTCCATTTCAAATGGAATCATAGAGCTCAAAATTCCCACATGTGGAATAAAAACATGTATGTTTTAGTTTCGGTTGTTTTCCTTTATTGGAGGAAAAGGAAGCAATATCCCTCATGACCCTCCAGAATGAATGTGAGCTCTGAAGACAAGATGGGAGAATGCTCATATGAAATGACTTTTTCCAATGACTGAAGAATGAGAAAAGCAACAATAGAGAGAAAAATATTATAATATCGTATATATATGAACTCAATAACTTTAGTTTTATAGACTACTGAAACTGAAATATACATTTTAGTGTACAATTAGAAGACAATACCTAATTGCCAAGGATGCAAACTAGAACAGAATACATTGGGTAGAGAATTTCAGATAGCATCATGAAACTGTGCCCAGGGAATAAACACTTAGAACTGCACTGAGTGGTGGTGAAAACACCCCTCTTCCTTGGACAGGTAGTAGAAAATGACCCTGCCCTCCACAGAAATATTTGCTTGGGTTGGCTCTCCAATGAACAGGTTTCACTCTCCAGAAACAACTGTGTCAAGTATTGGATTTGATCCCATTTACACAATGAAATAAGCTGTGGAAGTTCAGTGTGCAGTAGAGAAGGGAAAGGAAAGCCTCAGAATAAAAACACTTGTGTCTATCACAAATTAACATTATACTAGGTTAATATAAACAGTTGTTTGGGGCTTTTCAAAAATAAAATCTGAGAAATGATATCATGAATGTAGATGATCATAGTGTTAATTATATCATGAGTTTGGAGACATGAATGGCTCTAATGTAATCAATATAGAGAGAGTGAGTAAGCCTATGGCTTTGGTGTTATCTAGAAGATTTTCTTCACTTATAGCATAAAGGTGCATTTCTTCATTACATGTATTTCATTGCCCATAAATTGGGTAAGAATTTAAAAATCAGATTTACATGTCAGTAAATACAGTGGACCACATGAGTCCATCTAATATGCAGTGAAACCTTAAAATGTCTTTTTAAGAAGCTGAATGTTAAAGCACACAGATAGAGAAAGCATTCACTGTGCAAAAATGTTGCCTGATTGGTTTTTGATTGAGACCACTTGACATTGCAGAGAGAGCGTAGGCTTGGGGTCTGCAGATGTAGAGGTGATTCGTGGATCTGCCACTTGCCCAGGTGTGACCTTGGAGATGGTATTTAGCTTCCCTGTAAAGTGGTTAACACCTAAACTGCTGTGCTTTTATGAGATTTAAATGAGATAAAGCCTATTAGAGTACCTGGCCTCATGCCCAACACATGGTGGCGTAGACGTGTTCAGTAAATGCTTATTCTCTTCTGCATCCCATCAAACCACAGGCCCACCCCTGCACTCCCCAACACGTGCACACATTCACTGTCCTTGATAAAACCCACTTGTGGTTTTAAATTATGTCAGCAAAAAGAAATTGATACCACTTAAAAACAATATCATATGGTATCACTTATAGGTGGAATCTAATTAAAAATGCTATAAATGACCTTATTTACAAAACAGAAACAGACTCACATATCTCGAAATCAAACTTATGGTTACCAAGGGGGAAACGTTGGCAGGGGGGTGAGTGATAAATTAGGAGACTGGGATTAATATATACACACTACTATATATAAAATAGATAACTAGTAAGGACCTATTGTATAGCACAGGGAACTCTACTCAATACTCTGTAATGACCTATATGGGAAAAGAATCTGAAAAAGAATGGATATATATATATAACATATTCAGTTGGCTGTCCACCTAAAACTAATACAACATTGTAAATCAACTATACTCCAATAACAATTAATTAAAAAACAAAACAGGGCTTCCCTGGTGGCGCAGTGGTTGAGAATCCGCCTGCCGATGCAGGGGACACGGGTTCGTGCCCCGGTCCGGGAAGATCCCACGTGCCGCGGAGCGGCTGGGCCCGTGAGCCATGGCCGCTGAGCCTGCGAGTCCGGAGCCTGTGCTCCACAACGGGAGAGGCCACAGCAGTGAGAGGCCCGCATACCGCAAAAAAAAAAAAAAAAAAAAAAAAAAAAAAAAAAAATGGACTACATCCCTAGGATGCTCATTTAATTAACACCCTACCTATACTCACTTAAAAAAAAAAAAGAACAAACTTGGGTGTATGTATTATCACATATAAAACACACAGTGATTCTGAGAGGAATTTAAGATTAATGCCCAGATTTTACAGAAGAGAAAACTGGGGCTCAAGTTGTTAAGAGAGACTTGCCACACTGAGGCTTACCAGTGGAAAGCTAGGACTGGTCCCCAGGTCTCCTGGCCACCACTCCCATTTATTGGAGGATTAAGCTTCTTTGACATGAAGACAGACTGCTCAAGGATCAGATCCAGGTTTTACTACAGTCTAGATGTGTGACCTTGGGTAAGTCACTTAAATTCTCTGTTCCTCAGTTTCCTTATTGACAGAATGATTCCAGTAATATTATCATCATCATAAAGTCGTTGTGAAAATTTTAAATGTAAAATAAAAGTTGCAGAATAAAAGATGCCTGGAGCAAAGCACATGCTTGGTATATATTAGCTCCTCTTATAAATCCAGTGTTTTTATCAGCTACGTGGTGCTACCTAGACAACAGTAAATACTTAAAATTTTTTCAAATAAAATCTGATCATTCCGTTTTAGGATTAAAATTAATCTTAGATGTTAACTTTTTTGTTGCTCTTGTTCTCAAATATACCCCAATATCCTAAATACTCTTGCTTAGCTGTATATACTACAGCAAATCCGGTATATTTTTTGAACAGGAAAATGCCTGTCTGCTTTTTGTTAAGAATAAATTTGAAGTTTGAAAACATTTCACAAATTTTAATCGGTCTCTTTGTTGCTGTCACCCTAGGAACTAACTTCACCCTTGCAGAGCTGGGGATCTGTGAGCCCTCCCCGCACCGAAGCGGCTACTGTTCCGACATGGGGATCCTTCACCAGGGCTACTCTCTGAGCACAGGGTCTGACGCCGACTCCGATACAGAGGGAGGGATGTCTCCAGAACATGCCATCCGATTGTGGGGGAGAGGGATAAAATCCAGGCGCAGTTCCGGCCTGTCCAGTCGTGAAAACTCGGCCCTTACCTTGACTGATTCTGACAACGAAAATAAGTCAGATGATGAGAACGGTAGGCCTGCTTCTTAAATATTTTTTAATGTTCTGCGTACTGCACAATGTGGGGCTTTGGGATGTTTTTGTGTTTTAATAAAGAGGCGTATAAAAAGCATTCATTTTCTTTTAAATCGACCTTGTCTACCCACGCTGAGCTGGGGAAAAATAAACCAGCAACCCTCAAACACACAAAAAATGAAGAGAGAATTTTAAAATCACATTTTGATGATAGCACACTGTTCAGGCACTATCAGTTGGTCTTATTAGCAAGTAAATTGCATTGCAAAAGAAGCAACTTGATAAACTATGACCTATACCTAGAAAATTGTCCTCTCTCCATAAGTTTCTAGGTCTTTGTATTGATTTCCCTTTCCCAGTAAATGGAAACCTGAGTTATTTTTTTTCATGAAGAACTCTTAAGAATCCTACCTTATCTTAGACTTTCATTTCCAGGCGGCAGTGCCTCATATCCGTATTGGAGATCAGGCTTGGAACAGATGCTCTGGAGTTTAATAATGACAAATAGGAAGAGACTTGTCTTCAAAAAAGTATTCTCTTCTATGTTTACTTTTCTCCTTGGTACCTACGTAGGTTCATGGCGTCCCACACCTTCTGTCACAAATCCCTGTTGCTTTATCCATCAGCTTGGTGGATGTGTTTTAATGAAATTTTGAAAATTAAATGCTTCTGATCATTAAGCAGTAAATATAGGGTAGCCTAATCAAGTCATTAAAGAGAGAAGGTGCTTATTTGTGGCTTTCTTAGCAACTCAGAACCATGTTGAGTCCAAAACATTTTTTGAAAGATAAGTTGCATTAGGTACGGTGGATTTATTGAGAAAACATCAGATGCTATGTGTTTTGTTATGAATATATTGTGTGTTTGCTAAAAGAATTACCGTTAAACTGTTTACAAATAGATCAGTTAAGAAGGTTTCTATAAATATTATAAACCTCTACTAGAGCAGCTCTCAGTATTTTCTTACCTTTAAAAAATAAAAGAAAGAAATTTGCAGGCAGGCAGGCAGGCAGCTTGTTTTTAAATACAAAAGCGTAGCTAAATATCGTTTATTCTCCAAACCGTGTTGAAAGTACATCATTTCCTGGGTAAGTCGCATATATTCTAAAAGATGTCACTATGTTGCATTTAAATCTATGTTTAATTGTGAAATAATTTATTCTACAGTGAGGACAAGGGGATGTGTCTTCCTTATGCCTCAGTTCAGGTAGCTAATCAAGGTGTCCTCTCAAGGAAAAATCCGCACTTGACTCCTTTTGAATTTTAACAGAATTCTGACAGTTGGTACATTCAGCACTCTAAAGGTGCTTATTTGTTGGGAAATTACTTTCAGAAGTTTTCATAAAGGCATACATTGAATCCATTTACTGATGTACTTTTTCCACTTCAGTGTGTGTCAGGTACTATTTAAATGGAGGCACTTTGATTGCCTAATAAATAAAATCATTTGTAATCCAAGAATTTACGGCATATCTTAAACAAGGTATTTTAGCAAATGTTCCATGGTTGGAATTCTCGCTGGTCTCCTAGAATTCGCACCTTTTCTTTTTTAAGCTGTATACATCTTAAAAACTCAGCGAATAAGGGGAGGTTTCCAGAGAAGAAAAGGGAGCCAAAAGGCTGGCCTTGAATTTACCTACAGCTGTTAAGGTTGAGGGGATTTTACAGGTAAAGATGTAAACCAACAGTAGTTGCTTTTTTCCAACATCATTTGAAACATATTCAAACAGTTTTCACCTTGCGGCACGCTGTATAAATCCCTGTGTACTGATAGGAAATAAACCCTTAGATACAGTGTGGCGAGTTTTCCCTGTAATGCTAGTTCTAATACAATCCGAACTGCATAAAGAACTTAGATAATGTGCTTAGAACCAGGAAGCAATTCTTTTGTTCCTGAATCTGTCAGAGCATGAAGGGGGGATTCTGAAGCCAGAGTTCAAGCTTAGGTGATAGATGGTTATTTAAAAATGTACAGAGAGAATGTGTTTCCTTTTCTCTTTTTAAATTTTTTTTCAATATTTCACAGATTCCAAAGATGTACATAACGCATGCTCTGTTCTCCTTGGGGGCCAGAAATGAAAACAAGAAATTGTACATGTCACATCATAAACTCCTCAACCAAATAAAAAGTGAGGTGTGAGCTACTCTCTAGACTGAGGTGTTAACTTCAGTCAACTTCTTGCCCTTTCTTTTTGATAAATTCTATTTAGCTCCCCCCAAAAATCAATGCATTTTCACCTCACTGGTTTTATGAAGTTTGGGAATGTATTATCATATAGATTGACAGTTGCCCCACTGGTTCCACACCACAGCATGGACACTTACAAAACCATCATTAATTTCTCACACTCGTACTCCGCCATGGCTTCCTCCGTAATAAACACTCTGTCCTTCAGACCCAAATCAATAACCTTTTAGATATGCTTCTCTTGAAGAGGAAGTAACGAGATTCTATACTCTGAGAAAGAAGGCCTCCAATTCCATTTTAGATTTTAAGGATATGTGGCCATGGAATGAATCCTTTCTTTGGACCCCATGTATTTTTATTTCATTTTTATGGTGGGATCTTGGGGTACAGAGATTTTCACAGCGCTTATTTAAAATTGCCTTAAAAAAGTCCTAGTGTGGTTTTGCTAAGCATAGGTAGCAAGTCAAGACATACCTCAAAAAAAATCAACTTGGCTTTCTATAACCGAAAACATGGACCCAACCTTCAAACTCATGTAATAAAAATCCCTAACTGTCAACAGTTCTTCGTACATGCTGCTGTGATAAAAATGACCTACTAGTAACTGGTAACTTGAAAGTCCCATCACATCAAACACACAGGTGAATTTGTCCTTCTCCCTTTTTTTTTTTTTTTCCCCAGTGTAGATTATTCAAGGTTATGACCACGCACAGCTCTGCATCTTACACATACTCCATGGCCACCAAATTAATATTGTGCTCCCTTGGATTGCTGTAAATAGATAAAACTCTCGTGTTCAGGTTATTTTATCAGGTTCTTTAACTCTATCTTTAAGTTAACGATGGCTTAGCTAGAAATGGCAGTGAGAGTTGGAAACAGTGAGACCAAGCTTTTGAAGCTGTGAAATTTAACTGCATCTATAGAAAGGGCTTTCCCAGTGACTCTAAATTAGAATCATTCCTTTTTTGGGTAATAAATGTTCCACTTAAAATATGCCCTCTCCAAGGCCCTTTTTATCACCTGAGTTATGGAGAAAATGAGGCAGCCACTAATACACAAAAATAACTAATTGCCTTCTTAAAAATGCAAAATAGCACATGCTGTAAAAAATCTGGCCTGTACACTCTTGACCCCTTTAGGCAGTTTCTTTACCTTGGGGACTTAAAAATATCCTTGAGATTTTTTTTTTTTTTTTAGCATAATTCTAGTTTCAGTTATTTTATTGGAAATCCAGAAAGAAAAAAAAAAAAAAAAAAAAAAAGGAAAAGGCAAAGAAAATAAGCTTGCCTCTGGGATAGGAAGCCAGAAATTACAGAAAACAAAATCTGACCTTGGATGAAGCTTTAAGAAAAGTATCCTTCCTTTGCCCTGTTTGTTTCCACCCAAAGTAAATAAGGACATCATTCATTTTCATCTGTTGTCAATTGGGAAATTTATAATTCTCCTAATGTACTTTGAGGATGAAAATATAAATGTTGGGTTAATTCTATTACATTACACCAAATGCATTTATAAAGCAAGCTGGCTCTCGGCACCTAATGGATTTGTGTGAAGTGTATTTGGGGAACCCAGGTGCTGTTAGATTGTGAGTCCTCTTGGAAGAGGTCTGTAGTGTTCCTCTCTCCTCAAGAGAACTTGAGTGCACCCAGGTATTCGTCACAGGTTAATGGAGACATGGGGCGTGAACTCAGATGGAAGGAAGGCGTTCCCTTAGTACCAGGACACTGTCTGTAGATCGTTACCTCCAACTACATGGCCTTCATTTATCCTAGGAGGTGAGTTTCATAAGTCTTCCTTCTTTCTCTTCAAAAAGCAGCTCTTCAGTAGATTTTACATTAGAGTATCCTGTAAGCAAACACACCCAAGACCTGCCAGTGGGTTTCTATTTCTGTCCCACTCTATTCCTCTTACATATTCTTAAATTTATTTTGTCTTTTATAATCCGCTCTACTCTTTTCTCCCCACCCCCAAGCCACATGTAAAAATTACAGAGAATGCCCGGAACAGATATAAAATCTTACTAACAGCACCAGACAATGATAGCCAAGAGCTCATAATTTTGCTCTTCACAAAAGGAAAAATGTTCAGAGTAGGAATAGTTAGAGGTAAGTACAAAATCGTAGGGTAATATTTGTACTTTTGATGTTGATATGTGGATGATTTCTTTTTCAGCCAGATTTTATGGGAATAAACTTCCATGGTAGCTAAAGAAAATGTTGCCTCAATCCCTTAAAAATAAAACAAAAATCACACTTTAATCCCTTTTGGATGATCATTATTTCAAAATGTGTTTCTAAACTTTATCTTTTTTTTTATACTTGCAAATTTGAAAGAGTAGCACTTATAAAGAAGAACATGAAATGAGATATCATGGATAGAAGAAAAGTGAAGGACATGAGAACCAAATGTCACAGGTTCTTAGTCTTGTCTCTTCCTAAATGCAAGGATGATTTGATTTTAATAACTCTGGTCCAGTTCCCTGCAAGTCCACATACTAGCGGCTTTTGGGGCACCTTATCTTACAAAAAGTTATTCAAGGGAGTGCTAAATATATGATTATCACAGTGTTAAAATACAGCTGATAATAATATAGAACCAGAAACAAAATTTAGGAATATCACATTGTCACATGGCATGATACAGAGGCAAGAAGCAAAAGCATTGGTATTTTGCAAATGCATCTAAATGGAACTTCAGAGATTCAGGTTTTTGGCAAATTAAGCAGTGCTTGCATAACTTTAAAGTAGAACAGAGTACTTGAAGGAGTGTAAGAGTGTGTGCCTGATTTCCAGGACTGCATGTTCCAGATTATAAACTTTAGTGGCATGGTTTTTCGTTATTTATATATTTCTTTCTTTCCTTTGGTGGTTTCTTTCATGTTTGTTAATGCTCAGAGGGGCTATCAAGCAATGGCTCCATTCAATAAATACAATAAAAAAAAGATGAAGCATTAAGCCTTACTTTTGGCAAGGGCAGCCTGATTATTACACATGTAATCTCCGGGCCTTCAGGGAGACATTGGGCTTGGTGGATAATCATTTGCTTTTTAAGCTGCTGAGTTTCTGATGTCTGTACTTTCACTTCAGTTAAGAGCAAAGGCAGTAACCGGGTGAGACGCACCATGTTCATGTCAGTTCACGATTGGAAGCCTCTTAACTCAGAAGAAAACTCTTAACTTTTTTGCTTATTGCTTGGTCACTTTTTAGTTCGGTTGTTGTTTGTCAGGGATCACATTAAATTTAAAGATGGGGGAGAGATGTAACCAAGTATTAAATAAAATGAGTTAAAGCTAAGGAAGTTGATAGTATATATTCTCTACACACAACTGAATCAGGATGAATTGCTCAGAACCTAAAATCAAATCAGACAGGATTTGAGAAGTGCATATGAAAAGTAATGAGACATTTCAGTTACCCATTCTGAAACTGGGATGTGTGAGGGGAAGGGGAAAATTTCAAGTGATACGTTTGTAAATAGAACCCAAATTGCAGATATGTACCTGTTACGTCTATATGCTTATACACAAAGATAAAAATGTTACTGGTGATGCAATGTTGAGTATTATTTGGTACTAGCTGAAGGAACTGCCTAAAAGATTGTCCTTTCACGGTTTCCCTAAACTCAGTTTGAGGAATGTTAAAGCAGTAGAAGGTAGAGGTAAGTGAGTCACGGAATAGTCATCAGCTACAGAGGTGATGAGCTATGTATAGTCCACGAGCGAATCTAGCCCGTGAGTTATTTCATTTGGTCAGTGCAGTGTTTAAAACATTGTGCATTACTAATCAACACTTTAAGAAGGGGAGATTTCATATTAGAAACTTTCATTTTTGGCTTCTCTTGCAATGTACAAGACTCATTAACATTTGTCCAGGTTTCCCTCTGGACAAACAGGCATAGAAGCAGTAACCATAGCATCTCTAGACAAGCCCATTTCATCTGGTTCACCTGAGCTCCCTCCAGGCTGCTCCTATCAGTTAAGGTCTGCCTTAGCCTTTGTAGCAGTTGAATGACCAAACTTGACCTATGTACAAACTTCAGGGAAATCAGAGTTCATAAAAATGTAGAAAGAAAGCTAGAAACCAGCAATTGTAGCTTAATTTAACATGTGTTTAGCATAGTGATGTTACTTCTTTTCTGTAAGTTTGGCTTATCTGTAAAATGGGTTTACTTTTGCTCTACCAAATTTCTAAAATAGTTTGAAGGGGTTCCGATAAAATTAAATCAAATGAAAATCAATTTAGCATGGAAATTAATAAAGTAACTGTATGTGTGGGCCGGGGGAGGCTAAGTGGGTGATACACCATCCCCATCTTCTGAAGTAGATCCCCTGGCGTATTGAACAGTTAAGGTCAGAACCTTTAATTTTAACACATATATTTAAGTTATTTTAATGTAAAAGTATCTAGATGGACTTTTAGGAAATAGATGGAGGGAGAACCTACTTTAAAAACTTTAGCTACTTCAGCTGATTAAGGAAAACTCTGAGGCTTTTCAGGAGGAAGCCATGCAAAGAGGAGGAAAATGACTTCGTACTATGTTCAGCTTGATCGGGCGAGTGGTTTATGGAGTCTGTTATAATGAAGTGAGAAACAATAAAGTAAAGACTAGAAGAGGAAAATGCAGTGATATAAGAAGACCTCCAGCACCCCAAAAGAGAAAGACTAGGAGCGTTGTTGGGTTATGCTGAGTTGGGAAAAAGCAGGTCAGAAATCGTGCTCCACAAACTAAGGAATGTTCGTCTACATGGATAAGCAGGATATCCAGGGATTGTTCAGGGATGGCTCTGAGTCACAGTACAATATACTCCCAGTTCTCTTTGTGTCCTAAGGATATGTGTGAAGGAGAGAAGATAATTGAAATACAAGCATGGTTACTAATGGAAGGGATTGAAATATTTGAGTTAGAATTCTTTGGAAACTCCATTCGTGGAGTTTTATACTGGTCTGGCCTGAAGTGGGTAGAAGAGATCGATACTATAGCAATACTATTTATGCTTGTGTTAAATGTGAAAAAGGAGGGTGTGGATTTACGTGGAGAGAGCTAGGCTCTCAAGAAGGTTCAGGAAGTATTTCTTTATAGTGTATTTTATGCAAGAAATTACACTATCACACATTCACTGATCCAAAATGATCTTTGAAATATTTTTTTTTTAGAAAAAGAAAATTGGTATTTGGAACATAATGCACATTCGTTAAATATGCATATTTTAATACACATAACGTATGTGATGCTGATAAAACTATGTTCTGTTTTATTTAGTATTGACAAAAAGTAAGCTAAGTAATCACAGATGAGGAGACACTTCAGTCTGGGGGAGCCTTATTTTATTTCTGATAAAAATTTGGGAGTGGCTGTTGGATGCTCAGCATTATACAGAGCTGTTGTGTGTCTCTTTGTATTTGTGTGTCTGTGTTGTGTGTGCATGGAGGGGAGTTCAGTTGGGAGGAAGGGTGTTACTGAGAGGGATGGATATCAGGAAATAGAAATTGGTCAAATGCCAGGGAAATGGTATCATAAGGGCATTTATGAAAATGCCAGAATGAGTACTGTTGATGTTTTGTAGTGTACAGTTTTAGGAGAAGGAGAAAAGAGAGACCTGTGCCGACCTTCTTTTAACTTGAGCTCTGTTGGTCACTTTAAGGCCTCAAGCCACTGTTGCAAGTATACCGTTCCATCCGTGTACATCAGAATGAATGTAACAGAGCCCACTTTCTCTCAATTCCCACATAAGAACTCTTGCCTCTTGGCAACCCTGAACCAGTTTGAGTTGTCAGAGAAATCATATGTGATTTGGTGGGGAGGCTGGTTTATTTGCAGCATAAAATGTATTCTTCTCTGTCTCTCCTCCCTTCCCAATCCTCATCTCTTCCCGTAATACTTTACCCCCCTCACACTGCATCTAGCAAAGATCACCCCATCAGTGAACTAATTTCTTTATTCTTTCATTCAACCCTCTTGTTAAAATTGGTGGGATCATGTTTCCAAAATGTGATTTGAACCTCATGATCCACTGGGTTGCAGAAAAAAAGTAAAGCTTTTGTTTAAAGGTACATTTCTTTTCCTTTATCCTTTAAAATTTATATTTTTTGAGTGTATTTTCTAGTGCATGTAATGTATTAGTGTATGTACACACACCCACACGCATATATGGTAGGGTAGGTACCTAAATGCAGAAATGTATATATTGGAAGTGTGTCCAAAATTTTTATGTTGATGTAGGTATATAACAAAATGTTAAGTGACTGTTGTTTTAGACATTTTGTTTGTTTGTTTTTTTGCGGTACGCGGGCCTCTCACTGTCGTGGCCTCTCCGGTTGCGGAGCACAGGCTCCGGATGCGCAGGCTCAGCGGCCATGGCTCACGGGCCCAGCCGCTCCACGGCATGTGGGATCTTCCCGGACCAGGGCACGAACCCGTGTCCCCTGCATCGGCAGGCAGACTCCCAACCACTGTGCCACCAGGGAAGCCCTGTTTTAGACATTTTATTTCCCAGGAGATGAAGCCTAAGCAGCAGTCTCTCCTTGGGATATTTGGATAATCCATTATCTTGTGGCAACCTAACAGATTGTCTTTCTTGTTGTTCAGAGCTATCTGTACCAATCATACCTTACTCTTTTTTTGATACAATTTCCATTTTCTCCTCTCAGTTCCCTGTGTCAACTTCCAGTTCTTTTATGGATAGATAACAATATTTACTTTGCTGTTTATTGAAGAAAGCAAGCACCCCTATACATTTACAGAGAAATCCCTGTCTCTTCTCAGTAGAGAAATAAGAATATAAACATTGTATGCATCAGCTGACTGGTATAGTAGGGGCAGCTTTAAGGAGACAGTTTTAATTAGGTTGTAAATGAGGATTAGAACTCATGTAAGTGGGAATGAGATGATGGATATTCTAAATGAAAGAAAACCAATGTGTATGGTGGTTGGGGAATGAGGAGATGGTGCAAATATGATGATGATTTTTCAGGAACATTGTCTTCCCCAAAATTCCAACTCAAGTCAGACTAATGGGAACATAGTAATTTCATTGGACAGCAGTAGATATATAACAATAGAGGTGTAGGAACTAGATGACCAAGAGCTTTGAGTTATGGTCTGACCAAGGAGAGTTAGAGAACAACTAAAAGTTTATTTGAGCAGGAACAGTAATGTTTTAGGAAGCAATCTGATTAAAGCACACATGCATGTACACACACACACACACACACACACACGTTTGGATAGGAAGGTAACAAAATTAGAAGCAGTGATATCAGAGGGAGAAGCTGTAATCTAAGTAGGAGGACCCAAGAAATCTCTGGATTACAGAGAGTCGTCCTTCTTGGCATTTCAGTAGGAAAAATTAAGCCCTGATTAGCATATGAACGTTGAATATTTATAATTAAAATATTAAAATTTGAAAAAGCATCAATTTGAAGCTCACAGAGTACAGAGAATGTTCCTTACAGAGGAATCTGTTATGCTTACACATATAGTACAGTATTACAACAGCCAGACTCCAGTGTTTATTACTTTTAAATCACATGATTAAATAATAGCATCAAATATGGCTATGGACAGGGAAGACAAGTCATAATATTATTTTTAAAGGAACAGCTAGTGTGTTGTAAGTGAACATTGGCTAGAACTATTCCAGGTTGATTAATAGTTTCTTGAAGATTATTTCTGTTTCTATATCCTTGTTGCTCTTCTGGAATCATATTCTTATGTAATTTGTTGGAGTTCCTCTGTAACTGTGTTGTTTCTCTTTCATCCCTAATCCTTTTTTTTTTTTTTTTTTTTTATTTTTTTTTTTGTGGTACGCGGGCCTCTCGCTGTTGTGGCCTCTCCCGTTAAGGAGCACAGGCTCCGGACGCGCAGGCTCAGCGGCCACGGCTCACGGGCCCAGCCGCTCCGCGGCATGTGGGATCTTCCCGGACCGGGGCACAAACCCGTGTCCCCTGCATCGGCAGGCGGACTCTCAACCACTGCGCCACCAGGGAAGCCCCCTAATCCTTTATATTTTTACCCCTCATTTTTTTTACAAAAATCAGTCTTGAAAGAGATATATTTATTTTTTTCTTTCAAGCTTTCTATTTGTCTTTATAATTTTCTCTAGTTTTTATCTTTTTTCATTAAGTTCATTTTCATAATTCTCTCATTTTAATTTTTTTTGGAGTGTATTTTGTTCTTTTTCTCACATTTTAAGATGAATATTACGTTTTGCAACTTTCAGTTTTTCTTTTTAAGTAAGAGTAAATATATTTACCAGGTCCCATAGGATTTGATACAAAGTGTTGTCCTCTTCATTGCTTTCTAAAGATTCTCAGCCATCTGGACTCTCAAAATAAAATGGAATCCTAATGCTACCAATTTTTACTTTAGTACTAATAATTGCTGGAAGAAGCCAGTTTCTTTTGTTAATTCTTTATAATGTCCGAACTGAGATAAATAATACATACTATTAACATATATTAATACACAATATATGTATATAAAGATACATATCTGTAAACTACATACTTATGCAAAGTATATCTAAAATATATGAAAATGTCCACGTATGTATGTGTATCACCACATGTAATCTGACACCAGAAGTAACCATGGTTAATATTTTGGTGCATATCTTTTGCAGTCTGTGTGCTGTTTGTGTATGTGTGTATGCAGTGTACATTTGTACAGAGTTGGCATCATGGTTTTTTTCCAGTAAATCTATTATAAACTTTTCCCATGGCATTAATTTCTGCAATAGTTAAGGGGTTCATAGAATTTTTGTAGCATGAGATATTTCCTCAATTTTCTTTCAGTGGACATTTAACTTATTTTTTTTAGAAGCAATGAAGTGTAGTATGATGAGTAAAATCTTTGTAGCCAAATTCCTATGCACATCCCAAATTCTTTTCTTATGATAAATTCCTAGAAGATTTAGTACATACATGGTAATCATTTTCAACCAATTTCTTTGTAGGAATGTTTACCCTTGCACCAGCACTCTAGCACTATGTGCAAACGACCTGATACACACACACTTGTGCTCAGAAGTCACTGAAAACGATCTTAATATTTTTCCTATTTATTGATGAAAATATTTTTATCATTTATTTGAATACAAGTAAGGCTGAGCAACTAATCATGTGTTTATTGTCTATTTGTATTTCTTATTTTACGATTTAGATATCCTCTCCAGGTGAGAAGATGTTGGAATCATCCTTCTCATTTTTTAGTTTGTACTAACTTTTTACAGTGCCTACAGTGACCCCAGAGTAAGTCCTGTTGTGCTTTGTTAGTTCTACAGATGGTTTAAAATGTTCATTTATAGGTGTGAAAATCATTTGGCTACATTTTCAAAATCATATGACTTATTTTCTGTGGAATAGAAATTAGAAATATATATACAATAGAAATATATATGTATATGTATATACATACACACACACATGTAATCTATAAGGCTTGAAAGCTGGAAAACCATTTTAAGTGGTTGCATTAACCAAAGAAGAAAAGCTAACTCTGAGTAGGGTAGGGAATTTTTTTCCATATTGAATATTTCAGCTGTTGCTCAGAATGCAGGACTTTACTTCAGATTGTTAATTTATAACAAACCAAGGATGGAATTGCATTCCACATGATGAAAGGAAGTTCACATCTGCTAAGACAATCTGCAAGGCACCTTGAGGAGATAAAATCAAGTAAATGATGTATTAAATATTCTTAAAACTTCCTCCATCTATTGTGCCTTTGATTCAGTGAGGATAGTAATCATAAACACAGTGGTATTCCAGCTATTGGTATTTTTACAAAATAGGTAGTTCTGCATGCAAGATAAATATCTCAGTACATAAAGAAATACTCTGAAAATAATCATGGGGAAGCAATTACTGTTATAATAAGCATATGGCTCTGCTAATATAGAGTGTTGGTAAATAATTGATGTTATAGGGAAAAAAAGAGTAGAAAAAGTTCTGTATTCTGGGGCATTCCCTAGTACATTCAGAAAGGAAAAGACCCTAGTGAAATGCAGAACAATTAAGAGAATATGGGCTGTCTTCCACTTCCGCTGATACACATTTATGGCTGTGAACAACAAGGCACATTGGGAAGGCAGAAAGTATACAAATCAACTTAATCTGTCCCTCTGTGGTATTTCAGGCCCTCCACAATACAGTCCAATTTTATGTTTTTAGCCCTTGTTCCCACTTCTCCTCTAAATATATTTTCAGCTCCAGCCCAACTGGACTACTTATTTTTTCCAGAGCATACTCTTTCCTCTGGTGTCTTTGTTTGACCTGTTCCCTTTGCTTTCATTGTTATCCCCAAACCTGCCCATCTATCACATTTCCTTACATCATCAAAGAATTATTTAAGATGTCAAGTCCTCTGTGAAACTATTTTGGTCTCTTTAACTATATATGAACTTCCACTCCTTTGAATTCTTTAGCATTTTATTTATCCAGTTGTTTTGGAACTAAGGGGAAATGGTGCAGACTTCATCAAGATAGAGAAGTAAATGATTTGAGATACATTTTGGAGATAGAATATATAGAACTTAATGCTGGTTTGAATGTAGGTGCCAATGAAAAAGAACTATCAAGAATTGCTCACTTTAGTGATTGAAGGGATTCCTGGTTACTAAGATGGGGAATATTTGGAAAGGATAGGATTTGGGGGCTGAACCAGAGTTTCCTTTTGGACATTGTTAAGTAACATAAGACATCCAAGTAGAAAGGCAATGGGGTTAGTTGTGTAATTATTAAGAATGGAACTGAGAGGTGAGGTCTGAACTAGAGACCTCAATTTGAGATTCAACAGCATGCAATGGTCTCTTTGTATATATACATGGAAGAAAATGAGCTCACACAAGGAGAAAGGCAGGGAAGGAAGGGTAAAGAGTCAGAAGCAAACTCTGAATAGCTCTTATATGTTGGGTAGAGGAGAAAGATTACTCAAAAGAGACTGAAGACACACTGGCTTACAAATAGTAGTTTAGTATTCGTTTTTGCTTCTCTGATTTTCATGAAGGCTCCTAATGGCTTCCAGTTTTGGTGTGGCTGCATAATCTCTCAGTCCAAATTCTCTTTCTTTTCTCTTCATGATTCTGCTATTTCAATCAAAGGAGGCAAAACTGGATGAGTTATTCATTACATGGAAAGAGAAAAACATATTAATTTTAAAAGGGATACTGGACTAGGAATGTAAATAAATGAGATGGTCTTCTCATATGACTGGCTAATTGGTCTCCAGGATAATTTCAAAATATACTGAGTAATGAGTGGCAACAATATTTAACTATAAACTTTTACTGCATTCAAAATATTTATTGATTCCGTATTATGTATTATGCTTAGGATAAATCAGTGAACAAGCTAGAAAAAGATTCCTGCCATCTTGGAACTTAAATTCTACTTGGAAAGATAGGCAATAAAAAATAAACACAGAGAGAGGTGGGGGAGGGAAGGAAGGAAGGAAGGGGGAGTGAAGGGAAAGAAGTGAGGGAGGAAAAGAGGGAGAGAGGGAGAGAAGAAAGACAGGAAGAGGAAAGAAAGAAGGAAAGAAAAAACTATGCTAGAACATGATAAATACTATGGAAAAAAAGAAAGGTGGAGGATAAAGGGTAGTTGGGAGTATGTGCTTGTGGTTTTGCAGTATTAAATGGGTGTGTGTCTGGGGTGTGGGAGAAGGATTCATTGAAAAGCTGACATTCAAACAAACAAAGCTTAAAGGAGACAAGGAAATTAGCTGTGACAGAGAATTGACTATGCAGATTTCTGGGGCTGTGGCATCCCAGGTAGAGGGGAAAGAAAGTGCAAAGATTTTTAATGCAGGATTATTTCTGGTGTATTCAAGGAAGTCAGTGTGATTGCAGCAGAATGCAAATTGGGAAGAATAAAAGGACATAAGGACAGAGAGATAAAGGTGGAGCTAGGTAATGTAGGGCATCATAGATAATTTAAAACTGTGGTCTTTATTCTGAGGGACATGCATATCCATGATGAGTTTTGAGCATAAGAGTGTCATGATCTGGGGCTTCCCTGGTGGTGCAGTGGTTGAGAGTCCGCCTGCCGATGCAGGGGACACAGGTTCGTGCCCTGGTCTGGGAGGATCCTACATGCCGCGGAGTGGCTGGGCCCGTGAGCCATGGCCGCTGAGCCTGCGCGTCCGGAGCCTGTGCTCCGCAACGGGAGAGGCCACAGCAGTGAGAGGCCCACGTACCACAAAAAAAAAAAAAAAAAGTGTCATGATTTGACTTCCAGTCTAAAAATATTACTTTGGCTATTTTGTTTAAAATAGAGTGAAAGAGGCAAGAGTGGAGAGACCAGTTAGTAGGCTATTGCAATAACCAAGACAAGAGATGATAGTGTCTAGGACCAATGACGGTGGTGATAATGGCCTGATTCTCAGTATATCTTGAAGGTAGAAGTAGTAGTATTTCTAGGTTGTATTGGCCAATACGTTTGTGAAAAAGGGGTGTCACAGGTGACTCTCAAGTCCTTTTTCTAATCAGGTTATCTGTATTTTGGTATTGAGTTTTAGGAGTTCTTTATATGTTTTGGACATTACTCCATATCAGATATATGATTTGCAAATATTATGTCCCATTCCATTGATTGCCTTTTCATTCTCTTGATAGTTCCTTTGCTGTGCAGTAGCTTTTTACTTTGATGTAGTCCCACTTGTCTAGTTTTGCTTTTGTTGCCTGTGCTTTTGTTGTTATCAAATCCAAGAAGTAGTCGTGAAGACGAATGTCACGTTGTTTTCCTCTATGTTTTCTTCTAGTAGTTTTACAGTTCCATATCTTGTCTTTAAATCTTTAATCCATTTTGAGTTGAATTTTGTGTATGGTGAAAGATAAGTGTTCAATTTCATTTTTTGCATGTGAATATCCAGTTTACTAAACACTATTTGTTGAAGAGACTGTACTTTCCCCATTGTGTATTTTTGGCACCCTTGTGAAAGATCAGTTGACTTCATTTGCATGAGTTTATTTTTGGGTTCTCTGTTCTGTCCCATTGGTCTATATGGCTGTCTTTATACAAGTAACATAATGTTTTGATTGCTGTAGCTTTATAATATATTTTGAAGTCAGGAAATGTGATGCTTTGTTCTTATTCTCAAGATTGCTTTGGCTATTTGGTGTCCTTTGTGGTTCCATATGAATTTTAGGATTGCTTTTTCTATGTCTGTAAAAAATTGTCATTGGGAATTTTGAGTGGGATTGAATTGAATTTGTAGATTGCTTTGCGTAGGATGGACATTTTAACAATATTAAGTCTTTCAGTCCATGAACATGGACTGTCTTGCCATTTATTTGTGTCTTCTTTCATTTTTTTCATCACAATTTTGTAGATTTCAGCATACAAGTCTTTCACCTCCTTGGTTAAGTTTATTCCTAAGTATTTTATTCTTTTCGATGCTACTATAAATGGGATTATTTTATCAATTTCCTTTTCAGATAGATTACTGTTAGTGTGCAGAAACGCAACTGGTTTTTATATGTTGATTTTGTGTCCTACAACTTTACTGAGTTCATTTCTTATTTCCACCTGTTTTTTTTTGTAGAGTCTTTAAGATTTTCTACATATAAGATCTGCAAACAGATCATTTTACTTCTACCTTTTCAATTTGGATGCCTTTATTTCTTTTACTTGCCTAATTGCTCTGGCTAGCACTTGCAGTACTATGTAAAATAGAAGTGGTGAGAGGGCACATTCTTGCTTTGTTCCTAATCTTAGAGGAAAAGCTTTTGCTTTCTCCAAAGAATATATTCAGATGGCCAAGAAGTATACAAAAAAATGCTCAACATCACTAATAGGAAGTGCAGATCAAAATCATAATGAGATATCATCTTGCACTTGTTAAAATGACCACTATGCATAAAAAAAAAGGATAAAAGTGTTGGCAAGGATACAGAGAAGCTGGCACTCTTGTACACTGTTGTTGGGAATGTAAAATGGTGTAGCCTCTATGGAAAACAACATGACATTCCTCAAGTAATTAAAAATGGCAATGCCATATGATGCAGCAATCCCACTTTTGGCTATTTGTTCAAAAGAATGAAAATTGAGATATTGAAAAGATGTATGCAACTCCTGTCACTGTAGCATTATTTGTGATTGAATAGTATAGAAACAATCAAATGTCCATCACTAGATGAATGGATAAAGAAAATATGGTATATACATACAATGTAATATTATTCAGCCATAAAAATTAAGGAAATCCTGCCATATGTGACAATGTGAATAAACCTTAAGAACATTATGGTATGTGCAATAAGCCATTCACAGAAGGACAAATACTTCACAGTTTCACTTACATGAAGTATCTAAAGTAGTAACACTCATGGAATCAGAAAATAGAATGGTGGTTGCCCCCTAGGGGTTGGGGGGCCTGGGGGAAATTGGGAGTTGCTGTTCCATGTATATACCATTTCAGTTATGCAAGATGAGTAAGTTCTAGAGATCTGCTGTACAACATTGTGCTTATAGTTAACAGTAGTGTCCTGTACACTTAAAATTTTGTTAAGAAGGTAGATTTCATGTTATCTGTTCTTACTACAATAAAAAAGAAAAGAAAGGAGAAGAAAAGAAAAAAGAAAAAGATGATGCCAAGGCTTTGACTGGAGGTATGATTTTGTCCCAACTGAAATAGTAAATTCAATCAACTGAAACTGAAGTGGAACAAATTTTGGAGTGGAAAATGGTGAAAGACTGATTGTGGCAGCATTAATAGAGAACAGGGTGATAAGAACTAAAGACCCAAATAGAGACAACAATTTCCATGAGCTCTGCTGCAACTCCAAGGAGGGGAGTTAAGAGAACTCTTTTTTTTTTTTAATAAGAAGGAACTGTATATTTGTGTGATGGGTGAGAGTGATCCAATAGAGAAGAAGAGATCAGTTAATGATAGAGAAGAGAATGGGGTGTCTTTCACAAGTACAGGAGGATGGGAAGTTCACTTAGAGTAAAGAGAGAGGGCAGATTATGGCAGGTGGGTAGACCTCTGGTGGAATTCTGGAGAATTTCTGCACTGATGACTTCTGTTTTCTCAGTGATGTGTGAACTGTGGTCATCAGCTGAGAGAAAGGATGGAGCGGGAGGTGTTAAATTTTAAAGAGAGAAGAGAAATGAGAAGAAATTACTAGTAGAATGAAGATCCTACCATTTACTACTTTTCATGGTCGGATGTGTGTGTGTGTTTGTCCACATTCTACTAACATGCCCAGGCACAAAGTAGGTGGTGTTTGATTCACCTTGGGCTCTGGTTTTCCCAAGCCAGTACCAAACACCATAATGCAATAGAGGGGTAAGTGAGTACAAGGAGTATTTATAATAATCATAATGATTCACCCTGAAAGTTAAGCTAAGTAAGGATGAGAATGAGAATATCCTAGGGTGAGAGATGGTCATAAAATCAATTGATTGGAGGGACACATGGGTGTCAAAAGACTAATGGGGTCAGGGTATGAGAGAGACTGAGCTACGAAAGTAGGCAGTGCTAACAAGAAAGTGGGTTGCATGAAATTGAGATTAAGGAAGGGTTGTTGTTATCAACAATGACAAGATAGGACCATTAGCATGAGTAGCTGAAGCTGGATGGCAGACAAGAAAAGCAGCAAGAGCAGTTCACATACATGGAAGTGAAAGTGTTGGAAGAATCACCTATCTGTGTACTGAAATAGCCACCACTGTAGACAGGAGGAGTACTGAGTGAGTGATAGACAGCCAGTCGTTAAAATTATCCAGAAAGAAGGAGGAATGATGGCAGGAAGGAGATATGGTGTCAGCGAATGAGAGGTAATGTGTGTTTTAATCAAATTGCAAGAGACTCAAAGTTGGGAATATGTACAGAGCATTGAGGGAGCGTGGCCTACCAGTGATGAGGAGCAAGATGCCCCCTTTTCACATCTTCAGTCCTAATGGTTTGAAGGCACAGGGAGGAAAAACTGCCACCTCTTGAGCACAGTCGGGGAGAAGCAGAATCCTAGGAAGAGTAGGATTTCCATTGGAGCACTAACGTGAAATGTGCCTTCGGAGATAATGGTTGAGATGTTTTTCAGTGATAAAGTACATAATAAGGACTTAAAATGGAGAGTGAAGGCAAGGCTTTTGGTGTGTGATAAGGAGAGATGGCTCTCTGGAACCCAATGGAATTTAACCCCTCTTGATGGGATTAGAAGAACTAGGAGGGGGGTGGTTTAATCGTGGTGTGCAGGTTCACTGTTGATCTTGCAGGAATATCCTCAATCTATTTCTCTTATTTAAGGCAGGGGTCACCTGGTGATGCTGGAGAAAACATGGAGTTGTCCCTTAGTATAGAGAAATGGTTGTCCTTGGTTAGGGGGCAGGGGACAGATCCTTTATAATATTTCCTATTCAAGTATAAAGAAGGGAGAATCATTTTCTAATATACTGTAAGAAATCTTGATGACAGGGACATCTTATACATGTTTCTACATTGTCTAGCACATTGCTTATCAGATGAGTCACAAAACTGTGATAGAGAGAATAGGAAAGAAGGCAAGAAAATGAAAAAAGGAAAGAGAAAGGACAATAGAAAGGCAAACTCAAAAGGATGAAAGATTAGGAAATAATCGCTTGGTAAATCGCAATCCACTTTATAAAGCAAAGTATGGAACCCAGGAAAGATAGATTCTGTTGATTAAGAATCTAACTTAGCTTGAGTGTATGTGTGTCCATGGTTTAATGTAAAACTGGAGCTTCTCATTTTGAAGAGGAATAACCCTGTGAGTTAAGAAATCAATGAGCTAGGAGTACAGGAAGTGACAGGAAGATCATTCCATACCTTCTTAAAAATATATGTGTATTGTATAATAGTGTGCAAAATAGTGTTCCTGCTGAAATAGTAGGTTAAGAAAGAGGGATGACTGTACTTTGAAAGCACAGGAATGACAGCTTGATCTTGTATGCCTTTTTTCGCTTTCTGGAAAGATGTATCAAAAAAGTAGGTGCCAAAACATGACTCTGGATCATTTTCTAGGGTCTGTTCAGTGGGCATAATTCTTTTAAAATATCAAAGATTTCTCTCACTATCTCCTCTAGGAAAACTGTGCCTATATCCATGACTGTGACCTTTGTTCAGCTTTCAATCTATTTGTGTAAAAAAAAAAAACCCATCAGATATTATGAAGAAAATGCAAGAACTACATGTACTCTGTGTTGCATGTTAATATTGGTATGACATATTTATGGGAGAGGCTGGAGGGTTCAGGAGAAAAAGGCTGGAGGCCTGGGTTCTTGTCCAAGCTCTGCCAATAACTAGCTGTATGGCTGAGGACAACAGGCCTGATCTCATTAGGTGTCCACAGGTCATGATATGAACACTTTGGGGGCAGGGGAGCATGGATGGCTATTAAGTGCATGGATCTTGGAGTTAGGTAGATAAGGCTTTGAGTCCTAGCTCTGTCCCTTATCAGCTGTAACGACCTTGCCAATGTACCCACTAAGCTCTCTAAACTCTTTTGTCTTCTTCTGTAAAATGGAGACAATGCTTGTACCTCTCCAATATTCTTGTTATTATCAAACGAAATGGGGTGTGTATCAAGCTGTTAGCAAAATGCTGGACGCATGGTAAACAGTCTCTGCATAGTATTCATAATTTTTGTACTACTGTTTTAAAAATAATTTTCTTGATTGCCATATTTAATAAATTTATACTGCTTTTAACATTTATAGATTTATCACATTCAAGGGATGCAACATGATTTCTGCTGTCTTCTTCTTAATCCTTGGCTATCGGTCGGTCCTTGGGCAGAAATGTAAACCCCTGTTCTTGTACTGATCCTGCAGTAAAGGTGATGGGGATTAGATCATTTCCACTTACAGTGTCCATTCCCCTTATCTGCGAACCTGTCATAAGTGGGAGTTCTGCCTTGTGTATCAAAAAGGGATTCTAAAAGATGATTTCATCTGTGCCTTCATTTTGTTCTTCAAGGCAAGGGAGTTAAATATTAATTAAGGAGTCTAATCCAGTAAATGTGAAGATGAAACCATCTCAGACTCACAGAGTTTGTGATAAAAGGAGCTGGGAAGGGTCTGAAGCCAACACTGAGCCAGGATGAGCAGGGCAAGAGATGTGGGATGAGATCGAAATATGCAAGAAGACCAATCACAGTTTACAGTGCAGAAGGCCTTGAACTACAGGAGGACACTGCAGTATTGCTCGTTCCGAATACAAGTCATCAAACATTTATTGAATATCTACTACATTCTTGGAACTCGAAGCACAAAGATACATTTCATGGAATCCTTGCCCTCAAGTAACTCACATCCTAGCAGGAAGAAAGAGACCTAAATGGTGCCAGGAGATAGAATAGCACAGTAATTAAGCACATTTCTCTGAAATGAGATTGTCTGGGTTTAAAGCTCAGTTCTGCCACTTCCTAGCCTTTGGGACATGGAAAATGACCTTCATCTCTTTAAGCCTGAACTTTTTCATTGGTAAAATGGAAGAACCCACCCATGGATGTGTTGTGAAAAGCAAATGAGTAAAATGTTGAAATGGACTTAATGCAATACCTACTATCTAATATAGGCAATAATACATATCATTATAGGCAGTCATGCATTAGTGTTGCACAGTGAAATTTTACACCAAGAAGTTACTGTTTGGGCTGGGCTTTGAAGCTGGAGGAAGATTGTTCCAGGTAAGAAAGAGAATAGATGACGTCTGGAGCTGAGGCTACAACAGAATCCAGAGCTGTGAATACGTTCTTATAGTTGGGGAATAAAGAACAGTCTCATAGTAGAGGAAAGAACAACCTCTCAGGGGTGGTGGTGGCATGTGGAACTGGAAGCGAACAAAGGGAAGACTGGAAAGTTCACTCTGGGCCAGCTTTTGGAAAAGTTAGAATTGCATGGCAAATGCTTTGACTTTACCAAATAAGTAAGTGGGGGCTGCTGAAGGTTATTAACAAAGGAGTGACCTTGATTCGATTTGCGTTCTAGAAAAATTGTTCTAAACATGGAATCTACATTGGGAGAAGGAGGGCTTGGACCAGAAAGAGGCTAAGAGTCTATTATGGTCCCATCTGGGGCAGTGAAAGTGATGGGAAGGGATGAAGGGGAGGGAGGTTTCGGAGGGAGCTTGACAGTGGCTCGCAAATGACTAGCGTGGGCAAGGCTGGGTTGAAAAGGAAAGAGAAGATTCGAGAGGACTGCAGTGAGGATGACTAGGTTAGAAGAAAGTCAGCAAATGAGATAGAGGCAGGGAAGAGGAGAACAAGTTCAGTTTTGGAAAATATTGAGTATAGATTTTCTTGGACTTCTCTGTGAAGCTATTAAGTAAGCACTCGGAAACGCTTTAGTGAAAATAAGGCAGAATGTGAACCTGGGAACAGAGACAAGGAAACTCTCACCCACAAGTTTTAAGTGGGGCCATGTGAGGGGTAGGATGTCTGGGACAGGGCATGTCTAGTGATCAGAACCAAGGACAGGGTCCTAGCAATGCTGATTTTTAAAGGGCAGCCCAAGGAAGATGAATCAGCAAAGTCGATGGAGAAAGGATACTCAGAGAAAAGAGGGGTAAATCTGTCCTCCTTCTGGAAGTAGAGATTACCAAGAAGAGCAAGGTCAATGATGCCAAAGTGTTTAATTAGGATGAAGAATGAGGAGAGAGGCCTTGGGGTCTGACACTGATAACATTTGATGGAGCATTCTGAAGTAAGGCCGTTGCCGATGCTTGATTAAAAATGGCTAATGGAGAGGAGGGTGGAAAGAAAATGAAAGCGGAGAGCAGGCATTACATCCCGTACACCTGTAAGGACCTTGTATTCCCTGTATTAATGTTTTATATACAGTAGATAATTTAACCATGCCTCTCGCTGTGTGTATTTTGTAGTTTTCAACTTAAAGGAGGGACGCTAAATGACAATTTTCATCATATTCTGTCCAAGAGGACCTTGGTCTAGAGCAAAGATACTTAGGGAGAGGGGCAGACGTGTGGAGTGACTCAAATTAGAATTCTAGGAATTATGTTTGCTGAGAATCGTGGATAGTCAGTAACTGTCTCATAACTTATGTGGCATTTGGGTCATTATTATAAAACAAGTCTTTAATTTTTTTTAGAAAGAGAGGGTATAAAATGTTCTGAATAAAGGGCTAACATGCTTAACTGAAAAGTGTAGCTTCTCTGTAAGCTTAATCAGTGAATTTTAATCAAAGCCATTGACCTCTGTTCTGTAGTTATGTGGTTATTCAAAAGTTGCACCAGATTTGGGATGATGGATAAGCTTCTGTGATCCATTTAGAACTAAATCACAAATCTTTTCTTCTAAGAAGACCCCAACTTTCCAGATTTAGGTGTGGGAGTGAATTTTCCTACCAGAACACTAGTCTTCCAAATTTTGACAAATGGCATAAAAATGACTGAAAAATTAGTTTAGCTTTCGTTCTGGTTAGTAATTTAGTTTTGACTGTTTTCAGTTGTAACTTTAGCTTCTTTTTGTCATTTGCCTAGTGGTAGAAGAGAAACTAAGGTGTAGAAGAATAGAACTCTCTAGAGGATGGGTTCTCCTTCCCTCTCCAGAAAATACATAATTGATGGCTCCTCCCTCCTTTCTTCTTTTTTTTCTTTAACAGGACATGCCATTTTTTAAGCTTTTTAATAATCCCTTTAAAATAACACAAGATTGGCACTACCTTTTTTTTTTTTTTTTTTTTTTCAGTAAAAGAAGCTTAGGCTTGAGATTCGGACAGACCTGGGTTAGAATCCCACTTCTGTCATTTGAAAGTTGGGTGGTCAGCCAGTTTCTTAAGTTTTCTGACTTTCTCTTTTGTCATTGGTAAAATAACAAAAGAGAATATAAACACTCATTCTTAAAAGTTCTCGTGGGGATTATGTAAGCTAGTGCCTTGTAGGAGTGTTACAACTTCCCTAGTTCTGTATTCAAACAAGACGTAAAATCATCATCGTGTATAGAAACAATCACCCCTGGAAAATCCTTTAAACTGGCTCTAAAGTAGAGAATGCATGGTTTTGTGCATGCAACCCTATACTGTGATAAGTAGGTATGAAAGTTTAATGCTTATAGTAATACACGTGAATGTGTATCAAGCCTGGATATATTAAGTGTATGGAGACACACATACTGTGAGCGTTAGGGGGAAATGATATGCCTGACATATGAGCAGATTTCATGTCTCCCATCCCTCAGTGTCACCGAAGCATAGGGATACTTTCTTTCTCTCTTCTTTCTCTCTTCTTTCTCCAACACCCACCATCAGATAATTCTCCAGTGTACACAGTGAGCTACCACTATAAGCCAAAGGTATGTCACAGTTCCTAACACATAGTAAACACTCAATAACTAGACATTTCTAGTTTTCATGCCTTTTGTTTTCCTCATAGAATTTTTTTTTTTTCAAATAAAAAGTTGCTCTATAGCTTAAAAAGGATCTAAAGAGCCTCCTTCAGAGCCAGCAGTATCAGCACTTTGAGCCGTATAGTCTTGTTGTCTGATCCACCCTTGGGTGACCATGCTCAGGTGATGCAATGATTCAAGATGATCGAGCTCTGTATGATCTTTGGAGTTAATTTTGGTCTCTCTCTGCAGTCTCCTGAGAGCCTGATAAAAGGAACGTTTCCTTAAAGCTAATACATAGGAAGGCCTAAAAGTTCCACATTTTGCAGCTTTCAGTGGATTTGAGGTAAACCCTTTACAAGAAATGAGGGAGAATGGATTTGGTTACGGTTCTAGTTCCGGTCCTAAAAGAAGATTTATCAGCTTAGACATTGGGTGTATGTGTATGTGTGCGCACGTGCAGGTATGCGTGCTTGATGGGTTTTAGTTTTGGTTAATAAAATTACCTCAGAATAAAATATCCCTGATATTGAGAGAGTAGTACTACAGTATTTGGTTGGTGTCCCACTGCTTTCACAACGATGCTTTCAGGGGATGCCGAACTAAGCTGAAATGTCTGTCACCCTTGATTTTTGGTAGTAAGAAAAAGAACAGTTTAATGGAACCTAAAGACAGAAACATAAATCATTGTTGTTCTTAGCTTACTGATGTTGTGCTAATACATTTGCCATAGGCAAGAAGTAATTCTAAATATTAAACTAACTTTAAACCATTCATTTGAATATCTGAATCTCCTTTCTAATGATCTCACCAACCTAGGTTTTGTCTCTATGTTTCAAAGGTCTTCAATATTTTGCACCCAAAAGTATGTGTCATGGTAGAGAGACACAACAAAAAGTTTCATAAAAATTTTTTAAAGTGAGATTGGAACATTCTAATACCTTGCTTGAGTGCCCCGCTGTTGATTTCTCCTAGGAGTAAAATATACGTGGCCACTGCTTCAGAAAGAACATATTAAAGTTGAAGTATAAGGATTTTTCGATCAAAAGGATAATGATTTTTTAAAATCTTTACTATGTGATAAATTATTCTGAAGTCATTATAAAGATGTACAAACTTCCACTAGGGAATAACACAGAAAGATGGTGGTGACTTTGAAATCAGTATAGACGTTAACACAAACCTCCTTCCATCCTTGGCGGAGGTGGCTTTTATAGCATGATCCCGCTTCTATTTTTTAAAAAGTCATTTTCTTATCATCAAAAGATTTTTTTCTTTTCATTTTTGAGAGAAATGCACAGAAACAGCTATACATATTAAAATGTGTGAAACATGATGCCCTCACCACCAGTTTCCCTCTATTAAAAAAAAAAAAAGTTTCATGGAGAATTATTAAATTATCTCCCTCCTTTACTTACCTCTCATGAAGGAAATGACACCTAACTTTTAAACCAAATTAAATCTCAAAATGGACCATCTGTGCCTCTCGTCTCTAAGCCAAGAGAAAGTTATTAAAATTGAAGATGGAGAGAAGAGAGGGGTAGCAGAGAGAGAGGGGCACCGCAGTGTTTAAGAGGCAGGAGGGGGAGATGAAAGCCTCGGATGCTGGAGAATTTCCTGGTGCATTTCCCTGAGAAGGCACTAATGACGGTGATTTGGGGTTATAAAGAATCACTGACTATCCATCCACATTGGGTAAGATCAGAAGGTCCTATCATTACAGTGAAGGCAGGATTCCTGCAGGCAAATATTATGATTGACTGTCACTTAGGCCTCAGGCAAGGTGAGTTCAAGCTCGTGAAAATGAGAAAGCTCTGGTGGAGCCCCTTCAAGAGAGAGAAACCTTTGAAGGAAGCCCTTTCAACCATTTTTGCCAGCAAGGCCGAAAGCAACTCCTTAGGTAGTTTGTCACAGTTGCTCTTGCAGGAAACTGTGTTTTTCACCACATTCTCCAGTGAAAGCAAACCCAGTACTGCTGACTGTTGAAATCTGTAACAGCGCTCTCTGGGGCTGTTGATTATCTCCATCCACTTTTTGGCGCCCTTGACAAATTGCTCGTGCTTCTCCAAGTTTCTCCTATAACTCATTTTTTAGTAATAGCAACCTTGAGGTGTAATTCACATAGCATACATTCACCCATTTAAAGTATATGATTCTCTGGTTTCTGGTATATTTGCGGAGTTGTGTGACCCTCGGCACAATCAATTTTAGAACATTGTTAGGGCTCCCCAAAGAAACTGAGTACCTTTAAGCAGTCACTCTCTCCTCCCTCCCCCTGAGTCGCCAGCCCTATGCAACCATCAGTCTGTCTTGTCCCTTTGAATTTGTCTATACCGTACATTGCATCTAAATGGAATTATGCAGTGCGTGGTATTTTTGACTAGCTTCTTTCACTTAGCATCATGTTCTCAAAGTTCGCTCGCCTGTGTTAACAGAATCTATCAGTATCATTCCTTATTATTGACAAATAATATTCCATTATATGAATATGCAAATCTGTTTAGCCATTCATCAGTTCATTAACATTTGTGTTATTTCCACTTCGGGGCTGCTCCCATGATTGTTGACTTTGACATCGTGCATGACTTCTGAATGGTATGACGTACCAAGCACAGGCTTTGGAGTTACCTGCATCTGGGCTCAAACCCCAGTTCTGCTGATGATGATTAGCTGTGGACCCATGGTCAAGTTCCATAGCCTTCTGTTGCTTTATTTCCTTGTTTTATACAACGAGGCATCCTGTACCATCCCATTGGCTTGCTGTGAGGATTAAATGAGATAACCATTGAACAATTTTCCATATCTTGACTAGGCAGTCATATAATATGAGCTTTCCCGTGGATATCTTGTATATTTTATAGAAAAATCATCTGGGTAATGCCAGGCCATTACACTCTGTTTTAAATCAAGCAAGTGAAGACTTCAGAGACACCTCCTGGTATTGACAGTGTGCTCCGTGAAAGCCTCAGCAAAGCTCCATGAGAGTTGTTTCTGTTCATCTTTCCCTATCTCAGCCTCACCCTTTAATTCCAGGTGGTAAACCCCACAGACTCTCATCTTAAATGTAGTACCATTTAAAAAAATTAAATCAATGCTGGCAACCTGCCCAAAAGAGGAAGTAGCACGGGTCTTCCCATTTCATAGCATTATCTGTTGAGGAACAGATAACGTCCTAGATTCACTAGGTAATCCAGCATTTCAGAAACCCAAGAACTAAGCCTTTTACGTCTTTAAATTTAAAGTGTTCTTTATCATGTGCTTTTAAAACTTTCTCATTTGAATTTCAACCAGAGAAAAATATGCAGGATACAAATAGGACCCTTTATAGAAGTCTGAGAGCATGCCGAGCGGTTTTTTTTAGTAATTGAGTCAAAGATAGTGGCTCACCAAGTCTTTAAGTAGAAATGCCATACCCAAATAAATGCGTCTAAATGAGGTTGCAAAAAACGAATAGACTCATTTAATTAAACTTTCTTGTAAAGTTTGCTTAAAGTGTGTAGCAATTCACCTTGTCACTTCTCATCCAGGATATTTAATGATGGGTTTGCTTTAGTTTCCGAATCAAAATCAGCTTCTCCCTCTTTACAGCCCGACATTAGGCAGCCTGTGGAAATTGCATTATTCTCCGCATGAATATTCATAGAATTAAGTATTATCGATGGACTTAAAGAGCTCAATTATTTTTTGCAATTGCATGCTTAGTTGCGTATGCTGAAGTGGAATTGATTGAATATTTCAAGGCCTGGTCAAATCCTTGAAATAGAAAATGTGAATGGTTATCAGCAGGAAACCCCCATCCTTACTTTATCAGCTGGATTTTTAAGACAATTACCATCAATATTATTCCTTGATTTATAGTTCACACAATGTCTTAGATTATAATGAGCACAATTTTTTCCTCACAAAACTTTGTGAACAGAAAGTATTTTACAGATGAGGAAACTGTCCTATAAGAAGGATATCTTATCTAAGATCATACAGTAAGTACTGAAGCAAGATTAGAATCTAGACCCTTCTGACTTCTAGTTCATTATTACTTTTTCTGCATCCTATTGTCTCCCTAGGAAAGGAGTTGTTCCTATAGGTTTGAAAGTACCTACCTAGTTTTGGTTTTTATTTCAGCTCCTATATATGTCGTGATATTGTTAGCTTAATTGCTGGGCCACTGAGCCACATGTACATTTGGTATTGAACAGAATATAGCATTTCCTGATGCCAGGGTTAAATGTAATTCTTCATTAATCGTTTAATAAAAAAAGTGTTTGCAATATTAATTTAACATTTAAGGAAAACACACCAGCAATTCATTTGATAAACACTGAATGCAAATAAGCAAGCAAAAGAAATGAGGGTGGGTTAATTCTATACGTATTTGAAATATACCACTTGGTTTGCCCTTGCTTCTGAGATGTTTAAGGTCATCTTCTTTTCTAGGATCATTGTCGCTGTGTTAGAGCATTACTTTTACAGCGGTGGTTGGTGGTGACTGGTTTGTAGAGATATAGGGTACTTGAAAACAGCGGTCCCATTCAAATGTCTATAGCAACCAGGTTGATAATATAGATACATGTGTTTTGCAAGTGGTGGGAACTGCAGAGGGCCAGCACGTGTGTTGAGTTAAAGGAGACATATCTTGCTCTGGTTGGTAGTTGCCACCTTGACATTAGCATGAGATTTTTCTAGATCTTCTGGTTTTCCAAATAAAGACAGAAATCAATTTTTTTTTTTACAGTTGTGAAGTCTCTTAATATTTGAATTTATTAAATCCAGTGAAATCAAATCATTTGTAGGACAAACAAAAGCACAAGCCACAGGTATTGGTCCATGGGCCATTTATTTTCAACTTCCACTGAAATGGACCTTCCTCCTGGAAAGAAAACCCATCCCCATTTAATACTGAGGTACTAAAAGTGGAAAATTCATACAAAGAATCAGACTTAACCAAACCTTCATTTTTTTTTCTGGAGAAACGCTTACATTTCATTGCATCCCCTTAATTCCATTGTGACCCATTGTGATTTCTTGTTATACATAAAGACATCAAATCTAACAAATTTACCTTGAAATCCAAGCACGTAGAAAAAAAAAACTGGAGAAACACAATAGAGAAAATAAATTCATCTCTGCCAAACTACAATCTCTCAAATCCTTTCAACTCTCAAAATCATGGGGAATCTTGGAACTGGAGGAGTTAAGGAGTTGACTTGGAAAAACAAATGCAGTAAATATTGCTCTTTCTCAAGAATATATCTCTATGTATGTGTGTGACATTAGTGTTTGAGCCTGAGTATGAATGAATTCGGGGTCTTTTGATAAGAAGCTTTAGCAGAAGAGTAGTCCTTACTTTCATTGTGTTTCTCAAGGAATGCCCCTACTTCTTGATAACATTTCTGAGGTGCCAGAGATTCAGGTGACAAATGACATTTTTATTCCTGACATGCTACTTTTTATTATATCATTGAGAATAAAGTTCAATAAGTGACTTCTGATAATACTTTACTGCTATCTTTATGAAAGATCGATTCCATTAAGTAGATACATTTCAGTTGCTATTACTTCAAGTGATGCCATAATATACTTGAAATGCAGTCTTTAGTTAATAATAGCAAGCTTATTGAGTGTGTTAGAGATGTGCTGAAGTACTTACTTTGGGGCTAGGTATCAGCCAGAAGTAGTATTTTAGAGCTGTATGCTTTCTGTGTATCTCCCCCAAATCTAATGTATATATAATTAAAAACAAACAAACACGTTTGCAATTATTTTTTAGGGGCTGCTGTCACTTAATGTAATGAAACCATCTCACCGAATAAAAGTTAACAGACGACTCAGAAGTCATTTGGGGAGTATTTTAATGGTCTTGTTCTTCACAAAAATGAACTCAAGCCTCCCTACATAGGAAAAACTTAAGAGATGTCATTTGAAAAGAATCAAGTAGTAAGAATAAGGAACTCAACCAATTTTATTTTTTAAGAGGTTTATTCTTATTATAAGGAAGAATAAATGATTGTATGTGGTGAAAAGAGATGTGTACTCACTAAGACAGGCATTTGTGTCGCTCAATTTTTAGTGCTCAAGAAAAGGAGACAGGAATATTTAAAGAGAACAAAGTGGATAAACGTTCAGAAAAGTTGCAGAAACAGTACAAGAAACTTCCATATCCTGAAGGGGCAATTTCAAAAGCCATTGTGAAATGTTAATAACATAGGGAAGTGTTCACCCATCTATTGTTAAGTTCATAAGCAGTCTAAAGATTGGCATGCTCATTATAGAACCAATTAAGCTTAAAAAACAAAAGATAAACTCACATAGAAAGCAGACCAGAAACATGTGCTCAAAAACATTAACAATGGTGCACACACACAATAGGATTATGGATTGTTTTGTATGTGTTGTTCTATTTGTCTGATTTGTTAAATAATAATATAATTCCTTTATACAGAGAAAACATTTTGTTACGTAAAATTGTATGTATGTTGGTATGTTAGATGTGCTTATGCCATTTTTATTATTCAAGTATTTTCTTAGCTTATTGATAATAAGGGAAATACCAGTTATATGAGTGATCCTTGATGGAATTACTAACAGTGATGGCATTTCATAGCAGAATTTTCTTGTAGTTTTGAAATCCCTCTGCTTTTCTGTTTTTTTTTTTTTGTTTTTTTTTTTTAATTAGAAGAATTAGTTCACAAGGAAAGTATCAGAGAAGAATTTGGGTGTGGGGGGTAGAACCTTGTAATTAATGTTAATTTCATTCCCCTATTAAAAAAGTATAAATTCTGTGCTTTCATTATGATATAACTACATTGTTTTAGCATGCTTTCTCTCTATCATCAGAAAATAAAATTCATACATTTTCAAAATGGAGTATGTAGAAATATTTGTGGATAGCATGAAATCCTTTCAGTGATGATACCAGCAAACGTCTCCAAGATACAATGTCAGATCTGGTTAATCAGTACAGTAAAATATGCTAGAATTAGTCTTGATTAGGAAAATAGCAGTCAAAGCATTCAACTCTTTTCATTTGCTGGGACAGATGGCCTATCTTTATGAAGGGAAATATCCAAAAACAACAACCCACTATCTTATCTTTCAAAATATGGTGCTCAGAATCATCTTGGAAAAGAGCTATTAAAGCCTAATAAGCCATATGCTCAATGAATTGATTTATTCCATTCAGTGGTATAGACGTAAAACTCTTCTTTGCAATGTCTTTATTATACCTACATTCCCTGCAACTCAATTTTTAAAATTAGCAAAGCTTCCAAATAACAAGTAAATTGTTGTAGAGGCGCAGCTTTTGTGTTGAAAAAGGGGGGGTGGTAAATTAAATGCATTTAAGTGAACAGTCTCTGATTTGCCAGAGATTCTCCCTATAGAGTTGACAGTGTGTTTGAAGATCAGATAAACTGACAGCTTCCTTAGTATACATAAAGCAGGCTTAAAATTATTCCAGAAAGAATCCCTAAGGATGAATACAGCTTCCCTGTCATTCTTTATTTAAGTTAGAGGTTGACTGGGGGCTCAGAAGGAACTAACAATGTTTCTGGGTCCTTAAACAAGAAAGTTCACTTAATTTTTAATTTTATGTATTTTAAAGTATACTTCAGTGCATTGTATTTAGTGCTGTAAAGAATGCTGTGTCAAAATAGGCAACTACATGTATGATTGAATGGAAACTGGACCTGTAAACCTCCCGCCACATCCAAATGATCCAATATCTGAAACCAAACATTGGATAGGCATTCCTTTGTTTTAAATACTGTATTCCCTAGAAAAAAAATTTTAAGTGTAAATTCCATGAACAGAGGAACTTATTTAGTCAATTTAGGGAAGCAGTGTTATGAGATCAAAGAGTATGAGCCTTGTAACTGAGATGGGTTCCAAACGTGAGTCCACCATTTGCTTCACTGTGTGATGTTGGGCCAGTTACTTAAACTCTCTGAAGCTAAGAGAGTAGAAGAGAGCATGGTGATATAAGTAATCAAAACTAAAGTAAATTTTAAAAATAAATTATACCTCATTTTTATATATAGATATGTATACTTATATAACTGTGGCTATTTTTTGATCATCTGGGGAATTCAATTTAAAATTGGTAGATCAGGGCTTCCCTGGTGGCGCAGTGGTTGAGAGCCCGCCTGCCGATGCAGGGGACACGGGTTCGTGCCCCGGTCCGGGAAGATCCCACATGCCGCGGAGCGGCTGGGCCCGTGAGCCTTGGCCGCTGAGCGTGTGCGTCCAGAGCCTGTGCTCCGCAACGGGAGAGGCCACAGCAGTGAGAGGCCCGCATACCACAAAAGAAAAAAAAAAAAAATTGGTAGATCAGTTACTAATTCCTTTGCCCCTAGAGACACACACTATTTGAGAAAATGTGTCTTTTACTTTTAATTGTGTAACACAAACAGAATTCTAATCTTTCTGGGACATATTGAGTCTTTAACTGAAATAGATGGAGTATCAGTCCAGAGGCAAGACCAAGAACCTGATCTAAATTCTCAGTTTTCAAAAGCTCTATGTGTTATCCCATTGTGTGTGTGTGTGTGTGTGTGTGTGTGTGTGTGTGTGTGTGTGTGTGTGTGTTTCTGTGTGTGTCTGTGTGTGTGTGTATGTGTGGTAATGAGAGGCAATTGAATGACTTAAAATTTAGCTTAAAATTAGCTTAAAATTTCTCCACGGGATTCCAGGAGATTTGAAGAAGTCTTTCAAAATGATAAAATAATCTAGAATACATTCATGGCCGTCACTATTAGTCTGCTAAACCACCTTAGCAAAACTCACTTTTGGTAAAGCATAATCCTCATTGTGCAGAATACACCTGAAACCATAAGGGGTTAATTTTTTCATCTCTCAGTTATTAAGTGCTCTATTACACTATATATTTATAATATCACGTTCATGTCTAAATGCATCTGTTTTGACTAAATTATTGCCGATCAAACCACATATGTGTGTGGAAAGGGACAGAATATAGAAATACAAATGCCAGAAAAACATTGGCTACTTAAATGTGAGTATTTTCATTAACAGACATTATCAGGGGCTTCCCTGGCAGTCCACTGGTTGAGACTTTGCCTTCCAATGTAGGGGGTGAGGGTTCAATCAAGGGTCAGGGAGCTAAGATCCCATCTGCCTCGATGCCAAAAAACTGGCACATAAAACAAAAGCAATATTGTAACAAATTCAGTAAAGACTTTAAAATGTGTCCACATCAGAAAAACAATCTTAAAAAAAAAAAGACATTATCAGAAGGCTGACCAAGATATGTGTTGTGGGTGCTTGTTTGGTACATAAATCTCCAGTTACCAAATCCAGTGTAGGGGCATTTGAAGTTTCACCCAGAAGCTATATTGAAACGTCATTTAGCTTTAACAGGTGACTGGACTCTCTCCAGTTCAGTGAACTTCTAGAATCTCCAAGTGTTTTCAGCAATAGTTCTCAAAGTACAGTCCCCAGGCCAGCAGCCTCAGGTTAGTCACCAGGAAACGTGTTAGATATGCAGATTCTCAGACGCCACCACAGACATCCAGAATCCATCTGCAATCTGTGTGTCAACAAGCTTGTCAGAGGATTCTGACGCCCACTCAGGTCTGAGAACCACTGATGTAATGTCAGTCTTGTGAACCAAATGCCAACTTTGCAAATAAAATGGGTTCTTTTCTTTTTTAAAAAGTATTTCATTCATTACTGAAAGACAGTCCAATTTCTCTCTCTCAGTAATCTGTCAATTGTTTTTCCCCCCCACAGATACCCTTTCAGTAAGAAAAATGATTGCCTAGTGACTTGTTACCACTTGTATTTGTGGGTAATGCCAAACTTTTTTGTCATAATGAGATTGTCTCTTATCAATCTTGGAAGCAGTGAAAGAAAATATGGAATATTTTAAACTATGTTTCTCCCTTGAATCAGAAATCAAGGAAATACTCTACCAGGGAACATAGAAAGGTTGGGCAGTTCGCACTTCCCAGTGGTTTGAAAAAAAATGGTGGCTGTTACATTTCTGCTAAATCAAAATTGATCTAACTTTTGGCCCAGCCTGGCATAATTCCCTTTGAAATGTTTTGTCACGTCTGTCAGTTTAGTCATAGTTTAAGATGTTGCATGTTTAACTTAGAGAGATGAGTGCAGAGTCTGAAAATATGTCATCTAAAGAAAAAAAAAGTGACTTCAGTTTATGACAAAAATATAGTAAAGGGACTTAACTAGGCATGTTTAGAGAACATGAGTATTTGAAACCCTGCCATGTGTTCATCTCCTGGAATAGAACTAAAGATTAAAAATTTTTAGTGGACTTATATCTGTAATTTAACATCGTTTATGTAAAAAACTTTTATTATTGTATCTAATTTTGTACCATTTGGGCATCTTTTTTTAAAAAGGCTTTATCTGTTTTTTAAAATTTTACTGGTTCTGATGATCATTATAAATTCAATTCTATCAGTTTTTTTGCATAAATCAGAAGTTCTGTTAGAGGAATAATCTATTCCAGTGTTATAACCCAGTTTATTGTTTCAAGGAGGTGATGTTGGGATCCATCATTATTTTTAATCTCTGAAATAATATATAGGTCTCATATTGAGTAAAATATAACTCTCTGTCTCTCTTAATGAGGCTACTCCTTTTTTAATTTTAGTTTACTGAAGTATAGATGATTTACAATATTGTGTTAATTTCTGCTGTACAGCAAACTGATTCAGTTTTATGTATATGTACATTCTTTTTCATATTATTTTCCATTGTGGTTTATCCCAGGATACTGAATATAGTTCCCTGTGCTATATAGTAGAACCTTGTTGTTTATCCATTCTAATATATAGTACTTTGCATCTGCTAATCCCAAACTCCCAATCCATCCCTCCCCCACCCCCTCCCGCTCTCTGTTTGTGAGTCCGTTTCATATATATTTTCATCTGTGTCGTATTTTAGATTCCACATATAAATGATATCACATGGTATCTGTCTCTTTTTGACTTACTTAATTGGATCATCTCTAGGTCCATCCATGTTTCTGCAAGGGGCATTATTTCATTCTTTTTTATGGCTGAGTCATATTCCATCATATATATACACACACACACACAGACACACACACCACATCTTCTTTATCCATTTATCTGTCAGTGGACATTTAGTTTGTTTCAGTGTCTTGGCTATTGTGAATAGTGTTGCTATGAACATAGGGGTACATGTATCTTTTCAAATTATACTTTTGTCTGGGTAATGTGAGGCCACTCCTTTTACATTTAGCCCAAGCGAGGCCATGTTTGTCAGACTCAGTCACCACAGTGAGCACTGTGAACTTGTAAGGGGTCAGGGCCCATGTCAGTGAGAGTACTAATGGAAAAGATTGCTGATTTGTGGCACCTCCTGCTGCATTATTATCCGTGCCGATGAGGCTGGTTGCCATGAATTGTCTAATTTGAATTTTCTGAACCATGCGTTTCATGCTCACAGACCTCAGGTATTTATCCAAACACATCGTAAGTTTACCTCCCTCAAATATCCAGTGATCCATCCGTTGCCTTCAGAGCAGAGCAATAAAAATCAAGTCAGACCCTGTGCCTTACGTATGGAACCCGTGTGATTTACAGCCAGGCTGAGTATAAAATCATAAAACTTTCAGTACGTGGTTAATATATAACCATCAAAATAACAGAGTGCAATTCTAAATTTATGAGGCTGAACTTAACACTGAATATCAAATAAGAATTACATTGATCTCTGTAGTGGATGACTTAAAAACACATTAGGTGGCATAACTGCAAGACAGTACATTGATTTAAGCATAAAATGCATAGCATGCAATACTTTACCACCTAACATTTCTCAATAATGAACAAAGCTGTTGCATATTGATGAAAGGAAAATTATTTGTTTTATTATATTAAGTGCTCATGAAGAGTCCTTGCATTTAGGCTGGGCAAACATGATTTGAATCACACTTAGCAAAGGGTGACATTGGATGGACATTTTACTGAATTTACATTTGTTTCTCAAACTAGCTATACAGAACCATGATCTTGACAGTTTTCTCACTTTTTAAAAAATCTTTATTGGAGTATAATTGCTTTACAATGGTGTGTTCACTTTTTTTTTTAACAAAGAGGAAAGATTCAGACAAGATAGGTACTGACTTTTCATAAAAACACATTTTGCTGTAAATTTTCTGAAACTAATAGAAGCAATTCCACAAGGAGTTATTTTTGGGTTTTTTTTTTGTGGTACGCGGGCCTCTCACTGTCGTGGCCTCTCCCGTTGCGGAGCACAGGCTCCGGACACGTAGGCTCAGCGGCCATGGCTCACGGGCCCAGCCGCTCCGCGGCATGTGGGATCCTCCCGGACCGGGGCACGAACCCGTGACCCCTGCATCGGCAGGCAGATTCTCAACCACTGCGCCACCAGGGAAGCCCCCACAAGGAGTTTTAAGGTCAGTATCTCTAAATGCATGAGTCTATCTTGTAAACTTATCATCATCTTCAGAAACTCTAAAAGCCTCTTTAAAAAGAGAAATAATAATCTTATGATAAATACAAGTTTTATAAAAACCTTTGCAGAAGAATCTTTTTTAAATTTTTACATTTATTTTTTATTGAAGTATATTTGATTTATAATGTGTTAGTTTTAGATGTATGACAAAGTGATTCAGTTTTTATATAGATGTCTATATATATATATATTTATATATACATATACATATTCTTTTTCAGATTCTTTTCCCATATAGATTATTACAAAATATTGAGTAGAAGTCCCTGTGCTGTAGAGTAGGTCCTTGTTGATTATCTATTTTATATATAGTAGTATGTACTTGTTACTCCCAAATTCCCAGTTTATCCCTCCCCCTCCTACCTTTCCCCTTTGGTAACCATAACTTAGTTTTCTTTGTTTTTTGTTACCTTTATTTCGTTAATTTAATTTTTTAAACATCTTTATTGCAGTATAATTGCTTTACAGTGGTGTGTTAGTTTCTGCTTTATAACAAAGTGAATCAGCTATACATTCACATATATCCCCATAGCTCCTCCCTCTTGTGTCTCTGTCCCACCCTCCCTATCCCACCCCTCTAGGTGGTCACAAAGCACCAAGTTGATATCCCTGTGCTATTTGGCTGCTTCCCACTAGCTATCTCTTTTACGTTTGGTAGTGTATATATGTCCATGCCACTCTCTCACTTCATCCCAACTTACCCTTCCCCCTCCCCATGTCCTCAAGTCCATTCTCTACGTCTGTGTCTTTATTCCTGTCCTACCCTTAGGTTCTTCATATCCTTTTTTTTTTTTTTTTTTTTTAGATTCCATATATATGTGTTAGCATATGGTATTTGTTTTTCTCTTTCTGACTTACTTCACTCTGTATGAGAGACTCTAGTTCCATCCACCCCACTACAAATAACTCAATTTCATTTCTTTTTATGGCTGAGTAGTATTCCATTGTATATATGTGCTACATGTTCTTTATACATTCACCTGTCGATGGACATCTAGGTTACTTCCATATCCTGGCTGTTGTAAATAGAGCTGCAATGAACAATGTGGTAATATGACTCTTTTTGAATTATGGTTTCCTCGGGTATATGCCCTGTAGTGGATTGCTGGGTTGTATGGTAGTTCTATTTTTAGTTTTTTTAAGAAACCTCCATACTGTTCTCCACTGATGGTGGCTGTATCAATTTACATTCCCACCAATAGTGCAAGAGGGTTCCTTTTTCTCCACAGCCTCTCCAGCATTTATTGTTTCTAGATTTTTTTTGATGATAGCCATTGACTGGTGTGAGGTGATGCCTCATGTAGTTTTGATTTGCATTTCTCTAAGGATCAGTGATGTTGAGCATCCTTTCATGCATTTGTTGGCAATCTGTATATCTTCTCTGGAGAAATGTCTATTTAGTTCTTCTGCCCATTTTTGGATTGAGTTGTTTGTCTTTTTGATATTGAGCTGCATGAGCTGCTTGTAAATTTTGGAGATTAATCCTTTGTCAGTTGCTTCATTTGCAAATATTTTCTCCCATCTGAGGGTTGTCTTTTGGTCTCGTTTATGGTTTGCTTTGCTGTGCAAAAACTTTTAAGTTTCATTAGGTCCCATTTGTTTATTTTTGTTTTTATTTCCATTTCTCTAGGAGGTGGGTCAGAAAGGATCTTGCTGTGATTTATGTCATGGAGTGTTCTGCCTATGTTTTCCTCTAAGAGTTTTATAGTGTCTGGCCTTACATTTAGGTCTTTAATCCATTTTGAGTTTACTTTTGTGTATAGTATTAGGGAGTGTTCTAATTTCATTCTTTTACATGTAGCTGTCCAGTTTTCCCAGTGCCACTTATTGAAGAGGCTGTCTTTTCTCCATTGTATATTCTTGCCCCCTTTATCAAAGATAAGGTGACCATATGTTCGTGAGTTTATCTCTGGGCTTTCTCTCCTGTTCCATTGATCTATATTTCTGTTTCTTTGCCAGTACCATACTGTCTTGATTACTGTAGCTTTGTAATATAGTCTGAAGTTCAGGAGCCTGATTCCTCCAGCTCCGTTTTTCCTTCTCAAGATTGCTTTGGCTATTCGGGGTCTTTTGTGTTTCCATACAAATTGTGAATTTTTTTTCTTTTACTTAGGTGAAAAATGCTATTGGCAGTTTGATAGGGATTGCATTGAATCTGTAGATTGCTTTGGGTAGTAGAGTCATTTTCACAATGTTGATTCTTCCAATCCAAGAACATGGTATATCTCTCCATCTATTTGTATCATCTTTAATTTCTTTCATCAGTGTCTTACACTTTTCTGCCTACAGTTCTTTTGTCTCCTTAGGTAGGTTTATTCCTAGGTATCTTAATCTTTTTGTTGCAGTGGTAAATGGTAGTGTTTCCTTAATTTCTCTTTCAGATTTTTCATCACTAGTGTATAGGAATGCCAGAGATTTCTGTGCATTAATTTTGTATCCTGCTACTTTACCAGATTCACTGATTAGCTCTAGTAGTTTTCTGGTAGCATCTTTAGGATTCTCTATGTATAGTATCATCTCATCTGCAAACAGTGACAGCTTGACTTCTTTTCTGATTTGGATTCTTTTATTTCTTTTTCTTCTCTGATTGTTGTGGCTAAAACTTCCAAAACTATGTTGAATAACAGTGGTGAGAGTGGACAACCTTGTCTTGTTCCTGATCTTAATGGAAAAGGTTTCAGTTTTTCACCATTGAGAATGATGTTGGTTGTGGGTTTATCATAATGGCCTTTATTATGTTGAGGTAAGTTCCCTCTATGCCTACTTTCTGGAGTGTTTTTTATCATAAATGTTGTTAAATTTTGTCAAAAGCTTTTTCTGCATCTATTGAGATGATCATATGGTTTTCCTCCTTCAATTTGTTAATATCACATTGATTGATTTGCATATATTGAAGAATCCTTGCATTCCTGCGATACACCCCCCTTGATCATGGTGTATGATCCTTGTAATGTGCTGTTGGATTCTCTTTGCTACTATTTTGTTGAGGATTTTTCATCTATATTCATGAGTGATATTGGTCTGTAATTTTCTTTTTATGTAGTATCTTTGTTTGGTTTTGGTATCAGGGTGATGGTGGCCTCATAGAATGAGTTTGGGAGTGTTCCTCTGCAATTGAGAAGGATGGGTGTTAGTTCTTCTCTAAATGTTTGATCGAATTCAGCTGTGAAGCCATCTGGTCCTGGACTTTTGTTTGTTGGAAGATTTTTAATCACAGTTTCATTTTCATTACTTGTGACTGGTCTGTTCATATTTTCTATATCTTTCTGGTTCAGTCTTGGAAGGTTATACCTTTCTAAGAATTTGTCCACTTTTTCCAGGTTGTTCATTTTATTGACATATAGTTGTTTGTAGTAATCTCTCATGATCCTTTGTATTTCTGCAGTGTCAGTTGTTACTTTTCCATTTTCATTTCTAATTCTGTTGATTTCAGTCTTCTCCCTTTTTTTTCTTGGTGTGTCTAGCTAATGGTTTATCAATTTTGTGTATCTTTCAGAGAACCAGCTTTTAGTTTTATTGATCTTTGCTATTGTTTCCTTCAATTCTTTTTCATTTATTTCTGATCTGATCTTTATTATTTCTTCCCTTCTGTTAACTTTGGAGTTTTTTTGTTCTTCTTTCTCTAATTGCTTTAGGTGTAAGGTTAAGTTGTTTATTTGAGATATTTCTTGTTTCTTGAGGTAGGATTATATTGCTATAAACTTCCCACTTAGAACTGCTTTTGCTGCATCCCATAGGTTTTGGGTCATTGTGTTTTCATTGACATTTGTTTCTAGGTATTTTTTGATTTCTTCTTTGATGTCTTCAGTGATCTTTGGTTAATTAGTGGTATATTGTTTAGCCTCCATGTGTTTGTACTTTTTACAGATTTTTTCTGTAATTGATATCTAGTCTCATAGTGTTGTGGGCAGAAAAGATACTTGATAAGATTTCAATTTTCTTAAATTTACCAAGGCTTGATTTGTGACCCAAGATATGATCTATCCTGGAGAATGTTCCATGAGCACTTGAGAAAAATGTGTATTCTGTTGTTTTTGGATGGAATGTCCTATAAATAATCAATTAAGTCCATCTTGTATAATGTATTATTTAAAGCTTGTGCTTCATTATTTATTTTCACTTTGGATGACCTGTCCATTGGTGAAAGTGGGGTGTTAAAGTCCCCTACTATGATTGTGTTACTGTCGATTTCCCCTTCTATGGCTCTTAGCATTTATCCTATGTATTGAGGTGCTCCTATGTTGGGTGCCTAAATATTTACAGTTGTTATATCTTCTTAATTGGATTGATCCCTTGATCAGTATGTAGTGTCCTTGTTTGTCTCTTGTAATAGTCTTCATTTTAAAGTCTATTTTGTTTGATATGAGAATTGCTACTCCAGCTTTCTTTTGATTTCCATTTTGCATGGAATGTCTTTTTCCATCCCCTCACTTTCAGCCTGTATGTGTCCCTAGGTATGAAGTGGGTCTCTTGTAGACAGCATATATATGGGTCTTTTTTTGTATCCATTCAGCCAGTCTATGTCTTTTGGTGGGAGCATTTAATCCATTTATATTTAAGGTAATTATCATTATGTATGTTCCTGTTACCATTTTCTTAATTATTTTGGGTTTGTTATTGTAGGTCTTTTCCTTCTCTTGTATTTCCTGCCTAGAGAAGTTCCTTTCGCATTTTTTGTAAAACTGGTTTGGTGGTACTGAATTCTCTTAGCTTTTGCTTGTCTGTAAAGGTTTTAATTTCTCTGCCGAATCTGAATGAGATCCTTGCTAGCTAGAGTAATCTTGGTTGTAGGTTTTTCCCTTTCATCACTTTAAATATGTCCTGCCACTCCCTTCTGGCTTGCAGAGTTTCTGCTGAAAGATCAGCTGTTAACCTTATGGGGATTCCCTTCTATGTTATTTGTTGCTTTTCCCTTGCTGCTTTTCATATTTTTTCTTTGATTTAATTTTTGATAGTTTGATTAATATGTGTCTTGCCATGTTTCTCCTTGGTTTTATCATGTATGAGACTCTCTGTGCTTCCTGGACTTCACTGACTATTTCCTTTCCCATATTAGGGAATTTTTCAACTATAATCTCTTCAAATATTTTCTCAGTCCCTTTCTTTTTCTCCTCTTCCCCTGGAACCCCTATAATTCGAATGTTGTTGCATTTAATGTTGTCCCTGAGGTCTCTGAGACTGTCCTCAATTCTTTTCATTCTTTTTTCTTTATTCTGCTCTATGGTAGTTATTTCCACTCTTTTATCTTCCAGGTCACTTATCCATTCTTCTGCTTCAGTTATTCTGCTATTGATTCCTTCTAGAGAATTTTTAGTTTCATTTATTGTGTTGTTCATTGTTTGTTTGCTCTTTAGTTCTTCTAGGTCCTTGTTAAACGTTTCTGTTATTGCCTCCATTCTATTTCCAAGATTTTTGATTATCTTTACTATCATTATTCTGAATTCTTTTTCAGGTAGACTGCCTATTTCCTCATTTGTTTGGTCTTGTGGGTTTTTACCTTGCTCCTTCATCTGTGTGTCTTTATCTGTCTTCTTATTTTGCTTACCTTACTGTGTTCGGGGTCCCCTTTTTGCAAGCTTCAGGTTCGTAGTTCCCATTGTTTTTGGTGTCTGCCCACAGTGGGTAAGGTTGGTTCAGTGGGTTGTGTAAGCTTCCTGGTGGAGGGGACTGGTGCCTGTGTTCGGGTGGATGAGGCTGAATCTTGTCTTTCTGGTGGGCAGGACTGCATCTGGTAGTGTGTTTTGGGGTGCATTTGACCTTATTATGATTTTAGGCAGCCTCTCTGCTAATGGGTGAAGTTGTGTTCCTGTCTTGCTAGTTGTTTGGCATAGGGTGTCCAGCACTGTAGATTGCTTGTTGTTTAGTGGAGCTGGGTCTTAGCACTGAGATAGAGATCTCTGGGAGAGCTTTCAACCTTTGATATTACGTGGAGCTGGGAGCTCTCTGTTGAACCAGTGTCCTGAACTCAGCTCTCCCACCTCAGAGGCACAGGCCTGAAACCCAGCTGGAGCACCGAGACCCTGTCAGCCACATGGCTCATAAGAAAAGGGAGAAATAAAGAAAGAAAGGAAGGAAGAAAAGAAGGAAGGACGGAAGGAAGGAAGGAAAATAGTTATTAAAATTAAAAATTAAAAATAATTATTAGAAATAAAGATATTTTAAAGTAATAAAAAAGAAAACAAAAAGAAAGAGAGAGCAACCAAACCAAAAAACAAATCCACCAATGATAACAAGCACTAAAAACTATCGTTAAAAAAGAAAACCAGGGGCTTCCCTGGTGGCGCAGTGGTTGAGAGTCCTCCTGCCGATGCAGGGAACACGGATCTGTGCCCTAATCCGGGAAGACCCCACATGCCGCGGAGCGGCTGGGCCCGTGAGCCATGGCCACTGAGCCTGCGCGTCCGGAGCCTGTGCTCCACAACGGGAGAGGCCACAACAGTGAGAGGCCCGCGTACCGCAAAAAAAAAAAAAAAAAAAAAAAAAGGGAAAACAAACAATGGACAGAGGGAACACTAGGACAAATGGTAAGAGCAAAGCTATACAGACAAAAGGAAAAAAATATATATATCTATATATAAAAAAGAAAAGGAAGAGAGAAACCAAATCAATAAACAAATCTACCAATGATCATAAACTCCAAATACTAAACTAAGGTAAACAGAAAACCAGAAACAAATTAGATGCAGACAGCAAACCCCAAGTCTACAGTTGTTCCTGAAGTCCACTGCCTCAATTTTGGGATGATTCATTGTCTATTCAGCTGTTCCACAGATGCAGCGTACATCAAGTTGATTGTGGAGAATTAATCTGCTGCTCCTGAGGCTGCTGGGAGGAATTTGCCTTTCTCTTCTTTCTACACACAGCTCCTGGGGTTCAGCTTTGGACTTGGCCCCGCCTCTGCGTGTAGGTCGTCCGAGGGCGTCTGTTCTTCGCCCAGACAGGACGGGGTTAAAGGAGCAGCTGATCAGGTGGCTCTGGCTCACTCAGGCCCGGGGGAGGGAGGGGCTCGGAGTGCAGGGCCAGCCCACGGCAGCAGAGGCCAGCAGCACATTGCACCAGCCTGAGGCACGCCATGTGTTCTCCTGGGGAAGTTGTCCTTGGATCACAGGACCCTAGCAGTGGCGGGCTGCACAGTCTCCCAGGAGGGTCGGTGTGGATAGTGACCTATGCTTGCACACAGGCTTCTTGGTGGCTGCAGTAGCAGCCTTAGCGTTTCATGCCTGTCTCTGGGGTCCGCGCTGATAGCTGTCTGGAGCTCATTTAGGCGGTGCTCTGAATCCCCTCTCCTTGCGCACCCCTAAACAATGGTCTCTTGCCTCTTAGGAAGATCCAGACTTTTTCCCGGACTCCCTCCCGGCTAGCTGTGGTGCACTAGCCCCTTCAGGGTGTGTTCACTTAGCAAACCCCAGTCCTCTCCCTGTGATCCGACCGAAGCCCAAGCCTCCCAGCCACCGCCCACCCTGGCGGGTGAGCAGACAAGCCTCTCGGGCTGGTGAGTGCTGGTCGGCACCAATCCTCTGTGCGGGAATCTCCCAGCTTTGCCCTCCACACCCTGTTACTGCGCTCTCCTCTGCAGCTCCGAAGCTTCCCCCCTCGGCCACCCGCAGTCTCCGCCCATGAAGCGGCTTCTAGTGTGTGGACACCTTTCCTCCTTCACAGCTCCCTCCCAGAGGTGCAGGTCCTGTCCCTATTGTTTTGTCTCTGTTTTTTCTTTTTTCTTTTGCCTTACCAAGGTACGTGGGGAGTTTCTTGCCTTTGGGGAGGTCTGGGGTCTTTTGCCAGCGTTCAGTAGGTGTTCTGTAGGAGTTGTTCCACATGTAGATGTATTTCTGATGTATTTGTCGAGAGGAAGGTGATCTCCACGTCTTACTCCTCTGCCATTTTTTAAATCTACAAGTTTGTTTTCTTTGTGAGTCTGTTTCTGCTTTGTAAATAAGTTCATTTGGTTAGTGTTTTTGATGGATTAAGGGGAATTTGGAAATCCTAATAGCTACAGGTGTTCAGGTAATGTAGGTAACATAAATGGACAGAGTTGGTTCCATATGAGTTGAAAAGCAGTAGCTAACACTTAGACAGATTCATGGAGCCATTAGAATGCACTAGGACCCTGGTTGGCTGGAGAACAGTGCCCCACTCCTCCACTTCATTTGATTGTCATGTCTGGATCCCAGATCTTGTGTTGTGCAATAAAAGACAGAAGTGCAGATTTGTTTATGGAGACTATTCATTTTAAATCATTGAAAGTAAAACTAAATGTAAAATAATAGGTACAGACAAAATTTAAGCCCTCGTTAAGTCAATTTTCACTACACGAATGGTTGGTTTATGACCTCTCATCTTAGGGCTTCTGAGGACATTGCTCCATCCAAAGGAGCAAGAGTCATTCTTTCTTCCACTGGTGGGAGAAATCAGTGGAAGGACCAGATATATTCATATGTTCATAACTTACATGGGAAATATCACTTTGATAAAAGCTCAGTTAATATGAAAAGTTTCTTTGCAAGCTGATTCTCTTTCCTCAGGAGTCTGTACAGGTAAAAATCATTGCCAAGACAAGTGGGTAACATTTAATTAATCCACATGTTAATTGCAAAGTAAAGCTAGGTGCCAAGTTGGCTGACACACTTGCGCACTTGATCTTTTCTGTCAATCTCTGTTCCAACCATAGGATAGATAGGCAACTCCATTTTGATAGAAAGGTATTAAAAGGAAATTGTCTTATTTTTTTCAAATAAGTGACTCTTCTAAAACTGTACTATAGCTTTTACTGCACATTTGAAAATATATGCGCATATTTGTGATATTTATTTTACCTGTTGTATACCTTCTAACGTTATGTTTTCAAACTATTTTTTCTTTATAATAAATTAACTTATTACACTCTTAATGACATGCAAGATGGACTGTGATGTTAAAGAATAATGTTTTCTAATTATCATTGACATTTGCAGAGAAGATTAAAATTTAATAAAATTAATTGTCCATTCTTGAATGGCTCACTTTGTAGTTAATCATAGAACTCTTATTTCTTCTACTTACTTGAAAACTTTGGAGTTCCTATGTCTTATTCATATCCAATATGAGCCTGGCACTTAGAAAAAGAGTTAGTTTTGTTCCCCTGTTGATGTGGTTAATATATTCTAAGCAAAAAGGTATTGATTTTGAAAGAAAATTCTGCAGTTGTAATTTCCAACTGAAATATTCAGAGGTAACCTCACCTAACTTATTAGGCAGTTATCTTCTGGAGGTTATGTCGGATGGCGAGGAATGCATCCTCCTCACTGAGGTACATCTCTAGTAATATAATTTGAAGTGCTAGGGCCCCTTGCATCCATTTCTGAATCTATTATTAGTTGATTAAATTAACTGGCTGGATCAGTACAGTGAGAAGAGACACAGTAATGATATTATAGAATTAGTATGCTATGATGAATTGTCAGGAGAAGTAGCTGTGACAGCCCTGTGGCCATATGCACTTAGCCATGCGATTTATAGTCATTTGGAGAACCAAGGACTTTTCAGTTTGGGTTAGGAAATTTGTTCCTGCTTTTGACATAGTTTGAGGGACGTGTGTATAAGAGTGAGGCAGGTGCTTAGTGGCAATCCAGGAAGAAATCAAGTCTCTGTTTTTAGACACTGGCATTTGGGTGATTTTCAAAGAATAAACCACAGTATATGGATGCCTTTATTGTAACAGTGCCAATTCCTTTCAATAGATTTATAGGATAGTGCAGTTTCTTTATGGTTTTGGAAGATAATGTTACTTTGGGTAAGATAAAAGTAAATGCAATCTGGTATCACAATTTCCCAGCTTATGGAACACTGTAAATTCTCATCTATGTATTGCGTTTACAGCAATCCTGAGAACATTGCTGGGTGTTTTGATTTAGATACATTTGGGGCTCCTAATTGCAAGGAGTTTTTAAGCAACTTTAAATATAACATTACTTTTTTTTTTTTTTTTTTTTGCCTTGCAACTGTTTGCAAGATAAACAAACTGTCAGATGCTTCTGAAAGGCATATAATGACACTGGTTGGTGATGCAGATACTGGTGGCATAACACCACATTAGGCCAAATTTACTGCAGGATTCCCAAAACATGTACAACTGTGAAGTCGCCTCAATACTACTATTGCATGAGAATTATTCCCTGGCTGTGTTTGTTTTGTTTTCGTTTTAATGTTTACTGAGAGCATATTCAGGAGTACGATGGAAATGGGTACTGACATTCTTAACTCCAAACCAGATTCATGCAGAAAACTACTCTTTTTCTTTTAGTATGCTATAGAAATTTATGTGTAATTGATCCCTTTTATTGGTCAAGCAGGATTGTCATTTGATCACAAAGCAAACCATGGAGTATTTTTTTATTTTTTGCTTTGCTTAGTATAGTTATTGCTTCCATCAACTGCTAAATTGATTCTGAAATTTCTAAGAAAATCTAAAAGAAAATGTTGTCTTAGTATCTTCACTAATGAATGTATGCCTTAGCATGTAAAATGTATGCCTTAGCCCCTTCACCTTGTCCCTAACTTTAATTACCCAGAATTACAAATTTAGAAGAGCTGCTTGATAACTCTATCAGTTGGGTTATTTCACTCTGGAGGTAATAGGAAGACACCTATCAAGTCCTCCCTTTTGTCAATCTCACCAGTATTCTTCCAGATCCCTAAAGCCCTTATCTGGGAGTTAATTTAGACTCTCCTCTTCACCTTCCACGTCCAATTTATCACCAACACCTGCTGATTCTTTCCCAGCAGAGCCTCTTAGATCACCCCTTCTTTTCCATTTCTAGAGCCCCATCCCTGCCCCCTTTCATCATTCCACGCCTGGAGAACTGTGCCACTCTCCCACTCCATCTCCCTGCCACCTCTCTCCCCATGCCAGGAGAGCCTATATATACCAGGCTGCCAGATGGATCTCTTAAATATTAATTATATCCATTCATATTGCCTCCCCATGGCACTGAGCCTTTTGCTTTTTCTTATTTCAGCCTAAGGGACTTGGGCACTTTTTTCTTGTCTCTCTCACCCTTTCCTTAGCACACATAATTGGCTAATTTTATTTGCCATTTATAATTTTTTGAGCCAGGCACTGTGCTAAGTGCTTCCCGTGTATTATCTAGTTTAAGACTTATACCATTCCTGCAAGATAAGTGGAATGGTTCCCTTTTTATAATCAAGGAAACAGAGGCTCAGAAATGTGAAACAACTTACCCATCAACATGCAGCTGTAAGAGGTAGAGCCAGGGTCCAATTTATGCGTATCTGTCTTTGCAGTGATACAGGCAGGCACCATGCAACACTGGCACCCTTGCTGGTATGGCTCTACTGCCATTACCTTTAGATGAATTTGCATTCTTTTTTAAAAAATAAATGTATATGAATATATTTCTAAAACACACACACACGATCACCCATTAGATGCCATATTTTGTAAACATTGGGTCACTTTTATTTCCTTCCTTAATTCATGTTTTATTTTAAAATGCTCCGTCTCTTCCTTAGGATGTGAGAGGGTGGGTACTTGCTGGTTTTAGCAGGATTTAAAAGCCAAGGCTGTATGGACAGAGAGGATTTGATACATTTCTAGAGTTTCTTTTAACCTGTCAAGGGCACACCTAGAGCACCTGTTCACAGAGAATATCCACTTCTGCATTTGACATGTAACGTGATGCTTTCTGTGGTAGAAGCAGCAGGTGATAGAAGGTAAATAGAAGCCCACGTATGTCATTCCAAGGCATTGTAGGAAGAGAACAGGAAATAAAGGAGGACAGAATAGCTGAGAGATTCTCTGACTAAAACATTTGAGGCTTCCACTGGAGAAGACACCAGAGAAGTGTGTTAAATAGATCCAGGGAATTTGAAGGGAACACGGTTTTCCATTAGGACTTGGGAACAGAGGTCACTTCTCAAGACGGTCTTCAAGTCCTCCTCAGGTCCCAGACAACCTTAAGGTCCCCTGAAGCATGGATGGGACTCCGAAGATCCAATATTTAATATTCATTTTTTTCTGATAATTCATTCCCTTTGTGCACATTCAGAGACTGACCCTGCTTTTTCTCTGACATTTCTGTATTTATTTTTAGTGCATTAATTTGCATTGAATAATGTGTCACTTAGTGTTTGTGCTTGTCCACGTGCAGCGTAGTCTCCATCCCAATCAAATTAAACTGCTTTATAGAGACGTATGGAATCAAAATAATTTCCATTCTTTCAGACAAGACTTTGTACCCATAGTCCCTAATGAAGGTGACCATCCAACTCACTAATTGGGTCACATTGTAAGGATGGCTTTGTTGCTATATTTTATTTTAATGTTTCCATTTGGTAAACCACAGACTAATTATATTTTCTTCCATTTTGAAACTTGAGAAAGGCAGTGTTTTGCCAACAAACCTCTGACCATTCAGCCATATCCAGAGCAATGAGCAGAGCATAAGTAGTAAAGAATCTTGTGGCCATTTGGAGCACATGGAGATTTGGATACTTTCAAAATGTTATGTGATTGTTGGATTCAATCTGTACTTTTCTCTTTTATAACTTTTTTCTCTAAAAAAATATTAATGTATTTTCTGGAAGGAGGAAAATATTAATTGTTCTTAGGATTTGTCTAGTTTGGCTTTGAAAGGTCAAGAACAGGGAAATCAGAATTGGTAAAAGCAGTTGGTGATGAGGGTGATGAGTAAATCTTGTAGCATCCTTTGGTATCGAGAATGAGTATAAATCATTATCCTATAAATATTTATCAGTGAACAAACTTATGTCTTTTTTTAAAGTTATGATTGCTTCAGGGTACTTTAAACTTTAACATTAAATATAACAAATCGTTTTATTATTTTTTATATAAATTTATTTATTTTTGGCTGTGTTGGGTCTTCACTGCTGCACACGGGCTTTTCTGTAGTTGCGGCGAGCGGGGGTTACTCTTTGTCGCAGTGCACGGGCTTCTCATTGCAGTGGCTTCTCTTGTTGCAGAGCACGGGCTCTAGGCACAGGGGCTTCAGTAGTTGTGGCATGTGGGCTCAGCAGTTGTGGCTCATGGGCCCTAGAGTACAGGCTCAGTAGTTGTGGTGCCCAGGCTTAGTTGCTCCACGGCATGTGGGATCTTCCCAGACCAGGCCTTGAACCTGTGTCCCCTGCATTGGCAGGCGGATTCTTAACCACTGTGCCACCAGGGAAGTCCCCAACAAAGCATTTCGGGGAAATTTAATAATTTGAGTAATGTAGATAACCATGTTAAGCAATCTAAACTTAAAATTATATATATAATAAAATATAAAATAGATCTATATATGAAAGATTATATATACACACATAAAGATAAAGATAATAATTTACATTGATGGCTAGATATCTACAAAGATAAAGTTTCATCAGCATCATTTCCCATTTTGCTTAGAGCTCTGAAAAGCCCTGCTCAGTCAGAATGCCTGAAACAAAGAGATGGCTTTGTTTAAAGTTACATCAGGTATTTCAGCACATCCCCTGCCTAACATTGTGGAAAGTGTATCCATTCAAAAGCCAGACAGGCCTAGATTGCAATTCTGAGTTTTCACATCACTTTCTGTGTTTCTTTGGATGAGTTATACGACTTCTCTTCAGTAAACTATGAATAAAAATACCTACGTTGTAAGGCTGAGATGATCCAAGGAGGGAAAACCCAGGTATCACTGGAATTAAAATCAGGTTAAAAGACAAGTTACAAGTAAGGAGAGGAAACTCACTCCAAGTTCTACCAAACGGTAAACATTCCAGGACTTTGCAGCAACAGAATTTTGGGTTCTCTTTTTTTTTTTTAATGGAGCGAATTAGAATTAAGTTGAACTTTGAAGGAAAAATAGTAGTCAAAATAGTAAAAGAAAAGAGAGTAAAAGATAAGGGTGTAAGCAGGTACAGAGTTTTACACTCTGCAAAATGTGGTCAGTCACCTAACAAATCAGGATGCCAGAAGCTAGAGTATTTTGCAACCTGAAAAGCACATGTCCTTGAAACATAGACAGCTTAGTTGTTGCCCTCTGGGACTGAAACTGTGAGATGTCAGATCCTTTGAGTCTTCTGAAATCCAATTTTTGAAAAGCCCTCTGATTTTTGAATAACGTTAATTAAATTGTTAAAGCATTCTAGGACCAAATCAAAGAATCGTGTGGATTCCTGGATGCTTATCTCTTACTATGTGAGGCCCACGTCTCCCAGTAATAAGTATGACACGAGGGTGGTGTAGCTGTGTTTCCCCTCTTTTCAGCAGCGGAACCCTGGAAGTTCTGTGACCTCACCTCCTACCAGTCCCCTTTGCCCTGCCCCTTCCCAGCCACATTATCTTTCAATATGCCAGACCACACCAGTTGAGGAAGTTTTGCCCTAGCTGCTCTCCCTGCCTGGGGTGGTCTTCTCCCAGATACCTTCCCATCTAACCCTGTCTCCTGCAAGTTCAAACGTCAAGGCTATTATGTATAATTGTAACTCCCTTCCCACCTCTTGCTTTACCATGATATCCCTTGTCTTTTTTCCATAGTACTAAACCCCTCCAACCTACTGTATAGTTTACTTATATACCACTGATCTGTCTCTCCTGCTGGGATGGTTGGGCAGGTGGAAGAAATCTTTGTTTTATCTACTAACAAAGCTAAAACTGAGCCTTTAGGTTGTTCACGCTCAAAGCATTTGTTGCGAAACGAAATAAGTGAATGGGTAAATGAATTCATTTATGGTTTAAAGACCATCGTAGAAAAGGATAGACGTTTTTTAAAGTTCGAGACGAAACTGAATGAACCAGAGCAGAGAGGACAGGACCTTTGTTCAAATTCAGGATTGTGAGACCAGAGTAGTAAGAATTGGAAAAGGCTTATTAAATTGTAAAAAGTATTTTGAGGACCCAGTTAAACAGTAATAATGTTGATGCAAAAACGTATTCTCTAATTAATAACTCTTGTATGAAAAAAAGAAGTATTGTTGACATCTCAAAAGAAACCAGTCTAATTTAGTCCGCTGATCCGTGCTCTTCAGTATTATTTTTCTGACAACAGCAATAAAGATAATTATATTTGAGTGTTAATGGTTGTTTTGCAAAACATTGTTCTGACAGAGTAGTCACTTATACCAAAATTAACATTTCCACTGCACGCACATTAACCTGGCTCTCAGTCAGTCACCTAATTTAAGTGCCTATTTTAGCTCCATTGAACTAGAGATCAGACTAGTCTTGGTGTGGCACCTGATAGGGTGTCATCCTTGAGGTTTTTAAAGAGAGTCAAGTCCACTCAACAGGTGGCCCCTCTTTGAACCTCTAGAAAGAACTGTAACGAACATAAAGATATCCAGTGGGCAGTTTAATCTGCTAATCCAGAGCACAGACTTTGGAGACCAGTAGTCTGGGTTAAAAATGGCTCTTCCACTCTGTGAATTCCTAGACAGTTCATCGTGAGACTGTTTCCTTATCCATAAAATAGAGATAATGGAAAAATCGACTACATGAGATTATTGTGACTATTACGAGCTAATGCATATAAAATTCCTTAGCATACTGTTCTCAAGTACCACATAGTACTTTTAGTAGTATTCCTAGGAGGGTTATGATTACCTTCTCCATCGATAAGGTATACTCGTGGCTTTAACAAGTTGTAATCATATCTGTTTGCCATTTGTGATAGTCGTGATGGTAGTTTGACAATTAGAACAGTTATTCTGTTCCAGTTGGATATAACCTAATATCCTGGCTAAAAAACCAAAACAGTATGGCTAGCATTTTCACAATACTCAGAATACTTTAGAAGTCTACAGTATGCATTTCAACATAGTAAGTTCTCCTTGTCCCCAGTCAGCATCCCAGGAGGTCTGTTTCTTCCAGCAAATCAGTTTATCCATGACTTCAGCTATGAACCTTTAGGAACTTCAGTAGCCCTAAGCTAATAGGTAGAAAGCTCCCTGCCTACCTTTTCAAGGGGTTTTCAGCTCTTTCCCAATCTCTTATATTGCCCAAGGGCTTTGCAGCAGTGCGTGGTCATGCAGCCTCTGTGTGCATCCTGGAGTGTTCTCTAGGATGATTCGGTGTTTATTTCACATTTCCCTTCCTTGTGAGAAGACAATTCCAGGTGGCAAGAAGGGGGAGTTACTAGGATGCACTCCACCCCACCGATAGCAATAGTCTATTTGATGTCCATTTCATGAAGAAAAATGTAAAGTGGAGTGACTAAAGGCCTTAATGTGAGATGCCCCCTTGAATCTTAATGCATCCACATGAATCTTGATGCCAGGGCTGCAAGGAGCACACTGTCAGGGTACAGAAAATGAAGACCTCTCGGCTTTCAAGTTTAAATGCCTTGCTCAGCGGGGGAGTCCAGAGAGATTTGTTCAACTGAAATGAGCTTATAATCAGGCTTTCCTCCAACGATGAGGAAGGACAACACCCTGTAGTTTTATGATGCACTCTTACCAGGAAAACACAAATAGATTTCTCTGTGTTGGTGCAGTGTTGACTCCTGCTCCTGTATAGAATATTTCAAACTGCAATCAGGAAAATTTTCCATTTTAGGCCACTAAGAAGAAAAAGCCACACTTGAAACTAGATTTTTTTTTTTAAGCAACACACAAGAAATACAAATCATTCGTGTCTGCCATTTTTTTTTTTTTTTCAGTTTCTTCTTCTGATTTGGAAGGTGTTCCTAACACTTGCAATTATTGAAATAAAATGATTTTAGCGTTTTTAGGGGTCATAGAGACATTTACTCATTGAAGTTAGCGAAGTTAGCTAGCTTGAACGACATAAATTAACTGCTAATCAGTCCTTAATGAGAGCTGGATGGCATGATGTTTGAGCACTTGTCTGTGTGTACATACCAACCAGCCATGCCACCTTTTGGACTCACCATTAGTAAACTAGGTTGACTTTGAGGTGGATAAAATGCATGGCTAGATATTGTGTCCGCTGTGCGGTTGGCAGGCTGTTGTTTATCACAAGATTTTAGTGTTATTAATGAACTGCTAACAAGCTGTCGATTACCATGTTTATGAAAATTAGGGAAAGAGACATTGAAAGATTGACGTGCCTAGCGTTAAGAATGCCTCCTTGAAATATCGCGATGTTAATAATTCCTCTTTTAATAACTGTTCTTAAACATTTGCTCTCCTTTACCACTGAGCTCTTCCCAAGATGTGTGCAGTGGAAAAGGACAGCCCACACCTTCTTCAAGGATGTGTGCAGAGAACAGGACAGATCAATCTGTAGGAATTGTTTTGCTCTATCTTCGCAATTCTGGAATCATTTTCATTCAGCCTCGGCCATGAGTGAAGTTCAAAGTTAAGTATTCTGAAATTCACCTGTAACTATTTTATGATTCTCATGTGGGACTTACAGTTTTCCCTTTCTTCCCACTGGAGGCTATCCACTACAGTAAAAGCATTGCTTCCCACACCGCTACTACTTAAGTGTCCTGCACTGACATCAGCTGTCCCAAATCCCAGGCCTCTTTGTAGTACTCGAGATCATCTCTTTAGAATAAATCCTTTCTGTGGTTGTGAATTGTCAAATTAAAAATATTTCTCTCAAATATCTGCTTCTCTGGGGACTTCCCTGGTGGTCCAGTGGTTGAGACTCCACACTTCCAATGCAGGGGCACAGGTTCATCCCTGGTTGGAGAACTAAGATCCGGCATGCTATGTGGTATGGCCAAAAAAGCAACAACAAAAAAAAAACGCAACACATTTAGAAAAAACTGAATAAAATTAAAAAACAAAACAAAACAAGAAGTGTGCTTCCCTGCCTGTACCCCAGACGAAATGCACTGTTTGTGGCCAGTACATCCACTAACTGTATCTTTCTTATATTTTTTTTATTTCAAATACTCTTCAGTTTGTTGACCTAATACATGCCCATGCATCCTTCAAGGATCTTTACAACTCTTATATTTCTCTACAGTTCTTTTTATCTCCTTCCCCTGGCAGAGTACATCAGTACCTTTTTGCAGTGTCTCCAGAGTACTTTAAATAACTCAAGTGTCTTCCACCATCACCACCTCCTACCCTCCATCCCTTCCTCACACAAAAATGTGAGCTCCTTCAGAATCCAGTCTGCCCCATATTCATCTTAATGAATCACGTTTTTCAACATTAGAAAAGAGCCGCCTCATGACACTTTGGAAGAAATTCTGCTCAGACTTATATTTTATAATAAAACTAAGGTTATTAAATGGTTCCCAATATTTATAATAATTTTGCTGCAGTCTCATCACTTTTATTTTTAATTGTTATGATCAGAATTTTATCCAGATGGTGATAATGAGAGAGAAACCCTTTAAGAATGCTTCACCTCACAGTACAATTAAAGCAGACATCTTCTAAAGGCTCTTAATATTCCCCCCGGAAATGTGAAATTACATCTTGTTTTGTTTCATGAAAGTCATGTTTTCATTTTATGAAATTGGTATTTTACGTGAAAAAAAAATCTTCTGTTCAGCTTTGAGCATGGAGACTTGTGCACTTGTTAGCATATTACTTATTCCAAAATTATTGAAAATATTATTCTTGAAGGTTTTTTTTAAACCATACTCTCAGCTCTGAGAGTTATAATGTTTCATAAAGGAAGTATCATAATCTACAGAAAAATCATGCATTCATATCTAGTTGAAATGATGTATTAAGCTGTTTTATTATAAGTATATCAAAAATGTGATAAATATTTGCCAGTGAAATGTAGTTATCCTAAGGTTTTGCACAGTGCAGTTTTGTGTTAATGTCCAAGAGGAATATGGATGGTTTTATATGTTTGATTATAGTACCTGCTCCGCAGTTTGAAAAATTTATTTGTAAGTGTTGAAAATGTAAATAGGAGAGTTTCAGGTATCTATGAGTTATTTCTAAATATCACTTAACTCCTCCCAAGACAGATGAGGGCAGTATAAAACTGCATTTCTGATGACTGATAAAACAAGCCGAACAATCAAAGGAAATAATCCAATAACCTGAAAGAAAAAAGTGAATCAGTCTTTTGAGAAGCAGGAGGGCATGATGGAAAGAGCTGGGCTCTGGGGTCAGCAACCGTCTTGACCACCTAGTACCTTCATGTCTTCATCTATAAATGGTGGAGATCATGCCCAGCTCCTAAGATGACCCCATGGATGAAATAGGTTAACGACAATAAACCAATAACACTCACTCTGTGCTTGCTGTGTGCCAGGCACTAGTCTCATGCATGCTTCAATTTCTATTTTTTTCAACTCTAAATAATACATAGTTTGCGATGTCTTGATATGCTCTTGTTTTTTATTCCCCTTAGACATTTGTGGATTACCTTCTTGAGCATTTGTGCAATTTATGTAGAAATAAGATAAAGGACAAGGTATTCTGTTCTATTAGTCCTTAATTCTACAACTTCATAACTGTATGAACTTGGGAATATTACTTAACCTCTCTACGTCTCAGTTTCGTCAACTGAAAAATAGCGGCTGCTGCTGCTTCAGATGGTGACAGGTGTTTCGCAAGGCTGTTGCGAAGATTAGGTGAGATCATCCCTGTGAAGTACTTAGCACAGTGCCTGACCCATAGCAAGTGCTCAGTCACCTATTATTGTTAGTTGCACAGAGCATTATTATTATTATTGCGAAGGGTAATGCGATCTTTAGAAACCCTGCTGTATGTAAGAAGTCAATAGAAGGAAATGGAATATCTTGTGGCTAATCATTTTTGCATGTATCACATTCCCCTCGTATTTCCTTTTGTTAGATTCCCAATCTTAGGCTCTACTTTTCATGATAGGACAAGAAATATGGATGGCTTTATATGTTTGCTTATGATACCTACTCCGCAGTTTGAAAAATTGATTTTGTAAGTGTTAGAAATGTAAATAGGAGAGTTTCAAGTATCAGTGAATTATTTCTGAATACAGAGAATAAATTCGGATGACGAGGAAAACCTGGAGTCACAGAGGCACAAGCCTGCCTGTTTTCCCCTTGTCCCACTGTCTTAAAACCTTTCGATGTCCTTTTAACCTGGGTAATGGTAGCTTTGTCTTTGCTTCCTCCACCCACACCAGTGCTGTTAGGAATTGAAGGGGCTTCAAAATAAGCTTGAGATCCAGGACTTCCTTTGTTCTGCTCCTAGACACCAAGTCCCAGAGGAACACACTGCAGTCAATCTCTCTTTGAAATTCTAATTAATCTACATTTTAAAGGTGTTTTTTAATCTACATCACTCAGATTTTCAAGAGCGTCTCCATTGTTATTAGATGTCATATTTCCAACCCCATGTTTGTGATGCTTCTTAACTACCGCCCACGCTCCCAAATCCTCCAGAAGTCTCAAGGGTTCTAAATGCATCCTCCCCAGTTTGCACTAGCATCATTTTTTCCTCTCTTGATCTCTTCCCACAAGTCCAAGAAGTCATTCCTTGGTGACTCATAAACACCACGTCTAGCAGACAACTTATTAATCTGATGATTGTTTGTGGTAGCTGCAAGATTGTCTCTTACACTGATGGGGAGAGGAGGCTCAAAGTCGATGTTATTTTAGGATTGACTTTAAACATTATTAAAGGGTTCAGAAGTTTATAGAATGATTATGATATGAAAGACATAACAATCTTGTGGGGGAAGTAATGAAAATGCCCATCATGGGAATGTATTTGCAAAAGAAAATTGCCTGTTTTTCTGTACATCCCGAGTGCCTGCCATCATCCACTTTCGTCATCTACTTTGTCCAACATGTATAATTGACTACTCAGTCAACCAAGATTTAGATTCTTCATTGTGAGCAACGCCATAGTAACGTAATCCAGTACCACTCTTCTCTGCTCTTCTTTTTTTTTGTCATCTAAGTTTTCTTTTTTGTTGTTTTTTTTTAATTTATTTTTTTATACAGCAGGTTCTTATTAGTTTTCTATTTTATACATAGTAATGTATACATGTCAATCCCAATCTCCCAATTTATACCACCATCCCCCCCACCTCTTTCTCCTCTTGGTGTCCATACATTTGTTCTTTACATCTGTGTCTCTACTTCTCCCTTGCAAACCGGTTCATCTGTACCTTTTTTCTAGAGTCCACATATATGCATTAATATACGATATTTGTTTTCCCTCTTTTTTTTTTTTTTTTTTTTGTCTGTACTACTCTATTTCTCCTTCGCCCTAGCCTTCAGACATTAGGACTAAGGAAGGAGAAGTCTAGAACTATCTTTAAGGAAAACCCCAACCCCACAGGCCATTCTAACTAGGACAGAGGGTACGCAATGATGTGAATCAGTGGGTAACTTTGATTTTGTTTAAGGATCCAATTTTTTCTTCAGATATTAGCTACTCTAAAGAGTATTTTTTTTTCCTGGAAAAATGTTAGTATTCTTTATTGTACCTAAAACAATGACATGCTCGAATGACTGCTATTACTGTTGCTATTATTATTTTTTTTTAACATCTTTATTGGAGTATAATTGCTTCACAGTGGTGTGTTAGTTTCTGGTTTACAACAAAGTGAATCAGTTATACATATACAGATGTTCCCATATCTCTTCCCTCTTGCATCTCCCTCCCTCCCACCCTCCCTATCCCACCCCTCTAGGTGGTCACAAAGCACCAAGCTGATCTCCCTGTGCTATGTGGCTGCTTCCCACCAGCTATCCACCCTACCTTTGGTGGTATATATATGTCCATGCCACTCTCTCACTTCGCCACAGCTTACCCTTCCCCCTCCCCATGTCCTCAAGTCCATGCTCTAGTAGGTCTGTGTTTTATTCCCATCCTACCCCTAGGCTCTTCATGACTTTATTTTTTTTTTTTAGATTCCATATATATGTGTTAGCATACAGTATTTGTTTTTCTCCTTTTGATGTACTTCACTCTGTACACGTATATACAATGGAATATTACTCAGCCATAGAAAACAAAGAAATTGGGTCATATGTAGAGACGTGGATGGACCTAGAGATTCTCTGCTCCTCTTACTTTTATCTCTCATGTTGGTGTTTTTAGGAACGGGAGAGAACATCAGCTCCACTACCTTAAAAACGGCATACTGCTAACAACCCCTTTCTGTTCCATATACTCCTCATCTATCTTGCCAGCATAGCTTTTTGGCAATGCAGTATTTTTGTCTGAAGAAGAATATATTGCATAAAAACAAAATGTTCTCCATAGGGCTGTGATTTATATAGCGATTACAGGGAATGATCAATTCCTAGTCAAATACTGCCTATCTCTAGAATCAGGCTGATTTTGTGACAAAGCCACTTCGGCTACTAACTTACTACAGGATCTTGGGGAAGTTATTTAAACCTCATCTAAATTCCTCACGTCTCATAAGTTCTGTAGTATGTTACTTCTCTATATGCTGCCTGTCTTATAGTAAATGCTTAATAAATATGCCTATTATTATTGCCATTCCCAATTATTGTTTAACATGATATTTTCCAATAATGATGGAGGTCTTATAGTGCCTTTGGGATGTATTAAAGACAAGTCTGCCTGTAAAATATATTTCTTCTAGAATCCTAATATTAGTCACGCTAATATTGGTATTAGATAAAAATGGTACTGTAACATCACTTTAAATATGTGCACTTCTATTCAAAATAATATTATTTAAAAATTATATTGCAAGTGTTTTATATCAGATTTAAGCATTTTGATGTTTTCATACCATTTTGTATGTTATTAATTTAGTGTTTAACTAAACAGATGTGTCAACTCGTCAAAGCATGGGCACTTGTTGACACAATTGGACCTATTTATTCCTCATACCTATAAGTGTTTACTTTTAGAGTTTATCAGCGAATGTTCATTGAGAATTTAGAGACATAGCAGCAAGTTGAATTCTAGGGAGAAAAAGGATGCTGTAGATTGATTCTGATACATAAATGATTATCTCAAAGATCGTCTTCACTACAAAAAGTTTGAAGCTCCACCAGTGACATAAATAGCTTGCCTTTCAAGATCCTAGAATAAAAACCACAAGGACAGATGTATTCCAGATGTGGTTCCCCAGCTGGAGTACTGTGAGAGACAGGAGAGTGGATAGAGGGCATCGTTTGGTCAGGATGTGTTCATATGTCCAATTTTTAGTTTCAAAAAAAAAGAAAAGATAGGAAAAAAAGATAGAGGACTGGAGGGAGGGTAGGAGGAAGGAGAAAGAGAGAGAGTTAGTCAACAATAACAATCTCAGGTTTCAGCATCTCGTATTCTATGCTATTTTTCTATCCATATTCACTTATTGAGAATTTCCTCTGTGCTTTTTTTTTCAGTTGCTATTAATTTTTGTGTGTCTTTTAATATCTCAATTTTGAGTAAATACTCTCTTCTTGCAGAAGACAAAATGGTATAGAAATCGAGATTGTACTGTCTCCCCAGCAGATTTTTTTTTTAATAAAAAAACAATTACTCTCACTATTATGGTTACATGGAAACACTTAGTAGGAAATGGATCCCAACTGTCTCTAAACCAATACGGTGCCTTCATAACTCTATGCTTGGGACAGGTGCAAGCAAATTTCAGTTCTGTACAATTTTTTTGCAAACTTTTACAGGTTATTGAAATTCGTAAAGAATGTCATCACCTCTATTTATTTATTTATTTTTATTTATTTTTTTTTCACCAATCCGAACATTTGGCCATATTTTTATTTACTACATATATATAAACATATACAGTACAGCTACAAAAAAGAGCATTTTTAAAAAAATTTAACTGTCAAGAAAGTGTATAGTGTTATAATACTATACTACATGTTCATATTTTATTTCAAATTGGTTTGCTTATCATCCATTTCAAAACATTAAGAGTGAAATGTTACTTAAGGATAATTAAAAATTATCTATTTGCATTATTAACAATAAACAATTCCAACAAATTAATAAGAATGAATCATGTCAAATATTAGTATCCAAAAAATGGGCTTTTGCAGCAATTATTATATAAAATATAGCAGCCAATTTCAGTTTATTGTGCTCTTTGATAATGTACATATGCACTTGAATAGGATTCTAGCATTTGCTTTTGGAAGATACTTTTAAGAAGTCCTTTGATTTCTTAAGGTCCAACCACTGCCACACCCAGCCAAATCTAATCCAACAGTTCATGTAATGGCTTTGGACAACCAATCATTGAGAAATTCTTATGATTTGGGTCGAGTTGCATGTTCTACCAATATTACCTATGATGAAAAGAGACATTACAAGCCAATATCAAAATTGAAGCAAAAGAAAATACAAACATTCAAATCAGTTGTGACAAAGCTTTTCTACAGATATTTTAAGTGTCATACTTTTAGGAAACCAAGATTTAATGTGTATTTGGGTTTTACAGTATCTATACTCTAACTGAAAATTTAACAGAATAGTCAGATGGAATTAAGTCTAGTATTGCAAATCTGTCCATTCAACATTACTGAGCACCCACTATGTGCATAGCACTGTGCTAACATTTTAAAAGTCGAGTATTAAGGTCCTTATCAAGCATTACCTTAGTGTGAGGTAAAAATATATTAAATTAGCGTCACCTCATTAGTTTGCTTGTGGTCATGTATGTAATCCTGTGCCAGCTGGCTTCCCTGTGCCATATAATGAGCTTCACTCATTCACTTCCACAAATATCTGTACACCAACTGTGCCAGGCATTGTACTAGTCACTGGGATACCATGATTTGGCATATGTTCAATGAATGCAAATTAATCTTAACCTATGCAAAACAATTGGAAAGCTACATTACTTTTCTAAAATGATCGCCTCTATTTTTAAAAATAACATTCAGTCTTTAAATATGTTCATAATCAGTAGCACTCATTTGTTGAATACCTAAAATGTGCTAGTAGACCCATGAGTTGGAGTAGCAATTAAACTTCTTTTTTTAATATCATCTATGTTCACCCAACAGTTGATTACTTAAAGAACTTTAGAAATTGAGAAAACAAGAATTTGAAATTTCACAGGTGTCTTTGCAAAAGTGAAGCATGATTAGTTTGCCTGGGATACTTTTCCAGTGCTGTCATATTGAAGGTTTGAATGAGGTATATGCTGTATTTGATTTTATCTCAAAATTGAGTAGCCTTGTTTTAGGAATGGGGGAAAAAAACGTATTTTCTTTATCCCTGGATACCCTTATAAATGATATCTACTGTGAATAATTGTTCATTTGAAGCCGAGCTCAGTACATAGGGAAAAATATATTTCCTCTCTTTTTTAACAGTGGCCAGAGCCTCAAACAAGGTAGTGGCAGGCTTTGTTCTTTTGGACTCCCAAATGCTTGTGGTAGGTCACTGATAATATGTGCCATCAATAATAAAAATAATATTTTTCTTCGTCAGTAATGTCCTCGTCCACAAAATATTTATATACACATATAGCTTTACTTCTCTCTTCTAGCAAATCTATAAATGGAATTTCTGAATGGAAACCCTATGATATAAATAACTTAAAACTTTCTCATAGTTTTACCTGCTTTGCAATCAGCTGTTTTCTCCTTCAAAATCAGTGCCTCTCATTAAGACTACTTCTGGCAGGGATGAGGGTCTAGCATCAGTTTGTAGAAAAGTGGTCATGATTTTGCCTCTGGGTTTGTTTTAATTGTTCCTCTCTATGCAGTAAGGTTTGTGGCTTGAATAATTAGAGAATTCATTTGTAAGCTTGCCTCCTATGTTTCTCCAAAGATTGTTGTGAGGACTAAATTAACCCCAAATTACTTACTGCACATCAACTCTGTGCCAGGCCCCCCTCAAGGTGCTGCAGGCATAGGTGTAAACAACACAGTACCCATGTTCATGGAATTTAATTCCAGTGGGGAAAGCCTGAACCTGAACAGGACAAAAATCACAAGTTAGGACTACAGAATAGAAAATGCAATATGGTAACATATGAGTAAAGCATCAAAGATCTTCTTCAGGAAGGTCATGGAAAGCTTCTCTGAAGACATATTATTTGAGCTGAGCTGTGAATTATAAGGAGGGAGGTAGCCACGGACAAACCCAGGATAAAACAACATGTCTGAATGTCCTGAGAAGAATGGATGTAGAGTGCTGGTGGAAGGAAAGGGAATCTCCATAAAGCCTTATATGACTGAGCTGGAGGGCATAAGAGATGAGACTGATGAAGGGATGGGAGCAGAATCATCTAGGGCCATGATATGTAAGGAGTTTTGATTTTATTTTAAATGAAAGTCAAACCATTGGAGGGCTTTTGGGGTGGGAGTGGCATGGTGTAATTTACATTTAAAAATAATAACAATGCATGCAATAATCTACCAAGATTGAATCTTGACTCTGTGACTTACCTCCCTAAGCCACCATTTTGTTATCCATAAAATGGGCATCATTATGATCCTATATGATCATCATCACTCATATGGTAAAGATGAAAAAAGGCAATCAATACACACTGTTCTGTCAGCGGTAAGCCTTCAGCAGACAGAAGTATTCAAAGAAACACTTAGGTCTCTCTTAAGTGTCCCCTTCATTCTCTAACCTGGACCATTCATTAATTTATTTTGTGCTCTCCTCCTCTCCCTTAATATCTGAAATTTTTGACAATTTTCTCTGAGATTCATGGCATTTTGGCCTCTGGAGATAGCAGGGGGTCTGGTTTACTGTCTGTTAATTTTAGCTGTTCTCTGCTGGAAGTGCCATCACAACTAGAATAACCAGGGAGACTGGGAGGTGGTGCAGCCTATTAAGTGGCCCCATGGGGCTGCCCTAGCAGCAAAAATCAAAACAAACAAACATCTTCTCAAAACAGGTTTGGGCTTTAGGGGGTTTAAAAATGGACATTTTCCCATTAATAACATATCAGTTAAACTCTAATGTGACAGCTCTCAAAAAAGTCCTTCTAACAAAACCATTTTGAATCCCAAATCATTCATTTTGCCTACATATGTCAAAGCCAAACAACGCCGAGCAGATAATTTGGTCCATAATTTTCAAGGGTCCAGGTAATAGCAAATAGAAATAAGTAATCTGCTGCTTTTCCATATTTCCAGTGTTTCTATACAAGCTAACTATTTCATGGAACCTGAGAAATTCAAACGTTTTTAATGATTCAAAATATCTAGTTGAATAGCTTATATAGAAACAATATCCAAATAATTAAGAATATTGTGTCCTCTGTTTTTAAGAGGAGTCCCAAACCTAAAACCCTACATAAACAAAGAAATTCATCCTTTAAATATAAAACAAATGAACTACGAATCTTTATTGTTAGGTTAGCCATAATATTGCTATGAAATTTTCATAGTAAGGGCATAACATTTAGATTGTAGGACATTAAAACAATTAACGAATTTCTTTTTTTTTTTTAACCGTTACATACAGAAGAAAATGATATACCTTATTTCATTTCTTGGTTAATATCAGCCTGTGCAAAAGAAGGATGTTTTTCAGAAGAGAATTATAAAATAGATAAGGTTGGTTTCCCCCATATTTAACTTGATGGCGAGGAAGGCAGGAGAATTTCTTTGGAATGTTAAACCTGGGATGAAATTGTACCTAACTATTAGGAAAAACTATTAGGAAAAACATGGATGGGGAGGGGGGACACATTAAAAATCTTTTATGTAAAGTAAAGAAAATGTACTTGAAAAAAAATGGGATTATATCTGTACAAACACAAGATTGAGAAAACGGTGTAAATGGAAGGAAATGTAAGATAATTGTTTTGCGTTACATTATCCTCCTCCCTCTTTGCCTAGCTAGTGTTTTCTACAAATAGATTGCATTTGATCTTGAAATATGTATGAATACCTACCTATACACTCCTATCCCTGTACATAAACACATATTTATCCATTTATATATCCACATACATATGGATCACAACTTAGGAAGCACAAGGTAAACTTATTTTTCCTACCACCTACTATTCCTAAAAGGACATTCTCATACAGAATGCCTGCAACTAATATTTTCACTGCTACATCACAAGAATAAAAAAAAAAGTTTTATTCTTTTATGTATTGACGGTGAGAATCGTTACTACTTTACACTTAAGTAAATGATTCTGGGCTATTTTTTCATTGTATGTTTCAATGCTTTCTGTAAACTGAAAGTCTGAGTATATATCTACACTTGAGAAAAATAATGGCCAGGATAAGAGAAAATATATAGAAGTTAAATTCTAATGCAATAAAACCTCCCCTGGAAATAAACTTTTACCCCTGTTCAATGACCTACTTGCCACCATAGATTTTTTAGGTGACATTCCCAATTTGGAAAAGTACAGTAAGTGGTTTATGCCCACAAAACAGCTCATCATGGATGGACTCGCTATATTTACATCTGAATTACAAACGTTTGAGTTTTGCAGCATGAAGCAACCAAAGATTGAAAAGCAAGGGTGTCTAATATCGCTCTAAATTATCATTTCCAAAGATATAACCTTTATCATTTCTTCTCTGCACTTAAAAAATAAAAACCTGTTGAGGTAACCCCACTGCATATTCTTCTTCTGCTTGTTGTACACTTCACTGTTACAGAGTGAATCAGCTTGGCTAAACGTTCTCATTAGTGCCCAATTTGTTTCTTTTCGTCTCTTTAAAGAAACCTCGCAAGCAGTTGGAGCACTTATTTTATTTTGATTCCACAGTGGAAAATTGTATTCACATAAGTAAGCATATACCAAACAAAAATAAATCATTATTTCTTAGATGACCAATATCAGCAGGAATCTCATATACTTCTCTGCTGGAGTTGATTTCCAAATTCATTGAATAATTATTGGTGCTGCTTTTCGTAAGCGAAAAACATCTTTCCCTTTCCGTTCTGGTTAACTTTTAAATGCTACCTTTCCCCCTCATTTCCTCAACACTTCTGAGAATTATTTGTAAAGGAGGGGGGGAAATGAAACTTCCTATTCAGCAAATAGAGTATAATCCATGACAACCACTCTCGTAGCCCTGAAATTTAAAGTTTTTCTCAGGAGCCTTCGGACAAAGAGTCTCAAGTTAGACTATCAATAAACAGAATCCATACCAATTAATGCCTTAATGTTTTAAGGTAAATCTGGAATTTATTAGACTGTTTTAAAATATAGCACTTAGATTGTTAAAGTTCTATTTTCTTTTGCTCTGCCAAGAGAAAAAATACATTGTTGTTTCACTTCCCAAAGGATTAATTGAATTTTGCTAATAAACCCTGAGTAAATTTGGAACAATAGGCATAAGCATTTCTATATTCCCCCCTTAACAAAACTTATTAACAGCAGGTAACTCATATTCCTTGCCTCTCAAGTGAATTTATAAGACACTGATTGGTTTCAAGTCAGTTTTACTACAGATTAGACATTGTGGCCACGTTACAGAAACTGTGAGAGTTTTTCTGCACTCGGTTTAGAACTTGAATGAACATTTTTAATGGCTACTGTGTACAGTGCATTATATTAGGCACTATTGTTGGGAAAACTACCAAATAAGACTTTAAAATTAATTTCAGCATTTAGACTCAGGAAGGGTAACAGTGGCAGGTTGAGATTCTGTCTAATGTTTAGACTCTTTCTGTATGTGCTTTTGCTCCTTTGAGGAATTTTTCTCCGTTTATGCTTTTGGTTGATGTTCTTACATTTTTGAGCCTCTAATTAAAAGGGAAGCTGAAGCAATTTAAGGAATGATTCTTACCAAGTTAATTTTTTTCTTGAGGTAAAGCCTGAGCATAGTTAATACCCAAACATAGGGCAATATAACATTTGTACTATTTGTATCTTTCCAGCAAATAGATATTTATATTTATTTCCATATTTATCTATTTAGCTCCTAAAGTGAAAATATAATATTAACATAATTCAAAAAATAGTAAGATAAAGACTAAGAAACATTTTGGAATAAAATATCATAATGCACATTAGTCATTGCCCTTTTATTGAAAAAACTCCTTATTGTTAAATTGATGTATTTGCAAAAAATACAGTACAGTCCAGATCTATGAACCATCCAGGAATAACTCAAATATGTCTTTTTTGAAATAAAAAGAGGTCTATGTAACTATAAAAAAATCATTGTGATAGCATACCTTTGAATTATTCTGCCGTGAAATCCCTTTATCTCTTTACCAAGAAAAAATTTTCATTTGAATATGAGTTTTAATTAACATGATGGACAGGGTACTTTTCAGATATTCTAAAATATCTTAATATAAACTGTTATTACATAAAACATTTGAAATTATAATAATGCATTAAGATAATCAAATAATTTAATAGTACATGAAAACATTTTTAAACAAAATATATTTTTATTAATATTTTATTCTTAAAATACCCAAGCCAAATTGTTGCTAAATAAGTAATTATTTCATATTTCAGATATAACCTGAAAAAATGAATTTATATTTAATTATTGAACTTTTGAACCTCATAAAAAATCATTTTAAAAAAAGATTAAGAAATCTGCAACACACAATGGCTTACCCCTGAATTTTATCTAGATTTAGTATAATGGAGACTCTAGAAGTATTGATGGGACACATAATTCATGATTTCATGTTCATAAAATAGCTGAAATTTAGAATATATTGTTATTTATTGGCAATATCTACTCAAACACAAAGAGACTATTATCTAGTTAGGTCAAATTCTGTGAGTTTCTTTAACCTTATGGGGGAAAAAAGATAGGAAATTATAGACAAGATTTAGATTAATTTGAGGGTTGAATTGAATATGCTATATGACCCATCTATTTTCTTGTCCAAAAATTAGCAAAATAACAAATAGAACCACTTGGCTAGAGAGAATGTATTTAGCAGTTGAACGCTAACATGATGGCCATATACATAGGTGCTCCAACCTAGAGTAATCTTCCATGTGTGTCTCACTTATTGTGTCAATTGTCTATTATTTTAAACAATTTTCCAATAAGCAGAACAACTTCCTAATGTGTCTCTTATGAATTTTTCATGGGGGGAAAAATAAAAGTATGATCAGAGAGATTTGGGGAATGTTCTCCATATTTGATACCTTCAGTACATGAAAGTTCCCAGGGTTCTAACAGAGAAGACATCTCTTTATCACATTGTCTCCCAAAATACCATTTACCAATCATTACTTATTAACACTTCGACAGAATAACATAGTGTGTGAAATCCCTCCATTAAAAAATGGAGTCTACTTCCAGTCTACCTTCAATCTATTTCCCAACTTTAGTTTCATCAGGAAATCTGTACAGCAATCACAATGAACAATGTATTTTTCCCTCCATGAATCCCCAAGATGTTCCTTTTGTGTGCCTCTGTTCACATTATTTCCTCCTTATGGAATGTCTATTACCTCTCTCTCTTACCTCTGTAGGTTCAAATCTAAGTGCCTAGTAGGTGTTTTCACACATATGCTCACATAGATGATATGCCAGTATGAGATTCTAGATGTGCAGCTATGCAATCAACATATCAAATGAAGCTTGAACAAACATTTTTAGTGCCTCTGAACATTGTGTATTATGCCAGGCACTATTATGAGGAAACCAACCAAGCAAGGTTTTTTCCATGTACCACATGAGAGAATTAGCACTGCCGTTTTCACAGGAGGCAGAGAGGATCAAGTTAGACTTACAGAGAGGGTAGGACATAAGTTGTATCTCGATTAAATAATATATCTGTTAACTTTTTTGCAAATATGAGCAGAAGCTCTAAAATCATAGGCCCCCTTCTGTAGTGAGTGGGAAGACTTGGAAAGGAGATGGTTTGATTTGTAGAGATGCTTCACCTGCTTTTGCGACTAAGGAACAAGAATCTATGTGGGTTGCTTTCTAAGCTGTGATTCAATGAATCAACAGCTGTTAAGAGCACTAAATCCTATGGTGAAAACACTTTGAATTGAATCCTGTCTCTGCTTATTGTGATATTAGGAAACTTACTTAACCTTTCTAGGCTGGTTTCTCCCTCTGAAAACTGGAATAATAATACCAATTTCCTAGAGTCCATGCATGAGTGAATAATAAACTGTATATAAATACTCAAAAGATTGGCATGTGGTTAAGTTCTCTATGTGTGGAAATATTATTAATAACATTACCCTTCTTTATCCTTTTGCTATTCCTTCTTAAGTCACAAAGAATTCAGTAGCCTTTCATGAATATTCAACACTTTGTCTGAGACTCACGAAGCATTCTTAACCATCTATATTCTTCTTGAAAAGAATAAGATTCTAAATCATTACCAAGGCCAAATTTTAAAAGATGGAACATTTTATCTATAATGCATGATTGCCAATTCTAATTCAGTTACAGTATAAAGGCATTATTTAATTTAATTTATACTTTTGACCATCTCCTATGGCTGGAAAATAATGTCTTCTTTTACATGGTATTTCTAACCTTTCCCCAATTGCCACTGTCTGATGTTTTCAGACATAATTTGTTTTCAGTAAATAGATTTTATTTTAAAAATGTCTATCCAGCCCTTTATATGTCATAACCAGATCTTGTTTTAATAACTCTAGATAACATGGTCCTATTTTCTCATCTCTTCAGTAGTATATTGAGATCATTCTACTTATAACAATTTAATGAAAATAAATGTTTTTGTGTTACTGAATAGAATTTCCATAATACAATGAGTTTCCTGAGATAAAAGCTTCAAGGCTAAGTGAAATGTAGAACAAGGACAATGATCCTAATGGAGAGATGGCAAAACAGTGTTTATCTAGGGTGCCAACTGGGACTCATTGGAAATGGCTTCCGGGATCCCTATATGAAAAGGATGAGTCAGGCTTAGGAACAAAGAGCGCCATGATGGTCATAAGTCTTGGAGCAGGATATGGTGGATCTTGAGCAAATATTCATTTTTTTCCTGTCCAAATTAAACTTATGTGTAATATCTATAGTTAGTGGGGAAATGTAAAAAATATGAAATACCAAGAATATTTTCCCTTCAGTGTTGTAGTGACTCTTCAACCCCCTGACAAGAAAAAAGTACTATATGTAATATTAATCGTGGACAGACTTTTTCCCTCTTTTAATTTTTTTCTTATGTCTTCTATCTTCATCCTCTCTCCCATTCTTCCTTCTTTTTCCCTTTCCTGTTCTGCTTTTAGATTCCCTTATTTTTCTCTTCTCCATCTCTTTCTTTTTCCTTCCTTCCTTAAGCTTTTTTAGCATCTACAGTGTGCTTACATATGAATCCAGGTGCCCAGGTAAATCAAGTGCCACATTTGCACAGTAACATTGTTTGGTTGTATCTAATTGGTCAGTTGTAATTAGTCCTGATCACATAGAGGACTCCAGGTAGCTTTTCCTAACCAGCATATGGATGTTCCAAACTGCTCTTTGCTAACCCCTCCCTCAACTGCCCAGCAAGCTAATGACCCAGGAGGCATCTGTTTCCCACCTGACTCCTCAAGGTCATGGAGAGCTGGCTGCTTTGAAAATGCTTGCATGCTCAGCCACCCATATCATCTTTCCAGGACTGCTCTCCTTTATGGAGAGTGAATTGCTCTTTGGGTTTCCTAGGTATTAATCCAACATTTACTTGAATATTAACACTTTCCAAGCCCAGACTAAAGGCATTTTTTGCCATAATGTTGACCATATTTTAAAAAGTAATATAGCAGAGGTTATTTTTTGTTTGGGGGTGGGGGCAGGAGGACAAGTAATATTTTAAGGAAATTTAGCATTAGCGACTGACTAGTACCTGTCTCTACAGTAGCCAAATCTTAATAATTTTCTCTTCTTTGCATTCAGTCAACTCTTTATCTTTCAAGTAAAATTGCTGTGTAACTCTATGGATGTTTTCGGAACTCACTCATCAAACTATATTCTTGTATATCTTGTATACTCTGTTAGCATGCACTTCCTTAAATACAATTTTTTCAGCTATTTTTCTACACTTGTATCAACTGAACTCTGTAAATCCCCTTTTATCAAATTCTAATGAGGAAAATCAAATGCAAAGTAATTTTGTTCCCCATTTCATCAATGGATAAGTTACTGTTACTGATAAATTGTTCTGTTTGATATGGTCTTAACCCTTCTTCTTAGGTCAAAACGGGAGCAAAAAAATTATCTCTACCTTTCATATGTTATGGTGATAAAGGGTGTGGGAAGCCTTTCTCTACTGAACATTTTTTTTCTTACTCTACTGTACAATAATTTTATTTTGCCCCTTCTGGAAATGAGTTTCGTGTTCTTGTGAAGATGGGTAAGGCCGTGGAGGGAATTTATTCTGTTTTCTTTCTGGAGAATGTTGTAGCTACAGAGAAGGGTCACAGCTGGAGCATCATTTGGTGAGTTTCCCTAGAATCGGATGCCTTCTCTGCCATTTACTTGACATGTACCCTTGGGTCAATCTCTTATGCTTTCTGGGCCTCAGATGTTTCTTTCAAAAATTTAGTTATACCAAAGGAGAAAATAATGGAAAAGAGCATACTCTTCTCAAAAAATTGAATATTATTAAACAATTTCTTCCACTCTGAAAACCCTACATATGGAAACCCAAGCCCTTTCCTTACTTCCCTACAGGTGATCATTTTTATAAATTCCTATCATTTTTTACTTGCTTTTCTCATCCAGTGATGTTTTCTGAGATGGGGTCATACATGTCGATACATGACTAGATTTCATTCCTTTCAACTGCTTATAGCATTATATTACATGAGTGAATCATTTATTTGACCATTTACTAATGATGAATGTCCATGTTATTTGCAATATTTTGTATTACACAAAATGATATGATAACCATTCTACATATGTATGGATAGCTCTCCATTGGTTGATAACTAGAAATGGATTTGCTAGATTACAAGGATGTCAGTTTTTAATTTTAATAAGTATTGTCTAGTTGCCCTCAAAGTAGCTATACCACTCGAGCTTCCACCAATAGTGTAAGAGATGTCCATTTCCCTCCAGTCTTATCAACACTTGATACTATTGATCTTATGAAAGTTTGACATTTATCTGCCAATTTTATTAGAAAAAATTATATCATTTTACTAGCATTCCTTAATTCTGTTTTTATTTAAATCAATACAATGAGAGACTTAGGTTTCTAATAAAATAATAATTAATTAATTTTAAAAGAACTTAAAATGTATTAGAGATTTGAGATCTTTGAGGCATTTTTCAAAGATAGCACTATTTGCTTATGTCTTGGAATTATTAGATGGGTAAAAAGGGAAACTGTATACTATGGTCAAATTTCATTGAGAGCTCTCACCTCTAACCTTCTCAGTGCAAGGGGCCTGTTATCTGTGTGAGCATCCCTGTTGAGTTTACCATGGGCTGGTTATGAAGATGTAGGAATCCTACCCCAGTTATTCAGGTATCTTGACTTGGAGTTGTGCAACTTGCTTATATAGGAATGGTTTATGAAACATTACCTTTTCTGGGCTAAAAATGAAGTTGTTGTGCATACAGAACTTTGAAAATGCTTGATGGCCTTTGAACATTAGCCATTTAGGTCAAGAGGGAGATGGCGATAAGTTTTGTAATTCTGTGAAAGTCTTTCAAGTGGTCAGGACATTTCGATAGCTTGACATTTTCTCCATCTGTTCCACGTTTTGAAATGATGAAACCCAAGAAAGTGAGCACCCATGCAGTGACGGTTGGCTTCTGCATGGACTTGGCAATGCTGGTCTAGCAGTGGTCCGGAAATTACCATGTAGGTGTCAAATTCACACCCGAACCTCTTTTTGTAAATAAAGTTTTATCAGGACAACTAAGAAAAGCCCACTTGTTTAGGTATTGTCTATGGCTGCTGGCCCTACCAAGGCAGAGTTGAGAAGTTTCAACTGTGAGGCCATCTGATACAAAGTAAATTATTGGCTGCCTAGACCTTTACAGTAAAGGTTTACTAACCCGGGGTCTACTACATACATGATCTGAGTAGACTACATTCTGAAAGTTTGAGAACTAATTTGTGAATAGATACACGGATCCTGTGTTTTTATTACGTTGAAACATTTAAAGAACTTTGAATAAATCTCTTAGCAGATGGATTATAATGGTGGGAAATTTACAGTGAAATTTTGTTGATAAAGTATTTTTTTTTGTCCTAAAAACAGGTGAGGATTATAGTACAAGTACTTCTGAAAAAATCTTAACTGGTGGAAAATACTAATTTAAACAATGTCTTTGTTTGCTATTATTTTCTAGTATATTCCTGAAATAGTATCCCCTTTAACTTGAACAAAGGAGCTTATTATACATGCTAACTCTTTAATTTTTAAAAGTTAAAAAAAGACAGCTAAATTATGGTTTATGGATTTTTGTAGTGTTTAATGGTAAAAAATCTGTCTTCTGATTCCTCAAAACATACCCCAGTAAGTTAATCCATTATGTTCAAAAGACTTACTTAAAATAGCATTAAATATTAGTATATTCATTGGCAAATAAATGTTTAATAAATTATATTTTGTATTTCCTCAATTCATAGGACTGGTATTATGGCAGTAGATAAGTAAGGTAGTCTTGAAATTTTAGTAATGCAAGAAAATAACGCCAGCCTCAAATTTTTTCAGCATAGTCAAACTATAATCGAAGTCTTAAACATCTTATAATATATATTTTTTTATATTTCTACACATCCAGTGTCCAGTAGACTTGTGTCAAAGTCATACATATGTACCCCACCACACACACACACACACACACACACACACACACACACACACACACACACACACACACACACTGTCCTGAACTTTGCCATGGTAAAAGAGTTACATTGGTGACTTTCATATGTAATAGATGAGTAAGCTCTCAACCAAGAAAAGTCAGACATTTGGGGACAATCAAGTTTCAATATAAAACTAATGAAATGTCTGGAGAAAAATCAGAAGCTACTGTTAGCAAATACCTAAAATAAAAACAGAAGTAATCACACCTCAAACAAATGCAAGTTAAAAGAAGCATCCCAGCTTCAACCTCGTATAGAGAAAGAACTCACCCCGAAGTAGGTTACTGACCCGAAATTTTAAAAATCAGATTTCTATTCCAAAAGTTGCAACTCTCCAACTTCCACTAGTTCCTATCATGTTGTTGGCAGTAATTTTCTTCAGAAAACACACTAGTAAGAGTTTATGCTGACCAGGTATAGGAGAGGAACTCCGTGTCTCTTCTAATCTATAACCAGAATACCTTGTGCTAGGTAAAATCTCACTGAACTTTTGCGGTAAATGAACATTTCGGCAAATATTAAAACAAATTATTGTACTGAAAATGTGTTTCTAGAAAAACAGTCACAATATCAGTATTATCAGATTCAGTGTGTACACTGAATCATACATATTTTTCCTTATTGATATTCAAGTGATCACAGGCACAGTTTCCCTGTGCCTCAGTTTGCCCACTGGGAAAAGTGTATATAATAATGACACCTACCTTATAGGATTGGGGAGACAATTAAGAGTTATTACACATAAAGCACTTTTAAAAGTCCTGGTATATAGTGTTCCATCAATTTCACCTGCTTATAGTAGTATTAGTAGTAGAAGAACTAGTAGTAGTAGTTAAAAGCATCTTCAGATGTCCCCAAATTTCCCAGTGTAAACAAATGATACCAATATTAACAGATGCACTGTCCTGAATCTTCATTGTAAGAGAAAGACGTAAGCCATTCATTTGTGTATTCATTCTAGAACCACTGAGCAGGCTTTGTCCTAATTCTGAGCAGATATATTGGACACAAGCACAGTTGCAGAGTCGTCTCTGCTCTCAATGAACGTACATCCCAGGAGGGGAAACAAATTAAAAGCAAATAGTTTCAAAGCAATTCTATCTAAGACAGAGGTAGGAACTCTGAAGAACTAGGTAGCAAATAACTCAAAGCTGTTATAAAGGGACTTCATACATCCATTTCTATCCCCCCCAGCCACCCTGCAGGATTGGTCTTATCATCCTCATTTTTCATATAAAAAAATGTGACGAGGATGTCACTAGCCTAGATTCATGCAGCCAGGATTGATCCTAGGTCTTCAGGGACCAAAATCCATTGTTTTCCAATCCCTCAGACTCTGCTTGCCTGGATCAGGGTTACTGAGAGTGTTGGCTGGGACATTGCTTACTCCATGGTGTGGCTGCCCAAACCATCCCTAGTCTGGGCACCACAAATGGAGCAGAAAGAAACATGGAGAGAAGCCATTTCATTTTAGGACTCTTGACTGCAGTCTGTTCAGTCTGGCCTGATTTCTTCTCAGTGCTTATGTACCTGCTAATCACTGTGGCTCAATGTGTCCTTGTAAATAACAATGCTGTGGTGAAATATGTAATCTTCCCTGGGGTTGGTGGACCTCTTCAGCTGTTGGCCTAGTGATAAGCTGAGCAGTGGAAGTGTAGCTTCTTGTTTTCCTGAAACCACGTGTTGACAATATTAATGAATGACTGACACTGAAATACAAGTGATTTGAGTTGGAATGGAAAAAATGTAAACAGTTTGAATCCTGTTTTTGGCTGAGTTTTCTTTTTTTCCCCTTGGACATTAAACTTTGAGGGACCAGGGAAAGGCCATCTACTCCCTTTCTCGTCTGTTGACTGGATCTCTTCAGACTGAAGAGAATAATAAATTATTATTCTGAGAATAAATAATAAAATAAATTCTGAATAGTCCTCTTTAGCCCTCCCTCCTGGTGCCCTATCTCTAAAGCCAGGGCAAGAGCTACAAATATAAATAGTGGCTCTTTGCCCCAGTTTCTGTATTTGTTTGGCATCGATTACATCACTCCGCCTTCTAATTTGGAAAGTTTATCATTTAAAGCTCCATCCACACATCTCCTGGGCCAAGGTGTGTTAATTTATTATACCACTCTAAATATATGACTTGGACCTGATATTTCACTATCCACCAGCAGTGTTTCATGAAGTCTGGAAACCTACATTCACCTTCTTCTAATTGCCTTTCACCATTTCTCAATGTTTTATTATGACTGCTTTCAAACACACAATAATGTAAAAATTATTACCTAAACTTTTTGGTGAGTTGATACCCATTTAATGTCTAACTTTGGTAACACAGCTATCATCTTGATTTTTTCACTCACCCCATCTCAGTCTTTAAAACAAATACACACACACACACACACACACACACACACACACACACACACACGGAGATGCTCGCCAGGGATTAGAATTAACAAATGGTCAGGAATGTGCGCGTTAGAACTTATTAGACCTGGTTTTAAAGCTTAGCTACATTAGGTAAGCCTCAGAACCTCTCTAATTTCCTACTCTATGGAACAAGGAGGGCAAATCCCACTCCAGAGATTATGTGCAGATTATGTAAGGCAACGTGTATTAAAAATCTGGCACTATCCCTGGCCCATAATAGATACTTAATAAACGGAAGGTGTTTTAAATAATTATTAGTTATTAAAGTAAGTTGAAATTGCATATAAATTGGCATATGTAAAATGTGTTAAAAGAGTTTGAACTTGAGTAATTTTTTTCCTGGTTAATTTAACAAGCATCTCTCTTGATCCTCACTGAGCTACTGAGCTGTTACGACCCAGAGGACCAGGCATTGCTTTGCACACATGAGCAGTAGCATCTGACCCCACTGGAATCGCATGCAACTGCTTCCCGCAGAAATTCTGGGCTCCCTCCCAAGTGCTTCATCTGAAGGTGAATGCCTAGTGCAAAATGCTGCACATGTGACTGTCTCCTAAACACTTAGTGCAGAATCCCAAAAAGAGCCCCTGCCCAGGCTGTCTTTCTTAATGAATTGTGACGGTGCACTAATCTAAGCACAATTGGCCCAGTGTCTCTCATTGTGACAGCGGCATTTCCACCAAGGAAAGCAGCAAGGGTGCTCTGAGACTGTGGCTTGTCCGGCGCTGACTTGGCTTTATGAAATGAGACCTAGGAGCCTGGATTGAACAGATTGGCTTGCCAGAGACAGCTGTACTGGAGGAGCTGCTGCCAGGTATGGGGAGTGGAAATAGAGAAGAATGAACAGTGGGGTAGAAGTTCCTTTCCCAGTCCCCACTTATCAACATGAAACATCTGTTTCAGCTACAGTGGTTCCCAGTGGCAGGCAGAACTATTGATACGGTGAAATCGCTGCCTCTATGCAGCACAATGGTATGCCCCTACCCGCCCCCCCCAGCCAGCTGCATTGTAATAATTCATTACTGTACTAGTGCTACCAAAGACACTGTGCGCCAGTGAGAGGGGTGTAATGCCAGGGCAGTTGTGCAAATGGGGAGGGTGGAGAGGAGAATTTTCCCCAGGAGCAATAAATTCCTGTCCACTGTTCTGTTTTATTGTGGATGAACACAGCGATGATACTGGTTGGAAAATGAGCAATATGCTTCTGCCTGTCTCCAATTGTGTTTAATATTCTTTTTAATGGGAGAGCATAGCTTTTATTTAAACTAAACATAGTGAATGCATTTGAAGCTTTGGATCGGTTTTTTAAAAAAAATCTTGCTAGCTCATATGTTATGTAAGCACATGCTGCTATAAATAGGAAGACAAATATGCTTAGTTCAGCTTTTTGTTAGATGAAATTTGATTAGGGATGTGCAAAAGTTGATGCTGTCAGCCAACACGTAGCACCAGGGAGCAATACATACCATGTTAGAAGGAAAATTAAATGCATTTATTATCAAAGAAACTGGTTTTGCAGAAACATACCAAGAAAGTTTACATGCCTAAATAAATAGGGACTAGAATACCTTAATTTCAGTAATATCACTTTATAATGCAAGGTGGCAACCTTGCATGAGTTCATATGGCAGCTGAAGAACAATTAGAAGGTTTATTAACCAAGTTCTCATGGTTCTTAGCTTATTCTAAGTAGCAGAACAATGCAAAAAGAAAAAGCAAAAGCAAGAGCCCATCACTTGTGAAGATGCTTTACAAATGCTTTTCATTTTTAAATTCATCTCCCAACTAAAATTGTAACGTGGCCAGTTTAGATGTGAAAGCTAAAGAATACAGGCAGTGCTATATGGTTTGCTCTCTGCTTTTACTGGAGTACCTATAGCACTGGTCCTTGAGATGAGAAAAATAGCGTTTGGTGTTTCAGACAACAATGAAATTGAGCTCAGGCAAATGAATAAGCGGATCCTGCCTGTCAGCCTGGGCCCTGAAGAGGTTAACAGACTCCAGTGCTGACAACCTGATAATGAGGATTTATGGTGAGTGGGAGGTGAGGGTGTGTGGATGCTCCCAGGCTCCCATGTGTGGTGGCTCCAGGCCCTCTGCAGACACAGTACCTCAACAGGAACGAAGGTTACCTTCTGGATTGCAGCAACAGCTGAGCCTGGCTACATTGTGGCTAAATTCACAGACACTAAAGATATGTAAGTGTAGGTGTGTGTGTGTGTGTGTGTCTGTGTGTGTGTGTGTGTGTGATTGTATTCTTCGATATTTTGATACTTTGTAATTTCAGATATACCCTGGGTTGAACCGCATTTTCATTAGGAAAAGAAAATACTCCCTTTGTCTAGTATAAGGCATATTTGGATGGATGGATGGTTGGATGGATAGACAGATGGATGGACAGATAGTAAATGCAGTTCATGTAGCTTTCAAATATTTTCATGTTCTGTCCCCTGCCTACTTCCCTGATTTCAAATACTACACCTTCTTTCTGCTCCCTCTTTAAAAACTATGTATATATGTACATAAAGCTATTTTTATTTTCCTCAAAAATGCCCACTCGCTTTTAGCTCAGGAGGCTTCGTACTTGCTTTTCCCTATGACTGGGACACTCTTCCTGGCTTTTCGCCAGGCTTCTTTTATCACCGTTGAACAAAAAACACAGATGTCTCTTTCTCACCTTCTTTAATCCCTTACCGCAGGCGATCATATTTTCCTGCTTTCTTTTCCTTATAGCTCATTATTTTCAAAATGTATCTTGTTTGCTTACCTGTTAATGACCTCCCTGCTGCTAGAATATAAGTCCCATGAGAGCCAGGACCTTGTCTAACTTCCTGTTATTTCCTTTGCACCGAGAACTGTGTCTTTTATTTGGTGCGCATTAATATTTCCTGAGTCTGTGTGGGGTGGATGAAGAAGAAGTAAGGCTTTCAGAACCATAAGCTATTCTGTGACTTTCCATATGGGTGTACTTAGATTCTGAGGTCTATAGCTTCTTCTAAGTAGGTGATTCTTAAGAAGTAGCTAATGTTGGGAGCGTTAGGAAAGGAAGGAAGTACCAGTGGTGCAGCAAATGATCTCCACTCACACGAGGGTGCTCAGGTTCAAGTCAGAATGTTCGTTCTCAACTCTCCCCTCATTTGCCGTCGGCATTAACTCAGTTTAGTTTTCACGACTTTCACTCTGTGCTAAATTAGATACCTTAATGGGTGGTATGACTTCTTAGTCAAAAACTAGAGGATGTTTCTCTGTGGGGTATTACTATTAATAGCACATCATATTTCACTGTTCTGACTCTTTCATGTGTTGATATCCGTGGTTAATGTAATATTTTGCAAGAATATATGGTTTCCACTTTTTTATTTTTAAAAATCACTTTAAAAAATTATGATAACTGCTGCCTTTTACATTAGAAAATGAATTGCTAAACTGTTTCATAAAATGTATTCCTCTCCTACAGAAGATGTCTGTAAAATCATAAACACACACTTGGGAGCAGAAGTGTTTATCTGCACACACTTAATTCAGACGAGTTTTGTTTTCCCTGAGGAGGCAAGTTCGTGTGTCATTTCTCATATTTAAGCGACGATATCTTGACCCCAAAATTGTCAGATACCCGCCACAGGACTCGGCCATGAGACGACTCTGGAGGAGGCCGTACTGAGCCCCGTGCACATGCCACATGGTTTCAATTACAGCTTTATATGACTAGACAGTGTGGTGCCAGGAAGGAACGATTGAAATTTATGCAAAGGGTCTTTGTCTTCATGGTGCAGATACCTGGGTCTGTGCTTTCAGGATCTTCCTCTCCTTATGATTATTAACGTTTGTTTTATCCCTGTGAAGACCAGTCTCTGAAGTTAGAGATCCTGTGTTTGAAATAAGAGAAACCGAAAAGAATAGCCTGGGTCCCTATATACCCATCCTGTCGTGCTTTTTTTCCTTCAGTTTCCACACTTATCCGAGGCCTGTAGAATGACATTGCCTTTCTCAAGGGTGCTTTTGGGAACAGGCACCAGATAACAAGTGTTTTTCCTAAGGCTGCAATCAGTGAAGGTTTCCTCAAAATTTGGGGAGGCAGTGTGATGGCTTTTTCTATGACTTAAGAATTAAATCAGAGCACAAAGCATTACCTACATAGTTCTTTGAAGAGGTATGATAGTGACTTATGAAAAAAACAAAGCTTAGGTCTTATAAACCATCTAATAGAATTGAAAACATCAGCTCAAGTCAGTTATGTGGTTGCTTCTAGCTTCCGGGTAGGGTGATGGACAATCTTTTTTTTTTTTTTTTTTCAAAATCTCCTAAAGAGTTGACTATAAATATACATGCATTGAAAGAGGGAGATTAACATGGTCCTAGACTGGAAGGTGCTATGGGAGGGAAGGTGCATTATGGCTCCCTTGTCTTTTCTCACCAGTGAATTATACGTGCCTAGGACATAGTAGGAATTCATGGAGTATTTGTCAGATTTATGGGTCAGTAAATGTTCAATTTAACCTCTTCTCTTATGGTTGGGAACAAAAACCCAGAGGAAAGATGTGGGTAACCCAGGGTGACAGAGCCAGTTGGCGGCTAAAATGAGACTAAGAACCCAGTTATGCTGTGGTTTTCCACTTTGTCAGTCACAACAGGTGTGTGGTGAAAATGGAATGCCCTGGGTATTGGAAAGGAGACTTAGGCATATACCTTATTCACAATGGCTGCCTGTGTTACTCTGAACCCTAATGCACGGATCTATTTAGTTTAAGGCATCTGTGCTGGTACTAAATCAAATTCACTGACAGTAAGTTCAAACTCTTATTATCAGAGACTAATATGGCAGCTATGGCAATGTAGATGAATTTTTGTTGGTGAGAGGGGGAGCTGAATGAGAAGATGAGCTTTCTGACAGCATGTCAGATTTCCATGGATGGAAGAAGAGAGATAGAGAGCACAAGAAAAGTGGGGTGAGAAATGGAAAACAGCCCAGAGAGGGAATTTGACAATATATTGTAACTGCCTTTGGAAGCTTCACTTCCTTATATAACTCAGTAAAATAGAATCTGGGAACAACAGGTTAAGTCATTTTTTTTTAATAGAGTTTTAAAAGCTTTCCAGTTCACGTAGAGACTCACAAATCCTCTTTCTAATGCATTTGTTTTCTTGAAATGGCCCACTCTTTTTGTCTCAGAAAACCCATCTTCCACTCTAATTGAAGGAAGAAATGGTTAAGCATGCCCGGTCACTACTGTTTGAGTTTAAAAAAAAGACAAATCTTTTTCCCTTGATAATGAAACATAGCGTTTGGAACATCTCTGAATCTCATTATAAAATAAAAGACAGGAAACTTCAGAATGACTCTATCATTAACTGCTTGTGTGACTTTGGACAAATCATATTGAACTTTCTGTACCTCAGTTTCTTCATTTCTAAGGGAAGTCATTAAATTAGAGGCCCGTCAAGCTTCCTTTTATCTCTTTTATCCCCATGTAGTTCATAGGCCAGGGAGAGAACAGGCCATAGAGTCCAAATCTACCATCAATTCAGGATCAAAAGAATGGATAATTTAGGGACTAGAGTCATGAACTGTAAATGGAGTCCATGCAAAAACATCAAACTCAGTTCAGCCGTCCACTCATCTAAGCATTCAGTTTGCTTCTATATAAAATTTGAAAGGGAAGTGGATCTTTTGGTCTGGAGGAACTCTGATTCATTTTGGAATATTCACTAGGTGAATAATGCTCCAGCCAATTACTAACATGATTTAAGTCTTCCTCCATCCCTGTCTATAATGGTTTTAAGCTTTATTATTTGCCATCCCTTCACTGTTTAGGGACACAGGTAATCAATGAAAATGTGAATTTCAAGAATATGCATGTCCCTCCGATCGTAGTTTATCAAAGTCACTTTGGGGCTTCGCTGGTGGCGCAGGGGTTGAGAGTCCGCCTGCCGATGGAGGGGACACAGGTTCGTGCCCCGGTCCGGGAAGATCCCACATGCCGCGGAGCGGCTGGGCCCGTGAGCCGTGGCCGCTGAGCCTGCGCGTCCGGAGCCTGTGCTCCGCAACGGGAGAGGCCACAGCACTGAGAGGCCCACGTACCACAAAAAAAAAAAAAAAAAAAAAAAAAAAAGTCACTTTGAATCATTCCAATTTCACTTCTTGTAAATCATCAATGTCTATAATCGTATTACAGGGTCACAGGGGATCACCAAGAAAGGTATATTAAAGGGATGGCAGATGAGTAAGTGCAATGCCTTGAGTCATTCCTGGGTAAAGGAGAACGGAATTTGCTCTTGGGAAGCGGGTAAGGGTGGAAACATTCTCTTTCCTTTGCAAACCTGGCAAACCTGAAGAGCTGTACCAGTCAGGATGTTTACTCTTTCAAATGAGAGGAACTGCAGTTCAAACCAGCATAAACATGAAAGGGAATGTAATTAAGAAGATCAAGGAGTGAATATGGATGGATTCAGGCATGGCTAAATACCAGGGTTCAAAGAACAATGACACTAGAAATCTCTCTTCCTCTCTCTCTCCCCTTTCTTTCTCTCTCTTTTCTTCCTTCCTTCCTTCCTTTCTCTCTCTTTCTTTCTCTCTCTCTCTTACTCTCTCTCTCTTTATTTCTCTCCCCACCACCCCCGTTCTCCCCGCCCCACCTACCCACTCCCCCAACCATTAATTCTGTTTTCTTCTGGGTTACCCTTGCACTCAGGCCAGCTTACCTTGGAATTTTGGCTAACAGTAACATCAGACCTGTACGACCTATATTCTACCATAGTTCCAGCAAAAGTCCTGGCACTAGGATTGACCTGATTTTAGGCACTTTCATCCCTGAATGACTATCATCATGATCATCCAAGTCTGGGTTACATGTCCATGACTGGAATCTGCAATGGAATTTTCCCTCCCAAACAATGTTGCTTAAAGTTAGAGCAGGGCTGCTTCTTCAGTGAATATAGGCATGCTGTTACCAGAAATAAAAGAGTGTGTAGGAGAAGTATGCATATGTCAACTGCAATTGTTTCCCCCCAGAAAATAGAATTTGTGTGTTTGACCCACAGGAGTGTGAAGCAAAGCAATACATGATCGTAAATTAATCAGTAGTTCACCTTCTGATCTTTTCTAACTCAGATTTATCTATTCTTCCTATATTCATGTCATTCTTCCAAATGTGACATCGATCCATTGATGTTGGATTCTTTCTCTTGAGAAGCCAAAGAAATTCCCTATTATACAAAGTTTCTTGTTCACTGATAAACACTAGAACAAAGGAATTTCTGAGTAGTCAAACTCAAAACATGCAATTCATTGCTTGGGTTTTGTTCTGAGCTTTGAAGTGAAAATATAACTCTTGTTTGAAACAGGTATCTCCTCTCAATCCAAACAAACTATCAAATTTCCTGAAAAAGGCTGTATGTTGAAATGCTTCATTTCTGAGTGTCATAAGCATGGCTTATCCCCTTGTTACTGATATGGGTGTATATTTTTCAAATGTATCTCCTGGGAACATTAAAATAAAACATTTCATTATCCATCTTCCTTTTATTTTTTTTTCGAAGTGATGTCTCTGCCAGATATGAAATGCATGTAATTCACTGTTGCTTTTAATTTGTCAGTACATTAATTTTAGTTGATAAAGAAGTTAACTGAATCTGCTGTCCCAGTTATCTTTGATAATTCAGGTTCATTTGGCTCTTGCTTTTAAAGACTGTTCTGTGTCTCCCCATATCTCCTTGTGTTTATACAGCTTTTAAGTTGTCATTGACCCAAGAGAGTATTCAAGGGTGATTATAGTTTTCAAGCTTGTTTGTATGCAATGGCCATGACCTTTTCTCAAAAGACACACAGCTGCTCTTAGCTGCACCTTGACCTCTAACAGGCACTTATTACAAATCAATTTCATAGATTCTTCGTAAAATAATATAGAGTGTCTCTGGTAGCAAGATGATGAGAGGACACCAAGTTCTTGTCCTTAGGAGGTTAGAAAGAACAACTGAATCATGAATTTTGAATGACTGTTGAGTGGTCTTACTAACTTTTTCTCACTGTCTGTCCTTAAGAAGAACTATTTTGCCCTAAATTTTGGAGACAACTTCTTTAGTAGATGCCACATTGATATCTGGGCAGAGTAGAGCCAGGGTGTTCATTCTTTGGTTGAAATCTCAAAGTTGGCTCTATGGAGTTAGGCATGTCCTTGGAAGAGATGCTCCACTGTCTCTGGTTGCTTAATTACACTGTAGTCAAATGGGGACCTCAAACCACTTTGAGTATCCTGGGGAAAGGAAAGAGAGCTTAATTCTTTAAATGACTTAACCTAATCCCACAAGTGTATAATGACCTTTGTGGTTTCTTCTATAAGTTTACCACTATGGAATGTACACTTAGTAGGTGCCTAGTAAGTACTGATAAATCAAGTTGAACTAAATCCAACCTGTTTTTCTTTTCCAACTTTTTTTTTTTTTTTTTTTGCGGTACGCGGGCCTCTCACTGCTGTGGCCTCTGCCATTGCAGAGCACAGGCTCCGGACGCGCAGGCTCAGCGGCCATGGCTCACGGGCCCAGCCGCTCCGCGGCATGTGGGATCTTCCCGGACCGGGGCACGAACCCGTGTGCCCTGCATCGGCAGGCGGACTCTCAACCACTGCGCCACCAGGGAAGCCCTCCAACTCTATTATTTTTACTAAGTACATTTTTAGTTGTCATGAATACACACACACACACACACACACATCTGTCGGGTTTTTAAAAAAAAAAAATCTAGATTGTTTTTAGTAAGTGTATTTCTTTTATTTATTTATTTACTTATTTATTATTTTATTTATTTATTTTTGGCTGCGTTGGGTCTTCGTTGCTGTGCGGGCTTTCTCTAGTTGCGGCGAGCCGGGGCTACTCTTCGTTGTGAGGCGCGGGCTTCTCATTGCAGTGGCTTCTCGTTGCAGAGCTTGGGCTCTAGGCACACGGGCTTCAGTATTTGTGGCACGTGGGCTCAGTAGTTGTGGCACACGGGCTTGGTTGCTCCTCGGCATGTGGGATCTTCCCGGACCAGGGCTTGAACACGTGTCTCCTGCATTGCTGCACCACCAGGGAAGCCCCATCTGTGGGTTTTTTATGTGCTCTGCCATTGTTCTGGAGCTTTTACTGTATTGTTTAGTGAAAACATCATTTTCAGACAAAATGTAGACTACCTAGGGTAACTGGGCTTCAAAGTGTTTATGCACTAGGATATTAATTTCCATTTCAGAGTATTCCTTTTTACACAAGATGGATGTTCTGCTTTCAATTTATTAGCTGCATAAATGAGCTTATCTATTTCTAATTTTGACTTAATATAAAAAGCATCAAATTTTAGGTTTCATCCATCTAATTTTCATTTTGTATAATTATTTCTGGTAAGCTGATTTTAGTTTATGCCATCTGTTCATCAGGTTTAGGCAGATAATATTAAAGGTATATATTGGCCAATATCTGAATATCCACATTCATAAGTCACGCCACATTTCTGAGAAATCCATAGTGGATTCTGAGGCTGCTCCCTGAGAGAAGACTGTTACCAGAGCTAAATACAGGAGTGAGAATTCCTCTGTCCGCTGTGCTGTCTCCAGTTGTGTTTGGAAGTGTATGGTTTCTTCTCACAGGCCCTTCTTACCTTAGGCCAAAATGTAAGCGTTACTTTAATAACTTCTTTTCTCCTTAGCCTCAGAGCCATCTTGGAAAGCTCTCTTTTCTCTTCTTTGCCCTATCAGTTCACTCTAAAGTGCTGGAGAAGCAGAACACCTCAGTTATGTTAGCAAGTGGGTCTGTTACAAGCATACCAATCACTTGAAAAGAGTGGAATCCTATCGCACAGGCGAAAGTTTATGAGATTTAGATAATTCAAGCTCATTTGCCTCCTGCTTTGAAAGGCTGCTCTCCGCCTCCCCAAACCTTATGCACAATGGTTAAGTCCTTTTTGAAAGAGCCCATGCCTCAGCAACTTTGAAAATCATAGACACACACACACACACACACCCGCCAAAAAAAGAGAACCCTTTTTTTCTTTCTTCTTTTGTCAAACAAATGAACAATCACTTTAGAGACTTTTTCCAGAGTTAGCGTAACACCCCTCCTTAAGTCACAGCAAAACTTTCTACTTACCAAGAAACTTTCGGGCAAAATATTTGCTAAACATACCTATTGCAAACAATGCCAAGATTTTCAAATGCGATCATTGATGAAAAGAGGCACAGCTAAGGCAGCCAGTTTTTTTTGTTCATGTGATGTATCATTTTCCTGATTGTCTTCGACTTGGTGATAGTATTACCTCTTCAGTCTGCACAGGTCAAAGTATTAGTCTTCTGCAATGACCCTTTGCCTTCCCAAACTTTTAAATTATTATAAAATAAATATTGTTTAGTACATTAAAAAAATAAAAAAGCAAGTAAGAAAATATTCTAATTTTCCTCCTTATTTCAGAGCAGTCAACCTTTTAGTTATAATTATGAGCGATTTCAAAATGTCAAGCAAGTTAAAAGGATTTCATTGCTATCTTTAAGAAGATAAAGCTGACATCATATACAAAAGGAGACATCGCAACAGAATTTTATTAGTAGTAAAAACACTAAGAATAATAACAAGAGGCAACATCTATATCATGCTTCATATTTGCCAGGTCCCTTCCTAAATGCTGTACTATATCCACACGTGTTAGCTTCCAACAATCCTATGAAGAGAGTACTGTTTTTTGTTTTGTTGTGTCTTTTTATTTTTTTTTAGAATTTTATTTATTTTTTTATACAGCAGGTTCTCATTAGTTATCTATTTTATACATATTAGTGTATACATGCCAATCCCAATCGCCCAATTCATCACACCACCACCACTGCCCCCCGCCCCTTTCCTGCCCTTGGTGTCCATACGTTTGTTCTCTACATCTGTGTCTCTATTTCTGCCCTGCAACCAGCTTCATCTGTACCATTTTTCTAGGTTCCACATATATGTGTTAATATACGATATTTGTTTTTCTCTTTCTGCCTTACTTCACTCTGTATGACAGTCTCCAGATCCACCCACGTCTACAGATGACCCAATTTCGTTCCTTTTTATGGCTGAGTAATATTCCATTGTATATATGTACCACATCTTCTGTGTCCATTTGTCTTTCGATAAAACCATGATTCAAAAAGACACATGCACCCCAGTGTTCTTTGCAGCACTATTTACAATAGCCGGGTCATGGAAGCAGCCTAAATGCCCATCGAGAGTACTGTTTTTATCCTCAATTTGAAGATGAGAAAAAGGAGTCAGAGAGGTTTTACATAATTGACCTGAAGTAGCACACTGGGGGGTGAAAAGGTGGAGTCAGAATTCAAAGGCAGGCAATCTAGTTCCAGAATCTGTCCTCTTATCTGCTGTGAAATGCTGTCTAAGCATTAAAAACCAGTACATTCAGGTTCAAGTCACATTTTCATTCATTCACTTATTCATTTTTTTTTTATTGTGGGATAATATGCATAACATCCAGGTGACAATCTTGACTGTTCTTAAGTGTGCACTTTAGTGGCATTAATACATTCATTCACATGCTGTGCAACCGTGACCACCATCCATCTTCAGAACTCTTTTCATCTGTACCCATTGGGAAACTACGTACTCGTTAAGCAATAATTACCATTTCCATTCTCCCCATAACCCCTGGCCATTATTGTTCTGCTTTCTGTTTCTATGAACTTGACTGATTTAGGTCCTTCATATATTGGAATTATACAATATCTGTCCTTTTGTGTCTGGTATATTTCACTTAGCATGATTTCCTCAAGGTTCATCTTATTGTAGCAGATGTTAGATTCTCCTTCCTTTTTAAGTCTGAATAATATTCTATTGTATGTATATACCACATTTTGTTTATCTATTCATCCTTTGATAGTTCCTTGGGTCACTTCTACCTTTTGGCTATTATGCATAATGCTACTATGAACATGAATGAACAAATATCAATTTGAGACTGTGCTTTCGATTTGACCTGGTATATGCCCACAAGTGGAATTGCTGGATCATATGAAAATTTTATTTTTAATTTTGTGAGGAGCCACTGTACTCTTTGTCATAGTGGTTGCATCATTTTACAATCCCACCAACAGTGCATAAGGGTTCCAATTTATCTACATCCTTGTCAACACTTATTTTCTGTTGTTAATAGTAACCATCCTAATGGCTGTGAGGCGGCAAACTTTCCTTTTTAATCAGTCTCGTGAACTGGTATACACACGTTGAGAACATAGCCAGTGTCAATCAAAAGTAAATTTCCTAAGTATTTTCTTACTTCTTGTTTGTATCTATAGTTTACAAACTAGATGGGCCCCCAGATCACTCTGCATATCACTGTATATAAAGACAAACAGTTATTCAAATGTTTTATATATATATATATATATATATATATATAAAACACTTGTTTTATATATAGATACATTAGACTTTATGTATTTAACTTTGTGTCTCTCATGGAAAATAGGACAAACATATTTAAGCATATAGCTTCTCTCCCATTTCCAAAGTATGGAATTTTCAATTCAGAAGGAGCCATTATCTCATGTCAAAGTTGAGGAAACTGAAGTTCAGACAGGTGAAGTGATTGGTCCCAAGTTGCAAATCTAGTTCGAGCCTGATCCAGCCTAGAATCCTTTTCTCGAAGCTTTCTCCATCCAGTGCCCCATCCATCCTCTGTAAGATATTATCCAATGTCTGTAAGATAATATCTACAATATCTTACTATGATATCTACAATCTATAGCATTACGCATTATATTATAGATGTTAATAAGATACTTCGAGTTTAAAATCATTCTCATCTCCCATATGGAGTTCAGATGTGAGCCATCTCCCACTTTTCCAGTTATACTGTTTGCTATAGGTATATTTGTTTTTAGATTGTGAATTGAGATGCATATTCAGCTTAAAAGCTGTGAAAGGTTCTTTTAAAATTTCATTTGTACTCAAGATGCTGAGTGTGAAAGACATAAGTTCATCTCTAACTCTCCATAGTTCTTAGCATAGAGATGATGACCCTGACATGTCACTGATATTTTTAGAACTAATGGCAAAGTGTCTTTTTTTTTCATTCTGCTGAATACACCACAGACAGCCACAGTTCATTGGGCTGGAGAGTTTCAGCTGTATAACTAAAAATAGATGCCTCTGTGAAACACTAACAAAGACAATGTCAATTTCCCTAAACCACCAAAAAAAACATGTTTTAAAACAAATCTACTGCATTTCAGTTGTGCAAAATGTCTATTTTATTTGCCTCCTGGCTGAGCTTTTAGGGGACTCCTTTTGTTTTAATACTTTGGTTTTCAAATCCATCACTTCAGGATTGTGTGATTTGTGCAACTCACACTGTTGAAAGAAACTGCAGTTGTTTATGCCCTTGCAATGAAAGTAAACTCAGCTTTCGTTTCAACCCACAAATAAGCAACTAGTAAGTTGGCATAATGCACCTTTTGGTAGGAAGAAAGCCTAGACTAAGTGCAGTGTTTTGTCACTATCACCTGAACATCCCTCCAGGCTTGTAGCACTATTTTAAGCACTCTGTGCCCCTATTTTTTTTGTTGTTGGGGAGGGTATAAATTTTTTTAGTTCATATTCAGATATGTTGTTGTGTTTTTTAAAAACTATTAAGATTTATAGAAGTCCAGAAAGTCTTTTTTTTTTTTTTTTTTTTGGCTGTACGCAGGCCTCTCACTGTTGTGGCCTCTCCCGTTGTGGAGCACAGGCTCTGGACGTGCAGGCTCAGCGGCCATGGCTCACGGGCCCAGCCGCTCCGTGGCACGTGGTATCTTCCCAGACCGGGGCACGAACCCGTGTCCCCTGCATTGGCAGGTGGACTCTCAACCACTGCGCCACCAGGGAAGCCCCAGAAAGTCTCTTTTTTTAATGTTCTTTTTGGGGATGCTTGGAGTCCCTTCAGGGATACCATTGTGCTTTTCCCATATTTGGAAGAAAATAAAAGAAAGAAAGAAAGACATGGACTCTTTGCTTTACAGAAGCCACATTATCAGAAGCCTGCTTCCTTGAGGTCCATGTACTAGATGGCCTCAAGAGACAGCCTGCTTCTTGGATGTTCTTCTAGCAATTAGAAGAACCCCCCCTCTGCACCCCCCCAACAAATTCGAAGATTCATAGGAATACCTACTGAAATCACTTTCATTGGGGAATGATGTCACATTGTGATGCCAGTGTGTTGGTTATTTTCCAGCAAACCCAGCCTTTCCTAGATATTTTATTTAATGTTTATAAGAGATATTATACTGCCCTGAACTCTGATTATTCAGCACCATAACTAATACATAGATGGACACTCAATAAATATTTTAGAAAAATATGTGGTACTTATATTACAGGTGCCTTACTTATAGCTCAAACACTATCTACAAAAATTAGCAGCCAGGGTTTTATGCCAGATAAATAAACATCTGTACAAAGCATAAGCAAATGTATCTCTACTATAAGGTATAAATTAATTTAACTATTTCTGGTAATATGATTTGATTCTAATTTATGAATTGTATTTTGTTTGTTTGTTTCACCCACAAGTTAACATTCTTGGTAATTTCAGATACGTGTTGCCTATTGATCATACAGCAGTTTGCAGTATGCTTGAGATGAATTTAAGTTTAACAGATTTGAGTGATTGATGGCCTGTGAAAAGCTTAATAGTTGTAAGTTAGAGATAGAAATAAGCTACAGAGCCCAAAAGCAGTGAATCCTTAAGAGACAGATAGGACAGTCAAGTTTCAGAGCCCCTTGACTGGTCAGTTTCACACACATGCACACATACATACACACATAGGCACCCCTTCCTTGGATTTTCTTCAGATTAATACGGTCCATAGGGTACTGAAGTAAATAATGAATGCAGTGAACTCCACAGTCCCCATAGAACAAAAAATTTAAAAAAATAAGGTGCTACTTTTTCATGGAAATCCAGAAAGGGGCAAGAGAAAAGGTAGGAGAACAAATCATATTTTCTAGTTTAATTTCTGCAGATCATGGGTCTTAATGCTCAAAACAATGAACTTATAGTTCTCTCCTTCTCAGCATTACTGCCGTGACTGCAAACATAAACAGGCATGCATGCCTACTGATAATAACAACAGCCAACATTCATTGATCATATGCTGTGTACCAGGCACCTTGATAAGCCCTTCACATGGGTATTTTTGTTTAAGCATCGTACCAGTCACATAAGATGCAGCTCTTATTTTTATACGCATTTTATACATAAGGAAAACACAGCTCAGAGAATAAGAGAAATGAGCCCAGTGTCATAAAGATGGCAAAGGACAGAATCGGAACTCCAACCGAAGTTATTATTTCACTCCGGACCACCCAGTGTTAACTGGCTAGTCATCGCCCAGAGGACAGAGTTTACTCCAGGGCAATTGATTTGAACTCAAAGGCAAGTGAATGCCTTTTCAGTAAAATATGAATATTCTTGGATCTTAAAAAATATTTAAGTTCATACACAATTTATTTGTTTCATTTTGACTTCTCAAGAGTGTTAGTTGTTTGGTTCCTTTTCAATTATTAGAAGGTCAAAGAGCTGTATTTCATGGAAAACATTTGAAGCATGAATCTAGAATGCTTACTGTGGTGGTAAGGATGTAGGCTGGCACATGGAAGCTCACTGAAATTTCAGATAGGAAGGATGAAGATGGCTGAGCACAAAATCCCAGGGAGCTGCCCAAACTTACTCTTGGATAAATAGGGAGCAGAACTGCTCCAGGGGGAACTTAAGGACAGTTTTTTACTTTCACGGTATGTGATTTCATTGCTGACGCAGAGTAGTATTTTTATCTCAAGAGACTTGCTTCTTATCAGGAAGGAGTGAAGAGTTTAAGCCATGAGGAAAAGCACAGGTGATCTGGAGAAAAAGTGCCTTAGTGAGAGCATCGTTTTCTTTTTTCCCTCCCATTAAGAGAATACTGCAGAAACAGAAACAGACTCACAGACATAGAGAACAGACTTGTGGTTGCCAAGGAGGGGTGGGTGTTGGGGAGGGATGGATTGGGAGTTTGGGATTAGCAGATGCAAACCATTATATATACAATGGATAAACAACAAGTTCCTACTGTATAGCACAGGGAACTATATTCAATATCCTGTGATAATCCATTCTTTTTCATATTTTTATTTTTGTACTTATACTATATTTCATATTATCATATTATTCATATTCAGTTATATATACATATAACTGAATCACTTTGCTGTACAGCAAAAATTAACACAACATCGTAAATCAACTATACTTCAATAAAATTTTAAAAATAAAGAGAATACTGAAGGATTAAGCAGGTAAACCCTAATGCCATCTACAACCTCATATTCCTGGAGAGCATATCTTTGACAAGTGTGTGTCCTCTTTCTATATATGAGTAATAAAGAAGTTAACATCTGTTTCAACCTAATCATCTATCTGGATACACAGCTTTTATAGCAGTTAGAAGGAAAAACAAGTAAAAATCTTTAGTGATGAACTGCCAATGTGAGCCTGTATCATGAATACCATATTAGGTTTTTTTTATGTTTCCCGTTATCCAGTATTATTGATAGAAGCCTTTGAATTGAACCCATTTTCATTATAACATTAGGGTGAGGAGCCATAAATATGCTTACCTTAGTGTAGGAGACCAAATCATTTGTAAACCTGCTCTGCAAAGATTGAAGACAGACCGTCTCTTCACAACAGCCTTGCCTGTATTAACTTATAGGAGATTATGGTCAATCACCCTTGTAGAAAAAAGATTGGATACTGTTTCAGCTTTCAAAGCCTTTTATTAGTATTAGCAAGAGACTCATTTCTTTCCAAGTAAATTCTCTGGAAAAAAAAACCCACATAACTATGCATTTACTGGAAGTGTACTGAACTATTGACACTTAATTCAGAAAATCCGCATGCATAGTACCTATAGTTGAGTCTAACTTATGATCCATAACTCCCCCCCTCCCCACCACAATGTGTCTCACATTTGCCATGTCACACTGATATGGTTACCATGGGAAATATTTTAAAATACTTTAAAATTTTAAAATATTTAAAATTATTTAAATATTTAATATTTTAAAACCCAGATCTCCCCAAATATTTCACGTCTCTCAGTTTGGCCGATCACTCATTATTAGAGGTGCTTAAGTTGCAGATGATGTCAAGTGCATTTTCTCTCTGGTATCAGTGGTAAGCACATTCAAGGTTAGGTGCAACTCATAGCTCTTTGGTTTGGTAAATGTTTACATGTCTGCTTATTTAATGATTCTAATACGGCTCTTTTTATGATGTTGGGTTGTAGAAATAGTGTGAGAAGTTATTAAAGGTGAAAGTATCTCGTTTTGTTCAATAAAAAAATAATCAGCTCATATTTTCTCTTGAAGCATTTTTTGTCCTCTTGTTAGACGAGAAGAGATGGTGAAAGGGAGAAGCATGAACTGAGTTCTTACTCTGCTCTAAGCATATACTCCACAATCTGCATGGTTTTACTTGTACTTCACAGTCACCCTGTGAAAGTGTTATTATTCTGATTGACAGATGGGGGTCAGCATGGGAAGGAACATGCCCAAGGTCACAGAGCTACTGAATGACAAAACTGGGGTTTATCAGTATCTGCCTTAATCCAAAGCCCGTGAATGTCCAGGGAGAATGTCTAAATAAAGATTCTGATTCTTAATGATATTGATCTAAATGTGATCTTTCTGAAGAAAGAATAGATCTAATGATGACCGATTTCACATCTAAACCCCCAGTCGGGCTATATTTTCTATCCTTTAGACTATAAGATTATTGACTGTCCTTGAAGAGGAGGTAAAGCTGAACTTACCAATATGGTTCCCTTTGCCTGGCTTTGAAAGGTCCCTAAAGGTAGTTTGACATTCAGTGTTCAGAGACAGCTGAACTCTTCCTCCTACACTCCTAACTCCCCTTTAGCTGTCTTCCTGTGTGGCCGAAGAACACTACTTCCTACCTACTGTCATTGTAAGACAGCCCTACTACTCCGAGTTCAGTTGGTTTTTGGAGAGGCACAGCAAGAACTTTTCATCACACTCATATCTACCTAGTCTTACAGTTCCACAATGTCTGATATCCATAACAGAAAAGAGTAAATTGAATTAATGGAGTCCCAAAACCTACATGTGTCTCAATACATACAATGTGACAAATTTCTTGTTGCTATTTTTTGGAGGATTCTCATTGACTGTAATTATATTAGTCATTGACACCTTGCATTGTGATAACATCTTCCAAGGAATACATTTACAAATGATAGCTAAATATATTTGTACTCTTCCTGTTAGGTAAAAATAAATAAATGGATATGGAACTATATTTTACAAACTTTAAGAAAATTTTCATATTTATTTAATTAATTTATTTATTTTCTTTATTTTTGTCACTGCATTGGGTCTTAGTTGCAGCATGTGGGATCTTCGATGAGGCATACGGGATCTTTTTTGTTGCGGTGCTCGGGCTTCTCTCTAGTTGTGGCATGCAGATTTTCTCTCTTTAGTTGTGGTGCACAGGCTCCAGGGCTCATGGGCTCTGTAGTTGTGGCACGCGGGTTCCAGAGCGCATGGGCTCTGTAGTTTGCGGCACGCGGACTCTCTCACTGAGGCACGCGAGCTCAGTAGTCGTGGCGCGCGTAGGCTTAGTTGCCCCACGGCATATGGGATCCCAGCTCCCCGACCACGGGTCAAACCCACGTCCCCTGCACTGGAAGGCGGATTCTTTACTACTGGACCACCAGGGAATTCTCTTTACAAATGTTTTGACTTCCAGTTTTCCAAAAATATTGTTTTCAATGGAAAATGATTTTGTGAAAGCGTATCTTTAACTTTTTCTTTCAGGATCGTGAAAATCACTTATTTATGTATGGGCCATATTCTTACATATTTGTACAATGTCACTAATGGTTTTCTTCTTTGAGCGGCATCTCTCCATCCCTTTCAATTGTGTGTGAGGAGGCCTCAGCTGAACAGGAATTTGTGTAAAGTGTTTTGGACTTAAGCTTTTTGCGATTGTATCCTTGTGTTATATATGCCATCGAGGCAAGCATCACAGGATGAACCAGAAGGTGCCCAGCCAGTTCTGAAGAAATGAGTCCTAACTTTGGATTCAGCAGTTAGTACAGCACCTTGATCCTTAAATCACATGCTCACCATAGTTAAAATAAAATTTAGAAAAAGAATGGAAGATAAGCTTTTCTTACTCTCTTTTGAGGGGGGGAAATAGTGGCCTTAGGCCTTTTCAGAGGAGTCTTCAAAGATACCTTTTAAAACATTCCACCTTCTAAATAGAGCCCCTCCTAAACATCATATAAGCTGGAGAAAGTATTTATTCCCTTTCATAGTTGTTACAGCAAATATAAGGCGGGAATTATGAGGAAGATAAGAACTTATTTTGTAGAGTACCATGGTACTGAATCAACTGAAATAAAATTTTATGTGTTAGGTTATTCTACTGGCCCTGCATAATTTATGTGGTGGAAGTTTTCATACAATATAGCATTCAGGTGGATTAAATATTTGGCCAAATCTTATATTTATGGATAGTTTGAAGTAATGACGTTCACTAGAAGTTTGATCAGAAATATAAACCCATACACTGGCATCTATTCTATTCACATTTCATTACAGGAATTTTTCTGGAAGGATGGTCCACCATGAGTGCAAACAGGGCTTTTAGGAGTTCTCGAATTTTCAGAAATAAGAATATTCTACCTTGCAACACCAGAATGTCTGTGTGTGCTCTTCTCAGAAATTAGGCGTAAGATGAACCCTAAAATATTAGACATGGAGGAAAGGGAGAAAAATAAAACTCCATGTGTTCAGAAACTGTCCACTTTGTATTGAAAATCTGAATGAAATAATCAGGCTCTCTGTAATCCATTGACATATATTTTTGATAGCTAGAATAGTTTGCCTATGACAGCATCCTTTTTTTTTTTTTTTCATACTTCTTAGAAATAGGAAACCCAAAATCTACAGTGCTCAGAAAACTATCAGGAAAAGCTGGGTTTCATCCTATTCTTCTAAAATGTGTAGCAATTCTCTCTTTGTAATGGAATCAAGCATCAAATATAGATATTTACTGTTCTAATGCCACTTTCTCACTTAGGTATTTTATAGGAACCTGTACATTGAATCACTGATTGTTGAATGAAATGTCTGTTGTATGCATTCCCACCGTTTCTTCCTCGTATCATTTTAGCAGTCTTAACATTTAATATGCACAGGAAGAGCAAACAGATAGTCTTTTAAAATTGTGACACTTCCATGATAGAAAACACTTCTGTTAAACTCAGTTGAATAGTCTACTTCACCATATTGAAAAATTATGTCACTTGTAAACATCTCTGTCCTCCCAAATGATGCATAATTAAAATTCTTTAATTCTGACTTTCTGTTTTCCTGTATTAAAAATGAGAAGTGCCTTTAGATTTGCATAGAAACTTTAAACACTATCCTAATCAGATTATTCCATCAGACACTCTACCAGGAGTGTTTAATCTTGACAATAGATAAAAAGTAAAAGTTTGTGTGTGTCTTTAATCTGAAGTTAGACCGATAGGAAGATCATCAAACCAGGGATTAGTCCTAGCACTGCATCAAAATGCACATTTTATGTCTGTGTAATTAGGTTTTAATAAACATGTTTGATGGTTACTTAAAAAACATATTTTTCAATGCAAAAAATGGCATCGTATAAACTACAGTAAAAAGAGACTCTTGCAAGACTATTTGTTTTTTAATTACAGTCTGATGATGATAAGCATTTGTTATTTTCCCAAGTAAAGATTAATGTTATAAATCAATTTTCTAAATCTGAGGCTTAAATGCAATATGTTAGACACAACTCTGACTGTCTGTTATCATGAAGTCTGGCTTTTCTGGAATATTTGTCATTGTGTGTAACCTTTTAATTGGGGCCACAGTTTTTAAAGTGCTTCCATGGTTTATGATGCTAGTGTTAGACTTAATGAGTCATTAGCCATTAACACATTACTTCTGTGATTATTTTTCTGATTGCCAGGGTTTTTTTTAAAACATCTTTATTGGAGTATAACTGTTTTACAATAGTGTGTTAGTTTTTCCTTTACAGCAAAGTGAATCAGTTATACATATACATATGTTCCCATATCTCTTCTACCAGTTAAGTTTTTATTTCATTCTTAGCCCTTTACATTTTTAGTTACAATCCATTTTTATTGGCAATTGAAAACCTAAACTATTTTAGTGAAAATATGATATCAAGATTTTTTTAGCTGTGTATGTTTATTAAAAGAAACTATACAGAATAGAAACTTGATATGGGCACAGTCACAACTGGAATCTTATTTTTGTTTTACCAAACAAGAGATTCCTTATTTCTATTTTGGAAAAAACTACAAATGAGTTTTGTTTCATCAGAATCTTATAAATTTACCATATTGTTAGTATCCATTATCTTCCTTTATACTTCTGTCTATACACGTCATATTTTCCAAAAATGACTTATTTTAAATAAATGATATTTACAAGTTTAATAGTTAAAATTCTGTTATAGCCACAGTAAAATGTTGCAATGATCAGTGAGCCCCAGACAGTCTATTAGAAAAGATTACTCGTGTCAATCATTTGTGAATACAAAGCTTTCTGCATGGACTGGAACCAAATGGTCATTAAAATTTTCTGCCATGATGAAGCTTTAATAAGCCAGTGATATAAGGTTTTGCAGTAATAGATGGTGACCAACACAGAAACCAAGTTAGCAGACCTTAAACACAGAAATTATATTTATCTATATTGACAAATATAATTGCTTATTTTATGTGGCTGCAGTGCAATTATAGATCAACATTGTTCTTCCAAATATGTCAGTAGAGCCTTTGAATTCCATTATGATTCTGATATTCAACGTTATGGTGCATTCAGAAATTAAGAGCAGTATTCACAGTGCTTGTTTTTGGCTTAGAGGTGGGGTAGGGTAGTTCTTTTCCTCCAAATCTATTTGCAGTTAATTTGGTTTGTTTTTTATTTTTGTGTTTCAACTTAGAGAGAAAGATTCTTTCCCAATTGCGGGACTAAAGGAACACAGTGTAATATTTTCTAGTTAATCTGATCAGAATATGGGTCTAAGTATGACGGTACATTCCATGGAGGGGAAGTTAGAGGAGTTGCCTTTACTCAGTGATCGGAGAAGAACCAGTCAACGCCTTGGTATGCTATCACCAAGTATCGCATGACCTGTCATGGAGGCAGGGAAGCAACACAAGGTGATTATAGCCATTTACAATCAAGTAGAAAGGGATTCTGCAGTAAAATTAAGAAACTACTCATTCTTTTAAAAATTATTTATAGAGGCCTAGTTAAGGAGGTCTATCTTCTGGAAAGGGGTTATCAGTTTGGTTGTGGAAATTTGATGAAAGAGCAACCATTGAATTGTCAAGGCATCTGTGTTCTTTTTCTGCTGTATCATTAGAAAGCTGAATGATTCTGAACAAGTGCTTTAGAATTGCTGGACTTTAATTTTTAAGGGAAAGTGTTAAAAAATATATATGAATCTACAAGACCTTGGCCTTTCTAGAGAGGATTCCTTCACTCAGAAAGCATGGAGTCCGTATTATAAAGATAATTCTACTTAATGGCATGGCCTTGTTTCCTAACTCTGCAAATTAGCAGTAGTTCTTCCTTGTTAAGTTATACAGATCAAGTCAGACTGGGATATTTGTCAGTTAGACTTGTAAGTACAGTCATAGTTTGTTGTCCCTTTGGGTATGAGCTAGTATCCTCTGCCATTAAGTAGGGTTTTCCGAATGTTTGTAAAGAGGGAATGGATTTTTAGCTCTTTTCTAAAGAGGATAGATAGATGATACATAGATACATAGATACATAGGTAGGTAAGAGAATGGTTGTGGGAACAAAGAAGTGAATTACTATAGTAACAAAACTCTAAGAATGAAAGTAATACAAGGTGCATTACTATAAGAATTCGAGTTCAATCAGCTACACTGATTGATGCAGCCATCGCCAATAAAAAAAAAATTGAGTTCTGAAGTGTACAGAATATTAAATTTGATAAGATAATTGCAATTTTATGATTTCAAGATGGTTGCCACCTCTTCGAAGTGTCAAATAATTACCATACACATTCAACAGAACTGCATGAATGCTTCCTATGGCATTCCCACAGCTCTCATTAGACACACAGGTGTGTGGTGATAGACACACGACCGTGGTACCTATAACAGTGAAAAAGTCAAGAGAGATTTTATGTTAAAAATCTAGAGGAGGAAAAAAATAATAATCTCCAATTCACAGCATTGCAGTACAGTGGAAAAAGAACTCGATTAAGTGTCAGGAGACAGTAGATTGAGTCCCAGCAGTGTGATACAAGGCAAATCACTTTCTTTCTCTGAGCCTCAGTTTCAGGGAATCTTTTCCTTGACATGCAACTCCATCCCCGGCAAAGCAGGCTGGAGGCCCCATTTGCTCATCCACCTTTTGCTCTTTAGACCTTGTGTGGTGTCTGGAAGTTGATGGTAATCAAGCCTCTTTGAGAGTCGAGGTCTCCTAGGCACTATCCTCCCTTTAATGTGCAGAGTCAAGACTTCCTGCATTTCCTTTTTCACTGAAGATGTCCAGTGTAGGAATTCCAATTCCAACTCTCTGTGGCCCTCAGGTGGGCATGTGGTTCTTTAGGGAAATAGTTGTAAAAGAGAAACTTAAAGGAAACATCTCAAAAGTTAAATCCCTGTCAGGTTTTCACCAAGTTAACTCCCCCTTTTATACCTTGGATTGGAAATCTAGACAGTGTTCTAAGTGTAAAGTAAAACACTGTTCTGAAGCCTTCTTTTACAAGCCTGCTGTTTTTCTTGCTGCAATTATTTAATCTTGTTTCGACAGTGGACAGAACACAGAATTTGTTGGACTTTTATTTCAAATTAGCAGCTGTCCGGAATAAAAAATTTTCATTACTCTCCATCATGCCAAAAATGGCCTGGTTTGCTTGACTGAGGATGTTACATTATCAGTTCAGGAACAGAAATGGTCTTGCCTTGGTTGCTTTAGAGTGATGGTCAAAGAAGATGGTGGTGGTGACGGAGAGGGGACGGTTTCCTCCCTCTCTGTCATATCTGTAATGTTCCATTTATCTTTCTATAAAGTCTTTATCTGAAGACAAATTAAAAGTTAAAAAAAACTTCATGCTAAACAGGCAGTTTAATTGGTTCTGCTATTTTTGGAAACTAGAAGATAAATGCTACGTGTGAAGTTAATAAACCATAATTGGAATTTGCTTAAGAGCATTTTTTCTTTCCACGTGGACCCATCCACTGCAGGAAGCAATAGGACCTGCCTGGGATTCAGGAATATGTGAGCCCCTTTCCCAAGAACGGCCATGACTTTCTCTGTGACCTTGAGGAATGTAATAACTTCTCTATGTCCCTGCTGGACAATAAGCAAATTGGGGTGCGAATTGAAAAGCTAAAAACAAACACAGTAACAAAAAAAACAATGCTTTTCAGTTCTTGCATGATAACACTATCATATGTGTGTTAACATTTACCAGTTTCCCACCTCTGTATAATACTTTCTCAAAAAAAAAAAAGAAAGCTTAATATCTTTATGATTAATATTGAGCTGGGTACCTACATAGACTTATTGTGAGTAGTAAGTGCCCTTTAGGTTTTGCATATTATATAGATGTGACTGTCCACCCTGCTGGAGCTATTTGCCAAATGTATATAATCATTCTCATTGTGTTATTGTTAATGAGATAAATAGATAGATGATAGATGTAATATATATCTATATCTGTATAGATATGCAGATATACAGTTGACCCTTGAACAATATAGGTTTGAACTGCATGGGGCCACTTATATGAGGATTTTTTTAAAGTTTTTTAAAGAATTCTATAAATGTTTTTTCTGTTCCTTATGCTTTTCTTAATAGCATTTTCTGTTCTCTAGTTTATTATTTAAGAATGCAGTATATAATACATATAACATACAAAATCTGTTAATCAACTGTTGAAGTTATCAGTAAGGCTTCTGGTCAACAGTAGACTATTACTAGTTAAGGACTGGGGGATTCAAAAGTTATAAGCAGATTTTAACCTCTATCCCCCATGTTACTCTAGGGTCAACTGTAATCTCTGGGATTAAGAGATTCACTCCCCTCCTCATATATTTATGTGGGAGCAGGCCCTGGGCCATAGCAAATACTTCATGAACAGCAGCACATGGAAAGATAAAGAGCTTTGCACTGGACCTGGGTTCCAATTCCAATTCTCATCTTACTAACTGTGCAAGTGTGAGCAGGTTCTCAAACTCTTTGATTCTCAGATTCCCATCGGTAAAATTATTTTTTTCTTAACAGCATTCATAAAGGATTACAGATTTCATCTAGCTTGAATATAAAGTGATCTCAAGAAAAAAAGCTGTCCCATTAGCCAAATGATGAAATTTTAAAAATAAAAATGTTTTTGGCCAAGTTAATTGTGAAAACTTTTACAGGTAGATGAAATAGTCGTGTACACTTATAGTCTTTATTTAGTTATACAAAATTTTAACTGTACTGTATATTTGTTCAAACTGTAACAAAATATCCATGTGATAGTTTTAATTACACATTCATACTTAATGTCTTTGTTAACTAATGCAGGTTCTCAGAGCGCTCATCTTCGCTTCGTTCTGAGGGTTCTGGGATATAGCAGTTCATTAATTCATGTATGTTATCAATTTTATTCCAAGCCACAAAAATCCATTACAACTCTTAGTTTTTTCATTCATTCCATAGGCAAATGTTTATCTCCATAGGAAACAGTTACTACATGTTTCTTAAGAGAGATGCATAAAAGATTTATCAGCATGCTTATTTGCAGGCTGTAGAAATCCTGGAAAAATGATAAAATCTACATTATTTTTAAAGTTTCTCTCCCTTTTTTCAGTGATTACAGTGTAGTCAGTGGACCTCCAAAAGTTTGCAAACATAGCATCGTTTGAGATGCTAATGTATCTTCCGCAAGCATAGTATGTTGTGAAAGTAATGTAATTGATAGGACATACCCTAAAATTATAAACACAAATATATGTAATACCTGCTTTCTAAGAGATATCTCTTTTGGTGGGCACTTATCTTAAACTTAGGTTTATATGGAAATATGTTTAATGCAAGTAAGATGACATAGTTAAAATTACTAAATAATATGTAGACTGCTAAAGAATCAGATACCTAGAATGTACCTAGAATAGCATTTCTCCAAATTTTAGTTGCAAGATCCCTTTACACCCTTAAAAATATTGACCCAAAGAAATTTTGTGTATGTATATTAAAATTACATCTATCAATATTTACTATATTAAAAATTAAAACTGAGAAATATTTAACATTTATTAATTTTAAAATAGCTATAGTAAACTCATCACATGCTAACATAAAGAACATGCTTTATGAAAAATAAGTATATTTCAAATAATTTAGTAGAAGAATGACATTATTTTGTTTTTTCTAAATATCTTCAATCCTGACTTAGTACAGCTGGGCTCATTGCTTGAAACATATGAAGAAAATCTGGCCTCATGCAGATATTTAGATAGAAAATGAAAACTTTATTAGCCTTTTCAGTTAATTATGGATAATCTTATTTGACTTTATTCAAAAACGCAACAAGTGGTAGTTTCTTAAATATTATTTACAGTGTGGGATCTTTTTGAAATCATATTAATAATTATTTTACTCTATTAAATTAAAATCCATTGACTTTCTTGAGCTTGGAATGGATCTTTTTTCTTATGCAATAACTTGTAACACCATCCCTTGGTCATTCAGAAAATATTGGTTCACTGAGATATGCAGATCTTCCACATATTGACACATTTCATTGTAAAATGTCAAAAAAATCACATTTGTACATATCACCATCAATCTCATCAGAAAAGTCTTGAAGTATTGGAAAGCTGAGTATTGAAACGCTCATGGTGTGGATTCATGTTTTGCACGAAATTAATTTTTGCTTGAAATCTTGCATTTTATCATTGGCAACAAATACTACTATAGTTGATTTCCTTCAAGTGACTAAGTCACTTCATGCATTTTTCAGAGAGCATCTGTTAAATACTGAAATCTGAATAGTCATAAGTTGTTTTTAGTAGTTATTTTAAGTAAAAACAATGTCCCATAGGAAAAAAAATAGTTCACCCATAACTCAAACAATCACATAAATACTTTTCCTCAGTCCAACTATTGGATATTTGTTTGCAACAGAAAATGCTTCATGCATATTTACCATCTCATCACATAGAATATTTTTTAAAGGTACTCAAAGGTCAATATGTAATAAAGTCAATAATTTTTACTGCTTCATCACGGGCATTCTTGAGTGCTACTATCATTTTTTTTCCCTGCAAGTAAATGATGATGAAAAATACAGTGACTGCTAGCACCATTTGGTGCCACTGCCTTGATTTATGCTAAGATACCACCAGTTTTAGCCTCCATTGCTGTTGCACCATCTGTGAAAAAGAAAATAATGTGTAAACATTATCATGAAAATAGTTTTGAACTTGGAGACCTTCAGGGGTCTCAGACTACACTTGAAAAACCACTGACAGAAGAAATTAAGTAAATGATATTTATTTGTAATAATATTGATAGCTGACATCTTTTGTTTACATGCAGTTTCATATTACTGCATTGTTCAGTGTTGATATCCACAGAGTAATTTTGATTATTTAGTCATCTCCTTATTACCATTCTGTATTCCTGTTCATTCACCAATTGTTCTCAAGGTGGTATCTATACTGGGCCTTCACGTCAAAAATGTTCATCTTGTGAGGCTCTATTAGGCTTATTGGTAAGATATTTTTATAAATACCATCTTGCCCAACCACCCCCCCCAAAAGATAGACATATAGATGGTTAAGAAGGAAGGAAGGAAGAGAGGCAATAAGGAAGAAAATTGGGGAGGAAGGAACCAAGGCAGTAATGAAGAAACAAATGAAGGGAAGACATGGAAGAAATAAAGAACTGAGATGTACACTTAAATGCTTTTCATCTGGGTTGACACTGAAGTTCAGTCAGGGAAGGTCTTTGAAATCATTGTTTGTTCAATTCAGTAGCTACTCTTAATCATTTTGCTGAATTAAACCTAAGTGTCATGTGTTATCCCGTTAGATCTATTATTGTGTGCCCCCCAAATATGAAAACCAATATGAAGTTGCGATATAAGGTTCTGGTGTATTTTGGGAAGAACAAAGCAAACAAGTGTCAATGACCATGTTTTGGGTTTTTTTTTTTTTATTTTATTTATTTATTTTTGGCTGTGTTGGGTCTTCGTTTCTGTGCAAGGGCTTTCTCTAGTTGTGGTGAGCGGGGGCCACTCTTCATCGCGGTGCGCGGGCCTCTCACTATTGAGGCCTCTCTTGTTGTGGAGCACAGGCTCCAGATGTGCAGGCTCAGTAGTTGTGGCGCATGGGCTTAATTGCTCTGCGGCATGTGGGATCCTCCCAGACCAGGGCTTGAACCCGTGTCCCCTGCATTAGCAGGCAGATTCTTAACCACTGCGCCACCTGGGAAGCCCCAATGACCATGTTTTTAAAAATTCAGACTCATACTTTGGGGGAAGAACACTCTAAATGAAAACATAGCTTGTAAGAGCTGCTTCTGCTTCTTCGTCTTCTTTTGCATTTGTTTTTACATAGAAGAATGTTGCTGTGGTTAAACTCATTGTACTGACAACTGCCAATGTGGGCCTGTGACTGAACTCTAGGAGAAGGCTCTGCCAGGAAACTGTCTCCTAATGATATGATCTGCATATTTTAATGAGGCCGAAAATGTAGGTAACTGTATAGACTCTGTACTCTGCTCATTCTGGGGTTTTCAACATCCTTGTAGATTGCACAATGTTTCCATTCATTAACATATGATAACCGGAAATGGGTTTCATATCACCATCCATCAGCCCTATATGGCTTGACATTTTCAGAGTTCAGATGAAATACTAATAACCTGTCTGTGCTTACTCTATTTTGTGTTTATTCTAATGATGTCCATTCAATCAATAAGAGGATAGCATGGCCACTACATTTAATAGCACAGAAGCAACTTGTATCTATTTACAAAAAGTAAAGCTACTCAAGGTAATAGGTGTAAACCTTTAAAAATTTTTTTTTACCTTCCTCTCACTTTTATGGTATGACCTCTCGATTTTGTTTTTTGTTTCACTCCAACCTCAAATCCCTCACTCTCTTTCTCTCAGCCCTACTACTAGTGTTCATTGAGCACCTGTTATGAGCCAGGTGCTGTGTAATCACTTTATATTCATTATTTTATTTAATCTCTACAATATTACAAAATAAGCATGATTACTTATAACTACGTGTGTGTGTGTGTGTGTGTGTGTGTACACAGGTACACTTGTATATGTGTTGTGTATAATAGGGTGTACATATACTGGTACATGTGTGTATTTGTGTATATCAAATATGCATGCAATTGACATGACGTGTATGTTGCTAAGTCTAGTGTGGTAGATATAAGTGGAGACAAACTTGATGATATTGAGTGAGCTGTCCAAGGACACACAGCTTCTAAGTTAGGCCTTGGATCAAACCCAGGTTTATCTAAACCTCTGGGTTTATCATGGCTTCTCTCTTAGAATATTTGGAAATAAGACCTTTTGCTGTGTTTTATTCCACTCAACCCCCAAATTATTTAATTAAATCATGTACACAACAGGAAGAAATTTCTTCATATTTTATTTCTCTGAACACAATTAAATATAAAAGTATAATGTTTGGGGTTCTTCTATCCTAAACTAATAACAAAATTTCATGAGGAACTATCTTGAATAGATTAAGCCTTTGACTAAGAGTTGAAGAACTGGACTCATTTCCTTCCAGATAATTTTGATGAAAATGGTTAGTAAGTCACTTTTTAGAAACAGCATCAAAGATAGGATCAAAGTAGGTAAATTTCAATCATGAATAAATAATTTATGATTAAAAATATTATCACCCAGAATAAACATCTGAAAAGAAACAGATTACAGTATCCTAAAGGCAAAATTGACTCTACCTGAACATAAATTTTTTGTTTTCATTTTTTAATGTTTTCTTGGCACCTTGGATTTATTGGTATCACGACATTTATTACTCTGCCTGTGGCAGCGAATTTATCTGCATTTCCTAAGTATATTGTGGATTTTTTTTTTTTGAGGCTACCACTGAAAGTTGATTTTTTTATTGTATATAGAATCCTTTGCCGTAATTAGATCTCTAGGAAGTTCATTGAAATGAATAAATTAAAAGACTTTAAACAACTCAAAAGAAAAAATGGAATCATGTGCCCAGGGAGTAGGCCATTTTAACACATTTTTACTAAGATGTAATTGACATGGAACATTATATTGCTTTCAGGTGTACAACATAATGCTTCGATATTTATATACTTTGCAAAATGATCACCACAATAAGGCTAGTTAACATCCATCACCATACATAGTTACAGAATTTTTTTCTTGTGATGAGAATGTTTAACATCTTCTCTCTTAACAACTTTTAAATATGCAATACAGTAGTAACTATAGTCACCATGGTGTACATTATATCCCCATGACTTATTTCTTTTATAACTGGAAGTTTGGACCTTTTGATACCCTTCACCCATTTTGCCTACCTCATGCTCCCTGCCTCTGGCAACCAATAATCTGATCTAGGGGTTTATTTCTTTTTTCTTTTTTTTTAAGATTCCACATATAAGTGAGATTAAACTGTATTTGTCTTTCTCTCTGACTTATTTCACTTAGCATGATGCCCTCAATTCCATCCATGTTGTCAGAAATTACAAGATTTTATTCTTTCTTTATGGATGAATAATATTCCTTTGTATACACATATCACATTTTCTTTATCCATTCATCCATCAATTTTAATACATTTTAACGCATATATGGTTGGCCAGGTGATTTTAAATGCAGATTTATGGACGTACTGCAGAAATTCTGAATCAGTAGATCTGGGATAGGTCCAGGAATCTGAATTTTTTTCAAAAGTACCTTGGGCATTTCAGACCACACTTCAAGGAATGCAGTTACCTTAAACAATTTAAGAAGTGACTGAGAAAGGTCCTGATTTGTGACTGACTCACAAATTTCCTTTCTGTGCTTTGCACGTTTAAATCCCTGTTCCTAATAGATAAGCTTCATATGGAACACTTAATCCAGTAGTCACTTGTACCTTCTTTCCCATCCCAACTTGAGGCTTTCCCTGGTTACCTCCCTTACCTGATCACTCGCTTTCCCTTTCTCTCCATCAATGAGTGTAAAACATTCCCATGATGTGAGTTATACAAATAGCTGTCTGGAATAAGCCTTGATTACTTTTTATGATAATTTTATAAGAATGCACACCTTTTTACTAGATATGAAATTACTTTGCTGAAAAAAATTATATCTCATAAGGAGGTGAGTGAAAGAGGCAGATTATGTATGTAAATTATTAAAGAGTAAAATCTAGAAATGTTATGTTTTGTAAATGGAAACCATACAATGTTTGCCTGAAACAACTTCTAAAACTAATTCTCCAAATTTAGTCCTATTGGAAACACCTTGGACTCAGGAATCTGCATTTTAACAAGGAACCTAGGTGATCCCGATGTATAGAGATGTTTCATGAGGAACTTTGCACTAAAGATATGGTGGAAGCAGATGGCTAATGTGTTTCAACACGCTTTTCGTCTTTAAGCCTCATCTAGTATTTTCCTGCTCAAAACTCTGACTAACCCTTCCACATATCTTTTGTGTTCTGCTAAGGCCTCAAGTAGCCAGTCAGGGAAGAAATAACATGTGAACATATGAAGATAGGGGTATAGAACTTTAATAGACTTGGCAGCTTTATTTTTAACATTCTAAATATTTGATGTTATTTCTTAAAAGGTTAAGATAATGGATCTGGTTAGCCTAATTCCTGACAATCTAGAATTCGCATAAAAAGTATCCAGAGGTCTGGAGGATGTAACATTGAGCTTAGCTCTCAGAACCTTGATTTTCTTTCTGATGCTGTAATCATTTCCTTCAGATTGTCTCTCAAATGGTTTTCACTCTCTGGTTGTGTAGTTTCTTCACCTACAGAACTAACTCATAGATATACTAGAGACATCATTTTACTTAAAGGTATTTTCATTTTTTTAGAAGGATATATTAATGTATTCAGTGCTCTAAGAGATGGTTATTGGATGAAGTTTACAAGAGAGGCTTGCCTACTTCTCGAGTAGGGATCAGTAAACTTCAACCCACAGACCCAATATAACCTGCTGCCTGTGATTGCCTGGTCCATTAGCTAAAAATAGATGTATCTTTTCTTTCTTGAACATTTTATTTTGAAAAAAAAAATTGTTTTTTACATTTGTGATGGTTTTGAATTCAAAAGCAGAATAATGGGCTTCCCTGGTGGCGCAGTGGTTGAGAGTCCGCCGGCCGATGCGGGGGACGCGGGTTCGTGCCCCGGTCCGGGAAGATCCCACGCGCCGCGGAGCGGCTGGGCCCGTGAGCCATGGCCGCTGAGCCTGCGCATCCGGAGCCTGTGCTCCGCAATGAGAGAGGCCACAACAGTGAGAGGCCCGCGTATGGCAAAAAAAAAAAAAAAAAAAGCAGAATAATACTTTGTAACACCTGAAAATTATTTGAAATCCAAATGCTAGCCTCCTGTAAATAGAGTGTTATTGGCACACAGCCACACTTATTTGTGTATGTATGTGGTTGCCTTCATACCACAGAAGACACTGTTCTGTAGTTACAGCAGAGGCCATATGTGTCGCTCACTGCTGGGCTCACTATAAATTGCAGTTGAAGCAGTCACAACTCGATGGTGTTTGAAGAGCCCAATGTGTCACCTATCCGTGTGAAAAACCACTTTCAAAGATAAAATACGAAAAATCTCATTATAGATCAGTATTCATAGATGAGCATTTGTGGTAAATTTTGGTGATGGGGACTGCTCACTTTGAATCCCAATTAAGCAAAATGTGAGCACACACATGAAAAGAATTTCAGCCTTTTCATTCGTATTACAAAAAGGAATACTCCATTATTAGGATCATATTTTGAATTTTGTCAAAAAATGGGCAGACATTTGTTTTCTTTCTTGTTAGGTATCTACATAATATCCTCAATTTTGCTGGTTGGTTGGCAAGTCTGAAATATGTACTGTTTGGTTCTATACAGAAAAAGTTTCCTGATCACTGCTGTTAAATACTGAATGCACAAAAAACGAGGTGCTTAGTTTGGTTATGGAAAATGTCTCATTGCAATAGAATTATCTTTCAAAAATATGATTTTCCCTGATTATATAAGTAATACATGTTAGCAATCCAAAATTTGAAAGAAGGCTACAAGGTGTAAGTGAAACTCCACCCCCTTAATCTTTACCACCTGGATATGAATAAATCCTGCCAACATATCAATATATTTCCCTCTAGATCTTTTTTCAAATACTTTTATATATTTGAAAACTTACTATAAAAATAATACTTAATATTACTTAAAACTGTGTAAGTAGTTTCCCATACCATTTGCCAATCTTTGTAAATGTTATTTTTATGATTTAATATTATTCATTCATTTGAATGTGCCATAATATGAGTTCTCCTTTAGTAAGATCATTAAGATATTTGGTTTTAACTTTCTTCCCTTTTTAATACTATAATAATTTTATGGTGAATAATTTAGTTGCTCAAATTTCTGATTATTTTATCAGAGATCTTCTTTTACTGAAATATATTTGATTTACACTGTGGTGTTAGTTTCAAGAATACTGCATAGTGATTCAGTTATTTTTTTCTGATTATATTCCATTATAGGTTATTACAAGATGTTGAATATAATTACCTGTGCAATACAGTAAATCCGCATTGCTTATCTATTTTATGTATAGTAGTTTGTATCTGTTAATCCCATACTCTTAATTTGTCCCTACTACCCCCCCTCTTATCTTTGGTAATGCATAAGTTTGGTTTGTGTCTGTGAGTCTGTTTCTGTTTTGCATATAGATTCATCTTTATTATTTTTTAGATTCCAGATATAAATGATATACAGTGTTTGTCTTTCTCTGACTTATTTCACTAAGGTCCATCTCTAGGTCCATCCGTGTTACTGCAAATGGCAATATTTCATTCTTTTATATGGCTGAGTAATATTCCATTGTATATATACAATACCACGTGTTCTTAAGACAATCATCTGTTGATGGGCCCTTGGGTTGTTTCCATGCCTTGGCTCTTATAAATAGTGCGCTATGAAAATTGGGGTGCATGTATCATTTCAAATTAGACTTTTCATTTTTTCTAGGTATATACCCAGGAGTAGGATTGTTGGATCATAGGTTAGCTCAGTTTTTAGTTTTTTAAGGAACCTCCATACTGTTTCCCATAGTGGCTGCACCAATTTACATTCCCACCAACCGTGTAGGAGGGTTCCCTTTTCTCCACACCCTCTCCAGCATTTATTATTTGTAGACATTTTGATGATGGCCATTCTGACCAGTGTGAGGTGATACCTCACTGTGGTCTTGCTTTTGCATTTTGCTAATAATTAGTGATGTTGAGCATCTTTTCATGTGCCCGTTGGCCATTTGTATGTCTTCTTTGGAAAAAATGTCTATTTCCAGAATATTTTTAGATGATATACTGCCTTCATTTATTTAATATAAAATGTATTTGAAGGATTTGGATAACACACCTTAATTTTTATAAACACGCCCTATGGGTAAGTCAAGCTACCCATTAGTTGCTTGATAAAACAAAGGTTGCTTGATCCTATTAAAGCCTAGTAGTAAAATGATAGTTAAGATAAAGGCTCTAGAGCAAGCCAGGGGCCTTAAATCCCAACTGGGTGACCTAAGTAAAGTAATTAAGCTCGGAAATTGGAAATAACAGTGGAATTTATCTCATAGGGTAACTGTTTTCCCAGTTAAAGTAAAGGAGGTAGTATACATAAAGTGCTTAGATCAGTGTCTGGCAATCAGTCGGAGCTCAATATGTTAGCTGTGATATAATAAAATAGAAATATTCCGCCCTTTTCTCTCACTGAGATTGATAAATACACACCTGACTTTTGAAAGGAAATCTTTCTTTACTACATTAAATTCAGCTTCTTCCCCTCTTCGCACTGTCAAACTTCTAAAAGCTGCAGCAATGCTACTAATGATATTTATGTTGGTGAGCCAGTCCCTTAGTCTCTGTTGAATTATCCTTTGCCTCACCTTTATGGATTGTTGAGAGGATTAAATTAGGTAATACATGTAAAACACTTGGCCCAGCCCCTGTATGGAGTTAGCCCACCTGTACCGTGTCACATATGCCAATAATAACAAACATTTAAAGTCTATAATCAGACCAAAGATGCCTTCTTGCCCCAGTGGCCTTCCAGAAAGTTCCCTAATCCCCCTTGGTAGAGAGTAGAATCAAAGAGTTTTATTGGAGCAGTGATAGCCTCAGCTGCACAACCAGATGAGTGGGCTCTGCAGACAAGCTGATTTAATTAGGTGTGTGTGTGTGCGTGTGTGCGCGTGCGTGTGTGTGCGTGTGTGCGCGTGCGTGTGTGTGCGCGTGCGCGCGCGTGCACACGTGTGTGTGTGTGTGCATGCTTACTTTTTAAGGAAGTAAAAAATGATTATAAATGGGTCAAATGGAAGACTTTTAAATTTCAGGCCCACAGCTGTTCCATGGCTCCTTTTGGCTTCTGATGTCAAGCTCCTCCTAATAAAATATTAAATGTTAATAAAAGAAATGTTAAAACCACTATTAGTTTTTGGTCAGGCTCCTTTTACACTTCTGTTTAATTCCGACAAGCTTGTGGGCACATTCTTTTTCTCCTGCCCAACTTGAAATGGTTACAAACAAATAACCTCTCTCAAAATCTTTAATCTCTCTGAAATTTATTCTCCAGGAATATTAGCTCACCTTATTTTTTTAAGCAGAAAATAAAGTTCATTATAATTTGTTAATCTAACTCTGCTGCCAAGTTGGCTGTTTTATTTAACAATAAATTGAATACAAAAGCTCCCTAAGGCAGGAAGATAGAGTACCAAGCTCTGAAAGTTTGGCAGTTTAATTGACATTTCATAGTAGCCTCAGGCGGAAATTAATTTCAACACTGGTTATGTACACATACTTTTGTTGTTGTATAGGTTAGTGCATGTGTACATACATATACATATATCTGTCTTGAGGTTTACACTAGAAGTAAATTAAGTGTGATTTTGTTTTATATATAATCTTGCCTGTATCATACAAAATTTCATGTTATACTTATAAAAGAAAAGTTACTCTTTAGTGATTTTTTCAGAATGTGTCTTTGGAAAGCTATGTATTTTTAAGTTGGGTGAACACCACTAGAAAACAAACAAATAAAAGTTTTACATCCTGTTATGGTTTGAATTGTGTCCCCTAAAATTCATAGGTTAGAGTCCTAACTCTCCTTACCTCAGAATGTGACCTCATTTGGAGATAACCTCCTTAAAAAGTAATCAAGTTAGAATAAGGTCATTTGGGTGGGACTGAATCCAAAACGACTGGTGTCCTTATAAAAAGGAGAAAGTTGAACACAGAGGCATGCTAGAGGAAGGATGATGTGAAAAGATTCAGGGAGAAGATGACCATCTGTAAGCCAGTAAGAGAGGGCTGGAACAGATCCTTCCCTAAGCCCTCAGAACGAATGAACCCTATTAGCATCTTGATCTTGGACTTCTAGCCTCCAGAACCATTAGACAATAAATTTCCATGGTCAATCTCCAGTACTCTGTTACAACAGCCCAGCAGACTAGTACACATTCCCTTAAAGGCAGTATAATACCTTATAACAATAATCTACATTAAAACAGACTAAAGAAAATAGGACAAAAGAGAGAGTTTGATTATTCATATGTTGAGGGACATTTGTAAAAAAAAAAATCTCACATGTATGAGATTAGTCGTGAATCAGTTTGTGACAGAGGCCCCACTCAAGAGTCCCAATCCATCATTAACAGCCATCAGGAAGTCTCATGCCTCACAAACTTCTTAAAATGGGAGATAGGATAGATAACTATGTATACATTAAATGGACCAACTTTTAAGAGAAAGAGAAACATCTCTCAAACATGCTGAGTTACACTGCATACATTGCACTGCGTACATTCTAGTAAAAAGCAAAAATCTATCACCAGTATTCTGCATGAGTACAGTGATATTCTGGAGCCTGGAATTCATAATTTTACTTTAGGCAGTTTAGGTCTCTTTACAGTTTCTCCCCCAGGCTTGAGGTCTTCATCCAGCTGGTGGCCCTGTTAGGGAGTCAGCTAAAGGATTATGAGGCTTTATAAGTCCTAATGTTGTTGGGACTGGTAATTCATGAGTAGTGGATGCAGAAGCCACAGGGAAAAGCTCAGAGCACCAGGAGAACTAAAGACAGAAAGGCAAGAGTCTCTATGAGCCTTCAGATTAATCTTCCCAGGAAGGAGCAGAGACACTAATGCTTAATGAACATAAAAACAGACTACAAAAAGCGGGAAGGAAGAAAACCACATTATAGCTTTTACTTATTTTGTTGGACTTTTATTTCCAAATCACACAATTGTCTGAGATGATTTAATGCACAATTACATTTTTAAAAATGAAATTAACATGTTTTTAAAAACATAAAAGCAACTGCTAAATAAAGCCATAACATCTTTCTCTGTGCTCCCAAGATAATGAAGCATATTTTTCATCTCTAACTGTGTTTCTGTATCATGAGGATGGAATTTGGGGCAGGAAGGGGGCATGGAAATAGACTTTCGTTACTAAGAGGCTGTCTTGCAGCTCCCTGGGAAGTGGCTTTTGTCACTTCCAAAGTGCAGTTGCTGAAGAACAGAACAGTAAGGCCTGTAAAGAACAGTGTCACTATGACACCAAAGACCTCAATGCTGGAACAAGTTACAGGGGCAAGAGTAGAGCAAATGGAGGGCGGCAGAGGGTTCATATTTTGTATCTTGGTACCTACTGGGCTGCAAGATTCTTACTGTTGATTCAAGATGCTGCTTTCCTTTTGATGTAGGTATAGCCACCTTAATAATGATATATACTTGTGTACCTATCCATATACGCACGTATATGAAGCCTGATAGAGGCCTCTTCCTCCATGTATGTACACACACCAATGTTATATACAACACACATTTGTAAACACACAATCATATTAAAACTGTCTCCAGTGTCTAATTCCAGTTATCTTTGGTTTGGGGCCTAGATATTAGTGTCACTTTAAAAAATTAGCTGTAAGAATCTTAGTTATTCAGGCTAATATCTGAATTTGCACAAACATGTGGGGTATTATCTGTGAGAAAAGAAAGCACCAGCGGAAACCAAAGGCCTTCAAGCTAAACCAGAACTAGACAGACTTGTGTGTATCTATGTGTGTGAATATGTGTGCACGTGTGTTTGTAGGTGTGAGTGCATGTGATTGTGTGTATTTGTGTATGTATACATATGTTTGTGTATTTATACGCATGTATGGATGTTTGTGTGAGTCATATGTATACATGTGATTGTGTGTGTTTATGCATGTGTTTTGTATGTCTGTGTGTGTGTGGTATGCATGTATGATTATGTTTGTGAGCTCTGTGTCTGTGACTGTGGTTCGATGCCTTTTCAACTCTCATGAAGTTTTTTTTTTTTCTTCATTTATTCTTCTGATTAACTGTCTTAGTCCATTCAGGCTGCTCTAACAAAATGCCACAGACTGGGTAGCTTATGAACAACAGAAATTTACTGCACACAGTTCTGCAGGCTCTAAGTCTGAGATCAAACATGGGCCCTCTTCCAGTTGCAGACTTCTCACTGTATCCTCACATGGTGGAAGGGGCTGGGGATTGCTTTGGAGCCTCTTTTGTAGGAACTAATCCCATTTAAGAGGGTTCCACCCTCATAGCTTTGGCACCTCCCAAGGACCCCACTTACTAATACCATCTCCTTTGAGGGTTAGGATGTCAACATATGAATTTTAGAGAGACAAAAACATTCAGATCATAGCATTAACTCAAGGAATTTCTGCTTTCACAAACCTCTTCTGTTACATCATTTGCCTAGTTAAGTACCAAATAAAGAACTATATTAAATATAAAATGGCAGATAAAAGTATAGGATGGTTCCTTAGCTGTGTTACTCTTGAAAATTTCAGGTGGGATACCTCATGTAAGTCTGGGTTACTTCTTTTGTGTTCAGCTGTTCTCCTCCACATCTCTTGCAACAATATATCATGCAAATTCTAAAGAAGTGCTTGATGCTTGCTTTCTTTTTTTTTCGTGGTACGTGGGCCTCTCACTGTTGGGGTCTCTTCCTTTGCGGAGCACAGGCTCTGGACGCGCAGGCTCAGCGGCCATGGCTCACGGGCCCAGCCGCTCCGCGGCACGTGGGATCTTCCCGGACCGGGGCACGAACCCATGTGCCCTGCATCAGCAGGCGGACTCTCAACCACTGCGCCACCAGGGAAGCCCCCGATGCTTTCTTAAGATAGTATTTTCTGGTCCTAAAATTTATAATCTGTAAAATTATTGTGAAAATATTTTGAAATATTTGAGAAGATGAATATTACATGAAACCCCACAGAATTCACAGATACTCTTTGAATAGATAAACAGAATTGCACTCACACCAACCAGAACTGAGTATTAAGGTCACGTCCCTTCTTCCTGCTCCAGGAACTTTTCTCTCTCTTCTTTCATCATCAGTTCTCTTTCTTAGAGCTTAGCTATAAGTATGAAACATGCTTTTAGTACCGCGGTCCTCTCACTGTTGTGGCCTCTCCCGTTGCGGAGCACAGGCTCCGGATGCGCAGGCTCAGCGGCCATGGCTCACGGGCCCAGCCGCTCCGCGGCATGTGGGATCTTCCCGGACCGGGGCGCGAACCCGTGTCCCCTGCATCGGCAGGCGGACTCTCAACCACTGCGCCACCAGGGAAGCCCCTCAAAATCTATTCTTGATCCCACTTCCTCTGCTAGCAATGGCCCTAATTCTTCCCTTGTCTTAATAGGAAAATGCCTGGAAATCACTGGCAACACACTGTCCTCTCTCCCTCTCTTAAAACACATTCTTTTCCACTGAAACTGACCTTGTAAAGGTCATTAATGACCTCCATGTTGCTAAATCCAATTGTCCATTCTCAGTCTCATCTTACTGGACTTATAAGCATCATTTGATCCAACAGATCACTCCCTTCCCCTTGAAATATTCTGTTTCCTTGGCCTCCAGGATGGTTTTGCTCCTTACTCATTAACTGGTTTTTCTGAGTCTCCTTTGCTTGCTTTTCTCTAACAGGAACAAGAGTTTGTTTTCTCTGACCTCTTAGTTTTGGAGTTTGCCATGGCTTACTCATTGGAACTTGCTTTTCACTGCTTAATATCTCCCCTGTTTTGGTGATCTTACCCAGTCTTGTGTCTCTATTTGTATGAGATCCAATGTTGCATGAGATTTACTCTGAACTCCATACTAAAATATTCAATTGCTTACTTAATATTTGTACTTGAAAGTCTAATAAATATCCCACACTTGACATGTTAAAATTGAATTCCTGGTCTTAACCATCCAACTGGCCCTAGCTGCAGCCTTCCCCATCTCAGTCAGTGGCAACTCCATCCTTCTATTTTCTCAGGTCAAAATATTTAAAGGAGTTTTTGATTCATGTCGCACCTTATCCCATATCCAATTCTCTCAGTTATTATAATTTAGAAATATCTCCAGAATCTAACTACTGCTGACCACTTGCACTGCCATGACTCTGGTGTAAGCCACCATCATTGCTCCCCTACACCATTGCATTGGCCTGCTTTCACTCTTACCTCCTTCAATGTCCGTTCTCAAAAGTGGCAGACAAAATAATCTCTTTAAAAGGTAAATCAAGCCATGTCCCCCTTCATTTCAAATCCCTGCAACGGCTCTCCATTTCACTCAAAGTAAAGGCCACGTTCTTACAAGGACCTATGCAGTCTACCCTGTGCTGAACTTTTACTACTCTTTCCCATTTCCTTTATAACTCCAGTACACTAACCTCCTTGCAGATCCTAGAAATCTCCAGGCATGTCCTTACCTCCAAGCCCAGGAACTTTCTAGTCTTTCCTTCTGGATTACTCTTCCCCTAGAAAGCCACAGCCTCACTCCCTCACTATCTTCAGGCGTTTGCTCAAGTATCATTTTCTCAGAGATCTTTCCTGACCAACCCGTTTAAAATTCCAACACTAACCTATGGCATTCCCACACTCCCCATCTCCCAACCTGCTTTGTTTTTATCTATGAAACTTAACCACCTTCTAACATACTATTCAACATACTTGTTTATTGCTCTCATTGGCCTCTACACTATATGTTCCATTACGGCAGAGATTTTTGTGTATTTTGTTCCTTGCTGTCCAAATCTCCCATGCCAAACACCATAGGTGCTTGATATATATATTCTTTTCAGAAATAAATAATAATATGATTGGCATTGTACTATATATATTACATGTTGATGTGCTTTTTTCCCACTTAATATTACCCAAGAAAGCTCCGATTTTGCTAGGTATTTTTATCTAGTACAGTATGATTTGTTCCTGGTACAGTAGTATCCCATTTGTATTAATGTTCCATCATTTATGAGATCCCTATTATTGGATATGTAGATAGCTTGCATTTTTAACTAATAGAAGGATGTTACCTACATAAATATCCATCTGCATAAATATTTGTACATCCTTCAGATTATTTCCTAAGAATTATTTTTCTGGAAGAGGTAATTTGGACCAAAGTGTGAGCTGATTTTATGGGTTCAGACATGTTAACTGAATAAACCTCCAGAAAGCTGGCATTTACTCTTCCATCATAAGTTATAAGGATACCCTTTTCCAGCACACTGAGCCACATTTTGTATTGCTGCTAAAAAATCTTGCCAACTTGATATGCAAAATGCATATGAATTTTAATTAACTTTTTATTTTGGAAGAATTTTAGATTTATGGAGGTCGCAAAGAGAGTATAGAGAATTTTCCCTGATGTTAACATCTTACATAATCTTTGTACATTTGCCAAAACTAAGAAATTAACATTGATATATTCCTATTAACTAACTCCGTCTATTAATGTTTTGAGTTATTTGTTTTTACTGGGTTGAATCCTACATTACCCATTTGTCATTTGTATGTCTTCTTTCATGAAATGTAATTGTATGTCATTTGCCAATTTTTTAAAGTATATAGTGTATTTTTGATGAATTAACATTGTCTGTTTTAGATATGGTAGACTAAGATCTATTGAAAGCAGTCATCATTTATACCTGCATGTCTCAAAATGTCTATCATATTATCAGTAATTTCTCCAAAATTGGTAGATGTTTTATGACAAAAGGGTTGCCTCATCCGAAGTATTTGGGAAACGCTAATATATAATATAGTGCAAGCATGGTTTTTTAACCAAGATTAAATAGATTCAAGTTATTTCTTTTTTTTTTGGTGGTACGTGGGCCTCTCACTGTTGTGGCCTCTCCCATTGCGGAGCACAGGCTCCGGACGCGCAGGCTCAGCGGCCATGGCTCACGGGCCCAGCCGCTCCGCGGTATGTGGGTTCTTCCCGGACCGGGGCACGAACCCGTGTCCCCTGCATCGGCAGGCGGATTCTCAACCACTGCGCCACCAGGGAAGCCCTCAGGGAAGCCCTCAAGTTATTTCTTGATTTATTAGTTAGATCTCCGTTACAAGTGACAAAAACTCTAACTCAACTTGCTTAAACACAAAAGGGTAATGAATTGTATGATGTAATGATAAGTCCCAGGGTAAGGTAGCTAGGGTTCAGGAATCACATGTTGTCATTAGGACTTGGTGTCTCTCTATTTCTCAAGTCCACATTGACTTCACTTGTCAGGATAGTAAGAGGGCCTCCAGCAAAAATCTCATGGATCACTTATTTGTTCCTAAACCAATCACACTGACACGAGGAATAAGCTGTGCTCAGTGGCTTTTTCCAGGGGCAAGTGTCCACTCCTAGAGGTAGACAGAATCTCATGTACTGACATCAAAAGAATGCATATCCCTGAATTAAAATTGTGAACTGTTTCCTGGGGTGAATATGAATGTCATGCAGTTAAACTAAGTATCTGCTGTTATTGGATTTCACACATGATCATTAAGAAGTCACTTTAATTTCAGTTGAGACTTCTCAGTATCCCAAAACTGTCGTGAGCATTGTTTTCAATTACCTGTGACATACGTAGGATAAACTTTTTTTTAACCCCATTTTACCTATGGGGAAACTCAGCTCAATGATACACAGTTAGTGGTGCTAAAAGCTGGCTCTTATTCCTTATTTACTGATCATTCTTTCCATCTGTAACTGCATTACTTAGAACCATTACTTGTAACCACACAGAAAATTTAATACTCAACATCAGTTTTTACGGTGGTCCATCAGCTACTATGCCAGTTATTAATGTCTTTTGTTCACATGTTCTAATGACCCACTATCCATGGTACATTTCACGAACACATTTGAAAAATTTTGAAGCTTTCACCAAAAGGCTGTCAGCTGTTACCCCAATGATCTACTGCCTAGATCTCCTACTGTGAATTCCCTGGCCTTTTTTTGTTTGTTTCGCTATATACCTACACAGTTGTCAAGGATACCCAGCTCTCTACCCTCTTGTCTGAACAGTCCACAAGGTGTTTTATTAAAGATCCCAATTAAACTTGTACAGCCATTCACCTGTACATTCATCTCTTTACTTTCTCACACACCCACACTCAACTAACTACCTGATCTAAAAAATACCAGGGGGTCAGGAGCCATCAAGAGAGTGAACAAAGTACATGGGATCTTTGGGTATCGCGTAATAGCTATGGCAATGTTATCTCGTGTAATTGCTGCCCTAACAAAGCAGAACAAAACCACATTGAAAAGATGTAAATAAAGAGAGCGAGAGAGCAAGGGGATGATGGGCAATTTTTCAATTTTATGGCTGTTGCATTATTAGTGTTTTAAAGACTAAAAGGGTGTTTTCAATGTAAAACTTATTGCTTGAGGTAGGGCAAGAGAGAAGTTGGTGAGATAGCAGAGAAGCCTTTAATTTATATCATCATAAAACTGTAGAAATCCTTGAAATTCAAATTGCATTATTTACTTTGTAAATGTCTTTTTATATATAGTTAATTTTCAAATTATGAGGCAGTATAGAGTAGTGGTTAAGAGCAGCTCAGTGCTCTGTGGTGGCCTAGATGGGTTGGATGGGGGTGTGGGAGGGAGGTCTGACAGGGAGGGGATATGTGTATACATATAGCTGATTTACTTCGTTCTACAGCAGAAACTAACACAACATTGTAAAGCAACTATACCCCAGTAAAAAAAAAGAGCAGGGCTTTTAGAATCAGAGATGATGATGATCATTTCACTTACTACTTGAATGTCCTTGAAGAGTGCATAACCCTATTTGAGATACAGTTTCATGATCGAATTACTAAACTTACTAATTATAGCACCTACACTGTGATACCATATAAGGATGCAACAAGATAATGCATGTAATGCATTGACTACAGCCTCTCCACAAAGAAAGAAAGAATCAGTGTATTAGCTTTCTTTCAATAATGCATAATGTTATTAAGAAGGTTGTGAGCAAATCATCCCATTTATTTTATCTTTAGGCTTTTGTAATTTTATAAAATTTATATGACTCTCTTTAATAATTTGTGTAAAGCTTTGCATATTCTCCAGTAAGCCATCCCTGGTACTATGCAGAGGTAAAAAGCAGACAAAAAAAAACCAAGGATTCTTAGTCTCTGGAAGAGAAGGCTCATTGGTCATGATAAGGAAGAGGTTACACTTATCCTATGTGGCCACAGGGAAAAGAAATAGATGTGTGAATAGAATGTTCAAGAAGACAGATTTCGGTTCACTGTAATACGATTTTGACTCACCCTAAAATTCAAAATTAACCTACAATGCTAAAGTCTACTTCTAGAGAAAGCTCCTTTTCCCTAGAAAATTCCAGGTAGAAGCTGGGCAAAATCTTAGCCAGGAAATTATAGAGAAGATGCATTTGTGGAAGAGGGAATGAGCATGGGTTAGGTGAGGTGGTGGATAGGAGCCCTTCCTGCTATGGGATTCCATGATTCTGGTTTTTAAATAGAAGTCAGATATTTTTGTTTTTGATAAATGTGTATTCATTGAATCACTCATTCAGGAAAACTTTATTGATACAACAAGAAATGTCATGGAACCTTGTTTATTAAATGTATACGTTGTGGAGTCTGATACGCCTGTGTTCAATCCTGGTCTTGGCATTGAATCTATTATGATTTGGGCAAATGACTCAACATCTCTGAAGCCTTTATTTACTTATATTAAAATGGAAGTAATAGTGGGACTTTCCTGGTGATCCAGTGGCAAAGAATCCTGCTTACAATGCAGGGGATGTGGGTTGGATCCCTGGTCAGGGAGCTAAGTTCCCACATGCCACGGGGCAGCCAAGCCCGTGAGCCACAACTGCTGAGCTCGCGCACCTCAACTAGAGAGCCTGCATGCCACAAACTACAGAGCCCACATGCTCTGGAACCTGCGCACCACAACCAGAGAAGAGAAAACCCGCGTGCCACAACTAGAGAAGCCCACGTGCCACAACGAAAGATCCCTCCTGCTGCAACTAAGACCTGACACAGCCAAAAATAAATAAATAAATAATAAATAAATCTTTTTTTTAAGAAGTGGAAGTAATAGTTCTTACCTAAAAGGTTTCCTAGGAGTATCAAATAAAATATAGCATGTAATAACCTTAGCACAGTTCCTGGTATCTATTATGCACTCAATAAATGTTTGTGATTATTATTATTAATATTGAATAAATGAAAGTACCTTTATGTGTGCAGGATCAAAGGTGAATTACCTGCTATCTTTGTGTGTGTGTGTGTGTTGGGTCTTCATTGCTGCACGTGGGCTTTCTCTAGTTGTGGCGAGCAGGGGATACTCTTCATTGCGGTGCACGGGCTCCTCATTGTGATGGCTTCTCTTGTTGCAGAGCATGGGCTCTAGGCACATGGCTTTCAGTAGTTGCAGCACACAGGCTCAGGAGTTGCAGCAGGCGGGCCCTAGAGTGCTCGGGCTTCAGTAGTTGTGGCACACGGGCTCAGTAGTTGTGGCTTGCCCTTGCTCCAGAGCGCAGGCTCAGTAGTTGTGGCACACGGGCTTAGTTGCTCAGTGGCATGTGGGACCCTTCCAGACCAGGGATCGAACCTGTATCCCATTCATTGGTGGGCAGACTCTCAACCACTGCACCACCAGAGAAGTCCTACCTGCTATCTTAACTTTAGAGAATTTTGTCAACGAGAAAGACTTGAGCACAAATATCTAGAATCCAATGGAGTAAATAATATTTCCATATGTTTCTGTAGGAATCTACTCATTTATTCAGCATATATGTGTCTATACCTATTAACAGGAATTATAGATTCCTGACATCAGGGAGTTGGTGTGCTATTATAGTGGAAGAAGAATCTCAAGCTAATAAACCATATAAAATAGGGTGGAAGGCATGGAGAATGACATAGAGATAGCAGGTGTGGTCAGGACCTACCTAGCCGAGAAGGCAACAGGATCTGTTACTTGGGTGATGGAAGAGAGTTTAGAGGGAGGAAAGATGGCTACTAGATGGGCTCACTAGGTAACCTTCATGGCAAAAAATGATATTAGAGTTCATTCCTAAAGGATGATTAGAATTTCATGACCTATCCATTAGTTGATTCATTCAACTAGTACTTCATGTGTATGTGAGACTCACTATAATTAGTATTGGAAATTCAAGAGAATATTCTCCCATGGAGCATTAGATAAAGAATAGGCGGCTGTCTCTGAGATGCAAGAGAGCAACAATAGTACCAAAAGTAAGAAAGCACACTTCTTGCAGAAAATATAACAATTAATTGGTGGGAGAAAAGGCTGGAAAAGTAAACTTAAACATTAAAGGTTTAGAGGATGCAGAACTTGATTCTTTAGATATTAACGAATTAAAATCTTTGGACAAGGAAGTAATGTGATCAAATGTTTGAAAAACCAACTCAGGGACAGTTAGGAAATGCTTTCAATACTTATGTGACTTCTTTGTCATTCATTCGTTCATACATTCATTAATTCAGCAAGTACTGACCCTATGTGTCCAGTCCAGGGCAAGAGGATTAGTAGGGGGTTTCCCTACTAATAGAGAGAATTACAGATACAAACAAGTATGAAACAGACATATTTGAAGCCAATACATGAAGAGGACTATAATTTCAAGTGAAATGAAGGTTTAAAGAAATAACTGTATGTGTGTTTTCTCTATTGTTTGTTAGAAAAATAGAAGATTCTTTTAAAAATCCAATTATGCCATTTTTCTAACTGTCTACCTTAGCCTGTTATGAGCAAGACTTAAAGTTGGACTGAACAGATGACCCTAGATAAAGACGCTAGGATAATAAAAACCTAATATATTCAACCAATTGCAATAATTCATATTTTTAAGATTTCATTTAGACTATTATGAATACTTTTAATATACAGTCTCTAAAATTTATGAACTGTAGTTAGATGACATTTTCAATCCACAAAAGCAAATGAATTTATTTAGACGATATACAATCTTTCTAATGGTGGGACTTTTTCATATAAAGCTTTCATTTTAATAATTTAAAATGAACACCACACATTTGTTGAGAAGCCCTCAAGGTCAGATATTTCAAATGCCACCCTCAGTTTTGTAAGCTAATGCAAACTCATAGTTAAATAAACTGGTAAGTAATCACACTGCTTTCCTTTCAAGATCACAAAGTAATGTAAAGTTTCCTCTATAAAATTAAATTTTTGCATAACTGAGAGTAGACAACCAGAATTGACATAAATATGGAGACAGAGTCAGCAATAGCAAAATGGGAGTTGTGCTTGAAACTACTTTGGCAATGCTTCTTCAGCCTACAATAGCAATCTTCCTTTAAAGCGGTCTCTGAGCATAGGTTCACAAGGATAGGACAGTAGCGGTCAGGTGTGTTTTATGACCCAGAAATGATTAGGGCAAGAACCATAATGCATGTTAAGGAAGTTCCCAAAATAACTGCTACCAGTACTCTGTGGAAATGCCTTGGTTTCTGCCCTTCCTGGTCCTAATTGGTCCTCTCTTATGTGGATCCTTTCAGGTGTTCAGCATCCTTGCAATGAAACCCCTGTCTTGTTGAGGATAACTTAAATTAGTTTTTATTGTCTGCAACCTAAAAACAAAACAAAACCAAAAGAACTTAATCCTTAGATTTCTTTTATAGTTAGAAGCAATAACAGTTTGAATTTTTAAAGTTAGCCTAAGCAAAAATTTTTAAATGGGACCTAATCAAATTTAAAAGCTGTTGCACAGCAAAAGAAACCATTAACAAAATAAAAAGACAACCTATGGAATGAGGGAGAATATTTGCAAATGGTGTAACTGACAAGGGGTTAATATCTAAAATGTATAAACAGCTCATACAACTCAATATCAAAAATAAATAAGTAAAACTCAATTCAAAAATGGGAAGAAGTCCTAAATAGTTATTTTTCCAAAGAAGACATACAGATGGCTAACAGGCACGTGAAAAGATGCTCAACATCGCTAATTATTAGAGAAATGCAAATACAAACCACAATGAGGTATCACACAGCCACCACACAGAAGTCGGAATAGCTATCATCAAAGTCTACAAGTAATAAATGCTGGAAAGTGTGCAGAAAAAAGGGAGCCCTCCTACACTGTTGGTGGGAATGTAAACTGATGCAACCACTATGGTGAACAGTATGGAGGTTCCTTAAAAATCTAAAAATAGAACTACAGTAGGATCCAGCAATCCCACTCCTGGATTTATATCCAGAAAAGATGAAAACTCTAATTTGAAAAGATACATGCAGCACAGTATTCATAGCAGCACTATTTACAATAGCCAAGACATGAAAACAACCCAAATGCCTGTCAACAGATGATTGGCTTAAGAAGATATGGTACATGTATACAATGGAATATTACTTGGCCATAAAAAAGAATGAAATAATGCCATTTGCAGCAACATGGATGGACCTAAAGAATTTTATAGTTGGTGAAGTAAGTCAGAGAGAGAAAGACAAATACTATATGATATCACTTATATGTGGCATCTAAAAAAATAATACAATGAATGAATCTCTATACAAATGAATCTGTATAAAAAACAGAAACAGACTCACAGACATAGAAAACAAACTTCTGGTTACCAAAGTGGGGAGGGAGGGGAGAGAGTATTAGGAGTATGGGATTAAGAGATACACACTACTATACATAAAATAGATAAGCAACAAAGATTTATTGTATAGCACAGGGAATTATATTTGGTATCTTGTAATATAAGCTGCAAAAAAAAAAAAAAATCAGTGTGCTGAACACCTGAAACACAATATTTAAATCAACTATACTTCAATTAAGAATATAAATAAAGAAATAAAAATAAAGTTAGCCAAACATATAGTCAGTGTAAACTGTTTTTCAGCTCAAGAAATAAGAAGCCATTGGTTCAAAACTGTTTCTTGTGACCTCAAAGCCAAGGTTCATTTTTCAGTGGTTTTAAAATTTTGCAGAATATTATATAGGTTCTCTCATACTTTCCTCTACCCTGTACTAACCCAGAGTAAAAAGAATTCCTAGCACAAGCAAAGGAAATTCAGCCTTGCCACAAATATAGATGATCTTGAACTCTAAATCAATTGGAATGGATTTTAAAACACAGCTAGAACAAGTCCTTTTAGAAATTAAGTTAGGGCAGACAATAGTACTTCCAGGGTAACGCTGTGATCTTGATGTGATTGATTTCAGCCTATTGCTTGAAATATTCACAAAATTCTCCTTCCTCTTTTAGCTCTGAACTGTTCAAGGGTATGTTTATCAGCAACAGGGAGAAATGCCTGGTAGCTTTAGAAGATTGCCCTGTCTCTTTGTATTACTTCTTTCAACTCTGATGTTTACTTCAATGTTTAAAATGACACTGAGAGGATCTGTAGCTTCAGATGGATTTTGGTAAGCTGAAACTTAATGTCACTGAGACTGAATCCTTTCCCGAACAACAGGCAGTTATTAATCACTTCCTCTTTGTCCATTGTACATCTTCCCTTTTTTTGTTGTTGTTTGTTTTTTCTTTAATTATACACATTAAAAATTAATATCTGTGACAAGATTTTAGAAGAGTATCCACTTTTATTTTGTTAGCAAGTGTAATCCAGGAAGAATATCCTGCAGAAACCTCCATTACAATGCCCTTCCTGACAATTCCGTTGGAAGATGCTATTACTATTTATTAATTGCTCGGGCTGCACTGTCATGGTTTATGATGTTAGCACAGACCCTGGATTGAGTTACATTCTTGGCCACGCTATACAGTATGTGGGATCTTAGTTCCCTGACCAGGGATTGAACCCGTGTCCCCTGCATTGAAAGGCAGATTCTTTACCACTGGACCACCAGGGAAGTCCCTGAGTTACTTTCTTGGATTCAATTAGAGACTGTGTGTTATTGCACATATTAATGCTGTCGAACCACAGATGCTAGTATGTTTGCTTTTTTTCCCCCCTTGTAGTCCTCAGAAATGGGGCAACTTAAATCAGTACTCTTAGAAAGACTTAAAAAATAAAATAGGCATCTAAGCACATGAGTTGCAGGTTTAAAAACAAGGGCTGTGTAAAATTTAAATTTGAAAGACTCTATCAAAAGTATTTGCACAATTAGAATTGGGCAGCAGTTTAATCCATCTTGGTGGTCACTTCCTGCTGAACAGGAGTATGCTCCTCTGATTTCTGTTTTCTGGTTATGCCGGTTTCTCCAGTCAAAACACTGTTCTCTGGCTAAAGGGAGGACCAAATTATAAGATCAGAGTGACCAAGTAGGATGCTATAATCAAAGGGGATAAAATGTATCCAGATGAGGAAAGATGCATGAGTGACAAACCAGTCCTAACCGGACATTTAGGAGAGAAAGAATCTGTCCCTCACTTCCTTCTATCCCGGCACCTGATGAACTATTGATACTTCCCAATACAGAAGTATACCTTCCAATATAATTCACAGTGAAGTAGAAGCACATGAAAGATGCGTGGCCTGTAGCAAGATCTAATTCCTTAGACACTTTTCATGAATTATTGCAAATAGATGTTTTCCTACAAAATAAGTACATACTAAGATACCTCAGGAATGCCTTATCTTTGTCATACCATCATTTACCTTTGAGAATCCCACATTCACCATGGTCAGTTTTGTCACTTAACGTCAATGTGGATTGAAGCTTTCCTGCTTTTGCACAATCATGGGCTCCTCTTTGAAAACATGAGGCGTACACCCCATTGCTCTGGCCAAATGCTAGGTTAGGTAATTACATTCTGTTACCTAAAGACCCCCTGTAGTTTCAATTAGAAAAATCGTTTTACCTCACTCTTCTACCTGTGGTGGCGTATAAGGATAGGTACTGCACGGCTAAACAGCAAACTTTTGTCTCACCCCCGAATAAGCTGCTCTTTATCATCATCTTTAATTAATATTTATTGGGTACCCAAAGGGTGAATGTTTTGGGACAGGGTGACTGAGTAATTTAGTGTTCCCGAGCGCCAGTTTTGTCTCCTCTGAGAGTGAATATGGAGGACCCAAGTTTGAACAGTCTATTCATTATCACAGAAATAGCATCCATCCTTGTGATATGTTGCTACCTTGCTCTCTTCTGATATCTGTCCATCTGGTACACCTCTAATCAAAAATGTCCTTCAGATCATTGGATCCTAACAGCTTCAGGATGATGTCAAGATGCTCTTTGGGGGAGCTGACCAGAGAGTGTGAGCTGGCCTTTCATATCTGATCAATTACAGATTACAAACCTCTGCTCTTCTGGGGGGTGCGGAGGGGGTGAGTTTGTTGTCCTAATGAGCAGCACGCTTTTAACGTTGAACATGACCTCCGTGTGTCTAGGATTACATTGTCATCTGTACCATCTGCTAGCCTTTTTTGCTATCTAGCTCTGTTCACTGGATGCAGAGGCTCTGGGAACTCTTAGAAAGCATCAGGTCTGGTGCTTTTTTTCCAGTTTCTCCAGACGCTATCTTGATTTGTAGCCCGATTTTAGGTCTGTCTCTTGAATGACTTTGTATTTCAGTGACCACACTTACTTTTGCCATGTTTCAACCACATTGCTCACAAATTTGGAGATTTCACGTTTTATAGCTTAACTTCTAAGGGGGTGTGACTTGGCCATGAGGAGTAAGCATTTCAGGGATTATCTTTTTCAACCAAAGAGGGTTCATTCTTATACTTGAGACATCAACCCTCTGGTCTAAAGTTTTCATACTGCACAACTGCACACTCATGCATCCTGACGCAGGCGCTGGGGAGGTGGAGAGAGGAAGCAAAGCACTTGCTCTTTGAAAGCTTCTACCCTATCACTAAGTAGACAACACTGCACAGACGGCATCACACAGAGCCTTTGGGTTCTCTCAAGGATGATGGCAAAACATGAATTAAGAGAAACTATACTTTTCATATTTTATTTTTAAAGTTGTATTCCAAATTTGAAACTGTCTTATCACCTTGTCTCTTTGATTTCGGGAGAGGATGACCTGTGTGGGAGTGTCATTAGTGAGACAATGAAAATATTCTCCTTGGGGGATTATTTTTAAATGTATGATTGTTTATATTTTATTACTAAACCGAGGGAGAGAGCTTCACGTGCAATGGTGGTAAAAAAGATTTCGCTGAAAAAAAATAAAACTGGGTCTAATGCAAAATCAAAAACTCTAAAGGGTATTAAAATGCACCGTAGCTTCCAAACTACATGTGCTTTCTCCCCTAGTTCAGCCAGTCCTCTTTCCTTGCCTGTTTTCAACCTGCTTCCCCTTTCTGGCCCCTTCCACTGTGTCACCTGGAACCTTTTACTACTGCTAACAAGTGTCCTGTATCTGTGACGTTGTCCTAGGGGTGCCCTTCACCGTCTCACCATCATATGGCTTTCACCACAGGTCCTTTATCAAGTCTCATTCCTCAGTTGCAAGCGACATAGACAACTTTGGGAAAATGAGCAAAAGAGGAATTTAGTGGAAGAATGTGGACACTCAGAGAATTGCTGGGCAGGCTAAAGAACCAAGTGCTAGAAATGGGCCTGGGGAATGTGTGCAAAAAATTCCTGTTTTAGAAATGCTTTCTGACATATTTATAGATAGCGTAATGTTCTTTCTAGAATTTGCTTCAAAATTTTCCATTGTACGGTGAGGGTAGATGGGGCTAAAGGAAACAAGAATCATCATGAGTTGATGAGTTCTGTAGCTGGATGCTGGGTACGCGAGAGTTCATTTGCTGTGGGACATGTTTGAAATTTCCATGAAAAAAAGTCAAAATGAAAAGATGGATCCAACGTTGCTGCTCCTGGGAGCTTCCCCATGACTTTGAACGGACAGTGGTGGGCGTTATGACTCTTCAGTAGATCTAAGATGCCCTCTAAGGAAGACACACTTAGTTCATAGTATTTGCCCTGCTCTGATCCAGTCAAGGGGTGTGTGTGTGTGTGTGTGTGTGTGTGTGTGTGTGTGTGTGTGTGTGTGTGTGTGTGTGTGTGCGCGCGTGCGCGCTCACATATATGAATGTATGTCCTTTGAAATGAGTATGTATGTAAGTGTAGGAATATGTGTTTGTGTGTGTGTAGGTATATAAGCGTGTGTGTTGTTCTGTAAGGGGTGTGTGTGATAAGTCTGACAATATTTGAGGTGTGAGAACAGAGGTGACAGGGTTGAAGTGCCTTATCATCTGCAGCAGGTCTGTCCCATATTTAATTGGCAACTGTCCTGTTTAATAATCACTTCAGCCTTTGAGGTTTCTGTCCAGTGAATACTAAACCCAAACTATAAATGTCCTTTTCCCCCCATTGAGTATTTTTTATTATTGATTTTTTAAGATATGCTTTTTATGCTCTCAATCGATGCAATATAATGTAAAAAGATAATCTGCAATGTAGTTTGTTGTCAATAAATTTCCCATATTATGTCTCAAAAACTTAAAAAAAATAAAAGGAAATGGGCAGGAACCAAGGTGACCTGGATGACTAAGAAGAAGGAAAGAGAGAAATTGTGAGCAGTTGAAGAACTTCCTGGTAAGGAAAGAACAGGTAAAATGAGTACTTAACCGTCACTGGGCTGAAGTCCCAATTACAGGCAGGCAGTGTCTGATGGAACTGGCGTGCTTTTCATGCCTGGTTTCTTGCTGTCTGTAGAAGATGAGTAGAAGCTCCTAGGAGAAAACAGGATCCTCCTGGGGTGTGATGAGATGCAGTGGGTGTTTGACTAACCAGCATCAACAACTCTGAGTCTCGGGGAGAGGGGCAGTTCCTCCACGGGAAGACAGCTGTTTGGCTGCAGGAAAAATTACTGGCGGGCCCCAAATAATACACGTCCCTCTCAGTGTTCTCCATGACTCACAACTGCTCATTTTGTTCTTCAGCTTTAAAATCTCTAGTAGCTTTTGTTACTATATAATCAATTCCATACTCCTTTAATATGCTATCCGAGTGTGGGCTTTTATAAACAGCCCCAATCTACCTTTCTTTTTTGCCTCTCTGGCCGTTTTTGTCCATACCCAGGCTGTAGATACTAGTCATGCAAATCATTTATTGTTTTAAACATGCTGCTTACTGTCATTTCTGGATGACTTGAGTCAAGCTTCTCTTTCTACCTGAACCACCCTTCTTTTTCCCCCTTTGCCTTGCTAATTCTTACTCATCCTTCTTGATCCAGATCACACGACCTGCGTTCCATTGCACTTACTTGGGAATCTCTGTGGGCTGCCCTTTTCAGTGTGCGGGCTCCTCCTGCTTCAGCCTAGAGAGTGAACTCCTTGCGGGCAGGGACCATGTTCCTCGCCTCCATATATCTTCTCTGTGTGGCCACTGGCACCATATGACCGGTGCCAGGTGATCACCCATCATTGGATTTTCAGTGAGCATCTCAGGCTATGTCTTCTTGTTCATGTCGATCGTGGACTTTGTACAGGTGCATGCACGGAGTTGTCCTAATCCATATCTTATTAGTGGTCAGTGGCGTAAAGCTCAGGGCATTCTCATATTTCCTTTGATACTTTTTACTGACTTCTCCCTCCCCATCCCCGTTCTCCAAATCCTTCTTCCGTCTCCTCATTCTTCCCAAATCTCTGCTGATTTTCACATCACCCACCCTACAGTTGAGACCAAGAGTGGGAGCTCTTTTGTTGCCTTGAACCGGGTTGAGTCAATGTGAGGACTTGTTAACTCAGTTGCTCTCCCTCTTCCTTGGTGAAGAGGATTTGGGCATTTGGGGTAGCCGGATTTCACCACACCCCCTACTTTATTTTGGTTTGGGGTGGCAGTGCTTAGAAATAAATATTTATTGAACGAATCAATTAATTATCACTGCAGAAGTACTGGGGAAAGAGGGGAAGCAATAGGTGAAATAGGAATATGTCCAGAGAAAGCTTGGTTTTTGTTATTACTTGTGTAATTGTCACCCCTTAAAAGGAACTGTTTTTCCAAACTTGATGTTTGACAAAGATAGCAGGGAACTTGGAAGCAAAAATAAAAAATAACAAAAGTACTAGGTCATGGTGCTTGCTCTAGATATTTTTGGCATGGCTAAGATGTGCTAGGAATATTTCATTTTTGACATAAACTCTGACCACTTTTCACTTGTAAATGACCAGAATGCATATATTTACCCAAGACAGAGTAGGGTTTGTGATCATGATATTGTGATGCACTGTGGCCCTGTTGAGGATTCAGCAGATTTATTTGAGCCTATAGTTTATCTACAGCCTCTGGTGGAAGAGCTTAAGTGACCTATTTCTTCTTTTTTGTTTAAGAATCAGGAGTCTAAGCAGTCAAATTGTGAATCGGGATCTAATAGGATGAATAGATGCTAGAAAACAGCATGCCACAGTTTAATGAAAGAAAAATGTGTTACATGCTCAAGATACAAATAAAATGCTACTTTCAGATTACAGTTTTTGCAATCTATTTATTTCCTTCCTGCTGTTTCACTCAACTACAACTTTTAACATTCGCTGGACAAACAATACAGAAAAGCTTTCAAATCTTTGTTGAGCCCCTTCCAATGTATCTTATATTTCACTGTCCATAATGGAGTATTTCGTTATTATAGGACATTACATTTTGCATGGTTAAGTTATTTCTCTTCTTTTCAAGGTAGTTAAGAATATCATGCTGGTTCAATGGTTGACTTCTGTCAAAAATCACTGAATCCCATTGCGATCCAGTGTTTTACAAAGTGTGGTTCTTAGGTAATTGTATTGGCTTCAGGAGGGGATTTGCACTAAAAATGCACATTCCTGAGTCACTCCTAAGACTAAATGCATCAAAATGTGTGCTGGTGAACGGAGATCTGGATTTTTAACAACCTTCTAGAAGAGCCTGTTCACACCAACTTTTGAGGCTTTGCTGGTTTCAGTATTAAAGGTAATAGCAGCACATAATTTATCAAAGAAGTAAGAAGCAGGTTTTTTAAAACACCAATATAACTTCAACCTCCTAATATTTTATATGAATTATATTTTATTTATTTTGTTAATTGTACCGCTTTATGGTTAAAACTTCCCCCTTTTAAATTTTAATAAATCAATCCAAATCTCTCCTTCCTAAATTTGGAGGTTCTGTTTTAGACTCATAATCAAACCCAGCTTTTACGGAGTTGGTCCCCAAACCTGTTTAGTCTTCTTTTATTTCAGCTGTGCTGTTTTGCTCTTCAAAGCCATGCTGTGTCTTCTCTTGCCTCTTCAGATCAAATGTCCAGCTGTCTGATCAGTGAAGAACAGTGAGCAACCCAACACCTCAACTTGTATCCCTTCCATTCCCTGAGTCAACCCTCATAAGTTGATTACATACATTTTTGTGTAAGATATTTAAGACTCTGATCTTCATACGTTCTTTTTTTTTTTTAACATCTTTATTGGAGTATAATTGCTTTACAATGGTGTGTTAGTTTCTGCTTTATAACAAAGTGAATCAGCTATACATATACTTATATCCCCATATCTCTTCCCTCTTGCGTCTCCCTCCCACCCTCCCTATCCCACCCCTCTAGGTGGTCACAAAGCACCTAGCTGATCTCCCTGTGCTATGCAGCTGCTTCCCACTAGCTATCTATTTTACATTTGGTAGTGTATATATGTCCATGCCACTGTCTCACTTTGTCACAGCCTACCCTTCCCCCTCCCCGTGTCCTCAAGACCATTCTCTACATCTGCATCTTTATTCCTGTCCTGCCCATAACACATATGTGTATGGAATCATACATTCTTCTAGGCAGGGCCCATAGCTAATTTAAGCTTAAAAATAACATTTGGAAGTTTATATATTATTATCATTTACTAATCAAAGTAATACATTTTACTGTGGGAAATTTGGCAATACCGTAAACAACTAAGAGCTAAAAATAACTCAGTACCCCACAATGCAAAATCTTTACTATATTATATTTTTAAAACATTGAAAACACATAATGAAAACCTATTAAGAACATAGTCTGTCATACAGAGTGAAGTAAGTCAGAAAGAGAAGAACAAATACCATATGCTAACACATATATATGGAATCTAAAAAAAAAAAAAATGGTCATGAAGAACCTGGGGCAAGATGGGAATAAAGACACAGACCTACAAGAGAATGGACTTGAGGACACGGGGAGGGGGAAGGGTAAGCTGGGACACAGTGAGAGAGTGGCATGGACATATATACACTACCAAACGTAAAATAGATATAGCTAGTGGGAAGCAGCCGCATAGCACAGGGAGATCAGCTTGGTGCTCTGTGACCACCTAGAGGGGTGGGATAGGGAGGGTGGGAGGGAGATGCAAGAGGGAAGAGATATGGGGACATATGTATATGTATAACTGATTCACTTTGTTGTAAAGCAGAAACTAACATACCATTGTAAAGCAATTATACTCCAATAAAAATGTTTAAAAAAAAAGAAAAACATAATGTGTATGCAGTTTTGCACCTTCCTTTTTCTTCCTTATCAAATCTAATGCTTAACCTAGACAGTGCCATTGTGGAAGTTCAGTCTTTAGGGAGGAGGAGGGTAAGAAGTGGTGTGGGGCGTGCAGAAAGGAGAGGAGAAGATGAGGATGATGATGGCTATTTGGAAGTTAATCCAAATGAGTATTGTTTACGCCAATAGGAAAACACCCTCTTTTTATTTATTTACTTTTTTTAATGGTGTTTGGAAATAAAGAAGTAACTTGAAAAACTCTACAGAAGATTATCTGAGGCACCAGAATCTCACTGTCAAAAGCCAGGTAGTATCTCTGAGGTGTGACAACCAGTTCAGGTTAGAGTTAAGAATAGATCATTGCCAGTGAGGTCGATTGCATGATTTGGTTTAGTGTTTGGGTTTATTTTGCTTTTCCTTTGCAAAGTTAATTTGGGAACATCTTTACAGAACTTAACTTTTGCTTGGCTAATGTGGAACAGATGCAGTTTCAGTCAAATGGAAGCAATGCTTGAGCTCTTCTAATGAAAATTGTTAAAGTTTAGAGTATTCCTATTCTCTTATTAGGGTTATATTAGGCTACTAGCATTATTCATTATTTCTAAATAAAGTGAAATGTGGACCCCCATGCATGAAGATATTTATTACTTATTGATATTTAAAGGTGGTTAAATTAATCTTATTTAAATTACTCCTACCGCCAACCACTGTTACAATAATTTATTATATAATATTACTTCAGGGTTTTCTTTTACTTTAATAGAGAACTTGGAAAAGCAATATATTGCCTGTAGATTTTTCCTACAGTTCATTGTAACTGTGACTAATTCATCACAGCTGTTGAGACATGCAAAATCTATAGTACTTCACAATGTTGATTTTCCGTTTCTGTTTTCTAAGACTGGCACTTGATTTGAAACCATGTAATGAAAAATTACATGCATCTCACTGGAAGAAATATTGCTTTGACCACTTGGAAGTAAGAAGACCAGGAAGAGTCTTGTGACTCTGTAGAGGAGGATTGTGTACATGAAAGTCTGATAACTTCACTGAACTTTGTTATGCCTGTCCTGAGTGTTGACATTAGACCTGCCTTTAGTTGTTTAGTTTTGATCCAGAATTAACATCTATTGTCATTGCATTCTGTCTTCTGTTATTGGCAAACCTCTGTTAGGTAGCTCAGAGTTTCTTCCAAAATATAATTCCTTGTGGAATGTCTAGAGACCCCTTATTCTCTTTGTGAGTTACCATGCCTCCTCCTTCTGCTTTCCTAATTTTCTCCTCTTCTCCTCTTTCCTAAAGGATCTTATACTACTTTTAGTTGAAAAACATTATACTACTTTTAGTTATCCCCATTCGAAGAGGCTGGGCAGAGGCAAAAATAGAAGTGGTGGCCTCCATCTTTCCTTTCCACCTCTTAGCAGATCTTACGATGGGTTAAAGGGGAAAACAAATTAAGGGTAAAGTGAGGCTTTGCATTTATTGGTGAGGATGGATTGTATCTATTCTATTAACATGGATGATTGAATGCTGCCTCAGTATCATTGTGTTTGATATTCAAACTGATGCCATCATTTTCTTAGTGATGATTGAAAGCTGCCTCTGTATCATTATGTTTGATATTCAAACTGATGTTATCATTTTCTTGGTTTGCATGTAGAAAAGACTGATGAATTATTAGTTACATCAAAACTTTAACATGTGTAAGTTAGTCAAGTACAAAATATGTTTATAAAATCCATGGTTATTATTCTACTGTTAGTATTATTTTTGAGTCTTCATGCAAGAGCAGAAGAATATATAACGATCTTACCTGCTACTTACTTATTCTAAGTTTAAATATATAAAGTACAGAGACCCTAGAAAAACAAACTGTGTATATGGATACAAGGAAAAGGACTGCTTTGTCACCCAAACTCTTGTTATTATATAAAGACTAATGGAAGTAGGAGGGGAGTTGAAAAATCCAGGTAAACTTTTTCTTTAAAATTGTCAGTTTGTATGGCGTCTGGATGTTTTGTAAAGTATATACAAAACAAGAGTGGTACAAACTAGGTGGCCATTCATTCATTCTTTCAAAAAATACTAATTTACTAAGAAATATAGCGAGCCATAAAATAGAAACAGGCTTTGTCTTCATGGAGTTAAGAGGAACAAACATGAGTTGAAAAACTACAAAAGATGTATAATCATTAGTTGTGATAGGTTCTATGAGAGGAAATTAAGGGGGTGATGAGAAAATATTAAAGGGAGCATAATCTTGGACAGGGGAAATCTGTTTTAGGGATTGATTTTTAAGCTCAGGCTTAAAATGTGAGTAGGAATTGACCAAGGGACCTGTGAAAAGAAAAGCATTTCAGACAGAAATGTCAGCATGGCAGTGACATTAAGAGTGTTCCCTTTGTATGTATCACATGCTCCATCATGTGTTTTTAGAGTAGCATGTAATATTTCACATGGACTCTAGCAAAATTTTTTAGAATCCATGTAATACTGAATTGACTATTAGAGTAAGAACAATTAGATACGTGCAAGTAATTTCATGCAATTGGACTTATTCTTCCTACCTATTTACAAACCCCTTCATGATTCTTCGAAGAAGGTTCTTCTTTGTATGACTTGGAGAGAATGGCTTTAACTACAGCTAACTTTGTGAAAATTGGTTTGCAGTCCAGGTTGGATTAAAAAGATCAGAAACCACGTGTTGATACTGTTCAAAAAAGAAAAATAATTTGGTATCTTACTGTTACAAATATGTTGATGTCTGAAGTTCTTTTTAAAGCTATTTTTAGTAAATAAGACTCAGCAATTGAGTCAGATTTGCTGACATAGAGGTTCATTGGGTATAATGACACTTAAGGGTTGCTTGACTTCTGGTCCATTTCCTGACGCCCAATCCCATTATTAAGGAAAGGGAGGGTAAAAAAGAAGGGTAACTCTTTAAAACTATCAGCTTAACTGTTTTACTTAACTGAATTCTTGCTTGATTTCTAGTTGCAAGATATGAGTGATTGTTTTTTACCATCATTCATAATTGGCACATAGAAGTATTTGCTGTGTAGTGTTTGAAGATATTTCTAGACATGAGTTTCTGGCTTTGAAAATTATCCATCATCTTGACTCTACTTTTTAAACGTGTCTAAATTAAATAAATCCAAATTAATTTGTTTGTGAATGTTCTATCTTCACTCACATAATTAGACATCAGACTTAAACAACTTTTCTAGTGCAAAATGTCAGTTAATTATTAATACATATTATTAAAGCAAAACAAGTTGCTGGAAGCATTTCTGAATTTGTAATTGGATTTCTGTATGTTCTTAAGTACAAGAAGTCAACTATCAACTTTCTTAATGGTAAACTAATTTTAATTTTGTTAAGTATGCTGTGCTCTCAGATAAACAGAATAGCATCTATCTCTTAAGAAATTAAAAGAAAATATTAATTCAATCTTATTATTAAACTGTATTACTCCCAAGTAAGTTTAGTTATTTAATTTTTTTAGAGTAAGTTTCTCATAGGCTTTGGGATCTAATATCAACTCGCCATATCACTCCTCATTAAAAATGGAATCTCTCTTTTTTTTTTTTTTTTTTTTTTTTTTTTGCGGTATGTAGGCCTCTCACTGCTGTGGCCTCTCCCGTTGCGGAGCACAGGCTCCGGACGCGCAGGCTCAGTGGCCACGGCTCACGGGCCCAGCCGCTCCGCGGCATGTGGGATCCTTCCGGACCGGGGCACGAACCCATGTCCCCTGCATCGGCAGGCGGACTCTCAACCACTGCGCCACCAGGGAAGCCCCGAATCTCTCATTTTTTGATCGTAGTTTGTCCATATCAAAGATATAGTGTGTTCAATCAAATATTTAAAATGCAATATAATCCAATAAAGATACCCACGAAATTTATGGCAGAGTATACACCATTTATATAAAATTCCCAACCTCTATAAAAATTAGTACATAGATTGCAGCAGTGCTCTCAGAAATACCTGTCACCACCACCTACCTTCAATTCAGGGTGGATGTAGCATCCCATACCCGGCCTGGGCCAAGTGACATCATGCAAATGGTGGCATTAGTGTCACGAGTAATAATGGCTTCCCCTTCAGCCCTGTCAAACAATATCAGGTTGCTAGGCTCTAATTTTTGTCGCAGAGCTCAAAGAAAACTAAAAGGAAATATAAAACAAATACCAGGTTGCTGTGGATGGGTTAGCAAAGTAATTCACCAATAAATAATAATAATAAATAATAATTACCCTAGGAGTGAATATGGAATCTGAATTTTTAAATGAAATCCATAAAGGTTCTTTCTCTGTAGATTTTATTTTTCTTTCTACTATAAAATTAGAACTTGTCGCTTCACGATGGGGCTCTGACAGTTAAATAATAGTTTGCAAATGATTAGTGGAATGAGAAATTACTGCCCATAGATAGAGCTCTGTGACTCAGCCGATAAAGATATGAAACTCGTTTACCACGGAAACCCCACTGGACCTGCTGGAAGGTGAAGGCAGAAGTAGTGTTTTCTGTTGTAAATGCTCATGCCAGTTTGTTAAACTTCCCTTAATTATCAGAATAATTTTCACTTGGAACTTAAAACCAACTGAGCCAAATATATTTCACTTAGGCATTTTCAACTTCGAAAGAGTGTGGGTGAATTACATTAAATGGCTCTCCACACCCCTTTACTCTCCTCCCTCACCCTTTCATGGAAAAGGGATCATGGTAATATCCAGCTATCTTTCTAGGACAGCTCCAAGTACAAAGAAAGGACAGTAGGCGTGGTGATTTTAATTATCCATGTAAATTAAACTGTGTGCTGCAGTCCTGTGATTGAAACTCATTACTTTAACTTTATTGTTTAGTTATGAGAGTAAACCTCAGCTCAGTGAAATTATAAACCAGATCCTGATGGCTCCACTTATTCACAGAATTTGAAGGAAAAAAAAAAAAAAAAAAAACCACAGTCAGGACAACAGTACCTCAGTTGTCTTTCATATGTTATCACACCAAACATACCACCATGAGGCACTCACTGAAAGAACAGTTTTCCTTTTTTAAAATCTTTTCCTGTGCAAGAGAAATATGCCAGTGTTAGAAGCTGTTTATTACAAATTCAAAAACAAAGTTGTAGTAGATGCTTCCTTTTACTTGGTCAATTTTACTGAACAAAGAGTAGTCTCATAACCCTCTCTCTCAAAATTAGAATTCCAAGCTCAATTTTTTTCCCCTAATAGCTGATACATCTTTTATTATTTTAGGGTGTACTGTTTCTCACTGTGACAAATAAAGGTCATTCTTCTCGTCTCTGTTTTTCTACCTCTGGATGTTATCCGTAACCATCAGATAGTGTCAACTCCATTGACTGTAGATTAATTGTCCTTAAATTAAATATATTAAAATTTCTAACTGTGGTGGGAAGCAATGCTGTATTTCCCCTTGAGTCATTGTTGAATCAGTTTCCTCACATGGGAGATGCATTTAGAGATAGTTTTACTTGGCTTAAAATAATTGAGGACATTCAGAATTTCCAGTTATTGTAATAACTGGAAAAGTTGTATATTCTCTGCAGATTTATTTCAAGTACAAATTTTAAGGTAGATGCCTTTACTTGACACTTAATTAGCACGTTTACTTTTGGTTGATTATTTCTCAGAATGATATTTCTTATTCCAATTGTGATATTTTGATTTGTAACAATTACATACTCTAGAATCTAATAATTTGGAATTTAATGGGTAATTAAAGCTCTTCGAGTTTTCTAACAGAGGTCATTGTTATTAGTGATACAGGTAATAAGAGTGAAAGTTTATTGAGCACTTAACATGTGCCAGGAACCGTGAAAGCACCTCACATACTTTTAACAATATCACTATTAAATGAAGATATTCTTGTTATTTATTATCCCACTTTAGGCCTAGGGATGCTGAGTAACCCACTGTAGTTTAAAAACTATTAAGTGGCAGAGCCAGGAATGGACCTGTGTCTGTTTGACTCCCAAGCCCATCTGGTGTGGATAAATAGAATGATAGAACGATGTATCACAGTTAGACCTAAAATACAAGTGAGGGTAAATGAAGAATGATATTTAATTCTCATATCTGGCTGCCTTTCTGCTATCAACATATTTTTCACTAAATTATGTTAAGGTGTTTCTTCCCAGCTTTATTAGGATATAACTGAGTATTACATTATATAAATTTAAGGTGTACAGCATCTTGATTTAATACCCTTATATATTGCAAAATGATCACTACCATTGTGTTAGCTAATGCCTACAGCACATTGTCTAATCACTATTTCTTTTTTGTCATGAGAACGTTTAATATCTACTCTCTTAGCAACTTCCAAGTATATATCACAGTATTGTTAACTATAATACTATGCTGTACATTAGATCCTTGAAACTTATTCATCTTATACCTGGAAGTTTGTACCCTTTGACCAACATCCGCCACTTTCCCCCAACCTGTAGCCTCTGGTAACCACCATTCTACTCTCTGTTCCTACGAGTTCAGCTTTTTTAGATTTCACATGTACGTGATATCACGTAGTGTTTGTCTTTGTAAGTCTGACTTACTTCGCTTAGCATAATGTCCTCAAGGTCCCCCCACGTTGTCACGAATGGCTGGATGTCCTTCTTTATCGTGAGTGAATAATATTCCATTTTATGTATACACACCACATATCCATTCCAAAGAAAGTTACTATGTCATATAAATATGCATACAGAGCCTAGCACAGCATTCAGCACAAATGGGCTCTCCATAAATATTTGTTCAATTTAATTTAATTGATGTTTATTTTTTAAATGTACTAAGATATGAAATGCATGTACTCAGTTTGGAGTGTAGCTTTATTAATGCATGAGTAATTAAACCTCTAAAGTTTTCAAGTTAATAGTGACTTCCTTTCTCTCCTGTCTTCTAAATGCAACAGTATGCTTGCCAACATCTTCTCTAAAGCAATTTGCATGTGCCCCGTAATATGAATTTCCATAAAATAACGACCATGACCAGGCCTGTGGCACTTTGTGATGCATCTAGGGAATTTCTAAGTTATATCAAAGAAAGCTATCACTAATTTGTAGAGCTCACACTATTCTCTTTGAAAATGCCATTGCTCCTGGAAGAACCCTTTCTATGAAAAGGGAAATGGATATAGAGGATCAGCATTTTATGTTTCACATTATAAAAATTTCTTAACAATTATTTTCCCAAGCTGTAGTTATAGAAGAAAGTTAATACCTGATAAAAGAAAACAGATGAAAAGCAAAGGAAAGGAAGGAAAAAATGTGGACAGTGTAGTATAGTTTGGTTTCGTTGTGGTGGTTATCTTTCTTTTGGACTGGGAAACTCTACCTGTGATTATATCGACATCACTTGAATTATAATTGCAAACTGTCAATGTACTGTCGCATACATATATATCCCCAGTCGCATTATGTTTCCAGATACAACTATAAATTATTGCCTTTCTTCATCTCTCATTTTAAAATGAAATGAATTCCAAGTAAAGTGCTCTGTGGGACAGAATTAAAAAGAGAGAGAGAGAAATGGAGCTGGGGAACTAGGTGAGACCATGTTTGAACATGGCATTGACCTCCTCCTTGCTACCATCCCTACTTTTTCCACATTTTGTCCTATGCCATGCATTCCACAGATATTTATTGAATATCTTCTGTGGGTGAGGCACTGTGATAAGGGATTAGCATAAATTCCAAGATAAATAAGAACAGCCCTATATCCTAAACTAATCTACAATCTAGTAGAGAAGAGATAAAACACACCCAAAGACAATGTTGACTGTCCTCCAAGTTGGAGAGAGAAAAGATTGTGTGAATTTAGAACAAAAAGAGATTATCTTGAATTTTGGAGAGGTCCAGAGGGTAAGACAAAAATTCAGTTAGAAAGTAAAATGTGAGCTGGCCTCGAGGAAAGAATAGAACTCAGCTACTGCCGAAGTCTGATGGAGATGCTGGGAAGGGTTGCACACTGCTTCTCTCCTCCTTCTTCCACTCTAGAATAAAAACAACTTCCTTCTAACCACCTTTAAACACTGCTCACCCTTAAATTGTCTTTCCTACCAATTCCTACAGTAGATAGGGAATTTGCATGCCTTTGTCGTAAGAGGACTTCCCATAAAGGCAATCTTAAGGACTCTAGGTGAACTGGGTTAGGGGCAGAGAGGAATTTACTTCTCTTTGTTGACTCTCCCTTGTTTCCTCCTCTATCAATAAGAGAAATGGACTTGAACTGGGATCACACGTACCAGCTCCAATTGGTTGTGACTGCCTGGTATTCCTGGTAGGCTGTGTTCTGAACACTAGCAGGCCAAGCCTGAACAAAGCCAAAAGAATCTGGTGATCAAATAATTATGTCTGCCATTAGCATAGAATGCAGGAGTGGTGTTACACTCGCCCCATCTTTCCAGCCACAGAGTTAACCATTTCAACGAAGCAGACATTCCACGTTTGGGGGTTGCTAAATACCAAGGCATGTATTTGTTTCCAACCTTCTCCATGAAGAGTGGGATTTGAGGTAGAATTTCTCAATTTGTAGAGGCACTCCTAGGAAGTCATGATCAGGCTTTATAGGCAACACACCTAGATGTGAAAGCAAAGCTGAAATACCGAGCATTTGAGTTGTGTGATATTCTGTTTCAGAGTGAGTTTAAGCAGACAGGCAACCTCAGAATTGCCTAGGAAGTGGACTGGGAAGCTCTAGATTTGAAAGTAGTTGAATATCAGGTGGATTTGGTTATATAAACTCAAAAGATACCTTGAAGATATCAAAAGACATCTTGGCGACTGGGTTATCTAGGTAATACAAGGAATGAGACATGAAGATCCATGGAAAGCACTTGAGAATGCACATAATTGGGTGTTTAAATGGTGGGCTGTATCCCATAGGAGATCTCTGATATAGACTGAGATATATTGGTTTATTGCTAAAATAACGTGGCAAGGCCCACACAGCTATTCTGGCAACTCTAAACCTTGCTTATTTAAATTATGAGTTTCATCAACGTTGTTTCAAAATAGTTCATTTAAAATGATTACCCCCACACTGGATACTGAGGCACAAGTTGCTGCTTAATAAACTTAATCTTTATTTTATTTTATACAATCCCTACTCTTCCAGGGACCCCTTGGAATGATTGGCTGTAATGAATTTATAGCATGAGCACTCTGTTCCTATAAATAAGCAGAAAGGAATAGCACCTTTTGCATCTGTTTGTTTTCCTTTTACTGATGTTTCTTTGGCAGTATATTTAGCCTCCTAACTACACCTCTTAGGTTTAGAGAGGGCTAAGATTTATTACAAAATTATTTTTAAAATATAGTTTTTCCATTGCCCTCCAGTGACACAAATGTCAGAATTACCTATGGAACTCCAGGAAAACCAATTTAATTCTTCCTATGTCTGAGCCTTTTTGGTGTCTATTTTTATGAAGTAGTTTTCTTGTGGGTTTTTTCCCCTTTTACATTTTTTAAATGGATAAGTTGTGGTATTGTATCTTATGGTGAAGCAAGGATGATGAGAGCCATCACAGAACACTGCTAGTTGTCAGTGCCCTTAAATTATAATTGATTAATACACGAATAAAGAAATGATAGGGGATTGGATTTCAAAAGAAAATGGGACTAGGTATGACTGGTTTGAAGGTATGATTTTATTGTGGAAGGGTTGAAACACAAAGGTTTCCCCAAAGTCTCATTGTTCATAGACATGAGATAAAATCTGTAACTCTCATTCCACTGGGGTTTAAGCCATTTGTTGGCTTTAATTTAATTGGCTAGAAAGCAAGGAATAATGGTTTACTTTGAGCTCTCTTTTATCTTCCTTAGTAACATGTCACTTACATGACCCATGGATGCTGTGAGTGTTTTCAAAAGACCTCTTTAAAGTATACCTGCACTTCTTTGGGCACTAAAATATGTTTTACTTGGAGATGTTCAGGGGCAATAAAATACAGAGTATCATTTGAATAATAGAGTAAAACTCAGTGAAAGGAAAGTAAATAAACAGCAAATATAGGCTGAAACTGGAGTGATGAGTGAAGCCTGCTTCCCAGAAGTGAAAATGCTCATAGTAGACAGAGAAATGCTTTCTGAGCTTGTTTGGTAGGAGATACTGTTAACTATGTAGATTCTCTGGGAAACCTCATTATACTTATGCTGCTAACTGTTTGCTTTGGCATGTTGTGTTCTATCTTTTGAAATTTGGTTAGAAGTACCAGGATTCCCATAAAAAATAAGTAATGGCAATAGCCATTAAATAAGAAGTGACAAGTAATTGTTGGAAAACGAATGCTAGAGATATCCAGAGGAATGAGAGATCCCATCGGAAGTTTGGGGAAGGCCTCTTAGAAGAAGTGCAGGGCCTGAATGACTGACAGGTAGAACTTATACAGGTAACAAGCCAGGGGAAGGGCACTGCCTGCAAAAGGGACAAGATGTGTAGAGCTGGAAATGGAAACAATTCATATGAGATGGTAAGGAAAACTCTCTGCTCCAGTAAGTTCTTGAAGGTAAATATTGAAAATGAGAGTTATAAAGTTATTTTAGTTCTTCTTCCCAGGGTTCATGGTTCCTTTTTTAAAAAAATTTATTTATTTATTTATTCATTTATTTATTCATTTTTGACTGCGTTGGGTCTTCGTTGCTGTGTGCGGGCTTTCTCTAGTTGCAACGAGCAGGGACTACTCTTCATTGTGTTGCGTGGGCTTATTGGGGTGGCTTCACTTTGTTGCAGAGCACAGGCTCTAGGTGCGCGGGCTTCAGTAGTTGTGGCACACGGGCTCAGTAGTTGTGGCTCGCAGGCTCTAGAGCGCAGGCTCAGTAGTTGTGGTGCATGGGCTTAGTTGCTCCTCGGCATGTGGGATCTTCCCGGACCAGGGCTCAAACCCATGTCCCCTGCATTGGCAGGTGGATTCTTAACCACTGCACCACTAGGGAAGTCCATGTATCGTTCCTTTTTAATCTGATAAGTAACAGGTCATTGGTAAAGTGCATTTAAAGCACGAAAGTTAAACAACAGTCATATTTACTTCAGACTGCCCTCCTATAAACACAGTTGGCAGAGTTACAATTTTTTGACTGTCTACAAGATGTAGACTACAAGTAAAGTATATGTGTAAGTCTCCATAACACCAGTAGTAGGAAAGTAGCATCATTTATGTCACAGCCAATCTTATAGGTTAAATACAGGATTGCTTTATTCATAGATTTTATACGATATTTAAATCAAGACACATAGTTTATAAACCATTTTGTAGATTGCCTTTTCATGTAGTCTTAATATTTTTTCAGAACTCTATATCATGCCTAGACATTTAGTTCTCTATTCATGCAAATGAATCTTGATGGAATATTTCCAATGGCTGTGGAGCCAGCTACTATGCTAAGTTCTGGGGATACCAAGGGAGAAGTCTCTAGAGCTTTGCCTTCTAACAGCCTAAAGTTTATTGAAGAAGATAGATAAGCAAAGCATAGGACAATTTTTAGTTTACTCTATAAATATGTGGGACAAGTTTATTTCCAGTTTTCTTGTTAATTATGTTTATTTGGCCAAAGGAAATTTTATTCATGTGCAAGTTCTTTCCTTTTGATGAACTCTCTAGTAATCTTTGTTCTGCAGTAGCTAAAATATTAGCCGAAGGGCATAATTCTTTTTTCAGAAATTTCTCTTGATAATGATTGTATACGAGTGTCAGAAAACATATCAAAATGCTAATATTTGTAACTAAACTAGTGATATAAATGATACATAACCATCTCTAAAATTGAGGGAAATGTAGAGGAAAAATATTTAGGAAAACCCAGATATGATCTAGGATTCTGAAAGAGAAACTAGATAAATTCATAGTTATTAGTGAAAGACATCAGCTACCTTAATATATAGTGTTTATTTCTTGACCTTTTAAGAGTTTGAAGATATGAAGCGTAGGTCTTTTCTTTCGCAATTCCATCAGACACCTAAAACTCCAAGTGCATTTTCACTTACATGTCTTCCCTAGACATTTTAAAGAAAACCCAAAGGGAGAAAAGTTAGGTTTCACAAAAGTTCTCTAAATATTGCGTAATTAAAGACATTGATAATTATTCCTTGATTCCATAATCATGAGCCTTTTCCCATCTCCAGTAGCACCTCTGCATCTAGAAGAACCGTGGCTTTTGCTTATGGTCTTGACTAGTAACTTAATGTGGTGATTAAGATACTTTCTTTGTATATTTGCACATACACAAAGACACGGATGTCCTTTCAAATTATACCCACCTTCTCCTTAGGCTAATGCTATATTAAATTGCATTGAAATGCTAAGGTCTCTAACTATAATGATTTTCCACATCCCATTTACCTGTTGATTATTAACGAATGCTTCCTGAATTGCGTTCTTGCTATTTTGTCTTTAAAACTACTTTCAGGGTTTTAGCATCACATTCAAGAGGCCAGTCAGAGTTCTGTGCTTGCGGCTTCATTAAAATTCTGTCCTACACATCATCTGACTCTCACTTTATAATCTATCAGAACACCTGTTTTCTTTACAATTGCCACGAGGCAGCTCAAAACACTGTGGTATTTAGCATTAATAATGAGCACAAGATATGTATTTTTGACACTTTAAATTTTCTTTAGAAAAGTGCACGGAAAAAAATCCAAGTTTGAATGAATTATCTAAACTTTTGCAATTTCATAACATGAATTTTAACCAACTTAAAAAAAATGAGTATCAGAAAGCGCCTTCTCTCTTTGTCACTGGGCATTCCGTTGACTAACTAGGAAAGGATGTAGAGGGACATAACTTTAAAATGTCACTGCATAAACTAAGTGATACAGAAAGTATTTTAATAAGAGGCTGTGCATTATTACTTTCCCTATTTACATACCAGTCTCACACACAGTTCATTGTAATTCTCACTCCAAGAGGAAGTTGAGAAGCTTAATGTCATTGTTAATATCTAGATATGTTTATAATTTGGTGACTAAAGTAAGTGATGGGATATGTTTGTGTATGTATGTATGTGTATATATATGTGTATGTATGTTTGTATATATATGTATACAAACTTACATAAACATACATCACTTTTGTGTGTGTATATATATATATATATATACACACACAAAAGGAAATATATATATGTAAAAGAATATATATATATTCTTCTAAGTTCAGGCATTTAGGATATTATTGTTAAATGATCCTCAATATAATTGTATCTATTTGAAATACTTCAAGGGAGGGGTAGGGAGATAATGGATGGTCTCAGAAGGGTGAAAGTCTGTCACTATATTATGTAAATGAAGAAATGTCTCCTAGTGCTTATGAACCGCTGTAGTTTTAAGTACTAATAGAGGACATACCGCAAGTTGATTATTGTAATCCTACAGTGTTATCTCATCAGTGAGCAGATTAAGGGAGCTCTCTCTGCTGAGGGGTCTGAATAAGCATTTTCATTTACTCCCTGCTGGGTCATTGACAAATGGAGGTTTTATATGGGAACATTTAAAAGCATATACAGTAAACAAACCTATAGTTTCTTGCCTAGCTCGAGTTCTTTACTGGGTCTGTGCTATTTTGGAAAGAATGATGCCATCCAACCTAGCATAGCAGTCAACTGATTTCTGTCCTGTCCCCCGAAGAGAATATTGTACACAGGTGGTGGTGGAGGGTAGAAGGGATAGACAGGGAGAGAGCTGGGTCTGTCCTATGAAAAAATATCTAGTAGTTTAAATTCATTTCTCCTCCTTCTTTTTCCCTTGGTTCCAATCCAGACACTCAGTAATAACATTCACTTTCTGTCTAATGACCCTACCACAGGTACCAATAAAGCTAACATCCAAAACTTGGCTTTTCCTCTACCTTGACCAAAATCAAAACCTGCCTTTTATGTCACCCCCTCAGGGTCCCAAGAAACCACTAACTATTCAATTTGATGATAAGATTGGAGAAAATATGTAATAACTAAAAATAGATGAATGTATTATTATTAGGTTGAATCATGTGAAACTGTCATTTTTGTAGGACAAAAAATGTTGACTGTTGGTCATTTCCTATAGCTCAGTTTGTAATTTTCAGATAATGTGTATGAGCTAACTGGGGTAAATAACATCTGATGACCATGTGAATATTCATACACTCTCCACAATACTGCATATATGTGCCAACACTTGTCATATATTCTTTTTTAAAAATTTATTTTATTATTTATTCATTTATTTTTGGCTGAGTTGGGTCTTCGTTCTTGTGCACGGGCTTTCTCTAGTTGTGACGAGCAGGGGCTGCTCTTCATTGCGGTGCACGGGCTTCTCATTGCAGTGGCTTCTCTTGTTGCAGAGCACAGGCTCTAGGTGTGTGGGCTTCAGCAGTTGTGGCATACGGACTCAGTAGTTGTGGCTCGCAGGCTCTAGAGCACAGACTCAGTAATTGTGGCACAAGGCTTAGCTGCTCTCTGGCATGTGGGATCTTCCCGGACCAGGGCTCAAACCCATGTCCCCTGCATTGGCAGGTGGATTCTTAACCACTGCACCACCGAGGAAGTCCCTATATTCTATTTTTAAGCCTCTAATAATCTGATTACCAACATGAAAATTAAGACGAAGTAATCAACGCAGGGTTACATAGTGACAGTAGAAAGACCAGATAAGAGCTAGGTTAAAATTTTTATGACTTTAAGGCCCATGTTCATTTTATGTTGTCTCCAAAAGAATACAAGTAATTGAATGTTGAGCCTGATTCAGAAGCAGGTGGTGGTAGAAACCAATGGGAAGATGGGAAAAGAGAGGATTCTTGGACCTTAAGAATCATACATATAGCCTGTACCTAGGCTGTCTGTGTTTAGATTCAGCCTTGGAGAAGAGAAGAGGTATAACCTACTATGGTGGCTTACTTCTTGTATGGTTTGTGCAGCAGTACCTCTGTAGAGAATGTGGAAAGAACAAAGCTTTACTTAGTCCACACACTTTCCTCTTTCAGTGCAGGGTTCAAATCCTTAATGCTTTCCCCTCCACTGTAGGCCACTCTATTTTCCCTTTTCTGATAGAGAACAGCCATGCATTTAATTATATTGTGTCCTTTGTGGTTCTCCCATGGCTTCTCTGCTTTAATATTATTCCCCTATCCAGGTTAGAACCTCTTCCAAGGCAGAAACACTGTCTTATTTTTGTTTCACATTTTCTAAAGGGTTTGTCCCAATGCTGGACATATAACAGGTCACTGAATACATGCTGACTGCTTGATCAGTTCAGGTACTTGATTCTAAGTTTTACTCCCAGATCTACCATTGATCCATTTATAGAACAGGAATACCAGGGGCACTAACATTAACATCAGAAGTTCTTTCTAAGACATTGAATCATTCAAACAAGAACACCACTGTCTAGGCCAAAACAATATGTTTTCTTGAATAAGGATTCTAGGTGTATAATATACATTTATTACATGTTAGCGCCAACGGCTCAACAACTAAAATTGTTATATTACTTTCAAAGTAAGGGAAAAATTCAGTGTGTCCAGATTTCACTGTTTCATCTCATTTACCTCTAAGTAAACATGGAATTATAGTTCACTAAGAGAAGACAGTGAAGCATCTAAAATATGTAACCAATTCATCTAGATGTCTACATAGTTTGAATTTATTATTTCTTAGAAATGGGTTTTGACCTATAATTCATAATCAAAAGGTGATTGTTTTTTTTTAAAAGACACACATCTATACACATATAATTAGTTTAGATTTAGATTGGGACTCCAAGAAATATGTCAAATTAAATTTTCAGTTTAATGTTAGTTTTAGCTTTAATATGATATTTGCAAGATGCATCACTTAAGATGTGGTAACTGAGTACTTTAAGACACCTAAAAGAACATAGAAAACATTCTAAAACCAAAGAATCATGCTAAAGAGTGTTGAAAATTAGAACCTTGATTCACCATTTGTGAGCATAGACTAAATGGAGCCTAAACATTTAACTGAAGTTAAAATTCGAGTTAATGATACCAGGTATTTAATCAACCAGTGCCCTAAAATACCCAGCAAGGAACAGCTGGGGAAGTGCACATTTGAGCTTTAAAGTATTTTTGTATTCTCTGTAGCCAGTATGCCAGTATGTGTCTGTGTTAGATTAGGTCTTATTGTGCAATGTATATCAAGATGCCTACTCTTTAGATGCCCATATAACCTCAAACAAAGTGGTTATGAAACAGCAGGATCTCTGCAGGAAGCAAAGAGATATCTCAAATAGTACATAATCAAACCTGGAAAATGGTATAATGTCATCAGATGAATGGTGAAGTTTATATAATGTTTTTAGTTAATCTCTTGCTTGCCAGAAACAGACTCCTTCGTGTTCCTTCCGTAAGGAGTGGGAAGGTGGGATTTTGTATGAGAGTAATAAAATGGAAAGTTGTCCCATTATGTCTGTAGAAGATGAAGAATGAGCGCTATCCTGGACGTGGGTAGACTTTTCTAGCCAGATTGTTCTAGGTACAAAAAGGTGCCAAAGACCTCTGCAGATTAGAGTTCAAGGTTCATCATTTAGTGCTCTGTCCATGGTATTTGTGGCTTGGCTCCTCTGTGTGTGTGTTCTTCTCTCTAATCTTTGCTATCATCTACTCTATCTTTTCTCTACATCACGGCATTGCTTACTCAGTGTTCCTGCTTCCCCATAACTCTGCCTCCATAGGGCCTATGATGGCCTATCTGACTTATCTCCCAATTTCAACTCTCACCTTCAGCTCTAATTCTTAACTACTTAATTCTTTCTTAGTATTAATTCAAATTCCTAAATAATGGCTCAGTTCAGTTTTTTTGTTTGGTTGGTTGGTTTTTGGTGCCAGATCATGTTTGCTATAACAGCCTGTAAGTCAGATCTCGCCTCTAATGAATTAGCCAAGATTTGGTGAGATGGAGGTGACAGAAGGGTCAGATGCCAATAACATGGTCATTTTGGAGCTGACCATTCTGGCAGGGCTATGGCTGTGGTTATCATTGCAGAGGGTGATATAGGTTATCATGTGTCACTTTTGACAGGTCTCAGGAATAAACAACACCCAGGCTATCCATAGCCAGAGATAGAGGTTGTCAAAATGAACTTTTAGTATCTCAGATTAATTGGATTAAGCCAAACCCATTCCTTGAGCCAGTAAAAAGCAAGTATATCACTAATCAAATGTTTGATTTTTTTTTTTTTTTTTTCCTTGAGAAAGGGCCAGTTGGGTTGATTTCTAACACCTCTGGTTACTAGAAGAGAGAGCTATAAATGAAGTACAAATTTTGAATGTCCATTGAGTTTGAATAAACAGGCTGTGGCATGGCTAGAGCGAGACATATACAGGCCACTGGATTAATTCAGGGACTCTGCAGAAACATTCATCCTGTATGCTTTATATTGGGCGTTGGTGAGGCGAGCTTTTCATTGTGTGTAGTAGGTTCTTGGCACAGCCAAATATTGACATAATATTTTAATATGCCTTCTGACTGGTTGCAGAAATCCTTATTATTTCATGAATTAGTTCCAGCAATGCAGAGACCCCCATGTATTTTTAGGGAATTCTGGGATCAGCATTGAAGAAAATGTTGCCGTTGTGTTGGAGTGTAAAATTTATGCAGAGTAGAGGCTTAAAAAGGTCTAAAAGCCACCTGAGGCTTAAAAAGGTCTAAAAGTTAGCTAATGCAGCACTATAACCGTCAGTTCTCACCTTATTGGGGCATCTTTGATCGCTCTAAAAAAATTACCTTTAGAAAAGATTTAATTAAAAGTTCTTCTCTCTCATTTTTCATATACCAAAAAGAACATCGGTGTACAGTGTTAATTTATAGTATCATTTGAGTGCTGAACTCTCTCTGTTAACCCTCAATTTGTATAGCACAATCATGTTTTTCAGGTTTTCTTAAGACCTTGCAGATCTTTCTAATAAATTGATATATTCTCTTGCATTCTCTCTTCCCTTTAGAAAGTTACCAATTGAGTTGTTCCTGTCCAATTTATTTTAATATCCCTACTCTTTAGTGTATTAATTACTGCTTATATCATGACAAGACCTTTTTTTTAGTTAAACATGATGTGATGTGATTTAAATGTTCTGGAAAAATTAGTTTGCTTAGAAAAAGTCCCATTTGGATATGGACTTAAAACATTCCCTTTGATAGACTGAGGGCATGTCTACACTTACCTTTGAACAAAAGTGGCATTCTGTTAAGCTAAATGGATCTCACGGTCAACCTTATTTCAATGATCAAAAGCTAATAGTTAGGACTTGAAAGAGTTAGGTCATAAAAGGGGACTGGGATGTAAAATGATCTCTGCCCTAATTATCTATGTGACCTTGGGCCCCTCATTTTCTCTCTGGGTCTAGTTTTCCCATTTGAAAAAATGAGGGTTAAGGAGTATTCACTTTCTAAGGGTCATTTGCCTATATTATGTATTTCATACCTGAAGGGAAATACATTCATCCTGGCATTTTATAAAGTTAGAATATAAAAATATAAATCTATCTAAAAGCCATAACTTTCATATAAAGATAACAAGTATCCTGGCAGAGAACAAAAATGAGTGAATCTCAACTAGATCCATTCTAAGGGATAACACCTGGATTTGTAGAGTACCGTGCCCTGGGAGACAGGAGCTGTTACTTCTATGGTCTCCTTTGTCCATTTTACCCTCCCCCCCACCCCCCGCCAGCAAAAAGCCTCTGTCCTAATAAAAATATCCCGTGTAGATGCAAGGGCATCTATGTGCAAGAGGTAGCATACTAGATTCCTAGGGCTGCCATAACAAAATGCCACAAACTGGGTGGCTTAAAACAACAAAAATTTATTCACTCACAGTTCTGAAAGCCAAGAGTCCAAAACAAGGTGTCTACAGGGCTGCACTCTCTATGGAGGCTCTGTGGGAGGCTCTGTTCCTGGCCTCTTTCAGCTAGAGGCTGTCAGCATCCCTTGGCTTGCAGTCACATCCCCCTCTGCTCTGTCTTCACATCACTTTCTCTGTGTGTCTGTCTCTCTCTGCTTCTCTCCTATAAGAATACATGTGAGGTCATTGAGGGCCCAGCCAGATAATCCAGGATAAATTCCTCCCCTCAAGATCACCATTAATCACATCTTTTACCATATAAGGCAATATTCAGTCTTTTTCTGTATAAGGTAATATTTGCAGGTTCTGGGAATTAGGACACTGACTTATATTTCTGGGGGCCACCATTTGGCACACTCTAGGTGGGACAACGGGTCACTAGTGAACATGCATCTCACTGCTGTGAGAGCACCTATGCAGTGCTGGATGATTGTTGCACGTAGGAGCACAGGCTCACTGTTGCCAGAATTCCAATTTTAAAAGAAAAACTAGAAACCTGGATTTGTGTCTCTGTGTTTGTGAGTGAAATCCCCTGATATCTGATGATGGCTCATTTAAAAAACAACACTACATGTTCTAAATAAAACCCAGGTATGGGCCACATTCACTGCAAGGGCTGCCAGAATAAAATTTTCTTTGAAAGAGCACTTTGTATACATATTCATTAATTCAACAAATATTTATTTAGCACCTAACAGAATAATATTTATTTTAGGTTGACCAGGGGAGACCTTGCCACTTTGAGAAAATTATTCCCAAATTGTAGTGCTCATAATTTTTCTTAAGAAAAGACAGAGTTCACTTCATATTTCCTTTTTGGGGATATTTTCTATGACTCTGTAGACTTCCTTGAGATCAACTGGGCTTTATGACCCAGGAATGAATTTAAGACCCAAATTCAAAATTTTAAACGTGGTCTGATCCTTGAGTACCTTGGAGATAATAGTGCCCCTAGACTTGCCTAATATCTCACATTTACTGTGTATTTATCTTGGCTATCTTGACTGTGATTCTTTGTAGATAACAACAGAAAAGCCGTTCTCATTTCATATAGCCCCTCATCCCTATTGAGTCAGCACTACTGAATTAGGCCAACATGTTAGAATATCAAGTCCTTCAATTTTCTTCATCATCGGCTGTCCAAACACATATTTCTTTAATACAAAGGAGAAAGTTCTTGTAGGTGCCTAGCCTGCTCTCAGTAGCTGTGAGACCTTGCCCAAGTTCATTAACCTTGGTTTTCTTACTTAGAAAATAGAGATATAGAGAGTAGATCTTAAAGTTCTCATTATAAGAAAAAGAAAAATCGTATCTTCTGAGGTGATGGATGTTAATTAAACTTACTGCAGTAATCATTTCACAATATATACGTATCAAATCACTATGTTACGTGCCTTAAACTTATACCATGTTATATGTCAATTGTATTTCAACAAAACTGGAAGAAAAAAAAAGAAAAGAGCAATATCTCTCTCCCTAGGTTGTTTTGAGCATTAAAGAGGTCAATGCGTGTGAAGTATTTAGAGGAATGCCTGGCACATAATGAACACCTAATAAGCATTAGCTATGTAATTATCTTTATTATTATCAAATATTGGTAAATATCTTCACTTTATTATTCTGTCTCCTTCCCTATGGCAGTGGTTCTTAAAATATGATGTGTGTTCTGGTCTCCTGAGGATCATGTTAAAATGAAGATTCTGATTCGGTAGACCTGAATGGGACCTAATTCTGCATTTTTAACAATGTCCCAGCATTGGGACACCCATCAGGTGAGCCTGATGCTGCCTATCTGAAAATCATCCTTTGAGTAGCCTGTGAGACTGCCTGCACATTGCAATAATCTGGAAAGCATTCAAAAAATACCAATGCATAGCTCCCCCCCGTCCCGCAAACCAATTAAATCAAAATCACTGGTGGTAGGAACCCAGACTATTGATTGGTATTTTTGTAACAGCTCCCTGAGTGTCTTAGTTCAGCCTGCTGTAACAAAATACCATAAACAACAGAAATTTATTTCTCACAGTTCTGGAGACTGGAATTCTGAGGTCAGGGTGCCAAGCATGGTCAGGTTCTGGTGAGAACCTTCTAGAAGGTTGCAGACTGCTGTCCTCTTGTATCCTCTCATGAGGAAAAAGAGTGAGCTACCTCTCTGGCTTTGTCTTATAAGGGCACTAATCCCACTCATAAGGGCTCCACTCACACGATTTAATTACCTCCCAAATTCCCCACCTCCAAGTATCATCATATTAGGACTAGGGTTTCATCATATGAGTGTTGGGGGGACATGAACATTCAGCCCATAATGCCAAGGGAATCTAATATGCAACCAGAGTCAAGAACCATCCTGTTACAATATAAAACTTTTCATACCCTCCCGTATAATGGGGTAAAAGGAAATGTCAGGCCTCTCTGTTATGAATTAAATCCTCACCCCACCTGGAAGAAGCTAGCAGCATAAACAAGAATCCATTTGAAGTGGTGCCCACAGCAAGTCTTGTAAGTATCTTATGGGAAACACAATATTTTGGTATTTCCCAACCTGGTGCTGTTAACAAGAATCATCCCTTGTTTGTGTTTGTTAATCAGCTTGATGAGCAGTTTCTGTGTCAATCTTCCCAAACTGTGTTGGCCAGTTTCCAAATCAAGTACATAAATTACACACTGCCCTCTCTTCAAGCTGCTCACCACCCTTTAGAATATCAGGAAGGAATTTTGAATGTGCAAAGCTGTACAAGTGGATTCCTTAGACTCGTACTGTGTGGTGGTTGGTCTGATGTGACACTATAATGTGTCACAATATTATGACACTGTGATGACATACTTTAATGTCAAGGAGTAATATTTTGACCAATATCCAAATGTCAGCCATTTTTTTTTTTAGGTCTGATGCTCCTTATTTAAGGGTGTTTCCTGGATCAGTTATTTATAGGTCTTGAGCCTCCATAGTGTCAACCTAAGCACCCTATTCCCAGAACCAAGGAGTTCTTGGCTCAGCTCTACTGGGATCTGCTATCAGAAAGAATGCATGAGTGGGCTGGCAGTTCCTTAACAAAAGACCAAATAAAATAAGATTTCAAGAACATGGAAATTTCCATAGCGTCGACTCCTCTGTGTAAACTACACCCTGGATATCACTGAAGTCCCATCGACCTAGGACCGAAAGGACCAATTGTAACTTTTTTGCCAGTTCTGTGTGCACCTATGGCAGTTTCTCGATGGGCATCTCTGTTTAGACTGAGATCCTTCTATATTCTCAGGTCATGAATTCTACTGGAGAAATCACCCTGAACTTGAAAATTTCTAGCAGGTTATAGTCCTTTTGGGGAAGCGTAAGAGGAAAATAGAGAAGCAAATAGTGAAACCTGCCTAAGTCCCTAGCGACCGTTTTCAGTAGTTATGTGATTTGGTGGACACTGTTAGAAGAATATAGTTTGTATTATTTTATTAGTGGTATTATTATTATATATTTGAGGGATGTCTATTATCTGCCGATTATCAGGGCATGGAATTGGGGAGTAAATGTCTTTCTTCATATTCATTACTATTGATTTAATTGAAAATGGCCAACCCACATAATCAAGGAAGAAAGAGCTGCAGTAGGAAGGAATGTATCCATGGTCTTAAAAACAAGAGGAATACATGAACATTATCTAATAGTTGCATAGCATCTTCTTGTGCCTTCATGAACAACAAAAAGATACTTCTATTGCAGGAATCCAGAATTTTTAAAATGCCTAAATAGATAGTTAAGGAATAGGCATGTTTGGAACATAACTGGATAACAGGGAGTAATCTCTGAAAAAAATATCCAAGATGTGAATGCATGTAGTCAGCTACCAGTGTCCAAAACTATCTATGTATGCTCCCTATCTATGTAAGAAGTAACATACACACACACACATCTAGAAAAGAAGAATGGAATATTCTGCAACAGATTGCTAACAGTGGGGTAGCTGCAATGCATGGTTCTGTATTTTTTTAATGTTCCATAACAAGCCTATATTACTGCTTATATAATCAGAAAACAACAATAACAACTGTTGAATTACGTTTTTCTTCTTTTGGCTTGTTTGCGCTTCGTGATTACTTCCTAGTCAACATTGATTGTTCCTTAGCTCTTTAAAAAAAAAAAAAAAAAAAGTTTATCTTATAAATACCAACAAAATTTTAAAAACAAACCCATAAGTTTCTCTAGATCTCCATGCCTAGAAAGTTAGATTCTTTCTTTCTTATTCTTATTCATTGGCTAATTGTTTGGTCTGTGCCCTCTACCATGGATAATGCCTTCTCTATTAGCATACATTTAGAGTCTTTGTTTTCTAGAACAAACATAAGTCAGTGTCTCTGGAAATCTGCTCCCGAAATGTTCATAGTCTACAATTAAGTAGAGAAGATTGTGGAATCTTGCTGAAATGTTTATGCAAATATTTCTGAGGGCATATGTTGTAACCTTATATGACACACTATACCCCAGAAAAGTACGGGGTCCACATGGATTCAAGTACAATCAATACTCTGTTTCCTGGCATTAAGGATGAACTCTCTGGAAATAAAAGATTTTTGATTTGAGAGTCCCCACTCAGCACACTCCCTTCTCATACACCCCCATCCATGTCTCAGATGGGAAAAGAGAATTGTTATTTACAAAGAAGGACAGTTGGAACTGTGCATTTCCACATAGGAAAAATAATTCTTGAATTTAACTTCTTGATATAAAAAGGATGTATCTGAATTATTACATAGGCCTTCATGCACAGACAGACCCAAAGGATCATGTTCAGTAGGCCTAAAGAAGTCAACAAAAAAACAGTGCCCCTTCCAAAAATAGTTCAGCAGACCTTCATAAATTATGTGTACATGATATCAAATATTTGGATGATTGGAATTTCATGTTATGAATTATTTTCATTTTTCATGTAGGTATATGGCCTCCTTTCAAATCCACCATTTTCTTCCCATGATTTGCATTTTCTGGCTTCTCTACGTCTATGCCATTCCCTCTGTCTGGATTGTTCTTCCCATTGTCCTGCTGAGTAAACTGATGCTAATATCTCAAAGACAGGAGGAAATGGCCCCTTTTCTCTTAGAGCATTCCCTGACCCCAAGGGTAGAAATAGTTGCTTATTCACCTGTGATCCCATAATATTTTCTGCAAACTTCTTTATAGTTATTTTTATTGAATAAATTATGTGTGCCTTATGAATTATAGATTCAGAATTCTGAGAGGGCAGAGACCATGAATCCTTGTACAATAAATACTTGAACCATAGCACACAGTAGGCGCTCAATAAATGCTTACTGAATGAAAATTTAATCAGATGACATAGCGTTAGGGGGTTCTTGCTCTGAGAGTTTATCTTCAGTGTGCAAAGAGGATTCTTCTGCCCTATCAAAATGGCTGCATCATGACACCTTGTAGCTTTTCTGAAAACTCCAGAGAAATTCCATCCTTTCTCGGGGTGGGGTGGGGGTGGAAGTATGAAAATAGTTTGAGTTCAAGTCCCTTAAATACTTTTTAATAAGCCCATACAGGATATTCAGCATTTGCTTTCATAGCTCTATAAAATCAGTCTTCTGACAAATTTCATATTGCCTCTTTTCTATTTAGATAAACTTCAATAATTAAAGTGTCCAGTGAAAGTCTGATAATTTGGAGGACTGCGAATTAGGAAGCAATCTTGAATGATGTAATGTGACAGTGGTGTGCAATAACTGGAAAGATATTCATCTTAGATAAGAAAGGTCATTGGCTTTCTTGTCCCTGGCTCATCTGGAAGTCAAAATGGACTGGAAGATTTCCTGGGCTAAGCATGCATGGTGTTTGGTTGAATGTCCTGTCCCTTGCTGCCAGGTGGAAGAGGGTACTGGAGAAAAAGAATGGTGTCAAGAATAAAGCATGGGCTCTCTGTACAGAATCCCATTTCTGAACCTTACTTAGTGTGTTAACTTAGCTAAATTTCTTAATCTGAGTCTCAATAATTTTATCTTTACGGTCACGCTATAATAATATAGCTACCTTAGCAATTTGTTGAGAGAATTAAATAAAATTATGCGTGCAAAAGTCTTACCATAATACCTGGCACATACATTGTGACCCAGGATTCAAACCGTAGCTGTATAAATGGAGAAAATTAACTTATCTGAATTTCGTTCTTTGAATCCATCATACACTGTATGGTGCTTCAAGTGCCCAGCATCTGTAGCTGCTCAATCAATGGCTGATATTACTTAATTAAAATAATCTCTGATGTATTAAAATAATCTCTGATGAGCTCATTGCAATGAATTGCGGTAAGCTATTCACACCTTGTCTCTCCTTTTGTGTGTTTGTAGAAGCCTCTTAGCCCAGTATTGGTTGTACTTTGCCACTAGCTGTCTTCAGGCTTCTTGAAATTCTGTTCCATGCATTCCCATATGGTTTTCTCTTAATTTTAGTTTACTTGAGTAAGTATTGTTACTTTCTACTATTGAAACAGAAATTAAAAATAGGAGAAAGATTTCTCTAAGAGTCTGCTTTAAATGTTTCTAAAAATGGTAAAGACCATCGGCAGTAAGAAAACCTTGGCTTAATTTGCCTCATTTTATCCAGAGAACTCTTATCTCTTCTTCATGTGGGATTACATACACTAGATGTGGGTAATTGAGTGAATAAACCAAGTATACTTTTTTTTTTTTTTTTTTTCAATTTTATGTTAGACTCAGGTGGAGAAAAAGCAAATCGGTCAGCAGTAATTTCTGGTTAATCGCTGTCCCCTTGCCTTCCGAGCCAGATTCTTGGTCCTGAAATCCCTGTTCTAGTTTTCACATTTACAAATAAGGAAATTGAGGCATGATCTCAGGAGTTTCTTTAAGCCCTTGAACAAACTGTAGTCCTGTGATTTAATTAATATTGCTATAACTAGAATCCACTCACCCGTTTCTTGGTTTGGGATCATCTCTTCTTCATTACATCTTTTTTTCCTGTACTTTATATGGTGATAATTGAGTTCTTTTTCTTTAATTTTATTTTTATCGAAGTATATTTGATTTACAATGTTGTGTTAGTTTCAGGTGTGCAGCAAAGTGATTCAGTTACACATATACATATATCTATTTTTCAGATTCTTTTCCCTTAGAGGTTATTATAACATATTGAGTAGAATTCCCTGTGCTATACAGTAGGTCCTTGTTGGTTGTCTATTTTATATATAGTAGTGTGTGTATGATTAGGAGTTTGGGATTAACATAATTTATCATTACATCTTAACGTGTTCACCTTTGCACTTAGGAGAACCTTCATGTCTTTCATGAGTACCCACCATATATCTTCAACCCAGAGCATCTGAATACATGCAGTAAACACAGAGGGAGAGCTGGAATGAAGGGTAGTTTTAATAGGAAGTGCCTCTAAAGCCTTGAAAAGAGTGAATTTACGTGTAAAACAATATAAATTATTGATTGGGTTCTGTCGGTTACTACAGAAATAAGTGGCTGTCTGGATTCGCTTATAAAATTACAAATAAATCACTGATTTAAAGTTAACATTTCCAAATTCTAAAATATGGTCTCTTAGCCTTTTTAAATTCTCAAATGTCTACCGTGATGAGAGAAAACACAAGTGACAGAGGTTACAGTATTCCCAGAGCCCAGCATTCACGGGTCCTCTGGAGACCCCATACCAGCATGTTTGAAGTGATGAGTGGACTAGACAAGAAAGGAATGGCTGCTCTTCCAAAATTGAAAGCATTGGGGGTATGATATTATAACCAGTATATAGTTTATGTATACTTTAACAGAGAAAAATCTTTAGTGCTCCTTAACCATTTATGTGAGACTAGTCCTTTGTACTAAACTGTATAGAACATACCCCAAAGTAGTGTCATTCAAAGTGTGATCTGCAGAATGCACTGCTACCAATCCACAAGAAGATATATAAACTGAGACTATTAGAAACTTTTAGAGCAATTTGACATAACCAGGATATCCATTTTTCTAATAATTTATTTTTTAATTATATTTTCTGTCTCTGACAGATTGTAAACTTTAAAAAAATCAGTTGCTCACACAGATAATTTGGAAACTTAAAAAAAAAATCAGTTGTAACATGGAATAATTAAAAATAAAAAAATAAAAGAATAAGGAATAAAACTGGGAAGGGCTGTCTTATTGTTTGCACGTGAATATCTATATGTGTGAGCCGTACCCTTCATGTAGTTCCAACTGTCCCGTCAGGCTCTGAGCTTCTTAAGTTACTTTCACGATGTCTTTTCATCCGCGAGGAACTCTGTGTGCTGGGTGCTCTTGAGACTCTTCCTTTTGGCCCAAAGTGGATTTTCTCCCCAAATGGCAGCTGTCAGAAGAAATCCCTGATTTAAGTTTTCACTCTCCTTGCATCGATCCATGTTGTCAAAAATGGGCTTGTGATCTGTGAACAGAGTTCCCTCCAAATCCTGTGAGCACAGAGCAATGCGTCACCTCGCTCAAGAGGCCCATTCAGGTGGCGCCCCGCGCACCACCAGGCTGTTGAGGAAATTGACAAATTTATAGCCTGTCGCTGCCTGGCTTTTCAGTGAGGGAAGCACGGCTTTTCTTCCAGCAAGCGGACTTAGTTGTCTGTTTGCTGTTGGCCTCAAATGTGAGCACTGCTGGTGATGCATGTCACAAATGGAAGTAATATCATTTGAAGTAGTCCTGCTAGAAGCCCAGGAGCAATCTAACTGCAATAACTCCTCCGTCTGAGTGGAGAAGGCTGAAGAGGGTACATGGCTCGACTGAGCTGAAGTGAAGAAAACAAGGCAGCCATACAAGAGTCCATGACGGCAAGGAGCACGGGAGCCTAAAGCGGTTTCACTCACTGCCTTCAGATAAATGACACCAGAGTAGCGCTGGACATCTAATATTATGTTTACAGACCTGGTTAAACTTTAGAAGTAGCTGCAGTAGCAGCTTCCTTTCTTTTCGAGGGGTTTCTAATGGTGGGTTCCCCCTCCTGCCTCTTGGAGCTATGGATGACAGCTGTCTGATACTGAAGAATACCCAGTATGCATTTCTACTAGTGATTTTAAAGCACAAGGCAAGAACTATAGGCTTCCTTTATATTGTTTTCAAAGAGTACAACTTTTTATTAGAAAATAAACTGAGGTTCAAAGAAAGAAAGAAAGAAAATGAACTAAGGTTCAAAGCCATTGTTTTTACTTTATTATAATAAATAATGGCCCAACAAGTTATCTTGTAATGAGCATTAGAACTTAGGTACTCCTCTCTAAGTACTTGAACTTCAGGAAACGTTATTACCCAGCAGGCTATCTTTTCATATCTTCATTGATGCTGTGAGTTAGGTCACAGTTCCTAGGTATATTGGGAAATAGAGTACCTCTCCCCAACATCTTTTATTTATTCAGCATGTCTACTTAGAATTTTCTCCAAACACAGCTATTAAGCTGCCCTGAGTGGTCGGTGTGGTCTCATTCAATCTCATAGTCACATGGGATGGGAGCTAATATTTTCCCCATTTGCAGATGAGGAAACTGAATATTTTTAAAAGTGAGTAACTTGCCTAAAATCTTAGGACCATGATAGGTGGTCTTTGTCACTGTAAGACATTTAAAGTTTTATTACTTAGGTAAGACATATGAGAAGTTTAGTAAAAACTAAATGACATTGAAATACATGTGTATATGTACCCTAAAAAGTATGATAAGTAATCTAATCCAAATGATGCAATGAAGGTATGACATGGGGACCATGGTCCCCAACTTTCACAAAATATGTATTCAGTGGGAGGATAAATATGTAGCCAATGGGTAAATGTGCAAACTAGAATGTGATATGAGATGAACTCTAAGGTCTTCCTCCTAAACTTAAAGTTCTATAACTTCTGACTAGGATGATCAAGGAAAGCCTCCTGAAGGAGGTAGAATATGAGTAGAAAATGGAAAGATCCTGATTGTTTGAGATGGGAAAGTGGAGAATTCCAGGAGACAGCACAGGGAAGCAGAAAAAAATGGGTATATTCAGAGAAGATACGGCTTGGGTGAAAAACGTCCATGAAAGGGATTAGTACAAGTAAAGCAAAACAGTACATTGGGGTCCGCAAATGGACAAGCTGGAAAAACAAGCCAATACACTTGGGAAGAATGAAGTGTTCCTGAACTTGCAGGTACCATGTTCGTAGTGGTTTTAGGAAGATTTTTCACAGGCTTGTGTACAATGAATTATGGTAGGAGTTGGGAGGAGTACAGCAGGCCGAGAAACTGGCCAGGTAGCCATTGCTTGTGTACAGCATATTGGTTAAAAGGCATGGAGTGGAATGCATAGAGATGGAAAAAAAAAAAGATCAGATGCACGATACACGTATGGGTAAAATCAACAAAAATCGACAGCATAGCTTAGGAATCACACACACTCTTCAGTAGGTTCAAAGCCTGCTATGTTATTTGCCAGATTTGTGGTCTTAGACAAGCTACGGAACCTCTCAGTGGCTCTAGGAGCAACTGGTTTGAGGTTTAAGCCAAATTGAGTCACTGAGTCTGTCCATAATAAGAATACATTGATGGGCTTCCCTGGTGGTGCAGTGGTTGAGAATCCGCCTGCCGATGCAGGGGACACGGGTTCGTGCCCCGGTCTGGGAAGATCCCACATGCCGCGGAGTGGCTGGGCCCGTGAACCATGGCCACTGAGCCTGTGCGTCCGGAGCCTGTGCTCCGCAAAGGGAGAAGCCACAACAGTGAGAGGCCCTCATACCGGAAAAAAAAAAAAAAAAAAAATACATTGGGAATATGACATACTGGTCAGACTAGCATAGCAATTCAGGGCTTAAATAACCAAAGGTGCCACCTACCAGCAGTATCAAATAGTTGATAAAAAAACAATACAGCTATTTACCAAGGGTCAAATGAGGAGTCCATAGACATCTCATAGATCTGATTTCTCAGGGGCTAAGAATACTCTTGGGGGCCTGTGGTATAGTACTTCACTGGAGAAAAATGAAATAGGCATTCAGGTGAGGGTGCAGCCTCAAGCCTTGGAGACAGGAATGTGCCTTGAGCATTACAAAGAGCAAGAAAAACACTTCAGTGGAATGCAAGAAGATAAAGCTCCAAAGGGAGGTTGGGGCCAGATTGAAGACGCCTTTGAATTTGCAGATTTAGCAAATAAAAATACCAAGTGATTTGGCTTGGATCATACTATGCTGAAAACCTTACTTGTTGTTTATGTGAAATTCCAATTGAACTGGGTGTCCCGTGTTTTATCCTGCAGCCCTGTGTTTGGATGCCAGGGAAAGGCAGTTGGACTTAATTTTCAGTGAGAACCATTTGAAGGGTATTTGAGCGATGGAGTGACACGATGGAACGATTTTTAGAAAGATTAATTTGGTGTGCAGGATGGAGGAGAGACTGAGAATAAGGCAGATAGCTGTGGATGGTCTCGGAATAATACTGGTAAGAGCTGATGAGATTTCTCCTTCCACCCAGCATCCCCCCATCTCTCAAACCATGTTTCTACACTGCCCTGTCACTCGTATCCTTCCTTACTCCTGATGCCATATCTACCTTTGCAGAACACCTGGGGACCTGAACAAGAGTCCCTTGAGCCCAGCCTTTTCCATGTCTTAAGGACAAAGTTTCTCCTTACTGTGATTCCTTCTTTCCTCATTTGCTTTTTGGTCAGTTAGAAGCATCTTGTTTACATGGTTGTTTTAGGTTAAGTGAATTCACCACGTCTCGGAGATGACATAGCTGTGTATTTTCTTTTCAAGCAAAGATGTAGAACTGTAAAAATCAAAGTTCAGGTGACTTGCCCATCTCCTTTTCTGCTTGTACCAGTGCCTTCTGGATGCACCTTTTCAGAAGGTTCCAGTGAGGAGCTCAAAGGCACAACAGTAGCTACTGACCTTTTGAGGGGGGGGATTCCCTACTCATCTGACACTAGCTTCTCTGTGACTCAAGTCAGTGGGTAGAGTTACTCAGGCTCCCCTCTTTGACCCTCTTCCACCTTCAGCTTCCAAGCGTTGTCATGAATATCAGGTTCTAGGGGATTTGGGGCCTGAGAAACAAGTAGAAGCCTAGCAGAGATGGCCACAGTGATGATGCTTAGAGGAAACCTAAATCTGCTTAGAGAACAGCCAAAGTCTTAAGTGAACAAACAGTACCAAGAAGGTACCAAACATGAAGATGTCATTGAAGGTTAATGCATGAGAATTAAAGCTCAAGAATGAAAAAATATCATAGAGACTTGTAAGCTCAGCTTGCTTGTGGTTGGGCAGGAAGCTTGGCAAGAGGGAAAGTGGGGTAGAAATCTAGGTCCTAATCCCCTTGCCAAGCAGTTAGCTCTGGCACAGTGTGCATCCATCAGGAGAGGACACCTTTTTCTTACTGGCATATGGATGCCGTCTAGACGAGTGATACGGCTGGACAGAGTAAGGTTTGAATCTGGCTAGTTGTCAGACCGTGTGCTCTGATACTTGCCCATCCTGAGCCTAAATCTCTTTACCTGCAAAGTGAGATAATGATAATGCCTACCTAGGCTCATATTGCTAAAAAATCCTTCTCACAATGACTAGAACATAGCTGCAAATAAATTATAACCACTACCACAAAACCAGCAACACATACTGTCTGTACAAAGTTATTCAGGAGTCACATAAAAGGCCTTGAAGGCAGATTTAACTTTCCTTCATAAAAATCATCCATTGGCAAACTTTTTCTATAAAGGGCTAAATAGTAAATATTTAGGGCTCTGTGAGCCATAATGCCTCTGTCACATAGTCTTCTGTTTTTTAAACAACACTGTAAAAATGGAAAAAGCATTCTTAGTTTATGGGCCATACAAAAACCGTCTTCGAACTAGATTTGGTTCATGGGCTACAGTTTAATGATAAAGAACGCAAAGAGCACAGACATCTGTGAGTTCGTTAATTTGGGGTACCTATGATTTTAGCATGGAGTCAGACAGCAGATAGATAGAACTCATCAGTCAGTGCCCTAAGCTCTCAGGCAGCCCCGATAGTGGTGAGAGTGTAGACTCTAGGTTGTCTGTCTCAAAATCAGATGTCCAGCCCGAACACAGTGGTCGCCATGCTGTATGTGCTCAGTAAATATTTTTGAGGGAATGAATTGAAATGATTTAAAGTGTTTTTAGCTGGATTTCTCCATCTATAAATTGCAAAGAAAAACATCGTCAGGAACAAAGGCGGTACTGTATAAAATGTGTGCATTACAATGCCAATCACATAATGACAATAATCTCATCATCATTATGTTCCAGTGTAACCGTTGTCAACATGCACTTAGGTATCATTTCAAATTATTGTATCAAGAGTCAGCAGTTGATGTGAAAGGAAAAATTAAAAGTTCTAAGGATAGAGTGATTAAAAGTGGAGAAACACTAGCTTCATCCATCAGAAAGAGTGTATTCATCTCAGAATGATAATAATTTCTTTTTCTTGAAAAACAAACAAAACAAAATCAGACCTTGAGGAAAGACCACTGCTTTCTACCTCTGACGCTGACTGTGCACATCTATAAGCCTTTCCTCGCTCCCACAATTCCCTCTTCCTAAGCACATGGCAAAGATTAAAGTCATAGGTGATCCCTGGGGAAAGGTGCTCTTACAAACCAGGTGGGTACCATTAGCATGGAACATATAAGGATGAAGATTACAATGAGATAGAGACTTTACTAAGGAATAGGGTACACTGGACGTCATGCAATTCACAGTGTAACGTACCCTTACAATTTGCAGAAAAATAGGTGGTAATAACCAAGCCATGATATCTGAGCTATAAAACAGGCAGTCAGCTTATACTTTAAGGGAGGAAAGAAACTTTTTCAAATGTTGCAGAATGTAGGACACTTTCGGATAATGGGAAGTTCCCCATTAGGAGGCAGTACTTATAGTCCATACCTGTCAGTCTATATCTCAGTTGCCTCATCAGTAAAATGGGACAATTGCACCTACCTAGCTGGTGGCGGAGATTTTTTGCAAATTACTTCCAGATGAATATCCATAGATCTATGATGAGACTTTAAGGCACTGTATACTATAGGTAAATGAAAACCAAATTTGAGAACACGTGGATAGTTGGGAAGGCGATTTTAAATAATTGAGACACATTTATCTTCTAATTTTGAAATGAGGTTCAGAATTCAGCTGGAATTATAGTATCATCAGATACTTTGAACTTGCTACAATTTAAATAGGCTCATTTGAGCAAAGTACAGAGCGTCACTCATTCCCAAGTTTAGCCAGTCTGCCCGCCGGATTGACTGGTGATGTCTTGATTGGGGATGATTCCCCTTGACTTATTTATCTGTTGTTGATAATTCAAAGCTGTCTGGTTTTATTCTCATGTAATGATAAGTGAAGGGGTAATGTCTGCCAGACTTTTCCCATTCGCTTGTTGTTTGCAACAGTGCAGACCCTTGGGATCACCATGAATTTTAAGCTGATGTCCTGGTAACTGAGTATCAGTGCAGATAGTATATTGATGTTTTGCATCTGGGAGCTGATACACAATCTGAGAGCCAACTGGAAAACAATCCCCAGTGTAAATGGATAAATTGGCATGGATGACCTTATCCTCTCATTCCAGCTTTGAAAAACAGACACTTCTGTGAGTAGGTAGAAAACACCATCTATCAACCACAGTTTCCACAGTTCTTTGGGACTAATACAAGTGCCTAACTTTTCAGAAAGACAAAGCATATTGAAGAAGCAGAAGACAAAATGATAGTTAGCCTCTCTCTAATCTCGGTGTGTTTTGTTCTGGTTCTTGAAGCTTTCCCTTCATTATGGTTTTAATCATCTCGATCAGCATTATTATAATCACAAAATGTCAGCCTAAGAAAATGATAATCTCATCGTCATTATGTTTCAATGTCACCTTTGTCAACTTGTGCTTAGCTATCATTTCAAATTACTGTATCAATGCTGTAATTAGATATAATTTGTGATATGACCAGCATTCACAGGTGAGTGGTTTTTCAAAAAATCCCACAGCAACTGAAATAGTTTATTATTATAGGTCTTTTCTTTGAGAAACAAATATGTTTAATGTGGGCTGTCCCTTGAGAAATATTTCATATCAAAATGTTATATTTTATGAATACAACATGAATTAATATTTATGACTTGAACATTATAGCCTATGTGTGTGAGCTTGAAGCACTGAAACCTCTATCTCATTCTTTATAGTTTTATTTTTTCTTTTTCTCAGATGGCATATGGGTTTTGTTTTAGGACGGTCCTCATGCATACAATTAATGAAATTCAAATTTCTCTCTTTTACCAAATTTCTTATTGCAATTGACCATTCTGTAATGATTTCTATTATTTCATTACAGAGAATCATAGGTTTAGGATACTTTCCACTCTGGTAAGTTCTCTTTTAAACCAATATAAGATTAAGGTGTAAGAGAGGAAGAAAAGCATTAATTTGGAGAAAGGTTTTCTACCTTCCCTTATGGAAGTCTAGGCTAAAAAGTAGGACTGGTTTATCCAGCATAAAAGTGATTCATGAAATATGACATCTCTTTAACATTGAGGAAAAAAATGCTTTCCTTCATTGAGTGCTTTCTTCCATATGCAAAATATTGACACATCCCTATTATATCAAACAAAAGCCTTCGTTCAGAGAGATAATTTTATAGTGCAGCTGGTATCATGTGATCTTATTAATATTTATGAAATATGATAATAATATGGAAAAGGGGGAACTGGAACACAGCCCTATCTTTCTAGACCCTATTCATTTCAGCTTCAAAATGTTTTTTCATTTCACACATCAGACGCTAATTAGCAAATATCTAATTAGTGTTAGAAGATTAATCACTCTTGGGAGTTGTTGAGGCTTTGAGCTTTCATGCATGCAAAAACAGTGCCATTTTAGGTGCATTTGTTAAGGTACAGTAACTTTAAATGATACAACTTTTATTTTTCTTTGAAAACAAATTAAGTTACAGCAATGGAGTAAATGTAGGCTCTAGTAAGAAGAGATCGAGGAATATGCAATTGGAAAGATAAAAATCACACCATTGAGAGCCACATATTCAATCCAATCACCAAATGTTAGCAAGAGCTTGCTCTATTTTAGGCATTGTGGGAGGCCCTCAGAAGACCCAGAGAACCAAAAAATGTAGCCTCTAACCTCCAGATGCTTAGGAAATTAAAGGAGGGGGTTGCAAACTAAGGCCCCAGGCCCAAATTCAGCCAGCCACAGTGTTTTTGTATGACTTTAAACTGAGAATGTGTTTTACATTTTTAAATGATTGAATAAAAAGAACCAAGAGTGATATTTCATGACACATGAAAATTTAATGAAATTCAAATTTCAGTGTCCATAATTTTTTTTTATTGGAACCCAACCATGCTTATTCATTTATGTACTGTCTGTGTCTGTTTTCGCCTATCACGGCAGAGTTGAGTAGTTGCAACAGAGACCATATAGCTCTCAGAGCCTAAAATATTTACTCTCTGGCCCTTTACAGAAAAAATTGTTTGTCCATTCCTGAATTAAAAGCTAAATATCTTGATATAGTAGAGCAGCTTGGGGAGTCAAGTAGACTGACATCAGTTCTATAATTTGTTAGCTGTGTGACTTTGGGTAGGTGATTTAAAATTTCTTAGCTTCAGTTGATAAAACAGGAATTATTCATCTCTTCATAGATCTATGAAAACTGAGGCTTTTAAGAACTAAATAGAACTACTTAAATAAGGTACCTCACTTGGTACTTGACTCATGGTAGATAAATGGTAAAAGTTACTCCCCTGGATCCCAACCCTTCCTAGAAACAAAATAAAGTTAGGTTTCTTTATTAGTTCTCCTCATCCTCCTTAAAAGGGTTTCTAAATGGAAGGGTGAATGGTCCAGAAGTGGAAGCAGTATTAATTCTTCACCCAATTCATGAATAAGATGAAAAAAGGGATAGGTACTAAACTAAAATGATCTCGCTGGAGATTTCTGCTTCTAATATTATGGTACTTTGTCCCCATCTTGTCTCCAAATGCCCTTAAGCATCAATTCCTTCTTCTAATAAAACCTGAAGGAAGGAAGTAGCCAGGAAAAATTTATTGTTAATGTAAGTTCCAGTGATGTTCTTATTTTTTTATTCATAAAAATCTCTGTTTATAGCAAATTCCTGTTTACAATTTATGGCTGTCAGATCTTTCATTTAAGTACACACATATTAAATTTATTGACTGTATCCTGCAGAGTTAATGATGGGTAACTCATTAAATGCCACAGGGAGCCTATCTTTTATAAGGAAAATTGCAGTGTGTTTTTAGAGGGTGAGGTGTTTTGGGGGAGGAGAGATTGGGGTAAACTGAAAACTTTAAAAAATTATTCTCTAAGCTGAAAAATCTGTTTCAAAGCAGCAGGAATTTTAATCAAGACACACACGTATACAACCATCAAAGTTATCTACATTGAAATTTGGCCATAATTCCAATTGCTTTATATGTTCTTGGGAAACAAGACTACAAACTATAGAAAGTATTTAAAGTGAGGTTTAAACTGAAGATATAATGGCTCCATTTTGTCTCTCTGAGGGTTGTGAGCAATGTTAATACATTTTCTCTGAAACAATATGCATTAGAAAAATATTTTAAAATAATATTGATTTTAGGTGACTGACACCTAAGTCGATAATTTGAAAAATGGGATCGCAATGACACATTAGCATATCATCACATGCCGCGCAATAGAAATAGGAACTGCCTTAGATGGTTGCTGTAGTTGGGGGGAACAGGAAAAGCTGGTGTCCTAGAATAGCTCCACTCTATTCACTGGTCACTCTGTGCACTTAATGAGCCCACTCAGTCTGGAAGTGCTCTGGGCAGCAGGCAAGTTGTATTTAGAGAGCATGGCAGCAGGTGGGTGGAGGCGGGGTGGGATGACCTAGCAGCAGACAAAAGGATCTAATGCCAATGGATGAGGGGGCCAGGAACCCTTAAACTCTACCATTTTAAAAAACTATGGGTTAGGGCTTCCCTGGTGGCACAGTGGTTGAGAGTCCGCCTGCCGATGCAGGGGATGGGGGTTCGTGCCCCGGTCCGGGAAGATCCCACATGCCGCGGAGCGGCTGGGCCCGTGAGCCATGGCCGCTGAGCCTGCGCGTCCAGAGCCTGTGCTCCGCGACGGGAGAGGCCACAGCAGTGAGAGGCCCGCATACCGCAACAAATAAAATAAAAAATTAAATTAAAAACTATGGGTTTTTTCTACCGTATTTTAAAAGCCAAATAGAGAAGAAAAAAGGAAAGTGATTATAACTATAAATAGAGGATCTTGGTCACAAAGAAAGTTCTTCCTATTGAAGAGAGGGTGTTTCCAACCAGGCAGGTTGTTTAACACATTTTTCAAGAGGCTTTGTACGTGTGAACCATACTGAGATTTATAAACATTGTCTGGCCCCCAGGAGCTTACCATAAGGTCTTTCCTTGGTGTCTTTATGGATATCTAAACCATCTGAATAATGATGGTCCTCTCCTGGTCTGCCTCCATCTAAATCTCTGCGAGGTCATGCCCTGGAATCTGAATGTTAGTGAGCTTCTCCAGTGATTTTTAAGTACCTTAAAGATTGAGAAAAATATCTCTGGGTCATTTTCAAATAGAAAAAAATAACCAGTTGTTTGTTCTGCATATGTTTTGCATTGTCTTTACCTACTCCTACATCCATAAAGCCGTCTTTAATAGTATTGTGCTTTGTTTTCCCCTGAACAAGAACTTTACCTTTGCCCACCATTATATTCTCTGGTTTCTTCCTGTCAACCACAAATGCCTTTTTTTTTTTTTTTTTTTTTTTTTTTTGCGGTACGCAGGCCTCTCACTGTTGTGGCCTCTCCCATTGCAGAGCACAGGCTCCAGATGCGCAGGCTCAGCGGCCATGGCTCACGGGCCCAGCCGCTCCATAGCATGTGGGATCCTCCCGGACTGGGGCACGAACCCGTGTCCCCTGCATCAGCAGGCGGACTCTCAACCACTGCGCCACCAGGGAAGCCCCACAAATGGCTTTTGAAGTGGAAATTTAGAAGATTGTATAAAGCCAGTAATGAGTTAGAAGTCATTCACACAAGATGACAGAATAACATGAAGTCACAGTTGCTTCTTGCTATGTACCAAACCACCCTGAAACTCAGGGACTTGTGGGTCAACTGAACAGTTCTTCTGCTGGACTCACCTGGGGTCAGTCACATGCCTGAAGTCATCTCAGGGCTTCAGTGGAGGGCAGTTATTCCCAAAGTGTGGTCATTGGACGAGTATCATCGACATCCCTAGGGAAGTTGTTAGAAGTGAAAGTTCTCAGACACCATCCCAGAGCTACTAAATCAAAAACTCTTAAGAGTGGGACCCGGCAAAATCTGTTTTAATAAGTCCTCCAGGGGATTCCAATGCACACTCATGCTTAAGAACTCTGGTTTAGGGAGTAGTAAATGGGGAGCTCATTGCCATTCCAAATGGTCTCATCCTCCAACAGGCTAGCCTGAGCTTCCTCAGATGGTGACACCACCTTCCAGTAGGGTGAAATCAGACACTGAAATCAGACATTCTTGTGGCCTAGGCCCAGAAGCTGGCCATTGGCTAAGTTGGTTAAATCTATTGGCTAAAGCAAATCACATGGTCAGCCCAAAGTCAAGGGGAAGGAAAATAGATTCTGCTTCCTGTTGAGAGGAATGGCAAAGTCACACAGCAGAGTGGCCCAGATACAGAAATGGGAATAATTGTTTTGGCCATCTTTGCAAACAGTCTACCACACTAGATAATAATATAATAGACCTCAATGCCTTATTCTCCCAAGATTTCGCAACATGATCCTCAGGATTTTTCTCTTCTATGCAGAATACAGTGCTGGTTGTATTAGTTTCCTGGGGCTGCCCTGACAAAAATAACCCAAACCTGGGTGGCGTAAAACAACAGAAATTTCCTTCAGACAGTTCTAGATTCTGGAATTCCAAAATAAATGTGTCAGTAAGACCATGCTCCCTCTGAAGCCTGTTGGGGAAAATCCTTTCCCTGCCTCTTCCTAGTTCCTGGTGATTGGCAAACAATTATCAGTTTCTGTTGACTTGTAGTTGCACCCCTCCAGTCTCTGCCTCTGTTGTCACATGAGGTTCTCCCTGTGTCATCACACCATTTTGGAGGACACCAGTCACACTGGATTAAGGATCCAGCCTAATTCAGTATGACCGTATCTGAATTAAAGTAATTACATCTGCAGTGATCCTATTTCCCAACACAGCCACATTGTGAGGTCCTGGGATTAGGACTTTAACATTTCTTTTGGTAGTGGGGGACACAGTTCAACCCACGACACCTACCTAGGTTTCAACCCTCTGGTTGACTCTATGTTACAATATTTAGAATCAAGGAGTGACTCTGTACTGGGAAGAAGGATGGATTCCAAAGGGCTTAATAAACCTTTTGATTCACTGCCTGGTTGTATATACTTGACCCTCTTGTGTGAATAGATAAATAAATGTTTCATTGTTTAGTGATGTACTGGACATGGAGAGCAGGAAGGAATGTCAGCATAGAATGTGATACTTATGATGGAGAAGCCAAAGAAGATGGTATCTTCCTGAGCTGTGTATTTTAAAGTATCCTATTACATACCATGGAAATCAGTGGTATTGTGTAGCATAATAATGCCAGGGGCACATTTACAATATCCTGTTATAGCTTGGAAATATTGATAGCTGCAACAGGATATATGTAGTTTCAATTGTGTAAAGTGATGGTTTTACATCATCTTCCCTGGAACTTATGTACACCTGTCTATATGTATGGTTATATAGAGCTGTATCAATGTATTCATTCGTTCATTTATTCATTCATTCATTGTCCATTCTTTCATTCAACAGATGTGGACTGAGTGCCTACTGGGAGACTTGGGAATCAGAAATAACAAAATAATAATGAAACAGTTTTCTGCCCTGACCTCATGGGGCTGATATTCAAGAAGTGGACATAACAATTTTAAATAATAATAAATATGCAGCAAAAAATACAATTTGTAAAATGTGCTATGAAGAAATGTATATGTAATTGGGGAATAGAATTAATATTTGTTCATATAACTCTATCATGTGAAAGCATGTTTTACAAAGATTTGTTTTTAATATAATAGCATCCAAATATCTAGTCCACCATCAGTAACAATGATATAGTCATTGTTCAGTGACCCTTTCCAAGTTATTGGAAATATTTTCCAATTGATGCTAATCAATTTCACTAATTGAACTTGTTGTGACTGTTTTTATGCTACGTATGTTAAGAGCATGGATTTTGGATTCTGAGAAACCTGGGTTTGAACTGAGACTTGGCAGTATGGTTATATACTCTCTCTGAGTTTAGTAAATGTCCTCATTAAATGAAGAAAATAATACCTAGTTCTTAGGTTGTCCTAAAGCTTGTGACACGTGACACTGCTAACCATGTTATTTGGCAAATAAGTGCTTAATACAAATTTTTACTTGTTTATTTTCTTTATAATTTCATTCAAGCAATTTGATCTTTTATGGTCTTTTTAAATGGCCACTAAAAAATAGTCTTATGAGGACAGATCAATCAAATATCCTCCTCTCTTAAATGATATCAATCAAACACCTGTGCACAATGGGAGCACCATCTTGCTGGGTAAACATATTTATTTAAAAATTTAATTGTTGGACTTCCCTGGAGGTCCAGTGGTTAAGACTCCACGCTTCCAATGCTTCCAATGCAGGGAGCGAGGGTTTGATCCCTGGTCGGGGAACTAAGATCCCACATGCCACGCAGCGAAAAGAAAAACAAAAGCAAATTAATTGTTATTCTTCCGAGACGAAGGAAACAGCCATAGTTAATTTTTACATCTTAAAACATGTATGACTTCGCCATCGTGCATTGTATATCAAATACAATAAAAAGGCAAAAAACATTTACACTAAAATCTGATTCATGCTTTCACATAATATTTATGGTTTTCTATTTTTATGGATGCACCCAAAGTTTTGTGACTCTTTAAACAAAAAACACCTTTAAATAGTACCTTGCATTAGGACTGCATTTTCATATTCTTAATTTGGGCATAATAATCTTGATTATATCTGCTACCCAGGCTGCTGTACAAGGTTCTCTTTTATACCCTCCTTGAGTAAATTAGGACCATGCTTGTAGACTTGATAGGTCATCCATACCAATGATAGCTATAATATTGGTAAGGAAAAAAACTTGGTTCTGTCATGTAGGTTGCATCTCCAAGTGTAATAATTATTTTGCAAATGATAACATTATTAGAAAAAAGTTACTGTATACTTACCACATCTGAAGCAGCTCACTCAATGTTCAGAACAATCCCATGAGTTAGGAAATGTTATCAGCGTTTTACAGATGGGGAATATGAGACCCTGGGAAATTAAATAACCGATCCAAATAAGTCAGACAGAAAATGGGGAAGCAGAGATTTGAACTCTATTATTCTTACTCCAGCATCTTTAGGCTTCATCATCATGCTATATAGACCACCTGATGGAGAATGCATGGGGCTGAGTGATTTGTGTCATTTGCTGCAGAGCTAGACATGGAAAGTCCTCTATTTTTTTTTTTTTTTTTTAATATCAGAAGCTAGTATCTGACTTGTAAAATATTCCTCCTTTAAGTGAGCCATTGTCTTCTGGAATTATCCCTGATAAATGGTGTGATCTGCCCAGAAACCTTACAATGTGAGCTTCATACTGCTGAGATTTCAATCCCTGACCTGAAAGGAAATCTTTATTCAAGACATGGAGACTGGTGCCCTGATAGCTGAGACCTCCCCTAGATACCCAACACGAAATCTTTGCTAACCACTGAACTGAACATTGAAGTGACAGAAGGTTGCACAGAAGGTAAATATTCTTTGAGATGTAAGTCTAAATTAGAAAGGAGCGGGTAGGATTTATTGTGAATGGGTGCCTACATTTGAGAGTCTCATGATTTAGGTGTCCTACAGAGAGATGTTGGCAGGGACTCTGGTTTAAAAAAGGGAGGAGGCGTTCTTCAAGGCAGAAATAATGACAGCTAAGCTTCAGAGCTTCTATGGTCCCTTGGCTTTCTTCCACACTCGAAGACTGAACTAATCTCTCTGTCAACTTCAGTGTGTTAATTTACAGCTTAACACCCTTGGGCCGTATTTCTATCCCCTTCCTCATAAGTGACACCTCAATCATCAAACTGGCCTCCTCACCTGGGTAATCAGGGTACAGAGGCTCCACTTATCTCGCCTTCAAAGGGGCAGTCACAATGACTGCACTTGATACATTCTGATACATACATTACATGACAGTGTAAAGTACAGGGTCATTCTAATGGGACTTGAACTTGAGGGGTCCACTTATTTTGGTACACTAGCCTCTATCTGGTGGTGGGCTCTGAATTGGAGTATTTGCTCTTCAGGACCCATTAGGAACAGTGGCATATGAAGGAAAAAGAATGATTTTGACCTTGTAAATGCTTCTCAACCACATTTAGTTTTGGGAAATATTTTGAAATATTTATCTTAGATTTTTTTCAATCTTCTTTTCATAATGATTCATGCCAAAATACAGAAACTATGTTGGCTCTAAATATGGAACCACACAATTAATAGTAGAGCTGCCAGGGACTTTAGAATTCATATAATTTAACCTCCTCTTTACAGATGTGTAAACTGAGGCTTGGATAGGTCATATGCCTAGTCCAAGGTCACCTGACTAACTAATGGTAGTCTTTTAAATATTCTCTAAGACGCAAAAATGTGGAAACATCTACTAAACTCATTTGCTCTACATTTCTAATCACTTCTATTTCTGTTTTATCATACTGCAGCATAGTCTTCAACCCTTCCAGTTAAAGGGATGAGGGGAAAGGGGGAAACAAGGATAGGAGGAAGAATACATTGGCATATGTCAAGATAACTTACACCAATTCAAAAACTCACATTAAATTCCTCAGGGCACTTTCCCGGAGCAAATCACAGAATTTTCCCCTAAGTAATTATAAAACAGGTTCAAGGAATACGGACTCTGGTCATTCATCGATTCCTGATTTTTATTCCCCGTTTTATCACTCCCCAGGATGAGAGGTTTGAGAGAATAGCTGCATCCGTAAAATGACTAGAATAATTTTAGCCACCTCAGGGATTCAGTGACTGTTTAATACAATAAAGGACTCTGAGATAGTCAGATGAAAGGTGCTTTAGATGGCAGACAGGATTACTCGATTAGAATTTCAGAGAGGGAGAAAGGAATCTTTTGTGTTGACAGGATTTTTTTATTCTTTTTTTGGAAGTCCTAGAGTGGTTAAAAAATTTTTCTTTTCCTTACCAATTTCTTCAATTTTAGGTCATGTCCTTGACTGGGTACACCTTTCATGAGGAGGACTATGTATTGGTATAAACTGCCTAGCTCCCTTTTGGATTTTTTCCAGTATGCATTTTAGCCTCTTTGAATTCATAGGGCTAATTTTTCTCATTTCCCATGGTTGTGATGTTTATAAAGTAAAACAGAATTACCTGGGGACAGTGTTTTGTAAGTCAGTGTTTGTTACAGGTCACAGATGCACACACACGTACTCACACACACATAATATACACAGTCACACTTCCCTGTATTGAACTGTTTGGAGACCAGACCAATTTTGTTTCATTCTCCAAAGGTTGCCATCATATCATTAATCTCTCTCAGCCTTTAAAGATGGCCCTTTGCCATATTCTGTCAGAAAACAAGATATAGACCATTTACTTTATTTATTCATTCATTTATTTATTTATTTTTGGCTGCGTTGGGTCTTCATTGCTGAGCGCAGGCTTTTCTCTAGTTGCGTTGAGCAGGGGCTACTCTTCATTGCAGTGCGCGAGCTTCTCACTGCGGTGGCTTCTCTTGTTGTAGAGCACGGGCTCTAGGCGCGTGGGCTTCAGTAGTTGTGACTCACGGGCTCTAGAGCGCAGGCTCAGTAGTTGTGGCGCACAGGCTTAGTTGCTCTGCAGCATGTGGAATCTTCCCGGACCAGGGCTCGAACCCGTGTCCCCTTTACACTGGCAGGCAGATTCTTAACCACTGTGCCGCCAGGGACGTCCCCATTTACTTTAAATACCTAAAAATAAAAATGCTGAATCAGTGATTACACACACACGCATACCCAGGAGCTAATGCATTTTGTAATTTTTGGAAATCTCTGTGCGTATGGGTGGGTAGGAGTAATAGAATTTGCAGTTTATTGAGATTGAAATTTTTTATTACATTAGTTGAAAATGTTCTCTGCTATTAAAACAAGTAGTGCAAATTAATAATCCTGCAGAATGGTAGAGCAGCCTTTGAACTACAAGAATAGATTATTAATCCTTTGCAGTACAATTCTGCTTTTCCTTTCTCTCTCTCTCTCTCTTCTTTTTCTTTTCTTCAAAACATCTTTATTGGAGTATAATTGCTTTACAATGGTGTGTTAGTTTCTGCTTTATAACAAAGTGAATCAGCTATACATATACATATATCCCCATATCTCTTCCCTCTTGCATCTCCCTCCCTCCAAACCTCCCTATCCCACCCCTCTAGCTGGTCACAAAGCACCAAGCTAATCTCCCTGTGTGATGCGGCTGCTTCCCACTGTCTATTTAACGTTTGATAGAGTATGTATGTCCATGCCACTCTCTCACTTTGTCCCAGCTTACCCTTCCCCCTCCCCATATCCTCAAGTCCATTCTCTAGTAGGTCTGCATCTTTATTCCTGTCTTGCCCCTAGGTTCTTCATGACCTTTTTTTCTTTTTTAGATTCCATATGTATGTTAGCATACGGTATTTGTTTTTCTCTTTCTGACTTATTTCACTCTGTATGACAGACTCTAGGTCCATCCACCTCACTACAAATAACTCAGTTTTGTTCCTTTTTATGGCTGAGTAATATTCCATTGCATATATGTACCGCATCTTCTTTATCCATCCATCTGTTGATGGACACTTAGGTTGCTTGCATGTCCTGGCTATTGTAAATAGAGCTGCAATGAACATTTTGGTACATGACACTTTTTGAATTATGGTTTTCTCAGGGTATATGCCCAGTAGTAGGATTGCTGGGTCGTATGGTAGTTCTATTTGTAGTTTTTTAAGGAACCTCCATACTGTTCGCCATAGTGGCTGTATCAAATTACATTCCCACCAACAGTGCAAGAGGGTTCTCTTTTCTCCACACCCTCTCCAGCCTTTATTGTTTGTAGATGTTCTGATGATGGCTATTCTGACTGGTGTGAGATGATATCTCATTGTAGTTTTGATTTGCATTTCTCTAATGATTAATGATATTGAGCATTCTTTCACGTGTCTGTTGGCAAACTGTATATCTTCTTTGGAGAAATGTCTATTTAGCTCTTCTGCCCATTTTTGGATTGGGTTATTTGTTTTTTTGATATTGAGATGCATGAGCTGTTGTAAATTTTGGAGATTAATCCTTTGTCAGTTGCTTCATTTGCAAATATTTTCTCCCATTCTGAGGGTTGTCTTTTCGTCTTATTTATGGTTTCCTTGCTGTGCAAAAGCTTTTAAGTTTCATTAGGTCCCATTTGTTTATTTTTGTTTTTATTTCCATTTCTCTAGGAGGTGGGTCAAAAAGGATCTTGCTGTGATTTATGTCATAGAGTGTTCTGCCTACGTTTTCCTCTACGAGTTTGATGGTGTCTGGCCTTACATTTAGGTCTTTAATCCATTTTGAGTTTATTATTGTGTATGGTGTTAGAGAGTGTTCTAATTTCATTCTTCTACATGTAGCTGTCCAGTTTTCCCAGCACCACTTATTGAAGAGGCTGTCTTTTCTCCACTGTATATTCTTGTCTCCTTTATCAAAGTAAGTTGACCATATGTGTGTGGGTTTAACTCTGGGCTTTCTATCCTATTCCATTGATCTATATTTCTGTTTCTGTGCCAGTACCATACTGTCTTGATTACTGTAGCTTTGTAGTATAGTCTGAAGTAAGGGAGCCTGATTCCTTCAGCTCCATCTTTCATTCTCAAGATTGCTTTGGCTATTCGGGGTCTTTTGTGTTTCCATACAAATTGTGAAATTTTTTGTTCTAGTTCTGTGAAAAATGCCAGTGGTAGTTTGATAGGGATTGCATTGAATCTGTAGATTGCTTTGGGTAGTAGAGTCATTTTCACAATGTTGATTCTTCCAACCCAAGAACATGGTATATCTCTCCATCTATTTGTATCATCTTTAATTTCTTTCATCAGTACCTTATAATTTTCTGCAAAGAGGTCTTTTGTCTCCTTAGGTAGGTTTATTCCTAGATATTTTATTCTTTTTGTTGCAAGGGTAAATGGGAGTGTTTTCTTAATTTCACTTTCAGATTTTTCATCATTACTGTAGAGGAATGCAAGCAATTTCTGTGCATTAATTTTGTATCCTGCTACTTCTCCAAATTCATTGATTAGCTCTAGAAGTTTTCTGGTAGCATCTTTAGGATTGTCTATGTGTAGTATCATGTCATCTGCAAACAGTGACAGCTTTACTTCTTTTCTGATTTGGATTCCTTTTATTTCTTTTTCTTCTCTGATTGCTGTGGCTAAAACTTCCAAAACTATGTTGAATAAGAGTGCTGAGAGTGGGCAACCTTGTCTTGTTCCTCATCTTAGTGGAAATGGTTTCAGTTTTTCACCATTGAGGATGATGTTGGCTGTGGGTTTGTCATATATGGCCTTTATTATGTTGAGGAAATTTCCCTCTATTCCTACTTTCTGCAGGGTTTTTATCATAAATGGGTGTTGAATTTTGTCAAAAGCTTTCTCTGCATCTATTGAGATGATCATATGGTTTTTCTCCTTCAGTTTGTTGATATGGTGTATCACGTTGATTGATTTGCATATATTGAACAATCCTTGCATTCCTGGGATAAACCCCAGTTGATCATGGTGTATGATCCTTTTAATATGCTGTTGGATTCTGTTTGCTAGTATTTTGTTGAGGATTTTTGCATCTGTGTTCATCAGTGATATTGGCCTGTAGTTTTCTTTCTTTGTGACATCTTTGTCTGGTTTTGGTATCAGAGTGATGGTGGCCTCATAGAATGAGTTTGGGAGTCTTACTCCCTCTCCTATATTTTGGAAGAGTTTGAAAAGGATAGGTATTAGCTCTTCTCTAAATGTTTGATAGAATTTGCCTGAGAAGCCATCTGGTCCTGGGCTTTTTTTTGTTGGAAGATTTTTAATCACAGTTTCAATTTCAGTGCTTGTGATTGGTCTGTTCATGTTTTCTATTTCTTCCTGGTTCAGTCTCGGAAGGTTGTGCATTTCTAAGAATTTGTCCATTTCTTCCAGGTTGTCCATTTTATTGGCATATAGTTGCTTGTAGTTATCTCTCATGATCCTTTGTATTTCTGCAGTGTCAGTTGTTATTTCTTTTTTCATTTCTAATTCTGTTGATTGGAGTCTTCTCCCTTTTTTTCTTGATAAGTCTGGCTAATGGTTTATAAATTTTGTTTATCTCCTCAAAGAACCAGCTTTTAGTTTTATTGATCTTTGCTATCGTTTCCTTCATTTCTTTTTCATTTATTTCTGATCTGATCTTTATGATTTCTTTCCTTCTGCTAACTTTGGGGTTTTTTTGTTCTTCTTTCTCTAATTGCTTTAAGTGTAAGGTTAGGTTGTTTATTTGAGATGTTTCTTGTTTCCTGAGGTAGGATTTTATTGCTATAAACTTCCCTCTTAGAACTGCTTTTGCGGCATCCCATAGGTTTTGGGTCATCGTGTTTTCATAGTCATTTGTTTCTAAGTATTTTTTGATTTCCTCTTTGATTTCTTCAGTGATCTCTTGGTTATTAAGTAGTGTATTGTTTAGCCTCCATGTGTTTGTATTTTTTACAGATTTTTTCCTGTAATTGATATCTAGTCTCACAGCATTGTGGTCAGAAAAGATACTTGATACGATTTCAATTTTCTTAAATTTACCAAGGCTTGATTTGTGACCCAAGATATGATCTATCCTGGAGAATGTTCCATGAGCACTTGAGAAGAAAGTGTATTCTGTTGTTTTTGGAAGGAATGTCCTATAAATATCAGTAAGTCCATCTTGTTTAATGTATCATTTAAAGTTTGTGTTGCCTTATTTATTTTCATTTTGAATGATTTGTCCATTGGTGAAAGTGGAGTGTTAAAGTCCCCTACTATGATTGTGTTGCAGTCGATTTCCCCTTTTATGGCTGCTAGTATTTGCCTTATGTATTGAGGTGCTCCTATGTTGTGTGTGTAAATATTTACAATTGTTATATCTTCTTGGATTGATCCTGTGATCATTATGTAGTGTCCTTCTTTGTCTCTTGTAATAGTCTTCATTTTTTTTTTTTGTTTTTGGTATGCGGGCCTCTCACTGCTGTGGCCTCTCCCGTTGCGGAGCACAGGCTCTGGACGCGCAGGCCTAGCGGCCATGGCTCACGGGCCCAGTCGCTCCGCGGCATGTGGGATCTTCCCGGACCAGGGCACGAACCCGTGTCCCCTGCATCGGCAGGCGGATTCTCAACCACTGCGCCACCAGGGAAGCCCAATAGTCTTCATTTTAAAATCTATTTTTTCTGATATGAGAATTGCTACTCCAGCTTTCTTTTGATTTCCATTTGCATGGGATATCTTTTTCCATCCTCTCACTTTCAGTCTGTAAGTGTCCCTAGGTCTGAAGTGGGTCTCTTGTAGACAGCATATATACAGGTCTTGTTTTTGTATCCATTTAGCCAATCTATGTCTTTTGGTTGGAGCATTTAATCCATTTACATTTAAGGTAATTATCAATATGTATGTTGCTATTACCATTTTCTTAATTGTTTTGAGTTTATTATTGTAGGTCTTTTCCTTCTCTTGTGTTTCCTGCCTAGAGAAGTTCCTTTAGCATTTGTTGTAAAGCTGGTCTGGTGGTGCTGAATTATCTTAGCTTTTGCTTGTCTGTAAAGGTTTTACTTTCTCCGTCAAATCTGAATGAGATCCTTGCTGGGTAGAGTAATCTTGGTTGTAGGTTTTTTTCCTTCATCACTTTAAATATGTCCTGCCACTCCCTTCTGGCTTGCAGAGTTTCTGCTGAAAGATCAGATGTTAACCTTATGGGGATTCCCTTATGTGTTATTTGTTGTTTTTCCCTTGCTGCTTTTTTTTTTTTTTTTTTTTTTTTTTTTTTTTGTGGTACGCGGGCCTCTCATTGTTGTGGCCTCTCCCATTGCAGAGCGCAGGCTCCGGACGCGCAGGCCCAGCGGCCACGGCTCACGGGCCCAGCCGCTCCGCGGCACGCGGGATCCTCCCGGACCGGGGCACGAACCCGCGTCCCCTGCACCGGCAGGCGGACTCTCAACCACTGCGCCACCAGGGAAGCCCCTCCCTTGCTGCTTTTAATATTTGTTCTTTGTATTTAATTTTTTATAGTTTGATTAATATGTGTCTTGGCATGTTTCTCCTTGGATTTATCCTGTGTGGGACTCTGTGCTTCCTGGACTTGATTAACTATTTCCTTTCCCATATTAGGGAACTTTTCAACTGTAATCTCTTCATATCATTTCTCAGTCCCTTTCTTTTTCCTCTTCTTCTTCTGGGATCCCTATAATTCGAATGTTGGTGCCTTTAATGTTGTCCCAGAGGTCTCTGAGACTGTCCTCAGTTCTTTTCATTCTTTATTCTTTATTCTACTCTGCAGTAGTTATTTCCACTATTCTATCTTCCAGGTCACTTATCCGTTCTTCTGCCTCAGTTATTCTGCTATTGATCCCTTCTAGAGAATTTTAAATTTCATTTATTGTGTTGTTCATCACTGTTTGTTTGCTCTTTAGTTCTTCTAGGTCCTTGTTAAACGTTTCTTGTATTTTCTCCATTCTATTTCCAAGATTTTGGACCATCTTTACTATCATTATTCTGAATTCTTTTTCAGGTAGACTGCCTATTTCCTCTTCATTTGTTAGGTCTGGTGGGATTTTGCCTTGCTCCTTCATCTGCTGTGTGTTTCTGTCTTCTCATTTTGCTTAACTTACTGTGTTTGGGGTCCCCTTTTCACAGGCTGTAGGTTCATAGTTTCCATTGTTTTTGGTGTCTGTCCCTAGTGGCGAAGGTTGGTTCAGTGGGCTGTGTAGGCTTCCTGGTGGAGGGGACTAGTGCCTGTGTTCAGGTGGATGAGGCTGGATCTTGTCTTTCTGGTGGGCAGGTCCACGTCTGGTGCTGTGTTTTCGGGTGTCTGTGGCCTTATTATGATTTTAGGCAGCCTCTGTGCTAATGGATGGGGTTGTGTTCCTGTCTTGCTAGTTGTTTGGCATAGGGTGTCCAGCACTGTAGCTTGCTGGTCGTTGAGTGGAGCTGGATCTTGGCATTGAGATGGAGATCTCTGGAAGATTTTTGCCGTTTGATATTACATGGCGCTGGGAGGTCTCTAGTGGACCAGTGTCCTGAACTTGGCTCTCCCACCTCAGGGACACAGCCCTGATGCCTGGCTGGAGGACCAAGAGCCTGTTATCCACACGGCTCAGAATAAAAGGGAGGAAAAGTAGAGAGAAAGAAAGAAGAAGGTAAAATAAAGTAAAAGAAAAGAAAGTTATTAAAATAAAAAAATAATTATTAAGAAAAAAATTTGTTTTTCCATTAAAAAAACCAGGGCTTCCCTGGTGGCGCAGTGGTTTAGAATCCGCCTGCCGATGCAGGGGACATGGGTTCGTGCCCTGGTCCGGGAAGATCCCACATGCCGCGGAGCGGCTGGGCCCGTGAACCGTGGCCGCTGAGCCTGTGTGTCCGGAGCCTGTGCTCTGCAATGGGAGAGGCCACAACAATGAGAGGCCCGCGTACCACAGAAAAAAAAAACCAAAAACGGACAGACAGAACCCTAGGACAAATGGTGAAAGTGCAGCTATACAGACAAAATCACACACAGAAGCATACACATACACACTCACAAAAGAGAAAAAGGGGAAAAAATATATATATCTTTGCTCCCAAAGTCCGCCTCCTCAATTTGGGATGATTTGTTGTCTATTAAGGTTTTCCACTGATGAAGGGTACATCAAGTTGACTGTGGAGATTTAATCTGATGCTCCTGAGGCTGCTGGGAGAGATTTCCCTTTCTCTTCTTTGTTCGCACAGCTCCCGGTGTTCAGCTTTGGGTTTGGCCCCGCCTCTGCATATAGGTCGCCAGAGGGTGTCTGTTCTTCGCTCAGACAGGACGGGGTTAAAGGAGCAAGCAGCTGATTCGGGGGCTCTGGCTCACTCAGGCCGGGGGGGAGGGAGGGGCACGGATGTGGGGCGGGCCTGCGGCGGCAGAGGCCAGCGTGACGTTGCACCAGGCTGAGGCACACAGTGCGTTGTCCCGGAGAAGTTGTCCCTGGATCACAGGACCCCGGCAGTGGCGGGCTGCACAGGCTCCCGGAAGGGGCGGTGTGGAGAGTGACCTGTGCTCGCACACAGGCTTCTTGGTGGCGGCAGCAGCAGCCTTAGCGGCTCTTGCCCATCTCTGGGGTCGGCGCTGATAGCCGCGGCTTGCGCCAGTCTCTGGAGCTCCTTTAAGCAGCGCTCTTAATCCCCTCTCCTCTCGCACCAGGAAACAAAGAGGGAAGAAAAAGTCTCTTGTCTCTTCGGCAGCTCCGCGCCCGTCTCTGGGGCTCCTTTAAGCAGCGCTCTTAATCCCCTCTCCTCGCGCACCAGGAAGCAAAGAGGGAAGAAAAGGTCTCTTGCCTCTTCGGCAGCTCCAGACTTCTCCCGGACTCCCTCCCGGCCAGCCGTGGTGCACTAACCCCTTCGGCTGTGTTCATGCCGCCAACCCCAGTCCTCTCCCTGGGATCCAACCTCCGAAGCCGAGCCTCGGCTCCCGGCCCCCGCCCGCCCCGGCGGGTGAGCAGACAAGCCTCTCGGCAGGTGAGTGCCGGTCGGCACCAATCCTCTGTGCGGGAATCTCCCCGCTTTATCCTCCGCACCCTGTTGCTGCGCTCTCCCCTGTGGCTCCGAAGCTTCCCCCTCCGCCACCCGCAGTCTACACCTGCGACGTGGCTTCTAGTGTGTGGAAACCTTTCCTCCTTCACAGCTCCCTCCCACTGGTGCAGGTCCCGTCCCTATTCTTTGTCTCTGTTTTTTCTTTCTTTTGCCCTCCCCAGGTACGTGGGAGTTTCTTGCCTTTTGGGAGGTCTGAGGTCTTCTGCCAGCATTCAGTAGGTGTTCTGTAGGAGCAGTTCCACGTGTAGATATATATCTGATGTATTTGTGGGGAGGAAGGTGATCTCCGAGTCTTACTCTTCCGCCATCTTGAAGCTCCTCCTCTCTCTCTCTCTTCCTAACTGCGTTCCTTCCTTCTTTCCAGAAATATCTATCACAATGGGAACTGTTTTAGGGTCTATGTTTGTAGTGGTATTTCAGTTCAGCCAATCATAGTAGAGTAATCTTATGGCTTCTTCCAAGGAATGAATATCAGCATATCTTTGGTGTGGAAAGATTGGGGATAACACCAATCCAAAATCTAGAAGCTCTGTTTTATTTCATGGAGAAGGACATTTCCCCATGAAACATTATGAGCATCATATCTAGTACACTTGAACTTTGCAAGGCTTATCTGTGTCCTGAAAAGAAAGTGTATTGGCTCTGAAATGAAAATAAAATTACAAAATCCAAATCGATCAAGTTTAATTAAATGTCTACCAAATACTGAACTTACCATTATGTCAGTCAACCAGTATACTGCTACCCAAGTCAGTTTTAATGAAATTATATAGAAATTAGATGTTTGTATAAAAATAACTCTAAACTATTAGATTTCTATACAGCCCTCTTTTGGAGGGGTGGGGCGTTTTGCAAAGAAGCAATCTGGGAACAATGAAGACCTAAAGTGTCCCTTTCCAGATGACTTTTCAGACAACTTCATAATGTCAAATAAGATTTAATGTATTTGTATGATGTATGAACTAATTACCAGTTACGGGCTTGAAGTTATTGTATCATATGCAGTAACTTTGTGATGCGTTAGCTGTTTTTGCAGCATGAATTCATTTCCTCCCGCTTTCTCTCTCAACTAAAAAGTTGCTGTAAGCTGACTTTTGTTCTATTATACCTCAGTGCATTCATGGACTCCTCCTTCCAAACTATTGCCAGGTGTTAGCATCTTCCCTGAGTAATTTCAGGCATTTTCCTTTGAATGAAAATGCCTCACTTGGAAGGTTGTGAAAGGCATATCCATGTGGAATTGAGAGGATCTTGTGTTGTGATGTGGTGGGAAGGCTTGCCAGAAATTGCCCGTTTCAGGCTGATGATGCAAAACCAGACATCTGTTAAATTAACATCTACCTAACGTTTTGCCTTCAGTCAAATGCATTTTTTTAAAAAAATTAAATCTCTCTCACTCTCTCCTGCTTTCTTTTTCTTTTTTTTTTTTCACTGTCAAAACAATCTGTCACAAGATATTTAATTTCTGTGTAATGGGTTACTTAAAGAAACCAGCATATGGTGCAGTGAAAGTACCTAGCTACGAGTTTCAGGCAATGGTGCATACTGCTGTTTCGTTCTTTTCCTGGACCATATTGTGCCCAGCATAGATTTTATTATGGTGCAGGATTTAAATTATTGCCAGGCTCTCACACAACTCTTGCCTTTTAAGATCAAAATATGAGTGTCAATATTCTTGTTCTGCCATGGAATCAGAAATCACTTTCTATTTTGGTTAAGTGATAGTCAATTTCTGGCAGTTTCAGTGAGAGGGAAAGAGTAACTTCATTATACACAACACTTTGCACACCCCTATTTGTGTCCAAGCACTTGTGAATAGCACCAACCTGATCTGTAGCCTGGCAGTTTGCTCTAGAGAGGCTGATGTTTGACACAGTGACGGCACTTGGGACACCATGCCAAACTGGTGCATCCCTGATAGTCTGAGTAATTTCTACACAATGAATAACCCCTGATACAATAGAGTAGCCCTGTTGTTGGGGGAGAAGATTTTAAAGCCACTGTCATCATGGGGAGCAAAGATTAAGCATGATTCATATGGCCTATGAAAATCTCTTGAACCATCCATGACGTACAGTATCAATGATTGTGTGGGTATCTCCTTGTACAGTAACGTAAATGTATTTCTATATGGTAAAGTGTGAAGTGCTTATTATTAAAAACAGCAAATAATGTTTAGTATATGCCAGGCACTTTTCTATGCCCTGGAAATGAAATGGTGAGCAAGAAATACAAGATTTCTGCTCTTAGCACACTCACGTTCCCATGAGAAGAGACCCAATAAACACATAAGCAGTAAGCAACCTGTAAGCAAAACATAAGCTTATGGATCATTTTATCTATCTATTTCTCTATCTATCAGCAATAAACAAATACATATATAAATATATTTCTTTTACAAAAAAACTAATAAATGAATCTGTAAGCAAAATAAAAGTTTACAGATTATTTTATCTAGATATAACAATTAAATCTTTCTTTGTGAAGGTATAGATACAAACAATATCTATATAAACATATAAAATAGAAGTTTTGAGATTATTTCACCTCCTTGTCTCTCTCTCATCTATCTGTCTGTCTGTCTTACCAAGGGTGAGTCGTTAGTTTTGTGTAATTTAAGTTGTTGTACAAACCTACTTCATTGTGTACTTTCTTTGAGGGGCAGATATTCATTTCTTCAAAGTATGAAAGGTCCCAGCTTGCTCTTTATTGGGACTGCCAACAGCAAACTATGGGGGTTAGTTAAAAAGTGAGGGCCGTCGAGGGGAGGTTGACCTCTAGGCCATTGGTGAGGGAACAGGAGGATGGGGTTTACCTCCTTTAAGCAAGAACAGAAGGTACCAGCTCCCTGGTGAATACTGTCTAATTGTTTATTCACTGAACAGCTATGTTGGGGGTTTTCTGGGGAGAAAAAGTGTAATATAATACCTGTAATAAATCACTTTAGTATATTACTTATCAATCGAAATTCTCAAGCACCCTAGAAAGTATCTCTGGGCCACTGCCAGTGCAAATCGATCATAAATGAACGCGCTAGACAATGTGGCAAGATCCTTGGTCCACTTGTATCAAATAGCTTTGGGAGAGCTGTGTTATTAATCAGAACTCCCTGAAGTTCTAGTTCAAGCAGCACATACATACTGAGGTCTACATTAGGCAGAGTCAAGAAGATATAGTATTTCTTTTCAGTTCATTGGGAAATTTCAACTGTCACATTTAGCATGGTTTGGGGGAGTTGCAATTCTTTCACATGATTTTTATTTGTATTCTCTGGAGCTTCTAATATTAGTCTCTGATTTTTGAAGCACTAGTTAGGAAACCACCATATTTCATTAAAGCTGATTGCCACTGAGATGATTCAGCCAAAGATGGGCCCTTATCCCTTTATCCCCCCCCCCAAGATAAGGGGGCCATGGTAGCATAGTCCAGACCCATTGGCATCACAGCTTGTAATGCCCATAAGCATTGGAGGAGTTGCTGCTTTGGGCTTGCAAGATGACTGGCATATTCCATAAATATTTGTTGTATGTAAGACTGAGATTTCTTCTCTTGCTGTCTTCAGGGAGATCAAAAGTGATAGGAAAATAGGAGAATTACATTCTTAAGCATCCTAACAGCATAGCCTCTTGCAGTGTCATGATATTCATTTGTTTGACAAATAGTAAATACCTACTAGTTGCCAAGCCTTATGATAGGTACTGGTGTGCAATGGGAAGTTAATAATAAATGAATAAATGAATGAATGAATAAATAAATAAGAGAGAGTTCCTGCTCCATGGAACAATATTATAATTTAGTAGAGAAACAAGACATTATTCAAATAGGCAACAAATAAAAATATAATTACAAACTGAGGAAAAGTACTTTGAAGGACAGAAACATGATTTTTAGAGACCACATATGCAAGCAAGAGGGCTAAATTTGATGGGATCAAAGATTTTTCTGAGGCAGCATCATGAGCTAAAAATGAAAGGATGGAGAGTGAGCTAAGTGATGGGTGGGGAAGGCCATTTCAGACACGCACAACAGCATGACCACCGGCCCAGTGGTGGCAGGGAACCTGTGGTCCCCAAGAGCTGGCAGCAGGCTGATGTGGCAGGAACTCAGGGCTTGGGAGAGAGTCTAGGAACTGGGCTGGAGGGGCATGCAGGAACCGAAACATTAGGTACTAGGTCAGTAAATAATCCTGATTTTTTCAAAAGCAAACTCTGAATAGAAATCTATGTAGAAGAGCATGAAACCACTTTGAAATCTCTGACTCTCACATAACATCCAGACCTGTGCCCAGTTTGGGGCTGGGCAATGAGAGAAGGAGATGGGAACTAGGGATAATGAAAGCTTTAGTAAATGTTAAAGAAATCATGGACGTCATATGTGTTGAAGAAAAGATTGGCGGGAGTTGGATAGGCTTTCAGGATCAGCATGCCTTCTGCACAGCTGAACAGTGCCTGGCTAATTTCCCTTTCTAATGAGACCAGCACAAAATCCATCCATTTAGGCTATTCAGCTTTTAGGTAAATGTACCAAGCAGTTGGGGTAGTGGGGAAAGAGGGGTTGACATTGATGGATGGAGTTAAATACCAGAGTGCCACCCCACCCCCACCTCAGGCAGACTTTTCTAAAGCAGTATTGTGACAGAAAGGCCTGGAAGATTCCGGGTGGGCAGGGCAGGCTGGACAGAGCCCAAGTGTCTCCCTCAGAGCGGGAGGAGGAAGGCTAGATGGGGTCTCCTTCTGTCAGCATGGAAGGATCCCGTTCAGATCTGGCAACAGTGTGGCACTTGGTGGCATGCGTTCATCAAACAGGGCTCAGCGGGACATATGGGCTTTCCTCTGACACAATTTCATTTTTTGTCCAGAATTACCACCAGAGCAATATCCATTCCTTCACTTAACTCTGTGGTAGGACTCGCCAACCTTTTGGACAATAAACTGTTATTTATCTTGGTTCTAAAATAGGGATGACATTCCTCCTAACCTGCCTTAAAAAAATGGTTAAATTGAAGTAAGGAAGGTTACCATGCCTTGACTCAATAACTGGATGTATTATACTCTAAATATAAAAGATGTTCACCAAGCCAGACTCTTTGAGAAGACTTGAGCATATGTGTTTTTAAAAGGAGTGGTGATTATTTTCCATTACTTTTCTGACAGTTGTTCTGATCAGATGCCTCAGATTCAGTGACCTCACTCTACAGTTTTCATCATTTAAATGAATCCAATGACAAAGGAGATGGTCGGTTACAGTACTGTTGCCAGGGTGGATGTAACATTGACGGTTACATTCAGAGCCGTGGATACTTAGCTGTGGACAAAAGGCACCTAGAATGACTTTAATTCTCATAACAAGCCTAGGACACGTATACTGTTTTTTTGTTGGGTTTTTGTCGTTTTTTGGTGTGTGTGGGTTTCGTTTTTCTGTGTGTGTGCATTTTATATATAGATCAGGACTGAGGCACAGAGAAGTAAAGTAATCTACCCAAGGTCACTAAGCTAATAAACAGAGGAGCTTGGGACTCGCATTCAGGCAGCCCAGTTCCCCAGCCTGTATTCTTTTTTCTTTTTTTTTTGTGGTACGTGGGCCTCTCACTGTTGTGGCCTCTCCCGTTGCGGAGCACAGGCTCCGGACGCACAGGCTCAGCGGCCATGGCTCACGGGCCCAGCCGCTCCGCGGCATGTGGGATCTTCCCGGACTAAGACACGAACCCATGTCCCCTGCATCGGCAGGCGGACTCTCAACCACTGCGCCACCAGGGAAGGACCCCAGCTTGTGTTCTTGACCGTTATCTGCATCACCAAGAAATGGATTGGGCTGAGAGCGTGGCAGAGATAAGAAACTCAAGAGCAGTTGTTTATTTTCAAAGGAACTTCTCTTTCTGTGCTCCTCCTCCAACCTGTTCCAACTGTTTAGAGATGACAGATGCTTGGGGGGGGGGGGGGGTGAGTAGCAGAGAAAAGAATATCCTTATAAATTATTGTTTTTTAATTCCAGGATTAAAACCACAAATTTGCCATCACCCATCTTTCTGGAAACTATAGGGTAGCCACTGAATTTAATTCTTTCTTCCCTTTCTCCCTTAGTCCATAGACGTGGGCATGCGTGCACACACACAGGCACACACACACACACACACACACACACACACACATTTCTAGTAGCACTTGAAAAAGTTTCTGTGGTTCTCTGTGCTTTCTCAGATTCACATAATTTGGGGCTGGCTATGGCAATTAAATATGTGAACAACTCTCTGGAAGATCCCAACAGTTTAGGCTTTAAAAATGGTTTTGCCAATTGAATTTTGTTTAGAAACCATCTCAGAAACACTGACCGATAGCACCTCTGTGTTTAAAATTTGAAGCACACTGTGGTTGCTGAATGTTCTCTTTCTCTTTTTGCCTACTTACATATTCTATTTTTAAAATTCACATTCAATAGTATATTTAATTCAGACTCGGTTGGGCATCCTGGTGGCTGTCAGATTTGGAAAAGCATCTTCCTTATATGCTGTTGTCTTCACTTCCCTGACTTGCTTTCATTTCCCACTTCCTTCTTGGAGATTCAGCCATCCTTCCACGTGTGGTTGCTGGGATGGAAGTAGCTCGCTTGTGTCACCTATAAGGACAGAGGGAGAAAGAATGTTCCAGTCAGTTGCCATGTTCTTTTCCAGCATCTCCAGGAGACAACTCCTTCATTTTGCTACTCAGAGGAATAAATCCGTCCTTGACATGTTGGGTCTCAGGAACTCCACGAATCAGTAAATACCGCCCATTCCAATCTGACCGTTGGTCATAGCAACTAAATTTCAGGCTGGCTGGAGTGCACAAAGACACCCAGCACCTTCTGGGTGTGGACCAACCTTTTCAAATTCCTTACGGGGGGAACGAGGAACTTCAAGGACACATTTGCAAAAATGGAGACAGAAGAAAAAGGAATCTCACGATTCGCATTTTAATCTTCTGAAATACTTCTGAAAGCCTATGTTTGGGGAACCCCTAATGGCTAAACTTACACAGCAGAAGGAAAATAAAATGCCCTTATTGAATTTCCTAGGAACATATTTCAAATGTTCCCTTTCTCCTGTCTCCATGCCTCAGACTTTGAGTCATTTTGCCTCTCTCATCTGTTTTCAACTCAGTTGAGTTACAGCCAATCAGATAAGAGGAAAATTAGATTTTAATGGAATATTTGATTTTCATTGCTTAATTGATTTAATTGCAAGTTTCTATTTCAGACCGGTAGAAATGCAAAGATTTTCAGTCAAATGGAGAAAAGCTCCCATTTTTCTGTGTTCAACAATGACAAACTTAATAATTCGCTGTGAGCCTGGATTCTGAAACTTTAGAGGCAGGAAATACTGGTATCTTTCTGAATTGTTCTCCTTAGTCTGTATTTTAGTTTCTCTTTCCTGTACACATATCTCAGATCAAGGTCCTGTGTTTCCACTTGCTTATTCTTTTTGTGTTGATTTTGATATTTATGCATGAATTTTTGTCAGCGGGAAGAATACACATGTACCTATTTACGCCTAAGTATTGTATAAGGGGGACATTTAATACCAGAAAATAGGGCTTCCCTGGTGGCGCAGTGGTTGAGAGTCCGCCTGCCGATGCAGGAGACACGGGTTCGTGCCCCAGTCCGGGAAGATCCCACATGCCGCGGAGCGACTGAGCCCGTGAGCCCGTGAGCCATGGCCGCTGGGCCTGTGCGTCCGGAGCCTGTGCTCCGCAACGGGAGAGGCCACAACAGTGAGAGGCCCGCATACCTAAAAAAAAAAAAAAACACCAGAAAATACTTCTTTTTGCTGTTGGTAAAGCAGAAGGAGAATTAAGAGTTAGTTCTCAAGCTGCCACAGTAGGTCAACAGGTTTTCTGGGTTCTCTTAGACCAACCTAGACAAATGGCTTCACGTCTGTGTCAGTGCCTGTGATATATACCAGCTGCCTAGGGCGCTGGGATAAGAAGAATCCCTGGGAAAAACATCCAAGGGTTCAATAACCAATGGGGAATGCCTTGTGTGCCCATCATTGGTCATAATCTCCGTTTTAGGCAGCCAGCTTGACCGCAGCCTGATTCTCCCGGCACTTTTCCATGGTACTGCACCAGCACTGCATCTCTTCACAGTTCCCGAACTCCTGAAGCCCATCAACATACCCATCCTAGCAGGATATGTATTTGACATGTTAAGTTTTCATTTTTTTAATCTCTCTCAGTTTGGGGAAAGTTCAGATTTCTCTAATCATTTTGAGAAAAGTGTGTATGGGTACAGAAACCCCAGCATATGAACATTGAATGATGGATGATCCATAGTTGAATTTCCTATCAGGTACCTTGGATACTTGGCAGTCTATTTGGAATCTAATTTTTCATGTGAAAGATCCGAGCCTATTGGGTGCTAATTTTTTCATCATCAGTTTTTTGTTGTTGTTGTTGTTGTTTTTTGTGGTACGCGGGCCTCTCACTGTTAATGGCCTCTCCCGTTGCGGAGCACAGGCTCCGGACGCGCAGGCTCAGCGGCCATGGCTCACGGGCCCATCCGCTCTGCGGCATGTGGGATCTTCCCGGACCGGGGCACGAACCCGTGTCCCCTGCATCGGCAGGCGGACTCTCAACCACTGCGCCACCAGGGAAGCCCCATCATCAGTTTTGTGATCGTCACCATGATGCCTATTTTTGTGGAGACTTCCTTTTCTCCAAAGGGAGGAAAGCCAAAAGGTTAAGAGCAAGGACTTTGGTGACAGCTTACCTGTGTTAGAATCCTGGCTCTGCCACTTGCTAACTGTGGAACTTCAGGCAAATTGTTTACCTTTCTGGCATTTATTTTCCTCATCTGGAAAAATGGAATAATAGTAGGGCCTAGCTCACAAGGTTATGTATGGATTCAGTAAGGTAATAGATTTCAAGTGCTTAGAGGTGTGCCCAGCATACAGTAAGTGCTTAATAAGCGCTATGAATACTTCTGAAGTTATAGTACGTGTCAGGTACTAGGCTGAGACGTTTACATGGTTTATTTATTTAATACACTCATACTCAACTAGGGGGTGACTTTTGCCCCCCTCCCCCAACCAGAGGACATTGGGTAATGTCCAGAGGCATATTGGATTGCCAAGACTTGGGGGTTGCTGCTGGCATCTAGTGGACAGAGGCCAGCGATGCTGCTCAACGCAGGGGACAGTAGTCCACAACAAAGAATTGTCCAGCCCATGATGTTAATAGAGCTGAGGTTGAAAAGCCCTGATTTAATCCGTATAGTAGGAATTATTAATATTTTGCACATTTTACAGAAGAGAGAAACTGAAGCTTGGAGAAAGCAACTTCTCACACTGCAGATTCAATGCATCTAACTACTATGCAGCAGCCTTTTAGAGTAGTAGGGTTTATTTTGTTTTTAAGCTGAATGTGTACAAGCCCTCTAAAACACCCCCAATCAGAAATCCTGCGTGTTTTGTGGAACTAGAACAGTTGAAGAATGGTCTCAGGCCAATCAGAACAGACGCTGTCCAGAGTGCAGTATCATTGTACTAGAAACCCCTCCAGTGCCAGGCCTGATGTCTGTGATGCTGCTGGATCCTGGGGAGGTCTAGGGGGCTAAGCCAGGGTTGGGGGGGGTCGGGTGGCACAGGCTTTGTCTTCCTGTAGTCACAGAAGTATATTTTAATATTTTAGCAACAGATTTGGGCAGCCCTGAGAAGCGCTGCAAACGTATCAGTTCACAGTTACTGTTGCTAAAGATGAGGCCACGTTAAAACTGTGAAAAGTGAGATTATGTAAAGAAAAAAATACTGAGTAAATATTAGTACAGTTAGTAGTAGATGTGGCAAAGATCATAAAAGTGATCCATATGACTCATGAGTGGGAAGCACTTTGTCCCAGGTGACCCTTGACGACAGGGATGAGAGAGAGAGAGTTCCTCTAGGTATCCTGGGATCTGGCACATAGCAGGGACTGAGGATATATGTACTTAATGAATGAACCCAGGCTCTCAATCTTACTTCATCAGTACAATGCAGTTTAATGGTGGTATACCTGTAACCTCAAATATACACAATCCCATCCCATTTTATGTCAGAATAGAAGTTAGCAATAATTGGATGATTCTGGTTCTCAGCCTCTCAGCCTTTGCTTTCACATAGTCCATCCCGACACCCCAGTGAATCATTCCTCTCCTGTGTCCCCCTGCATTGTGGATGGCGAATTAGCTGAATGCATTCAGAGAGTCAAGTGACTCAAAAATCATCCCCTTTATTGTGACCTCGGTCAGACGCAGATGCCACAGAACGATCTGTGATCTGCAGTGGTCCCTGAGGTCTGGGTGAAGATGCCACAGCTACTAGTGGAGATCGGTTCCCAAGCCATTTCTTTGTGCCTGTTTATTACAGGAGTCAGTTCCATCTGAATGCAGCCAAATAAATGGTAATCTAGTTTACAATCCTCATAATTGTAATTTTAACCGCGACTTTCACTAGATTAAGAAAAATCTCTCTGTTTTTGGCCTCCCACACATATGATTTTCCCTTGTTATGTAAACTCTTGGCCAGTTGCGGTTCAGTAGTCCTTCAAGTCAAAAGGTCTAGAGGGGGACTGATAGTATTTCTTATGTAGCCAACAGCAGAGTATGTCGAAAAGAGAGAAGTATTCAAAGTACAAAATCGGTCTTAAGAATGTCATGTTTGCAGAAACAAGTTGTGTTCAATGGGTAGGTGTTTTCGTGCTTCAAATTAATATTTGTCCTTTGCAGTAGCAGATGTTCAGCTGTAGATGTGGGCTGTCGGTGTGAGTAGGCACACACCACAGAAGTTCCAAGTGAAGGGCTGAGAGACAAGTGTGGCTCTCACGGCCAAGGCAATCCCACCCCCTCCTCCTACCCCTTCCACCTTGTGATGACGAGTTCTTGGCATCTCAGATGCACACGCTGGGTCTCACTTCTCGAATGTATTGAGGCTACGTTTCCTAGCACATCAGCGCCTCCTGCAAAAACTGTGGCCCTCAGACCTGCAGCATCACCACCCAGGGAGCTGGTTAGAAATGCAGAATGCCAGGCCCCAATCCACACCTACTTAGGAGCAGAACCTGCATTTTAATAATAAGGTCTCGGGTGATTCTTCTACACCCTGAGATCTGAGAAGCACTGATCCAGAGCACCCTGACCTCTGATCTTGTTGTGGCCCTTATCAAATGTTTATCTTATTTATTTCTGTATTATCGTTTCTATTTTGCATTTATTACTTGAGGGCAAACATAGCCTTATTTTGTTTAGACCTATTTAGTTTGTAAGTGCATTTCCTAAACATAGTGGTGCTTAGTCAACTCCTGAATTTAATTTAGATACTCAGATTATAACCCCAAGAAGAGGAGGCAAGCCAGAAAGGGAAGAGAGGTCTTTTGCACTGCAGTTCTGGATTTAGGCATACATAACTGTCCTACTTTCCAGCTGGGGAGTCTTGGGCAAATTATTTTAACTCCTCTAAGCCTAGGTTTCCTTAACAGTAAAACGCCAATCACAATAACTACGTCACAGGTTTATTTTAAGGATCAAATAGGATCTAACCTGTAAAGCCATTAGCATAGTGCTAATTGGTTCACAGTGAGTTCTCAGTGCACGTTAGCTACCATTATCTTAATTATCATTGAAACCAGGAAGTTCTATACATACCATAAGCCCTAAAAGAAATCCCCCTCTCCCACCACTTTTTCAGTTGACCTTGTGATTCTTAACTGGGGTTGATTTTATTCTCTGGGGATGGATGGCAATGTCTGGAGACGTTTGATTGTCATGCATGGGGGATGGTGCTATTGACATCCAGTTGGGAGAGGCCAGGGGATGCTGCTTAATGTCCTACAGAGCACAAGACAGCCCTGCACAACAAAGCATGATCAGGCCCCCGTGTTAGTAATGCCAGTGCTGAGAAGCCCTCTATTACCCACTGAGGGACGGAGGTAAGCAAAGCCAGCATTTTTCTTGAGGATTTAGGTACCTCAGTATATTGAGTCTCTCAAATATTAATGTTGAGGCCCCTTGTCAGAATTCATCGACTAAGAGCCAAATCATTTCCTTTGGAACAGAGCCACACACAGGAAAACCTGATGCAGCCTTATTAACCTATTAAAGCACATTGCATTCTTTAATATCAAAGAGAGCTAGGTTCTTTGAAATGTAAAACACCATAAGTGAAAGAATAGCGCCTGCACTTCCCCCAGGAGCGCAAGGTCATTGTATAAATAATGCTGGTTCCCCTATTAATTTTACTCCATTTTGGGGATCTGGAGGAGAACACAGTGGTTGGGGAGAGAGGAGACCAGAGAAGGCTAGACTCTGGCTGCCCGTGACTGAGGTCAGACAAGATAGCTGTGGTCTGGAGTCCAAAAGAGATGCTGAAAATGGAGCAAAGTGAATGTCGTTACAGCTGGTAGAAGGATCCAGCAGGAAACTCCTGTCCCTCGTTTCCTTAAGGAGTGGGAGATGCTGCAAGAGAATGTATTAATTTCCCAGGTACTACTGCAAAAATAAGGACGAGGCGAGTGTGAGGTTTTCTTCTTACTGTGAACAGATTAAGCCGACACCAATTTATACCTCATTGTTAAGAGTAACTTTCCCACAAGTGAGACCACATTTACATCTTCTGTAATTAAGCTAAAGGAAATTTTTTTAAAAATGACATTTTCCCCACCCCCCATCATGAAGTAAATATTTTATATGAAGTGGGATCAAATGCTGAAATATATACATGAGAACCACAAAAGAAAAAAATGATACCAAGTCCCAGAAGCTCCTTCAGCCTAGTCATCTGCTGGGCTGGAATAATAGCCCTGCCTGTCGGTGTTCTGGTTTTGGAAAAGGCCGTGAGTGACTAACTGAAGCAGTTTGGGAGACAGTAGGTGGGGTGGAGCGGGGGACTTGCTATTCCAGAGGGCTAGACGTTGCCAGCTTCTAGGAAAGCAGGAGCTATGGCAGTGACTAGCGCGTGCTCCCGGACATTCAGGCAGCAACCATCCATCAGCAGGAACGCAGGGTACGGTAGCATCCCACTATACATTTCCTGCCTACTTTGCTTTTGGGCAATTTTCATTTTTAGGAAAATTGAACCCAGAGAACAGTATATTAAGAGCTCTAAAAGTTCAACATCGTTTATTGCCCACACAGGAGAATCTAGTTGGGCAAAGAAGCATGTTTTTCCCCTAACAATAGAGTTTTCATGGCTGCTATAAACAATGCAATTACTGAGTCAGATAACAAATAATTGCAGAGCAACAGGGAAGATGAGGTGTGGGCAAGGAGGAAAATGGATGGTTTCGGATGAGTTTTGCACAAAGATGGGGTCAGCGAGGTGAAGTGAGGTCACCCAGGCCACGTCTGTTCTGCACTAACTAAACTGAATTATTGGCCACACACTTGTGCTACAAGCTGGAGGCCTCACTGCCAGCCCAGGCTGCACCTTTGGAAGATGGACGTTTTCACAAAATAAAGGATCAGATGGAAGCTTGTGACTGGTGCTTGGCCAGCTTTCTGATGGGTCGAATCAAGTGCTAGCTTCTTGAGGAAACGGTGACAAGCCTTGTAATATACATACTTATGGAGTGTAAATGCCGACACGTCACGCCCCTGGGTGCATGCCTAGGTCCTGTTACAGGTGTTCATCTGTCTGCATCCTCAGCCCTGATGCAGACATGAAAAGACCAAGCCTCAGATATATTTCTCTTTAAGTTTAGGCTTTTCCTGAAACAGGTACATCCCAAACTTCATCTTCCATGAAAAGACCAGGTTTATCCTTTGGATGCATCTTTCTCTTTGGCCCTCTTGCTGTTTCCATTCAAACAGGCCTGGAGAGTCTCCTTCTCTTCCTTGGGTTCTTCCTTAGCCTTTCCAGGGTGACTCTTCTGGTGCCAAGTCACCTCTCTTTGCTTTCGAATGCAGTTCTCACTACCTGCTGAAGAGACTCGCTGATAAAACACTTCCCAAAGAACCTTCTCGACCTTCTCTTATCCTTGACCACAAGGCTACTTCTGTGCTCTCTCAAGTGAGAGCCCATAAATCTTTGGAAGTTGCATCAGCTGTGTGCACTTACAGATTCTTCTCACCCTCAGCATTATCCTTCAATGTGGAATCCAGTCGGAGACCCTTTGGAGTACCCAGGAGGATTCATTTCGTAATTTAGCAAATAGTTATTAAGTCTATCCTATGTATCAGGCATGGTTCTAGGTGCTGGGAATCCGAGAGTAAACCCAAAAGACCACCCCCCACTCTTCTGGAGCTTACATTCTGGTAAAGGGATCAGATGATGAACAAAGTAAGAAAACTATAGCGATTTAGATGTGTTAACTGCCTTGGAGAAGAAACCAAAAGGGGGATAGGAAATTTGAGCTGAAGGGGTGATGCAGTTTTAAATGGAGTAGGCATCATTGGAAAAAAATGATATCAAAGGAAACTCTCAAATGAGGTGAGAGAGTAATCCTTGTTCACAAGGAAGAACATTCTAGAAAGAGATGTGTGTAGCTGCTGGGGAAGAGAATGAGGGAGAAATTAGTAGGATTTGGGATCTGAAAAACTGTGGGGAGGACAAAGCATGTCCAGCCTTTAGAATATTGGAAAGGCTCTGGCTTTAACTCTGGAGGAGAGAAGGAGTTCTTAGAGGGTGTTTAGCAGAGGAGTGAGATTAAGTGGCTAATATTATAAAAAGAATCACTTGATTGCAGCATTGAGAATAATAAGGAGGAGCCTGTATCGGTTACCTATTGCTAAATAACAAACTACACCAAAAGTTGGTGGCTTGAAACAAGAATTTATTTCTCAAATTTCAGTGTGTTGGTTGGTCAGGTCTTCTGCTGGGCTTGCCTGCCCTCCCTCACACAGTTACATCCAGCTGGTGGGTCAGGTGGTGGATGGACTCCAGGAAATGGTTGGGCCTCTCTTTCCCTCTTCCTGTGATGTTTCATCCTCCAGGAGGCCAGACAAGGCTTTCTTTTATGGAAGTGGCACCCTTCCAACAGGGCAAGCCCCAAATCCCAAGTGCTTGTCATGCCTCTACTTGTATGGTGTTTGCTTATGTCCCATTGGCCAAAGCAAGTCACAAGGCTAATCCCAGGGTCAGTGTGGGAGAGGACTACATAAGAATACAGATGCATGAAAGCCGGTTACATTGGAAGTCCTTATTGTTGCAATCTGACACAGGAGCCAAAAGTGGAAATCGCAGAGAGCAATTAGGAGGCTCTACAATAACGCAGAAAAGAAATGATGATGGGTGGCACCAGGGTGATGACAATGGAAGTTTTAAGAAGTGCCTAGATTCTGAATATAGTTGGAAGAATGACCTTATTTGTATTCTCCTAAGTCACTAGGGTAAGGCTGTTAAGGTTCCAGGGATTGGCAATATTCTTATTATGCATGAGATGATATCGCAATAAAGTAAATGAGATCAGAGGTAGGTTTCTCTTATTGCCAATAATTATTCAATGAGTTTTCTGAACAACCGTACACTTCGTAATTCACTTAGTGCCGTGACTGTACACGGCACCCTGTCAGTATCATCATCAGCTAATATTTATTGAGCATCCTCTGAGTACATGGTATTCACTCACAGCAGCAGAAATGAGGCTGCATTAATTCTTTCAGCCAATGCAGGATTATTGAGTGGTTTATTGCCTCAATCTATTAATTGGTGCCCCAGCAGCCCCAAGGAAAGCCTTCAGCTTCCAGAATATAATTTCTTATTCCCTTGGAATAGATTTAGCTTTGGTAGGGTCTGACTGCACAAGGAAAATATAGAGTTCCCCGTCTTTATGAATACGCTACTGCTTTTTTATTAATCTTATTATCAGAGGCTGGGAGCTGTTAGTCCCATTTAGTAGATGGAGCAGTGGAGGTAGATAGTGGTTAAGTGCTCTGGCCAATGCCATGTACTAAGATGGTGGCAGATCTGAAATTGAAATACAGTAACCTTTTTTTATTGCACTACACTGCCTCTCAGTGGTGCATGCGATTCCCATTTCTCTCTCACACTAATGCACGGTCATGAAAACTCATTCTACAAGATTTAACTGGCATCTCTGCTCTTCCAGGGAGTGTTTGACACACTGTTCTGTGACATCTGCACAGCCTAATCACTGGAAAAGTGGTTTGTTTGTTTGTTTGCATTGTTTTTTTAAACCCCTTATTATAGGGGATTTGTCAGCTGTTAAAATCACCACTTTTTTGTGTTTGTTAAATTCTCATCAGAAAGATTGTTGTTGATTTCAGAGTGCATCTAGATATTTAGGAACCAACATGTGAAATAAATGATTTAATTGAGATCCCTATTTTCATTTTGTTCTAGAAACAGTGTTTCAGTGGTGATTGTTTTGATTGATCATTCTTTTTGAGAGAGTTCTACCTTTTTTGTTTGTTTGTTTTTGCATTTGCCCACTGGGATTGCTACTTAAAAGAAGTCCTAAAAATAAATTCTTGGTGGTAAGGTATTATGTTATCAGGAAAGAGTAACACATTAGACTATAAACATACTAGGAGCATTTATTTATGATCAGTTATTTATATGACCCATCTTTACCTAGTAGAGACAGGTCCTAATCGAAAAGAAAACAGAAGAGAAGGAAGGCTTGAGCAGGGGTACTATCTTGGCTTCCCTAGAAGCACAGCTTAAGACAAGGATTCTTATTCAAGTGGTTTATGAAAGAATGCTGCCGGGAGAAGAGAGAGGGAAGCAGGATAGGACAGGGAAAACAAAGAGCAAGGATGTGGTCTCAGCTGGAGATGAGCTTCAGTGTAATTTAGGATTGGTCCCACCTTAAGGCAAGAAGGAAGCAGAGGATTTGACAGTGGAGGACCGCCTCTTGTGAGAAGGCTCCCACCGGCTGAGAAGGAGACAGCAGGGAGTGGTCATCAGCCACCCCTCACAGCAGGAGATGAATGCCCATCAGGCATCTGGAATGTACCAACGGCATCCGCTACAGGCCAGGGACAAGCAGGGAGCCTGGGGTCCCCAGCATCCCCAGGGCACTCAGTAGAAGACTTGAAAGACAAAGGAGAAAATGAGGCCAGAAGAGGAAAGGCCCATCAACCTGGGAGATTCCTAAGGACAGTTCCTGATAAACTGTATTTCTCCTCTGGTAGCCACCTGAAAGAAGGGAGTATTTCCCCTACCTTGTTCTGCACTTGCCCAACACTCAGCTCAGAAGAGAGCCTTAGAATCTAGCCATTGGAGGCACCCCAAAGCCCTGATCTGCCTTCCCTCAACTGTGACTGCAAGATCCCCACTCCTCACTCTCCAGATTGGAAAGGGCTGTCAACAGTCCCTGCATTCACTCCTGGTCCCTGACCGGCATTTCCCCCTTTAATCTCTCTCTATCAATGCTAGCAATGCCTGGAGCATGACACTTACACTATAGCTGCAGATGTGGGCAGGAGGTGAGATGCTGTCAACCCTCACTTCCAAATGATTCTCTGTGTCTACCTTTCTTTTTTTTTTTTTTTTTTTTTTTTTTTTTTTTTTTTTTTTTTTTTTTTTTTTTTTTTTTTCGCAGGGCCTCTCACTGTTGTGGCCTCTCCCGTTGCAGAGCACAGGCTCCGGATGTGCAGGCTCAGCGGCCATGGCTCACGGGCCTAGCTGCTCCGCGGCATGTGGGATCTTCCCGGACCGGGGCACGAACCCGTGTCCCCTGCATCGGCAGGCGGATTCTCAATCACTGCGCCACCAGGGAAGCCCCTACCTTTCTTTTTTTAATGAGAGAATTAAATTTGGAGCTAAGAAAGACTATGGGTGGAAAGGGGCAGTTTAAATGCAGAGATTATTTGTAAATCTTGGAAGTCACACCCTTAAATGTCACATACTCTGTCTGAGAGGCACTTGAGTGTGTACCCTCCAGAAAGTCTGTTGGTTGTAATTCCATCGCATTACACATTTTAGTGCATATCTCTTCCTAGCAGCTTCCAGAGCTTTTCAAATATTCCGCATCAGAAATTGCACTGTTTTATCCTGGATTTTACAAATAGCAACCAGATTATTGTAAAACAGAACTATCTGATAAGTAAGGTTGTGAATGGCTTTTTGTGATTGTCGTAGGTAAGAGTATTGAAGAAACTGGCAAACAGTGCAGTACACTGGTTACTGTAAAAATAAAACCTGTAGCAGTGAATGTGTTTTTCTGATGAATACATTCAAGGCTGTGATCATTGTGCAACTTCTGGTTGGATGCTTTCAAATGTTCCGTATTGAAAAACATCAGTAACAAGAACCAGATAGTCCACCGAAGGCTGTATTCAACTCAATGGAGAGGAACGTAACGTCTTAGAGTTTCATTGAGGCCAACTCTATTTGGTCCACCATGGGAAGCAGAGAATTGAGGTTCTCTCTTGATTTGCTTTCCATTTTTACTTTAGGATTAAGGTGGCCGCTACTTTGGTTTTCACTTAAGGCGGGGGTGTTCAAATCACTATGCAAAAACAGAAACGGAAAACAGATAACTGGCTTCTCTTCAGCAGGCAAAAAACAAAATGCCTGAACGCGCTAATTAATGTAAGCAATTTTATAAGCAAAATAATTTGTTTTAATTGGCTAAATAAGATCTGATATGATTAGAATATTTGATAAACTAATTTCAGAAAATTAAATCACCAACCTTTAATCATCTTATATACTTATTGCAATTTTGGAAACAGATACGAAAATGGACCTGAATTATCTTATCTTTACAGTAAGAAGAATACATTAAGGGTTTCTTTGAAACTTCAGAGTTTACATCCTTTTTATAATTTTGGAGAATTTTTTTTTTTTTGAAAACCAATACTTTATAGACAATTCCAACAGCTTGAATCTCTAGCAAATCCATACAGAACCACTACAAGAGTGAAAAATCTTCCCTAAGAAAGCTCCTTGTGTCCAAGGAGTAAGGCTTATTAAGGTGAGGTGTCTTCCACAATGTTCTTTCCCATCATATCCCCCCTAAGGAAAAACTAACCTCCCAGAATAAATAAGTGGATAATCGGGCCTGAAATGACCCCATAGAGGAGACCCTATGGAACTGAGAAACCTCTTCTCTAAGGCTTAGTTGCTGACAGGTCCATATAAGCTGACTTCCAACTAATGTGTCAATGATTGGGGAAAAAATGATAATCTTCCAGAGGACAGTTGCTAATTCTTCCTGCTTAAGAATCTCAATTTGTTGTAATGAATTAATTTCAACACTAGCTGGAACACTGGTTGACTCTGACCATGTGCTCAAAAAATATACACTGAGGTAAATAAAAGGAATGGCCTTCCATAGCACCTAAGGGCTGAATAAGCTACAAAAAATTCCATTTTACCACTATTCTAGCAGGATTCTAACAACAATTTTCTAAAGGCCAAGGACTATATTAGATGCTTTTGCACATAATTTCTGAATGATAGAATTTTATACCTATCAGTACTTTCAGTATAGACATCAAATCAACATGTTTTATATATATATGTGTGTGTGTGTGTGTGTATATATAATATACACACACACACACACACACACACACACACATATATATATTATACACATGCACACACTATGTACAAGATAGTACCCAAAGGAACTGCGATATATATTATACATTAAAAAATAAAGGCACTTAGTTCCTATAACCTTCAGAAAATTTAAAATCTAAGTGATGAACTAAGAATAGCCTAGAGGGCTTCCCTGGTGGCGCAGTGGTTGAGAGTCCGCCTGCCGATGCAGGGGACACGGGTTCGTGCCCCGGTCCGGGAAGATCCCACATGCCGCGGAGAGGCTGGGCCCGTGAGCCATGGCCGCTGAGCCTGTGCGTCCAGAGCCTGTGCTCCGCAACGGGGGAGGCCACAACAGTGAGAGGCCCGCGTACTGCAAAAAAAAAAAAAAGAAGAATAACCTAGAGATATTAGAAGAATAACAATTCACTAACAGTCTGAGATATCCAAAGCCAGGACAAGATTAATTTGGAAAAGTATATGTAATAAAATGTCTCAGGCAAGGGGCACTTTGAAATTGGAGAAAAGAGCATTTACCACGAGCTAATATAATCTAGAAAGGATTTTTTGAGGATGAGGACATGTTATGGGGAACAAAGGGTAGCAAACATTTAACAAAATAAATTCCAGGGGAAATAACACTGGGAGGTGGCAGAGTATGAAATATATTTGGGTATATATACACCAGTTGTGTGGAAATCAAAAAAACTCTAGAAATTGACGGGTTTAGGTAACATCGGGGGATGACCCCATTCACTCATTCATTTATCAGACACATACGTATTGAGCACCCACTGTAAATTAAGCACTGCTCTAGGTACCAGGAGTATAGCAGTGAACAACAGTATATCCTGACTTCATGGAGTTTATGCACATATCAAGACTGTTATGAGACAGTAAGTGTTTGGTAATATTAATTATCCCCTGTGTGGTGCACAGAGCATTTCTCTTCTTAGTTCTATTGCTTTTCACTTGTGCACAGACTGGCAGAGACCGTGGTCTACACATATTTGAAATAAAAGCATTCATTCAACTTGTTGAAAATTCAGTAGCATTGTTTATCACCACATACACTGGAAAACATGATACTGGTGGACTGAATATTTTATCCTATTCCACATTGTTTTAGTATTGTATAGGCTAATAGCCAGAAAGAAAAGAAATGAGAATATAATCACTGCATTTATTTAAAAAGAAAGAATTAAAGGTGACAGAATGCCATGGGTATTTGAGTGGATATTTCTACCTTTCTGTGTAACCTTAAATGGATGATGTTCAGCTAATAACCTCCACTTTTCCGTGCATGGAATGGGTAGCCTGAGGGTCCTATCTTCAAGCAGAACATAAATGCCAAGTATGAAGAAGCAAGTCAAATCGATGAGTATCACTTTTCCTACCGCTTTTTTGCAGAGACGTCATTCTTTTCTATCTCCATGCCTCATTCATATGTACTGTTTCTCTTTTATATTATTTTGTATAATTATGATGTTTTTCATAGAAAGGATGATGAAGCCATTTCTGCAGAAACCAGTGTCACTGAATTTAAATATGGTGAAAAACTTGAATCCCCATGAGCACAGATGATCGAGCAGTCAACATTTACCAAGTAGGCAGGTTATTTTGTTTAAAGATTTCTGAAAGATACTAAAGATGCAGAGAGAGTTTAAACATGAATATTGCTCTCATTTAGTCTATAATACAGAAAAATAGGGCACAAACCTGAAAACCCCAATAATAATAAAGCAATACAGTATAGGCTCAGTGGTAAATGATAGGCAAGGATAAAAATAACTAGAAGGTAGAAGACAAAGGGTTTATTTATATTCTGGTTCTGCCATTTGTTCTTTGTGTAATATTGGCTAAGTTAATTTTGATGAACCTCAGTCTCACCTTCTGTAAAAAGGTTCTAATAGCCATTTGGTGGGTTGTCCTGAGGTTTAGAAATTAGAGGCAATGATAAATCCCTGTCATTTAGTAAGCACTTGTATGATTACTAACTCCTCTTTATTGTGTAGGTGCTAGCCGTATACTAGCTATTGTGCTAATTACTTGACATTTATTACCTAATGAAGTTTACAGGTGAAGACAGTGAGGTTGAAAGAGAAAAGGGATTTGATCAGGGTCCCACGATTTGGAAGCAATTTCAGGTCAGTTCTTGTGTAATATAGATATAGATATATAGATATAGATATAGATATAGATGTAGAGTGAGAACTGTTCCAGGAATGAGACCTTCTATCTCCACCCTGGCCACATTGCTGTATCCAAAGAGGGATTGCTTGATCTTGTTAAACTCGGGAGGGTCATCATTTTCATGGCTTGCCAATAGGAGGATATGTCTATAGTTTGGACCCAAATAAAGAAGTAACAACCTCCCTAGGATTTAGACCTAGGAACAACTCCAAAGCCAAGTCCCTTATTATCATACAAATCACTTTCCCTAGAGCATTTGAGTAGTTATTGTGGTTAAAATAATTTCATCACTGTAAACTTCGGAAGGTCAAGAAAGTCTTCCTGGGGAATATGTAACTTGTCCCGGTGTTCGATAAAGAGCTAAGAGTTAAGTATGTTGGGATGAAGGAGAGGAGGACTGGGGACAGGGGAGGGAGGTCCTGTGAGGAGGTGACAGAGTGAATGTTTACAGGGATAGGTTGGTGTCAGAGGTGACTGAATATGAGGGGGAAAAAAATCTGTACAACAAAGTGATTTTTACTAGTTCTCTAAAGAATTGTGAACCTTTGATGATTTCTTATGAAAACTGATATGTATTTGGAACGAGAAAAGAAATCACAAATTACAAATGTTAAAAGGCTGGCAATAATTGCAAATATTACAGTTGCCAGGAAAGTAACATGATCTTTTTTATCATCAGCTTGACACACCTCTTTCTTTTCCCCACATTTTTTGTTCTGCGTGCTCTTTGTTTCTTCAGATGATAATGATTTTTACTATCATTTTTTTGAACCTTTGATGATTTTTAAGCTGCTACATAAGGTAATGAAATAAAACAGACTTTCAGTCGACCAATCAATAACTATTGGGGATGGATGTCATTCTGAGTGGCATTTTAAGAAGGTTATTCTGGTTTGTGAAGGATGAATTGGAGATGAAAAGAAAACCTCTTAAAATGGTTGTTTTCAATAGCTGTGTCACGACAGTTGGGAGATGTGTCACAACTAACAAGGCACTAATAGTAAAGTATTGGTTTGCCGAAGATTAGCTGCTTTATCCATTAGAGCAGATTCAAGGTCATTTCTAGAATAATGTCACTCGCCTTCACTTAGATTTCGAGTGCTTTCTTGAGGGGAGGAAAAGGGGTGTTGTTATAACCTGGTTGGGTCTTTGGCAAGACCCTAGGACTGTCCCTAGAGAAGCGAATGCTGCATTTCGTCCCTGTCCATGTGTTTCAGGACAGAAAACCACGGAGAAGTGCAGCATTAAAAGATAATCGCAATAGTCCAGGTAAAAGTGCCCAGGTGGAGAAGGTATTGCAAGTCTAGAAATGAAACAATAACTTTAAAAGATATGAGGGGGTGATACTTGATAGTTACTGATAGTCGAATGATGAGAGAAAGGAAAGAAAAGAACCCTGTATGACTCCAAGATTTATACACTTTACACAGGTGAGGGAATTGGGAGAAAAAGCTTGTTTTGATTCATGAGTTTGATTGTGGAACTTCTTGAGTTTTAAGCATATCATCCAAGTGGAAAGAGCCAGAGGGCAGGTTGAATAACTAGAGCTTACAAGGAAGGGCAGAGTGGAAATAAGTCTTTGTGAGCCATCTACTCTGAGGTGAGAAAATATTGTTTATTTTAGCTATTTTTTTAAAAAAAATCTTTTAGGTGGATTACCTAATAGGAGTTAACACATATGAGGCACTTACTATGGGTCGGGAACATAACAGCACATGCATTATTTGTTCCAAATGACAGCCCCGTGAGGCAGGTAATGTTATTATACCCATTTTGAGATGAGGAAAGAGCCACAGAGAGGCAAAATAATTTGGTCAAGATCACACAGCAAGCAGGTCGTGGAGCTGGGATTCAGCCCCAGGAAGCCTGGTTCCACAAACTGAGCATTTAACCACCATCTACTCCACAGTATAAGCACATGGGCAGAAAACTCTCCTGCAGAGAAAAAAGACTTGTGAAAGTCATATTCTAGCAAGAAACATTAACATGATTTGGGCCACCTTGGGCACCCTCGTAGAGTCAGATGGTCCCCCCTCAGTCAAGGTATCTTAAGTCATATATATCAAACTGCAAACGTTGCCCTCTCAGGGTCCCTACCTCCTCACTAAGGAAGTGGTGAAAATAAGCAACAACACCGATAGCCATTTATAGCTTTAAAAACAAAATCTCTTTGTGTCACCTTGATTTCTTTTTATTTTTCCTTGACTATAGTTTGCTGATCCTGTTCAATAGGACCCAGGCCCCTCCCCGGCTTTTCTTTCACTGAAACGGTTATATTCTTGTAACAGGGTCTTAATTTTTATTGGCAGAAAATTCTCAGTCTACTTACTCCCTTGTATCAGGTTAATTTTAACTATAGAATCTATCTCAATAATGCCATTTAAAGGAGGCTGCTTCCAATACACTCTTTGAAATGTTTGCAGATAATTCTGGATTTACCAGGGCACCACTTCCTTAGCTACTCACCGGCCCTGCAGCCTCCTTTCCTTCTACATCTGAGCACGCTCTGTTCTCTGGCCAGCTGCCTTCTGTTCAGCCTCTGTGTGTTCTCCATTCTTGGCTCTGCCTTAATGATCAGTAGGGCTTCATCTTGATCACGTTGGAGGGATGGAGGGAGGTTGTTACTTCTTTATTTGGGTCCCAACTATAGACATATCCTCCTATTGGCAAACCATGAAAATGACGACACTCCCGAGTTTAACAAGATCAAGCAATCCCTCTTTGGAAACAGCAGTGTGGCCAGGGTGGAGATAGAAGGTCTCATTCCTGGACCAGTTCTCCGTCTATATCTGGTGGTTTACACAAGAACTCCAAAACACCAAATGCCTAAGGTCCAGGGATATATTATTGGGATAGACCATAGTTAAAGTGAAATGATTGAATGTTTTGTTTTGCTTTTAGTTTTTGCCAAATAATAACTCTTATGAGTAGGAGATGTGGGATTTATTTTCCGTATTAGAACTGCTTCGTTTCGAAAAGATGGTCAGTCAAAAGCTTGAATGTAACCTCTTCCTGCTGGCTTACTACTGCAATAGCTCAGGTTACCATGGGAAGCAAGCAGTTATTTTCACCAATAACTTAACTTATACCAAATACTTGACCTTGGAATAAGCAATTTACATCCTTATAAAAGAGGTCACTTAGGGAATTTAACTGTGTAATCCTAGCCCCCATGTGGCAGGAACGGAGTAGAGATGGAACAAAGCTGGTGAAACACCATTCGAAACCATTTGAATTAGGAAATCATTTCTTTTTGACTCTGTTTTAAAAATGGAGCCTACTTTAAAATGGTACAGGAAGGCAGAAAGATGCAGTAAAAGTCTATAGAAATAGTGACTCAAAAACTCTGTTCCAGGACTCAAGAAGGCAAGCCTGTTGTCACATTTGGAGGGAAACCAGAAAGAATTGAGGTTTTCACTTTCCTAATAGCTCTTTTCCAGCACCTTTCCTTCAAACATCTTGCCCTGCCTTTGATTTTGCCTTTCTTAACAAAATGACTGGAAAGAAACCACCTTTCCAACTTTAACCAGGAAACATCGGTTGTTTTTGCAAGTGCTGATATTTTGGTGTGGGCTCTTCCTTTTAAAGACAATTATCAAGACGAAGCATTTGTTTCTTCTTTTGTTTCCCCGTGGCAGTTTGTCAGCAGTTATGATAAGTAGAATTCCATCTGTCAGTAAAACTACGTTGCAAATTGCCGTAGAAATTAGCAGCTTTCGTTTTTGCCTACATAAATAAATATGCGAAATAAATTGCACATAAACGCACCCTAAAAACTCACAGGTACACCGCACAGTTAAATGCCAGTCAGAAAAAACCAGAGACACGTGGCGATTATCTCAGTTTTCAAACCTGGAAGATACACGAATGTGTTTCTAAATGAGAGAGGCAGTGTATCATGCTTGCTGAGATAAAAACAGAAGCTGCCAGACACTGCACTGTGGCTTTATTCTCAGAATCGTTTGCCTGAAACCCGCTCTATCTTTTCCCCATGTTCTCTCTCCATCTCTCTCTCCCTCTCCCTCTCTCCCTCTCCCTCTCTCCCTCTCTCCTCGCCGTCCTTCCCTCGCTCATTGTTCTCTCTTTCCTCCTGCCTTTGATGCATATACGTTGTCACATTCCATTGACTCTTCCCTCTTCTCTGTTCTTACACTCAAGCCTAGCGATGCTTTCGCCAGGCAGCGGCAGCCTCTCCTGCGAGTTTTAGTCATGTGTGCAGCTCAGTTTGATCGAGCGTTCCTTCTCTGCCTTTGCACTCTTACAAAAGATTAAAAGGTGGCGTCACATTGCTCCCCTGTTCCTTCCCGCAGGAGGGACTTAAAAGGGACAACAAAAACTAATCACTTTCAATAAGCATTTTCTTGCTGGGGAAAAGAAAAGAAAAGAAAAAAAAAAGAAGAAGAAGAAGAAGAAGGGAAAGAAAGAAAGGGGGGGAGAAAAGGCAGGGGGTGGATTTAGCGGTGTAATTTGAGACCGGTGGTGCGGATTGGGAAGAGCTAGTGGAGATGCTGCACGCTGCTAACAAGGGAAGGAAGCCTTCAGCTGAGACAGGTAAGAGCGCCCATCGGAGGGTTTGACCGAGTGGCTTAGTTAAATCTCTATTTTCACCGTTTTGTAATTGAGAAAGGCATCCACAGCAGAAGCTGATTTTCAGTCGACTTCCTTTTGTTTCACATAGAAAGTACCTGTATTAATTTTGATGAATTAGAGCATGCAGCAAATTCAGTTGAAAATAGATTTGTATAGCAAATGCATTTAAACTGAATGATTTCTCCTCTATTTTTCAGGGGAGAGATGAGAAAGATGATTTTGATCAGAATAGCACTTTGCATTATGTGAAATTCTAAATAGCTAATGGGGAAAAAAATAATAATAATTCAATTGATCTTGTTTTTGAACTCCGGGACTTAAACCCTGGGAGACAGCTGGGATTTGAAATGTTTCTTCTAACTGAACTTCTGCTGCGTTATAATAATTTTTCACCGGAGGTTTAGGCAAGGGTAGAGTTTAAGTCGAGTTGCTGGGCTGTGTTTGGCTTGGATCTTGTGGGTGAAGCGCTGCTTCTATCTCCTTAACCTGAGTCAGGTTGATGCTTCATAAATGGAGATTGTGTTGCCCCAAATGAAATATGAAGTTAAAACATCAGGTTAGGGCATGTGTTAGAAAAAGGATCCAGTAAATAATTAGGATAACTGAATTATGACAGTTTGAAATGGGAGTTAACTCTGGAGGTGCTGTTTGATCAGCCGTCCTGGATTTTAAGCGGCTCAGTAATAAAGGGGACTAATTATCATCCTCAAGTCGGAACTTTGCATTAGGACCCTAAATATAGAATACATGCGGACTTCTACTGTAGGTGGCTTTCGGGAATCTGTCCCTTTTGTGCGCTATGAATGAGAGTTGTGAATTATATTTGATGGCATTTCTCCTTTAAAGAGCTTTGGGATGAAGCTTAAAAGGCTCACATCTATTTTAACGTTGAACAAACACCAAATGCAATACACTGTAGTCTCCCGGCACCTGATTTTTGTTGCTGCTGCTGTTGTTTTAAAGTTGTGATCATTTGTTTTGAACCTCAGTCTTCATTGATTTTTATGTTCCTTGCCTCTGCTGCTGAAATTTATTGCTGGCGTGAATGAACTGAGATTTGAGAATGCAAAAAGAAAAAATTTTAATTAGCCAGAGTTTTGACTTAAGGATAATGACATCCAAATGGTATCCAGATTTTTACCTAGGTTGTTACCTAAAATGTTTGAATTAATATTTAGATGATTTTTTGGAAGGTTGGGAAAATCAGAATATTAAAAGTATAAAATTCTGTTAAAAAAATTGCTTCTCCAGAATGAAATATAGAAAGGTGACTTTAATGCCTCCACAGGGTTTGGTCCTAGAAAGAATTGCTAGACTGTGGCATGGTTGAGTTCAGCACTATGCCTGAGAAGATATTTTATATATTTATTTGGTGATAAGATGATTTTCTCACCAAGTTTCCAAGCAACTTGCCCCTCAGTTCCTTACCCTGACATGTCTCGTGTTTGCCAGACCATCTAATGGCATCTTGTGGTCGCAACCTGTGAATCCAATTTTATGGGGACATCAGGAGCTGCTGAATGTTGGGGAGTGGAGACCAAACCGACTATAGGTCTCATCACACTTCATCATCTAGAGATAATCTCCAGCAGAAGTTCTCTGGAAAGCCCCTCATACAGGTGTGGGGAAACTTAATTTTTCCATCATGGTTAAAAGAGTGGGGAAAGATGTGGATAAGGGAAAAAGGAACTGCTAGGCTGTTTGATGTAATCATGCTGGTGGTAGCATAGTGAGTTTTTAAAATCATATCACATGTCGCTTTCTTTTTTTTTTTTTTCAACTTAGGAAACTTTGCAGAATCTTGAAGTGGCTCTTCTCAAATTCAATCCCTGTTTCTACATAGCTTTCTCTGATAAAACCTTTTCTTTGACTCTTGCTTTAGCTAACCATTGAGTGTTTCAGTGCCGCTGCTGATAATAATGATTACATCTTAAATAAGTGACAAGTGTTGAGAAGATGGACAGGGAGAAATATGTTGTCTGCATCATATATGCATTTTAATTTTATTTATGAAAATGACTACTTCGTGGTGAGGAGATGATAAATTTGAAGTTGTAGCTTGGCTGTTTGTATCACTGAACCACTGTCCTCCTCCTGGAGAACTAAATGGAACTAAAGCAGGCAGAAATAAATCAGTTGTAAACTGGTTGGTAGTTCAGCGTGCACTTTTTAAGCAGATGGTAACCACAACTATCCTTTTACTCAAACTATCTGATTAATATAAATAGCATTTTTCTGACTTTTCCAGTAGATGTTGCTGGAGAGCAAAGAAAAGATCTTTTTTTTTTTTTATAGGCAATAAAAGCAATGTGATAGACTGAGAAAAGCCAACGAGCAAGATCCTTCTCCCCAAACTCTGCTGATAGCATTCTGCATAATTTGCTAATTAATGAATTATATTGAATCGTTACCTTTTATGATGTTCTATAGAAAGCGATTAAAATTTGAGCTAGATTTTTAAATTATGAGATTGTTCTCTTTAGACCCTATATATAATGCCTGTTTGCTGTTTTCCGTTTTTAAAAAATCAAGTTAACTGCGCATTACTATTCAGAACATTTCATCCCTGAATGCTAAAACCCTTTAACATGCAAATATGATGTCAGAGGAAGAACTGAAATAGAATACCCCGAGAAGAGTAATGATCAAACGCATTATAAAAATATGCACCAGTTGCCAACATGTAATAAAATATTAAGAAATTAAAAGCATGCAACCTCTAAAGTAATAGAATTTCATTGCTCTGAGACTGTTTTCCCACCGAATATTAAGTGCTTAATAGATCTCTCTGTTAAAAAACAATTGAAAACCTACATGGTTTGTCACGGAAGTTATTATGTGATTTTGAAAAATTAGTCCAATAGGATTTTCCTCTGACTAGGAAATATAATTAACATTGGCTATTAAGTGCCAGATTTCCGAAGCAAGAGCCACAAGGCTTGATGGAGAAACTGGGACTGCAGAGAGCAAGCCTCAGCGCTAGACGCTGAGGGCACCCACGCTGGAACTATTCTGCTGGTAATCACTCTGATAAAATGACAAAGACAACCCAGAGGAGCCCGGGATTCTAGTACCCAGACACAAACTGATGCAATTTCAGATAACCAATGACCTCTATCTATGAGAGTATTTATTTTTGGAAATGATCAATTAACCGATTTCAATTGTGAAAGAGAAGTGTATACAATTTTTCCAATGCAAAGGGGGCCTTGGCTATTACAAAAGCACATTCAGGCAAGACAAGTGTACACCCTATGTGGTAGAGCGTTCCGTTTTTCTTACCTTAAACAGTCCATGCTGTTTTCTGGTGCATTTTTCTTTTGCATTGAAGCCTTTCTTTATCAGTTTTCATTCCTGAGGTGTGAAATGCTCCATAGGTTGTTTTTGATTTAACACCCATTCATTTCTCTTTTATGGGAGGAAAAAGCTTACATTTAGAAGGCATGAGTATCATCTACTCATATTTTGAAATTAGCACTCTAAGTCCACTGGGGTAAGGTTGTTTCAATTTTTTTTTTTTTTTTTTTTGCTTTGATTCATATACATGTTTTGTGTTTGACCCATAGTGATTATTTTTTTCTCTCTGTCTTTAAATAAGAAAAGCTTTACAATTTGGCGGGAGAAGTTGGTTTCTTTCTCTGGTTGATTTGCGCTTCGCTTTAGGTGTTCTCTGTTTTTCATTAATAGCTATCAAGCACTGACGATACTCAAAGCACCGTGAGTTAAATGTGCCAAAAAACGTCTGTCCTGATAGCAAAAAATGCCTGTCCTCTCAGTGAGAACCTTAGGAAAACAGAAAATGTCGACCAGACCTGAAGAATTACCTAGTGGGTTAAAATGTGCTGGTTAGTCCTGACTCTTTCCCTAGGAGAGCAAAGAAGGAAAGGTCACTGCAGGTGGAGGGGATCCTGAGGATGGTCGCCTTTGAATCCGGAGTAAAAGGCGAAAACGCAAAGTAATCCGGACGAGCAAAGTCAGAGGGGTCCTATGGGCAGTAACACCAAAATGAATGACCAACGGCACTACGATTGAGAGCCTTGAATGGCAGGTATTCAATAGCCACTGGAAAGATGTGATCTGGCAGCTTCTAAAGGAGTTTTGTTTGTGTGGGAGTCAGTGGAATAATGGGTCCATAGCATGCCACTTGCCCATAGATAGTGATGCTAAAATGCCTATTTAGGGTCCATCTGTTCTCTCATTAAATTGTGGCCCTAAGGAGCTATCGTTACTCGTGGAATATTGCTTTATCTTCTAGGGTTATTGTTGAAAAAACAGCGAGAACCCCTAGTCTTGAGGCGTGAAACCAGTGAATAATCTACTGCATTAGCCTAGATATAAGTGGTAAGGTTGAGAAACACTGTTGAGGGGAGGGAGAATGACTAGGAGAAACACCTTCCTATTGTAATTATTGCAATCTCTTGTATGTACTGTAGATGTCATGGCCTCATTTGGCAGGGATTTTGTGTATATGCTTTTGTTTTCATAGGAAAAACATTCACCATTTGTCGGAGATGAGACCTGTAATTTAGCAGGTGTGGTATTCTCTCCATACTATTTGGATGTAATCAATTAGTGTTAGGCTCATCTCTGGTTTCCTGACATCGATTAGACTGGGTTTTTATGATCTTTAAGGTTTAATCTCTCTGAAAAGGTATATACTTTCTTTACGGGAATTAATTGCCTCCCTGAACTGACTGTATGTCAGTTATTTTCTATAAACCTTGACTAACTTAACTTGAACTGGGAGATGCCTAGAATGTTTGACCGAAGCTCAGTTGTGGAGACTCCTCTAATCATTTAATGGAAGTTTATATGTTAACATATAAGATGTTTTCTTTCATCTGGTAGACTTCCTAATGAGAAGGAGCAAAAATAATTATTAGCATAATTAAGTGGAGTGCCACCCTTTTCCTCAGAAACTGATTTAACCAGCCTATTCCCGTAGACGGGGTGACCAGCGTCACCTCAGAACCAAGCTGTAGATGAATGCTTTGCCTTGTCCTCCAAGTACTTTAATCTAATTTGTTCCATTTACTTTTCCAAGCTTTTCATCTTCCCACCATTTTAATACCATCAGCGATGGGGGCTACCCATGACATTCAAACTTGACATTATCAAACACAAAAGGCATCACTCAGACACTTGACTGCATTACAATGCAAGGGAAAAAAATAGATTCCCAAAGGCTTAGAAATTATTGTTTCATACCTTGAATGTAGGTGGATGTTTTTTTTTTTTTTCTGTTTCCTTCAGTCTGCCTCATTTGACTGTTTTGCTTCTGTGTGTTTGCAGAGTACTGAAAACCTGGAAAAACTAGCGCTCACCAATCTATAACGTACACATCTCTGTGTTCATTGGAGGGATGTGTATTCATACAATGGAAATTTACAACTCTGTTATTATCTGTTATTTGCTAGTCACCAACCGCTACTTGATACAGGACCAAAGCTGAGCCTTGCACTGGAGCTGTCTTTTCACTGTTGCCATCAGTTCTTCTGGCAGTCAGTTAGCTGTGGCCAGACCTTCTTCCTGACTCACACATGTGTGGTCATTGAAGTAACTCCATCATTGCTGGGTAGACCAGAAATCTATTGAATCCATAGCAGTCCTTTGTTTGTTTACCCATGAAATCTGTGTGTGTGTGTGTGTGTGTGTTGGGATGGTGGGAGGGATTCTTAAAGTTAATATAAATTTATTTGTACCTCCCTTTGCTTGCTATCATGAACCTTCTATTCAAAGACAATTTACCCCCATATGTAAGACAACATTTGTGAGCTGAACAGATAGTATTATCAGATTGTGGTGAATTGCTTCAGTGGTATTACCTCATGCATAGAGATCGGGTGTGCTGTAGAGCTCTGTAAAACAGTCAGCTACATGGTATCCTACAGGTTTAATATACTTCTGTAGCCTTGTACTTGGGAAGGATTTCTGTAATTGGAGACAATCTAGCTAAGAGAACTTTTTAAACCATTGGAAGCCAAAATACAGAGTTTTGAAAAATGTGACTTTTTAGGCTTGAAACAGAGTGGATTACAAATTTCTCTGAACTGGACAGAATCATTATTGCGCATATAGTGCAGCCTTGATTATCCAGGTTCGAATTTCCAGCATAGAGATCATTCAGATTTCTTCTCTGACTTTCCTGTCTTCTCTCTCACGACCTGACATGTATAGTTTCCTCTAATCACTGGCACCTCTGCTAAGGGTTATGGAAAGGCATATTTGAACAGCAAAATCCAAACCTGTGAATTTTCCTTCAGGAAGAGCTAACTATGTAAAAAGTCTAAGAGGTAGGTTTTTGAAACTAAAATTGACTGCCTAAATTTCCATTTGGGGGAACCCCTCTTTCTATTTACAGATGGTGGTTTACTATAGCTGTTAAGATGCCAATATTTTAGCCACACGTTTAAGAGGCAAAAAGTAAATCCACTAGTCTGAACCATGCCAAGAAACTGGTTTCATTGCTCTGGCTTATATCATGTCCCTGCCCTACCACCCAACCAACTACAGTGTTGAATTAACTGGTGGGATAGCGTGCCTAGCTGGCATTTTTTAAGACCATTGAGATCAAGCAAGTATACCTTGAGCAGGTTATCAGGGTTCTGATAAGCATATTTCTTTAGTATTAAGTACAAAAGTGGATTACTGGTGCCCAAACCCCACTTAGTTAATCTCCAATACCAGTCCTATCTCATTTCCATTATCAGTGACTGCCAGTCAACCCTTGATAAATTATTTACATTTAGAATTTGACCCCTGGAGGTCGTCAAAGTCCCAAATGACTTTAAAGACTTGAAAATCTCTTAGATCCCAGAATTACATTGAAATGGTGAAAGGACTGGAAGGGTAGCTGGCTTTTCCAGAGAGGTTGTAATCACAGAATAGGCATGAACGTTACCAGCCACCTTCCAAGTTTGCAGAACAGGGTGCAGGATTCCATCTAGTGGATATTGCTACTGAATCAGAATTTGATTTCCCTCCTTTTCTTATACGTTAGTTGTGGCTTTGGACATTTTCAAAATCTTGTGGTCATACCTGCCACGTTGTAACAATGTCTTGTCAAATAATGCACTCTTCTCTCTTACTACCCTTATTGGACAAACATGTCTATAATTGGTTGCACTTTTGAGGTGCATAATCAAACTTCAGGAGGTGTTTCTATTTCTAAACATATTATGTAATATAATGTAACTAACAAAATATATAATATGTAATACAAACAGATATACTAAAGGGCAAAAAATGTTATTACTCTTGACACTAAAAATAGTTTTTTATCATTAGAATTGAGGTTATTAGAAAGAAATGTACTCGAAGTTTTTAAATGTTGAGGTGTAGCTGATGATGTAGTATAGTGACCGATAGTTTTCAATCCATAGTGTAAAAGAAAATTTAAACAGTACTATAGCAGACAAAACTGAAAATGGAGAACCTTGATCATGAGTTATATGTATGTAGGAGATGCCTCTTGTCATTTATATGTGTGTGCAGATTTATACACATGTATATACACATATATACATACATACATACATACATGGTTACTCTATGTATGTGCATATTTTTATCTATATCTCCATCTCTGCATCTGTATCTGTATTGATATTTGTACCTGTATCTATAGTCAGAGTTAGAGAGAGAGGGAGTGAATGGGCATATTCCTAGTAAGATAAAATGTGGTTGTATTCCTGGTAAGATATCATATTTCTTTCCGGCTGACATGATTAATTTCCCACAATCTGACATGCAGTGTGCTAGGTACCAGATGAACCAGACATAACTGTTAAGGAGTTCATGATCTAGTCCTGAATTAGAAATTATTTTAATGTTGAATGTTTCACTCATGGATATATTTAATAGTTGGAAACGTTGCGAGAAAAAATTCAAGGATTACAAAGCCATCAGAGCCCTCAGTAGGTAGTTCTAAATTTAATATGCTTTGCCTGGTCAGGAGGAGGATTGGAAAAGGAACACGGCAAGCGTGATTGTGGGGAAGAAGAGCCTCACATAAAGTGATCTGGTCTCAACTAAAAATAAATCTGGCTTTATGGAAAAGCCAGGCCAACGAGACTAAATTCTCTGTTACCCGTTACTGCTGGCAAGTCACGAACGAAACATAGGATCCATTTGTCTGGTGTTCACTTTTCTATGAGTTCTGTATAAGCGAGAACGCAGGGAAAGTGCCATCAACATGCTTAGTATTAAATGTGTACACATAAGGTCTTGTTTGAAAATATATGCAAACAATGTGTGCATATTTTTCTAAAATGAAATGGGCTTATGCAGTGAGGATTCCTTTTTCTCAATCTGTGGCATTTATGATGTATGTTTCATGTGTTTATAACCACATATCATATGTAATTTATATACACACACACATATAGTCTCTAGAGGTCAGTAGAATATAAGAAATGGGCAGACATTCACATCTAGATGAGACCTAGAGATTCTGAAGGCCATTTTTCAAATGATAAAATGATGATAGTCGACTAATGACATTAGGAACTAAAATCATTAATCAGTGTTAACAAAAATATCATGTCATTCTTGTTCCTGAAATGAATCTAATCTATTTATTTTAAGCAAATTTCATATAGATGAACATTTACATGGCAAGAACCTTGACAGACACCCAAGCTGTAATTACTTTATGATGGTTTATTATAAGACTGTGATTCTCTAGAATATTTTTTGAAGATATTTTTAATGTTAACAGAACAAAATAGTAAATTGTTTTTAAACACCTGACTGTTACATTCAAAACACTACTTCTATTTTAGCTGCCAATTCAGTCTCCTCCACTCTTAGAAATGAACAATTTGATGATTTACATGTTGCAATTCTAATAGTTTTTATGAATTAAATGTCCCTGATGTTGGGAAATATCTTAGAAAGTTGTGATTTATTTTATATATAAAGCTAAAATCGTTGACAGTTCAGCAAGTTACCACACAGTTGAGCACGTCGATCAGATTTTTCTCTAGAAAAGTCATGCGCAAGAAAGTGTAGAGAATGATGGCAGGTAGCTATGAACTAGTTGACAGTGGAGTTGCTGGCGCCTCTTACACTCCATCCCATGCCGGAGAAAACAGTGTGGCAGAACTTCCGGTTTCATCTGGATTTGAGAAGGAATGATTATCACCTGAGTTGAAATTGCCTGCCATGGCTTAGACCTTAGTATGTCTTGCACGTGTGAATGAAGATCACTCACACTTGGAACTAAGCTGTTGATGACCTATTCCCATGTGTGTTCACTTACACCATAGCAGATTGCATTCTTATCTCAGTTTCCTCCATGATAAACCCTAATCCAGGGGTTGCAAACACAAATGCCTAGAGGGGAATATTCAGAAATAAGACAATAGGAGCTGATGGGGGATGGTAAAGAGCCATTTCAAATTTAAACACACACATTCACACCAAACCTATGCTAAATGAAACCAAACAGAAACCTATAAGCATTTTTAAAGAGTGATCACATGAAGCACTTAATAGAAATTTAGGCTTAGAGGGGCTTCAGTCATCACCAAGAGATCCCCAATAGGTATTTGATAAATATTGATAGATTACTTCCAATAGGTAATCTAGTCCTTACTTAGCTGCTAAATTATTAAATGAGGAAGGTACGATGTATTTCCTATCCTCAAGGAGTTTGCAGGGTAGTTGGATGCCTCCAGGGCATCCCCTCCCTTGCCTCTGTGCCCCATGTCTGCTCTCTCAAGCTTTTGCATTCTCTGTTCCATCTCCACAGAATTCCTTGCAGCTTTCATAACTGTGCCTTTGCAAATGCTCATCCTTCCTGTCTTCTGCTAACAAGCCAGCTTGCCCCTGGCTGATGCCTATTCATCTTTTAGGTCTCAGGTTAAATGTTGCTTCCTCCCAGAAGTTTTCCTGGACTATCCCTCCCTAAGCCTAAATTCTGAGCTCCCACTCTGTAACCCTATAACAATGTACTTACCTTATTGTAACACTGTTTACCATTTATAGAACTCCCAGTCTAGCTGTACATATCTGCATAATCTATTAAGCTCAGTGAAGGCATGAACCATGTGATCAAGCTTGTTCATGGTATATGGTGAAGCCTAGTAAAATATCTGGCAGCATAAAGTTTAGTTAACCAGTAACTCTTGCATAAATGTTTAAATACATAAATAATCACAATGCATTGATAAATTAAAAAGAAGTTATCACATCTTCAGGAAACTGGGAAGGATCGACAACCTTGTTTGAACTCAAGTCTTATTCAAGGACAGGTTCAAAGTGGTCCCAAGCGTTACCTTTTTTCTGCCTCTCCTTATCGGCCTTGAAATAGTCAAGGTCCCTAAGTATCAGAACAGAACCATCCTCTTAGCTGAAGGGGGGTGTACACTTTAAAGTTGTGGTTTTCGCGCTAGTCTCTGATCAGATTACTTATCAGAGACAGTAGTCTTGTCCTGGTGAAACCCTAAAAGCAGTGACTCCCTCTATCCACTCTAGTGATTGGTTTAAATATGGAGCCTTGGCTATCAGAACTACTGAAAAAGATCTTGCAGAATAAGTAAATATTGACTTGTTTTTAGTTGGGTCTAGGGACCTCACTTTATGTGAGGATCTTCTTCCTCCAAATCATCCTTCCCTGCTATCTTTTCCCACTCGTCTCCTTATATGTTGCAATGAGGTCTTTGAGTTCTCTGATTTGGTAAGATGGAGCTCTCTCTCCTTACTTGCACGTGAAAGTCCCTAATAGGTGCCAGTCTTCCTTTTAACACCCTGAGACTTATGTTTGCATCCCAAACAGATTCCCACTCTATCATTCTCTACAGAGGGACGCATTTAAGTGACTGGGTAGTTTTTAGTGTCAGAGCCCCCAATTCACTTCTATCTGGTTTTTAGTTGGTTATGTTAGTTAAGCCATACCCTCAAAGTAGAAACTTATTCTCATAGTACCCTGAAAAATGGTTAAGAATGGATTTGGAATTAAAGAGTGGACAACTTTAACCTTTCATGATTTTTAACTCAGCTGCATTCCAGGTATTATTTTAATTTGCAAATGTGTGATGAGTTTGGCGAGACGTATGAGTAATGTGGTAGAAAGAGCATTCAGATATGGTATCTTCTCCTTATTGTTATTATTTTAAATTGCCTTCTTCTGCCTTTATCGTCTAGTCCTGTGCTCACTGTCATTTATTTTTATTGTTGTCCAAAGGAGGTAGTATATATTTTATAAACAGTATAAAATGAGATTTTTCTCCATATATTTATATGATTAAGACAGCTTTGGAACTGTATTATTATTCAGAAAGAATAATGAGAAAGTTTTAGGAAGAACTAAAGCACATGTGATACAGCATGGAAGCTGATGGGGAAGCTGGCTATTATTCTACACTTTGGTAATATTTGCTATCTATTTTCAGGGATTTTCTTTTTTAGTATTGTGTCAGGAGAGTTAAAAAGAGGGACATGTGGAGATTAATCCTAAATCCTCTTCTTCCTCTCTGGTAAAAATTTAAGAACTCATCCATCAAAATATTTTCCTAAATATTCATTATCTTTCTGTATTACACAAAAGCATAAATAACCTTACAGCCATCCTAGAAGTTCTTTAGATAACAATTTAATACAAATGTTAAACAACTAATAAAATAATTATTCTAATTTATACTAATAAACGTTAAAAGGCTGGTTAGTTTACTGTCCCCCTGACAACATGCACATGCATATTAAATGATTTGAGTTCACTACTGTAACTTCTATCTCTTTTAATTTTTTACCTATACCTTCTTAGCCCAGTTTTTGCTTCCGTGAGGATCATGTTGGCATGTCCATTTCTGTCTCACTCTCCTGTTTCTTCTCCAGAGTGTCCTATTAAATTCACTCAGATATCTTTTGTAGACACTCTTAATACCAAAAATAGTTTATATTTTTTCCGGAATAAAAAAAAGAACGTTTTTAGAAAAACAGTAATTCTTTGTAAAGTGGAATGTACTTTCCATGAGAAAATATATTCCATTTGGAAAGAATTAGAACCACCTCAAACCAATCACAGTATCCCTCATTTCCAAAGCATTCTAGAATGAGAAATAACAATCAATATTGGAGTAAATATATATATATATATATATTTCAATTTAGTTAGATGATTTTACTTCACAAAAATACATGCAATTATAAAAAATAGATCATTGACTTTTAACTTGGGTTTATTTTGCAGTTTTGTAAGTGCTTGTGGATTTGTTAACGTTAAATTGGTAATTGTTGATCTCTGAGGAGGGGTGTAGCATCTTCAGTCTGAGCTTATTACTGTGTAAAATATGGATTGCCTTTACCCTAATGGCCTCTGAATCCTATTACCATCCCATTAGAGAGTGTGGGATTTTAGTAATTCTGTTGTTGTTTCCAGTGGGCAGTGCATATAATGGGGAAGGGCAGGGGTTAATGCAATTCATCTCTTTTAATACTTGTAACTCTGAGTCCCTTATCACGCACTGTGGTTTCATTGGAGTCCCCTCCCCCGCCCCCCACTCCGCTTCTTTCTGTTATCTTTAAGGCCCAATATCTTTCTATATGGCTTTCCTAACCAGAAGAGTTTGGAGAAGGGAGTTTTTGGTGATTCGTCAGTTCAAACAGAATTTTAGCTATTAGCTTTTCATAAACTGAAGATAAATAAGGTGGTGCGTCAGCTTGTGTGAAACAGGCTGCGGCCCAGAAAGGTTTTCAGTGACTGTCATTGTGCCAAGAATAGTATTGAAATAGCTCTTCAATCAAGATCATTTATAAGGCCTTTTGGAAGGAGAAGCATGAGACAAGCGGGTCGGATCAATGCCCACTAGTGTTCTGGGTATAATGTTTCCATGTGTTGGCGGAGACAGCTGTGTCCTGGGTCCTAACAGTGCTAGAGAGAGGAATTGGGAAAGATTTCAAAGTGAAAGAAATTAGATTCCTTTAAAGAGAAGTTTCCGAGTAATGGTTAATTCCCTCTCTATCAGCTGTGCTCAGTAGACATGTCTGATTACGTACCCCTGGTTTTATTCATGAAATTTGTTTTTAGCTAATACAGCTTTTTTTCAGAATAAATACGAACATCAGATTACTTCTCGGTATGTCAAAACAAATTAGTTTCCCACAGTGATGCACTGAAAGGTGTAACTATTTTCCCTTTTTATATGTCAGAAAGCATTACAGGGGCTGGGAAATTCCCACGTTTTCCCTCCTTAGCCCAGGAGCCTGGTGGTTTGCAAAGGTCTGGTTTAATGCAGAAGCATGGTCACCTAGAGCTCCAGCACCCCCCTCTGCTGCCATTAATGAGAATCGCATGCTGAGATCCTAAGAGGCATCTGAGCGCAGAAAAAGGCAGGGAATGGCAGGAGGTGATCAAACCATTTCAATCTGTTGAAAGTGAGTGATATTCCCAGGGCTTATTGTTCACCTTCCCAGAGAATTAAGTTTCCATATGTTTCATCATAAATGGAATGAGTGTGCAACATTATTGCAACATGACAATGTCTGCTGGATGATGCAGTAGAAAACTGGTGTTTGGGGGCAAATTTCTTCTTGTCTTCATGTTCTAAATATAGTAGTTTCCCACCTGGTTATAGCTACTAGTCTAAGCCTGGTGATGATGTTTAGATATGGTGCCTTGGTATGTAGTAGTTTGCATGTTTTTGTGAATATTCGTGCACTGAGTTCTTCCTTAATTTGAGATATCACTTCTCATATTTCTAGACAGACTGTGATATTATTTCTTTCCATCAATTGCATGTGTTGAGTGAAATTTATTTTAGAAGGTAATTGTGTAGCCACAGGTATAGTTTTTGTTCCAGTGAATTGATATGAGTAAGCATTGTTAAAAGATATTATTTCCTTTTGTTACTTAGTTACAGATTACCTTTTCAAAACACTTTTGTTCCCACAATCACTTGGGAAGCTCAAACAAACAAAAATGAAATAAAATAAAATCTACTACAGGTACCTACTGATATTAGTGTCTTTAAAAAGCGATACACCTGAGACCATTTGCTGAAAATTACTAAGCCCCTGTAAGAGACAGTATAACCTATGTAGAATTTCTTACAGTTTTGCAAAGGACAGTATGGGGGATCCTGGTTATTCAACAGTTGGAGTGTGGATTTCTGTTTTGCATTTATGTTTGGGTCCCATTTAATTCATCTCGTCTCTTTGTTCTTGAAACTTTCCTTCAGATATGCCGATCTGCCAAGAAACATAAAAATCAGATGACATGAATGACGTGAATGTTTCTCTTGATGAGAGAAAGATGTATCATCTTTTCTATCTTCATAAAGCCACAAACTTTTCAGTTGTCTCTCTCAGTGTTCCCTGAATGCACAGTATATACGTTATTTAACATTTGTTAAATATCAGCAAATCAGTAATGAAATTTGACTCTCTGTTAAGACTATGTAGTTTGGTTCTTAAGAAAAAAACCCAGGAAAACGAGTATCAGCATACAAAAATAAATGTGAATTATTGTGAGGGAGAGACAGGAATACTGAATACCACATTTTATACCATATTCCATTCTATGTTTTCTTGGCTACACACTGTCCAATACGTTTATGATAGCAATGAAAATCAGCACATTTATTTAAATACGTATTTTCTAACTATACAAGTAGAATGGTCCGTGCATGAAGTTCAGAAAATTCATGAAAAGGTAAACATAATAAAAATCACCCGTAATCTCACCCAAATCTATTTTTAAACGTACTTAAGCAAATGAATATTTTAAGAATCAAGATTTTGTTTCATGCAATCATTGTTATACTGTGGGAATTCCCTCATGTATTAAGTAGCGCTCAAAAACGTTATGTTAATATTCTACCAGAGTATATGCCTTAAAAATATACCATGACTTAAAAAGTAACTTTCACTAATTTTGTGATTATAAAAATCTAATTATATGCTTGTTATAAAATACTTTGGAAAAATATACAAGTGAAAAATGGTTTTACATTTTGAAATGCTACTATAAAAAGATAAATACTGATAATAGTTTGGTCTATCATTTTGATCATTTTGCCTATATAATAAGTAATCATAATTATTATGTTTAAAATTTGTTATTTCTATTGAGATTATACACTTGATCTTTTAATTTATTCACTTTCCACTGAATTTTCTGCGTAATTTCATCTTTCTAAAAACAAACTCAGATTTCTTTCTTTATAACTACCCTTAATATTTTTAGGGTATGATAAACTTCTGCTTGTCATTTTCATTGCTAATATTTTACCTCAGTAGTTTTTTTATTTTGGTTTTTCACATGAAGCTATTTAAACTCTTCACGTAGTAAAGCTTTCTAATATTTTAGCTAACTTGAATTGCTTCTCACCTTTAAAAGAATCCACATTATAAGGTCCAATAAATATGTACTATTTTCTCCTAGTAATTAAAAACGTGTTAATAACATTAAACATTTTAGTCCATTTAGAAATTTATGTGTGTGTCAGAGAAGGATCTATTTCTCCCTCAAAGTTAATTATTAGAATTTTCACCTGTAGTCTGTATGAAATATCTTGTGCAGTAGAGTCTATTTCAGGGCCTTCTACTCTGTAAAATATACTTGTGTGTGTGTATTTATATATATATAGTGGTTTTTTTGCACTGTTAGTCCACTGATTTGTCATACTAAATTTATAGTAATAGAGGAAGGCTTTCTTCCTTGTTTTTCTTTGGTTCAGAATGTCATTCTTATTCATTTTCCCTAATAAGTTGAATAGAATCACGATATTAAAAACTTTAAGCATACATTGATATACATTAAATTCAGTTTGATGAAATCTCAACCAGATTTATTCAATTGTATGCATATATAGAACAGTAGGGAAATGTTAACCATCTTCAACGGTATTTTTGTCTTTAATTTGAGGTTTTTATAAATGGTAGTTACTTTTTTCCCTCTTTTCTCCAACAAAATATTTCTACCCTTTTGAATATGTGGGTTTGGTGTTTTGACTTATTACTCTGTCATTTGTCTTCATCAGGCAATTTTTTTTGAATTTCATAAAAAATCCCTTATGCATTTGCGTACGACGATGCAAGAAATTTCTCCCACGTTACTTCCTTTTCTTCTTAGAAAGCAATGTATGTCCGTTAAAAAGTGCTCATTATATTAGTCTATCAAGTGCCCAGTTAACATTTTCTGAACCATAGCTGCACAAAATAAAATGCTGATTTAACATTGTTGGTCTTTATCCATTTGTGTGTCAACATTAAATGCACAAAGCAGTCTGAACAGTTCTGATTGCTCTAGCTTCCCAAGGGTAGAATTTTCTAAGATATAATCCATAGAAAGTCAGTCCAATATGAAACTCTGCAAAGAAAGTGTTCCCTTAGTGGAATAAGTTTGAGAAATAATTCATATAATAGCCTTTTATTGGCACTTCATAATAACTATTATCATATTAAAAGCTCTGGGAAGGTTGACAATAAAAACTTCTCTCATCTCTTTGAACCCAACTTCTCCCAGATTTAATCAATAAAATGAACATTTGCTGGTTTTTTTGGAGGAGGGGCAATTATTTGGTTTGATGGTTTGTGTTTTGTTATGGGATAAATGTAATACTTATCATTCAACCAACAAACATACTGAGTATTCAAATGGCATTATTCCAATCAATTTCAATTTCTAGTGAGTCTTGTTTCTTTTAGGTGTGGAATGAAAGATAGTTCTACTCAGATCTTTAAAGGCAGATCTCGAAGCATTTCATTCACTGACCATTTACTTAATGGTTAGTAACAGTGCGGTTGCAGTAGGCCATGTTATACCATCATCATACACAGAAGCTGTATGCTCCTTTGCAAATAAATTAAGCTTTTCGCAGATCAATTTTTTTCTGTAAAATGGGGACAGCATCACTGCAGGAGGTTACGAGCAGCAGCAATGATGCATATAAAGTCCTTAATACAATTTCTACACAGAGAAGCCACTTATAAAATTACAGGTGGCATTACACTTAATAATCATTTACAAGAAAAATGAATAGGACATATTCCCTGTTCTCAAACGCCCTAACAGTTGGTGCAATAAGAAGTAACAATGTCCTAATGCTTTGCAAATGACATGTATTTTAATGGTACACTGTTGAGAGGGTGACTATGCAAGGAAGAGAAAGAACAGACAAATGCAGTGAGGGAGCTGAAATCAAGTGATACAGAGGTTCTCAGTGGGTGGTTATTCCACGTTCCAGTATATGCCAGTCCAGAATGAGGATTTTACCCAGGTTGAGTATGGGAGGCTGTCACAAGTTCCTTAGCTCCAAGTGCTTGCTGAGTTGGGCTTCTTCTCTGGTAACCGTTTTATGGAATGTGGTTTTTATTTTTTTATTTTTTATTTATTTATTTTTTTGCGGTACGCGGCCCTCTCACTGCTGTGGCGTCTCCCGTTGCGGAGCACAGGCTCCGGACGCGCAGGCTCAGCGGCCATGGCTCACGGGCCCAGCAGCTCCGCGGCATGTGGGATCCTCCCGGACCGGGGCACGAACCCGTGTCCCCTGCATCGGCAGGTGGATTCCCAACCATTGCGCCACCAGGGAAGCCCTGGAATGTGATTTTAAAAGCATCCCAAAGTTGTGAGTGCCTTTGTGGCCTGTTGACCTCTGATTCATCAATGGGTAAACATCCTTCCATTGTTACTGGAGCACCATTTTAACCTCCTGGAAGTGAAGCCCCAGCTCAGCAAGAACAAGGTGGCAATATTGGTAAACCCCTTTATTACTTTAAGTCTAGACTACCGTAATTCTCCACTTGAGGATCTTCTAAACTGTGCTATTTATAGGATGCAGCTTAAGAGTATAAGGCAGCCCCGATCCTTACTGGCATTTTGTCACATCAGCATAATTAGAACCATCAATTCAGTCCTCCTATCAGTTACCCATAAAATAAATATTACATTGATTTTGAAGTTGTTTTACTCACACAAATGGTACCTCAGAGATGTGGTTTCATTCTGCCTGTCTCATGGATTTTTTTCTTTCACCAAACCCTGGTCACTTCTAAAGACTTAAATTTGGAAGTTTTTGATATGTTCCAGGAGCTTGAGATGAGTATATTTAAAGTTATGTTGGCAAGCTTTAGCTTTTATTATATTTTTTAAAGATAAATTCTTTATTACTTCAGGAAAATATCTGTTCTTTATAGATTGGAAAAACATAAATTTCCTTTTTTGTGTTTTTTTCTGTCATAATCATAATGTTCAATATTATGGAGAAAATATGGGCTCAGATATTTTTCTACACATATACTATAAAATGGTTAATAAAATGAAATTTATATCACACATGATTTAGTAAGCTACTTTTTAAATTGATGTTACTGTAGTCTTTTTCTTTACTTTAAAAACTTTATTTTAATAACTATAATTTTTCATTTTATAAAATGTGTGAATTTTTCATTTAACAATTATTCCTTATATAAATATTTATCAAGTGTTCACTCTTTACATGGCCCTGCCCTAGTTTCTGAAGGAATGCAGTAATAGATAAAACAGACACAGCCCATGTCCCTATGGAAATAATCCTCTATTGGCAGAGATTGGAGCTCCTTTCATTTTGGAGCTATTATAAAAAAGATGATTTGGGGTCTCAATTGAATCACTCAGGAATATTTGATCTGGCACTCTCTTTCCATTCATGCTACACGGTTTTTTGTTTTTTGTTTTTTAAAGGGGATGGCAAAGCTTTCCACGTTCTGTCATCTTTTGTAGAAATTCTTCTAGTCATGGACCTCTAACTTGATCATCTTCTTACGGACATAAATTCTTCCTGTCTGTTTGGGCTCTTTGAAATAAGACTTTCTTTGAACTGCGTTAGTGGTTATAAGCCCCAGGCTCTTTGCCAAATCCCATTTAGCCATAAGCCTCACCCAAAACTATGGGACTCTGGTCACTGTTCATTTCTTTAGGCTTCTGTCTATCTGTGAAGAGAAGTTGGGAATTAAGACTTAAATTAAAACTATAGGGCTTCCCTGGTGGCGCAGTGGTTGAGAGTCTGCTTGCCGATGCAGGGGACACGGGTTCGTGCCCCGGTCCGGGAGGATCCCACGTGCCGCGGAGCGGCTGGGCCCGTGAGCCATGGCCGCTGAGCCTGCGGGTCCGGAGCCTGTGCTCTGCAACGGGAGAGGCCACAACAGTGAGAGGCCCGCGTACCACAAGCAAAACAAAACAAAACAAACAAACAAAAAAACTATAAATGCTTATTCCTCATCTTCACTCTAAGATTTCTAGATTTGCCTTTAGATGATAACATATACATTGTATCCTTTGAGTCTATCCATCCAGTTTGTAAGAACACTCCTGAAATTGGAAAGAATGTCCCCAGTCACAGCTATTTCTTTTAGAGTTTTGAGATAAACCACTATTGTAGATCTTTGCATTACTGGTCACAAGCATTTCTGGAATGGGTCCCTGGTCCCAGTACAGCAGGAATGCTTGCTACTTTCTTCTCTCTCACCTCAGCAAAATAGGCATGTTGGCAACATCATGTTAGTCATATCATGCTGATGTCATTGGGTGACAATCACATGTAGATTTCGAGATGACTGGGATACATTTCTTTGCTGAACTGTGACTTTTCTCTTGCATATCTAGACTTTCATGTACATTCCTTAAGTTACACATTCTCTGCCTGTTAGAAAGGAATATTGCATGAAACAATGATAAAATATGCAGTATTTAAGAAGAACTTAAATTCTTTAAATCTGCTAGTAGATTAGAAATCTGGCTTGAAGCATCCACTGCTAAAATTAAACTGTATTAAGATCAGCTCGTACAATGCCAGGTGCCAACTTTCTGTTTCCTTCTGTCTTTAGCCAGCCAGTATAGAAGTTGTATTTCTCATTGATGATAACATACGACTTTGCTCCTAAATGCACTATGTGAAATGCGAATTTGAGAAAGCACATGGTTTTTATTTTAATCTTTAAAATATGTAATCTATAAAAATATAATGCTTAATCTAACCAACATGGGAGTGTAGTAGCTAAACATGGTTCTTGAAATCCTAGTTGTTACAAATAAGTCTCTCTCGTAGATATTAGAAATCAGCTACCATCAAGATAATAATCAACTTAGAAATAGTGTTTGCATCCAGCTTTCCTTCTATACAGATATGTAATTTTTGTGTGTTCTGTTTAACATAAAAGAAGATGTTTTCATTAATTAGAAATAACATGTTTAAAGCCTAGACTAAAAATTTAATGCTCTTAAAATAATTGCAATTTCGTGGCATGCTTCAGTATTTATTTTTATAGGGTCAAAGACTCAGAGAGTGGAGAGCGAGAGAATTGTGTACTTCAGCCTCCTTTCATATGGAAAGAACTAACCCCAAGCAGTGATTTTCTGTCTTCGATCATATGTTGATAGATGGCTGAAAAGAAAATCTGATCAGTTCACCAATGTCACACTATTTTTGACACACCAAAGTCCTTGCAATTTTACTTACACATACAGATTAGGAAGTGAAAGACTGGCTCTGGCAGTTTGAAAAGTATTATGTTTGTTCTGACCCCAGCTCAAATGAAAATAGAATGATTCCAAAACTTGGAATGGTCATAAAACTGAAATTACTCATTTGAAACTGCCAGGACCGATCAGTGTAAAATCAAGAAGTTCTTTTAAGTTCTTCATTTGGAGAACATCAATTTCAAGGATTTAAGATAATCGTCTCACCTTATTATCAGAAAATCTCCCTTTACATGGGCAGCTACTGTCTCTCAAGATAGCCCCTCACTTATTAAGAAGGGAAAGAAAAGACAAGGTACTGGGAGAATAAGCTATCAAAAGAAAAATTAGTGAAAATGAATCAAAAGACTTTAAGCAATAAAATTAGGTTTCTCCTACTCACTTAGAATCACAGATATTCTAAGGCACCAAGAAATACGTAGCCCAAAGCTGACTTTTGAAATATGGGGAAACTGAGGCTCCAAGAATGGAAGTGACTTACACAGAAAATTAGGAGTAGGGAATTGATGAGAATTGACTCTGGTTTTTGTTCCTGGTCAAGATTTATGACATGAAATCTAATATCACCAACATTCACAGTAAATAGACCCATTCTGCAACAAAAGGTTAATTTTCAAACCAGTTACTTTTTCAAAAACTACTAGCCCTCAAGCAGGTGTGAAATATTTCTTGTATTACTGTTCTCATTAAGGAGAATACACCGAGAACCATTTGGATTTCCTCAGTTGTTTAGTATTCCTTTAGCAATTTCAGACTTATTTGTGTCTGAGGGAGGAAGCCTCTTCTATCGAAACATGACATATAAACTAACGGCTGGTTTTGACATTGAACTTCAGGTCTAGGATTGGTAGGAGTGTTTGCACTTAATGTTTGTAATGTACAAATAGATCCTTGTGTAAACCCTCAGCAAGAACAGCCTTGTGTAAACCCTTCTCCGCCATCTCTCCCCTCCCTCCAAAACATAAAGGAGGAAAAACTCCATCACAGACACTAAGCTTGGGGATTATTGGAAAGACAGAATGACTATTTGGTTTAAGTGTAATTTCAGTGTGTAAATGTTCACAGCTACCTAAGGAGTGAACAGAAGGCAAAACCTCCCTACCCTTATTTAGGTTTCCCCTTGTGATTTGAATTCTCCCCCTTGAATTCCCTTTGAATTCTACCTTGTCCAGTGACCCCTGTTGTTTTCTAGTGTGATAGCAAGTTGTATGCTAGATGGCTTAACAACTACTGGGGTTGATGGAGGCGTAGCAACACTAATTTAATGCTAATTATGTGCTAAACCGTTGACTGTCCTTTCAAGTAAACCTAAATGACAAAAGTAAGTAGCATCCCTATTTTGCAGATGAGAAAATGGAGGCGCTAAAAGTCTTGGTAGTTCCTTGTATGCTAACACATATATATGGAATCTAAAAAAAAGAAAAAAATGCTCCTGAAGAACCTAGGGGCAGGACAGGAAGAAAGACGCAGACATAGAGAATGGACTTGAGGACACGGGGAGGGGGAAGGGTAAGCTGGGACACAGTGAGAGAGTGGCACGGACATATATACACTACCAAACGTAAAATAGATAGCTAGTGGGAAGCAGCCGCATGGCACAGGGAGATCAGCTTGGTGCTTTGTGACCACCTAGAGGGGTGAGATAGGGAGGGTCCACTTCTCAGCTCCCACCCTCTCAGAGTTATGAGGGTTTCTTCTGTCTGAAGTAGTAAGACTGGGGCAAGTGTTGCTGGGACATTAAATGCACATTTGAAATGTCCCTTGGAATGTCCTAGGAATGGTTCACTTAAACAGAACAGATAAAACCGGAATTTGACACCATAGGGGAGGGGAAGCAGGTGAGAGAAATAATAGTATTATATTCCTTCTAATGTATACAATACTCATACGTTATTATATTAAAATTAACATTTATTTTTATACTTATTTTAATATTATAATGCTATAGTATTATTTTTAAGATTATACATGGTTTCAGTATTTCTATAATATTCTCTACAAATCTCTCCCAGCTTACCATATTTTTTGTAGTTACACGCATACACACACACACACACACACACACACACACACACACTGCTCCCACTCTGCTGTTTACTTGCTACTCTGTGCTTGTCACTCCTAGTTCTTCAGTGCCCAGCATATTCTGAATAAGCAGGAAATGTTGACTAAAAGAATGAATGAACAAACCTACAAATGACAGGAGGCACTGAGATTACTTACACCCACATGCCATGAGATTCGATGCATTAACCCCTCTTGCAGTCAGAGAGCTTGCTTCATGAGAGATCCGTCAAGCATGAAGGAGTGAAGTAAAACTGGCACATGGATATAGGATGTAGGCTACTGTCTGTTAACTTTCCATTTTTACTTTACATACCAGGAGAGCAGATTGATATTGCATCTTAATTGTGTATATTAGCGGAAGGCATATGGTTACAACATTTTCCTATTTACCTTCTGTAACATGAAATTTGTTATTTTCTTCCCAAAATAAAGGATTGAAGGGAGAACGCCTGCTTTTTACACCAGTTCAATTTTCTCCCGTGCAAAAAGTCTCCTGAGATGTGTACCGAGTCAATGCCAAGATGATGCTGGCACCATTTTCTTATTGCCATGGTGATCTCCAGCTCTCCTGAAATCTCAAGGGAGACTGTGGTATTTTAAAAGCAACTTGAATTTTGGTAATTAAAAAAGCTGGAAGGAATCATCTTTCTACATTTTGCCAGCTTCGGTAAATATGGATACAAATGACGTCTAGAGAGGAAGGAGATGATTGCACTTTATTAGGTGGGTAACCCCGTGTTAGAAGATGAAAAGCCTCATGGAAGTTATGTATGGGGTATTTATGGCGATTCAGAACCCTACTGTGAATCTTAAAGTGTTCTCATCACAACCTTCCTACAAACAGCTATTCTCTTCCCCGGGGTCACTGGCATTTTAACAGAGAGTTGAAGGTATGATTGTCAGAGTATTTTAATGTTGGAAGTACTGTGTAATATATGTAAATGTTGGCAGTTATCAAAGTAAAGGGGAAAAAGTGACGCTCCTAAACTGGAAATTAAGTTAGACAAGCATAATTCAGACTCCAGGTTAATCACAGCCTCCTCCCGTCAGGAAAGTTCGTACATTAAGAGTTCTTTTGAACTTCATTTGAGCAACTGCGCTCTCCTAGAAAAGCCTCAAAAGATTAAAGGGTTTTGTTTCACTTCAGAAGACACTGGAAATTTTCTTAGGTATTCCTTTTGAGCTATAAAATGAACACTTGCAATAAATGAACACAGAAGCAAACATTAAAGGGCAAAACGTGTATAGGGGAGGAACCAGGGCTGGTGGAAGGAAAGCGACTTCTTGTATCTTTGGGTACAACTTCGTGTTTAGCGTCAGCTGGGAAAGTAATAGGCAGCTAAAGATAGGGCTTCGGGTCATTTTGTGTGTATCGTCCTATTAGGGCAGCAAATTGTCAAGGGCAAAGAAAGAGGAAGAGTGGAACAATGTTCTTCAATTAGGAACTTTACACAAATGCAGATTCCCAATTTGCAGGTGGGCATTTTAATTGATCTTGACAGCCACCTATGCCTAATGTTTCGCAGTTAAAAATAAATCATGTGGGCTTCCCTGGTGGCGCAGCGGTTGAGAATCCGCCTGCCGATGCAGGAGACACGGGTTCGTGCCCTGGTCCGGGAAGATCCCACATGCCGCGGAGCAACTAAGCCCGTGAGCCATGGCCGCTGAGCCTGCGCGTCCGGAGCCTGTGCTCCGCAATGGGAGAGGCCACAACAGTGAGAGGCCCGCATAACGCAAAAAAAAAAAAAAAAAAAAATCATGTAACTCTCAAGTGCTGCCCCTTGCATATAATTAAAATCTGATTGTATCTGAACATTATCAGCAGCTCGAAACTAAGAATTTTCTATGGATCTGTTTGATTCCATTGGGGAAAATACTGCCAGCAAGGAGTTTGGTGGCCTCCATGGCAAAACTTGGAGACCTGTTTTAAGAGCAGTGACTATGTTTGCTCGCAGTCTTCTTTAATGCCACTTTTAGCTGCTGTGACCTGAAATAGAAGTAGCCAGATGGTTTTGTGGGAGGTTTTTTTTTTTAATTATTATTGTTATTTGACTGTAAGTTGACTGCTTGTGTTTTGTGTTTAGCACAGAGATTTGGTGATTTTTAAAAAATTGTTCACTGTGTTTTGATTAGGGCAATGTCCTTATGATAGCTGACAGATGACTTGCTTAGTGTAAAAGCTCAGTGAGGTGATTGAGAATAGCATAAAGAGCTTCATTATTTTGTTTTCATTTACAGATACCTGGAATCCAGAAAACTAAAAAGTCCTCCCAAGGCTCTTTTATTGCACAAATATGTTAATGTTCAGTCTGAGCTAATAACTTTTTCCTTCTATATTCTCACGAGTGGTGTGTTCCTGTATTCAGTGTTTTAATCTATGCCTTTAACCAGATATTGGATTTTTTTACTTTTTTCTAGTAATATGTTCTTGAAATTAAAGATGGAGGTGGATTGGGGCAACACGTTAGAAAGTTTTTGTTAATAGAACAAGTGTTAAATGTTGTATGCTTGCTCTTTTTTATATAAGAAAGATTTTTTTCTTAATTTTTAAGCACAGTTTGAAAAAATACCTACACCATTTAAAAGAGAATTTCAGCATCCCCACTGTGCTGTAGTTTTTCTTTTCCTGAAAATAGATCCACAAATGTCATAAATTAGTCTACAGATTTTACCTTATTATGCTTCCTCCTTCAAAAAATATGCAGGAAAGTGATTATATGTGGTGTTCAACTCAAGGCTGATGAGTTGGTTGTAATTATCAAGGCAGACATAATGAGATGAAAACAACTCTTTCTCGAGGGCCTCCGAGGAGTTTTCAGTCACTATCATAACCCTGTCACGCTGGGTTAACTGTTTTCTGCCCAAGTAGATGTCAACACAATTAATTTCGCAGTTTCCTCAGCTGATATGGTTAGGGTTCATTTGCTCATCTAGGCAAGAAAATCCCCATATGTTAAGGGTGGAATTGATTTCTGGGTTCTTCATAGGCAGATGAAACAATGAGAAAAATAAACACTTCTCTGTGTTTATAAGTAACTAAATGACATTTTCTCTCTTTTTGTCCTCCGACATATAGTTGTTGTCATTATTTGCCATTGCCATTTGACATGTATTCCATCATTCAGTCACTCAGCAAATACTTATCAGGTGCCAGCATTGTGCAAGGCCTTTTGCCAAGCTGTGAGGTTACAGGGAGAACAAAGCCAAAAAGCCCTTGTGAAGTTGGCAGTCCATCTGAGAAGAAAGACATTATTTAAATAATTGTACCAATATATCTAATTAACAGAAAAATGTGAAAAACAACTAGATCATTCACGTGGTCCTTGTAACTCGTTCTTTAGCCCTGACATAATACATGTTTGCCATGGAAGAGTATTCAACAGAACTTTCCACAATGATGGAAATATTCTACATCTGTGTTTTCCAGTACATTGACACTAGCCATATTTAACTTATTGAGAACTTGAAATGTGGCTGGTGTGACTGAGGAACAGAGTTTTTAATTTTCTTTAATTTTAATTAACTTTCACTGAAATATAAACAGACACATGTGGCTCTTGACTACCATATTAGATGACGCTACTCTAAAACGTACCATATTACTACCTGTATCTACTTTTGCCCTTGAAAATGGCACTTGCTACAGCATAAAAACAGGACAAGGTTGGTGTAAGTTTGATTTATCATTTACTCCATGAGCTGTAAGGAACACTTTCAAAGACCAAGAGAATCCATGAGGGAATGACTATGTTTTTGCATATTTGATAAGAAATGATGAAATAGGGCTTCCCTGGTGGTGCAGTGGTTAAGAATCCTCCTGCCAATGCAGGGGACATAGGTTCGAGCCCTGGTCCGGGAAGATCCCACATGCCACAGAGCAGCTAAGCCCATGTGCCACAACTACTGAGCCTGTGCTCTAGAGCCCGCGAGCCACAGCTACTGAAGCCCGCGTGCCTAGAGCCCGTGCTCCACAACAAGAGAAGCCACCACAATGAGAAGGCCACACACCACAACGAGGAGTAGCCCCCACTTGCCACAACTAGAGAAAAGCCTGCATGCAGCAACGAAGACCCAATGCAGCCATGAATGAATGAATGAATGTATTAAAAAAAAAGAAATGATGAAATAATGTCCTCAACCTTAGTGTGTGAGTAGATTATAAATTTGTCTTTAATTTGTGTCTTGAATCCTGTACCTGGTGAGGATATTTTCCTAAGTCCAATACTTTTTTGTTATTCTTACTCTATGAGTCACTGAGATTGTATATTAATTTAGTTGATTAATATGATTTATTACCATAAATCTTCTCCTTAGCTTTTGCTGCCACTTAGTCAAAACTGTAAATGTATTTTCACCCAGAATTGTATTCAACATCATTCCACTGTAACCAATTTCTCATGCTCATTTCGTAGCGTGTATGTATTTATTAATGATGGAAATTGAAAGAGTGAAAAGGAACTGGGGTAGGGGGGCATGCAGAAGGATGCAAAGAGGAAGAGGAAGGGAAAAGCAAGGAAGGGGGAGAGAAAGACGGTACCGTAGAATTAAAACAACCCAGAGGAGGTAGCCTTTGTTGCCAGGGAACGTGGGAATCCTTTGGCCGTGCATACAGCTATGATCATTAAAATTGCCATCCCATTTCCTTCCTCTAGCATTTTTATTACTTTCTAGATTCCACGTCCCTGCAGTTTTGTAGTATAGAGAATAATCGAGTGTTTTTGGACCCTACATTCCTCAGCTGCTTCTTGTTTGTTTCTCATTCTATTTCTTGCCAAAGAAGGAAAAATGAGCCAAACAATTTTCTGCTCCTTCTCCTTTCCAACTGATATCCAGGACCTTTTAACTCACTGCCTTGCATGCAACCCCCTGCTGGGCATCTGTAAGATGTGTGTGTATCACCTCTCCACTTGGGGTTCACCCCGTCATATTGTCTCACAATCTGTATTTTTTTTATTGATGAGGGCAGAGCAAAGAAAAAATATTTCTCTATCAATTTCTACTGAAGACTGAGTGTTCTGGGTCATAGTTTGGGTCAAGTAAGCTTGCGGGGGGGTGGGAAGAATATATGTTGTTGAGACTATTTTAGACTCCTTGCTCAAGTCCATTGAAGAGGAAAATACATCTTATGAATACATTTCAACTCATAGAGTCATATATTCTTTCAGTTGATATGAATTGCATGATATGAATTGCATGTATACTTTGCAATGGCTTTCCTAGATTCCGATGATATAAGGAAAGAGAAAGACAGAGAGCAAGACAGACAAGGAAACTGATAAATGGAACATACATTTTGTCAGGCAGTAGGGCCAGAAAGGAGAAAGAAAGTAAATATGTAAACAAGGGACAAAAGAAAACTTCATAGAGATAAAGGCTGAAAGATAAATTAATGCAGAGTCATATGATAATAAATGGTCATGAGGAGGACTTCCTTCAAAGAGGATGGTCATGGAAGGTGTCGTAAAAACAGGGACGATTGAACTGAGACTTGGGTGATAGAGTGAGCCTGCTGTGGGAATAGCTGTAGTAGAGCTTTCCAAGGAACAACAAGGCCAAGGATCCTGAGATGAATATGACTCTGATATTTCAGATTCTCAGTTTGAAGAACACATAGATCCAGTAGGCTGAAGCGACATGAAGAATAGGAAGGGGATGTGAAGAGAAGGTTATAGATACTTAAGTGTTGCTAGTTGCTTGACCACCTAGATTGTCATTTTGCCTATGTGACAGGTTAGTAATCAATTAATAGACCATACAGTTTCTTAAATTCCATTTGATAGTATGAGGTCATAATATTATTTCAGTTTTATTGTTGAAACCAGAGGTGTTTCCTTGAATTGTTTAATATCTATTTTAAGGAGGAAGTTTATGTTGGTTTCAGATGTCACAGATTTCAAGGCATTAAGGAAAAAAAGTCCAGGCTCAGAAATAGCTGTAGGACGCATAAAAGTATTCTTTTAGGCCATAGAATCTATCAACAGATGAATGGATAAAGAAGATGTGGTACATATATACAATGGAATGTTACTCAGACATAAAAAGGAATGAAATAATGCCATTTCCAGCAACATGGATGGACCTAGAGTCTATCATATTAAGTGAACTAAGCCAGACAAAGACAAATTATATGATATCACTTATATGTGAAATCTAAAAAAATGATACAAATGAACTTATTTACAGAACAGAAATATACTCACAGACAGAAGACAAACCTATGCTTACCAATGGGCAAAGGTGGGGATAAATTAAGAGTCTGGGATTAAAATATACACACTACTCTATGTAGAGTAGATAACCAACAAGGACCTACTGTACAGCACAGAGAACTATACTCAGTATCTTGTAATAACCTATAGTGGAAAAGAATCTAAAAAAGAATATATATACATACACGCATATATACATATATATTTTTTTACATTACTGAATCACTTGGCTATACACCTGAAACTAACACAACATTGTAAATCAACTATATTTCAATAAATTTTTTTTTAAAAAGAAATACTTGCAGAATACTTAAAAGTGTTCTTTAAGACCATAGAATCAGTTTGAGAAATAGGAATGGAGAAGTTGAACTTGTACTGTTGTCTCTTCCTCATCACTGGTGAGGGAGGATGGAAGGATCTGTATCTCCAAGCCTTAATAAAGACAGAGCACTTGTAAACAAGAGCCAACAGAAGGAAGGGGAGCATCACAGTGGGACATGAAAAAGAAACTCTACAACAGTGCTTTATTTTCCATTAAGTACCTCCTTTAATTGGTCTGGAGTTTCATGTCTGTGTGTTTCAAAATGTGTCTCAGGGGTGAGGTGTGTATCGCCCCATTTTCATAACTCAGAGTTCTGATTAATGTGAAATAAAATAATACTAAACTGGTTTCTGATTTTGTTAAAACACTGAATTTGAAAAGACTAAAAATGGTAGATGATAGCAACAGAAAAAGAAAAGGCAAACATGAAACATGAGAGCCGGACCTGTCAGTCTTGGTTACTAAAATAATGCCTGGCACATAGTAGATGCTCAGGAAATGTTTGTCAAGAATGGGAGAAGGTAGAGGTGGAAAATGAGTACATACTCTGCCATTAAAACGAAAGCAGGTAAAATAGCTTAAGCCTTAAATAAGCCTTGAAACTCAAATCAGAAAGTTAGTCATTAGCGAATTACCACTTCATTAACAAAATAGGGCAGTGAGCGTTCTATCAGTCTCCTCCTTTGTATTCCAAATTGATACTGATGATTAATGTTGTTTTGGCTAGTCATCAAGAGGCTTTGTTTTACGTGGTTTAGTCACTTTTAATCTTTTGGGGTCGCTTTCTTGTGATCTAAGTATCTAGTAGGTCTCCATGTCTGTAAGTACATTCTTATGTTGGATTTGAGTTTCTATAATGCTTATCATTCAAAAATCCTCTACTATTTTCCCTGTCCGAGAAGAGTAAGTCCTCTAGAGGATGTTCCTGATACCTGGGGCACCAGGATGAGTCATATCAGTGTGTTCAAATTGTTTTTGATGGGTGCTTACGATGACCCAGATCTTTTGGCAGATGCCAAGGCTAAGAGCAAACTTAGGACCAAGCTTCTGGTAGCTTGAAGAGTTTTAGGGGAAAAAATTCATGACTACGAAGTGGTGTAACATAATGAAGGCACAATGAATGAAGTGTGTAGATGATGCAAAGAGAGAAAGAATAATGAATTCTATTTGGACACCTTCAGAAAGATTTCCTAGAGCCGCACTTTGAAAAGTACTGGGGAAGCAAATGGAAAGATGATATTCCAGGCAGAAGGAAGTGGTTTGATCACAGACTTGGAGGTGTGCAATAAGGTGTGTTTCTTGACCTGTGATTAATGACAGGTCATCCCTTGTCAGTGTAGAGAGATGAAATCACAGATGTTGTCCAGACTAGAGAGTGCATGTGCTCCTAAAGTTACTGGGTGATGGGCTTCCCTGGTGGCGCAGTAGTTGAGAGTCCGCCTGCCGATGTAGGGGACACGGGTTCGTGCCCCGGTCTGGGAGGATCCCCGGAGCGGCTGGGCCCGTGAGCCATGGCCGCTGAGCCTGCGCGTCCAGAGCCTGTGCTCCGCAACGGGAGAGGCCACAGCAGTGAGAGGCCCGCGTACCACACAAAAAAATAATAAATAAAATAAAAAATAAAGTTACTGAGTGCTTTCCACCTTGTGCCGTAGTCCATGGGACATCACTAAAGAATTTTAAACATGAGAATGTAATGATTTTATGTTCATTTTTATTTTTTAAAAACCATCTTGGCAAACAGAAGTATGGAAACAACAGTACTCAAATTTTTTATTCTTTTTAAAAAATATTCTTTTATCACTCGAAATTAAGAATCTGCTATGAGTCAGCTTTTGTCTATATGCTGAGTACAGGGATATGAACAATGAATAAATATTCACAGTCGGGCATGCTGTGACACTCAAAGGCAATGATTAAAATAAGTTACATTATCCAAAAAGGGCCAGTGAATAACTATTCACCCCAAAGTACTCCCTTTAAATATAGCCTCCTGTCCCCACTGAGAAATTTTCCCCTGGGATTACTGCCACTGAGTATAATTAGGCCACCTGCATGTGTGCTTGAGGATTATGTGTTGAACAAGTCTTCTCTTCATTGGGCAGAATAGCTATCTAATGGGAACTCAATTTTGAACATGTATGTAAATGTTTCGTGTAACCACATCCTCTTACTGTTACTGAACCTGTTCAGGCACGGGGTACATTGGCCACATTTTCCTTATCATCTCAAAAAGTGGTTCTTAACTAGGAATGCATATCAGGATCAAGAGAGGAACTTTTTAAAACTCTGCATATATGGGTGCCAGCTAAGAGATCAGAATCTCTAATCTCAGATTAGGGGTAGGACCCTGAAGAATTTGTAGTGTTAAAACCTCCCGCAGTGGATTCTTACACATTCACCTACTTGAAAAACCACTCATTCTAATCAGATATCCCAAAGCATAGATTTTTAGAGCTAAGACTAGCAGTCCCATCCCCTGAGGCCTAGCTCAGGGCACTTGCCATTACTGCACCTCTTCCTGTGTCCAGCCAGCCAGCCAGCCCTGGACCTGGAGCCAAGAAATCTGTGTTTGCATTGCTTTAATCTCAGTCTAAGTGTATTAGTTGGCTCATGCTGCTGTAACAAAATACCATAGTCTGCATGGTTTAAACAGTAGACATTTATTTCTCACAGTTCTGGAGGCTGGAAATCTGAGATCAGGGTGCCGGTGTGGTTGGGTTCTTGGTGAGGGCTCTCTTTTTTGGCTGACAGATGGCTACCTTCTTACTGTGTCCTCACCTTACCAAGGGGAGGGAGATGGAGAGAGAAAAAAAGAGAGCGAGGAAAGGAGAAAGAGAGGAAGGGGAGGAAAGGTCTCTGGTCTCTTCTTATAAGGGCACCAATACCATCAGGAGGACCCTACACTCATGACCTCATCTAAACCAATTTACCTCCCAAAGGCCCCACCTCCTAATATCATTACACTGGGAGTTCCGGCTTCATCATGTGAATTTTGCAGAAGCACAAACATTCAGTCCATTACACTAAGAGTGGTTCTCAACCCTGGCTTCGCATTAGTGTCATGTGGGGAGCTTTAAGAAAATACTGTCTCTCTGATCCTAGCCCATGAGATTCAAATTTACTAAGTTTGCTAGGCCTACCTCTTCTTCATCCTGCTGGTGATATAACTTTACTTACATCCTTGATTTTGTCATCTGCGAAATGGGAATGGCATTCCTAGCTCTGCTCAAGATGACATGAGATTACAGATATCAGAAGGTATTGGTTATCTCTCAAGCATTATAAAAGTACAATTTTCAGTCTTAATTAACTGTCTTTCTTTGTCAAGGAGCTTCACATGAAATCAGCATTTTAAGTTTTACATAGCAGAGCTTTTAAGGTCCGGGTTTTCTGCTCGCTGCTGCTCAGATGATATCAGGAAAGCAATTCCCCAAGAAAGCATAAATCCGGGGTCACAAGTTCTAATACCCACCGGGCCAGGACAGACCTTGTAAATAAAGAGGGAGTGAGCCAACAGTGAGGAAAATCATTCAGTGCTCTGAGCCACTTTTGATTGAGACCTAGGAGAGAGAAACGTCTCCCTGCTATTAGAAAAGTAATAGTGCAAACATGGTGCCTAATGGCATCTGGCATTGGCCTCTCAGGGCTGGGGAAGCTAGAGAGTGAATGCCATCTGAAGGGGCAGCTGTCTGTACTCAGCCCAGCATGGGCAGATCATCCTATTTCTCCCCAGAGAATCCCAAATCTATGCTCTTAGGTAAAAGCTCCCAATATTTAAATGATAACAGCTAATTAAACACACAACACACACATACGCACACAGAGTAAGCACTTCATAGGCTAACCCTGCCTGGTATAAACAGCACACATTTGTAGTCTGAATTTTGCCTGCGTGCCCCAGTTGGCCTGCACACCACTAGTTGATGACCATGCCTCTGGGCTTACTATACTCCATCTCTTCCATCTACTAAATCGTTGTTTTTTTCCATATATTGTTCATGCACAGAGAAAATGCCTCTCTGTGCTGGCACCCAGTTGGCAATCTCTGGCATGGATCCTTGTTTCCTTTCACTCAATTTTCTGGCATTCATTGCTATGGATTATATTCATTCCTGTTATCAATATTTACTGAGCTAGATGATACTGTGCTAGATAATAATGATATAAAAGTCAGTAAGACAGAGCCCCTTCCCTGCGTTGCTTCCAGTCTAGTCTAGGATGGATGCCCAGTGCAGTGACTGAGGTCTGAGAGAATAGGACACGAATATGAGATGCAGACATCTAAGCCAGACTCCTCCACTGTGTCTGTTGCTTCTAGTTCTTTTTATGAATAACAGAAAATGTCCTGCCTTTTCTTTTACACACCTTTTCTTTCCCTTGTGTTTTTGAACATTTAGCCAAGGCATTGGCCCCAAGGTGTAAAGACCACATCTAACCTTTGGTTCTTTTGAGGCTTAGGAGATATATGATGCCCAGAAGGTCAGGGTATAAAACTAGAAGTCTTACCACCCGATGTAATGCTAATAACTAATACTATCACCATTGTATTTGACATGCAAGCTATGTGATAGCTGTATTCTGCTAGGAAATAAAAGACACCCGGGTGTACTTGGTGCACGTGGGCTCCTGGCTTTTCTGTTTGCAATGTGGGTTTAGGGCACTCAGTGATGTCAAGTGACTCACCCTGCAGACCGTCTCTTGTAGCAGGCTTCTCTCCAGGGAAGTGTCTCCCCAACCCTGAGATGGCTATCTGTTAATAGAAGGAAAAACACGTTGTGAAAGTAGGCCATGTGCATCACTGATAAACATGAAAATTTCATTGGTGAGAGCCCTCCTTTCCCTGCCAAAGTGACCTTGGTTGGCGCAAAGATGACAGAGTGCTTCCCTGCCTGGGTCTGACAGCATTGCTATCACAGCACGTTTGACAAATCGTTCACATTAAATCGGGGGGCACTTTCGGCAGCGCCGACGTCCCCTCTCCATCACTCCTGATTACCACACAAACGTCAACCGTGGCACCAAGCACATTTGTCAGAGGGAGTAAAAAGCAGTTGTTAGTAAGAGCGCTACCTGTCACACTAATGGACTAGAGCTTGTTGCTTTGTGTCTCGCCGGAGTCTACAGATTTGCAAAAAAACAAAACATAATTTTTTTTGGAGGGTTGTCCAGTGTTTCTTGAAAGTGCTTTTGTGCTTGGGTAGAGAGCAAGTATTGAAAGCTTGTCAGATGGGACACCCGAATGTCTTCTCTTGGCAGGAGAACTAGATTCTAATTTTTTTAGCGACTTTGCTGTTTAGTGACCACTGTCATTTCTTTGTGGTCAGATAGACAATAGCAAGTGTTTCAGTTGAGAACATCCATACCCTATACACTTAAATTAAATTAGTAAACAACAGCCACAAAATGAATGGAACGATTCTTTGTTATTCAGTAGTGAACACTCTACCCTTTGTCTTTAAATTTTAGGAAATCATTTGAAGGAGGTGAAGGATGAATCTGTTTCCGTCATCTTGTCCTGTACTGTGTAGGTGCCATGCTTTGTGTAATGCCTCAAGTGTTATTCATACACTTTCATGGTCCAGCCATAACAACCCTTCAAAGCAGACTGGCCATACACTATTACTCCCATTTTAGAGATGACAAAACTGAGAATCAGAAAGGTTATTGCCCACAAGTTGAGTATCATTTCCAGTTCATGCCTGTTGATTCTAGTCCACAGTATCATTATTATTTGGACATCCAGTAGGGAATATGCATTTGTTGAAACGATTCTGTGTTGGCCGTATTACTAAATTATAACTCCGTTTCCAAGTCAGTCTTCTCTTTTCCCCAAGTCCTCTTCTACTAGTCAGTTTGTATTTGATTTCTGTTTCTATTCCTTGTCTGAGGATGCAAAACATTTATTTAAAATTTCTTTCTTTTTAGAAAATTGGGGAAAGAAAAGTGAAAGAAAAGGACAGACTTGTTTAGAAACGTTTATCTGACTGTACTTTACAAGATAGAATCAACTACTCTAAATTATGGTTTGAGAGAATGAACTTCTGGTACTGGAAACAAATAGGATTGTTCTGTTAGAATCTGAGAAGTGTTGCCATTCTTTGGTTTCTTGTGAGTTCCATCTTCTAAGTGATGTAACAGGCTGGAGTGATGAGCATGAGACAGACGGGCTAAGTTGAATAAAATAACACTTGTTAAGTGATTCCTTTCTTGTTTTATTCTAGAAGTCTTAGATGAATGTTTCTAGATGTTCATGCTGGTTCATTTCCGTTGTGTATCTTAGTTACTGTCAATGTCCTTTTCATAGGAAAACATGTGATCTTTAATTAGCTTTTCATTACAACCTTCTCAGATCCCTGAACCAGGAAATCTCAATGTATTAAACCTACTCTGATTCATAAGAAGACAGTCCCTCATAAACCCACTCAATCATCAGATTCTATTCCCCATATGATGTGCCCGTCCCTGGACTAAGTCCTGGGAACACCAAGAGGAACCTGAGCCTCCCACTGGTTTAGTGTGAATTATTTTATGAGAAGAAATGGTCATCTGCTAACCTTCCTCCTATTCCCCAAGGCTTTGCATGACTGGATCCCAAGCATTCTCTCATTCTTATTTTTAATGGACCTACTGGTAATCTTGCAACTCTTTCTTTTTTAGATCGTAGTGGTGTTTAGCACATCAATATCAATATCTCTAATTTGTCTTTCTTTGGTAGTAGGTTTCCTTTCACACTGAAATATATAAAATAGATCAAAGAGGAGCATTCATGGTTGACATAGGAGTGTAGGCTTCTTGTGATCTGGAATCCTGGAGCATTAAGTCCTGCTGGAAGAAGACAGGGAAAGCCCTGGTCTCAGGTTGCATCCAGATAGTGCCATGGAAGAAAGCTGCCTCCATTTCAGAGTCCCTCCCCTTCTCTTTCTGCATGTGCCTACCTGAGCAGTATTGTTGCTTTGGGATGATCGTGCCAAGAGGAGGGGAGAGTTTTGTCAAGAAAGTCTAGATGAGAAAGTCTAGTTTAAGGATATTTAACATATAGATTGAATGATAACAATTTATATTTTGTATCATGTTCCAGATGCTCTGAGGCAATTTCATACACATTTACTTCAACTGATCAATATTTCCATGCCATGAATTTGTCCCAGTGTTTATTTTATTTTACAAATAAAGTATGAAGTCACAGTGTCATGTCCAAGGTTAGAATTACCAAGTTATTACTAAAGCCAAAACTGGAGCACAAGTTCTCAAAGTCCAACCCTGCTACCTTCTTTGGAATCCCGCACACACAGCTCACAGCAGAATAGTGCCTTCCTAAATAGAGCTGTCTTCATCATCCACTGCTCTCTGCTTCTGTTTCCTCCATCGCTAAGCTTATACATGCACATTTCTACCTGTATCCGAGTTTCATCGAGACATACATTTCCATGGAAATGAACACCCATCCCCAAAAAAGATAGGATGAAGGTGGCATTTATTTAATTTTCCTAAGATACCTTGCCTTATTTCCTTTATATCTAGATATACTGCGTGCTTTTTTTTTAAGGCTAGGAAATGTGGCCCTGTGCTCATTTCCATGGCTACACACCCAGTCATCCAACACTGGCTTAGCGGCGTATGATATATTCAATACATTTTAAACACTGCTGCATTTAAAAATAACTTTAAAAGGTTGTAAATGTCAAATTGAGATTTGAAATATGTCAGATAACTGTCATTTTTACACCCTTCATTAATTTCAGTTGGACTCGGTAAATTGTATTTGACAAACTGTTATCCTACATTGACTACGAACATGCTACATTTATGTAGCACAGCCCTGACATACGGAATGTTTTGAGGGGAACTTGAATATGTGACTTCTCTTTGACCTCCTCTATGACATGAGACCATCAAATGACAAGTGTGGCAGCATTCAACTCTCAGGTTGTCCAAATGGTGGCAATTTGGAAAAGCTTCAATAGGCTTGTTCGGAAATGGAAATGTCCACTGGAGAGTTTCCAATAACAAAAATAGACATATTTACTCTAGGTGCAAAATGGCAGAATTTGGACTATAGCTCAGGCAAAGGGGTCATGAATAAAAAATTCCTTTGGGTAGATCTGAGCAGGGGGAGACATGCATGGAACAATCAAGTCTGGTTTTAAAAATAATTTAATTATTAAAATTAATAGCAACTGTCAATGATTAAGTGCTACATGAAGGGCACAATACAAAGAGCATAGTGTTTAAAACCCCGGGCTCTCTTGTGTCAGACTATGCAAGTTCAAAGGCTGGCTCCACGACTTACTCTGTGACTTTGGGCAAGTTACTTGACATCTAGATGCCTCAATTTGCTAATTTATAAAATTAGGATAATAATATTACTTACCTCACAGAGTTACACTGAGGATACTGTGAGTTCAGTGAAGGTTATCTATTATTATTATACAGCAGGACCCTGTGAGGTGCTTGGCGCATATTCATTTAATTCAAGTGTCACGAGTTATCATTGCTAATTTACAGATGAAGAAACAGAGACTTCAGCGGATGCTTATTTTGTTCAGAGTTTTCCACCTCGTAAGGGGCAGACAGGGAGTCAGGGAACTGATAACATTTTTTAGGTCAGTTTGTTCATCTGTAAAAGGTAGTAATTGGACTCGAGGGTCCCACCTACATCAACCATCATTGGAAACAGTGACACCAGGAGCCACCCACTGTCACCCACTGAGAAAAATGAGATCCATAAATTCAAGTGCCCAGACACAGTTGGTTTGGGGTTGTTTTTTATAAATTTATTTATTTATTTTTGGCTGAGTTGGGTCTTTGTTGCTGCGCGCGGGCTTTTCTCTAGTTGCGGGGAGCAGGGGCTACTCTTCGTTCTGGAGCGCCGGCTCCTCACTGCGGTGGCTTCTCTTGTGGCGGAGCACGGCCTCTAGGCACGCGGGCTTCAGTAGTTGTGACACATGGGCTCAGTAGTTGTGGCTCGCGGGCTCTAGAGCGCAGGCTCAGTAGTTGTGGCGCGCGGATTTAGTTGCTCTGTGGCATGTGGGATCTTCCCGGACCAGGGCTCGAACCCATGTCCCCTGCAATGGCAGGTGGATTCTTAACCACTGCGCCACCAGGGCAGCCCCATAGTTAGTTTTAAATATATATACATCCTCGTATTTGCTCCCTTTTCTCTCTTAAGAAGAAAATAAGCTGGGCTTTGTGTGTATGTATGTTAGTGTCATATTTTTAATACAACATTAAAGAAAATGTCAGTAAGTAAATAACCTTCTTAGTGTGTCTCCAAAATGCAGCTGTGGAAGAAATTTTACCTCGAAATTACAGATTTCAACTATGTACTGTTCTGAAAAAAGACAATTATTCTTTTTCATTGTTTGTTTTCTTTTTCTTTCTCTTGGCTTTAGCACAGAAAAAAAAAAATCACTCGAAAACCAACCAATAATAAATTCTTAAAATCTGAGGAATCTTTAGAGATGATTGAGCTCAGAGTTCTCAGGTTCTCAGTTCATCTGAATGTACTTGTTTTTGTTGGGACAAACAACTGACATGATCTCAGTGAGCTGGGAGGGCACTCTACTGCTGAGATCCAGCTGATATGCCTAAAGGTATGCCAGCTTTCAACACAAAATCATATCTGACTTTTATGACAAAGTTCATAGTTTTTGAATATCATTAAGTACCTTAAAAAAATGTGTAAAACTGTTGTGGGATAAACAGTAGTTGTCTGCAGGCCAATTTGGGCCCAGAGTGAGCCATTGTGTTACTTGAGATGTAATCTGACCCAGACATTTTGCATATTCAAAAACCTTCCCCCAGAGAGAAGGTCAAGATCACCTTTCAAGATCTTTAAGATCAGACGGAGAGGCCATAGTGATACAGGACAGAAACCCAGGCCCCCAGAGTTCTAGGCCTTGGTTAGTTTCAATACCTTATTCTGCCTCTTTTACTTGTTATCAGGCAAGAGTAAAGTGGTGTGGTCTGTTAACTCACACAAGAGAGAAAACATTATTTTGCATGTATATTTGGGAAGCAGAAAACACTTTTAGATTGGATTCATAGGATTTATTCTTAGGTTGGATTCACAGGATTGGATTTGAGGATTATAGAAAACAAAAGGAAGATTTTTCCAGCCTATGGTCCTGTGACCGCATGAGGAAGAGAGAAACATGTCAAAATCAACAAGGGCGTGTGGTCTGCCCTAAGGTATTTGATCTGTGGGAATGACCAAGGAGCAGTGCGGAAGGCTGGGGTATGGACACAAGTCACTTCCAGGTTCATGCAAACCATATCTCATAGCAGGCAGTTTCTAAAAGCTTATCTGTCCCTCATCCCCCTTTCATTTTCCCACTGAATAAGCATAAAGCTCTCATAAACATGTGAGCAGGTGATCTCCTTTATCTCTGTGCTTCCTCCTCACTGATGGCTCCACCGACTGGAAGCAAATGCTGTCTATCTCGCTGCAAGGGTTCAGCGTCCTTCATATTAGTTATTTTATGTAAACGAGGAATCTAAGAGGGAAGTTATAATTTATGAGAACTGTGTGGAGCTTCCGACAATAGTCATAAACGTTCTGAACAACTTTATCTTGTTTCAGAACAAAACATACATTTTGTCACCTAATAAGGATTTTTATTATAACAATATTTCTATTCTGGACTGCCCTGTTACTGTGAATAATATGGCTGGGGTGATTTTTTTTTTGGTCCTATATGTTTAGAAATATCTGTTCATTTCTATGATTCTTCCTTAAGGGGGAGAGGACAGTAAATATTATCACGTGACCTGACCTTTATCAAGTCTCACTGTTCAGGAAGTTGACTGATGGTGCCTTTTGGAATTCAAGGGTTATAGTTGGTTAGTTGATTTTTGCTTTGCTTTGTTTTGAGAAAAAGTAATGAGCAAGTTGTAGATCCCTGATCCTGGGATTGAGGCCCCTTGACTCATTTGGTCTCTACTGTCAGTCATCATTTATTATCATTTTGCCTCTACAGAATCAAACAGAAATTGAGAGTTCTTTGATTGTGTTATATTTTCAGACTATAATAGATTTTCCAGTTGGTTTTCTATGGATTCTGACACTTGTGGGAAAAGGGTTTCAGACTTACGACATGGCAGATTTTTTTTTTTAATCTTTAGTGTCATCAATGAATAAACAGTCAGACTATCTTAATCATAATTAAGGGAGATAGCAAATAGTCAATTTTCTCCCAGAGTTGCACATCACTAAACAACAGAAAGAAAGGCAAGCAAAACTCCCCAATTAGACTAAATCTTCATCCCCTTAATATTTCTTATGCGGCTGGTGGGAATAGAGACCAAAACCAGTTCTTTTTTTTCCCTCCATTACTATACCTTCGATTTTTAAAAAATCCACCTTTTTTTACTAGGGAATATTTGCCATTAGATAGAATCTTAGCTTCCAGATTTAAGGCTCATCTAGAGATAACCAGTGCAATCAGCTGAGCTTGCAAAGAATACACAATCATAAAATCACTTAATTAAATTCCATTAATGCTGTTTGTTTTGGTGCCCATTTGGGTATTAATAACACCGTTGCTGTTTTCAGTGCCAAAAGGTTTACCACTTAATTATTATCTTCCCTTATTGGAGATGTTGCCATCAATTTGTAGGGTTCCATAATCACACACTGGGTGTTGCTTCACCAGATATAACACACTTTCCAGAACTACAAGTCCCACAGCCTCTGCTTGATCTGAAGATGAAGCTGTGGAAATCAAATGAAAACATTTGTTAACTTGTAAAAATGAAGCACAGAAAAGAAGAACGGTTATTCAGACTGTGAGTAAATTTGATGGGGTGTGAACGGATCACTTTATTGCACTCTGTTTATAGCATCCCTGCCATTTTCTGAAATGGCAGCCCGATGCTTTTCATTGTCTTAATTAGATTAAGAATGGATTAGAGGGGCCAAATCTATTATTAAAAAGACAATTCTGCTGTGTTCCTGAAAACCCCCTTTTGGTTTTTAATTTCTTAAATTCCACTGATGCAAAATAGCAAATGCCTTCCTTGTAATTATGGGCAAGTATGCATTCATTTAAGGCTTGTAGGAAATTAGGAAAATCAGATCTTTGATTTTTTTTGGAAACTATTTCTGAAGAAATAAGGGAAGGAAGAAAGAAAGGAAGGGAGGGAGGGTGGATTGGGAGGGCTGTGTTCCTTTTCACTATGATGGAAATGTGGGGAAATAGTGTAATTGTTTTCTTCTACTTTGGGTTTACTCAAACATAGAAAGGACAATACGTGACTCTACGAGCTGATGATTGATTTCTCCAGGTACATTTTTTTTTTTTCAGTTTACTTCCTCGCCTGAAATACTTGAAAATGCAGGTTACTCATTCTTCTATCTTAGATGGAGTGTTTGTTCTATGGGAAACCTTCCAGGATGATTATCGGGTTTGGAATTTTGCGTCTCTGTCTCTCCTCTTTGTACCTATACACATGCAACTTTCAGTTTAAAATTTTGCTATATAATCTGTTATAAATAGTATGCAAGTATTGCTTTGAATTTCAGTTGGAACAGAGCTGCTGTGTTGGAAACTATAGTGTTTTATTTTGTTTTTCCAATAGGCCCTAGTTTTAATTTGTTGTTGGGTTTCCCCCTCTAAACTGTGTCACCTTGAGATGCTATTTCTTACATATTTTCTCTGCATTTTAAAATTACTGTATAGTCATGTGATTAAATTTCATCCTCTCTCTCTCTCTCTCTCTCTCTCTCACACACACACACACACACACACACGAATGCATGTAGAAACTGGTGAAATTTGAATAAGGTCAGTGGTTTACTTAATGATACCATAGCGGTGTCAGTTTTCTGGTTTCGATAATGTACTATGGTGATGTGAGATTTCACTGGAAAAAACTGAGTGAAACCTACACGGGAACTCTCAGTACTATTTTTGCAACTTTAGTGGGTCTTTATTTTAAAATAAAAAGTTTAAACGTATAGTTTTAGTCCAATAACGACTAAACTACTACCAGCAAATATTGATTCCTACTTGATCTGTATTAAATTAATTTTATTTTCATAACCAACATTGAGATATCACCAGCCTTTTGAACACTCACAATTCTCTTCTTCTACTTCTTGGTACATTGCATGTATGCCTACCCAACTCAACTCCCATACCCCTTAGCATAGGGTCCACATCTGAACTGTCTTTTTAGCCCCAGAAACTAACAGTGGCCTCAGAGCTTTAGACATCCTGTTCCTGGGACATTTGATTGTTGTATATTCCTATATGAATATAAAATATGAAAGGAAAATAAGTCATGGAAGGATGGTTAAGTGAATAAAGAGCAGCTACCTCTGCACAATGTTTGTCCCACAGTAAAAACACTCTGAATAATCTGAATGAGGGAATTAATTAATTAATTTTGTTCACATGTGAATTTTGTACTTTAGCAAGATAAGACTCTGTGCCTGCTGAGCCATCTGTTCGTTTGAGTACTTTGTGACAGACTCAGATTCTGAGATGGCTCATTAATTGTCATTGCTTCATTGAGGTGCGATATTTGGGATTGGAGGTCTTGAAGTGATACCTAATTGAGGAGGACTGTGACGAAATTTATCACTAATTACTTGTCGCTCAAATGGGAATCAATGCCATCCTCAACATACGATGGTGATAATGGTTATCATTTATTGAGTGATTAGTATTCTAAGCACTTCACATGCATTCTCTCCCTTTAATTTTACTCCATTACTAGCTTAGAGTTGAGTAAAATAACTTGTCCAGGGTCACCCATAATTGGCTTGTGAGTGGCTGAGCTGGGACTGAACCCAGGAAACCTGCCTTCAGAGGACCTTATGTGGTCTCCCTCTCAAATGGGTGCCCTTATGCTCTTAAATGGTGAGCGGTTACATATTAGACTCATCTGAGGACCTCTTCCTGGACCCACTCCCAGATACACTTACTTAATTTATCTGCAGGGACATTTTGTTAAAGTTCCGTGGTTGGTTCTAATGTGCAGCCGTGGTTGAGCGTCACTTGCTTAGCTGCACATGGGAACTTAGTATCTGTGAAGAGTGGAAACTACGTATTCTACTGATAAGTTCATTTTGTCTGGGCTTCACCATTGCAGTGCAGGGTAGCGGTCCCAGCCACCTACCTATGGAGAGGGAGCTGGGAGTCTACCTCCTTTGTCATGCATTTCCCACCTTTTGTTAGCAATCTGCCTCTCATATTCTCAGCTACAGTCTTTCCATTTCCACCACCCACCATCTGCCACCGATGTTCATTTTAATAGCATTTACCTATATAAAGGCATCTGTTTGCCAAAAAAAAAAGAAAGAAAGAAAAGGAAAGAGGAAAGAAAAGCAAGAGAGCTTTTATACCAAGAATCCTAAAAATTCACCTGTTTAGGGGAGCTGGGCGGATCAGGTAAATGAAGGAAGAAGGCAAGTCTTTGAGTAGTGAGTCTGAGTAGGGTGTCCCGTTTTTAAAAGACAGAAGTGGTTATCACTGGGGCAGACTGGAGAATATATATCCCATTTCTAAGGGTACTCACTACTCTGATCTCACAAGGTAGCCACACAGAAATCCTACTCAGTGTTCTGGATCTTCCAGTTTTTCAGGAGACTCTGGAAACCTAATTTTTGGTTTGTTTTGTTTTCTATTGCAAAATTACTTGGCAGCTAGTTCCATTTGGGTTTTTGTTTGTTTGTTTGGGTGTTTTAGTTTTGTCTTCCTTTTTTTATTAAGGTATAGCTGATTTACAATACTATATAGTTCCATTTCTTTTTTTCAACACCGTACAGGTCAATATTGTGTCACCAGTAAGAAACACCAAAGAACTGGTGTGTAGCTCAAAGCAAGCAGCTGCCTTATCCTGCTTCCTTTGTGCATTTGGAAATAAATAATTTCTGTTTCCTTGCTAACTACCCAGTGTTCCGAGTTCCACTCTTTGCCAGAAATTGCCATTCTGACTGCAGACAAGGCACAGAATTTTTGTGGACCCTGTTTCCTCATGTGTGAAATTGAACCCGGGGAAGGGCATGATAGAATTATAGTGGGCATTAAAGGCTTGGGCTCTGGAGAAAGGCTGGTGAAGTTGAGACCCTCTCAACCTGTTACTGCTCGCCAGCTCCATGATTTTAAATGAGTTATTTAGCTTTCAGAGCCTCCATTTCCTCATCTGTAAAATGGTGGCAAAAGATACTAACTCTCACGGTTGTCCTGAAGATTAAATTAAATTGTGTATTTAAAGTATTGAGTGGTAAATCATTGGCCCTAGTAATAATGAAAGATATCTTTAATGAGTGTAATATTTTTAATATTGAAATCAGGCAATCCACAGCCCTGGACTTTGTTCCATTGCTCTTGTTGGCCTCAAGCATTGGGCAAACCTGCTTGTTCCTCCTTTGATACCCCATCCATTGATATCGCAAGGCCTTTTCCTAGTATCCCTATTTTTCAAAAATTAAGAGGACTAATGGCTTCATGGTGACGGACAGAAATGCGCATTTCCACTCCCTTTGACGTGGACCATACTGATCTGGAGGTTATGCTTGTAGAAGCAGAGGAAATGTCTTTGGGGAGAATAGAGGCGAAGTATGATTAATAATGCATATATGTATGTATTTTCAGAGGAGGGTTGTATTAAATGTGAAAAGTCAAGTTCCATTGCTTCACTGCCTGTAATCTTTCTAAGGGGATAAGAACTTCTCCAGTGCACTTCCCCCTGATTGGGTGTAGATTTGCAGCAAGGGCATACAAACACAAGTAGACTCGTGTCATTGCCACCACTGTGCTGTGGAGTAAAGGCTGTACCTCATCTATTTTTGCATCCCTGGACACCTAGCATAGGACCTGGTGTGTAATTAGCAAATATGTTTGATAAATTGAGCAAGAATGTTGTCAAAGTGTGGTCATAACCTACCTACATCAGTCATCTGGGGTGGGGCAGGGCATGTTATTTAAAGTGAAGATTCCAAGACCTTACCCCAAGCTTATGAATTCAGACTTCCTGGGAGTAGACCTTTCATTCTGCATGTTCAAGCTCCTCAAACAATTCTTATGCATAGGAAATTGCAGAAACGACCTCCTTTTCATTTTTCCCAAGAAGTTCCTAATATATTATAAAAATCTCAAAGGCAAAAATATTTAGGCTAATGTGTGTGTATATTCATGAAAAATTCCTGCTGACAGCTGCATGTGTTTACACTATTTTATATACTGGATTGTAATAAGATTACATAAGTGTGTCAATTTTGAACATATTTAGGATTTATCTTTATTAATTCAAGCAAAATGAGTGAAATTGGGAAATTAATTCTATTCTTACTTTTGTTCTATTCCATTTACTTCATTTTATTATCAAAAGGTAAATTCCAGCTTGGCTGAGGAAGACCTCGGCAAACCCTTTGGGCAGCACAGCTCAGCAAACCTCTGAAATCTAAGAGCTCAGGACTGAAAACACAGAGAGATACAAAAGTCTTCCATGTGTTAAAAGCACACATGGCCTTAATGAACTAATGTTTGAAAGAAGAAGAACTGGATAAAATTGTAAAACAATGAGTTGAGATTCAGAATAAGCTTCCACATTTGGCAAGTTCTATCCAAATATTGAGGAAGATTTTGATTCCTCTATTCCCCTAATAAGGTTTTAGAAAGATATCAGAGAAAAAGATTCAGCACTAAGGTTAAGCCATACCACGCAGTTCAAGTGAGTATTGTTCTTACTCAAAGTGCATTGTGTTTTTCAGAATCCCTCAAACACTGCAGACATGACAATCGCTTAAAGTAGTATTTCCAAGGAAGAAAATGACAGATCTTCAGTTGGGAGGAGAGACATGGCTTTAGAGCTATTTTTGCTGTATGTTTACTCCAATCCAAACAGCCAAAGAGGAGGTCAAAGGGTGGAAATTCTTTTATTTCATCTTTGGCGTTTGGCTTTGTTTTCCCCTTTTTGATATTTCCTTCTTTCGCTGTCTTGTCAAAGCTGTATATGTTATCATTTATTTCCTCTTGCTGCTACCTGTTTCCTAACAAAATATACAATTGTTTGCACTTGTGGCAGGGAAAAAAAGAAAAAGGCAGATCTTTTTTAAACAAAATTTTCTTAAAATCTTGCTCCAAAACTTAAAAAAATAAAATGACACTGTAAGATGCTGCATAAGATGGCAGGAGGCTAAGACTTGCTTTAGGTCTCCCAGCCCCAGAAATAGGGCTGCTGTCTCTTGTTCCAAAGCCAACTGCTTCCAACACAGATTATTTGATTAAGTCCCCTCATTCTCCCCTGAAAAAAAAAAAGGAGACTGATTTGTTTCACTTTCTAATACTGAGTTCTACTTATTATAATTTTTGTTGTCCCATTTTATGAAATGACATAATTTCTACCGAAAATTACTAGGAATGATTGACTGTCCTTTTCCCAGCTTGTCTGATTTCTCTTTAGCATCTCAGAAAAACATCTGAGGTTGTTTTTAAATTTTTTACCTTTTTTCAGATTCAGTTCCAGCACCTCCAGTCAGTTTAGCTAGTGTCATTTTAATTTTCTCCTTAACCGTATTTGCCATCAAATCTGGTATTATTACAATCTGGCAGTCTGCTGGCTATGTCATAGCCCCTAGGGGTTTGTTTAGCCAGCAAAGTGATTTTTTAATTGAATCTGAATGCCTTTAGATAAATACACTCCCTAGTACCCATAATTGCCTTATACCTGGCTGCTTCCCCCATTGGCCTCTGAAGGAATCCTAGCAAGACCAACTCTGGTGCTGATCTTCTGTTACAGCTTCTCCATCCATTTTTTTCCTTCTTGTGTTACTGCTAAGTTTTGGGACAGTATGTTTGTGTGTATGTGTGTTGGCTGTTGGTATGTGTTGATGGTACGTGTATTGGTTGTGTGTGCATGAGGTAGGTGGGGTGCCACATGTCTGCTGTGCATACTTTAGTTGTATGCTTTAGTATATGTGTATTTGTGTGTGTGTGTGTGTGTGTGTGTGTGGTGTGGTGTTGAGTGGGGATGCTAACGGAGCAACTGGTTATTTTGATTTTCTTTCTTTCTTACCCACCTCCCTTAATAGCCAGATAAATTCTATCTCACTTGAGAGTTTTTTATTTTTTACCATCTTTATTGGAGTATAATTGCTTTACAATGTTGTGTTAGTTTCTGCTGTATAACAGAGTGAATCAGCTATATGCATATGTTCACTTGGGAGATTTTAATACTTATCTAAAAGTTAGGTGGTTTTCATATTTTATTTGCCAATATTTACCATATAGTTTATGTGATACTTCTTCTCCTCCCCAAAGACAAAATCCTGATATAAAATGACTCATCTAGTTATAAAAGTATTCTGAGCCTCAGATATTTGACTCTGTCAGTTAGGAGTTCAGAATTCAGAAACTTCTCTTTAACAACAGCTGATGGCATTTTTAAACTGAGGACTTCATAACGAGAACATTTGTTGGGAATGACAAAATATATTCTATAATATCATTACCAAACACTTAGTGGAAGTGTTTATCTGCAGAAACATAACATTATATAGAGAGCTATAAACAAGGTGCTTCTTGCATTAACACCCATCTTATTTCACCAGGGAGCTATTCACCATCTTAACTATTTGCTGATTTTCAGTGTTGCATTCCTGGTGGCCTCATTTAGCAAATCGCTGCCTCGGTGGTGGCTGGTTTACCCCAGAGAACGCTCACATTTCCTTTTTGCAGGGTGCAGTTCAGATTTTCCACTTTCATCCTCACCACCTGTATACTAGTCCCAGCTACTGCTCTTCCTAATTTGCTCTTTGAAAAATGTTTGCAAAGTCAGGACTAAGATGATTTTGCACAGTGACAATTGCAGCTGCCTGTTATTACCAGTAAGTTTAATTTCTTATGCATATGTGACTTTGTAAAATAAAACAACCATTTCCTGATTAAAGTCCTCTCAGTGATTCAGGTTTATTTTTTTAGTCCATGCTTACCTTAACTGTTTTATTATCATGTACCACCTCACTGAAGTCATCCAAAATTGTATTATTTAACCATTACCTATCTCATTTTTTAGGGACTATACACTTACAGCAGTGCTTACTGTAAATAAGCAGTAAGTATGAATGAATAAAATATAAATATGAAATATTTACTGATATGTGTGAGGGTGAGCATTTTTATGTGTCTGTGTATCTCAGATAAGAAACAAATAAAAATAGAGTTTAAAAAATGTAAGTTAGGAAAGGAACATTTTCTCAGGTGTATCAGTTATCTATTGCCGAATAACAAATTACCCCAAAATTTAGTGGTTTAAAACAATAATAGACAATTAATAATCACAATTTTGTGAGTCAGAAATTTGGGAGTGAATTAATCAGGAAGTTTTCACTCAAGACCTCTCATGAGGTTACACTGAAGATGTAGCCCAAGTGCAGCATCTGAAGGCTTTACTGGGGCTGAAAGATCTGTTTCCTACATAAATTATTCACAAGGCTAGCATGTTGGCACTGTCAATTAGTAGGAGGCTCAAGTTCTCTTCTGCTGGGGTTCCTACACAGGTTGCATGAATGTCCTCATGACATGGCAGCTTGCTTTTCCAAAAGCAGGAGATTCAAAAGAGATGAAGAAGGGCTTCCCTGGTGGCGCAGTGGTTGAGAATCCGCCTGCCGATGCAGGGGACACGGGTTCATGCCCCGGTTCAGGAAGATCCCACATGCTGCAAAGTGGCTGGGCCCGTGAGCCATGGCCGCTGAGCCTGTGCGTCCGGAGCCTGCGCTCCGCAATAGGAGAGGCCATAACAGTGAGAAGCCCGCGTACCGCAAAATTAAAAAAAAAAAAAAAAAAAAGAGATGAAGAAGCAATCTCTTTTATGACCCAACCTTGGGACCCACTGTTATATCTGCCCTATTCTGTTCATGAGAAGGGAGTCGTTGAGTCTAGCCCACATTCAAGGGAAAGGGAAAGGAAGGAAGTAGCATGAAAGAATTTGTGAACGTATTTTAAAACTACCACATGATATTCCTGTAATTTTTAACTTTTATAATGCCCATATAGTCCACAAATTGGAGTAGTCAGTAATTTTATTTTTTTTTTGTCAGTCTTGAAATGTGATCAGAAGGCCACTGTGGAAGGCAGGGTTCTTCCAGGTACACAGAATGGCTTCAGGTTGGACAATATATGTGGGTTTTCCTGCTATGTGTTTCTGTCGTGGCGTCCCAGAGTGCTCGATATATTTAATAAAATTAAATCCACTTATTGGCATCATATATAAAACAACCCAAGGCTTCCCTTCTCATTTGGCTAAGAGGCTGTTTTTTTAATAGAAAACAGAAACTTCACTAGGTCAGTGCTTTATAAACATAGGTTTTGCATCTGGCTCACCTAAAGCCTTTTACAAATAAAAATTCCTGGCTACTAGCCCAGATCTACTAAATCATAAATTCTGGGGAATGGGACCCTGAGACTTGTTATTGTTTTTAAAGCTCTAGGTGATTCTGACATAGCCAGTTATTATTAGAGCAGTGTTTGGGAACTACTGCCATACTTAACCAAATCTATTCACCAACTAAAGTCACTTGTAAAGGATGACATAAAAAAAAAATTGATAACATTCATGATAATGTTATTTTGCTTTCAAAAATGCTTCTGTTTGGGTTTCTAGGCACTTTCCCTATACCAGCCCCCTGACTGGCTATGACTATTTGATTCTGTAGCTGCGTCCCCCACAAGGCAGTAACATGAGGGGTCGTCCCAGTGGTCAGGGCACTGGCCCAGAAATGCACTGTTCACGCTTTCCGAAGACAGTGGCTCTTTCTGATTAGAGTTGTCCTCCTTTTATCCAAAGGTTTTCCGTGCAACCAAGGGAGCATAACAATGACATGAGGGCTTGGAAAGGAAATGTCTTCATTGATTTTTATTTCATGAATTGGTGCCTCCATAAAAATGGCACAGGCTTGTTTTACAGTGTCAATGTGTGGAACTGAGGGGAGGACTGTTAAAACCCATCCATTTTCCCAAAGTTTAAACCACCCTAATGAATTAATCCATAGATAATGGATTGGATTCAGTGCAATTACCCGGGTAAGTAAGGCTTGTTAAAAAGAGATAAGGTAGCACAGTGAAGAAAACAGCAGTTTCAGCTATTAACTGGATTTCATCTGGGCACTGATAATTCAGTATATGTGTTTCCTTTGAAAGAGTGATGGTGGGGCCCCATTATCAATGTAGAAACCAGTGGGTATTACACTGCAAAAAAAGAGGATAATTCTGACAACCCTTTTCCCAACAACCTTAAGTTCCCCCAGATGTATAGTTGATGTAACCCACTAAATCTTTATAAATATAAGGCTTTGATTCCTCGAGACAGGAAGCTCATCCTTACTCCACCACTACCCCTTAGTACCTTACATTATCCTAGTTACATTTAGAGAGAGCCACATTATTTTCAATATGCTGCTAAAAAGAAAGTATCTATCGGTATCACACACAATAAAGGTGATTACAAGAATGTCTTCTATGTGTAAAGAACTTTGCAGTTTAAAAGCAGTGTTACGGAGATCACTCTCTATGTATCAGATTTCTGTGCCCAGGCATTAGAAGTTTAACACACAACCCTGGACCTCAAAAGGCTTCCCTGTACAACTTGAAGCCTGCTTTATAGTGGCTCATCTGTATTTATCTTCCAGTTGTTACTTCTACCACTGTATTCAGGTTTTTGTCCCTCATTTTGTGTTTTCTTCAGAAAGCTCCTAAGTGACATTTCCTTCTCCATCTTACACTTTCCTGCCATATGGATTGATTCCAAAGACTTTGTCATCTTCTCATGGCCCTACTCAAAAATCTAAGTTCTTGGTAGGTTTATAGTGGTTTATCCCTCCATTATTTGTGGAATTGACCCAAGAGCTGCAGCTTAAGGCCCTTCCTGGTCTAGTTTTCCTTACATTTCCAACGTTCGATTACGTTACCTTTCCTCATGGTGTTCTGCATTGTATGCTCTTTCTTCTTTGTTTATGATCTGTCATTTCTCCTCCTGTGATGGTATTCTACCTCCTGAATATATACTCCACATTCCAGTTAACACCTCCTTGTTTCTAAGACATCCTTCCCCCTCCTCATACACACTGATTCCCTCCATCTCTGAGCTCCTATGTCAGTGCAAAACAGCAAGGCATAGTATAAGGTGGCATAGAGAATGTAGGCTTAAGAATGAGATGGCCTGTGTTTAAAGTCTGCCTCTATCACCATTAGCAAATGCTAATTGTATGACCTTGGACAAATAACCTCTCTGGCTTGAGTTTCATGTATAAACAGAAGATAATAACGCCTACTTTTTTGGAACGTGACGGGGGTTACATAAGGATAGAGAAAGCCTTTAGCACACTGTTACTATTGCTAACTTTCTATACTTGACCATTTACTCTTTTCCCTTGTATTACTAATTGAATTTTTAGCTGCGTATTGCTTGTGTTGTGTTCCAAATCTATTGTCAGCCCCCCAAAGGAGGCTCATGTCATTGGATCTTCACAGTTGAACCTGGCATAGAGCTTTGCATAAAGTACTGATAATGGATAATTATTGTAATTTATTAAACACCTAGTATAAGTGAAGTACTCTGCTATATTAACCCTCAAAACAATCTATGAAGTAAATCCTATTAGCATCACCATTTTCTACATTAGAAAATTTGGGTCCAAGTTCGTATAGCGTCAAAGTGGTAGAACAAAATGTTGAATCAGACCGAATGGTTTAGTGTTCTATTTTTCACTTCTAGAAGAATGAGAGAGAAAGAGATTGGAGACAAACAGAGAGACCTAGGTTTGAATCCTGTTTACCACTTTCTAGATGTAAGACCTTGGGTGAATTTCCTAATCTTTATAAGCCTCAGTCTCTTGATCTGTAAAATGAGGATGTTAAAAGTATTTACCTCCTAGGGTTCTTGTGAGGATTAAATGAAATAACCCATGATAAAGTACCTGGTGTGTTTTAAAGATTCTATAAATGTTAATTATTAATATTTAATCATTATACCCTTACAATCCATCCACTTATATCTTATGCACGTGTCTTGTTGGTACACACTTTTCAGTTGATTGGTATCACACCACAGCCTCTCTGGACAAAAATAGTTTCATCATAAGAAAAATCCAGGACTGAGCAAGTACATGAATGGACTTCACACTAGAACATAAACCAGGATGGTGTTTTCAGACTCTGAACACTTTCAAGGCTTACTGATGGGGTGATAATAACATTCCATGCTCACCTTTGCAGTGTCCAGTAAATACACAATCTGGTTTTCTCATTGTTATATAGAAAGTCAACTACATTAGGCAACAAAACTCTATGGGATTTGGGGAAATTATTGCACTTCTGGTGCTTTACGACACCACCCAGGGTGTGTTATAATCACCAAGAAATGCACTGCTTGTTACATCTTGTTGCAATTCAGTTTCTATGTAAAAATTTAAAAAGAAGAAGAAGAAGAAATGGGACAATGCTGTGAGAAATCCAAGTCCACTCCTTTGGGTGACTTTGAGAGTCCAGGCAATACGTGATGATTTCAGTGACCATTGGTCTTGAAAAAAAAATCTCAGATTAAAACCTCACCCTTCCCCAAACATTTATTGTTTAAAATAGAATCACCTTTTCTAGTATATTTAAAGGCAAACTGGAACAGTATTCTAGCAATGCAGTTCTAAGAGCGTCACTACTCAGAGGGGAGATTAGCAAGGCAAAAATATTATACACGGAGCTGCATCCCTGAGTAGCTTTTCTCTGCTGGGAAAACGCCAGGGTGGGACGCTGCCTCCAAGGCAAAATGATGAAGAAGATGAATCCTGTTTTTGATCCACCTAGGAAAGTGCTCCCCAGTGCCCTCCTGTAACCCCAAAAGGGTCTTGGATCACTGACAGAGATTGCTGCTCTTTCATGGTACTTGTGGTTGTAATTGATTCATTCACTCATTCAACAGTTATTCATGGAGTGCTTACTACGTGCCATAAACTATTGCAGCTATTTGGGATATAAGATAGATGAAACACCTGCCCTCTTGTTGCCTGCCTTATATTTGGGAAAGACAGTCAGTAAGCTTGGAAAGAAAGAAACACAGTAACTTCAGCAAGTGATTTGGACTATGAGGAAAATACAATGAAATAATAGAATGGAGGATGACAAGAAAGGGGCCACTTCATAGCGGGCAGTCAGGGCGGGCCGTGCTGAGAGTGTGACATTTGTGCTAAGGCTTGAACAATGATAAGGTGCCAGCTATGGAAAGATCCGGAGGGTCCCATGCAGAGGAGATAGCTACAGCAAACGTCCTAAGATAGGACTCAGATGGGTGTATCCAGAGATAGAAAGAAGTTGGACATGGCTATGGCTGAAGTATAGAGAGCAAAGAGGGAGGATAGAAGATGATAGGGGTAGCAGCCAGATTATATGTGGTCTTCTAGGCTCTGACATGGAGTTTGATGGAATTTATTACTACCCCACCAATGCGGAGTCTTTGAAAGCAGAAATGAGCTTATTTTTATTGAATATTTACCATATGACTACTACTATTCCAACCACTTTACACTATGTATTTAACCCTCACAACTAACTTGTGAAGTGTATATTCTAATGCCCATCTTACATGGGACAGATATAATGCAGAGAGGTGAAATGATTGCCCAAAGCTAGTAATTAAGACCTAGAAACAGAATTCAAGTCTGTCTGACTCTTTAGCCCATGTAGCTCCACCTTGCCTCTATACCCTAGCTAATTGCTGGATCAGTGGTATATATATTTGTTCAAAAGACATGGGTACCAATTAGGTTAAAGCTTGCATTAGTATTCACATTTTTAAAAAGAAGAAGTCAGTGTTGAGAGCAAAGAAATAAATTACTAATGGCAAATTTTAAAACAAAGATGAGGGAAACTTTTTTATTCTTTAAAGGGCCACATGACTTTCAGACATGGCTTTTATTTTCTTCTCCATCATTCCTATATTCCACCCACCATCAAGTTCTGATGAATTTACCTCCTATGTATCTCTCTCTCCTCTACTCTCCCTCTGCAGAGCTGCTACTCCATCCAAGTCACCATCACCTCTCACCTGGATGCTCACTGGAGCGCCAGCTGTTCTCCCTAAGACTGCACAGCCCTGCCAATCACTTCTCTACCTTGCACTCAGATCAATCATTGAAAATTAGAAATTGGATTATTGTACCCGTGTTAGACCTTCTTAAATCACTCAGGAGGAGCTTCCCATTGTCATTAGAATAGAGACCAAATTGCTTAGCATGGTCTAGAAGGCCTGGCCCCCACCTCCTCATAAGACTCACCTTAGTCTCTGAACACCTGCCCAGGGACCTTCTTCCTTTTATTTTGATTGGCATTTCTTCTTCCCATTTTAGGTTTATCTCACTTTCTAAGAATGGTCTCCCTGCACCCCACCCCCTTAGCCTTTACCTATAAACTTCTACTCTGTTAGATGTTGCTTCAAACTTGGTTTCCTCAGAAAAGCCCTCCTGGACCCAACACCCCAGACTAGGTCAGGATGCCTGTCACACACTGTTTGGGCTTCTGTTTTATAACCCAATTTATGGATTATAATCATGTATTTATCCATCTGATTATTATCTGCTCCTCTCTTTTGATTATGGGCATTGTGAGGTCAGGAGATGGATCAGTTTTGCTCACGTTGGACCCTCAGCACACCTACCATGATGCCTGGTATATAGAACACATTCAGCAAACACTTGTTGAGCCTGGTAGCATGTTCACTGCCAGAGAAATAACTGTAAAGGGGTCTAACTCTGCCATCTCACTTCTACAATGATGAAGTGGGATTTTAAACAGTACAGTGTGGATGTTGCTTTACCCAGCCTCTCAGCTCCCAGGTTGGGGGGCCCTCTCAAAAAAGCTCTAGAAGCTCCCTATCAAGGAGAGTGAAATGGAAAGTCTTTGCTCTATACACACAATAGTAGCCCTACTGAGCATGACAGCATCTGTGAGGCAGGGCATCCTGCATCCAAATATACCAGGTAACTCTACAAGAAAAGAGGAAGCTCTTAGGGAAAATCATTCCGTATTCTTTGTGAATAAATTGGCCTGTTACAAAATATGTGAAGACATATCAATGTAATAAAATGCCAGAGTGACACTGGAGTAGAGAATCAATAAATCTACTCAGCACTACATGTCGAATCAGCTTTTAATACATATTTGTAAGGCAGTCTCCCACCAGAGCCATACTGAAATCTACCCAGTTGAGAAAAATAAATCAATTATGAGTCCTGAAGTGATTAAGCTTTTTGCCCTTCACTTTCAAAGCAATCCCTTTATTTTGTTTAGACTCAGTATAAGTGAGTGGTATACACACACACGTATGAATGTAAGGTCAAGTATCCAGCATACTACCCAGCACATTATACTTAAAGTAGGCACTATACCCTGAGAAAACCATAATTCAAAAAGATTCATGTCCCACAATGTTCATTGCAGCTCTATTTACAGTAGCCAGGACATGGAAGCAACCTATGTGTCCATCAACAGATGAATGAATAAAGAAGATGTGGCACATATATACAATGGAATATTACTCAGCCATAAAAAATGAAATTGAGTTATTTGTAGTGAGGTGTATGGACCTAGAGTCTGTCATAGAGAGTGAAGTAAATCAGAAAGAGAAAAACAAATACTGTATGCTAACACATATATATGGAATCTTAAAAAAAAAAAAAAAAAGGTTCTGAAGAACCTGGGAACAGGACAGGAATAAAGACGCAAAAGTAGAGAATGGACTTGAGGACACGGGGAGGGAGCAGGGTAAGCTGGGATGAAGTGAGAGAGTGGCATGGACATATATACACTACCAAATGTAAAATAGATAGCTAGTGGTGCTTTGTGACCACCTAGAGGGGTGGGATAGGGAGGGTGGGAGGGAGATGTAAGAGGGAGGGGATTTGGGGATATATGTATACGTATAGCTGATTGACTTTGTTATACAGCAGAAACTAACACAACATTGTAAAGCAATTATACTCCAATAAAGATGTTAAAAAAATCTAGCTATTTTTATTCTACATATTAAAAATATACTCCATGAAAGGAAATACCCTACTTTTGATCATACTGACAAAAAAACAGACAGAAGTTATGGCTTAACGAACATTTTATTGCTTGGAAGTGTGATTTCCCCTCCATTATCCTGTAACATTTTCTGAGGTAAAACTGACTGTTTATACATTGCAAGTCAGAGCTAGTGGAGGGTGAAACTGAGGATGCTTGCAGGGTTTCCAGCTTGTTTAATAAAGGTCATCAGTGAAATAGCAAGTCTAGGAGGAAATTAAGGTTTAATTTAGGATATTTGGAGTTTGAGGTGTTGGTGATATACATGTGAAGATGTCTCAAAGGTGATAGCTCGCTCAAGTTAGAAGTTTGAGCTGGAGTTTGAGCTGGGATCCAGCAGCATTTAATAAATACTCAGAAATATAAATTTAAAAGGTGATAGTGCAGAAACCCAATATGCTTTCTAAGGAATTTCACAGTTTAGGTATATCAGAGGTTTATCTCTGCTCAAAGAGATAAACTCCTCTCAGGTTGACAAGATATACTTGTCAACACTTTTAAGTTCAAAAAGTTTTTAGAAAGAAGAAATGTTTAGGGCTAGAATCATTGGGAAAACCTTCCAGAAAAAAAAAAAGTTAGGATTTGAACTGACCCTTGAAAAATGAATGGAATTTGGTGAGGAAAGTTCTTAGAAGACATTCAGGGATAATTGGAGCAAATCATTCAAAATACTCTTGAAAATACATGGCAAATGCAGGATTTAATCCAAGCAAATTGACTTCACAACATCAGGTAGAGTTTCATTTGAAGCTCTCCAAGTGTTAGCTGAAGGGATCTTTCTAAAGGAGAACTGAATTGGTGGTGCCAATCAACCTAAACAGTGTGTGGTTTAGCTTGGCTTCTGGAAATATTTTGGCAGCTTAGCTGTACTCCTCCTCTCCCTCGCTCTCCTTGTTTTCTTCCTCCCTTCTTTCTTTCTCTCCATCTTTGCCCATGTATTAATTAACAACCTTGTATGGCTCAGGTATTGTACCTGTACCCTCCTATAGGTACAGTCCTTCAAAAGAGAGTTTTGATTAATCAACGGAAATCCATCCCTGGAAACATACCTCAAAGAAAATAATAGATCATTTTGTAGTCCCAAGGTGAAAGGCAGTATTTTTATTATCAACAGCAATTTTGCTTTGGTTCATTGATCCAACCCCAAGAGAGACATTTCCTCCAGTTATAAGGAATGGTTGGGCTTTTCCTGAGCAACTGGTTTGTTTCTGTATTATGAACACCATGGGTGTTGTAACTGCCTGGGTTTCCTCTTTGAGATGGTTGCTAGAAAACTTGGGCTTGGAAACAAATTTTGGCTCAGATGTCCTGAATCACAAATGCCAAGGTTGGGACATGGGATTCAAAAAGCTCAACAAGTAATTCTGATGATCCAAGAAGTTTGAAAAGCTTGGCTTTTGTTTCTGTTTGTAAAACACTTATAGTTTATAATGAATATTTGGCCAATGATTGCATTTCCATATAGCCCCAGGAAGTACATCCAGATTCCTGCTACAAGCAAGGCATTCTGCCGATATTTGGCATGATTTTGAAAATAACTTAAATGTTAAAATTCCACAAAGTTGGAGAAATGTCTCGAAAGTTAGAAATTCTTTTTTTTTTTTTTTTTTTGCAGTCTCAATAGGTGCTTAAAAGTATTAGGGTTAATTATTCATTTGATTATTCTTATAGAGTACATAGAAGAAGCTTCACCAATGTCTGAGGAACTCCGCTGAATTTTTTTTAAGGGAGACACAAAAATGTTAAATGACTTTATCAAGGTCATCCAAGTACTTAGTCCCAGAATCACCTCTTGTAGCAGCACCCACGTCTTTTGATTCATAGTCCAACGTTCTCTCTGCAGTCTCAGCTTCATAAAGAAAACTGATGGCTCTGTAAATAAAGTACTTTTCCCATGTACTTAACTTTAAGCAATCCCACCCTCCCCTATGTCCCCCAACTTACTCAGCCTGGAAGGTTAAACAAACCTCCAATATATCGAAAGCCTCCCCAAAGCATTCATTTGTCCTTGAAAACTTTCTATCTTTCTTTTTTATTTTTTTCTGCAGTCCAAGAGATGAGCACCAAAAAGAAATGTCTATGAAATTAACTAAAAGATTTGGGCATTGATTTTAGATGATGGGTCCATTGTTAAGTTTCAGCAAATCACAATGTTATCAGATGCTGACATGTTGAAGATTTCCCAGTTGGGAAATCCCATAGTTTGAAATATTGTCATTGCCTTTGTCTAGAGCAATGTTTCTCCAATGTGGTACAGGAAGGAGCTATTGAACTTCTTTTCATTTATTTTGTGTATCCTTGAAAATGTTGTGTACATTTAATAATGTGTAATATAGCTTATGTAATAGAGAAGTATATGTTTTATAAATAAGTATACATATAATGTGAGTTTGTGCCTTTTTAAAAAAACTTATATGAACACAGGAGTCAAAATAGGTTTCAGACCACTGATAGAGGTCTGAAAACTAATTTTTCTATTGTTTCTATCCCAGGCCACTTAGAGAAACAAATCACCACTCCCTCCCTCCCCGACTTTCTCCCTCTTTCTTTCTTTCTTCCTGTGTTCCTTCCTTTCTTCTTTCCTTCCCTACTTTTTCTTTTTCTCCTAAGGACGTTCTCTAAGTACCTATCTGTATTCTCTGTAGATCAAATCACCAATCACATGGGATGCTCAAAGAATTTCAGCCATTCTCCAAATTCAGTAGTTCTATCAGCACTTTATCTCAAAATATGTTCTGAAATATCAGAGAATTTCCCTAAGTGTAAGAATTCTGACTATTATTAAATTATTGATACAATTTTGGGGGGGTGATCACACACTCAACTTTAAATACATGTCAAGAAACATATGAGGAAGAGGGTTTTTTTCCTTCATTGACCAGTGTTTTGGTTTTTTGTGTTTTTTTTGCGGTACGCAGGCCTCTCACTGTTGTGGCCTCTCCCGTTGCGGAGCACAGGCTCTGGACGCGCAGGCTCAACGGCCGTGGCTCACGGGCCCAGCCACTCCGTGGCATGTGGGATCCTCCCGGACCGGGGCACGAACCCGCGTCCCCTGCATCGGCAGGCGGACTCTCAACTACTGCGCCACCAGGGAAGCCCTGACCAGTTATTTTGATGTATGTTTCAGCCTACATTTTTTAAAAAGCCTGCTTAATTATTTTTTTAAATGTTTAATTCACCTTCACGCAAGAGGATTTCCACACATTTAAAAGCTCTTTTTCCTTAAAGAAAGAAATAAATCTTTTAGATGATTGTGGAAAATTCTAAGTATACAATAATTAGATTTAAGAGGATTCTCTCAGAGATGCAATTTAAAAATTCTAAATGCATGATACACACTTCTGTGAAAAGCATAATAATCACCTATACAATTAGCAAAATGATTCTCTTGAGTTCAAGAATATAAATTGGTGAGTGGCTATCTGCATTAATCAGATAATTTCCATGTTTTACTTTGGGATGGAGACTTTTAAAAATATTGCTTTGTGGATTTTATCTTAATAAGTCATTGAAATGGAAGGAAAAGGTTGATTTAATCCATGCTTCAATAGCTTAATATTCGTCTGACTTTTGAGGGGTTTAGCACTGTGCCTCAGGAAAACGTGGAGGAGAGGAAAAAGTCCATCCAGAAGCTTCTCAGATTAGTTTGTCATTCATTTCATTCATTCATTCACTTAATGTTTAAGGAATGCTTATTCTGCATCACAGCCTCATGTGTGAGTGCAGACTCATGCATTAGCTGTGATTGCTGATTTATAGAGCATCAACCTAAAATGGTAGGCTGACATTTGACGTGAGAAAAGAAATAAATATATCATACCAGATTTATTGTTACTTATAATTTATTTTTATAATATTTTAATTGCGTATGATAATAAGATAACCACCGCTTCTTGAATTATGTTTGAGATACTGTGCTAGGCACTTTAGATTTATTGTAATGCTTTCAACTCCCCTGCAAGGTTGGCATTATAGCACAGCATAGGAGTTGAGAGACTGAACTCTGAAGCCACATTGACTGGGTCCAAAATCTGACTCAGCCCTCGTTACATATGAGTGAACCAGAATGGGTTATTTGATCTCTCATTGCCTCTGTTGCTCTGTGTAAAATGAAGAAAACAAAATCACCAATGCCAAAGAGCTATCGTAAAGATTAAATGAAATGGTAATATACATAGAACTTAGAACAGTGAAGTTAGAGCAAAGAATTTAGAGCAATGTGTTTACAATCACTATGATTGTTGCTGTTTCCATTTTAATTGATGAGAAATAATGTATTAGTATTAAAAACAGAGTTTATTTACCTATTGATTTTGCCTGGGATACAGTGAGGCGAGACTTTTCATAGGAAGAGAGGCTGATTTGGTCCTTGAAGGTTGTGTGGGATTTCAGTTCAAATTAGGAAGTGAACTCCAGGAAGAAGGAATGAAATGAACATAGACATGGATGTCTAATAGTCTAATGTAAATCTGAAGAAAAATTAGTAATTGGGGAGTCTGGAATGCAAGGTATATGACAAGGATAAAAAGACCAGATTATAAAAGATTTTTAATATTGTGATTTGGTCTATATTGGCAGGATGTGTGTATGAATGCTCATGCATGCACAATGGAAAATTCAATGACTGTGAAAACACTTGGTTCTCAAGTTATTGTTTTCTTTTTAAATTGCCCTCATTAGATAATCTTAGCACTTGTCAAAAGCTGATCTGAAAAGAAGGCTCAGAAATAAAGGAAACCACTTAGATACAAATAATCGCTTTATTTGTGCTCAGTAACAGTGTAAGTCTGGACAGCAGCCATCAGTTAAATAGACCAAAAATTTGACTGAGATCAAAACTGTGAGCCCAGGCACAGTATTAATTTTCTGATTGATGTTGAGTAAGAAGAAGCTGTTGAGCATAGCCTCAGCTGTATTTCAGGTACCCTCTACATTTCTTCTAATTTATAAAGTATAATAAATGAATCACCAAGGATGAAGGATTTGTTGTCAGCTGTAAGACAGAGTGTGAAGGATGAAGCACTCCTGTCTTCTCCTGATAATCAGTTGATCTGTGAAATTAACAAGCATATAGCTAGATTATTTAAAGATCAATTTAGCCAGGAATTGCTTTCAAATGAATATATCAGGTATCAAGCCTGTTTCCCGAGACCATTTTGTAAATTGGAATACATATTACGTGCAACTTCTCATTTCAGGGCTCAGGCAGTTTCAATTCAGTAGGCTTTGCTCTTTCTGGAAAGTGTGTGAAAATCAAAAATGAGCGGGTTCACTTCATTATGTATAATGAGGAGATCTGTAGTTATTCTGTAAGTAATCTCTGAAAAGAGTTGCTAGAAAAATCCTCCTTGTTCACATTACTGGCACTGGGCTAACACTTCCCTCTTAAAAAATCTTTTCAGCATGAAAGTTTTGGAATTAAGTTCCTAATAAACTTCAAAAGTCCAACAGCTGTGAGTAATTATGATACAAGCATATCAATCCATGTGCAAACAGATTTATTTGGTAAGCTCCAATCCTCTTGCTAACCCTTCACTGCAATAATTAAGCACACTCTAATGAGTTTGTGAGCAATTTCCATATGATTTTCCCCCTAATTATTATTTGAGTTGCCCATGTTTATAATACTTAGTAATATCCTTAAAGTATCAATGGTGAAGGCACAATTTTGGCTGGTGTATTAATTTGTATGTTCTCATTCATATGCTAAATAAATGAGGGAAAAACATCTATTTAAAGGTCAGAATTTTTAAATGGATTTTTACATGTGTGTATGTTCACTTTTATACACTTTATTCAATACCCATAGAACCAGTGAGTCATTTTAGCCTAAATCAAGTCTTACCTTTCTCTCCTAAAAGATCTCCAAGTTCTTATGGTAGCCTTTAAGACTCAAAAAAGAAAAAAATAATAAATATCAAATAAAAGAATGTGTGGCATACAAAAAGGAAAAGATCAAAAAGATATTTATTGCACTTTGCTGTACAGCAGAAATTAACACAACATTGTAAATCAACTGTACTTTAATAAAATAAAATTTTTAAAAAGCCAAATAGATCTTTTAAATAAAAAAAAGATTCATTGGACTGGACTGGTCTCAACAGCCTTTGCTGACATCTCACAGGGCTGGACTGCAGCTCATATCCTATTAGTTAGGTGCACGTCTCAGAAAATAGAGCTAGGTAAATGCTGGTGGTATTATTACCTTATATTACAAGAACATTTTATGATCATCTTAACTCCATGTTTTTAATGGAATCACCCCCACTAATGAAATATTCAATAAATGTCACTCAAAAAAAAAAAAAAAAAAAAAGAGACTCTAAATGATCTTAAGTAAGTGATCTGGCTCTGGGTACCATTCAAACTTTGTTTCTTACCACTTGCTTTTTCTCCCGGCTCCAGAATACTGACCTTCTTCCTATTTCTCACAAAAGTCAAACCAGTTTGGAAAATAATATAAAAAAGGATGTATATGTGTGTATACTTAATCACTTTGCTGTGCAGCAGAAATAAACACAACATTGTAAATTGACTATACTTCAATAGAAAATAATTAATTAATTTAAAAAGCCAAGCTGGTTTATATCTCAGGATCTCTTGCATTTAATACAGCCCTGCCTGGTATGTTTTCCCCATCACTTTATGTAGCTGGCTCCCTTTTTTCATCCAAGGGTCCACTAAGATATCACTTCTTTGGGGAGACACTGGACTCTTAGCTACAGTGATGCTTTAATGATGTAGTCATTCTCTACTGTCTAACCCAGTTTTATTTTCTTTTATTTTATCTTTAAATATCATCACTATTTTAAATAAGCTAGTTTGTGCACCTAGAATGTAAGCTTCATGATATGTCAGGTGTCTCACTCAGCTCTTTATCTTCAGGACCTAAAGCAGTGCCTGGTGCATGATACAGTCAATAAAATACTCCTTCAGTGAACAATTAGATGAATAAATAAGGTGACACAAGAAGGAATCTCAGGTATCTAGTCTACCCCTCATTTCGTAGATGAGTAAACTGGAGTCTATTTGCATCCATGATTTGTCTCCAAGAGGACACAGACTGTTAGAGTAGACCTAGGAGATTAAGGTCCCAAGTTTCCTAATTGCTGGCCCAATGCACCGTCATTGCCTTTATTTTCATCTCTCTGGTTATGCCTGTTGAAACATATATTCACCCACATGATATGTATTAACATTTAAAGATTTAAGATTTTGAATCAAAATCACACCAATTAAATCCTTTCTACAGGGCTTCCCTGGTGGTGCGGTGGTTGAGAGTCCGCCTGCCGATGCAGGGGACGTGGGTTCGTGCCCGGGTCCGGGAAGATCCCACGTGCCGCAGAGCTGATGGGCCCGTGAGCCATGGCCGCTGAGCCTGCGCGTCCGGAGCCTGTGCTCCGCAACGGGAGAGGCCACGACAGTGAGAGGCCCGCGTACTGCAAAAAAAAATTAAAAAAAAAAAAAAAAATCCTTTCTACAAGTGGACAAGTCACTTAACTGCCCAGGGCTTTGGCTATCTCATCTATAATATAGGGATAGCTTATCTGTAATATAGTAACACATTAGCTATGCCCAGTCAAGTGGTTGTGAGAACAAAGTAACAAAAAAAAAATTGCAGAATGAATTGGTAAATGGAAAAATGTAGTTTGCAAGGATAATAATCAAGACCCAGGTGCCACTAAATTAAATAATATAAAGCAGAACTTAATTCTTGGTATGTCTACTTTTGAATAGGTTCAGATACTGAAATTCCATAGAAATTATAAAATGTATTCTTACCTATCTATGAGAACAAAAGAAAGACATAGAAAAAATAATTTCTCCAGATGCTTCTTTCTTCTTTCTTTTGAAAGAACAAGTGGGTCTCACAAAGCTGTCCCCAAATCAGTATATCAGTGTTATCTGAAAACTTTTCCAAAGTACTATAAAATCTCTGGCAGACCTTAGACCTACTGAAGTATATACCATAGGAGTCAGACAAACAATCTGTGTTATATCAAGCCCTCCAGGGAATTTTGATGCACATTCAATTTGAGAACTTTTGCTATAAGTGATTTAATAAGGTACACATGATAACTTTCAGAATTCTGAGGTCGAACTGTGTTAGTACATATTTTCATAGAAGTTCATTGTGAAACCCAAAAGTCAGATGTGCATCAAAGTGTGTCACCTACTTACTTCCGTTACAGCAGACTCACAGAACTAAATAATCATGAAGAGTAGATTCCCATAATGAGACAGGAGACCAATAATTTATCACCAACATATCATGGCTGATTGCAGGAGGAGGTCATTATAATTACAAAGACACTCCTGCCAATTAGGCAGTTCACCGGGGAAGTAAGGAATTTATTGGGATGGTTCAGAAAACAAACAAGTGTTCTGTTTTTCTTGAAAAGATGGTCACTTTCTTTTCCTCCCAGAATTCTTGATGTTTCATCTCTCAAACAATCCTTTTGGAGTTGAAAGGGGAGCAGAAATCCCCCACCCTGCCCCGATAACAGTTTACTAAATATTATGAAGATAAAAGTAAAAGTTACTGAGCCTCAGACTCAATTTCAATCATGAAACAAATAGGTATTAAAATGAAATCTGTCTGCTTCACTTAGTAGCCTGGTGAACCCAGGCTAGTTCGGTAACTTTCCCTGAGCTTTGGCTTCCTCATCTGTGGAAAGGGGAGGATAAAGCCAGCCTCAGAGAGTTGTTACAAGGACTAAATGAAATAATATAGAGGGAAGACCCACCAGCATACCACCCATCGAGCCTGGCACAAAATGACACTCACTCACTGGTGGCTTCTCCTTTGCCTGCTCTCTTTGGTAAAAAAACCACAAATGAGTCTTTTTCACACTCCACACTTTTTGTCTTTGTCTGCACCCCAGATTTCCAAAATGTCAGGTGTTGAGGAAATGAGGACACAGCGACTGTGAGAAGAGAGACATGATCTCAAAATACAGCAACTTAAGTGTCAGCATAGATGGTACTTATAAAATGAGCTCCTTTCTGCTGAGACGACTGTACACAGTTGACTGAAAGACTGAAGTAGCTCTCTCAAAGATCCGTTAGACGTGCAAACAGACTCTTTTTCAATTCCCATCCTTCATGCTCCCTACATCTATATGTGTGTCTATACACACACACACCCCTGCACACCAAATTGAGTCTATTGTAAGCTTGTATTATTATCATTCCCGTGAAGTACAGTACAAGTATCATAGTCGGGCTTCATGTCAAAAGATTTAAGATAGAAAAAAGCATGATAGAACCGTAAGAGGGTGAGACATACAGCATTGCTGAATGGTGGAGATACAGTGCTGAGAAAAATTCGGGGAACTCAAAGAAGGGATCAAGGACTTATCTCCTTGATATCATTTGAGTTTTCATGTTAAGTTTGTGAATATTATGCATTGTATGGATGTAACATGTGAGAAAGAGGTGTGGTGGGAGGGACAAGGTCTTCTTTAGAGGAGAGTGTTGGAAACCCCACTTCTACAAGTAAATCATGGGGTTTCGCGCAAGATTTGGCAATGCCACGGTGCTCGGTACATAAGCTTAAGTCGTCAGGGTTCCCAAAGAAGATGTCCTAATGTATCACTGCAAAGTCAGATGTTACTCTTTGATGACATTAAGGCAAAAATTTCTCTCTCAAACAGCCTGCCCTGCCATTAGCTTCAAATCATCTATGCATTAATTACAGCTTCCGGTTTATTTTTTTTCGACAGCTTTATTGAGGTATATTTTATTTATTAAAAAATTGTCGGGCTTTATATCAAATTGTACACATGTGATGTATAATTCAATGACTTTTAGTAACTTTACTGAGATACCATCACCATAAGTAAATGTTAGGGTATTTTTTCTCCCACCCCTAATAAAATCCCTGGAGCCCATTTACAGTTAACCCTCATTCCTATGCCCAGCCCCCAGGAGACCATTTATCTACTTTCTGTCTCTATAAATTTGCCTTTTCTGGACACATCAATGGAATCATACAGTATATGGTCTCTTGTGTCTGGCTTGTTTCACTTGGCATAATCTTTTTGAGGTTCATCCAGGATCCAGCCTATGTCAGTAATTCATTCCTTTCTATCACTGAATAATATACCAACAGCTTCTGTTAAACCCTTTTTAAAAGCTTATGTTTATATATTGATATGTATACAAAAACTGGAGGGAAGACTCATTTCCAATGAAGAGCAAGGTAGATCCAGATTCAGAATAGGGTTTTATTCTCTAGATCTCACAGAATGTGACTGATTATACTTTCTCATTTATTTGTCCCTCTTGTAAAGAAAATACCACATCAAGTGTTGCACTTTAAAAAATATGATTTCCCAAGAAACTATTCAAACCAGAATGGTGAAAATATAACAGCAATTTCTGGCAAGCTGTGTTTGGAAAAAAAAAAAAAAGTTGCCAGGCACTTGTTTGGAGAGTGCTGTGATGCAAATACATGTTAAGTAATGTAATGGAGTTAAAAATTATCATAGTATTAAGATGAGTCATAGGAATCTGAAAATAAGTAGAAGATTCATTACTTTTAATATCTGAAAGTAAATTAATTCCGTATCTCATAGTTTCGTTGATCTCATTTTCTTTCCTATTCTAATATCGTATCAGAGAGATTGCTGCAATATTTACATATTGTCTTTGCTGCCTGCAGTATAGTTACCCTCTCAGATTATCCACCTGGATCCATTTAATTTCATAATGGGTTTCTTTGGAAGTTGAGTTGTGGGGCGTCATAAATGTTCAGGGAAAGCATGCCACTGTGGACTCAGAAATCATATAAAAAAAGCTCCCAGTACACATGCTAAATAAAAATGGGTCATATAAAGTTTATTAGCAAAACAAATTAAACCAGCTTGGTAATGGGTGTTGCACATGAAATTTCACATGAAATGTTCATGTGTTTCACATGAAATTCCTGGAGCAGCATTGATGGGCTTTGTCAACCTGAGGTTTGAATTCATGTTTTGCTCACATCACCTTTGCCTTTTTCTGTTTTCCCGGTTTCTCTTCTAAGTGGGGCAAAGGCTGTCTTCCTTTCTCTGGGGTGGGAGAGGTCTTGCCAAGTATAGTGTGGATTTCCAGGCTCAAGCAATTCCAGAGGATTTGGGGTCAGGAGGTGGGTCTGTGGTGCCCAAACAATAATAGTAAGGGTAGAGTTATGCACTCAATAAATGGAAGCTACTGTTATGTATGTGTACTGTAGATGTTTGGAAGATTCGATAAGATAAATGCCTTATGATGTAGCTTCCATCATTATTCCATTTGGTAGATGAAGAAACTGAGGCTCAAGGAGGTTAAGAAATTAGTCAAAAATCACTAAGTTAGTTAAGTGTCACTTTATGCTAAATAGTTTCCCAAAAACCTGCCCCTCCCCACCCCTCTGGCTCCTCAGCTACATTAACATGTCAAAGGACCTCTAAGGTCTCCCGTTTATTAATCTAAAGAATGAGAGGTTCATTCTACACAAGCTCCTTTTCTTGAGCAGAATCACATTTTCATTTTCCTAATCTTTTAAAATGACAGATTTATGGCTGGAATCCGTGTACATTGCTTGTTGGGATAGAAAGTGGTGTCAGCAGTGAGGAAAAAGCAATGTCTAAACATGGAGGAAGGGTGGGGAAGAAAGATGGTGGTGATGACCAGCAGAGCAGGTGACTAGGGCTATTGTAGTTGCCACAGGAAGTCATAACAGGCACCAATCAAATCAAGCCTGTCAGTCAACCAGAAAATCCCCCTCAATCTCTGAAGCTTCTCTGATGCTCTTCACAGGAAACACTTGTGTGTTCTTTTTCTTTTGTCAGAGACATGCAATTTAGAAAGCAGAGATTTTGTTTTTTGGGTAAACAAGAAAGAGTGAAAGGAAATAGACAATGAAGCTTTTAAAAATGCTTTCATAATCCCTTCAGTGGATGTTATCCAGTAAATAAGTTTCACAGTATGTTATCAATGTTAGTTTAGAGAAAGAAAGGTCAAAAAGTTAAGCTTTGATATCTTTAACTTTTCACAAAGGTTATTCCTGAAGGAGCTATATGTAAAAACAAAAACAAAACCAAAACAAAACAAAAAAGAATATATATTACCGCAACAGAAAGAAATCCTTTCCTGTATTCATTCCAAGTAACAGGTTTCACCTCATAGCTATTCTTTTCTGCAAAAGGTTCATGTTAGTATCCTTGGGTATTATTTTCTGATGGTATCAGGCATAGTGGGTCATTATCGAAGAGCTGGCTTATTTCTGGAAGATGTTATTAAATGTTGTGGAGGTATGGTTATTTCCATTAAAATGCCAAAAGAAAGGAAAAATGTGGAAATACTAAGGGTGGTTCTGAGGAAACCAAGCTTCACCTTAGAAAATGAGACACTGGTGTTAAAACTTTTAGTTGTTTTAGAGGTTAGCCTGCTCCATTCAGTTACGCAAAGGCTGAGACAGGAGATACAAACTCAGGTACGTACTAGAATGAAACAGGTTATATAAATGAGTGAACCAGGCTGATTGGTGATAGAGACATGGGAGCATTAAAAACATTCCATATTTCCCCTCATCCTGTGATAAAAATATAATAGCACAAGTGCAAAGTTAAAAAGTAACAGATATTCAACCCCATTGTCAAAGGCAGATAATTGGGAGAGGAAAGACATTGGCAAGCCAGATGCCTTATGAAGGGCACAGCTGTAATTCAACTCAAGCCAATTTTTCCTTCCATATTTTGAAAATCTGGGTCAAAATCCAGAGGAGGATAAGGGTTGCATGTAGCTGAAGGGAGAGAGGAGCAACTGAGAAGTCCTTTCATGCCTGGATAGGATGTAGAGATATGAGACAATTTCTCAACTTTATTTATGTCTTGGAGGAAATGTGGAGCTCTCAAAGAGTTCCAAGAGTTGGGATGTGATCATATAAAATATGGGATGTTGACAAATTAACCTGACAGTGCTTTGTTCAGTGGTTTCAAATATGGAAACCAGTCCTGAGACGTTTACAGAAGAGTCATAAGGACTGGAATTAGCATAGTAACATTGGAAATTACCAGACCGATGGGAAGTTGGTAGAGCTGACAGATCTAGGATGAAGGTTAATGTCCAAGAAGGTATAGTTGTTGACACAGACTCTCAAGAAAGATGTTGGCGCTACTGACGGCATCCAACCATAAGGGAAGGAGCATGTTTTGAAGGGAAGATGCTGAGATACTGAATTATTTCACATGGGCAGGCATTCCCAAGGACAGGGAGAGGAAATAGAAATGCACATCTGCCTGGAAGTGCCCTCTGGTCTGATCCCCTCCTGTAGGAAGTGCTTCTAGGTTCAGTTTTAGATCTTTAGACCTAAGATAACTGGCAGAAGTCTTCCCAGCTTAGAAACTTGAGCCCTATCCTGACTTCTCCTCTCATTTTTCTCCTATATTCAATCCTTGGGTACATTTTGACTGCAAGTCACCCTGAAATTTGTTTCAACTTCACAAAATCTGTAAAAAGCTTTGGCTAGAGCTAGTCTCTATCCAAAAAGCAATCCCCGGGATCTGCTTGCGTGCATCCGTATGTATACATACCTCTGTAGAAAACCACAGAAACTAACCAGTGGTATGAATGAAAGCAAAGGGAACCAAACTAGTCAAGTGCATTTCAGAATGTCATATAAAAATGCCTTAGTAAATGTATTACAGATGATGGCCCATTCTCACAGAGACTGACCAGCTCTTACAGGCTTCTGCCCAGCACCTGGCTTAGACAAATTATTTAAAGCCAGTGTGCAATACTCTTTCCTCTCGTATTATAATAAGTACACACACACACACACACACACACACACACACACACCACAGTATTTAAACAAATGTAGTAATTAGGAATTCTACTGTTTGGTGATATGCAGAAAAAAGGATTTAACATTTGTTTATCACATACTGTGTGCAGGAATTGCCCAGTTTTTCTTTACCGTGGTGACCCTGTTTTGGAATCCGTCCCAGTGATGGGGACAACAGGACTAAGTATTAGAAACCTAGACCATCCTAGAAAATCTGGACCATATGGTCGCATACCTGTGCCTTCCTCTTTTTCTCCTCACAGAGCTTGAAAATTCCAGCAAGTGATTTGGGAGTCTGTTTGATGTTGGTCTCTAGTGAGAAACAATGCGACTGTTCACTTACTGCAATCGGATGGATACCTGTCTGGGAAAGAGGGCGGAGGGTGGAAGGGGTGCTGGGGGACCCCTCACCACAGGCTTTGATCTTCCTTGACTCCTCCTGGGATAGCTCACCTTTTGATGTTGAGAATCAGTTAATTACTAGCCGAAATTGGTTTGAGGGACTAGGAAACAGTCTGAAGGCTCTGTTCTCAAACTGCCTGTACTTTGATCTGAGGAACTTTAGGGCAACCTTACAGGGCATCTCAGGCAAATGAAAAGGGCTCAGTCCACAGCCCTGATTTTGATCCTCTTGTTCTACCATAGTACCATCCTGATTTAGCAGACCTCTTCTCCTTCAGAGCCCTTGTGGTTTCATTGGTAGGAAAGTGATGACTTTTAGCAGCAATTGTTAAGCATCTTTTGTACTGCAGAGAGCACACAGCTTGATAATTCCCTCCTTAGATCTTAATTTGAAACTCCCATCTCTCTTTTTGTCTGTATCTCTTGGTAAACACCACCTTGAATAGCTCTTGCAACAAAAGGACTGAATATTAGAAACCTAGACCTTGATTTGTAAGACAGTATATTAAATTAATGGGTTGGGAGTCAGATTTCCTGCCCTTTCCTTTGTTGATACAAGTTAACATCCTCCAGGTTGACCTGAAAGGCTGAGAAATGCTCTGGGGTTTGATGGGCAGGTGGTGCTGGAGAACCCAGCTCTCCTTTCTCTTCCAAACAAGGCATCACAAGCTGGCACCTTGCCTAGTAAATCCAATTCTCCTAATGAACACGTCTCCCTAGTCTGAGGCCCTTGCATTGTGACCATGCCACAGGGCTGACAAAGAGATAATTTTCGGTGCTCAGGAAAAAAAAAAAAAAAACAAAACATATGCAGAAACCTTCTGAGAGTGTGTTTTGTTCTTATGTCATGGCCCATTATGGCATTTTCATTTGAATTGCATCTAAAACCCATTTAAAGAGGTGGACTGTTCCCTTGGAAAACACAGACAGGAGCCATCTGGGTGTGTCTTAGAGGAGCCTGTTTCTTACCCTGGCTGTCATCATCAGACCTTAAGGGTACTAATATTGTATTAAGTATCTAAGCAAATGTAATATATTTGATCCTCTTGTATATTAATCCCTTGTCCTTATATAAGTAGTAGATTCACATCAAAGTATCTCAGGCAACAGAATACTGTTCAGTATTCAAAGATAAAATATGCATTCCTATGCATGGGCATTTTCTAGTTTTTCAAATGGAAATTAAGCCATACAGATAAACCACACATACATGGAGACTGTGGGATTACTCCTTCAGCAGAATGACGGATGAGGTGGTTTTGTTTTGTTTTTTACTTTATTCTCACCCCCATCATGGGAGGTGGCCCATACTTCAAAGAGTTTTAGGACTTTCTGACCTTCTGTAAGTAATAACGAAAGTCCCCAAGGCCAGAGAAATGAAACCACAGGGTCTTTTTCCGTAACATAAATTGAGTTCCCTCATCTCAATATCTATACCCTTCTGTGAGAAGCAGGTTTCCCAACTGAAAGACTTTCCACATTGCTTTGACTTTCCCCGCTGTGGTCCCTTCCTCATTTAGCAAACTTCGTTCTATATGCATAATTGGGAATTAATTTTCTAATTAGGTTATTCACATTTATGAAGTTGTTTGATGGGGTGTCTGTTCTTATAACATGGCCTAAAGGCTAAAGTAGCAGTACTAATTCTTTTTTCTGGCTTTGCCCCTAATTCAGCTAAGGTTCCTAGGAAATACGTTTAACTTTATGAGTTCCCGGTAATACATCTTTTAATGCTGATCTACCTTTGAAAGGTTGTTAGGGGTGTGCTAACTGAAGCCTTTAAGACTCATTACAAGACAGTTGGTTTTATTTGTGATAGCTGCTCAAACAAAATGAAGCCATTTCTTCTGCAACAAGAAGGATACTTAGAAAACCAAGAGCAACAACAATTACAGAAAGTAAAACGAAATGATGATGCTGGGAGGCGAAATAACATTGAACTGACCCTTGGATCAGGTATGAGCTGTAAGGGTCTTCATCTGAATTCTCTGTGATTTGCTGCAGTGGTTCCACGGGTAGAGAAATTGACCCTCTATGGTTCCACCACCCTTTGATCCATGAAGTATATACAAAGCCATCTAAATTGGCTTTTTGCTCACTAACCAATAGAGTTGGAAGTGAAAAAGAAATCCTTGTGTCACAATTTTTTCATATAGCAAAGAAGATCATGTTACTTACTATTATGGGTACAAAATAGCATGTTTATGAGACCAAGGGGGCATCGAAATGGTACGATAACGAAAGGGCATCCTCATTTCATAGGAAATCAGTGTCATTAACCCTACACGAAATTTGGCTCAAATAAAAAGGATACTCCTCAGTATTCTCCAAATAAGAACCACCTCTCAACATCATTTCCTTTGCACATCGGTATTTGCATTTGCATTTGCACATTTGCATGTATGTCAGGACCAAGCAAAAACAAACCGTAACACTGGATATGTGATGATTTTAATGGTAAGTGATACTCAAGCCTCAGAAAAAACTATTTTTCTTACCCCAAACCAATTGCACTCTTTATCATCTGAGTTACCTTCTAGGTCCCTGTATCTTCTGAACTTATGACACTTCTCTATAAACGTTCCCACTTGACAGCTGCAGCGTAACTCTCAAGATCTAGTGAAGTTTCAGCATAGAAAAAGCCATATGATAGAATGGGAAGATCTCTCTACCCCAGGGACTCAGGAGGCCTGGTTGCTGTGCCCACCTCTAATACTGAGTGTCTGTTGTGACGTTGGACAAGTTATCTCAGCTGTTTGTTCCAGTATAGGTTAAACAAAGAGGTCCTTTCTATTCTGAATGCATTTGGCTTCCAACATTTTATGCATGTATTACCCAAAGAAATCTCAGTCAGTCCAACTTTCTGAAAAATTATCCTGAACCTACCAGATGCAAGGATAGCATAGTGGTTAAGAGTAGAGGATGCAGGCACTGCATTTGGGTGTCATCATTGCCTCTTCTCCCCAGCTACTTAAATGGTCTCAGCCTCAGTTCTGCAGCTGTAACATGGACTAAAGATCCTCTTTCACTGATCCTTTTCTGTTCCCTTGCTGTCTCGTCCTCCTCCTTTCACTGCTAAATGGTAGAATTTTGTTCTGATTTGTTCTGTTTTGTTTTAAAGATCTAGAAAAAGGACTAGAAGGAGGACCTTGACCAACTGGCCTAGATTAGGAGTGAGGAGGAATCAAGGATTATGAATCTATCTCTGAGACTAGCAATTGCCTGACCTTAATTTTACTGGCTATATAACACCCAAAGCCTTCTTTTTAAAATTTAAATCAAAACACATCCTCCTGTTGTTTAAATGCCATCCATCGTTCCTCACTGCACTGTATTTAGAATAAAGTCCAAACTCTACCATATTTGATGTTAATATTTGACTTCGGACCCCTTCTTTTCTTTTTCATCCTCTTCACCACTTATATCCTCTTCCACAACTTCAGTCTCCTCCTTCTCATCTTCCTCCTTCAGAAGGAGACATCTCTAGCCCCAAACTTGTGCTGAGTTCATACTTGCATTTCTAACAGCTAGCATCATTTATCCCCCTTGACTTCTGGTCAGCATGTCCGAGTTGTCATTCATTGTATCCTTCCCCAGACGACCAAGCAGCCATGGCTTCTGACTTCTGTTCATGGCACCTCTGTTGTTACAGGCAGCCAGACTCACGATCTCATTCCTTTTGATTCCTCCGCATTCCTCTCTCCCTTTAATCGCTTACCAGCTTTTCTATTTCTACCATTATTTGTACTTTCCCTTTTCTGTTGCCATTATTCTTACTCAAATCGGGTCCTCATCCTCAGGAATACTGCAGTGGTATCTCAGGGCCTGAAATAGTGAAATAACCTCCCAACAGGTCATCCAACTTCTTCCTTTTTTTCCCTTTCACTTCAGGTTATAAAACGGTAAGATTAATTTATGTTCTGGAGTACAGCTCTGAACGTTTGATTGTCCGTGCTCCCAAACATTTGTGAGCCGTAAAGTCTAAACTCTTTAGCCTGACTTTCAAAGTCCTGTACAATATGACCCTGACTACTTTTCTAGGCTAGTTTCCTGCTTTTTGTTTATTATTCTATTTATTCATCCCTTTATTTTTTCAACAAATATTTGATTGAGAACCAAAAGTATGCAAGACCCCAGAGATACAACAATACAAATGTGAAACTTTCAGTCTAATGGAAGAGAAAAGCCAAATACACACACACACACACACACACACACACACACACACACACACTCACACAAGTAGTATAACAGAAACAAAGAATATGATAAAAAAGTAACAGGGAGGGCTTCCCTGGTGGCGCAGTGGTTGGGAGTCCGCCTGCCGATGCAGGGGACGCGGGTTTGTGCCCAGGTCCGGGAAGATCCCGCATGCCGCGGAGCAGCTGGGTCTGTGAGCCATGGCCGCTGAGCCTGCGCGTCCGGAGCCTGTGCTCCGCAACGGGAGAGGCCACAGCAGTGAGAGGCCCGCGTACCGCAAAAAAAAGAGGGAAGTAACTCTATACATTTAAGTAACTTAAATATATCTAATACTTGACCTAAGTTGAGTAGTTTAGTAATTCTGAATACTGCTTAGTATTTTCTGCCTATTTTTCTTTGCTTATGTGCCCTTTTCTCAATGTCCTTGTCTCTAATAGTCAATATCTGATCCATATTTAAAGGCATATTTATTGAGGCTTAATTCTTTTGCCTCCTCAGTGTTACTTTCTCTCACTCCACCCCTTCCAAGCCCTCAGTCCAGCCTTTGGGCCAGAGGTGGATCATGTGACCTCAGACTCAGCCAATCAGCTGAGCTACATTTCCCTGCTCAGAGGGGTTGGTTCTGAAATGGCATGTGACTTAAACTAGGCAAACAGCTAATCTGAGGGCTTTTGAAGAAACCGCTGGGAAGCAGTCTTCATTTATTCCTGTTGGATATGAACCTGAGAGGATAGAAGATTTAGAGTTACCAGAGCCAGCTTGTCCTTTGGAGAATGGAGTCAACCCAGAAGGAGATAGGGAAAAAGAAACCCATTCTTGGTAAGATCTTGTGAGGTCCCCAAATCAAATTACACCACACCCTTGGAATTGTTAGTTACATAAACCAGTCATTTTCCCTTTTGCTTAAGTCAGAGTTGTGTTTTCTAAAAGAGAAAATAAACTGCCATCAACCAATCTCAAATACTACTCCTTTCCCTGAACCTTTATTGGTGTTCCTAATTCAATACAATGTCTCTCTACCATCAATCATTTTGTATCTCAACTCTGATACATATTTTATCATCCTTATTTTGTAGTCCTTTGTGAACTTGTCCCCTACCAGATTTGAATGGAAGAGCTCTTGATTGGTCGGGCAAACAGGGCCTGAACTGAGGTTTGGTAAGTTGCCTCGGGTGCAACATTTAAGGAAGCACTCACTCTCAGACGTTAACTCTGCACTCCCATGAGAGGAGAGAGTGAGTGCCTCCTTAAATTTTGCTCCCTATGCATCACTCACCTCATTCTAGTTCTGATTCTGCTAACAGAGTAACTACTCAATAAGTTTTTGGCAAATTCAAGAGAATTCTACATTTTGCATGAGATTGGGAATTATCCAGCATTGCATTTTTTAGCATTATACTCATTTGGCAAGCCTGATCCACTTTTTTTTAACCTTTACCTCTTCATCATGAAGCCATTCGTCAATATACAACAATTACAGGGATGGTTTGTTGATGACATGACTCAAGAAACCTCTAAATAATATTTCCCAGCAAGGAGGTGAAGTAATAACTCTACTAAGAGACACATTCAGAAATAACATAGAATAGGGAATAGAGGATTGAATTTTCACTCATTTACTTATATTTTCATAGTTCAGTGTCTGTTGTGGAGCCAGAATTATACAACTCATTATCTAGGTCAATCTCGTGAGCCATCTTGTCAGCACAGATGTGCTACTTTTTACACTAGAATTCTCAGTGGTAAAGCTGCTTCCAAGCTGACACCTATTATTAATAAAAGTGTTAAATAAATAAATTAGAGAAACAATGTAATCAATGAAGTCTGTACAATAAGCACAATAAGCTATAAATATTGTAGCTCCATTTTATATGAAATTTTGTTAGTTACTTTAAAAATTGTGGGAGATCAGTAGTCACTTTGTGTTTGTGCTGGTGTTGGTTTATTGGTTGTAAGCAGCAGAAACTGACTCCAAATAAAGAAAATGTTTCAGAAAGGAGTATCAGATCAAATAAACAGGTTCCAAAGGAGAACATTGGAATGGGCTGGAAGCAAGACAGCTCCAGAGAGCTAGATAACAAGAACATACATCTGTTGTCTCATTAAGCACAAATAGGATGAATCTACACCAACAATTTTCCTCACATGATTCTACTCAATTTTTGTCTTCGCATTATTTTACTCAAGACTTATTCCTAGGATAGTGGGATCATTTCCTGGTTGTGATCATACGTCTACCCCCTCAACCAGGAGAAAGCAAGGCATTCTCTTGAAAAGTTCTACCAACACTATACACAAACAACAGATGTCCATTACTTTGGTACAGTTAGAATCTGAAAACCTTCCCTGTCCTACTTTACACATATTCTGGGCGAATTGCCAATTTGTGTTCAGCCTGAGCAAAATCACTTTATCATGATACTTTACTGTATCAGTCACATTACATTTGCTCAAATTTCAAAAGCACAAAGCTGCATCCATAGGCATGTGGGTGAATTTGGTAGGAGAAAAAAAAAAACAGATTTGGTGTTGCTGTTTTTTAGTTCAACTGTTTGGCTACTCAAAGTATATGCTGCCATCTATCAGTACATGAGTTGGACTAATCTCTCTGTGAGCTGTGTTGAAATGCTTTTGCCAATAGATATGGAGAGTGAGAATGTCCAAGACACAGATTTTTAAATCCCCAATTCTGTCCCAGACTAGCCCCTTTCCCCCTGGTGGATGCTTCGAAAATGTGTGCACAATCCAGATAAGCTAGATACAAGGACACTATTATTAATTTGGGCATTGACCCCAGTTACCAACGTGGAACTCCAATGATGTGGGCTGGAACGTATAGAAGACTCTTTTGTCTGGGTTTATTAGGGCTAAGTAGCCTGGAACTAATACACGCTGTAAGTCTTGTTTTTCTACTTTTCTGGAATTACAAACCTGATCTTACTCTCAAATTCAAGGCAAGTCCAATGCAGGTTTTGTCCTCCCCAGAGGATAACAAAGGCAAAGCCAAAAGAGCGTAAGATTTGGTCCCAGTGCCTAGAGTTCGGCCGCCCCATGCTACCCAAGTCAGGCCTTTGCAGTGATTCAGAGCTTCCCCCAAGATAGCTGCATCTAAGCCCCACTGAAAGACCAACTATAAAGAGAGGAACCAGCGCCAGCTTCATGGGCTTGTGATCTGTGTAGTTGTCCTGTACTCAGAAGAACTTCACACACTTGGTTTAATATACTGCAGTCCTCGGTTGAAGTTGCTAATAACTCGAACAAAAGGCTTGTATTTTCATGCTGCTCTGGGCCTTGCGTATTTTACAGCTGATGCTGAGAAAGACAGAAACAAAGGAAGCTAGAGTAGCTTACAAGTGGGAACACCTCGGCCACAAGGTGCCACAACTTTTAATGTCTTTAAACAAATGTCATTTCTTGACACACTAGCCAGGTACAAAATGCTAGAATTTGAGCAATCCATATTTAACACACTTTCTTCTTAGGAAGGGCAGCAAAGGTAGGGGACAGGTGAAAATGATGGAGAAGAACCATAGCGTTCCCACTACTAGAAGCCAGTGCTCAGCCCACAGTCTTTGGAACTAGACCTCAGATGTGTTGATTTATCCAATACAGATCACTTTTCTGAAACATAGAATATTTTGATAGGTAGGGCATGAGAGAAATGCGTGAAGGTGGTCAAAAAGTACAAACTTCCAGTTATAAAACAAATAATTCCTGGAATGTAATGTACAGTGTGGTGACCATAGTTAATACTACTGTATTGCATGTTTGAAAGTTGCTAAGAGAATAAATCTTTAAAGTCCTCATCACAAGAGAAAAAAACTGTAATTATGTGTGGTGATGGATGTTAACTAGACTTATTGTGGTGATCATTTCACAATTTACAAATATATTAAATCGTTGTGTTGTACACCTGAAACTAATATATTGTTAAATGTCAATTATATCTCAAATATATATGTGTGTGTGTGGGGGGGTGTGTGTGTGTTTGAAATTGGTTGTTCTCCAAGGGTGAATATTAACTCCTTGGATGAATTGGCTTTGCTGTTTTAAAAAAAATATACTCTGTTTTTAATTTATTCAACCATTTGTTATATGAAGGCTGCAGGGCACTTTGCTAGGTTCAAGAGAAAATACAGCATTCTATCAGTCATTGAAGGTTCACTTAAAATATAGTTAAGTACAGAATGCTGCATCTCCTAGTAGAATAGTGTTCTGTTAAAGCCAGATATTGGAACATGTTATTCATCTGTTTAAAATCCTTCAATCTATTCTCATTGTAGAAAGTCGAATAAAAATGAAATTCCTGAATAAGGTCCACTCATATTCAGATCTTGGTATAAATATCACTTGCTAAGAGAAGCCTTCCTTGTCTTTCCAAATCAAATCAGGTCTCTTGATGTGCTCTCTTAGGGCAGCTGTTGTTCAACATAATATTTTTCATAATTAAAAATTTTTTTTAATTGAAGCATAGTGGATTTTCAATGTTGTGTTAGTTTCAGGTGTATAGCAGTGATTGTTATACATATACATATACATATATCTATTCTTTTTCAGATTCTTTTCCCATATAGATTATTACAAAATATTGAGTATAGTTCCCTGTGCTATGCAGTAGGTCCTTGTTGTTCATCTATTTTATAAATAGTAGTGTGTATATATTACTCCCAAATTCCTACTTTATCCCTCCCCCCCACCTTTCCCCTTCGGTAACCATAAGTTTGTTTATTATGTCTGTGAGTCTGTTTCTGTGTTGTAAGTAAGTTCATTTTTTTAGATTCCTCATATAAGTGATATCATATGATATTTGTCTTTCTCTGTCTGACTTACTTCACTTAGCGTGATAATCTGTAATTCCATCCATGTTGCCGCAAATGGCATTATTTTGTTCTTTTTTATGGCTGAGTAATATTCCATTGTATATATGTACCACATCTTCTTTATCCATTCATCTATCGATGGACACTTAGGTTGCTTCCATGTCCTGGCTATTGTGAATAGTGCTTTGATGAACACTGGAGTGCATGTATCTTTTTGAATTATGGTTTCCTCTGGATATATGCCCAGGAGTGGGATTGTAGAATCATATTGTAGCTCTAGTTTTAGTTTTTTTTTTTTTTTTTTTTTTTTTTTTTTGCGGTACGTGGGCCTCTCACTGTTGTGGCCTCTCCTGTTGCGGAGCACAGGCTCCGGACACGCAGGCTCAGCGGCCATGACTCACGGGTCCAGCCGCTCTGCGGCATGTGGGATCCTCCCGGACCGGGGCACGAACCCATGTCCCCTGCATCGGCAGGTGGACTCTCAACCACTGCGCCACCAGGGAAGCCCTAGTTTTAGTTTTTAAAGGAAACTCCGTACTGTTCTCCTTACTGACTGTACCAATTTACATTCTGACCAACAGAGTGGAAGGGTTGTCGTCTCTCCACACCCTCTCCAGTATTTGTTATTTGCAGACTTTTTGATGGTGGCCATTCTGAATGATGTAAGGTGACATTGCAGATTTTGTATACTTTGTTCTTTGATGTTTCCCTCCCATATTAAGTTGTAAACTTCCTAAGGGACAGAACACAAACTTCTCTTACTCTCCAGTGTATGCCAAGTACTTAGCATGGTTCCTAAGCACATAGTAAATGTCCCATAAATATATATTGAATTTTTTTTAAAAAGCATGGAAGTGCCTACTCTGTTTTTAAAGTGGCATCAAGTACAGAGACCCTGAGATATGAACAAATGTGGCACGTTTGAGGACCAGAAAGAAGGACCGGTATTCCTGGGACACAGGGAGCTAAGACTTCGGGGAAAGAGGAAAGAAGTGAAGTTAATGAGGGACCCAGGAACCTTGCGGACAAGAGTAAGAAATTAAATGTGATGGGAAACCATGGGAAAGGTTTCAGTTGTTGAGGTCTGTACTGAAGATGATGTATGTATTACAACACCATAATATTTTGGAACTTAAAATTCAGTCTGAAGCATAAAACTTAATACAGCATCATCTAGAGGAGAGGTGGGCAAACATTTCTATAAAGAGCTGGATAGTAAATATTATAAGCTTCTCAAACCATACGGTCTCTGTCACAGCTACTCAGAAATCTCATGATCGTGTGAGAGTAGCCATAGACAATGCTTTTAAAAACATAGGTATTGCTGTGTTCCAGCAAATCTTTTTTTAAACATTTTATTGGAGTATAGTTGATTTACAGTGTTGTGTTAGTTATAGGTGTACAGCAAAGTGATTCGGTTATACATACACGAATCTTTATTTAGAAAAAGAAGGAGTAGGTCAGATTTGGCTCATCAGCCTTGGTGTGCTGATCTCTGATTTAACAGAACTTGGGAGCATGTGCAACTCTATCACACGGGATGCCTATTAAAAATGCAGAGTCTTGTGCCTTCCTCCAAACACACTGCACCTAAATCTCTAGGTTTGAAGTCTGAGAGTCTAACAGGTTGTCCTAGAGAATTTTATGCATGATTAAATTAAGAACCATTGGTCTAGAAACCCAGTCCATTCCCCTGGGAGCATTTCTAGAGTACTGAAAAATGTAACCGACTGGCCTATGGTAGCACATGGGGGTGGATTCTCACGGCAGAAGGGGTAATAAATGTTTGGGATGTTCTGTATTCAGTTCAGGACACAAGGCAGGTTGTAAGAACTGGCCAATACATCAGAATCGAGCGTTTCAGGAGACTGTCAGGCAGGGCGTATGGTTAGTAGCAAGGCAGAAAGCTCTGCTTAGATAAGGCTTCAGAGATCAGCCCTTCCTTTGAGTTCCCCGGTTTTAATTATTGATGCTAAAAATACTTTTCCCTTAATTGTTTTGTGAAATTAAGTTAAATAAAGAATAAAGCTGTTCCATACATGCACAGGCAAACATTACACTCTTTTCACATAAACACTGGGATGATTCCTCAGAATGTTCCTTTTCAAATGTGGCTGCAAAATAACACCCAGAGAATGTATTTCCAGCCACACAATACTGTGACAGTAAGCAGACAGCACAAGAGAGCCTGTTATGCTTTATAGATTGCAATGATTATATTGTGGGAGCAGTTGATGCATTTGCTGGTGTTCATTCTATTTCACATTTGCATTTAAATTCCTGTGGAACAAAGATAAGATAAAGAGGGAAACAAATGATGCTTATTTGTTGTTGTATTGAACTCCTATTATAAGTGTTGCTTTAAAAGTGGGTGAAGCTTGGCAAGGAAGCATTCCACGTGTTCTTTACAAACATCAGATACACATTCAATCATCAACTAGAAATATGCAGGCAGACATATCCCTAGGGCTTTAATAAAATCATAAATCAATAAGGCATAACCCAAAGTGTGGCTGGATACAAGGAGCAAATGAAATCCTCAGTACTCTCTTTGACACATTTATCCACATTTTATTGTTACATAAGAAATGTAGAACTGCATTTGAGTTTTGAAACTGTATCCTTTTTATTTCAGGCATTTTTTTTGTAAAGCATGGCTTGATATTCATGTTTCCTCTTTCAAATAATCTGTGCATCCGCAGCATATGATCCTTTGATGAATTTATGCAGATCAGTTCTGCATCCAGGGTAATTCTTTCTGCTCCTCTAAGCTCCCTATTTTGTTGCGATCCAAGGAAAAATATATTTTTGTAGAGTTCAATTGTGCATTCCAGAAAGTGGATGTTGGATTCTTCTATCTATGCAAGAAACACACCTGCCTCCCCACATGATGTGTTTGCCGTAATGAAACCCAGAAGAGTAAGAAAGTGCCACCTCTTTCTCCCAAGTTGCCAAGTGGCATACCGATGCTCTGATGATTTAACCCGTTGTTTTAAACATCACACTCATTTCTAAAAATACACCCGAAATCAGATAAAAATCAATAATTCAGTGACAACAGTTAATTTTATGATGTATCTGAACTCATAACACAGTTTTCTCTGACTTTACTATGCTTTGCAATACATTTCTCAAAGGAAATGACATTAGTCAAGCTCTTTTCTGGATATTGGTAGTGAGAGTCTGGAAACACTCCTCAAAAGTGGGGTCTGAAGAATACTCTTAATAAGAATTATTCCACAAAAATTAAATCTGGTTGTCAAGTTAGAATTATGACTAAGAGCCACCACTTCACTTAGCTCCTTTCTGGAATATTTAAAGGCATACTGGCATATTAAAGGCTCTGAGAAGTCCAGCATGAAAGACATGTATGAAGATTTGTTTGCCCAGACTTTTTGTTCAGAGAAAAAAAAAAATTTCTTTTTTAAATCTAACACCTGGCATTGGAACATGTTTTCTTGGGAACACACATACCAAAGCTGTGGTCTAAGTGTTAGCTGGTAACTAGCAGTAAATACACTCTCCTGTTTTCATTATACTTTTTATGGCCCCTAATGCGTGTTTTTAATATATAGTTTAGGCATATTCATTTATCTGTCATTCATTCAGCAAGTATTTGAGGAACTTTTCTGTGCCAGGAACTGTTGGGTGCTGGGGACACATCAGTTCAAAAGCATATTTTAATTTAGGTTTCAAAATATATTACTTAGTCGCTAATATAAATAGCAAATTAGATTAAGAATCAAAGTATTGCAACACATCAAATACATACTATTTAAGACTCTTAAGGCAGGTGGTCAGGAAAAGTGCAAAATAATAGATATTTGTCCTTACGTGTCATTAGGGTACCTTGAAGTGAGCAGGTACCTTATTTATTGTTGTGACTCTCCCTGGAATACAACGATGCATTTGAATAACTCACAGTTATGAGATTTAGAATCGAAAGCAAAGAAATTCAGAAGGATTAATTTTAGCCTCTTGCTTTAGCTGATTTTCTATGATCTAAATCAGTCCCTTCAAATGTTTTGAAAATCAGATCATAAACAAAATTTTATAAGCTGCCTCTTTTAGAATGTGGATTTAGAATGGCACAAATCTGACCCATTTTTTCAAATGTAAGGCAAGTTGGGTTAGAAAATCTATTTTTAGAAATAGTAAACATTTTTAAAGTTCGTAGAAGCTTCAAGCCATAGATTTAGATAATAGCACATGGAGAAAAGTAATGCTGATTCTCATTCGTATGTAGCTTATGTCACTTCAGCCATGTCACTAGAGCTGAAGGGTGTTGCCAAGTTAATTTAGTCAAGTGGTTTTCACAAACTATACATCTTATTAATTATGACTTTCATTTGCTGGTTGGAAGACTCAGTTCAATCTGGCTTAAGTAAATAAGAACAACAACAACAATAATGAAATGAAGAAATAAAGACCAAAAATTAGTCTAGGAGATGTCGCACATCATCTCAGAGTGCAGGGGTATCATTTGCTCAGGCTTGACAGATTCAGTGGTGCAGACCCTGTCACTGGGACCTTGTATGTGTCTCTCTCTTTTTCAGGTTTGGCATGGATCTCAGACAGGACCCTCCACCTGCGGGTTCCCAGCAGCTGCAGGCTTACAAAATTCCTCCAACTAGAAAACCCAACACAAAGAGCAATCTCTTTCTTAACGATTCTCAGAATTAACTCTCGTTAGGCTCTCCTGACTCAGATGCTTATGCTGCAACCAATCATAGTGATGAAAAGAATAGAGTGGCCTGCTTGGCCAGGCTTGGAAGATGTTTTGATTCCTGGAGTTGGCACAGACCAATAGTGAATGATATGGAGTGGGGTAGATGTGGTTTTCCCCAAAGAAAATTGAGGTACAGGTACCCAAAGAAGGGGGAATTGATGCAGCGCAGGCAAAATCAGTAGGTGTCCATTATGTTGTTTTCAAGTGAACATGTACATAGAATCATGAGGTGTAAAATCAAGAAAAAGAGGAAATTTCTCATTAGATGGTCCTGGGGGAGAGGGGAAGGGACCCAGAGACCTGCTCATTCAGCCTCTCCTCTCAGCTCTTGAGGGAGCTGACCATCTGTCCTGATTTTTCTGGGATGATCCTGATTTGTGTCTGTTGTCCAGGGTAATTATTAATAGCACCCCTTTTACTCTCAAAAGTGTTCTGGTTTGCTTAATAAAATTTGTGGTTGCTAGATCTTGGGGAATCTCTGAGATCTATTTTTGTCCATCAAACACAATTGGAAATCTCTTGATCTACACCACCGCATTCATTTTGATAAATATTTCTGTGTTTCACCTGAATAATATGAAGACCTTGGGACATTTTATCTCTAATCATCCTCTCCCATTTTACTTCTTTCCCAAAGTTAAACTTTATTGTTGTAAGTTACTCTACACAAACATTAATTGTATAAATATATCATTTATACAATTAATGTTTGTGTAGAGTTACCCACCTTTAACAAATTCTATGTTTATTATTGCTTCTTGAACCTCAATCTTTCTCCTGAGATAAATTGTCATCTTCCTGAACTAATCCTTTGGAAGCTTTCTACTCAAAGTGTGGTCCACAGACCAGAATCATCAAGGTCATCTAGGAGCTTATTAGAAATGCAGAATTTGGGCCCCACTGAATCAGATTCTGTAGTTTAACAAGATCCCCAGATAATCTGAATATATATTAAAGTTGGAAAAACCCTATTTTAGGACAGAGATTGGACTGGCTGCCCATTAGAATCTCCTAGGTGGCCTTAAAACTTAAGTATAAGTGTGTGTGTATGTGTGTGTGTGTATTATATATATATATATATATGTAAAGATACATATATAGATGCCAGGTCCTTCCTTCCTCAGACCAACTAAGTTAGAATCTCTGGGCATGGGGCCAGAAGCTACTCTAGAAGTTCCTTTATTTAGGATCATTTGGTAACAAACTCTCGTTTTCTGTTTGTCTGAAAAATATCTACTATTCACATTGAATAAGAGTTTAGTCAGTTATGCAATGCTAGGTTGACATTTATTTTCCCTCAGTGATTTAAAGATTTAAAAGATTTTCACTCTTTTCTGGCTTTAATTGCTGTTGCTGGAAAATTTCTTGAGAATAGTTTTTCCTTTGTAGGCAATCCGAGTTACTAACTTTTCACTGTCATCAAGACCTTCTGGTTTTTGATGTTGTGCAATTTTACGGCATTGTGGCTAGGTGTACATTTCTTATCATATATAGAATTTGTTGTGTTTTCTCAATCTGAGGATTCAGGTTTTTCATCACTTTTGAAAAATTCTTAGCCATGTTATTATCCCACATTCTATTCATTCCTTTTTTTCCTGGAAAGTATGTTAGACTCATGTAGAATGTTTTCATTTTATCTTCCTAAGTGTTTCTTATTCTCTCAAATTTTAATCTTGTTGTCTCTCTCTTCAGCACTCTGGATAAATTCTTTGTATCTTCCCATCTAATATGTGACTAATATACATTGGGCTTTTATTTACATGCTTTTATTTTTTTCAGTGTTTGAATTTCTATTTAGAATATTTTATTTCAGGAGTTCTTTTTATAACCCAACCAGTCTTTCTTCAATTGTGTCTTTCTCCTTGCTCATTATTTCAGTTCTTTAAAAAAATATTTAAACATAGTTATGTTGCAATCCGAATCTCATAATTCCAATATCTACGGGTTACTTCCTGTTGTTTCTGCTGATTACGCCTCATGAACACCTGTTTCCTTGTTTGTTTTGCAGTTTTGGAGATTGAGCTTATGTTATCTGGGATTTATCTGTGGATTTTTTATTTTATTTTATTTTTTTAGTGGTATGCACGGGCCTCTCACTGTTGTGGCCTCTCCCGTTGCGGAGCACAGGCTCCGGACGCGCAGGCTCAGCGGCCATGGCTCACGGGCCCAGCCGCTCCACGGCATGTGGGGTCCTCCTGGACCTGGACACGAACCCGTGTCCCCTGCATCGGCAGGCGGACTCTCAACCACTGCGCCACAAGGGAAGCTCAATCTGTGGATATTTTGTGAGGCCTGAGTTGAGGCTGCATTCCATCCTTGTAGAGACATTCCATCTTTGTAGAGAAATATGTGTTGGCTCCTGCCCCATTCTCTAAAATACAACTGAGTCAAGACTACTTTGATTTCTTGTCTTGGTGTTTCCTGATATTTGCTGGTTATGTAAATGTTGAATCCCAAATTTGCCTGAGGGCAGGCCTGTGGTGATAAATTTTTCAGAAGGTCCTTTTTTCCATCTAGAATTCATCATTAGAATTTCACAGATTCCCTGGTCTGTCTCTTTGCTGACTGGTGAATTTTTTTTGTTCCATCCTTTCTTTGAGGAGCAGCACCCCAGCTTCAAGTCATTCACACTGTTAATGAGTAAAGTGCGGCTCAGAGTTTGACTTGCTCGGGCTCACCCAGCACCTGGGAGGCAGAGATGAAAAAAAGGACCCAGATCTTCTCATAGACCAGTCATTTTCTCTCCAACAAAACAAGCTACAAAAATAGTAGTGCCTTCTTCTAATAAGAATGGTTTCACCCTTGCCTCCAGTTGAACAAGGAACAGCAAGATTCAGTTATTCCTCATGGCTAAGTTTGATGAATTATAGTAATAGGTTACTTAGATATATTTTAAGAATCATAAGAACATAAAAAAGTCACATGGGATAAGAATTATAGTCCACACTATTCAGTGTTTTGTCTTTTATAGTAGCACCAAGGGACATTGGTGTGACATGATGAGAGTTGCCCTTCATGATGTCCTCAAAGGGGGCATCCCTGACTGGGGAAGATCTATCATCCAAGAATTTCTCTAAACCCTTCTTGAGCTCTCATTATAATTTTGGTTTGTACAAGCATCAGGCATGGCTTTGTATATATATATATATGGAATTGATCTTATACTAGTCAGGACATGGGCTAAGTAACCCTGAGGTCCTTTTAAAATATGATTTTAAGTATCATAAATCTTGTTTTATAAGTAGACTCTGCAAGTGGAAGGCACATATTAGAGTGGTGTGAAACACGGACTGTGAGGTGACAGCCTGTGTTCAAATACAGGCTTTATGCTTGTGTCCTAGCTATGTGACCTTGAGCAAAATCTTTCACTCTTCGGAACTTCTGTTTCCTTTCCTGGAAATGGGCAATGATTTTAGGGTTATCATAGGTTATTGTAAAAAAGAAAAAGGAGTAAGATGATGCATGTAAAATTACATAGTACAAGACTTAAAGTAAGCAGTGAAATGAAACTATTCTTAGTAGGCCCATTATGAATATTTTTATTATTACTAATGGATGAATATCTGCATCAAGTCACCAACATCACACAAAAATCTGCATGTGACCCCTCATTTATTTTAAAGCATTTGGATGGTAAGGGGCAGAATAGCATATAAGAAGGATAAAGTTAATAGTTATACCTTCCAACTATTTAGAGTTTTTGAGTACCAGTGTGTACCAAATAAATCATCGACCTTTCAGGAAACAATCATTAAAATATCTTTGCATGGGGCTTCCCTGGTGGCGCAGTGGTTGAGAATCCGCCTGCCGATGCAGGAGACACGGGTTCGTGCCCGGGTCCGGGAAGATCCCACATACCGCGGAGAGGCTGGGCCCATGAGCCATGGCTGCTGAGCCTGCGCGTCGGGAGCCTGTGCTCCGCAACGGGAGAGGCCACAACAGTGAGAGGCCCGCGTACCGCAAAGAAAAAAAAAAAAAAAAACTAAAAAAAAAAAAAAAAATCTTTGCATGTGCAGTTGTAGGAGTCCTGCATTTTGAAGAAGAGAGAGAAAAACTAACAGGTAAACAAGGTCACTCGCGGTTCCATTCTGCATTTTACCCTTATATAAATCGACTCTGATATTGGGTCATCGGGTTCCCTCAATTACCTTTTTTTAAATTAACTTTTATTGGACTATGGTTGCTTTACAATGTTGTGTTAGCCTCCCCTGCACAACAGAATGAATCAGCCATACACATACAGATAGCCCCTCCCTTTTGGACTTCCCTCCCATGTTATTTTTGCCAAAAAAACAAAGCAAAAGCTTGTGGCGTGTCATAGCTCTAATGTTAATAAAATTGAATGGTCTTCCCTGGAAAGTGGCCTCTCCACTCTTTCTTAAATGTCTCAGCCTGCCCCGACATTTACTTTGCACTAGTAACAACACTCAATTTTCATTGACATTATCTTCCCAATACAATCCGATCAAAAATTGCCAACATCATTCTCATTCCTCTCCTGCAAGCAGATCATACAGGATGGGGTCTGGCTGATAACTTCCACTTCAGTAAGCTCTGATTCCACTACTGGAAACGCTCTGTGTGGTTTTTCCCTTGGACTAGAGTCAGAGGTAGTCATGTAAAACAGGTGATTCCCATCAGCAGAGATGCATGTGACATTTGCCTTTAATTGCACTTCCCTCCTGCTGGGTGCAGAGACTCTGTAGGTCCCTGAGGGTGACTTGTACCAACTGGAGCCTGTATCAACAGGGACCTTTCCAGGCACTTGTTTATCTTTCCCCACACGCGCTTGTGCTCATATCTGTAGGTTGGAAGGAATTGCAGTGAAATTTCTAAGAAATGGTTGTGAGCATTTAGGATGTTCTAACTCAGTTCACAGAAGCATTGGCCCATGTTTTTTTTTTTTTTTTTTTTTTTTTTTTTAATTTTTTTATTTTTTTTTTAATTTATTTTTTTTTTTGCAGTATGCGGGCTTCTCACTGCTGTGGCGTCTCCCGTTGCGGAGCACAGGCTCCGGACGCGCAGGCTCAGCGGCCATGGCTCACGGGCCCAGCCGCTCCGCGGCACGTGGGATCTTCCCGGACCGGGGCACGAACCCGCGTCCCCTGCATCGGCAAGCAGACTCCCAACCACTGTGCCACCAGGGAAGCCCTGGCCCATGTTTTTTGACACTTTCAACTCCAAACTAAATCTACTCAGGGTTGCTCACAAAAATCAGGAATTGTTCTTCAAACCCTTATCATATGAGTGATCTTTTACAGGTGACTGAAGTTCTCTTAAGCCTCACTCGCCTCATCTGTAAAATGGAAAGAAATATTAATATTTTTTTAAGAATTATTTGAGATTTCAGTGAGATAGTTCAAGTACAGGACTTCAAGGGCCTGGCACATTTTATATATACATGTATATATATTCATAATATTTAATGTTAATGCTAACGTTGGCCTACAGTCGTTCTTTTTTTTTTTTTTTTTTTTTTTCCCCACAAATGGTCGGAGATTTCTGTTCCTCCGTTTATATCTGGAAAGCAAAGTGGGCAATTAAAGACATTATTTTAAATGTAGTCTAAATTCTACTTGTACTTGATATGCCCAGATGTTTGAGGGGGAAAAAAAACCACCTTGAATTATCTGGATAATTTCTCAATTTGGGGCAGGACAAATGTCATATGTTGAGTTTTCTTTTATATGTTTAGGGTAACCAACCATCCGGGTTTGCCTGAGACTGAAGGAGTTTCTGGGATGCTGCATTTTCAGTGTGAAAACCAGGACAGTGCCAAGCAAACTGGATGAGTTCGTCACCTTACACATTATAGCTCCTGGTAAACACTGTAAAGCACTCAAATCTGATGAGCTTTTAAGCAATACATAGGTCTTGTGTAAATTTTAAAAATCCTTCAGTGGAGAAAGTGTTGAGGGAAGTGAAGGGGGAGGAGGGATATGTCCTTAGAGCTGCTTTCAGCCTCAAAAACTAATCCATGCTAAACTAACTAAAATAAAAGTCCTTCGAGTCTGGAGATAGATGGTTTCTGGATTGGGTTAGTAGTTCGACAGTGTCTTTGAGGACTGGAGAACCTTTGTATTGGCTTTGGCCATGTTCACCCTTAGAGTCCCTTTCGGCTTCATCCTCAAGCATCTCACTTTCCCTTTACTGCATCTAAACCCAGAAGGACAAACGGGGGAGGAGTGAAAGAGGCATCTCTCTTTTTTCATCAGGGAGTAAAATCACTTTCTGAGTCTGACCCAGACTATTTTCTTTTGTTTCCCTAGTCAGAGCTGGGTCATCTGCCCACCCATTAATCAATCAAGCAAATGTTTGGAATTACTAGACAATTAGACAAAGCAGAGTTCATCCTCTGGGCTGAGGAAGGGGCCAACCTTTGCTAATAAGCACCTTTTAACATGAACAAAAATAGGATTTGGTTAAGAAAGAAGGAGGGAGATTGGAGAAAGAACTAATGGCTAAGGAGTAGGCAGACAACAGAATCTACCATGGGCAGGGAAAAGGGGGCAGTCTATCTCTCTAAAATCTATTCCTGTTCTTTAGTCAGTCACTTATCACACTGATGTGAGTGCTTCTAGCTGTTGATTTCCCAGGCACCTGAGTATAATAGGAATATGGCAGATGGATCACCATTTATTGGTCAGTGTAGGTCATAAGGCCCAGGGAATTCATATGAAACTTCTGCCTGTCTCAGTTTCTGTCTATCTGCCACTTAAGATATGGCCAGAAGCTTTCTAAACTGGAAGAGGAATCTAACCAAAGAACACAGTAAGGAACTCTCCATTCTGAAGTTTATTTCTTGCCTGCAAATCAAATAAGATATTGATCTTCCATCCCAAGAGAAAGTCTTTCATTGGAACTTTGATGCCCCAATTCTCATAACAAAGTCCCCACCAAAGAAAATGTGATCTGGTTTCTTCACCTTTGAAAATCTTTCTCAATTCCCTGAGTCACTTCCTCTCTGTGAGCTGAATGATTATACTCTTCCCTCCTTCCTGGGACTGCTTTGTTTATTTAAGTATGTGGGTTCAAGGTCACTGAAGCAAATCTTCCTCAGCTCCACCAAGACACAAGAGCTCTTGTGTAAGTGACCAGACCCTTGTTTATCAGAGACTTGCCTTGTGCTATCAAGGTTTGTTATCTCATTTATACCGCTCTATGTCTCTTATGAGGGTGTTATAAGTTTTCATTAACTAATGATTATGGTATTTTAATACATTTTAGAAATGTTCCACAAGTGTTAAGTGCGGTTACTCTTTGGGTCATTCCCTATTTGCATTAATACGACTTCGAGCATCATCTATGCACTCTAATGGGAGGATGGATCCCTTACACATTCCCTGGCTTCTTAGGAACAAAAAGATGGCAGGGCAAAGTGAGGTTTAATTTTCCTTTTTGCTTTTAGATGATTCTTAAAACCTTTCTGAGAGACCGTGAGTGATAATGATCTGGAAAACAGTAACTTCTGATAGTAACGGTCTAATGTATAAAATATTTGATTAGGAGTTAAAGAATAAATCAGCAGTCATATGGCCCTGCCTTTTAACTGGGCATATATTTAACATAGCCACAGGCTGCTCCTTTCATTTGGAATTTCCAAACTGAATTTAGGAAAAAAAGTAGTGCAAGTATATCCAGGAAATCCAGTATGATTTTGGTGGGATTCTAACCTGCCATGGTTCGAGCGTTTTCACGCATACTATGGTGCATGGCTCTATACTTGTCTATAGCTGTTTGTGGTTTGTATTTATGTTCAAATGCACAATGGATAATCTGTTTAGATGTGAGGAAAGAGTTATCTACTTTAAAGTTATACTCTTTGTACATTGTGGAGAAAGTCCTGAATAAGAAATAAGAAATTAGAAAATCTTCATTTAATTGGTTTGGTGAATCTAGCTTTCAGTCAAAAGAAATAGGTGAATATCTTTTGCCCAAGACAAACAACACATAAAGAAGGAAACGTATCAGACTGATTTGTTCTATCCCCTGAAGACAGGAAGGTGGAGGAAGCGTAAAGAAAATGAAAGACACGAATTCCTATTAGACGGCACAAAGGATTGGTTTAAACAAAAGCTTTCAACATCCTACTCACAGATATTCTAGAGTGTGATTTTTTTTTTTTCTGATAAGTCACCCTCAGCCGCTCCATCTCATTCCTTTAAAAGGCAGTCATGCATCACACCTACTGAGCTTTTCCACCTGTGACTCCAAATAGGAGGAAAGTCAGCTTTATACTGGTTGTACTTTGTTGGGAGTAGAGGGCAGGGTGGCAGATGGGGGAGTGAGTGCCTGTAATTAACATAATGGTTTAAAATATAGCTTTCAAAAGATGAACATCCTTAGACAAACCAGTGATTGTAGGTCATGGGCTGTGCTTTCCTTGCTAATAATTGCAAAATCCGTTGCTGTCCCCTTCGAGTTTTTTTTTTTTTTAATAAAAGACTATTAAAACTGAATAAAAGCATAATAAGTAGATTAGTTAGAACAATAGTCCTCATGAGAATGTTTTGATTCTGAGTACAGCTGCTAAAGATAACCCTAAATGCAATCAGGTTTAGCTCCCTGCCTGTATGAAAGGAAGGTAATACCCTCTGAGATTTTGCCAACAGATGACATTATTACTCAAGTGTCTCTTTCTACATTTAAATTAGTCTTTCCTCTGGGCACTGGCAACAAAACCTTTGTTAAGAATCACCAGAGAAACAGAGCTCAGAATAAATGCTCAGTGGAAAATTATTTTTGAGAATTTGGTTTTAGATGTTTCATATCAAAAGGGTGGATGGCAGTGCATCCAAGAGGGAGTGCTTTGTGATCCTTCTCTGTCCTCTTTGTAATTTTAAGGATCAAAACTCCCAAGGTGGCCAGAGATAAGAACAAAGGCAGCCGTGCGATTTTACTAAACATATACACCTTGTAAAGGGTAGTGTGATCCAGTGTCAGCAATGGTGTGTCCACATTCTGTTCTCTGTGTTTCATTTTATTAATTGCATTCCCTTTGGCCAGATGTATTCATATCCTCTACCTCTCTCTCTTTCTCTCTCTCTCTCTCTCTCTCTCTCTCTCTCTCTGTCTCTCTCTCTCTCACACACACACACACATTCCCCAATTTTCTTTGTATACTAAAAGACCTGAATAACCCTCAGAAAAAAACCCATTCATAGATTTGATCTGAATGATCAAATTGTCACGGATTATTACTCAGGTCAGTTCTTCAAATAAGATCCCACAGTCAATACTGATATTCTCCTGCAGCATGCACATTCATAGGGAGGCTGCCTTCCAGTTTCTGTCTATATCTCCACCCTTCCATTTCTTCCTTGAAAGGTATCTTCTTTCATACTTTTCCTATGTCAGATACCTCTACACATGCTTTTCTCCATCGCCGGCTGGGCAACTCTATGTTGCCAAGAAGCCCTTGGGTGGTCCTTGGGTTTTACCATCTTTCATTGCCGTGTTCCCTTTCCCGTTCTTTCCTACTCCTTTGTTGCCTCCCAAACCACTGCATTCACTCAGAACTTTAGTCTCTGTTTGGATAGGAGGGACTGGGAAACTTAGCACTGTCTCAAGTTTGTAAGTTTATGAAGTCCTCTGTCACCAAACTAAGTAACGAGACTCTTTCATTTGTCTGTCCTCCATCATCCAAGTATGACTGTAAATGTGGTATCTTGTAATCGTTTTCCTTGCCTTCCACCTTTGAATTAAGTCTTTAGCCTCATAGTTACCAAAATGTAGGGAGTATAGATACAAGACATCATCAACTTAATTTGGTCTCACACACACATATCCCACCCCATAGTTCTATAGCTCTGTAGTGGTGACTGGTAGATATTTGCTTTGTAAAGATAACGTGAATCAAAATGAAATTTATTTTGAGACTGTTTTATTATTTCATAATAGCTTTGAAATGATTGGAAAGGCATTTGAGAATCCATAAGCCAAAGAGTAAGCTTGTGTTTATTGAACATAATCATAAACTGGTTAGGAATCAGTCACTCCCTCTATTATTTTATGAAGAGGGAATTTTATAATCCAATGTTATGACAATTTTTTTCCAAGCCCAGCTAAAGTCAGAGTCATCTGGAGAGTTTTATAGAACTACACGGACTGGGTCCCATCTCAAGCCACCTCATCAGCAGCTTGGGTGACACCCTAGGTGGGATATATTTTTTTTAAGTTCCCTAAATGATTCTGACATCCAGCCAGGTTTAAGACCCATGGACCTATTCTGTTTCACATTGAGATTTTATGTATGTCTGTATGAACAGCGTGTGTATCCATTACATTTATAAATACCAATTTATCGTCTTATCATGTTAATTCCTTTAGAAAATCTATAATTATGTTATATATAAATAAAATATATAGCTATAGACATACAAACCCAGAAATATTATAGGCAGAATGGCCACAAATATTTTTCTAAAAATTATTCACAACTCCTGAACTATACACTCTGCTTATAGTATAGAGGTTACAAACTCCCCTCCCTGAGATATAAACATGACAAGAGTCGGGATAGTTCTCCTTTGTTGAGCTGACTCTTTGTGCCATGTGTTGGGATAAATGTTTTTCATGCATTATTTCATCAGTCCCCCCAACAAACCTGTGAAAGCTGTGCTTGCATTTTTGCTCTCATGCAACATATACACTCTTTAAAAACCTTGTTATGTGCAAAATCATGCACTGAAAAAAAAATAAGATGATTTACAGTAAATCTGGTTTGGGCCAGACCATTTAAAACCTATACAACTTGGTAATCAAGCATCAACACAACAATTATAATCCCAAGAATGAAACACTAGCAGGATATTATTAAATTTCTAATGTGTGTTTATACATATGTGTGCATATATGTATATACTTACCTTTAATTAGAGGTAAAACGATTAAAGAGAATGAAACGTAAAGACTGCTGAGCTCTGGAAACAAGAGCAAAATGCACAAACATCAGGGAGAACCATATGTCCTTCAAAGAAATAACACAGCCAAAATGAGCCATAATAAGAATGTGGAGTGAGTGGAAGTCATGCAGCGGGAGTGGGGGAGGGGAGGGTGGCTGCAGCATTATTGTCTGACTTGCTGCATTCAGCTAGGTTCTCATTCCTAGTAATGCTGTCATTCCCAGCATAAAACATGAAGTTGTTGGGAAAAAGTAGGTATCAACCATTGAAAACCTAAACTGCCCTGGCATTACTCCCTTATTTGCCAATGGCCTATCAGCTTATGTGTGACAACAGACACCTGTTGTAGAAGAATACACTGTTCTATTATTAGCCACATCTTACTGATGAGGACATTATAATCTGTGGATACAGGCATTCTTGGAGAGGTAGCGTTTCCCTCACCCTGCCCTTCTCTTTCCTGCCCGGTATTTCTAGCATTGAGGACATGTAGAAGAGAGACTCATTTAGGAAGGGGTGTGATCTTTAGCAAAAATAAGGGTGTACAGGTTTTGTTATCCACTAGGCAGTTAGGTAGACATTGAAAAGGATATATTTTTAATACAATTATGGGGCTATCAGAAGGTTCTTTCTCTTATGCTAAGATAACTTTTATCTCTACTGGGAGTTTATTGTGTGTTGCCTCATCGTTTACCTTATTTGATGTTCACTGTGGCCCTGTTAAAACTGTTAGGGGAGGTATCACTAACTCTGTGTTGAAGATGGAATGACCAAAGCCCAGAGAAGCATCCTGTAAATTAGCAAGGGCTGAATCTTTGCTTTACTTTTTCCCCCAACCCTGATTCCAACATCTGTGGTCACTGCTGAGAAACAAAGATAGACGTTTCACATTCTAATTAATAAAGCCCATAGCACTCCTTCCTGCAGACATAATACCGGGACTTAGTGTTGTTGAATGATTTATTGTTACTGAGGACCAAGGTCTATGGTTTTAAACTGACTCTGTACTTGGACCTGCCTTGCTTCAGACAAGATGGATTGGTGGTTTGGAGTATGAGCTTTGAATCCAGGCAGATTTGGGCTTATATTCTAATTCTACTTTCTTAGTAATCTGGTTACTTAGCTTGTCTGGCCTCAGTTTCCTGATCTATAAAATGGGGACAATAACTTTGTCCAGAGAGGGTTATTATAAAGAACAAATATAATACTTATATTAAATCTATAGGCAGATACAGAGTTAGTGTATGATTAATAGTAACTGTTATTATTATTAGAATGTTCTTTTAGGAAATAGATTATAAAATCCAGACAGCACACTTACAAAAGAACTTAAAAATGAAAATCCACTTTCAGGTAGAGAACACTTTTATGTGTTCATGTGTGTATGTATAAATTATAGAACTAAAATCTCCCGAACTGTATAAAATAAAATCTCAGTTCTATTGTATATACTGAATTTCCCAGAATCAACTGTATGAGCCTGCACAGGCCATGTGCATGTCTATACCATTCATCATTTATAAACTCTATAATAAAAAATAAATAAAAAGAATTGAGAAAACTTCATATCAATGACAAAACCACAACAAGTAGCATTAATTTTTCTTGCCCCCTTTACATAAAAATATCTGAAATAGTTACACTATAAGGTGTATTCATCAAAGTTATGAGTTAGAGAATAGAAAACAATATGGGGAAAATATAGACTGTGAGTATATCAATACCAGAAGGATCAACATAGCTGTGTTTATTGAACTTCAATGTTAGACTCTGAATTTCTCAGTATAAACATGAAATTCATGGTACTTATGTAGTTTTTTGTTTGTTAATCTAAGTGGGTTTAGGGGTTAGAGAAACATAGAAGTTGCTCAAGAAGACAAATGTTTTCCAGGTATTAAATGCCAAAGTACATTTTTTCATGCCCAGTTTGCTTTTTTTTTTTTAAATCAAAGATACGAATTGATGGCCTGGGCAAAGTTCTCAATGGCCTTTCTTCATAACCAAGACCCAGATGGGTTTTGCATGCACATATCTGATGATATCCTTTGATCAAAGTCAATGGCATAACGTTAGAACCTCATTCAGTATAGATTCATTCCCCTTGACATAACGCTGAGGTCTAAGCACCTGACCTTCTGGTAATCTGACTTCAGTTACTAGAGGGGTGAAGGGATCATATATCCCACAAGCTTTCTGACCCATCGTTTCTCCCAGCCAGCCTTTCAACAGAAGCTTGGAATCAAATAATCAAGTAGGCAGTGCTCTCTGGAAAAGGCTTGGCATGGTGATATGCACCATTAGTTATTAAGAGTAGGTCTGTATGATCTGAAAATCAAACCAGGAGCTAATACCTTTGGTTCCTAAATGAAAGTTTATCTTCAGAGACATGAAAACAGGCCTACACACAAGCATCTGTTTCCCTCAGGAGAGAACTTCAGACAGATTAGTGACTTGAGTACCCAAGAGTAAGAATAGTAGCGTGACAAATGATGTGAGCAGAAATACTTTAATGAGACAAATTCCTGAAAACTAAGCCCCAAATTAAGCAAAATAAAGAAGAAAATGTGATGATTTGCCTGACTCTTATCACATAATAAAGGGAGCCATGTCAGTTTCTCAAGAGATACCAACCCACCTTCCCCACACCCCGAACCCAACACAATGACTGCAAGAGTTCGTACAAAGAATGTGAGACAGTCATGTCTGTTATGACTTACAGCAGTGTCACCAATGTGCAGATGCCAGTTATCATACAGCTATTTCTATATCTATATCTGTGAGTAGGACTCAGTAAAATAATTTAAATTGTATTTTATTATTTAATATCTTGCATGTTTGGGGTGAGGGGAAATGTCTACTTTTTAGATTTCAGTACTGTTTCCATTTTTTGCAATGTGTGTATACTGCTTTAATAATGAGAAAAAAATGAAGTTATTCTAGTTTTAATGAAAAGATGGTTCCCAGTAACACTTTTTTTTGGCTCCCATGCCAAAACAAGTTTGTTCACTATTGATTGAAGGGGATGATAGGTCTCATGGTTGCCACTGGGGAAGCTCTCTGAAACAGAGATTGCCTGTACGAAGCCCCTGACATTTGTTCCTTCACCCAAAATGTATTGAGCACCCACTCTGTACAGTGTATTTCAAGTACTTGAGATTGCTAGTAAGAGTGTGATGGACGGGCTTCAGTGTAGCTCGTGAGGGCGTTCGAAGATAATATTGAATCATCAGAAAAAATCCAAGTCATAGTTCAAATACTGACTTCTAGGTTGATGGTCTCAGAAAAGGGGTAACGTTTAGAGACCCCAATTGAATCTGCAGCTTCTATTAAATTTGAACCCTAGAGACACCTTCCTGCAAATACCTTATTTTTTTTTTGAGTGTAGAACAATTCATATTATGTACACCCTTCTACTGACCTGTCTCTTTGAACCCTGCAGGCACTTGACAACTAATGAATAAAATAACATTGTGTGCTCTTGGGGCTATTGCAGACCCTTTTGTGTCTATAAGAGCTCTCATTTTTTTCCGACATATGGGAGAGGATACAACATGGAGAGAGGCTGCTTAGAATAACTGAGATAGCATGGTCTAAACCCCAGGGGCACTAATGACATTGCATCCACAGAGCCAAGTTAGAATGTTCTGTAATGATGTCATTAGACTCCTGAAAAGCTAACTTATTGCTGACTAGAATTTCTCTATTACATTCTCTTTAAAAGAGGAATAAACTCCAGGGTGTGTGGCTGTGCATGGTATTGACATTGAATGTCTGTGCCTCCAGTCACTTTGCTAAAGCCATTTGACCTTCCTGCATGCAGTTTAGTCAACTCAGCTGCCCTTTTTATGGAGACAAATGAATTTCCAGGATTATGCAGGTCAGGTCACCTGGGGTCAAAAACTGATTATTCAGTCATGCCATCACCTTTGTTCTACCTTGGCATCTTTGAACATTTATTCTTTAGGTCCTCACCTTTGATTTGGTGTCCCCAAATGTTTATTCCTGTGAAAGTACATCAGCAACTCAAATACAGAGATCCATAGCTGATGCCTAGAACACATTTAAAACCATTCCTGGGGTGGCAGATACCCAAAATGGACAGTCTAAAACATGTATTTGAAAGGCAGAGTTGTAGTAGGGGAAAAAAAATAAGGAGAAGAAACATAAAAAATTTGAGACCAGGACTTCCCTGGTGGTGCAGTAGTTAAGAATCTGTCTGCCAATGCAAGGGACACGGGTTCGAGTCCTGGTCCGGGAAGATCCCACATGCCGTGGAGCGACTAAGCCCGTGCACCACAACTACTGAGCCTGCGCTCTAGAGCCCGCGAGCCACAACTACTGAGGCCCGCGCGCGTAGAGCCCATGCTCCGCAACAAGAGAAGCCACCGCAATGAGAAGCCCGCACACCGCAACGAAGAGTAGTCCCCACTCACTGCAACTAGAGAAAGCCCGTGCGCAGCAACAAAGACCCAACGCAGCCAAAAGTAAATAAATAAAATAAATAAATAAAAATTAAAAAAAAATTTGAGACCAAGTTTCTCCTGTTTATTAGCCATGTGACCTAGGGTGAGTTATGTCATCTGTATGTCTCAACTTCCTGACCTGGAAAGTGGGGTCGTTAATAGAACTTCCCTCTGCAGGTGGATCAAGTGAGATAAATATGTGAAACACCTAATAACAAATCAAGAATGGTAGTAGCATTGATGAATGTGAGTGCAGGAGTGACTGTACCTGGGATTTTACCAGAGGAACATCAGTTAACAGAAATGTAATCTTCCTAAACCTAGAATTTAGATTGTGTTTATGTACTAGCTGGTCACATTGTCAGCACTGAAGCTTTTATAAATGTCTGCCTATCAAAACACTGAAATCTTTATGTTTCTGGGTTCTGTTAAAGCTCTAGCCCCAGACAGCTCCAAATTTGCATTTCCCGCATTTGCATTCTCTATCTCTCTGGCTCACGAAATGAAGGCAAGAAAGTAAATCTTCAAGTTAGAACACCCATTCTGTCAAACTGATGTGCCATCCAATGAATGGTGGGGACAAAAGAAACACATCACCGTGGTAATATGTAAGCGCTCTGAAAATACCAAGCAAGCCCAATGCCAATATGATATATGAGATTTTTTTAAAGTGATGTTGTAGTCTAATGAGATTGGCATGATTAATTAATGGCCTGTGCTTCTTTTGAATTGGGAAGATAAAGTATCATGTTTCCTGTTGTTTGGTGTGACACACAAAGACTTTTGCATACCTGCTGATATTTAAGTAAACCTGAGGATGTAGAATTTGACAGTCAGTTGCTACATGAATCTCACAAAAAGAGACAAAAGGAACATAATGTTCAGCCCACAGTGGTCCTATCTTTCCATTAACAATATTTGGCTTTCTAAAATCATGTATATCCACTGCACATATTTGTACCACGTAGTTGATCTGCTCCTCGAAGGGCCAGGCCTGGATGTTCAACCAATTGCTATTGCTTTGTCTGTGTCACGAGAACTGCCCACCTTTAATCAGAGGATCTCTGGAGTCATTTGAAGATGATTCATGTTTACAGAATCTTAGGATGTTTTTCTGACCGCACAGTGTAAGGATTTCATGTGAGAGACTGTCTAGCTTCCCATATACAGTTGTTAACGGGTTAAAAATCCCAGCTCTGCTACTGAGAATTTGGTGATTTTGTTTCAGAGACTGTATATTTCTATCAGTACAATGGGAAAATAATAGTTCCTGGCTCAAAGGGAGTAAGTGAGATCTAGTGCATGTTCAATATTTGATAAACAGTAGAAGTTGTTAAGTCACAGAGTCACATTTCTCATATAGAGAATAGAAGACAAATACAGAGAGAGTAGAAGACAAATATCCAGATAATACTTTTACAGGAAACTTTTCTTCCCTCTGTTTCCTGATGATCCTAGTAGTTGCACACTTCTTAGGTCACCTGGGTAATACAGAAATGTCAGAGATCAGTCTGGTTTTCAAAGCCTTTGGAGTATTTACTGACCCGTGATGCTCGACAACAACCTGGAATAGGCAATGTAAAGTCTCAAGCACATTCAAGGAGCTAGTTTTGAAAAAAATCCTATCACCCAAACCTTCTATCATTACAACAACTCACATCTGTTTACATGACACTTTTATTCTATGCATGGTCAATTTTTCCAGAATATAGGTGTTAAAGATATCATCTATTCTATGAATCTTTGACTTTAATTTCTCGTCTCTACTATCTTTAGTTCAAACTTCTCCCTTTTTCTTTTTAATTTTTCTCTCTTGAAATTAAATATATTTATGTCACCAACACCCTTCTTTACTCATTCTTCTCTACCCAGTCTAAATAATTACCCTATAAATCATCCCTCAAAAATAAAAAAAAAAATAGCAGGCATGGTTCCTGGTTTATTTTGGAATATGCAGCCTAGGTAAAAAAGTATATAGGTATAAATATACTAATAAGTATAAACATATCTGTACTTTATACTTATTTCTAATGCCTGGTACTCCAGAGTACTTTGACAAATTAATAAGTGAACTTGAGAATGTATACAAAGCAATATAGCAAGTGTAAAACTGTTTTCTCACACATTGAATATATACATTCATGTCTGCCCAGGAGAGTAATCATGGTTGAGGGGTGTCAGTCAGGGAAGGCTTCCTGGAAAAATGGCAAATGATTCAGTTTTGGAAGCTAAAAAGGGGACTTTGGGTTGACAAATTTCATGCAGTGACTGCTCTCTGCAGCTTTCTTCTTCATCCATATCCCATAAATAATATGTTTTCAATAATCCACTGTATCCTTTGTTAAAACAGTGCTTTGTGGAATTAAACATACATTTCCCTCCCTCCTGAAATGCCCTTGAGAAAGTTGAGATTATGCTAGGCTTTTATTGTGAATCTAATGCTTTTTGTCATCAAGAAAAATTCAAACTAATTAAACTACATGAGAACAGAGCACCTGAAAATGACTTCTTAGAGTCAGCTGATGTCTGTGGGTAATTCTCTCAACTAAATATATGCATGTTGTACAGTAAGGGCACTAGGCGGTCAGTGGCCTTTACCTCTGTGCACTGTTCAGACTCTTCCACCAGCCTTTCACATGTGGAGGACAAAGGAATGTCATCAAATCTCTTATTCAGCTGCTAGAGCAACTCTCCTAGAGTTGTTTCTCAACATAGTTTAACAATATTCCAGTGTTTTCAGTTATCTGAAGAGAATAATATAACATGAAATGATTCCCTAAACAGCTTAATTGTTCTTAACAATAAGTAAATTTTATTTAAAAATTAGGGTTTTATAAAAACAAATGATTACATTTACTTTGACTATGTAATTGAGGATATCACTCATAACATCACACAGATTTTTATAAAGTTTTGCAAGAAAATATTTCTCATGACTTAGTACTGGAATAGATAGATTAAAGAGCAACTGGTTGTTTTTTTGTTTTTTGTTTTTCATTTTAAAGAAATTATTGCTTGGCGACTAGTAATATTTTTCTGTTTCCATTGGTTGGTAAGTAAATCAGGCCTAGACTTTTACTCCCCTCCACCAAAATCTGTAGGTATTTATGGCATGTATTCTGTGTACTAATCTTATCTCTCTTTTCTTCATATTTTCCAACTCTTATTCACCATCATATTTTTAAAATTTTTCTTTTCAACATAAAACTATAAGAAACTTAGAATTTTTTTGGACCACATAGTTAACAGAATATGGTTTCAACTATAATAATAATTAAAGAAAATACTATAAACCTATTTATTGATAATATCAGAGATTTTAAGATAAATTTGAATAGACTATGATTGAAATGATGAATCTCTCTTCTGTAAAGTTAACAGATCCAAGCTACTACATTGTTTATAATGTAGAAGAACTGGAAATTGTCTACATTTTCATCAGTAAGCAATTGGTTAAATAAATTGATGTATAAATGCAATAAAATAATATATGATTTAAAATCATGATGTAGAACAACATTTTAAAATATGGAATGGTATTTGTGGTAAATTATAAAATTTAAAATGGCAGGTTACAAAGTAGTCTATATAGGGCTATTCTTGTTAGGTAAAAGAATAGATTTTACTGCACACACATACACACACATTAAAGATTAGAAATATATGAAATAAAATTATGACTATCTCCAAACAATGAAATTACAGCTGAGTTTTCTATTTTTTTTTTCTCTCTCTCTCTCTCTTTTTTTTTTAAATTTTCTAGGTTCTCTTCAATGAACATGTGCTATATTTCTAAACAGGGAAAAATATTTGTTTTAAAAAGCCATATATGAACTATTTATTGTTATCACATCTAGCAGATAAGCCCTGTCTCTCAAAATAAGCCATAAGAAAGGATTCCTATTTACTCAATGCAGGGCCTTTTTCACCTTGATGACAATGGTATAGTGTCTAGAGATTGGTAAAAATATCTAATAAGCAGATTCTACCTGCACAGTCATTCTCTTCTTTCCCCTGTGTTCCCACAGCAGTCTGAGTTTCTGTTACAGCACTTGCCACCTTGAAGTTCACTTCTCTGTTCATTAGTCTTTGTTTCCATACCCAACTACCCATTAGTCTGCATCTCATTTGCAGAAAAAATGATTCATATTTTTAGGCCTTCCTTAAATGTGTGTGGAGTGAGTGTGTGAGTGACTGAGTAGAAGAAGCAGAGAAACCCTTGCTGCCAATCAGACCAGAATAACAGCAGACAAGACACCTCCTCTCACAGCCAATTTTCTTGGCTGACTTTGTATAATTGCCTCAGATCTGAATTTCCTTTACCTATCTAGCTTCTGCCTAAATGTTGAATATTGTATTTTCCCCTCAAAGAATGTCAATATAGATTTTATTTTTTTTCAATTACTGTTGCAGGGAATGTTTCCCTTTAGGAAAACTAAAATTTAATAACTTTTCTTCGGCAAAGTTGATGATCTCTTTATTCTCGCCATGATGACTGTAGTCAATCAATAGTAAATTGGAAGCCAAGCTGAACATAAAGTGATTAAAAGAAAACCAAAACACAAATGCACGCTCTTGAAAACCTAATCACATTATGAAGCTCTAAGCATGAGTTATGAGGTAGCTGTGGCTGACTGGGTTTTGATGAAGTACGTATAATTTCGTATCAGCTGCCACAGGACTATCTCCTGTAGCCCTTCTGACTACTCTGTAACTTTAAAATAAGATTTACCCTGTTATCATCTACTTAGACAGGCTTCAAGATCTACCTAGGAAAAAATACTATTAATAATATGTTAAACTGTATTGCTATACTTATTTTTCCACATTCATATGGTAGAATTCAATCGATAAAAATAAAATAGGTAATTCATTAGATTTCAAAGCTCTGGTTGTTAAAAGCATTTTCTCAATTCAGGAATCCTGGCATGAATTTATGTTATCAGCAAGTAAGATAGATGTATTTCTTTTGAAAATACATGCATTATTTGTATCCAGTTTAGATTAGGAATAATTGGATTTATTTAAAGTTAAGGGGTTATGTGATCATGATTAATTTCAATATATTATATGCATAATTCAACTTTTAACCAGTTTTCTCTGTTGATGCTGAATGCAAGTTTTTATTTCAGAAATGGTAATTTAACAGTGAAACCTTGGAAATTCATTTCTTAGGCTGTTTTCCTAAAATGTGTTATTAGACATTGATACTCTCCGACATTATAAGAAGTTTAGTTTTTTTTGTTTTTTAATATTTATTTATTTATTTATTTGGGGGTATGTTGGGTCTTCGTTGCTGCACGTGGGCTTTCCCTAGTTGCGGTGAGCGGGAGCTACTCTTCGTTGCGGTGGTTTCTCCTGTTGAGGGGCACAGGCTCTAGGCGCGTGGGCTCAGTAGTTGTGGCACTCAGGCTCAGTAGTTGTGGCACTCAGGCTCTAGAGTGCAAGCTCAGTAGGTGTGATGTGCGGGCTTAGTTACTCCATGGCATGTGGGATCTTCCCAGACCAGGGATCGAACCCATGTCCCCTGCATTGGCAGGCAGATTCTTATCCACTGCACCACCAGGGAAGTCCCAGCAGTTTCGAGTTTTATTCAAGGTGCAGGGAGAATTTGATTACACTGATGAAGAATCTAAAGCATGGTCTCTGTCTTGACACGTAGAAAAAGAAAAGCCAAACCTTTTTGCAGTGGTCGCCTGGGATAGTCTGGAACGAATAGCATTTATGGCTTATGTTTCATTGTGGTAACAGCTCTTTTTAAAGTCAGTTCTTCTCATTGGCCAAGATATTCTTTATTTTTAAGGGAACACAGATTTTATAACCACCTGGTTAAATATCAAAAGTCTGTCTCTTCATTGCCTCTGTCTTTTCCTTATCATTTTTCCAGACATAGGCTTTGGAGAAAGTATCCTCTAGGCAATGGCGGACTTTCCTTCTAAGGGTTCCCTTAGGCTTTACAGCCTGATTATTTAATTAATCACTCCATTCCTTCAACCAATGTTGAACCCATTTTACACTGGGTACAGTACTTGGCTCTGGGGATGGTGAAGAAATGATCCCCACCTTTATACCACTTACAGATTTATAAGAGAAAACAAGCATGAAGAGGGGCTTTAAGAAAAAAAATATTCATCGGGGACTCTAATAGGTTAAAAAGAAAACTCCCTGAGAAAGTGATAATAGGGCTAAATCTGAAGGATAAGTAGGAATTCAGCAAAAGAGTTGGGAGAGAGGTTTCCAGGCAAAGAGGAATTATAAAGATTTGGGGCAAATGAGGAAGTGTTGGTTTAAAGAACTAAAAGTCATGGGAAAGAGAGAGAAGAAGAAAAATGAAGTGGGGGGGACTTGAGAGGGTGAGATATTAGAAAGGCCTCTAAGTTCCACTTAGGATGTTAAGGACAGAGATGTGTCAATATATTGAGCATATGTTTATGCACAGTGACGTGGGGAGAACACAGTTTAAAAAGCCCTAGGTGTGGAGAGCAGGAGGACAGGCAGACGCTCGTTAAGACACTACAGGTGCTGTCACTACATGAAGATGGTGGCCCAGGCACGCAGGAGAGAGTGGAGATGCAAAGCCCAGAACAGATGCTGGGAATGCTTAGGACGTAGAAATGGCAGAACTTTGAGATCAAAGCATGTATCTAACATATGCCTTTGTCATTCTGAATTGCAATGACTTATTTTGCTCTCTCTCCTGTAAAACTAGTAGTCATTTTTTTGTAAATCTAAAGCCTAATTCACTGCCTGACACATTTTAGGTGCTTGGTATACATTGAAGAATAAACTTCAATTGATTCTATGTTGTAAACTGTCTATGAATGGATTATACAGAGATTACACACACACACACACACACACACACACACACACACACAAACATACACACACTCTATTTCAGGACCCTACTGCTGTTGAAACACATGGCATATTTTCAGCGTGTTGACACGGATGTTTTTTAGCATAGTTTCCTGTACTAATGGTAAATAATAATAGCAGCTCTACTTATTTCTTTCATAGTTATCATATCTGTATTAATTGTATATATTTGTTTGGTTGAATACTTACTGGCTCTCTCCTCCAGTAGCTCTCTGATAGGCAGTACCATGTCTGTCTTCCTCACTGAGAATCAGAGATAGGAAAGTCAAGAAAGTAAACATAGGCTTTGCTGGCATTTTTATATTATTTTGTCTTCATTTCTCAAAGGAAAGATGGTCCCTGTGATATCATCCAACTTCCTGGTTGTGCAGATATCATTAACCTCTTAGAAGAATGAAATAGAATACTATCCATTATGTTTATCTTTCTTTTTTTTAAACATCTTTATTGGAGTGTAACTGTTTTACAATAGTGTGTTAGTTTCTCCTTTACAACAAAGTGAATCAGTTATACATACACATATGTTCCAATATATCTCTTCCCTCTTGCGTCACCCTCTCTCCCACCCTCCCTATCCCACCCCTCTAGGTGGTCACAAAGCACTGAGCTGATCTCCCTGTGCTATTCGGCTGCTTCCCACTAGCTATCTATTTTACATTTGGTAGTGTATATATGTCCCTGCCACTCTCTCACTTCGTCACAGCTTACCCTTCCCCCTCCCCGTGTCCTCAAGTCCATTCTCTAGTAGGTCTGTGTTTTATTCCCGTCCTACCACTAAACTAAAAGTGTGTTGTTTTATAAACATCTGGTTAACTCTAACGGAATCCCCAAAGCTGCCAATAATTGGGTTTACATGAGGGATTAAACACAAGCGGCCTTAGAAATAACATTGTCATTTTCTCCATGTTCCAAATGGAATGGTTTCCTGAGATAGGGCAAACCATATTTGTCAGACATGAAATTTATCTTCCTATGAAAGGGGCACCTGATGTTATAATGAAGCTCACAAAAGCATGTAAAGAGGTTTGGAAGGAAAGAAGACGTTCCAAAGTGTGGAAATAATTGATAGAATCATAATAATGCTAATTTTAATAACAATCCATCTATGAATGGTCTGCCAGCTTCACTCTCTACCACATTGTACTTTTATTTATGATGATTCTAATGTAACTGGAAGTATTTTTAAATTAAAAATGCATGTAGTACTTGGATAAAGGAAATGCCTCTTGGGTGGCCTGGTGGCCATTGTGCTTTGCCTGCGGCTTCTCGAGCTTTTGAAAGGACAAATCGCACACTCCGTGTGGATGTGCCAGTGAGACAAATCAGAGGGTCTACTCCTGCAGCTGGCAGGGGGGACCACCGTGCCAGCTCATCTTCAGCTGTCATAATTCAGTATCTTGACCAACACTCAGATTTATTTTAACGAAAGCAAGCATGAAATACACATCCAGTCCTCACTGATAAGATCTTCTATACCCACTGGATTCTTCTGCAGGAGACAGATGGCCTCAGTCTTGGCTTCCTGTCCCAGTTGGTTGATGGTCTTTCCAAATGATACCGCCTTGATTCTCATGCAGGTCAGCATCCAGGTAGCTTTTGTCTAGGCATTGGCACAGAGCAGGAGGCTTTTGCATTCAGGAAACTCCCAGTTCATTCCCCGTGTCTTCAGCATCAAAAATGCATCCTTCGGTATCAGCCTGATCAAGAATGAAGCCATGCATTGATATTTCATTCATGGTGCAAATGAGTAAGTAAGTGGGGAGAATGAATCTGCAACAAATGAAGAAATCTCGTGCCCTCAGACAGAGCTTGGGTTATATTTAAGGAAGGATTCCTCAATGCAAATGCTCTTGTCCACTGTTCTGTACATGCCAGGTGGAAAACAATGGAAGAATTTAGTTAAAATATTTTGTTGTAAGAATAAAGCATGTTATATGCTATTGACTGTAAGGACAGTACGTTATTTCCTACGATGACTAGAAGTCCTTTTCCCATTAATAAGATAAGTAGTAGTTGTTGTAGGTATCATAACAAGAATACCCATCTTTACTGAACACCTACTGTACCGAATTACCTTCACATACATTGTCTCAGTTAATTCATGAAAGTTCTGTTAATAACTATCCAGGTTCTATTAATAGCAGCATATTATAGATGAGAATAATGGAGACATGTGGATCTAAAGCCACTAGCCTAAGGATACATGGCTTGTAAGTGGAGAAGCCAAATTAGAACCCAAATAAGAGCCTATGGAATCTAAATCTTCAGCTCTCAACTGCTACTCAATGCTGTCTTGGGGGTTACCATTCCAAGGTGACATTTTAGAAACAAACTCTTAGAACTTCATGTGAAAGTGTTAGTCATCAATAGTTAAACCTTTCTTCTCGTTACTGTCAAACTTTGCATCTTCAGAAACCAACCTGAAAAGAAAATTGTGCAATGATGTTTGTAGTACAAAAAATTATATTTTTGAAGCGACTCAAATGTATCACTTAATGGCAAAAAAAATAAGCCTATCTGTGAAGATTAAAACTTTCCTTTTTATTTGTGCATACCCCATATCCACTGTGCCAAAGTAAAAGCTGTCCTCCTGTTTTCATATCCCAAATACATGGAATTCTGGGTTTTTATATTCCATCTTGAATCAATCAAGCCATCGATCAATTCTCACTCCTTTTCCCCTGTCTCTTTAATTTACTTTTTCCTAGGGAATCCCTGAGATGATGTTTTAAATACTATTGGGAGGAAATGCATCTTCAATATCTCAGTGGTTGGTACTGTTGGTTCACTGCTGGATCAGTAATTCTTTTTCAGAGAATTTTCACTCCTACCTACACTTACGAGCTTCTACCTGGCTCCAGTGCTTACAAAAGTACTGTGAAAACATAAAAGCCTTTTTAAGTTAAAATATTCATAATGGTTTAATTCTAAACATCATCAAGAGAACTATGTTGTTGAGGCAATTCAGGATAGATAGGTAATACATGATGGTATATGATAGTCTGTGATAGCTTCTAACACAGGATGCATTTACCTTTCAAAAACTAGTGAAAGGAGACAAAGGGGATGGAAAACTAAGGCTGGATAGGAGTGTCCCTAAGGTTTTTCAGGAGTGTTATGATTGGCTACCAGCTTGTAGAATCAGAAACGTATCCTTTTGTGGAATGAGGTAACCTGAATTCAAATCCAGCATGGCCACCAATAGTAATGTTACCTTGAATAAGTCACTTGCCATCTTTTAGCTTCAACTTCCTAATCTATAAAGTGGAAATAATAAATATATTTTTCTCATGGGACTTCCCTGGTGGTCCAGTGGTTAAGAGTTTGCACTTCCACTGCAGGGGGCACAGGTTCCGTCCCTGGTCGGGGAACTAAGATCCAGCATGCCCTGCGGTGCAGCCAAAAAAAAAAAAAAAAAAAAAAAAAAGCATTTTTCTCATATGAATAATGCAAACATCAAATAAAACAATGTATTAAAGTACCTAGAATAGTGCCTGACACATAATAAGACTTGGAATTTATTGACCACTTAATATTAATTTGCCAAGGTCTCTTATCTATCCTGTGGCAAAGGATCTTTGTAAAGACACATTTGTTTTCATTGAAGTTTAGTTGATTTTGAATATTAGTTTCCTGTGTACAACATAGTAGTTCTATATTTTTACAGATTACATACCATACAAATTTATATTAAATTATTGCCTATGTTCCCTGTACTGTATATTAACATCCCTGTGACTTATTTATTTTGTGACTGGTAAGTTTGTACCTCTTAATCCTCTTCACCTTTTTTACCCCTTCACCCACCCCTGTCCCGTCTGGTGACCGCTAGTTTGTTCTATATATCCATGAGTCTGTTTCTGTTTTGTTATACTTGTCTGTTTTTTAGATTCCACATATAAGTGAAAGCACACAATATTTGTCTTTCTCTGTCTGACTTGTTTTGCTTAGCATGATACTCTCTAGGTCCATCTGCGTTGTTGCAAATGGCAAGATGTCATTCTTTTGTATGGCTGAGTAATAGTCCACTGTATGTATACATCACATCTCCCTTATCCATTCATCTGTCAATGGACACTTAGATTTAGGTTGCTTCCATATCTTGGCTATTGTAAATATGCTGCAATGAACATGGGGGGGGTGCAGATACTTGACTTAATGTTTTCATTTTCTTTGAATAAATACCCAGAAAGGAAATCACTGGATCATATGGTAGTCCTATTTTTAATTTTTTGAGGAACCTCCATACTGTTTTCCATAGCAGCTGCACCAATTTAAATTCCCACTAACAGTGCACAGGGGTTCCCTTTTCTCCACATCATCACCAACACTTGATGATGGCCATTCTGACAGGTGTGAGGTGAGATCTCCTTGTGGTTTTGATTTGCATTTCCCTGATGGTTAGTGATGAACACTGAGTACATGCGTGTCAAAAGGGTAGCCCAGCTCTTTTATAAATGCTTAAGCAATGCAGATTCATGTTTTAATGACCAAAAAGACAGTTTTTTTTTTTTTTTTTTTTTTTTTTTTTTTTGCGGTACGCGGGCCTCTCACTGCCGTGGCCTCTCCCGCTGCGGAGCACAGGCTCCGGACGCGCAGGCTCAGCGGCCACGGCTCACGGGCCCAGCCGCTCCGCGGCACGTGGGATCTTCCCGGACCGGGGCACGAACCCGTGTCCCCTGCATCGGCAGGCGGACTCTCAACCACTGCGCCACCAGGGAAGCCCAAAAAGACAGTTTTATGTAGAGCCTGTGACTTTTCTTATCCTTAATGTTTTAGATTCAAGCTGGAAAAGTCTGCTCTCTGGGGTGAATAATGATGCGTGTTCTTTAACTTAAGTGTTTAAAGGAGCTATAGCACATTTGTTAAGATTTATTTCCTTGCAGTTATCTATTCCACAGCCCAAAGGTTGCTGCCCTTGTACATGGAGGGCCTGTTTGTTCCAGGTAGCGTCTGCATGGCAGTCACTTTGATTGAGTGAGGGGGTTAAAAATGGAAACATGTTTACAGAGTAGAAAGGCAGGAAGGTCTTGGCATAAGTGGGGCCTGGTGAGTTTCTCCGGTAACCTCATTCAATATCACAAGGGCCAATCTCATGGAATGAGATGGCATTCAAAGATATGTTCTGGAATTTTTTTGATAGTCAAGCTAACTATTGAGGTTAAAAATAATAGGATAGATACATCACCGTAGCTTTGCTGGGATGCTGGAGCCAATAAAGGAGCTGATACCTTAGATAACGAAGGGTATGGAACGTCAAGAAATGAAGCTTATGACATCTTGGTGTATGGGAGATCTCACAGCTTAAAAGCTCCACTTCTCATTTGCCAAGCCCCTGTTGAAATGCAGGGGCAAAGAGACAGAGTCATAGACCAGTAGAGTCCCATCTCATCACCAGATTCCTACCTGTTGAAAAATCTGTTGTCACATTTCTTAAAACACACTGAAAGACATGTAGTTAACAAAAAAATATATCAAGGACATGAAGGAAGTTACATCTCGCTCAGCATTTTGCTGTTCAATTTTCATGATACATTCTCTCGTAACCTCAGAGAAAATTAACTTAGGTGTACTGGAGGGTGCCAGGAAACAAAGTTTGATTTCTTAAGTCAATCATTTACATCAAAATGGCACCCATGTGACATTTGGCTTATTTACAGATTTAGGGCATATACGAATATATGTCTATATGTTTATTTGATATAATTGTCAGTACATTTTTTAGGATTATGCATATACAAAAACGTTACAGAGATGAACATTTTCTGAAGAAAAATAATTGGTTCAATTGTCATCATAAATTAAGGGAGGGTGAAATGGAAGCATTGGGCAAAGGGAGTACATTTATTCCCCAACTACATTATCAGGGAAAAACTCTGTGTATGTAGTGTTTTCACTTTGTTCCCATCATCACATTGATTGATACATGATTTTGTTCACTTACTATTTAGGTTGAGAGTTCACAGATGTTTTAGTTAAGGTATTTTAAAGTAAATTCTAAATGACCAAGGTACCTTGAGTTTAAGACTTGGAAAAAATTAAGCCACTTTATCCAGCCAATTATATACTACGTATAGTAGCAGAGTTTGGTATGGCAAAAACATGCAAAGATTTTCCTTCTACCTCTCCCATTCTCTCCCTTCCCTTCTTTTTTCTCAAATGGTACATTTTTGTATGTGTGAGAAAACATTAGAATAAACAAAGAAGACAGCAAAAAAAAAAAAAAAAAACCTTGAAAATCTTCTACCATCTTAGCACTTAGCAAGAATCACTAACAACATTGTGAGAAATGTGTCTAGGCCTTTCTTTATATGTAATAAAAAATTAAAACAATAATGATAATATTTATATAGCACTTACTCTGCGCCAGGTGCTTTTTAAAATGGTTTACATTTAATCCGCCAAAGAGTCCCGTGAACCAAGTACACTATTATCATCATCCCTGATACATGGAGAAACTGGGGTGGAAACAGGTCAAGTGACATCAGTAAGGTTATAAAGGTAGTGAGTGAGGTGAGTGTGAATGGCAGAGCTAGGCTTTGCTCTCAGCCAGCCTGGCTCAGGATGACCTTTTCCTAACCACTCCATTATATTGCCTCTCACTGTGTATATTTTAAAACAAAAATGGCATCATATTTCACTTCTTGCTTTATAATTTTCTCACTTAATGCATTGTAAACTTTCCCCCATGCTATCACGTATTCTTCTATGGCACCATTTTTCCTGATTCTCCCTGTGAATCCTTCTAACAGGGCAGGCAATAATGTCTTTAAATGATCCCCTCTTGTGGATCATGGAGACCATGTCACATGGCAGAAGGTTGTTTAATTGAGAAATTTCTGTCTTTGTCCTTGAAACAGTAGTTTTCCAACTAACTCATGTACCAACTTTGTTTGAAAAACAAAACAGATTGCACGTTGCAAGACAGAGCTGCTGGCAAAATACTCCATCGTGTCAGATTTATACAAACCCATCTCCTGTGTATTGCACCATGTCCTAGAAAACTGAAAGCCATGAAAACAAGTGCTCATATTTTAAGGAACTCAATGACAGCTGATAAAATATTGCATTTTCTGTAGCAGTTTTTACATAAAGCTTCCACCTTAAAGAAATGGATTTGATGGGACTAGGTGGTAATTTTTTAACAGGAGCAGTGACAAAATAAACACCATCTGTTAGTATTGATTTATTCTACAGCATTCTCATGCTGGGTGATTTTATTTCACTCTTTTCAGAAATGGTTAATGACACATCTGGTAGTCAGTGAAGGTACACTTTGGGTAATTAGCTGTGGTCATAAGTTTACACAAAATGCTAACAGAACATATTTTTTACCTTTCTATTATAACCAATGGGACATGTCTGAGTCCCCAGCTAGTTACTCATTTTAAACCTTGTGCAGAATTATCCGTTTGGCTGTAGTTGAACTTTTGGAACAACGTTGTGTTATTTTGGATGCTCGGAGAAGCAGATAACCAAGACAGGAATAGATATGCTAGAGATTTATTGGGGGAAACACCTGATGATTAAAACAGAGGTACAAGAGAAGGTGGGGAGAGGCTTCAGCTGGTAATGTGAGTCTGACACCAGTGACAGGAAAGTGGGAGGGAAGGAGGATGGGGTAAAAGAGCCCCAGACTACAGCTAGTTCTAAAAAAGGTCAGCCAGGACCCTGGAGAATCCAGGAACCAAGTTTGTCTATCAGAGCTTTCCTACATTCCACAGAAACGAGACTGAATTATTTTATCCACTGTGCTTGGTCATTGGCTGAGAGCATCCCATGGGAAGTGTGACCTCAGCACAGATACAGTGGAGGGAACAAAGGGGACAGCAACTGTGGCTGTACATCAAATGTGTTTCCACAACAGGAGATCTGAGGGGTGCACTTGCATGGTGACCACAAATATCTACCCAGACAATGACTGAGAGAGATGAGGTGACCACTACATTCATTTATCTCTATGTCTTTTTTTAAAAAAAGAAAGTATACTATTTTAAATGATCTCTCCTCTCCCAGTTTCTCCATTGATCTCCAGCAAGAAGGTTAGCATAATTGGAGAGGTGGGTCCTGTTTTGATTAAATTCTATCAGCTGAGGAGAAGAAAAGAGTGCTTCACACAGTTCTTACCTCTTCATCTGCTCTTAAAAAAAACTCTGAGGGGTTCTAATGCTGCTGCTGATTTTGCTTTTGGTGGAAAGTGCTCCTCAGGTTTGCCATAATTCTTGGCCGTGAACCCAGGAACCCCTCCTCCTATTTGAACTGAAAAATCATCTGGGGATGGGAGAGGTGAAATTTAGGAAACAACACATGCTTTCCAGCCATTCAAAACCCAAAACGTATCCTGAGAGCCAGAAGGCAAAAAAATGAACGCTACATTATACAATCACTGTCTCTGTGCCAGACCTTTATATTATCTTCTTCCTTCATTTTGACTACCTTCTGAGGTAAGTAGGGTTTGTGTTGTTGGGTTTGTTTCTTTGTTTTTAATAAAAGAGGGAAACAAAGTGCAGAAAGATCTGGTGACTTTTCATTGGCACATAACTAAAAAACATAGATCGGGGTTTCAACCTGTTCTTTCTCTGTTTTTGCTGCATTCACATACAGAATAGATTTGCCAGAATTTCTCAGTTCCTCCAGTTACTTTACTTGTGTGGGAAGCACTTCTAATATTTGTACCGATATCTTTCTTTACATCCTGAAAAGGGCACTGAACGGAGAGGCCTGCATTCTATTACTGTTTCTGCTACGAAATAGTTGTGTGGCTGTGAATTAGTTAAGTTCGTTGGGCCTTCGTTTTTCCCTCAGTAAAGAAAGGAGATTAGGTTATAGATAGTATTTACCAAACCTCAGCCATTTTCCATCACCATGATTTGTGTCACATCTGTAAGACCACCTATAATTCATTTGCTTGATATAAATGAACTTATTTACAAAACAGAAACAGACTCACAGACATAGAAAACAAACTAAAGGTTACCAAGGGGGAAAGGAGGGGGAGGGTTAAATTAGGAGTTTAAGGTTAACAGATACACACTACTATATATAAAATAAATAACCAAAAAGGACTGACTGTATAGCACAGGGAACTATATTCAATATCTTGTAATAACCTATAATGGAAAAGAATCTGAAGACAGTATATATATATATATATATATATATATATATATATAAAACTGAATCACTTTGCTGTACACCTAAAACTAACACAATATTGTAAATCAAGTATACTTCAATTAAAATCAGAACAAAAACAAAGAAAAAAATCAAAACAATTCCCCCCTTTTAATGAAAATGTATTTGAAATGAACACATTACATCATTGTTTAGAATGGAACACCAGTATAGATAACAAGTAGAATTTTATATGTTTATAACTTTTAATTGAATGTATTTATTTTATATATACATATAACTATATGTGGCATATACATGTACATGCCATATATATTTCTATGTATATAATGTAAGGGATATGTAAGGAATACAGCCTGTTAAAGAAATGCTAGCAACCAACTGAGACTTCCTCCTTAATTGATGTAATCAGAAAGTTCGATGGAAATTTGAAAACAGAGTATTTCCAGTGAGAATGTTCTAGAGATCCAATGTAATTTGACACATTGCCCCACCTAGTATCATTTTGTGCATGGCCAGTGTCCTACACCTTGGGATACACTGGAAAAATGATTTGTAATAGCCATGCAATCGCATGCACCTGTGATTTCCATTCTCCACCTTCACCTACCTTTGGCCTCATTTCTCCTCATCTTTTCAATTGCAAAATTTGTAAGAACTAGTCCTCTGACTGCAGAAATATTGTCTCTGCATCTTGGCTCACAAGTGGAAAAAAAAAAAAAGACCTGGGACAGATAAGAACAATTCCTCCTTGTTCTTCTGGGAAGGTTCAAGAGAAGGAAGTAGACGGAGAGAGATAGGCAAGTTAAGGCCTGATGCAAGCCACGGTGTGTCTTCCACCAGACAGTATTTTCCCAATGAAGGTCAGGTTAAAGTGAATAGTGTGCGATGAGGATGGAGCTGAGTACATTGACCAAGGGTTTTCTGTTCTATCAAATATCTCCAGTCCTATTGTGCTGCCCCAACTCCCAGTCACCTCCACCAAAACTTAATTCTTTACTCCATTTTATCTTATGATATTTTAGAAGGAGCCTGGACATTGCAATCAAAGAGCTGGGTTCAAAACCCAACTCTGCCACATCAGGATGGAGAGGCAGTCAGTGGCGCTTGGTGGGTGGAAGAACAGGGCGTTCTCCGGGGGATCTCTCAGGAGATGATAGAGGAGGAGCTTCACAGGCAGAGGAAAGACAGTCAGAGAGCATCCCAGTCCTGGTATCCAATCTGAATCACTGTCCTTTCCACAGATATGCACTGTGCAATGAGCTCTCTCTCCTAACTTCTGAACTGCAATGGATCTGAAATCTGAAACTGTGTGGTTAATGTCTCAGCTATTTTTCTAGCACCATTTGGGAGAGGAGGATACCTCTTTCTTCACCCTCTGCCTTCCAACCTAACCATCTGCCTTCCCGATTCATTGTTGGGAGCCCTATCTTCCTTCCTGTTTCACCACCCTCTAATGCCGCTACCTGAAATTCTCTCATTTATGCGTAATGTCTACTTGCTTACTGCTGTTCTCCCCTCACTAGAGTGTAAGACAGACTTTGTCTATCCTGTTCACAGCTTGTTCTCAGAGTCTAGAACAGCGCTCGGCACAAAGTATTAGGTCAATAAGTATTTACTGAAAAGTCGAATGAACTGGCCCTAGGCATTGACCCCATTCACTCTAACTTACCGAATTAGCTGCTAATTCTTGCCGCGCGCTACCATCATCCGGGGCTTTGTTGGAAACGCACTTTCCAGATCATCACCCCTGGATAGTCTGATTCAGTTTGTCTTGGGTGAAGCTTAGGAACCTGTATTTTTATTAGCATCACAGGTGATGAGACACAGCCAGTGCCTGAACAGCTAGGTGGGAATTAGTCCCTTGTGGAGTATGACTGAAGAAAGAACTTCATTGTCGGCACATGAAGACACAGTCTCCTGTATTGAAAGCAATTAACTAAGTATGCATTTATGATTTTTAAAATGTATACCTCAAAGGCTTATCCAGTTTGTGTATGTGCTCTGGCAGACCCAACTGTATTTATTCATACCCTGTTTGCATTATGGTAGGGAGACCAGCTGTTCAGTCAGGTGCCTCTTCCCCAAGAAAAAGATCGTTTAGGTTAACAAATAAATTGGTGAACTGCTGAGAAGTTGCCCGAATGGCCTTCGGGCTTTCTTCTAGAATGACATCGATACACTGTAGCATTGTGGCAGATGGACCACAGTGTTGCAGACTCACTTGTGCTGAGGAATGAGGCCATTTCAAGTTCTTCCACTGGTCCGCTCGAGGGCTGCCTGGTTGGTTTGCATGTATCCAGTTGGCAGGATGGAGTAGAAATTGAGAGCCCAAGCTTTAGAGTCAGACAGCTCCGGGTTTGAATCACAGAATGGCCACTGATTAAACTGTGATATGGGGCATTTTACATAACCTTTGTGAACCTCGGATCTTTCATCTGTAATTAGGGATAATATTGTCCAACTCTTGGGTCTGTGATGAGCTATAAGTACAGTGCACTGGGCATTTTGTATATATGGTGCTTAATAAATGCAAATATCATAACCTCTGGGAAGATTAACTCAGACATTCCATTGCCAGAAATCACCCTACCAATTCTCCAAAGTCTAAGAAATCTTGTCCTCAGTGATCAAGAGAGGGACCAGCCAAAAAGTGCTTATTAGTTGGATGTGGAAAAAGTGCTAATAATGGAACTTTGTTAAAAAAAATTCCTCCTCCAAATTTCATTTGACACTTGCTGTGTGAAGTTAGGATTTTAATAAAATTCTTTTAATAGTTACATAATTTTCCGAAAAGATGGATTGGGTTCCCAGAAAAAAAGTTTGGCTTGATTCAATTTGGGCTTGATTGAGATGACTCAAAAATTAATTTCCTAAGGAACAATCTCAATGGGTAAACTGAGCAGTTGTTACTGGAAGACCAGGTAACTGTCATATGCCAGCACAGCACCTGATGCCACTCTCCCTCACTGTCATTGACCTTTTAAGAAATTTCTAGGCAGGAAAAAAAAAAAAAGTTTGTTAATGCGAGTTATTAAGCATGAGTTGGAGTGAAGGGACCTGGGGTTGATGGTAGAAGAGATAATGCTCGATATTTGTAGCAAAACCAATATACAGATAGACTTTAATGCTAAGAGTGATTTATACGTTGATCTCAAAGTATACTGACTAGCACGTCCACAATGCTGCAGTGGCGCCGTCATCACCATGGGGTTATGTATGGGAACATCCCTTACTGGGGGATTCCGGTTCCCCAGATATTTAGCTTAAGGTTGAAACTCAAGGAATCCAGAACAATCATCCCTTTTCACTTTTAAAAGTAACTTAAATCCTGGAAGCAGAACAGACTAATTTGTTGAATGAACTTTTTACAATTCCATTTATTTAAGATTTTTAGACAGGCACCATAAACCTCAAGTTGAGATTTTAGTATTCTCAGAGGTCTGCAAAAATCATCAGCTTTCTAAATCGACATCGCTGCCGAGTTCCCCCTGTTCACCCTACCTCCTCTGCGCTCGCCCAGTTCAATTTCTCATCCCAGTTGAGCCCATTTTACAATCTTGTGAGCCTCGGGGCACATGGTAGACAATTGGAGAGTGATGGTTCTCAGCTGTGCCTGCATACTGGAATCACCTGAGCAGCCCCAGGAAACTCTGATGCTGGTTAATTGGTGGAGGGTGTGGCCTAGAAATGCAGCTTTTAAACCAACCCTCCCAACACCGTGATTTTCACGCACAACCAAGGACAGAACCACCGAGAGAGGAGCGTCCCTTTCCCCAGGACTGGAGGTTACTCAGGTATGTTTTTTATGACTAACTGACAAATTAGTGGCAGATTGTGCCCGACTGCTTTTACATAACAACACAGTCTCGTTTTTTCATGGGAGATGATTTTGTGATGAACCCATTCACTGTTTCACTGCTTTGCTTTGCTTCCTTAGTATGTGGTGCTTTAAATGAACTTAGTGGTCCGAGTCTTGTTGGTGCCGATGATGTTTGCTAATCATTTCTTTCCTTCCCCCACGCTTTTGAGAATTGTGTCCCTTCTCAGTCTCTGGGTGTACATGAATAGCTCTCATTAGCTGTGGTCAGTGAGTTAAGTGAAACTAAGTATAGAAGCTCACTGAAACTGGACTATGTAATTACTTTGTTCATCGGAATGGATTTTAATATTTACATGGAGAAAAAAAACCATCATCACGTGTAGATAAATAACCCATTTTTTCCCAGAGTAGGAGCAAACAGCCACCGAACTTAACTCTGTTGATCTTCCTAGGCAGGCTACATCTAAGAGCAAAAAGTTTGGATATATTACTTTTTACTATATATATTTCTGTACAATATTTATCTACTCTTGCTTTTGATATTGTCATTTCCCAAAGGGATACACACTTTTCTCAAGCTTTATGACTTTTTGCGGGACTCAAAACCCCACATTCGCAGAAGAATTTTCCAGTGTGGGAGCTACATATACCACAGGTGGTGACAAGATGATTTTAGGTACAGCACCTGATGTGGCATTAAGTAATTTTGGATCACGTAGGAGAGGAGACACGCCTTTTCTTTAAAAAGCCAGATAGTAAACATCTTAGACTTTGCAGGCCATACGGTTTTTGTGGCTACAGTAGCTCAGCTGAGCCATTTTATTAGCAAAACAGCTGTAGACAATTCATAAGTGATAGGCGTGGCTCTAAATAAACCTCTTTTTATGGATGCTGAGATTTCAGTTTCGTGTAATTTTTACATGCCATAAAATAGCACTCTTTTGATTTTCTTCCGCCATTTAAAAATGTAAAAATCATTCTTAGCTTTCTGTCTGTACAAAAATAATCACCGGGCAAGTTTGCCAAGTCCTGCCATAAGGGAAGCCTCTGTTTGATGATTGACTTTAACATTTCTCTAAAGCCTTTGAATTTCACTGTTTAACAGAGTTAGAAGTTGAATGTTTTATCTCTTTGTCAGACAAGACTATTTAGCTAGAACTGAACCATGCGGTGTTGAATCCCTTAAAGTTTATTTTTAAAATTACCTTATATTCATGTCTAGTTGTGTGTTTTTTCCATTTTAGAACAGTGATTTTTAAAATGACTTACAGAAACAAACTAAGTAGAGAAGAGTCCGGGTGATACATGATTGGCAATGGTCAGGAGACATGTATGGAAGGGTTAATATTTGGGAAAATGCTATCCAGGTTGGAGTATCTGTCACTATTTTCTTCAAAGGAATACCTGTGTTTCTGAAAAGAACAAACAGAAACCTGACTAAGTTTCACCACAGCTCGTGATATTTTTTAAAAAGCCCCTGATTAAACACACAAATCCTCCCCCAGCCACCTATTCATATCAGAGGCAGCTGAGGTATGAAAACCAAAGTAACATAAGGTTGAAACTTGAGATGACTCTTGAAATACACAGAGCAAGAGTCGTGGAATTCTCTCTCGGGAATCATCTACGGAAGAGTCTGACATAATCTCATGTAGTTTCTTACCACACGTTTTATCTTAACGCTTACCGTGTTTGCATGATCAGGAGCCGACTGATTCGTCTTCATCCAAAATGGTGACTCTCCCTTTCCTTTGTATGAAAGTACCATTGGGATTGTAGAATAGGGAGTGGGAGGTATTCTTTTGAAAGAAAGCCGACTAAATTTTCTAAGCAAAACTAACCAACGACTGCGACTGCACGTGTTTCCATTAATGCAAAGGCCGTGCTTATACCTGGTACCACTTTCTCTCAGTACATCAGCTGCAACAGGCACTAAGTTCTCTCCTAGCTTCTCCTCCTGCCTCCTCTCTGAGCTCTTCCCTCATGTTGCACCTCCTTGCCTTGCCTTCTCACTCAACAGCCAGTAAGATCTTCAGTAAATCGGCCCGGGGCCATCCTGCTTAAAAACCTCAGGAGACTCACCCCTGCCCTGGGGACACCCACCATCCAAACTCTCTAAGGCAGCCAGCCAACCAGGCCCTGCGCCATTCCATCCCTGCCATTCTGCGGTCTCAGCTTGTGCACCTTCCTTAGTCCAGCCCCTGACCTTCCTTCAATGCCTCACCCTTGCGCGGTTCTGTCCTGCCTTGGAGTCTAAAGCAGAGATGCCGTTCCCTCCATCTCAGAGTTTCTCATCCTTGGCACGATTGACATTTGGGTCAGGTAGTTCTTGGTAGTGGGAGGCTGCAGGAGGCGCTGCAGGATGTTGAGCAGCATTCTGGGCTCTCCCACTTCGATGCCAGGAGCATCACCTCCCCACAGTTAAAGCCAACAAAAATGCCTCTGGCTGGTGCCAAATGTCCCGCCACTTGAGAAGCACTGCTCTACCAGGACAGTGTCCCTTATTTCTCTTGTTCACCTTTTAGAGCTCAGCCTGCGGTTTACTTCTACAGCCTCCTTGACCCCCGCTTTTAAAAATGGTTCCTCTGATTGGAACCTTTCATTCCATGCTTCACTTTTCCTTAGGAGTACTTGTCAGTTATAATCATGGATCTGTGATGTGTTTATTAGTTTAATGTCTGTTTGTTCCCTAGACCATAAGCTTCTTGAAGGCATGCTAATTGGTTCACTGACTTATTCCCAGCATTTATCACAGGGCCTGGCACGTTGCTGTATATCAAGAAACAAATTTCCAATATGAACAAAGTCAAAGTTTCCTTCCGTAACCCTAGTTGCCTATGACTGTGGTCACATGAACACCATCCCCAGCTGCTATGATTTGGGTTTCTGAACACAGAAAAATAAATTTTCAGGAGCTCTAAATATAATAACCCAACAAATGATCCCTCTAAATGATTAAATTACTCTCACGTTTAGGGTACAAACAAGTGCCTTTATTGTTGACAAGAAAATACACCGAACTCCAAATGCCATGGAGGGAACTTTCTCCTCCTCCCTTTTTCTCATTGTATGAGCTGATCTGTGTCCAGATCTGATTAACCCGAATAGGCAGCCTCTCCATGCAGTAATGTGAGCTGCATTAAAAGCCCTTCTTCTCTGTAATATTTCTTTGACCAGTACCCTCCCAGATTTTGTGGGGTTTTGTTATTGTTGTTTTTGGTTGTTTTTTTTTTTTTTTCCAGGCCTCTCACTGTTGCGGCCTCTCCCTTTGCGGAGCGCAGGCTCAGCGGCCATGGCTCACGGGCCCAGCCGCTCCACGGCATGTGGGATCTTCCCGAACTGGGGCACGAACCCGTGTCCCCTGCATCGGCAGGTGGACTCTCAACCACTGCGCCACCAGGGAAGCCCTGTTTTTGGTTTTGTTTTCTTTTCACCTTTGGAGTTACCTCTCAGTTCGAAGTACTGCATTTCTTTCTGTAAGATAATGGCTTCTGGTCACTTCCTCATTTTTGTTTCTTTCACAAGCCCAGCTCACCATACACTGTGCTTTACTGTCCTGAGTGACTTGACATTTTCCAAGCAGACCATCATATCTGTCTCTCCACCAGGCTTTGGCCACACTGTTCCTTGTGTTAGAACATTCTCACCCAGTACCTTCTCTGAGGAACAATCCCTTAATTCCCAAGATTTCTCTGACATCTTTCCTACCCACTTACCTGGCCCCCAGTCTTCTCAGTGCCATTGTGCTTAATACACTACACTGCAGTTGCCTGTTCATTGCCTGCCTGACCCCTAACTTTGCTTGGAAATGCCTAGTGAGAGGAACAGGAAAAGGCTCCTGTAAATATTTTCTGTAGGAATTAACGAAGTACCTTTTAAAATGTAAGCCCCCTGAAACTGAAAAATCAATTCTATTGTTAGCTGGTTCTAAAAGTCCATGTTTGGTTAGGGGTAGTGAAAAGAAATATATATGGCTATTACCAAAGACTGTCCTAAGTACTTAGGAAGATCTTTCAAATCAGAGATGGCACATACGTCAAGTCCTTCTAGTCAAAACTTAGAAGGCTTGAGAGGGTCAACGCTCTGGAACAGCGTGCTGAGCAGGATTCTGAGGCCTCATTCAAGCTTAATGAAAAGAGTAATGGGATCCATCAGCAAAGTGTTATGAACATCAGGCAGGGATGTGTAACATCCAAACTCTGAAGAGGTAACTAAAAAGTAAAAGAAAAATCCCAACAAAAATTCTGCCTCTTTTACCTAGTGTTGAAATCAGAGGACCAGTACTTGAAGAGACTTCCTTAGACATCCCTGAATCTAATCACCTTCCTTTATAGATGAAGCAGCTAAGGTCTGCAGTCTGATGAGCAAGCCCCACAATAGCAAAGATAGAACTAGAACAGTGCCCCGCCCATGATCTGTCTAAGGATTCTGACCCATGCTGAGTTCATGGGGCAGCATTCCCGTGACATGGCTTGCAGTTGAAGAGGCTTCTGGATCTGTTATTCCTCTGCTGGTGGCTGAGAGATGCAGACTAGCAGCTGGTAATAATGCAGCAATGATTTGTTTACTATCAACTTGAGCAGGCTTTTGCTAAACACTTTGCTATGCAGTATCTTCCTCATCCAGCAATGCTCTGTGATAGAAATGATCATCCTCCCCAATATGCAAATGAGGAAACTGAGGCTTGAATGATTAACTAACTTGGGAAAAATCACACAGATAAAAAATGGAGAGAGCTGGGGCTTCCCTGGTGGCGCAGTGGTTGAGAGCCCGCCTGCCCGATGCAGGGACAAGGGTTCGTGCCCCGGTCCGGGAGGATCCCACGTGCCGCGGAGCGGCTGGGCCCGTGAGCCATGGCCGCTGAGCCTGCGCGTCCGGAGCCTGTGCTCCGCAACGGGAGAGGCCACAGCAGTGAGAGGCCCGCGTGCCGGAAAAAAAAAAAAAAAATGGAGAGAGCTGGACTTTGTACTCAGTCTGACTCCAAAAATCACTTTGTCCTTTGAGGACAGCTTGAGTTCTTCGGACGTCTTCACAGACATGATAGAGTACAGAGATAATGAAATTTGCAGAGACAGTTGCTCTGGAAAGATATAAAGAGTACTTAGGAAATCTACAAAATCCTGTTGTTCCTTGATAGGAGAATCAGATGAAATTGTGGACTACAGTGTTTTCTTAAGTCTTTTAAAAATTGGAATGTGAAACTAGAAGCTAGAGATGATCTGCGTTAAGATAGAAGTCATAAAAACAGTGAGCCTTCCCTGGGGACTCACTACATGCTAGGCGCTGGGCTAGGTGTTTTATAAACAGGATGACTTGAATCCCCACAAACCTTGAGCAGGCTGGCATGTTCAGGTTGTGTACTGCACAACTCCAAAGGGTACCATTCATACAAACGATGCCACACACAGTGGCTTTGGGTCTAGGGCAGTACAGTGGCCCTGCCTCTGAGGTGGTCAGTATTATCCCACTTGCTGTTGAGAAGGCAGAGTTTCCGTGGTTGTTTCAGGCTTCATGGCACTTCCCTAAGCTGAGCTGAGATTGTAACCAGGAGCATCCTTCAAAGCCCTTGTCCGTCACTGCTCTTGGTACACTAGTATGCCTGTAAGCATCCTCTCAGAAGGCAGAGAAGCAGGCTGATTAAATCAGCATGGCCAAGCTTGCTTGGGTTATATGAAATCGGTCTTCATAGGAAGCACAAAGCCAGCTGTCAATGACTCGATACTATTAGCAGTAGACTGTGGATATCACGATTCAGCCCATGTTTTCAAAGCAAAATAAACAGCTTCCATTTGAATATGTATTGATTCTATATTCAGTACCATTATCCTGCTTTTTAGCATAGCATGCACTGGAAAAATAAAATCGCTGTTTAGAAATAATATTTGGTTCAGCATCAGTACCCACAGTCTCTACCTTAAAGAAAAAACAACTAGTAAGTTTTGGGGGAAAACAATACCTGAATTAATTTCAGTTCAAAAGAACAGCAGGGATTATTCAGGTAAAAATATTTATGTCACTGTGATGGAATTGCCACATTTAATCAGCATGACCAGTAGCACTTTCTAAACAGCTGCTAGAGAAATGTACACAGTAAATGTGGCAGTTCTGTGGAAAATGGAATTTTTGTATACTAGCTATTAGATTTTTTTTCCCCAATCATTACGTTCCACCCACTCCCGCAAGACGTGGAGTTTTTGCATAAGTTGCAAATTCGTGGTCAAATGAGGCACTTTTTTGACTTGGCAAAAGCTGTGTGAACATGAAGTTACGAATCCTCTGAACTGGTTTGAAAGGTGGAACCTTAAACACCAGTGTTATCATGATGATGGTATTTTTTAAAATATTGTTTTCAAATGACTCTGCCTGAAATTAGCATAAGGTAGCAACTACTCGTTCTCACTGTGTGGAGCTTCTGAACTCTCAGTAAGACGGAAAAATAACATGGACTCCTGAAATATAATGTCTGAGACCACTGGCTTTAGAATCAGGCTTGCTTTGCTTTGCTCCTCACTAACTGCATGTGAGATCTTGGGCAAGTCACTTAAGCTCTGGTCTTGTGTCCTCCTTCGGAAATAGGAAAGCCTCCAGTCCACATTACTGACTGTTACATGGGTTCACTGAATCAATACATGTATAAAGTGTTGAGCAAAGTGCCTGATTCCTAGTTAGTGGGACTCATTTTTTATAGCTTTTATAATTACTGTATTGTGGTATTCTCTGCTCTGCACTGAGAACGGATCTGCCTGTATTGCTGTATAAATATTTTCTTATTTTAATGATAGCTGCCAACTTTTCATTTGACCTTTCCTTACTATTATATGTATGTTGTAATAAACTTGAACTACACTCAAAGTAAATAGATTTCTTTCAATGTTATTATCTACCAGTTCCTTTTAGAGAATATTTGCTTTGGCAAGTGGAGGTATTTCCTGCTCTAATCAAACCACCAGGCTTATTCGATTTAAAGACATTTTCACAACATTTTGAACATTGCAGCAGTTACAGAAAACTATAAAGTATGTTCTCTGCCTTTGAAGAGATCTGGGGGAGGATTATTGACATCTTTTATGCAGAAGAAGAATCATCCTGAAATACCAAAGAAAGGTTTAATGTAACTGTAGTAACTGAAATGACATGCTGATTTAACTATTTAATGAACATACCCTATGAACTCTGCCCACCCATTCATTCAGCTACACAATGAAATAAATGACATCTGAACTTCCACGCCTGGATGGCCAAATCTCATAAACAACGTACGAAAGGATAGAAGCACTTGGGTTTCAGCATCATGTCTTTCTTTGAGAAAGTTCTGTCTCCCAAGTCCTTCCAAGTCATCTCTTGAGTGTCTGAGTCCACATCCACCTCACCATCATACTTGTTTATATGCTGATGTTCTGGTTTGGGTTTTGCTTCCCTCCACGGTGCCATGTCCCTCATTGAATTTCACTTTGCTTTAATGAAGAAAGGGCTGGTTTTGCCACAGTGTGAAACCTTTCAGTGGTAAATGTTTTTCCAAGAACTGCTGTTTTTATTTTTTTCAGAATTCTTTATTTGTGCCCCCTCTCTCCTTCTCTGTCTGTCTCGTTCTTGCTTTCTCTCTTGCACACGTGCACAAGGACAGGCAGACACACCAACATTCACATACCTCTTAGCCTTCTTTCTCATAGCGTCATCCCATGCATGGCCCACAGTTGCCTTGGCTACAATGAGTCCAGAGACTTCAAATCCAAAGCCATGTATAATATATGCTAGGGGACCCCTGCAGTGAGTGGTATACAGCATTAAAAAGGACACACTAAATCTTGACTTAAGCAACAAGTGAATTGGGTGTGATTCTTATTTGTTCAACGAAGAGGAGTCAACATACTCTCTATATCATTTAGGAAATGATACTTTATATCGTTGCCTAAACGATATAAAGTAATCAAATGATTACTTTATATCATTTAGGAAAAAACAGGGTGGTTGTTGTTTTTTTCCAGAAAAGTATAGTAGAAACTAGTGAGTACACTGAAGTAGCCCTAATCCTCAAGTTTATAGTATCATTGACATATTCATTTTAGGAAAGTTGTATCAACAACTTAGGTCTTTGGGTGTGATGTAGCAAATAGTTTTCTCCTAGGCTAATAGGGGAGAGTAAAAGGAGGTGAGGATTTGTTCCTCTCCATCAAAAGTCTGTGTTTTGCTCTTGTTCATTCCCTCTCTTCAGCCCCTTCTCTTTGAGAAAAGAGCAGATGAAAGGAATGGAGAGGGAAAAGAAGGAATGAACTGTTTGGCAGAGTAAGAGAAAGAATTCCTTGAAGTAAAAAAAAAAAAAAAAAAAAAAAAAAAGATTTTCAGGCAGTTCTGAAGTTGGTCCCATCTGAGAACTTTGTGATGGAAATTGGCTGTGGAGCTCACCTACCTGGGGTTACTATGATTCAGGCTTTTATTCCCTCAATTGAGTATGGCCATGGTGTGGAATTTTGGGAACCAGCTGGAAGGAGGGAATGTCTTCCCCACTTGCCTTCATGGGGTCATCCTCTCAGCCTCATCTGCACTCTGGGCTCCTTTCTTGACAAATGATATTTATTTGTCACTGTCGATCATTTCTCTGGGTACAGTCTTAGCCCCAGCTATTATTGTAGCTTTAACAATTTTCTTTTTCTGAGAGCTATAACCTAAGCACACCTCATCCAATAGGAGCCATCCTTACTAAATCATTTGTTTAATACAAAGCCCATAATGCAAAAACTAGTACTGTAGGTGGAGTCTTTCTTTGTGTGGAAAAGTAAATGCCTCCGATTAAAAACAAAAAAAAATTTCCGCCCTCATCCCTCACTACAATTAGGAATATGAACTATATTCAGACGGAAGCGATTGAGCCCAGAAACAACAATAACAGGAAAGGAGAGGCAGGGAAGACTAGAAAGCTCAAGGAAAAAGAAAGCTTTGAAACAAAATTATAGAACTTTGTGTGAGTTAACTGGTTTTGCTTCTTTCTTTAAATAAATTTATTTATTTTATTTATTGATTTTCGGCTGCATTGGGTCTTTGTTGCTGCTGTACGCGGGCTTCCGCTAGTTGCGGCAATCGGGGGCTACTCTTCGTTGCGGTGGGCGGGCTTGTCATTGCGGTGGCTTCTCTTGTTGCGGGGCACGGGCTCCAGGCACGTGAGCTTCAGTAGTTGTGGCACGCGGGCTCAGTAATTGTGGCTTGTGGGCTCTCGAGCGCAGGCTCAGTAGTTGTGGCACACAGGCTTATTTGCTCCGCAGCATGGGGGATCTTTCCGGGCCAGGGGTCGAACCTGTGTCCTCGGCATTGGCAGGCAGTTTCTTAACCACTGTGCCACTAGGGAAGTCCTGTGGTGTGCATTATTGACAGTGGGGTTTGAATAATTTGAAGTTGGTTAATGTTCCTGTCGAGAAACCATGTGTTGCTTTGAGTTTGCAGAAACACCTGAGGAAGATGATCCCTTGCTGTCCTGATGGTCCTGTGCTTTTTTGTGCATCAGAAGGTGGAAATTGAGGACTTGAACTTTCTTTCTTTTATTTTTTACTTGAAGTATAGTTGATTACAATGTTCTGTACAAGTACAACTCTACAAGTTTCAGGTGTACAGCAAAGTGATTCAGTTGTACATACATATATATGTACATACACATATATTTCATATTATTTGCACTTAAAGTTTATTAAAAAATATCAAATATAGTTCCCTGTGCTATACAGTAGGACCTTGTTGTTTATCTCTTTTGTATATAGTAGTTTGTATCTGCTAATCCCAACCCCCCAATTTATCCCTCCCCGACCTTTCCCCTTTGGCAACCATAAGTTTTTTTTTCCTATGTCTGTGGGTCTATTTCTGTTTTGTATGTAAGTTCATTTGTATATATTTTTAAATATTCTGCATATAAGCAATATCATATTTGTCTTTGTCTGGCTTACTTCACTTAGCATGTTAATCTCTAGGTCCATCCATTTTGCTGCAAATGGCATTATTTCTTTCTTTTTTATGGTTGAGTAATATTCCATTGTATAAATATACCACATCTTCTTTATCCATTTTCTTAATAGTAAATATTTAAAGGGAAAACTTTGTCCTAACACTTTTAGCAAGTATGGTTATCACGTTCCTGTTACATATGAGTGGAGGGAGCTCTGCCGAGTTCATACTAGATGATCATTTAATGCCAATACAAAACCAGCTAATGGACAAACAGATATTTCAATGAAACAGAATAATTAATAAGATCTTGATTTACTATTCTCAAAATTGTAGAATACTTGGTGGATATCTGGGTGTTCCTATTTCTTTTTTCATTCTTCCCCCCATCGGTTGTTCTGGATGGAACTTTAGAATATTTATGACTGCCTTTGGCTCTCTTTGGCATGCTCCCTACAATTTATCTACCTCTGTAGTAATTTGCTTCTGAATTTGAAGATTAAAAGACGATGAATGGCAAGGCTTAGTGTTCACTGGCTGTGGTAAGGAGGGGAAGTGTGGATTTTTCCTAAGACGCCATTAGAATTCATTCATCCTGTTCAGGGTAATTCACCAAGTGTATCCTCTGCTCTAACACTTAGCAATGACTTAGACTCATAATGCATAGAGGTGTTATTAAAAGTACATCAAAATTGACAGCATGAATTGTACATGATACACTTCTAGAAATCCTGGAACCCAGTGCTTGCACCCTGAATAGAGTCCTGGGCAGTCAAACCATATTCCATTAGGCTTTGGGGTGGAGTCCAAACCAGACTGAAGGTGTGTGAGAGCATCAGAAAACGGTTTCTCTTCAGAAGCCTCCAAGCTTTGATAAAGGTCTTTAAGTAGCTCTGATTAGTAGAGACTCCCCATCAATTAGGGAAATGGTATTCAGACACATCGAAAGTCAAAATATTTAGCTATAGTTTACCAAAGTGAAAAGGAGTGGTTGTTGCTCGGTTTTCTGGTCCAGCCATTTCTCTGCTCAGTGAATATGATCAGGACTTTCTTGCTGTCCGTATGTATTTTAACTCGTTGATGTTGAGAGATACAGTCTAGGGTTGGAAAGACAAATAGATTTTATCTAAAGTTCTGATTCCTGTCGATTGATAGTAGCTGCCTAAGGTGTTGATTTAAGAAGATTATGATATCATTATATCTGAGTTCAATTTAAAAAAAACATAAAAGAGTTGCCACAATTGAAGAGTACTTTCTGCCACAAGGTGGGGGAGGGGGAGAGAGAGGAAGAAAGATGTACTGTATTATATAGACATACTTATATATGTATGTACCAAATTATCTACGATAATTGTATATGCACTTTTAAGAGGTCATGGTAAGGGTTAAATATTGCTCAATATTGGTGTCAGATACTGGCTAATTGTTTATCAACCTGTTGCCCCTTTCCCTCTTGGGCAGACAATGGAAATGCAATTTCAGCCTCCCTTGACGTTAGGTGTGTCCCTGTCCCTGAGTTCTGGAGAGGGGAATGTATGTATAGAAATGACATCATTTGCAGACACAGAAAATAAATCCACATAGGATTCTCCATCCTATTTCTCTGTGCACTGGCAGAAGGACTGCAGAGGACTGGGGTCAGAAAACCTAGAAGGGAGCGTGGACATGAGAAGGGGCCTGCCTCCCTGAATGACTGCATAGCTCAGAGGCCTCCCCCGGCCCCTCCCACTTTTGCCTGCTAACCTGCTTTGTCCTGCCATGAACAAGGAATACACTTTTACTGTGTGGCTCCCCAAAAAGCCAGGTTGGTTGCCTACATTGACTCGTACTGTGTATGTCAAAGCTTTTTAGAGAATGTAAGGCACACCGGAAGTCCAGATTAGAAATACAAGAAGGCAAAATACATGATTTCCCTTTCCATTACAAATTGTCTATTTTTATATCTGCCAAGGAGCTTTGCCAAAGCATTAAATGGGCTTTCATTAAATGGGCATGCTGAACACACTTCCCTTCTTCCTAAATCGAGCTATGCTTCACACTTGTCTGTCCAGCACAGCCCTCCCTGACGATGACAGTGTCAACATTTGAATCCAGGGGCAGCCTCCAAAACTACATGAGAATTCTCAGGGGAGAGCAGAGAGGGGGCACTTCTCCCCTCTCTCCTTCCCCCCGGTACATACATCCTCGACTGAGTCACTTTCCTGCTTTGTACTTCCTGTCTCTGCCGACTTGGGTTCACTGTGTGGCCTCCTCTCATCCCCAGGTTATTTGATCTTCTACTCTCATTTTCTCCCCAGCACTTTCCTATTTAGGTTTTATAGAATTTATTTTTCCTTTCCTAAGTGTAATTTTTTGTATCTATCTTATTTGAATTTCATTTCATATAATCCCTCCAGTGCATCCAGGCCATTTTGGATTCTAAACATGTTGTCTCATTCCTGACAGCTGGGTATTCATTGTAGAGTACAAATATATACTTAACTGTGATGGCCACACACTTATAAATAGAACAGTAAAACTACAGTGAAAGTTAGAAGAGATGGGAGCCATCCATGAGGCTGGTCCAATGGGTGCGTACTTGTTCTTGCAAATAAGGCAGCTAGAACAAATGGAAAACTGATTTAGCTTGCGTGTGCTAGCTCTCTCTCTCTCTCTCTCCCTAAGAATATCTTTGTCTCTGCATATCTTCCTCACTCTCCTCTCTCTGCAGACCCATTTTTCTTGTTCCATGGTTCACATGGCAGGACATGGCTTCCGACACCCCAAAGTTTTATACCCTCCACCCCATTTGAAAAATTACCTCAGATTTTTAGTAGTTCAAAATATTAGAATGAGAGGGAGTGAAAGAAAGAATTCAAGAGAGAGAGAGAGTGAGAGAGAGACTCTTCTTGGTCCAGCTTGGTCAAGCATCCACATCTGGTCCAATAAACTCTAGCAAAGAGGGCAAAGTTATGGAGTGAAATGAGGCTCAGGGTTCCCAAGCCTGTGGATAAATGAAGGAGAATCATTTGGAATCAGGCACAGCCCCCAAAAGATCTACTTACGGAGGTGAAAGTGAATGGTAGAAGACCATAAAAAAATATATGAGAGAAGTGAGAGAAGCTGATTATAATTTCACTTCTTTGGAACCTGAAATTCAAAAGAGCCTGTGTATGTGTGTGTGTATATATATATGTATAGGTATGTATATGCATTTATACACATACAACACACTTAGTGAATACATCCTATGCCAGGTACTGGAAGAGCCCTGTTCTCAGGTAGCTTTCAGTCTCATGGGAAACACAGACACACAAACTGAGGAACGTTAAGCTCTTGTGAATGGTGATCATGGAGCCCAGAGACCACTTACTAACCCAGGAAAGGAGAATGACAGGAAGTCTTCCCAGAGGAGTAGATACCTGGGATGGCTCTGAAAGGCAGAATAGGAAGTGGCCGGATGAAGGATGGGTGAGCAGGCCATTCACAGTGGGAGCAATAACATGGATGGAGACAGGACGGTGAGAAATAATATGGTGTATGTTCTGGGAAGTGTAGCCTGGAGTTGCTAAAGCATAAAGAGGTAAGGAGAGAAAAGCAGTAGGGAGGGAGCAAAGGGTACACTTTAAAGAACTTTGCTGGCCCAGTTCATAAATCCAGACATTAATCTAAGGGCATTGGGAAACAATGGAAAGATTTTAAGCCGAGGAGTGCTACCACCAAACTTGTGTTTTATATAGATCACCCGGCAGATAGCTAGAAAATGGATCTGAGAGGAAGACGATTTGGGAGACAGGGAGACTAGGTAAGAAACTATTTCAGTGATCTAGGGGAAAGATGGAGAGCTAAACTAAAGCAGAATCACATGAATATTCATGACTTCAACAAATAGATATTAACATTTCTTATGTGCCAGCTACTGTGCTAGATAACTTCCATGGGCCATCTTACTCAGTCTCTAGAAAAGACCTATCATGTCAGGTACTGTTATTGCAGGTGAGAAAGCTGAGGCTGAGAGAGAGAGATTGCCACTTGTTGGCTAGGAGACTTTTGGCCAGGTAAAGGCAATATTTAAATCCAGGTCACTCTGACAACAAATTTTAGTAATTAACCACCATCCCAATGGTAATAGTGATGAAAAGGAAGGAGACAGGTCAGAAATATTTAAGAGGTATAATTATCCATACTACGTGATGGACCAGGTTCAGGGAATAAGGGAGAAGAATCCGCCCAGGATAACTGCCACGTTTTGAGCCTGGATGTCTAGGATGGTGGATGCAGAAGGACTGGATTTTGTTCATTTTTGAAAAGGGCCTTCGATATTCATTCCAACTGAAATCCATCACCTGGAAACCAGTCATTTGCCAACATCACTCTCCAGACCCTTGGCGCTTCCATATTCTGTGGCTAGTCAGTCGCTCCAGCCCTCCTGGCCTGCGCCCCTTGGCCAATATTTCCACCTGTTTTACAGTTCCTGCAATCCCTTTGTCCCCTGACCTTTCCACCCTACCCACCTTGCCAGTCACTTTCCTTGGATCACACTTACTGTCCATTTACCCTGTGCCAGCTCATGGAAAGTCATGCCCTGATCCCTGCAAAAAGCAGCTGGGTTTAGTGCTCTCATTCACCCTTATCCTTTCCTCCTTCTTGCATCAACCTCGCCCTCCTGTTCTACACTGAGCCCCTCTCCTTAGACCCTACCCGGATACCTGCTCTTTGCAAGGTGAAGTAACTTAGCCACTGACTTAGGAATCAAGGTCATGTAAGTTGAGGCTGCTCAACTTAGCTGCCCACACCTCCACATTGATTATGATCTATTCTCCTGTCTCCACTCTTATTTCAGAAAAAGAGGTGGTTTCTCTTCTTGCCACCAACTGAAACTTGATCAATTGTGTGCAAACTATTTTTAATACATCATTTAAAATGTGTGCACCATGCAAAAATTCAGGTAAAGTTATTTATCCTCTCTATTAAAAAAAATAATATTGTCATCGTTAGCAGAGCTTCCGTCATCCCCCAACAAACTAGGAGAAGGGCTCAACTTTCTTCATCCTTACCTTGGGTCAGGACGAAGTAGGTTAACCTCCAATCAACTAGATTTTAATTAGCCCCAAAATGATGTTTCGCTTCCGTTTCTAAGCCTCAGCCAGTGAATTACCAGACAGAAAATAAGTTTAACAAGTAAAGAAAGGCAAAAGTTGTTAATATCTCAAAAACTAGATCTTTTACTATATATTAACAAGTATTAAGATGCCACCATTTTAAAGATTTTTTTAAAAGGGGATTTGAGGGAAATTAAATGCATAAATGCAAATTTAATCCTGATGTCAGAAATGTGAATGTGTAGAAAAATTGGATTTTGTAAATAATATGATACAATAAGTTTTATTCCTAGAATTATGCTTCTTTTTACCTAGTGCTTGTAGCTAAGTCTAACTTGGTCAGTTAGAAAATTCTTAGGCCACAGTTCCCTCTGTTAAAAATTTTGCTGTATTTTTTGTTTTACAGGGAAGTAGTATCTGAGACCCATGATAGCCATTTCTGTCTTAGGTTAAGAATTGTTTTTTGATGGTTTTGCTCGATGATCTTTTTTGAAAACAGAAACATACCTTTGGTAAAGATTGAAGCACCACAAGGAAAGAAAAGCCCATAACTTAGGAAGCTTTTTTGGAATATGGAATAAAACATGAATCTAGACATAAGCAAATTAGGACACAATTTTCAGTGTTCTACCCCAGTAGGAGTTTAGTGGAGAGAACAATTTATTTGCTCTAAAATGACAGAATATTTTTCAGCAAACAGCCGTATGTGTTCACGTGTGCATGTTTCCCTTATTAAATGATAAAATCACTCTAGCTCTGGATTTTAGCGTCTTCCTGCTGGAAGCATCTGATTGCACAAATTAAGCCTAAGACTTAGTCTGGGCAAAAGTATTTTGCTGTCTCATAGGCTCACAGTTAATGCTGCTATATGGATATATATACTTTTGTATACATGTATGTATACATTTATATATTTTAACAGCATTTTTAAAAGGATACAGTGTTTGAAATGTTCAGTGAATGTTTATTAGAATGCCTTGAATTCCCTGAGCCTCTGCCATGTTTTCTATCTCCCCGTGGAGATTTGGGTTTTCTCTCTCTTCTAAAATAGGCTTAGCTGGTGAGAGGTACCAAATCAACAGCCTAGAAGTCAGAAAGCTGTAGTACTGCCTTTGGGTTTCTGTGCCACAGCTGGCTGAAAGACCTCTAGTTCCAGCTTCCTATTTAATTTGGCTGGTACTCTCTTCCTGGTGAATCACTTTACTAGCTTGCGCATAGGGTACTGATCTCATGGACTAAGCACACACACAGCTATAGGCGTGCACACACAAACACGGGCACACACACATGCACTCACAGGCAAATATACATGCATACGCACACACATACACATGAGTATCATGTACATGTGTGCACATATGCATGCATGTGTGCAACACACAACACACACCTATGTGTGTACACCCACATGCACACATATATGTGTGTATGCAGTACACATGCATGTAGATGCATACATCTGCATTTGCATGAACACACCTGCACACACAGATCCAAAGCCCTTTTCTTCTTACCTCTCCCACCTAAACTCTTTCCTTTGTTCCCTTTTTAAAATTTTTTAAAATTTTATATTGGGGTATAATTGACTTACAAAGTTGTGTTGGTTTCAGGTGTATAGCAAAGTGATTCAATTATACATATACATATATTCATTCTTTTTCAGATTCTTTTCCCCTATAGGTTATTACAGAATACTGAGTAGAGTTCCCTGTGCTGTAGTAGGTCCTTGTTGATCATCTATTTTATATATAGTAGTGTGTATGTGTTAATCCCAAACTCCTAATTTATCCCTCCCTGCCCCCTTTTCCCCTTTGGTAACCATAAGTTTTTTAAGTCTGTGAGTCTGTTGTTGTTTTTTTTAATCTTTACTTTCTTTTTTAAAATTTTTTATTTATTTATTTTTCGCTATATCAGGTCTTAGTTGCCACATGTGGGATCTTTGTTGAGGCATGCGGGATCTTTCTTTGTTGCATGGGCTTCTCTCTAGTTGTGACATGCAGGCTCCAGGGCATGTGGGCTCTGTAGTTTGTGGCAAGTGGGCTCTAGTTGAGGCACGCAAGCTCAGTAGTTGTGCCACGAGGGCCTAGTTGCCCCATGGCATATGGGATCTTAGTTCCCCGACTAGGGATCGAACCCACATCCCCTGTGTTGTAAGGTGGATTCTTCACCACTGGACCACCAGTGGTGAAGTGTTTTGTAAATAAGTTCATTTGTATCATCTTTTTGTATTCCACATAAGTGATATCATATGGTATTTGTCTTTGTCTTATTTCACTTAATATAATAATCTCTAGATCCATCCGTGTTGCTGCAGATGGCATTATTTCACTCTTTTTATGGCTGAATGGTATTCCACTGAATGGTATTCCATTGTATATATGTACACTGTATATATGTTCTTTATCCATTTCTCTGTCACTGGACATTTAGGTTGCTTCCATGTCCTGGCTATGGTGAATAGTGTTGCAATGAACAGCAGGGAGGATGTATCTTTTTGAATTATGGTTTTCTCCGGATACACGCCCAGGAGTGGGATTGCTGGATCATACGGCAACTCTACTTTTAGTTTTTTGAGGAACCTCCATACTGTTCTCCATAGAGGCTGTACCAATTTACATTCCCACCAACAGTGTGGGAGGGTTTCCTTTTCTCCACACCCTCTCCAGCTTTTAGTGTTTGTAGATTTTTTGATGATGCTCATTCTGACTGGTGTGAAGTGATAGTTTTCTCCTCAACCTCCCCAATATTGAGACTCTTTTGAGGTTATTGTATAACTCCTTGCTGTTCAGAATATGATATTTCTACAGATGAGGCCTGGATTTCTCATTTTACAAGATCACTGAACAGTCCTCTGCACCAGTTATGGAAGTTTTCATAACCCACCTAAGCAGAAGAAACATCAAATCATTGAAGCTTAATCCTAAAGAAACCAGGATCACCTTGGCCTGCCTTCTGACTTGGGCTGTCTGTGTTGTAATAAGTGAGGGACATGGAACTGAGAGCTTCCCACAGCATCCTTCCCTAGATCCAGGGTGTCAACACACACAGGGATTTGCAAGTGTTTTCTACCACTTGCCCTGATTACTTCTTTGTGGGGGACATTGGTTTTCACATCCCAGCACTTCCCTGGTGTTCCAGGGTTCTCTGCGTTAGACTGATGAGAGAGGCGTTGAAAGTTGTTTCTCGTGCTGGGGCAAGAAGTGGCACGGATTGGAGGTGGCTTCATCATGCCCTGTAGATCTTATCTCTGCCCTTCTGCTTTTGTTTCATGCATTGAGAAAGGGCACACTGGGTCTGACCTCTGCTAAGTCACCGTGGAAAATATTGGAAACAAGAAGAGGAAGAGGTTCATGTCTCTTAGTTGAATGCTCTGAGTTTATTGACTCCTATGTTTCTTGTTGTGGGTAGACTTGGGCTTCCCAGGCCTCTGAGCTCAGGATTCTGTGATCTGTCAGCTTTCAGGTCAAGAAACCCCTGCCAGGGAGGCTCCTGAACAACAGACAGTGAGAGGAACTGACTTTTGTAAGAAAATTGGACAGTGAATAAATTGCTTAGGAGGATTTACTAGCCCAATAGAGGAAACGTCTACCAGCTCAAATCCCATGAGATTCTAGCAGTATTTTCCCAGTCTGTTGCCTACCATCCCCAACCCAGACACTGCCCCCAAATGCATGTCACTGGGGCTATCTCCACAGCCTTACACTGTCACTTTTGTCCCCAAGGTTGGTGGGGCCTGAAAACGCAGCATAGGTAGGACTTCCATTGTTAGCTTAAAAAGCCCCGAAGTCCCCATGTATACAATTACCTAAACACTTTCTACCTCTGTACATGATTTCTAAGCAACATACTCTTGATTGTTAATAGAACGTTAAGTACGTACTTTATGTTAATTTTAGTGTTAGGCTCTAAGGATGCCAAGGTAACAGGATATAGCCCTGACCTCAAAGATCTCATGGTCTTGGAAGGAGGAGACAGGAAAGTTCATATTGTAGAGAATCTGTAGTGCATAATATGTGGACAAGGGATGGTGAGGCTAGAGAAGGGACACCAGGAAGGAGGCTGACTTGGTGGAGTTGGCCCAAGAAGATACCTTTTAAACTGTATCTTAGGAGAAAGAAGAGGGTTAGTCAAATGAATTTAGCTGGAATTACAGGTCCGCACACTAATATATATATATATATATATTAGTGACCACGTGTTACTTTGGGGATTTTTCAAGAAGTCTGTATGTGGGGTTAGGTGACGAGTGCTGCTTGCTGAGGCCCAGATGGAGAGGGGGCTAGAGAGGCCATTGAATACACAATGAGCCACTGAAGGATTTAAAGCAGTAGAATTAAAATATCATTTTCATTGCTTTTTCTTCTAGGGTGCTTTGACTTTATACTTATGGACACAGATCTTTTCAACAGAATTGTCCTAAGATTGATAAATTTTTATTGAGAAAATATTTCCTGGGATCAATAAGCTTAAGCCAATTTAATTTCTTCGTCAACTTCCTATACCTTTTCCTACAGAACCCATTCATCCAGAGTGAATGATGGGGTCAGATCTTCTTTGGAATCACAATGACAGAGAAAAAAAAATTCAGAGTAGCAAAGGAAAAAAAGTAGTGAGTTCAAAACTTCCCTCTTTAGGTTCTCATTTTATAGAGGTCATGTGAGCTGCTGAATGCAAAATACCTTCTTGCCACCGTCTCACATTTGTTTGGGACACAGGAGGGGTCCACTTCAATTCGGGGAGTCAGTTATTTTAGAATGCTTCCATCCTTGGGGAAGTTTTAAGTTTTCTAATTATGTCTGAAGCAACTGAATATATTTCAAATGGGACTTTCAAGGAGAGGGAGGACGGTGGAAGTTGAGCAATTAGGCACACTTTGCTTGCTGCCGTCACTAACAAAAGAGACAGAGCTTGGAGGGAAGGGATAATCCGTTGCTCACACCAACGGCAGCTGCTATCGTATGCTCAGAGCCCGAGGCTCTTCAGGGTCCTTGAGGAACATCGTGGAGGCTTGAAAACAAGTCACCTGAGGGTTGATGATGACCGGGAAGCCGTATTTTGAAGGATCCCGAGGCGTCTCTTGAACATTCATGCCTCCTTCAGCAATCTGCTAATCTGTAGACTTCAGCTTTCATTTCCTTGAATGCCACCCGGCTCCCCTTGTTGTGCCATGCCCGTGAAATATGCATCACGCCTTTCATCTGAGAGTTGATGACCAAGATTGAAGTGTTAGTCAGCAATGGATTAATGCCGGTTGGAATTAACAGCAGTTTCACTCATTGGCGTTCATTGTTAATATTTACACAACTTCCAGATTGTGGCCTTTGGGTAGGGAGACCAATGGAATGTGTAATGAGCCAAGGTCAAGAAGCTCAGAAAGTCACTTCTTCCTTTTTTTTTTTTTTTTAAATGTGTTTTATTTATGTTTTTAATAAATGAAATGAATTGAACGGCTTCCAGTAAAACTGACAAAAATAAAATATAAGCTTCGGCTTTATGCGAGTCTGAGCAATCCAAATGGTTACTAAGTGGTAGTATTTGGGAGCTGGGTAAACTCAGTTTTCTGAGGCAAGCCATTACAAAAATCTGAAGGAAAAATATCAGTGTTAAGTCTTTTTTGTTACCTTTTTCTTCAAGTTGGTAAACTTTACATAAAGCATCTTTACTCAGCCTTTGTACATTTTCTGGCACTACCAAACCACACTAACCTGCTTTCTTCAACTTGGCTTTCAACTCAGTATTTTGAGTGCTTCATCCTTGGCTATAAAGTGACCCCTTCTACCTCCTCAGTTTTAAAGTCTCAAAGCAAGATGGCTTAGAAATAGATTGAACATATTCTCAAATATTCTGAAATAACCCAAGAGTTGTATTTGAATGATTTCAGTGGCACACACTTCATGTTCTGAACTCTTTGCCTCCTTGAATGCTTATTAATTTTCTCGAGAATCGTATACTTTTCATACCGTCCACCTCTTTTGAGATTTTACTGGTGCTTAAAATATAAAGATGTTTTCCTGCTTCTTGAGGAAGCAGTATTTTCCCTTTTTGGTTGAAAGGAATTATAACAAAAGAAAAGGGCATGATCTTTGGAATCATCTTTCAGTCATAATCAGAGCTACATCTCTGACAGACTTGTGCCCTTGGATCCACTTCTCTGAGCCTCAGTTTCTGAACCTGCAAGATGGGGATTAAAATAAACAAAGACCAGAATCGCTGTGGGACAGAAACTATATAGATTTGCTCACAGGTACTGCCCCAAAGTGGACTTCTGGGAAAAGCAGACCAGACTTTTGTTCAGTGCCCTTTGAGTTGGAATTACAGTGAGTTGTTCTACATCTGTCAGACACCCTGACTTTTCTTTTGAGATTTTAGCCCTGATAATTTGCAAGGGAGTTTTAATTGTAAATAGGTGATTTCTAAAGGTTTTGCTGTTCTGAAATTCTGAATATCTGTCATCCAAATATGAAGTAGGTTTTAGATATACTGTAATAGTTATTTCCTGAATCCAACACACACAGCTTCCTTGAACATAATGTGGGAAACTTCAACTCTCTTTGCAGAGTCAAGTGCAGGAAAGCTATCATTCAGTTTGTTCTAGTGTGTGTGTGTGTGTGTGTGTGTGTGTGTGTGTGTGTATGTTTTGTTTTTTTTATATGTCCTCCATCCCTCTCTCTGTTGCTGTGGAACTGATCCAGCCCTGAGGACCTCACCTGAAGCTATGTTGTATGATCGTTGCTAGGCTTATTGTCTGACAAATTGAGACCTGTTCCTGGGCCACTCACAGAAGAGCTGGTGACCAGGGCAAGTCACAGTTTCTCTGTGGCTCAGTGTCTGCGTCTCTAAAACAGGGTAGTCACCCCTGTCCTTTCTGCCTTGCCAGAGACAGTGTATATTAAAGAGGTTTGAAAAACCTCCTGGGATGAACAAATTCTGGATGAACCATTGGTAGTGTAGAAAAGCACAGAGCTTGTATAACCCTCTGGGACTGAAAGGGGCCAAAGTCAAATATGTAATTCAAAGACAGGTTGACTGGGGTTTGATATCTGAATTATTTTATCCATTGTGTGGTTGAAAGAATAAGGGTTTTGAGGTCCTACCATAGATCAGGATTCATACAAATAAAGAGAAGCCAATTTCCAAGCACAACAAGGTGGGTTCTGGTTAAGAAAGTCTAGTTTGAATCAATGGTTCAGTTTTATATATTTTTCTGCTTCAGAATTTACCAGGTTTGAGACCTTTGAAGTTTCATTTAACCTTTCTGAACTTCAGTTTCCTCATCGGCCCAAAGGTGATACTAACAGCAGTTTTTCAGCTTTGTGTGTGTGTGTAAATTAGAGACATGTAAAAATATGTAAAGCACCTAGCACAATCCCAGAGACACACATGCCCCAAAGAAATACTGACGATTGTTTCTAGATTTTACACCTTTCAAGTGTACAACTAAACCAGATGTTGAACTCAGCCCATGTGTTATAGATGCTTTTTTAGATACCGAAGTGCATATAAATAAAAGAAGGATGAAAAGAATCCTACCCAAAAAAAGCAAAGACGGGTTGGGAATGTAATTAAAGCAGAACAGATGAAAGAAATTATTTGGCAGAGAGGAGATCCCATTCCTAATAAGACATGCATCACCTTTCAAGGTAAATTTTAGAATGGAAACACTTTTTGAAATGGATTGGCCTTCACGCTTGTGAAGGTCCCTCTGGACCAAGTTCTTGTCTTCGGTCAATACCCTTGGTCTCAGTGACTTATCACAAAGGACTAGATAGAGAAGACAGCTCTTTGGTGCTGTCACGTATTGACATTTTTAGGGCAACACTAAGATGGAAGGAAAATTCCTAAGGGTTTGAGCTCAGAGGGTCCTGGAGAGCAGGAGGCATCCTTGAACAGCTTGAATTGGGTTTCCAAGGGGAAAGAATGTGTTTCTGAGGAGGTAAAAGGTAAAATGAATGTTTGATGAACTGAGAATGAGAGTAGAATGACAGACAATAAGCAGCCTAAGCCCTGGATGATGGCTGGGCATAGGGTTAATGGCAAGAAAAAGGGAAATCTAAATAACCAGAATATGTGCAATAAAGTACACAAAAGATATTTTTCTCAGGGACTGAGCAGACCCTCTAGAACAGTGATTCTCAACCAGGGGTGATTTTGCCCCCCAAAGGGCTTTGGCATTGTCTGCAGACAGTTTTGTTTCACGCAATTTGGGGGGTGGAGTGGGTGCTACCTGCATCTAGTGGAGAGAATCCAGAGATGCTGCCACACACCCCACAATGCACAAGATAGTCCCCACCTCCAACAAAGAATTACCCGGCCCAAGATATCAAGAGTGTCCAGGTTGAGAAACCCTGCTCTAGAAAGGCATTTTCTAAACTCCATTCCACCAGCCTGCCACAGGGTAATGACCTTTGCAGGGCAGGGTGAGTGGAGGAGATGTGGTTTGGGAAGGGAGGTTCCATGTCGCCATAAATTGGGGAAGTTCTATGACCCCAAAATGTAAACAGGTTTCTTTACTGCAGAATGTTTCTAGTATTTAATAAAAAAGGAAACCATTGCCAAAGCCAATTTTCCTAGAAATAACTTTGTAACTTATAAATGTTCTGCAGAGTATAGTATGGGAAACACTAACCTAGCATTTCATGTTAATTACTCTGGTAGAATATGCCACAGTATGTACTTTTAAAAAAGTAGACACAGTCGACCTTCAATTGTTTAAACACACACACACAGAATCAAACACAAAACCTAGCCATGCATTTGAACAAAAATGTGGAGGCATGAAAGATTGCATCCTGAGAGAGAGTACATCATCTTGATGGCTCAGGCAGTGAGAAAACAAAGAATGTTCTAGTCCATGGTTCCTTCATACCATCTCTGGCAGTAAGAATGACAAAAGTCTAATGTCTCATCAGTATGCCAGGATGCTAATACAGCCATTTCCCTGATAGGCACTCAGTACGTTTGTTGAACTGAATTTATTGTTGATACTTAAGTGTTTCTCCCCACCCCAGTTATAAGTGAGTAGTTACAGCGGATGCTCACATCTGATTGCTTTGTTTGTAAAAGGATTCCATTCACTTGCACTTTTTTTTCAATCTGAAATATTGCATTTAAGTGCATCTTCTTAGAAGATGTATTCAGAAGAGAGCCAGAATAATGTATGCTCCCTGGTTGAATGCAAGGACATAATTTAAGTAGAGGTGTTGGGCTGATGTCAGAGCTTTTGAGTGAAAGTAGAAGCCCAGAGGAATAAGGGGAGAATTTTTTATTGTTTACGTGTTATATGGAAGCTTTAAGTTTCCTTAGTTACGTGAATGTAATGTGCATCACTCCAAAGTGGACCTGGAGGGGGCTTGCAGGGGAGGAATTGGGTGTGTGCTGTGCCCTAATGAAATCTGCAGTAATCTGTTACAAATGGCAGTTTATTAGGAAATAGTCATGTGTGTTTAGCATAATAAAATCCCTGCCTTCTAGTAGCCCAATTACTTAATTTTCCAGGAGAAACCTTATATCTCATCTCTCCTTTGATCCTACTTACTATAGTATTAAAGGATTAAAAACCTTAGGACCTTTTGTCCTTCAGTCATTCATTAGCTTGATGTTATACCTAATCCCCATTTCCATTTGCAGAAAATTCAGTTAATGCAATCAGCTATCATCAGGTTTAAAAAAAAGTAATATCGCTTGAAAAGAATGTTGAAAATTTTTTTTCAGTAGTTTAATTTTGTGTCAAATGCCACTTAAGTCCTTATGTATTCATTTTTCTATTGCTACCATAGCAGAGTACCACAAAGATGACTTGAAACAGCACAAATTTATTATCTTATGGTTATGTAGATCGGGAGTCTGACATGAGTTTCACTGGGATAAAACCAGGGTTGCATTTCTTTCTGGAGGTTCCAAGAAAGAATCTGTCCCTTGCTTTTTCTAGCCTCTAGAGGCTACCCACACTCCTTGGTTCATGGCCACTTCCTCCAACTTCAAAGATTACCAGTGCTGCATCTCTCTGAACGTGCTTTCATTGTCACATTTCCCTCTCACCATAGCCCAGAAAGTTTCTTCATTTATAGGGATTCAAGGATTAGATTGAAAAGCCCAGGACCAGATGGCTTCACAGGTGAATTCTATCAAACATTTAGAGAAGAGCTAACACCTATCTTTCTCAAACTCTTCCAAAATATAGCAGAGGGAGGAACACTCCCAAAGTCATTCTATGAGGCCACCATCACCCTGATACCAAAACCAGACAAAGATGTCACAAAAAAAGAAAACTACAGACCAATATCACTGATGAACATAGATGCAAAAATCCTCAACAAAATACTAGCAAACAGAATCCAACAGCACATTAAAAGGATCATACACCATGATCAAGTGGGGGTGTATCCCAGGAATGCAAGGATTCTTCAATATATGCAAATCAATCAATGTGATGCACCACATTAACAAATTGAAGGAGAAAAACCATATGATCATCTCAATAGATGCAGAGAAAGCTTTTGACAAAATTCAACACCCATTTATGATAAAAACTCTCCAGAAAGTAGGCATAGAGGGAACTTAACTCAACATAATAAAGGCCATATATGACAAACCCAGTCAACATCATCCTCAGTGGTGAAAAATTGAAACCATTTCCACTAATATCAGGAACAAGACAAGGTTGCCCACTTTCACCACTATTATTCAACATAGTTTTGGAAGTTTTAGCCACAACAATCAGAGAAGAAAAAGAAAAGGAATCCAAATTGGAAAAGAAGAAGTAAAGCTGTCACTGTTTGCAGATGACGTGATACTATACATAGAGGATCCTAAAGATGCTACCAGAAAACTACTAGAGCTAATCAATGAATTTGGTAAAGTAGCAGGATGCAAAATTAATGCATAGAAATCTCTTGCATTCTTATACACTAATGATGAAAAATCTGAAAGTGAAATTAAGAAAACACTCCCATTTACCATTGCAACAAAAAGAATAAAATACCTAGGAATAAACCTACCTAAGGAGACAAAAGACCTGTATGCAGAAAATTATAAGACACTGATGAAAGAAATTAAAGATGATACACATAGATGGAGAGATATACCATGTTCTTGGATTGGAAGAATCAACATTGTGAAAATGACTCTACTACCCAAAGCAATCTACAGATTCAATGCAATCCCTATCAAACTACCACTGGCATTTTTCACAGAACTAGAACAAAAAATTTCACAATTTGTATGGAAACACAAAAGACCCCAAATAGCCAAAGCAATCTTGAGAACGAAAGATGGAGCTGGAGGAATCAGGCTCCCTTACTTCAGACTATACTACAAAGCTACAGTAATCAAGACAGTATGGTAGTGGCACAAAAACAGAAATATAGATCAATGGAGCAGGATAGAAAGCCCAGAGTTAAACCCACGCATGTATGGTCAACTTATCTTTGATAAAGGAGGCAAGAATATACAATGGAGAAAAGACCGTCTCTTCAATAAGTGGTACTGGGAAAACTGGACAGCTGCATGTAAAAGAATGAAATTAGAACACTCCCTAACACCATACACAAAAGTAAACTCAAAATGGATTAAAGACTTAAATGTAAGGCCAGACACTGTCAAACTCGTAGAGGAAAACACAGGCAGAACACTCTGACATAAAGCACAGCAAGATCCTTTATGGCCCAGCTCCTAGAGAAATGGAAATAAAAATAAACAAATGGGACCTAATGAAACTTAAAAGCTTCTGCACAGTAAAGGAAACCACAAATAAGCCAAAAAGACAACCTTCAAAATGGGAGAAAATATTTGCAAATGAAGCAACTGACAAAAGATTAATCTCCAAAATTTACAAGCAGCTCATGCAGCTCAATATCAAAAAAACAAACAACCTAATTCAAAAATGGGCAGAAGAGCTAAATAGACATTTCTCTAAAGAAGATATACAGATTGCCAACAAACACATGAAAGAATGCTCAACATCATTAATCATTAGAGAAATGCAAATCAAAACTACAGAGATATCATCTCACACCAGTCAGAATGGCCATCATAAAACATCTACAAACAATAAAGGCTGGAGAGGGTGTGGAGAAAAGGGAATCTTCATACACTGTTGGTGGGAATGTAAATTGATACAGCCACTATGGAGAACAGTATGGAGGTTCCTTAAAAAACTACAAATAGAACTACCATATGACCCAGCAATCCCACTACTGGGTATATACCCTGAGAAAACCATCATTCAAAAAGGGTCATGTAGCGCAATGTTCATTGCAGCTCTATTTACAATAGCCAGGACATGGAAGCAACCTAAGTGTCCATTGAAAGATGAATGGATAAAGAAGATGTGGCAGATATATACAATGGAATATTACTCAGCCATAAAAGGAAACGAAATTGAGTTATTTGTAGTGAGGTGGATGGACCTAGAGTCTGTCATACAGAGTGAAGTAAGTCAGAAAGAGTAAAGCAAGTACTGTACGCTAACACATATATATGGAATCCAAAAAAAAGTCATGAAGAACCTAAGGGCAAGACGGGAATAAAGACGTAGACCTACTAGAGCATGGACTTGAGGATGTGGGGAGGGGGAAGGGTAAGCTGTGACAAAGTGAGAGAGTGGCATGGGCATATATACACTACCAAACGTAGAATAGACAGCTAGTGGGAAGCAGCCGCATAGCACAGGGAGATCAGCTCGGTGCTTTGTGACCACCTAGAGGGGTGGGATAGGGAGAGTGGGAGGGAGGGAGACACAAGGGGGAGGAGATATGGGAACATGTGTATATGTATAACTGATTCACTTTGTTATAAAGCAGAAACTAACACACCATTGTAAAGCAGTTATACTCCAATAAAAATGTTTTAAAAAACCCAGAAAAACAAAAGAATCAACTGTACACATAATTCTACAGGTTACACACACACACACACACACAAAAAAAGGATTAGATTGAGCCCACCTAGCTGACTCAGGATTATCTCCCCATCTCAAGGTCCTTAATCTGAATCTCATCTGCAAAATCCTTTTTGCCCTGAAAAGTAAGGTATTCACAAATTCTAGGGATTAAGACGTGGACATCCTTGGGAATTCATGATCCTACCTATGATGCCTCATTGCCTCGTTTCCAGCATGATTTGAGAGAAATTCCAAAAGATTCTCAAAGATCAGAAAAGCATATTTCAAATTGGTTTTTAAAACATTAGCCATTACTTCTTTAGCTTTAAAATCAAATTAAACCAGACATGGACTCATCAGCTCCATTCTTTTCCCATTCATGCTGTAGAAATAAAACTCCTGCAGATGCTGAGTGGGATTTGTCCCAGGATGAGTGATAAGTAATAGATGTTGGTGAAACATCTCCCCTGTCAACTTCCGGCTATGAATACCCACGTATTTGCCTCCTAGCCTGCATGTCTTGCTCAGCGAAGCCCAGCTGTGTCACTTCTGCCTTCCCTCAAACACTGATTCCTACACACAGACAGTTACTAGTGTCAGCAAGCATGGGACTACGGCTGGGCTGCACAATTAGCTGTTAATATATGGTAAAAGGAATCATTTGAACCCCATCAGTGTACGCATCGGAGATAAACTGCTCTTTGAGCATATGAAACCAGGTTTTCTAATGTGGAGGAAGCTGTGGTCAGAATACAGTATTACTCGTTTTCCATGAAAGCTATGGCAAATGGACCCTTGTTCACTCATAAGTCCTTGGTAGAGGTTAAAAAGGAGGAGAAGGGGTATATCTGGAAGAGTTGAAAAATCCTCAACTTTTTATTAAAGTTCTTAAAAATGTTTCTACACTGACCTGAGCTCTTCTCAATTTCAGAAAACAGATATCTCCAATGTGACTAGTCATGGAGAAATGAGGAAGTTTATTGGGAGTGCAAGTGTGATGAGGCAGCCAACTACAAAACCCTCTTTGGAACTAGAGTGATAGTATTAGAGTTCTTTATCCCTGAAGGACTTTAACACTGTAATCACTGCATCTGTCATTTAAATACACATGAGGTTGTGTGTTCAGTAATTATAACTCTATTGGCATGCTTTATAAAAATTAAGGCTTTTTTTTTTTTTTTAGTCAATGCTTAGAAGCCAGACTTTCCTGTCCCACTGTTGGCTGACACCAGCGAAGCAAAGAAAAGCATTAGAAGCTGAGCCTTTGCCGAAGGCACATGGCTCCTATTAGAAAAAGATTTTTATATCCGTGGCTTTCCTTACATGTATAATGAGATCCAGATGCCCTGCCTGACTTGTCTCCTGCATCCTCATCTCATGCCACTGTCTCTCTTGACTACTCTTCTGTGATTGGGCTTCTTTCTGTCTCTGGAAAAGGCCAAACTCTCCTGTCTCTAGAGGTTTGCCCTTGCTTACGCCTGCCCGCAATGCTCTCCTTCCGCACCTCCTTCATCTGTACTTGTGTTCTCGGCACAGCCACCAGAGGGTGCTAGATACAGTCTGATCTGTCACTGCTCTGCTCTCAGCCGTCCAATGGCCTCTAATCTCACTGCGGTCCTTAGAGTGACCTCAGAAGCCCTCCACAATCTGGCCTCAGTTACCTCTCGGACGCTTTCTTCTGCCCACTCCTTCTCATTCTCAATTTCAGCTTTCTCCATATCCCTCAAATATGCTGGATATTCCCCCACCTCTAGACCTTTACCTTTGCTGTCTGACTTAGTGGTCATCCCCTAAATGTATGCAAGGATTCCCCCCTCCATTCATTACCACTGTACTTGCAGGATCTAGAACAAGCATTTACTAGGTGCTCAGTAAATGTCTGTTCAATGCATGAATGAACAAAAGCAAGCGTTACCTGTTCATGGAGCCTCCTGCCACTCTAATCTATAGTCCTCCCTGTATTTGGTAACGCATCGCCCTCTTTATTGCTTCCGGAGCACTTATACTGCACATTTTCTGGTTTTCTGTCTGCTTTACTAAGAAGTTAGCTCCTAGGAGCAGGGACCATGACTAACTGCTTCATTGCTGTGTCCCCAGCACTTAGTGCAATACTGCCACATGATTGGGGCTCGATAAATATTTGATGAATGAGTAAATCTGAAAGAAAACAAGCCTTCATTGACTGAAATTAGATCTATACCCCGCTAAGCAGGACCTTGAATATAATGTAAAAGGTGGTGTCCAGACAGACTGTAAATTTCAGTGTTCACACTCGCTGAGATATAAATAAATATACAGATTCTACTGCTTTTCCTGCTCTGTGCTGTTGATCAGAAGTGAGTTTCCTGAGTACTTTGTAGTTTACCCAGGATAATTGTCGCAGTGAAACCAGAGACGGGTTCCTTTTTTTTTGGTCTGTGGTTGTTTTACACATCTCACTGCATCTCATATCAATTAATGTTGTACGAATATCACTTTTTTATGTAGCACACCGTAGGCTCCAGTGTGACTTGCCTTCCTCTCCAGCAGCAGCCTTGTCAGTGGCTTTGGAAAAGACACTCTAAGGGCAAAATGCTAATTTTTCCATTTACTTGCTATGTGACTTTGGGCAAGTTTCTTAATCTCTCTGAATGTCTTCATGTATGAAATGGGATTTTATTTTTTTAAATCAACTTTGTAAAGTTCACATTTATTTATTTAATATTGAGCACCTAATGTGGTTCAGGCATCACCTAGGTGCTAGGGCAAGAGTGCTGTACTAGACCAATAAGATGCCTGTCTTCATGTAGCTTTCAGTGTATTGGGAGTGAGGGGTGATAGATAGTAAAGTAGGAAGGAGATACATAATTTAGTAAGGTACTTTCAATGAGTGGTAAGTGTTTTCAAAAAAAAAAAAAAACCACAACCACCAGTGTGATGAAATAGAGAAGGTAGACGTGGGGGACAGAGGATACCACTTAAGATGGAACTGTCAGAGAAGACTGTTCTTTGTGCCGAGAACCAAATGCTGAGAAGAATCAAATGCAAAGGTTCTAGGAAATAATTTTCCATGTAGGGATAACAGTAAGTTCAAAGTCCCTGCAGTGGCTGGGAGCTAGGTGGTTCAGGGACCAGAAAGAGATGGCTGTCATGGTAAAGTGGTAGTGAGCGTGGTTCTAAATGGGCTCCGAGATGTTAGCAAAGGTGGCCCGTGTAGGGAGCGCCATGGCAAAGCGTTCCTGGAGGAATCATCTCACCCCTGCTTCTGGCACCTAGGAATTGTCTGATAAATTAAAATTTTCTCCTTCTCTTTCAAATTTAAATTTTCTAACTAGAAGGACTGTATTTATTCTCCATTAAAATAAAGGGCATGAACAAAGGTGTATTCAAGTAGTTTGTCGTGTTTGTGCTAATTTCCATTTATTATCAATCACGATTTTAATTAAAGGCACAGAAAATTAATTCTTATTAAAATCTGATAACTATTTAATCCAAAATATGGTCAAGCATTTTCTCTTGGATTAAGGCAAGCATAATGCCCATAATATGGTACAAAATGAGTAGTCTGTTTTGAAAGAGATACTTTAGTTTGGATATCTTCAAGAAAAATATGTGTTGAAAATATTCCTAGTATATATATTTCCTGAAAGCCTATGTGAATAAAAAAAAGGATCTGAAGGTCTCCTTTGGAAATCTTTAAATAATAAATGTTTTCATTAATCGGGCATATTTGTTTGTTCTCTACTGAATGCTGGTGACTAAGTATTATGCCTCATTCTAAATGCTTATTCATTAGGCCCAAGTTGTATGGATTTACAGGCTCTATACCTCTAATGTACATATAATTGTTTTATCCCCACTACTACACTATCAGACTCCACCCTCCCTCACTGTATTTCTGCAGCAGCTTCCTAATGAGGTTTTCTCAAATGCAAATCTGCCCCTTTGCTCCCTGCTTTCACATCTTTGCTTGGCTGAGTGGTCTCGGGACTTCTTTACTTTTTGCCCCGTTTTTTTTTTTTTTTTTTCCTTTTTTTTTTTCTGTACGCGGGCCTCTCATCTCCCGTTGCGGAGCACAGGCTCCGGACGCGCAGGCCCAGCGGCCTTGGCTCACGGGACCAGCCGCTCGGCGGCACCTGGGATCTTCCCGGACCGGGGCATGAACCCGTGTCCCCTGCATCGGCAGGCGGACTCTCAACCACTGCACCACCAGGGAAGCCCCCCTTATTTATTTTTCTAAGTATATCTCCTGCTGCTTCCTACCATCACCTCACCTTATTTCCTTTCCTCAGAGAATCCTTGCTCTCTTTGTCTCATGCTGTCACATTTGCCTAAAGCGCCCTTCCTCCACCCAACTTCTTCCCCTGTGCTTTTACCAAACTAATTTCTACTCAGCCTTTAAGTCCCAGCTTTAAGTCATTTCCCAGGGACTACATTTCCACGTCCACTCTATTGCCCTGTCTAGTTCGGTGCCCTCGCAGGGCACCTCTGTCTCAGAATTATCCTGCTCCATTGTCATTGCTGCCTGTCTAGCCCCCCTACTAGATTGTTAGCTAATGGGGGCAGGCATTTTGACTAAGAGGTTCTTCTTTAAATCCCCAATGCAGGGCAAACTGCATGGCATACAGCAAGTACTCAGGAAGCATTTGTTGAATTTAAAAGGAGCCTTTAAATCAAATGACTCTGAAAAAGTAGTAGATAAACTCTTCACTACTTGAAGTCTGCCTTCATGATCCACAGTCAAAAAATCCAATTTGATAATACCAGTATTCATAAATAATAATAGCAGAAGAACTTCTTTTATTTCCTTTCTTTTTCCCCTTTTCTTTTTTCTCCCTTTTTTTAAATAGAACCATTGCAAACTCTGGCAATCTATGTCAGTACTGTGCCTCTCATTCTGGGGGCTTGCTAATGACCGTCCTAAACTCCCCTAGCTTTCAATTTCGTCCTGTAGAATTGATTGCTTTGAATTTCTGTTGTTAGTAATTAATTGAACGAATAAGTCTTCATGATAGGTTAATAAATATGTTTTATTGAAGAAAATCCCAGCGGTGCAAATGCAAAACTTGTGTGTTTTAAATTTTAAATGGTTACCAAAATGAAGCCTCCAACTCGACCCAAAGTAAAGCTTGCTGAATCAGTAATGACTCCATTAATATGCTGACCTGGCTTTTCGAAGATCTTGTTAGGACTCCCACCGGCATCTGCTGAGTCCCACCTAAATCAAAGACTACTTCCTAGATCAGCAATTTATCAACTGGGGTAGAGAGTGAAGAGGCTCTCAACTCTTTTTGTTTGTTTTCTATATTATATAAGTTTCAGGTGCACAGCCTGATAATTTGGCACCTGTATACCCTACAATGGGATCACCACCACAAGCCTAATTGCCATCTATCACCAAAAAGTTGACCTCCCACCCTTCACCGATTTCCTGTACTCCCCAACTCACGCCCCCTCTGGTAACCTTACTAGTTTGATCTCTGTATCAATGCATTTGTTTTTATTTCCCTTGTTCATTTGTTTAGTTTTTTCTAGATTCCACATATGAGTGAAATCAGATGGTAGTTATCTTTTTGTGTTTCTGACTTATTTCACTTAGCCTAATAACTTCAAGGTCCATCCATGTTGTTGCAAATGACAGAATTTCATTTTTTATGGCTGAGTAGTATTTGATTGTGTTTATATCTTCTTTATGCATTCATTCATTGATAGACACTTCAGTTGTTTCCATATCTTGGCTATTGTAAATAATGCTGCAGTGAACATAGGGGTTCATATATCTTTTCTAATTAGTGTTTTCATGTCCTTTGGATACATACCAGGAATAGCTGGGTCATATGGTAGTTCTGAATTTTTTTTGAAGAAATTCCATGCTATTGTTCATAGTGGCTGCAACAATTTATTTTCCCACCACAGCGCACAGGGATTCCCTGTCTCCAGCATTTGTTATTCCTTTTCTTTTTGATAATAGCCATTCTCACAAGTATAAGGTGATACAGCATTATGGTTTTGATTTGCATTTCCTTGATACTTAGTGAGTTTTTTCACCTTTTCATGTGCCTGTTGGCTATCTGTATGTTGTCTTTGGAAAAATTCTATACAGATCCTCTGCCCATTTTTTAATCAGGTGGTTTCTTTTTTGTTATTGTCTAGTTGTGTGAGTTCTTTATATATTTTAGACATTAACTCCTTATTGGATATATGATTTGAAAAGATATTCTCCCATTAAGTAGGCTGCCTTTTTGTTTTGATGATGGTTTCCTTCACTGTGCAAAAGCTTTTTAGTTTGACGTAATCCTATTTGTTTATTTTTGCTTTTGTTTCCCTTGCCTTTAGAGTCACATCCACAAAACCATTGCTGAAACTGCTATTAGTGAGGTTTCCACCTATGTTTTACTTTAGGAATTTTATGATTTCAGGTCTTACAGTTGAATCTTATCCATTTTTTTTTTTTTTTTTTTTTTTTTTTGTGGTATGCGGGCCTCACTGTTGTGGCCTCTCCCTTGCGGAGCACAGGCTCCGGACGCGCAGGCTCAGCGGCCATGGCTCACGGGCCCAGCCGCTCCGCGGCACGCGGGATCCTCCCAGACCGGGGCACGAACCCGCGTCCCCTGCACCGGCAGGCGGACTCTCAACCACTGCGCCACCAGGGAAGCCCGAATCTTATCCATTTTGAGATAATTTTTTATATGGTATAAGGTAGTGGTCTAGTTTCATTCTTTTGCATATTGCTGACTAGTTTTCCCAGCACCATTCATTGAAAAAACCATCCTTTTTCCATGGTATGTTCTTTGCTCTTTAGTCATAAATTGTTTATATATATGTGGGTTTATTTCAGGGCCCTTACTTCTGTTCCATTGACCTGTGTGTCTGTTTCTGTGCCAATACCATGCTGTTTTGATGACTGTAGTTTTGTAGAATAGTTTGCAATCAGGGAGCATGATACATTCAGCTTTGCTCTTCTTTCTCAAGATTGTTTTGGCTATTTGGGGTCTTTTGAGTTTCCATACAAATTTTAGAATTACTTGTTCTAGTTCTGTAAAATACGCTGTTGGAATTTTGGTATTGCTTTGAATCTGAGATTTGCTTTGGGTACTCTGGATATTTTGACAATATTAATTATTCCAATCTGTGAGCATGGAACATCTTCCTATTGTGTCTTCTCCAATTTCTTTCAACAGTGTCTTTATATTTTTTCAGTGTGTAGTTTTCACCTCCTTGTTTAAATTAATTCCTAGATATTTTATTCTTTTTGATGGAATTGTAAATTGAATTGTGTTCTTAATTTCTCTTTCTGATAGTTTGCTGTTGGTGTATAGAAACATCACATATTTCTGTATCTTGATTTTTGTATCCTGTGACATGTTTAACATGACATAAACATGTTAATGATTTGTTTATTAGTTCTAGCAGTTTTGGGGTGCAGGCTGTAGGGCTTTCTGTATATAGTATCATGTCATGTGCAAATAGTGACAATTTTACCTCTTTCTTTCCAATTTGGATGCCTTTTATTTCTTTTTCTTGCCTAATTTCTGTGGCTAGGATTTCCAATACTATTTTGAATAAAAGTAACAGGGTGAGCATACTTGTCTTATTCCTGATCTTTAAGGAAAGGCTTTCAGCTTTTCACCATTGAGTATGATATTGCCTGTGGGTTTTTCATATATGGCCTTTATAATGTCGAGGTATGTACCCTCTATACACACTTTGTTCAGAGTTTTATTTTTAATCATAAATGGATGTTGAATTTTGTCAAGTGCTTTTTCTGCTTTTGTTGAGATGATCATATGATTTTTATCCTTTATTTTGTTAATGTGGTGTATCACAGTGATTGATTTGCTTTCATTGAACCATCTTTGCATGCCTGGAATAAATCCCACTTGATATTGGTGTGTGATCCTTTTAATGTATTGTTGGATTCAGTTTGCTAATAGTTCGTTGAGGATTTTTGCATCTATGTTCATCAAGGATATTGGCCCCTCATTTTCTTTTTTTGTGGTGTCCTTGTCTGGGTTTGTTACCAGGGAGGGTAATGCTGACTACATAACATTTGTATGGAAGGTTTCCATCCTCTACAATTTTTTGAAAGAGTTTGAAAATGATAGGCATTAAATCTTTGAATATTTGGTAGAATTCTCCAGTGAAGCTGTCTAGTCCTGGGCTTTGTTTGTTGGGAGATTTTTTTTTTTTTTTTTTTTAATTACTGACCCAATCTCCTTAGTAGTAATCCTTCTGTTCAGATTTTTCATTTCTTCATGATTCAGTCTTGGAAGATCATATATCCCTAGGAATTTATACATCTCGTCCAGCTTGTCCAATTTTTTGGTGTCTAATTATTCATAGTGGTCTCTCAGAATCCTTTGTATTTCTGTGGTATCGGTTGTAATTTCACCTCTTTTATTTCAGATTTAATTTGCATCCTATCCTTTTTTCTTGGTCAGTCTAGCTAAAAAATGGTCAATTTTACCTTGTAAAGAACCAGCTCTTAGTTTCATTAATCTTTTCGATTGTCTTTTAGTCTATTTTAATTTTTCTGCTGTGATTTTTGTATTTCCTTCCTTCTGCTAATTTTGAGGTTCATTTATTCTTCTTTTTCTAGTTCCTTTTTCAGTATAAAGTTAAATTTGGGGTGGGGAGGGATATTATTTAAGGTAGGCTGTATTGCTATGAACATCTCTCTTAGAATCACTTTTGCTGCATCTCATAGATTTTGGTATGTCATATTTCTGTTTTAATTTGTCTGTAGGTATTTTTTAATTTCTCCTTTGATTTCTTCCATGACCCATTGGCTGTTCAGTAGCATGCAATCTTCATGTTTTTTGGGGTTTTCCCTTTTTTTTTCTTTTGATTTTTAGTTTCATATCATTGTGGTCAAAAAAGATACTTGGTATTTCAGTCTTCTTGAATTAACTGAGACTTTTTTTGTGAGCTAACATTTGATCTACTTATCCTGGAAAATGTTTCATGCACACTAGAGAAGAATGTATTTTTCTGCTTTTGGATAGAATGTTCTGCATATATCTATTAAATCAACTGGTCTAATATGTCATCTAAGTCTGATGTTTCCTGATTGATTTTTTGTCTGGATGGTCTATCCATTGATGTAAGTGGGGTGTTAACAACTCGTACTATTATTGTATCTCTTTCAGTTTTTTCCTTTAAGTATATTAATATTTGCTTTATTTATTATCCATTTACATTTAAATTAATTATTGATAGGTAGGTGCTTATTGCCATTTTGTTCATTGTTTTCTGCCTGTTTTTGTAATTCCTTTCTGTTCTTTCTCTCTTTCCTTGTGTTTTCGTGGTTTGTTATATGTTTAGATTGCTTTCAGATTTTCTTTTTTTTTTTTTATTTTTTTTTATTTTTTTTTATTTTTTTATTTTTTTATTTTTTTTAACATCTTTATTGGAGTATAATTGTTTTACAATAGTGTGTTAGTTTTCCCTCTACAACAAACTAAATCAGTTATACATACACACATGCTCCCACATCTCCTCCCTCTTGCATCACCCTCTCTCCCGCCCTCCCTATCCCACCCCCCCAGGCGGTCACAAAGCACAGAGGTGATCTCCCTGTGCTATGCAGCAGCTTCCCACCAGCTATCTAATTTACATTTGATAGTGTATATATGTCCCTGCCACTCCCCCACTTCGTCACAGCCCACCCCTCCCCCTCCCCATATCCTCAAGTCCATGCTCGAGTAAGTCTGTGTTTTATTCCCGTCCTACCACTAACCTCTTCATGACATTTTTTCCCCTTAGAGTCCATATATATGTGTTAGCATACGGTATTTGTTTTTCTCCTTCTGACTTACTTCACTCTGTATGACAGACTCCAGGTCCATCCACCTCATTATAAATAACTCAGTTTCATTTCTTTTTATGGCTGAGTAATATTCCATTGTATATATGTGCCACATCTTCTTTATCCATTCATCTGTTGATGGACACTTAGGTTGCTTCCATGTCCTGGCTATTGTAAATAGAGCTGCAATGAACATTTTGGTACATGAGTCTTTCTGAATTATAGTTTTCTCAGGGTATATTCCCAGTAGTGGGATTGCTGGGTTGTATGGTAGTTCTATTTGTAGTTTTTTAAGGAACCTCCATACTGTTCTCCATAGCGGCTGTATCAATTTACATTCCCACCAGCAGTGCAAGAGGGTTCCCTTTTCTCCACACCCTCTCCAGCATTTATTGTTTCTAGAGTTTTTGATGATGGCCAGTCTGACCGGTGTGAGATGATATCTCATTGTAGTTTTGATTTGCATTTCTCTAATGATTAATGAGGTTGAGCATTCTTTCATGTGTTTGTTAGCAATCTGTATATCTTCTTTGGAGAAATGTCTATTTAGTTCTTCTGCCCATTTTTGGATTGGGTTGTTTGTTTTTTTGTTATTGAGCTGCATGAGTTGCTTATAAATTTTGGAAATTAATCCTTTGTCAGTTGCTTCATTTGCAAATATTTTCTCCCATTCTGAGGGTTGTCTTTTGGTCTTGTTTATGGTATCCTTTGCTGTGCAAAAGCTTTTAAGTTTCATTAGGTCCCATTTGTTTATTTGTGTTTTTATTTCCATTTCTCTAGGAGATGGGTCAAAAAGGATCTTGCTGTGATTTATGTCGTAGAGTGTTCTGCCTATGTTTTCCTCTAAGAGTTTGATAGTGTCTGGCCTTACATTTAGGTCTTTAACCCATTTTGAGTTTATTTTTGTGTGTGGTGTTAGGGATTGTTCTAATTTCATACTTTTACATGTAGCTGTCCAGTTTTCCCAGCACCACTTATTGAAGAGGCTGTCTTTTCTCCACTGTATATCCTTCCCTCCTTTGTCAAAGATAAGGTGACCATATGTGTGTGGGTTTATCTCTGGGCTCTCTATCCTGTTCCATTGATCTATATTTCTGTTTTTGTGCCAGTACCATATTGTCTTGATTACTGTAGCCTTGTAGTAGAGTCTGAAGTCAGGGAGCCTAATTCCTCCAGCTCCATTTCTCGTTCTCAAGATTGCTTTGGCTATTCGGGGTCTTTTGTGTTTCCATACAAATTGTGAAATTTTTTGTTCTAGTTCTGTAAAAAATGCCAGTGGTAATTTGATAGGGATTGCATTGAATCGGTAGATTGCTTTGGGTAGTATAGTCATTTTCACAATGTTGATTCTTCCAATCCAAGAACATGGTATATTTCTCCACCTATTTGTATCATCTTTAATTTCTTTCATCAGTGTCTTATAGTTTTCTGCATACAAGTCTTTTGTCTCCTTAGGTAGGTTTATTCCTAGATATTTTATTCTTTTTGTTGCAATGGTAAATGGGAGCGTTTTCTTAATTTCACTCTCAGATTTTTCATCATTAGTGTATAAGAATGCCAGAGATTTCTGTGCATTAATTTTGTATCCTGCAACTTTACCAAATTCATTGATTAGCTCTAGTAGTTTTCTGGTAGCATCCTTAGGATTCTCTATGTATAGTATCATGTCATCTGCAAACAGTGACAGCTTTACTTCTTCTTTTCCTATTTGGATTCCTTTTATTTCTTTTTCTTCTCTGATTGCTGTGGCTAGAACTTCCAAAACTATGTTGAATAAGAGTGGTGAGAGTGGGCAACCTTGTCTTGTTCCTGATCTTAGTGGAAATGGTTTCAGTTTTTCACCATTGAGAACGATGCTAGCTGTGGGTTTGTCATATATGGCCTTTATTATGTTGAGGAAAGTTCCCTCTATGCCCACTTTCTGCAAGGTTTTTATCATAAATGAGTGTTGAATTTTGTCAAAAGCTTTCTCTGCATCTATTGAGATGATCATATGGTTTTTCTCCTTCAGTTTGTTGATATGGTGTATCACATTGATTGATTTGCGTATATTGAAGAATCCTTGCATTCCTGGGATAAACCCCACTTGATCATGGTGTATGATCCTTTTAATGTGCTGTTGGATTCTGTTTGCTAATATTTTGTTGAGGATTTTTGCATCTATGTTCATCAGTGATATTGGCCTGTAGTTCTCTTTCTTTGTGACGTCTTTGTCTGGTTTTGGTATCAGGGTGATGTTGGCCTCATAGAATGAGTTTGGGAGTGTTCCTCCCTCTGCTATCTGTTGGAAGAGTTTGAGAAGGATAGGTGTTAGCTCTTCTCTAAATGTTTGATAGAATTCGCCTGTGAAGCCATCTGGTCCTGGACTTTTGTTTGCTGGAAGATTTTTAATCACAGTTTCAATTTCAGTGCTTGTGATTGGTCTGTTCATATTTTCTATTTCTTCCTGGTTCAGTCTCGGCAGGTTGTGCATTTCTAAGAATTTGTCCATTTCTTCCAGGTTGTCCATTTTATTGGCATACAGTTGCTTGTAGTAATCTCTAATAATCTTTTGTATTTCTGCAGTGTCAGTTGTTATATCTCCTTTTTCATTTCTAATTCTATTGATTTGAGTCTTCTCCCTTTTATTCTTGATGAGTCTGGCTAATGGTTTATCAATTTTATTTATCTTCTCAAAGAACCAGCTTTTAGTTTTATTGATCTTTGCTATTGTTTCCTTCACTTCTTTTTCATTTATTTCTGATCTGATCTTTATGATTTCTTTCCTTCTGCTAAATTTGGGGGTTTTTTGTTCTTCTTTCTCTAATTGCTTTAAGTGCAAAGTTAGGTTGTTTATTCGAGATGTTTCCTGTTTCTTAAGGTATGATTGTATTGCTATAAACTTGCCTCTTAGAACTGCTTTTGCTGTATCCCATAGGTTTTGGGTCGTTGTGTCTCCATTGTTATTTGTTTCTAAGTATTTTTTGATTTCCTCTTTGATTTCTTCAGTGATCACTTCGTTATTAAGTAGTGTATTGTTTAGCCTCCATGTGTTTGTATTTTTTACAGATCTTTTCCTATAATTGATATTTAGTCTCATAGCATTGTGGTCGGAAAAGATACTTGATACGATTTCAATTTTCTTAAATTTGCCAAGGCTAGATTTGTGACCCAATATATGATCAATCCTGGAGAATGTTCCATGAGCACTTGAGAAAAATGTGTATTCTGTTGTTTTTGGATGGAATGTCCTATAAATATCAATTAAGTCCATCTTGTGTAATGTATCATTTAAAGCTTGTGTTTCCTTATTTATTTTCATTTTGGATGATCTGTCCATTGGTGAAAGTGGGGTGTTAAAGTCCCCCATTATAATTGTGTTGCTGTCGATTTCCCCTTTTAAGGCTGTTAGTATTTGCCTTATGTATTGAGGTGCTCCTATGTTGGGTGCATAAATATTTACAATTGTTATATCTTCTTCATGGATCGATCCCTTGATCATTATGTAGTGTCCTTCTTTGTCTCTTGTAATAGTCTTTATTTTAAAGTCTATTTTGTCTGATATGAGAATTGCTACTCCAGCTTTCTTCTGATTTCCATTTGCATGGAATATCTTTTTCCATCCCCTTACTTTCAGTCTGTATGTGTCCCTAGGTCTGAAGTGGGTCTCTTGTAGACAGCATATATATGGGTCTTGTTTTTGTATCCATTCAGCCAGTCTGTGTCTTTTGGTGGGAGCATTTAATCCATTTACATTTAAGGTAATTATCGATATGTATGTTCCTATTACCATTTACTTGTTTCGGGTTGTTCTTGTAGGTCTTTTCCTTCTCTTGTGTTTCTTGCCTAGAGAAGTTCCTTTAGCATTTGTTGTAGAGCTGGTTTGGTGGTGCTGAACTCTCTCAGTTTTTGCTTGTCTGTAAAGGTTTTAATTTCTCCATCAAATCTGAATGAGATCCTTGCTGGGTAGAGTAATCTTGGTTGTAGGTTTTTTTCCCTCATCACTTTAAATATGTCCTGCCACTCCCTTCTGGCTTGTAGAGTTTCTGCTGAAAGATCAGATGTTAATCTTATGGGGATTCCCTTGTGTGTTATTTGTTGTTTTTCCCTTGCTGCTCTTAATATGTTTTCTTTGTATTTAATTTTTGACAGTTTGATTATTATGTGTCTTGGCGTGTTTCTCTTTGGGTTTATCCTGTATGGAACTCTCTGTGCTTCCTGGACTTGATTGACTATTTCCTTTCCTATATTAGGGAAGTTTTCAACTATAATCTCTTCAAATATTTTCTCAGTCCCTTTCTTTTTCTCTGCTTCTTCTGGGACCCCTATAATTCGAATGTTGGTGCGTTTAATGTTGTCCCAGAGGTCTCTGAGACTGTCCTCAGTTCTTTTCATTCTTTTTTCTTTCTTCTGCTCTGCAGTAGTTATTTCCACTATTTTATCTTCCAGGTCACTTATCCGTCCTTCTGCCTCAGTTATTCTGCTATTGATCCCATCTAGAGTATTTTTAATTTCATTTATTGTGTTGCTCATCGTTGCTTGCTTCCTCTTTATTTCTTCTAGGTCCCTGTTAACTGTTTCTTGCAAATTGTCTATTCTATTTCCAAGATTTTGCATCATCTTCACCATCATTATTCTAAATTCTCTTTCAGGTAGATTGGCTATTACCTCTTCATCTGTTAGGTCTGGTGTGTTTTTATCTTGCTCCTTCATCTGTTGTGTGTTTTTCTGTCTTCTCATTTCGCTTATCTTCTCCTTTTTGCACGCTGCAGGTTCGTAGTTCCTGTTGTTTTTGGTGGCTGTCCCCAGTGGCTAAGGTTGGTTCAGTGGGTTGAGTAGATTCCCTGGTTGGGGGGACTAGTGCCTCTGTTCTGGTGGATGAGGCTGGATCTTGTCCTTCTGGTGGGCAGGTCCTCGTCTGGTGGTGTGTTTGGGGATGTTGGTAACCTTATTATGATTTTAGGCAGTCTCTCTGCTAATGGATGGGGCTGTAGACCTGTCTTGCTCTTTGTTGGGGATAGGGTGTCCAGCACTGTTCTTTGCTGGTCCTTGAGTGAAGCTGGGTCTTGGTGTTGAGATGGAGGTCTCTGGGAGATTTTCACCGTCTGATATTACGTGGAGCTCGGAGGTCTCTTGTGGACTAGTGTCTTGAGGTTGGTTCTCCCACCTCAGGGACACCGCCCTGGTGCCTGGCTGGGGCGCCAAGAACCTTTAATCCACACGGCTCAAAATAAAAGGTAGAATAAATAGAGAGGAAAGAAAAGGAAGGAAGGAGGGAGGGAGGGAAGGAAGGAAGAAAGGAAGGAAGAAATGAAGGAAGGAAGCAAGAAAGCAAGGACGGAAGGTGCAGAGGAAGAAAGGGAGGAAGGAAGAGAGGAAGGGAGGAAAGAAGGGGGAAGGCAGGAAGAAAGGAGGGAAGGAGGGAAGAAAGGAAGAAAGAAAGGGAGAAGACAGAGTAGTATAAAGTATAGTTATTAAAATAAAAAATAATTATTAAGAAGAAAAATTTCCTTTTAAAAAACAAAAAAAAAACAAAAAAAAACAAAAACAAACAAACAAACAAACAAACAAACAAAACAGAAAAATGGGTCGGTCTAACCCTAGGACAAATGGTGCAAGCAAAGCTATACAGACAAAATCTCACACAGCAGCACACACATACACACCCACAAAAAGAAAAAAAAAGGGAAAATAATAGTATATCTTGCTCCCAAAGTCCACCTCCTCAACTTGGGATGATTCGTTGTCTATTCAGGTTTTCAACAGATGCAGGGCACTTCAAGTTGATTGTGGAGCTTTAATCCGCCGCTTCTGAGGCTGTTGGGAGAGATCTCCCCCTCTCCTCTCTGTTCGCACAGCTCCTGGGGTTCAGCTTTGGACTTGGTCCCGCCTCTGCGTGTAGGTTGTCCGAGGGCGACTGCCCTTCGCTCAGACAGGACGATGTTAAAGGAGCAGTTGATTCGGGGGTTCCAGCTCACTCAGGCTGGGGGGAGGGAGTGGCACGGGGGCGGGGCGAGTCCGCGACGTCAGAGGCCGACGTGACGCTGCACAGGCCCAAGGCGCGCCGTGCGTTCTCCCGGGGAAGCTGTCCCTGGATCCCGGGACCCCGGCAGTGGCGGACTGCACGGGCTCCCGGGAGGGCCGGTGTGGAGAGTGACCTGCGCTCGCACACAGGCCTCTTGGTGGTGGCAGCAGCAACCTTAGCGTCCTACACCCGTCTCTACTGTCCGTGCCGACAGCCGCGGCTCGCGCCCGTTTCTGGAGCTCCTCTACGCGGTGCTCTTAATCCCCTCACCTCACACCTGAGGAAGCAAAGAGGCAAGAAAAAGTCTCTTGTCTCTTCGGCAGCTCCGCGCCCGGTTCTAGGGCTCCTTTAAGCGGCGCACTTAATCCCCTCTCCTCGCGCCCAGGCAGCAAAGAGGGAGGAAAAGGTCTCTTGCCTCTTCGGCAGCTCCAGACTTCTCCCGAACTCCCTCCCGGCCAGCCGTGGCGCACTAGCCCCCTTCAAGCTGTCTTCACTCTGCCAACTCCAGCCCTTTCCCCGGGATCCGACTGAAGCCCGAGCCTCAGCTCCCGGCCCCGCCCGCCCCGGCGGGCGAGCAGACAAGCCTCTCGGGCTGGTGAGCGCTGGTCGGCACCGATCCTCTGCGGGAATCTCTCTGCTTTGCCCTCCGCACCCCTGTGGCTGAGCTGTCCTCCGCGGCTCCGGAGCTTCCCCCTCCGGCGCCCGCAGTCTCCGCCCGCGAAGGGGCCTCTAGTGTGTGGGAGTCTTTCCTCCTTCTCGGCTCCCTCCCACTGGCGTAGGTCCCGTCCCTATTCTTTTGTCCCTGTTTATTCTTTTTTCTTTTGCCGTACCCAGATATGTGGGGAGTTTCTTGCCTTTTTGGAGGTCCGAGGTCCTCTGCCAGCGTTCGGTGGGTGCTCTACAGGAGAAGCTCCACGTGTAGATGTATTTCTGATGTCTCTGTGAGGAGGAAGGAGATCTCCGCGTCTTACTCTTCCGCCATCTTTAAGCCGTCCTCTCAGATTTTCTTTTGTTTTTTTTACTGTCTTCTCTGTGGTGACCATGAGGTTCACATATGCAAATAGGAGCTTGTTTTAAGTTGGTAGCAACTTACATTTGAACACATTCTAAAGGTTTATCTTTTTATTCCCCACTTGTTTTATATTTTATTGACACATTTTACATCTCATTGTATGGATCCCTTAACTGATTATTATAATTTTATTTTTACTATTTTTGTCTTTAACCTTCATACTTGCTTTGTAAGTGATTGATCCACTGCCTTTATATATTTACCTTTTCCAGTGAGATTTTTGCTTTTGTATGTTTTCTTATTATTAGTGCCATTTCTTTTCAGCTTGAAGAAATCCCCTTACTATTTCTTGTAGGGCTGGTTTAATGGTGATGAACTCTTAGCTTTTGCTTATCTGGGTAACTCTTGATCTCTCATTCAATTCTGAATGATAAGCTTGCTTGGTAGACAATTCTTGGTTGAAAGTTTTTGTTTTTGTTTTTTCCTTTCAGCACTTTTAATATGTCATGACACTCCCTTCTAGCCTGTAGAGTTTCTGATGAAAAAAATCTTCTGATAGCCTTATGGGGTTACCCTTGTATGTAACATGTTGTTCTCTTTATCCTTAACTTTTACCACTTTAATTACATGTGTCTTAATGTGTGACTCTTCGGGTTTATCTCATTTGGAACTTTCTGGGCTTCCTGGACCTTCCACTGGCTGTGAGACCCAGCTAAGGTGCAGAGATAGGCAGGGCTTTCAGCAGGGCACTAATACCTTAGAGGGAGAATTCCAAAATGATGCCTGCCAGTGGCAGCATTAGCAAGGTAGATTGAGATTGCAAAAGTGGGTCCTGCCAGTGTCTCAGTCCTTGGCCACATCTCACCTGGTTCCTGCCTTTCTAGTAGATGCTTCAAGAGTAGTAAGTAGGTCCCCTTCACCTGTGGTCCTTGTCCTTCTCAATCTTGTGTGTTTGCATGTTTTCAGGTCAAGTGAGTATGCACACAAGCCCTTTAAGAGCAGGTTTTCTGTTCCCTATAGTTCTATAGTTTTCCTGGACATATTCCTCATTAGTTTTCAAAGCCAGGTATTTGGGGAGCTCATTTCTCCTGTGCAAGATCTAAGGGTTGGGGTGCCTGGTGTTGAGCTTGAATACTCCACAGGGAAAAATCCATACCTTTGTGACATGTATTGGTTGTGAATCACCGCAGCTGGCGTCTGGACTTTTTCCTTGGCAAGACTGTATCTCTGCCTCTCCTACCTGTCTCACTGCTGTCCTTTTACCCTTTGTTGTGGAAGCTCTGTTTATCCAGTTTTCAGGTCCCTTTCCAAAGGAATTATTCCTTGTGTAGTTGTAGATTCACTGTGCTCATGGGAGGAGATGAGTTCAGGATCTTCCTATACCACCATCTTGAACCATCCAGCCTCTCAACTCTTGTAATGTAGATTATATGCTTATTCATATCCACTGTGATCCCTAGACTTGTCAACATCACTGGACAAGGTTTAAATTAATATTCATCAAACATTTCATGAACACATTTTGTGCTAAAAATGATGCTGTGTATTCACTTCTCATTGGGAACATGCTGTGAGGCCCTGGGCATGTCACTTAGCTCATGTGGGCTTTATTTTTAGACTGTGTTAACATTATGGCTCCAGGTAACATGCCAGGTAACAGTTTCAAATCTAGTTTACTTAAAAAGGAGGAGGCTAGTTGACTACGGGGGAACTACAGCCATTGCTGTGATGGAGGCTCTTTGCACATACTGTTCATACTTCTAAAATGCTTTTTCTCCACCCCAATTTATTCCCTACCCCTTGTTTTTGGCGAGATTTATCTCAAGGAAGCTGAGAAACATGAAACTACCTCCTTCCCTCCCTCCCTCCCTTGCTTTAGTCAAGGGTTCTCAGCCCTGCCTGCACACAAGCATTAGATGGGTTTTCCTAATTCTAAATGGAGGGTCTGAGGGAGACTGTGGTTCATTCTGTGTTTCATCTACAGCCTAGAAGCCTGGAACCTTATTAGTCTTCCCACCACCTGCTCCTTCCTCCAACAAAAATGAACTCCTGGACCAATGGAGGTGGGAACCACAAGGACGCCTGGGAAAGCCCAGCCCTTGACACTGAGGAGGAGGTCCAAACAAAATCTGTGCAGCCGAGGCCAGGCTGACCATATGACACTGCTAGGCAGTTGTCAGGAAGAGACACTTCTCATGTGTTCAAACGTGGGCATGCTCGTCAAGAAGGCAAACGCTTGCCATTTCAATAAATATCTTAAGTTGGCAGCATCATTTCAATGATAACCCTACTTTGTTGTCTTTACTTTTTGTTATCGTCCCCTTGCACTCTAACTGAACATCCTTCTCAGTACTTCACATTCACCAAACTGCTCCATCACAAAAGCATCACGAAAAACCCAGGCACCATTTTCCACGTCTAAGCAGCCTCTTAGTATTCCCAAGAGACCTCCTTCTCTCCCTTCCTTTCCGCCTTCACTGGCTCCTTGTCTAGTTGTTAGACTTCCAAGCCCTTAACTCTCTATGAACTTAGAGTATATTTTAGTTACTTCTAAAATATAAAAAGCTATTATTATTAACTTTTTATCAGGAAGCTAAAGTTTAGTTTTTGCATGTGAATAAGCCACTGTTCTTCCTGTATTAGAAACTGCTTTTTAAAGCTCTTGTGTTGTATTAAAATAACAATATCAAATTATGTAAATGTGTGTTAATTGCTTTATTGAAATTAATACCCTTATTTAGCAAGTTAAACCTTGCAAATGGCCATTTTTATTAAAAATTATGGAAGTGTGCTGGCTGTTTAAAGGCTAATGTAATTGGGTGAACCCAACAACTGGGAAATGTCAATTAACAGGAGATTGTTAAATAATATTATTTAAACAATCAGTTTTCTCTTGTAGCTTAGAAAATGGTCCGGGTAAAGTAATAATGACTATCTAAGGCCTGAGGGAAGGCTTACGACTATTTTGTTCTCCCCTGTTTTTGAATCTGTGGGATTTTCTTTTCCATTTGTCAAAAGTAGGTTTTGTTTAGTAACAGAAATTTAAATTTAGCAGTTTATAGGAAATTATACGTAGAACACTTCTCCTATGTGAAGGTCATTTTCTGGCTGTCCATAAAGGACCACATGGCATTTCTGCCACCATGCTGTGGGTACTTGGAGAAATATTTGGAGATTTCACTTTTCTCTTTTTGAGATAGTTTTCCTTTTACAGAAGGATTTTGATCACTCTGCTTTTGATAGCAAGAAGCATTGCATTCCATTGGGAAGATACTTAATATTCTAATTATGGGTCTTAACTTCTTAGCCTCTCCACCATTGGAAATAACCCTCTCCATGCAACAACCCTAAAATCCATCGTCTTCTCAACAGCCCTCAACTGGAACTGCTAGTAACTCTAGTCTTGCAATATAAATGTTCTCATTGGAGCATACTGCAGAAACCTATTTATGAAAAATATCTTGTGGTTTCCAAATAGTTGTAGGGAAGGGAATTTTTGGTCACTTATGCAATTTACAGAATTGAGGTCAACCAAGGATGTTGGGATCGTTTCGACTGAGTCTGGGAAGACAAATGTATGAGTAATACTCTAGAGCTCTAAGCTCCTTTCTTACTGAATATTGTTTGTGAGTCATTAGCTTTGAAAACCAGAAAAGAGACCCACATTCCAGAGTTTCTCTATCAACACCTTTTCTTAGTGTCATCCAGCATTTGAAAGTAATCATTGGAGGTGGCGGATCATGTAGAATTTCTAGGGCCTTTTGTGATGACTAGATGATAGTGTTTCTTCATTATATGATAGAACACAGCTCTCATCTACCCCTCCTACCCCACTCCCCCATGATTCGGAAACTAAACCATCAGAGTTTCATCTATTCAGATTTTCTTTGTTCACATTGGAGATGTTGGGGGTTCATTCCATGGACTTCTATGATTAATACTCAAAGTATTGATTTTATCAATCAAGTCACTTGTGAAGCTGACTTTTTTATTGCTAGAACTAAAAACTAGTGAAGTAAACTTTCTCTTAATAGACTAAACTTGTATTTTTCCCCAGAGAGATTTACCCAGCTGGCTGTTATGTTTATCCTCCCCTCTACTAAATGTATGCAACATGAACAGCAGAATAAGAAGCATACCTATACACTTAGATTCCTAACAATTTCAACATAATTCTTCTCACAGCAAAATTACCTGCTCAGTCATAAGGTAATCCATACAGTGTTGAAATAGGGTCGCTCTGATTTCTGTGTGGATGCAGGGATACTTTTGCTAGAAACAACCTTAGTTCCAATGTAACAAGGACAATGTGCAGCTGATTGTTTCACTTTCGGAATATGCAAATAATCTTTTAATATCAAAACATCAGGTGAAAACCCCATACCGGTTGACTAAAATGGGCTTTTACCCTCTGGAATTTTTTTGCCAGTTCTAAGGGGAAAAGTTCAATTTTTAGCTGTATCAGTAGTTTTGTACAACGTGGAAGGTGTTTGCCTCTGTCAGAGTTTCATGCATTCCATGGAACTGAAATTGGCTGGCCCCTGCTGAGGGAGATTTTTCTGGTCTGTGCTCTGAGAACGTCTTTTATTAGGTGCATGACCATTTATCCAGGTTTTTGAGGTCTCAACCAGGTTATTCTTTGATCTTTATCGTATTCTGAACTTCCTAATGGTCGGACCAGGTCAGAATAGGGTAAATCTCAGCCCTCCAGATGTTCAGGGAAAATGTCATCTTGCTAGTAGCTTAATTTACTTTGTAACACAAAATGTTTATTGAACCTATTTTATCATTTTAAAATATGTATATTACATTGCTTCTGCCTTCCTAGAATGTTTTTGGTATAACTGAATGTCTTTTCATGGACTCTGGTAAAGCATCAGTTTCTCAGAACTTTTTTTGAGATATTTGAGGCTATTTGCTTGTCTCCTAAATGGTCCCAGACTACTGCATTTTGATGTGGTTTTCTTTTTCTTTTTATAGTGTTGCTATCTCATTTGTTGCTTTCATGCTGTTACCTTGTCACAAGGCCTGGCAAGTAGTAGGTGCTCGTTAAGTATTTGTTAAATGAATAAAATGTCACTTTTCACTTCTATTGTAGCATTTCTGTTTTCAATCTCTCTCCTTCTCTTTTCTAATTGCCTATGTCTAGTTTGTTCAGGTTTTGGAAATTTGATAGCTCTGCATGATAATCTTATGTGCAAATCAAGATTAAGCAGTATATGAATGAGGACTTTACTTGTCTGAGGAATGACAGTTCAACAAAGGCTTGGATTTTGTGACATCTATTTTGATTGCTAAGAGGTCACTTTTAAAACTTGCTTCCTGCTTTGAAACTGAGCTCTGAATCCACAAAATTGTATGACAGTTGAATTGCAGACAGATGAGGTATTTTTGTATTTAGTTTTCCTCCAATGGTCATTACCAGCACCTAGGAAAACTGCCAGAAGCAGGATGTATAAAAATCACTAGGCCGTTCCTGTGTTTGTGCTTATTTTAATTAGAGTTCTCTTAGATTTTTTTAAAGCTGTTCAGGGAGAAATGTGACCCTTGTGAATGTAATGTCCATTATGTAAAACTTAAGTGCATCTGAGGCTTTGGAAAGTGAAAATTTACACTAAAGGCCCTGTTTAGTCAATGGGATGAGATTTTAGATCAATTAGGGAGGAAAAAAAAAAAAACTGAATACATTATTATTTTCAAGAAAACTTCCAAGACGATAAGAATTTTATTTTCTTACAGCCAAATGGTTGACAGTTTGCCTTTTTGAATTTCAGTTGAGCTTTTAGAGTTTGTTGGTCAGACCCTCTTCTGCCACTTTTGTATTGTGTCTTGGCTGGAAGTCTTAGGAGGACAAGAAAATTTCTCATTAGTGACATGTAGGGACACTTCACTTTGTTGTGCGCAGACGATTTCCTGACAGAGATAGATGACATGGTTCGAGTTTCCAAGAAAATGTTACTCCGTCATTGAGTGGAGAAGCTCTGAACCAATCTTTCTGATTCACAAACAGGCTGTAGATGTGCCACACATGACAAACTGATACTGAAATCCACAGCCTTGAAATGGAAGATGCTTCCTTGTTCACTTCTGGCTGTGTAAGGTTGCAGGTAACTGAACACATTAACAATGTCAACTTCTCACTGTTCATTAAGGAGTGATGTGTACAGGACTCGCTCTGTAAGTTAAAAAAAAAACTGTGCTTTAGTTGGAAGTTTTTGACACTGGAGTCTTATTTTCCCATCAGGAAATATTTTCCAGGAGTAGAAAGGGAAAGCGATCATCTTCCCTGTTTTCTTTAACCCCAGCGTCTCCTCAGTTTGATTCTTCAAATTGGCTTGGTAGTGTCAAAGAGAAAAGCCGTGTTCCCACGCAGTGGTAGACGTTTGTGGGTTATTCCACTCACCCTCAGCAACAATCAGATTTCATCACCCCTTGCCAACTGTGCCCTGTGTCTGCTTGGGGATACAGGTGAGGAAGCCAAGATACAGGCTAAGGCTGCCGGTGGATTCTATCCTTCTCACCACATGGTCATTGACCTAAGCTGGCCTAACCAAAGAGCCTCTCAGGACTCTTAATGAGAACTGGGAGATGAAGCAGCTAAGAGTAGGTCTGTGGGGTGTAAAGATGTGAGCACAGAAACTGCTGCTGCCAGTTTTAGCTGCTAAGAGGGAAGCCAGCCTGAAGAGAAAGTGGGCCCTCCAAAACGGGAAGAGCTAAAAGAATCTCAAAGAAATGTGAGCCGAGTTCCAAACCTTTGAATTAAACCCTTTCTGAAGCCTGTCCTATTTCTAGACTCTTTTCTAAATTCTTTTCCTTTATTATTCAAGATCATTGAGTTGAGTTTTCCATGGCTTGTAGTCAAAAGATACTCACTAGTGAAGCTACTCAATCTGCCATTTTGGGTTTTGATCACCTGTTGTAAAAGTGCAAGCCATACAGACATAGTATAAGATCAAAGAACTAAATGTGGATTGTTCTGAAAGAACGTCTTGTCAGTGCTGTGCTGGTAAATGGTTAACAACAAGGTCTGGAGGCACGAGATGAGGTTGGTGTATAGCATTTGACAATTTGATTTCCATGGTGTGAACATTCTTACCATGGCCACTTTCAAGCTACCAGTGTGACACTGAATGTGGCATTGGGGAGAGATACTAATAATAATTGGATCCCTTGAGCCCATAATAGCACCAGCATACCACTACCTCTATTCCAAAGCCTCTGTTTTACATATGAGAAAATTGTGATCCAAAGGAGCTGAGGCTTTCTTGAAATCACACAAAGAGAGGAGAGGCTTGAGCCAGAATGCCTGTCCCCTGACTCCTGAAGTCTAGTTTTTAACAAGCTGATAATCTGGTTTCTATATGTTTACACATGTAGCTGGTAACGTTAGCACATTTTTTCTTTAAACAGAAAGCCCTATGGGTCTCTGCTTAAGACCAGAAAACAATCCAAATTTTCAAAGTCATTATCTCATTCTTCGCTGCCCAGTTGATCAGTAAGAATCCCAGAGTATCTTAACAGAAGTGGCCACCACATTTTGACAGTGTATGTGCCAGCCACTGCATATACATGATTTCCACAGAATGCAGGCGAGGAATCATCCTGCCATTTTACAGGTGAGGAAATTAAGGTTCAGAGAGGTAGAAGTCCAAGGTCACATCTCACACCTAGTAAGGGGTGGAGTGATAGCTTGACCGCAGGTTTGTCTCACTTCAAACAGCAGTTAGACTCCCCCGCATTTGGTGTCCTGCTCTGGGGAGATGATGTTTCCACTATGTGCTAATGCGCTTTGTAGATTTTCCATAACTTAGGAAACACTTGTGGGGAACAAATGACAATACCAAACAAAAATACAGATGCCCTGTTTGCTGAAAGGGGCATGAACAGTATTCCTGGCCCTTGGGGGTTCTGGTCATAGTTCTTATTTTTCCTATCACCTAATCTGGCATGTCATCTTTGAGATCTGGTAGCGCTAACTTGTGAGGACTCACGTGAGAAGATCCATGTCTTGTCTTCAAGGCCATTTATAAAATAGTATGAGAAATAGTCCTTCACTTCGGTAATAGATGTGAGCAATCAGTGAAATCTAAAAAGCAAATAAAAGGATCACATACTGTAAATATCAATAATTACGATTAATAAAAACTAGGCCAGTAAAAGAAAAGAATGCTCTATTTCATCATTTCATTCTTCTTGTGCCAAACAGATACCACTTATAGGATTTCCATAGTTTCTCAGTATGTTCTGTCTGCATTATTCAGAGTGACTCTGCAGCTTTCAATAATGTGGTCTGAATTATTTAAGTGGGATGATTAGCATAATCTGTACTGCACCCTTAAGAATACAGGGGCAATTAAACACCGAGCTTGACCTACTGCCCTCTTTCGTAGGGCAGAGAAGATCCACACAGCACAGGTGATTGCAAAAATCAATAATGTTCATTCTCCTTCTCTCCCTCCCTCCCAACCTTCCTCCCTTCAACTGTCTTTCTCCACAATGCACACACCCAATTTTTATCCTTCAAAGCTAGAAGGAAACTCACTCACTTTGTTTTAGTCTAAGTGGCGTTGACTTTTCTCAAGGAAAATTGAATGTGCCGGGGCTTCCCTGGTGGCGCAGGGGTTAAGAATCCTCCTGCCAGGGCAGGGGACACGGGATCGAGCCCTGGTCCGGGAAAATCCCACATGCCGCGGAGCAACTAAGCCCGTGTGCCACAACTACTGAGCCCGTGCTCTAGATCCCTTGGGCCACAACTACTGAGCTCGTGTGCCACAACTACTGAGGCCCGTGCACCTAGAGCTCGTGCTCCGCAACAAGAGAAGCCACGGTAGTGAGGAGTCCGCGCACGGCAATGAAGAGTAGCCCCCGCTCGCCGCAACTAGAGAAAGCCCGTGCGCAGCAACGAAGACCCAACACAGCCAAAAATAAGTTAATTAATTAATTAATTTTTAAAAAAATTGAATATGCCTTTGAAACAGGGTCTTCAAGTATCCAAGCATCTGGATGTTTAGTGTGGTGTAGACAAATTAACCAGCTATATCCATTGTGCATCTGGCTCTCTTTGGAGTCTTGTAGAGACAACAAACATTAATATATAAAGAAAAAGAATAATAACAGAATACAATTCCTTTGAAGTTCCACCACAGTCATACTGTGGTATGTCAGGCAGCCATATCCAGTGTGTCTGAAAATTATGGTTCAACTTCCTATAATATATAAATAAATCTTACCCACCAATTCCCATGTTGGAGTCTCAAAATTTACAGGTGAACAAAACTACATAGGGGTACCCAAGGTCATTTCAGTATTTCACGAAGCCAAACGGAAGGAGTACCCTTCTTGGTACAAGCTAACTAAAATGTCAAGTTTCTTTTGGTTCGAAAGTCAATACTAAATAAATGCAACTTGGTAAACAAAACCTTTTATAAGTAGAAATACTTAGCAGATTGTTTTAAAAGGAGGGCTGGGCTTGATATGAGAACTGTTGACCAAGTTCCCAGAACTGTCCTTATCAATTCATCAGTTATTCATTGGGCACCTAAATAAGTGCCATGCAGCGTTAAGATCTAGACCACTCTTGTGCTGCTTTTATAATCTAGTGCGGAAGGAGAGAGAAAAAAAAAATGAAGTTTTATAAATGTGATAAATGTTACCAGAGGAACTTAGAAATATCTGTTCCTGCTTCTAATCAGAAGGAATTTGCACACAAAAAGAGCCATCTGCCTATAGTTCATGATTTTAAAGGAGCCAAAAATGCAACATAGATAGATAGATATCAAAATACCTCTTTTGTAAATCCAGTTTACAAATTCAGTATCACTCGTTTCTTCAGGTTAAGGTCTCAGTAAAAGATGCCATCTCCTCAGAGAAAATGGAAAGCTGTTAGAAAACCTTAAAAATTCTCCTCTGATAAATGTGTTGGATTAGCAGCTGTCACCTAGGACGTCTGTACCATCAGGGCCCAGGACAGAAACGCTGGAGGTGCTGCAGCAAGGCTTTAGAAGAGAGGAAGGGCTCCCTGGCATGCATACTTCCAGGTGAGGTCGCCCCAGAGAGAACTTGAGGAGTGTTGTTGAAATCTGAAGGTCTTGAGGCCAAAAGAAAGGCCGAAAGCAAGCAGGGGGCCCTAAGGAGGAGCCAGAGAAGCCCCACCATGGAATGACAGTGAGGAAGCCCACCTTCCCCAGCCAAGGTGAGCCAGGCCAGTTAAGCCTCGGGTCGACCTGGCTGCAGAGAAGCACCAGCCTCCCTCCTGAATGGTATCGAAAATGAAGCTGAGTTGATGAGATTTGCCCCAGGCCATCGAAGCCATCCCTGTCACACCTGGGATTCTAATTCAGATCTTTCTGCCTTTCAGAAAGACAACTCCTGTCCCTCCCGATCATGTCCTATTTTTAAGTTCATTATTCACCTCTGGGTACTTAGCCAGTTTCAAGAGCTCCCACATCAAAGCATTTTAAAAGGGCGAGTCTAAAATGATGGTCCTCTCAACGCCAGGCTCATCCGCCGAGCCCCTGCAAAGGTTCTGTGCTTCCTACAGAGGCAGGCTGCTCATCAACAAGTTTCCCTGGGAGGTGAGAAGCATCTCCCCTCTGATCAGAACATGCCCGTCGCCGAGCTCCGGCAGCTACTGAGCCAGTGCCCCATCCCAGGAGTCCAAAAATCTGTCTCTGGCAGGGGCTTAACTGTTTGGCTGCTGCATCGGAAGGTCCATGCTGATACCTCCCAGGAAGAGAGAACTCAGCCGGGAAGTTGCCAGTTGCAGACAATCTTCTCCTTCATTTCAGCTCTGCAAGTAGTTAATGTGTTGCTGCCAAGGGTCCAGTCCTGTGGGGTATGCAGCCCTCCGGTTGTCTGCAGTCCTGCCAGGGAGTCCAGACACACGGGCAGGAGGCGGCCGGATGATCCATGGAGCCTCCACATAATTAAGAGCTTGGCAGTCATGGCTGCAGGAATTCAGGGATTGTTCCAGGCTCTTGACGTAGCGCTGCTCCTGAGAAAGGACCACTGGCAGCATTTAGTGAAGACCCAAAGAAATTGTGTCTGCCTTATCAGCGTTCTTCCTATCACTTTAGGACACAAGCAAGATGTAAGGCAAAGTGAGACGTCCACTGAAGAGAGACCTCCCAAGAATGAACAGGGCTGCCTCTGACCCACGAGATGCTTTGCAGACAGTCTCATGGGGGCACTAAGCTGATCCTATCCCTCTGAGGTCAAAGGGAAACCAGATGAGGCCCCAGCAGTCATGGCTGCTGTGGTTAATCCACCCTTCCATTCTGAAAGCCTGGCTCCAACGTGCCTCTCTTTCTTGTTGTGTTGTTCGTATGATTTTGTTCGTAACTCAGAACACAGGTTGGTGTCCGTGACTGCTTAGTATCTGGCAAGGCAATAACATGGTGGAAGTTTCAGGCTGTGTGACATTCTAATTGTTTATAGAATAAGAAAGTAGCATGAGAGGCTGTTAGAACACAAAGTGATACACGGGACTTGAGTTTACATCGTGTCAGATCTGCTTTTTCCCACTTTTGATACCCTCTTAACTTCCTAGGAGAGTGGCTTCTTGTGCTAGGTGATTTTCTTTTAGAAGACTTACTGTAACTCTAATTAAGTAATTAGTAACCCAATTTATTGGATGTCTCTCCCCCTTGCAAGACTGTAATTCCCAGGAACGCATGACAAAAGGTGGATTCTTCATTATTGTAACCCTGATGTCTTAAACAGATTTGGCATGGAATGCTCGATAAGTATCTATTAAGGGGATTGTATTAGTTCAGTAGGGTTGACATAATAAAATACCACAGGCTGGGTGGCTTAGACAATGGAAATTTATTTCTCACGGTTTTGGAGGCTGGAAGCCCAAGGTCAAGGTGTTGGCGGGTTTGGTTTCTCCCGACACCTCTCTCCTTGGATTGCAGGTGCTGCTTTCTCCCTGTGTCCTCACATGGCCTTTTCCTCTGTGTGTGCGTCCCTGGTGTCTGTGTGTGTGCAAATTTCCTCTTCTTATAAGGACACCTGTAAGACTGGATTAGGGCCCACCCTAATGGCCTCATTTTAACTTAATCACCTCTTAAAAGGCCTGTTTCCAATTGTAGTCACGTTCTGTAGTACTGGGGGTGAGGACTTCAGCATGTGAATTTGGGGGAGACGGGGACACACTTCAGATTACAAGGATGAAAGCTCTAAACAGAATGATGTACTTCACAGGAAACAGGTTCATATTAAAGTGGAGAAATTTGAGAATAATAGACATAAGTATTACATTGAAATGAGGTAAGGTGATTCCTTGTGATATCACTCTCCCTCATGGGTTCCCTTGGGTAAGAAACAAAGGGTGGCGATACAGCCAGCAGGCCAGGGATGGTGTCCTAGCTGGCGCTGGGGCACAGGTTAGGTCTGCCATTTGGGGCTCGTCTATTTCCGGGCCTCAGTTCTTTAACCTACAAAATGAAGGACTTGGAATCACTGAGTCACTCTGTCATCTGTGAAAAGCAGACCAGGATGGAAAGATTCCTTCTGGCTATTCTGTGTGTCTAAGAGCAAAGACCCTCAGTAATTCTCTTTCTCAAAGGCTTGGGGAGAGAAAGCAGGGATCCAAAGTTTCCCCTGTTTTTTCCTTAGTGGGATTCTAGTTCTGTGCAGGTTGGAGACCCGGGGAGGCAAAAGTCTCTACCCCAGGATGCTTCCTAAATAGCCACTTTTAAGCAACTTTAAGTGACTTCATAAATAGGAAAAAGCTGGCCAACATTCCAGATTTCCATCTTGTTGACTGGGAGCCACTCTTTGCTGGCTTCCATCCATCTCTGCCTCTCTTGGTGATAATTGATTTGGGGGATATGGTGGTTGAGGCAGTAAGAGAGACCATATTTCCACAGATGTAATAGTCAAAAGTTAGCCCTTTCCCCTACGCTGCCCCAAAGCTCAGAATAGCTAACTGGTGAAACCCCATAAAGCGGTACTGGCCCACGGCCTGTTAGGCACTGGGCTGCACAGCAGGAGGTGCTCAGCGGGCAAGCGAGCAAAGCTTCATCTGCCGCCGCCTCCCCCTCCCCCCATCGCTCACATTACCGCCTGCCCCATCCCACCGCCGCCCCCATCCGTGGAAAAATTGTCTTCCACGAAACCGGTCCCTGGTGCCAAAAAGGTTGGGGACCGCTGCCATAAAGGACCACTTTCCACCCTGTTTCACTGATGTTTTCTATTCTTTCCTCTTCTGAGTGCTTAGTTGAGACATTGTCTTGAGCAGTAAAATGACAGTGTAGTACTCCAGCAAAGTGCAGCAAGTAATTTTTGGTAACCCTCTCCTACCCTTTTGTCTCTTGAAAATGGTCATTCCTCTATGTGAGAACTTGCTAAGATGCTGCTAGAATAAAATCCATAAGTTGATTAACAGATGCAAGTGTTTCTGCCTTGTCTCAGTAGTGAGGTGTGCTGCTCTAGAAATCTGCCATCTTGCTCACGGCACTCCAAAAGGAGGATGGTAGCTGCCTTTGTTTGGATACACATATGTTTCTCCCATCTTCACTCACCAGCCCTTTGCCCAAGAAATCCCCTTTCTGAATCGACAGTGACTTTCCAAGTCTGTATCTTGGCCTTTCTAGCTAGTGTCTTCTCTTCATTTATTCAGTCACATGGGGTTACAGAGACAGGAAGGCAAAAACTTGTGCAACTAATTGTGACCTCAGAAATTCAAGACCATTTGCATTTCAGCAGAAGACAGCAGCTTCTGAAATACACTGAATGGAACTTGGGAAACTTTGCACACCCACACCTGATAGACTGCTTCTCCTGTTTGCTTTTGGATTGTGCAGTCAATTCACATTTTGTTGACTCTATTTCCCGTCAATCTCCCTTTCTATATAACTTCAATTCTCCTTCTGCTAGGATTTCCCATTTCTTTTCCCGGTGGCTTTATACCTCAGCTCAGCCAATCTTTGAGAAACAATGCCATGCATCTCTCTTCTTTCTTTTCTAGTCCGTGTCCTACTTGATCCCTATCTTAGCTCTGCAAATACAATTGGGAAACTGCCAAGATAAAAGCCACCCTTTGCCTTCAGTTATTGGGCCTAGGGACTCATGAAAGGTACCTGATAGAGTTCAACCAGAAGTTCGTACTCTGGGCTTTATTCTTAAAGATTAAGGATCAGGACAATCTTGATTTTCTCTTACTGAGAAAAAGCATCCCTAACCTGTTTCTTAATTCCTTCTTAGTGGTTCCTCCCCCTTTGACCTCATCAGCCCCCACTACCCCTTTCACTTACGGGGCTCCAGCCACACCAGCCTCCTTTAGACCCTGCAGATATGCCAAACTCATGCCCATCTGAAAACCTTAGCTCTTGTTTCCTCTTTCCAGCACATTCCTACCCTATAGCTGCACCGCATCTTTCTCATCAATCTGAGAAGTCCAGTCTGAGCTCAAATGTTACCTCCTTGAAGAAACCTCCCCTGACCACCCTGGTTGAAGTGATTTCACCGTCATCGTCTCCACAAGTCACTCTCGTACGCGGGCCTCTCACTGTTGTGGCCTCTCCCATTGCGGAGCACAGGCTCTGGACGCGCAGGCTCAGCGGCCATGGCTCACGGGCCCAGCCGCTCCGCGGCACGTGGGATCTTCCCGGACCGGGGCACGAACCCGTGTCCCCTGCATGGGCAGGCGGATTCTCAACCACTGCACCACCAGGGAAGCCCAAGTTACTCTCTTTTCCATTTACTTCTTAACCTCCTTAACCTTCTTACAGTCAAAAGTAAGCTCCGTGAGGGCTTGTTTGTGCTGTGGCCCCCGTTTTCTCCAGCATCTTTAACTGTGCTTGTTACAGATGAGATACTCAACAAACCTTTCTTGAATGAGTAGATTTTGAAGAATAGGGATAAGGGAGGAAAAACTAGGAAAATACAATAAATGATTTTCAAAAGGAAATCAGTGGAGAAATTGCCTTGTTGGTTCAGGTTCTAGCACTTAAGTTTGTAGTTCTTTAGGAGTTTCTCTAAATCATGGGCCATCTCTGAGACGTGGCCATGGTGTAGCCAATCTGCTTCAACCATCACCTCTACACAAAGTGCTCTAAGGGATGTATGCCATCTTCCCTCATTTCTAGATACTACTCTCACCTTCAAGTAAAAATATTGAAAATATTATCCTGACTTCTGGCTCAGCAACTCAGACTACCTTCTGAACTCTCTTGTCAGTTTCACCGCCCATCTCCTCCTTCCTCAAGAACAAAAACACCAGCCCTCCCTGGCTCTTTTCACTATCTGTAGTGCCTCATTCTCAGTGTATCAAAATGGAGTTATGTTACTTTCTATAAACGTAAACAACCATGCATTCATTCATTCAACACCTGTTGTTATTCCTAGAAACTGTGCTAAGCCTATAAACAAACAGGGCTCTGGACCCCAGGGAACTTAGAGTCACCCATTTTCTGTTTTATTTGGATGAAAGAACAGTGAGTGAGTATCCCTCCCAGGGTCCAGGCCCTCACCACCTCAACCCCCCTTTCTTGGACAACAATCTTCTAACCGTGTCTTGCACATTGTTACCAAAGTAATCATCCTAATCAGCAATGAATCATTCTACCTCCTCTTCTGGAACCTAAACTAACTCGACTTTGGGTCCAGAGTTTTCTTATACTGAGCTTTGGAAAGTTTGTATTATCTGACCATCACTCTTAATTTATTCCCACCTTTCTCCCATAATTCCCTCTTTCCCAGCCACATCATCTGCTTTTCTGTCCCTTTAACCTTCATTTTTATTCCTATAGTTCCTAGCACAGAATTTAGATGTAGATGGAACCTGAAATGTTATTTAGCCCAACCCTTGCATAGTACCAAAAAGAAAACTGAAGTTCATAGGCTTCAAGTCAGAAAGCTAGTCCTAAAAATATTACTTTCTGGGTTTTAAGTCTCTTTACCCAATACATTTTCATGTATGCTTTATGGCTGTATGTCCACGTGGCTAGTATTTAGCATTTACTGTCAGAGCCCATTTAAAGTTCTCAAATCAAGTGGAGAGTTAAGAGGGAGGTTTTCTCTAGTAAACTGGGGAAGAGCAGCCTGGTAGGGAAAGGGGAAGGAAGAAGTGGGCTAAAAGGAAGCGCGTTTGCAGATTTGACTACAGTTGGCCTTTAGTATCCATGGGTTCCGCACCTGCGGATTCAACAAACCATGGATTGTGAATTTTGTTTGCCATCCGAAGTTGGCTGAATCTGCGGATGCAGAATAGGGTGCGCCAACTATGGGACTTCAGCATCCTCAGATTTTGGTATCCACAGTGGGTCCTGGATACCCGACGGATACAGAAGGCCGAGTGTATCTGTGTTCTCCGCTCATCCGCCTTTGTCATCTGGGTCGTTAGAATAGGATGCCTATATTCTGAGCTGCCAAAATCTTTCATAATCCAAATCCTTGAACTCATCTCAATGCTGAAGGAAAAAACCAAATGTGCACACACAGTTTCTTTTTCTCTTTTAGTATAAAACCCAGGAGTCTGCTAACTGGGGGATAGCTGAGGCCAGAGTTTGAAAGACCAATAATTGTTGACTAATGGTGCCTCAGTGGTAGTTCCAATATGCCAGTTAATGCATAATGTCTCCCTGCATGAAACCTGATCAAAAAGCTTTAAAGCTGCTGGGCCCCTACCGTTTGTGGAAGAAAACACGGGGGAACCCAGGGCCTCAGAAGGAGGGGCGATTTGGAGACATTGACTGTCTGGGCAAGACCTCATTTATAAAAAGACCAAAAAAAAAGAGGCACCATCCTTGAAATGCGCTGCATTGCAAAAAGCCCATGATTTGTAAATGATGTGTAAGGTAACTATTTGAAGTGACAAAAAGGCTAGCAAAATAATAAATAAGGAAAAGAAAGCTGGCTTTTCTTTTTCTTCTCAGTGTTTGAAAACCTTCCCATTAAAAGAACACAATATGCAACTGCAAACATGGATCAGCCTCATTAAGAAGAAAGAAAACTGTTTGAAATAAACATCAAAGAAAAAAGCTGTCATTTTCTTTAAGGACCCTATTATGTTCTTATTGACAAGACAAAAGGGTAATGAAGTTAAATTAAAACAATTAGAAGCTTGATAGTTTGGTTGGAGGGAAATAGAACAAACTTTGCTGTTAAAAAAAGAAGAAGAAAAAGAGTAGATCTTTTAATCAGCCTCTATTGAAGCACTGACTGTTGACCTTACCCTCATTGAGAGCTTTCTTGAATCTGTTTCAGGGGCAAAATTCTTGCCTCAGTGATACAATACAGGAATTTTAAAACTCAAAGGGAGCTTGAATAATCATTATGTTGGAGTATCTTATTTTATAATTGGGGGACTTTGTGTCTAAAGCAGTGAAGTGTCTTTCCCATGCTCACCCAGCTTTTGAATTTCAAGGTTAAATTCTAGAAATCAGCAGGAAGTGAAACTTATTTTCTCTAGATATAGAATCTCTTTTTTTTTCCCCATCTTACCAGGAAAGCATCATACTAAAAAGAAATGTAGGGCTTCCCTGGTGGCGCAGTGGTTGGGAGTCTGCATACCAATGCAGGGGACATGGGTTCGTGCCCCGATTCTGGGAAGATCCCACATGCCGCGAAGCGGCTGGGCCCCTGAGCCATGGCCACTGAGCCTGAGCGTCTGGAGCCTGTGCTCCGCAACGGGAGAGGCCCGCGTACCGCAAAAAGAAAAAAAAAAAAAAAAAAGAAATGTATGGCGATTATTCTGAAATCAATCCAGAAGCATGTTCAGGGATTTTGAGCATACTTGTTAAAATTTTGTGACTTGGCGGGGGGGGGGTGTCCCAGGGTTCTCTTCCTTGTCTGGACTAGGCATCAAGCAGTAGAAGCAGCAGTGACAGGGGACCCCCATCCTTACTCAACACTGTACTGTGGTGACAGCACCTCGTACCCACAGACTCTCCTTGTTGGAACAGAAACAATGCCTCTTGGCCCCTATTGTGAGAAGAATGAGGCAAGAAGACCCTGCCGGCTGTGACTGTGTTATGAAACTCTCGAGAACAGCAGTGAGAGAGGCCAGACACCTTGGAAGTGACAAGCTCTCCCTTATAATATATAGTAGGAGTTCAAAAAAAAGGAAAATGCAATCATTTCTTAAGTACTTTGGGCCATTTTCCTCTCTTGCTTCACTCCCCGAGAAGTCTGGACATATTTTTATTTGGCAAGGTGCATTGTGACATTTTATATCATTCCCTCCACCTATTAATAGCCCTGGCTGCCCCAGGTGTTCATTTTCAAGACACCCTCGGAGAAGAAGGACTTCTGGCAGCTGCTCTGCAGCTGACAACTTCGGGGAAGTGGCAGGTTTTAATTGATGTATTGCGGGGTACCGTGCTTTCTCTCTCTCTCTCTTGAAAAAAAAAAAAAGTGTTGAGTTTCGTATCCTCCTAGGGCCTGTAGATTTTAATATGTCAATTTTTCCTCTTTTGTTGGAACTTGGATGTTTGTGGCTGACTGACGGTCTTCCGTACACCTTTTTATCTCCGTGTGACACCACACACCCGTGTCAGCATCACCCATCTCTCTTTGAACACCTTTCTGGACAGGTAACAGACAACAGCGCCCTGTATAGATTCTCACTGGAACAGCAAGTCATTACAAATACATCTTCAATTAGCTGCCCGCCGTTAGTTACTAATTACAACAAGAGGAAATTGGAAAAGGTGGCTAGAAGGCAGGAATAGGAAGTACCAACATTTCTCCTTTCCAAACAGTCCCAGTGACCGTCCTCTGGCTGCCCCCTGAGGGAGGCAGCATCCCCCAGGCCGACAGTTCCGTGGACACTGGCTCCAGAAGCCATCCGCTCTGATTCTGGCTTGTTGCCTCCTCTGTGAAGGAATGAGGGTATTTCCCAAGAGTCTCAAAGAATGCCAGCTCTGCCATCACTTTGCCCAGTGAAGCCATTGCCTTTATGGCAGCTTCTGGGTAGAGCTCCATCTGAGACCCTTCTCCCAATAGGAAGTACAAGGGGATTGCTTACTCCCTTGATTTCCCTCAGCATTCTAATAGATCTTTAAAAAAAAAAAAGAAGAAAAGCTTTTTGCTGTGTAACTTAGATACCATAAAATTTACCCATTATAAGTATACAATGTATGATTTTTTAAATTAAATTCATGGAGTTGTACAACCATTAACATGCTCTACTTCTAGAACATTTCTACCATCTAAAAATTCCCTACAGCTCATTTACTGGTCATCTGCATTCCCACTCTCAGCCCTAATTCAGCACTAATCTACTTTTTGTCTCAGTGAATGGGCCTTTTCTGGACATTGCTTACCAGTGGAATTATATAACATGTAGCATGATGTTTTTGAGGTTTGCCCATGTTGTAGCATGTACCAATAGTTCATTCATTTCTATGACTGAATAGTACTCCATGGACACAGATACACCACCTTATCTGTATCCATCCACGAGTTGATGGATATTTGGATCGTTTCTAGTTGGGCACTTATTATGCTCTTATGAACATTTGTGTGTGTTTCTTTGCGTGGACCTCTTAACTGCCACTCATTAGATGCTCGTGTGCCCCAAGCTATGCTAATCATTTTCAGTGCATCATTTCTAGACCTCACAGCAACTGGTAAAGCAGGAATTGTAATCAGAAAACCAAGGCTTGAAAGAGAGCACTTACTTGGAAAAATGTTTCTGGGGCCAAAATTCAGACCCATGCTCTTTCCACCATGCCCGGCAGCCTGTCTACCTCTCAAACAGCAAAGCAGACATTGGCGCACTGAGCTTTCCACTGCAAGCCCCATTGCCCACCCTCCAGCCACATCAAAAGTCCATGGTGTAGGCACTCTAAGTGGGTTTGAGGTTTGCAAATCTGCCCGAGGATTCTTTCACCTAAAAATATTCTCTGCTAAATTATAGCAGGTCACTTTCAACCCAATTGTTAACATTGATACATAGATCAGTGCAAATGTATCAATTATCTATTTGATGCTTAGCACCAGGGTGGGCAGTGTGTGAATTCAAAAGATGAATGACAAACAACATGGCCCCTTGAGGGCAGTATACTGGAAGACCAGACTCATACCCACACATCTAAATGACGTAGAACCAATTACACATGTACTGAGAGCTTTGATTAGTTAAAAACCTGTGCTAATACCCAGGCCACTTATAACTCATATGCCACCTACCTATTTCCTTCTTGAGTTATGTGAACACTGTGGAGGTGAATTACTAATACGTAATATAAAGAGGGCTGGAGTCTACACAATTAATGAGCTGCTCAAAACATATTCTGTGGAAGCGTAGAGATGTTAACATCATTTAAGGCAATTTCCCAGGTAGTAATTGGATAATCTACAGTTTCCCCTACAGATTATATTCATATATACACGTGTGCACATGCATGCCAGCGCACACACACACAAAGTGGAGGGGGGAGAGGATTATAAATATTTGTTTCTTCCATACACCCCATAAATCTTTATGAAATACTTGCAGTGTTCCAGGTACAGTGCAAGTCATGTAGGCTTTAGCAGGGAGCAAAATAGAGTTCCCTGACCTCCTAGAGCTTATAATGTTACTAGGGAAGATGAAGGTTATAGACTGAACATTTGTGCCCTCCCCCTCCCCCCCCAAATGTCCATGTGTTGAATACCTGATCCCCAATGTGATGGCAATTGGAGGTGAGGCCTTTGGGAGGTAGTTAGGTTTAGATGAGGTCCTGAGGGTGGGGCCCCCATGATGGGGGTTAGTGCCCTTAGAAGGGGATGAAGAGACCAGAACTCAGTGCTCTTTCTTCACCAGCTGAGGCCACAATGAGAAGGCAATCCTTCACAAAACAGGTGCCCAACCCTGCTGGCACCCTGTCTCATACTTCCAGTCTCCAGAATTGTAAGAAGTAAAAGTCTGTGGTTTAAGCTACCCAGTCTTGTATTTGTTATAGCAGCCTGAGCTGACAAAAACAATGGATAGTAAATAAATAGATAAATCATTGAAATCATAGGAAGAGCCATGAAGAAATAGAGTATGTCAAGAGGACCTGTCTGTCAGGGGCAGAAGGCAGTGGGCTTATGCTCAGCTTTGCATTAAAGCAAAACAAAAACAACCAAGCAAAACAAAAAATCAAAACACTACCTCTCAAGGCAATGTATGGAGGAAGAATTAGCAGGGAGCAAGTGACATATCCCGGTGGCTTAGAATATGGGCCTGACAGGATAAATGGAGAGAAATAGTCACATGTAAAGACGTAAAGCCCTTCCTTCTGTGTCTTTTTAAAATATTCTGCAAAACTTCCGTAAAGATAGGCAATTTCGCTATCAAGCCTGGGTAACCTGTTATATCAGTTCTCCATTTTCCCTGCCCAAGTTAGTGATAGAATATCTTCCATTAACCTATGCTGAAAGAGCCATTTCTGTTCTAAAAATCTATTTATGTTCCCCTATAACTTTCTTAAAGGTATGTCTCTGGGCTGTAAAACCTCAACCTTATAACGCAGCTGAAATGTGAATACTTTTGCCAAATTTCAGTAACATCAGTTGGGCCTTTTCTGAGTCATTTGATCATGAGGCTGTCTTCCCTTTGGGGGGAAAAATACCATCTCTTTCATTTGAAGGGATTAAAAACTGAATTTGATTCTTGGTTACTTGCTGTGGATTTGGTCTTCAACGTCAACAGTATCCTATGACTTTTATTTTCAACTGTTTCATGAATTAGAAAAACAACAGGTGGTCCTAGTTCTGAAGTTTCTTTTAATGATAAGTGTAGGTTCCTGTTCTTTGTTTTTTATCATGTTAAGTGACACACTGCATTTTATTTCAGATCCTCTTCTCTGTACATTCTCAGTCTTTTTCACAGTTTCTTATAAAGCTTCTCTGGCTAATCCTTGTTACTTTCCAGTTGCCAGAAACCTTTGGTAATGTGATCATTTTTCCTTAAAGATTTCTAGGATGAAAACATAGTTTTACCTTTTATAACCTCCACATCCCAGAGAATTCCTTTCTGAAAATGTACTATCCTATACTACTTCCTACTGTGGAATTTGTTGTCTGTATGTCTTCCAATTGCCTGTGGTCATTAACAGAAATTTTTCCCATTGGTCAGTATTTATTTTTTTCTGTAATTCTTCTTTCTGATAAGAAGAATATGTAGAATTCTCCCCACTCCAATTTAATATTTAGATTAAATTATGTTATGGTATGTATTGAGAAGTTTTTGTAATTTCATTGTTTCATTGATCCCTCTTTAAGGTGTTGATGTATAAAGACATTTCAATCTGTAAGAAACTGCTTGTTTTTCATTAAACTAAGAACAATTCACATTTTTGTATATATATCTCCATTTTTTAAAGGAATCAAACATAATGATATTGATTTCATTACATGTCTATTGAAATTGAGTATTACTTTTACTGTAACAGCAGAGAACCTGAGGCAAAAATGAAATTTGTTATTTAGGACAAGAAGTATACAAGCTATTTATATTAAGAACTGACATAAATAAGATACGATTCCTGTCTCTAAAAGACTTACACTTGAATAGGTTAGGGCAAAAAGAATGTTCAGTTATCCATAATTAGATGAACAGAAGGAAATAAAAGTTCAAGAGAAAGAAAGTGAGATTTATAAAGACTGAGTAGGTCTAGGAATTCAATGCTGAGTCTTATGACCCACATCTTCCAGGTCAGCATGAGAGGGGGGAGCAGCGCAGTGAGATCAGCCAGTGACGTGCATTAGCATTTGATCTCTCTCTTTTTTGAGTGGGTATCTTTGCTTTTTACCCCAAATCTCTTAGACCATGTATATTAGATTAATAAGAAGATCAACACCTCCTTTTATGACGGAGGCAATTTGGGGGCCAAATTGGGATCTGGAAGTGGCTCAATCCCTAGCTACATTGCCCATTCTGAAAAAATCATCATCATCTTAATAATCTCTCTTCTGCTTTGATCAGGTGTAGTAGACTTTGTCAAAAGTAATGGAGATGATTTTTTAAAGTGAAAAGGCATAAGGGGGTTCCTTGCAGGATTGGTTCATTATTCAGGGGGAATGTTAACAGCCTCCCTGGAGAACTCTAAGGAAGGAAAGACTGAGCCAGGCGTTAAGTTGATTTAAGTGGTAAACTGGCTGTAAAGCCCCTAACAGAGAACTGGCACAAAATAGGTGCTCAATGAATGTAAATTCTCCATCTCTCGCACAAAATAGGTGCTCAATGAATGTAAATTCTCCATCTCTCTTCCCCTGCTCCAGCAAGATGGCTTAGCCTTATGCTCTTAGGTGTTCTAGTTGGTGTTCCTGTAAATGTGCTTAGAGCTTCAAGGGCTCCAGTGACACCTGTGGGTTAAGGGGTCTGATTATCAGAGCAGCATGTTTCTCATTGGCTTCTAATGTACTGCGTAATTCTTGGTGATAGCTTTGCCCTCGTCATCCAGCAATGGTCCTCTTCTTTTGACTCCAGCGTTCTCTGAAGTGTGAGTCTGATTATAAAGGGGATGAGCCCAGGTGTGCTATGTTTGTGGTGACCTAACATTTTCTGCTGGGATGATTGATATACCAAACAGGCAGTTAATCAAGAATGGACAGCTGGGACTTTGAAACCACACTATGTTAAAGTAATATACCTACATTTTGATCCTTTCCCTAGACCTCTGGGAGTCTTTTGAATACTAAACTCACTAACCAGCCTGGGGCTTTTTTTTTTAACGTAAAAAATGATGTGGGTGGCTGATTCGGCATTATGGTAGATTCTAACTGCCACCCCCCTCCAGAAATATGTCTGGACTGATATTTTATTTCCAGGAGGGAGATAGAATTCCTCCTTCCATGGCGTGGCTCTGTAGAAGGTCTCTGAGAACTTAGGACTTAACATTTTCTGAAGTGACTATATCATATTCCACCAGTATTTCAGAAATTATGCTTTAGGAAGGTCTTAGAGAAAATTTATAGGATAGGACAACAGTATGTGACATCAGGGGGACCTGCCTTGAATATGATACCGGGAAAGGCTTCCCTGAAGAACTGAACTGATTAATAGTAGGTAACCAGAAGAAAGGGGTTAAGGGAGGGAGGGAGAGGAGGAATATGTGCGGACTGGGAGGAAAACAGTGAGCTCCAAGAATGAAAGGGTGTAAGGTTCCTGGGGCAGAGAGAGGGAGCAGGAGAGAAGAGTGAAACAGATGGTAAGAAGTGGGCAAGGTCCAGATCCAACACAGGTTCCTGGTCCATCTTAAAGGGATATGGACTCCATCCTCGGAAAACTGGGAAGCCAGCGAAGAATTTTGAAGAAGGGACTGTCATGATCAGATTTGTCTTTAAAAGATCGTTTTGCCTGCCGTGTGGATAAAGAATTAGAGAGAAGGAGCAAGAGTGATACTGAGAGAACCAACATAAGGTTGTTGTACTGTGTAAGGTGCAATGATGGCAGAGAACAGCGTGATAATTTGTCCTTTTGCCTCGGAAGTTTACAATCTAGTAGCGGATTGGAAATACATACACAGACTATTACCATGAAATATGTAATGTGCCACAGGAATTAAGCAAAGTAAAATGAGAAAAGGGAAAAGCCAGTTTAGCAGAGAAAATCAGGGAGCTATCTTCTTATGTGTTGAACAGCCAATCCTGTGACCGGAGGTTTGTTTGTTTTGTTTTTTGCTTTTGTTGCTGTTGTTTTGATTTTAGTCACAACTGCTTCCAGGATAAGAAACTGCTTTAAAAGTAGCATTCCCACTGTTCCAGTTGCTTTTAAACTACAACACAAACACATATTTTATATTCAGTTTCACATTATCTTTGTCAGACAGTAGAAAGCATGTTTTGGTTAATTTCCTTTTAGAAAGAAGTGAATTTCCCATTCCTTGTGCAGGTCATCTGTCTGTCAGTACAGTCAGGAAAAATTTAGAGACAAATCTCTTTGTAGAGGACGTACTACTGCTGAGTCAACAATATGGATGCACAGGCAAATGCAAATTTAAGGTATATGATGATTTTATTCTGAGAAATTTGGAAGAGATTTCAGGTAGAAAGACCTATATAACGTTCTCCTATAGCTCTTGCCACCCCCCCACCTTTTTTTTTTTTTTTTTTTGCGGTACGTGGGCCTCTCACTGCTGTGGCCTCTCCCGCTGCGGAGCACAGGCTCCGGACACGCAGGCTCAGCGGCCATGGCTCACGGGCCCAGCCGCTCCGCGGCACGTGGGATCTTCCCGGACCGGGGCACGAACCCGTGTCCCCTGCATCGGAAGGCCGACTCTCAACCACTGCGCCACCAGGGAAGCCTGGGTCCCCTTTTTGAAATGCCCTTCTGAGACTCCACTCTACATTCATCACTTCCCACACCTACATCCAGCTCTCTTTCAATGAGGATGGCCAGTCAGGTGCGCTGATTTGCTGTGATGGAAAAGCTGCCCAGTTCCACTGGTGAATCTCCTTTGAAAAGAAATAGGCTGGATAATACTGAGCTTATGAGAAGGAAAACTTTCAGTTGGTCACGTAGAGAGGCATTGGGAAAGTTCTTGCTCATGATTTCATATTGGCTTAACTCTCAGCTCCATCCATATGTGAGTTTGGGTAAGTCATTTAAGCTCTCTGAGTTTCTTTCGAAAAATAAGATGGTTATGCTGATTGATCACCCAGGTGTTTTGCAATCTTAGTTCCAGATATATGTATTTCCATCCAGGAGAGCTGTGAACTAATTTTCCAGAAGGTTCTTTAGGCCCAGGATAATTGCAAATGTTTAGTTACATGGGTCTGTACACAAGAGAGTGCTTGACTCTATGTATCCTTCATACTGATGTCAGAGAAGAAAGAAAGAGAATTCATTTAGTCCTCTAAGTATCTGAAAAATGCATTGGGGGCAAGAGGTGGCTCTTTGAATATGAATTTTGACTGTGCCTGGTGGTTTTGAAGATTTGAAGAAACATCATATCTGGGCTAAGAAAAATAGGAGTCTCCCATAGTTTGCATTCTTAGACCACACCCAGAAAATTCTGTTCTATTTGATATGATGCAATTTAAAGATGCTGACAAATCTGAATCAAAGAAACATGATAAAGATGAAGAGAAATCTGGGAAATTTGCTATATAAGGAAAAGTTAAAAATTGGAAAGGCTTGGTCTTGAAGACTTAGGGATACATTACAGCTGTCTCAAAATATTGTGTAGAACTGTCCAGGGAAGAGAAATGAGACTTATCCTGGCTCTGCCTTTCCTATTAGGCCTGGGGTAAATGGACTGAAACTTTAGCCAGGTTAATTTGCACTCAGTGTGGAGAAGAAGTTTCTGACAACGCTAGCTAACCAAGAATGGAAGGTGACCCAGATTCCCTTGTGTAGGGGAGTAATACACAGGAGACTGGATATTAACCATAGTGATCATAAGAGACAGTGATTGAAGTGTTTTTGCATGTATTAACTCAGCCGTCATAACACCGCTTTGAGGTAGCTTCTTTTATCATTCCAATAGTATGGATGGAGAAACTGAGGCACAGTATGGCTAAGCCACTTGGCTAATTTGTCACCTAATCAGGTGACAGAACTGGGGTTTGAAACCGTGCGGCCTGATCGTAGAGTCCTCGGGCTTCACTGAGTTGCTATATTGCTTATAGATGGGCATCACTTAGAGAATCTGTGGATGGGATTTCTGCCCTGAGTTTCCAAGGAGGTGTTTGAAGAGTCCACCAGTAGCAGTGCATTCTGGGGTGGTACATCACACATTCAGAGGTGCCTTCCTGCACGGGCACCCAGAGCCCTTGGGGTTGAGGCTCCATGCCCAGTTGCTCATTCTGCTGTAGGTACGCCTGGCCATTCAGTTGCCTTCCCCACACCATCTGGAGTTGGGCTTTGTCGTTTCTTGATAGAATTGTCTTTGTCTTTCCACATCAATGTCATCCACTTCAGCCATACCATGACATTCCTTTAAAAAAAAAAAAATGTGAAAACATATCCAGAAACATTGCAAGAAATAAAGCCCTGCTGTCTGGGTGTACAGGCTACAACAAGACCTTTCTTCCAGACATGATGGATAGGTGTTTGTCCTCTTCTCCCCCAGAGACTGCACCTTATGTGAATGTTTGAGAGATACCTTGCCTTCATCAGCCCTTTGACAGTCAGGACCCATAAGAAATGGCAAGTACTTTCTAGTTCGGAGAGAGAGAGAGAGAGAATCCCTTTCAGACTTGGTAAGATTTATCTAAAGGTAACTGACCAAGAAGGAGAACTGACCCCATTTCATGTACAGGTGCTTTAAAATAATTTGACAACGGGTAGTTAAAATGTAAGTGTGCCATGCTGTCAATCACGTTCTGTCTTTCTGCATTGAATGCTTGTTTTACTTGAGGGAAGATGATATTGGAACATTTTATGGCATCCATCAACAAGAATGTGCACACGGTTTCAAATAAGGGTTTCCAGCCTTCTGAAACCAATTACTTCTACCTAAGTAGAAATGCCAAAGCAGAGATATGTCAGCAACTAAGAGAATAGTTGTTTGAAGTAATAATAAATACACCCAACGATGATGCCTTGAAACAACAGAAATTGTACACACACACACACACACACACACACACACGCACAAACCTTTTTAAGAGATATTCTTAAAAGTCTGTGTCAAACGATGTTAACCCAGAGAAATGCAGAAATGTCAGACATGGGCAGGACTTGCGGTTGGCATTTGGCTGCCAGCGGGGGAGGCGTCCTCCCACACTAATTCCTCAGGAACCTCATGCTGTGTCTGTCTACAGGGAAGGGAGAAAAAAAGGGAGGAGGGGGAGAGCAGATATTGCCTCTGATGTTTCTCCTCCGCAGCTGGAGAAGGCCTCAGCTGTGTCAGGCTGGGACTGCTGGTGATTTTCTGTAGAGGGTACCACATAAGGAAGAGCAGCCCATCCCAGCTTATGCCAACGGGGACCCAGCCTCTCCTGATCGTCAGCGTGGCTGGCACGATTGAATGCAAGCCAGACTGCCTCTCATGGAGACGCGTCAGTGCCTCACCTCTGCCTGTGAGTCCTCTCCATGGGAAGGTTGTGATGGAGTCTCTGGGTAAGGGTAACAGAGGTGCATGCAGATGGGGCTTTGCGAGGACCTTTCCTAATTGACAGAGGAGTTGGCGCATTTCCTTTAAGCCTTCAGTGGGTATTGAGGGAAGGATGGGGGACTTGGCAGTGAAACTGCTTTTGCCTGCAGCTCTGTAAGAGTAGCCGTGGATCCTTGTCACCGAATAGAATTTCCAATTCCTATCAAGCTGTGGGTCTGCAATTTTTTCTACTACCTTCATGATGGCTGCCAGGTATGGCATCAGAAAAATAGTCTGTGAACATAGATATAAAATGGGATTGATTAACTGTAAACATCTGTTAGGTCAAGCATCTTATGTCTATTGCTGAAATATTCTTTCAAGTGACTCTGTCTACATCTGTCACATTTTTTCACCCTCCAGAGACCTATTTGTGGTAGCTCTCTGTGCACTGATTGGCTTTACCCTTGGCTGTAGCTCTGTGTTGAGGCATTTAATTTTTTTAACATCTTTATTGGAGTACAATTGCTTTACACTGTTGTGTGAGTTGCTGCTGTATAACAGAGTTAATCAGCTATACGTATACATATATCCCCATATCCCCTGCCTCTTGCGTCTCCCTACCACTCTCCCTATCCCACCCCTCTAGGTGGACACAAAGCACCAAGCTGATCTCCCTGTGCTATGCGGCTGCTTCCCACTAGCTATCTGTTTTACATTTGGTAGTGTATATATGTCCACGCCACTCTCTCACTTCGTCCCAGCTTACCCTTCCCCCTCCCCGTGTCCTCAAGTCCATTCTCTACATCTGCGTCTTTATTCCCATGCTGCCCCTAGGTTCTTCAGAACCATTTTTTTTTTTTTTTTTTTAGATTACATATATATGTGTTAGTGTACGGTATTTGTTTTTCTCTTTCTGACTTACTTCACTCTGTATGACAGACTCTAGGTCCATCCACCTCACTACCAATAACTCAATTTCGTTTCGTTCTATGGCTGAGTAATATTCCATTGTATATATGTGCCACGTCTTCTTTATCCATTCATCTGATGATGGACACTTAGGTTGCTTCCATGTCCTGGCTATTGTAAATAGAGCTGCAATGAACATTGTGGTACATGACTCTTTTTGAATGATGGTTTTCTCAGGGTATATGCCCAGTAGTGGGATTCCTGGGTCAGATGGTAGTCCTATTTTTAGTTTAGTTTTTTTTTTAAACATCTTTATTGGAGTATAACTGTTTTACAATAGTGTGTTAGTTTTTCCTTTACAACAAAGTGAATCAGTTATACATATACACATATCCCCATATCCCCTCCCTCTTACATCTCCCTCCCACCCTCCCTATGCTACCCCTCTAGGTGGTCACAAAGCACAGAGGTGATCTCCCTGTGCCATGTGGCTACTTCCCACTAGCTATCTAATTTACATTTGGTAGTGTATATATGTCCCTGCCACTCTCTCACTTCGTCACAGCTTACCCTTCCCCCTCCCCATATCCTCAAGTCCATGCTCTAGTAGGTCTGTGTTTTATTCCCGTCCTACCACTAATCTCTTCATGACATTTTTTTTTTCTTTAGAGTCCATATATATGTGTTAGCATACGGTATTTGTTTTTCTCCTTCTGACTTACTTCACTCTGTATGACAGACTCCAGGTCCATCCACCTCATTACAAATAACTCAGTTTCATTTCCTATTATGGATGAGTTATATTCCATTGTCTATATGTGCCACATCTTCTTTATCCATTCATCTGTTGATGGACACTTAGGTTGCTTCCATATCCTGGCTATTGTAAATAGAGCTGCAATTAACATTTTGGTACATGACTCTTTCTGAATTATGGTTTTCTCAGGGTATATGCCCAGTAGTGGGATTGCTGGGTCGTATGGTAGTTCTATATTTAGTTTCTAAAGGAACCTCCATACTGTTCTCCATAGTGGCTGTATCAATTTACATTCCCACCAACAGTGCAACAGGGTTCCCTTCTCTCCACACCCTCTCCAGCATTTGTTGTTTGTAGATTTTTTGGTAACGGCCTTTCTGACTGGTGTGAGGTTGAAGCATTTTTAAAAACAGGCAAAAAGAGAGGGGAAATGATTCATTCTATTAACCGAACTTTTCTTCAAAACATGGATGATTCTTGCAATCTGTATCTGATATTTAGTATGCTGAACAGATTTTTAAGAAACTCCTGGTGTATTCTGCAGGTGCTGGATCTGTTGACACATCTTCAGGTGTACTATTTGCCTTCAAAGGGCACACTGCTGTCACGGCAATTTAAATAGAGTAATATTAATCCCTTGCATTTCAGGGCAATTTATGTTTTACGGAGTTGTTTTACTCATTTTATCGAATTGATCTCATTTGATCATCATTGCATCAACCCTGTGTGGTAGGTATTACGATTTTTATTAGCTCCATTTTGTGAAGGAGGAAACTAATGGCAAATGACTCATCCAAGGTCATACAACTGAAAAGTGGATGCGTTGGTACTTCACTCCTGTCTCAGGTGTTTGTTTTATTATGCAAATGACCTGTAGGTGGTAGAGACAACCACACAAATACAGGTTCCTACTTCCATACTGTCTAACATATATTTGCCATTTTCCTTGTGTGGCCCGCTTCTTGCTCTTCAGGCCACAGTAAGGGTAGTGTGGAGTAGAACAAGTTCAATTTGAGTGTGCGATGCCTTCCTTTCCTGCTGCACACGTGCGTACACATGCGTGCCGCAAGTACACGCACTCTACTCCCTGGGTTTAGGGGCCCTGAGATGCTGTGAATTTCCTGTCATTTAAAAAGCAAATCATTACTCAATCTGATGGAGGGTTAATATTCACTCTCCTGACTCTAGAGAAAACAGAAGGCCGATTCTATAATAGTGTGATTTCATCGACAGTTGTTTGAGTAGAAGGGATCAGGGAGAGCCGGGGGAAATGCCAACATCCTTCACATCATCACACATCGGGTCCCTCCACGTTTGAGAACAAGCGAGTGTGCCCCTAGCAGCCAGGGAGGGCAGACGCCCTCGTGGAGCTTAGCGCTCTGTCGAAAACTGGCCAGCCAGAGGCCTTGAGAGCTAAGACCCGCGCATGAAGTATCTAGGGACACTTTCTTTTTTTTTTTTTTTTTGGCTGCACTGCGCAGCATGTGGGATCTTAGTTCCCCAACCAGGGATTGAACCCGTGCCCCCTGCGGTGGAAGCACAGAGTCCTAACCACTGGACCGCCAGGGAGGTCCCCAGGAACACTTTCCAATGGCTACCTGGATGAGCCTCACTGGATTCAGGCAGATACAATCCCCTCCTCCCAGCCCTCCCTTCCCCCAACCAAGGCCCTGCTTCCCAACATCCGCATTCAGGCCCAACAGCAGGTGTCCACTGGCTCTTTGTCAGAACACAGGGATGGGACTTGAACTGTCACGACACAGGCTCCCATGAAAGGGGAGGCATCTCTTTTCAGGTTTACCAAGTATGCTTGGCAGTACTTGCTTCGGCAGAAAGAGGGCGAGGGATTTTGCGTGACGTTATTTCCTTTGTCAGGACAATTTCATATTCTCAGGCCGCCTTCTTAGATCATTGAATAGTGCCCCGGTTACTTTCTAGAACAGACAGATGCCCTCCCACCTCAGCCACCGTCTGCCTTCGTGCTTTCATCCACGCGCACGTGCAGGAGTGATACAGAATATCGCCAGAGTTGGCCTGGTGAGGGCTGTCTTTTCAACTTTCTTTTTGAAGTTATTCTGAAAAATCTCTTGAGACATAGGTGGAGGGTGGATTCATCAAATCTTAAAATGTCAGAGCTGGAAGGCAGCATAAATTGCATGTGGTCCAACTGTCTCATTATTAATGATGAAGAAATCAAGTCCCAGGGAGCTTGAGATTTGTCCCAGTTTATCATGATAATGACTGTGTTCCATATCTTGCATGTGTTCTTCACGTGCCCCTCCATCTTTCAAGACCTTGCTCTCTGTCCTGAAAGCTGACCACATAGGCTGCATTGTGGCCACCCTTGTCCTCTGGCTGCCAACTCTTTACTCAGTGGGAAGAGATCAGAGGGTGGAGGGAAGGAGGCGGGGGCAGGATACTTATCACCAGCTTTCTCTTTGTCACAGGGCCACGAGCTGGCTATTTCCCTGTCCCCGAGATGCCAACCCTCTCAGGTGGCCCTCCATATAGTTTTCTCTTTCTGGTTCCCCTCGTCCCTCCCTCCCCTTGACCCTTGAAAATGGCCGGCACCTTCCCTCTTTGGCTTTGCCTGAGAGCACCTCACCAACCCTTCTGTTTGCCCTGATCCCTGACCACAACTTTTAAAATAGTCCACTGAATAAGCTTTCCTCACTTTACCCGGTTTGTGGGTCATCTGCTTTCAGGCTGTGACCTTGACTGACATAATAACAGCTGGAGCTAAAGCTACAGCCCAGCTGGTTCTCCCTCTCCTGACCCCCTGCCCTGTTAGTCCTTACACCATACTTCGTTTATTATGGATAGCTTAATACTTTGCATAAATACATAATCTCTTAAAGATACATACTGCTAGTCACTATGAAAAGTATTAGCATTCAGTGGTTAAACGCATGTGTTCTTAAGTCTTCGGTTCTGCCACTTACTAGGTGTTTCTTAACTAGCAAGTTGCTTGACCTCTCTGTGTCTCAGTATCCTTGTTCATAACTAAAAGGCTATGGTGAAGATTAAATGATACCAGTGCATTCAGAGGACTTAGTACACATAAGTGTTCAATATGAAGTGTTCATAAGTGCCCAGCACATGGTAAGTGTTCTGTAAATGTTAGGTTTTACTAGCATTTGCTCTTTGTCAGGACTCAATTTCTGTACGTGGAAACATTTATTAGGACTCTAATTCTGTGAGTGGAAAATGTGCAGACTTTCCCGAGCCTTGCGCAGTGTCATAAAATTTCATGAGGATGAAGTCGTTAGTTCCCAGGAACGCCGAAGAGTGATGGGGAGGTGCTGATGAGTGGGGATGTGAGTCATGGGGCTGCGAGGACAGATGGAACAGGCATGCAGACAGCGCCCTGACGGACAAGCCTAGATTTGCCCGGAAGCTGTGCTCTGCCTGGCAGGGATGGGAATCAGCTCCCTTCCGGCAGGGTGGGTGTCACTTCCCAGCTGGCGGACCCGAGGGGAGATCATGGAATCTGTTGCTTGAGAGAGACAGTCATGAGCCTGGAGGTTCCTGCATCAATAAAGATACAAGGGCTGGTTTCCAAAGATGCCGACGTTTCCCCACCTGGAGACAGGATTTCTTTAGTTTCAGGGTGTGAAGTAAAGCATTGGGTTCTTTTTCCAAAAAAGTAGATTTTGTTTTTCAGAGACTTTTGCTTCCTTCGGCATTGTTGATGAATATTCAGAAATGTGAAATGGGTTATGTTTGAGTGTGGCCGTCCTGGAGAAGAGTTGTGGGTATTTGGAGAGAGGGACTGGACCCTCCTAAACTATCTAATCCAGTAGAATGTGAGGCGGGCTCCTCCCCAATTAAAACTCCCTGTGGTGCATTGTCTCCTGGTCTCCCCAGAGGTGTGGTAAGTCCTGGCTTCCCTTACTTACGTACAGTGTCTTCTCTCCTATCACTAAATAGGAGCCTGGGATGTGCCTCTGGAGGAAAAGGAAATCCCATCTTCTGTTGCCCAGTGACAAACCTCTGTTATTACTTTATGTCAGACAAGCAGAGAATTGAATATCCTTTTGGAGGCTGTAGGAACCTAGGAGTCCACGCTGTACTGTCTCTGCGAGTGGGTCCTAACATCCTACTCAGGCAGCCTGGGCTCCTCCCACTTGTCCCCTTTTTCCCTTTTCTCCTTTGACTAGGATTTTGATTTCTGGTCCAGAAGGTCATTAACCCTGGAGCCGACAGTCAGATTGCATTGAGGCTGCCCTAAGCGCCCTTGATGGAATGACTTGTAAATAAACGTCAGTCCGTGGTGAGTGTGCTTCCCCCATAGCTGGCCTCTTGTTGCTCTGTGCACCCAGTGTGTCCACACTCCCACCCAGCAAGGCACCCACTGAGCGCCTCTGTGGCACTGTATCCAGGACTGGCTGTGACTAAGATAGTGAGTGAAAGCATCCTCCTTTCTCAACTTGCTGCTGTATCTCTTTTCAGTCTTTTTTTTTAAGGAACTTTGTCAGTGAGTCTTCTCCCAAATATGCTATTTAAAAGTAAATCACTCTGTCTCCTACCCAGCCCCTCACTCTCAATCCCCTTTACCTCATTGTATTTTCTTTCTTTCTTTCTTTCTTTTTTTTGTTCACGGTACTTCTGAGTTTCTGACATGCTGTGTAGTTATTTATTATGTTATGGTTTCTTTGCCTCTACCCACTGATATATAAGCACCACCAGGGCAGGAAACTTGGTCTCTTTTGTTCAAAAATATATCCCATGGGCCCAGAATGGTGCCTGGTACATGGTAGGTTCTCTGCCAGTGTTTTGCAGAATGAATGACTAACTAAGCATCCCAAAGAGGCCACTCCAAGAGATTCCTTAACTCTAGAAAAAGACCCAATGCTGTGTTTTTCTCCACCTTGAAGACTGTGAACTGCTATTAGGAAAAATCACTCAAAAATCAGATTCTATGAAAATGTTAGTATCAAGGCAAAAGAGAAATTTGTCTTCATAACTGATACATGTTTCAGCTTTCGATTATTAACAAATTGAAAGCACAAGGTTAAAATCCCCAAGTAGTACACAACCCCACAAAATGCCCTGCCAACCTCTCATTAAGGCCCAATGGATGGACGTGAAGCATCGGAATCTATCCCAGGGCCCTCTGAGGAAACTGGCATCTCCGCTTAGCGTCCTGAGTTTCCCAACAGCTGTTCCGAGCTCGGGCCCTTGACATTCCCCTTCCCACCACAGAGGCATCCAATGATGATCATATATCCGCTGGGCCAGAGATAGAGAGAGAGTGCCAGAAGGGCCACATCTAACAACATAACTGATTAGAAAAGTTTCATCAACTTTGAATCATCAGTATGCTTGCACCAATGAGCTGAGGGCTGCAGGAATCAGCTGTGTGGCTGGAAGGAATTAAGTAGATGCGGAAGTACCGCCTGACTTGGGGCTAGCCCGAGGAACACGTAGTTCTTGATTCTCAGATGGCTTTTTGGAAGGGAATCAAAGTGACTAATTTTCCATCTCTCTCTCTCTCTCTCACACACACACACAGTGTGCATGCGTGCATACACAGATCTAAGGTAGCCTACAAATGAACTAAGAATCTGAGCAGCTTTGTTTGTTTGTTTGTTTTTGTTGTTGTTGTTGTTTCTTTCTTTTGCGGTACGCGGGCCTCTCACTGCTGTGGCCTCTCCCGTTGCGGAGCACAGGCTCCGGAAGCACAGGCTCAGCGGCCATGGCTCACGGGCCCAGCCGCTCCGCGGCATGTGGGATCCTCCCGGACCGGGGCACGAACCCGTGTCCCCTGCATCGGCAGGCGGACTCTCAACCACTGCGCCACCAGGGAAGCCCTGAGCAGCTTTTTAGGAGGAAAAAAATCTCCTCCTGCTACGTCCCCAAACACCCTTCTTTATACTTTTAGGTGTGGGAGAACCTAAGCACGTCTATGATCTGTTTTTCATCTGTATAACACATTCGAGCTTCTTTATCAGGTAGAAGAAATTCCACTAAAGATCAACAAGAATGCATAACGTTTGCAATGGCCAATCATTTCCAAAGAGCTGCTTCCCTCCTCTTCTTATTTTCATGTGTTTCTTTTGCCTATGTGAGACCCTCTGGGATTTAAGTCTTTGCCCCGGTATGCTGAGTTCTGGTTGTCAACGGGCAATGGTAAGGTTAGGGATGAAAAGCCGATTTTAGATGCTCTCCTAGTATTGATCTCTGTTGATCAGAAAGGCTTTTGCTGTGCTGGTTCACTTCTGTGCTTAGGCAAAGGCTTTGACAGATTTACTGCCACAGCGTTTTCAATCTATTATCAAGTAGCAGCAGCATTCAGGGTGCCGTTTCCCTTTCTCTGACCCAGTTTTAAAAACATCCAACTCAAGGTGCTTCATGGAGTTTACATAGAGGTTGCAAAGCAATCAGAATTCCTCCTACAGTTGTTAGCACAAGAATTGCTATAAGGCCCCTGTATCTTGCCCTCCAAAAGCTGCTGTCTTTTGGTGTAAAGAATGACTGCCATGCAGGAAATACTTCACCAAAATCTAATTGAACTGTCAGTTTTTTGTTTTTTGTTTTTTTTCTCCCTTCCTCCCTTGATTCCTTTTCCATTATCACGGATTCTCTAGTTTGTAAAGTCCACGTTCACACTTTCTCTCTGGCCTGCCTTCTCCCTGCAGAGCGATTCCAGAAACCAGTTCTGGGGCCCTGACGCACACGCTATTAAATATTGGCGCTCCAAGTTGCAAGAGTTTATTCCAACTCTCTTGTTGAAGGCAGCCCATGCAAGGCTTACTGCTTAGAGAAAAATACGGTCTGAGCAAGTGAATGCTTTAAAAGATCTTTTCGAAAAGTGCTTCTTGAGGTAGATTGGTTTGTGTTCCATCCTGTCTGCTGTGTGTTCATTTTCTCTCTCACCTACACAGGCCATAGAAAGCACAGCTTTTACCAACAGCTTTTCCCAGCTCACAAGTCAATGTCATTGTGTTGTTTCCATTAGATTCTTTATGCTGAGTGTTTGAAATGGCAGCCTCGAGCTCCCAAGTGATCAGCAAATGTCAAGTGTCCCCAAGCACAGAAACCAGCTGAGATACTAAGGCACTGCAGGCTGAAGGAGGATTGTATTATTGTTGTTAGGTTTCTGGTGGGATGGGGAATAGGAGAAAAGGCGGGGTGGTGGTGGGGGGAGAAGATGCCTCACACAGACACAAACACATCATCTTCCATTGCTCAGCATCTTTCAATAAACAAAGTCATGCTAACACCAAATTTGGAGACAGTTTGCTAACTTCATTACCAGCCTTGCCTTACCAGTTACGAATGGTAACTGGCAGTGGGTACTTCTAACTTTTAATGAATTTGTTTTAATACCTGGAATGTTTCTCCCATGTAGGCTGAACTTCCCCTCACTTTAAATTGTCTCTTTACTTTAATGAAGCCTTCCCTAGCTCTCCAATGTGTTGAGCTTGACAAGCATTAATTTACAGAGAGCACTTTTTTTCCTTTTCTTACCTTTTTTTTTTTTTTTTTTTCTTTTTTACTTTAGCCCTTTCATGCTTGCAAGGCAAAGAAGCCAGTGAACGACTGACAAGCAATACATTGTTAATCCGGGCTTTCTAGGGGAGAAAGGTGACTTAACCAATGAAAGTCTGAATTTCCAAGCTATTCCTGCTGATGGTCTATGTTGTGTCTCTTTACTTTGGCTTCTTAAAATAGGCATCTTTAGATAGGGTCTGGCCAAGAGAGAGATGCTGGGAAATTCTCAATTTCACATTCCTGCTGTGGCAAAAAGAAAACAAATTCATAGTTGGTGGTAAATTTGAGAGACTGCTGAGTCTTCCTTCTACTTCTTTGTAACTCCGATTTGATGCTCCAGGCTGCTATTTGCTTTTTTATGTCTCTGTCCAGATTTTACTTCTCCCAGGAAATTTTCAGTGACCACCCTTCCCCATGCCACCCACAGTTAAGTAAGGTTCCTCTTCCCTGCTCTCATGGCACCATCTGTTTTTTCCGTCACGGTGCTTCTTATATCCTATTTAAATTAATTGAGCAATTTAATTTAAATTGTCTCGATTGTCAGCTCTCCAAGGAGTGAGATGCTCTCTCACCCTTTGTCAGATCCCACCTGGCAAAGAGCAGCTTCCCAAGAAGTAGACCTCTGTGGGATGTGATTTGTAAGCTTTGTGATCTGGAAGCCGGAAAGAGCACTCCCTCTTGCCTCTGTGTTTCAGACAGTCCATTGAGTCACGTGTGGCAAATAAGCCTACCTTTTTAGAAATAAATAGAGCACGTTCTTAAGCAGAACGGGGCGCTGGGAGACTGTGGGCCACGAGGATTGCCTCTTCTCCAGTCTGTCACCCTCATGCAGAGGAGATCAGGGCCAGGATGCATATTTATGATCTCTGGTTGAATGTGCCTTCTCTACCTGCCCATGGGGAGCTCTCCCAGGAGTCTCCCCTCCACCAGCCACACTTCCCTGCTTTGATGGATGGAGCTGACTGGGCAAATTGCTACGCTGATGAACTGCTCAGCTACCTGAGCACATGTTCCAGGGAGGTCTCCAGGGATAAACCACATTTTAGAGAAGGCTTCATCCACAGCCTGGGGTGAGCCTTTTAGCCCTGAGCTAGTGGAGTTGCTGGGGTAAGGAAGATGAAAAGACTACAGTTATCGCGCGCTCACTTTGTAGCAACCCCAGTGCCTGTCCTTGGGCTAGAAGGAAGCCTTACTGCAGGTTTCTCTCCTCCCGGAAAGTTATTCAAATTGAGACCTGGAGGTCCGGGTGTCACTGTGCTCACTGAAAGAGGGAAACCAAGAAGCTGAACTGAAAGCACTTAAAGGCAGGATGCATTACCTTAAAATATGCAGATGGAAAACTGACGTTATTGTCAATGTCAGAAGTCACCTTTCTGAGTAAACATTCACCTCTGGGCAAATGCGGGGCTGTGTTTCTTTCCTACAAATGACAGTATGCAAATGCAGAGGGGTTGTGCCCCAGAACTTGGAGTTGTCTTCTTTCATCCATCCCCGTAATGAGGAACATGCAGGAATCTGTCAAAAAAGGCACCCTGGGCTTGATTTGTTCCTTCTGGATAGAGGGGATTTCAGCGTTAAATCTGCCAGTTGGTTTTGTGCCTAAGTATTACATCAGTCTCTCGTATGATCTCGCATCCTGTGTAAAATGCAATATTGGGGCCTAATGGGCAGGATTAGCAAAGAGCTGGGAAGCCATAAATGAAAGTTTCTTGTTTCTAGAGAACAAGTTAGAGCTTTTATATTATCTGCGACGGAGCTCGGTGAATTTAAATATATCTCTTGGGCTTTGGTAATATTCGTGTTAATGTCAAAATTGATCCCATTGTTATTGAGACGTGTGGTTTTTTTCAGGCTGAAGAGTTGCCAGGGCTGATGAATATCTGAGTGTGGGATAGGTTCCTTCCGTCCTTTTCCCAGGACTAAGTGAGGTTATCACTGGTGCCTGCTACCATGTTGTGTCTGTAGGTTTCCCTTTCCCTGTAATTCACTCATAAACTTAACTGATATTTTTTGAGTACCTACTGTGTGCCGGACACTCTACTTGACTCTGGGGATGAAACAGTGCACAGCAAGATCTGGGCTCTTCTTCCCCCATAGGATTCCTACTTAGATATGGAGAGAAACAATAAAGTAAACACACAAGCAAAAATTTATAATTGTGCACTGACTTCGGTGTGCCATGGGAAAAGAGGATGAGAAGAGAGGGAATTATGGGGAGGGAAACCACTAGATCTGTTGAGGACAAGACAATATTTAAGCTGCGACAGAAAGGATGAGGGCAAGCCGGCCTTGAGGATGGAGGGGGAAAGAGCTTTCAACACAAAAGAATAGTATGTGCAAAGATCCTAAACTGGGGAAGAGCCTGGGATGTTTGAAGGATTAAATGGAGATGAGCATGTCTAGTGCAAAACAAGAAGGCAGTGTGGGATGAGATGGAATTAAAGAGGCTTCTGCAGAGAATAGATCATACAGGGCCTTGTAGCCATGGAAGGAGTTTACCATTTTATCCTAAGTGCAGTTAGAAGCCATGAAGGAGTGTTTCTTAGTTCGGTTTGTATCTTTTAAATGTATATTTTCACACCTATTAGGATGGTTATTATTATTTTTTAAAACGGCAAGGCGGAGGAGAAATTGGAACCCTTATGCGTAGCTAATGGGAATATAAAATTGTATAGTACTTGTACAAAACAGTGTGGCAATTCCTCAAAATATTAAACATAGAGTAACCGTAGGATCCAGGGTTTCCACTTCTGAATATATTCCTAAAAGAATTAAAAGCAAGAACTCAAACAGGTATTAGTACACCTGCGTTTGCAGCAGCATTATTCACAATTACCAAAAGGTGGAGATAAACCCATTGTCCATTGACAGATGAAAGGATAAGCAAAATGGGATATATACATGTAGTGGATGAGTATTCAGGCTTAAAAAAGGAAATTCTGACACATGCCTCCATATATGAACCTTGAAGACATTATACTAAGAGAAAGAAGCCAGATACACAAAATAAGTGTCATATATTCCCACTTATATGAGGTACCTAAAGTAGTCAAATTCATAGAGAAAGAAAGTACAATGGTGATTGCCAGGGGCTGGGGGAAGGGGGGGGTGTGGGCCGGGAGGGAATGAGGAGTTACTGTTTAATGGGTATGGAATTTCCATTGAAAAGGTGTCAAAGTTCTGGAGATGGATGGTGGTGATGGTTGTACAGCACTGGGAGTGTACTTAAAGCCACTTAATTGTACGCTTAAAAAGGATTAAGATGGTAAATTTTATGGGTTGTATATTTTACCATCATTTTAAAATGCTTTGAAAAATCCCTCTCTATTTTATGCTAGCTAGAAAGGCAAAGAGAACAGTAGGGAAGACAGATAATTGCTCCAGTCCAGTATTAAGACAATGGTGGTCCAGTGGCAATAGAGATGCAGAGGATCAGTGGATCTGAGACACATATTAAAGGAAAAAAGCTACAGGACTTACTGATGGATAACATCACAGTTCTTTGTAGTTTGACCTCTGATACACTTGAAGCTTTTAGACCACACTTATGGGGGGAGCGGGGGCAGGTAAAGACTGACTGGCAGATGTGTTTAAGCTTGACAACTTGGTGTATGACAAGGGAAGCTTTATTTTTAAACCTTTCAGTAGTCTTGGATGGAGTATGGGAGCTCTTGCTGTTGACATGTGAATATTTGCATGCACTGTCACACAGCAGTCATATGCTCTGTGTGAACACGGCTTGTCCTGTGATTTGCAGAGATAACTAGCATGTGGCTGGAGTCGTTCCCTCCCTTCCTTATTAGTAATGCACGTCTTCCATTAGCATATGCCACTAACTACTCCCTTTCCCCTGTGTAGTGTTGACATTCATTGTAATGATTTATTATACAAGCTAAATAACCCTCAATGTGAAACAACAAACATGGCTGTGTTTGTGTTTTCCGTTCGTTTTGTTTTCTCTTTCTTGCTTCAGCATAAGTAGATCTTTCTTTACGTGATAATTACATGGCGCAGAAACAAACAATTGGAAAGCCCACTAGGAAGATTATGAATGTGGTTTATTTATTTATTTATTTTCGATGGAAAATCTACGCCATTTTAGTGGCATCCCACATATAAGTGACTTGGAATTTAAAAATTATTAGATTATTAAGATGTTTGTTATGAGCAAACACTCCATGTAAGATTTAAGGATCTATGAAAGGGCCACATTTGGGCTTCTCATGGAGCCTCTGAAGACGCCAGGAGTCTTGTTTTTATTGTTTGGAATGGTCTGAACCATGAGGTTATAAAATGGTAGAGAGTATTGGCTGGGACTGGAGCCCAGCAGTTCCACTGCCTGAGTCATATCCCAGCCACTGACTGGCTGTGTAAACTTAGGTGATGTACTTAAGCTCCCTGAACCTCAGTGTTATCTTCTATAAAATGGGGCAATAGCCATACCTATCTCCAGAGGTCCTTGTGATGATTGAGATACGAAATGTAAAGCCTTTGGAACAGTGCCTTAGAATACATGCTCAATAAATATTAGCCGTTATTATCATCAGTGAATTGCAAACTGTAGGCCCATGAGAAAGACATTATGAAAATAAATGTATGTAGAGACATAATATTAAAAGATAGAGAGGGCTTCCCTGGTGGCGCAGTGGTTGAGAGCCCGCCTGCCGATGCTGGGGACACGGGTTCGTGCCCCAGTCCGGGAAGATCCCACATGCTGCAGAGCCGCTAGGCCCGTGAGCCATGGCCACTGAGCCTGTGCGCCCGGAGCCCGTGCTCCGCAACGGGAGAGGCCCGCGTACCGAAAAAAAAAAAAAAAAGAGGGAGGGGTTGGGGGAGGAATGGTCCGGGAGTTTGGGATGAGCAGATGCAAGCTATTATACATTGGATGGGTAAACAACAAGGTCCTACTGTGTAGCACAGGGAACTATATTCAATATCCTGTGATAAACAATAATGGAAAAGAATATTAAAACATCATGTATATCTATGTATAGCTGAATCACTTCACTGTACAGCAGAAATTAACACAACGTTGTAAATCAACTATACGTCCATAAAAATTTTTTTTTAAAAAAGAGAAATAGATACACTGAGGTCATTATTGTGTGATTATGTATGTATGACAGTGAAATTAATGTGAGGAAAAAAAAATTAATGTGAGGAATGCTTTAGAGTTTATGGTGTGCTTGATGTCCATGATAAAGATTTAGCAGGATTTGACCCTGTACAACAGAGATTAGAAATCTTGGTCCACAACTAGTTTGATGTTATTGCAAAGGCACATCCTCACCCACTCCGGTTACTCTGTTTCTTATTAGATTTGTTGCCCATTTTAATCACAATGATCCCTCTTCACATCATTCTGGACATTGGAGACTATTCGTTGGCTCATGACAGCTTCAATAACTTAACATTACAGAAAACTAATTATGTTGTATTTCATGCAGTTAAAGCTACCTTACCTGGCTTCCTATGGGCAGTTCTGTTTTCTAAAGAAGAAGAAACACTAGTTTTTGGTGGAGCTGCAGCTTAAAAACCTAAGCAGGTTATTCTTGCCACAGGCTTTTCCCCAAAAGAAAATTGTTATTGATATTTTGTAAGTATATTCCGTCCAAAGGTAAAAGGCTGTTTCCACTTGCCATTTTTCTAGTGATGTTTTTCCTACACTGTGTCTGCAAGTCAACACTCCTGGGCTCAATTAAAATATATATTTAGCCACTGGATTTGCAGAGAAATGATGAAACTTGAATACTAATACCTGGGCTGTTGCCTATGATGGTGCACACTGAGGGATGCTTTCAAGACAATGGCCAGTGAAACCAGGATGTGTGGCACTGATTACAGCACAGCACACACGTACAGCGGGATTTTGCTGAGTTTTGCAGCAAACACAGAGCCTTGCTCATTACAATCACAATTCGACTGAGATCACGCCCAGTCTCGATCACATGAATTATGGGAAATTTCAGAACCACCAAAAACGATGCCACTTTCTACCTTCCCAGTGCCTAGCGGTCCCACAGGACAGGCGTTAGTTTTTCCTAACCTCTGCTCTGAAGACCTAACACATAGCATCATGATAGCAACTGATACCTGTGGAGTTCTTACTGTGTGTAAAGCCCTCAGCTCCTAGCTGAGGATGGAATGATGGCCCAAGGCAGGCACAGCCCCTGTTTCTTGGAGCTTCCATTCTAGGGATCAAGGAAGAGGTGATGTAGTCACCTTCTGGGAATTACAGAAGGTTTCCCTGAAAAGGTGCCGATTGGGCGGAGCCATGAAGGCTTAATGACTACGAATGAGTATCTCAGGCAAGAGAAGCAAGGTACATACGGCCGTGTGGCAAGTGCGGGCGTTGCCAGGTGGGGAACTGGGAGAGGTGCTGGGTGTCTGGACCCAGGAAAAGCAAGGTACAGAATAATTCTGGAGAAGTGCTAAGGACCAGTCCACCTAGACCATGTTAGGAGTTGGGTCGTGACTTCTTAGACCAACTTAGGACAATAAGAGGTACTGTTGATACCATCTTCCCAATGCTTTGGCAAATTAAAGCTTCAAGTGGTGAAATAACCTCCTTCCTCATCTAGGAAGTGGCATATGGAGGATGTAAACCATAGCCTGAGCTTCTAATCACCCTATTATAGTTCCTCTGTAAGATGCTTCCCAAATATTTTCATGGGGTTTTGACTCACAATGTCATCATCCAGTGTCGACGTGATCTTTGTATATAGAATCTGGTACTTAAGTCTGCCATTGGTTGGGTTGGCATCAAAAAGAAAGTAAGCTAACTGCTGGTAAACTAAACAGAGTACACAGATGAACACAACCGCTGTTATGTTTACACCAAATCTTGGGTCTCCAAGCCTCAGAGGGAGGCTTAAAAATTAGGGCTTGAATGCCGTTAGTCCCCTTGGGCAGCACGGTGGCTCAGAGAGGATCCTATAGCTTTCTTAGCTGAGAACAAGTTGTGAAGTCCAAAAAAAGGAGTTTAAAGAGAGCAAAATTAGTGTTATATTTAAAAAGGGTTACAGTGTATTTAAGGAATGAAAATAATCCTCTGAGGTTACCTGCAAAGAGAAGAAAAGAAAAGGGAAGGGGAGGGGAGGGAAAGGAACAAGAGAGAGGGGGAGGGGAGGGGAAGAGAGAAGAGAAACATTGCTACATTATAAACCGGCTTCAGTCATATTCTCTCCCTCTCTCCCCGCCCCCCTCCTTCCCTACCCGCAACTTTTGCTTTGAAGCTGAACTCTTGATAGATTAGCCCACCACTAAAGAAAATGCCCTCTTTTACATGAGCAAGCTTTGGTAATTGCTGCAGAAAGATACTTAGTGGCTCATAATATTCATATAATCAGATTAGTTTTGAATCCTACCTCAGTGGAGGATGTTGGAGTAATCCAATTCATGCCTGTTTACCTCGTCTGTGTGGGCACTTCTTTTTCCCAATCATTTCATCCTTTCTCTTGGCCTCAGTGGGTGCTATCAACAAAGAGATCCCAGTATCTCTGAGAACAAGTCAATTACCAGACAAGAAAGAAAAGGAATAGACTTAAATGTTTGAAGAGGGGTGGGTTCTTAATTTTTTTTTTTTTTTTTTTTTTTTTTTTTTGCTTTATTGGTAATGGTTGAAACAGCCCTGAGGCTCTCCACCCGAGGCTACAGAAATTTTGTTGGGCAGTTATATCTCAATTCAGAGACAACTGTCTCCTGACCAATCCACTCTGAGCTTTGAACATATGGCTGTGTCTGATTTCACCAGGGAGAGTTTTGTAAGATCTCTATTCGAGGGAGCAGCCACTACACAGATGAGTGATACACTCCTGGAATTAATTATTGCTTGCCAAGTTTGAGGATTGATTCACTCGAAGTCCAGAACTAAGAACTCATCTTAAAGCTGAAATATTTTTTTGATCATCTGGGTCCAGCTCCCCTTCGTAGACCCTCTAACCTGATGCCATGTGTACTTTGCTATTAATGGTAGGCTTTGAACTCCTTAGTTTGAATTTCACTTTCTAATCATAAATATATGAAGACAGTAGGGGCCATGCATTCCCTGGGCCTGATAATTAAGAGCGAGCCTACCTTGCAACTCCAGGCTTCCTTTTTGTCTGTGAAGGCTGCCTTTCTTCCTGAAATGAAAGTGGCATTTCAGCCATCTGGCATAGGCTGCCGTCAATAAAGGAATCCAGTCACATCTTACCCATGTTATTTTGCGTGAATAATGAGCTTAGTCTTTATAAATAAATATGTGCTCCCTAGAATATAGGAGTGGCCTCCAGAGTTGCTGATCTTTCGTAAAATGAATACTACTTGAACAAATAACATATCCAAAAAAAAAAAAAAATCCTAATAATTGCTGGAATCTAATGGGAAAAAGTAGCCTGGATTACTGGTGATAGCTGCCTGTCAGTCTTGGAAATCTACCTAAAGGCATGTCAGCTGTGTAAAGTTTTCTCCAGACCAGCGTTTCACTGTCAGGCCATCTCACTTAGGGCTTGATTAGCTTTTTTAGGCAGTGTGGCTCTCTACTCTTTTGGACATTATCCCAATGGGCATTCTCCTAGGTTTCCCTGAGGAAAGGGTACAGGCCAACTTCTCTCATTTTGTATTAGGACTTTGAAGTGTGATGTTTTCAACTACCCACCAGACCTGGTATTCTCTCTGAGTAAAACGCCAAGTATCGGACCCACTTGTCTGCAGTCCTAACGTTAAAAGTGCCCTATTAATAATTTGTTGCATGTAGATGGCCACAGTGCCAAGTTTAAGCACCTCCAATAGGCAGGTTTGCATGTTAAATAGAATCAGTATCGTATTAACCAGAAGAATGAATAAAACTATTCTCCATTTTCTATATGTTTAACCTCTTTAAAACTACTGACAGGTCTTTTATTTTGGAAGTATATTTTACAGGGGAGAAGACTTCCTAAATATGATTTAATTCTTTTCTTCCCTCCAGAGAAACAGGATTTAAAACTTTGTGCTTGTCCCCTCCAGAAAAGGCTCAACCAAACAGAATCAAAATATCACAGCAGTGAAAAAAAAAAAAGATGCTATATTGTTTCAGAGTCCAGATCTGTCTCTTGTGATAAAGATATTTAAATCCTCACTATTCACAGGTACAAGCCAATCTGAGCCATGGAATATATTGAAATGATAGAAAGCTTTCAAGTTGAGCATTTTTGTGTGTGCTCCATGGTTGGAAATTCTGTTGGAGAAATATAGTTAGACTATTTTGACAATTTTTAACCTGCTTAAATTGGATTTTTTAAAGTGCACAAATTGATGTTCTGCCTACTTGGAGAATGTTTTAAAGATACCAAGACTTCAAAGAAAAACAGTGAGAGTAAATCAGATGCAAACATCCCTGTATCCATCCTAACAAAATTAGTTTAGGATTTCCTAGGGCAATGCTAAATTAGAATGATGCTCAGACGTGAGGGCGAGTACCACTGGTAATCATCTTTTTTTTCATTGTGGGGGGGACTGAGAAAAGGAAAGCTATTTTTACATCTTGTGAGAATCACTAAATGACATCAACTTCATAATTATTTTTCAAGGGTGCAATTGAGAATTCGTAGTGTTCCTGCCACTCTCGTGGAGAATTGTGTCAATTTCTGACCCATTGGAATGTGGGGTGTCAGGGGGCCTTTCTTACTCTCCCTGCTCTTTGCTGCCTTCATATTTGATCATCAGATATCTTACTTTTTTTTTTTAACTGCAGGGTAAATTAGGTCTCAAAAACAGCAACGTCTATTAGATATGATATCAGCTCTAGAAGCTGAAAGCATTTTTTTAAAAATGAAGCCAGAGAGATGGAGTGATCTGCTTGATAATAAAGCTTAGCTTTAATGCCAGCTCCATGCTGTTACAGCATATTACTAAACAGCAAGAAATGTGGCACAGATGTTGTGGCGGCCATATTTTACACCATCCAAAAGGTCATGTCGCTTGTTATTACATTCAGAATCAATATTAAGTGAGCGTTCCAAATTTCAGCTGTCAGTTGAATTTATTGCTGCAAACCAAAGCTGAAGGGTTCTCGACTGTGATTCAAGCAAGCTAACAAATTAACTACTATAAGGGCATGCCTAGAAGAAGCAGGTGACCCACATGCCAGCAGCAAAAGCTGAGTTCTTACATAGCTGTGAGAAAGGGCTGCCCCGGATGCCAGTTACAAACAATTGTCATCTCAATATTTGACAAAGAAAAAAAAGAAGGAAGGGAAGGTTCATAGATTCTAAGGTGGATGAGATATGCTAAGGGCAGCTTCTTTAGATAAAGCGTGAGATACACATATCTGTCAGACAGGCTTCAGGACGGCTGGCACACCTTGCAGATGGCTTGACCTGCCTTGCCAGATTTGCCCAGAGGTCAGGTCGCCTAACCTTGCTTCATAGTTGTCTTTAAACCTAGACGTGGAAACACTAAACCAGGTGCCAATTATGCTGTAGTCTTCATCTTGCCATTTATCCTCTCAACAGGTACATCAGGGATAATCTTTCTTAGCTGTCGTCAGCTCTAGAAAGTGTATAAAAATATCTAACAGATGGATATCCATTTAATTAGTACATGGACACCCACAGTTGCCTAATATGGTTTATTAATGGGAACGGGGTATTCCAAGTTGCTGAGAAGGAACTGTAGGTATTATCCTATTATCCCGCCATCAGATCAAGAGTCTCAGAAGTGCCATACCAATGTATTCTGCACAGAATGGTTGGTGAGAAAGTAGAGGACTGTTGGCAATAGCCTGCAAGCCTGTGAGCCCCCGTACCCAGGATTTTCTCTGAAAAGATTTTTAAAACCTATCCTCAACACTGTGCATGTCCATGATACCGTCTCACCAGTGCATCTGTTGAGAGGATGAATGTTGCCCAATCAGCAAGTGGTCCAGAGGGCGCTCTGGGGCTTCTGCAGGATGTGAGATCTCACAAGGCCATCCCACCAGGGGAAGTGAGCAGGAGGAAACCGGGTTGTACGGTCCCTTGGCAGTTAGAATTTCTCTCCTGAGGATTTCCAACACTTGTTGGTGGAAAATCTCCTGAGATTGTGGATGCATTGGTAAGCTTCCAAACTGCTGGTAACTAAGAAGTAGGTTTAACTAGGGCCCTCAGGTACTTTTGTGACAAAAATGGTACTCATTTTTGGATATTTTCGCTCACCCTGCCTTCTCTTACAAATGCAAGTAATGATTTTTAATTGACTTTACTAGGAGTGTTCAGGAAAAAAAATCTGTAATTCTAGTAAATAAGTACTTGAGTCAAGGACTATTCATTATTCAAGATTCAATAAACATTTTTCTGAGTACCTACTCTGGGTACAGTCTATGTTCAGTGCTCTGGGATAAAAATATGAACAAGACATGGTTCGTGTTCTCAGGGACTGGGGGAGAAACAGATGTATTTAAGTAAGTATAATGCAGTGTAGCGGTACATTGCTTAAATTGTTTTACCTTTTGACCCAGCAAGTTTATTTCTAGGAATTTATCCAAAGAAACAGTGTGCAAAATTATGTTTAAATGGATATTAGTTGTATCACGGTGATGGATAGCTAAGTAGATGCTCAGTGACTATTTGTTGCATAAATAAATATCATGAACTACTCATAAGAGCAGAAATGGGAAATTCTAAATGTAACAAAGAGAATTAACTGAAGACATCTACAAAATAAAAGATTTCGGAGGAATTTTAAATTTTGTGAAGAATACTTTATAGCATGGGAAAGATTTCTCAATTTATTGTTTAATGAAAGCGCTTACAAACAAATATGTGTAGTATGATTTTGGTTTTGTGGAAAGAAAAAAATACAGAAGAAAAACATCCATATGCTCTATGACCAAACCCACTGATTGATGGGTTAACTAAGAGTAAAGCAATGAGTCATAAAAATCAATCCATACATATCTAAATAGTTTGTTTCAACTTGAAATATAGAAAAGTATTTTTTTCCACTAATCCTAAACTGCACTGATCTTAAGGGGCAAGGCTAAGCGTTTTCTTTGAGTGTGAAATTGTTTCTTTCTTGCATAAACTACTCCCATTATGCAGTCTGTATGATTTCCTATTTCAGTTCTTTAAAATAAAGCCAGAAATCAGATGGCTTGCAAAGAAGTCTGAATCCTGAATCCTTCTAGATGTTTACATGTTCCCCAGCAATTTTTTCCAGTTGTATCCATACCTAATTTGACAGTATTGTTTGTAGCAATTTGCATGCATTGAGTTTTTTCAAAGCACTGAACTTAAGAAAATGCTTTGTGTTTACACCATTTTATTGGTTCATGCTATATTTAACTGAATTGTGAAATTAGATTAAAATACAACTGACATAAATAGGTTTGAGAACAAACACAGTTTGAAGGAGCAGAAGGGAGAAGGTTATTAGAGAGTAGCCTGCAAGCTGCACGCTGTGGGTATGCTTGTACTTTTTACGGAGGGTACACAGAGTATGGGCTAATCCAGCAAACCACTCAAGTGAAAGTTGATTAGGGGAGCTTCAGGTGCACACATTAGTCAGAAGACAAAAGCAAATGACCAAAAGAATAGAAACCACAATGTTAATAGTGCTTATCTCTGGAAGGGAAATTATGATACATTTGTGGTTTTTTTTTCTCCTTTTCTGTATTATTCAAACTCTTTACGATGAATACGCATTCTTTTATTAGCAGACAAATTACTCATTCAATTAATTAACTTTTAAATAAATATTAAAGATAAAAGATGCAGTGTGCCTTGCACTGGGCTATATGATGCAATCCGTGTTTGAGAGGTAGTATGACAGATTTGTTAGCAGGACTGTCTTTGCACTTGGGCTCCCTGGCTTTGAATCTCAGATCTGCCACATTTTACATGTATACCTGTGAGAAAGTTCACTGCAAACCCAGTTTCTGTAACTGCAAAATAGACATAGTAGTAATAGCATCCAACGGCCAGGTTGTTGTGAAGATCGGATGAAGTTTATCGAGACCTAAAACACTTCATGATGCAAAGGACTTACGTATTAGCTAGTCTTGTTTTACTATTCTTTTTCTTATGTCAAGGGGCCCAATTTCTCAAATGTGAGCCAAACTGAGCCTGTTATTCAAAGAAAAATGCAAGCAAACGAATGATTAAGTGAGAGCACAAGTATTTGTCTTGATGCTGTGGGAGACGGGTTGGCAAACTGCAACCCATGCCCCAAATCTGACCTACCGCCCATTTTTGTAAATAAGGTTTTCTGGGAACACTGCCACGCCACTGATTTATTTATTGTCTATGGTTGCTTCCACGCTCCAGCAGACAGAGTTGAGTAGCTGTGGCAGAGACCACATGGACTGGAAAAGCTGAAATATTTACTCTCTGGTTTTTTATAGAAGACGTTTGCCCACCCCTGCTGTAGGGAATTCATCGAGTATCCTTATGAGTTGGAGTAAAAAGATGTTTTGTGAGCTAGAAGGAGGTGGACCAAAGGGATGCCGAGAGGTGTGTCCAAATGATGTGTGCAAGGAATCTGCTGAAGCCAATAAAAAGTATGGAAGGATAGGCTCCAAAAATAAATTAGAGTAGACCAATGTGAAGATCTCTGTTCACAGCAGCGACGATGCTTTTAGGTTTAGTGTGTTGGGTCACACAGTCTGTTGATCAGGACAAACGTAACGTGCCTTAAAGGAGATTATCTGATGGTGGGGTATGTGCAGGAATTGTAGCAGGTAAACCTGTAACTAGAGCATCAATAGGCACCTGTTAGAGGAACATGGTGATGAGAAAATGGGGTCTCAGCAAGATTAGTAGTGGGATGGAATAGCAAATTAAGTTTCACGTGGTCCTTAAATCCCTTTAAGAACCATTTCCCATATTCTCACAAAGAAAACACCGTGGGCTTCTTCCCTGGAAACAAGCTTAGTAGCATGTAGTCAGCAGCAGAGTTCATCGGCGTTAGCAGAAGAGCAGTCTTTTCTAGAAAAGGTATTAGGGCTTCCCTGGTGGCGCAGCGGTTGAGAGTCCACGTGCCGATGCAGGGGACGCGGGTTCGTGCCCCGGTCTGGGAGGATCCCACATGCCGCGGAGCGGCTGGGCCCGTGAGCCATGGCCGCTGAGCCTGCGCGTCTGGAGCCTGCGCTCCGCAGCGGGAGAGGCCGCGATAGTGAGAGACCCGGGTACTGGAAAAAAAAAAAAAAAGGTATTAAAATAATAATTGCAAAATGGGATGCTTCTTCTGGATAAAAACCTAGATTAGGCTCAGAATGTCTTCCTTCAAAAGTCATGCATTCATTTATGTGTAGGTTGCACAAGCGTCCGTTTGGGGAAACAGCATTAAAATGGTTTTATTCTATCAGAATTCCTTCTGCAGTGATAAGATCTGTGCGCTTACCTTGCCAGTTATCAACGTCTGATCTGACTCACACTCAACTTAGCCCTTGGCTAATGGTGTCAACAGCATTAACGCATATCAGGCTGTCACCCAGAGCTTAGGGTATCTTAGGCCTTTATTGTGGTACAGAACATCATAGTGGTAATGAGATGGAAGGAAAAAAGTTTCCTTCCTAAATGTAAAATGAAAAGGAAAGCATCCAGCGTGCAACCTTTGAAACACCAAGTAGACAGGCATTGGTAGGCCGTGACATTGCGTGCTGGGTGGAAGTGTTTTCATACTGCATCTTTGAGGTCCTCTGTTAATTATTAAAGCCTCCATTGACAAAAGATCTTTAGCAACTCAGAACTAAGAAACAACCCAACCGCATAGATGATGTTAGAGGAAATATTCACTGCCCTACTGACCAAGAACCTCTCTAGAACACAGTAGGATGGGGGCAGGTGGCGAGGTGGACATATAGTCCTCAGTAGCCTAGACCATACGTTGTGAGATCCCAAATGCACTTTCGCCATGTCCGAAAATTCTCAAGATTGGGTGAACATGCTGCAGACACTTGAAAAAATGAGAACGTATTACTTCCTGTTGTCCTTCGTACAGTGACTTTACTAGAACCCACACTTCCTTTAGTCTTGCTACTAGCAGGCTTAGAACAACATATACTAGGGCAGAACTCTTTTGAATAACTGAGTTTTAAGAGATGTATTAGTCAGTGGTCCTCCACTTGATGTTGGAGTCAGGTAACACACCAGAATAAATGTGGCTTAGAGAGACAGGCTTCCTGAAATGCTTTATAAGCCCTGGCATTACAAAGATCTCCGACAGTTGCTGCACACAGAATCTGTGCTATTCCCAACACAGTGCTATAGAAGGCTACGTCCAACTGCCTTAGGGGTAGTGGGAGAGGGAGGCAGGCAGGAAGGAAACACAGCCACCTTTATACTTTGCCAGGAAGGATTGTGAGCCATCCTTCAATGTTCCAGAGGTGCCAGGGCCAGCCTCCAGGAAGCCACAGGACGAATCTCAAATCTTCCAAATGTATACAGATAAGGGAGAATTTCCCAAAGCATGGGACAGGTATCACTGGTGATACTCCAGGGGAGTAGCTGTTTCACATGCTTGACATTAAGTACATTGAATCACATAGCAAGCCCAGTGTTAGCTGTTTTCACCCCTTCAGTCCTTTTTAGTTTTTAAAATAATTTTTGTGTTATTTATTTACTTACATCTTTCTTAGATTATAATCGTTTTACAATGTTGTGTGAGTTGCTGCTGTATGACAAAGTGAATCAGTTATACATATACATATATCTCCATATCTCCTCCCTGTTGCATCTCCCTCCCACCCTCCCTATCCCACCCCTCTAGGTGGTCACAAAGCACCAAGCTGATCTCCCCGTGCTATGCAGCTGCTTCCCACTAGCTAGCTATTTCACGCATGGTAGTGTAGATATGTCAATGCTACTCTCTTTTTATTATGTCAAAAAGAAAGCCTTCATTTGATACTAGCATGTCTTACTTCCTAATACAGTCAATCCTTATTATTCATGGATTTCATATTTGTGAATTTGCATACTCATTAAATTTATTGTTAACCCCCAAAATCCATACTTGTGGCACTTTTACAGTCAGTCATGAACATGTGCAGAGCAGGGAAAAATTTGAGTTGCCCTGTGCACACCCCCAGCCGAGGCTAAACAAGGAGACATTCTGTTGCCTCCTTTCAGTTCTCATAGTGTTAAAAAGTGTCCTTTCACAGTCTGTGTAGTGCCATGTTTTTCACACTTTTGTGGGGTTTTTTTGGGGGGTTAATTCTGCTATTTAAAATGGCCCCTGAGCTCAGTGCTAAGATACTGTCTAGTGATCCTAGGCACAAGAAGGCTGGGATGTGCGTTATGGAGAAGGTGCATGCGTTAGATACACTTTGTTCAGGCGTGAATTATATAGTGCTGTTGGCCATGAGTTTAATGTTCATGAATCAACAACATCTATTAAATAAGATGTCTTTAAACAGAAACATAAAACAAAGCTATATATTGGTCAGTTGGTGAAAATGTTGTGACCAGAGGCTCCTAGGAACCTAACCCTTTATTTCTCCTAGGAGCAAAGGTTCAGTATTCCCTATTAGAGTGTCCTTGGTGACTTTAAAAAACATAACTCTCATGAATAATAAGGATCATACTTACAATTAGCTGGCAGTAGCATTTGCAGGAAGTTGTAAACACTTTTGTTTCCACTTATTTGTTTTTCATATTTTACATTATTTATCTTTGCTGTTACTTTCGATTTATGGCATAAATAGTATTGTAAAGTTTCCTTGTGTTACAATAAGTCATAGTTTTTCCCTAGATACATTTATTTAAGTGAAATAACTGAGTTCACTGAAATAAAAAATATTAAGTCAATGATACTGTGTACTAGGAAATATGGTAGTAAATATTAATACAAAATAACACGTGAAGGAGGTAGCAAAAATATAAATTTATGGGAGCCTAGAATTGGAGAAAGCGTTTATTCTTCACCTTTCTTATTTTGTCTCCTTAGAATCTAGTTCTGTAGCCATGAGCATGTTGAATAGAGGTACTGTGACTTAAAGGAGTGCAAAAAGTAAATAAAAGGGAAGGAGTGAGTGTATGGGCATTCTAAACTCAGGCTATCAGCCTTGACCGTCTAGACAGAACTTACGAGGATCGTGGATTAGGAGTTTTCTATATTGTTTCTAAGCTTTCTTATAATTTATAGCAGGCTTCTGAATTAATGTTAATAACCTAGCTCACCAGACCTGGCCTTCAAAACACAAGCTGTCCAATCACTGGAGCAAGCTGGTTCTCTCTCGTCTGATAGAGACCACCCATGTACACCCCTGGGGAGGGAAGATGCTCTGGCCCTGCCTTAGTTAGGCACTGAGATCACTTCCAAGTTCAGCTCTTTGTGGCACACCGTTCTTCAACCTGCTTTTTTATAGTAAATGCAAGAGAAAGGAGATTTTTGACACCTGGAGCGAAAGATGTAAAAACAAAAACGTACAAGGGAGCAGTCAAACTGAAATGAGAGCAATTAAAGAGACAAAAAGTCCCCTTAGCTGCCTTTTGGGTAGTTTTTTGATCTTTTCACCAAGGAATTAGTAGCTTTTAATTTTCCCCACCTTAGCTTAAAATACTGCTGGCAGGAAAGAAATGAACATTATAGGAAAGCCTGCTTTGGATTAAAAAACAAATGTAGGTGAGTCAATCAAGCAGCTGTCAGATGCCATGAACACAGGATCTGCTTGCCTAGCTCAGTGGCCAGGTTTATGCTGGACAACAAAAGTCTCCGTATAAAAGCAGTAGCTTTTTTCACCTTATTTCTAATCATCAGATGCATGTCTCCACTTGGCTTGACCTTTCTTACGATCATCTGACCGACTCGCTGCTTCTGCCACTTAAAAAGGGGGAGGAAGGCTTGCTTAATTTTCAAAGCACACTGAAAGGACAGTGCTTTTGAAATTGGGTGTAAGCTCAGGTTCTGTTCTAACCAGGGACAGTGAAACATTGATCAGCTCCAGCGAAAAACAGGATTTTCTCTTCTTTTCTTTTTTTTTCTGCTTTTGCTTTTGTTTGTTTTTTCCTCATTCCCCCTGGATGGTTTTGTTCATCAGCACAAAGCCAATTCAGCTCACTCAGGAAGTCCGAGAGAAAGGGTCCTGTTAATCTGGGAGATGCTGCGGATCGGGCTGGGGCAGGGCAGGAGTGGGGCATGTTTGTGGATGACCACTGGATGCCGTGGGACGGACCCACACGGCATTGGCAGCAGCTTTCACTGCCGAGAACCAGAGTGCATCGTTTCAGAAGGAAGGGTTTCTGAACCCCAGTTTAACAAACCCTTCACAGCTCTGGTTCCGAGCCCCAGGAAACTCATTAATGCAGTTAGATGCCACGGCTGCGTGTGCTTCAGACAGAGAGGAAGTGTAGCCACCCTTGCGCTCCACCAGTGCCAAAGCATCTCCTCCGTCCACTAGCCCAGCCCCTTCTTCCACATGGACCTTTTGGGGATGCTTCCGGCCTTCTGAGAAGTAGCAGAAAGCCACAGCACCGTGATGTTTCTAATGTTACAAAATGTCAGCTGACACATGAAGGGGTCTTTGCCTACCAAACAAATCACTTGGTTCTGCTGAGAAATCACACGGATCTAGCAAGGCCTCGGTCAGGCTTATGGATGCAGTCCTGTATGGGGCACATGAGGAGCATCAATCTTTGAGACTGAAGGAGGGAGACAGGGAGGGATCTGGGAGTAACTGAGTAAACCATGGGGTGAAACTAACTGTCCCGTGCCTTGATAACATTGTGGAGTTTTTTATAACCAACTTCAGGGTTAATTCAGTAAAGAACAGTGGGCGGGACTCCAGCAGTATCATAGTTGCAACAGTAGTTACAAAAATAGGCGCCATGGGCTTCCCTGGTGGCGCAGTGGTTGAGAGTCCGCCTGCCGATGCAGGGGACGCGGGTTCGTGCCCCGGTCCAGGAGGATCCCACATGCCGCGGAGCGGCTGGGCCCGTGAGCCATGGCCGCTGAGCCTGCGCCCCGCAGCGGGAGAGGCCACAGCAGTGAGAGGCCCACCTACCGCAATAACAACAGCAACAAAAATAGGCGCCAAAGTCACTGTCTAATTAAAATTCTGACTCTATCACTTATTAACTTTTAGATTTTGAACAAAATTGTTGAATCTCTAAAGCCTCAGTTTCCTCTTCTGTAAAATGGGGGGAAAATAATAATGATCGAAAGGGTTTGCATTTTGGTTTGGGGGTTTTGTTTTGGTAAAGAGAGAAATGAAACAGTGGGTGTGAACATGACTCACACATGGCCTGGCCGCAGAATGCATCCAGTAAAAGCTCAATGCTTGCTGCTTCCTCTCTCCCCTTCTCCTCCGCCTCCTCCTCTTCCTACTTCTCTTCTGTGGTTAGATCATTTAAAGCAGGCATAGTGGTTTTACTGACATCATTCAGGCAAAGTCACATAAACTTTAAGTGTGACCATGTATATAGTCATTGACCAACGGGTGGCATAGTTCCTGTCTCATGGGAGTTTACACTCCTAGTATTCACTGCTCGTCTGCTTTTAACCTTGTCCAGCATGAGGAGTTAGGCGATTTTGGGGTACCAGAGAAACATAAAACGATGTTTTCCTCTCAGCCAGCCAGTGAATGTGAGATTTCGCACATTTGCATTTGTCATTGTAATTCTTTTGTTCCAAAAAGGAGTGAAAAGAAGGTTAGCAGGGATGTCATGCGTTGGACGGAAATATCAAAATGTGTACCAGTCTCTCTTCAGAACATCACCCAAAATTGAGAGTTTGTGTTGTTTGGGTTTTCATTCAAGGTAGAGAATCTAAAATACCAAAGACAAATGATTTGTGACTCCTACTCAATTTATTCAACTCCAGACTATTTCCATAAATCCAGGAATTCATCTATATCCTGTTAAATTAAGGTTTTTTTCATGTTGAAGGAAATAGTGCCAAACTGATAAAGTCTTCTGAATTATTCTCTCTAAATATACTTAATCTTCATTAATGCAGCCCTGCATGGTATTTTGAGCCAATCTGAACTAACAGGAAAAATTTTCACATATCTAATCTTAAAATAAAATTTTTTTTCCCCCTACTATACAGTCTGTCAAGGCATGTGTGTGTATAGAGATTGTATGTACATATAGAGTTTTTTCCTCCTGGTCTTCTATCCCAGTCCATGCTCATTTCTGGATATCATATCATATGATTTAACGTGGTCACTGATTTTTTTTTTTCTTCAGTGTCATGGGAAGATAAATCAACTGTCTATTAATATGTACTTCATTTGGTGAAGTAGTCATTTAGGGGAGTTTCTTCCTTTCCTTTCCTTTTTTTATTTTTATTTTTTTCTTTTTTTCCTTGCTGTTGTAGCTAATGCAACCATATGCATTTCAATTCCTAGGCTCCCAGGATTCATACATAGAGAGTAGCTACCACACAATTGATTTCCCGCCCTGCAGGAAAAGGGGAAGCAGTAGAAAAGTCGGATGGATTGATCACTAAGATACAGGCCCTGTGGGATGCTTCGATATCATCCACTTCTTGAATGCATGAACAATCCTCTCATCAATAGGAAAATCCCCAGGACAGTAACTTCGTAGGGTCCAGATAGAAGTTTAAGTAGGCAGGTGTGCTCACCCATGTTTAGCCCTCTTTGGGTCTGGCCTGCCACAATAAACTGCCAAATTTACGAATTCAGACTTTAGAAATAGGCAAATCCGAGGTAGAAACATTGAATGATGGTGCTGAAGTGCCCTAAGAGAACGTTAGTCAAGGGATTGTAGACTCAAATATCTACAAGTACCAGGTGTGTGGGTGTAAGATTGTAACAGCTCAATTAGTGCTTTATAAGACAAAGTAAGGGGCTTCCCTGGTGGCGCAGTGGTTGAGAATCCGCCTGCCGATGCAGGGGACACGGGTTCGTGCCCCGGTCCGGGAAGATCCCACATGCCGCGGAGCAACTAAGCCCGTGAGCCATGGCCGCTGAGCCTGTGCGTCCGGAGCCTGTGCTCCGCAACGGGAGAGGCCACAACAGTGAGAGGCCCGCATACCGCAAAAAAAAAAAAAAAAAAAAAAAAAAAAAGACACAGTAAGTAGGCAGGTGTTATGCTAGGAGGTAAGGAAATAAAATGGTCACAAAAAACATACTCGTGGGACAACAAGGACCTGCTACTGTATAGCACAGGGAACTATGCTATGTTCAATATCTTATAATAACCTAACATGGAAAAAATCTGGAAAAAATGTGTGTATATATGTGTGTGTATATATAAAACTGAATCACTTTGCTGTTCACCTGAAATTAACACAACATTGTAAATCAACTATACTTCAATTTTTTAAAAAAAGCCTATCTGCACCCCCAAAAAAAAAAACCACCCATATTTATGGGTTATCTTTGCCAACAGCCTGCTGTTTGTGACCCCTGAATTAGTCTCACTCATTTTAAAGAAGAGAAAACTTAGAAAGTGAGAAGTAAAACCCTTACCCAGTGTGTCACACGCAGAATTCCACCCTTCTCACATTTTTTTTTTTTTGTCCCTGATGCCATTACCAAATACCATGCTTAAAGTTCAACTTCTAGTTTAGGAAAACAGCCTCTCACGTCTCAGGTCCCAAGCTCTCTGGAATCCTATTGCTTACAGTATTAGACAGGATTCTCTCCTTTAAAAATGACAGCACGAACTTCAAGCAGCTACAGCAAAACTTAAAGGGGAATTCATTGTGTCGCACAAGAACAAAGAAATTCTAGCTTAAAGGCATGGCTGAATCTAGATGTTCGAATCAGCTCCTCAGGACGCCATGTCTCCACCTCTTGGCTCCTTTTTTTTTTCCTGTTGGCCTCATTTTTAGGAATACTTCCCTTTGTCATGACAAAATGAGTTCCAGTAGGTGTAGGCTTACATAGCTATATGACAACCCAACCAAATTGTGGTAGAGCTTCTTTTTCTTAAGTGGCTGTGAACAACAAAATCCTAAGATTGAGTCTCTTTGGAATAATTTTGGGTCACGTGCTCTTCCCTAAACCAATCAGTATGGCCAGGAGAAAGGAATAATTGATTGAAGGTAGAGTCTCCCCAGGGAACTTCCTGGCCTGGGAATGAGCAAGAAAGATCAAGACACTGTTTTAAAAGAAGGCGATGAGAGGTAGGCAGGCAAAACAGTTAGATATCCATCACGCTTCCCCTTCGTATTCTGTTCAGAGCTTGTCTCTCCCAGCCAGGAGGATTAACACTGGGCTTAGGTGGTTGGAATTTGTGGGGCAATATCCTAGAGCTCCCTGAACTGATCAGAAGGCGATACTGGGGACCAGTACAATTTCCAGTGACTCAAATGCAAAAGATGAACCCCTTCTTCTCTATATTCTTCATTCTTTTCTTTAACATACATTATTAAGCACTTACTAAATGTCAGGTACTTTGTCAGATAGTCTTTTCTCACATGGTGATTTAGATTATTCAGACAATCTCACAAAGCATAGAGATAATTATCCCCAGGGGCCAAATAGGGAGCATCTGCCATTCAGGTTCTAATTTGTGTTCCAGGGACCCAGGCGATCTAAGCCGTGTCTCAACCAGAGCAGTACGTTCGTCGGTCTAACATTTTTAAGTTCTGTGTACTACTTTTTTTTAAGGCCTTAGTACTTAGCATTCTTTTCCTGAATATTACTTAGCAAGTAATTAAGTGATTTTCTTTTCAGTATTCATACAATTACAAATGACAGAACTCTAATCTCTAATTTAACAGCAACAAAAAGAGGAAATATGTTGACTGAGATGACAGAAAAGTCCAGCAAGAGCTGATGCTAGGGGTTCATACCTTGGATCTCTTCTGTTCAAGATTACTTCCATTCTTTGCCTCCATGTGGAAGCTGGATGGTTATCTGTTGCCTTTCCTTTTTTTCCACTTTGTTTAGAGCCTGTCTCTCCCCCCAGGTAGCTGTAGGCATTCATCCCATCTTTTAGGGATCTCAACAGAGAAAAGACTTTCATTATCCAGAGGTTCGAAGAGCCTAATTAGATCTGCTTGTCATTAGGTCTTATTCGATCTACTTGACCTGTCTTACATTGCCTGCTTATTCCTGATCTCTGGGGCCAAAGGAATACCACGCTTTGTTTGACCATGGTGTAGTCAGGTGACTCCTGGGCACCTAGGAATGGGAGATGACCCTTGCAAACCACATGGGATGTGAAGGCATGGGAGAGGTGACTCCTAAAGGGAAACCGGAAGATTACTAGGGGAAGGTGGCCAGTGGCGGTGAGGAAGTCCACCAGCTCTGTGGTCGAGCCGGAGTCATAGCATAGACCTTTAATATCAAATGAATACTCTTTCCAGTGTATCTTGTTGCCTCTCTTTTGTTCTTGGTGTTGCCTCTCTTTTGTTCTTGGTGTAGCCCTTTAAAAGTAGTAGCTTTTACTCTTTCTGACTTACTTCACTTGAGGACCCGGGGAGGGGGAAGGGGAAGCTGGGACGAAGTGAGAGAGTGGCATGGACATACATACACCACCAGATGTGAAATAGATCGCTAGCGGGAAGCAGCCGCATCGCACAGGGAGATCAGCTCGGTGCTTTGTGACCACCTAGAGGGGTGGGATAGAGAGGGTGGGAGGGAGACGCAAGAGGGAGGGGATATGAGAATATATGTATAGCTGATTCACTTTGTTATAAAGCAGAAACTAACACACTTGTAAAGCAATTATGCTCCAATAAATATGTTAAAAAAATAGTAGCTTTTATATTAACTTTTTTTTTTTTTTTTTTTTGCGGTACGCTGGCTTCTCACTGCTGTGGCCTCTCCCGTTGCGGAGCACAGGCTCCGGACGCGCAGGCTCAGCGGCCATGGCTCACGGGCCCAGCGGCTCCGCGGCACGTGGGATCTTCCCGGAGCAGGGCTCGAACCCGTGGCCGCTGCATCGGCAGGGGGACTCTCAACCAGTGCGCCACCAGGGAAGCCCTATATTAATTGTTTTTGAATTCTTATTTTCCCATGGCAATTATGGGAATAAAAATAATTGGATAGGTGGTCCATGGAGATGGCTGTTTTGCCAAAAGTGAGAGGTATTGTTCTTATTTACTACACTGTTTGAGAAAATATGTGTACAGTAAACAGCGGGTAATGGATTCAGATCCTGGCCATTATTGAGTATCTCTGTGCGACCTTGGGCCAATGATTTTCTCCCGGCTCCTCCTTCATAGGATTTTTGTGAGGATGAACTGAAACAACATGATATACAAAAAGGTCTTAGCACAGTGCCTAGCTCATAGGAGGTACCGCTTTTCTCTTTTTCAAGTGATTTACCCCAAGGATTCTTTAAATAAAAAATTCCTTAGAACATGTGAACCATAGATTAATTTACAGTGAAGAATCTATAAAAATATTTCCTAGATTGAATCTACTTCATCAAGGAAAAGACACACGGTTTGCAACTCATTATTATGATGAAAGTATTATTAGTAATTGTTAGTGGTATATATAAGCAACAATGGAATACCAAACAAGATCCTGAAAATACAGGACATATTTAGGTCTTCTTAGAGTCAAAATGGTTCATCACAGAATGGATCTTCAATAACGCTTTGCTTATAGGTCATGTATTAGTTAAGGTGATGTTAGCTGTGGTAACAGAAAAGCCTGGATTGCCCCAGTAGGTTAACTCAAAAGAAAAATGTATATCTCACTCCCATCACGGTCCAGTGGCCAAGGGTCCAGCCTTCCTCATAACTATTCAGGAATCCAAATGCCTTCCAGTTGCTGGCTCTGCCTTCCTTTGGATCATCAGCATCCTCTCCATTCAGCCAAAGGAAAAGTATCACCTTCTTGATCGCTGACCCATCACTTCCTCTCCCTTTCCACTAATAGCTACATGGCCCTACCAAGATGCAGGTGAAGCTGGGAAATGGAGTCTAGCAACAACCGTTCACAATGCAAGGGGAGGCAAAACCAAAACCTACATGGGCCAGCTGCTTCAGCTGTGCCACCCTAGACCCTGCTGCCCCGTGCTGTGATGTAGGAGTCTGAGCATTTCAGGAATGCCGTGTCTCATTGATCATTGCATCCTTACTGCCCAGCGTTGTACCTAAGCGTTTCCTGGCTGAATAAAAGAATTACTGAAACAAACTGGCAAATCTTCAAGACTGGGCTCAAAAAGAATTCTTAGGCAGATAGTTGCGATCATTTGGAATCCATATTTTCCTTTTCCGAGGCTCTGTCCTATTTGTAGGCTTTGAGATAAAAGAAGGATCATTACAACCTTAACAGCATCTGACTGGAGAATTGATAAGCAGGAGTTACCCAGTGCAGGAAGCCAGACCAGTTGTAGGTCAATGGCTCTCTGACTCTCCCCAAATCCCATCCCCTCCGCAAAGCTAAGCCCACCTCCCTCCTTGGTTTGAGGAAGAGGAGCCGTGGTAGCCCGGAGCAGGTGGGGAGGAGCAGGGTGCAGTTTTACCCTCTCGCCAGCCCGACCAATTTTGGCTGCCCTTGGGCCATGGGTCTGTCATCTTTCAGGTCACTTGGAAATTTTGAAAGCCCTGTTATTAGGATGATTTTATCATTCACATAAACTGATTTGGATTTTCTTTTTTCCTTTTTGGTTATGTTGTTTAGATTCTGGCCAGCTACCTTTAAAGACCAACTTAGTGGGTGCTTTCGTTTGTTGTCTTGAACAACAGTATTCTTTGGTCCATCTTCTAAGGCAGTTTAGAGAAGCAGTTAAGAATATACTCTCGGGGCTTCCCTGGTGGCGCAGTGGTTGAGAGTCCGCCTGCTGATGCAGGGGACGCGGGTTCGTGCCCGGGTCCGGGAAGATCCCACATGCCGCGGAGCGGCTGGGCCCGTGAGCCATGGCCGCTGAGCCTGCGCGTCTGGAGCCTGTGCTCCGCAATGGGAGAGGCCACAACAGTGAGAGGCCCGCGTATCGCAAAAAAAAAAAAAAAAAAAAAGAATATACTCTCTGCTGTCAGACTGCCTTAATTCAAATCTTGGCTCAGCTACTACCAGTGGGGTAAAATAGGGCTTTAATAATATTTCCTATTCTAGAAGGTTATTATATTTTTTAAAGTACTTATCAAGTGCCTGAGGTACAATATGTACTTAATAAATGTTAACCAGCATTATTTTATTGTAATTATCGAGGTATTCATACCTGAAAATTTTTAAAAGGGGGCTAGATCCTATTATAGTTTACAGATAAAAGAAATAACATCACAGAAGTCAAGTTTCTCATTGCCTAGTTTCTTGATTTAACCTCTATCTCAGCTCTTTGATTGTATTTTTTGTTAATAACAGACAAAATAAAAAGCAGACTTTTTTTTTTTTTTTTTAAGATATGATGAAGCCATGCCCTGGCTTTGATTCCTGCACAGAGCCTCCATTCATTGTCAGAGCGATTTCTCTGCATGGATTGATGGCAGAATACGGCCTGTTTCTAAGACTGTTTAAAGCAGGGCACAAAAGAAATCACACTGGCGGGGTCCACAGCTGGCAAAATGGGAGAGACTAAGCGGGTGAAAGGAGCTGTTAATACAGACCAGAAAATTTTTAAGCTAAAAAAAGGAATATGCCCACCGAAAGTCTGAAAGCAAAAAGTTTTATTTGGGTAAAGCGATGTTCAACTCTGCATGATTCCTACTTAGAAAATGCACACGCTTGCCTTCTGCAACTGCCAGAACATCAGTCTTTTTTAACGCAGAGGAACCAAAATAGGGAGAGGAATGGTGGGCTTTCAGATAGTGCACGCCCCAAAGCAAACTTAGAAACATAAATGCTAGGTCCCTAGACCCGGCAGAGTATAAAAGAGGGGGTTCCCAGCCTCTCTATCACAGAGGCACCCTGCTGCTGTCATTCAACATCCCTGTGGGAATCAGTATTAGCAATACGTATACCAACAGAGGGAACATGTGTGTGAAGGGGCGGTACTCAGTTTCCAAGTCACTTTTCAACACTCCTTTCTCTAACCTTCTCCTCATCAGAGCTCTGCAAAGACCTTTGCCTGAAGCCCCCAAGTGGTAACCCATCCCTCAGGAAAACATTGTCTGAAAACACTTCTCCGTCAGATGCTTCCCATATTGAAAATATTTCTCCATCACTGGCAGGGCAGCCATTCAATGACTACACTGATTCTTCTTTTGTTCTAATCCATTAAAAAATGTACCTTGGCCTTCATTTTTCACTCCAACCTTTAGAGTGTGACTCGAAAGTGTCGTGGCCAGTCACATCTCTGCTAAAGGTTTCTATTTCTCTGTGTCTATGCCTTATCAATAACTGTCCACAAGGATGCATTTGGCTTAGGAAGTAAACCCCAAGTGTGTAAGAAGAGCATCTGTGTAATCCTTAGATTTCACCTAGCAAAGCCCATGTCTTCAATAAAAGCCCTCTAGTGATGTTTTAGCCATCATATTTCAATTTTTTGCATACTTATTTCTCTTCAGTACATCGTATACTCCAGAAAACATGGACTATACATATACATGTGCATATGCATGTACTTTTGTATATCTGTATATTTTATATAAAATGTGATACAGTACACCCTACATATGGAAATATATAAATATTCCACAGAATATAGTAAAGGGTTTTACATATAGTAAATTCTTGGTAAACATGTACTGAATAAATTAACAAAGATCATGATTGCAGAGCATACAAGGAAAGCAATTGGAAGCCTAAGTATGATCAGTGATTCCCAAATTCTGCAGTTGGGAGTCAGGAAGCAAGTTCTGGTCTTGATTTCAGCTCTCTCTTGCTGTTGAAGGAAGCAAACCTGTTCGTGTGACCTACACAGTGATTAAGAAAATGTGGAATTAGAGGGCTAGGATTCAAAAGAAAATAAACACCTAGATTTCCAATTGCTTTTGAAATATCAGACAGTCTGATCTCTGAGCCACACCCTCACGTGACATCATTCACGGGCAAAGGCAGCTGATCCTTCAGATGGAATGTCCACTTTCCAGGGGGCTGTAGTCCCCAGCTCCCCATATTATCTTCCCAACAGTGAGGATTGGTGTCACTTGCATTTCTCATCAAGGTTGAAGTACTGTTTTTCTTACAGTAAAGAAGAGAGTGAACTTTTTTTTTTTTTTTTTTTTTTTTACAAGAAAGGATTTTATTATTTTTATTATCAACTTCAGTTGTACATTACCAGATGCATTTTAACCCATGGACATTTTCTAATTGTACAAATGCAACTATTCACTTGAATTTTCTTTTTTTAAATTTTTATTGGAGTATAGTTGGTTTACAAAGTTATGTTAGTTTTAGGCATGCAGAAAAGTGAATCTGTTATACATATATCCACGCTTTTTTAGATTCTTTTCCCATAGAGGCCATTACAGAGTATTGAGTAGAGTTCCCTGTGCTATACAATACGTCCGTATTAGTTACCTATTTTATATATAGTAGTGTGTATGTGTCAATCCCAATCTCGCAATTTATGAGACTGAACCGTTTCTTACCCCCATGTCTCTGTCAAAAGCAGACACATGTAAAACAGGTCAAGAGGGCTGCAGTTCCTCATAGCCAGCCTCTCTCGTTATGAGATCTAGATAGGTGCTCCAGGCCTGCAAATTTGCAGACCCCATCAAGCACATCCTAACAGCCCGGAGGCTTCCTTACACATTCTACTCATCTTAGTTTTTCTATGAAGATAAAACAAAGTAACTGTCATGATGATGTCATTAGAACCGACACAGACCATCTGTGTGAATCAAGTGTTAGCCGTTGACCTCTGGCTTACAGATCATTGTGTGGGTCCTGGGGACAACTTGGGCATGAAGGCAGAGCATGTGGGCACTTGCTGGAAGAGCACTGTCTCTACTCTGCCAGTCTCCCTGGTGGTGTTTGTGACACAGGTGCATAGAGGGGATAGCGGTGCATCCCAACCAGAAGCATGCTTCAGGAGAGGAGGTGGTCCACGTGTGGCCCCAGAGGGTTGCTAGAGACTTGGAGACAACACGATCTGTCTACCTCACTGACTGTAATAGTTCCCCGAGAGCCGCAAAGATGTCTACATCCTTAAATTTAGGGGTTTCCTCGTGAGCTCGTGTTTCACTCAGTAGAACATAATGACTCTCTGGGAATGGTTACCAGAGGTCATATAAATCTGCATGGTGGGAATTCCCTGGAGGTCCAGTGGTTCGGACTCCATGCTTCCACTGCAGGGGGCACAGGTTCTATCCCTGGTTGGGGAACTAAGATCCCACATGCTGCGCAGCGTGGCCAAAAAAAAAAAAAAAAAAAATCTGCATGGTGATCTGTGCTGCCTTTTTTTTTTAAGGTGATTTTTACCCCCATGAGGTATTGTTCTGTTAACAGGCATTTGCATGATAATATCGATGTCAACATTTGTAATGTGAAGAAAAAAGTTTTGCTCTAAACTCAGTAATGCTTTCACAGTTTCTGCAGGAGGCTTTTCCTCTGAGGTTTCAGTCCCTGATTGAGTTTTCCATTTTGTCGTCTTCTTCCTTCTGTGAGTCCTGCCACACAGAAAACATGCAGGGGAAGAAAATCTTTTATTTGGACACCCTTACTCCCTGGACTCTCCAGAATGAGCAACAAATACTTGTTCCTACCTGCTTTTAGAAATAGGTAGGGGTGAAAGGGTCTCTCCTTGCTGTTAAAGCCTCAAGACAGCTTTGCCCTTTCTAGAATGAAATCGTGGCCTGAAATTAGATATTCTTACCTTTCCTTCTGAGGTGGTGTAGTGCAACCTGGGCTTTAAAATCAAGAGGACACCAGGTTCCATCAGTTGCCAATGTATGATCTTGGGCCAATGACTTAAGGTCTCTGAGGCTCTGTTTTCTCATCTGTAAAATGGGGTTTATGATAACAGTTTTTTGGGATGATTTTGAGGATTAGAGGAGAGAATGACTACAGTCACTACATAACCATATGCAATAGATAAAGGTAAATTCTTAATAAATATCTACTATTATTTTTCAACTTCTATTTCTTCTTAGACTTTTTTTTTTCTCTTTGGTAAAAGCATGTGTAAATAATATTTTCTCTCTCAAATTGCAACTTATTCTTAAGAACCATCAAGAAGTGTGCAAACACAACCAACTAGGGTCCGAAGTATGATAAGACTGTCGTGTAACATAACTTTCTATTATTCCCCAGTTTCACTTTGTGTGTGTGTGTGTGTGTGTGTGTGTGGTACGCGAGCCTCTCACTGTTGTGGCCTCTCCCGGTGCGGAGCACAGGCTCTGGACGCGCAGGCTCAGCGGCCATGGCTCACGGGCCCAGCCGCTCCGCGGCATGTGGGATCTTCCCAGACCGGAGCACGAACCCGTGTCCCCTGCATCGGCAGGCGGATTCTCAACCACTGCGCCACCAGGGAAGCCCCAGTTTCACTTTTATATTCAACTTTCTGTTCGCTTGGGGGAAAATATTTTTAAAATGTTAAACAGCCCTAGATTTGAGAAGTAAGAATAGAAAAATGATAGACAGTGAGGAATATCGCTTAGGGCTCCTCTCTCCAACAATTATTATTTTTTTTAACATCCTTATTGGAGTATAATTGCTTTACAATGGCATTTTATTTTCTGCTGTATAACAAAGTGAATGTATGTACATATATACATATACATATATCCCCATATCTCCTCACTCTTGTGTCTCTCTCCCACCCTCCCTATCCCACCCCTCTAGGTGGACACAAAGCCCCAACAATTATTACTGCTGAATATTTAAATTCTATTTCTATACATCTATTTAATTGGGGAATATATTACAGTAGATATGTCACCCACCAGTCCACTCAGAACCCACGTAAAATCTAAAGCTTCTTCTACAAACACACATTATAGCAAATGCTACCAGTGGCACACGTTTGCCAAATAAAACCGTTGTGTGAGAAAAACAGTCTCTTTGGGCATGACAAATTAACATGCGTTTCTTTCAAAACTGTTTTTTCTGCTGGTGAACCTCAAAGGAAAATAAGTTGTTTGGGTCCTGGGGAAAAGGTTGGCTGTTAGAAGGGTCAAGTCATCAGTAACTCCTTTAGTAGAGGCAGATGGCAAGAAATTACATTTGGAATGAATCCTTTACTACACGATTTTGCTTTGCTCTTGGTTAGAGACGAATCAGTGAGTGTTTGTTGATTGCTTCTGTGTTCTGGATGTGGAAGTTGATATGCGCGTATACAGTAAGAGTCAAATTAGTGGGAAAAAGAGTAAGCTCTGGAAGAGTTGGAAGGAAAGAAAAAGTAGTCAGCAACTATCCTGCAAGAGGTTTCACGATAAAGGTGAGTAGGGAGATAGCTCCATGGCAGAGATCTGGGAACACCAGGAAAAAGAAAAAAGCTGGAAGGTACTTAGGGAACAAATTGGTGGGGAGAGGAGACATTTAGGCTTATAAAAAGCAAGCGTGCTAAATGCAGTGTTGTGTCCTGCTTTGGATCCTGGGACAGGAAAATCTGGCGAAGTCTAGAGTTGAGTTACCTGTCATGTGCCAGTGTTAATTTCTCATGTACTTTTGACAAACGTACCATGGTGAGATAAGATGCTGAGACTGGGGGACTGGGTAAAGGGCATATGAGCACTCACTGGATTATCTTTGCAACTTTTCTATAAATGTAAAAGTACCCAAATAAAAGTTTATTTTACAAAAGAAAATCAAGAGTGGGGAATACAGAGTAGAACAATGCATTCAGTTGACCTGGATTTTGGGTAGGTGAGTAAAACTATAGCTAAGGTGGAAAGGAAGTTTGGACCATATTGAAAAGGGACTTGAATGCCGGGCTGAAGACTCTTCACCCTGGTAGAGAAGTGTTTTTTTGTTTTAAGCAAAGTAGTAATCTTAATGAAGTACAGTTTTTGGATGACTTAATCTGATAGCTGGTAGAAGTGTGCAGGAAAAACTAGGAAGCAAGAGAGATGAACAAGTTAGAAAGCTTTTTTGGAGGTAATCATTTTGGGGGGAATATAATATTTTATGACTGTATTTTCCCCTGGCAGCTTAGGGAGAAAATGTTAAGTGTTAGGAGGGTCAAGTCATCAGTAATTCCTTTACTAAGAAAATGGGGGACACTACATGTCAAATGAGTACTTTCTGAGCATTAGAGAATGTAGTGATGGTGGTACATAAAGGCAGATCTGTCTTCCAAATTTTTAAGGCTTATGAGTGGATTTTAGAAGTTGGAGGAGAAACCCACATTGAGTTGTGTTCAGTTCTGCAAGGGAGTTACCCAGAGAACAGTCATCAAAGGTCCTCCCTTTAGCAGATATCCACAGTGAGGAAGTACAAGGAGGGTAAAAAGCCTTGAAGTAATTTGAGAATGAGGAGATTGAGGAGCTAAGAGAAGAGCCATGAGGATATAAAGCCCCCAAAAGCAAAGGGAGGAGAGAATTTGAAGGAAATGAGCATGGACCATATTGTTAAATGTAGCAAAATCCAGCAAGGTAGACAGGAGGCATGCAGATATCACTAGGGAGGTAACTAATGACCATCAAGGGAATTGTGTCACTGATGAATTGTGTCACTGATGAAGACAAAAGCCAGCTTTTCACCAGATGGAAAAGAGAAGAAATAGAGGCACAGTGCACATCCCACTCTTAGAAGAAATTATTTATTTAGAAATAGAGGGGAACAAAAGATGTCAAATAATGGAGACATCTGTATGAGTCGTAATGCATTTTGTTGTTGTTTTAATTTAGTATTATTTTTAAAGACAGAGAAAAATGGGTCTTGTGAAAGAAGAGGAGAAAGGGGTAGGAGAGACTACACATGCTGGAGAAAGTAATGGAAAGGAAACAGTGTCTTTTAGGAGCTAGAAAGAGATAGAAACGGGGCATCTGAGAAGGAGCTGGCTTTGTCTCAGCGGACACCACCAACATTTCTCATCTGGAGCCATGATAGCTTCCAGACTCATCTGTTAATCTTGCCTCACGCGCCCCCGTGTATCTGCCACAGTTTAACTAGAATTTTATCATGCGGTACCCCTCCCCCTCTAAAAACCCTTTACACCGTTGTTCTCGGGATAAAGATCAAAATCCTACGAGCCGTTCCAGCTTTATATGACACCACCCTCTCTCCTTATTCTCTGTTTCCACCCACAATGGCTTGTTTTCCATTTCTTGAAAGCACCATAGTTTCCTCCTCCTGAGTATTTGTACAAGCAGACATATTCCCAAGATACTGTGGGTTCGGTTCCAGACTGCTGCAATAAAGCGAATATCACCATGAAGCAAGTCACAGGAGTTTATGGTTTCCCAGTGCATAAAAAGTTATGCTTACACTATAGTGTAGCCTATTAAATGTGCAACAGCATTATGTCTAAAAACAATGTACATACCTTAATTTAAAAACTACTTTCTTGCTAAAAAATGCTGACCATCATGTGAGCCTTCAGCGAGTCATAGTGGTAACATCAAAGATCACTGGTCACAGGTCACCAAAATAAATATCATAATACTGAAAAGTTCAATATACTGTGAGTATTACCAAAATGTGACACAGAGACACGAAATGAACAAATGCTGTTGGAAAAATGGCGCCCATAGACCCACTCCACGAAGGGTTGCCTCAAATCTTCGACTTGTATAAAACACAGTATCTGCAAAGCATCATAAAGTGAAGCACAGTCAAATGAGGTATGCTTGTACTGCTTACTCTTTCTTGCCCTTCCCTTCTGTCTTCATCTACTCATCCTGCAACTCTTAGCTCAATGATCAACACCTAAATGAGGCCTTGGACAATCTCCCTCAGTTCTCCCATTCTTATACTCTTTCAGCATCTTCTGTACTTTTGAGGTTTTTGTCACAGTTCATTTGGCCTATGTGTGTGGGTGTGCGTGCACGAATGCACGAACACCTACAGAGTTATTTGAGAAATGTGCGTCTCCCCTACGTAGTTGGGAGCAGCTCAAGGCTTTAGGGATGCCATACTGTCACCGTTCATCCTCCACAGCCTGGAAACAGCAACCTGAACATAGAAGTTGCACATCTATTGGAAGTTGCTACAAAGATGAGTTGTCCACGTTCAAGTGTTTCTTTGGGACTTCTAGAAGTCCCCTCTCTAGCTGTCTGTCAAGGTCCTGATGCAGCTTGATTCAGCCCTTCTTCCCCGGGAGTAAATTTTTCTTAGTCTTTTCTCATTTATACCTTCAATATGGTATATGCCAACAAGATATATAAACTCTCCTGCCTATAGGAGTGAAACATGGACCCACTCTCCAGTTTGTCACAATCCCCTATTAAATACCACTCAGAGAAGTTATCAGTAGTAAGAAGGAAGTGGAATCTCTGCTTGTTAGCCTTAGCTTGACCTTGACGTTGTTGGACCATTTTACCATGGCGGGGACTTAACAATGGTTGACATGCAGGAATGTGTTCTCGGTATTGTCATATCTACTAATTTTTGAGCCAATCAGCCGAAGTCCTCCAGACAGATGCCGTGGCATGTGGGAGGTGTCACTTGAGCCCTGGAATCCTGACTTCTTTTTTCGTGTGACCTGCCACTTAAAGCTTCCTTGCAGTCACTGGGACCCATTCTAAATAGCATTGCCTTTAATGTGCAAAACATTTGTCCTCTTTAACTGACCAGCTCTTAGAAACAGGTAGCATTGAGGGAAATTTTTTGTTTGGGAATAATGTCTGCCTCAAATTACCCATCGTGGACAAATTTGAAGCTGGAAGATAGATGCTCATTTTTCCCTGTGATAGCACCTGCACACATATATGGCTGTGAGGCTAAGAGCAGCGTTATTGTGAGTTGTATTTGCATCGTGATGTGAGAGGACGGTGGGTAAGTAGAAACCCCTTTAACACGTAAGCATTTTCTGAGGAAGGAGACTCTGTTCCTTTCAACCCGTGCTATTTACCCGTCATTTCAGATCTGAAGGTTGAGTATGTTTCACATGTTATAATTAATTCTCTCATTGCCTTCGAGATCGCTGACTTCCGGCCACTGTCAGAGAAATGAAGAGTGAGGCTATGGGTCAAAAATGAGTACTGTGTCAGAAAAAGGAAGGAGAGGAATCTTGTTATTGACTGACATCAACGGGGGGAAAAAAAATCTTCTGTGATAGTTTAGGGGGGAAACATGAATCTCATGCAATGTGTTTCTGACCCCGCAAAAGTTATATGCGGCTGAATTGGGTACTTCTGATCCATGAATGGTTTTGACCCCATTTGAATAATATAGCTATTGTTTGGTAATGTGGGTAGTAATGACAATAAACATTTAGGGAGTGGTTAGTACGTTCCAGGGACTATGCAGAGGGTTTTCCATGATTTATTCCACTTACTCATCCCTGACAGCCCTAGTTACCGATGAGAGAATTGGTGTTTAGAAGAAAGCGTCAGTTGAATGCCTGAGTTTGTTCAGCTAAACATGGGTGAACTGGGACTTGGACCCAGGCAAGCTACCTCCAGGACCAGAGCCTTGACACCACCAACCAACCACACAGATGTTAACTATCGGGTTCGTTGCACCTCGGAAACCACTGCCAGCACCTTTTCCCCATGCAGATCAGTCCACAGTGCAAGGCAGGTGTTCTGGTGGTTTAGGACACAGTCCTAAAGTGTTTGATAAGGGGAAGCAGGAGGAGAGCTTCAAACTGTGTAGCACAGTACCAGGCACTGAACACGTCCTTTTAGCACAGAAGCCTGCAGGGACCGGAGCGGATGGCGGCCGGCTGGCACGGGGCACGTGTGCGGGAAGCTCTTCCGGGCTGGGTGGCCTCGACCGACATGGGGCTGGAGCTCAGAAAGGAGCGGAGTTGGGGGGGTGTGGGTAGATTCCAGGAGATCGCAGACTCCGCACTTTTGCCTAGGGCTGGGCCGGCTTCAAAGTGAAACTTCCACGGGAAAACTAAATAAAGGCGAGAAAAGCCAAACAGAACGAATTCCCATTTAGTCAGCTGTTACTGTCCTCGGAGGTGCTGTGTTTATGCTAGATCTTAATTATGCTGCTTGTCAAAGACATCCGAAACTCCACTGTGGTTTGTGGGAGCTATTTTATCTTTTTATCTTTACAGTTAGAAAAGGACTTAGTATGCTGAACCCTACCCTCCATGAGATTCAAACGTGGAGTAAAAGAACCTTTCTCTCTTTCCTGCCTCACTGTCCCCACCTCTGCGCAGCCTTCCGCGGAACACCTAATGAGGACGCTTTGTCAGTCAGCAGAACCTGGGTGGCCTTGAACAAAACTGCAAAGCCTAGGGGGGCTGCATGGGCCTCCCGTGTCGGACCCCTGTGACTCCCAGACCCCGTGCCTCTGTCCTCCAGGCCTCCCTCGACAATGCTTATCACTCAGGCGTTCTGGGAGAGCACTTACCCGTACCTGCTAGCCGGCAAGTCATTGGGAGCATGCCTTTGGGGTAATGCCTCAGGGTAGTATTATTGGGGGGTTATTTGAGATCGTAGATGCACAGCAATGTGTGTTGAATGACTGACTCACACAATAAGGAGAGTCCCTTTTCAACTCTCTTAACCCTTCAGATTAAATCAAAGAGAACATCGTTGGTTTGGTGTTTTTATCATCTCACTCGCATTTCATTATATCTATTGTTACCTTAACTTTGTATTTAGGGCAGGTGATGCTTAGTTTACACTTCTTGCCATGACGTAAAATTTTCTTTTCAACGAATGCATTTAGGCAGGAGAACAAAATAGACGTACTTAAAGAAAACTTGTGAAGTCAGTGGTCGTACATGACAAAGCAAAGAACGGGAGGGGAAAAGGAAGGGGTGAGTTTTGACAAAAGCTTTCTTCTAGAGGCCTTGAGTTATGCTTCACTCTGACTCAGGCTGTGAGATGCTATTCTTGCAAATCTCTTCTCACACACGCATGTTTTCAGGGAGTCTTGAACATCGTGGCAGGTTCTTAACACTGAGTGGTGAGTAGATCTAACAACATTTTCAGGCTCCTAAAGGCAGGATCAAAAGGAAGGTATTTTGGAGGAGGTGTCTCCATAGTTCATAGAGTACCATAATCTATAACAGTGGTTTGATGGGTATCAGACTTAGGGGCGTTATTGGCTTTGTTTTTCTTTATTAAAATTCAGATACCTGAGTCCCACCCCCAGAGATTCTGTTTCAGTGGGTCTGGGGTGGGGTTGAGGGATGTGCATTTTAATAACTACCCCAGGTCACCATTGAGCACTCCCAGAGGAGAACCTCCACTGATAGGATTTGGTCCACGTTAGCACCCAGGGTTGCGTGCCCATCACAATGAAGAAATGTGTGGACTGCACCATGTAAATATCAAGCCTTCCAGTGTAAAGAGCCCAAACCAACAGAAGACAAGTAACAGCATTAGAGCTTGTGGTCATCAATGTCAAGAATAAATTTCCAATCCATGCAGTCCTCTGTTCACAAACAGCTAAGTGGTTTGTCAATCCCATTGGCCTCTCTTGACCTCAGGAACCTTTTCTGGAAAATTAGGATGATGATATTTACCTGCATGAGAATAACACACCTGGCTGGGTGATTCGTTTAGGTTCGTTTTATCTGCACGGTGTGCACATGTCCCCTTAGAAACTCGCTTTCACCGAAGGCCACTGATGCCATACAAGAACTTTCTCATTTCCTGTTCAAGGCAAGTCTTGAGTCAGGTTCTCTTCCACACATCAGAGGAGGACCACGCGTCCCCCCGGTAGGAGTTTGACAGCCCTTCTCTCCACTGAGCCTGACGAAGCTGCTTATCTTCTGGTCTCTACAAAAACCGATGGGCTTTGTCAAGGAACAGCCAAGTCCAGAACATGCTCTGATTTCATTGCTATTCACTGACAAGGCCCAGGTGACTTTGCTTGAGCCTGGCTCACACAGAGCTCCCTTTCAGCACAGACGTTGTGTAAGTAGCCAGATCTTGCCTTACCCAAAGCAAGAAAATATCTTCAGCGGTTAACAAGCAGAGCCTGCAGTTAGAACATGCTCATTAGGCTGCACGTTAGTTTTCAAGTCTTGCAGCTCACATAATCTGCTACTTGATTTCCACTGAATTTCAGTTCTGTTGGGCATCAGTACAGGAACAGTGGTGGCCCTGTGGGCTTTGCCAAGGCCTGCTGTCTTTCTGCATGTTTTCCACAAGGCTAGGCCGACTGTACAATTACACACCTATCCTATTCGTGTCTTCTTTCACTCTTTGTCTGGGGGTTCCTTCAGTCACCAAAGAGGCTCTCTTGATCCCCTAGTGAACAGATTCCTTCAGGAACCAAATTAATTTTAGATGACACTGTGAAAGTTATACCCAGTAGTCCCTGTAGATGAATAGGCTGATTTCTGGAGTTTATTAGATCTTTCTATGTTCTAGAACTTATTTCTGTGGGTCTCCAAACCACTGCCTTGAAAAATAATGCTCTAATTCCAGATGATCAGATTTCAAATAAAGGCCTTTAGCCAACTAAGTATAACGCTTCTTCCCCCCGCACCACACCCCCTATATTTTGAAAGCCCTGCATTTGGGGAAAAATATTCTATGTCTCCAGGGTCAGCATCCCTGACCCTGGAGACATAGAAGACTGAGAACATTGGGCGATTTCGTATTTTGTAAAGAAATGATTCTGGCTGCGGAAGGAATCATTTATTTCTATTACTTTTTTTTTTCTTGGTGGCTGGTTATGAAGGAGCATGTTGATTCATTCCTCAGTCCATGACTTAGTGCCTGGAATGTGCTTGGAAGGGTGTTAGGCCTTGAAAGTACAGCGATAAATCACACCTGTTTCATTCCCTAATGGAACTAACAGTGAGGAAAGCCAATCTTCTGGACAGATAAATACAATGGAGCAAGATAAGTGGCATGAATAGGGCTCTGAACAGAAGGCAACAGGATGGAGAGAAAGGAACTAAGACAAAGACTTGACAGATAATGAGATCCTGTGTTGGGGGAACCCAAGAAAAGTCAGGACTGAAATGGGGGTGGGGGGGACAGAGAACCAGAGATCCAGGGAAGCAAGAAGGAAGTAAGGCAGGTTGGAATCAAATATTGACAGGGGGTGGCAGATTGTCTCTTGAGAGAAGATTGTGAATCTGGCCCATATTTAAGGTCTACATGTACAGACTGGTGGGGCATGATGCATGGGTACATTGACCTAACCTAGAGAGCTGGGTGGGGCTGAAAGATAAGGAAAGGGTTGGGTTAATGAAGTTGGAGAGGAGAAAAACACAGTAAGTGTGGGATCCTTTATGGTTCAAGACCTTTGGGAGTTTAATGAGGAGTGCAGGTCAAGACTAATCAAACCTTCACACTTAACATTTCTTCCAATACATTCGTGACCATTCTATGACTCATCCACAATAAGATGAGTTACTAAGAGCATTAAATGACATGATGATGTGGAACAACCTCCTGAGACCTTAGGATGTGTCAAAACTTATTTTGACCACATTCATTAAATCTCTCCAGTTCCTTTAAATGCGTGGTCTTCTTAGATAGTAATTCGTTGAGCTTCAAACTTGAAAGGTCTATCTTCCTCCTATAGGCATCTCAGAATATTTGTTGAAGGATGCCAAAGATGTTCCTTACAGCTAGCTTGAGATAATTATAGACTTACACACTGGCCAAGGTACACATTGTTTGAAGCACCTGGTAGGAGGCTTCTTTATGGCATCTTCTGGTCATTTAAATGGGTTCTTCTTGATTCCCATTAAAGTGATCGAGCGCTCATGTTTGTTGAGTAATTGTAAGTGCATGGCAGTGCAACTAATGTTGTCCAGACAAGGTTCATACCTACGAACCTTTATTCTTTCACTATGAGATTTTATTTCCTGGGATGTCAAATATTAACTTGCATGAGTCCTAGAAATGATGGCTTATTAACCCTGCATAGTCAAAGAAAATCAAACGAGTGCGTGAAGGAACAGTTGCCAACTGCAGGCATGTACGAGCGGAGACTTCAGTGAAGACGAAGCTAAATACCTGATGTAGGAGGCATTTAGGGAGAGGCTCCGGCATAGACAAGAAAAGCGGCAAATTGATAATTGCTGAGAATCACGACTTTGATTTTATCAAATTCTCTACCTCTTACACAATGAACATCAAATCTGCCTGCCTGGGTCAGATTTCTCTTCTGTGGTCACGTACCTGGGAAGATAGAAAGGACTAAAGAATGTGCTGTTGTTCCCAGGACCTGTGGTCTGGCACCTAAAATTCCACCAGTGAAGGGTCCTCTACGAGTGGCGTCCTTTGCATATTCAGCTCCTCCTACCTTTGCCTGACTTACTTTCTGTGCTCCTTTGAACAGATAAAGATTTGAGAGTAGATTTTGATTAATGGAAGATTTAAAGAGTGTTATCTTGCAGGAGTGATCCATGGAGAAGAGTCTTCAACAAAGACAGAAAGGAACCAGTGTCAGGCTTGTCATTCTCCACTTTTCTTCATTCCCTGGAGCAGCTCTGCTTTCTGTGTTGAGATCAAATCATGAGTCCAGAAGCACTGGCTCCTATGGAACTCCAAATTTTCCCTTACCAACACATGGATCTGATACTTTAGGGTTGGTCAAAGTAACATGACTGTTTTTTTGTTGTTGTTTTAAGATTTATTTATTTATTTATTTATTTAATTTACTTTTGGCTGTGCCAAGGTCTTAGCTGCAGCACACGGGATCTTTCATTGCGGATTGTGCGCTCTTTGTTGCAGCGCAAGGGCTTCCCTCTAGTTGTGGCAGGCAGGTTTTTCTCTTCTCTAGTTGTGGCACGCAGGCTCCAGGGCATGTGGGCTCTGTAGTTGTGGCACGCGGGTTCCAGGGCTCATGGGCTCTGTAGTTTGCGGCACGCGGGCTCTCTACTTCAGACGCGTGAGCTCAGTAGTTGTGGCACGCGGGCTTAGTTGCCCCGCGGCATGTGGGATCCCAACTGCCCGACCAGGGATCTAACCCACATCCCCTGCACTGTAAGGTGGATTCTTTATCACTGGACCACCAAGGAAGTCCCAATATTACTGTTTAAACCAGAGGGAGGAATAAATATGATTCAAAGTTTAACTTCACCTTGTCTTCTTTCCTCCTTTCCTTCCTTCTCTTTATTCTTTATTTTTAGTTGCCATGTCTTTTTATGGAGGTATAATTTATAACCAAAAATTCACCCACTGTAAGTCTACAATTTAACAACCCCCCTCCACAATGGGCTGATGGATAATCTTTTATTTGAAAACCATGGAAGCATGTTTTGTAGTGTTTATTCTAAAAATGTATTTAAATTGATTTTTCTAGCTTCTATTTCACTATTATAATGTAATTGCTGTGGCATGAGATTAAATGGCGGGGGGTAGGAGGAGATGGTCTTTCACAGCGATGAAGCCACGTTTGCAGAGCTGCTCCATTTCACCATATTTTGATATCCCACACTGAGATTTGAAAAACTACAACTTTTTGCGGATGGCAGAAGGGAGAACCCACTTCTTGAGTTATGTGTCTTCGACTGAAGTTATTAAGCCTTTGGTTGCCAGTAAGTTGGAACAATGGTAATAATCACCTCTGCTACTCATTGACCATATATTCTATTTTATTCTCTTCACATACATTACCTCATTTAAGCCCCACCCTGGGCTCTGTCCCTTTTTAAAGATTAGAAAACTGAGGTTCAGAGAGGTGGAATGCATTTTGTCAAAGTCACTCCACAGTAGTCGGCCAAGCTAGGAAGGAAACCAGGTCTGTCTCACTGCCCCGGCCCTCCTTTCAAGGTTGCCCCTCACTCCATCTCCAGACAAATGAATCAAGGCACAGTAATCCAGGGGCAGCCCAGTTGTCAGAGGTCTGCTTCTAGTGCTAGGAAAGAAAAATGGAAAACACGTGGCCCTAGGGAAAAAGGGTACGCCAACATCACACTTAACAGCCATTCAAAAATTATGCGAATAGAAGAATGATTTAAGGCGAGGATCCTTATGGCTGTGGAAGTCCTGAGACGTCCTTTGAGTTGCGCTGTGTCTGAGGCTCTGAGGGAGGGATGAGACGGTGTATGGACAAGCCTGCCTGACTCATCTTTGGTGACTCTCCACCTGGGAATGAACTGCACAGATCTGTGGTAATGCATGGGGAGGCATCATGATTTTCCAGCTTGAATAAGCTCCGAGTAAGTTAAGATTATACAGCAACTTGGAGGGTGTAAGAGGGGCATTGTCGGAAGTGACCTCTCCCTCAGCTAACCCTTCAGTGTACTACTCATTCGTCACTTGACACGTAAACAGTGCCTTGTATTAGATTGTTTTCATGCGTATGTTTTATCATCTCTCCCCATGTTCTCAAACTTGGTTAAGCACAACAGTCGAGGGAATCACTTAAGGCAAGAATAGGTTTCTGGTCCCTGGAGAAGCTTTTCATGCAATAGTCTTGAGTTAAGGCTGAGATACCTGTATTTTTATAAGGCTTTCCTGTGATTCTTAGAATGAACAGAGATTTACTGTTCTTTAAAATCGTTAAGTCCATAAGGGCATTTTGTTTCCTAACACCTAGCAGAGAGCTTGGCACAAAGTTCAGTAGATATTTACTGACTGAAGGAGAGAATGAATGAATATTATAATTTCCTTGGGGTCAGTGATGATGTAACTTATGTCCCACATTGTTAGTAAATAGTGATCAATAACTATGTATTGATTGATTAGCTGTAAATCTGTTTTATTTTTCCTCTACCTTTGCTCAGCACTGGGGAAATGGCCATGAATTTGTTTAAAGTCTTGTGTTCTGGAAAACCCGATACCTCTTCAGTGAGGTAAGGTGGTGAGCATAGCAGCCAGGAGCTGATTTGGAGTAGTTTCAGGAGTTCACTTATCCTAGAAACCCAAGGAGAAAACCAGTTCCCACATTTTGCGAGTTTATTTTGCTGTAGTACAGTGAGTAATTGTCCTGAGGGAACTAGATGGCATTGGAGAGTATTAATCTTAGATTTTCATTTCCTGTAAAATAACTTTCCACTTATTACATTCAGTGCAAATACTCTGGGTTTCAGGAAATATGCATATTTTATCACAGACAGTCCTAAGTGTGCTCCCAAATGTATATGAAACTCAGGAGTTAAGAGGGGCAGGTGCAGGCAATTGAGTAAGTCAGGGGATGCCAGCATCGGCTGAGAGGACTGGGGTTAAGATATAGGACCAAGTCACCTGGAGTCAGCACAGCCAGTGCATCGTTGTCTAATTTTAGGATCATTGAGCTTCAAAAAAAAATTTTTAATAGGAAAATATTAAAAATCAAAATGACTATAATAATAATTAATGGGCTACCATTCATCAAGCCCCTAAGTTCCAGATATTGTACTAAGCTCTTTTACACATCACGCTATCTAATTGAGTCTTTACAAGAACCTAATGAAGTAATGTAGTGAATTACAAATGAGTGTCTCAACTAAAATTGGGCTTAAGAAAAAAAAAAAAAAAGTTTTTTGCTCATAAAACTGAAAAGGAGTGCAGGGGAACCTCCAGGCAAGTTAGATTTTAGGGGCTCAAATGATATCATAGGACCCTTGTCTTCCCTGTTGGCATTTTTCTGTGATGATACTGATGAGGACAAGCAACTCCAACTTACGTCCTAGGAAGATCAATTCCCATGGAAGAGAGGACTCTTCCTGCAGAGTCAGGAAAGTCCACAAGGTTACCTTTGCTTCTAACATCAACTGCAAAGTTTGGGAGTCCCCACCATCACCTTCAGTTTTGATAATTTGCTAAAAGGATTCACAGAACTCACTGACAGCTATGATACTCATAGTTACGATTTATTACCCTAAAAGGATAGCAGATGAAATTAAATCAAGGGAAGAAACTCATGGAACATAGTCCAGGGAAGTTCCAAAAGCAAAGCTTCCAGTCGTGTTGCCCCAGTACAGTCATGGGCAATACCAACTTTTCCAGGTAACAGTGTGTGACAACGTGCAAGGAATATCGCCATTCAGGGAAGCTCTCTTGAGTCTGGGTGTCCAGAGTTTTTATTGGGTATCAGTCACCGAGACGTGGTTGACCACCCACATGCCGACCTTCAGTCTCTAGTCTCTCCGGAGGTCAAGGTCAAGCCGATAACCTCATGGTCCAAAGCCCGCACCGTAAATCACATTGTTAAACTCTCCAGTGTGGCCCAAGGCCCCCAGGTAAACAAAGACTCTTACCAGGCAAAATATTCCAAAGGCTTTAAGATCACCTTTCAGGAGCCAAGGACAAAGGCCAAGACTGCTTTTTTGAGTAAGGTTAACTCTTCACTACACAATTCCCCAGCTATTCCAATGACAGCCCTGGCTTCCACTGGGGTCAGGAGCCTATGCCCGAACCAATTGCCCTGGCTTGGAGATGAAATATGCCAACTGGCTGGGCTTAGCGATGGGGCCATTGAACTTGCCCACTGCATAAAACAATAGCAAGGAGAGATGGTTCTCCGAGAAAATCAGACATTGATCAAACTCTTTTCAGTAGTAAATAAAACGAGGGTGAAAGTCTGTGTTCACTCATGACAAGACTCCACAGAGTAAATAAAAATTTTTTTAAAGTAAATTATAAAAATTCGTTTCATTTTGACTTCATGAGATGTCATTAGCAAGTCTATGGGAAAAGGAACTAAAGGTGACTGAATATAAATATAGTTTTTTGAAAAGAGACAGAACCTCTTAAAGTGCAACATGTGTGATTTAAGAAGGAACAGAATAATAAAGAGTTGGTGAAGAGGCTCCATATGTGATTGTTCGTGCAGATTTCCCACCAGAAATGAGTTATATGTCTCATTTCCCCAGAGCAACATGAAAACCACCTAGAACAGTGGTTCTCAGGCTCGATGTGCTTTAGGATCATCTGGAGAGCTTTTAAAGTCTGAATGCCCAGGTCACACCCCATAGCAGTGAAATCAGAATGGCTAGGGATGGAATACAGGCATTCGTATTTTTTTTAAAGATCTCTAGGAGATTCCATTGTGAAGCGGTTTGGAAACCACCATCATAGGGTGTGAAAGCAACACAAACACCACTGCTCTGAACACTAGTTTCCAGTATGGTCAAATTTACTTGCTTAAAAGAATACCACCCAATCACTAGTCAGAAGAATTGCTCTCCAGAATGAGCAGGATGTGGTGCAAAACCTAAGTCAGAGATAACTGGCTTCAAACCTGGCTTTTATATTTTCTACCTGTTGGATCTTGAGCAAGTCTCTTAGCCTCTGAGGTTCAGTTACGTCATCTGTGAAACAACTAGTAACTTCTACCACGTGGAACTTCAGAAAGAGAATATGGAGAGAGTACCTGACATAGCAAATATCAATTCCCTTTTTTATATCATTACATTTATATTGAGAGAGAGAGAATAGAACCCCCTTGTCTTTTTTTTTCCTGCCTTTCAGACTTTGTTGCTTTGTGTTTGTTGTGTTTTTTCATTTTTAACATATTTATGTAAGGATTAAAAAATTATATCTCTGTCAATCATGCAAAAGTTGGAAGTTTTTTTGGCATTAAATATAATTGTTCTCTTAAGCATTGGGAAGGTGGCCCATTTATTTAGTCATTTATCCACGCAAGATTTATTAAGTCTCTATGACAGTATTTCAGCAATCCTGAAATACACTCACCTGCAAAATAACTCATTGTTATCTTATGTATGAATGAGAAAGAGGAAACCTTTGCCAATTAAACTGTGACATGCCATGAGTTGCAATAGGAATTCCTATTTCATAAATGTTCAGAGCAAGGAAATATATATCACCGAGTCAGTGAGATGTGGTGTCTTCTAGGATGCTAGGCGTTAAGATATAGAGCTATACGTGATGCTGATTCAGTCATTGGAGCCCAGAAAGGACCAAGTTCCATCCTCTCTCCTTAGAAGATCGACTCTATTTCCATCAGGAGAAAAATTTTTTTCACACCTCTTTTAGGTCATTAAATATCATACACTGATCACCATTTCACCTTTGAGAAATACAGTGACCAGTTTAAATGGTCCCCATTTTTAAATCACTTTTCTCCAAACGGGGTCAATTTTAAATGGCTGAACATCATCCCACCTAGGGAAGGGAGAGTGAAAATGGCTCATTATTTCAGCAGATCACATAAGCCTTGATACAGGAAGGTAGGGGGTGGGAAGTTAGAGGGACTTCAATCTGATGATCACGTGATCTTTCTTCCTCAAACCTCCCCATTCAACTGAAGATTTGGGGTTATGATCCCAAATGGGTCGAAATAGAAGCTTGGAAAAAAATTTTCTGAATAGAGCCCTTTGCTCTATTCTATATATACTTAATACAGATATGCCCCATTTCTCTATCCTTACATTAAAGCCAGCTTGCCCATAAATGTGCCTACATTTACTAGATTTTTTTTTGGTAGCTGGTGAAATATATCCCCAAGTGGAGGCCATGTGTTTGAAGCGATTCCAAGGACAGGTGAAACATCACTGATTCTGACTCATCTCATTGAAATGCAATCTTTGTATTTAGTTTGGAAAATTAATTTTTTGTTGACGGAAAAAAAAATCTAGAAAAAAAAAGAGACGAAAATAATAGCCACGTCAAATCCAAATGAGAATCCTACTAATTGCATCTTGGTGTGCCATGCTGGGGCCCTTGTCCAATCAACAGAGCTTTTCTTTTGAGGGTTAGCAATTGAGAGAATGAATCGGCTCTGCTGTCTAATAGGAGGATGGGTGCCAAAGTTAGATCTTTAAAGAAATAATCTTATTAGTCCTCTTATTAAGGAAGCCTCTGCAGTGTGTAGACTTTGAACCTGCCTGATAAAAAAGTAGGTCTTGTCAAACAGCTCACAGCTCCTAGTGAAAAGGTTGAACTTTGTTGGTTTAGATCATCCAATCCAAATGCAAACATGTTTCTAAGCTTCTGTTTGCATACTCAGGGAGAAAAAAAGACTTTCTCATTTTCCCTGACTCTGACACTAATAGGATTCCAAGGGGATGGCAGCTCCCACGGAAATTACTAAATCACTGTGTTAATGGCACAAGCAGAAAGGCAAAAGTTTCCTGCCTAACCTGAAATTTAAAGCTTCCCGTTGTCATTGTTTGGGTCCTTTTATTTATTTAACTCTTCATTTTTTTTTTCTCTTAATGGACCCTGGTCCTTCCATTTCTCTGCCGTTCTATCTCTGAGCTGATCCCTTCTGGAGGTCATAAGGCTGAAATTTTGACAGCTTTGTCGTTTTCATAGCTGTGAGGGCTGATGTCGAGTTTATAGGATTACTGCTCTCCAGGAATACTTCACTACATAATCAAGCAGAAGGTCAAGAGAGATAGAGAAAAAAAAAAAAAAAAGAAAGACTCTAATTAAATCAGGAGGGCTGACTTGTGCCATCAAACACGGGTGCACCTTCAGGCAGGGCCTGATGCTTGTATCCAAGAGCAACAACTGGCTGCAGTCAGGGGCCGCACTTGTCCCAATGGACCACGAAAAGAGATGCCATTAACGTGAGTGACTCCTCGAAGAACTGGCTTCATTCTTTGCTTCTACCCTGCTATTAAGGCCCCTCTCAAACCAGATGAGGGGAAGGCGCAGTAACACAGAGCTTGATTAGGGTAATGGAAAGAGGGGAGCTAGCTCTTGTCTTGCCTCTGTCGCTTTTGATCCTAAGATGTTTGGCTTCTGAGCACTGGCCCGGTAAGTAATACAACCAGACTATAGTGCCCAAATAGAATTAAAGGAGAGTAGGAGACTTAAGTCTCCTGAGAACAGGATTGAGAAGAGCCTCACTCCCAGTTTTTGCATGATGGGTCCTGCAATAGTGAACCAATCACCCTGTAAAATTCCCAGACACTCGAACTGCTTTAGTCCATTTTAGCTCAGCCTGTCCTATCTGACACCTACTCTGTGTCACACCCTGGCAAGACATGAGTGGTTCAGCGAAGTCATAGACAGGAGCTTTGTGGCTAATAAGGCCACAGGAGCAAATACTATAAATATAACGTGGTGTAATGCAATGATGAGGCAATACTTACAGATTTTAAAAATTATCGAGTGCCTATTGAGTGTGCTAGTCACTGTTTGGAGTGCTTTACAGAGAACAAGTCATTTAATGTAGAGGTTAGATTGTCATGCCTGGTGCACAAAGGGTGTGGAAAATCCCCCCCCCCCCCCCCGCAAATGAGTGGTTTGATTGGGTTTTGAAGGAAGTATAGGGATTATCTCCTACGTTTAAGAAATAAAAGAGTGCAAGAAAAACCTTGTTAGATAGAAAACAACCTCAAATATAGAGGCTTAAAGTGTGACATAAGATGAAATCATCCAAGAACTATAGTATTCCTGCAGTATAGAGCCAAAGGCAGGTGGTGGAGAGGGAGCTGAAAGTCATGGGATGGAGTGAAGGTTTTGTCCCGTGGGTGATGGAGCCGCTGGAGGATTCTTAAGTAGGGATGATGTTCCTATGTCCGTTTAGAATTGCTTCTGTCCCTGTTGAAGTTAGAGCTGGGCGAGTTTGCCCCGTAGACCTCCCTTGGAAAAAACCTACCCCCGAGGGTGGACACTGCCCTGACAGAGGTCCCCGTGTAGAACTCTCCAGGTTCAGACATCCTAACTTTCTATTTGTTGACTAGAAATGGAAGGAATGAAGATTTGTCTTTTTTATTTATTGGCGAATGTTGTTCATGGAAACATAATGCTCCTGTATCAAATCTAATGCCCTAGGATTTCTTAGAAAACATTACCTTCTTTAAGCAGCAACCTGAGTGTATCCCACAAAGTGTCCGACTACGTCTGTGGAAAAGATGCTCCACGGGCAGTCGGCAGTTGAACCCCTAGCTGCGTTTTCTACCAGGCTTGTGTCTAAGGACATCTGCATCTCATACTTAAAGGTTAAGGAAAACTGTCTTGCTGAGCGATGCCTCTCTTTATTGGCCCAGTAGGGCCGATGAGAAGGCAAATGAGGAAGTCAGCAGCAGGGGAGGGGGACAGAACAGAAGCAGTAATGTGTTTGTGAGCCACAGAGAGGTGTCCAGGATGGCACACACACTGGTGATAGTGTCCACAAGGAAAGGTAGCGCACAGCAGATGAGATTATGAGATAATAAATATATCAGGCCAGAAAGTACACTCATTTCTTCCTTAACCATTTTGCTTCAAGTTAAACTGTCCTGCATGCTTCCGTGAAGCAGCTGCTGGAAATGCAAAGGTTTGCCTCCTGCCCTGAGAAGTCTCAGAGTTTCCTGGGCACCCTTGCTGTGGCCAGTGGCTCTTGTTTCTTCATGGGCAGGGACCAGTCCCCTCCATTCTGAGGAGGGCTGTGTGCATCCCAGTTAGTGAGGATGGGAACGCTGTTGTGAGATTGTCTAAGTCTCTGAAATGTGTTTGGAAGTAAAAGGAAAGCAGTCAGGGGCTTCCCTGGTGGCGCAGTGGTTGAGAATCCGCCTGCCGATGCAGGAGACACGGGTTCATGCCCTGGTCCGGGAAGATCCCACATACCGCGGAGCAACTAAGCCCGTGAGCCATGGCCGCTAGGCCTGCGTGTCCGGAGCCTGTGCTCCGCAACGGGAGAGGCCACGACAGTGAGAGGCCCGCGTACCGCAATAAATAAATAAATAAATAAATAAATAAGGAAAGCAGTCAAAACAACCCAGATTAATGACTTGGAAGGTCTTCAAAGGATGGCGGACTATTAACGTCACTGCCCAAGGTTCTGAAAGGGATGCTTTACTAGAGAGCTTGCCAGTTCTACACACACACACACACACACAGAGAACGGAGCTAAGCCCTGGGAACCACTATGCTGTGGTAGAAAGAGCAACGGAATGTTGAAAAAGCAGAGAGGATACATGCTTGCTGAAAACTTGGATTTTGCCTTGGAGCTTACAATCAGGGCAGCGTTCTCCCTCTGTACCCCCAGATGGTGCCAGGGAACAAAGCAAACCTTCTGTGGACAGGAAGCAGAGAATTGAGGCCTGCACCTCCCTGGCTTGGTCTGCAGCCCTGGCAGTAGCAGTTGGGAGCATCTCCTCCCTCCCCGCATCTCACGCTGCACAGATTTCTTAGGAACAGGACTCTGTCTGTCCTCCTTGGTCACTTCAGGTCTGTGGAGCCTTCCTAAGTCCTATAACCACAGTCAGCTTTCTAAATTGAGAAGGCCATGAATTTTTTAAGTCTTGAACTTGTGCTGTAATAATCTTTCTGCCATCCCACAAATTACGATGCAGGAAGGTAACAGATGTGTTTTCTTATGACTCTGGGAACATGAAATATTGATGGGGGAAGGGAGCGTGGACGTGGTATCGAGATTTGCCAATGATGAAGGTAGCAGTTCTCCTCCTAGCTTCTCATTTTCCACCTTTCTCTTCTGACACTTAGACTGTGAAGAAAGCCCCACACTCATATGGCCCAGGCTAGTTCAATGAAAGCTCTTAAAAAGCTGTGCAGGGAAATCTGTCTAAAAAAGTCTTTATCAGTCTCCAGGGACCAATTGCTAATGCAGCTAATACACATTTGATCTATAGAGATGATTTTTCCTTTGTCCCCAAGGGAACCTCTACAAACACGTTGGATTTACATGGTGCCAAGCCCAAGCGGCCTGTCAGAAAATAAATAGCATTTTAACACCCTCAAGCATCAGTCCCTGAGATGAAAAGTAGCATGTGGGCTCTTCTCTGAGTTTTCTATCCCGGCTGTAGGACATAATCAAAACTTCATTTTTAGAGCATTTCTTTTCCTGGTGACATTTCACTCTGAGGCACTGCATTCTGAAGAGGGAAAAGCACATTGTGGTTCAAAAAAAGAATAGTGTTTCATTTAGGACACTATTTCCAAACATGTTTGAGTGCCATGTCGGTGTCAGTGTGTGTGGTACAAAAACACGAGACACCCTTAAGAGGCGCAGAACTGATCTTTTTATTTGAATATTTATTTATTTATTGAAATGCATAGGAGGAATTGTAGGTACATACTCATAAGCACGTATATATATGTAGACATATACAGCTAGCAGTTCTAAGCTCTGATTTCATGGCTATTACTAGGTAGGATGAGGCTAAAGTTAGAAGCAAGTCAATTTAAAGAAAAATATTAAGTAACTGGAAGAAGCAGAGATTGGACGGAATGACAACTGTAGCCCCTGCAGGGGGCAACTGGGGAGAGCAAAGGTCCAGAAGGTGGTAGGAGTATGACTAGCATTTGAGAAATGCTGATCTAGAAAAGTTCCCCACCTGTTGAACTAAGAGGAGAGTCAGGGCGAGCCCCGCCCTTTCCCAGCCAGTGGTGATGAGTGGGAATCCATGAGTTTACGCCCCTAGGCAGAGACATGCCCTGGGGCTCAATAGCATTTGAATCACAATTCCCTGCTGTCTGAAGTCCTGCCTTCCTTGTGGATTTAAGCAGAAAAGTGCACGTTCATGGTGCCCCGTCCAACAGTCCTATCAACCCTCTTCCCAGTGGAAGGATGTAAGACAGGATGCTGCCAGCCACTCAGGAGACACGCCTTTCAGAAAGGGAGTCCTCCAAATGAGTGGGATTCTCATGCCCGGGATTCTCAAGTGCTAGAGGAGAATATGGAACTCTCCTAGGATGTATCGAAGTCCATGTTGGAGAGATTACGATGACAGTGCCTAGCTACTCAGTCTTCAATATGTGCCAGGCATGGCTAATTAAGTCTAAACTTCAGAAGAGCTAGACGGACCAGGCACCATTATCTTCCTGGTATATTTATACAGAAGCTAAACTTAGGACATACCCCATTCAGAGATTCAAAACCAGTTCTGTCTGAACAAGAGGTTGGACTTGAGAGGCCACGCTCCAGCTGTGAACACTTTGGGGAGCAGCTGCTCCTATAACTGTGGTCCCGTCCACAATGGGCATTTGAACATCCTACAAAGGCTTCCTAAGAACAGTGCCCAGATTTAAACTTCCTCCCTGGCAACAGGCAATCACAGACTTAGAAAACTTGGACCATGATCTTTTTTCAGGTCTGGCAAAGGGCAGCAAAGTGGGAGGGTGGTCGGTGTGGAAGGAGGAGAAGGGAAATAAAATAATAAATCCATATAAATGAGAGGAATTTCCATGCTAGTGTTCTCTTCCCAGCTCCACCGTGAGCCCTGTCAACATTAGGAAAATCGCTTATCCTCCTTGATCTTTTTCCTCACTGTAGATTAATGAGAGATTTGGACTAAATGACCATGTAAGTCCCGGGAAAACCCTTTCAATCCATGTTAGGATGGATGAGTAATTGATCTTGATCTTGCCTTTGACGTACAATGGCTCAGAAGGAGAGAGTTGGGTTGGAGGATGGTTGTTAAAACACTAGGAATACCTTGCCTTCACTGGTGATTCAGTCTAAAAAGGGAAAACAGAGCCTCATCATCATAAAGTATCCCGGGAAGGGTTTGATAGGATATCTTGTTCTGGAGCAGAAAGAGAAGGCATGGCGTAGGAGCAGCCCCATCCCTGCACTCTCTCTGCGGGGTCTGTACCAGAAGCCCTGCTGCCTTCTGGCCCAACCATAGCTTGGAATGCTGTAGAATCAACCAAGTTTCTGAATCAGCCTCCACAGGCGAGAAAAATGCCTGAGTCCTCTTCCTAAAGAGCTTAACTTTTAACTTGAGGGGAATCTGATGACTGTTTTTCTTTCTCGCTTCATGGGAGAAGGTTATTCAGATGAGGATTACACAATTTCTGAATCTTCTCTGCCACTGTTCACTTCTTAAACCCCCAGTTTAAAGGATCCCCTCAAGCAATTGTTCTGCCTGATGGAAACAGGATGTAGGTGCCCCAGGCCATCCATTGTATTGCTCTGGACCCAAGGGTAGTTTCTCTACCCTGCTGACAATCAGACACACCCATGCCTCTTAGATATCTCAGGAGTACATATGTAGTGATGTTCATCATTAGGGATGGAGTTGGAGCTTCCACATGGGAAACAAAAAAACACCATAGAATTTAAACACCACCAAGAGTTCCTCCATGTTGTTTACAAAGGAAGCCCGTGTCCTAAGACGAGCATTTGAGCCCCACACATTGTAAAAGCACAAATGGCCCAGCAGAGTCAGTTACCCTCAGATGAAGGGGACCTGGTAAGAGAAGAAATGTTCAACTTCATGCCGCCCAATCTAGTACATACCATGGAGGAAAAAATAAGAGAAATGTTAACTTAATGCAGCAAAATGTTGACTTGTATTAGAAAGCGATTAGCCATGATCTGTGCCGTGACTAAAGCATGTTACAACTTGATTTAGCTGCTGTGTTTCAGAAGAACTCATAATTCATGTTTCAACTGGAGAAATAGCTTCAGTGAATGATGCAACATACTGCATTTTTGTTCAGGTGGTTTGACAGAAAGCGAAAGATGGAGTTGTTTGAAACTCGAATTGAGAAAAGGATCTTAACGATGTCCATGCAATCCAGCTGTTCATAGAGATGTAGTAGCAGTTTGTGTGGCTATTTCTTAGTAGTGAAATGTTGTAGAACCTGCTTCTTTTGAAGATTTATAATTTTGATAGTTCTTGTTTATGTAAGCAAGAAGGAGTGTGGTTAATACTTCAAATAACTGCATATTAAGGACCTTCTGTGTTTGTATATACAGAAGAGGATACAACGACCTATTAACTAGATCATTAGAGAAGAGCTACATGGGTAAATGTCTCTATTTTTCAAAGGTATTGACAATAACTTGTGTATGTTATCATCCATTGAAAATGCAGGCTTTATAAAATAGGAAGAGTTTGAAGTATTGCCTTTCTCATTCAAAAGACTTAAAAAACCTTGATCAAAACCCTTAGATAGTAAAATGGCTTAAGGAAAACTGTGAAACCTCATTTATGGAGAAACTTAAAATTTAAAGCAATCACTTTCTGAAAAAAAAAATTAAGTTCATCATGAAGTTAAGTATGGGTCCTACACACACAGTATTGAAGTAGAAATACTGGATTGAGTCAAAACCAATTTACTGGACAGTGAAATAAAAACCTGAGTTCCATTGGTTTTACTTTCGGCCTTGCAGGGGGATGGAAGGAGCATTTGACAGGATGTCAGACCCATGGGTTCCAGCTGAACTATGCTGGGTGACATGAAATTGAGAGTCCCTTAATCTCTCCATTCCTCCTTGTCTTTTTTCTTTTTTCTTTTTTTTAATAAAATGCTAGCTCTGTATTAGATTAGAGGTTCTCAATCTGTTCCTTTTGTAGGTTGTGGAAGGGGGGGTGTGTGTGGATAAGTGGATGGAAGGTTCTAGAGGATGTGACTTCAGGCTACTTTTCCTTCCATCTCAAGTAGAGCAGTCCTGCTTTGGATATCAAAGTTCTGAAATAGTTTTAGTTTATAGTTTAATCGACAGAAAGGTATTCAGTTGATTTTTAAAGTGCTGGAATTCCCTTTTTTAAAAAAAAAGTTTCACAATCGCCTCTTAATACTCTCAGTTTTTATACTCTCTTTAGTTTTTATTGACATCTCTGTCATGGGGCAACTCATCTGGGCAAGTTTATTGAGGGAGACGAGAGCAATAACTACAGCACTTGGCACACAGATTGTCAATAACAATCCAGCTGTTGGGGGAGCACTTAGAGACGGGGCTCGGGTGTCTGTGAACCAGTCACAGTCAGTTTTGTGCCACTGAACTGATAAGCTTTTGAAAATTCATAGAGACCAAGGTTAATTGTGAGTTCGCAAAAGGTGCCAGGCACTGGGTTAAGCCCTTGACCTTTCTGACTGAATCCTCAAAACCCTGGACGTGAGTCTCACTAATCCATAGTTTCCAGATGAGAAAACGGAGGCTCAGGGAGGTTGAACAGCTCATCTGAGGCCACAGGTTAGCAAAGCACTGGTAGATCCTTGGGTCTCGCCCACGCTGCAGCTCTGGTGGGCAGCAAGAGGCTCTCAGGGGGCTCCTTGCCAAGATTTTTAGCCTGAGGTCAGCCTGTAAGTTGATGATTGCTTGCTTAGTTACTGGAGGAATAAATGATATTCTTAAATAATCTTCCTTCCAAAGAATTATCTCTGTTCTCATCACTCTTGTTAGTTGCTTCTAAGTCCTTTCCCACAAAAATTACAGTGTGGGTTGGATTCCTTCGTGGAGAAGATGAGAGAATTCACTTCTAGCTGAGAGCACAGTGGTGCCCACGTGTGGCCAAGGCCTCCTTAAGGGACAGTGGATTGGATGACCCAGCGTTCTGGATCTAAGCAGCCAATACCCTAATTTGAAATCATCCCATAAGGCAACTTGTATCTGTTTTCCATTCACCAGATCTTTGGGTGCCTGGGTTGTATCATTTTTTGGTATGTGAACATGTGCCTGTGTGTGTGCGCGCGCTCTGTCATGCTCCCTTTCGTCTGTTTATGGTTGAGGAAAGCTCTGTTCTTTGTGCACTGGAGCAAATTGCTTTGCTACCGTGTGCATCGGAGAGTGGGCTTGCCCCCTCCGGGCTCTGTTCCACGGACCTACACTGTGTTCTCTACCGTTGTTTCCATCTCACACACCAATTTTCCACCCAAGATATCTGAGTGGGGATGGACTAAGTCATTGGAAGTGACAGTCACTTAAAAAAAAAAACAAAACCTGACTCAACACAGGAATACACGTTCAAAGGAAGCCTTTGGAGAGAAGCAGGTTGCTCTTTTCTCCTTGTGTTCTTGGATGAGACATTGCCTTTCCCCCAAACGACTTCTTTTTTTATTTTTTTGTGGTACGCGGGCCTCTCACTGTTGTGGCCTCTCCCGTTGCGGAGCACAGGCTCCGGACGCGCAGGCTCAGCGGCCATGGCTCACGGGCCCAGCCGCTCCGCTGCACGTGGGATCTTCCCGGACCGGGGCACGAACCCGCGTCCCCCGCATCGGCAGGCGGATTCTCAACCACTGCGCCACCAGGGAAGCCCCCACCAGCCGACTTCTTGCCTCCATAAACTGACTTCACTGTGAGGTCCCGCCAAAGGTGGTTTCACTAAGCAGTGCCTGGGGCTTTCACAAAGTGAAGTCACCTCTGCCTGCCAAGCAGGGACTTTTTAGCTAAAAACCGGGGGAGATTCATAGCCTTGTCACTACTCCTACAGAGGAGGAAGTTGCTGTCATCAGCCTTCCTCTGCTGTGCCAGCGTGCAGTGCATTCTGCCCGCGAAGAGGCCCGACTCAGAACGCGTGGCTGAGCTTTTGACCAGAAGGGAAATGGCAGACCACAACTCGGAGAGTTGTTCGTTTTGCTAAAGAGGAGACTTGGGGACGGGATCGTTGCTCAACCTGGATAAGTCCGTGATCTTCCCATCTAGAACTGTGACTTGGATGGGGCACGAAGGAGCATTTGCTGGGTGAGCGTGATTTCTCTTCATCCAGCTTGGAAGGTTAGTTGTGTTGCCAAATGCTCCTTCCTTCCCTTAACAGCCCATTCGAAATTAGTCTTCCATGAATTCATCAAAATGGTTTCTTTGTAGCGCCTCCACTTGGCTGCTTCCATATCAATATCCCCAACCCAGGGAGGCTACTTGCCGGGTGTTGCCCAAACTATTAGCTGAACCTTCCTCGGGAAAGTGTCCTTTTCCCTCCGCTCCTTTGCCATCTTGACCGTATTTCAGTGCTGTCTTGGCTCCTATCGGATGAGCTGGGATATGCCTCAAAGTGCTTTTGTTTCCTCTGAAAGAGGTTGAATCTGGGAAGGGTGGGGGGGGGGGCAGTGAAAAAAATATATGTGGGAACGGTTTAATGGTATCCATGAGGATTCTTAGTAATCAGGATGCCAGTGTGTGTTTTCCAGAGCCTAGAGCTGACATAAATAATGTAGCATACCTCACTCTGTGCAGGCTTGCTGAGGAATGCTGATGGAGAAAGAGCCAAACTGGGACCTGAAGCTCCTGGCCCCCGGCACAGCCTTTAAAATCCTTTTATTGAGTAGTAGTTTGGAAACAGCAGCCAGGGCCTCGGCGGGCCGTATATTCCAGGAGAAGCCGACAGAGGAGGAAGTTTGGAGGAAGCGGCCTCACTTGGTTTGGGGAGAAAGAACCTGGCTCAGCCTGGATGGCTCCAGTGAACGACTGGTTAACTTCTTTCTGTGTTCCTAATCCCAGAAGGAATAGGACAGCCCTGTCTAGTCCCTGAAAGCCTGGTAAGTGTGCAGCTGTTGCTAACAAGATATGACTAGCCCCTCCAACATAGTTAAAAGCATCTTGCTAGCCCTTTAGAGCCTCTTGCCTTAATGGAAAGAGTCAAATGAGCTTTGCAGGACAGCTAACCCCAACTGAAGTCCTGCGCGGCTTAAGCTCAATGACAGGCAAAGTATGCACTAGAAAAAGCCGGAGGGCCCACAAACGCCACGGTTCATTTGCAGGAAGGAAACAAATGTGTCTTTATGTGGGATTTTTACAGGAGGTCTGCCCAGCCAAATATCCAATTGAAGCATCTTCCAGATTTTGATTTAAAGTGTAACTTAATCCTTGTCTTGGCCACAAATTATAGAAGTGAGGGAAAAGATGGGGGGTGGTGAGGAAGGTGGAGTAGAGGGATGTTAGAAATAATTCTCTGTTGTCGATATTAAGGGACAAATTCGGGGCATTCAGTAAAAAAGACAGCTATTCCTTGCTTATACTCTGGTGATTTAGAGAAGGACCTCAGGGAACATTTGTTTTTCTTTGTTGTTTTTGTCGTTTGCTTGTTTTTTGTCTTTCCTTTTGATTAAGGCATTTGTGGTCTAGAAAAGAAGATTAAAGTAGGATCCGTTTACTTTATTTAGTTTGCCTCACAGACATGAAGTTTCAGAGTGGTAGGTGTCAAATATATTCTTACCTGTTGGGGAACTAACTGGAAGCAGGATTCTCAGGCAGGAGATCTGAGCAAAGATGTGTTACCCAGTCGGGGCTGTTTTATGTTTTTAGCCAGTGATAGGAGCTGGTGTGTTGATAAAGAGAAAGTATAGATGTCAAGTTTGGTTGGACTGGAAGGGTCTGTGCAACTTGCCCTTTAAGAGATGGTTCTTTCTGCCGTTGCTGGTTTGACAATGATGGAACCTTGTTAAAATGGGTTAAGCTATAACCCACTTAAATTGACAAAAAAAAAAAGTATAAAAATATTCAGACACTTTCATCATGGGACATGAGTAGTTTTTACCCTTTTAAGTTGCTACATAGTTGGTAGGGGTTTTTCCCTCATTTAAAAAGTATCATTCTGGGCTTCCCTGGTGGTGCAGTGGTTGGGGGTCTGCCTGCCGAGGCAGGGGACACGGGTTCGTGCCCCAGTCCGGGAAGATCCCACATGTGGTGGAGAGGCTGGGCCCGTGAGCCATGGCCGCTGAGCCTGCGCGTCTGGAGCCTGTGCTCCGCAACGGGAGAGGCCACAACAGTGAGAGGCACATGTACCGCAAATAAATAAATAAATAAATAAAAATAAAATAAAAAGTATCATCCAAATGTGTTTTATAACACATTTAATTTATAACACATATAATTTGGAAATTTTGTTTGTGACATGATCCTATGGATGGATTACTAGGAACTCAAGAAGTTGCTTATAACCATCCAATTGAACTGGTGGAAAAGGAGCAAGGTTTTTTGTCTGAGCTTCATTTCAACCCCTCCCAACAGTGCCCCTGCTTTGTTTACCTGCTGCTTTAAGGTGGTTCCATGAAAACTTTTATTTGGTAATCACAGGAGCTCTGCACACTGCCTCTCTGCTTGTGCAAATACATTCCTAAATCTGAGCTATTGTTTTGTCTTGCTCTGTTTACCTTGTCAATTTCTGTCATCATAGAAAAGGACAGAGGACAGGGGCAGGTTATTGAGGTTTCTTTAGTCTGAGATTTCTTTAGTCTGAAAGATCTGTTTCAAGAGTTTTCTAGCAAGTCTTCCATTCTTTGGACAATCACATGCCCATCTGTGAAATGGGCTTGAGATCCGACGAAAACATAATACCTCTCTCTGCCCTCTGGAAGCCTCTCAGTCATGGTGGTAAATATTTGAAAGGAAAAAAATTGTAATAGAGAATTAGCTAAGGGTCTCTTAGCAAGCTGTTCTCTTTGGGCCTGAGTTTAGAAACGTCGTAAGCACCTAAAAACTGTGTTACTTGTTGGTTTTTATTCATAAGCGCATTAGGAGAAAGCACATTTTAACTGCAGAGGGAAAGACAATACTTCTCGTAAACAAAACTCAGCTTTTGTAACCTAAGGAGTGACCTGGAGGAATGTGAGGGATCGACAGAAGGCCCTGGTTCTCCGGTGCAAAGTCATGGCTTCATGTTTAATTTAACAAAACATTAAACATTTCATGTTTAATTTAATGAAACATTAGAGCGCTAGGATTTGTCACCTTCATGCCACAATGTCTGAACTGAGGGATAGTTTCCGAATATATGTTCTTTCCGCAGAATTCACATGTGACACTGGAAATGTTTCACACCCAAAGACCCCTACTTTTTTCTAGGGCTCTTTTTTTCCCTCTGATCAAAGAAGGAGAAGCAAAAATGCAAGTAAAACAAGAAAAACACCACCACATTAGGCATGCACTACTAGTCTAGCTAATTTTAGGGGGGCTATTAGCAGGCGTTTAGGCAAATCTATTAACATTTAGCGTCAGCACAAATGCAATCACATTTCTACTTCTTGTGTTTCTGACAAAACAAGCACAAGGATCTTCAGGACAAGAAAAGAATGGATGGTGCCATCATTTGTTACATAGTAAACTTTTTATTTAACCCACTCAGATTTTTTTAATGAACTATTTAAGAAAGTGGGGTGAGTTATTTGGAAAAACTGAAAGAAGTGTATCCATTTGATAAAGATTATTACCAATGAAAGAGAAGAAACCCTTTGTATGGCATTGCTTGCCAGTACAGTCGTCTTTTCTTGGTGGGAAAAATGTGGTTGCTGGTTGATAATGCCACTTTGCCTTTGGCTTGTGATGGAAAATTTCCCTTTTTGTATTTCAAAGTGCTAAAATATAGATATGTCCTACCACTCTGTCCATATTTTGCAGATTGGTGGGGCTCTGTTTTCAACTGATGCTTTCGATGTTTAGCTCCTTTGGATAGAAAACAGGAATTTATGTTTGAGCCGTGAAGGTGATTACCAATTCATAAAACGAGTGTATATGTGTACAGATATGTATTTGTACAAACACGCAAACATATATACGCACACAACATACAGGCATACAAAAGCCCCACCCTCCCAAATATTGCCTCCATTCATTTGAATTATCTCTTGCCCCATTTCTGGAATGTTTTTATAAAACGCAACCAGCGTAGAATTTTGCGAGTACAGTATTTGGTTTTATGATGGCAGTAGTACAGATACGTTTCCGTGTTATCATAGACTCAGCCTGAATGTGTGTGCTTCCTTGTGCGCCTTGAAGTGGCTGAGACCAGATGCTTCAGCGAGAGATGTCCTATTAATGCAATTCAAAGGGACATATGGCAAGAGAAGAATCATTACGATGGTGACTGACCTGAAGAGCAAGTAGCTTTTTCACCTTAAAAAAAAAAATGGTTTTAACCCTCTCCTAAGTAGCAGTGAATACTTTCTTGAGTTGAATAATACATATTCTTTTTAACTCTCCTGGAGGTTGCATTCTGGAATGGGGGTGCAAAGGAGTAAAACCTGGACTGCTGGAGAGCCCTATTTCCTTTGGTGGGGACTGGGGAATCGGGAAGCCCCCTGGGCCATGGCAGGAAGAAGGGTCTGTGCTTACTCACCACCTGCTTACCAGGATGGCCTTTGGGTCTAAGGGCTGATTTCCAGCGGGGTGGGGTCGGCTTATCTTGGACTGCCTGGATGGCACCCTCTGTCCTCTTCCCCCAGCTGAGGAGGCATGCTGCATGTGGTACCCTCCTCTGGCCACCGTCCTTAACCCACAGGTGGCTCTCTTCCCTTCCAAAGGCCTCTTTTGAGGCCCGTCTCTATGCTGGCACTCTGACAGGCACCGAAAGGAAAAGCAAATGAGACACGGTCCCCAGCTTGAAAAAGCTCCTGTCTCATGGGGAAGGGCTGCCAACAAAATGGCAGAAAGCATAGACTTCGGTGCTGAGGAAGGAAAGCCTTGCACCGCGGCAGGCACCAGGTGGGTGCAGAAGAGAGGGCAGCCAGTCGTCAGCAAGAAGGTCAGGAAGGGCTTCGTAGAGGCCTTTGATCAAGAGAAGTAGCCTGGAAGGTTCCCCTGGAAGATGTGAGGCAGGGCCTTCTGGGCCCTGAAAGTGGCCAGCAGTTGGCAGATCAGGGAACTTCAGATACTCAGTCCAGGAAGGCCGGTACACAGAGCACAAGGAGGGCAAAGGATTGGACTAGAAAGATGGGCAGAGCTGAATGCCATTACATACCATCCAGTCTGGCCCACCACCTCAGAAGTGTTAAAGCAGCCAGGCCATTCATGGCAGTAAGCACAGCAAGGGCCGGACATGGGGGTTATGGGAGAGTCCCTAACGTTTGCAATTTCCACATCTAATTCAACTTAACTTAAAAAAAAAAAAAAAAAAATGCGCCGGCTGCCACTGTGTGGACCAAAGAATTCAATGTGAAGGTCCCAGATGGAGCCTGGGGGCTACGAGCTGGCATCCTTTGCATGTGGACCATAGGATGCCTGCAAAGGGATTTCTTTCTCTGGCTAAGATCCAACTTGCTTTTAATCTGGAAAGATTTTTTTAGAGGAGCTTTTACATATACATAAACAGTGTGTTTCGAGACACAGTGTCTCCAAAATTCTGTAATTTCCAAGCACTCTCACTTGAAAATCTGGTTGTTGGTGGTGGGGTGTTTATGTTTACTGGTGGATTTGCATGTATTTATATAATGATGGGTGTGTTCAGATTCCTTCACAGAATCAAAGCTTCTGGAGGTGGAATCAGAATCCAGGTTGAAATGCCGACTCTGTAGATAAAGATACACACAATTAGCCTGTCACAGCTAATGAGGGCTTTTTCGCTTAGCCCACGTTGTAAGAGGTTTGGGGGCTTTTTTTCCTTTGTCTTAAACTTTTTAATCTTCTCACTAGCAATTTAACTTTCTACCCTACGGTCATGGCAGAGATGGCTTTCTGTTAGAAAGCCCTAGCAGGTTCCGTGCTACCTTTTGAGAATGCAGCCCCCCACTGAGTGGGGTGGTGGAAGGGAGGCTGCAGGTGATCACCGTGACCTTGACTCTCTGCTACCACTTGACCCGCATCTGGCCCCAGTCCAGGAAGGACTGATGCTTCTGCGTGGCAGTCTTTTGGCTGCGTGTCCCAGGAAAGACTGGTCAGAGGATCCCATTCATCATATCAGAGGCTCTGCCTCCCAAATTGGCAGGGCTCCCTGTGCATTACGAGCCAGACTGGTGATGAGAAACCCGGGTGTGGGCCCTGGCTGCTTTGCTGGTTTTGAGGCAGGGCGCTGGCACTTGCGTTTGTTGAAGTGACTGAGCTCTCCGTGCCCTAATTTATGTCTGCAGAGTGGATGGTAATACTTCTCGTGGAAATAACGTTAATAATAATTGTTTAAAAAATTGGCCAAGGTATCGGCTCAAACCCTCGTCCCAGAAACCAGCCACAACTTCTGTGAGTTCCCCGGTTCCCTGGACTCCTGCTCACATTTCCTTCCCAACACCTGCACACTAGTGCCCGGGGTCTCAGTGGCCTATCACACCAGCACCTGTTCCTTTCTCTCCGCTCCATACTGATCCCATTGTAGAACTCGGCCCCTTTCCCCTGGCACGTGCAAAAAAGGAATCTCCAAGTAGCAAACAAACACACAGGCAAGCGCGGTGATCCACCCAAGACCTCTGTGCAGAGCAGACTGTACTCAGTTTGGGGAAGAGGAAGAGTTTCTTTCTCTCTCTCCCTCTCTCTTGACTGGCCATAAATTCAAGTGTTCCTCCCATTGTACTTACACAAAGCGGGTCAGCATTCCCCACCTCTGCCCCCAGAGCCAGTGCCCTTGGCAGTACATTGACAGACAGAAGCCAGTCTATTCCACACTTAGCCTTTCTCTCCATCCCGACAGGCTCTGCCAGAGGAAGACAGTAGTGTAGAGATGTATTTCCCCGCAGATCTGAATAATGCCAACCTCCAAGCCACCAAAAAGGGAAAGCTGCTATGTTTTTGTTTTAAATAAGAGTTTTTCGGACACATAACAGTGCATTATATATTTCATTATGCTTTTCAATGCCCTTCCCCCAGGGATGATTGATTGATTGATGATTGACTGATTGATTATAGAGGCAGTGTGGCCAAAAGGTAAGAGCACAGACTCTGGTGCTCTGTTCCCTTACTAGCTGTGTGACCCTGAGTGAGTTAAAGTTCTCTGAGCTCCAGGTAAATGAGGGATGATCATGGTACCTCTCTGATCCCCTTACGGGATTCAATGAGATATTATCTCAGAACCCGGCACATGCAATGCTTATTTGCTCTGTCTGTACTCATTTTCCTCGTTTCATTTTGATCTGAATTTTATGACAGGATTGTTCCCTTTATTTTCAAAGAAAGAAGAAGAATTTTGTTGAACTTGGTAGGGTGCTGGGATTCTGGCAGAACACACCTCAGCCCACCACGTGGAAACTGACACACAGTTACTGGCCTCCCTCTGTTCAAAACAGAAGCAGGCGGTTCTGCTGCTTTCCTGGGAGCAGGCTTTTGGGTTAGTGTCTGTTTCTCTGCAGTAACCATCTCTCCTACTGCTAACAAACCTGAGGTGGTTCAGAATAACTGGCCTTAGCAGAACTTTTTTTTCCAAGCAGAGTATTACTAGAAATGCAAACACTCAAAATTATCTCATTCCTCTTCGGTGGCAGAGAATCCCATTGTTCGCACTTGGTTTGCGTCCTCAGAGGGCGGGGCTGGCAGGGGGGCAAGGACAATTATGGCAACTAAATTTTAATCAACAGTTTCAGTGACAATATTGAATTAAAAAGTTACTAGTTACTAGTTAGAGCGCGGCTTAGCTCCTACACGGGCAAATCAGTCATTCTGTGGTGATTAATATCTATTCAGAACAGAGAATGTATTATGGATACTAAATTATCATAGGAATGAATGCAGTCTTTTTAAAGGGCTTAAAATATGTTAATAAATACAGTATTCCAGCACCTGCAGCTCAAGAAACTAAAGTCATTAAAGGTGGATATAATTGTATTTATTATTGCAGGGATCTAGGTGGGGGGAAAAACAGTTTAATGAGAATGAAAGAAACAGGGGTTCTTTATTTAGATCTTGTTACCTAAAGAAACTGTTCCCTTTGAGGAGGTATCTCATAGAACCGTTGAATTAGAAAACTATACAAAAGGTAAATTAGATACAATAATACTCTTAAGTTTTGTGCAATGAACTTCAGAGGTCCACTGGGGATATTGCTAAACTCTCCAATCCCTTCTCATTGAACTTGGCATGGGATTCAACGTCCTCCACCATACCTGTCACTCCCCCAGCTTCAGTTTCCACCCAAGAGCCCCACCCTCCTTGCAGTTTCTCAAACAGACCCAGCTCTTGCCCACCTCAGGGCCTTAGCACATGCTTTTACTTCAGCGTGATGTTTATTTTGCACCACTTCATTAGGACATCGCCAGCCTTGGTCCCAAACAAATTTTCATTACCAGTTCATTGAATCCTCACAACAGTCTAATGGACTAAATCCCATTGTCGTCCCCATTCTACACACAGGGAAATAAGTCAGAGAGAGGCCAAGGGCCTTGCCCTAGGTCCTGCTGACTTGAGGTCTTCTGCTTGCCACAAAGTTTTTGCTGCTGCTTTGTAGGGTTGGCCACTGCCATCCCTCAGCTCTCAGCTCAGATGCCGTCCCTGACAGCTTTATGTCAAGTCACCCTCCCCCATTTAATCTTTCAGGATCCAGTTTATCCTTTGCAGTACATATTAGCACAATTTAGAATGGTGGTATTGCACGTGTATTTTCAGTCATTTTCATTCTCTGGCACTACTGTCATGTCCATGAAGGCAGCAACTGTTTTTGTTTGATGCTGTATCCCCAGCCCTATTCAAGTGACTGACACTTAATAGGTACTAAATAAATATTTGTTTAATGGGCCCTTAAACTCATATGTTCACCATTTGCTGTCTGTAGCTAGGATAAATGATATTTTTCATCTGTCTATCCAGATAGATTGACAAATAGGTAACAAAATTTTTTTTTCAAATTTTCAAAAAAAGAAGATAACTTTCTTTTGTGAAAAACGGCAGCCTAGTATAACCATTTCTGTATTATATCTGCGTCCTTAGATATAAAAAGTTGGAAATGATGATTGAGAATAACTCCTGTCTGACAGGCAAGGAATCAGAGAAGCTGAGGAGCAGAAGCCACTTGCTCAAGCTGGGGAGGAGAAGCCACTTACGGAGGTGGTTAGGACAGGGTTCGAGAGCAAACCCCAGTGCTCTTGGCTCATGGTCCAGTGTTGTTTCTGCCCCTCTGCCTCGCTTACACATTGTGCTTGGCAGGTCAGGAGTGGTAGTTTGAAGCTCTCTTATTTTCTTAACTCTTGAGGGTGTTGGAGGTGAAAATTAACTGTCTGCCTATCCTTGTGGTGGAATGCATTGGAAATGCTATTTCCTGTTATGAAGTGGAAGAAGGAAAATAAACACACACACATTGTGTGGAATTAAAAATGGAGATCCTAACGCTATACATCACACCCTAGAGGAAGACACCAGCCTTAAAGAAGCTGTCTCATTTCTCTGGTTTGCCAGCTTGTTGGGGACATAATCTGGCTCCTAAAATCCCCAACACCATGATTTTTTACCATTTAGAAGCCGTGGATCGCACTGAGAATGTGATTAAACTTTTGAGCCATATGCCCAGAGAAAAGGAATATGGACAAACATGAAACATTTTGCACATCATTTCAAGGAGCTCATGGACACATTTTTGTCCATTTCATAGCTCTCTAGAGGCCCATGGATTCTAGTTTTAGAAGCCCTGGTAGCACATAGCACATAACAGTATTAGTTCATTAAAATAGCTAGTATTTATTAAGCTCTTATTATGTGTCAGACACCTGGCTCATTAGATAGATAGATATGCTTTATATATAAACTATACATATTATATGTGTACATTTTTTTTTTTACTTAGTCCTCAGGTATCACAATTGTTCCCATTTTACAGATGAGGAAGCTGAGGCTCAGAAAAGCTCAAGAAGCCAGAGCATATTGGAGCCTGGATTAGAACCCAGGTGATCTGATGCCATAGCCACATAAAAGCAGGCACAGGATGTTTTCATAAAGTAGGCCTTGACCAGCCTGTATGTGATGCCATGGTATATCCCATGGTAGAAAATAAGGGCTAAATAGGACACCTTCAGAGTGTCCATGAAGGCTACAGAGGGCTGAAGACTCCATATTTCAGGTCTTTCGTTTCCTCACGGAGAGGCAATCAGAATGGTTTCAGGGTACACCCTCTTACCAAGAAGTGCCTTCCACCCTCCTACATATTGGGAGGGTGGAAGGGGCTCCCAGGGTCTTGAACTGGCAGATCTTGTGGTTTTATTATAGCCCGTATTTAGATAACTTTCAGTTTGAGACTGTCTGCCGTCAGATGGGCAGGTGGGTCCTGTCTGAATGTGAAACCATCTTAGGAATGTTCAGAACTAACTGAATTTTGTCAGCACACTTTATAAGAGGCTATTAGTGTGAAGTGTATTCAATTATTTCCTGCTTTCCTCAAGAGAATAAACAGTGAACCCGTTAGAAGTTGCTTGAGAATATTCCTGTAACCATTTTTATTTAATTCCTTCTTTCTTTTTTAAAGGAGGCAAAATCATTTTTACTTAGACGTGGATGTCATTTATCAAGTTAGAACTAATAACTTTAATGAATTTGTATACTTCTGTTTCTTTTTCATTCGTTGGGCTTTATCTAGCCATTTTATCATGTAATTAATGTCCTAGGCACCAGCTTTGATCTAGACCCCTCGCTGGGCACTGAGAATTAAGAAGTGAATCAGATACAGTGTCTGGCCTCAGGGAGCTTACAGTCTAGTAGGAGAGGAGGCCATGTAAACAAATCTGTAGAATGTTGTAGCGCATGGTATACTGTGGAAGCAGCAGCGGGAATGGTCGGCTCGTGTTCAGAAGTTTATGCTGGCTACAAGCACAGACTTGGAGAAGCAGCTAAGAAAACTGTGTTCCATGGAATAAGGATTCTTAAACTTGAGTAGGCATCAGAATCCCTCAGAGGCCTTATTAGAAATGCAGCTTGATGGGCCCCAACCTGAGATTCTAATTCAGTGTGTATGGGGTTTGCATTTCTAACAGGTCCTTAGATGATGGTGATGCTGCTCTACTCGTCCAGGGAACGTACTTTGAGAACCCCTGTTCTAGCATTTCCAGAGGACAGATGGTATAGAAAATACTCATTATTGTTTCTAGGGTTTTACCCCCTAACTTAAAAATATTTTGTGCTCTTGTTACTGAGTCCAAGCTCATACTACTCACCACACAACAGGCCCATAAATTGAGAGACGAGGTTTTGGGGCAAGGAATAGGGACTGTATTCAGAAAGCCAGCAGGCTGAGAAAGATAGTGGACTCGTGTCCCAAAGAACCATCTTACCAGAGTTAGAATTCAGGCTTCTTTCATATTAGAAGGGGGGAGGGTATCAGTTGCGGCAAACTTCTTGGTGTCAGAATCCTTCTTTCTTACAGCTGTCCACATACATCAGGTCATGATGTTCCTATAAACCTCCAACGAGACAAATGTTACTCTCTGTTCTGCAACTTTTTATCTCTATAAGAATGGAAAAGTATTATACCTTTAAAGGTAGGAGCCTTGAGAATGGGCTATCCTGTATATTTTAGGCTATAGGTGACATTCTTAACTTGTAGCAAAAGCAATAGAATACAAGGTTAAAGTAAAAGAAACACGTGCAATATGGAGTCAGATTTGTTCTTCCCTATTATACTCTGTCTGTCCTCAGAGTTTCCTTATGAATGTGTGTGCTTCTGTTTTCTCCTTTGAAAGTGTAGCTCTGTAGTGTTCTGAAAGCTCTTTTTAAAGTGCCTGACTTTGACCTCTTATAGGAGGGAAGGGCAAGATACTAAGAAAAATGATAGGCCACTTGTATGAATCACGAGTTGTATGAATTCTTATGGATGTGAGGGTGTGAAGATGAGTTTCTTCTGAAACAACGGTCAGCACTGATTCTCACAAAATACTGTGGATGGACAATTAAATGAATAAGGTGGTCAAATTTCAGATCCACTCCTGTACATCTGCAGGTTGTCTTAGATCCTTTGGGGCCTATGTCATACTCCCAGAGGAATGAAAGAGAGAGACAAGAAACCAGCGAACACCAAGAAAGCCTAACACAGTGGCAGTACTGCAGCCTTTTCATAAACAGAGTCACGTTCCTGGCCAAATGTGATGGAAAATACGAACTCATGTCAGAAAACAATACCCAGTTCCTAGATTGATGATTCTTGCTCTTTTCCTTTATTCTTTTTGTTTTGCACAGGAAATAAGAACCTTGTGGACAGAAAGATCATCATTTGTCAATCCTTTGCAGCAATTTTCCTAACAGTTCTTTCAGCTCTAAATGCTTTTAAGCCTCTGTCAGTATCATATAATAACCTTAATGGGAGGGAAAAACAACAACAACAGTAACAACTATTTGCTGCATAAGAATGAATTGAGTGGCTCTCTCCTTCCTGGACCGCAGTGAAAATGATGGTCCATCCACATGTGGGTTTCCACATGCAGCTGTGCTGTTATTGTTTGTACATAGACCTTAAGTTGTCTGATTTTTATGTGTGTAGGCATGATGTCAATTGAGAGAGAGAATGGACCAAAAAACGTATATTTAGCATCTCAGAGACGAGACAAGTCAATAAACAGCTTGATTACTAATTCATTCAGGAACAAAAAAAAAAATGGCTTTCTGAACTGAAGGGACCAAATCCAATAGCTAACTGTTTGTCAGGGCAGTAATAATGGTATTTGTATCTCTTTTAATTGGCTTTAACCTTTCCCTTCATGTGTGCAGTATTAAAAAATTAAAGAGGAAAGTATTTAGAGGCATAGATTTATGGCGCTGCGTAGATTACATGCTTTTAATGAGGTCAGGACAATAAACCACCTGAGCAGAACCTGCTGCCCAGTGGTGAATTACTCCCTTTTACAATAGGTAGACAACAGCGAGTGTGTGGGTACACATGCACGCTCACAGGCGCATCTGTAGACCACGTGATGCTCAGCTTTGCTATTGAGCTAGCACAGTGTTTCCAGTTACAGGGAGGGTCAGGAAATTTTCAAAATCCAGAGCTGCAATATACCAGGTGAAAAGGTGAAACTTGCAGAATAAAATGCACAGTGTTTCTGTTAGATATTGACTCATTTACGTCTGTTTATGTACCAGTATAGATGGCTGGATGTATGGATGGATGCAAGGAAGGATGGAGAGGAGGAAAAGGAGGAGAGAGGACGGGAGGGAGGGAGAGAGGGAGGAAGGGAAAGAAATACACACGATACACAGATAATCTGGAAGGAGCACACAGTGGTGTGCTAGAGCTGGCTTGCACTGTCTTGTAAGAGCTGATTGTGTAACACCCTTTCCCAATTCCATCATATTCTTAGTTTAAAATTGCACATGGTGAAAGTATTTATTCCACAGAAAAAAGTAAATGCTTTTATAAGCCAGCGTTTTTTTTCTGGAGAGCCAATTGTTAAGCCCTTAGCAGCACACTGCAGGACATACAGCAAAGCGTTCAGAGTGGTTATATCTAGAAAGTGGGTTTACTACGAGAAGGAGGGGGAAATGAAGCAAGAGTGTTGGGAATGAGAAACGGGCATCCTTCCTCTTTATTTTATACATTTCTTTATTCCTTCCATTTTCATTAAGCATTTATTATTTTATAATATTAATAATTCCTTTTAAACATTTAATTTTAAAATTGGTTTACAAATATCATTGAAACTTTTTAAAACAAATACAGAAATAGAATTAGTCACCTTTACTTTGTAAGTCAGGTACAAAGCATTTGTACAAGGAAAAGCAATTCAGACAAGCGATAGAATCAAATAGTCAGAGGACTTAAGACTCAGCCAGAAGTGTGTCCTTTGGTGGTGAAAACTTCCTCCGTCTTCCAAATCAGAAGGAAAACAGAAGCACAAAGTGTGAATGTAGATTGGTCCAGGAGCGTGGAGTGTTTGCCGTCAGATCCCATCCCACAACAAATTCTAGTGATGAAAATCACATGGTGTACGTCCAAAGCTCATCTCCTCTTGTTGACCAATTGAGCCAAATCATACGATCTTTGCCTAATCAGTGACCTTGAGTTGGCAGTGTGAAACATTGCTAATGAGAAGAAAAGCACTCCAAACGGAGTTGAAACCCCACTGAAAATGTACCATCCATGGGGACCAGCCAGTTTGTCACCAACCAAAGTGATGGTGACACTTCCTTTTGTCACTTTGAGATGCTGAGATCTCTAGTCAACCTTGGTAAGGTGCAGAGTAAAGAAGTCTCACCGGGCTTCCCTGGTGGCGCAATGGTTGGGAGTCCGCCTGCCGATGCAGGGTTCGTGCCCGGTCCGGGAAGATCCCACATGCCGCGGAGGGGCTGGGGCCGTGAGCCATGGCCGCTGGGCCTGTGCGTCCGGAGCCTGTGCTCCACAACGGGAGACGCCACATCAGTGAGAGGCCCGCGTACCGAAAAAAAAAGTCTCACCGTTGCCCCCTCCTCTCCAAAGCCCTGTCGTTTGTCTCAGTTCTGTCTCCATGACAGCAACCAGCTCCAGGTGATATCCTACCAATGATCGAATTGCTCTTATTCCCACAGACTCTTACAAATGAAAGTCCCGCATCTAAAAGCCAACACTTGAACCATTCATGAAGACAGATGCTTGATATTATAAACATGTATTCATTCATTCAACACCTAATTCTTTTACTGACCAGGGTTCTTGGCCTCCTTAATCAATAGAAATTGATAGGAAGCCAGATAAGAAATACAGGCAAGGCTTTATTGGGGGCCCTGCTGCAGCAGGGGGGGGATGGAAAACAAGTAACAGGTTCCCTTGCTGGCTCGCTCGCTGAGAGGGTGTGAGCTGTTCCTTATATGAGGTGAGGATAGGGGTGTGTTGAGGGCTCGGGCCGGAGGGGTGAATTAGGTGGTTTGCCCACCGCTTTGGTGGTGTTTCTGCAGGGGGCATGTGCGGTACCCTGCTTTTGCTCCCAACACCCTGTTTTTGCTCCTGGCTCTTCAGGAATGTCAGTTGGGCTTTTTGGTCTCTTGGTATCTCGTTGCGCATAACTTGCCCCATCTGCACATGCACGCAGTTGTTTTTAGTCCCTTACGGTTTCTTTGTGTTCTGTTGCTGCTCGAGGAGACGTTTGTGCAGGTGCAAGCACTGCAGCAAAGGGTCCCAGGTCCCAGCCTGTCTCAGTTCTATGTGCCTGACACTGGGTTAGGTGTGGGGATACAATCGTAAACACATCAGACAAAGACCTGACTTACCTGAAGCTGACATCCCAGTCAATGGAGACAGACATAAATAGGTAAACCAATAAAAAATACCATCGCGTGAGTAACCTTTGAAAAACAATGAAATAAGGGCGTGTGATAGAGTAACAAGTACTTTATATCTTCGCTTTAGAGGGGAGAAAGGCAAAACATTTCTGGGAAAGTAAACTTTGAACTGAAATGGGAATGACAAGGAACAGCCAGCCATGTGTATGTAGATCGTGATATGAGATGTATGTCCTAAAGGCTCTTTTTTTAAAAAATTTTATTTATTTATTTATTTATGGCTGTGCTGGGTCTTCGTTTCCATGCGAGGGCTTTCTCTAGTTGCGGGGAGCGGGGACCACTCTTCATCGCGGTACGCGGGCCTCTCACTATCGCGGCCTCTTCCGTTGCGGAGCACAGGCTCCAGACGCGCAGCCTCAGTAGTTGCGGCTCACGGGCCCAGTTGCTCCGCGGCATGTGGGATCCTCCCAGACCGGGGCTCGAACCCGCGTCCCCGGCACCGGCAGGCAGATTCTCAACCACTGCGCCACCAGGGAAGCCCCTAAAGGCTCTTTACGGAGGTTTCTCTGCTCCCACTGTGGGTGCACCCACTTTTAAGACTGGGTGCAATGAAGGTCACTGTAGGTACTTGATTGCTTTCCTGGTAACTATCTCAAAGCAAGTTTACTGCTCCAAATACTTCTGAGAAATATTTAAAATGGGGATCATTTGTGTATGTGTAGCTGATGTCATGTCCTTAACTGACCCTGAGGAGGTTTACCTTTCAGTGTAGTGGAGAGCATGAAAGAAAGAAAGACAGGGCAGTCATAAGTTGAGATGTCATCAACAGTTGTAAATTGCATCTGTACAGTGTGAACAAAGAGACAGTGGTGTGTTGGAGGGGAATGTATGCAGACTTTGGATCAAGAAATATCTGGGTTCAAATGCCAGCACTGCCACTTAGTGTCACTCGCATGGTATGGACCCTCTCTGAGTACTCAGGGCCCTTGCCTGTCACATGGGGATATAAAAAGGCCCTCTTCACAGGGGGATGGTGAAAATGGAATAAGATCCTGTCTATAAAGCGCCTGGCTCAGAGCATCCTCCTGAAGCTTCCTTTTAGAGAAATTTCTGGAAATATTGCTGAACTGTGACTCACCAGAGTGAGACTTCCATTGCATGGGGACAGGGAGAGCCCATTCTTGCCTTTGCTTCAGTCTTTTTTTTTTTTTTTTTGGCTGTACGCGGGCCTCTCACCGCTGTGGCCTCTCCCGTTGCGGAGCACAGGCTCCAGACGCGCAGGCTCAGCGGCCATGGCTCACGGGCCCAGCCGCTCCGCGGCATGTGGGATCTTCCCGGACCGGGACACGAACCCGCGTCCCCTGCATCGGCAGGCGGAGTCTCAACCACTGCGCCACCAGGGAAGCCCCTGCTTCAGTCTTTATGTTGGGTGCAGCGCTGCAATTTGGGACTTGAAGTTGTAGCAAAGTGTACCAGATAGGGCAAGAAAATTGAGAATGCAGATGTCATTTTTTTGGCAGGATCCATCACAGAAGACAAAAGGGACATGTTATGGGTACTCAGCAAGAGAAAAACCCATTCCCTTAATATTTTATTTAGGAGTTACTCTCTGCCCTTCCCCTACCCGCTTCTCCTTCTCTCTTGCTTCTTTTAGTCCTTTTTGGTTCTCCCTGAAGCACCAGAAATAAAGCTCAGCTCGGAACCAACTGGTCAGAGTCCTTGAATCACATCCCATGTGCAGCGTGGTTTACACAGCAAATGGCATTGCCTGAGAATAGAATTGTAAGGACATGCATGAATGCTGACTCTAGTCCTAGGGGTAATGGAAGCTGCATGTGAATATAAAAATAAAAATTCAAAAACCTTGGGAAAAAATGAACATGACAGAAGCAGCAAGATGATGTTTTTACGTTTTCACCTTTAATTGACTAAAAATATCAATACAACATATTCCTTGGACAATCTCCCCAACCTCCCTCCCCTCTTTTTTAATGGGAGTGGGAAAGGGGTTTGGAGAAAGAATACTCACTGAATTGATAAAACAGTGGTTACCCCCGGGAAGTACAAGTGGAGGCGTAGAAAGGGCGTTATTTTTTATTTTAAACACATTCATCACTGCTTGATTTTGTTTTGAACCAGCCTGTACTACATTGTTAAATTAAGAACTGTACCTTTTTAAAAACCAGCCAGGAAGAGAGAAGAGTTACTGTCTACACAAGACAGCTACATTGTTTTTAAGTAAGTTTTATTAACAAGTGACAATTACTTTTTTATGATACATTTAAGATAGTGAATTATGAATGACTGAAAATCCCCTCCAGCCTAATTGGGAACCATTATGTCTGGTAATTGCCACTGATTTCTGCAAACAGTCATTTTTCTCTGGCCTGTTAACATAATTTGAATTTTTAATTGCCCTTCATAATTGTCTGTTGGAGCTAACAAACAGTCCCATTCACCAAAGGGTTTCAGACCAGGCATCACCCCCAGAGAGCTCATGCTGGAAACTCAAAGACCACTGGAGGACACTATTAGGACTTGGTGGATTGAAGAATTGAGGTGGCAGCCATGGTGACAAATGTGACACATCTTTTTTTTTTTTTCTCTTCTTTTGGTACGCTGGCCTCTCACTGTTGTGGCCTCTCCCGTTGCGGAGCGCAGGCTCCGGACGCGCAGGCCCAGCGGCCATGGCCCATTGGCCCAGCCGCTCCGCGGTATGTGGGATCCTCCCAGATCGGGGCACGAGCCTGCGTCCCCTGCATCGCAGGCGGACTCCCAACCATTGCGCCACCAGGGAAGCCCGTGACACATCTTTTTAAAGACCCACCGGGTTGATACATTTTCAGACTTCTGCATCATTGAGTTTGTCCGCTTTGTTTTGAAGCTACCTCACCAAAAAAAAAAAAAAAAAAGGAAGAATGTCACACTTTTGACAATTTTAACGAGGATTTCCATACCAGTACTTTATCTATTGCACTATAATAAGTGTGAACATTCTGAAAGAAGGGAAGAACATGTCCTGCCCCTTTTCCTATGTGAGTTTTTGTATAATTAACTCTGTGACATTAGAAAGGGACAGAATTCCCAGTAGAGATATATACATACCTTAATATATGTAGAATAACATACGTGTTAACTACAAAGGCATTTTATGTTCATTTTCTTAGGTTAAATAAATTCAGAAAAGTACAAAGAGAAAAATATGGAGAAAATTAACTATAATCCTACTAATAGTGTATAGTATATTTTTGTATAAATGCATACATATATGTATACTAGTGTTTATAATATATTTTCTCACATGATTTAATATTCTTTTAAGATACTATTTTTAAGGACTACATATGGTCCAACATATGGATTCACCATTGGTTATTGAAGTACTCCACTCCTGTTGGATATTTAGTTTCTCAGTTTTTAGCATTACAAAAAAGTGATGTGCATTTCCTATCCATCTCTGATAATCCCCTCAAGAAAATGTCCTAGCAGTTGAATATACCCTTGAATCACCCTCCAAAAAAGTTGAATTTCACGCTACACGCTCCGAGCAGCTTATGCGTGCTGAATTTCCAATACTTTTCCCAGCATTAGATATTAACCTTTATTAAAATATCGGTCCAGTTGCTAACTTAAAAAAAAAGCATCCCATCATTTTGTAAAGTTGCATTCATTTGATCGATAGTGAAGTCAAACATCTTTCTTCATCTAATTATTAATGTATGCTTGGATATGCCTTTGCGAACTCCATGTTCTTTCCCACGCTGGCCATTTTTCTGTTGGGGTGTACCTCCTTTTTTATTGACACAATCAAGATTTTCAATTCTTTAGGCTTTATTAAATCTGTGGAGATAGCGCTGCTTCAAAGCCACTAGGTTGTCAGTGCCAAGAAACAACGGACTATAGCTCAGAACACACAACTAGTTCAGGATCAATGGGAAGGAGGGGTTGGGTTTTTCTGCTACTGTCATGAACTCTTCCACATTTGCCATAGGTGGGAAGGGATCATTCATCTCTCAGTACAACATATGAAGCCATAAACAAAACTGCCTCAGGGGCCTCTGTCTTCCACCTCCCAGCCTTTGATTTGGTCCCCTCGACAAGTCCCAGTGAAGCCCCTTGGGAACCTGCACCTGTTTTAGTACTGAGGGAAACAGGAAATGCCCATCAGAAACATAGACTTGAGCCTCTATCTAAAATACTAAATCACAAGCACTACTCCCCGTACCAGATCGAAGGGTCCAGCATAAAGCAGTGTCTAATCAGTATATTGACGAGGAATCTGAAGCTTAATGATACAGGAGGAGCTACAGAAATAGTCCGCAATTCCAGTGAGAATATCTGATGACGGGACTCAAATCTCTTTCCAAAGTTGGGAGCTCCCGGGTCCATTGAAATACCTTTAAACAAGGGTTCCAGCGGAGATCTTTATGAGATTCACTCCGGGGCAGCCCATTTGCTGGTGTGAGAGCAAGTCCAAAGCTGAGACATTTGCCCTCACTGGAAAACTGTCACTACTACTGGAATGAATGCATTCCAAGTGGCCATGACCCTTCATAACTTTTCTAACGAGTTCAGCAGGAACATCAAGGAAGGGTGGGTACTAAATGAATTCCTGCAGAGAAGTTTCCAGGGCTCAGCATGTGCTGGTGGCTCTGAGGGGCGCATTTGTTATAAAAATAGAAGCAGTTTGTTATCAGTCCTGACCAAGTCCACTGCCTTCAAATCCGAAACTAAGTCTGTTGTTGTTGTTGTTGTTTATCATCTTTATTGGAGTATAATTGCTTTTTACAATGGTGTGTGAGTTGCTGCTGTATAACAAAGTGAATCAGCTATATTTATACATATATCCCCATATCTCCTCTCTCTAGGGTCTCCCTCCCACCCTCCCTATCCCACCCCTCTAGGTGGTCACAGAGCACCAAACTCATCTTCCCTGTGTTATGCGGCTGCTTCCCACTAGCTATCTGTTTTACATTTGGTAGTGTATATATGTCCATGCCATGCTCTCACTTCACCCCAGCTTACCCTTCCCCCTCCCCATGTCCTCAAGTCCATTCTCTATGTCTGCGTCTTTATTCCTGTCCAGCCCCTAGGTTCTTCAGAACCTTTTTTTTTTTAGATTCCATATATATGGAAGCAACCTAAGTGTCCATCGACAGATGAATGGATAAAGAAGATGTGGCACATATATACAATAGAATATTACTCAGCCATGAAAAGAAACGAAATTGAGTTATTTGTAGTGAGGTGGATGGACCTAGAGTCTGTCAGACAGAGTAAAGTAAGTCAGAAAGAGAGAAATACCGTACGCTAACACATATATATGGAATCTAGAAAACAAACAGTCTTATTACTCTTATTTCTTTCACGTCTCCAAGAAACTCCAACCATAGCCTGTTTTCCCATCTCAGCCTGTGCTTTGTATACTTTGCTTCAAACTTGCTCCTTGAAGAGGCCCTGGGAAATATCCTTCCTTCATCACCTAGACAGAGAGAACAAGTGTTGTATAGGTTTAAGGTAACATTACAAACCAGGGTTTCCAGCACTAACTTGGGCTTTCTTTTTAAAATTTAAATAGTACAGGAAGACTGCTTTGAGAAAAGTGCTTTCCTTTGAGGAAAATTATAGACACTGGGTGGCTGAGAGCTCAAGATCTAGAGTCAGAAACTGGCTTGAATTCTGGGTTTGCCACTTTCTAGGTTAAAGGTGGTGTTGTTAAGGATGTAGGGAAATAGGGTTGTGGTTAGAAGTAAATGAAATGACTTAAGCATACGGTACACCATCAGTAAGGGTTTCTGAGTACAGGCATGCCTTGGAGGCACTGTGAGTTCAGTTCCAGACCATCGCAATAAAGTGAATATCGCAATAAAGAGAGTCCCATGATTTTTTTGGTTTCCCAGTGCATATAAAAGATTCATTTACACCATAGTCTAGTAAGTGTGCAATAGCCTTATGTCTTAAAAAACACAATGTACATAGCTTAATTTAAAAATACTTGATTACTAAAAACTGCATGCCATCATCTGAGCCTTCAACAAGTTGTGATCTTTTTAGCTGGTGGAGGGTTTGAAATGTTGCACAAATCACCAGAATTTGGCACAGAGACATAAGTGAGCAAATGGTGCTGGAAAAAAATGTCCCCATAGACTTGCTCGACTCAGAATTACCACAAGACCTTCAGTTTGTACAAAATGCAATGTCTGTGAAGTGCAGTAAAATGAGGTATGCCTGTATTGTCTTCATTATTGTTAAAAGTTGATCAGAAGTATTGTATTCAACACTCAGGACATCTGTGGGGCTGGTGTTTATCTGTTTCCTCCACTTTTCAGTAACATCGATATTCCCAGCTGATTCTGGCAGGCCCAGTCCTGCTTTTTTTTGTGGAAATAGAAAGGAAAAATATGAGATGACTTAAAAGATGCCAGACGAATCTCTGCCCCGAAGCCAACTGTTTATTCAGCTCATTCAACTAACAAATAATTTCACTGGTGATTTATTGTTTTCCTCAGTGAAATTTTCCTTCATCCATCCATAATTAAAAAGGGTGCAGAGCAGTAAATCGGTGGCCCTGTCATGCAACATTTGTTAGCATCGAAAACTAAGGCATCATAGCTTTTAGGGAAGAAAAATGAAGAGGTTAGATAGAACCTGAGATATGAATTTTTTAACCAACTTTTATTTTAGAAATGAAAGATTTTTTGTGTGTGCATGCATGTGAGCATGTGTGTTTGAAGAATGGAGACCAAAATATAAAGTAAATGTGATACCACATCCGCCAATATGATGGCCTAATTTCCATTGATAGTGAAAATATTCCCCTTTTTAGCAACGAGCACATGCAATGTTTACAGTATATTTTGGAGAAAGAATACTTTTTGTTTTTTAAATGACAGAATTTTCCAAGCTTGGGGAAGAATTTGAACTACCTACCTAGTTCACAAGATTTCCTTATTCAAGGTAAATCCAACTACTCCCTTGCCCATAAGGCAGTGCTAAATGGAACAGTAGGTAAGCATTTGAAAGTTTAACTTTTTTTCTGAAGAGAGTTCAGAGTGGAAAAAGCAGAGTTTGGACCCTGACTTTTATGGCCAAGCTAACACACAGCTTTGGAATTCTACTGTATAATGTGACCCATTGGTCTAATAATTATACTTTAAAAAATATCATCGTGTCACCGAACACAAGTTTGCATGCCTGATGCACAGTGAGGCCAAACACACTGAAACATCAGTTTGGAGCAGAGAAAGGTTTATTGCAGGGCCATGCAAGGGGACAGGTGGCACGTGCCCCCAAAACCCTAAACTCCTTGAAGGGTTTCAGCAAAGCATTTGTAAAAGCAAGGTGAGGGAGGAGTGTGGTTTGTTGTTGCAGATTGCTTGGTGTTGGAATCCTTTGTCCTTGCAGCTGTCCACATAGGTCAGGTCACCATGTTCCTGTCAACCTCCAACAAGCCAATTGTTATTCTCTGTTCTGCAGCTTTTTATCTCTATATGAATGGAAAAGTGTTATACCCTTAAAGGTCAGAGCCTTGAGGATGGGCTATCCTGTATATTTCAGGCTATAGGCAACATTCTTAACTCTAAGCAAAAGCAATAGAACACAAAGGCTAAAGTAAAAGAAACAGATCTGATGTGGAGTCAGATTTGTTCTTCCCTATTCCATTGGGACAGAAATAATGGGAGGAATTGAAGAAAGACAGGTACATTTCTCCCATATGGGTTCTGCTGTAGCCGAATGTCACTCTTTGACAAATTCTACACACATAAGAATGAACTTAATACAAACTGTGTGTGTTCATTGCTTCCTGGAACACCTTACCTCTTTTCCCTGCTTTTCTCTCCCCACCCCCACATTAACTGAGAACCCCATAAATCAGCTAACAATATAGAAGCCTCATTAAGCCTCTAAAAAGTGCCTAGTCTCAAAAGAGAATAGCATTTTGAAGGAGACAGAGAGTACCAACACACATAATCATGAGGAAGAAAACACCAGAAAAAGAGAAAAAGCAATAACTATACCATGCACCATTAGGAGCACCTCGAGATAAGCTACTCAGTGTCAGAGTACAGATCACAAGTGAATTTATGTCAAAAAAATAACGTTTGATCTATCAGGCTATGTCAGACGGGTTTGAACGCGTCTGCCCAAGGAACTGTCAAGCTTTCCCAACCTCCATTTGAGGGGTAATTGTGCCATTGACTCTGAGTGCTCAGAGAAACCTTGCCCCCTCACTTTTCTTTGTACAAAACACCCAATTTGTTGGAGCAACCATGCGCCACCTAGTCAAGCTGGTCATTCATATAAAGAACAGTTAACTTTTCTTTAAAAATTGTCATCCTCATTTTTGTAACTTTTGACGCAATTTCAAAACTATAGAAAAAGTCAACAGAACCACTCCAACACAATTACTAGATTCGCCAGTTGTGTATGTTTGCCCCATTTGTCAATTACTTTATCATTCTCTCCCCCTTTTTCTCCTCTTTCTCCGCATCCCTCTATCTCCCCTCAACCCCCCTTTCTCAGGAGCATATCATTTCTTCTGAGCCCATTGAGTAAGATGCTCCCACATCCAACATCCAGCCCTTTTACCCCTGAATTCTTCAGTGTGTTTCCCAAGAACAAAGACGTTCTTGCATAACCACAGTATAAGTTACCAAAACAAAACAATAACCCCCCAAAATGAATTGAGCATTGATAGAAGTATTATCAGCTGCCCCAGTAATGCCCTTTATAGCTCCTGTTCCTCAGTCTAATATTCCTTTCAGGAACACAAGCTGCACTTTGTTTTCAGGTCTTTTCAGTGTCCTTTTTTTTTGGCCCCTGGACGGGGGGGAGGCAGGAACCCGCCCCCGCCCCCTCCCCCCAAACCAGGCACCCCCCCGGGCCGGACGGCGCGACCCGCCCGGGGCGCACTGGGGACAGTCCGCCCCGCCCCGACCCACCCGGTTGGAGGCGGAGCCGGGGTGGGAGAGCGGTCGCGCTGTGGGAGGGGCGCCCCGCCCTCCCCCTCCGCGTTCAGTGTCCTTTAATCTTTAAAGGAAACAGTTCCTTTGCTCTTCATTGTCTTTTTTGATTGTGACATTTTTAACTTTTTATTGAAGTTTTACATATATATAATAAATATAGAGTCCAATGAATTTTCCACAGATGGAACACACCTATGTTATTGGCTCCAGAGCAAGAATTGGACCATAAACACAGTACCCCAGAATCCTCCTCTGCAGTTAACTTTTATTGTACACGTTGATTAGCCAAAAGAAGCATGAATTCTTTTTGGCCAAATTCAACTCTTTCATCCTAGAAGATCTCCTGATTATGGCTCTAAGCTGTCTTGTTCTCATAGTGGAACAGACATCTTGCTGCCATCTCAGACCAGGAAGGGGCGGGGGCATTGCTGTCCGCTGTGGTCTAAATGAAGCCAAGTGTTCGACTTTGATGAAGTTAGACGGGAATGATACTGTTTATATCCAACGATCAGAACGCCTTAAACTGTCTGTGGTGATGGACCCCTTTGTGATCCAATTCTTCGGGAACCTTTTAAATATGGTCCTTCTGCACTTGACTGTGTGCAGTTTGCACCACCTGGGACTTCCCATGCAAGGTTGACCTCACCCAAGCTGGTCTGTGACCCATTCCTACTGACCAGCTGCATCATCGTGGCCATGGCAAACTGCTTTGATAGTTTCTGAGCATGTGCTCTCCGTTTCTATATCCCTCTCATCGGGACGGGGCTCATGGACCACATTTTGAGCAGTACTGGACTGGACAGTAAGCCCCTCTCAGTCAGAATTCAGCTGGTTTACATGCTCCTGGCGCATTCCTAATTCCCCAGCCTGTTTCAGGCCACCATTAAATGCGTTCTGCGCAGAGCTAATCTCCGTTTATACCAATACTTTTACTGGAGAGATGATTTCATTAGTATCTAATACCCTGATCTGACTCTAGGCTCCGTGGAACAAAGACACCCCCCCCCTCAGTTTTGCTCCCCATTGTGTACTCGGTGGTGGTGCCTGATGCTTAATAGACACTCAATAAGTAGCTGTCACGTGGAAGAGTGACTACATCAGTAGTGCCTTCTGACAAACGACAAGACCGTGGGCCACCCTGAGAGATGTTTAAGCCCAACGAAACCGCATTTGGCATAAAAGAATAGGGATCAGTCATTCCTGCTCTGAGAATTCGAGGACACTTTGCTTGTTTTAAATAGGAGAAATCGCACTTTTGAAAATGCCTAAACTGGGATTTAACATATACATAGTAGGCACTTAAAAAGCATCCACTTATAATTAATCATTTTGAGAGCATAGCACTACTTTAGCAGGGAAGCTGCATGTTACTATTTTCAGGAGATTCTACATTTGTCCAATTGTATTATTTTCTTTGAGTCACATTTAGCCAGGCCTCATTTCAGTGTGTATTCTTATCATTTGCGGGGGTGGGACTGCAAAGTTCTATCTTACTAAACAACCAGAGCCCTATTTATTCAGGAAAATATAGATCGTAGATGGTTTGCAAGGAAAAGAAGGTTTTGACAACCAAACCTGGGAACGGATTGTTTTCAAGAACTTCAATAGGCTCAGCTGCTTTCTCTCCTCCACTTTTTTCCTTCCATGTGTATAATAATAATAACAGTAAAGTTGATGCTTCACTCAGTAACGATAGGAACTATCACCAAAATGCCCTGAAACTCTCTCAACTATAGGACGTGATCTCTGGGGCAAACACTTAAAATTGCTGACTTTGGGTTGTCAAGTTCTGATGATCTAGAATATATTGTTTGTCCTGTGCGGCTCCGCCTCGAATTAGACCTCACCAGTGGTAGGGAAACAGTCAGAAGTACTCTTTCATGCTAAGACTCCTCTGTTGGTTGGGTGAATCTTTAGTGGCAAAGAAATGTATATGAAATACACATTTTTTTTTTTTTTTTTTTTTTTTTTTTGTGGTACGCGGGCCTCTCACTGTTGTGGCCTCTTCCATTGCGGAGCGCAGGCTCCGGATGCGCAGGCTCAGTGGCCATGGCTCACGAGCCCATGTGGGATCTTCCCGGACCGGGGCACGAACCGGCGTCTCCTGCATCGGCAGGCAGACTCTCAACCGCTGCGCCACCAGGGAAGCTCTGAAATACACATTTTTCTCACCATTTTCTCAACTTAGTTTTCTTAGTTCCAAGTGGATAGTGATGATTTATAACTCCAGGGTGGCATTTTAGGAGAACTGGTAGGTGGTAAAAAAAAAAAAAAAAAAAAAAAAAGTAGTATAAATGTAAATGTAAAAGATACAGCTCATTCTGTCTTTGAAATTGTTGGTGTGAAAAGAGCTCAACAGTGTTTTATTTAAACAAGGTCGGCTCCGACCTTGATTGACTTGCAGTAAATTGTCTGGTGCAAGAGGCAAAAGGAAGTGGAGAGAAAAATGGCAATCAGCACCAAATGTTTCACGTATTGATTGACAAGCACCAGAGATGTGCTAGAGTAAAGATAAATTGGCCAACAGGGCCCATCTTGACAGCTCCTGAGATGGGAAAATTGTTCTTGTTAATTTGCTGCTGGAACCTTGTCATTTATGGAATGTGCACTTGAGTGTCTCCGAATTGTATAAACAAAGTGCAGCTTCCTATGCAGCCTCCTACTGTTCTTGCGTTTGGTGATTTTTTTGGTGTGTATCACCAGGATGCATTTGTAAATGGCTTTCGAACTGGGGGAGAAAAAGGGAAGCAGTGTACCTGCTTCAAGCCGACATCTTCCACTGAAATATAGGAAATTACTGGGCAGACGTTTTACACTCAACAATAGGTTTCAAACAAACACATGTGCGGAAGCTCGCCTTCTATCCACGTCCCATGATTCTCTTTTGGCGTGATGGATCTAATTGGCTTTATCGCACCGCAGGCTTGAATTGGCAGTTTTTAGATAGGTAAGGTTTATTTTAGGAATTTGGGAGTGGCCACAAAAATCCTTCATAGACTTTTCCTATCTTCAGCCCTTCAGTATTTATTTCTCTTTTAGTCGTCCCCTAGCATTATTTTTCTAGCACTTTCCCTCCTCTTTCTCTCCTTCCAGCATGCTGAATTAGTGAATGTCTGTCATTTCTCAGCCCCCTCCTTACATCTCTTTCTGTAAAATCAACTATAATGTGTATCAAGTAGTGAGCAGACTGCCAGAGAGAGATCCATCCAGCAGTCATTTTTCAGTCTTGTTTGCCATTGTTTGCAAATTAGGTAAAATTTTATTTTCCCTTTAAGGGTGTGTTTTAAATTAAACCATTGTTGCAGAGGTTTCTTTTTATTTTTTTCGAGTAGAAATGCTCCCCATCATCACTTTCCTCTCTCTCTCTGAATTTTTCAGACTATTAGCCCATTCCTGGTAGGGCAGGAATGATTTTTTATTTAAAAGGGCTGTGTGAAAAATAACTTCAAAATTTAAGAAATACAAGAAATTGAATATAATAAAATATAAGTGAATCTTTGAAATAACTGAGTATTATTTTATTGTATTAATCACCTTCATCGATGTCATAGCTCAGAACAATGAATCACTTTCCCACCGTCTAAGAGAGATCCAGACTCAAAAATGTCCATAATTCCCCTATTACTTTGCAAAGACCCCTTTAATAATAAGGTGTTCTGGTTTTAGGCAGATCGCCTAGGTGTTTGAAACAGCCTGGCATATGAAATAAGACAAGGGATTGGTAGGGCCTGGGGCAAACTGGAGAATATATGCCCCTCTGAAGGCATTCGAGGTTATGCCCACAGACAGACAGGCAGACAGACATACACTGCGTTCTGCAGGCTGTCGAGATGCAGAGTTTGTGATTTTTCAACTTAAACGTACCACATTTAACCTTTTCCAAAACACTCCCTTGATATCTCATTTTTATCTTCAGAGTAACCCTGGAAGGCAGGCACTTGAAATTCCATCTTTCCCACTTCACATTGGAAACAGACGCACCAAAAATTCAACTTGTTAGATGGAGACAGGGAACAACCTGGACAGCTCATCCTTGATGTCTCTCCTGTGGCCACTCTACTCGCTAGTTTCCACCCACCCAGGTATCCTACAAGACCTCCTTCCAGCCTTGTTCTTTCACCTCCGTCTACTTAGCAATGTCTAAACTCCCAAACCACCTCTGTCTCTAGTTGTGATCAACCCCTCCTTTCCCAAGGAGAGTTCACTGCACTTTCTCTGGGTTCCCACGCCACTCTAAGCTGATCCCTTGAAGAGCAGTTACCACACTGAAAACAGTTATGTATTTACGCATCTGTGTTGCTCACCAACGTGTGAATTCCTCGAGGGCACAGGCCAGTCTGGTTCCATGTTTTGTTCCTGCTGTCTAGCCTGGCTCCTGTCACGTGGTCCGCCCTCAGTGAAGACTGAGTGAGCAAGTGTGAAATGTTAGCCTACACTCATGACAGCGACTTAGAAAAGCGTTGGCTCCAGCATCCCTTCACTCAACTTTTCTCTCCTTCTACATGCATCCATCCATAGGGGCTGACTGGCGAATGGTTGGATTTAGAAATTATCCTGAGTCAGAAACAAGAGGGAAAGGGAAACTCTGACCTGTGTGCAGCGCTTAGACTGCTAGAAGTGTTCACCCCCAAGTAACCTAAAAGTGCCAGGGAGTCTTTTTTAGAATGCTCAGGTATTGTTTACGTGCTACCAGGAATCTTTTGAAAGGTTGAGAACAGATGAAGCCGCAGAGGAAAATGATACAAATGACACTGAATACTTCAATGCTAGGGTATTCTGGACCTCTTTTTTTTTTTTTTTTTTTTTGTGTGTGGTACGTGGGCCTCTCACTGTTGTGGCCTCTCCTGTTGCAGAGCACAGGCTCCGGACGTGCAGGCTCAGCGGCCATGGCTTACAGGCCCAGCCGCTCCACGGCATGTGGGATCCTCCCGGACCGGGGCACGAACCCGTGTCCCCTGCATCGGCAGGCGGACTCTCAACCACTGCTCCACTAGGGAAACCCTGGACCTCTTTTATTAACGAATTAATAGCCCGGGACATGCTTATGAATCACATTCCCAAGGCTAAGTTTCACCAGGGACCAGTTTATTAGAAGAGAAAGCCTCTTTGGATTGTCCCTAAGTGGCATCTCTAGCTCCACGTAAATGAACTTGATTTCTCCCCTTCTACTTCTGTAGGAACCACATTCCAAATTATGCATTATCTTGAGGATAGTAAGGATATGGTATCAGAGAATCTTGCTTTTGGACTGAACCACAGAAGTCATCTTACTCCATTTTTACCCACACTTGGATTTCCTCTCTAGCATCACCACTAAGGGCCGTTTAACATCTGCTTGAATGCCTCCATCCATGGTGAACTCACTCCCACACAGGAAAGTGCATTTCTTTTGTACACCAGTCAATTCATTAGAAAATCCATCTTACTTAGCTAGACGTTTTTTTCTTATCTCTATTTTTGGCCCTTTTTCTGCCCTCTGTAAACAAACAAAATAAATGCCACCCTCCCTCTACAGGGCTAGACAGTATGGACTGAATCAGATCTGCCCTTGTGCACACCGGACCCTGCCTGCCCAGTCTCCAGTTCTCCTGGCTGAGCATCTTAGTTTCTTTTAGACTTTCACCTGACTTGAATTTACTCCCCAACACCATACTGCCATTTTCTTATGAACATCTTCCAGTTTACAGTGTCATCTTGAAACATTACTACATCTATGAGCATGTTTTGACTGGCTTAGTGTAGAACTTGAAGAAGTATGGTGTCTCTTGATCAGAGCTTTGACTTCTCTTAGTGGTTTGTTTGGGCCAAACACATCCATCAGTGCCTCATAGCAGAGCTGCTATTTTATATGTGCTTCTGTTGAATCCTATCTTCCCATCTAGTGCTTGCATCGATTTTTTTTTCTTTTTTCTTCTTTTCATTTATCCTCCATGCAGAACTTTACATTTACCTTCATAGATTTCAGGTTGGGTGACTCAGGTCTGTTTGGATCTTCATTCTTATGTCCAAAATATAAGCTTTTAATTCTAGCACTGTGTTCTCTACAAATATACTAAGACCTTTATTTGTATCCTTCTTCAGTTTTTCCATGAACATATGGGACACGCCCAACAAGAGAGCCCTGTGCCTTATCACTAGGAACATGCAGAGGGATAGTCTTTGGTGGGTCAGAACAGACAGTTGAATAGGTCATGAGAGTTGCTTCAGAGTGTTAAATAGTAAATGCATAATAATATAGTGACCATAGATCTTACTCTTGGATTGAAAACTCAGGTTCCCATAAGGACCATTTAGGCGATAAGAATGATTGAAATAGCCAGGGGTACATAAGAGAGAATGGTGATGTCTCTGGTAAAGTAGAGAGTGTGCATTTCAATCAAAGGCATTAAAATTCAATTTTTAAAAAAACCACTGTGTTTTCAAAAAAAAAATATGTCTGTATGCCAAATGAGACCAGTGAGCTGCCACAGGGCAGACTCTTCTCTAGAGAGCAGCATTAGAACGAAGGAGTGGACCCATGTATTTCTCCCATGTAGACAGCAGTCCCCAGCTCTTAAAGATTTCCTGGAGAGTCACGGGTAAAAAACTAGTGCTCTGATCACGTTTCCTTCTTGGTTAGTTGTTAAGGTATTAGTCGATTCACCAAGCGGTGACTTTTTGCCAGAACTGACAGTGTCAGCATCCCTTCTGTTTGTTGTTGATTTGATTGTTCTCACAGAGCTTGGTTTTCTGGCTGAGGAATTTGGGAGCAGGCTGGACATCTTTCCCGCTTCTACCCCATTCCCAGCGCCCTGCTGTGGGTGGTCCTGATATTGGAAAAGACAGATTATGTAGAACAGGCCTCCTTTAAAGCCACATTGTACATGGTGTTCGTTTCCTATTATGAATCTAACTGATTGCCACAGATTTAGTGGCTAAAGATAACACAAATGTATTAGCTTATAGCTCTGGAGGTGAAAAGTCCAAAAGAAGTCCCAGTGGACTAAAATCAAGGTGTCAGCAGGGAGCATTCCTTCTGGAGGCTCTAGGGAGGAGTCTGTTTCCTTGCCTTTTCCACTTCTAGAGGCTGCCTGCATTCTTTGGCTCTTGGCCCCTTCCTCACATCACTCCGACCTTTGCTTCTGTGGTCACATCTTCTCCTTGAGCCCTGACTCTCCTCCTTCCTTGTTATTTCCCTCTTATCACCCCAACCCAAGATCCTTAACTCAATCACATCTGCAAATTCCCTTTTACTGTGCAAGGTAACATACTCACAGGTTCCAGGGATTAGGATATGGATGATGATGGGGACCCTCACTGTGTTCACCACATAGGTTATAACTCAGTTATAATGTATGGCCTCAAGGCCAGCTGGAGGGTGAAAGCTCTCGGCTCTGTCACCTTCATTCTCATCAGCTGTGTGATGCTGTGGGGGGGAAGGATTCATTGAGGAGGGGAATTCTACTAGGACTTAGATGACAGTCCCAGTCTCTGTACTATGCTAGGTCATGTGATGGAGAGAGAAGATAGAGCTCCTCCCCTGAGCTCAAAATTTAAAACAAGAAACTACTTTCCTCCTGCCACATTTAACCCAGAGATGATGTAGCCTCACTTCTGAAAGTAAGCAAAGCCATAAATACAATCCAGGAAAAGGCTGGGAAATAACTTCCCAGGAGCTGTTCCAGAAGATAGGGATTGCAAGGTAAGATTTGTGTGATTATTTAAGAGAAACTCCTTTCCAAAGCACCCAGACTGTGAAGACAAAGCAAGAAAACTGGACCTTCAGCTGGTCACCAAGGGCTGGCCTCATCTGTCTCTCCCATCCCCCGCCCCCCAGCCCTGCCCAGTAGAGTGCAGGGAGTTAATAGTAGCTCTGTAGTACTGGATTCAGGGACTGGTGTGAGGTAGATGAGGTTTGGTGTTAAAAATGCTAAATAGTTACAACTCTGAATATTCTTATCTTCATTCACGAAGGTGTTATGTTTCCCACCTAGTACCATCACTCTTAGAGGGCATGAATCACTAATTGTTATCTGAATCTCCGGAGGTAAGTTTCTCCATGGAACCCAGCGGCAAAGAGCAAAGCCTTAAACCTTATATATGAGGATATGTGTCAGCCTACATGGAGATTTCCATTTCCCAACTTGGATATTACGTTGATTGGAGTAAGTGGAAGATTAAGGGGACAGCGTTGTTGATCAGTGTGATCATTTGCTAGGTGGTAGAGGGTGGATAAACTACTCGAGAGAGAGCCACTTTTACCTTAGTTTGTCCTATGACTCATGAATTCTGAGTCGTGGTATGAAGTTCTTCGTCTTTGATGAGAAGACACAATGCTTGTGTGTATAGTCATTGATTTTTACAAACTGTATTATAAAGAAATATGTATATATCTGTATCCAGATTTATCCTAGTTGCCAAAGATATTAAGCAAGGATTTTTTTAGTGTCAAACACTACAGTAGTATTTGGTAAGGTCAGAAAACCTGTTATCTATTTCCCTTCTAGAGGTTACTCATCTTCTTGTTTTAGGGTATAAAAAAGTTTCCCTGCAAGGCTTCTGATTTGGGCCTTGAATGTAACAATACCAGAGCTCAAGGGTAGACTTCTGACTATAAGGAATAAAAAAAAAGTGCTGGGGCTTAAGCTTTGATTGAGGCCATGTCTGTCTTTGTGAGAAACAGCAGCAAAGAGGAATCTAAGGGTCAAGACTTGCTTGGGTCTTCCTGCGGGGGACAGCTAGAGACTGCTGCAGCTCACTTGTGGAGGGAGTAAAGGAAACAGAAGTGCTGTGTTCCTTTTCTCTTCATCTCTCTGGTGAAAGAACTTGAATCCAAGGAGTTATTGTCTCTTTTAGAAATGTCTTTGTTAGAGTTACATGCGTTAATATTGTCTTAATTGACCCTGGGATTTTTTAAAAAATAAGCAGAATAGTATTATATGCTGGCTGCTTATTACCTAATACTAATTGTCTACACTACACACAGAATTTTCCCCACTCCATAATTCTCATCTCCCCGTTACCGTATCCTTGATAGTCTTAATGGAGAACCAGCAGCCAGGGATGCTTGAAATGATATTTAAATTATTTGAGAAAGACTTCTAATTAAGCTATTGGGAAATATATATGTTAAAATTATAGGTAGCTGATTTGCTTTTCAACTTTTGGAGGGTTTTGCAAGTTTAATACACTGAAGTCAAAGGTAGAACTAATAAAAGCACAGTTGAACTTACTATATTATGTCAAGATTTACAGTAACAAATTATTGTTTTTCAGCTATGATGATATCGTTAAGCATATGCCGAGCAATCAGTGCATGACTGTAATAGGTTCATGAAGGAAAGGCTTTTTCTAATCGAATTCAGTGGTGTTTTTCCCAAGACAGCAACAGCTTTTATAAAATGATGGTTATATCTCCTCATTATAGAACCTAATCTCCCCCAAAGATATTCAGCAGCTGCAAAACGCTAGCATCTTTTAGTTGTAAATTGTTTTTTATTATTTATTCCTATTTAACTAAAGAAGAAACGGCCATCAGATGATTTAACAAGATGAGAATGTAGTGGTTTTAACATTTGACGGCCCCCGATTGTTAGCCCATGTATTGATCTCTTTACATCTGGGCTTAATGGTAATTGGTATTTTTTTTGCTTTCTTGCCTCTACTGTATACGCTGAGTATGAGTCTTCTAGAAAGCAAATGTGCATGATCGGCTCTTTTATATTTCTCTTTAGCATGGAATTTAAAGTTATGTGTACTCCTCCTCATGGAATTTAAGAAATTGCAGAATTAGACAAAAAATGGCACATGTGCCCTGCTGTGGTAAGTCATATTTTGATAGGAGGTGTCATCCTGAGCTGGATTTGTTACCCACGAAGTGATATAGGAAAGGCAGAAGACAAGACGAAAGCCTCTGTTTGAGTGATGGGCATTATGATTTACTGGTGCACATCCCGTTGCAAATGACGCTCCACAGTGGGAACACTTGAGAAAGTGATCATGCTCTGTTTGAGACCGTTCCATGGAATTTAAAACTAAAATGGGACTAATGAGTTTTCGCCTCACTCCATTGGTAGAACTCTCAGGGGACGACCAGCCAATTTAAATAAATAAGATTCCATAACCCTATGGGAGATTACAGGGGTGAGACATTCATTTGAATCGAGGCTCCTTTTGAGAAGAGGAAATTTCACTCATAACCTACTTTTAAGGAGATGGTTCCGACGTGATTTTTGTGGCTACATTTCCTTTGTTGCATTTTCTAAAATAATTTTTTAAATTAAGTTATTTTTACTAACATCTTTACTGGAGTATAATTGCTTTACACTGTTGTGTGAGTTGCTGCTTTATAACAAAGTGAATCAGCTATACGTATCCATATATCCCCATATCTCCTCCCTCTTGCATCTCCCTCCCACCCTCTCTATCCCACCCCTCTAGGTGGTCACAAAGCACCTCGCTGATCTCCCTGTGCTATGCTCTACGGCTGCTTCCCACTAGCTATCTAATTTACATTTGGTAGTGTATATATGTCCATGCCACTCTCTCAATTCGTCCCAGCTTACCCTTCCCCCTCCCCATATCCTCAAGTCCATTCTCTGCATCTGTGTCTTTATTCCCGTTCTGCCCCTAGGTTCTTCAGACCTTTTTTTTTTTTTTTTTAGATTCTATACATATGTGTTAGCATATGGTATTTGTTTTTCTCTTTCTGCCTTACTTCACTCTGTATGACAGACTCTAGGTCCATCCACCTCAGGAGAATGTTTGTCTTTCTTTCCAGCACTTGGCGTATTTTCCTGGAAAGGTTTAAGCAGTTTCTTCACCATTAATACTGCATGCCTGTCTAGAATGGCGGGTCACTCAGAACCACTTAAGCAACCGTTTCATTCCACAGACTATCACAATCTGCTTTTTACCTATTCTGTTCAGACTGAAGCTGTATATTTGTGGCCAATTGGTATCCAGGCTTCAGATTTTCAACTTCATAGATAGAAATTCATCTTCCAGTTTTGTGATAAAATAATTCAACGACAGCAAAATGCAAATAAGACTCTAAAAATTTATGGAGCTTTACATAAATAACCACTTCCCTATCACGATTACAGCTGAGAACTTTGTATAGTTGTGAATCTACATTTCTCTTTATTCAATAAGTGTGACCTTAATGCTGTTTACCATTTCATTTGTATTATTTATATATCAACCAAAGGGTATGAACACTAAAAAATAATTTCACATCACCTATCTTCCATTTCTTTCTATTTTAAAAGCCCTGAAGATACACTTCTCCCATAAATAATAATAAAAAGGCACTATATTAATATTTCAACCAAGATCCCCATCTACTCATGCACACACACACAAATACATATTCTCTAATATATATACGCACCCCTCCCTCCCTACATATTAACTGTGCCTGAGGCTTGCAAGAAAATCAGGTCAAGCTAAAGGAGAAATCAGAGAATGGGACCAAAATTAATATACTACTCTGTACCACGTGTGAAGATGAGTTTGCAGGGGGAAAATGGCTTATTCTCTGCACCACTCCTATCTCTGTCTATGCTGAGAAATTTTAGCTCTGAGGCATGTATAGCATTACCTTGCCTGGACAAAGGTGAAAGTTCAGCCCTCTCAGCTTAGATTTTATTAGATTTTCTTAAGTCAGATAAAAGATGGGTGTCTACCTTGTCGATTTTGTTCTGTTTCAGAACATCTAAAAGCTCTTTATGTACATCTTCCTTCCTGGGAAATATTGTTTTGTAAAGTTGTGAATAAAATAATGATTTGCCTATCTGTGTGAGAAGGGTTTTCTAGGCAACGATTGGCATCATTTTCAAACATTGGGCATGTTTGTTGGTCCAAGTACGTCTTTCATCTTATGCTATGTGCAAAAGCAAGGACATAGCATCAATATGTGAATACGGTAGGACTCACGCCTCTGTAACCATGGTTTATTCGGGCCACAAGCCGAATTACTGTTGACTTCTCCCTTTCTCTTATGCCCGCATTAATCCATCAGCAAAACATGTCAACTTTACCTTCAAAATGTCTCCAGGTTCTGATCTTTGTCACAGTCCAAAAGCCCCAATGATCTCTCACCTGGTTATTATGGCACCTTCTAACGGATCTCCCCGCTTCTGCCCTGGCCTCCCTTAGGTCTGCTCTCAACACAGTAGCCACAGTGATCTCGCCAAACTGTACATCAGACAGGTCACTCCTCCCTCAGAAGTCTCTAGCAGCTCAGAGTGAAAGCCAAAGACCTCACAGTGGCTTGTCAGGCCTCCCTCTTCCTCACCTCGCATTGCCTTCCAGGCTTCCCAACCTGCTTGCTCTTTCTGGATGCTCCAAGCATGCTGCCAGCTCAGCGCCTGCATCAGTGCTATTCCTTGTGTCAGGAATGCGCTTCCCCCTAGGTATCAGCGTAGCCCCCTCTCTCACTTCCTTTGGGTCCCTGTTCAAATGTCTCAACTGGGAGGTCTTCCCTGATGACCTTGAATTAAGTAGCACCACTTTTAAGCCCCACCTTGCCTCTCCGTAGTCCCCTTACTGGTCTCTATTTTTCCCTATAGCCCGTGTATACATGCATACATGTAGGTGTTTGTACATGAGTGCCTGTAGGGATGTTATTTTGTTGGTTTTTTATTTGTTATTATTTTCGTTATTACTTCTTTGTTGGTTTTCCTCTCTCCTCACCAGAATATAAGCTCTAAGAAGGCAAAGATTTTGGTTTTTTCACTTCAGAGCTCTAGCCCACAGAACAGTGCCTGACGTGTATTAGACACTCAAAGAATATGTTGAGTAAATGGAAGAAAGGGAGGGAGCGAGGGAAAGGAAGGAAGGAAAGGAAAGGAAAGAGGGAAGGAAGGTGAGGGAGGGAAGAAAGGTGGGGCCAGGAAGGAGAGAGAGGAGGGAGAAAAGGAGGGCTCATGAATCTTTTTTTTTGGCTTGTCTAGGAACTCTGATGGGAATTCCCTACTAGTTCTTTTATCTTCCACACAGTCTCTTATACTGGATAGAAAATATTTTAGTTTAAGTATACATATGCCAACTCTTGGCTTAAACAAACAATGTGGCTTGTTTACTGGGATCATAGAAAAAGAAAAAAAGGTGCAAAGAGGGAGCCCGGCCTGCCGGTTTCTGCCTGCACATTGACCAGTCAGCCCCTCCCGCAACTGGTTTGCCAAATGAGTGAGCAAATGCATGTTTACCTCGCAAGTGAAAGTTAATCACTGTTTACCCCGTGCTTTGAGATCCACAGATGAAAGCACTTGTAAAAGGAAAAAGTGTTACAACTTTGCAAATGGTTACAGGCTCTCATTTAGCTCTGGAAACTGATCAAGCAGGAATGTTGAATCATGAGACTAAGGTTGGCCACATATTACACTTGTTATAATTAATCTGAGCCTGAGCTTCAACACAGTGACATGTTTCCTTTAAATAAAGGGAAGTCCTCTAAGGATGCATTGAATCTATATGGGTCTCAGTTTTCAGCTGGGAGCTAAAATTTTTCAGATATGCAGAAGACAGGAAGACAAATGTGTCTCTGACTTCCTGTGGGGCAGGGAGATGCTCTGGGCAGACGGCTTACTTTTGAGACATCTTCTAAATGATCCCCTCTCTCCTTTACCCCAAGGGACAGTGACAAAAACACACACAATGATGGGGGTTTAGATCTGGAGCTGAATGTAAAGGGCCTATAATCCCACCTCTCCCTGAACTCGAAAACACTTTCTGTGGCCTTGCTGACCAGGGCTGATCGGGACTGCTTAAATAATCTCTGTGACGGGGAGCTTATTACCTGTAAGGTTGCAGATTCTGATGTTATTCAGCAACTGTTGTTAGAAAGCTCTTTGCCTGTTGCTCCGTTTGGTCAAATAGTAATATTAAACACTTTCCATGAGCAAGTGCTTTGTGAGGTGCTGGGAGATGGAAAAATTAAAAACAGCAACACAAATAGTGCAGATTCAACAACCACCTAGAGCGATGCTCTAGCCTAGAAGACAGCCTGAAATGTAGTAGTTATTCAATAAGTATGTTTTGAATGAACGGAAGAGTGGATTACACTCTAGGAAGAATGAGAAAGTACATGCCTAAGGAACCACAATACTAGGTAGAACTTAGATAAAGGAGTGGGAAAAATAAACACCGTCGATATCAAGCTGAATCTGCCTCCTTTAACTTTCATCATCCCTAGCACTGACATCTGAACTCATTCCAAAAAGTTCATTTCTTCTTCCATGGATCGTGACTCAATTATTTCAGGATTGCTACATCTTCCCTTACCTCTTTTCCAGGCTCAAGAGTTGCAGGACCTATAATCTCTTAAATGATTTCCAAAACACACATCAGTCTGAATTTCCTCCCCTGGGCAAATCCAGTTTCTCAGCTAGGCTCTTAAGATCATGTTAGCCAAGAGTGGAATGGACCAGCCGGTCCAGGTGTGAGCACACCAACATAGCACACAGCGAGACTCTTTTTTTCTTCTGCATCTCATACTGTACAAACCATTTGGTTCCGGAGCCCTTCTCTCCTGGGACACATGTTTCTATTCTAAGAAAGCCCAGTGTTCCAAAGAACACCGTTTGGAAAATAAGAATGTAACATTTTATGTTGGGCTTCATTTCAGGAAGAGGGGGCAGGACCTGTTTTACACATTTTGCAGTACAGTTGTAAAATTGTAGCCCATTAATATGATTTGCTGTGAAACTCGATTTTCTTCATTGTAACTTGAACTCTGGTTTTTTTTGTTTGTTTGTTTTTGTGGTACACGGACCTCTCACTGTTGTGGCCTCTCCCGTTGCGGGGCACAGGCTCCGGACGCACAGGCTCAGCGGCCATGGCTCACGGGCCCAGCCGCTCCGCGGCATGTGGGATCTTCCCGGACCGGGGCACGAACCCGTGTCCGCTGCATCGGCAGGCGGATTCTCAACCACTGCGCCACCAGGGAAGGCCTGAACTCTGATTTTTCTGTTTATCCTTCAACTTGAATATTATTAAGAGTAGTGTAATTTAGTGGACAGAACCTTGGACTCAGGTCACTAATTCACTGTGTGTTCTGGGAAAAGCCACTTTCTTTCTCTGAACCACAATTCTGTCATCAGCAAAGTGAAATGGTTGGTCCAGATACTCTCCAAGGGTTCCTTGTAAAGCTAGCATTCAGTGGTCTTAAGCCATGGCTTTCTTTGACTTTATCCAGCTCATTCTATGAATTTGACTAATCTCAGGAAAAGGACAAGAGGTAACTAGATAGCTGTTCTAGAGAGAAGCAAAAGGAGCAAAGAAGACGAGCAACAGGTCAACCTTACCTACTGCTTCTAAGATTCACCTAACATGGCAGAACTACGTAAATGGTGAAACAGACGTGAACTACTACCGGTGACTGTCTTTGTTCTTTGCCTGTACAGTGTGGCAAGTTTTCCTAAGAAAAAGCTTCAGATTTTCTGTGTATGTTAAGGGATACTGACACTTGAATCACATCACTTCTACCATGCTGGGGTTGCCCCACCGTGTTCATGCCCCACCTTGCACATCACGGCATCACCTGACATGCACCCTCCTCACTCATCTTAAGTCTTTCTGCATTTCAGCCCTGGTTGGCAGTGGTTTCTTCCTTGGCAACTGCGATGGTTTGAATATAATGTCAAAACAAATCATTTCCCTTTTTCACTCCCTGATAATTATTTAGTGGCTATGCCTACTCCCGCGACTCTGCCCTCATCTCTTCAATTACCCTTTGCCTCTTCCCTCTCTTTCTCTCTCTTCCATCGGTTCCCTTGACTAATTCAAAACTCCCCCCAAGAAGTTGCGCGGATGCATCTCGGGGTGGGAAGAGAGAAGCAACCATTGCCTAGAGCTTGGTGAGGTTTCAGAACCACGGACAGCGATTGTGGGTGGAGACCTGGGAAAAATCCGTCTTAGTCGGTCTTTGCCTGTGGTTTTGAGGCGCCCCCACTGTTGGAATGCCACCGGTTAGGGGGAGATGACAAAACTCTACAAAGAAGCTTTGCAGTAAGAACCATTCTCCCTAGAGATTAGAAGCCAAACCTTATACCATCACATACAAAGAACAGATTGCATCTGGGCCTGGCCGTTGTCCTAATGTCAGCTTGCTTGGAATTTACCTTCCTTCCCCAGGCTGACCTCTGACGATGGGGGCAGGCTCTGGAGGCATTGTTCTAACCGGGCAAAATGCTGCAGCCATTGTGTTGGCGTGGGAGAGCTGCCGGTTCCTTTCCAGCCCAGCACTGTAATTTTATCAACCCTGGCTCAGAGAAACCTATATTTATAATGCTAATTAGGAGAGCACACATTTAATTTGAGTGGAAGACTGTTTGTATCTCGCTGAGCCTGATAACACAGGGCTCAAGCAACAGCAGTCAGAGGCAAAGCAGGCCTTTCTCCCTTCTCCAAGTGTTTGAAACAGGGCTGAGTCTTGCCAAACAATTTCTCTGTTGGATTAAAAAGAGAGAGGGAGAGTGCTGAATATGCCGGAGCTCAGAAAACTTCGCGTTTATCTCCCGTCTGCATAATATATTTCTCTGTGCACTGAGAAACCATGCCTCTTATGTTATCTAATTGTTTCCTGACACATTTAGCAACAGTTCACACTGTTTAAAGTGACATTAACATTGCTGACAGTGGAGGTGCTTTCATTAGATGGGCTTTGAATTGTAGCCAGGATGCACTGCAGGTCTTCAAACAGGCTTGTAGAAGGCGAGAAAGGCATTATTTATGAAAATAGAGACTTGGCCAACAGTGCCCTGTGGGTGTGTCTTAATTTTGCTGACTCCAGTCAATTTAAGAATGTGTTGATGTGCGCATGCGCGCACACAAGAGACCTTCTCACGAGCTGAACTAAGACATCTTCGTTGCTCGGGAGGCCACTAGGATGCCTGGGTATTGTGGAAAGCCTGAACCCTCTCCCCTCCCATGTCTTGTCAACCACAGTGTAACAAGGTGAGATTTCAGACACACACCAGTCACTTGGCAGCCGGTCCTCAGGCTGAGAAGCACGTGTGGCTGGGTTGTGTGGTAGGCGTGATTATCATGCTTCCAGCTGTGGAGTTAATTCTCCTCTTTTTCCCCCTTAACGCTTCCTCCTGCCCCTCTAAGGCCATTTTCGTGTGTCTTCAGTTATCTGCATGGAGGCATAGCTTACCCTGAGTATTCTAAATGAGCCTTCAGAGAACAGGACGCTGCAGTGCCTGAAAAGAGAAATGTGAAGATTCATTCTGACCTTCATGGAAAAAGGAAACCAGGCTCGGAGAAGATGAGGAAGGTGCGAGTCAGGTTGTGAATTTCTGTTAGGACGCAACCTCGCCTGTGATCTTGACCCAGTTATTGATCTCCATACATGTTATGTGGGCAGATGATATTTAGAAATTGTGGAATTTTAGAGCTGAGGGAGAGCTCCCTACAGATTGTTTTGTCACCCCCACACTGCAACGCTTTCTAATCTGCCTTCCCGCCTTATCGTAATTGGAATTAGTTACTCTTCTCTCTTTATCTCACTAATGTTGCAATAACTCTTTGTGGCCATGCAATCCTTAATCATAGAGATCTGAATTAGTATCCTGGCTTTGTCCATTACTTACTGCGTGACCTTGGTCCCGTCACTTGATCTCTACAAGCCTCCGTTTCCTCATCTGTAAAATGGGGATAATAATCGTACCTTCCAGATAGTACTGTTGGAAGGATTACATAAATTACAAACCATGAAATATGCTAAGCATGCTGCCTAGAACATTGTGAATGCTCAAAAAGGTTATGAATATTCATCTCCTCCGCTGGAGTATGGGTTTGATTGTGGCCGAGACTACATCACATTGCTTTTGAGTACTAGGTGCTGTTATGTGATAGTGCAGTAACATTGCATGCATTGACTTACAGGTTTATTGTACGTCACACAACTAGCAAGCCCTGAGGTAGCCACAGTAGGAACCATGGCCTACTAACTCTAACCGTATTAGTGGGGATTTTTTGTGTACAAGGCAATGACTTTGAAACGACTCTTCAGGGAAGGAATGAACTAATGTGTATGACATCTATGGTCTCCTAACAAACTAGACCTAGTACTAGTCATAGTTTAAACTTTCCATTCTAGTTTTCAAACATTTCTACATTCTTTGAACAGGAGCTTTTCAGCCTTTCTCCTGGTTATTGTAGAGCCCCTGCTTTATCTTTGCTGTCCCTGAGGCACATAGCAAAATACAGACTTACGGTTGAGAACTCTTTGCTATCTGCAAACAAAGCTTTTGAAAAAGAAAGCTTCCAATTACGAGAACAAACAATTACCACATGTAGAGCACTTTACCATTTGCATTGTACTTTCATATATGATATTATCTATTCCTCAAAATGTCCTGGAAAAGGAGAATAGGACATCTATCTCATCCCCTTCTAATGGATGATAATATTTACCCTTTACTTCAGAACATTTATATAAATGTCTCACTCAATGCTTATAATAATCTGCATTTTTATGTACATTTTACTTATCAAACATTTGAGAACAGTAAAGTTAGGTGACTTGCCAAAATTCAGCCAGCAAATCAATGGCAGAGCCGAGTTAAACTTCAATCTGGTTCTACAGCCAATCATACTGCCATATCAGTGATGGGTACTTTGTCATTACAGTGGTTAATTAAATTCCATTGTCATTCCCTATGCAGTGTTATAAGCTCTAGAGCCTGGGCTCAAATTCTTCAAATCAAACAACCTATCCCCTCTTAGTTTAGTCTTCTGTCCTTTGAAATGGGGATGATATTAGCTACCCTAATGTGTTGTTATAGGAGTAAATATAATAATATATGTAAAGGGCTTGGAAATAATGCCTGGTACCTTGTTGAGAGCTCAACAAATCTTAGCAGTTGGCAGTAGTACTATGTCCATGTACCATGAACCCAAGGAGTGAACGTAAAAGTAAGATGGATTCCTACATGTCATGGAAGATGTTTTCCAAGGAAGCTTTTTGAAAATTAAGTTTTGACATGGGCATACAGTTTCTTTAAGTCTTTCTCTAAAAGTTTTCCCCCCAACTAAGTTCTTTTGAGACTATAATGTAGGTTCCAGGAGAGCAGGGAAACAGTCCAGTGTAACTTCTGTGTGTTACTCATGACACCATAGGGACTGCATCTAGCACTTTGATCTTGTGTTCTTGGATACTGTTGGCTCACACCTCCCAAGCAGTTCACTAGGGTAGGAAGCTTTCATAATTAGAGTGGAAGTACATCTTACACAGGGGTTAGGTTCTGGGGTCAGCAGCCAAGACAAAAAATATGGTCATACCACCACCCTGGAGAATTCCTTAGAAAGGTGCCACCTTGGATACTGACATATTATCTCTTAATAAATCAAGCAGTCAGTTTTTCCTCCAAGGTTGTCACAGATTGCTGTCTTCATTTGAGCACCAGATGAAGCAGTAAGTTAATATTCTAGCTACTTGATTAAAAGGAAAACATACATTTAAAATCAGAATCAATTCTTCTCAGCAAAATATTTACCCACTGAGAGGCACCAAAAACCCAAGACCAACAGCCACGGCACCCGACAGTGCAGTCGATGCCATGTGCATTTGATATACAACCAGTAAATGTTCATGGAGTGAATTGTTATAGTCAACCAATCGCACTGCTATTTACTGTGTACAGGCTCTGGGCTGGGTTCCAGGATACAAAGGTGCATAATCCACAGTTTCTACCCAGTCATTCATAGTCTCATGAATGAGCCATTTAAGAATTTTTTTTTTAAATAAATTTATTTACTTATCTATTTATTTTTGGCTGCGTCGGCTCTTCATTGTTGCGTGCAGGCTTTCTCTAGTTGCAGCAAGCAGGGGCTCATCTTCGTTGCGCGGGCTTCTCATTGCGGTGGCTTCCCTTGTTGTGGAGCATGGTCTCTAGGTGCGCGGGCTTCAGTAGTTGTGGCACGCAGGCTCAGCAGTTGTGGCGCACAGGCTCAGCAGTTGTGGCTCGCGCGTTCTAGAGCACAGGCCCGGTAGTTGTGGTGCACGGGCTTAGTTGCTCTGCAGCATGTGGGATCTTCCCAGACCAGGGCTCAAACCCGTGTCCCCTGCATTGGCAGGTGGATTCTTAACCACTGCGCCACCAGGGAAGTCCCGAGCCAGACATTTAGAAAAATAAATATATTAACATATTACAAGTACAATGATAGAAGGATGTCCTGGGTAACAAGTGGGTGGAGTGATCAGGAAAGATTTACATAGAAGATGATGCATGAGCTGAGTCTTTCAGGAGGTTTGCAGGAGAAGATTGAGGCTATCAGAGAGGAGGGATGGGAAGGGAAGATAGATATTCAGTAGTCCAGTTACTTTGATGTGGTTAGGGTATAGGAAATGAGGGCGTCTGGCAAGAGAGAATTCCATGCAAGAGTTTCAACTGTATTATGTAGGCAATGGGGAGTCCTGGGAGATTTAAGAAGGATGATAGGAACGAATCTGATGTTGACTCTTGAATGGAGGGGAGAAACACAGGAGCGAGAGTTACCAGTTACGGGGAAGCTAGAACCATAGCCTAGGCTGTGCCATTCAATATGGTAGCCACTAGCCACATGTGGCTCAATAAACCTAAATTAATTAAGAATTCCATTCCTCATTTGCACCAGTCACATTTCAAGTGTTCAATAATCACGTGTATTAAACATTATCGACCTAGAACATGCCTGTCATCACAGAAAGTTCTATCTCGGACAGCACTGATCTAAGCAACTACACATCACCAAAATAGTAATGCTGTCTCATCTTAAAGGAGCTGAGAGATGTAATTAAGGTGCATGTGCCAAGGAACTAGGAATTTCTGGTCAGAACATACCTGAGGATCCCTTGCCTTTTGGTAAAGATTTGTGTTGCTTCAGGTGAAATATATTTTTGTCCTCAAAGGGGGAATCTACACAGATTCACTGCATTTCATCTCATGAATATGAAAAGGCTGGCATTTAAAAAGTTATAGAAATCATATTACTTCAAAAATAAACTCTCCCCTCTATCTAGAGCCCGATCTATATTTGACACCTTCCAAAGTGCAATGCTGCCAGGAAGATGTGATATATAAACAGGCAAGTTGTCAGTGAGATCTAGGAATGACACCCAAAGGCATGGAGCCCCAAACTGTGAAGACAGTTCATGCTTGAAGCTCCTGAAAGAGGCCCTTTAACTGGGGCAAGTCCAACAGCCTGCCACTCTTCCGATAAATTATGTATAATAGCCTGTGCGAAATCGAGGTCGTTTTGTCAGGGCCATCTGAAAACCATTTGTTTTCGAGAAGATGCTTAACTGGGCTTTAGTGAGTTCAGTGAAGTGTGAGTGAAGAGGGCAATTATGTCTTCTGCTGTAAAAAAGAAAAACTTGAAATGGGCTGATCTGGAATAGCTCAAACCCAGTTAAGCCGATATTGCCCCATTGGGAAGACATAAGAGGTCATCATGAAAATTCCTCAGGTGAGATTCACTCACCTACACACAAGTTGGAACATCCTCCCCTGAATCTCTTGTGTCTATAAAGGCAGCCCAACTCTCTCTTGACGAACAGGTCTCTCCCACTTCTGGAGAAAGGCAACTTAACAACGTCCCTCAGTGACAAAGTAGATTTGCTCTGAGGAACATTTCCCTGTCTTTAACTTAAATTCCCCAATTTCCACTTAAACTCATGTGCTTGAAGGTTTCTTGGGGGAGGGGGAAGAGCTAACTGAATCCAGTATTTACTTCTAGCGTCAACCTAATTCTTATCAACTGGAAAATAAAGAGCTACTTAGAAACTGACCATGTAACGTAAAGGATATTAATCTGGAGCCATCATACATGCTGATCCAGAGTTTCTCAACCTTGGCACTGTTGACATTTGGGGCTGGAAATTCTTTGTTGTGGTGGACAGTCCTGTGCGTTGTAGGATGTGTAGCAGCATCTCTGGTCTCTGCTCGCTAGAGGCCGGTAGCATCCTCTCCCTTCCCCACCCCCATCCCACTGAGTTGTGACAACCAAAATGTCTCCAGACATTGCCAAATGTTCCCTAGGGCAGCGGTCCCCAACCTTTTTGGCACCAGGGACCAGTTTTGTGGAGGTTCAGGCAGTAATGGGAGCGATGGAGAGCAGCAGATGAAGCTTCGCTCACTCACCCACCACTCACCTCCTGCTGTGCGGCCCAGTTCCTAACAGGCTGCAGACTGCTACCGGTCCGCGGCCCGGAGGCTGGGGACCCCTGCCCTAGCGGGCAAAATTTCCCCCTGTTAAGAATGACTGATCTAGCCTAACATGTATATATGTTAAATACATGCAGCCTGCTACAGGGAACATACATACCTAAAATGATGTAAAAATACACATATATGTGTGTACATGCCTCTATTTTAATTTTCAGATGCTCTGTTCATTGAGGTCACTTTGCATTCTACAGTTATGATTGAAACTACTATCTCTGTTCTTTTTTAAAATTTCAGATGCAGGCAAGAAATTGAGTCTTGGGTGAGTCTCTGTCACTACCCCCCAGATCAATGTATTTATTCTAAGGCCTAGTCCAGCTAGAAAGTGATTTGAGTTTCTCTACAATGCCAAGGACAGAAAGCTGCTGCAGTGTATGCTTGATTGGTAACAAGGAGACAGCCATTTGCCTGCATCTCTCCCCCACTCCCTGATGCCCACAATATTCTTATAAATAGACAAGGTACCTCCTACCATAAATTGTTTCTCTGGGACCCCACGTGTTCAATGTCTCGTGATTTCATAGGAAGACAGTCCTATTATAGAACATGAACATTTCATAATTCTGGAAGTCTTCTGTGCTGAAATGTAATCTAGGTCTTCTACTAAATAACTGTATGTCATTGGCCAGATCATTTTCTCACTTTGGCTTGGTAGTCAGTTTTAGGCAGGATGCTTTTGGCTCTGAGTGACAAAAACCAACTGAAGCTGGCTTAAAGGAAAACCAAAACAAGAAAAGAGGGTTGGGTGGAGAATAAATTGGTTCATATATCGAAAAGTTTAGTGGCAGCGTTGCGTTGATAATGGCTAAATCCAGGTACCCTAACAATGCCATCAGAATATCTCTCCCCACATCTTACACCTCAACTTTCCTCCCTGCAGACCCCTTTCTCAGGCAGCCTCTCTCCTTGAGTGGCAAGACGGCTTTATTTTTCCAGCCTCACCATCTCCCAGACTCAACCCCAAGAGGAAAGAATGACAAGACCCCATAACTGTCACACGGCCATGCACACACAGTAGGTGCTTGTGAACCAACTGGAACCGATAAGCTGCAAGTGTCATTGGCTCCATCTGGGTCCCTGGCGTCTATCATGTGTCAGACACAGCCTTACGTATATCGTCTCCAGTCTTCACAGCAACATGTGAAGTTAGTGTCATCGAAGAGCCCCAGAGGAGTAAAGTTAGTTGCTTAAACTCACACAGAAAGTGGCAGAGCTCAATCAGCCTGGCTCCAAAGTCTGTGCCCTCTCCATTCCCCGCTTGGGCTTTGGAGGACAGATAAAAGCAGGTAGGCCAAGAAACTAAGGATGGATTGCACAGTACAGAGACAGGAATACTGCATGCAGGAAGGCAGAAATACACATTTGCAAAAGACCACTGGATGATCACATCCATTGGAGTCCAGGGTTTCATTTGGGGCAGAGTGGAAAATGAGAATGGGGTGGGTTGGATGGTGAACCCAATTAACAGGTGAATTTGAATGTGCGACAACTCCAGGTTTGGGAAGAGCCCATTGTAGTTTTGGCAAAACACAAACTGAAGTTCAGATCTTGGTTCTGCCTCTTGGGTGTGTTACTAACATCCCTGAGTCTCTAGAGAGTGTTGTTGTGATCACTGTGGAAGGGCATGTGAAAAATCCCCGAGCCTGGTACTTAGCACATGAAATAGGCTGAACAGATGTGCAGTGGCTTCATCCATGTTCCTTCAGCTGGAGGTAGGGAGTCCGGTTAGATTTGTTGTCAGGGTACCTTGTAGCAGGTGTGGTGGTGGCCGTGACCAGTGCCTCACTGAGCCCACCATACCTTGAAGAATGTCCCACCACACAGCCCTCTGCAAGTTCCATGTGCAGAACTAGGTAGAGCTTAAAAGATCTAATGCGCCTTCCTGAACGATGTTCTCGTGGAGCTCCAGAGAAAGTGGGACCACATCCCTCAACTATTCATTGATTACAAACAAAAAGGAGGGCATAATCTCAAGCACTGAAATTATTTCTATTTACATACATAGTCACATACCTCACTTTTCACTGTGTCAAAAACAGGGACTTCACAAACCGCAAACATTTGGAGGGAAATGGATAATTTAGTCAGACATCTGAATAAATAGCTAGTGTTGGGAACTGTCATTAGGACCATTGTTTAAATTCTCTAACCAACTGTTTTGCTTTTGTTAATGCAGTCCTTTTGCAATACTCAGCTTTGACACAAAAACTATATTTTTATTAATCCTTAAATGTACAAAGCTGCAGAGGATTTCCCGTTTCTGACTTAAGAATTGGGGGCTTCCCTGGTGGCGCAGTAGTTGAGAGCCCGCCTGCCGATGCAGGGAACACGGGTTCATGCCCCCGTCCAGGAAGATCCCACATGCCGCGGAGCGGCTGGGCCTGTGAGCCATGGCCACTGCGCCTGCGCGTCCGGAGCCTGTGCTCCGCAACGGGAGGGGCCACAACAGTGAGAGGCCCGCGTACCGCAAACACAAACAAAAAGAATTGCTTTCTCTCTTTATAAATCATGTATCGTGCGTGAGCGATCACTGTGGCTGTTTATGGTTAATTACCTCACCTAGGATGACCTCGACGGTTCCTTCCAGAAGAGGGCCAGTCAGTCTGGGGTTCACACCTTGTTCTTTTTTTTAACAATGACGCTTCTCTAATACGGACAAGAGTAGAATGGACCATTCAAGGCTTGCTTTTGGCGTCAGAATGCTTGAGTTCAAATCCCAGCCAGTTCTGCTAGTGGTACAATGTTAGGAAAGTTAGTCCATCTAAGCCTCAGTTTCTTCACCTGTAAAAGGGGATGATAATAGGATTTTGTTCATAGAAAAGTTGTGAGTGTCAAAAGAGAAGAGTACATGTAAAATACTTGGCTTAGCACAAAGCAAGATCACATGTATAATTGTTAATGAAGTCATTTAACTTATTATTTTATATGTAATTATTCTTCATGCTGTTTGTTTTGTTTTGTTTTGACTGTCTCCCATCCATGACTCTCTACTCCACCAAATATCCTGACACCCCGTCCCTGCACAGATCAATTATACATTGTCTACACAGAACATTTTAATATCAGCTGGCCATTAATCTTTTGAGTGAAAAAGGAACTCATTTGAAGTGAATCTGGGGAGTGATCTGCAACATGTCCTCCATCATAAATTAGTGATTATATTAGCAGCAGTTGGGCAGAGCAGCAATTTCATGGATGTATCATATACTTACTGCTTTGGGGATGGAGAGGAGATGGTAGCCCTTTAATCTTGGGTGGGAGAACTAAAGCTGGATCCAAATCAGTTTAAGAAGAAAAATACAGCTGTAATTGAGACATTGGGAGTTAAAGTAACGTGACTTAAACCGCAGATGCTGTAGGATAATGTTTTCAGGTGTGACTGAAGCAGATGGTGGATGAAGTCCTGGAGCCTAGATGGCAAATATGCTCTGTGCATCTGCTACCTTTCCCCCACTCCTTGTCCACTGTTTTTCTAAGTGGTGATACCACCGAAACCCGGGCGTCCTCAGAATCATTCTCAACACAGCCTTCCAAACAGCTGCTCCCAGTCTAGCAGAGTTCACATGGGACTGTTTTGTCTGGCTGTCGGCCTTTCCATCAGAAAAATTGTAGGAGTTGAAACCATCACAAAATCTTTTTCATTTGGAAACAGATAAATTAGCAAAATTTGAATTGGTCCCCATTTCTAAGGTCATGGGGAATACAATCACACAGATAATTAGACTTTGATTTACATGGGGATCTTGGAAAACACACATACACACCCACACATATACAAGACCATATGAGTTTAATGAATGACATATTGCTGCCTTTGCATGTTTCCTCTTGCTTTTTAACGGAGTGATTAAACCCAGTTTTCTGTACATTTGCTGTGGACTCTATACCCATTCAGAATGATACTTCGAAAATAGTCTGGGGGTCAGGGAGCCCCCGTAGTGCATAGAATAGGAACTGGGTAAGGACATAGCCCCTGGTTACATGCCCATCCCACGCTAAGTATTTTAGTAAGAAATCCTGGTCTATAAAGTGAGCCTGTGTAAGTTCCAGCTTTCTCCCCTGTACTTTGGAACCTGTTTGTGTCTGTACAGATGGTCTCTGTCAGTTGTAATAGTCATGGGGAAAAATGTAGCATAAGTGAACAAAATTAGCAAATGACATAGCAAATAGAGAACCACATACAATTTGACTGGGGGCAGATCTAGGGACTGAGAAATTTCCCAAGTAGTGGTAGATACCAGATAGAGAATTTAAGGCACTACCAAGGCATAGATTTTAAGGGGGCATGGATTTTACAGGAATCGGACAATTCTGTGATGTGTATTCCAATACACTGGAATAGCCCCAGTGCTTTCGCTGTGTTAGGTCTGCTCTTGCATTGTCTGTATTTGTATAAATTAAAAGGCAGTTCTGTCTGTACTATAGGAAATGAATTCATGCTGAACAAAATTTCAAAAAGTTCACGTAAAGAATGATTTCACAGCAACTATCATATCGGGCTCCTGGAAAATTGCCCCTGAACTTCAGTTCCACCTCAGTCACTCAAAGGAATTAAAAAATTGGCTCCCAGCCATCCTTGTTCTTCAATGTGCAGTTTCAGATATGCCTCAATAATACAAACTTTAAAGCCTATTGATTGTGAGTTAAAATCTGTTCCTGCCAGGGCCCCGCTGCTAAGTGGATGTCAATGCCAACTTCATAGTGCCCTGGTCAGGACACTTCTGCAACCAGGAGCCGTGAAGAAGGTGGAGGGTAACATGGCTGTGAAAGAGCCACTTTGAACTTCATAACAAAATTATGAGAAAAGCTTTGAACTCTACCGGCTGATAGCTGCTATCAATGGTTATTCAAAGAAATGTTTCTTGTTTGAAATCTCGAGAGTGCCTTGGGATGGGGAGATGCAGAACTGGAAATATGATTTCCTGTCCATCACCTCCCCTCCTTGTATGTCACCGTCTTCCTTTTTTGTCACCATGCTGTTTGGGCAGACACCATGCAGGCAGAGTGAGAGGGTAGATTTGGGAATAGACAAACCTGGCCCCTGTCACTTGCTAGCTATGCAATCTCACTTCGCTGTGCCTCAGTTTCCTCATCTACAAAATGGGGATTATAATCGTTCTAACCACACAGAATTGTTTTCAGAATTAAATGAGAGAATCTGTGTACAATGACTGGTGCTGTGAGCGGCAGATAGTCATTGTGCAAAAACATTAGCAGTTAAAATAGTACTAATGATGGTAATATTGTTATTAGAAGAAAACTTTGGGGGCAAGTCACATTGATTAAATGTGAGAACTGATTCTGATGACACTGATGTATTCAGTCTACCTTTGCCAGATCATCTCACAAGAATATCATGCCTTTTATGTGGCTCCCAAACAGTTATGAATGAATTAAATATTTCAAATCAAACTTCTTTCATCCATTGATCTGTTTCAGGGATGATTCTTCTTCAACTGTGTTACTGAGCCCCTAACATTTAAGCTTTAAGGGGACCTTATTTCCTGTCTCTTTCTACCACTCCCACCCTCAAAAAGCGTAACAGGCTAGTGGTTTGATGCCTCTGTGCTATTGTTAGTTGTGTTTTCTCACGCCAGGAGTCCCTTTCCTCTTCTTTTGAAGATTGCCCAGACACCACCTTTCCCAGGAAACCTTGTTTGGCTCTCCACCACTACCTCCACCTGGCCAGGCTGAACCAAGTGTCCCTTTTCTGGGTCCCCACAGAACCATGTTCTTACATTAGACCATCCTGCTCCTTATCGTGTGGTATTGAAATAATGTGTCTTACTCTCTGCCTCTCCCACTAGACTGTGAGCTCTCTGAGGGCAGGGATGATGTCTTATTTATTTTTGTATCCTCAGCATCCAGCAGAGTGCCCTTTGGAGGCCCTCATACATTTTATTCATTCACAATGATCTATCAGTTAGTGGCATTTAATGCACCGAGCAATTGATCAGGAAATACAATTTCAAAAACGATGACAAAAATGAACATGCATCTGAGGTGCCTGAAAATGCCTGCACGCACATAGGGCATCTAAAAGCAGGAAAACAGATTTCTTCTGCCTGAGTCGAAACTCTAGCCTGGTTCTTAAGTTTGCTTTCTTAGTACCTTACCCTTTCCTCCGCCACGCCCAATTCAGGGCATATCCCCCGGGCTGCAGCTCTTGGCTCATTCCCAAATGAACAAACCAGCAGGCAGGCAGTCGTGAGGACCCCAAGACGTAAGCGTGAATCAGGGGAAAGTCCACATGGCAATTATCTTCGCTCAGTAATTTGGCTGCCAGGAGCTCCCTGCCATGGGAAGATAGAGGTTGCAGCAGCTTTCTGTGTGGGAGGAGAACTTCTTGACCCAAGGCCAGCTCCAAGGCACCGCCCGTACCTCCTGCCAAGATGGCTGCTCCTCCTCGTGGCCTGATGTGGCTTTTCTTTGTAGGAATTCCCCCGCGATATCCAGAAGAACCGCATGGTGGAGAGAGTGGTGGCACTGGCCGATTCTTCGAGATGCAAATATGTCACCCTCTCTGCTTCTCCTCGCCTTCTTCCCCAAACTGATTAGCTTGGTTTTAGTCTACCTTATTTATCTGTTCGTTCATTGAACAGGTGCTATGTGTTAGGAAGATACTGAGGATATAGGGGTGAATAAAATAAATAGATATATCCACCTTCAGATAGTAATAAGGGCTTTAAACAGGCTAGTAGGATAGAGCAGGTAAGTGGGCATTTTTCAAGAAGGCAAACAGGAAAGGCTTGAATGAAGAGGAGAAGCAGGCCTGTGAGCATCAGTGATGTGGCAAGGAGGGGAGAATGTTCCACAGAGAGGGGACAGGAAGTGTGAAGACTCTGAAGATGGAGTGGTGTGACATGTTCAAGCAACAGAAATAAAGGCGGCACCTTGGCTGGAGATTAAGGGGCCAAGTGGAATGTGGTAAGGGCCACTTCCAGAGGTGAGTGAGAGAGGCAGTTAGTGCCAGAGTAGGAGAGACACGCAGGGCGTCCTAAAGGAGTTTGGGTCTCTTTCTACAGGCAATGGGAAGCCATTGGAGAGTGCCAAGCAGGAGAGTGATACGACCTAACTTCTATCCTTAAAATAGCATTCTGGCTGCTGTAGAGAAGGGAGAGAGACAAAGGGAGATAGATGGCCTATGGCAAGATTGGAAGCAGGGAGAACCTCAGGGAGCTAGTCTATTGAGAGATGATGGAGACTTCGGTTAGGACCACAGCAGGAGGGAGAGAAGGAAGTGGGTGTTGTCCTGACTGATTCCATTTCAGCTGTGTAGATGGATACACAGCTTTCTGAAATACGCAACTACGGTCGTATGAATTTGGACATTTGGAGAAACCGGAAACCACTTGAAAAAATACACCTGGAGCATTTTGTTTTTCTCTTTTTTTGGCTATTTGTATCGTGAGGTGGTTGCAATGTAACTTTCTCTGGTTGCTCTCATGACATTCCTTGCTGACCTTTGACCCCTCTGTCCTCTTTCCCAGGTCGTCCCATTCCACCTACATCCTCGTCTAGCCTCCTTCCATCTGCTCAGCTGCCTAGCTCCCATAATCCTCCACCAGTTAGCTGCCAGATGCCATTGCTAGACAGCAACACCTCCCATCAAATCATGGACACCAACCCCGATGAGGAGTTCTCCCCCAATTCATACCTGCTCAGGGCATGCTCAGGGCCCCAGCAAGCCTCCAGCGGTGGTAAGGAAACTGTGGTGTCTGAACATGTGTGTGTGACAGTGTCGAGTCTCCTGCAACATGACAACTCTGAAACAAGGGCTGGGGAGAAGGTGGTGTGGGGAGCGGGGAGGTGAAGCGCGCTTGTCGTTTGGTGGCATTGCAGTTCCAGAGTATGTTTGTTTAAAGGCTGCAGTTACCGTAGAGGCATGGCTTACCTGAACAGAGTTTGGGCCTCCTTCAGTGGGAGGAATTTTCCCACCGCTGCATGTGAGAGCACGCAGGTCTCAAGGGGGAAGCGCAGAGAGATGACGGAATACTGAATGCTGTATTATTACAATTCTGATCATAGCCAAGTGACCCCGGACACCCTCACGTGCCCAGTGTGTGTGCATCTCAGATCTCTTGTTTTTTTGAGGGTTGGCTTCTGACTCTTTCTTGCTTGTTTAGATGATTTTGTGATTAAAATGTGTTCCCTTGACATGAATACTGAATGTCTGGCCAAGTCTGAAGTGTTTGGGGGGTGACCTCTCCTCTAACCCTCTTACTTGTCCCACTTCACTTGAAATTAACAAGCTGACCGCATGGCACCATGAGATATACTGTCTCTAAATCCCTGGTTCTCATGGTGATTTTCACATTCACAGAGCAAAGGGACTGGTCACAGCGTTCCATTCCCCTTTTCAGGATTTTGTGGTGCCCGCCTCAGCTCCAGATCTCTAAATCCTAGGTAGAATTGTCCCAGGTCCCACAATAGCCATGGCTTATTTCAATTTCTGCTGTTGGTGGTATGTTCACAAAACGTGTGAGTGTAGGAGTGAGCAATATCTAGGGTTAAGCACCCATGGGCCCAAGGAGAGACATTTGCAAAAATTAATTGCTTCCAATCCCAAGGCTTTGGAGTTATCTTTTGAGTTGGCCACCCGTGATGTTCCTTAGCCTATCCCATCAAAAGCAATCCAGAGCTTTCCATGCCAAGAGCGTTTCTTGATGAGACTGTGTTTTGGCTCCGCCCATGAGTATATGCCACCAGTGGCCTCAACCTCTACAATTACAGAGGACCTCGTAAATACATTTAAGATGATTCATTCAGGAGATGGAATGATGTACTGCTACTTATGATGACCTGTGCCCTTCTTCAAAGCCAGGCCTGATATATTTAGTAAACTCATATTCTTTTTCAAAAAAAATTACCTAATCAAATCTCTCATCAAATGAGCAATCCATTGTTGATATTATAAAGGCCTTTAATCTACCATAAATCTTTATTAGAACTCATCAGAACTTCTAGTTGGAGAGAAATGTGATTATGGCACTCTTAAAATGACATTACATCATTGGGGTGATTGGTTTATCATTTGGAGAAGAGACATCAATCATGACTAGCATAACCACACAGTAAATGAATTCAACCTTTCTACCGCGGAACAATGACACTGTAATTGCTCAAAATCAGGCTTAGAATGAAATCGGAAAATGCTCTTTCTTCAAATATGATGTTAACTTAATGGAATATATTATGAAAAATCATGTTTGAGGAAATTCTATATAATTAAAAATATGTGGAAATATATTCCCTTTTTTTCTTTCATCAGGACCTGATTTTAGCTACAGGATCTTTTTTTTTTTTTTGCTGCAGAGATTATGTTGCATTTAATTGAACTATCCTCGCTTATGTTTTGCTGCTTTTTATTTCATACTATGTAATTGTGATGAATATTGTATTATAAAGTACAAGACGCTTTTGAAATGAGGTGCACCTGCTGATAGCTTTTTTAAAAAGATGATTATTAGCAAGGAAATGAGCTTTTAAAAACTATATCCTTTTATGCATATATGTATACCCCAGCCAACTTGATTTCCATAAGAGGGGTCAGTTCTTCATCTCAGGGCTGTCTAGAATGTTTTCTTAGTAATAACGCTGTGAGTGATTTCTTTTCTTTTGGACGTTGTATCAGACTGTAAGTGGTTGATAGGGAGTTTTTGTTGATTTTCTGCCTAATCAAGACCTCGTTTTGGTGGACACAACAGATGTGTGTGTTCAGAGTCAAACTTACCCATTTTTTCATCACTCACACCAATTTGTTCAGCTCACTTAAGATTGATAGCAATTTAAGCTTCAGTAAGAGGGCAAAATACCACAGAAAATTTGAGGGTCCATTTTCATCCCACACAAGAAGTACACTGATACGATTTCTTCACCTGAGGGGTGAAGACACCAATGTGCAGTATCCTTGTTTTCAAGGGGGGTACTTATCTGAGAACTGGTTAAAGCTCCGGCCAACAGACAGCCATTCAAAATTCTTGACTCTGGCTTAGCGCTGAAGCGAGTGCAAATCAAGTTCAAACGTGTGTGCTCACGTGTGTGTGTGTGTGTGTGTGTGTGTGTGTTGCGGAATGGATTTGGGGTCCAGGGCAAATTGGGGATTCTATCAAGATCTGAATGCAGTTGCCATGAATTTAAATTTGATATAAAGGATTGAAAATAGAATTTGACACAGAAGATGCAAAGTACAGAGCCGCGCCTGGGTGTTCTGAATTGAGTTTGATGAAAAAGGGCTGGATTTTTCGATCGGTGTGGAGGCACAGAACAAGCGACCATGTGATTGAATCTGTTATGTTTAGCTGGTTAGTAACACAGAACTTTTGAATTTGGTCTCTTGGCAATGACCTTGTGCTTTGAAGATTGGGTCCCGTTTGGGCTTTGCCTCTTTCTCAGGTGAAATAAAACCCCTTCCAACACCTTCAGCCCATACATGACAGTAAAAGAATTATTTCCTGCTGTCCTCTTATTGTTGCTGTTATGACTTGACGTTAGTGAAGCCCATCATTAGAAGAGTGATTGCACTCATTTCCTGCCCAAAGAGCCTCTGTTCTAAAGAGACAAACTGGATATAAACTATACAACTAAAACATTTTTGACAGCATGAATACCTCCTCAAAGCAACAAAAAAAACTTCACCTCTATGGTTCCACTGTCATTATTTTCTATGACTATAGTGCATTCTTTAGTGGACGGTACTAAAACCTTGGCACCTTTGCAGCCAAATTTCTCTCACCTTCAGTCTATGCCAATCGTGCAGATACCCAGGTACAGCTAGTGAGATGCTTAGAAGAGGAGCGTTTCCCATCACCTCGAGCATTTTCTTCCAGATAGCTGAACTCCAGCAAGTGGCTCATCCTGTGCTCTGACCTTCTGCCAGGGCAGGTCAGCTTCAGAGATGTTTCTTGTCTATAGCAGCATAATTTCAAACCTATGAAATAACTCATCTGGAAGAAAAAAATCTGGATCTCAGTGGCAGCATAATGGAGGCTCCTGCAGGTAGACGAATAAGACTACCTTCCAAATCAGAACGGGGTTTGCACTTTGCTATTAGAATATGGGGCAGAAAATACCCGGGCAGCCACATTATGGTCTAAAAGCATTGGTTTACCTCCTCCACTCGAAAAGGTTGAGTTTTCGTTTTCTTGAAAGTCTAAATAAAAGGAGTTTTGGATACTCATTAGTAACATCAAATGATACAGAAGAAATGTAACCAGTATGCCTCTGGCAGGACCCTTTCCATAGGTTCTGTGTGGCAAAGGAGCTATCCCTGCTGGAGAGTTGTCAGTTTGTTAAAGTGCATTGAAGGTACCCAGCGTTTGTTTTTTTTAATAACATTTTTATTGGAGTATAATTGCTTTACAATGTTGTGTCAGTTTCTGCTGTATAACAAAGTGAATCTGCTATACGTATACATATATCCCCATATCCCCTCCCTCTTGCGTCTCCCTCCCACCCTCCCTATCCCACCCCTCTAGGTGGTCAAAAAGCACCGACCAGCTCTTTTTAAAAAAGCAACGCCTTGGTTCATTCTAAAGGACATAATACTTCAAAACCAGCAAGCTCCCGGTTCCCTAGAGTGGTTCAGGAATTCAGTTGCCTAGCTAATTTAATGATTCTCTTATTTATCTGGCATCATAAAGCAAAAGACCTTTACTCATTCAATAATTCAGCCATCCATTCATTCATTCATTCCTTTTCTTACATCTTCCCTATCATTTGTGACAGCTTATAACAATTTTTTTTTAAAAACTGGAGAACTGTGCTTTGTGACCACCTAGAGGGGTGGGATAGGGAGGGTGGGAGGGAGGGAGACACAAGAGGAAAGAGATATAGGAACATATGTATATGTATAACTGATTCACTTTGTTATACAGCAGAAACTAACACACCATTGTAAAGTAATTATACCCCAATAAAGATGTTTAAAAAAAAAAAAAAGATTAGTAGGGAACCAAGTGTGCTCTCAACTGCAGAAAAAAAAAAAAAAAAACCAACAACAACTGGAGAACTATAAAATGATACAGTAAGGATAAAGGGAAAAATCTAGGGGGAAGAACATACATGTAGGCTTATATACATAAAGTCCTGTTCCATTATTTAAGATAGAAAACTTGATTCTAAGCTTCCTAGAAACCAAAGCAAAAAGAGAAAGAACAAGATGCACAACATCTGTGAGATAAAAGCAAATCAACTGACAGCATCAGGGACATTCTGTGAATCCTTATAGTGAGGCCAGAAAGAAATTTCTCTTACAAGAGATGATGTGTGCATTCCAGATGAACGATTCTCAGAAACATGCCATAATTCATATGCTAAAGAATATCCTGTCAAAATTTCTTATAGCCTCCCTCCACATAAGCCATAGAGAATATTTTCATTAAAAAAACCATTCCACTAATGCACCAAAATTGCACGGCCCAAGGGCAAAACTTGACTTGGTCCATCCATAAACCTCAGTTCTATAAAGGAGCATGTACACCACATGCCCCATAGACAATAGACCTTAAATATCATTGCTCATAACTAAATGTTTACAGGAATTAGCCAACTTTGGGGTGATAGTCACCCCCGGGAACCTGAAAAGCAGATGTTTTATGTTACAAATTTGTCTTGACAGCCATTGTGAAGTTAGAAATGATATCCTGTCCTGAAGACTAAAGCAGTGCCCTAGGCAGCCTCACTCATCTGGCTTTTCCCACCATCCACGGGGCTGGATGTGGGATGAGGAAGAAGCGGGGTGCACTTTTAAGTTAATGAAAGGTCTTCCCCTTATATATTTTAGGTTTGGGGAAGAATTTTTCCTTTCATATGTTACAAATTTTCTTGCCTCCTTAAACAGATTATGCCCGCTATAATTTAATTTAGTTTAGGATTTCCTGAATAGCTCACAGCAATTCTTTATGCACATGGATGATTGGACTGTGCTGATAATACGAAGTCATTTTCTTTTAGAAGTCGTTCTACATTGTGAAGCTGTTTATCCGACCTCTTTTAAGGTCCCGCATTTTAACTTTAGTCTGTTCTTTCTAAGCTGTTCTTTCTTCTCTTAGCTTCACTTCATTATGCAGAAACCTCCGCTGGAGGATTCCTGGTGTCAGTCCACAATAGATGCTCAATAAGTATTTATTTAATAAATGAATTAATTAGTGTCTTCAGTAACTGCTAAATGTAATGTTTGTCATCATGTATGAATGAAGAAAATGGATCATAATGGAGAAGGAAGGCAGGTTAGACTATCCCAGCTCAGGGAAATATACTTATTTTACAAAACATATTCAATATACCTATTTTTTTGTTTTGTTTTGTCTGTTTTTCAATACTCTAGAGCTTTGTAGATAGTCTTTAAATGAGAAGGTTCTGAAAAATACTTTTTGTACATATCATGACAAGTAGTGGCAGAGCCAATGTTAGGGCCCCAGAGGGGGCCCCAGGTGGGAGCCACAGTCAAAGGAGGCCTCACCTGTCTGGGAGAGATTTCATTCTTCACTCTTGATTTGGGGGTCAGGAAATCGAGTCCAAACATCATTTCCTCTCCCAAACTGGATTTGTTTTATGCATGAGTCCCTTGGTTCCCAGTTCTCCTCCATCAACTTGGGTGTCGGGGTCCGATGTTCAGAGCGACCTGTAACCCCTTCTGGTTCCAGGCAGTGGTTTGGCCTCCTCTCCTCCAGAGGGGTTCCCAGCAGCATGGAGTGAGTCCTGGTTGCCATCTCAATGCTGGGGAGGGCACACTCACCCCCTACTCTTGCCCTAAATGCAAAGCCCATGGGATTGGCTCTCAGCCCGAGGCCTTCTTCTCCCTCCACGCTAGCTATTATGCTAAGCATTTTATATACCTTACTTCATTTACTTTCATTTAACCGCCACCACATCCCAGCGCATCAAGGATTGCCATCATACCCGTTCTGTTGATGAGAAAACTGTGGCACAAAGAAGTTAAGTGACCAAAGTCACGAAACTGGGAAATGAAGGGCCTGGGTTTCAAACCCAACCTTCCTAATTCCAGAGACTTTTCTCCCCACCCCTTTGTTAAATGTTAACCTCTAAAATATTTGTGTGGCTTATTGAAACAGAAGACAATGAACGCATTGCATTAAGGGGCATGAGTTACAGTGTTCAGAAGGTTGGGAAAAAAACTGACACAGCATCACAAAATACTCCTCACCTCCACTGCTTGGCAAACACACATATCCCCTGACTCTTTCCAGAAGATTCTGGTTGAATAAGTTCAGGAGGAACCCAGGAACTGTGATTTCACTCCCCTCTTCGGATGATTCTTAGGGTCTGGCAAGTTTGGGAAGCATGAGTGTAATGCGAAGGCTCTAAAGTAGAAGCTGAAGAAATTAGTTTTTCTATACTCTGTCCCTGATTCAATACACAGCACGATCTTTAATTCCTGTGCCTTGGTTTCCCTACCTGTCAAGGTTGAGCATTGGCCCGAAAGGTCTCTGAGCTTCCCTTCTTGCTGTAACATTCTTTGTGTGTGTAAGTTCTTTGCATCCAGCTGGACCAGACTGTCCCCACGTTTATAGGCCCCCCAACCCCCCCCCTTACTGCATAATGTGGATTTCACCCCATCCTCTAGGGCTTTGTCAAAATTGAGACCTACACAGTCATGCAAAGTAGCTCCTTGCAGTTTCCTGCAGAAGCTGAGAAGCGTGGTTTTGGGGTCTGATGACACTTGGTTGAAAATGTCGGTATCCATCCCAGCAGGCAGAAAAAGCCAAGTACCTGTACCACTGACCTGGGCTCCCAGAGAGCCTCACCCCAGCCTCTGAAACAAGGTCTTCCGCTCTGAGATTGGGAATTGTTAGTTCTCAGGGACTCTCTTGACATTGCTAAACAGAGGCTGGACCTTTTCTTGTTTTTATTTGTGCCTTCTTGTAATGCACTTGGCGTGTGCATGTGTACACACACAAAAACACGTAGTTTGTAGGTTCACCAATTTCCAGCCCAGCTAGGCCTGGGACTGCTCTTCTGCACCACAGCGCACATGAGCACACGGGCAAGATGGACAGATAATTCCTTTGGAGATGCGCAGCACGGAAGTGACATACAGCAGTGAGATGTTCCTTCTCGGCAAATAGTCTTGCTATTGACGAAATTCCCAAGGTCGATAAGCATTGTGTACATTCTACCTCTCCATCTCTGTCCCTGGCTTCATGGTACAAACAAGATGTCCTTCCTATATGTGACATCTTAACAGTTTCCTGCCCCTAACAATTTTTACCCAGAATTTCAGCTTCTCCCAATTTTTCTTCAAGACTACGTTGAATTCTAACTAGCTTCTCGCATCATATTAAATAGCCATTTAAAAATGTGGTCCCAGTCCCCTGCTAGAGATGTCTCAGTGCTCTATTAAATGAAAAGATAGATTTCTTTTACCAATGGGCAGTTTCGACAGAAGTTATAACCCCAGTCCCTGGTACATCTCTTAAACCCCTCTCAAAAATAATAATTAAGAATAACTGTAGGGCTTCCCTGGTGGCGCAGTGGTTGGGAGTCCGCCTGCCGATGCAGGGGACACGGGTTCGTGCCCTGGTCCGGGAAGATCCCACATGCCGCGGAGCGACTAAGCCCGTGAGCCATGGCCGCTGAGCCTGCACATCCAGAGCCTGTGCTCCGCAACGGGAGATGCCACAACAGTGAGAGGCCCGCATACCGGAAAAAAAAAAAAAAAAAAAAAAAAAGAATAACTGTAGTTTATACTAGTTGGATTCAAATCATAGCTCAGCCACTTTCTAACACTGTGATCGTGAATGACTTACTTTATCTATGCCTCGGTTTTTTTTTTAATCAGTAAAACAGTAATAAAAGTCTGCAACTCCTAAAGTTGTCATGAATATTAAAGGACATTCTGATGCATCTGAATATCTTGAAAGGAGATTTAGATGGAAGAGAGATCAGGTTTGATGTTATTTATTTTTTACTTTAGCAAATACATTCTGATAAAATATACATAACATGAAATTTATCTTTTTTTAAATATCATTTTTAAGTGTACCATTCTGTGGCATGCAGTACATTCACATTGTTGTGCAGCTGTCACCACCGTCCATCTCCAGAACTTTTTCATCTTCCCAACAGAAACTCTCTACCCATTGAACACTAACTCCCTACTCACCCCAGCCCCTTGCAACCACCGTTTTACTTTCTGTCTCTCTGAATTTGACTACTCTAGGTACCTCAGATAAGTGGAATCACACAATGTGTGTCTTTTTGTGACCAGCTTATTTCACTTAGTATAATGACTTCAAGATTCATCCATGTTATGTCAGGTGTCAGAATTTCCTCCCTTTATAAGGCTGAATACTATTCTTTTGTATCTGTATACCGCATTTTAATTATTCATTTATCAGTCACTAGACACTTGGGTAATTTCCACCTTTTGGCTATTGTGATTCATGCTGCTGTGAGCATTGGTGTACAGATATCGGTTCGAGGACCGGCTCTGACTTCTTTTGGGTATATACCCAGAAGTGGAATCCCTGAATCCTATAGTAATTCTACGTTTAATTTTTTGAGGACTTGCCATACCATTTTCCATAGTGGCTACACCATTTTATTACCCCACCAGCAATGGGTTACAAGGGTTACAATTTCTTTACAGCCTTCTAACACTTGTTATTTTCTTTGTTTTTTAAAAAATAATTGCCATCATAATGCATATGAAGTGGTTTTGATTTGCATTTACCTAATAATTAGTGATGTTGAGCATCTTTTCATGTACTTACTGGCCATTTGTATATCTTCTTTGGAAAAATGTTTATTCAGGTTCTTTGCCCACTTTTTAATCAGGTTGTTTGTTTTGTTGTCGTTGTTGAGTTGTAGGAGTTCTTTATATACACGCATATCCCGTTTTATTGTGCTTTGCTTTATTGCGTTTCACAGATATTATGTTTTTTACAAATTGAAGGTTTGTGGCAACCCTGAATCAAGCAAGTCTATTGGTGTCATTTTTCCAATAGCGTTTCCTCACTTTGTGTCTCTGTGTCACATTTTGTAATTCTTATAAAATTTCAGTTCTTCATTCTTATTATATTTGATATTGTGATCCCTGATCAGTGATCTTTGCTGTTATTACTCTGACTCACTGAAAGCTCAGATGATAGTTAGCATTTTTTAGCAATAAAGTTGTGGGTTTTTTTGTTTGGTTTTTTTTGTGTGTGGTACGCGGGCCTCTCACTGCTGTGCCCTCTCCCGTTGCGGAGCACAGGCTCCGGACGCGCAGGCCCAGCGGCCATGGCTCACGGCCCCAGCCCCTCCGCGGCATGTGGGATCTTCCCGGACCGGGGCACGAACCCTGCCTCGGCAGGTGGACTCTCAACCACTGTGCCACCAGGGAAGCCCCAATAAAGTATTTTTAATTAAGGTATGTGCATTGTTGTTTTAGACATAATGCTATTGTACATTTAATAGACTACAGTATAGCATAAAGATAACTTTAAATGCACTGGTAGACAAAAAAATTCATGTAACTTGCTTTATTGCAATATTAGCTTTATTGCAGTGGTCTGAAACCGAATCCACAATATCTTTGAGGTCTGCCTGTACTCTGGATATCAGTCACTTATTAGAAATACGATTTGGAAATATTTTCTTTAATTCTGGAGGTTGCCTTTTCACTCTGTCGAGTGTCGTTTGATGTGCAAAAGTTTTTAATTTTGATGTTGTCCCACTTACCTGTTTTCTCTTCTGTACCCTGTGCATTTAGTGTCATATAACAAACACTTGTAAGGGCTTATTTTATAGCAGCCGTCGTTTTAATGATTTTTACAGATGACAACTCATTTAATCTTTCTTACCAATGAGAACAAGAAAATCAGCCCTTGATGCTCGGAACTGGCCTGACGCTAGCATCTGGGCATAAGTGCTCTTAGGAGCTGGCCTGGCATTCCCAGCTAGGTCATGGTGTTCTCCCCTTGAACCTAAGTAAGCTTACCGAATACCAACATTCATCAAGGCCTCTCTGTGGTTGGGATAAAGTGAAAGCAAGACCACTTCATAATCTTGCCTGAACACAGACAGAAACCAGGTCACTCTCCCAAACAGAAAGGTACAAAACGCCCCCCTCTCCAGGCTGAAATGAGTGACTGTACTTTCTTTACCAATGGCAGTGTTAGCCTCTTCTAGTCAGTCTTCCTATGCACCAAATGGAGAGTGAACCGGTTTCTTTGGCCCCTCCCTAAAATCACTGACCATGGTCCTCTCTAATACCCTCTACTGAAGCACCCCATGGTGCCCCGCTGTGTATCTTCTCCCTCCTTGCAATGAGTTAATAAACCCATCTTTGTTTGGCCACAGTATGTTCCTAGTGGTGTTTTGGCTGGAGGACGTTGACACCGTTATGCTGTGGGTTGGTATGATCTCCTGTTCAACAGATGGGAAAACTGTGGAACAGAGAGGTTAAGTAACTTGCCCAAGTATACGTAGTGAATCAGCAGTACAACAGGAACAAAGAAATCCGTCTCTAGCATGATAAGTATGTAGAAATTTAAGTAAATTTTTAAAAGACAACTCCCCCAAAATTGGTTCAAGAAATAAAAAATAGTTATCATTTCCTACATGGCTCAGCTCTTAAACACTGAATAATGATCTAAGCATTATATCTGAAGGATGGGGCGATGGAAAAGTACGTATGTGGATGGGGCAGGTAGAAGAAGAAGCCTAGATCTGCCTTTTTCTAGTGAGAAGTTACTAGATAATGCCTAAAATTGAAAATGCAAGAAATAGCAGCAAAGCCTGTTATTTATAGACTTGGAGATAAATACCAAAATAGTCAGCTAAAATAAAGGTAAATGTGGTTGCCTCTGGGAAGGAAGAAATTGGTGGTGATGCAAAAGTATTGCTATTTTTGAAGCAAACGCTGTAAACTATTCAATTCTTTAAACTATGTGCATTTTTTTCTTTTGACAAAAAGAAAAGAATTTTAAAAGAAAATACAAGAGATTGGTCACGCAAAACACTTAATACAGTGTTAGAACCCCAAATGGTAGCTATTTAATATTATCAGACATATTTTCATTCAACAAACGTATGTTGATTAGAGGCTATGTCTTTGAGGTGATACCAGGTGATGTGAACTTGGATGGTTGGGCACTGGAGCATTTTCATCAAATCTGTAGATTTGTCTTGTATCTGTTTATTAGAGAGCCCTGTGGAGCTGTTTGGGTTTTAGAGCTTTATCCCAACCCAGCCCCAAGCCCTGCTGAAAAATCCCAGGCTTAGGATGGCATGAGACAGAGAAGATATCCTAATGACTGTTCCTCCTCAGCACTACCCCAGTAGCAATCTAAGTACAGGTCCCATCTTTTCCCCAAAACTTTCCCAACCAACTCAGCCCGTCTCCAGCCAGAGTCAGAATTGCACAAGTATTATAGTCTGCTTTATTCAATTCAGCACCTCATTACATTCTGAATTGCAATATTCTCTTGGTATTTCATGCATAGAAGTCACTTGTGTCAACATTAAGTTGTCACCACTTCAAGACAAGGGTCATTTCTTTGGTCTTTTTGTATCATTTAGCCATTGGCACATGTTGAGATGAGCTAAGACAGACTTATTGATCTAGCTTTCAAAGGACAGTGGTAGACTGGGGCAGCAAAAAGGTGCATGCATTCCCCAGTTAAAGTCTTCCAACTTGGGCCAGTTGACTGAAGGTCACTGTAATGTTTTTACATCTGAGATCATCTATGATTGTGGGTGTGAGCTTGATCACTGTTAGAAAGAACAGAAAAGGTACCCTAGGGTATGATGAGAAAAGATGCATGTTTGTCCAATCTATTGTCTTCCTTGGATCTAAGGAATATTTCTCTCTTCATTCTTTTTAGTAGCTGCTCTCCTGAGTTGATGATGCTTTTGAGATAGTTGTTTCTATTGATCACTTTTTGGTGGAACAGTCATAATCTGGGAAACAAGCCTGGTAAATGCATGCCCTTAGCATCTATACCAGTTTCCCAAGGCCACTGTTATAAGGCACCACAAACTGGGTAGTTTAAAACAACAGAAATGTGTTCTCTTACAGTTCTAGAGGCTAGAAGTCCAAAATCAAGGTGTTGGCTGGTCCGTACTTCCTGCAAAGTTTCTAGGGAACAATCTTTCCTTGTGTCTCCTCACTTCTAGTGGTTGCTGGAAATCCTTGGCTTTCCTTGTTTGTAGTAGCATAGCTCATCTAGCCTCTCTCTACTTTCTCACTTCCCATATACTCTGCAACCTCTTATTTTTACTTACTTAATAACTGCTTTTACGACATTCACAAATAGCCCCCATTTGCTAAATTTAATAAATGTCTCATCATATCTTACATTTCCCTTCTTCACTGCTCCTCCCACCTTGAAATGCCATTTCCTTTGGCATCTATTGTTCCACATTCTCTCCATTCTTATTCCTATGTTTCTGGCCACTTCTGTCTTCCCATAGATGCCTCCTTCTCTGTTGCTCCCTTAAATGTCAGGGTATCTGTAAACCCAGGACCCCTTTCCTTTCCTTTTTGTGCACTCTCCCATGGCTGATCATCTACACTCATAACTAAAATTAACTATCTATGGGTTTATGACCCTGATATCCATTTCTTCAGGTCAAATCTTTTACCCAATATATCTAAATGTCCCCCGTATATTTCTGCTACGATGTCCAGCAGGCAATTCAAATACAACAGCCCTAAAATGAAACTCAAAAATCTCAGCATATTTAATCCCAAACATATTCTTTCCATCTGATTCGTGTCTGGTATTCCTCATCTCAGTGCTTGCACTATCATCCAATCGGTCACTCCAGCCAGAAACCTAGAAACCAGGCTTTCTCTTCCTCAGTTCTACGGAGAATAAATTGCCAAATCCTATGACATTTGACTCTGAAATATTTTCGTATCCCTGCTACCACTACCCTAGCTCAAATTTCTATTATCTTTGGCCTGGAGATATAATCGATTCTAGCTAGTTATTCTTTCTTTTTGTCTCTGTCATCTAATTCTTTCTCACATTTCAGTTAGCAGAGTTTCCATAAAATGCGTATCTCAACACGTCCCTCAGCTCCTTCAGACTCTTTGGGGGGACCCCCTTGTTCCCTGGTTATAGCCTATACATTTCAGCATATCACAGAAGGCTCCTATGCATGTCCCTATCCCCACCTCTCACCGTTCACCCCACTCCGTACATCATTCCTGAATGTGGCACACTCGTGCTGTAGAGTCGTTGCATGTGGTGTTCTTTCCTCCGGGAAGCCTTCTGGTCTACCTGATCTGGGTTAGTCACCCTTCCATGGTTCCCCATGCAGCCTCTATTATTGAGCTCACCATCTGACTGAACTCAACACTAGATTTAAGCTCGTTGAAGACAAGAACCATATCTCCCTTGTGTCCCATTTTACTTTATACATTTAGCTAGCACAGTGCCTGGCACAGAGCAGGTGCTCAGTAAATATTAGGTGAATGAACAAATAAAAAGGAGCAAAGTCAAAGAATGGAGGAAAGGTGTGCAGAGGCTATTTTCGATTTCCGAAGAACGGTCCAAGAACGTAGTGGGGGCAGACCCTGGCTCACAGGCTGTTTTCCTCATCCTGTTGTAGAAGAGGTCAAGAATTAAGAAGGCATTTCTGGTTGATGGACTATGCAGTGTGCATGGCAAAGAAAGCCAGAAGCAAGCAAAGAAAACCAGTACAGTTAATATTTCACCTCTCTAGAATCTGAATAAACCAGTAAAGTATAGAAAAACTATTTTGTGTGGTGCTTTAAAGTTCCAGGACCAGCTTTCCCCTTGATTCCTTCCAGGTCCCCAGCCCTCTCTTTTGTCATTTTCCATCACATCTTGTGTTTTACAATTTCTGTGGCTTATTATCCTTATTCCTTTCTGGTGCTTGTAAAATACAAAAATGTGAAGGCACATGCGTTTGTGATACTGAAGCATTTAGGCAGTTATCACTTCAATTAATGTTTTCTGCTAGAGTTGTGTTTTAGTGGAAAACAATAACTGTTGCAAAGACAGCATCTTGGAGTTGAACCAGTTCTATCAGTGAACACGCAACCATGGGAAGCTAACAATAAAGCAACGATCAGTCGTCCTTTTTCCTTGCCTCTTCCACTCCAAAGGCAGACTTTGCATCCCTTCACTTAAAAAAAACAAAAACAAAAACCAAGCTGACGGCGTAGCATCTTTTTTTTAACACCTCAGCAGAGCAGTCGTATCCCTTCTCAGAAAGACCACTAATTTATCTTTATCATATTTTCCTACCCCTCACCCTCACTCAGGATTTATGAAGATGCACCTGTGCAAATTATGACCTTACAAATCCCTGCTTTTCAGTTGTGTTGATGTCCAACCGTGGACTGAGGGGGCGGGGGCCACGGCTCATATTCCCTCATGCCAGCCCCCCCAATAGTTCCACCGTGCGTTTGGTGGCATTCACACTTGACTGGAATCGCATTTCAATCTGTTCCATCTGATTGGATACTGGGTTTTCTTCCCCGTCTGTGGTAATGGAGCACTCTTTCCAAGTTCCCAAGGTTATTTTCATCTCAATGACCTTTTCCATCTCCCTGGGACGCCTCGCCATTACCCACCCCACTTTCACTCTGCCTGCTTAAGATTTTGCTTTATGTGTTACTCTTGCAGCAGTTGACTGTTGTCTGTGCTACATTTCTATTAACGATTTTACTGGAGCAGTGATCTTTATCAGCCTATGACCCCGCCCCTATTTCTAGGTGGGTTCTCTCCGGTAGAGCAATTTGCTTGAAAAAGTGGGAAGAGATAGGATGGGACACCACCTATTTAAATACGAGGATGCTGGGATTTCTGTTTCTTTTGCTAACCTGTGCACCTCCTCTTGAAGACTGAAAACTGGTTAGCATATAAGAGACTGAAAATGGGTGGTGAAAATAATTCACAGGGAGGGAAAAAAGTCTTATTATACTGGGCAGGCTTGGCATTTTCTGCCTCTCTTTTTTGATCTCAAATTGCTGAAGAGGTTCAGAAGATAAAAAGAATCTGTGAGACAAAGAAAGAAAATCATGGCAAAGAAGAAAAGAGCCCTGAGGCAGTGGGGGACCAGTGAGTCAATCTGTGTCCTAATTGTACGAGAACTCACTGTGTCACCTGGGTGGTCGCTTCTCCTCTTGGACCCTCTGTTTTTGATTCTACGGTGTTGGGAAAATTGGGGCCAGATGTTTTGAAAGGTCTCTTCCAACTTCCAAATGTCACAATTCTAGGAAAAGAATAAGAACTAGGCACAACACATGTCCACTTCTAAGGATGTCTTGAGTTGCCAAGTCTGTTAAACTAAAACTGTTGTCTCTTTCTAGATGAATGGTGATGATGGTGACAGTGATGGTAATGATGATAATGATATGATGATGATATTAAATAATAATCATCACTTATGCTTTTATAGCATGACATATCTTTGATATTGTCTATTTCAAAGAACAAGTTCATGTACATTATTTCAGAGGTTGCAAATATTTGGCCCTTGGACACATGAGCCTGCAAACCTATGTGATTTGTCCTTGCTGGTATTTTTTAAACGTGTTTACTTAGGTGACGACATTGAAAAAACAGGATATTTTATATGAACATTCATAATCCTGTCTTTCTTGAAATAACAACAAATCTAGCATTACCTGCCTGCACTACATCATGGCCACAAATATCTGGTGTCAAGTAGAGGCTGCGCATTTTAGATGGGGTAGGCATTTTCCACTTAACTTCTTTATGGGATTGGCTTGGCCTCTGTAGACATTTGAACTGTGGTCCCAGTTATCTAGCTTATGAGTGATGGTGGTGGTGGTGATGATGATGATAATGGTGATGGTAGCACCACCACTGTCATTGATAATAATATCCCTGTTGGTATACCATTTTTGCCTTTAGAAAACACTATCCTATGTAGTATCTATTTAAAATCCCATTACTACCAGGTAGTGAGAAGGACATAAAGAGTTTCATTTTTCCCACTTAACAGATAAGACATTTGAGGGTCATAAAACTCAAGTTACTTATCAATGGATAGTAATTAGTCTCTAATGGCCCCAGACTTTCCACTACCAAAGTCTGTTTTGTAAGACTTTGTCTACCTATTCACATGTATTAAGTCATAGTTTGTTTCTCTTTTCTTTTTGTTACATGAAAATACATATATATGTGTTTCAGACTATTGGTTTGTTTTAACATACTGAACTAATAGAATTCTTACACCTTGGGCTCAGAACACCCCCAAAATAGGCTTTTACCTTCGTGACTGATTTCTCTTAACTTCCCCTAAGCTACCAGCAACTTTTTGAACTACATTTCGGCTACTATCTTCCTGTACTCTCAGCGATGAGTTTAATTTATTTACCAAGTGAGATTTTTAACTGCTAATGGACAAATTCTTTGGTTCCTTTGCACAGTTACTCTGGATTTCTAGGTGGACTTATCAACAAGTATATACAGTTAAGAGGAAGGAGAGCTTACATGGGTCATGAAAAGGTTAGGTGCGTTCTAGGGACCCTGGACCAAATTACCTGTATAACATAGCTGAGTTTTATGCTGATGTGCTAAGGTCACTGCCAAGGCAGCCAGATGGAGAAGACTTCAAACTCAAGTGTTTTGTTGTGGTTGTTCTTTCTGATACGGGAGTGTACGGTGTGGAAGATTGCCTCACCCCTGGTTCCAGAGATAGTATTGGCAGCCCCAGAGTGTCAGCACATTTTAATTCAATACCCACAGTATGTCCATTGTGTCACAGGGGCTGGGCATTGCCTGCGTTTGAAGGGCCATCATCACACCAGAGCCAGATCCCCTGTCCTCCTTCTGGCATTCTGTCTGATGCTGATGAGTTCTGCAGCTCTGAGACTCTGCTGGCCCTAACTTGCCCATGTCCTCATAGCAGCACAAGATCCGATCCCTTTTTCGAAATAACCCAGAGGCTTCTGGGCTTTGATTTCACTCTAGCCCGTTTTGGAAAAGATTCAACCTTTACAAAGAGGAAACTTCCTATGCTGAGGAAATTCTGTTTCATTGTATTATCTTGTAAAACGCCCTAAGTCCTTTGTGAAAGGGGCTTCTGGTAGAAATAAATAGACTCTATTCTAGATTGTGAGATGACATTGATAGTGGGCACACTATGGACTTAATTACAGCATTTTGGAGCAGAAATAAGAAATGCTACTTTCAACGCGCATGTTAATCATAAAGTCCTAATTTCAGGAATATTAAATGTGGAAAAAAACATTTCCCAGAATGGAGGAAGTATGGCACATACATGCATATAAGCCAAATACGGTTCTTTATAAAGGAACGGAAGATATGTGGCCGGCTCATATTCATGCCCAGAGTTGCATGTTTTGAATAACTGGGGTCAGATTAGGTTGATCTAAGAAACATCCCTGTGTTGCAGTGCAACTAAGCTTCAAAGGGGCCTCTTCATAGGAGTGGTTTGCCTTCCTGAGGTGAAGGACCAATAGTGTAGCACACCTTCCCCGTTGTCAGGGTGCAGAACCAAAGCAAAGATCGTCTGGAAAGAGCCTTACGTGGGAGGGCAAGTGCCACCCAAAATCCATTGTGCAGCTACTTGGGGACGGAGGTGATTTCATTTTCCAAACTATCACGTTTCAGAGGTCAAGGCTAGAAAAAGTACTTGAGAAGTCTCTCCTCAGCAGGGCTAAAGGTGGGAGCCCATGCCTTCATTCCGTCTCCATCACAGTTCTGAAAAACCCTCTCGTAAGAGATCCAAAGTCTGTGCCTTACTCCCGTCTCCATTTGGACTCTTGTTACCTTGAGCAAGTTCTTTAATAAACTTCTCTGCGTTTTAGTTTCCCCATTTTTAACACAGGGATAATTATACTTCAAGATCACGTGTGGAAAAATAAATGCCTCTCCTTTCCCAGTGAGAAGCAGGCATGCAAGTTATCATTATTGTTTATTAATAGTCATGACACCCCACGTGGACAGTGAAATCAAGCCCTGTCCCCCATAGAACTCAGAAGCTTCCTCCAGACTCCCTCATTAAACCTGACATTCACTCTGAGATTTCACTGGCAGGTAGGCATCACCTTTTTGCTGGGTTTCTTCTTTTCCCGTTGCCTTCATCAAGACCTCCTATAAACAGTTAGGTTTGGGCTACTCAGAACTCAGCGACTATACTGATCACAAGAGAAATTCATAATGGGAAAGTAACTCAGTAGCTACTCAGACCAAAGAGTTGGCAGATTGTACAAACTCTCCACATACCTCAGGTTCCAAGTTTATGCCTACATTTCCACGGCCCTCCTCCCTCCAGAATTGGTCAGACCAGTTCAAGGTTGAACAATAGATGTGAGAAAAGCAATTTCAGAGAAATTCAGCACACACTTTAACTTCCTACATTGTAGTAGAAAATTCAGCTCATAAAACAACTAGGCACACTGATGAAGACTCCTGCCGTGTCCAATTAGACTTCCTTAAAAAGGAACAAACTCTTAACTTCGTGGGTTTCTGGGGCCTGTTTATCTTTTCCTTTTGGTTTATCACAACTCTTAAATTACCTTAGCATATGCTTTGTTGCTGGTGTTTTGCTTCCTTTCCTTTGCCACAGGAAACAGAAAAAGGTTTTTATAAGAAGCATTTCAAGAAAGTGTTAGAGGGGGAAAAACGTGGGTTAATGAAATAAAGAAGGAAAAAATTTCCAAAGCCTTTTAACACTATGTAGTAGGACAATCATTCAAGTACAGGATCAACCCCTAAGCAAGATTAGGTCTAATGGGTGACAGACGAACTGAGTTTGATGTGTCAGCTTTCAATCCTTACTACCCTAGTTTCTGTGTGCCCCACAAATTCAGGATCCAAACAATTCTGCTTAGCATGCCTTTGAATATGGTAAAATAATACCATAAAATAAAATGTAAGTAATCTAAGTCCTCTGATATTTCTTCCACCCAAAGATTGCGTCCCAGGGTGTACATTGACTCCCTGAGAAAGATGGCAAAGTAGTTCAATGCAGCAAACCTAATCATCTGTTATTCTACCAGGTCTCGTTCACATGGTGAGTACTTTATTAGATAATAAAGTCCTCGAGAGGGGAAGCCTTGTCTTATCTTTAAACCTCTGTTACCTGTTAAGCACAGTGCCCAGCGTGTTAGAAGCCAGAGATGACTCTGTATTAAATGGATGGGTGGATGGATGAATGGAGAGAAAATACTTGACTTGCTTGATCTTTACAGTTTCTGGTTTCATGAGTGAAGATATAGAATATAGGGCAAGATCCTCATGCCTAAAAAGCAGGCCAGAGTGGCATGTTTTGTAAAATATGTTTTCATTTCACTTAGAATAAAATCTGGACCACTTCTGGCTGACTTCCTATTTCCCCATAGCTGACCTTTCATTCACTTAGCTCCAGTGTCATCTCCTCAGACAGGCCTTCCCTCTTTCTGTATCCTCAACACCAAGAGAGAGCCTGGCATTTAGCATGTACTCAATACCTGTTGGGTGACTGCCAAGTAATAATTTCTATTTGTCAAATATTCTATATGATACTGTCAGAAAATTCTTGAGGTCATTCTTCTTCCCAAACTCCAATTCAAAAGCAAATAATCTAAAAGGCAAATCCAAGGTGGAAATGTTCCTTTTGTTTTGTCCTCCTAAATAATGAGAAGCTAAGGGGCTTGCTTCCTCTCCACCAATCCCCACCAGAAAAAGAAGGAAGGAAGGGAAGGAGGGACTGATCTTGGCATACATTTTGGGAAACAGAAAGTTAAGAACCGACATCTGCAGAACATTTACCATAGTCCCAGGCACTGTACCAGGCATTTCAAGTTTGTCACTTTCTCTTGTCTCTCTGCCTTTTATTGATGAAGAAAATGAGCCTCTCAGAGTTTAGCTAACTTGACCAAATCATGTAACCATCAAATCAAGTATAGCAGCCAAGATTTGAACCATTTCTGCTTGATTCCAAATGGCCCTGATCTTCTCACTGCTATGTACTTCTCAAAATAGTGCTTCAAATTCATTAAAGCAGATGTTCTTGCTAGCAAGCTCTAGAATCACCTTGAGAGCCTCTAAGATGCATATTTCTAGGCCCTCGACCAGCATTTTTAATTCGGTAGGTCCAAGGTTGGACCTGTACATTTGCATTTCTAACAGGTTACCAAGAAGTGTCTGATACTGCTGGTCTGGGACCCACATTTTAAGAAGCACTGTCTTAAACAGTGAGTATCACTGTTTCATGTTGTTTCGAAATAATGTTCTTAGAGGTTTGAGAAGCTGAAGATTCTAACAGGTAGTTTTTACTGCCCTCAAATGATACGACGAATTCATTTCAATACACAACACCTGTAACAGTATCTACTGTTACAGACACATTATGTAGTACACAGAGATGAAAGTCAGAGGTGACTAACACCAGGTACACAGCCTTAGGGAGATGCTTATCTAGCTAGTGGCAGGATGGGCTGAGGAGAGGCGCTAAGGAGGGCAAAAATACACAGATGAAGGTGATACAGCAGGTCAGGTGTTCTGATTAATGTGGGACACAATACTAGAATGGCACAGCCCAGCCCCTCCCCACCTGAGCTACAGCTGGGATGGGGGAAAGTCTTCCTACACCTGACTGCTAAATCATGATTAGTAGTCAGCTGAGAGAGGCAGGTGGGGTTCCAGGAAAAGCCAACAGCAAGTGCATGGGCACAGAGATAGGCAAGAACATGGTGCTTTTGGAGAAGGCTTGGGGAAATGTTGATGCCAAGACCAGCATGCAGATGTATGTAGATTCAGGCCAAGAGTGGGAATGACCGGAAGTGAGGGTGGAATCTGGTTGTAAAGGGCCCTGTCTACATACCATGGATTATAAATGGAAGTCAGACAATGAAGAAAGCTCGTAATTGAGGTATGTGGCTCCTGTCCAAAACACGTGATATCTGCTATTTATTCAGACATGCGTTCATTCAGTAATTTTTTTTTTTTTTTTGCTCCGGACGCGCAGGCTCAGCGGCCATGGCTCACGGGCCCAGCCGCTCCGCGGCATGTGGGATCTTCCCGGACCGGGGCACGAACCCGCGTCCCCTGCATCGGCAGGAGGATTCTCAACCACTGCGCCACCAGGGAAGCCCCATTCAGTAATTTTTTAAAAAATTTTTACTGGAGTACAGTTGATTCACAATATTGTTCTCATTTCAGGCGTACAGCAAAGTGAATCTGTTATACATATATCCACTCTTTTTTAGATCTTTTCCTAGATAGGTCATTACAGAGTATTGAGTAGAGTTCCCTGTGCTATACAGTAGGCCCTTATTAGTTACCTGTTTTATGTGTAGTAGAGTGTATGTATCAATCCCAATCTTCCAGTTTATCCTTCTCCCTCCTTACCCCCTGGTAACCATTAAGTTTATTTTCTACATCCATAACTCTATTTCTGTTTTGTAGCTAAGTTCATTTGTGGCCTTTTTTTTAGATTCCATGTATAAGTGATATCATATGCTGTTTGTCTTTCTCTCTCTGACTTCACTCAGTATGACATCCATGTTGCTGCAAATGGCATTATTTCATCCTTTTTTATGGCTGAGTAATATTCCATCGTATATATGTACCACATCTTCTTTATCCACTCCTCTGTTGATGGACATTTAGGTTGTTTCCATGTCTTGGCTATTGTAAATAGTGCTGCAATGAACACTGGGGTGCACATGTCTTTTTGAATTATGGTTTTCTCCAGATATATGCCCAGGAGTGGGATTGCTGGATCATATGGTGACTCTGTTTTTAGCTTTTTAAGGAACCTCCATACTGGTCTCCCTACTGGTGTACCAGTTTACATTCCCACCGACAGTATAGGAGGGTTCCCTTTTCGCCACACCCTCTCCAGCCTTTATTGTTTGTAGATTTTTTGATGATGGCCATTCTGAGCGGTGTAAGGTGATACCTCACCTCATCATTGTAGTTTTTATTTACATTTTCTAATTTAGTAAATATTTTTGAGTCTGTGCTGGATGATGGGGGCAATACAAAGAAGGCTCAAACTCTGAATCTGTCCTTTAGGAAGAGAAAGAAAACATTTATGACCTAAACTCCGATACAAAGGTGAAAATGTGCCCTTATTTAAAAGCAGCAAGACACAGAATGAGAAGTTCTGGAGCAGCGTGGAGGGAAAGAGGTGACTCACTGGCAGAAGCCACATTTGTGATAACTCTCGCGGGAGAGTCGGAGCTGGGAGGCAAAGCGCGTCCCCGTTATCAACCTCTAAGACCTTTATGGGTATTTTTATAACCAGCTCTCTGATTCACCTCCAAGAGTGTAGGGCTGAAGATGGGAAGTGTAAACTCCAAAGGCTTTTAGAGAGGGGTTGCCGTTAGACTCCTACCTGCTTTTTCCCCCTAGCTGAACGTCCAGAGAAGAGCTAGCCTGTGTGTTTCCCTAGCCTGATGAAAGGATGGATGTGCCAGCCTCTAAATAATTGCTGCATGAATCTTTATAACCACCCAAATGAGCTGAGCTCGGCTGGTCTGCGATGGCAGTTATCATCCTCTCATGCTTAAAAGAACGGGAGGCAGAGGCCCTGTTCCATTCTTCCTTCGCTCCCTGATTAATCCACACTTTTAGAATATGGGTAAGGACTGACTGATGAGCTGACTTAGTAGTTTAGCTGTGTAGGATTTTTTCCCCCAATTTAGCGAGCAATGAGGACCCGCGTGATTTCTACTCTTTCATTTGGCTCTTAAGTCTCATCTGTGCCATTAGCTGAACTAGTACAGCTCGCGGTAACTTTTTTTTCCTTACTCAGAATTCAGAGACTCGTTCTTCTCTTATAATTATAAAGTGCTCACAGTCAAGACAGCTCTGGTAAACTTTGCTTTTCAGCACAAGAACAATATTAGCTAAAGTGCTGGTTGTAATACAGATGCTTAGAAACGTAGGGGAAAAAAATCAGGTCTTAAAAAGATGTATAAACCCCACCCCAGATTATATCATCATCTTCCTTTCTTATTATAAACTCTCAAGAATTCGGATAGGAATGCTGTTGACAATGATCGCTGTCAGGAGATGTTGAATATAGATTTATCTGCCTGCCAGGTCAGAACTCCCTTTACAATCTAAATGAAATGAAAAAGGAGAAACCACATTCTTCTCAGTAATGGGATATTCCTGCGATAGTCTTGTGAGCACGCATATGCTTTGCTGCATCTGTGAGAGCTGCCTCAGGCTAGTCCAAAGGTTCTTATTTTTAGAAGCAGTATAGATAGATAAATAGGTAGGTAGACAGAAAGACACATAGATACATAGATATAGGTTGATAGGTAGGCAGGTAGATAGGCATAGGTAGGATGATAAGTAGAGAAACAGATAACTAAACTCGTGAGCCTAGACAATTCCAGAGGAGTTTGGGTTGGAAAAGCACGCACAAGCAATCCATGCCATGGTCTTTTTTTTTTTTTTTTAAACCTTTTGGGCAGCTGACACAATCCTATTGGAAGTAGGGTCAGAATATTAACTCGGGCCCTTTCACAGTGGGCAACATGACTGCGGAGACAAGGGATTTGTGAACAGAAAACGTGACTTCCTGCCACCTTCTGCTAATCTGGGTCATATTCCAAGAGCCCTTTGCTGTAGCGGTACTGAGGACTTCTTAGTCTACCCAGAGTTAAGCGAGCGTGGTTTTCCTCTCAACAAGCTTACCTTCAGATGCCTCCAATAAAGGAAATAGTTTAGTGCCAAACTTTAGGTCTCAAAGTTTGGTTTCCCCAGACCAGCTGCATCAGCAGCTTCTGAGAACTTGCTAGAAATGCAAATCCTCAGAACCCACCTCTCGCCTTCCCCAGAACTATAGAATCAGAAACTCCAGGGTTGGGTCCCAGCAGTCTTTGGTTTACCAGGCTCTCCAGGGGGTCCTGACTTGTGTTAAAGTTTGGGGAGCCCTGATCCCAGTAGCTCAGTCTTGTTGAGCTGCCCCTTTAGGCTGTACTTGGCAGCCTTGGTTGCACACTGGAATCACCTCGGGATTTTAAAACAATGCCTGAGCGACGACCCCCAGATTCTGATGTGATAGGACCGGGGAGTAGCTTGAGCACCAGGGTGGTTAGAGCTCCCCAGATGCTCTTGAGGAAGGGTTCCCATGGAAGCAGGTGTAAGACAAGCCATGGGGGAGAAACTGGAGATATGCAAAGAGTTAGCTGGTTATTGCAGAACACAGCCTGGGCTCTCAGAAGTAAGGACAGACTTACGTTAGGCTATGTCATCGGGTGGTGAGAGATGCCGAGACTTTGGCCAGAAAGAAGCCACAGAACCTGCGTGTTGGACGAATGTAGAGGAAAAAAAGAGAAGGGACTTCCCTAGTGATCCAGTGGCTAAGACCCTGCGCTCACGATGCAGGGGGCCTGGGTTCCATCCCTGGTCAGGGAACTAGATCCCACATGTCACCACTGAGCGCTTGGAGGCCTCAGCTAAAGATCCTGCGTGCTGCAGTTAAAGATCCCGCATACCACAACTAAAGATCCAACGTGCTGCAACAAAGATCCCACGTGCTGTAACCAAGACCCAGTAAAACCAAATAAATAAATAAAAATAAATATATATTTTTTTAAAAAAGACAAGGAAAAATCAAAGGTAGCTGCGAGTACTTGAGCACGGCCAGGAAAATAGGAAGATTCCTCTTAGCAAAAGAAGGGTTGAGTTTGGACGGAAGGAGATTTTTTTTTTTTTTTTTTTGGCAGTACGCAGGCCTCTCACTGTTGTGGCCTCTCCCGTTGCGGAGCACAGGCTCCGGACGCGCAGTCTCAGCGACCGTGGCTCATGGGCCCAGCTGCTCCGTGGCATGTGGCATCCTCCCGGACCGGGGCACGAACCCGTGTCCCCTGCATTGGCAGGCGGACTCTCAACCACTGCGCCATCAGGGAAGCCCGGAAGGAGATCTGTGATGGAAAGTAGAAACCAAATCTGACTCTGATGAGCTGTGGACTGGCCAGATGGTGACGCCCATCAGGCAGCTGAAAGTTTGCGTCTGGAATTCAGAGGGGAGACAGGAGGGAAGGGAAGAGTGGAAGAGGAGAGAAGAATGAAGGTGAATACCATGAGGAACACTGAGAGACGCTGTGAACAGAGAGGGGAGTTTGCAGTCATCTGCACAGAGATCTCATTTGAAGCCGGTGGAGAGAAGGTCATCGCTGACAGAACGCGTGTGCTGATAGGAGAGCCTCCAGGATGTTCGCGGTGGGAACAAAACAAAAGAAAAGAAGGTAGCCAAATGGGCAAGTTTGGAGAAGAGCCACATTAATGTAGCATCCTGGGGAATGATCGCAAGAATCACTGTTGCCAACAGTATCAAATGCTAGAGACAGGCAAGGAGGGTGAGATATTTCAGGTAAAAAGAAAGCTTGCAAAATCATAATGATAGTAATGATGATATGATAATATCTCCTCGTGCTTACGATCCATACGAGCCAGGCTCTTAGCCAAGGGGTGTACGTTAAACAACAACCCTCGAAGTACTGGGTTTCCCCGTTTCACAGATGAAGAACGTGAGGCACAGAGATGTCAAATACCTTGCACAGATGCCACAGAAAAAGTGCTGGAGCCCCCCGGTGAGAAATCAGGGCAGCCCGACTGCAGACATCCGGCCGCTCTGTGGAAACCAGCAGGAGCCATTCAGAGGGCAATGCCTTGTGGAGGTGGAAAAACCAACAGGGACTGGAAGTCTCTGTCCAGGTAGATGAAAATATCTCCCGTGTTGCTCCAGACAGGAATTCTCCACAGAACGCAGATTCTCTGTACTGAGAAAATGTCACTGGGCAAATGTGCAAGCACCTATCAGGACGGAGGAAAAGCGCTGCACTCTATTCTGACAAAAAGTTGACATTTGAACAAAGGGAATTAAATAAAAGAGAGTACGTTAAATTAATTTGAAAGGTCTTGTTTAAGTCCACTCACGCAAAGGCGTTCTCAGTTAAGGCTTTTATTCTACCCCTGGCTCGCCTCCCCGAGTTTCGTTAATGCTGCCTCTCACAGCACATTCGGGATGATGCCAGGGAAGGTTCATTTCACACCTGAAATGGCTAGACCTCATACCGTTTCTTACAGTATCTTTCTGTCTGTGCCCTCAACCCACGAAAAAAAAAAAAAAAGAAGCGGGGAGGGGGAAGCAATGATATCTTCCTCTGGAAACATCACACAGAGGCAAACGTTTCACTGCGGTGCATTAGGAAACCCTTAGATGTCAGGCGCCGGAGAGATGTGAGAAAGCATTGGTACTTCCCTTGCAATTTTTTTAAAAAGTCATCAAAGCACTTTATATACATGAAACCACCTACACTTCTGTGGGGGAGGAATTATTATCTGGTTATCATGAAGGTGGAAATTACAGCACTGAGAGGTTAAATGATTTTCCCAGCAGTCAGGAGAAGGAACTTTCCCAGGCCTGCCATGAGAACTTCTCTATTTGTATTTGTTTTCTAATTAGGGCTGCTCTGATGATTCACGGTAAAAATTTGGGAATTGCGGTAATGATTTATCAACGCAAGGTTTTTAAAAAAATCATTTCCCATGTTTCGAAGTGAAATTTGGCTGTGAGAATTAATTGCAAAGGAGCCCAGATAGAGGAGGCTGACACAGATTCGTTTTTGAAGTCAAAGGATAGGAGGATTGGCCCTGTTTTCAAACTGTTAATTTTCTTGTTAATCACAGGGTTGGTTAATAACTACCTGGTTATGACTGTGGCAGAGAGAGATTGTCTGAAATAGGTCACGCCTTCAGTCAGCCTGGCATGTCCTGTCTTGATGGAAGGCTCCGGAAGCACAAAGACTCAGCAGTGGGAGGGACAGGGGAGGTGGAATTGATAGCAGCGTGACCAGCTCTGCCAGGGACGGGAGGACAGCAGTGCTGGCCCAGGGGACTCTTCTGTTGGAGACAGGCAATTCAGGACAGACTCACGGGGAGCCCCCGGGAGATAAGAGGGTAGAAATGGACTGAGACGTCGTTTTTGAAATGTATGTGCTTTTTAATTTTTTTAAATTGTCTTTCATTAATAACGTGAATGAACTGTGCTCTTATTTTCTTATGTTCTGTGAATATAGGAGAACAATTGGAATATTTAGACAAGATTTAAGAAGACAGTTAAAAGTACCCCAAATTACACATACCCAGAGATAATCACCGTTAACCTTTGATATATAGCATCCCTCTCTCTCCTCTGTCTCCCTTTTTTTTTTTTCTTTTTTTTGCGGTAAGCGGGCCTCTCACTGTTGTGGCCTCTCGCATTGCGGAGCACATGCACCGGACACGCGCAGGCTCAGCGGCCATGGCTCACGGGCCCAGCCGCTCCGCGGCATGTGGTATCTTCCCAGACCGGGACACGAACCCGCGTCCCCTGCACCACCAGGCGGATTCTCAACCACTGCGCCACCGGGGAAGCCCGCATCTCTCTCTTTCTTTATGTGTAAGATCTATGAGAACAATGACTTTATCTTAATTGTTCATAACTAAATTACTAGCTCCTGGAACTGTTCCTGAGCAAGTAGTCGACACTCAAATCAATATGCGCTGACGTAGGATGGAAAGAAAAACCCATTATATTTATTATATGCAATTATATATTATAAACAAGTTATATGTAATGACATATTCATGCAATTTTTAAATCCCAGTCAGAGATTCTACTCTACACAAACCCTCTTTCATATGGCAACATATGGTACCATGAACCAGCACACGAGGACACTAGGCTTCAGAATTTGGGCTCTGGAGTTAGACTGCCTGAGTTGAAATCTGCACTCCAGCACTTACTAGCAGGGTGACCTTAGGTAGTGTCTTAATCTCTCTAGGTCTCAGTTTCTTAGTCTGTAAAATGGGAGTCATAATAATATCCATCTCAGTGCATCTTTGCGAGAGGAAATAAATTGGTACATAAATGAACTTAGCACCTCGATTCACAAGCTCATAAATGCTCATAAATACTAGTTATTCATCTTATTGTATGTTATTAAGTATTATTCCAGAGCACCATATTAGTGTTATTCCATCCTGCTGACATAGCAGGGTTTATTGAAACTTACCCCCTTTTGTCAGGCACTTTTGCTTTTTCAATTTTCTTTGGTGATAAAAAGTATCACTGCAAAGATCATCCTTCTATAAAAATTGCTTTACCCATCTACGATTGTTGCCTTCGGATAAAATTGTAGTAGAAACAGAAGATCATAGGCAATAGATCTTTTTAAAACTCTGTATAACATATTGCCAATGAAATGTAGTAGCTGTGCAGGAACGACCAACAACATACGAGCAAGGCTGTCTTAACCTGTTACACAGGCTCTTTTTGAAAAACAAGTCCCCTTCGATTTCTTCAGGCCATCTTGAGTCAGGTCAAGGAATATCTCTGCCAACAAGCGACAGAGTTTTAGGAGCAGGTTCCGGCTGTCTCTGCAGGGCAGTGGGGAGGGGGATGGGGGATGCGTAGGTGTGGATCTTCTGTCCCAAGAAGCTGCGTGTGTATCAGAGATGAACCCAACTGTTGCCTTCAGTAGATCTAAGTGCTCAAAGCAAAGTGTAGAAAGTGCCGTACCCAAGGTGTGGACCCGGGCTGGCATCTCCACAACCGCTACTGTTGTTGGTATCCCTGGTTGCCTTGTCATTTTAATCTCCTTGCCCTTCTCAAGATATCAGATGCAAGGCCATTGCAGCCTCTTTGGTCCCCCGGCTTCTGCTTCTGTGACAGGAATCATATCATGCACTTTCTGGGGCTTTCTGGGGCTGCCCCAGCCTAAGAGGATTCATTCCTCCTATGGAGTTGCCTCCTCAAGAGGAAAACTGATAAAGTGGTCGTAAGACTCCTCAGAGAAATGGAATGAGTTGTATAAATAAAGCGTTCTGGCAGCCGACTCAGGGAGGATGAGACCCGGTGTCACTTACATGTTTTGGAGCTCTCTGTATCTTATGAAGGGGAACTCGGTTTCATATTGCAGGGTTTCGATTCCGCCTGGAAAGTGATCGCGTGTGGCAGTTTGCTTTTGTACTCCTCCAGTTTATATGAAAGGAGTGAGGCACTTAGATTGGCTGTATTTGTTCCAAACAGGAAAACAAATCTGGCATTTTTACATATTGTTCTGTACTCCTGGGAAAAATAGCTTTGGCAGCCTAAGGGAAATTGCAGTTCAGACGGAAGCAATTCCCATGAATGTTCTGATGTACAGTAAACCCGCCACTTGATTGGATAGAGCTTCCATTCACTATAATCATTGCACGCCTGCCCCAAGGGAGTCCTTTTCTAAGCACCAGGGGCCTAACGGTACCCAAGGAAGATATGGCCCGGGCCTTCATGAAGCTTCTATTCTAAAAGGGAACTTAAAATCTTGGAGTCATAAAAATAGAATGATGACCGGAAAGCTCTGGATTACATAGAGGAGATGGAAGAAAATGCACGTGGCTAGAATGTCACCAGCCCAGGGGAGAGAAGCCCGAGAGGTGATAGAAAAGTAGGTGGAGATAGCACCAGTAGCACCCGCAGCCTCTGGGAGCTCATTAAAAATACAGCGTCCACGCCCCACTCCAGAACTTATGATTCAGAGCAGGCATCTACCTCCACTGGACCCTCAGGTCATTAGCGGACCTGCTCAGGAAAGTTTGAGAAGAGCTGTTGCAGGCAATGAAGGTAAGAGGTTCAGGATTCCTGTAAACTGCAAGGGGAAGTTTTGGTCGATTTGAAGCAGGGTGTGGCATGCTTTAAGGAGATCTTGAAAGATCACTCTGGCTGAATGGAGAAGGATGGGAGAGTAGGAAGAATTGAAACGAGAGAACAAGTTAGGAGGCAGCTGTAGTCGCTCATTTGAGAGGTAAATTCAGCCAAGACTAGATTACAGAGAAATTCCAAGCTCGATTATGTGCCTGGGAAGCTTTTCTGATGTCCTATGAGCCTGGGCAAAAGCAGAGAAAAAATATGCCCGTCTGTGTTCCCCAGGCAGGACAACAGGACATTTGTTTCCCCTCAAGCAGATGCTTTGTCTTAGACTCTCAAAGAGTCATACACCGTCAAGGAGTTGGATATGCCACAGTGGTCCTTCTTTCCAAAGTATCACCTTATAGTTAAGAGCCTGGGCTGTAGAATCATCAGAATTGTGTCCCCATCTGCCTCCCACACACCCTTCCTGGGCAACAGTGACCACATCACCTAGATTCTCTCTGTCTTGGCTCCCTCATTGGTACAGAAGGGAGAAAAGTAGCACAACGCTTTCCTTAGTAAATTGGTATGTGTATTAATTGAGAAAATGCATTTAAGTTACTTAGCAAAGTAATTTAATAAGGGCTCTATAGACACGAGTTACTAGTATCAGCAATATTATTTCACAAATATGTATTGCACACCTACCACAGGCTGGGGACAGAGCGAGGTCCTAGAGCCCAAATGGGGGGCAATAGCCAGCCCCCTCTGCACGCAGAGATTGCAGGCTATTGGGGAAAACCAATAGGTGAGGAAGGGGATTAAATCTAGCTGTGGGGTCATTTCTATTTATCTTTCCCCATTTCTCACTTGTGTCTCTCTTCTACTCTGGAAACTCAGAACTTAAAGGGAGCCCAGGGTAGAAAGCATCTTACCTGTATGTTTCTTAGTTCATAGACAAGTTAACTTTAACTACAGATAAGATGATCAGTGGTCCTGGTTTGCTGGGGACTGTCCTGGGGTGAACGCTGAAAGTGCCATATCCCTGATACCCCCAGTGCCTGATTGATTGTTCTGACCATAGGGATAGTGGGTAAGAGCCAGGAGAGCTGCTCTCAATTTGATGACCACAGACTAGATACAAGGTCTTGGACAACTCTTTAAGCTTCATTTTCTTTATCTGTAAAACTGGATATTAATGTCTAGTCTCTATGACTTAGGACATGGTTGTAGGATGAAATTGGACAGCATTTCACACCCCATATGATCAGGGATGGTGAGTCTGTAAATGACCTCATGGTCACGATCATTATTATTAGGGTCACCATAGAGGAGGATATTAGACGTAAAAGGAAAAAATAAATCCCCAAATCCAAACTTAACTATTTCCCAGAAACCCTCTGTGGGTCTCTAGTCCATTTTCAGATAGTGAGAAATACAGAGGTAGAAACACATAGATTAAAAACAGTCAACGTCCAACCTCATCATTTTGTGATGGAGTGGGGGTAATAGGGGCTATTTAGAAGGTCTTTGGGATACAGCAAGTTACCACCAATGAATCTTCATTGGGAGGAGAGCTTAGACCTGTGGAATGAATAAAAGTGAGCCATTGTGAATGATGATTATGAGGTGCTAGATTCACACCGGCTCCTAGCAGCAGTGTGTTGTCTGTAGCCAGGCCAAGGCTGAGATTTTTCAATGAGAGCATCTGGCTTAGAAACTCCACAGCAGGGAGTTGGGAGTGGAGGAAGAAAATTCAAGAAATCCCCATGCGACCTTTTTAAATTTAGCACTCAAGGCACTAATATAAGAAAATACCAGTGTGTGGATGAGAAAACGAGGGAGACTTTACAAATAGGAGAATTCAGGATATCTGTGTTTGAGAAATTCTTTTGGACAAAAGCGGAGAAAATGACATTATCTGTAATTAGAAATAATAATGTGTAATTGGTTCATTTGCCATATTTCTACAGTTCTGATCTAGTTGAACAATGTGATCATTATGCCACCAGTTTTCAATAGAGGTGTCACAAAGAAAAATAATTGCAATATTCCACAATATTAACTGCACCCTAATTGCAAAAGTTTTGAAATATAATTACCATGAAAGCTAATGCGACAGGGAACATTAAGCATAATTAGTGTTTTTCTTTTTTTTAAAAAAAAGGAAAAACTGTTAGGAGCTTGTTATTGTCTAGTAAGGTAGCTTCAAATTAGCTGGCTGTAGAGCACTTTCATCTAGCTTTTCTTTAATTTTCATTATTAGCACAGACTGTAATAAATTTATGTGACATAGCTCACACCTGCCAGCTCTGCAGGAGCGAACTTCTAATGTGCGCCAGCCCCAAGGTTTCCCACTGAACCTGTCAGAGCTTCCTACAAGGAGGCAGCCGGGAGTGAGGTTATTTTTTTAAAAAATAATAAAAGAAAAGAAAACCCCTCAGTTGCACATTACACAGTCCAGATACAACACTTAAGCTGTGTTTTAAGTCATCTCCGTCGAAAGCCAGTGCTCTAGGAATGCAATTACGAGCCTCTTGTGGGCGGCGCTAAACAATCAAATCAGGGACCATTTCAAAGAACTCCCAAGGCGGCGAAGGCCCACTCTCCGGGGACTGGTGGACCCGGCAGGGAGCTGACAATTAGCCTGTGCACCTGTTTGCCCAAGTGCAGCCCCCCGATTTTCTGAGAAAGGAATCGCTACCCACCCACCCTGAACTCAGTGGCTGCGATCAAACCCGTCAATTTCTCCTTTGACAGTACTACTGAAGGTCAGCATTTGGGCGCAATCATCTGCACCTCCTACCCACCCGGGCCTCGGGCTGGCCTTAATGAGTCTGAAGAGTCAAGATTTTGACTTCACATCGACCATCGGATTCGGGGAGGAGAGTACTCAGCCCAGCGGGGCGTACAAATCCAGGGGGAGCCATTCATGTTGTTTTCTATGTAAAGCTGTGCCTTGGGGGTGTCCAATGTGAATGATGCCTCCTGTGGCTTCTTATTTCTGTTTGTAGGTTTTCTGCTGATTGGCTACATTACATTCCTTTGATTAAGAAAGAAAGAACAGAAAGCTGGGAAGAGGAGGGAGAGAGACTGGGAGTTGATATTTTCGCCAGCTGCCCTAGAATCTAATTAAATAAGCCCTCTCTCCTAGATGGCACAGCAGATGAAATCAAAGACAAAGGAGGCATATCCACTTAAGAAAGCATAAATTTGAATCATTATATCCCATATCTGTATATCTCCATTTTTATTTTATTTATTTATTTATTTTTTATTTTTTTTATTTTTTATTTATTTTTTTTTGCGGTATGCAAGCCTCTCGCTGTTACGGCCTCTCGCGTTGTGGAGCACAGGCTCCGGACGCACAGACTAAGCGGTCATGGCTCACGGGCCCAGCCGCTCCGCGCGCGGCATGTGGGATCTTCCCGGACCGGGGCACGAACCCGTGTTCCCTGCATCGGCAGGCGGACTCTCAACCACTGAGCCACCAGGGAAGCCCTATATCTCCATTTTAAGAACTCACAGACCCTAGTTTGCAAAATAGTGCACCAAAAGTTGAGCACGCTCACTTTAGACATTGTCACTCACGACACCAACTCAGTAATAAAAAGGGGTATAAATAAAAGTGGTCAATTTTTTTTCTGGTCAAGATGGTCCTGGACCCTTTAGTTTGTTGAAGTCGTCCTAAAAATGAAAATGAATACTTTTGTAAATTCCTGTAGCCTATGTATAGACCTAAGAATTCAGGAAGAGGTATTATTCCTTCTTTTCTCCTGCCAGCCCCAACATAGAGATAAAAGCATCACTGATTTTGTATTCATAGCCATACAACCCATTTTTAACTCTGATGCTGGCCTCACTTAAATCAATCTGATAGAACTGATGACGTCGAAGTTCTTAGGAAAACACGAAGTTCTCTGTTGCCTAAAGACGCTGTGTCCTGTAGACAGATAACGGTAAGAGAGCAAGTCACTTATCCATATAATTCCATTTGCTCATTTGTAAAATGAGGACATTCAACTCTATGATCCTCTACTAAGCTGAAATTCCCTGTCTCTAAGTTCAAGTTAATTTTTGACTGGAGCATTTCCTCTGATTGCCTGTTTAATATTTCCAGCCAGTTCTTGGTTCTCAGAATCATTCTGTTCTAGGCTTTCTGTTGTTACAACTGCACATGCTGTTAGCAACAGATGAGCCTAAAAGTGTTGTCTAGAGACTATTGGCAGAGCTCAGCTGGCTGGAAATCCTCAGAGGAGAAAATTTGTAGTCACACTTCTCTCTTCTCTTCTCTTCTCTTCTCCTTCTTCTTTCCGCCTTCTCTCCTTCCTTCCTTCCCTCCCTCCTTCTCTCCCCAACACAGTCCTCAGCATATAGGTTCTCAACAAATATCTCCTGACGAAAGAGAAGAGAAAGGCCAGCCTTGGCGAGAGTGTGTTGCTTTGCTTGGAGAGAAAGGTACCACGGATCAGAGTTAATCTTTAGGTCTACAAAGGCATGGGGATCTTAGGAGCTTCCCTTAGTTCAGCACTTGAGGCCCGTAATCTGCTGAATACAGCGTCTTTCAATTTATGGAAAGGGGTCATATATTTTAGTGGTTACGCATGACTTAAATAATGTTTAATGCTTATTATGATTCCTCAGTGTGACATTTCTGCTGAGTTTTATATTTTCATTTTCTGTTTTCTTTTTTTTTTTAAAGCAGAAATTGAACCAGTTTTATTCTCTTCCAAGGGAAAGAGTTTCCTTTTCTAAAGGGAAAAGAGAAAACAAACTAGAAATTTATAGTATAATTTTTAAAAATGTGGATGCCACATGGAAGTTTTCTTTATCCTGTGTCAGGGTGTACAGTTGGACTTTTTAAAGGGTTAATCAACTGAATGTCTGATTATTGCCTTACTTCAAAAATATTAACTACATTCCCTTTGTCCTGTGGCATAATGTAATCACTGGTGTTTAACCTCCCTTCTTTAGGGAATGAAGGATTATCAGAAGTATTGTTGCAGTGTCACCAGAAAATTACTCTTAAAGAGATCTACTTTGTCAGTACTCAGCTATCACCCTTCACTTATAATTGTTTGGTTGTTAACGCTTATTTGTCAGTACTTTTTAGGTGAAAAGTTCTCGTAGAGCCTTAAGGGTGAACCTGAATTTAACAATAAGTTATCAAACCTGCATTTGCAAAGATTAGAAAATTAAATTTTCAGTTATTAAAAAATATAAATAGTTGGTATTTGAACACAAAAATTAGGATGTTTATTATCACCCAAATGGCTAGACTGTATCATGCAAACTAGAAATAAAATTTTGAACAAATAGTTTTATTTTATAGAGAAAAATAAATAAATGTAGGATAGCACTTATATGATGAGTAGAAACAGGACAGACTATGGAACTCATGTGGTTAAGGAACATTAAGCCTTCTGAAGTTCACACCTGCCTTTACAACTGTGAGTAAGGCTTTTTTCTAGGACAGACTACATTTGTACGAAATATCAGACTTTGTGTCAATAGATATGTTTTTTAATCATGAAGGGCAGATTGGGCTCTTACTATACAATTATCGACCAGGGATTTTATCTTCTAGGACTCTCACAGGATTCGTTTTTTGACTTCTATAACAGTCTGGCCCATTGGGATGTGTAGCTTAATTTATCTTTCTGCAATACTAACACAATGAAAATATTCTCTTCTGGTTTGGGAATTATACCCGTTTTGGCAGAAACTAAGTGTACATGCTACTACTTCTCATTCTTGCACCCAGGGCAGACATCACTAATTGATCACAGTGCTCTTTCCTGCTGGGAACAGATGCAGCCTGCCAATACTTCTCACAAGTCCTCTAAGCAACCACTACTAATCAATCAGATTGGCCTGCATGATGAAATGCACTTGCCGTTCAGGGCAAGAATCACATAAAGTAGCAATCTCATAGATGTGATTCCCTGGGGTATCGAGGATGCCAAAGCCTATTATAATTGTCTCTTCAAAATGTATGTTTAATATTCTCCTTCCCTCCATTACAAATAAAAAGAATAAAGGCATGCCAAGTAGGTTCTGTTTGGGAGAGAAACTTCTAACATTTTTCGTTTCTCCAAAGTGGCTCCAAGATCTAAACTGTTCTTGCACAAAAAGTGCTGTCATTGAAATCCACTAACTCATAGCTCAGTCCACATTCATTTCCTCCAAAAACAAGGAAGAGACAACGCTTATGGTACAGTTTCACTATTATTGAATCATTCTTCTGTGGGCAGATAGTTCCAAATGCTTAGCATCCTCGGTCTTGAATACTGATACTAAATCATGTCCTTCCACAGAATGAAATACTCTGAATTTTGAAGGAGTTATATTTATAGAGGAATAATTTATCCCGAGTTACATTAAAATAAGTAAATCCATGGCAGCACAGTTAAATTCCTAAGAGCAAGAACCTATCATTACTCTCACATTCTCTTTGGATTTCTGCTAAATTGAGGACTTTGCAATTTATGAATACATATTTTTTTGGTTAAACAAACCCTAGGAAAAAGGCATGTTTAGGCATCCAAAACCTGTTATTAAGAGCTCAAAATATAAACTTCTTATTAGAAGATTTGAAATTTTTTCCATCGGCCACAATCTCTAGAATTCAGAGTGATTTTCTGTTTCCTTTTGTGATAAGAGACAATCATATCTTGTTTTACTTAAGATGAAGGAACTGCCTGCAGTTTTCATTGTTCCTGGAGAACAGAGGTGTTGCACAGGAAATGCCATGCATGCTGCATGGTGGGCAGCGAAGTGAGGAACCCGAATGAGATCAACAAATATCTATCGAGCACCTATTCTGTGTTAGGCATCGAAACTGCAACTCGGGTAGCCGTGGTTGGTCCCAGGAGCAGCAACAAGAGTACCCACCCACCCACCCGTGAGGGGGTCCAGGAAGCAGTGAGCATCAACTCCAGCAGTCATTCATGCGGTGAATATTTATGGGTGTTTTCCTTGTACCAGGCAGTGTCCTTGCCCTCCAGGGCTGCTATCAGACTGCAGAAAGATGTACAACCAGCGGGGGTGGCTTATGACCCATGAGTGTTCCTTTTTTTTTTTTTTTTTTTTGCGGTACGCGGGCCTCTCACTGTTGTGGCCTCTCCCGTTGCGGAGCACAGGCTCCGGATGCGCAGGCGCAGCGGCCACGGCTCACGGGCTCAGCTGCTCCGCGGCATGTGGGATCTTCCCGGACCGGGGCACGAACCCGTGTCCCCTGCATCGGCAGGCGGACTCTCAACCACTGCGCCACCAGGGAAGCCGCTGAGTGTTCCATTTTAAGTTTCCCTGAAATGAAGTTCTTTGGGGCCAGTGATCTTGCCTCTCTAGTTCATTGTTGGATCTTCGGCATCTAGCACAGTTCTGGCACAAAGCAGGCACTCAATGCCCACATGTTGACTGAATGAATTATACTAAGGGAGCAGGAAGAGGCAGTGAGTGGATTCATGTAATTTTGCACATTCCTTTTGCAGACAGTGAGCTCCCTAAGGGTGGGCACAGGTCTGCCATCTTTGTGTGCTGAGATCTGGGCATGCAAAAAAAATGTTGCAGAGTGATTTCAGAGGTATCCAAGGAACAGATTAGAGGTAAGTTAGGTGTTAAGATGTGAAGCAAAGGAAAGACTGGAGCATAAGGTAATCTGAGACCACTGTGATGTGGAAAATAGAAATCCAGAGTACCTTTTCCTTCTCTCAAGAGCAAGTGGAGAATGGAGATGATTTACCCAGTGTACACCTTGCGTTCATCATTATTCCTCGTGCCAGCCGCTGGTACACCTTGGGCAAAGGCAGGGAAAGGAGAGGGCCTTCCTAGGTGGAACAGGAACGGCCACACAGCAAGGAAGGTTCAGGGACGCACGAAGTGATGGATGAGGGACTAGCTCTTTGAAGGCCTGGAGGCGATCATTCCTTAGCATCCTTGCATTCCAGCAAAGCTCTGCTGGCAACCTCAGCAGGATGGAGTTAGCCCAAGGTGATGGTAGAGAACCTTGCAGGCACTCACCGGAGCTCAGTGGCTGTCTGCCTAGCTAGTGGAGTGCTTTATCTCTGCGCCCTCCTGCCTCTTTTCCTTGCACAACCTGGACCCTCAGCTATGTTCTAATGGCTGAATCCATCCTCTTTGCGTGGGATTTCAGCATGTTAACTACGTGCCCAAAACCAGTGGGTTTTATAAACTTTGATAAAGCAGTGGAAGAAGCAAGTTTCACATACTATCACCCATCATATTTTCATATCAAGCAGGAAGATTAAGTTTCAGTGATGTTACAAAGCATATTTATTTATGCAGACAATCTTTTTATCCTTTTCTCGACAGGATATTGGCACCGCAGTTGAAATGGGGGGGGGAGGGGGGGGAAGAAAGCAACATGTTCCCATTTCTCAATACCCTTCCTGCCAACTTTGAATGAAGACCAACTTCAAGATTTGAATATCTTCAGCATGAATCTATTGCTAGATTGTGGTGGAGAAATTAAAACAATAGACGTCTTAAAGTAAGATAGACAGCAATTTGCAATTGGCATACCCTCCCTGGACATAGCGACAGGCAGAGGGGGGAGAGGGGTTACACTGTCCTCTTCCGCTCAGTCTGCAAGAGGCCCAGTCACTGCAGCAACTTCTCAATCCCACCCTGCTACCACACCACTTCTGTCCACTGAAGTCTGGGCTTCACCACTCTCCAACTGTGTACCTTAGGTCAAGTTATTTAATTTCGACTGCCTCTGTTTCCTCCTCAGTAAAAAGGAAATGAGAGCGGAGCCTACCCAAAGTTTGCTGCAAGGATTAGAAGAGATGTATATTAAGTGCTGAGAATGGTGCCTGCGTCTGGTGAGCTATCAATAATGTTAACAGCTATCGTTACTATTACAACCCTTATTGTTGCACAGAGCAGAGACTGTGTGCCTTAAATCGAAGGGCCAGAAAGTGGAAAGGGGAGAAAACAGGCTCTCAACCAAGGTTGAGTTTTCCCATTTCCTCTTACGTTGTACTTGGGTTGGGGGAATCCGCCTGACTCTTGCGTTTTACTTGCATGGGTTCAGGGTTACCACCTGTATAAGTTCTCCACGGCTGCTGCAATAAGTCATCACAATTTTTAAAAAATTTTTCTTGGAATATGGTTGATTTACAATGTTATGTTAGTTTCAGGTGTACAGCAAAGTAAATCAGTTATACACATACATATATCCAGTCGTTTTTAGATTCTTTTCCCATATAGGTCATTACAGAGCACTGAGTAGAGTTCCCTGTGCTAAACAGTAGGTCCTTATTAGTTATCTATTTTATATATGGTAGTGTGTATATGTCAATCCCAATCTCCCAATTTATCCCACCCCCGCCCTTCCCCCACCCCCACCCCCCCGGTAACCATAAGTTTGTTTTCTCTATCTGTGACTCTACCTCTGTTTTATAAATAAGTCCATTTGTACCACGTTTTTAGATTCCACATATAAGCGATATTGTGTAAATTGGTGCAGCCACTGTGGAGAACAGCATGGAGGTTTCGTAAAAAACTAAAAATAGAGCTACCGTATGATCCAACAATCCCACTCCTGGGCACGTATCTGGAGAAAACCGTAATTCGAAAAGATACATGCACCCCAGTGTTCATTGCAGCACTGTTTACAATAGCCAAGACATGGAAGCAACCTAAATGTCCATCAACAGAGGAAAGTCACCACAATTTAGTGGCTTAATACAACACAAATTTATCATCTTACACTTCTGCAGGTCAGACATTGGGAACACCTTGATTTAGGCTAAAATCTAGGTGACTGGGCTGCGTTCCTTCTGGAGGCTGTAGGGGAGCCTCTGTTTCTCTGCCTTTTCCAGCTTCCAGAGGCTCTGCCAGAATTCCTTGACTCATGGACCCTTCCTCCACCTTCAAAACCAGTAGCGTCAGACCTACTCTTTCTGATTTTGCCATCTCTCTGGTTCTCACTCTCCAGCTACCCTCTTCTACTTTTAAGGACCCTGATGATTACCTTGAGTCCACCTAGATGCTACAGGATAATCTCCCCATCTCAGAGTCATCTGATTAACAAAGTTCATTTCTTCTGTAACCTTTGTTCCCGATTAGTTCATTTCCCCACATTATTTTCCTTGGGCTGCCGTACCAAAGGACCACAAACTGGGTGGCTTAAAACACCAGAAATTCATTGTCCCAGAGTTCCAGAGTCTAGAAATCCAAAATCAAGATGTTGTCAGGACTGTGCTCTCTCTGAAACCTCTAGAGGGATCCTTCCTTGTCTCTTCCTAGGTCCTCGTGGTGTGCTGACAATCTTGCAGCTGCGTAACTCCGTTCCCTGACTTCATTGTCACGTGGAGTGTTCCCCGTGTGTCTGTTTTCTTACAAGGACCTGAGTCATATTGGATTAGGAGCCCACCCAGCTCCAGTAGGACCTCCTCTTAACTAGTTATATCTGCAAGAACCCTATTATCACATAAAGTCACATCTGAGGTTGGGGGTTAGGACTTCACCATATTTTGGAGGCGGAGGCACAATTCAGCCCATACCACCATGTAACCTAACATATTCACATGTTCTGGGGATGAGGATGCGGACATTTTTAGAGGGCATCATTCCACTTACCACCCCCCGCCTTCAAGTCACCCTCATTCCTCGTTGGAATGAGAAGGTAACAGCTCAGAATGAGAGGGAAGGAGAAACTGAGGTTCACCCCCAGCCTCAGCGTGCTCTCTTCTGAATGTCCATTATTGTGAGAAGAGGCAGCCCTTATATGACACGTGAAGGACAGCTAGCCAGTGTTGTCGAAAGGGATTTCAGTCCCCAGCAGTAGAGAAGGGAGTTGGAGAGAGAGGAGAGAAAGGAAGAAATTAAATCCTTGACAACATATGGTCAAATCTCATCCCAAGCGAGCTTTCATTTAAGGTGTCTGAATCCGTTCTTGGAAGTGTCTTTTCCCCTCCTGTTCGGGGAAGTTTGCTCCATATTGAAGTTCTTTTCTGCTCCACACCCCCGCTACCCACCAGCTCCCTTCTGCTGGCATCGGCCTCTGTCACTCCACTGATACTCCAAGCGTGTGGCTAGGTCTCGCTTTCCCAGCAAAATCTTCTGTTCCCCTGCATCGATTCCCCAATTATCTACCTAATCCCCACTCCCCATTCCCTCCCCTTAAAACACGCCCACCACCAACAGAAATTAAAGGCAGAAACCAGAAGAACAGAACGTCTTCAACCCTCGTAGCATTCCTGAGAGAAAAAAGCCTGTGTACTAACAAGGAAAGACTATCTTTTTCTGTAGGAAAACAGAGGCAGGCTTTTATTTTAGGTAAAAATGGTATCTCCTTAATTTGGAGGGCATTCATTGTATCAAAACATTAATTGTATCAAAACAAATTTCACTGTTAACTATTCCGATCCAAGATGCAAGACACTCTGTATATATGTGAGGAATGTAGGTTCAGATTCCGATACATGGGTTTGATGATCTGTGCTGCCCTTTTGTCTGCCTGGCCTTCACGATGTTACTTGGACTCCTTACTTATTTGTAAAAGGAGGATAAACAGGTACCTAATTTATAGGTTTGTGATGAGGATTAAAGAAGCTAATAACATATATGGACACTTGCTGTGTGCCAGGCACTGTGGTCTGCCCTTTTTATGGACTCTTGGGTGATGGAAGCCACTTAGAGAGTCTGATGCATAATAAACAGTTGCTATGTTTTGTTATTCCGTGACTTTTTTTCAGTCTGCCACGGGAAGCAAAATATTCTTCCTGTCCTTTACGTCCAGTCCTGGGAGCTGCTCAAAAATCCATTTCAAGAGCCCCAGTTTCTCCCTGGGTTTGTTTCTGACTTTATTGTACTATATTTTTGTGCAGCGAGTCAGAGCCAAAGGACCTGGTTGGTGAAAAATTTAAATCAGATCGGTGAGAGTCAGCAATCTTCATCTCTCCCGCTGTTCAGCTCCGCACCTTTGCCACCAGGTCAGGGAAATCATCAGTCCTGGGGAGCAACTACAAAGCTGTTTCCAGAGCCAATTTCCTGCTGAACTGTGTGTTACACTCTTAGCAACATTCCAAAAATTATACTCATTTCAAAGCTGGCTTTGATCTGGACCCCCTCCCTTCCCTCTCCCCCAGCCTTTGCCGGGAAGCACATCTCCAGGACTAGAGGTTCACCTTGAAAGGCTGAGATGCCGGTGAGCAGAGCCGGGCTCTTCCTGAGAGGGAGGGAAGCCCTGGAACAAAAAAAAGAGGAAAAAAGGAGAAAGTCCGTGGGAGGCCTCACTTATTCTCTGCGGTCCACTGCCCTTGCCTTGGTAGCTCAATTCCTTCTCAGGGTGAGAAGAGCCACTGGCCCAGGCTCTACTTATAAAGGAGCCGCCTTGGGTTTCTCATTTGGAGTCAGTGCAGAGGTGTACAGGGAGGGGGGATGGGAAGGAGTAGGGAGGAAATGCTTTTCCCAAGGGGACAAATCAGTGCCTTTCAAACCGAGGAAGGCCCGTCTTTGATGCCTTTCTCCTCCTCCACTCCCCCCTCCTCCCCTCCCCTCCCCTCACTGCTAAATTATGATATGGAAACTGAGGAAGAGGAAGAGACTTGCTCATGGGACAAGTTGCCTGTGGAAATCCAGGGTGATCTGCAAACCCCAATTCTAGCCCAAGAGAACATCATCTCAGAAGCCAAGCAAAGCGAAAGGGACAACTTGATGAACATACTTCATCCACTGATGACAGTTTGGAATCTCTGGGGCTTATGGGGATGCAGTGCCGTAAACCCACTAGAGATGGAGCATTCTCTTTCTTTGCGAATTGGGAATCTCAGGGTGTCCCTAGGTGGGGAATTGTTTTTTAAATAATAGTTACCAAGTTGAAGGACTCTCTTTCCACCTTAGATCAGGGAGTAGGAAGAAGAATGTGTAATAACAGGCTGAGCGTGGGTCAGGGGGTGCAAAGCCTGCCACCTGCCTACTGGTGACCTTGAGAGACTCACTAAACTGAATGTCTGCGGTTCCTCATCCATAAAATGGGGAATCAGGGATGAGGATAAAAGATAAAAATCCATGCAAAGCGCTTCAACCAGCACCTGACAGTTTGTGCCCCCATGCAGTTCATAGCCCCATAGCATGGCAAACACCAAGAGAGAAGGCTTCTCTGCCAAGCCAAGGGCCTCAGTCTTGTCTGCCTCCTTGTGTCCAGCACGTTGCTTTGCATATTATGGAGACTCCATATGCATTGATTAGATTGCGTTGACTTTAACGATGACCAGTACTTTCAATACGTTCAGGAAAGTGTGTTTAAGGGAACGTTCTGACAAGTTATTTTGTAAAGTGAAGAAGCTTTTTGTAACCATCCCAGTATTATTCTATTAGTGTAGCTACTTTGATTAATGTTATTATTATTCCCTATGGAGGGCAACAATAACAACAGCTACTGTTAACTAATATATGACATTTAGTATAGCACTTAGCACAAAGTTAGCATTCAACGACAGTTAAATAATAGTGAAACAACACATAGCCTGCCTTTCAAAATGTTGGTTTCCATATGCATTTGCGGCATTGCATCTGTGAGATGAAGGATTTGTTTGTATTTCTCTTTTTCGTTAAAGCATAAGAGTTATGTCGAGTGAATAGAAATAGTTACCACTCATACTCAAAAAGAGGCACTGAGATGGGTGTTGAACAGAACATTTCCAGAATGTGGCCCGTTCCCCGGGTCCCACTGCATCACACTGACCATTGTGGTAATTAATAACCATCTTGACACTTGAAGCCCATCAGGTATGAGATGCTGCCCTAGTCTGGGAGGACGAGGGACGCGTCACCACCTGCACACCTCCCCGTCAGCTCTGCCTGCCATATGAGCAAGCTGCAGCGATTGTAATAGACGGAGCCACAGCTGAGCCTGCGGTTTGATTTTTGTCACCACAAAGGCAGGACTCGACACTAAAGTAATTAGGAATGAATTTCCAGATCTCGACTTCTCAGGCACACTGCCGCCAGGGAGGGAGACAGGAGCGGGTGGCCCTGTTTTGGAGGCTGAGATGGTGACCTTGTACGTTGCCCTCACTCTTAATCTTTCTCTCAGAGAGCCCAGTGAGCACTTGGCCAGAACCTCCTGTTAGGCTGACAACAAGAATGGTTCTGTGTGTGTGTGCGCGTGTGCGTGTGCACGTGCGTGTGTGTGCGTGTGTGTGTGGCCTGTAGGCACTTAGAAGAAAAAGGAGCAGAAAAATGAAGCCAGTATGGGAAGCAAAGTTACCACGGGGACAAAATGTTCTTCGGAGCAGCTTGAAATGAGCATAATTTGGGAGAATTTCTGCAAGAGCGGTTAATTCATAATGGGGTTTGCTGAGCAATCAACAATGTGTTGCTTGTATTTTCATATGCTGGGAGCATATGCCTCTGCGTGCGCGCGCATGTGTGTTCAAATGCTCCAGCACTTTGATACTTCACTAATGTGCAGTCTCTATTTCTTGCTTTTGTCTGGGGGCCTCTCATATTACATTTAGATTGTATCCTTTATCATCCCAAATTGACATTTATGCTTTTACTTCTATTGTTTCCCTAGCTTCTCCCTGGTATGGATCAACAATTTGTTTTAATCTGTGTCACTTCTCTTATCTCCCTCGACGCAGAGGAGTAGTCATTTTGCACCGCCATCCGCCTACAGAGGTGGTGTTATCAAGAGGGTGGTGGGGTCCTGCCCCCTCTTCCCACTACCTAAAAGGCTGGCGAATGTTAATTGCTTTTCCAGTTAGTTTATAAGAATGCAGCAACCGCTGAATGCAGCTTGACTGGTTTTGATGAAAGTAATGGAATGCTAGTGCCTATGAATAAATAAATCTGATTTACATAGAGGACCATTGTGGGAGTGGATAGCAAGCTGGTGAACGCAAGCAAATTATAGTTTAAGGACACATTATTCCTTGGCTTTTATTCTAAGCGAGGGAGGAGAGCTCGGCTTTCCTTGGATTCCCAGAGGGGGGAAGGGGGGAGGCGATCCCTTGGCCTCCGAGAAAAATGCTTTGCGAGAGCAGCCTTGGTCTGAAACTTAAGGGGGATGCGTTTTGTTTGGAAAGAAGCTCTGTGTCTCACTTTCTGAAATCCCCTTTCGGAAAGAATAGCAAGCCATGCAGAATTTATGAGCAGTAGACCGAAAATGTTGGCGTGTACATCAGAGTGCCCTGGCGATAGATCCAGCAAAGGCTCTCAGAGGGAGACAGGATCACAACCGTTTCTTTTTCGAGTTTATTTGCGTTTCCTAAATTCCCACAAGATCGCAGCGACGCGAAATGGAATAAATCAAGACACTCTTATTTTCAGACGAGACAAAGCGAATATGAAGTAATGCTCTGCTGTCTGAGTATGCTGATCTCAGCTGACTGCTGAGTTGTAAAGGCGGGAGCCCCTTCTCCATTTGCAACGTGGAGGAATAAGAGTCATAACATCAGGGTGTCTGCATTTCTAAGCGCCCAGGATTGTTCTGGAATGGGTTCATCTGTCAGGAAAGGAGCTTGGAGGAGGATGTTAACAATTTAACTTGACACCTAGACTAAAGGAGAAGCAGGAATGCTGTGTTTTAGTAGTGGCTCTGTTGGTGGCTTCCGACAAATGAATGAAGATTAAACACCAATTCAGTCACTCAAAAAAGATTTGTTATGGGTCAAGTATTATTCTCAGTGCGGGAGGTACAGTCAGGAATGAAGCAAAGTCACAGCCTTCAGGGCACATAGATTCTCACACCCAGCCCTTGGCAAGTTCTAAACTCAAGGAGGTAAATAACTGAGGGAGATCTTGAAATTCACATACAACGCTTTAACTAAACAAAATTCCCAGAAAGGAACTGTTTTCTTTGCATTTAGTATCATTCATGACATGATGGCGTCCATAATGCCTAAGAAAACACCCGCACAAGAGCCCAGCATGCAAGTTGGGAGTTAAGTAAAAAAATCATCAACAATATAAGGAAAAAAAAAACACCTGACTTATTTTGCCCATTCCAGGGTCCTCTGTCTATAAATGTATTTGAAATTAGGTTATTATCCACTATCACCCATGCTTATCTCCCAAGTTCTTCATAGTCATTTCTCAGGTCCTGACGATGTATTGATAGGCTATAGATTAAATATGAAATTACTACAAATCTCAAGCACCCAAAGATTTATGGACCGAGGCTTAGGCCTTGTATCAAATCAACCATCTAGGAAAATATACGATTTCACCATAATATTAAAACTTACTGGCAGCATCTTCATCTTATCCAATTGGTATTGTCCTAATGATAAGCCACAGTAAGCAGAGAGAGAAATTGTGTGATAAATTATAGAACAGGTGTCGAAAAATATCTTTACTACATTTGGATGTGCAAGAATTTCACTCACTGTGCACGGAATAAAGAGAGTTTATTTATTTATTTATTTATTTTCGGTACGCGGGCCTCTCACTGCTGTGGCCTCTCCCGTTGTGGAGCACAGGCTCCTGACGCGCAGGCCCAGCGGCCATGGCTCACGGGCCCAGCCGCTCCGCGGCATGTGGGATCTTCCCAGACCGGGGCACGAACCCGTGTCCCCTGCATCGGCAGGCAGACTCTCCACCACTGCGCCACCAGGGAAGCCCTAGAGTTTATTTTTTAATGCCCACTTCAGTTCCAAGAACTTTAGAGTCTCAAAAGACTGGGTGATCTTCAGCTGGCCCCATTCACAGGAGTTAAACACATAGGTAGGGAAACAAAGTGTATAATTACAGTGAAGCTATTGACTCTAAAAGGAAGTGTTTCCTGGTCAGCATGAATGATATGCACTGAAAGATCAAAATGGGTTACAATCTGCGTTTCATTCTCCGCTCCAGAATTGTCTGGAGTGTCTGGATACTCGTTCCTTAAAGGGTGGTCCGCAAACCAGCACATTGGCAATCTCTGGAAGCTTGTGAGAAGTATAGTCTCTGAGGCCCCACCCCAGACTCCCTGAATTAGATTCTGGACCTGGAATTCGATCCTCAGGTGATTCATATGGGCATTGCAGCTTGCAAAGTGTAGGTCTAGAGGCAAATCATGCTGTCATAGACATAAAGTTTGAAAGAAGGAGGGGAGCTCTTAATGTGTCTCAGAAAGTGTCCTGAATGACCACGAGACATGACCAAGATGTTGATGATGATAATATTAATAAGCCAAAGGAGCAAAACAATAAAAATGGTAGTTAACGTTTATTGAACCCTTAAGATGAACAAGACATCGTGCAGAGGATGTTCTATACTTGACCCCATATAATCTGCATGAAGACAGCCCTGTGAGTAGAGTGGTGTGGTCTCCCTACTTAACAAATGAAATAAAGGCTAAGAGGATTAAAGAACTTTCCCCCAGACGGAAAGCTTGTGAGTACCAGTGCTAGGATGGACACCCGTATCTGTGTGACATCATATCACCTGCAGTGAAGTCCTGTCAGTTAACGTTGCTAGTGGATGGGGGCAGCTGTGTTGGAGGAAGAACACTGGAATATTAAGAAGGAAATTAAGTCCCGAAATGGGAACTGTCCTTATAGGGAAGGAGAAAAGGAAGACCAGCAAATGATCTTCTAGGTCCGATGAAAATATGTCCCTCTCCGAGTTCCCCAGCTAAAAACCTGCAGCCCTTCTTGATTTTTCCTTTTCCCTGAAGACCCAGAGCCAGTTGACCATTTCTGTCACTTCCTTTCTTGAGTATCTCTAACCTGTTTTCCTGGCTCTCGAAGTTCACCCTGCTGTCTTAGTTTGTCGCCTGTAGCTGGGTATGCAGAAACGCTCTCCACAGCACCCCCACCTGCAGCCTCTGCCTTTTACAGTCCATCTGCCGTACTGCTAGTTAATCACTGCTATCTTCCTAAAAGCCAATCCAAGCATGTTTCCTCTGCCTGGCTCTGTCAGCTACTGAAACACAAGGTGCATCTAAAACATGTATTTTGCCCTCAAGGAAGTGACGATGTCATGGAAAGCCCTCACTCTCTACCTGGCCTTCCTCTCTGTTCTCATCTCCCTCTCTCCCAGCCACCCTTACCAAGCACACATTTTCCACCACCAGGGACACTCTTTCCATCTCAACTGTCTGCTGAACTCAACCCATCCTTCAGTAGGGAGTTTGGCTGTGAAGTCTCTTCCTTCACCTTCCCCAAGCAGAGGGACTTGCTCCCTCGGTTTAGGCCACTTTTAGATCAATTAGCATTTTGCTTATTGCCCCTTCTAAATCAGAATTTGTACTCCTGCCGTATCCCTGGAACAGAGGAAGAATGAGGAGACAAGAGAGTGGCTCACAGATCCAAAAATCTGGACTTTAATATTTGTTGTCCGGTTTAAGACATTGTAGACGGATTACCCCAAACACCCATCTCTTACACTCTAACCGAAGCTATATAAAGAGGGTGTGGAATGTTTTCAGGCTTTAACTCATCATGTGAGGACACCACCTGGTCTCTCAGTCACCTTTATTTCAACAGCCTTGTTTGCATCTGACTAGAAACAGGATTAATTGATGCATAAATAGTTTAAATGATCTATGTAATCTCAGAACCTCTGCCCCAGAGAGTTAGAAAGACAGCTTGAGTGGCTTCAAACCAGAATTATGTCCCCATGGACAATGTCATCAGATTCAGTCCATGTTTGGGAATTCCCTGGAAGCCTAGTGGTTAGGACTCGGGGCTTTCACTGCTGGGGCCTGGGTTCCATCCTTGGTTGGAGAACTCAGATCCCACAAGCCCATGGTGTGGCCGAAACCAACAACAAAAAAAGATTCAGTCCGTGTTTGAGTCCTAGTAACTTCAGGTTGTATATTAGAAGACTTTCACAGGTTTTAGCTTATCTCTGGCCCCTAGTAGTCCCATGGGATAAATGTATACGTTCCATTTGACAGGTGAGGAAATCGGGGCCCTGGATATGTTAAATAATTTCCCACGTGGCTCCCACGTTATGGCTTGTAAATGTGGAGGTTGGGAGTTTATGCTCAGACGGGAGACCCAGTATTTCCCACTGTACCAGGCAGACTACTCACCCAGAGCTCTCTCTCTCTCCTGGCCATCATCTTCTGATCAACGTTACCCAAGGAATATGTGTGACTATATAGAGACGTGAGGTGTGAGTATGAAGCAGAAAGATGTTAGAATAAAACATACATGAAAGTCTCTTTGAGTTGCCTTACTGTCATGCCTGCTGTGTGAAAACACCCCTGTGTTTGACCAGCTCATGACCAGCTCTGTGTGCTGACTGTGCCCAAGTCCTGGGTCTTCTTTAAATTTTTTTTTTTTTTTTTTTTTTTGCGGTATGCGGGCCTCTCACTGTTGTGGCCTCTCCCGTTGCGGAGCACAGGCTCCGGACGCGCAGGCCTAGCGGCCATGGCTCACGGGCCCAGCCGCTCCGCGGCACGTTGGATCTTCCCGGACCGGGGCACGAACCCGTGTCCCCTGCATCGGCAGGCGGATTCTCAACCACTGCGCCACCAGGGAAGCCCAGTCCTGGGTCTTCTTACTTTTGTTTTCTTGTCTCTCAAATGCACCCCGGAGAGGAGGGAGTGCTTCATATCAGCTCACAGATGTGATTATAGCATCTCTCTACACCCAAACGTTAGTCATGTATTTGTCTTTATACATACTTTTTACAGGTGAGTAGATTCAGGTGCAGTTCTTGGCTCTGGGGTCCAGTTAGCTGAACACGGATGACAGGCGAGGTGTTCTTGCCGACTCCTGTGTCAGCGTCATGGGGACCAGCTCTGATCCATTTCTGTCTGTGGGCGCCTGCCAGGAACCATGCAGGCAAGTCAATAGGATGCCCATTGATGGGCCAAACGTTGTTTTTCTTGACAGGAGCGTGCAGAGTAGGTGAAAATGTCCAACTGGCTAGTCTGACCTGTCAGCCAATTTTCACCTCTCTTGGCAATAGCGTAAAGGTGGAAAAATATTTAGAGTTCATGACACTTAGGATTGGGACTTCTGGGTATATCCCAGTTGAAAGGATTAACACTTCCTTCAACTCAAGGTAACCAAAGCATGGATAAAGTGTTCGCCAGAACCTGAAAGGGACCCTGCTAAATGCATAAGTCAGGATCACATGAAACTTATATTCCCTAGGACTGTTGGTCACAGTGAAGTTGGAGGACTGCCTGCATTAGAAGCATCTGGAGAGCTTGAGATGGCATGTCGATGCATGTCTTGTCTTCCGTTGCCAGCTAGATGCTTAAGCTGTGGCTTTAACTGAGATCCAACAAGACGTCTAATCCACACATGGGATTACAAAATGTATCTCAAAAACAAACAAGCAAACAAAATGTATCTCAAGACTTTCTTTCTGCCATGTCTTTGGGTAGAAAGAAGTAAAACGTAGTATCATTTCACACGTACCAGAGTGGCTAAAATTTAAAAGATTGACATTAATACTAGGAGGGATGTAGAATACTTCATATACAATGGTGGGGATGGCGGGTTGTCAAGTCGTATAATCACTTTGGAAAATGGTTTGGCGTTTTCTTATACAGTTAGACATATACCCAGCAATCCCAATCCTAAGTGTTAACCCCCCCAAAATAAAAATATATGTCCCACAGTAGATTTTTGCCTGAATGTTAATAGCAGCTTTGGTTCTCAATAACCATAGACTGGAAACAAACGTCCACCCACAAATTAATGGATAAGTGAACTCTCGCATCATCACTCATGGAGCAGTATTTAGCGATACAATGGAGTGAGCTACTGAGATACACAACAGCATGGATGAATCTCAGAAACGTTATGCTGAGCAGAAGAAGGTCAGATACAAAATAGCACAGACCTATCATCCCCTTTATAAATGTTCAAAACATGTAAAACTAATTTATGGTGGTCGAAATCATAAGCATGACTTAGAGGGCTTGGGAATTGCCTGAAAAAGGATACAAAGGGAACTTTCTGGGGTGATGGAAATAGTCTTTATCTTGAGAGAGCTGAGAGTTACATGGGTGCACTATTTATCAAAACTTTTCAAACTGTATGCTTAAGATTGGGATGTCTACAGTTCACCTCACTTCTTTAAAAGGAGGGTGGAAGAGAAGTGGGTGTGGCCAGAAAAGAGCAGTATGAGGGACCCTCTTGGTGATGGAAATGTTCTGTATCTTGACTGGGTCAACGTCAACATCTTAGTTGTAATGTTGTTGCTATTGTTTCACAGGATGATAGTTACAATTAGGGGAAACTGGATAAAGGGAACTTGGTATCTCTCTGCATTATTCTTACAACCGCATGTGAATCTACAATCATCTCAAATTTAAAAGTTTTACTTAAAACAAAACAACAAACATTTGGTATTAACAGCTTGGGATTTGAATTTTTGTCTTCTTGTAAGTAACCTGCTGTGTTTGTGTGTGTGTGTGTGTGTGTGTGTGTGTATACTTTTTATGGGAAAGAGAGAAAGAAAACAGGGCTTTTAAGTAATTTTAAATTTATTTTGAGTTTTGTTTTGATTTCTCCATTTTTGTTTTGATTTTTGTTTTGTTTACTCGTGATTAAACATCCACTCCTTCAATGGAGTTGACTTCATCAGTCTAAGCTCAAAAATCTTTTCATCGCTCCTCGCTTCTCCCCAGTGTCTTATCATTCCAAAGTTGCCATGAAATACAAGGAACCCCTTTCCTGAACATTCTTATTCCACTGACACTGGTGAGCAAATAGTGCCTGTGAGTTACCTATGATGCCAGGTCGGAGGGGAGATGTCAGCCGCATGTGATTTTTGCAAGTTTCCCGGGCAATGCAGTAGTGCGAATGCAGTCTCCTGGATGCAGGGACACCGACTGGGTTTATGTCACTCCCTTGGGGGCCCAAGTACATAAATTAATCCTTTTTTTTTTTTTCCCCCAGTACATGCAGAGAGGGCTTCCTCGTGTATGCTGCCCATAGGGAGGGAGGGCAGGATACCTCCACGTGCAAACAGTTTACATTTGAGGAAAGCAAGCAATACGTGCGATATCAGAACCTAGGTTTTGGGGTGTTTTCTTTATTGAAATCCCTGGGAAGGCTGATCTGGCTTGGACAGATCTAGGAAGGAAGGGATTCCATCAGCTGGAATTAAGTTGCCTGCCTTGGCTTGCCTAAGGCTGCAGAAGGTCATCCTTGAGTCTCCATTGCAGCCCGTCTCCTGGCATCTGCCCACACCACTCTGAAACACACCTAGCCTTGTGGATTCTGCCTTAGTCAAATGTCTGCTGTAGTAAAGGCTGATGCTCTTGAGTTAAAAATGCCAGTAATTATCAAGGTGCAATTTAGGAAACTAAGTCCCTTTTTTTCTGGTAAGGATATCACCAACATTATCCCAATATGCCCACTGATGTCCAGGAGGTGGATTAGTACGGTTTATTCCATTTTGCAGAAAGGAAAATCAGTGAATCGCACCAGAACCACCTTCCACTCCTTCATCCTTTTCCTCTTCCTATTCTTCCTTTTTCTTCATCTTCTTCCTGCCCTCCTTGTCTTCCTCTTCCTCCTCCTCCTCCTCCTCCTCCTCCTTGGGGAGGGGGCATAGTAAGAATCTAAGACAAGTATGGAAAATTCTCATTGTCTTTTCTCATTTCCTCTGCTAGCATTTTCTTACCTTCTCTAAAAGCCCCCCAAATGCCTGAGGTTCCCATCTCATTCTCACTCCAACATCAGAACTTACCAGTTCTGTTTCCCGGTCCCTCTGGACCCTGAGCCTTGATAAGACACCAAGTGATAATGAGATTCATTGGGTAACATGAAGCTCTAACATGTTATGAAGGCATTTGTTTCCTCTAGGTCCATAAAGGATATTCCTAGTGTAATCTGAGGCACTTCTACTAGAGCCGTGGGACAGAGGGTTTTAGGCCAATAGCTAGAGCTTTCACGTTCCCAAAATTACATCTCGTGGGAAGAGCAGTGTATTTAATTATTCAGTGATAAATGAAGATAGAGTGATAAGCCTCGATCTTTCAAGGGCACATACGACACATCCAAGACATCCAAATGTGTGTGGGAAGAATGTATGAAGAAGGGCAGAGTCATTCCTAGACTTTCCTAAGCGCATTTGAGGAAGGCCTATGAGAGGATATTACAGCCGGCCTCACTTACCCATGAAATTGCTCCAGTCTAGAAAATTCTGAGTCCAGGCAAAAGCTTAGGAGTTTGCATTATGTTATCATCATGAGAAGACAATTACAGGGCACCCTGCACCCTCTCCTTTCTTACCACTTACCAAGTTCTGCTGAAGTTGTCTGTTCCTCCTACAGGACTACAGACTCCTCCAGGGTGAGGGCTAAATCTTAGGCATCACACGGTTCTAAGCATCAGGCTTGGGCCCAGGGACAAAACAGATGCTCAGTGAATGGCTATTGGACTTCTTAGCATGAATCCTGGCTCATTTCCAGGAAGGATTGCCCATAGGATGGGTTGTTGAAGAAGTTGGGGGCTGGACCTGAAGGAGTCCAAGCGACGTTCTTCAGTGATCTTTCAGATCGCTTGGTATCCTTATACGAGAAAGTGGATTCTAACCCAGGTCAGCCACGGGCCGTAAGCTAGAACAGAGACTGACAAAATTGGTGGAGGGAGATTTATGAAACTTGCCTTGATGGCTCAGGGCTCGGTTTTCCTGAAGGATAACAGCGTCGTCCCTTAGACAGGAGCACAAGTGAGTGGTTCAGCTCTGCCTCTCTGCCTTCTGTCCTCTTCATGCACCAGTTCTCAAGACAACACTGTTATCACGCCAGAAAATACAGCCCAGAGCATTACAGATGTCTGGTACAAGCAGAACCCATATTAATGGTTACTGCTTAAAGAAGAGGCAGGCTCAGATCTCTTTACTGTGCTCTGGGGAAATAGCAATTCTTACTTTCTTTCAGAGAAGACCAGAGACATAAAAAGATCAGTTGGGTCTGGCCTATCTCAGAGAGAGGAGGCTTTTTCAGAGGTAACTTAAAGGGCAGGTTTGACATGACCTGAGACACATCCCCACAAATACAGATTTCTTAACATTAATTTGTATCTGGGTGCTGATGGATGTTTAGATGTAAAATTTTCAATTTGTTGTTGGAACAAATAAATTAGTGACATTGTATGAAGAATTAATGAAAAGTCAAAAAAAGGATTTTTTGGTTTGGGGCATGGACTTCAAGCTTGTTCCAAAAATCCTGATTTTTCTATAGTCTGTTGACAATTGACTTAGGGTGAACTGAACATTTTTCCTTTTCCTTTTCTTTTTCTTTCCTCTCTCTCTCTCTTTTCTTTCTTTCTTTCTTTTTTTTTTTTTTTCATTGAAGATGCTTAGCCAGTTTTTGACAGTGAGTAAATTGTTCCTAGAACAGAGAGAGATTTTTGGGAAAGAAAGCATGATTTCTTTTCAAGGAGCCTTTAATTCAACCAAACAGGAAATGCATTAAATGACATTTAAAATGGCCAGGAAAAAGTTACTGTTTTTGCTCTGGTAGAAAATGATCCGTTTAAAACACTTACTGAGAGATACGAGCGTCATATACCATATAGTTCCATAACACTCACAACTTTATCAGTGCCAGCCTTAGCTGGGAGGAGTTATTTTCCTTTTCTGCAAAAAACAAAAGATCCCAAAGTATTGCAGCACCCTTGTGACCATGCTTTACCTCTTATGCTCTGGAAATAAAATAGCACCTTTTGCCCCTTGAAAAACATTGCCGTTTGCAATCAGTCCAGATCCCCTGCTATAGAGAGTGTCAACAGCAACAGAAACTTTTAAATTGCTTGCCTTTGATGAAAATGAAAATGTTACCCATGGAACATCTCTCTAAGAAAATAAGTCCAGGCCTGATTCTTGTTATGCAAACAGACACATACAGTATCTCCCTGAATCAGCTTTTTCTCATCTGAAATGGAGCTATTGTACTTTATTATGATGTCAGAGATTGAACTGGGGCATGAATGCACATCTGATAATTAAGATCATATCAGGTTTGGGAAACCTAATTCCTAGCAAGAGATGAGAGTTTCCCTATGGTGTAGACTCAGAATGCTTGTGAATGGGGCCTTGTAATGGTCATAGAAGTAAAGAGTGTATTTGAAATTCGTTATTACAGAAATGTGCAGATAACACCAGAAGGATGAGCACCCCAATCCCATAAGCCTATTTTTTAAAAAAACACGAAGCATCTCTTGGAACAGGCAGGTGGTGTATCATATGTTCCCGGAGCGGAGAATGAGCTTCCTGCTTTTAAAAGTAATTGATTTTATAGTGAAACGCGTCAAGAGCACTGGTTTTCAAAATGATTCTGTTCATGAGTGCTGGGAAATAATACATACTGCTAATTGCTTCAGAAATAGCTGGATTCTTTAACTTTGGCTTTGATTGTGGTTGGAAGGAAGATCCTATGCCTTTCTGCCTTTTTCCCTCATCGCAGATTAATAGCTGTTTTGAAATTGTGTCTCCTTTCGCTGTTCCAGAGATGAAATCTGCATGCCTTCACTTTTTGTCTATGGCATCAGCTACAGTGTTTTTTAGTTCAAACTCTGAATGTTCTAAAGATAGCAGTGTGACATTTCTGTTTCAATGAAGCCCAAGTAGTAGGCGAGATATAAAACACCAGAGAAGAAAAAGATGTGTTTGCTCATTTTCCCATTGTCCTAGGTGAACAGTTGTAAGTAGGGAGGCTGATTGCAGGTGTGTGGGGGGAATATTAACTTCTGTGATTTGTCATTTTTTGGACACTTAGCGCGTGCCTTACTGTAATTCCATATTTGAATGTCTCAATCCTGTATAGGTTGATTGAATGTAATGTGAAACCTGAGAAAGGAAACTCGACTGTTTATGTTTTATTTTTTTTCTCGGTTGTTTCTCCCGTACGCTGACATGAATGTGTCTGATTTAGAGTCTGTGTTTGCTCAAGGTATCAGCCCAGTGGAATAAGCCAGAACCATAGCCTATGATCAAAACTAATTGAACCTACCAATTATGCCTGTGTGTTTCATCATTCGTTCATTCACACAAACATAACATACCTATAATAAACATACCTACATGTGTGTGCAAGACTGAAGTCGATCCTGATGAATTTATGACACTGTTCATGTACCTCTTCCTCCAGGAAGACTTCCCTCACCCACTAGGCCGGAAGTCAGCAAATTTTTTCTGTAAAGGTCCAGATAGTAAATATTTTAGGCTTCACTTTGTGAGCTACATATGGTCTCTATCACATCTTTTTTTTTTTTTTTTTTTTAAACTATCCTTCAAAGATGAACAAAACATTCTTAGCCCAAGGGCTGAAAATGATCCATGGGCCATAGTTTGCCAACCCCAAGACAAAGCCAAGTGTCCCTCATTTCTTCACCCAGAGCAGCCTCCATATCCTATTGAAAAGAGCTCGACTCAAAATTCTCGGAGGGGAGGTTCTTATCTCTGCAGCCCTGGCCTAAGCGCTGGCAAGTGTTCACTTTCCAAATATACAGCGATCGCTGGCTTCCAGTTTTATATTCCAGCTGGGAAAAAAATCCTCTACAGAAACCAGTTAAATAACGATTCAGAACACAGTGAGTGTTCCCGACAGATCCTTGGCAACTTTGGCTTTCTGGAATAGAACCCCAAGTTGAAAAATGAGTTTTTTCAATGCCCTCCTAAGTTCTCACAATAGCATTAAGAAAGCCTTTGCTCTGTACTTCATTAGGCCTTCATCTGGGGTCTTGTTTGTTCTTCCTTAGCATGTAATTTCTTTTAATTGTAATAATTTTTAAAAAATAACTTAAAAAAGATGGACGGCAGGAATGGAGGTGTGTGTGATGGTGTCGAGCAAAGCAGTAGGCCCAGAGGCAACCCCGAGATTGACACTGGACAGCCTGACCTCCAAGAAGGGGACAGAGTAAATCAGGAGATACGGAGCTAGCTGTCTGCCTAGAACAATTATGTGTGCTCCTCATAGGTTTTCAGTCATCAATTAAATGTTGAATTATGCTCATTATGCTGTCTTTAAAAATGCAGCCAAATTTAGCATCCAATTTTGAATTATTATATCTACATAACATGGTTCAAATAAAAATATCCAAGCACTTGCAGTTAGTTTTGGTTATCTGGAAAGTTCCCTCCTTGGACCTCCTCATTTATGAGTAACGTGTGATGAAAGGCCCGTTTGCAACCCAGGACCACCTAGCAGGAAGGGCAAGGGCTGTAGAATCAGATGGCCTGGCCTGGTTCTTCCTTTCCAGCTGTGCAACCTGAAGCAAGTTACTTAACCTCTCTAAGCCTCAGTCTCCTGATCTGTGTAATGGGCACGTTCCCTTAGGGTCACTGTAAGGACTAAGTAAGATTATTTTACTTAGATAATCTCGTTATTCTGTGTTAAGTAAGTCAATACCTTATCATTACTTAGCATTCTGTGTTAAGTAAATAAAATTCTTGACATAGAAGCTGGCATAAAGTAGGGGCTCGAAAAGGTTAGCTATTAGTACTACAGTTATTATCAGTATTGTTCATGATTAAGTGTGAAAAATGAGTTTGACACAAAGTACTCAAGGAGACTACATAAAAGAATAAATATGGTGAAAACAACTGAGATAGCACCTTATGGAAGGTGCTACTTGATCTAGAATGATCAAATGAATTCTAGAAATCAGGCTAAACTGGGACCAATTCCCTCAGAACACTATTTACCCCTGGAATACTTTCTTTGGTGAGGCTGAGAAAGGCTCTTTTCTAGTACAGTAAAATCCACCCACATATTTTCACATCAGATCCTACTCTAAACCCCCGAATGTTTTGAATTCCCAGTGTCCCATCATGTTAGTTGTTTGTTCCTCACCGAAGGCAGAATGGGAGCGTGGAAGTGGAGTGGAACAACAGCATCTCACTTCACGCAGAGCACCAGACCCCCTCCTAGAAGAAGGGGACAGGATTCACGTTCTCTCCCCTGATATGTTCTTTCAAACTGTTTTGGCTTCAAACCACACTTCACTGGATTCCCCAAAATGTAACCCAGTGGGGTTGCAGGCACGCCACACTGGTTGTGACCTTTAAAAGCAAGGACCTGAAAAGGGCTGCTTCCTTGTGGAAAAGCAAGCGCGTCTCGCCACTGATGTAACACAGAGAAAGGGCTGCTTCAGAGGGAGAAATGGGGACGAGGGAGTCGGGCTGGAGCAATGAGAAATGTCGAGAGCCTTTAGGTATTAACCAGACTGGCAGTGTGATTCCCCGGGAGAAAAGACAAAGATAGCTACCGCCTTCCTGACTCAGGGCTGCCCACATTGCAGCACCTTCCTGCCCTCCTGCAAGGCTCTCCTCGTTCAGACAGTCTCACGAGTGGGTATCTCGGGTTCCAGCCTGTGCAGCACCGGCTTTCCAGGGACTGGCATTTGTGTCCTCAGCTCTACAGTCAGCTAGTGTGATAGAGGAGCCCTAGCTGACTACACGGTCTGCCGGACGGTTGTGCAGGCAGCCCTGCCGTTGAATCGTCCAGGTAAGCAGAATGATGGTTTCTTACAGACTTGCCCTGAGGCTTGGAAGCAAAGAACAGGGGCGGGAAATATCAAAACAATAGATGGCCTTTTAGCTGTGTCCTCATAAGTGTGCGTGGGAAAGAACAGAACACCTAAGGGACAAGGGGCAGAGCCAGGGAAAAAAATGTGCCCGGGAAGGGAAGAGGAAATAAGCCGCGAACTGCTCTACCAACTGAGCCAGAAACAGAGGAGCAAAGAAGAGCAATTAGCCCATCCTGTTATTTGTCAGTGCCTATGCTCCCCTGGTTAGAATTCTCGCTTCTCACACTTTGCCCTCGTCCCCTTCTTGGGAGCAGCCCTTGTAAGCCACAGTCCCTGCTCTGAGTGCAGGCAGTGTCATTTTCCTGTACTTCCCTCTCCTTTCTGCCAGGATCCCAGTGCATCAGTTAGGAACTTCCTGGTCTCTGAAGGACAGGACTGATGTGGGTCACAGGTGCTAGAGCTGCACAGACACTATGCTAATTACACCACACCAGTTTCCCCAGGTTAAGCCGTTGCTGTTGGCAACCTTGATATCTCTTTTCATTCATCCATTTACCAGCAAGAAGTTATTGCTCTTCCCCTACCCCATCATGTCACAGACCCTGGGCCTGGGACTGGGTCCCTTGTGCGAGGGGACAAGGACAATAAGGAGTGCACGTGGGAAAGGAGCATCTGTAGGTGGTACCTGGAGCTCCTGAAAGAGAGAAGGGTCCGTTCCACCTGCAGGGGAAGAAAGTGGTCAGGAAGGGATCTCAGGAGGATGTGAAATTTACAGGATGAGAAGGCACTGGCCAGTTGTTAGCACAGGCAGCAGCGCAAGCCAAGTCAGTGTAGACGGCCACGTGAAGGGCCAGACCTGTATCCACTGCTGGCGACCCTCCGTTCCTGAAGACGTTTTTCCAATACATCCATGGCATCATGCAGAACTGTGCCATCACATTAAACAAGACAGGTATGATTTTCTCCGTTTCTCCCAGCTTACGTTCTGTTGAGTCCCTGACATGTAGCTGAGCTGTGAGCTGCCTTCGGGGTTCTTTCTAAATACTTCTACAACTTTTTTTTTCTTTTACTATACTGTACTTTTCTGCTCCCAGCATCGACCCCTTCTACTATGGGAAATTTCATAAGACAAACAGAAGTTTCTCTTCCTGGGTAGCATTCTCCATTCATGAAGAAATTGCCTTGTATGGAGTCAGGAAGTATAGCAGGTTGTGAAGCTCTGTAATTTGTCTCCCATCAACTAATGATCTTACTGTGATGAATAATGCAGTACTGTTAAGGTCGCTACGAGGTTATGGATTGTGCTGAGTGTCAGTAAAGGAGCCGACAGCGCCGTACAGCAAAACCATCCAATCTCCTTCTTACACAGCATAGTTTCTTAAACGGCTTGCGAGAGATACATGAGCTTCAGCAAACGATATTCTAATGAATTCAAATACCAAAACTATTAGCGACATGCCAATAGGACTTCTACACAGATCTTGATTCCATCTGGGGTTTTTTCCGGTGTGGTTTTTTTTTTTTTTTTTTTTAATTATTTTTAAGGATGTGCTATTATATATGTTGAAAACAGATGTTCAAGTTTGGGGGTCAGTTTGCTCCCTTGTTTTTTGGAGAAGAGCCTCAACTTCTGTACCTGAAATGGCTCCTGACCTGATGCAAATCTTTCCCCCATCAACACTGAATAACTCTGTCCTGCTCTTAGCATTCATCGAAGTGTTTAATTTTGTTTTATTATACTTTAAAAAATTAACATATAGTACCTACCTTTATGGTGTAGGGTTCCATGACTTTTAACACATGAATAGATTTGTGTAACCACCGTCACTGTTGTGACACAGAACAGCTCCATCACCTCAAAAACCTCCCTCGTGCCATCCTTTTGTAGTCACGCCATCCCCCAGTCCCAACCCCTGGCAGTCACTGATCTGTTCTCAGTCACCGAAGTTTTGGTCTTTTGAGAATGTCCTATGGACGGCATCATACAGTAGGTAACCTTTTGAAACGGACTTCTTTCGTTCGGCCTGGTGCCTTGGAGATGTATCCCGATTGCTGTATCCGCAGCTGATTCCTTCCACTGCTGTGTACTGTTCTACTGTACCCCGCTTTGTTTATCCATTCACTCGTTGTGGGACCTCTGAGTTGTTTCTGGCTTTTGGTGATTAAGACTAGAGCTGCTATGAAACTTTCACGTGTGGGTTTTTGGTGAACATACATTTTCATTTCTCTAGGGTGAATACTACGATTGCGATTATTAGTTGGTGTGGTACGTGTAGTATCGTGGGAAACTGGCAAACTGGTTTCCCGGGTGACTGTACCATTTTGCATCCCCACCAGCAAGGTATGAGGGTTCCCATCATGGTATTTTGATTAGCTTTCACGTCTGTCAAAAGTCTGTCCTGGCATAATGCTCTCTTTTGCCATGAGCTTCTTCTGGTTAATTGAATAGGTCATTTATTTTTTGGTTCTCTAATGAACCAGTCCCTAGATTTTCTGTATTTTTAATGTTAAAGTTAACCTTTTTTTTTTTAAAGAAGCATAAATGATGTCTGCCTGCTTTTCTTACTTCTATTTATGGTTTCTTCTTCGGTTCAGATTACATGTGCTTTAACTAGGAAAACATATCAATTATATGTCACTTGTGTTTTTCACAGAATGAGGGCCACGAGCTTAGGGTACTTGTAGATGTGCAGACACATGTGGCTTGGACAAGCAGAGTAAACCCGAGTGGTGAGACCTCTTCATATGGTCCACTTCCATTTTCACTTCATGAATCCAGATGCCTCACTGCACTTTAAGTGTGCAGAGAGTACCCCAAGGACCACGTGTGTCCTACTGATGTGATTCAGAATCCAGGGCAGGAATTCCAAGTCTGAACCTTGCTAAGAAAGCAGTATAGCACTTATATTCCATGTGCATAATCGAGGACTCCAATTCGCCATGCTCTATTATCTAGAATTAAACATAAAAGACAGTTGATAAATACCACATTCAGTTCAAAACACAAATGAATCAAAATGTTATAGTTTCTCTCCACAGGTAATAATTAACATTCTTGTGAATTTCTCTGTGTGTCACAGAGCATCCTTTAAATGGTACGCTAGCAAAAAAATCCTAGTATATTGAGACATGCGTGTATGTAGACCCAACAGAATAGTGAGTTAGCTTTCGGAGATAAGACCAGGGTGGGGAGAGGGGGTAAGGGTTTATGTTTAGCTTAATGATATGCATATATGAAAAAATTTCAGAACAATATGTCATAATGGGCCTTAGAAAATTTTTATGCATGAACTGCAACGTGAATAAAAACATACATGAAAAATGAAGCATTCTGATACTAACGACCACAAGGGGAAACAGAGTGTTAAGGCGGGATCTTTGTGGCTCAATGAAAAGGTGAGCATAGGGTATGACTTTCTTTCTTTACCTTCCTAGAGGTCAGAGATTCTGTAGCCTCAAAAATCCATGGGACCCAGGGTAGATGCTCAATAGTTAATTGCTGAATGAATGTGCACGTGAATAAATGAAGACCTGAGTGAAGGAACGAGCAAACAAATGGTTGAAAATGGTTTGTCATAAGTGAGCTTAGCTCAAGGGTCACTGTTCTTGGGCAAGGAATTTAATTGGAGAGAAGGCAAAAGGAAGATAATATGAAAGGCTTTATCAAGAAGCAACTAGCATATGACTTTGCTAGGCTCTGTACAAAAAGAATCCCATAGAATGAAAACTTTTTCCAGTTATATACCATGTATAAGTTAGAGAGATTTGTAAAGATTTAATGAGCTAAATATGGCCAAGGGGAGTGGTTTAATATGTAACGTGCCAGTGTTAGCCCCAATGGTAGTCCTAGAACAGAGCAACCATAAAATATCTTACAGTTGTCACCATACATTAAGGAAGCCATCGGAGTTCATCTGATCCAATCCAAAAAGGCTTCCTGGAGGAGGAGGAATTCCATCTATCTTGCTTTTGATTTGCAAATCCCCTGCAGCACTGTCCTTTTCCTTTGCCACAGTCATTTCTTTTTGTATCACCAGCCACAGAGATAAATCAGGATTTACCCTGCTCAGGTGAGTCAGTGGCCTGTAGCAGAGATTCTTTAATACAATAGATTCGTGATAGAGAAACTAACATTTTCCAGTGGTCCATGGAACCACCAGAGATCCTGTTAGTCAGAACTTGGAAGTGAAGTGTGTCTATTCCCACTTGGGGTGTGTCAGAGGCCTCTGCCATCATTAGTTCTGTGGGGATTTCTGATTGTAAGGCATTTGTTGTCACGTCTGGGTTGCTACAGAAGAGAAAAAAATTGCTGCAGTTTGCGTGAGATAGAGCTGTGCTTTGGTAAAGAAGCCTGCAATAATTTTTTTCCTGAACTTCAGTCAAGTTCGAGCTTTTGCAGTTTGTCTCAAATGATATCAAGCAACAGCCCCCTTGAAAGACTTTCCCTTTTGTTAGAATTTGCACTCTCCTTTCGACACCTTTGTTCTTACCTTACTTCTCAAAGTGTCATTCATTCATTCATTCTTTCAGCAACCCTTTGTTGTATCTACTAAGTGTTCCAGGAGCCAGGAATTCAGCAGAGAATAAAACAGCATCCTTGCCTTCAAGGAGCTTACTTTCTAAAAGACAATTTTTAAAAATGTGATAAGTACTTTAGACAAAAAGAAAGCAATGTAAGGAAGATAAGAGTGCTGAGGTTGTCTTGGGAAGGCATGTCCTAAAAGATGACACTTAGTTGAGACCTGCACACACTAAAGGAGTGGGCCACTCCACAATCTGTATCCCCAGGCCAAGGGTATGGCAAGTGCAAGGGACCTGAGGTCGATGACTACTTGCCTCAGTCCCAGATCAGGCCAGAGAGGATTGGAGCCTTTTTTTATTGTTATTGTTTTTAATAGATCTTTGTTGCAGTATAATTGCTTCACAATACTGTGTTAGTTTCTGTTGTACAACAAAGTGAATCATTCATATGCATACATATATCCCCTTATGCCCTCCCTCTTGCATCTCCCTCCCACCCTCCCTATCCCATCCCTCTAGGTCATCAAAAAGCACCAAACTGATCTCCCTGTGCTATGCTGCTGCTTCCCGCCAGCCAACTGTTTTACATTTGGTAGTGTATATATGTCGCTGCTACTCACACTATGCCCCAGCTTCCCCTTCCACCCACTGTGTCCTCAAGTCCATTCTCTATGTCTACGTCTTTATTCCTGCCCTGCCACTAGGTTCATCAGAACCTGTTTTGGTTTTTTTTTTTTGCACATACAGTATTTGTTTTTCTCTTTCTGACTTATTTCACTTTGTATGACAGACTCTAGGTCGATCCACCTCACTACAAATAACTCAATTTCGTTTCTTTTTATGGCTGAGTAATATTCCATTGTATATATGTGCCACATCTTCTTTATCCATTCATCTGTCGTTGGACACTTAGGCTGCTTCCATGTCCTGGCTACTGTAAATAGTGCTGCAATGAACATTGTGGTACCTGTCTCTTTTTGAATTATGGTTTTCTCAGGGTATATGCCCAGTAGTGGGATTGCTGGGTCAGATGGGTCAGATTAGTTTTTTAAGGAACCTCCATACTGTTCTCCATAGTGGTTTATCAATTTACATTCCCACCAACAGTGTAGGAGGGTTCCCTTTCACCACACCCTTTCCAGCATTTACTGTTTCTAGATTTTTTGATAATGGCCATTCTGACCAGCGTCAGATGATACCTCATTGTAGTTTTGATTTGCATTTCTCTAATAATTAGTGATGCTGAGCATCTTTTCATGTGCCTCTTGCTCATCTGTATGTCTTCTTTGGTGAAATGGCTATTTAGATCTTCCACCCATTTTTTAATTGGATTGTTCGTTTTTTGATATTGAGCTCCATGAACTGTTTGTCTATTTTGGAGATTAACCCTTTGTCCGTTTTTTCATTTGCAAATATTTTGTTCCATTCTGAGGGTTGTCTTTTTGTCTTGTTTATGGTTTCCTTTGCTGTGCAAAAGCTTTTAAGTTTCATTAGGTCCCATTTGTTTATTTTTGTTTTTATGTTCATGACTCGTTACTCTGAGTCAAAAAAGATCTTGCTGTGGTTTATGTCAGAGTGTTTTTCCTATGTTTTCCTCTAAAAGTTTTATAGTGTCTGGCCTTACATTTAGGTCTTTTATCCATTTGGAGTTTATTTTTGTGTATGGTGTTAGGGAGTGTTCTAGTTTCATTCTTTTACATGTAGCTGTCCAGTTTTCCCAGCACCACTTATTAAAGAGGCTATCTTTTCTCCATTGTATGTTCTTGCCTCTTTTGTCATAAACTAGGTGACCATATGTGCGTGGGTCTATCTCTGGGCTTTCTATCCTGTACCATTGATCTATATTTCTGTGTTTGTGCCAGTACCATACTGTCTTGATTACTGTAGCTTTGTAGTATAGTTTGAAGTTGGGGAGCCTGATTCCTCCAGCTCTGTTTTTCTTTCTCAAGACTTCTTTAGTTATTCGGGGTCTTTTGTGTTTCCATATGAATTATAAAATTTTTGTTCTGTTTCTGTGAAGAATGCCATTAGTAGTTTGATAGGGATTGCATTGAATCTGTAGATTGCTTTGGGTAGTATAGTCACTCTCACAATATTGATTCTTCCAATTCAAGAACATGGTATATTTCTCCATCTGTTTAGGTCATCTTTCGTTTCTTTCATCAGTGTTTTATAGTCTTCTGAGTACAAGTCTTTCACCTGCCTAGGTAGTTTTATTCCTAGGTATTTTATTCTTTTTGTTGCAGTGGTAAATGGGATTGTTTCCTTAATTTCTCTTTCTGATTTTTTGTTGTTAGTGTATAGGAATGCAAGAGATTTCTGTGCATTGATTTGTATCCTGCAACCTTGCCAAATTCATTGATTAGTTCTAGTCGTTTGGGGGGCATCTTAAGGATTTTCTGTGTATAGTATCATGTTATCTGCAAACAGTGACAATTTACCTTCTTTCTTTCCAAATTGGATTCCTTTCATTTCTTTTTCTTCTCTGATTACCATGGGTAGGACTTCCAAAACTATGTTGAATAAGAGTGGCAAGAGTGGACATCCTTGTTTTGTTCCTGATCTTAGTGGAAATGGGTTCAGCTTTTCACCATTGAGTATGATGTTTGCTGTGCATTTATCATATATGGCCATTATTATGTTGAGGTAGGTTCCCTCTATGCCCATTTTCTGATGCGTTTTTGTCATAAATGGGTGTTGAATTTTGTCAAAAGTTTTTTCGGCATCTATTGAGATGATCATATGGTTTTTATTCCTGAATTTGTTAAAATGGTGTGTCACATTGATTGATTTGTGTGTATTGAAGAATCCTTGCATCCCTGGGATAAATCCCACTTAATCATGCTGTATGATCCTTTTACAATGTTGCTGGATTCTGTTTGCTAGTATTTTATTCAGGATTTTTGCATCTGCGTTCATCAGTGATACTGGTCTATAATTTTCTTTTTTGTGTGATATCTTTTTCTGGTTTTGGTATCAGGGTGATGATGGCTTCATAGAATGAATTTGGGAGTGTTCCTGCCTCTGCAAATTTCTGGACGAGCTTGAGAAGGATTGGTGTTAGCTCTTCTCTAAATGTTTGATAGAATTCAACTGTGAAGCCATCTGGTCCTGGACTTTTGTTTGTTGGAAGATTTTAAATTACAGTTTCAATTGTATTATTGTGATAGGTTTGTTTATATTTTCTAATTCTTCCTGGTTCAATCTTGGAAAATTGTACCTTTCCAAGAATTTGTCCACTTCTTCATGGTTGTCCATTTTATTGGCATATAGTTGTTTGTAGTAGTCTCTTATAATCCTCAATATTTCGGCAGTGTCAGTTGTGATTTCTCCATTTTCATTTCTAATTTTATTGATTTGCATCCTCTCCCTTTTTTTCTTGATGAGTCTGGCTAAGGGTTTATCAATTTTGTTTATCTTCTCAAAGAACCAGCTTTTAGTTTTATTGATCTTTGCTATTGTTTTCTTCGTTTCTATTTCATTTATTTCTGCTTTGATCTTTATGATTTCTTTCCTTCTACTGACTTTGGGTTTTCTTTGTTCTTCTTTCTCTAGCTCTTTTAAATGTAGGGTTAGATTGTTTCTTTGATTTTTTTTTTTGTTTCTTAAGGTAAGATTGTATTGCTATAAACTTCCCTCTTAGAACTGCTTTTGCTGCGTCACATGTATTTTGGGTCGTCCTGTTTCCATTGTCATTTGCTTCTATATATCTTTATTTCTTCTTTGATTTCTTCAGTGATCTCTTAGTTATTTAGTAGTGCACTGTTTAGCCTCCATGTATTTGTGTTTTTTACAGTTTTTTTCCTGTAATTGATTTCCAGTCTCATAGCGTTCTGGTCAGAAAAGTTGCTTGATACAATTTCAGTTTTCTTAAATTTTCCGAGGCTTGTTTTGTGATCCAAGATGTGATCTATCCTGGAGAACATTCCGTGTGCACCTGAGAAGAAAGTGTATTCTGCCAGTTTTGGGTGGAATGTTCTATAAATATCAATTAAATCTATCTGGTCTATTGTGTCATTTAAAGCTTGTGTTTCCTTATTTATTTTCTGTTTGGATGATCTGTCCATTGGTGTAACTGAGGTGTTAAAGTCCCCTACTATTATTGTGTTGCTGTCGATTTCCCCTTTCATGGTTGTTAGCATTTGCCTTATGTATTGAGGTGCTCCTGTGTTGGGTGCATGAACATTTATGATTCTTATACCTTCTTCTTGGATTGATCCCTTGATCATTATTTAGTGTCCTTCCTTATCTCTCATAAAAGTCTTTATTTTAAAGGCTATTTCATCTGATATGAGTATTGCTACTCCAGCTTTCTTTTGATTTCCTTTTGCATGGAATATCTTTTTCCATCCCTTCACTTTCAGTCTATATGTTTCCCTAGATGTGAAGTGGGTCTCTTGTAGGCAGCATACATATGGGTCTTTTTTTTTTCTTTTTTTTTTTTTTGTGGTACGCGGGCCTCTCACTGTTGTGGCCTCTCCCGTTGAGGAGCACAGGCTCCAGATGCTCAGGCTCAGCGGCCATGGCTCACGGGCCCAGCCGCTCTGCGGCATGTGGGATCTTCCCGGACCGGGGCATGAACCCGTGTCCCCTGCATCAGCAGGCGGACTCTCAACCACTGCGCCACCAGGGAAGCCTGGGTCTTGTTTTTGTGTCCATTCAGCCAGTCTGTGTTTTTTGGCTGGGGCATTTAAACCATTTACATTCAAGGTTATTATCGATATGTGTGTTCTTATTACCATTTTCTTAATTGTTGTGGGATTGTTTTTGTGGGTCTTTTTCTTCTCTTGTGTTTCCTGCCTAGAGAAGTTTCCTTAGCATTTGTTGTAAAGCTGGTTTGGTAGTGCTGAATTCTCTTAGCTTTTGCTTTTCTGAAAAGCTTTTGATTTCTCCATCGAATCCGAATGAGATCCATGTTAGGTAGAGTAATCTTGGTTGTAGGTTTTTCTCTTTCATCACTTTAAGTATATCCTGCCACTCCCTTCCAATCTGCAGATTTTCTGCTGAAAAATCAGCTGATAACCTTATGGGGATTCCTTTGTATGTTATTTTTTGTTCTTCCCTTGCTGCTTTTAATATTTTTTTCTTTGAATTTAATTTTTGTTAGTTTGATTAATATGTGTCTTGGTGTGCTTCTCGTAGGTTTTATCCTGTATGGGACTCTCTGTGCTTCCTGGACTTTGATGACTATTTCCTTTCCCATGTTAGGGAAGTTTTCCACTATAATCTGTTTGAATATTTTCTCAGACCTTTTCTTTTTTTTTTCTTCTTTTGGGACCTCTATAATTCGAATGTTTGTGTGTTTAGTGTTGTCCAAGAGGTCTCTGAGATTGTCTTCAATTCTTTTCATTCTTTTTTGTTTATTCTACTCCTCATCTGTTATTTACACCATTTTGTCTTCCAGCTCACTTATTCGTTCTCCTGCCTCAGTTATTCTGTTATTGATTCCTTCTAGAGTATTTTTCATTTCAGTTATTATGTTGTTCATCTCTTTTTGTTTGTCCTTTAGTTCTCTAGATCTTTGTTAAACATTTCTTGTATTTTCTCAATCTGTGCCTCCATTCTTTTTCCGAGGTTCTGGATCATCCTTACTATCATTACTCTGAATTCTTTTTCAGGTAGATTGCCTACTTCTTCATTTATTTGGTCTTGTAGGATTTTACCCTGCTCCTTCATGTGTGACATATTTTTTTGCCATCTCATTTTTTTTTTTTTTTTGATTAGTAGAATTGTGTTCCTGTCTTACAGGTTGTTTGGCCTGAGGCTTGCCACACTAGAGCTTGTAGGCTGTTGGGTAGAGCTGTGTCTTGGTGCCCAGATGAGGACCTCCAGGGGACCTCACCCTGATGAAGATTCCCTGGGGTCTGAGGTTCTCTGTTAGTCCAGTGGTTCAGACTCAGAGCTCCCACTGCAGGAGCTTTGGCCCCACCACCGGGTCATGAACCAAGATCCCGCAAGCCATGTGGGGTGGCAAAAAAACAACAACAAAAAAAGGAAAACAATAACAAAGTAAAAAATAAAATTAGACTAGGAAACTAACAGATATGTTAGAAAGAATATAAAAATAAAAATATAGATGAAACAACAACTGGAAGGTAAAAGAGAACCACAATAGTAAAAAAAAAAAGGAGGAGAAAAAAACAGGTGGAAATGGCCTTGGCTGTGGAGGGCAGAGGCGGGGTCTAAGCAGGGGTGGGGTTTGGATGGTGGGTGGGGCCTATGCTTAGGACCCCCAGGGCTGCAAAAGGCCCTGGGAGGTGTGGGGCTTACACTCAGTGGAAGAGAAGGGGCCCAAGCGTGCCTCCTGCCTCTGGTCTCAGGGGGTGGGGTACCCTACCTTGGAGCCCAGCAGGCTCTCTGGGCGCAAAAGGGTGGGACCAATGCCGTCCGCTCTTTCTCCTGCTCCTCTGGTCCTGGAGGGCCCCTCCTGCCTGCTCCCTCCTGCTCTCCCCTGGCCTCCCTCCTACGCCCCTAGGACCTATGGGGCAGGGGGTGGTGGGGGTTGGTGCCTTGGAGGGTGGGGGACCTGGCCTGGAAGCTCAGTAGGATTCCTGGGGTCGAATGGGTGGGGCAAACGTCTTCCACTCCTCTCCCACTCCTCCGGTCCCAGAGGAGGGCCTTCCTTATCTACTTCAATGTTGTTGTTTTTAATTAATTTATTTTATTTTATTTATTTTATTTTTGGCTGCGTTGGGTCTTTGTTGCTGCATGTGGGCTTTCTCTAGTTGCAGTGAGCAGGGGCTACTCTTCATTGCGGTGCGTGGGCTTCTCATTGAGATGGCTTCTCTTGTTGCAGAGCATGGGCTGTAGGCACACAGGCTTCAGGAGTTGTGTCATGCAGGCTCAGTAGTTGTGGCTTGTGGGCTCTAGAGTGCAGGCTCAGTGTTCAATGTTTTCTTTGAGAACAAGGCTTGAAGGTGAATGGAAGAGAGAAACCTAGGCTGATAATCTGGCCCATCCCTACACACGTCCCAGATTTTAAAATATGTGTGTTCTTGCTTTTTCTCTGCCTGCTATGTTTCTTCCCCCAGATATTGGAATGGCTCTCTCCCTCTTTCCTTCAGGTCTTTGGTCAAATATCGTCTTATTGAGAAGCCTTCCCAGGCCACACTGTTAAAGTGTCAGATAAGCGGTGTTAGAAATGGAAGTTATTTGCTCTACCAAATCTGATTATTTCATGAAAGAGATGACTCATTCTCTATGTTATGGGATTAAGAATAATCCCATTTGAGATGATAAATACTAGAAAATTTTAGTAACCCAAGAATCCCTGAGAAACAAATTGCTAATTCATGACTTATGCCATCTAAATGTGATGAATAACTCGGGGCCTCGGGGTTCACTGGTGAATAGCAGTAATAGAGCAACTTGCTTGGCTCACAGGTGAACCTCAGCAAAAGAAATGTAAAAGTCTGGATTTTCCACAAGTTTTTCATGCAAAATGAGGGCTGATACTAAATAGGAACACCAAGGTTCAAGAAAAGCTAAGCTTTCCTAATGCTGATTTTCATAGGGAATAAGAGAATTTATAAAAAGTGAAAAGCTACTTATAAGGTCCTTCAAATTGCTCACCATCAGATGGTTCTATTTCAATGCATTTAAGTTACCAAAGGTGAAAATTAGGCTTCCCTGGTGGCGCAGTGGTTGAGAGGCTGCCTGCCGATGCAGGGGACACGGGTTCGTGCCCCGGTCCGGGAAGATCCCACATGCTGCGGAGCGGCTGGGCCCGTGAGCCATGGCCGCTGAGCCTGCGCGTCCGGAGCCTGTGCTCCGCAACGGGAGAGGCCACAACAGTGAGAAGCCCACGTAACAAAAAAAAAAAAAAAAGGTTAATTTAAGAGCACTGATTATTTCGATATGTTTTAAGACCTAGAGCTATTGTAACTCATGAGTAGGAAAAAGACCCTTTGTTGTTGTTTTCTTTTTAAATTGAAGTATAGTTGATTTATTATGTGTTAGTTTCAGGTATACAGCAAATTGATTCAGCTGTATGCATATATATAGATATAGGTATAGGTACAGGTATATCTGTGATATATATATACATATGTACATATATCTGTTCCTTTTCAGAGTCTTTTCCATTATAATTTATTATAAGATATTGAATATAGTTCCCTGTGCTATACAAAGTGTCCTTGTTGTTTGTCTATTTTATGTATAGTAGTGTGTATATGTTAATCCCAAACTCCTAATTTATCCCTCCCCCTCTTTCCCCTTTGGTAACCATAAGTTTATTTCTATGTCTGTGAATCTATTTCTGTTTTGTAAATAAGTTCATTTGTATCATTTTTTTTAAGATAAGGATCCCATCTACTTAATGGTGCTATTTATCTCAAGAATATCTGGCAGCAGGAAGTTTTCCAGGTCGTTGAAATAATCTTGGAGTCACAGGATCTATTTCACTCCTCTCTCCACCATCTCTAGAAAGAATTAGCCTGGTTAGGCAAAAATAACTAAATACTCACATTTCCTAAGTACTTCCTATTCATAATGCATTTTCTAAGCACTTTAGCTTTAAACATACTATCTCATTTAACTCTCCTTACCAAGTAGGGATGGTTATTAACCACCTTTCATGGATGGGGAAACAGAAGGACAGACGGGTTACCTACTTCATAACTCTGGTTGTCGAAAGAAGCTGCCCTGGCAAAACTGGAGAAATCACTGGCGAAAAGACTGTGAAAAAGCCCTGGAAATGGCGTGACGAACCATGGCTAAGAGGAAACCCTGTTTTCCAAGGCGGGGGCACAGTAGGAGACGGTGATTCTAATGTCATTGACACCTCCTCCCCTGCAAACCTGAGATCAGAAGAGCACACTGGCATCCTGTGGGTCCCAGTGTTTTCTGAAAGTTGTTTATATCCTGGGACTCTTGGGTACCGCCAAGGGGTGGATTTTCTCATCTTATCCTGCTCAGCACTGGGTATTCCTGCTTATCATCCATGCTACATCAGAAGAAGAGCCATGAGCACTGTCTGATCCACTTTAACTAAGAGTGCAAAGCAGTTCCAAGACAACTTTGAGAGAAAACACCAAACAATTATAAAGAAAATCCAGGGGCTTCCCTGGTGGCGCAGTGGTTGAGAATCCGCCTGCCGATGCAGGGGACACGGGTTCGTGCCCTGGTCCGGGAAGATCCCACATGCCGCGGAGCGGCTGGGCCCGTGAGCCATGGCCGCTGAGCCTGAGCGTCCGGAGCCTGTTCTCCGCAATGGGAGAGGCCACAACAGTGAGGCCCACATACCACAAAAAAAAAAAAAAGAAAAAGAAAAAAAGAAAATCCAAAGGGCACTCTCTCTGAAAGTACAGGAACCATGTAATCCTGGGAGGGGAAGAATGCTTCTTCAGGATGCTCTCAGGTATTTGTTTCTCTGGGACAATTATGTGCGTGCGCACACACGTGTGTGTGTGTGTGTATTTTGAAGGCAGACAGAGTATCCTGAAAACATCTCCAGCAATATGCCCTGTATATCCCATTATATCAGCAGCTGTCACTTGACATGAAACCAGATGCAGTTCAAGGTCTGACATTCCCCTGACTTCTGTTTATATATATATGGAGAAACTTTTCCCTTGCCCTATAAGGTGCGTACCATGAGAGATCTGGGGAAAAGGTCACCCAGATAGTAAATAATTCTGCTGAGCTTTGAAGTGAAAATGCTCCAGGAACCTTTATCCTGGCCTTGCCATTTAACTAGTGCACTTCAGTCATTCTTGGTATTAACGAATGGTGTAGATCAGAGCTTGTATCCATCATTCTATTACTCAGAGGCTCAATCTGAAATCAAAATCATATTTTATCTTTGTTTTGATCGTCTTCCTATGTTCAGGGGAAAGAATTGTGACCATTTCAAAGAAAAAAAAAAAAAAGGAATGAAATACACCCCAAGGAAAACCTAGTTAAAGGGCTAAAGAATGACATATTGATGGAAGAAGATTCCACTGTGATTTTTATTTAAAAAAAAAATAAATAGTCTGGCCTTTGAAAAACATACTGTCTTTCATGGGTAGAGAAATATCCAAATTATGCCCAACCTATTTTATTACAATAAGACCTTGAAAAGCTATGCGGTGAGCTAGAATGAGAGGAGTTTAAATTTTTGATGCAATTCTCTGCTTCGGAAAGTGATAATGCAGCTCAAATAAGAGAGAGAGTATTTTCTGCTACAGTGCAACAATCAACATAACGTCTTGGCGTATTAATAATTTCACTCCTAAACTTCTCGACAGGGAGAGCATGGGTCTTAATAGCATCGTCAAGCTCCTTAGGGCAATTGAAAAACCCAAAATCATTACTTTCTACTGATAGGCTTTCGTCTCCCAGAGGATGCCAAAATACCTAGGGTAATGTAGATTTATTGAAATGCTCAGACAGGCACTGCTCAGATGTAACTTCGCAATAGAATCTTCTCTTTAGAAGGATTGCTCTCAAATATTTCAAGTGGTCTTTTTTTTTTCTTTTTGTATTTGTCACTTGGAAAGTAGCTAATGGAGTTGACCTTGATCTCGTGATACTTTCCTGATGATTTAAGAAAGCAAGGAGTGAGTTTAGGGCTATGGTAAAATGATGTGGCATCTATGATTAAAATCCCTTTCTGATCCATCAGAGGTGAGAACTTGCCCTATTTGGGCAGTACAGTCCCAAACCAACAAGCACTATTAAGCTTGTAATTCAAGGATAGCTGTGGGTTTGGCACCCGATTCAAGACCTCTCTCTCTTCCTTCCTCCGCTCAAGAGTCCCTGCCTGTGTGTGGCTAGGTTTTAGCTGATCAGAAATGGCTCTCTGCTGTGATTACAGCCATGCCTGAAGCACTGAACAAATTTCAGGATCCCCCTCGGACCCTCAAGTGTACAGTTGGCTCTCAAATGGCCATCGCCTAACAATCTCCACCTAAAAAATATCAACATCAGCGGGGACCCAGCCAAGAAGCTCCTGAGAAGGAGTGGCTTCAGGTTGCCCGGGAAAGATTTTTTTAAGTGGTATGAAGTGGCCCCCATCTGAGATCTAACTTTGATTGGTTCCAACGGGAGTCTGCAACAGACAAACATCGTGGTTATAAAAAAACCAGAGGGAATCACCATTTACATGAAATGTCCAGGGCTTCCCTGGTTGCGCAGTGGTTAAGAATCCGCCTGCCAATGCAGGGGACACAGGTTCAAGCCCTGGTCCAGAAGATCCCACATGCCGTGGAGCACCTAAGCCCGTGAGCCACAAATACTGAGCCTGTGCTCTAGAGCCCACGAGCCACAACTGCTGAAGCCCACATGCCTAGAGCCCATGCTCCGCAACAAGAGAAGCCACCGCAATGAGAAGCCCTCTCACTGCAACGAAGAGTAGCCCCCGCTCGCCACTAGAGAAAGCCCGCGTGCAGCAATGAAGACCCAATGCAGCCAAAAATAAAAAAATAAATAATAAATAAATTAATTAAAATGAAATGCCCAGAATAGGCAAATTCATGGCAACAGAAAGTAGATTAACAGGAGGGATTGGAAAGCACCTGCTAACGGGTATGGGGTTTCCTGGGGTGGGGGGGGGGAAGGGGTGGTGACAGAAATGTCCTAAAATTAGAAAGCAGTGATGTTTGCACATCTTGGTGAATATACTTTTAAAATAGAAAAATGTACACTCTAAGGAGCTGAATTTTATTATAGCTCAGTAAGATTGTTATTAATAAAAATAAAAAGGAATTCAGGCAGAGCCAGGAAAAAACAAACAAATTAAAACAGAGGGGATGGAAGTCACCTTCCTCCCGGGTCTGGCTCTCCCTGTTAATGGACCCTCTGAGGGCAGTAAGCATTAGGGGAATTAACTACATGCTCAAAGAACAGAGGCAAAAATCTACTCTGATCCCTCTCTGCTGAGGGCTCACCACCCTCCAGGGACATGACTTGTCAATTCATTTGTTCATTCACTCTGTGCTACTTCTGTGCCAGGTACTGTAGCCTTGTGCTGGGGATATAAAAATAAGAGAGACATGCTCTTTGCATTGGAGGAGCTCACAGTCTAGTGGGGAACACAGGAGAGTCCAAAAATAATACAAAACCTTGTGCCATGGGTGATGAAAGAGATGTACTCTGTGTGCACTGGAAAGGGGCCCAAATGTAATACAGTTAAATACAAAATGTACGAAGGGAAACGTATCATTTAACCTCCTTGCTGCTCCATTTCCTCATCTTTGAAGTGGACAACAATATCTATTCTGAAGGTTATTATAAGTTTTTTTTCATTTTGATATTATTGGAGTCGAGTTGATTTACAATGCTGTGTTAGTTTCAAGTGTACAGCAAAGTGATTCAGTTACACATGTACATAAATTCATTCTTTTTCAGATTCTTTTCTCATATAGGTTTTCACAGAATACTGAGTAGAGTATTATAAGTTTGAAATAAGGTGCAGTATATAGAGTGCATATCACACAGCTGGGGCTTATTAAATGTGAGCGATTGTTCTTAGATGAGCTAATATGTCCCTCTAAACCGTAGTTGTTTATGAATGTAAGTAGAGCTGACGAAACTTTGGTTTCTAAGCCTGCAAGTGATTTTTGCTCCTTATGACTGCAATCTCCCTGCTTCTGTCATGGGGTGTGTCATTATGAAGGCACCTGGAATATTTTTTCTCTGAGGTCATACATTTTATGTAAGGAAGAGAACTACAAATCATTCCTTATGAGTAAGTACCATCCTTTCCTTCTCTGGTGCTCTGGTCAGGCTGACTGGGGTCTTTCCATGAAGGACGGCCCCTGGTCCAGGACTGTGCAACTCCGGCCAAGAGGCACTGGCCAGAGCCTATCTGAGGCCCCCCCCGGGAGATGAGAAAGAGGCCGTAACTTGGCTGGCTCCTTCACCCTGCTTTCTTTTTCCTCCTCTAGTCTGAAATGTGGAGAAATGTGCAGCCTGACAATAGCAACCAGATGCAAGAAATACTGCAGACCAGTCAGTCATCCTGCAAAGCCAGCAATACCATACGTGGGTCAATAATAAAAAATAAGAGTCTGCTCTTTAGGAAACAAATCATTCCGTGCATATTAAAGACAGGGAAGGAGGGAGCAAGCTGGATGTCCACAGCGTCCAGTACTTTGAGACAAATAAGTAAGCCTCTCTCCAAATATAGAAGGAGGCTGGATCTGGACCCCCCTCCCCCCAACCCCGGGCTATTGGCAAAGTGCCTCCAGTCATAGCTGGCAGGATGAGATGGGACCAGTGTGCCCTTGTTTCTGCCCCCAGCAGACCTAACTGGGAGCCAGGGATGCAGCGTGGAGGAGGAAGCCTGAGGAGGGCCTTTGGGGAAAGCACAGAAAAGAGACTGCGCTGCACTTTGGCTGTTCTGGCCTGTTTCTCCTGATTCCGGCAGCACTGTGAGGGGCAGAGCTTTGAGGTGGGCGATTCCCTCCACTTTCTCACAAGATTTGCTTCTACAGTTTAAGCACGTGTGCAAAGAAATGCGTCAAGCCAGTTTTCCTCTGTGTCTGAGGGGGCGTGCGTAAACTGGGGCAGGGTCCCCATTCCCTCCCTGTGTGCCTGGGCCTCGTGCGTGGGCCTCGTGCTCCTCCGCGTGGGGAAGAGACCCTGGGGTCAAATATCAGCTCTACCATTTACTGAGCTGTGTGACCACTGGTGAATTACTTAACCTCTCTGAGCCTCACTTGCAGGATCTGTATAAATGGGGATGATAAGAGAACCTATCCCATAGGAGTGAGTGGGAATATCCTGAAATAATTTAAGTACAGCACTTACCACAGGATCAGACACACAGGCAGAGCTTAATTCGTAGCACCTACGGTCAGTATTATTGGTTTGTTGTCCTTATTTGTTTATGGAAATGGGACAGTTCTGAATCCCAAGTTCCACTTCGGCAGGCTCTTAGAGAGATGCTCTTCAGATCACCTGTATGAATGCCTGTGCCGTGTCACTTAGTCACTATGCCCTTCTGTAGACAGAATTTGAAGGTAGAGAGGTCTGAGGTTAGTGACTTTGCCTCCATATGTTGATTTGATATCTCACCATGAAAGCTGCCACATCAAAGAGCTAGGAAAACTGGAGTGACCCAGGAGGTACTCATTACTTTCACCAGAACCATGGTTGCTATTGCTGTTATTACTATTACTGGTATTACTAATTATAACATAAAATAATATGTGTTGATAGCTTACTCTCTGCTAAGAATTGTGCTAGGTTCCCTATAAATATTCTCATTTGATTCTCCTAACAACCATAGGAAAGAAATAAAATCTCTATACCCATTTTACAGATGAAGAAACAGACTCAGAAAACAATACGTAACTTTCCAGTGGTCACACAGCTAGTGAGTGGCCAAGCAGGGGTTCAAAGCCACCCAGCAGCCTGGCCATCTGCAATAGCCTCCATTCTCCATAGTTCTAACCAGAGTCTGTTACTCTTCAAAATTCTCACCTCCAATTCCCTCTAGCTCCCATTCAAAGTCAAATTTGAACAGGGTTTCCTGGTGCCAGTTTTCATCACCCGGAGACTCCAGAAGCTCTGTCAACACCATCCCCACTTCTTGCATCTTCAAATTGCCATCAAGCTGGAACTTGCTCCAAAGATGAAGTTCTTAAGGCAGACAGTTTGTGGTTAATTCATTATCTTGGGGTCCGAAGGGTTGAAATTTTTTTAAAGGCCAACAATTGGCTCGCCGTCTCCAAGAATGAGTGAATTATTAGCAGCTAGGCAGGCCTCTACTTTTATTTTTTTCTTTCACACATTTTATCATCATTTTTAATTGCCAGGAGTAATTGGTGTGGGCAAGACACAACCAATCTGAGTTCATTCCTGCCTTCCCACTGTCACCAACACCCCGCTTGGCAAGGGTAGACCCAGCCTAAATGCCTTCCACAGCTGTTTATTTAGGAAAAATGCAACAACAGTAGCCAATTATTGTGAATTTACTTCCTTAGCTGCAAAGAAAATTCTTTCTTTATACATTATTTAAAATGTGGGTGTTGCTGGTTTCCACATGCTATTTGAGCATCACTCATCTAGTCAACACAAGAGTTGGTACTCTAGTATATATACACAATGGAGTACTACTCAGCCATAAAAAGGAATGAAATAATGCCATTTGCAGCAACATGGATAGACCTAGAGATTATCATACTAAGTGAAGTAAGCCAGACAGAGAAAGGCAAATACCATATGATATAGCTTATATGTGGAAACAAAAAAAAAAAAAAAAAGACACAAATGAACTTATTTCCACATGTATAAAATAGATAACCAACAAGGACCTACTGTTTAGCACAGGAAACTATACTCACTATTACATAATAACCTATAAGGGAAAAGAATCTGAAAAAGAATATATATACTTGTATAACTGATTCACTTTGTTATAAAGCAGAAACTGACACACCATTGTAAAGCACTTATACCCCAATAAAGATGTTAAAAAAATAAATAAATAAGTTTTTTAAAAAAAGAATATACATACATATATATGTATAACTGAATTGCTGTGCTGTACACTGAAACTTACACCATATCGTAAATCGACTATCCTTAAAAAATTTTAAAAACTGAGTTGATTTTGTAGTCCCCACACAACTTTGTTGGAGTTGATATTGTGAACTGATAAAGAAGCACTGCTTTATTTTTTTAAAACTCCACTGTCAACCAGTTGGCACTTAGGAAGGACAGAATACGTGAACGGCATCTCTGTCAGGATCAAAATTGCTGGCAACTGTCCCACAGCAAATCTAAAAGCTCAGAAGCATAGACCATTCAAGCAAATAAGTCCAAACAAGCAAACAGGACAAGTTAAGCTTTCATTCAAGCACTTAATTTTTAAATCTACAGGAAGCACCTTCTCCACAAGTTAACTTATCTTTGTTACGAGTCCTACCTGTCCCGCCCTAGCTTTTAACACAGAACCAATATATAGCTACTTCTTTCTAGGACTAAAAGCCCCACAGTACCTAAAACAAATTCCAGGTTCTGGTCCCGAGATAAATCAGGTGTAGAATAATAGGTTAACAGCAATTTTAATGACCGTTGCCTTTTGCCTGCTAAAAGCCTACTTATTAGGTTGATACCATGTAAGTGTTCATGTTACATAGTTATTTGAGGCTCAATTATATTATTATGTGATTTCATATTTATGTAATAGAAGGGCCATTTGATGCACATGAATTAAGCCCAATAAAAGTGTGGAACTTAGAGTGGATGCGAAGTTTCCTTCATCAAGCTGAGGTATTCATTTTTGTTTCACCACAGACTGAAGACAACATTTGCCTTGGAGAATGGCTGTTCAAGTCATTTAGCTTCTTAGAAAGCAGTAAGGCAGGTTGCTTGCCATTGTCTGCATTTTTTGAAACAGAAAACCGTCACATCCTGCAAATGCATTGGATGAATATAACAAAAACAAACACAAAAAGTGCTTGAGATCATTAGCTGTAGCAGAGATGTTGTTATATTAGAGGTACGTGATCCACACAGAATGCTAAGGAACCCCAAGTCAAGCCAGCAGTCCGAAACATAAATGCCCACCAGCCAGTAACATAAATGCATACATCCGACCAGATGAAGATAACACGGATCATTCGGGCTGATGACAAAAACAGACAAAACTACCCAATGGCATTCAGCTCTATCCAACTGTCGCCTCGAGAGAATACAGACTTCAATCTGGTTTTGTTTTCGAGAGAAGTCAGAAGTCCGGAGCATGATATACAATCTTGACCTTGAAGTTTTGGTAATATTCAGCTTGGGTGCTGCTGGTTTGTGACTCCTGGCCTAGAGAGATGAACTCTGGCTGTACTCCGTCTACTCAAATCTGGGACCCTTGAGAGCTGCAGTTACGTCTTTATCCATCCGTTGATTCCTAGGAGAACCAAGCAGTGTTCCCTGCACAGGGTTTGGGGGAACTTGCCAGCCATCGGGTAGCATGTTTAGCATTTTACATTCATCTTCCCCTCGAACTTCCTTACAGGTAGTTACTGCTGTTTTCATCATTTGGCAGGTACGGACACTGACAATTAACGAAATAAAGTCTTAGGCCCAGGGTCACACAACTCAAAAGTGGTCAGACCCGATCCTTGAACTCCGTTCTTCCGGTTTTATCTCCTAACCACTGGCTCAATGCTCCCGCACTGCTCCGCTTCTCCCCCAGTGGTAGCCTTTACCCCTCTGTGTTGTCATTGTCTTTTCCTTCTAGCTCCTGTACCTAGTTGAAAAGTTGGTGTTTTGGATAGAGAGATAAATGAGCAAATGTGATCAACGTCACAGTGGAAATGAACGAAAACAGTATAAGGAGAACATCTTTCGATATTGAGGACGGGGGATAGTTTTTGTTGTAATTGCTATCAGTAACTTGATGTAAGTGCGGTGAAAGAGCTTGTTGCTTTATAGGAGGACCCGGGTGAGTGGAGAGTTAAGTATTTGTTCATCTTCCTCTGCACTTCTTTCTCCATCTCCCCCCGATCCCATGAAACCCTAGGCCTTCTCTTTAGGAGAAATGGAAAGAGAGTTTGACGTTTCTTTCAGTTAACTGGAAGACTCAGCCTCTGTTTTGTTTGGAACATACTACACCACACCCGGGTCAGCGTTTCCATTCCCCCATCGGCACCATCCCTGGCTGTGCCCGCAGAAATACAACCACAGGAATTCCACCCACACTGAACGCAGATGGGCAGGGAAGGGCCACCCAGGCTGGAGCAGGCAGAGAAATCTCAGGGTGAACAGACAGGAAGCAGGAGGGTCCCGATATCTCATTTAGTGAATTAATTCCCTCACACGGCCTCTTTGTACTTTGGGAGAGTGTGTGGTCTGGAGGGCTGGAGGGCGGCGGCCGGAGGCTGAGGGAGATGGTGGGTTAGGACTTGGAGCTGGGGAGGGTGGGTTCTCACTTGAACACTGATTCATCTCGCCTTCCTGAGGCAAGTCTCATAATTACCTAACTAATGGAGAATAATGACACCACTTGGATGGGAGTTGAGAGGGGGAGAAAGAAAGGCATGAGAATTCATTAACCTTGTGTGAGGGGCTTGGATAGCATCTCTGAAGGATCATTATTACATCATTTCACCCCCTTTTCTCACCTCTTTCCACTAATATGAGACAGACAAACGTAAATAACTATATAATAATAGATTACAAGACAGACAACAATGCCAGAAAATATAATAGCCTGCTACAGCCATGGAACTCCCTCAAAGATATATTTAAAATGTCACTGGTGCAGAATGGAAAATACGAATTACAGGTTCATTTGGAGGACGCAATTTAAAATCTATACATCTTGTACGGTGGCACTTCCCATTAGGTTTTAGTTTTAGTTGTCCTTTTCTGCACACCAAAAAAGAAATCCCCCCAAGTAATTTCAGCCCAGGGATGCAAACTTCAAGGAACCACTTTCCTCTGTATTTTTCTTTCCTGTTTTCGATGGTCATGATGCTCTCCAAATCTAGGATCTTCTTGACATGTTGTTTTTCTTTCGGAACGTTTCTGCAAGCTTCCCAGGAGCCACGGAATGTCGATTACACCTTTTGGAGATGTAGCCCGGTCACATAAGGAGACAAGTAGTTGAAATTTGTGTCAAATTGCTTGTTTAAACGACTTGAGCCAACTTCTTAAAGCCAGGACAGCAGGGGCTGAGGACATTCAAAGTTGGCAGGGGCCAAAATGACAAGGCTCAGCAGTCACCTGGCGGGCTGCCAGCCCTGACTGGAGGCTTCAAAAAATAAACTTTCTCAAAGGACGCAAATTAAAAGTCGTGTTTCAGCAGCCATTAAAACCAAATTGTAACTTTCACAAAAAAAAAAAAAAAAAAATTAAAAAAAAAAACCAAATTATAGGTTTACGTTGCATAGTGAACGACCTTCATTTTCATTATGCTTAAAATATTTCACTTTGTAGGTGGAGGGTGGGTTGCTAGGAAAACGGTGTGTGGAATTGTCATCCGTGGTCATATTTACAGGGGAATATGTGCAGGGGTATAGTTGTCCTTTGTGCGTTTTTCCTGCAAGGACAGAGGGTTGCAAGTTTAGAAACGAGGATGCAATTTGGAGTAAGGGTCGTGGTTTGAAAACATCAACCCTGACCTTCTCCAGAGACTGGGTCCTCAGGGTTCCTCTCTCAGAGGGCAGAAGTTATGAAGCCCCTGATCTGAGTGGGCTCACGGGTGTGTTTTGTTGGTTCTCATAAAAAAAAAAAAAAAAAAAGTATACATATACATGTGAATGTATGTGTATATATAAACATATATATAAATACAAAAACACACACACATATTTTTAAATTGTCAACATTTTTTAAAAAACAGGAAACTCTTTTGAAAAAGTCCAGATCTTCAGCTCTCCTAGAAAAACTGGAAGATCCTCTGCCTTGAGCTCTAACCCCTACATGGCCACGTGAGCCTGGATCTGAGCGAGGGCTGCTCCCTACCCTCTTCAGTTCACCCCAGTCCACTTCACTTTCCTGCCTCTGGCCCCTGATAGGTGTTTAAAGGTACTACTCCCTGACTTAGAGTGCGTCATCTTTCTTATACCTTCAGAAAGACGCCATGTTTTTAAAGAACGTATGGAGTGTACTGGTTTACCAGGAAACGGGCTAGGGACTTGTTACAACAATGCTCAGCCTTGAAGATCATGTTACTTTCATTGCAGAGTTAATATGTTTCAAATAATTCCACTGGTCAGCCCTCACCAGCCTGGTTTTGCTAACCTAGTTTCTCATTCTTAATTTGATGCCGAGGGATAAAGGCAAATCAAAGTATCCTATTTGTGAGTACCTGACAACGGGATGCTGGACACAGTAGTATCTGCATCTGTAGTTCGTGACATTCGGCAACTGTCGACATGGAGGCTTTGGTTCCAGGCTCTCCGCCGCAGGCTTGCGGAGTGGATCGCGGCCGCATTCTGAAGCGCCTAATGGCCGTTTCTCCTTCCTCTTTTCTCAGGCCCTCCGAACCACCACAGCCAGTCGACTCTGAGGCCCCCTCTACCACCCCCGCACAACCACACGCTGTCCCATCACCACTCGTCAGCCAATTCCCTCAACAGGAACTCGCTGACCAATCGGCGGAGTCAGATTCACGCCCCAGCTCCCGCGCCCAATGACCTGGCCACCACGCCGGAGTCAGTTCAGCTTCAGGACAGCTGGGTGCTAAACAGCAACGTGCCCCTGGAGACCCGGTAAGTCCCCATCGCGATTACACCTGGCTCCCTGCTGCATCACCCGCCCAGAGCAGTCGGGAGAAAATCCCGCCTACATTATGGGACAAGTTTACCAACTCTCTGCCTGCCCGTCCCCTTGGTAATTTGACCCTGGACGGTAGGTTGATAGGTATTTCTTTGTTCACATGTGTCTCCTTTTAATGCTTGTTTACTTTCTTCCACAGCTCCTGTGTACCCAACTAATAGAATTAGCATAACATATTTTTACTCAAAGACTCATGGGAAACATGCTTCTAAGGGTATATTGACAGAAAGCTGCTGATAAATTATGCATTTAGCCTTTCTTGAAGTAATAAATGAAGACTCATTTGAAATTAAGTGTTTGGGGAGACCTTGAGAAACAATCCCTGATTCCAGACTGACAGAAGTATAATTTTAATTTATACTTCATCCAACATGCAGTCTCACTTTAATCCCTCCTGTATACACTAACAGCTTGATGCCTGAGGGGCAAACAATAGTGTAAAAAAAAACAAACAAGAAAAAAGCAGCAGCACTTATGTTGAGAGGGAAGGGTTTCAAAGTGATCTCCAGGTCTGGCTTTGTTTTGTCTTGTCTTTGCTTCTGTTGTTTTCTCACCTTTGCTTCTGGTCTTCCAAAAATCACACCTGCCTTAGTGACCTGAAGGAAGGGGGCATTGGTCACAGCGTGGCAAGCTGCAATGTAATTGACAGTGGGTCAGCCAGATACTGGAACCGCCTTGCTGTTCCATCCCCAGACACTTTCATGGTTTATGTGCTTCAATTGTTACTGTTTCCTTGCCGGGGCAGAACCATGGAGACTAAGAAGGACTCATTCATATTGAACCTTCAAAAAGTTCCCACATAGTTTTTAAACTTTAATAACTTAGGTTTAAGGAAAGACTGAAATAATCTGTAATCTTTTGGTAATGGCCCGGGAACTTTCTGCACACAGCTGGAAATAATTATGCAAGCCATAGCATTTGATGTTGTTTCTTATCTCTAATGTTTTGTTTTATCAATAAGAACTTGAATAAGTTGTATACTACTGTCACTCTAGTCACTCCAAACTTTAATACATTTTATTTTCTAACAACACTATAGGTGATTTGTAACCAGGCCTGCAGTCTTAATCTCTAAGGTTTACAGTAGGTAAAGTCAATAGAAACTCTATGCATATGTTATATATAATAGATAGATTTAAACATTTGCTGGAAAGGTTCCAGGCTGAAAGTTGACTGGTCCACCAGGCTTAACTTAGGATATTTTCATAGTTGGTAGTGGTCTCTAAGGCTGGATAAGACAATGTCTTTTTCTTCCTTATATTTATGAACTGCCATAGAGTTTGTGGGATACTAGTCAGACTATTTTCACATTAACAGACCATTGTTTGAAATCTAGACATAAAGGCTATGCACAGTGGTTAGGATGAAGAAAGAGGAGGGAGAAAGGGAAGGAGAAATGTAGTAGATATTTGGGGAAAAAGAAGGAGAAAAAGGAAAGAAGAGGACCACCATCGCCATTAACAACCAGTTTTTATTGTGCAGTTTGTACATGCCAGTGTTAGTGGCTTAAATGCACTATCTCATTCAAGCGTGGAAGCAATCCAATGAGGTAGGAAGGAATCGTTGTTATTAGCATTTTAAAAATTCAGCATCCAGACTTGGGGGGCAGAGTAACTTGCAAGCGTTCTAGGGCCTCAGTGAGATGGTAAATTATGAGCCGCATTGGATGGAACTCTCGTGGTTCCTACACATAAAGTAAGGTGGTCAGATTGTCTGATGCAGGAGCAGCCACGAACCTACATGTATTGTCTTAATTGTCACGTCTTCAGGGAAAGGTCCATCAGAGTGTCTACTCCTCACAAAGATTCTCCTGTTGGTGATGAGAACACATACACTGCATAAGCGTATCTCCCATCGCCCAGTTTCTGATGTAATCAGTTGGCAGTAAAGTGTTCCCTTGAAAGGATCTGGAGGAGAGGACCAGCAAAGCCAAGCCTATCCCCTTCTTGTTCTCCTGAAGTTCTCCCAGAACATGCTTTCTGACCTGTAGGGTCCTTCTGCAGATTGTTAGGATACATGGCATCTGTCCTAGGATTGGCGCTTCTCAGTGATGCTTTTAGAGGAGGCAAGCTTGGGAAGTAAGTAAGATGGCCAAAACCTTGAAGCCTAGCAGAAGGAAACAAACAAGGGAGAACATATCCGGATGTTCTTTGATCAGTACGTTCAAGGGCCAAGAGTTCGAGACTATAAGGCCCTTGAGATGGGGCTATTGCTAAAAGTCAGTCACAGATATTTGAAACTCCATTCATGGAACTGAGTACATATAATTTGGATGTGCAACTTGTCTCATATATGAAAACTTTAGCAATAATTAATAGAATTGTTGAACTTTGTGTTTCTCTTTGAAATATGATTTATACAGTCTCTTATGAGCATTTACTTACCGAATCCCTCGAAAATACTAAGCGCTATGTTAGGTACTGGGGAGATTATGATTAAAACATGTATCCTGCCCTTAAAGCTCATACAACCTAAAAAAGGAGATAGGCACATAAACAAAAAGATAGTGCAGTGTTTACAGGAATGGAAGTGCATAAGTTACAGTGGTTGTACAGTTGAAATAGTTATTAAATTTCCCAGGATGGTCAGGAAAAGGTTCCCAGCCGAGGGGCTGTTTGAGCTGGGTTTAGAAGGATGAACAGGAGTTTACCTAGAAGGTAGAACAGTGGGATAGGGAGGGTGGGAGGGAGGGAGACACAAGAGGGAGGGGATATGAGGATATATGTATGTGTATAGCTGATTCACTTTGTTGTAAAGCAGAAACTAACACACTGTTGTAAAGCAATTATACTCCAATAAAGGTGTTAAAAAAAAGAAAGAGAGTTTACCTAGCAGATAAGTGGAAAAAAATCAAAGATTATAGCATCATTTATTCCCATTCTTCAGTGGTTTTCCATATAGTCTTGGAAACTGTAGAACTGAACAATTTCACTCACTCAGATGCTGAAATATTGTGCGTTTAATGGTGTCATTTTCTTACCCACAAGAGCAAATGTAGGAATGGAAGCTCTTACGTTAGGGGCGTGATACCATACTAGGATTCCAGTTCCTGTCGTTCATACCCAATAAGAATTGATTAACCACAGCAGGAAAAAGAACCATTGAGGGCAAGACATTCTGGAGGCTGAGCATGATGTACTCATCAATTTTGAAAATGCAATGGAAATTTACAAACAGCTTCACCACCTCTACTTTCATTAATACAGACTTCTGGGCATGATGGAAGAATTTCCTAACTCTGGGAGGTGCTGGGCAGCATTTTGCCACCACCACCCACCCCCCCTTGGCCCCCGCAGAGACTCCAGGCCAAATCCAAGGTGTTTCTTTAGACCAGTAAGGAACAAGCCCTTGCCCCTCTGCATTGCTTTTTGATGTTCCCGTCAGTCTTAATGAGGCAGGTTAGATCTTCCCTGGACTGTGTGTTTTCCATTTTTGTTCTATGACAAATAGAATCAAGGTGCTAATTAAGGAGGCATAGCCAGAAAATAGGACTGTATGAATCTGGAATTTAACACAAGATGAAAAAGCTTATAAGGAGAGTTCTGTAACAATGTTAACAATATAAATAACAATGCATATAAATTTGGAATACCCAAGGCAATCAGCTGATGTGGAAACCTAATATTATCCAAGAAAAACCAAACATAGGACAGAGGAACTAACTGCAAACAGCCTGGACTCTCTTTTCTAACATATGCGTAACAGTATCAGTCTGCCCACTATTTTTCTCTCAGCTTACTTGCAGAAGATCTTAGAACAAGGTCCCTCTGTAATTCTGGGTTGATAGCACCTATCTCCTCCTTCCTCTCCTGAGAGGAGCAAGATCAGGAGTCTTCCTGGCCACCTGCTTCTTTGAGAGTTTCTGAAGTCAGCATTTCTTTGTCTAAGACAGTAGAAAGTAGCTCAGCGACAGAACCTAACTTTCTTTCCTTTATGCATTTTGCTGAGGCAAGCTTCTTTCTTGGAACCTATCTCGGTAGCAGGTCACTAAAGAGAATCCCTAAGCAGGACAAAACTTCCCTCTGAGTTTGCTTTTGGCCTGAAATACCAGAAGGCCTAATTTTAGCCATCCAGATCCTCAAGCTACAAACAAGTTTGCAAGTTGCTCTTTGAACTGGTCATCCATTACTCATTCGAGAAACATCTATGAGACCCAACCAGGTGCCAGGCACTGAGGATTCAGCAGTGAAGAAGAAAAGCAAAGTCCTTGCCCTTCTGGAGTTTCCTGACTGTAGACAGAATGTGAACAAAAAATTAGGCATATGCCCCTACAGTGACAGGTGTAATAAGTGCCATGTGAGGTACAGAGAAGCCAGACTCAGGAGAAATTTGCACTTAGGCTAAGCCCTAAGGATGAGTAGGTGTTAATTAGACTGAAAGAATGTTCTAGGTGGCGAAAACCACGACCCGCTGGGGGAAGAAACGCTAAGATGCCGGGAAGAGAAAGCAAACTAGACAGGCAGGCAAGAGCCGGACAGTGCAAGGTTTGGGGCTGCTTTAAAGATTTTGGACTCAGAGCCAAGAACGGTGAAAAGTCATTGAAGCATTTTAAACAGGAGGCCAAAATAATAACATAAATGGTTCCGTTTTGTTTTTATCTATGGTAGCTGCCATAGGGTCAATAGGTGGGGGGAGGGGGTGGTTGAGGGAAAGGTATAGCAGGACTAAGGGTCCAATTTGGAGAATACTGTCATGATTAAGATGAAAAATGGTGGGGCTTCCGTTAGGGTGCCTGTAGTTGCAGTATCAGAGCTGTCTGCCTTTCTCTTACCAATCTGGCCAGAAGGTGAACTTTCAAAGATGTGGGGTATGTACTGAAGGTAGAATCAGTGGGAATTTGTGATTGATGGAATGTCAAGATGTAGGTTAGGCAGGTGTGAGCACGGTATCCAATTTTTTTGGCCTAAGAGGCTGAGTGAATAGGGATGTCATTTAGGAAACAAGTTCGGTTTTCCACTTGTTAAATCTCTGAGGCAACAAGAGTATTAAGAGTAGCTGTAGGCTTCCCTGGTGGCGCAGTGGTTGAGAGTCCGCCTGCCGATGCAGGGGACATGGGTTCGTGCCCCGGTTCGGGAGGATCCCACATGCCGCAGAGCAGCTGGGCCCGTGAGCCATGGCCGCTGAGCCTGCGCGTCCAGAGCCTGTGCTCCGCAACGGGAGAGGCCACAACAGTGAGAGGCCCGCATAAAGCAAAAAAAAAAAAAAAAAAAAGTAGCTGTTATTGGCCAGACTTATTTTGATTCTAAAATAACAGATGTAACACAGAAGCACAACCATTTGCAAATGATAGCATAGTTAGTGTATCCAAAGCTCTCAGCAGTGGACTTTTCTCTTAAAAAAAAAAAAAATCTCTCCAGAAATTTTGTTCAATTTAATAGTAATTGTACATGATTGTATAGTTCTGTGAGTAACAACTTTATCAAATAGTTTTTGCTCCGTGTTTAGTTTTACATGCATGATCCCACTGAACCCGTTAACCCTTCTGTTGAGTATATGTTACTATGCCTATTTTAAATAAACAGAAACTGAGGCTTGAGAAGATGAAGTTACTTACACGTCTCCAAATAAGTAAGGGGCTGAACTGGGATGGAAACCTGGGTCTACCTGACTCCACGTGCAATGCTCTTAACCACCACATGACAATGCCTTTGAGACTAGAAGAACAAAGCAAAACGATGCTTATTATCCAATTAGAATTTATCCAGTCCATGGAAATGGTGACGTTAATGCAGTATAAGTGACACGAGGCAAGAAATGATCTGAGGGATGAATCCCAGTCTGTTACTGGACATAGAGTTAGTCACTGACAATATCATAAGCCAGGCAGGATAGAAGGGACCCTTGTCTCCAGCTCTGCGGGATCGGTGGCCACCCAGGATGGTCAGTCTGAAGTCCTGAGCCTCCATGGTGGTGGCAGCATGGGATCCACGTGAGCTGAGTTACACAGGAGGTTTAGTGCGCTGCATATCGTAAAATGCGAGAGCAAATTGACACTGCAGAAATAAGAAGCGGTGCTACCTTTTTAGCTCTGTGATTTGCATAGGGTTTATCTTCCAGACAGCCTTTGCTAGACTGGTAGAAGAAAGCCACGCAGCCGCGGGTATGGTAGCTGGCCATTTGGTCATAGTTTGAGTAGGGACACTCAGGAAGTTGTAATGAACACCCAGGAAGTGCTCTTATAAAGAATGGAGCTTGCCGGGCTTGGTAAGTGGCACCTAAGGAATCTAATTCGGGTATCAGCATTTCAGTAAACATACTTTTTATCTTTAAGACCAGATAACCTTAGCCTCATATGGATGCTTTATTGAGAGTGCATTTTTGGGGATCAAGACTCAAGACCTTTAGTAAATAAGGTTGTCATGGGGAAGCAACGAGACTGTTGAAACATCTTCACCATATGCTGAACCGGAAGACTCTTCTCCACTTGTTCTCCAGATTGATTTTTCTACCTAAGGATTAATTTTCTGACAGAATCACTGACAAGTATGATCTTGAGAATATTAAACCAACGCAACCTGTTTGCTTTTCTGCCTCTTTTTTTTTTTTTTTTTTTTAAACGTTTCTGCGTGAGGTTTAAAACTAGAATTCATTCCGGGTGAACCAGATGCATTCCAGCACTTTTCAAATCAATAGGCCGCTTGACTTCTCCATATTGCAAAACATTATGCTCCCTCTAAATTCTCATCAGAGGCAACATGGAAATTAATGAGACCTTTAGGTTAGCGTTTCCAGCTCAGCCTTAGTTTATAGCTTTACCTTGCCTTTTTGACACCATGATCCCGCCTGGCCACCAGCAGCATTGCACGTTGCAGTGAGTTTTAATTTTGTAGTTTTCTTAGTCTTCCTTGGAAACTGGCAGCTTATTAATCTCAATAACTGAACTGCTCAATAGGCAAGCTCTCCAATGAGAAACGAGGCTGTGTCTTTTTTTTTTTTTTTTTTTTTGGCAGATGGAGACAAGAGGTTGGTTGTTGGATAGAGGCAGGGGATGGGGGGGATGAGTGGTAGAGAAAAAGCCAGTAAGGAGGGGCACCCTGTACCCCCAAATCACTTTCTGACAATTGGCAGGAAAATAAAGAGAACCTAGTTTAATCCACTGCTCTGCAATTTAGGGCTTGCGGTGTTAAACACATTCAAACCTGTTAATAAGAAAATAACGTGTTGTGGCTCGTGTGCAAATTACAAGGTGCATTAAGAAAGAAACAAGCATTGCATCTTACTTAAGACCACTCCAGTCTGCTCTTGGCATGGTTTGCAAACTTGGAAACATCCTTGAAGGTAGAGGTATACAAGGAGGGCTGTCCTTTTTAAATTTGTCTCCTGCTGTAAAATTAAAGCCCTGTTAAGTTTATTAAAGCTTTGGGGACTTGAACTTCTTACTTGCGAGTTACCACAGGGAAGCCTCTGGATAGAAGGAACTTTTTTTCAAAAGCCGTCCCTCTGCAGCCTGGACCGTGGGGACCCAATTAGGGATTGAGGCCACCTTGTGGTCATGGCTTGGAAACGCAAGACTCTGCCCTGAGTATGTGTAAATGTCGGACTCTTGGGTTAAGTTCAAGGTTGAAAAAAGGTAAATATTTTCATCTCTGTCTGTGCTCTTTCACCCATTCAGCTCATATCAACTGTCCTTCCCCTGGGGCATTTCCTGAAGCCTTCCCAGAGTATATTTTACCTGGCTTAGACGGGAGAGACTGGATGGATCGCAAGGCTTTTCTAATTCTGGCTCCCCAATGATTTTTTCTTTTCACAGAAACCAGAGAGGGCGTTCGTGGTTCTCCCAGGCAGGCGAAGTAGGCTCTGCACCTTTTCTGAAGCTTCCTTTGATTTACTAGTCTTGGTCTCGCCTGCCCGTTTGAGTGGGGATCTTTTGTCCCCAGAATTGCAATCTATCACAGGCGTTCGGCCAGTTTGCTCAACTAGGGCTGCATCCTTTACATGATAGGGGAGTTTAAGAAACTTGAAGGGCTTCCCTGGTGGCGCAGTGGTTGAGAGTTCGCCTGCCGATGCAGGGGACGCGGGTTCCTGCCCCAGTCCGGGAAGATTCCCACGTGCCGTGGAGCGGCTGGGCCCGTAAGCCATGGCCGCTGAGCCTGCGCATCCGGAGCCTGTGCTCTGCAACGGGAGAGGCCCGCGTACAGCAAAAAAAAAAAAAAAAAAAAAAAAAAAAAAAGAAACATGAAGCAACTTTTTCTCAGATACCTTTTTTCCCCTCCAAAACCCAATTCTGGGCTGTTCCCTAAGTCTTGACTGCAAATATCCATTTTCAGAAGTCATGACAATTTTTTAAATTAATTAATTAATTAATTTTTTTTGGCTGCGTTGGGTCTTCGTTGCTGTGTGTGAGCTTTCTCTGGTTGCAGCGAGTGGGAGCTACTCTTCGTTGCGGTGCGCGGACTTCTTCTCATTGCGGTGGCTTCTCTTGTTGCGGAGCATGGGCTCTAGGGTGTGGGCTTCAGTAGTTGTGGCTCGCGGGCTCTAGCGTGCAGGCTCAGTAGTTGGGGCGCACGGGCCCAGCCGCTCCGCGGCATGTGGGATCTTCCCGGACCGGGGCACGAACCCGTGTCCCCTGCATCGGCAGGCGGACTCTCAACCACTGCGCCACCAGGGAAGCCCATGACAATGTTAGCCATGGAGAATCACCCTCAAAATCATGTGTTTTTAAATCCCTTGCAGAATCACTTCTTGCTCAGCGTAACTGAGGAATCAGCAAGTGCTTCCAATTTCTGTCATTGGTGTTTTAGCTGTGAGTGCTTGCCTTATATTTAAAAAGAGAATGAGTAACACTTCTTTTTTATTTGTGAGATGGTTCTGAAATTCTATTTCAGTTTGTTAAAGCTTCAGCTGGGTTGGAGCATCCCTAAGACAACTGCTCAACAATTAGTCCTCCTGTCAAGCTGTTGCACACCAACGATATGACGATAAAAAGCGTATTTTTTTTTGTAATTATTTGAAGGACTGGATTAAAAATCCTGCCCTAGGAAGAAGGTGGGAAATGTCTTCTTCTTGTGCTGGTATGTGCTTAGATAAGAATTTTAAATGGAGCTTAATCTTCGTGACTTTTTAATCTCTTATCAACCCAGATCCTCTCCACTGCACTTTGGAACAGGTAATAAGAAGGCATAAGGTGATATTAGGCACATTTAAGCATTTGGTGGGACCCCAAATCCACCCCACCCCGGCCAATTTAGTAAAGTGAGAGAATAAATGTAAAAGCCCTCTGGGAATGGGACCCTGCTGTGTGAGTGTCTTGGATTCAGCTTAGGGCTCTCTTAGTATGTTAATGTCCTACAGCTGAGTGCTAAAGGCAGAGGCTGGCAAAGATCATCTTCTCCAGCTTCTAAACCTCAGAATCCATGTGAGGAGAGATGGTGGTCATATTGAAAATCTCTCCACTTCCTGTGAAGGACTGAACACTCTTTTTGGCTTTGTTTTTAGGCATTGTCATCTCTTCGGTGCCTGCCTTGTGCCAAGCACTGTAATAGGCACTTTATATTATCCGATTCGAAGCCCTGTGCGATGGATACAGTTGTCCCCTTCAGCATGTCAGGAGGATGAAACCTGGGGAGATGAAGGGTCTGGGACAGAATCAAGATTCAGGCAGAACTGGATTCAGGGACTTAAACTCAGGCATTAGGCTCTCTCTCTCTCTCTCTCTCTCTCAGCTTTGTTTTTCTGTTTTCCAACATTGTGCTTAAGCAGGTCTCCTTTTGTGAGGTCTTTGTGGGAATTATAGGCTCTATCCTCATAGCTCAGAAAGTAATAGAAAAAGGATTTCTTCTTCTGGATATTTCAACGGAACTCCCTGGATATTTCCGCGGAACTTCCTGGTTCTCAGGAACCTAGCTAGAATCCCGTGCCCACAGCAAACCCAATCCCGAGGCCCGGAGCATGGGCCACGTTGACTGGCTAGGCCTGGATCACGTGCCCACATGGAACAGGAGACCAGGAAGAAGGGCGTGGCCATAACCAAACACCAGGGTGTTAGGAGACCGTAAGATAGAGGTCTCGAAGGAAAAAAAAAAAAAAGAAAGAAAGAAAGGAAAAAAAAACCCAGGCCAAGTTCAATACTAGTTTTGCCCTAGCCCAGCTGCCTTCTCTTATTGGCTAATGATAGTGATTCTCCTCTGAGCACCCAGTCCTGGCCAGGGGTGGGGTTAGGCGAGGTTCAGAGCATCCAGTTACTTAACTTGCCTTGGGCACCGAAGAGGGTTTATAACTGATTCCAATATGAAGTAGAAAGAATAAGGTCCACTGAGTAATTCACATCCCGTTCTGATTCATCACCCTCTCTGGTTCACTTCTCAAACGTCCTTACGACTTTCCCTTTGAGTTCACTGTAGCCACTTAATGCATTTTAACTTTTATTTTATTGATGTCTCTTTTAAGCTATCCTCTTCTTTCCTGCATAACTGCTTGGATTCCACATTTCCAATTAAAACATGCTTATGCTCATTTATTGTCTCACTAAACTGTGCTCTTTACGAGGGCTCATGATGAGAAAGTTAACTCAGAGCAACTCAACGCGTTTCTCATCTGAAAATGGCTGGAGAAGCAGTTTTACCTTTATCAAGTTGCAGTCCTTGGTTTTGCTTTTTCATAAGACAGTGAATGGGAAACATTTAATTCCATGCTCCAAGCTTCTATTCTCAGCAATATAAAAATGCATTTTATGCTTTTTTGTGGTGAACATCTTAGATAGGACATTTTTGCAGGGGTCAGTCTGCTCTATAATGGACCTTATCATAGGTACCATCGGAATAGTTCCCCATTTAATTAGACAAAAAGTTTTGCCCTAAAAGTGAACATGTCCTAATGTCAATAATTATGCCCATCGCTATTTACACTCTTGTGATTTAATCTGATATTACTAGCTGTAGAAAAGCTCAGTAGTAGGGGGAAAGGTAGCACACTTACATTTAACGCCCCCCTAGAATTTCAGTATAATGGTGTGTGTGGGACACTGGGTTGGTTGGGTGTGAGAACCAGGCGGGAAGGACACTTTCATTTTGGGTCTGGGGGTACTTTGTTTTCTGAGTTCTCGCCATCATTGGCCTTGTCTGGAAATATGAAAGCTGTGTTAGGATGGGGACCTCCTCACGTCCTGCCTATAAGGTGCATCTTCAAATTCACAGTACCTTCAGTTTGGGGGAGAAGGGAGAAGTATAGCATTTTCTGCAGGGCTAACATCGAAAGCCTATTTCAAGGATAGAAGAAGAGGGAGAGGTGAGGGGTGGTGTAGGAAAGAAAGGGTCTGGTGATGAGGACACAGAAATAAATATTTACCTGCCGTCTTCTGGGAAGTCAGCCCCTTGATTCTGACCGCTGCATCAGAAAGCAGACCAGGAGAAGGAAGCAAGGTCAACATGACTTAGGTTAACCTGATCATTTAAGAGGAGGGGGAATCATTTGGCAGCAGCAAGGCAGAATTTTGAGACCGGAAGCCATGTTTGGATCCCTTGTGCAGGCCGATGTCTCTTCTACAGATGAGGAGGGTGAGGCCAGATGACTCGTCGGTTTCTCACGCAGATTGTCTGGGTGGGACGGCAGGCAGGCTTCCTGCTGGAGCTTTCCTCAGATCCCTCACTCTTCCCTGCATGATGAGTAGGCGACTTTGTTGCCTCTTCTTCCCACGCAGCATCTTTATCTCCATTTCCTTCTGCAAAGCAATGGTCAAGAATTTAAGACAAAGAATTAGAGCACATATTACAACAGCTTTGGTATTTCCAGGTGTTTTATTACAAAATGTATTCATTCTCTGGGTAAAAACATTCAACAATTAGAAAGGTGAAAAGTGCAAAGTATATTCATTCCCTGCCCCTCCATTCCTATTTTCAAGGAAATCTCTTTTGAAAGTTTATTATTTTAGGCTTCCAGAAATGTTTATGGTATCTGAGCATATTTTTTTTAAGTTTAACATAAAAGGGATTGTGTTATACCTACCATTTGGCAATGGCCTTTTTTAACTTCATGAGAAATTGTAGAAATCATTTCAGGTAATATCATGTAAACCTACCTCATTCTTTTCTTTATTTTTTTGGCTTAAACAACAGATATTTATTTTCTTACAATTCTGAAGGCTAAAAGTCTGAGATCAATGTGTTGATAGGTTAGGTTTCTTCCGAGATTCTCTCCCTTTGCTTGTGGATGACTGTTTTCTCCTTCTGTCCTCACGTGGTCTTCCCTGTGTGTCTTCCTCCTTATCTCCTCTTCTTACAAGGACACCCCAGCCTAATGTCCTTGTTTTCCCTTAATTACCTGTTGTTTTTAATAGATCTTTATTGGAGTATAATTGCTTCACAATACCGTGTTAGTTTCTGTTGCACAACAAAGCAGATCAGCCATATGTATACACATGTTCCCATATCCCCTCCCTCTTGAGCCTCCCTCCCACCCTCCCTATCCCACCCATCTAGGTGGTCACAAAGCACAGAGCTGATCTCCTTGTGCTATGCTGCTGCTTCCCACCAGCCAGCTATTTTATATTCGGTAGTGTATGTATGTCGATGCTACTCTCACTTTGCCCCAGCTTCGCCCTCCCACCCCATGTCCTCAAGTCCATTCTCTATGTCTACCTCTTTTTTTCCTGCCTTGCAACTAGGTTCATCAGTACCTTTTTTTCCTTTAGATTCCACATATATGCATTAGCGTACAGTATTTGTTTTTCTCTTTCTGACCTACTTCACTCTGTATGACAGACTCTAGGTCCATCCACCTCACTACAAATAGCTCAGTTTTGTTTCTTTTTATGGCTGAATAATATTCCATTGTATATATGTGCCACATCTTCTTCATCCATTCATCTCTTGATGGACAGCTAGATTGGTTCCATGTCCTGGCTGTTGTAAATAGTGCTGCAGTGAACGTTGTGGTTCATGTCTCTTTTTGAATTATGGTTTTCTCAGGGTATATACCCAGCAGGGGGATTGCTGGGTCGTATGGTAGTTCTACTTTTAGTTTTTTAAGGAACCTCCATATTGTTCTCCATGTACCTGTATCAATTTATATTCCCACCAACAGTGCAAGAGGGTTCCGTTTTCTCCACACCCTCTGCAGCATTTGTTGTTTGTAGATTTTCTGATGAAGCCCATTCTAACTGGTGTGAGATGATACCTCATTGTAGTTTTGATTTGCATTTCTCTAATAATTAGTGATGTTGAGCAGCTTTTCACGTGCCTCTTGTCCATCTGTATGTCTTCCTTGGCGAAATGTCTATTTAAGTCTTCCACCCATTTTTTAACTGGGTTGTTTGTTTTTTTGATACTGAGCTCCATGAGCTGTTTGTATATTTTGGAGATTAATCCTCTGTCTGTTGTTCATTTGCAAATATTTTCTCCTATTCTGAGGGTTGTCTTTTTGACTTGTTTATGGTTTCCTTTGTTGTGCAAAAGCTTTTAAATTTAATTAAGTCCCATTTGTTTATTTTTGTTTTTATTTCTGTTACTCTAGGAGATGGGTCGAAAAAGATCTTGCTGTGGTTTATGTCAAAGAGTGTTTTTCCTATGTTTTCCTCTAAAAGTTTTATAGTGTCTGGTCTTACATTTAAGTCTTTAATCCATTTGGAGTTTATTTTTGTGTATGGTGTTAGGGAGTGTTCTAATTTCATTCTTTTACATGCACTTGTCCACTTTTCCCAGCACCACTTACCAAAGAGGCTGTTTTTTCTCTGTTGTATGTTCTTGCCTCCTTTGTCGTAAAGTAGATGACCATATGTGCATGGGTTTATCTCTGGACATTCTATCCTGTATCATTGATCTATATTTCTGTTTTTGTGCCAGTACCGTACTCTCTTGTTTACTGTAGCTTAGTGGTATAGTTTGAAGTCGAGTAGCCTGATTCCTCCAGCTCCTTTTTTCTTTCTTAAGACTGCTTTGGCTATTTGGGGTCTTTTGTGTTTCCATACAAATTGTAAGATTTTTTTGTTCTATTTCTGTGAAGAATGCCATTGGTAGTTTGATAGGGATATAGGGATTGCGTTGAATCTGTAGATTGCTTTGGGTAGTATAGTCATTCTCACAATATTGATTCTTCCAATCCAAGAACATGGTATATTTCTCCATCTGTTTATGTCATCTTTGATTTCTTTCATCAGTGTTTTATAGTTTTGTGAGTACAAGTCTTTTGCCTCCTTAGGCAGGTTTATTCCTAGGTATTTTATTCTTTGTGTTGCAGTGGTAAATGGGAGCGTTTCCTTAATTTCTCTTTCTGATTTTTTTTTTGTTGGTGTATAGGAATGCAAGAGATTTCTGTGCATTAATTTTGTATCCTGCAACCTTACCAAATTCATTGCTTAGTTCTAGTAGTTTTCTGGTAGCGTCTTAGGATTCTCTATGTATAGTATCCTGTCATCTGCAAATAGTGACAGTTTTACTTCTTCTTTTCCGATTTGTATTCCTTTTATTTCTTTTTCTTCTCTGATTGCTGTGGCTCGGACTTCTAAAACTATGTTGAATGACAGTGGCGAGAGTGGACATCCTTGTCTTGTTCCTCATCCTAGTGGAAATGCTTTCAGTTTTTCACCATTGACTATGGTGTTTGCTGTGGGTTTGTCATATATGGCCTTTATTATGTTGAAATAGGTTCCCTCTATGCCCATTCTCTGGAGAGTTTTTATCATAAATGGGTGTTGAATTTTGTCAGAAACTTTTTCTGCATTCATTGAGATGATCATATGGTTTTTATTATTTTATTTTATTTTACTTTATTTTTTTTAGTTTAGTTGTTTTTATTAACAGAAAATGAAAATATCTTTCTTTGGATTGGCGATGGAAAGGAGTGATCGCAGAGGACAATTATTTACCTTTCCTTTTTATATCAAGATGAACCAAATCATATTTAGTAGAACATTTCTGTAAAAGAAAAGTTAGATCATATGGATTTTATTCTTTAATTTGTTAATGTGGTGTATCACATTGATTGATTTGCATGTATTGAAGAATCCTTGCATCCCTGGGATAACTCCCACTTGATCATGGTGTATGATCCTTTTAATGTGCTCTTGGATTCTGTTTGCTAGTATTTTGTTCAGGAGTTTTGCATCTGTATTCATCAGTGATATTAGTCTATAATTTTCTTTTTTGTGTGATATCTTTTTCTGGTTTTGGTATCAGGATGATGATGGCTTCATAGAATGAATTTGGGAGTGTTTCTCCCCCTGCAATTTTTTGGAAGAGTTTGAGAAGGATCAGTGTAAGCTCTTCTCTAAATGTTTGATAGATTTCGCATGTGAAGCCATCTGGTCCTGGACTTTTGTTTGTTGGAAGATTTTTAATTATGGTTTCAAATTTCATTACTTGTGATAGGTCTGTTTATATTTTCTACCTCTTCCTGATTCAGTCTTGGAAAGTTGTACCTTTCCAAGAATTTCTCCATTTCTTCATGGTTGTCCATTTTATTGGCATATAGTTGTTTGTAGTAGTCTCTTATAATCCTTTGTATTTCTGCAGTGTCAGCTGTGATTTCTCCTTTTCCATTTCTACTTTTATTGATTTGCATCCTCTCCCTTTTTTTCTTGGTGAGTCTGGCTAAGGGTTTATCAATTTTGTTTATCTTCTCCAAGAACCAGCTTTTAGTTTCATTGATCTTTGCTATTGTTTTCTTCATTTCTATTTCATTTATTTCTGTTCTGATCTTTATTATTTCATTCGTTCTACTGACTGTGGGTTTTCTTTGTTCTTCTTTCTCTAGTTGTTTTAAGTGTAGGGTTAGATTGTTTATTTGAGATTTTTCTTGTTTCTTGAGGTGAGATTGAATTGTTATAAACTTCCCTTTTAGAACTGCTTTTGCCGCGTCCCATAGGTTTTGGGTTGTTGAGTTTACGTTGTCATTTATTTCTATGTATTTTTTTATTTCTTCTTTGATTTCTTCAGTGATCTCTTGGTTATTTAGTAGAGCACTGTTTAGCCTCCACGTATTTGTGGGTTTTTTTACAGTTTTTTTCCTGTAATTGATTTCCAATCTCATAGTGTTGTGGTCAGAAAAGATGCTTGATACAATTTCAATTTTCTTAAGTTTTCCAAGGCTTGATTTGTGACCCAAGATGTGCTCTATCCTGGAGAATATTCCATGTGCACTTGAGAAGAAAGTGTATTCTGCCACTTTGGGGTAGAATGTTCTATAAATATCAATTAAATCTATCTGGTCTATTGTGTCATTTAAAGCTTGTGTTTCCTTATTTATTTTGTTTGGATGATCTGTCCTTTGGTGTAAGTGAGGTGTTAAAGTCCCCTACTCTTATTGTGTTACTGTCAATTTCCCCTTTCATGGTTGTTAGCATTTGCCTTATGTACTGAGGTGATCCTTTGTTGGGTGCATGAACATTTATAATTGTTATATCTTCTTCTTGGATTGATCCCTTGATCATTATGTAGTGTCCTTCCTTATCTCTCATAAAAGTCTTTATTTTAAAGTCTATTTTATCTGATATGAGTATTGCTACTCCAGCTTTCTTTTGATTTCCTTTTGCATGGAATATCTTTTTCCATCCCTTCACTTTCAGTCTGCATGTGTCCCTAGGTCTGAAGTGGGTCTCTTGTAGACAGCATATATATGGGTCTTGTTTTTGTATCCATTCAGGCAGTCTGTGTCTTTTGGTGGGGGCATTTAATCCATTTACATTTAAGGTAATTATCTATATGTATATTCCTATTACCATTTTCTTAATTGTTCTGGAATGGTTTTAATGGGTCTTTTTCTTCTCTTGTGTTTCCCGCCTAGAGAAGTTTCTTCAGTATTTGTGGTAAAGCTGGTTTGGTGGGGCTGAATTCTGTTAGCTTTTGTTTGTCTGAAAAGCTTTTGATTTCTCCATCGAATCTGAATGAGATCCTTGCTGGGTAGAGTAATCTTGGTTTTAGATTTTTTTCTTTAATCATCTTAAGTATATCCTGCCACTCCCTTCTGGCCTGCAGAGTTTCTGTTGAAAAATCAGCTGATAACATACAAAGGAATCCCCATAAGGTTATTTTTTGTTTTTCCCTTGCTCCTTTTAATATTTTTTCTTTGAATTAATTTTTGTTACTTTGATTAATATGTGTCCTGGTGTGTTTTTCCTAGGGTTTATCCTGTATGGGACTCTCAGCTTCCTAGACCTGGGTGACTATTTCCTTTCCCATGTTAGGGAAGTTTTCCACTATAATCTCTTCAAATATTCTTCAGACCCTTTCTTTTTCTCTTCTTCTTCTGGGACCCCTATAATTCGAATGTTGGTGCATTTAGTATTGTCCCAGGGGTCTCTGAAATTGTCTTCAATTCTTTTCATTCTTTTTTCTTTATTCTACTCCTCAGCAGTTATTTCCACCATTTTGTCTTCCAGCCAGCTTATTCATTCTTCTACCTCAGTTATTCTGTTGTTGATTCCTTCTAGTGTGTTTTTCATTTCAGTTATTGTGTTGTGCATCTCTGTTTGTTGTTTAGTTCTTCTAGATCTTTGTTAAACATTTCTTGTATTTTCTCAACCCATGCTTCCATTCTATTTCTGAGATTCTGGATCATCTTTACTATCGTTACTCTGATTCTTTTTCAGGTAGATTGCCTATTTCTTTTTCATTTATTTGGTCTTGTAGGGTTTTTTTTTTTTTTTTTTCTGTACACAGGCCTCTCACTGTTGTGGCCTCTCCCGTTGCAGAGCACAGGCTCCAGACGCGCAGGCTCAGCAGTCATGGCTCACAGGCCCAGCTGCTCCGCAGCATGTGGGATCTTCCTGGACCGGGGCACGAACCCGTGTCCCCTGCATCGGCAGGCGGACCCTCAACCACTGCGCCACCAGGGAAGCCCGGTCTTGTAGGTTTTTACCTTGCTTCTTCATCTGTGACATATGTTTTTGCTGTCTCTCTCTTTTTTTTTTTAATGAGTCAGATTGTGTTCCTGTTTTACTGGTTGTTTGGCCTGAGGCTTCCAACACTGGAGTTTGTAGGCTACTGGGTAGAACTGGGTTTTGGTGCTGAGATGAAGAACTCTGTGAGACCTCACTCTGATGAATATTCCCTGGGGTCTGGGGTTCTCTGTTAGTCCAGTGGTTTGGACTTGGAGCTCCCACCACAGGAGCTTCCCCCTGACCCCAGGCTTGCTAATCAAGATCCCGCAAGCTGCGTGGGGTGGCAAAAAAAGAGAAGAATAACAAAGTGAAAAATAAAATTAGACTAGGAAACTAACAGATATGGTACAAAGGATGTAAAAATAAAAATATAGATGAATCAAAAACTGGAAGGTACATTAGTACCATAACAGTAAAAAAAAGAGGAGAAGAGAAAGGAAAAAAAGGGGGGCATGGAAGGCCTTGGCCGTGGAGAGTGGGGCCTAAGCAAGGGCAAGGTTTCGGTGGTGGGCGGGGCCAATACTTAGGACCCCCAGGACTGGAAAAGGCCCTGGGGACTGTGGGAGGTGGGGCTTAGGCTCAAGGAACCAAAGGGACTCAGGCTTGCCCCCCACCCTGGTCTCAGAAGGCAGGGGACCTCACCTGGGACCCTAGCAGGCTTGCTAGGCCTGAGTGGTCAGGGCAAACACCCTCACTCCTCTCCTGCTCCTCCCTCAGGGCCCCTCCCACCTGCCTCTTCTGGTCTCCCTGGCCTCCCTCCTATGCCCCCCGGGACCCATGGGGCCTGGAGGGGGCTTTGGATTGCAGTGGACCGGCCGGGGAGGTCAGCAGGCTCCCCGGGCCCCAATGGGCAGGGCAGTCGCCCTCCACTCCTCTCCCACTCTTCCTGGAGAGTCCCTCCCACCTGCTTCTCCTGATCTCCCTGGCTTCAGGTGCACTGATCTTGTCTGGCCTCCACTTCTCCTCCCCCCTCAGTCCCCCTGTGTCCTACCAGTTCACTTTGGGTTTGCTCCCCTCTCCTTGGGGTCAGACTCCCCCACCAGAGGGCAGCGGGTGCCCTAGTTGTGGTGCGACACTAACTCCGCATCTTCCCACACCTCTATCTTGACTCCTCCTCATTCTTTTGTAAAGTCTGTGTAGTGTTCCATAATGGCATAATTTATTTATCCAGTCTCTTCCTGATGGACATTTAGATTGCTTTCAGGTTTTCGCTATTACAAACAAAACTGTAATGAAGAGTCTTGTGTATGTATCTTTCTTTGCATACTTACCGGATTATATTCAAAAGTTAAATTCCTGGAAGTGAAATTGCTAGATCAAAGGGTATATATAATGTGCATTTTGAATTTTGATAGATTGCGCCGAATTATGTCCATCTCATTCCAAATGTTACAATCTCTCTTTATTGCTTAATGGTCTGCGTTTCTTTTATGGGTTTAAAATAAGAGCCCTTAAGTTCACAGTGTTGGATTTTTGGCATAGAATTGACAGGATTTTCTTTTTCAAGGAATAATGTACTAACTAATACTGAAATACCCTAGGAACTCAACTCTGCTTCTTACGTGCCAGGTAAAATGAAAAAGAGGTATGGCTGTGGGGTAAATTGGATTCACTCACTGCCCTTGGTTCTAGCCGTAGGGCCCTTTCTCTTTATCCCAAACTTGCCTCAGCGTGGACAGTGTGATTCAATCCTAACCTTTGCTGCCTTTTGTTTTCTCATTAATATTTGGCAAGGCTTAAATTTGCCTCTTTTCCCCATCTACCTTGCCTCTATCTCCCTAACGGGGATGTTATAAGAATGTCTAAGATGACTTAGTCAAGTTTCTGAGTCCCCAAGAGAAATGTTGAGTACAGCAGTATTATTGTTGTAACTATTACAGGAGAGCACGATGATCAAGGGTTTGAAAATCCCACACCGACAGTCTCTTTTGTGAAATAAGTATGTGAGGGCTCTGTTAATAAGAGGCCCTCAAGCCAAACTTATCTAGGTTCTTTATCTGAAACTCTGGATTTTATGCTAAATAAGGATTTTTGTATTTCCCACCTCCCATTTGTAATCCCATTACCAGCTGTGTTCATTGGACTTCAGCTTAATTCATCCAGCATTTATGCAGGTCATGTTAGGGGCTGAGCATCTGAGCAAGGCGCCGAGGGTGTAGGAGGAAGATGGTGTGGCCCTTGTCCCCTGGGAATTACAGTCTCGTTGGAGAAAGCTAAGCATGTAGTTTACATGAATATGGAAAGTTGTAAGATGGATTGAAGGTCAGGGCACTGTCTGGGAACGTAAGATGCTGGGAGTCAGGGAAGCTTGGGCTGTGTAGAAATGGGGTGTGAGTCCCATTCTGATGGAAACATGAGAGTTACCCCAGCAAAAGGGCCTTCCAGGCAGAGGCAAGGGAATAAGAAAAGGCCAGAAAAGCAAGAATGCCCAAGTATTCTGGATCCACTGGGCTGGGAGTCAGTAGAGGAGAGTCCCCAGGGCCTGTGGCAGGGACACCTTCCAGGACCAGTCAAGCACCCTGTGGTTTATTCTGTGTAGGAAACGGAGCCTGCAGAGATTTGTGCAGAGGTGTGCTGTGGTCACATTTGCAGTGAGGAAGAGGAGAGACGTTGATGGACATACCAGAAAGACAAGAACTAAAGTTCACTGCAGTTAACCAAAGGATCCCATAGTGAAGAAAGGAAAAGGGACAAAAAGGCAAGAAATACATGCTTTCAGGAGGCTGTCTAGGGGAGTCATTGGTCATTAGCTCCAGAACAGTGAAAGCCAACGTTTACTGTCAGGTATGCGCTGAGCCCCCTTGTTTAATCCACACAATATCCCCATGAAATATTTTCAGTCGTTTTCACCATTTTTCCAACCAAGGAAAGATTCAATAACCTCAAGCCGTTTGCCCCAGGCTGTGCCGGTTACAGGTGGGACAGCCAGGCTCTGAAATCCGCATGCTGCCCACAGTTTACCCATTAACCACCGCCCTGCCCAGCCCCCAAGAATAAGCGGGTGCTGTCCAAGCCCCCCACCCTGGCCTGACCTTCTTCCTCCCTCCTGGCCCCTGCCCTTCCCAGCCACTCCTCTTCCCCTTCCAGAAAGGCAGACACTGCTTTGTTTTTCATGTAACCACTTCACTTCTTGTCAAGCCAAACCTAAGAGCCAGACAGGACCCCAGTTCAAGTCCAAGCCTCTGCGATGTCTGCAAGGCAGCCTCCCCTCACCAGACTCTCCTTGAGGTTTTGTTTAGTGCTCCCTCTTGCGAAGAAAATGCCTGATGGCAGGCCCCTGCCTTTTAGTCTAACGTGCCACCTCCGCGTCAGGCAGCTTTCAGTTTCCCGCGCCTCAGCACGTCCGTCTGCATCTTCATCAAGACTTCCAAGATGGCAGTGACAAGCTCTTCGGGTACTTAAGGCAAACATGCATGACAGTTTTCCTCAACACTTGCATTTTTAAAAAGCCTTGCCTTGGGCCCTAGGAAACCCAGCATTTGAGAAACCAGGAGCCTTTCAAGGAAGCCAGGCTTTCAGAGCCTGCTTCCCTGGGACATGTTTTGCGACAGGGACACTGCAGGATCTGCCCAAGAGGATATGAAGGGCCATAGCAATATTTACGTGTTGATGCTAAATGATGGTTGCCTTACGTGTTGATGCTAAATGATGGTTGCCTTTTTTTAATGGCTCTGTGTGTGTGTGTGTGTGTGTGTGTGTGTGTGTGTGTGTGTGTGTGTGACTGAAACCTATGGACCTGTTCTGTGCATTGTCAGTAGGTATGTGGCTGGCCCGCAAACACACTTAAATGGCACACTTCCACAAAGCATTAATTTCTGAGTGTCCAACAGATATATGTAGGCAAGCAGATATGTCACAGGTGTTGCTACAAAGCTTAATTAATATCCCTGAAGGGCTGTAGCATTTCCTATAGAGTGCTAAGTGAGAAGAAAGTGTTGTACCTATGGATATTATACATGTAAAGAAATGTGGGTACATACACTGATAGGCCTTCTTATATTTGCTTATGCCCCAAAGGGTCTGATGTAAATTCAAATGGGAAAATAAATTGTTTTCAGGATAGCTAACTATCTTTTATTTGAGGGTTGAAAAAAGGGAGCAGAGCCCCAAACTTAAATGCCAGAAATCTCCACCACAGTGGAAAAAGGAAATCCATAACACACAAAAATGAGTAGCAGTTTTCTTTCTCCTCTGGCTGTTCCTACGTCTAAGATAGCTTTGATGACTTAGGCCTTGTTGTTAGCTATGCAAGAATTTAGATAAATCGATTTTGTTTTCTAGGTTTTGAAGGAATCCCGTAAAATACTAATCTGTCCCTTTTAATTTTTATGACATAGATAGGCCTGCCTTCTTCTCTTCTTTCCCTTCTTTCCATCCCTCCCTCCCTCCCTCTCTCCACCCAGTGCGTAGGTCTTAAGAACCTACAAAAATCTAGGAAATAACCATTATTGGGGTTTGTTTTTCATTTCTTCTGTACTTTAGTGTACTCATTCAGAAATAGAAATGAGTGAAAACTTTATTTCTCAAAGGTATACTGCATGGTACACCAGTTTGAAGACTGGGAAGGTGGGTGGGTTAAAATTTCTGTAATCAAATCAGTAAGCAGAATGATAAATATTTTGCAGAGGGTACTGGGATATTTAGACTATTTAAGGTGTTAAAGGCTTGTGAAAATATGTAGTAATCTCCTTAATTTTATTTACTCCAGTATTTCCCAAATACCAGGGAACACTTTCTTTACCTGAAGTTAGTAATATACAAACACACTTGGTGATCCCAAGATCACACTTTTTTTTGGTATTGTATTGTATTTTTTTACAGCTTTATTGGAGTATAATTGCTTTACAATGGTGTGTTAGTTTCTGCTGTATAACAAAGTGAATCAGCTATACATATACATATGTTCCCATATCTCTTCCCTCTTGCGTCTCCCTCCCTCCCACCCTCCCTATCCCACCCCTCTAGGTGGTCACAGAGCACCAAGCTGATCTCCCTGTGCTATGCGGCTGCTTCCCACTAGCTATCTATTTTACATTTGGTAGTGTATTTATGTCCATGCCACTCTCTCACTTCTTTCCAGCTTACCCTTCCCCCTCCCCTTGTCCTCAAGTCCATTCTCTACGTCTGCATCTTTATTCCTGTCCTGCCTCTAGCTTCATCAGAACCTTTTTTTTGATTCCATGTGTATGTGTTAGCATATGATATTTGTTTTTCCTCTTTCTGACTTGCTTCACTCTATATGACAGTCTCTAGGTCCATCCACCTCACTACAAATAACTCAATTTTGTTTCTTTCTGTGGCTGAGTAATATTCCATCGTATATATGCGCCACATCTTTATCCATTCATCTGTCGATGGACATTTAGGTTGCTTCCATGTCCTGGCTATTGTAAATAGAGCTGCAATGAACATTGTGGTACATGACTCCTTTTGAATGATGGTTTTCTCAGAGTATATGCCCAGTAGTGGGATTGCTGGGTCAGATGGTAGCCAGGAACACACTTTGAGTCTTACATTTCCGACCTTCTCTGACCCTGACTGAAGTAGGAAGCCCAGAGTTTCTTCAAATCCTTCCTAGAGAAGGACTTTGTAATTTTGCTTTTAAGATAAAACATAATATCTCTCTCCACCTAAACTTTTGAAATTCATCCATATGCAGACTCATTTACCAGGTTCTGCAATAGTTGGGCCTAGTGAGTAAGCACTGCTTATAATACCGTGCTCAGAGCGTGGGCTAACAATGAAAGCTTTTTTAAATAAAAATGTCAGGGATAAGGGACTTCCCTGATGGTGCAGTGGTTAAGAATCTGCCTGCCAGTGCAGGGGACACGGGTTCGATCCCTGGTCCGGGAAGATCCCACATGCCGCGGAGCAACTAAGCCCATGAGCCACAACTACTGTGCCTGCACTCTAGAGCCCACGAGCCACAATTACTGAGCCTGCGTGCCACAACTACTGAAGCCCGCACGCCTAGAGCCCGCGCTCTGCAACAAGAGAAGCCACCACCGCGAAATGCCTGCACACTGCAACAAAGAATAGACCCCACTCGCTACAACTAGAAAAAGCCCATGCGCAGCAATGAAGACCCAATGCAGCCAAAAATAAAAATAAATAAAATAAAATAATTTTTTTAAAATAATGTAAGGGATAAGATAGCTTTCCTAGAATATAAACCCTACCAGGCTCTCACTATAGCCTCTTTCCTGAAATGAGAGCCATTGAGTTGGGAGTGTTAAAGCATTTTGTAAGGTATGATTACTCTTTCTGCAAATACTGCTACCTAGCTCTTTGGTGATGCTTCTTGTTTTTGTAATTTATTTCAAGTTTTCAAAAATAAGCTTACGACGACATGGGTTGGATGCAAGGAGTCTGACACAGTGTTTAGGGCCAACCAGAATGTAACCTTGCTGAGGAGTTCAATGTGGACCACCATCCTCTACATTTAGACACCAACTAAAGGTATCTCAAAAAGTTAAACATAGTTACCGTATGACCCAGCAACTGCAATCCTCCAAATAACTGGAAACAAGTACTTAAATAAATACTTGCTTGCAAATGTCCAGAACAACACTATTCCCAATGGCCCAAAGATGGAGACAACACAAATATCCATCAGCGGATGAATGAATAAACAAAATGTGGCACATATACAGTCAACCCTCCACGTCCGCCATTGCTGCATCTGCGGGGTCAACAAACCGTGAATCAAAAGTATTTGGAAAAACAAAAAGTTCCAAAAAGCAAAACTTGAATTTGCCATGCGCTGGCAACTATTTACATAGCATTTATGTTGTATTTACAACTATTTACATAGCATTTACATTGTAGCAGGTATTATAAGTAATCTAGAGATAATTCAAAGGAGGATGTATGTAATTATATGCAAATACTCTGCCATTTCATATAAGGGACTTGAGTATCCACGGATGTTGGTGTCCAGGTGGAGTCCTGGAACCAGTCCCCTGCAGATGCTGAAGGTTGATGATATATATGATGGAATAGTATTCAGCCACAAAAAAACAAATGATGTACTAATAAATGCTACAGTGGAGATCACCTTGAAAACATTATGCTAAGTGAGAGAAGCCAGGCACAAAAGGTCACGTGCTGTATGATTCCATGTAGTAACTGAAATATCCAGAATAGGGAAATCCATAGAGACAGAAATCAGATCAGTGATTCCCAGGAGCCGGGGGTGGGAGAAGAGGGAATGAGAGTTGCTGCTTAATGGAGACAGGGTTTTCTTTTGGGATGATGAAAAATTTTTGAACAGAATAGAGGTGGTTGTACGACATTGTGAATGCACTAAGTGCCAGAGAATTGTACACCTTAAAATGGTTAATTTTATGTTGTGTAAATTTCACCTCAGTAGAAGAAAAAAGTAATTAATGGAAGACAGCTAGAGGATCAGTGTGTCTCCCTAAATCTAAAAGATCTACTCAGGGCTTCCCTGGTGGCTCAGTGGTTGGGAGTCCGCCTGCCGATGCAGGGGACACGGGTTCGTGCCCCGGTCCGGGAGGATCCCACGTGCCGTGGAGCCGCTGGGCCCGAGAGCCATGGCCGCTGAGCCTGCGCGTCCGGAGCCTGTGCTCCGCAACGGGAGAGGCCATAACAGTGAGAGGCACGCATACCGGGAAAAATAAATAAATAAATAAATAAATAAATAAATAAATAAAAGATCTACTCATGGGGAGAGACAAAGTAGTCTGGAGAACCCGATTCTTGCTCCAGTCTTTTCCAAGAAGAATGCTAGGGAATAAATGTCTGTTTCCAAAACATGCTCTGAAATGGCTAACTTTGAGGGCACGGCAGAAAATATCAGCACGTGTGATTTGATTAATACTGGTAAATGGATCCATGTGGGTAATATGTTATCATCTGAAAGATGGCCCACATGATTCCTGTGCAGCATGATGGTAAATGCAATTCTTCAGGCTTTCCCAAGATCACTGAAGCACCAAAGATAAGGAAATAAAAAAAGGTGTATCAGGCAGGACTCCTTTGTTACAGGGGTAGGGAGGAAAAAGAGAAAGATAAATGGATTCTTCTCTGGGTGGTGGAGGGTAAACATAGGATGTTTCAGAGATGAAATCCATTCTCATCATATTCTTTTAAAAGAGATTTGGAAGAGAAAATACACCATGAAATCTCCATGTTTGCAGAGATACGAAACCTATGAAGATAAACTCTGTTCGGTATATTGCTGGGCAGAGAAGTGACAGATAAGGAGGAAGTACATTTACCAAAAATTCTTCCAGACTTATATGAATTTTATCTCTGAGGCTCCTGGTTACCAACCAGGAACTAGCCCTGAGATTAGTGTAAACTAATGCCTGAATATATACATCCATTGGGTTTACTGTGAAAAGGGAGAAATGAAGGACTGCAAAATGTCCAGAATCACTAAGTGGAATCCTAGAAATAAGCCTAAAAAATGCATTACCCCACTATTTTCCAAAACCATTGTGTGTTCCCAGTGGAAATAATCGATGTGATTATGGCTAATGTACCTCGAGAATGACAGAAAAGTTGAAGAGGATTCCAGCTTGAAAGATCAAGAACATGAGAAGGCTCTCACAAAATGTGCTAGAAGCCTCCTCAGAATAGAAAGGTGAAGGTTTCTCAAAGGATTTAAAATAACCACGTGTAGACGTAATGAAAACATGGTCTTGTTTACCAAAACCTTGAAAACCAGAATGACAGAGCATCCCTTAAAGGAGACGCTACAGCATAAATAAATAGAAGTGTTGCATCTGGGAGCAGACAGGAAACTTGGAAATTCATGCCTTCCTACAGGCAGCAGAAAATAAACTCTTCAAGATCTAGATTGGCTCGTGTTGTTATTCGTCTCCTAAAAATTGATTGAGCACCAGACATCTGCTGGCACTCTTCCAGAGACTGGGGATACAGTGGTGAGGAGGTCTTCATCTGGGCCCTTAAGGAAGGTACATGCCATTGGGGAAGCAGACAGTAAGCCAGGCACAAACAAGATAGCTACTCAAAGGGATGAATGCTGAGCAGATGAGAGGGCTGTGTCTCTACACCACTGCCATTAACCCGGAAGTGGGGGTGGTCCTCAGGCCAGGGAGGATAATCAAATGATGGAGTGGGAAGGACTGATCAAGGAAGGCTTTCTGAGAGAGTGAAGTTTGAAAGGAGACTTAAAAGACCTCAGGAGGAGCCATGCAGATATCTCAGCTAAGAACATTTCAGACCAAGGGAAACACAATGAGAATACCCTGAGATGGAGAGAAGCCTGAGCTCTTTGAGGGACAGCAGAAAAGTGTGGCGAAGCCTCAGGAGCAGAGTCAGTGGAGGCTGGGAGGAGGTGAGATAGGCCTTAACAAGGTTCCTCATCAGCCACGGCGAGGATCTGGATTACTGCGAAGTATAAAGGAAGTGGCAGATTTTAAGCAGAAGAGTAATGCGATTTGACTTGTGCTTGCAGACAGTGACTGGCTCCTGAGTGGAGGATGGATATAAAGGGCCAAAGTGGAAAAGGGGAGACCTGTTTAGAGGCTGCTGGATGCTGTAGGTCAGGCGCAAGGTGGTACAGAGGTATAAGTGGCGAGAAGAGGATGGATTGGAGGCAGAAAGGACATCGACTGAAGATGGATCAGGTGTGAAGGAAGGACGGGAACCCTAGTGAAGCCTAGTGAGGTGTATGGTATGGCGCTCACCCAGATGCCACCCTCTGAAACTGGAGCACGCATCTCCCCTGACAACAGATCTCAGCCAAGTCCCTCCCTGAGACTGAACTTCAGCCAGAGACAGCCACCCTGCGCCCAAGGTTACATCCCTGTGGACAGCCCACATCTAATGACTGATCCAGGTGAGGTTATTAAGGCCCAAATCCAGAGCTCGCCCTTTGCGACAGCATCCCTCCACCCAGCCTGCTTCTGTCACTCCCAAGAGCACTTGCTAATAAAAGTTTCTGTATGCAGATGTTTCTTCCTAGAGTCTGCTTCCTGGGGATGGCACCTGTCCAGCTGATGGGTGATGGCTTCTTTAACCAATATGGGTGAAGCCTGAAGAGAAGGATAGTTTGGAGTGAAAATCAGGAGTTGTGTTTGCTCATGTTCACCTTAAGATGTCTAATTATATCCACATGCCGATAGAGTAATAGGTGCCATGTTAAGGGGTGGCTAGAATATTCTGGAGAAAAACCCAAACCCTCAAGGCAGATGGCAAAGAAGACAGCCAGGCCTTTTCATCGTAGAGGACTAGACTGAATTCCCATGAGTCTCTTCTACCATAGTTATCTTCAAGTTTGAATGTTCCTAAATCTACTTCCTTTGTTCACAGAGAAGATAAAGTTTAAAACCCTTTGTATTTGGACTAAAATCCAAATTCCTTGCTCTCAAAACCATGCACAATATAGTCTTCCATTGGGCCAACCTCTTCTTCCCACCACTTAAGCTCCTGGATCACGACACAGTGATCCACACTGTTCTTCATTCACAACCTCAAAAATTCAATCTTTCCCACCTCAGGGCCTTTGCACATACATTCCCTTTGCCTGGGATGCTCTTTTCACCGTTTGATTACCCGTTTCTTATCCTCAGACCTCCCCTTTTTGATCATCTCCTCAGAGAGGAGTGACCGCACTAATGGCGTCCCACATTTTCTCTTAGTTCACTTTGTAATTATTTCATGTATTTATTGGTTTACTCAGACTTGAGTTTTGTTTATTTGGTCTGTCTCCCCAATTAGAAATTCCATCCACATAAGGGTAAGGACTTAATTCATCATTGTATCCATGTGCCCAGTAAATATCGGTTGACTCATAACTTCATATTTTAGATATTATATTCTTTCCAGGGATGAGAAAAAAAAACAATACATCCAGGTATTAAACAGCTCCTATAGGCCAGCTTCTGCGCTCACAAATCATATTACCTCTCTCAGCCCTTCCAACAGTTCTGTAATGTACATATTATTATTTACCCATCCTTTAGAGGAGGCATCTGAGGCTCAGAGAGATTTTCTGGCATTCGCAACATCATGCAGAGCTCCTCGTGGACTTGAGATTTCAATCCAGACGTGCCTCACTCCAAAGCCTGTACATTTTCCCTTCAACCGTAATTTGTGTGTTCCTTCGGCAGACGTTTGTGAACACGTACTATGAACAGAGAAGAATACTAGGAAGCAAAAGATACAGGACCTGCCGTGGAGAAGCTTATAATTTGACTGGAGAGACAAGGCAAACACACAGGACAGATGTCATAGCGTGAAGCAGAATATGATACAGGGACATACTCTAAGGTTCCTTCCAGCTCGAAAATTCTTTGACTCTCTGAATGGTACAGGCAGTAAACACAGTGGGAGAAGTCATTCTGCTACTTGATTGTATCTGATGGCATGCGTTCTCTCTTCATCCACCTCTGGCTGCCGGTGAACACAAATGCAAGTCTATTTCAAATGGCTGTCTCTACACTCCCATATTATAGTGGATGGTGGATTCAAGGTCAAGTTTGAAGTCAAAGTCAGAAGTCTTTGTTTTTTTTCCTCGACTATATTAAGACTCTTACCAATTAACTTGAAAAAAGTCAAGAAGTGAACGACTGGGCGGCGGGGGGTGCGGTTTGAGGGAAGGGGGAAGACTCCTCATCTCATCCCAAAGACTCTGAAATGGATTTGCTCACCAAACACCAGGTTTCTTTAGTGACCTCCTGAGACCTTGCCTGTCACTCTGAACAGTATATCATTTCATAGGGGGAAAAGAAAAACAAAGTGTTCCCATGAGAAAGGCTATGTTATATCACAGTGGGACGCTATTTAAATATCAAGCTTCTGTTTAGAAAATGGAAGGCAATAAATTGAGTTGCTAATTATTCCAGCTGTGAGTATTTTTGGTATGACTGCACATTTTGAAGAGGGCAAAATAGAGGATCTCCCTGTTGTTCATGGCATATGCAAATGTAATGGCGGGCCCCTCTGATCTAAAAGGTTCAGGGATCGGAAACCTTGAAAGCCTATTTCTCATTGCATCAAAATTGGTTTGAGTCTAAGCTTAGGGACTCATGATATGAAATGGGCTTTTCATTATACTAATTGGGTTATTGGCTGCTTCTTCAAACTTGGGGAAGTAGCATTTTTTTAAAACAGTTTTAAAGTTTTGTTTTTAAAGCAACAGTTCACTTCTCAACCCAAGCATAAATTCCCAACCGGAAGAGGAGAAGAAACATATTAGTAATGTCCTCCATCCCTTCCCTTCCTAATAAAATTATTTTTGATGGGTGGAGCTGCCGGCAATGCTCTAGTCACTGTGCTAATTAGGACAACACATTCATTTTACAGATATTTTAAATGAGCTGGGCACTGCGTAGGTCAAGGAGATCTAGTAAAGAGCAAGATATACATGATTCCTGTCTTCAAGCGATTAATAGCTACATTTATTGATCACTCACTGGATGTCAAGCTCAGTGTTAAGGCTTTCATGTAAATAAATTCGTCCGATCCCCCTAACAAGCCTATAAAGTAGGTACTAGCCATCTTTCACTTTAAAGGTGAGGCCACAGGGACTTAGAGGGGTAAGTAACTTGCCCAATGCCAGGATCCAAACCCTGGTTGTCCAAGTTCAGAATCTGTACACTCAATATCTTACTGGTTTCAAAAAGAGTTAAATTAATAATAATAATAATAAGAGAATGTTTATATGTAGGGAAAAAGTCTGACTCTAAACATCCAATGTTTACCAGTCTCTCTCTCAGAGTATGGGAGACCTTTGCTTTCTGTTTTTTTTAAATTATATACTTGGTTTTTCTTTTAATAATGTGTACCTCTTACATTTGCAAATAGGAAAATAAAGGCAGGACACTTAAAAGATTGCTTAGTTTTGCTATTCAAAAAGTGGCTGGGGGGCTTCCCTGGGGGTCCACTGGTTAAGACTCCGTGCCTCTAATGCAGGGGTGTGGGTTTGATCCCTGGTCGGGGAACTAAGATCCCACGTGCTGTGCGGCACGGGTAATAAATAAATAAATCGTGGCTGAACAGTATAGTATCCAACAGCATCTTTCTCATTATCTCATGGCTTTTCCATCTCATCCTGGAAGCTTTCTGTTTTCCCTTTCTCTGCATGCCCTATGTGTCTCTCTCTCTCTTTTTCTCCCTCCCTCCCTCCCTCTCTCTCTCTCTCTCTCTCTCTCTCTCTCTCTCTCTCTCTCTCTCTCTCTCTCTCTCTCTCTCTCTCTCCCCGCCCCCCCCATCTCACCCACCCTTCGAGTTTCCCCTCTACCACCACCATTCCTTCTCAGATTGGAGAACATAATAGCAGTGCCAGAAAGTGTGGTGGTTATTTAACCTCTCTCCAGCTAAATGTTTTATCATATCTCCTGAAAACCTAATTATAGCAACTTTACATGCTACAGTACCCTTTATAGGCTGCCTCTTTTTTTAAATTTTTTTTTCCTTTACCATCTTTATTGGAGTATAATTGCTGTACAATGGTGTGTTAGTTTCTGCTGTATAACAAAGTGAATCAGCTATACGTATACATATGTTCCCATATCTCTTCCCTCTTGCTTCTCCCTCCCACCCTCCCTATCCCACCCCTCTAGGTGGTCACAGAGCACCAAGCTGATCTCCCTGTGCTATGCGGCTGCTTCCCACTAGCTATCCACCATATGTTTGGTAGTGTATATATGTCCATGCCACTCTCTCACTGTGTCCCAGCTTACCCTTCCCCCTAAGTCAGAAAGAGAAAAACAAATACCGTATACTAACACATATATATGGGCTGCCTCTTTATTAAACTAACTCCTTTAGACACAATAAACCTGGTGCTTCAAAGGGCATGGCCAGCACCAGTGAGATGGGATGAGATCTCCTGTACTGATCACCACCACCCCCACTCCTGGTGCACTTCTGCCTCTCTCCTTTCTCTGGCTTTTTATCAAATTTCAGCAACAGCCTGTATGATACTCAAAATCTTTCAGGGATTAATGGGAGGCATATCAATACTTTCATCCGCTACTCTGAATACCTCTGAGTTTATTTTCTGGAGAAGTCAATTTTCTCGGTAGAGCAACAATCAATACATGGTTTCTCTGATAACCAGAGCTGCTTTTTTGCACACGGTGCTACCTGGAGACCATTCAAGGCGTTCACTCGGTTTCAAGGAGAACGTTGGCTGCGGCTGACTTCATGAGCAAAGACAGCGGCTGCACTGTTGTCATTAGTCATCCTGGTTAGTTGCATGGTGCTCTGTGACGAGAGAGCAGGATCCAGATTGAGAGAGAGCGAGAGGAAGGAAACAAAAACTTGACCTCTGTACAGTTGTTTCTCTAGTACATTTCTTTTTCTTTTTCTTTCTTTTTTTTTTTTTTTTTTTTTTGTGGTACGTGGGCCTCTCACTGTTGTGGCCTCTCCCGTTGCGGAGCACAGGCTCTGGACGGTCTGCGGCATGTGGGATCTTCCCAGACAGGGGCACGAACCCGTATCCCCTGCATCCGGCAGGCGGATTCTCAACCACTGTGCCGCCAGGGAAGCCCTAGTACATTTCTTTTTCAAAGTCCTGCTGGGATTTCAACCTGGGAATACAGCTAACCCAGGAAAAAAGAGGGAGACTGCCTCTTAGGATCCCACTGGTTGCAAGCTGAAAAACAAAATGGTACTTGGTGTTAAGGGATTTTCCATATTTGTTTCTGTGTTTCTTTGGTAGGTTTTCAGGTTAATGAGTGAGTTTATTTACAATTGACTCAGGAGAGAAGGAAGAGAAATCTTTTGCTGGGGCCTCAAGTAATTTAGCCAGCCACTGCTTCTCAAAGCTTCTGCTCTAGATCAGTCAAGCTCCGTCTCTATCACAAGAATAAAATAAAATGCACAGTGAAATATACAAGCAGCTCATGCAACTCAATATCAAAAAACAAACAACCCAATCCAAAAATGGGCAGAAGATCTAAATAGACATTTCTCCAAAGAAGATATAGGGATTGCCAACAAACACATGAAAGGATGCTCAACATCACCAATCGTGAGAGAAATGCAAATCAAAACTACAATAAGGTATCACCTCACACCAGTCAGAATGGCCATCATCAAAAAATCTACAAACAATAAATGCTGGAGAGGGTGTGGAGAAGAGGGAACCCTCTTGCACTGTTGGTGGGAATGTAAATGGATACAGCCACTATGGAGAACAGTATGGAGGTTCCTTAAAAAACTAAAAATAGAACTGCCATACGACCCCGCAATCCCACTACTGGGCATATACCCTGAGAAAACCACAATTCAGAAAGAGTCATGGGGCTTCCCTGGTGGCGCAGTGGTTGGGAGTACACCTGCCGATGCAGGGGTCACAGGTTCGTGCCCCGGTCCGGGAGGATCCCACATGCCGCAGAGTGGCTGGGCCTGTGAGCCATGGCCACTGAGCCTGCGCGTCCGGAGCCTGTGCTCCGCAAGGGAGAGGCCACAACAGTGAGATGCCCGCGTACCGCAAAAAAAAAAAAAAAAAAAAAAAAGAGTCATGTACCACAATGTTCATTGCAACTCTATTTACAATAGCCAGGACATGGAAGCAACCTAAATGTCCATCGACAGATGAATGGGTAAAGAATATGTGGAATGTATATACAATGGACTATTACTCAGCCATAAAAAGAAACGAAATTGAGTTATTTGTAGTGAGGTAGATGGGCCTAGAGTCTGTCATACAGAGTGAAGTAAGTCAGAAAGAGAAAAACAAATACCGTATGCTAACCCATATATATGGAATAAAAAAAAAAATGGTTCTGAAGAACCTAGGGGCAGGACAGGAATAAAGACAGATGTAGAGAATGGACTTGAGGACACAGGGAGGGGGAAGGATAAGCTGAAACGAAGTGAGAGAGTGGCATGGATGTATATACACTACTAAATGTAAAATAGACAGCTAGTGAGAAGCAGCTGCATAACACAGGGAGATCAGCTCGGTGCTCTGTGACCACCTAGAGGGGTGGGATAGGGAGGGTGGGAGGGAGACGCAAGAGGGAGGAGGTATGGGGATATATGTATATGTATAGCTGATTCACTTTGTTGTACAGCAGAAACTAACATACCATTGTAAAGCAATTATACTCCAATAATGATGTTTTAAAAAAAGGCACAGTGTTTAATTGATGGTGTCCTTCTTACATGGATGTGAGGCATGAGTTTCTTGTTTGTTAGACTTCTTTTTAAAATCTTCCATGGTTGTTTCATCAGAGAAAGATGTATGCCCTTAATTTTCTAAGCCAATCTGAAGCAAAAGCCTGGTTTGCCAAGATTCTGCCTCAAAACTGCATGCCTTTGCTGTCATGTAAAGCGCATGGGAGAATGGCTGTTAGGTTTGTGTGCTCTCTCATAGTTTTTATTAAATAGTTTTGTTTTCACAAGAGGAGAAGTGGTGACATGTACTAAAAAGATTGATAGTTTAGGGTGAAGTGATGATCACTTTATTCTAAGAACTCACTGGGACCGAGGGTACAGAACAGAGGACAGAGAGGGACCATCCTTCCTTAGCTTTACTACTCAATTTGACAGCCAGCCTCTGAGCCCCTAACCTGTGCCGAGCAAGATGCTGGGTCCCGGGACTGAAGCTTTGATAACCCACGTGGCTACGAAGGAAAGACGTAGGCACACAAAAAAAGGAGTATTATTTTTTTGTGCAACATCAGGGGCTGATTTTCTCTCTCCCCTCAAGTGTTAGCAAACTCCAAGGACAGCACTTTGGGGGCCCCTCATTTGCCTTTCCTTTCCGAGGCACAAGTGGCCAATTCTGAGAGCAATTGAGTTGTGCTTGAAAAATGTCAAGTGCATTTGGAAACTACACATTTCTGCTGATGCCTGGAGTCCTGAGCTGAGCCACTTCCATGGCCAACTGCTGGGAAGACGTTTGGTTGGGGCGTCCCAGATGATCCCTTGGAGCACCCTCAGCCTGCACCTGAGGGGGGAAAGCTGTCTTAATAGCCAGTTCAGGAAAAATCCGGAGAAGTTCCCTAAGGCTTCCGGGTCCTCTCATTGACCATCTGGCCAGACCATCACCTTGTGGGTCTTGCTTCATTTTATTGATCTTTATTCCTGCTTCATGTGACTGTGCCCTTTGGGTGAATCAGAGCTTGCATTTTTTCAACTTGTTACTATGAAAATTTTCAACCATTCAGAAAAGTTGGAAGAATCGTACTACATAAGAAAAACCACCTAGTTTCAACAATTGCTATCATTTTGCCACATGTGCCTTATATATCTATAGAGAGAGAGATCTTTTGGCTGAGTCATTTGAAAATAAGTTTTGACATGACATTTCACGCCTAAAGACATCAGCATTCAAAACTTGCAGTTTACAAAATATATCTAGTAACCATCTAGTGTGTTCTGGGTAAGTCACGTATTTGAAAGTTGCAAAAATGGTTAGGGTAGAGTTTCTTAAACTTTATCATACATTAGAATCACTTAGGAAGCTTCTTCACCAATACACTCCCAGACCCCAGGCCTAGGTCTGGATGCAGCCCAGGAATTTGTACTTTTCTAGCAGAGCCTTCAAGTGATCCTAAAGCAGATATTTATGGGACGTAATCGAAAGATCGCTTCTTTAGAATCTTTCTTTTTTTATTTGCTGAATGTACTCTTCTAGAGATTCATAACACCAGGGTGTCACTGTATTGTGTGAGGAGACTACGTATCTTTGGTACTCTGGTTTAGTAATTCTAAGGACCAGAAACTAGAAACAGGGATGTGGTAACTAAATGAGTTTCATTTAACAATCATCATTAGAGACACCACAATACCAATGAGTGGCCTGAGATGTATCCTGAAAAAGATAATACAGTGCCGGAAAGTATACAGGTTGTTTTTGGTCTGTGGCAGGATATGGCCTTGTACGTATAAATATAAACACTTGCCTGTATGAACTATGCAAACTTATAAATCTGTTTGGAAAATAAGAGTCAACATGGCAGAAGGAATCCTAATTTCAAAATTCAAAATGTTCACAATATTGTCCTTTTAGCATTCATGATTTTGGCCTTGGGAACATTGCAGGTCTTTCACTCAACAAAGATTTGTTGACTTCCCTCTTTGTGCCAGGCTGTATTTTAGATGTTAGGATACAGTGATGAACACATCAGACAAACCCGATTATTTTGAACTTCATAGAAATTCAGTTCTAATGATGGAGGCAGACAGTAAATAGCACAAATGCATATACCCTGAAGAAGAATAAAGCAGTTATAACAGGATAGAGAATGACAGAGAAAAAAGTAAGGGAGGCAGGAAAGATCTCTCTGGGAAAGTGACTCTGGAACAGAATGTTGGATGATATGAAGAAACGAATTGTGCAGATATTTACAGGCAAAGGGAACCGCAAGTGCAAAGGCCCTGAGGCAGGAATATGTTGGATGTGATATGATGAGGACTAGCAAAAGGACAGTGTAACTCAGGGAGGGGAGGAGGATAAAGTAGAGGAAGATACAGTTGGAGAGATGGCCAGAGGGCAGATCATTCAGGGAATTGTAGGCCAGGGAAGGATTTCTGATTTTATTCTAAGTATTATTGGAAGCCTTTTCTTTTGCTTTCCTTCCTTCTTTCCTTCCCTCCTTCCCTTCCCCTCCCTCACTCCCTCACTCCTTCCTTCCTTCCTTCCTTCCTTCCTTTCTTTCTTTCTTGGAGAAAGGGGATGGTGATGACATGTGACATAATCTGACTTTCTTTTTAAAAGGAAGTATGAAAAATAGATTGGATTGTCAAGGGGACAGTGTTAGGATCTCATGAAGCAATCCCATATACAGTTACGTCCCTACATACGAATGAGTTCCGTTCTGAGAGCTCTTTCCTAAGTCCAATTTTTTCGTTATTCCAATTTGTTCATAAGTCCAGCAAAGTTAGCCTGGGTACCCCACTAACACAATTGGGTATATAGTACTGTACTGTAATAGGTTTATAATACTTTTCACTCAAATCATACATTAAAAAGAAACAAACACAAAAAATAAAACATTTTTAATCTTATGGTACAGTACCTTGAAGAGTACAGTAGTACAGTACAACAGCTGGCATCCAGGGGCTAGCATCGAGTAAACAAGCAAGAAGAGTTATTGACTTGAGGAGGGGGAGGAGGTGGGGGATGGTAGAGCTGAAGGGTCATCAGCAACAGGAGAAGGAGGGCAAGCTGCAGTTTTACGCATGCCTGACGTTGATGGCACAGGTTCTGGACTTGAAATAAAGATACTGTACTCTCTACAGTGTTGTACAGTAAAGTACACAAAAGTAACACCACTTGTAGAGGATGCACGCATGTGACAACGTACGTGAGACACGTGAACTAACTTACGTGATTGGACATGCGAACACATGTTCGCACCTTTGAAAGTTCACTACTTGAAGGTTTGTATGTAGGAGACAGCTATATAAGAAATAATAATTATATTCTTCTATTATTTCTTATAAATGAGTGCATTAAAAAATAACTAAAGTCAACTTAAACTTCTTAATCTTCATCTTGTGATTTCTCTCATGTTGCTCAAACATTCCTGTTTTCAGTTTATTGATTCCACAAATATGACTGATGTTGAGGCCCTGATGTTTAGATTCTGGAAGTACCAAGATAGTAATACCACTGTCAAGTGTAAATTTGGTTTGGGACAGACACATTAAACATATTTACATAACATAACATAGTATATAATATGTTGTATATTATTTATATAAGTATTGTTTGTATATACATATATATATGCACACACACACACACACATATATATAAACAAGTATATAAAGAGCTTCTCGAGCGCACAAAGTGATGGGGTGCTTGGGGTTGGGGGGAATGTTGGAATAGGTTTCGGAGGTGGGTCGTTGGCAGGTGAGTGGGAGTTGGGTGGGGTGGGATGGGTGGGAAAGAACAAGAAAAGCCATTCCAGAAAGCATTACACATCATCCACAAAGGCACAGTGGCATGAATAGACTAGTTAAGGAACCCTGTGTCTGTCTGGTGTGGCTGAAGTGTGGAGTTCATGGGAGCTGGAAGCATAAGGTTGGAGATGAGGATAAAAAGGCTGAGTAGTGGTTGTAAGAGTGTGGTCCCGTATTGAGATTTGGGTTTCCTCTTCTAAGTACTGGAGAATCCCTAGGGATTTAAAAGTGAGAGCATGATGGAATTTGTGGTTTGGGAAGAGAAGTAGCAGAGGAATGAAGGAGAGGGTTGGTGGGAGAAGTTTTCAGAAATAAAATGAAAGGCATCTTTAACCCGTCGTGTAGGAGAAGATGAGGGAAAGGAGGAGGTGCAGATGACGATTGTGTCCTAGACGACCGTGAATAACAGGAGTCAGGAGGAGTGTGACTGGCGAGGGGAAGGAAAAGAGTCCGTATTTGGTTGTAACTTGCTCAAGAGAGTTAAGGAATGTAGAGGAAGAGATGCCCAATACACAAGTGGAATGTGGGTCTCAGGAAAGAACTTGAGCTAGAAATGGAGATCTGGGGACTCCAGCCCCATCAGTGATGGCTGAAGCCAGGGGAATGGGTGAGGTCTCCGTTGGAGTGAAAACTGGTGTTTGTATATTTGTAAACACTCATCAATGATGGCTTACAATGTCTGTATATTCCTTTTAAGTTCGATTCCCTATTTTTACTACCCGCTCTTGGAGAATTGTCCAAGAAGTAAACTTGAAGTAGTTCTAAGTCAAATCCCAGAGTTCTTCCACCACCCTGGCTTTCTGGTGTGTATATGTTCTAGCTTAATTATAAGGCAGTGGACTATTATTTAGTGATTTGGAGAACTCTTCAGGTGTTTGCTCAACATTTGTCAAGCTTTAAATGTAAAACTCATGTTTCAGGCTCCTTATGTTCTCTGAAGAATTAAGAATCAATGCTATTTGTAGGGCATCGAGCCCTTACGATGAAACACACCCTTGATTAAGTGCTCGTCCTACATGATGGTGTGTAATCCGCACAACAACCTGTGCTATCATTACTCCTACTTTACTCCATTTTACTGATGAGGAGATGGAGGCTGTCAAGAGCAGCGTCGGGTAACTTACGTGAGCTTCCTTGTCCAGGAAGGGCATTGCCAGGACTCCGATCCAGATGAATCTTGCTCCAAAGTGCCTCCTTTAGACACAACGCCTACTGCCTCCTCTTCCAAAGGCTCTTTTTATCAGGAGCATTCAAAGACATCTGTTGGACAGGAGTACAAACCTTATTTATAGAATCAAACCTCTTGGCTGTGTTCAGATCATTGAACAGTCTTATAGCACAAATAAAGTTTTATGTATTGGTTGTTTATTTTGATGTTAGCCATGCTAAATAATTCACTGATCAGCTACTCATTTTCTGACATGGTTGTCAGTGATCTCAGGCTCCTTTGATCTTTGTCAAGGATTAAAATACTTTCAGAGTTTTATCTGGAAGCAGCCAAGATACAAATATTTGTAAGGACAGCGATCTTGCCTCAGAATCCCACTGGGAAAGCCTGCTAACCACCATTTGCAAGGAGAATGTGGTGTAGTAGTAAGTCCCGTTAGAGCTTGTAGCGTCAGGCAGACCAGAGTTTAAGGCCCAGTGACACCGCATGCTGACTCTGGGCTTCTGTTTTCTTGTTTGTAAAACTAAGGTAAAAATAGTATTCACTTCATAGGGTCAACGTGAGATTTAGTTTCAAGTAAAACATTTAGCATTATGATACATAGTGTGTGTGGTGCATAAATATAATTGCACCTAGTGAAAAGTTGAAGGGAAAGGAAATACCTGTATAACATTTAAAAAAATCTTATAATTGGGCCTTCCCCGGTGGCGCAGTGGTTGAGAGTCCACCTGCCGGTGCAGGGGACACAGGTTCGAGCCCCGGTCCGGGAAGATCCCACATGCCGCGGAGCGGCTGGGCCTGTGAGCCATGGCCGCTGAGCCTGCGCGTCCGGAGCCTGTGCCCCACAACGGGAGAGGTCACAACAGTGAGAGACCCGTGTACCGCAAAAAAAAATAAAAAATAAAAAAAAATAAAATCTTAGAATTGAAACTGAGTAAATTCGTAAAACAATGAGGGAGCTTCATTTATTCATTCAAGTTGCCCCTACACGCTGAACTGGCGTTGGGTCCGGGGACCATAACGGTGAACAAGGTACCAAATAAGACACAGCCCCCAGCCTCCACCTGCTCAGACTGTAGACTCTACTGAACCCGTGCTTTGAAATCCACTAGATATTTTCCGGAAGACGAGTCGTCATTTTAAACAAGGTGTGGCACGGCACCTTTGAAGTTTGGTAAATGGCACACATAAGAGGGAGAAAATCTATTGTGGGAGAATTGATGGCCTTTGCTGTGCCCTTAGAGTGACAGTCTCCTGACCCCTGAGGAAGGGTTCTATTAAGGGTCAACACTACAGCGCATTATCCTGTTGACCTACCACAGTTCTAGACAAGGGGCACCTTGTTCAGTTGGCAGACAAAGATATTTCCAAAGAAAGAACTGTGATCTCGAAAGCAAACTTGTGGTTGCCAAAGGGGAAAGGGGTGGGGAGAGGTAAATTAGAAGTTTGGGATTAACAGATATACACTACTGTATATAAAATAGATAAACAACAAGGATTTACTGTATAGTTCAGGGAACTATGTTCAGTGTCTTGTAATAACCTGTAATGGAAAATAATCTGAAAAAGAATACACACATATAGATATGTATGTATATATATAATCACTGTGCTGTACACCTGAAACTAACACAACATTGTAAATCAACTATACTTCAATTTAAAAAAATAATAAAAAGGATGCGGAAAATAAGAAATGACCTAGAGAGGTGGTCTCAGAACAGGAGGCAAGTGAAAGGGGTAAACAGCCCAGAAAGAAGGCTCAAGAGAGACAGTATAGGATGACACTTAAGAGCATAGACTTCAGTATAAGACAGAGCTTGGGGTTTAAATCCTTGAACGGTTGCTTGATTTTGCCAAGCCTGATTTCTCATATCTTAAATGGGGATATTATAATATTTAGTTTGTAAATAGTTGTGACAGTCTATTTCAAGTGCCTTTTTTTTCTTTTTTTTTTGATTGACATATAGTTGATTTACAGTGTTGATTTCTGCTGTACAGCAAAGTGATTCCGTTATACATACATATATTCTTTTCCATGATGGTTTATCCCAGGATATTGAATATAGTTCCCTGTGCTATACAGTAGGACCGTGTTGTTTATCCATCCTATATATTACAGTTTGCATCTGCGAATCCCAAAGTCCCACTCCATCCCCCCCCATCCCTCCCTTACACCTTCCCCGCCCTTGGCAACCACAAGTCTGTTCTTCAAGTGCCTTTAACTAATAGGTCCTAATACCTGATAGAGCTCAGCGTCACCTTCACCATCATCATGGCCCACATCTCTGAGTGAGCAACAGTGACTCAGTTTCCATATTTGCTTTGCACATGTTACAGGATTATTGTGGAAGATAAAATCCAGAGGTATATGTGAAAACATGAAATGATGTGAGTTTATGGAATTAGTTTATATATGTGAAATGGTGTGAGTTTATGGAACTAGTTTATGTCACCATCAAATGTAACATTCGCCCCTTTGCCCATGACAGGGTTGGGTAGATAATCGGGACTATATTAGTGCTATAGAAAGCAGAGTGGGGGAGAAAAAAAAAGCAGCTGGATGGTCCTCGATAGCCACGATGTGGATCCTGACCCTCTCCCTTTCCCTGGCAGGCACTTCCTCTTTAAGACATCCTCGGGAAGCACACCCCTGTTTAGCAGCTCCTCTCCGGGATACCCTTTGACCTCAGGAACCGTTTACACACCACCACCCCGCCTGCTGCCCCGGAATACCTTCTCCAGGAAGGCCTTCAAGCTGAAGAAGCCCTCCAAATACTGCAGCTGGAAATGTGCCGCCCTGTCGGCCATCGCTGCGGCCCTCCTCTTGGCCATCCTGCTGGCGTATTTCATAGGTAAGTCAGGGCAGCTGCGAGCAGGTGGGGGCAATGTCGCCGACTTGTGAATGTAGAGGGCCTCTGTTGTCTGTACCGTTGGCTTGTTGGCTCCTGAAAGATGTAAAAATGAGTGATGGATGGGAGTGCTTTTTTCCTCCTGAAATCCATTTCAATCTGATGAGTTTCTCCTTCATGATTCTCAATGACATTTATCAGAAGTGAAATTAAGCATCCTTACTGTATTCTCTCTTGGAGATAAGTTGAAAACTGTCATTCCTGCCAACCCATCCCTCACTCCTCAAGTAGCCTTCTGGTCTCCTCCATCTTGGATTTTAACCCAGGTCTGTGCTCTGAAATTCACGCAGCATTGGTTAACTTCAGACAAAAACCACATAGAAGAAGAAAAGCAATCAGCATGCCTAGAACATCGTGATTGGATGGAAAGCCAAAGTAGCTAGATGATTTTTAGAGCTGGAGAACAGAAACAGGACAGAGAGGCTAGAGCACCCAACCAGGTCTTCATAGGGAATCAGGTCACCCAGACCCAGTGGATCTTGCCCAAGTCCCCTCCTTTGCCTCTGTCCCTTTAGCCTCAACTCTCACCTCACATCCTGCTGCATCTGAGTCAGGTTCACCTCCCACGCCAGCTGTGATTCTGGGTGGGAGCTCAGGGTATGACTTAGGATAGCAGATTGGTGACGTTGCTGGGGTGTCTTTCTTTGAATGCCAGGGATGTTGATTTGCATCTGTGGGATGTGGCCTTGTAACTGTGGGGAGCAGCGAATGCCAAGAGTTCAGGGACAGGGTGCCCCACGCATTTCAGCATCCTGGGCTACACACAAAGCCTGCTCGCAGCTCCTGGCCACAACGAAGTGCCCTCAGCACTGCTACTTTGTCACCTGAACTTGCTAGCGGCAGATCTCCTGGCCCATGCCAAGGCCACGGTGACATTTGTTAAAGTTTATTTGAAACACTTGATGGCGCTGGCTTGGTCTCAGGGCCGCTCGGTCAGGCCTCCCCAGTTTGGCTGTGCCACGTTGCAAAGCAAACCTATAAAACAGCAGCGAAAAGAGACCGGCTCTAAATCAGCTCGTGACACTTATGCTGAAACCCTTCCCATGTACAAGAGGGAAAATAAAAACCAACCCTAACCTTTCTGTTTTTGCCCTTTCTCCCAGTGTAAGCCCTCCCTTCTCTCTCACACTTCCTTCATCCTCAGGCAGCCGGCAAGAGAATAAGCTGGTCCAGAACTTCCCAGACCACTGTGCCCAAGCTTGCCTGATGGCAGAGGAGGGTGACTGTGCTCCCCCAGGGATCTGGGGCCCTGCCCAGGGCAAACCATAACAGGCCAAACACTGATATGAGGTTTTCATTCTCTCCCATAATGTTGCTATGCTCATCTTAATATAGAAAAAGATGTTTTTACAGTCCTTGTCAGTTGCATCTCTCAGGAATGGCCTCCAGAAGTAAGGAAACTGACACTCCAGGGAAAGGCACCATGTTTACCTGGGGCTTTGCAAACACCTTTGTGCTCTGAACCCCAGCACTACCTGTGGGCTGAGGTCAGATACCCACACACCCCTAGCTGAAGGTCCTGTCTGCTTCTCACTTACCTTTTGATGAAGGATGGAGTCATGGATTGACTCGAGGAGGGGGAAGGGCATCTGTTGCACCCTCAGTCACTTGAGTGGAATCTTTTGTATCATTAAAGGTAGTTTTGTGTGCTTCCCCAGGTAGCTGTTGGGGAGGGGTTGGTGGAAGCAAATTGAACATGCCTTTGGGGTCCTTGCATGGTTCAGCTTTGTGTCAGAAACTTCAAAAAGGGTCCATGAGCTCACCTCTCAGGCCTAATGTTCTGCTAGGCCGGTGGGCACCATGGGAAGCCCAGATATAGAAACTGAGGCACTGCCTGCCTCTGCCAATACCGCCCCGTGTGTACCTCCTTCTCCACTCGCAGGAGAGAGAGAGATGGCTAGTGCCTGATTTATCGAGCTTGACAGTTAAAATATAATCGCTTTCTGTAGGATGATCATGGAAAACCCTGTAGCTAGAGTTTAATGTTTTAATTGGGTGTGTAGCTTGTAAATGATGGATTAGGAAACATATTTATCCTCAGTCTGGAGGCTACTGGAAGCTGGACCCGAGCATCTTAGGATGGCTTATTAGTTTATAATCCATCATTTCCTATTATGTATGCTTTAGGTAAGATTATGCTTCGACCCTGGAGTACTGAAGAATTGTTTATGACTCAAAATGAGTGATGGAATGGGCCGATTCACCCAGCAGTAGTGGCGGTGCTTGCAGGGCTACAGGGCTACTCTCCAGAGGTGATGATGGGTCTGCAAGCACGGTGAGGGGTCACGATCTGGAGGGCTGGTCTTGACCCCAGTGGATCCCCTTCTCCTTAGCTTTAACAAAGTTGTTTTCTTTCCGGGTCTTGGTTTCCTAAGTAAAACCTGGGAGTTATGGTGGTTATTAACGTTCAGAAACTCCAAAGTATGGTGAGGATTAATTAATGTGTATAAATCACTTTAAAGATGAAAGGCAGTATATTATTTATTACGGAGCTGCAGGGACACAAACAGTGCGTTGAAAACACAGAGAAAAGTGCCGTCAGGAGCAACACGTGATTGTGCCTACCTAGAAGACAAGCCATCAGGGAGAACAGAAGGACAACATAAAAATCAAAGCCTTCCTGTTAAGGAGGCCGAAGTTTTTAAGGCCTGAGCCCACACTAGCTCGTACATGGCCCTATGTTGCACTAGAACATGACAGGTCCTGAAATTGAAGCATCTACTGCAGGACATTTATGGACAGGCACTGGGTTCAGGCCTGCCAGGAACTGTGACAAATAGGCCAAATTATCTTCCTTGCATGTTGAAACCTGCATGAAGTCTTCCCAGAAATGAGCAATTTGCAAATGTTCAGCCCCATGACAAATTCTTCCATAGACCCAGCCTGTGGGTGGGTGTAAATCAGCCTAACACCAGCCCTCTGGCAAAATGGAAGACGTGAGCCTTTACCAGCTCAGGAGAGGTCCCCCAGTTCCTGTTCACACAGCTGAGGTCAGAGATCCTTTATGATACACTCTTCCAGCAGATTCTCCCGATGCCACATTCTCCCAGTGTACCAAACATCCTAAAACGAATTCCTCTGAAAAGCTGCACAAACCACTAGGGGACTATTTTGTGCATTACTCAGCCCCTGGCCCAAATGGTTCCTAGGGAAGAGGGGTTTAGAAGAATTTGGCTGTGAAACGCAAGAGACCTTCCTGCTCAGGAAGTTGTCTGTTATCCTTGGGCATCTCAAGTACTTTCACTGCCTGCAACACCAGAAATCCCTCTGGATCCCTAAGTTTCTAAATCGTGTAACCAGCGTAGTGTTTCTCACCTGTTTTATGCCAACTCTACCATGTTTTTATCCTTATAGGGTACATACAGTAACTGGTTAGAGCCTTCTATTTGTTTAGAACTGTAAGCTTTTCCATTTAAAGCACTTTTATATTACTATTAAATTTGAACCATACCCCCAGCCCCCAACATACACTCTAGCAGAAAATGAAATTGGCGTTATTACAGTCATTTGACAAGAACCGATGCTCAGGCCCAGAGGGTCTCAAGCCACGTGGCTAGTTAGTTGCAGGGCCAGGCCTAGGCGCTTGGTCTCCTGATGCCTAGTCTAACATCTTTCCCTTGACTGCTCTCTACCAAACATCACAGTTAGCCTTATTTCCCAAATACTGCATAAAACCTCAGTCATCCTTTTTGTAGCATCCATTCACCTTACCTAATTCTGTCGTTATCAGCAAGGGAGAGTAGTTGGTTCGCCTCCTTCCTGAATCGTCTTCTAACAAAGTGTACAAAAGCCACATCTCCTTGGTCTCCTAACCCGTCCTCATATGTCTGCTTTCCCAAATATCTTCTATTACAGAGACCAGAAAACTCTTTCTGTCAAGAACCAGATAGTCAATATTTTTGATTTTGTGGGTCATACAGTCTGTTACAAAACTTCTCAACTTTGCCATTGTAATTCAAGAGCAGCCACAGACAGTGTGTAAACAAATGGGCATGGCTTCGTTCCAGGCGTCTTTAATTATGGACACAGAAATGTGAATTTTATGTGCTTTTCCTGCGTCATGAAATGTTACTCTTTTGATTTTTTTCAACTGTTTAAAATGTAAAACTCTCCCCTAGGTCCATGTGCCGTTGTTGCCAGAGTTTGCCAACCCCCGTCTGATGGTATTACTGTTCTTTTCCTAAGAGTACCTTTTCAGAGTGTTTCCACCTTTACCAAAAGAAAAGAAAACAAACAAACAAACAAAAACATAACGCTATCAAATTGGCTAAGAGTCCACACATCTGTCCACTGTAAATGGAGCAGGTGATTGCCTGCAATCCCATTACATAATGAATAATTACATCTGATTTTTGACCCAAACCAAAAGTAGAAAAAGCAAGTCCCTTTTCTCTTTAAAAAAAAAACTTTCTATAAGATAAGAATTTCCATCCCAACAGACTGCTTGATACACTGCCCCAACTCGTGCATGGAGTAGAATCGCCCAGGAATTCTTGCCACATACTCACTTGTCCTCAGTCTTCAGTTACCATAGGTGTCTCTGCAAAATCATTGCCTGTTTTTAAAGATGACTCTGCCTGATGGCTAGTTTGTTGAGGTTTTCTAATGGGTCCCTGAATGACATCATTGCTTTCTTGTCCCAGGTTAACATTGGCCAAACCTCATTGCCCTAAAAGGCACCAACGTTCTTGCAGGGCTACCCCCCCATCAAGGGAGAAAGAGGCTTGCAGTGTATGACTTTGCTTTTTAAATGCAGATAATCCTCAAAATTCTAAGCTGAGCGTCAACAGAACAGTTCAGCATGACACAGGATTCAGACCGTCACCCCTGAGTTAAAAACAAGTCTTCCGTCAAAAGCTCTTCACGGGCTTCCCTGGTGGCGCAGTGGTTGAGGGTCCGCCTGCCGATGCAGGGGACGCGGGTTCGTGCCCCGGTCCGGGAGGATCCCGCGTGCCGCAGAGCGGCTGGGCCCGTGAGCCATGGCCACTGAGCCTGCGCGTCCGGAGCCTGTGCTCCGCAACGGGAGAGGCCACAGCAGTGAGAGGCCCGCGTACTGAAAAAAAAAAAAAAAAAAAGCTCTTCACGTGGCTGGGAAAGGAAGGGTGGCAGAGAGGAAGATAAGAGCATTTATGTCATCCTAAATTAGTTTTTAGCTCTTCAGATCCCTGCCAAACTAATATATATATGTGTGTGTTAGAAAGTCACCTTGTCTCTTTTCACTACAGTAATTCCTGCCAAATATGAAATACTATGTTTTAAGTAAGCCGTTCCGCAATCCGTCTTCTGCCAGTCTCACTTTGATCTGGGAAGAACGCGGGCCATCAACATGTCAGGATGTTACTAGTGTGGTAATTTGGGGTGCTTTCAGTTTCTTTTGAAAACAATGAGAGATTATTTTCTATGGAAACTAAAAGCCTACAATGTGTTTAAAGTTGCTACACTTGGAAATTGATGTGTTGAGACTCCCGCTGATGAATCCTGCGTTCTCAGCTGCTATTTTGTGTATTCCCATCTTGCTGAATAGAGCAGGTTTGGGGGGAAACATAAAGAAAATGACAGAAACTGATGAGAACAGGCAGTTTTAACCTGGCATCCTTCATGAGGACAGAGCCTAGGAAAAATGTCAGCTCTCTCTTTCAAACTCACTGCTCAGACCATAGCAGCATAGTGTATCTTATCCTCATTTGATTACTCTGCATACACACAAACATGTAACAAGAAGCTGAAGTAATTGTTACTCTGACAGGTTCTTCCTCAATTTAGGAGTTCTTTAATGGCAACAAGCCATGGGCTTGCCTGTGACCCCCATCTTAACCCTGTTTTCTTTCTGATTTTCAATGGCCTCTTCCCATTCCCACAACTCCTGTGCAGTTAGTCTGGGCTCTCCAGGGGGGTCTTCCATGTGGGTGGGTATCCCAGGGCATGCAGAACGAGCCCTGGTGAAAGAGAATTTTCCTTTTCATGTTGGAAGAAATTGTTCAGTTGGGAAATAATGAAGTTATAAACATCAGAATTGCAGGCTGGCGCCTAAACATCTATCCCATAAGCATTTTAGCAACATGGCCGAGGTGCAAGGCCGTGCCTGTTGAATAAACACAGCTGCATTTCTTTCGGAGATTACATATCCAGATAACTGCAGAGCATGTTTATAAATGCACATAGATTTTCCTCCCCTCTTGGGACACAGGGGCGGGGGGAGGGAGGGGTGGGGAATAAAAAAAAAAAGAAACTCACTGCTCTTTGACTATCCAGAGAAACACTAAACCTTCTCCTCCTGTATGAATTCCAGATTATATATTTATCTCCCATTATCTGACGGGGCAAAATGCTAATGACAGTGTCCGAATGATCCGGCAAATAACATTTCCACCCAATTCCCCGGCCCCAGACGGTCCAACCGCACATTCAACCACACAGAGAAAAAGAGAACTGCCCACAAGTAAGTCAGGGGACCTAGTTATGTTACCCATTCCGTGTTAGTAGCAGGCTTTTTATCTAATAGATATGCTAATGTGCTCTTAACCAGATAATAAAGTCCTGTCAGTGTCTCCACACTGGTGTGTCTCTGGGAGTGGGACTAACATTTCCTAATTGTATACCTGATTTCAGAGGGTCTGTCGACTTACGGAAAGTCAATTAAGTCATTAGCTAGGTCTTCATCACCTAGCCACCACGTGGCAACATTTGTATCTCACGTTTGACATTCAGAAAAGATGAGCTCCTCTTCTGAGGGGAGGGAAGTGTTTCTGCTTTCCCCCCCAAGGTGCCTGTCAGAAATCAAAGTAGTCAGGGGTCAGATGGAGGGATACTGTTAAGAGTCTGAGATTAACACGTACACACTACTACATACAAAATAGGCAAACAACAAAGACCTACTGTATAGCATGGGGAACTATATTCAATATCTTGTAATAACCTATAATGGAAAAGAATCCGAAAAAGAATAGATATGTACATATAAATATATATATGTATATATAATTGAATCACTTTGCACCTGAAAGTAACACAACATTGTAAATCAACTACACTGCAATTAAAAAAAAAATAGTAAGAAATCAAGCTAGTCGGCCAATACAGGGCTTTGTGGACTTGATCGGTGAGAAGGAGGACACGATTTTTGGTTCCAACTTAATAGAGCATCTTAATGCAAAACCAGGAAGGAGGGAGTAAGTGCCATACCCCAGGTTCCCAAGGACCACAGTAAGGAAATGGGATACTGTTATCATCTGCCAGCCCAGGACTTTGTGCCTCCACGAAGTACGTGTCGGGTGGGTGAGGATGGAGTGTCCACCACCTATCTGTCCCTTGAGTCACCATTCAGTTCTGTCATGAACTTCCTCTGTAGCAGTTCTCTCTCTAGTAGTCATTGGTCCTGAAGCAGTAATGAGACATTGTTGTCTCTGTCTCCACACACTCTGTTTATTTGTCTGGATCACTTAGGGTGGTCACCAAGTACACAGATTCCCATTTCCTAAGTCTTTCATTTGTTCATTTATTTGTACTTGTTTCACGATTTAAGATTCTGGGCACAGCTTTGAATGTACTGTAAGTAGGTATTATTTCATTCTACATTTTACCTTTAACACAGTTGCAGAGGTTCTCGCCCTGCCTTGGTAATTACAAAAGAAACAGCTTGTTGTAATGGAAAGTACATACTTGGGCTTTGGTGTCAGAGAGACCTGGGTTCAAATTCTGATGTATATACTTAAAAGCCATATGACTATGGGCTTGCTGTTTGATCTCCCTGCACCTGAGTTTCCCATACAAGAAAACAGGGGTAACTCCTACCTTGTAAAGATGCTTCAAGTATTCCCTGAAATGATACATGCATACAATTTTCTTCAAATCCAATATGTCATCGTGTATGAGAAGTGTCATTATTGTTCGTATCCCCAAGGAGAGAAAAGGTCATCAGTTAAATATGGCATGATTCCTTAGCATTTATAATATGGATTTTTAGAAGGAGGTAGACACAGACCACCTGAACTGATATACAACCCTGTGTATAGATAGGTCCACGGTCACAGCAGCAGACCATTGTGCTGCCTGGCCAGCCTCAGTTGTAAGAAAACACTAATTTTGAAGGAGCATTCTGATTCCAGAGATGTGAAAGTGTGAACAAAATTTGAATCTTAGAACTGGTGAAATATGGTGGTACCTGGCATACAGTAAAAGCTCAACTAGAAGGAGTTACTGTAATTATTGTATTGGTTACCTACTCCTAGGGCAGGTCCAGTGAGAAGCCTAGAACAGGTCCTTGGGTCATTGTATCCTCAAAACAGTGCTTAGCACCTTGTAAGCAATCAATAAATATTTGTTGAGTTAATGAATGCTAATTAGGGTTAGGGCTGAGTTGAACCATTTGTGGAGGGCATTTGTCAAGTATCCAGAATCCCTGATTCCTAGTTTTACTCGTTCCCCATGTCAAGGGAAGTTGCTGGTTTCCTGATGTTGTAATTGCCTCTGTTCCCAAATTGCGTCTCCAAGTTAGAAAGTGTTTAGCCAAAGGAACAGTTAAGTTAGGTGGGCTGTGTAAGTACCACACTGAAACCCTCTAGCAGGAACCTGTGATTCCCTGAAATCAAGAGAGCTAGCTGAGTGAAACTGGGAAGTGTTTTGTGTCTGGCACACGACCACCGTTTGGCACTCACATTACAAAAGTGTAGCAGGATTCAGTTGGAGTTCAAGGTGAAGAAGCAAATAATGGCATAAATCTGAAAGTCTGCTGGCTGCTTCTCTGTAAATGAGGATGTGCTAAGAAATGAAAGCAATTGCTACAAAGCAGCAAGTAGAGAAAGGAGCTATTATATGGTGAATTAGGTCTGTGTACACAAGCCATACAGAATCTTTTGTGCTCTGCAATGCCCTGTTTAGCAGTGTAGCTCAGAAACTTGACCCCAAAGCAAACTTTTAAAACATTCGTATTTCCCTCGAGGTCACCTTAAACCAGACTTCTTGTGTCCTTCATGGAAAATGCCTTTAGAGAAAATTCATATCTTGGTTGTAAAGAAATAGACACTCAGAATTTTTGCCTGAGCCCTTTTGTCGTCAAATAAATCTTTTATAAAATTGATGTCTCGTAATAAGATATTCTGCATTAGGAGAGCAAATGGTCCATCAACTGTATTAACATATTTAATATTACCATAAAAAAGAGGATAATGCATTGCACGTTCCACTAATTTCATTTTTTATCTTACTGACTTCTAGCCTTAAATAAATACGTAAATATAAGAATGTTTCAGAAAATAGTCCTAAACTACGTGTTGATAAGAAAAGAGCTCTGCAGAAGAAACTAATGTCCTGCATTCTTGGAGAGAGAAAGGAAGGTATAAGATATATAATATGTATCATCTTTCAAAGGCGTTTTCTTTTTTTTTTTTTTTTTTCCTAAAAATCAGAGCTATGGATGAGAAGGGAGGAGCTTTGCCTCCAGTCTTTACATTTCTTTATCATTGACTGTCTGCACAGCCATCAGGGAAGTTCCTTCCCTTGGGATGGGTTTTCATTGGAGTTCGGTCATTTATGGGAAGATTTGTGCAAACATGTTCGGCACTCCCGTTAGGGACTCTGATCTTTGTAAAAGAAAGGTATATTGCCTTGCTTTGGCCTTTGCAGTCATGGTGCAGTTCTATCAGTTTGCTTACTTACATTACACCATGAGCGTTTTAGAGGCACGTTAATGAAGTTTAGATTAGGCTTGGTCACATTCCACAGGGAAAGGCAGTGTGTCAAATGCTTTCTGTTCTTCAGACCATGATAAACAAGAGGACATCTTTCAAGGAAGTTCAGTGTGCCCTTGAGTTAGATGCATTTTGGAAATGGGCCTTAAGGCTCCCTTACGCCCCCAATTTTACAAACATTGACTTCTGGGGTATTAGCTAAATTAGAGCACATGTGTTTCATAAGATGATTTGTAGACTTTCTGAATCTCAAGAGAATTGTGGGGTAAAGACTTTTTTTGCCATGAAAAAAATTCTTATAACTTTGTATATTAATTGTATGTATTATTAATTTTACATTAATTTTATGTTTTTCCACTGGGCAAGAAATGTTATTTAGGTGAGTTACCATCTGGTCACATTGTATGTTGGAATCTGCTGACGAGCCTCAGATTCTAGGACATTTTTACTTGAAATTGTTTCCTAGACCTAGAGTCTCATAAGCAACCCCGTAAAATAGTACAGTTAGTAGAAAAGCTTAGAGCCTGGGTAAGTTATGTTTTGCACAACCCGTGCCATGATGTTAATCAGACACCTAAAACAGTGATAGAGGCATCTGAGTTTCAGTTTTTCCCAGATCCAACAGGGGACAGAAGTTTTTATACTAAAAAGCTTTGTATCAACTCGTCGGTATGAATCAATGTTTCTTCCCCCTAGAAATGTGGAGTGTTCTAACCTTTTACAATAAGAGACTGAGGAGATTTGTGTCAATGTGTATGCAGTCTGGTCTTGTCCAGTGAAGGCATTATCTCCTCCTGAAGTTACTTTAACAACCATAAAGCTCCCAAATAAAAAAGCTTATTACACTCTGTGGGACCACAGCAGTGACAAGTGAAGAGCCAAAGAAAGAAGAATAAATAATAAAACAAGTGGGATGAAATTAAGGCGAGAAGTAAGAACAAGGCAGAAGAAGCTGTGACTAGAATAATTAGAAATGTTACCTAGCAATGCAAACTGTGAAGTGCCATGTATCAAGCAGGATAAAACACGGCACAATTAGAAGACACAAGTATGGTGAAAAAATGACACCCAGCATACCAAATTACACGTAATCTTCTGCACAATTTCTCCAGCCAATACATCCAGGCAAGGTAATGAGATGAAGAGCTAACCTTGAGAATTGCTTGGAGGTGCTGTTTCACCACCTCGTCTTACATCATTAGACTTTTGGTTCCCTCATGAGCTACTTAGATAAATAACAGTAGACAGTTCAGCATTTATCCAAATAAACCAGAAAGCTACCATGGTAAAGGAAATTGAATTTATAGACACGGTAGGCTCTTGCCTAATAGACGAGAGTAATGTGTTCAATGATGAACATCAATCTATATTTCAAATACAGTGTATGAAGGGGGGCCTCTCAAAACACCTCCCTCCTACAAAATCATTTCTCAGTAAGGTTGGTTTATCTCTCCTTGTGTCTAATTGATATCCATGTAATTCTGCTACCATCTCTGCTACTGCAACTGATGTAAGAGATGGAAAGAATGAATGTGAGTGTTGGTTCCCAGGACAGCATTGAAAGTTGGGGGTTAGGAATCACTTTTGTCTTTACAGTGTTGTCTTTGGAATAACCCTTGAAGCCAGAGGGCAAGGATATTTGTTTTTGATCAAGTGAGGGCATTCTCCAAAGTCTTCTTTTCGATCTTGATCAAAAATCAACATGAGGAAGGAGAACTGTTTTATATCAGATCTTTTCTTTGCCTTATTTTGTAATCTTCATGGTTTTTAAAAAAAAAAAAAAAAAAAATCTAGTAGAGACTATTTGAGGTTACCCTTCAATTTTAGCTCCCAGTCCAATTCAATGGATTTATGAACTTCCAACATTTAGGAAATTTTCCTAATTCCTCATTGGGCAGGTCTTGGTCTAGGACAGGACATGGATATGCCCAGGCTGATAGCCACTCACTACTTACCCAAGTCCTGGCTGGTGGTATGGGGACAGAGAGTGGGGCAGTGAAAGAGAAGGGACCGGAGGTCACCTCTTCTAGTTGGCATGAGTGTAAATGATTCCCACACACCACTACTCCCCCAGACACTGTCCCGAATAGTCTGGTCAGAAACACTTTCTATTATTGCACATTTTAATGAACTGTTTTGACATGTAAATTTGGTCTGACTTTAAGGAAAGCGATTTCCAATCCTGCTTCTAAAGGTTTGCTTTTTCACAGTGTTTGCTTTTATCTGCTAGGATATGAATGTCTCTGTTTCTCTTCTCCCCTCTCCTCTCCTCTCCTCTCCTCTCCTCCCCTCCCCTCCCCTCCCCTCCCCTCCCCTCCCCTCTCCTCTCTTCTCCTCTCCTCTCCTCTCCTCTCCTCCCCTCCCCTCTCCTCTCCTCTCCTCCCCTCCCCTCCCCTCCCCTCCCCTCTCCTCCCCTCCCCTTCCCTCCCCTCTCCTCTCCTCTCCTCTCCTCTCCTCTCCTCTCCCACCTTTAAGTATCCTTGGAACAAGTCCAGATTTAGCTTGCTCTGTCAAGTTTAATTTTTTTTAAGGAATATACATACATTACAGTTAATTTAATTTTAGGCTTTTTAAAAATGTACTAGTCTGCCCATCTGTGGCTTTTTCCCAACTCTTGTGCACCGCCGCCTTGGTTCTTTAGGTGGAGGTCATTGGGGTGAAAGTGCTTCCTAGGCTGGGGCCTCTTCTGGGAGGACATATCTCTATTTCTTTTGTAGGGATATAGATGCTAATTGCATGGTATTTTATTCTTCTCATCAAAACTGACAGGAATAAAGCCTTTTCGAAAGGTCAGTTGACCCAGCAGTGCTATCCTATCCTTATCATAGGAAAATACCGATGGCTTATTTTAATGTCAGAGGAAAATTGCAGAGCAGACCCGAAATATCTGTGACTAAATTTATCTCAAAGGAAGAAAAAGAATTGTTTGTCATGTATGTATGACTCAGGGATTTATTAAACAAGCTATGTACCCCACCCAGGGAGAATGCTGTTAAAACACGAAGAAGAAGAAGAAGAAAGAGAAAACAGAGATCACAGGAAAGCCAAGCCTGAACTCTTCTCGTAATTGCATGTCTGAGTACCCTTGCTAATTTTGCCCACGCCCTTTGTGATTCTTTCTTCCCCATACACTACTGCTGCCCCATCCCTAACTAAAAGCTTTACTGTTGCCTGTGTTTTCCTGCCACATCACAAAACAAAACAACAAAACAAACAAACTAAAACCTGGCTAATTGAGAAGATACCCAGAGTAGACTGAATGGGCTCTTGGCTTGTTGTCACATCCTTCAAAACTCATTTGCCAGGGGCTTCCCTGGTGGCGCAGCGGTTGAGAGTCCGCCTGCCGATGCAGGAGACACGGGTTCGTGCCCCGGTCCGGGAGGATCCCACGTGCCGCGGAGCGGCTGGGCCCGTGAGCCATGGCCGCTGAGCCTGCGCGTCCGGAGCCTGTGCCCCGCAACGGGAGAGGCCACAACAGTGAGAGGCCCGCGTACCGCAAAAAAAAAAAAACAAACAAACAAACAAAAAAAACTCATTTGCCGGGTCGGATATACCACAGGGGTTTTCTTCCAGGGCCTGGCTGATCTAGAATCTCTCTTGGTGGAAATGTAAAGAAAGAGTCCAGCCATAAAAAGTAACTAGGTGCGAATTGCAGAGAGATGGAAAGGATTCTTTATATTGTGCAAATGTGATCCAACTGTGGCTGATTTTCTTTCACATGAAAAACTTGGGGGCAGACCCTAATGGCAAAGCATGTGAAACACCTGACGGAGGGAGAAAAGTGTCAGCGCCACAAGAAGAAGCAAGCATGCACAAGAGAGAACAAATACGGGGAAGCATCCCTTTGAGTAACTGTAGTGTATATGGCATATCAGTTTTTCCTGGGAAGATAAAGGGTGCAGGAGGCCAGATGAATAGCTAGAGAGAATTATCGTTTTCACTGGCTTCTGTAGAACAAGAAACAACCACATGTTCACTACTGGCCTAGTGAATAAATAAATGAAGCTCAAGCCTCGTGGGCAGTTCAGAAAATCCTCTGCCTTAGATTAAGCCGGTTCTTATTTTTCCACTGGATGATGAGGCTGCAGTTTTAGCCCATGTGTTCCCAGCCCCGTCCCTAGCATTCTCAGGGACTGCAGCCACTTATCTTCGAAAGCCAAAGAAAAGAGCATGATGTGAGAGGGGGCAGTAAAGCCAGTGGCCCAGGGAAGATTAGTCTAATGCTGAGTGGGGAGACTGAAAATCTCTCCCCAGAACCCTGTGATCGCATGGGGTCCTGAGGTTCTCACGCACAAGGGTGACCCCAGTGTCTTGACTGAAGATTTTCTACATATGCTTAAAGGTTCTCTGTGTAGAAAAGAATTTCGACGAGGGGCTTTAACGCGTTTGAAAGCGCATCAAGAGTAACGCCAACATGCTTTCACCATAGCCTTGGAATCCTAAAATAAATAAGAGAAAAAGTGTGATTTAAAATATAATTCCAAATACTAACTGGGCCCCGCTGTCTCGATGAGTAATAAGCTTCAATAAACGTGTGACAGGCATGAGGCTCTTCAGTATGAAGAGTAGTGAGGCCTCAGAAATAGAAATAGGTTTTTCATTACATGAGGGATTAGGTTCAGCCTGACTCTGGAGCCTTTTCCCAGGGTCACAGCTGCATCTTCGGCCTCCGGTCATATTAACCAGTAATGGTAAAACAGGCAAGCGTGGCCCAAAACAGCGATTTGTTTTCGGGAAGGGAGAAAGGTCACTCTCTCCCGCTTAAGCCTGGATTACCATTGTTTATGACACACTTTCCCTTAAACTTCTCTCCATGGGTGCTAATGAGCTACAATTTGAGTCAGGTCCCACCTGGGTGCTGCCGAAATCTGCAAGGAAGCCAGTGATGGAGACGTTGGCAAGGTTTGGGGTAGTAGTTGCTGCTGTTTTATTTTTATCCACATCAGGCTCACCAGCACACACAGGTGTATTTCTTTTGAAGGTCATACGAAGTTTTATTGTTTCATGCAAACTTGGCTATCCATTTGAATCTTTCCTGATACAGGAACACAAAATTCAGCAGGCTCACCCCAGGCCTCTCCTCAGCACTTAGATGTGTGATCAAGAAACTGATCTGAGCACATCCTGCGTCTTGGCAGCCAAGGGGACCATGGTGGGGGATGGCGGGGCAGGGGGTGTCTTCAAAGATGAGTTTCAGTGGGGATTTGAAAAAGGTTTGGGGACTCTGGTGTAGAAGGGCAGCAGTGATGAGGAGAGCAGATTATCCACTTGGGATAGGTTTTCTTCTTCATGCGTTATCAACACAATTCCCTGCCTCTGTTCCTTCTTGACCCAAATGATAACTCATTGAAACTTTATACATCCAGGATCATTGTTCGCCTGGATCAGGAAACCTGATCGGTAGTTGTAACAGCTCCTCGTTTTAAGGGCCCCTGCTGGCATTGGAGCAGTCCAATGGAAAAAAAGCCCTGAATTTGGTTTAGGAAGTTGGTTTCCAGTCTGAACCCTTGCTAACCGAGTGCTTTGGGGAAAGTAGATTCAATGCCCTGAGCCTCCTTTCTTTCAACTATACGGAGTGTTTGATAATGGTTATAATGATGGTGGTGCCTTTTTTTTCGCAGTCTATGGGAAATTTGAAGTAGATATTGATGTGTTTTATTATTATTGCTCTTTGCCGTTTCAGGAGAAAACACACAGAGATGCTGAATTGCAATTTAGGGACTGGGCTATCGAAGTTTAGAGAAGGGGGAAACCCCCAAGGGCTGGAGAAGTTGAGGATGACTGAGTGGAGAAAGTCCCAGGCTGTCCCAGTCCTGGGAGGATGGAGAGAAAGTGAACTAGGAGTGGGCTGAGAGGTGTTCCAGGCAGAGAAACTGACAGCAGGGAAGGTAAGGGGCAAGAATTAATAGGGTAGATGTGAAGGGCAATGAGCAGCTCAGCCGGTGAGGGGAAGGATGCCGGCGGAAGAGCCATGGAAACTAGTAGGTGAGGTAGAGCGGGACCAGGTGATGGATGGCCTAGAAATCTGGCAGGAGGTTTAATTTGATTAATTTGGCATCGGGGAGGTGCTTTAAGTTCATAAGCGGGAGTGTAATACGATAAAATTATGACATGATATCTTGTCAGTTACGTAGTAGATGCTCCATAAATATTTATTCGCTAATTGATTAAAGATGAAGATAGATTGGGAAATAAGGCAGGAGACAAGGGAGACTGATCCAGAGACTCTGGCAATAACAAGTGAGTGTGTGAGTCGGTGAAGGCCCAGATTAGAAGGGGAGCCGTGGAAATAGAGAAACAGGGGAAATCTGTGAGAGACGTCTTCCAGAGAAGAAAAAAACAGATTTGTGATAGTATCTGTCGCGTGTTGACTATGGAGGTGAAGACAGAAATATCTAGTGTGCCCATCTGGTTTCCAACCTGGATCCCTGGAGGGATGCTGTCAAGAACGGGGGAGCTGACAAATTAAAAAGTAACCCACCATTTTTAAAATCACCACTCACTTTTCTAAAAGCATGGCTGGCCAAAACGTTTTTTTTTTTTTTTTTTTTTTTCTTTTTTATGAATGTGTAATTCTACCAGGGCTGCCACGAAGCCATTCTTTTTTAATGCACTCAGTAAATCTCTGTGCCGTTTCTTTATTGTGAGAGGACCATTTGATCCAGTAAAACCCGTCCAGACCCCTTCAGAGGCATTCACTTTGGATTTTGTATGAAAGTCTGGGGGCGAAAAAAGAAGAGCAGATTCAGGTTGAAACTAAATTCTGAAAGGCTAACAAAATTCCTCCAAAACATAGTCCTCATATGTGGTGCAAATCTTGTGAACCGAAAAGAGGCATCAGGGTACACATTGACACACAGCACACCCATTTATAAATAGAAAAACATGCTCCAGGACTTGAAGGCATTTACCTTAGAAATGCAGACCGTGGTCCTGGGAGTCTGTACCATTGCCCTTTTTGATTTGGGGCAGTGAAGCTTACAAATGAAAATCTTCAAAGAAGAAGCTTGCCTTTTGAACAGCTGGTTAGAGGCAGGTTCGAAATTATGATAAATCTGCTACCTATTCACTGTATGAGCAGGTTTAAATTCTAATATGTCTCTGCAGATGAGGCTGACTAACTGTACCCAGGCTGAAGGGTGAGATGGATGGAAGTAGGTTATGGGTTTACGGATCCGGGCAGAGACGGCCAGACGTCGGGGAATGAGCCTTTACTCTCCTCCCTCCAGCCCTCTCTCTGCACCACGCTCAAGTCTCCATTTATTTTCTATGCTTTAACATTTGACTGAAGTGCATGAAATACCCTGTGAGATGCTAGGGGCCCAAAGTAAAGCATAAAACTGCATGATCACCTGGGGGATTTTAGAATTCGCTTCCAAACTAACCACCAAGATAATTTAGGCCTCAAAGGCAGTTTAGTTTCTGTTACCTGGATTGAGTGTGTGGATTATCCTAAATTTCGTCGATAATTATGTGTCTCTGCTTTCTTTTTCTCCTTCTTCTCTCTTCTTCTAGTCTCTTTTCTGCCAGAGGGGAGAAGGAGATAAGGCTTGGCTGTGAAGCCAGACATTGCATTTCTGTCCAGTTTTTGACCCTGGTTCATGGTGCTGGTTTTCAGAGAGACCTAAATCAGTAACCATTTCCAGGCTTAGTTAGGCAAAGGTGGACATCAGACCCTAGCCATCTCCACTTCGTCCCACGATAGAGGCAATACCATAACACCGTGATAAGCCCACGCTTAAAGTCTGTGCAGTCTTCCTGCAGCCTCCCCAAGCCTCCATGAGAGAAGTTCCTGGGATTGGATGTCATGTCTTGTGGGTGAATTAATTGTGTGCATTCCCAACAAGCCCATGGCTCCGTCATAAATGTGGAGAGTTATTATGAATGACACTTAAATTTAGTCAACTTCTCGGCCAGGTTAGAATAATCACAGGACAATACAGCATTCTTGTCTTCGTAGTGTTACTGTAGCTGATGACACTCTGAAATCCTCTTTAAAATAAAAGGAACCTGCTCTGGGAACTCCAAGATTGGATGAAGTTTTAAAGTGGAGTTTGGAAGAGAGTGAACAGGCTCTTAACCGTGGGTGAAATTGTGAGAGAACATCTTACACTAGTTTTGCAAACCAACTTGTTGTTTCTCGAGTGTATGATGAAATAATGTGTATGAATATTTTCATGCAGAACAGCCTTTTCCTCGAGTTGTACCCTCTTCAGAGCTCCGTGGTGTATACAACAGAGCCTTTTAGAACAGTGGTTTATAATCTCAAGACCAAGGGCTCCCAAAAAGATCCCGAGAGAAGTGCAAAGGAGTAGTAACTCTAAGACTGCATTTTTGTAAGTAAACGATGATGAATGGTGAAGAGGGGTCTTCGTGGGGAAGAACCCCTTAAAATTACCAGGATCAGCAAGGAATGAAAGCAAAATGCAAACACTCCTATTCTGCAGCTATACTGATTAGCAGATCTATGATAGTTTCCATGTGTGAGGTAAGCCGAGGGCTTGGCTAACGGTACCCTTCCATCTTCAGGTTGGGGGTGTAACTGGAGAATGGCACTGAGCCTCCTTCCCGGCTCCACTTCCTTTCCATAACAGCTCTTCCTGTGATCCTAGGTGAAAAGGATGGATTGAAACCCGGTAGGTCTTTTCATAGAATATCAAATATTTTACCCATTAAGCTGACTTGACTTGAAGAGGTCCTTGCACAGATTGATGAAATAATCTACATATGACCACTCCTTGTTCTGCAGTCTGGGTGCAGTAATAACCAGTCACCTCAACCTTTGCTTATTAAGAAGGTGGTCGGGGCCCAAAGATGCGCTGAATTATTTCCTTTCCTCTCTTGCTATTTGGCACGTGATGCAGGATTGTAACGTGTCGAGGCTCACTTGTGGATCCGTCGCAGTAAGATTCACCCAGCGAGACTCTTCTGTACATCAGGACTCCATTGCTTTCTTGCTCTAACTCAGCACAGCCCATCCCACCCCTGGAAACATTTAGCAATGGCTGCAGACTTCTTTGGTTGTCACAACTGGGGGATGCTACTGGCATCTAGAGGGTAGAGGCCAGAGATGTTGCTAAACATCCTGCAATGCACAGGAAGAGTCATCTAACCCAAAATGTCGATAAGTGCCAAGATCAAGAAATTCTGTTCTCACTGACTGACTTGTAATCATGTTTTTAGGTGTATTTTTTTTCTCCTTTACCATCAGAACCAAAATAAGAGCTCAGACCCAGTATTGCCCTTGTGTGGGTCATCTTTAGCTCTGTATTGCTCTTCCTCTTGATGCTATTTTTCACACTCAAAGTCCTCAATCCCCTGCATGAAAGCAAGCTGTGGTGCTAAGTTCTGAGAAGTTATTTGACTAAACTGGTCAACTTTGTGCTGTGAAAAGAGGGTTCAACTGCAGAGGTGTAATGACAAGTACGCCTGAATGTACGTCTTTCCCAAAGTATCACCACTGATTTTTTTAGTTTTCTCTTTAAAAAGGACAATTAAGTCAGTCATTTATTAAGGATCTACTATGTGCAGGAACTTCACGTGCAGTATCTTATCTAATCTTCCGAATGACTTGATTTTCCTGTTTCTAATTAAGGAACGAGATTTAGAGCCGGTAAGTAATTTGCCCACAGTAACTCACTAGTCAGTGGTTGGCATCTGGAATTAAAACAAAGGTCTACTTGACTCCAAGTCCATGTCCTTATCAATATGTGAACTGCCATCAACTTGGTGACTTCGACGTTACGTGTCTCCATCCCCCAAGAAGTTCTGGCAACCACCCTTAACCATAACGCTTCCAAGAAAGGAGAAAATAGGGTCCCTGTGATCACGCACAGACAGGGTAGCTGTACCTTAGCCTTGTCCTGAGAACTGGAGGTTGACACATTCCCTAGCCAGTTATCCACAGCAGAGCAGGTAGGAAGCCTGGAGACAGGCAGAAGGGATTGGGAGAGAAAATGAAATATGCTTCAAAACTGAAAGTGAGGAGGAGACCTGAAAGTCCTGGTCAGGACGGTCAGACAAGGCAGCGTTTCAGTTAGGGAGGCATTCAGCTGACAGTTATCAAAAACAACAACCATAAAAACCCTCACAGTGGCTTAAAAAAGTGAAGGCTCTATGTTTCTCACAGAGCCAGCTAGATAGCCAACGTTGGCAGGAACTGGCATTGTTTACGCTACTCAGTGATACCATCTAGGACGTGAGCCCTTCCTATCTCTCCACTTTGCCATTCCCAGAACTTTAGTGTTTTTCCCTTGGTTTTGCTGCCTCATTGTCACACAATAGCTGATGTAGCTCCAGATATCATATCCAGCTTCAAGGGGGGGGGGAACAAAGAGAAAGAAAAAAAATTCAAGTCTCTGAGTCATTTATCAGGAAAAACCTAAACCCACTCCCCCAAAACACACACCACACACACACACACACACACACACACACACACACTTCCCAGCAGAATTTTACTTATATCTTGCTAGTCAGAATTGTGTCACATGGCTGTCCCTTGCTTCAAGGGAGGCTGGGAAAGCTTTTCTAGACTCTTTGCTCAGAGGTAACAGGGAAAAGAAGGTTAGAATTGTCCGATAAATCTGAAAAACAGCAATGTCTCATCACAGCGATTTTTACACTCAAAAGCTAAGTTTCTGCTTTTCTGGAAATAGCTGCAACATCTACTCCTAAGAAATCTCTTTTACATACGTGTCCGGGGTGGCCCTTTGAAAGAGCGTGTGTTAGTTTGCTAGGGCTGCCCTACAGAAGCACCATGAAATGGATGGCTTACCACAAAAGTCTATTGTCTCACAGTCTAGAGGCTAGAAGTCAAAGATTAAAGTGTCAGCTGATTCCTGCTCCCGCTGAAGGCACTAGGAAAGGATCTGTTACAGGCCTTTCTCGAAGCTTCTGGTGGTTCCTTGGCTTGTGGCAACAAAATTCCTATCTTCACATGGCATTCTCTCTTATGTGCCTATCTGTCTATGTGGCCAAATTTTCCCTTTTCTTAAGGCCGCCAGTCATATTGGATTAGGGCCCACCCTAAAGAGCTCATCTTAACTTAATCATCTACAAAGAAACTTACTTCTAAATAAGATCACATTCGCAGACGCTGGAGCTTAGGACTGCAACATCTTTTGATAGGGGGCAGGGGGCGGTGGAATACAACCACCGTCAACCTGCCACACAGGATTTTTCTGAATCGTTCATAGTATCTTAACAGTAATGATGACTGTTAGTATTTTTGAGCATTTACTCAAAAATACTAACATATGCCAAAGAGGTCATATGAATTTTCTCATTTAATGTGTATTACCACCACATTAAATGTTTGGTACTATCATCATTTCTATCTTACAGGAGAGAAAACTGAGGCAAAAAAATATTGGATAACTCCCCCCCAGATCACATAATTAGTACATAATAGGGCCAGGTCTCACCCCCATGCAGCATGACCTCTGAGTCCTTCTACTTAACTATCACCTAGACTGTCTTCACCACAGCCATCTTCACCTCTGCTCTTGCAAGTTTCCTGTTCATAAATGCCAAATAAGGGTAGACAAGTTGGTTTCCTTAAAAAAGTTTTCTCTTCTCAAAGCTTTCTTTGCTGCCTTTGAAACACAAATAAAACACTTCATTCTGTACTGGGTGTAAGGGTTTCCTCTTATTCAAATGCAGCGCCATCTAGAGTCTTTTATTTCATCATTTGTTGAAGTCCACTTAAAAGATGAAATCACCCTTAACGGAGCAATGAAATGGAAGGATTCCTAAACTGAAGGCAAGTGATTTGTGTAGAAACCCAAATGTGCCACCTTTGAGGCAAAAGCCAAGGCGATGGGTGCGTTGGTCCTGTCCGCCATTCCTGCCCAGTCCTGGGGGGACTGTGGTCTGCTCCCACAACCCCATGGAAGAAGGGAGACTCTGGGAAGCTGGATGAAATTGTGCTGCGGTGGCCAAGCAGTCCACAAGGCAGAAGTGCTATGTCCATTCTGGTCTTCTGGCTCTTCTCAGTCATCAGAAGCCTGGCATCGATCTGTGTGGACCGGTACAGGGAAAGGACTTTACCGGTATTGCTTTGGTTACACAACCCTGTAATTGATGCCTCTTGCCTCAGTGAGCCCTCGAGATGCTTCAAGTTGAAGGTTTTGTTGGAATCACTCATTTACTTCCCCTCCACATCCTTATTAGTAGTGGTAAGAAGAATTGTCCCCATCCAACAGATGGGGAGACTGAGTCATAGAAAGTTTAAGTAACTTGTTCAGGTTTGCACAGCTGAGGAGAAGCAGCATGAATGATCAAGAGGCCTGTATTTCATTACTTTCTCTGTTATTCATTCTCAGTGCAACCATGGACAAGCGTTTACCCTCCGAGAGCCTCAGTTTCCCTATCATAACAGTCCCAGCGTTTATGCAGCACTTACTCTGTGCAGGTCACTGGGCTTTGCCTACATGCTCTCATTTCATCCTTGCAACAAGCCTATCGGGTTTTGCTATTTTTACTTCCATTTCATAGATGAGGAAACTGAGGCTAAGAGAGGTTAAGTAACCTGTCCAGGGTCACACAGCCAGGAGCTGCCTAATTTAAGCATCTGAGCACTTAACCATGCTGCTCTGTGGCCATGGGTCATCCCCAAGGTCCTTCAGCTCTAAATTTCTGTCAGTCCATTATTTCATCTGACTTTTTAAACTTAATATAAATTTTTCTTCCCAAGTGTTGCAGCTCTATAGTGAATGCTGCAACACTTCAAAGAGCGTGCATTGTCTACACTTTATTCCCACTTGACAGATGCAGAAACTGAGGTGCAAATCAAATAACTTGCTTAAAGTAATACAGTTAGGAAGGTAGAGAGTGTCTTCAAAGTCAGGCCCGCTGAATTCCAGTGCCCATGTTAACGTAGGTTCTGGGGAGCTGAAACTCAGAAACTATCCTTACTGCCCCTCGACCTTGACCTCATATGGGCTATGACATCATGATCCCTGATCATCCTCCCAGTGGGAGTTGAAGAAGGCGGTTTGCTCGGTGGCTAACGGCAGACCCTCTAGAATCAGAGCAGGGCTGGAATCCCCACTGTTTTACTTACCGGCTGTATGATTTTGACCAAGTTACTTAACCTCTCAGATGGTTTTGTCATCCATAAAACAGTAATAATAGATGCACTTACCTGCAAGAGTTGCTGCAAGGATTAAATTAGATGCTGTGTGCACGGCTTTTTGCACCGTGCTTGGTATAAAGTAAGAGCTTAATAATTGCTGCTGGAAGGGATTGGAGTGGACCTCACAGGGTCACCAGACTGAGCCAGCCCAGGGCAGGACCCAACTTTGCACAGGGCTTCTCCCCGCAGGCACCCTGCTTATGCTCCTCACTACATGCATTGGTCATTTATCAGCCTCTTCTCCTGCCCCTCGGGATTTCTTCTTCCCTTGGTTCTGACCCAGCTAGACGGGCCTCTCACCACTTCATTAAAGCAATAGGAAGTAGAGACAGTTCGTGGTCAATTTCAGAAATAGGGACTGAGGTGGAAAGAATGTGTGTTTGGATCTGCTCAGAAATGGGTTCAAATTTGGATATCATTTAAATCTCCCTGAGCTCCAGATTATCACTCTAAAATGAGGGTAATAGTGCCCCCCCCTTTGCAGAATTATCATTAGAACTAAACAGGAAGATAGTTGTGGAGTGCCCTGACATGGAATAAGAAAGTGATTGTCGTTTTTAGATTGGCCAGCACGTTTACTCTGGGCAGTTTGTGGTGGCCCATTGAGAAGAAGTGGTCTGAGTTCTGCAAATGCTCTTTGCTCATGTTATTTGACGTTGTTTATATTCTGAAGTTGTCCCACTCCTCCTGTTGCTGGTGAGAAAGAGTGTAAGAGAATAGAGTGGGACAAGCAGATCACTTTTGATAATACGTATAGCTATTTAATTTTTCGTGAGTAGAGAAAGACGTATTACAAGCAAAGCAGTATGCCCATGAGGATATCCAGAAGCATTCGTCCCAGAGTTGGAGCCTCTGAGCCATCAGTGGTTTCATCCTCCTAAGAACCTAGGGGCTTTCGGGGCTTGGTAATGATTCTGATTCTTTTTTCCATTGTGGCTATTTCAGAAAGGGGCTTCAGATGTCAGGAGCTCAAAGCAGAGGATGACTTCAAAGTTCTCCATGACATTTTTGCCCTTCATTGTTGATGTTGGGTGAATCTTCGGGGCCCCTCCCGTCAATCTCTTCTTGACACATTAGCCTTCTTCCCTTCTTCCTCTATCTTCCCATCTTGCTCTTTTTCATCTTTCCCTTCTTCCGTACTTCTTACTTGCTAGCCCCAACTCTGCCAGCTGTTGGGTGATGGAAGACCTGTCTTTATTGAGCTTAAACTTTCTCTTCTGCCATATGGTGAAATTAAATGCCCACCGGCATCTTGGAATTGGTTGAAGCATTCATGGGAGGTGTAGTACATGTTTAATGTTTTAAAATCCTACTTACTGCAGAAGTGCAAGAATTGCTAGTCTTTCTCTCTGTTCCTTGCTACCTATTCCTTGTCTGCTCCCAGCATTATGTCTGATTTCTTCTCTCTCTCACTTTATCCAGCTCACATAATTTGCCTTTTCATTTTGTGAATAGAGACAATTTGTGAATAGAAATTACTTCCAAATGTTTCAAAGATATCTTCCAAGCATTCGCTTTAACATGGTCTTGTGAGCTTTTTTCCTCTTTCTTTTTTTTTCCATGAGGAAATAAGTGTTTCCAGGGAAATAGAGCCTGGAGTTAAAAAGGATTGGATTGCCCTCTCTTTTACTGATGACAACTTCGGGTCCCTGATCGCCGGAGTAACTGCAGATATGGACTTGCTGACCCCGGGGTTGGTGGAGGAAGAAGGCAGTTCAATTCAGACCCCTGCCCTAGAAGTCCCAGAAAGGAACAGGATAAGAGGGAGGAGAAAGGAGGAAGCAACTGAGTTCAGAAAATAGAGCTAGTCTGGCTGCTGAGGACTTTTTAGGTGAGAGAATCCCCACATAATATTTTAATTTTAAGGCTCATTCTCAAGTTTGGGTGGATTCTAGGGTACCTCCTGAGGACTAGCTTTGTCCTTCATCCGTCCACTCATTCAGCAAATATTTACTGAATTTTGTCTTCTAAGTTCTGAGATCTTGGTGATGCCAAAATGCATCCAAGGTCCCTGCCCCCACCCCCAGCAGATCCCTGTCACACACAGAAGGAAAACAGATGTGTCAACAATCACTTATAACAAAAGGCTAAGGAGGTCATAACTGTGCTCCATGGGAAGTGAATGGGGAGAGGAAAAGGAGGCTTTTAGCTGAAGGTATCAGGGAATACTTCAGAGAGGAAGTGATATTTGACTCCTAGCTGGAAGGGTGCATAGGAGTTTGGCAGAAGATGAGGTGGGAGAAGTACGTTTCAGGAATTAAGAACACCAAGTGCCGTGAGTGATTCAGCCTGGGGAAGCGTGGTGTTGTAGGGAACCCCTTATGGTTCATATGGAAGCAAACAGTACACAGGACGCTGAGGTATTAAAGGAGCTGGAACTGGAGAGAAGCGCCAGGTGACAAAGAGCATTTCACACCATACAAATGTGTATTTGGATTTGATTCTTTCTTTTTCTTTAATTTCTTTATTTTATTTATTTATTTTTGGCCACAGTGGGTCCTCGTTGCTGCGTGCAGGCTTTCTCTAGTTGTGGCGAGCAGGGGCTACTCTTCGTTGCGGTGTGTGGGCTTCTCATTGTGGTGGCTTCTCTTGTTGCGGAGCATGGGCTCTAGGCGCGTGGGCTTCAGTAGCTGTGGCACACAGGCTCAGTAGTTGTGGCACATGGGCTCTAGAGTGCAGGCTTCAGTAGTTGTGGCGCACGGGCTGAGTTGCCCCGCAGCATGTAGGATCTTCCCGGACCAGGGCTCGAACCCGTGTCCCCTGCATTGGCAGGTGGATTCTTAACCACTGCACCACCAGGGAAGTCCTCCGGATTTGACTCTTAAGTGATGCGAACCCTGCTGAGAATCGTGAGTAGAGGAGGACATGGAACAGTGTGGCAGCTCCGTGTGGAATGAAATGAGTGGTCAAGACTGGAGGCGATAAGATCTAAGGAGGCTGTTTCCAAAGCCCAGAAAGCAGAGAAGGTGAACAGAACAAGGACAAAAGCAGGGCAGGCCAGGAGGGGAGGAGATCTGGGAGACATTTTAGAGGTTGAATGCCCAGGGTTGGTCATTGTGACTCTGGTAGGAAGACGAGGGAGGCACCAGGTATGACTCCATCAAAATGATCAGGCTTTTGCTCTCTCCTGGGCAGAGAAAACAGCAGTCAGCCTCTGGAAATGGGGGAGCTGAGAGAAGTGTTTCTGTTCCTGTAATCCACAACGGAAGCCTGATCCGTTCCATGTGTTATGTCAGTACATGTCAGCTGGGCCGAATGACGCTGGGGGCTCTGGGACAAAGAACGTACTTCCTCGCTTATTTTCACACACGTAATAAACAAGTTAGAACACTGTAGAATTGGATTGAGTAAACTTTCTGATTTTGTCGCTGAATGATGTTTTAAGGACAATAGGTGTTAGAGAAAACAAAAGGCTTAAAAAGCACCTGCCTCTTTTCACTTGAAATGACTTGTCTCACTTGCCTGGTGGTTTAATTGCCTAAAAGTAAGGAACAGTTGAGGTACAGATAACCTAAGCTGGGCTTCAGAGAGGGGCATGGATTTCTACTCCTGTGACAGTTATACATTGGGTTCTCAGAGGGTTAGGATCTGTTTTGGGCTTCAGGGCTGGATTTAGGATAGATTCAAGGATTAGATTGTTAGGATTAACCGTCAGCATCAGATCTGGGGGATAATGGTGAGGATATAGATTGGCTTATCAGTCAAGTTCATTTAGACCTCGCCCCACCCAAGTACATGCTCATCACTTAGCTGTAAAAGACAGGCTAGGGGCCACCAGATGATCCCCAAGACATCTTTAATGGGTGTTCGGAGTCTCCCCATTCTCCAGAAATAAGTGAGAGAGGATTCTCGAGCCCTCTCTTTAACAGGGCAAAATCACAAAGGCACGCCCAGATTCTTAACGGAAAGGTCTTGGAGTAGCTGTTGCCTGATTCCTGTTCCCCTTTTCTTCCAATGGAGATTAATTGTATGCTTTTATTTTTTTGCCAAATATGGTCCTACAAGACATTTTTCAGTCATGAGATGTTTGGCCTTACCTGGTTATCACTGTTCTGTGTGTTTGGGGGGGAGGGGGGGCGTCATCATTTTATTTTGTTTTCTTGGGAAGAGAGCTGCCTGCCCTCTCACAGCCACTTGATTTTCGGCAGCTTGGGTGGCAGATCCTGAAAACGATAGCCACTTCTACCTTGGGCTGTGGCTTTCAGCGATTCGTGGTTGGGTATGATGGAACTTCTACCAGCCGGCTTCCCACACTGAAATGTTGGCTTTTGTGAACTTCAAAAGTTGCTAAGATACTGTGTGTGTTTGGACACCATCCAGGCTGTTTCCCTCCAGGCTCACAGCTTTGACGGAATATTTCCTCTCCCTGATATTGTTAGATAGGTGACATGCCAAACCAAAGTTAGCACCGTTAGAAGACATGTCTTTGAGTGCAGTCTCCTTGGTTCTCCCATTCATCTGCCGTGCTGGAAGAAAAAAGTCAAGTCAAAAAAAGCTCTATTAAATAAATGTGCCAAGTAACGAGGAAAAAAAGAAAAGTTTCTTCAACTTTTATATGCTCAGAATTGTCTCACAAGCATATTTTTGTTCCTCTCCTCTACTTCAAAATTGGTAACCTGGAAATAAAGTTGAGAAAGGGTTAGAAGTGGTTTGTGGCACGAAAGTGGCACCTACTGGTAAGCCTTGGCTGAAATTTGAAGTTTAGATTTGTGCATGACCTTGACCAAAGTTACATCCTCCTGAGAAGGCTTCCTAATGATTTTCTGTGTCTGCAAGGGCAAACCCTCTTTAGATGTATAAATATTAAAAAGCACTTCTTAGGCATGAGGGCACTGGTTTCAGGGCTACAGAATGACTTTTTCAGCTTGTAATTAAAAACATCTACTGGATAACTAACCAGCAGCACTGTTTGCTCAAAGGAGCAAATGATTTAAAACTGACTGGGTCACACACAAAAGGGGAATGACCTCTGGGTAGCTGTTCTTACCTCTGGTTTCTAGAAGCATCTACCTGGCTCCCCCAACCTTCTTTTAGCTGTTGGGTTCTTGGGTTTCCTTTACTTCTGTCTTTGGGGTTTTTGCTTTATCCTGGTGCTATTTATTTCAAGTTTGGGTTTCTATGTCTTTACTCTGTATCTGAATCAATAGAGCTTGTCCTTAAAGGAAAATCATGGCTCCCTCATTTAAGGGGACATTCAAGGTTTGCAAAAGGTACCCCAACACTGACTGCATTGAGAGCAGGCAAAACAATCCCTTTTGAAGAACGATAAAAATTTTTCAGAAAAACAAAGGGTCTCCTACATATTTGATTTTTTTTTTTCCCCTTTTTAAAGGCAGACTCCATAGAATGATGCAAAGGGAACATAAGTGGATCAGGTACAAAGAGCTGTGATTTATCCAGTTGAATAAGTGAGAAAGGAGTTGAGGTCTACCCCTTCTAAATGGTGCCAGGCCCTTTCTGTTCATTTTCTCATCTAATCTGCAGTACAATCTTATGCAGTCGGTACTTCCATCAAACCCATTTTACAGATGGGAAAACTGAGGCCCAGAGATTATTTATCTAGTGCTGTCTGACAATTAAATGGCCATATTAGGAGTCTTTCTGACTCTAAGTGATGTCCACAAATAGTCATAAAGTCCTGCTAATGGCCCAGCACTGTGCTGGGGGCAGGGCTGCAGTGCTGAGGGAGAGCAGGCAGGTGCCCTGCTCCTGTGAAACTGACTGCTTCATGTTACAATCAGAGTCACCACATCCCAATTTGCTCTGTGGTTTTTCTGTTTGTTTTTTTAATAAATTTATTTATTTTATTTTTGGCTGCGTTGGGTCTTCGTTGCTGTATGTGGGTTTTCTCTGGTTGCGGCGAGCGGGGGCTACTCTTCGTTGCGGTGCAAGGGCTTCTCATTGTGGTGGCTTCTCTTGTGGAGCACGACGGGCTCTAGGCGTGCAGGCTTCAGTAGTTGTGGCACGCAGGCTCAGTAGTTGTGGCGCATGGGCTTAGTTGCTCCGTGGCATGTGGGATCTCCCCGGACCAGGGCTCGAACCCGTGTCCCCTGCATTGGCAGGCGGATTCTTAACCACTGTGCCACCAAGTAAGCCCAGCTCTGTGTTTTGAAGTTATGTTTTAGTCCCTGTGGGGAGGAGTTGACAGATTGGGAACATCGATAATTATTGAATTGGTTTCGTCCCCAGGCTTCTTAAAAACAGTTTTCAGTCAGTGCCAAGCCCTACTTGGCACTACTTGGGATGTCTCCCAAGTACTACTGAAAGAAATCAGAGCAGGTTGGATTGTCTAACCATCCTCAGCCTTAGGTTGCTATGTTGGACTTTTTCTCAGGAGGCCCATTTTTCTCACCTCTTCAGCCTTCTACCACTTGGGTTACGTTTTGCTTTGTGCATTTAAAACAAATGCCTTGGGCTTCCCTGGTGGCTCAATGGTTAGGAATCCATCTGCCAATGCATGAGACACGGGTTCAAGCCCTGGTCTGGGAAGATCCCACATGCCGCAGAGCAACTAAGCCCACGTGCCACAACTACTGAAGCCCGTGCACCTAGAGCCCATGCTCCGCAACAAGAGAAGCCACCGCAATGAGAAGCCCGCTCTCCGCAACAAAGAGTAGCCCCCGCTCACCGCAACTAGAGGAAGCCCGTGCGGAGCAACAAAGACCCAACGCAGCCAAAAATAAAATAAAATTTTTTAAAAAATAATAAAAAGAATAAATAAAACAAATGCCTTTTGGGCATGGGTGTAGCGGGATTAGGATAGAATGACAGGCATGAGGGAAGACGGATTTTTTTGGAGCCGGTGGAAAGACTGCCTGAGATGGAAGATTTCCGTCATCAGGTCAGTCTTACAGAAGCAGGTATAGTGTTCCTTTGTTTGTATTTTCAGTCTTAACGCGGCAGGGGATGATTGTTACAGAACAGGTTTTGAGTTGTTCCTGACTTCCTGAACGGTTGTTTTCTCCCTCTAGGGTCAGAGCTTTGGGGTCACCCCTGCCCACTCTGGCCAGTTGATGCCACACTTTTGTGCATCTTGTCTCTCCGGCCTGCCCTCTGTAAGCAACCTTCCACGTGCCAACCTCCAGGACCTGGATCCTTTTGCATCCTATTACCCTCCCCCTCCCCACTCCACCATCAGTGGAAGAAGTTTGCTTGGCCACCGCGGCCTGAATAGTGAGGGACCTGGATTAGCACGACAGCTTCCGCCGCTGTCAGCATGTGACCTAATGGAGTTGGTACAGAGGGTTCTTTAGAGGCGCTGGTCCTGGCAGGGAAAGCTTCTGTAATCTTGCCGTTGTTTAGAAATATGAACTTCCAAATCCTCCTGCAGAGTGGCGGCAGCCACGCTGATCTGAAGCCTTGGGCACATTCATTTGAATTGCTTTGAAATTGGATATTCAAAATTCAATAAAAATAAGCCAGCCCGATGGTACAGCTGAAGCATTCCACCCATCCAGCTGGGTAAGCCGCGATGATTTCCAGGCCTTGGACTAGCAAAGCCCGAGTGTGATGGGAAGATGAGCGCCAGGGCTGCCAGATAAGTCTCTCTGGCAACTCAGCCCGCTGCCGGCGCCCTGCCAGCTGACTCACGGAGTGGGGCTGGCTCTGGTAACATGCGGCTCCTCTCGCCGGCCTGCCCAGGCAGGGATGCGGTGCCCGCCTCAGTCTTGGCCGGGCTCCAGGAGGAAGGGAATGCCTCAAGGGCAAGTGGACAGGGTGTAGGAAAGACAATAAAATCCCAGCACTCCAGTTGTTTGCAGAGTGGCTGGACTTCCCAAAAACTCTGCCACAGATCCAGAGCCGTCAGACGGGTAGGCCCGGTTTAATTAAATTGTATGCAGATGTAGACAAACACCATAATTTGCCCTTGAGCAAACGCTACTGCTTTTGCCTGTGAAGGAGGACATGGCCTCGTGGATGGTGTTGTGTTGCCATCTATGTGGGAAGAGCCTGCTTCATCAGTGTCCGTTTGGAAAGGCTGTTTCTCCTACCAGGGATTTTAAGAGAAGACCATTCTCCCTTCCCCCTAACACTCAAGCTGCTTGATCTCCAGGCTTCGTGATGGGGTATCACAATTATAAATAAAAACAGAAATTCCTATAAGACATATACATATATGCAGGGAGAGAGATATATATGTGTGCACACATAAATATACACATATATACATGTATGTTTATATGCATTTCTGTGCATACATATACATAGATACACAGCCAGCCCGACCTATAAAGAGAATCCATTTGAGAAGGGTGTCTCGTAACCCCTGAGAAGTCTCCTCAGTTTTCATAATAGGGCCAATCATACCCCGTGCATGAGTCCGGCTCTTTGTCGGAACTGGCGTGTATGTGAAGCACCCTGAGTCAGATTCCGGGAGAAGTACATCCGTTAACCTTCTGATTTTCGTCCCATGCCACCCACAGGACCATCTACCTAAAGAGGAGTAATTGCAGCGGCTGCTTGCAGGGACATTGTGAGCACCCCACTGCATCGGCCTGCGATAGATATTGCCAACCACTCAAGGGCCAGCCGTGAAATTTAATTTGGAGTCTTACAGACCCATTCTGAATCCGAAGTCTCAATAATAACTTTCCCTTTTGCTCAGCCCTTTAACTGTGAAATTCAGTTGGGGAGTTTCGGAGCAGCAGGTAATGTCACAGCACACCAGAGGGATTTTGCCAGAATTCTACTAAAGTGCTTGCAAGTGTCATTTCCATATTTAACTAATTTCAGTTTTTAATTAGCTCCATGTGAAAAATGAGAGTTCACGCTGAGCTCCTCTGTCAGCACAGACGCTTGTTTCCTTTCTAGGTTCTCAGGACAATTAAGAAAAAAAGAGTTGATGCTACAGTAAATGTGATCATGCATCGCTCTCTCAGGCCCTAACATTGTTCACTGGCAGCGAGGAAGTGGCACTTCCAGGCCTGCTCGCCAGACTGGGAAAGAGCAGTTGGAAAGGGGCTTAGATGCATATCTGTGGATCCCAGAATCTGAATGGTTCCTTAGCCACACAAAGTGTATCCTGGTCCCTGAGTTCTCCAAGATGACTTGAAATCACTTTTTGAAAAACCACTGTATGTGATAGGTAACTACAAAAATATGTTCCTCTGGGAAAACAGGTTTCCTTGGTGCCGTCTATGTGCTAAACTCTTGCATCCAGGTACCTCCACGTTCATTCGATTTCAGATGCTGAAGCCTCTTGGCATATGAAAACAACTTCTTTATGGTTAGGTTTCAAAATGCAGTACAGACATGGAAATTTGTTAATCCTACATTCAGGGTGTAAATTTACCACTTGGGACTAACGTGCAAATGAAAAACTACATACTCTTCAAAAAAAAATGTATTGAGAGGTTCTGCTTTGCATAAACTGAAAAATATTTGATGTAATCAGGTTTCTGAGACAATATCGAGGAAGCCAGACAAATGGAGGCCCTGCATCTCATTTGCATAGCATCCATGCTAATGGCATTATTTGTTTAAAAGAGAAGATTCATTAAAAGTTTTTAAAGCGATTTAAGTGGAAAAGTGTTGGACACTTCCCTCTAGTAGCAGTTCTCGGAACCTGGCTTGGTTGGAAAGTAGAATCCTTTTTTTGTTTGTTTTCCATGCGTTTTAGTGCTGAATGATCCTTCCCCATTGACAGTGGGCGTTAACAGATGACACCACAGTGAGAACACAAGATGTCTCCAACGGGAATTGAAAATTGGAGTCCAAGTGGCAAAAGGAAGCCTCAAGTATTGGGTCTCTGGGGCTGGATTGGGGAGCAGAGTGGAATGCTGGTAGCGTGTTCTTCCATGTTGTGTCTTTGTATTTTCAAAGGGCAAATACAAGTGTGTGGATCGAGCAGTGCTGCCTTTTGGGTACGGAATTAGAGAAGCATCCTGGGGGGTTGACAGAAATTCTACCATTCGAAATTTGTCTGTGTCAATCATACATGAAAAGATGGAGAGAAGTTTTTGAACATGAAGAGACCGCCTAGAAGTTGTTTAAAATCACTGCCGCAATAGGGAGCATTGACCAGCCATAGAGGCTTAATTAGCCCATGAGACTTGAGGATAGGATTTGATCGCCCATCTGAGCTCAGAGAGTGTGATACTCCTCTCCCAGGGCCATGATGGGGGCCCACCTGTACTGGGGAGTGGATTGTGAATGGAGAGAAACACAACTTCTGATTCCAGTGGTCTGTTTAGTCGGCCGGAGATGAACATGGTTTGGATCTTGTATGTTTCTTTGCTTTTTCTCGAGGTGTGAGATCAGATGGGCCTCACCTGGGTGTTCAGGGGGCACAGCTTCCTGCAGCTCATCACAAGAAGCTTGTCCTTCACGAGGAGGTTTGGCCCACAGTTTCTTTGGCTGTTGGGGACCGCTCTAAAATGCAAAGAGCAGGCAGCAGCAGTGTCCACCTAAACATGTATCCACTGATGTGGGGACTAGCAATTAGCAATCCCATAACAGGGAGTTCATGTAATAGAATTGTGAGAATAATACAGACGCTGAAAGTTAGAATGAGCCTTAGATGGTATGGAAAGCCACAGACGTGAGTCAGATGGAGAAATGCTGGAATGGGCAGTACTTTTAGAGAATTTTTTGCGAATTCTGGGCCTAACAACGAAGGGTGAAAACCCTGGTTTTGTCACAGAGTGCTTTAGTCTTACTAGTCATCCATTTATTTATTAATTCTAGAACAAGTATTTTCCAGTACAAGGCAAGAAAACAGGCTCTAGAATCTAGACTGCTCAGGATCAAATCTCAGGGTTTTATTATTATTATTATTATTATTATTATTATTTACGAGCTACGTGAGCCCAGCCAGGATACTTAGCCTCCCTGTGACTCAGTTTCCTCCCTGTAAAATGGGCACAATAATAGTACTTGTCTTATAGGGGTTTGGGGGCGATTAAATGAGAGAGTTCTTGACTAGCCCTTAGCACAGTGCTTGGCAAAAGAAGGAGCTATGTAAAGACTGTTTTTACTGTGCTAGGTTCCAGATGTACAGCAGTGAGCCAGACGTACCTAGTCACTGCCCTTCTAGAATACACAGCAGCAAACCTGGATGGAACCAGTGAAGACGACTCACTAATTAGACATATACATATATTCAAGGAGAGATATACGTGTAGGGTCAATCAGCCTTCTAAGTGCTATATGAAATAAGGATATTGAATTAAGAGTATGGAATGGGAAAAAAAATAAACTCAGCAAAAATAAACTAATTGGCTAAAGCCGCTTATCAGAATGGTAATCCCTCCTATGGACAAAGTGGTCCCATGTGCACTGAAGCATATTTCTCAGAAAGACCGTGGAGAGCCAAGTACCTTCACCCAATGAGAGCTGGCTCCTGACCACTGTATGAAGCACAAGGCTGCATGGAAAGAACATTGAGGGTCAAGTCTGAGATCATTGGCGCGTCATTAAGGATTCTGTACTAAGTGCATAGGGCCTTCCCAGAAAAAGAAATACAGTCTTGCCCTTAAGTCCAAACGTGATGCCCAGAGGCCCCTAGACTACCTTTTTCTTTCACTAAAACTATCAGTCCATTCACCCAGAGTTTTTCAGGCATCGCTTGCTCCTGGGAACAGACGGGAGAACACACAGAAAAAGTTCTTCAGCTCAAAATCTTGCCTAGACGGACCTTGCCCCTGGACTGGCTTTGTGTATCCTAAATCCAAGCCCAGTACTTCACCCCATCGCTCAGAGTTCTTTCTGGGATACTTGGTGCTGAAAAGTCACCCCTTATCACCAGAATAAGAAAGTATTGTCTGAAGGAAAAATCAAATTGCACTGTTTGGTTTTCCTACTTTAGGAAATATAATTGAACTTCAGCTTTGGGCTGCTCTGTCTTGTGTTCAGTATTCCAACAGAGAATAAATCTCTATAAAAGTTTGGTTTGTTGGTTTGCTTTTGTTTCTGGTTTTATCGTTTACATCCGTGTGGAAGGTTTCAGTAACAACTGTTTGTTCTTGCTGTCAAAGAAGTTCAGCACACAGGTACTACAGCAGATTGATACGGTAGTAAGAAGACATCACCTATTACTTTGTGTAATAAACTTCCTTCCAGAGGAAGAGAAAAAATGGCGGTGCCTTGACTACAGAGAAAGTTCGGTAACTATTTACAGGAATCAACACTGTTGTCAGAAATGGAACTTGCAGAGATCTTTAGGTTCCAAATTTTCAGCCAAGACTAGAGAGGAAGAGACCTTATAAACGGGTTGTAGTGAGCCTTCTAGAAAAAGGGCACTAAAACCCGGCCTAAGACATGGGCTTGGCCTAGCTAGGTAGCCTCATGCCGACTCTCTATCAGACATCTCTAGGGAGCTTTGGCAAGAGTGGAATCACAATTTGATGCAGCTGAATTTTGTTTTTCTTTTTCTTTTCCATTAAAGTTTATTACGGGATATTGAATATAGTTCCCTGTGCTATACAATAGGACCTTGTTGTTTATCCATTCTATATATAATGGTTTGCATCTGCTAATCCCAAACTCCCAGTCCTCCCCACCCCACGCCCTTCCCCTTGGCAACCACAAGTCTGATCTCTATGTCTGTGAGTCTGTTCCTGTTTCATAGATAAGTTCATTTGTGTCATATTTTAGATTCCACATGTAAGTGATATCATATGATAGTTGTCTTTCTCTTTCTGGCTTATTTCGCTTAGTACACACACACACATCTACCCCACATCTTTATCCATTCATCTGTCAATGGACATTTAGGCAGTTTCCATGTCTTAGCTACTGTAAATAGTGCTGCTAGGAACATAGAGGTCCATGTATCATTTCGAATTACAGTTTTGTCTGGATGTATGCCCAGCAGTGGGATTGCTGGATCACATGGTAATTCTGTTTTTAGTTTTCTGAGGAACATCCATACTGTTCTCCGTAGTGGCTGCACCAACTTACATTGCTAACCAAGAGTGTAGGAGGGTTCCCTTTTCTCCACACCCTCTCCAGCATTTACTTGTAGACCTTTTAATGATGGCCATTCTGACCAGTGTGAGGTAGTACCTCATTGTAGTTTTGATTTGCATTTCTCTGATAATTCTAGCTGAATTTTCTGATAAATTCCTCAGGTCCCACCCGGGAACTGATATGGTTGATAAAAAGTATAGTCCATATGCTTGACCCATAGGACAGCCAGGCAGTTTTGACACTTGGTGAAAAATGCAGATGCCTGACACAGATTCTCATCTGGACAGACAGCCATCCCAACACAACATGGAACAGGGTCTCAGGGGCACCCCTGAGCATGGACGGCGCTTTGTTCCACAAAGAGCTCTGTACCTCTTCAAGGGTTTATACAAACTGTGGTAGACACAAAATGGGGAGCCTGACTGGCTCACACCAGTTCCCTTGGTGATAGGGTTGCCAGATTCAATAGAGAACCCCAGTTAAATCTGAGTTGCAGATAAATAACAAGTAATGTTTTTAGTATAAGTCTGTCCTGAATATTGCATGGGAAATGCAAATTTAACTAGCATCCTATATTTTTATTTGCTAGATGTGACATCTTTACTTGGTGGCCAGGTCTATACTCAACATCCTCTTTGCATTGTCTTCAGGTCAGGGCCATAGTGTTATCTTACCTTCAAGGCCACAGTGACAGGCCCAAGGAAGGGCACGTGACCCCAGCTGCAACGATCAGAATGCTTGCCTATCTAAAAGTGAAGCTCAAAAAATGAAGCTCTCTTTTCTCTGGTGGCCCAAGAGGGTGGGACAATGAGTCTGGCATTCTCTGTGGCCACGGTCTACCCTTTGTGGAGAGAACCCCCTGACAGAGAATAAAGACTTGGGCTTTATTCTCTGCGCTTGGTGAAGCAGATCCTGCCTCACTTCCGTGAGCTATCTTAACAACCTTCCAAAAATTGCCCTATTCTGCTGAAGCTAGGTCAAGCCGAGCCCTAACATTCCTAAGCTATACATAGCTGTTCAGCTCACACTCATGGGGTCAGCCTCCTGGACTAAAGAATTTGCCCCAAGCATGCTTACAGACAGGTATTTCCAATCACATGCCCCCAGCACAACTACCCCAGTGCATCGTCTGGCTTTGGGCAGCTCTGTGCCTGATGGGGGAAAGAGGGGATGCAGTCCTTCTGCCAGAGCCCAGATCCCCTAAGACCTACCGGCCTCAGTCTGCACAACCATGATCAGGGCTGACCAGAGAGTGGAGAAGAGAACCCTCCCTTTATGCCATCTCAGAGCCACTGTCTAAAATATCTTCTCTCTGAAAATATCTCCCCAATTTTAGGCACAGTGCTTAACATTTCCACCCTGAGAGTTTATATGTTTGGATTAAATCACTAATCTCCTCTGTAATTGCACATCCATTAATGGTAGAAAATGTGAAGTTGTTTTAAGGGGCGGGGGGCATGAATGAATTCATGTATCAAGTTCCAACAGGTTCTGGGACTTCCTTGATGGCACAGTGGTTAAGAATCCACCTGCCAATGCAGAGGACATGGGTTTGAGCCCTGGTCTGGGAGGATCCCACATGCCACGGAGCAACTAAGCTCGTGCGCCACAACTACTGAAGCCCTCACACCTAGAGCTCCGAGCTCCACAACAAGAGAAGCCACCGCAATGAGAAGCCCACGCACCACAACAAAGAGTAGCCCCCACCCGTCACAACTAGAGAAAGCCCACGCCCAGCAACAGAGACCCAATGCAGCCAAAAATAAATAAATTTTTTTTTTTTTTTAAAGTTCCAACAGGTGCTGTTTTAATTCTGTTGAAGTGGCTGATGGTTTGGAAAACAAGGTTCTGAGCGAGGTGGATAGGCGTCCAGGAAGCTTCCAGTGGGATGGGAAAGCATTCATACAAGTGGCACTGCTGAGTCCGGAGGTAGCCATGGGTCTCTGATAACTGGTCCTCCCAGACAGGCAGAACGGACAGAGAGCAGGCTCTGGGGGGAACTTCCCTGCTTCCCTATTGCACTTTGGCTCAAGTCTGGGTCTGCCATTGTCTCCAACTTTCCACTGTGGCTTGAGCCTCTCTTTTCTGTATTGCGTCTTCCTAGCTGCTTGTGACATCCTACCCGCATGGGCAGAGTCCTCGCACACCTGGCAGGAGGCTCTGGGGCTCTCACCTCCTCCTCCACCCTCATGGAAATAGGCAAGAGGAGCTTGTTCCCGCCGTTCACGTTCTCCTTTACTCATTGCTAGCGGCCTTGCTTCACACAGCGCCAGTGGTTCTCCAACTTGAGCCTCCGTCAGAATCACTTAAAAGCCTTGTTAAGCCACAGATACCTGAGCCCCACCCCTGCCTGAGTTTCTGATTTATGGGTCTGGAGTGGGGGCCAGTACTTTGCATTTCTAAGACGTTCTCAGAGGATGTTGATTCTGCTGGTCTGGGAACCACAGCCTGAAACCAATGGCCTGGACCAGCAGCTTTTGGAGGGCAGCAGTGTCTCAGTTACCATTCCCCTCCAGAGCCTGGCTTAGCACCAGGCACAGAGTCAAAGGTTAGGAAAGACTCATTAACTGAGGCCCACCCACGCTATGCAAACTGAATCATGTGAGCAGGCTGAATTTGTAGATATCAGGTTAAATACAGGAAATATTGCTATCGAATGTGTTCTTATACACAGAGGCGTCTCCCAAATATTAACAACATAGGAGGGGATTCAAGGTGGCGATCTGGGTAGAAGGAGGGAGGTTGGAGGGCTTGAGTTGAAGCTACATTTGCATAGGAAACACGCTGCGTATTTGCGATAGCTTTGGAAAAATTTGATGGAAATCATTTAGAATCCGCCCCATTCACCTCCCTTTCCCACCCCAGCTGCACCTCCCACCACTGCTTAATGTTGCCAGTGATATCACACACGCATGAAATCTGTGAGTCGGGTCAGCAGGTCTGACTCTTCTCTTGAAAGCATCTCTCCAAAAGGATGCCTTCAAGAGTCAGTGCAGCAAGGTGGAAGCACATGAGACTAGGGATCTGTGCTTCTCAAGAACAATGCATAGCCTCTCTGCCAAGGTATTTAACCTTTTTAGGTTGAGTTCTGTAACCTCTTCTGTATAATGAATCCAGAGGAAATGATCCCTAAGTATTTTCCCACATTGGATTCTGTCTGATGTTTTAATTCAGAAAGCAGGGCATCTCCAATTCAGGAGTGACTATTTGCCTCTGATCTAGCTGTTTGGAATCTGAAAGATACTTTTCTCCAGACAGACAGTTATTTCTGGCCAGTCCACACAATAACTAATTTGTTGAGCTTGTACCTCTTTGTCAAGCCAAGTGCTTTGCATGCTTGATTATGTTTAATGTGACCGTCTCTCCCGGGAGGTAGGGAGTTTTAAGATTCTCAGTTTACAGATGAGGAAATAGAGGGTCTGAGAAGTTGAAAAACTAAACAAAACAAAACTTTCCCAGAGTCTCACAGATACTAAGGTCCAAAGGGATCTGGATTTGAGGCCAAGGGTTTTGGGCTGCAAAGCTACTCTAACCTTCATGTTCCATTGTTCCCATAAAAATATATCTTAGCCACAATGCACCTGAAGTATAGCGTCTAGCCTTTAAGCAGAAGGCAGCTTTCTTTTTTGGCACTTTTGCTGTAAGAGTCAGAAAGCATTATGGTTAAGTGTTTTGAGTCAAAGTCCCCAAGTTCAAAGCCCAGCTCTATTACTAGTGGTGGAATGACCCAGTTACTTAATCTCTCTCCCCTATAGTTTCTGCATCTGTAGATGGGTATAATAAAAGCATCTGTCTCTGGGGCTATTGTATTAAGTGATTAATATATTTAAGTTGGACCATATAAAATTACTGATATTCTACCATCTTTGATCTACCAGACATTTCATATCTAAATATTTAACGTTCTTAGAACAGTGTCTAGCACACAGTAACCACTGTATTAATGTTGACTATTATTGTTATTGAAAATTACATTGAAAACTAGTATATACAGGATGGATAAACAACAAGGTCCTACTGTGTAGCATAGGGAACTATATTCAATATCCTGTGATAAACCATAATGGAAAAGAATATGAAAAGAATATATGTGTATAACTGAATCACTTTGCTATACAGCAGAAATGAACACAACATTGTAAATCAACTATACTTCAGTAAAATTTTTTTTAAACAAAGAAAGAAAATTGCATTGAGGGTTTGCAGTGTCTGGGATATAGTTGGTGCTCAATGATGGCTGGTGAATTTATGAGTTAAGTAGAAACTGGGATGCCCAGGAACACGTCCGTGATGGTCTGGGCTGTGGACATGTTTCTGGGCAGAAGCAGGTGATGTGGATCAGGACTGTTGGATTCTAGCAGGTTCCAGACTCTCCTGGCATCACCCTGGCCTAAGGTGGGGAGGCTCTCGGCAGGAAGGACTGACCCCACGGATGCAGCCTACCTGAAGCAGTCTTAGTCCTCTGGCCCTGAAGAAGTAAAGAAAAAGCCTCAAGGTGGAGTGGGTGGGTGGGAGGTCAGGTCTTGTGGTTTGCTTGTGTTTTGCTTTTATCCAGCTGGAAATACGGAGAAAAGACAGGCACGGGCAGCCTTCTTTCCAGCCCATTCTTCTACTGCTGATGTTTTTGCTTTCTTAGACCACTGTAGAGGGCAGGGAAAACACAGAAAAAATGGTGGGTCCTTGGGAATAGAAAGACAAATGTTCGAAGTTAGAGGCAGTCTAGCAGGGGGTAATGTTTTCTCCACCGCAGGAGACAGACCACTAGTAGCACATGCGCAGTGTGACTGTGTGCTGTGTGGGCAAACGTCTTTATTTCAATAATTCTATGTCCATTTTCATGTATCACAAAGCCTTATAACTAATACATCACACATTGTATTTCACAGATACTATTTTAGATTGAGGCTAAGTGGATTAAAGTTTTAAGGGGGGTGGGTATTGATTTTAAAATGTAGTGAGGAAAAACTAGCACGAGTGGAGATCAGATTTAGTAAAAAATCAGGAATGTGGTCCATGATGACTGAGGTTAGGGAAACACCAGCAGGGAGGTTGAGATACATCCGCGTATTCCTGGCTCTGGCGCTTAGTAGCTGTGTGAAGGGGGGCACGTTATTTAATCTCCCTAAGCCTCAGTTTTCTCATCGGTAAAATGGAGATAATAGGTTCTGCCTCAAAGATGATTTTTGGCGGGGGGCAGGGTATTCAAATGAGAAAATGCTTAAAAGCTGGTAGTCATGGAGAGCCTGGTACAAAGTCAGAATTCAATAGATACTGTTCATTACTATTGCCATGATTATTCTTAGCCTGGTACACTGTAAGACCTCAATTAACTGCATTTTTTAAAGCACAAGTTGTTAAGCCATTCTTTCATTCAATAAATATTTTTTGGACACTAGTGTGTCCTAAACCAGTTAGTGGCTCTACTGCAGCAAATTGAAAAGGGAGGGTGTAAAGACTCACTCTCACCCCTCAAGGTGCTCATGGATCAAAGTTTGAGGGGGGATGGGAGGGGAAGTAGGGTCATCAGCAAATAAGTTATCACCACAGAAAGCCATAGATGCTGCGAGAGGTGCAGATACAAAATATCCTGGGGGCAGAGAGGAGGAAATCGGCCTAAAAGAACCCCATTTAGCCACAATGGTCTAGAATTGCTCTGTCCAATAGCCACACGTGAACTGAATTTTTCACTTCATTTCATTGTAATTAAATTTAAAAACTGAAGGAATATATTTTCTGTTTAACGGACTTTTATTGTTTTGGTAGGACCACATTTCACTCTAACCACGGAAAGTTTAGCACCTCAATTGAGACATGCTCTTAGCGCAGAATACAAGCCAGATTTGGAATACTTAAGGAAAAATGATTTTTACATTGATTACATTTTGAAGTGATAATGTTCTGGATGTATTAGGTTGAAAGCATGACATTTATTCTTACCTATTTGATGTGGTTACTAGAACATTTTAAGTTACATATGTGGCTCGTGTTATATTTCTGTTGCTGGAAGCAGAATGCAAATGACATTTAGATTAGAGAACTCTAGAAGTTCAGAGGAGAGACCCAACTCTGGTTACCTTGGACAATTCTTTCTGGAATTTCTGGAACTAAACTTAGAGGATCTGAGGGCAGCAGCCAGGGGGCTGTTCCTGGGGCTGCAGAAGGACAGAGGTCTCTCTGAGATTTAGTCTAACTATGGGGACTTGGTAGAATTGCCAGATTTAACTTCTTTTTTTTTTAACTCTGGCAGCCCTTGACCTTGGGCGTGTTGTATAACTGGTGTCTCATTCTCTTCATTTGTAAAATAGGGATAATAAAATATCTACCACAGTAGTGTCTTAAATTAAAGACTAAATGAAATCAGATAAAACTAATGTAGACATTTTAGAAACTTCAGCCTCAAAGATTTAAGTAATAAAAACAAGTGGGGGAACTTTTCAAACGTGTTCATCCTTCTTGAGCTCCAAACATGTGGGTCAGGGAGCATCTCTCTCCCAGGCTGGTATTAGAGGAGACACCAACCCCGCCTGGAGGTGAATTGAGGTACACCTGAGTTGGGATCTTCCATCGAGTAATTGGGGATGCGGGGGTTGGGGAGGGGACACCAGCCGAAGGGAGGAGGAAGGTTAATTATGAACCGTGTTGAATGTCTTTCTGCTGCCATTGCAATGCTTTTGTACAAGCCCAAAATGCCACAGCAGTTACAATGCCGCTACCTGTTGAGAAAAATGTGTACCTTCAGCAGGAAAGAAATGTGTGGGACTTAAGTGTCACTTAAAGCCCCTGAAATTACCTCTACCAAGTAAACTGTCAAAAACTCCAAATAAGCCTAATTGTGTCATTTATCTAATTGCAGAGGAAAATGTTCTCTTTTGATGGATTTAGGTGGCTTGCATTCCGAAAAGAAGGTATCCTTTTTTCTCCAGACTAGCTTTCTCCTGGTAAAAAGTTGACTGTGTTGATATTAAGCATATCAGAGACCCAGGACTTCCATATTTCTGGGATTTTCAGTTCCTACTGTATGATCAATCCCCGGGAGAGAGAACTAATTTTTTTTTTTTTTTAACGTGATGTTTCTTTCCATCAGAATCAAGTTTTAAATGTTTTAGGTTAGGCATGTGAAATCCACTTAACTAAAAGCCATTTAAGAGAAAGAGCAAGCCCAATTTACTGTAACATGAGATTTTTTTATTCCTGAGTTGAAAAAAAAAATCCTTGAGTGAACCATGTCAAAAATTAAAAATTGAAAAGAACACTGGCAGCCTCCCCATGTGCCTAATTTGGCTTTGCTGAACAAATGACCAAATTGAAATGAGAATTACATACAGGATTTGTTCAACGTCCTTATTTCTTCAACTCATTTCTCACTCCTGAAAAATTACCAAGTTCACACGCAGGAGGGAACACATCTATATCGACCACGACATCCTTGGACCGGGTAGAAATAGAAAAATAGTGATTTTTAGATTGTAGGTGTGAATGAACTTCTGTAGTAGAAGTAATTTTTCATAGAAAGCCGAGCTAATGAATTTAGGATCAGAAAGAACCGTAATGCCCCTTTTGTTGACTAATTTATTAACAGGTTATTTTTGCTCATGCCCTGCATTGCAAATCATAGTAATAAAAATCTTAGGTGAGGGCCTTCCCGGGTGGCGCAGTGGTTGAGAGTCCGCCTGCCGATGCAGGGGACACGGGCTCGTGCCCCGGTCCGGGAGGATCCCACGTGCCGCGGAGCGGCTGGGCCCGTGAGCCATGGCCGCTGAGCCTGTGCGTCCGGGAGCCTGTGCTCTGCAATGAGAGGGGCCACAACAGTGAGAGGCCCATATACCACAAAAAAAAAAAAAAAAAAAAAAAAAAATCTTAGGTGAGAGGAGAAGGCTTCTCTGCAGTGCCCTCATTGTCTGTTTTTTAGGGCATTTCATTGCCCATCAGCTTCTCCATCTTTAAGGAGGTGGACGAGACAGTAAGAGAGGGCACCAGACAAAGAATCAAGAGACCAAATTTCAAACCCTGGCTCAGCCAGTCACTGGCTGTCACGGGCACCATCTGTACAGCAAAGGTGTGGACCAGATGACCTTTGAGCACCTCTTGACTGTGGCTCTGCCATTCTGATGGGATGCAGAAAAGGAAGCCACAAAGGTGTCTCTGATAGGGGATTCAGGCCAATGGGGGGAGAATATCTAGATGAATGTACATCCCTCATCTTCACTGGTATTGGACTTTGAGCTGACAGTAGTCCTGCTATGAGTTGGGTGGTGCAGTACTCAGGCCGTAGGTGTCACGGGGCTCAGGTTCAAATCACCCCTCGACCACTTACCAGCTGCATGTCACTTCAGTTCCTTGAGCTTCAGCGTCTTCACCTATGAGACGGGAGAATAATATACACACTCCATAAAATTGATGCCTGGCACACAGTCAGGGCTCAATAAAAGTTAGCCACGATCACCATTGTTGTAATGACAGAGTGATCCGAGACCCAACAGGAAGTGAGACACGTTTCTTGAGTGCCTCCTTTGTGTTTGATACTCCCAGGTTCCTGTCTCCTTTATATCACAATGCCCTACAAGGTTGGTTTGATCACCCCTCTCCCCATAGAGATATAAAGGGCTGAGAGCATGTGCTTGATTCCATAACCAGCTGCCCCAACTGTGAGCCCTATCAGTGTGGGCAAAGTTCCCGACACCTTTCTGCGTCAATTTTTTCATCACCAAATGGGAATGATAAGAGTACCCACCTCCAGGTTTATTGTAAAGGGCAAAAAAAGTAATGTATACCAAGTGCTCAGCAGAATGTTGGCCCCTGAGTCAATACTTTATAAAAATGTTAGCTTTTATTCTAGCTAAGGAAAGCGAAGCTCAGAGACGTGAATTCATTGGTACAAGTTCATCTGCTTATGAGTAGTAGTGAGGGGATTTGAACCCTGATGGGACTGAATCTCTCAGGGACCCAAGATGGGGAGATAACTCTTCCTTTATCCTGTTCCTAAGTCCCCCTGGCTTGGTGGCCAATCTCAGGCTGCCTGGCTGTGGGCTCTGAGTTCAATCATAAGGCTCTCTGGGAGTGGTCTGCTGGGGGCTGCCCGGGACTCAGGAAGGGAAGTGACTCCAGACTCTCTTTTCCTCGTTTGCTGCAGCTGAGGGAACAGAGTAGAGCCAGCGCCCTAATGGCCACCTCCCAGAACCCCCTCCCCACTCTCTCTGGCAGAAGGCTATTTTTCACGAGAGAGTTCCCCCTCTTTGTTCCAGCACACGCAGCACATCTCCTGATCGATATGACATCTCATCCTCTAAAACATTCATGACGTCTGCTTCCTAGGATTCCGGTGGCCGCGTGCCGCGTGCAGCCCATGTCGCCTTCCTTTTGTAGTCGGTGGTCTTGTGGACCAGCCCCCTCTTGAACAGGACTGCTGGTTGCTGTTCTTTAAAGAAAGACAAATGATGTTTGCATTGTTGACACTGAATGACAAGCTTCGGGGTAGGGAGGAAGAAAGATGCATTGAGGTATACGTGTATGGATTGTGGGGATGTGTTCTGCTATCACAAAAGCTCTTAAAATCCGAGACCGTGATTTATTTGAAGAATAAAACCTACCGATGTTATCATTCTCTAAAGGTATTTTGATCACATGGGTCCTTTCTTGGAGAAAGAAAGGCTTTTATTTTAGTTCTTTCCAGGGAAAAATAGCAGCAGGAACGGAGTAGTCTGGGGTGGGAAATGATGCTCTGTACGTTGAATGGCTCCAGGTGTGTATTTATCAGCCCAAGGATGAGCTGACTCAGTGGACAATGGGATGCCTGGCCAGCATCGCCTGTCCTCCAGTGTACGTTCCTGGGGACCCGGCACCAGAAACAGAAAGTGGATGTGAGCTCATGGGTCTGTCTTGCGTATCGATCTGCCTGGTGATGCTGGGAGCCAGGGGGCCTTGTTAGAGGTCACCTGAGCACACCAGACACCACATACCCACACTGTTAATAGTTGCCACCTGCAGTGCAGCAGCTCCAAGGGGACGGAGCTGGTGGAGAGGACACCTGCTTGGGGGCACCATGCACCCTAAAGCGGCAAGGAGCCCCGTTTGTTTCCTCCAAACACAGGAATTGATTAACCTCATACCACTTCCCCCTCACTGTACCATCCCAAGCCTGTCACAGGAATAGATTAATGTGCTGGTCCCTCCATGTGGATTCTTCTTGTCTCGGGAACACACTGCTCTCTGGTCCCCGAGCTGTCTCATGCAACTCTCACCTCATCCTCATGGCAGATATGCAGGCCAGAAAGTCTCCCTGCTCGTGTGAGGGACTAGAATTAGAAAGGCGCAGACAGAATTCATGCCGAGGACCACTTTAGCACCGTAGCTGGAAGATGAGAGAGTGCAGGTAGAGGGGTAAATGCAGGTGCATTTCTCCCAAGCCCCTCTCATTTCCCGTGGTCCTGCCAGGATGCTGGTATCGTATCTACAACTCATCCTTCCTCGTCTGTGTAATTCCTGGGCCATAAGCTTTGCAACCATTTTGGAAGCTGAAGGCTGGAAGTTGGACACAGGCAAGTACGTTTTCACAGCATTCTTAGCAGATAGGTGCACAAATCCCATTACTAGTAAAGGGATTTGTGGGTGTAACTTCCCTGCAGTGCTTTGAAAATTTATTCCATTCAGTGTATTGAGATACAATGGGGCGAAACTAAAAGAAATCACTTCACCAAGGTGGTTTGGAAGGGATTTCTTTTTAAACTCCTTTAAGATTAAAAAATTTTTAACTCCTTTAAGACTTGGGGCATTTCTGAGAATGTTATCCCTCATGGTTTTGTTTACGTCTCTTCTTTTAGGCAGAAGGTCATTTTGGCACTGACAGCCTTCCTAAAAAGGATAATTAATACGTTAATACATTGCAGTGGGCCCTCACCTCTTTAAGGAAGACCCACTGTACTCTACTGCATCCCTGAAGGATGATAAGCAAACTCACCAAGGAAAATGTCACCAAACATATTGATTTTTAGCCAGCAGGATGGTAAATTGAAGTTGTCCAACAGATTTATTTTCTATTGACAACGGCGATTCCTTTAAGTTAAATAGCAAACTGGTTTTTATATTTATAGAGGACTAATGACTGCTTACACAAGGAGGTGTCTGTTCCCGCGTGAGCCTTGACAGTATTTAGGAAGTGGTTCTGTAGCCCACCTGCCTTGTTCAGTCTTGGCAAAGTAGTGGTTCATTTAAAGAACTCCAAGGGCCTGATGGCCTCCAGTGAGGACTCAGAGAGACTGAGTCACTAGCAGGAGAGCATGGTGGTCGACTCTGCAGGTACAAGTGTCTCAGTTTGAATCCCAGATTTCCCACTTCCTGGCTGTGTGATCTTGGGCAAGTCACTTAACCTCTCCAAGCCTCAATTTCCTCATCTAGAAAATGTAGATTATATTACCACCTCACAGGGTGAGAATGAAAATAAATGAGCTTTCATCCTCTTTGGAATCCTCCAGGGTCATCCCATGTCACCCAAATATAAGGCAGACCCCTTCCAAGGGCACCCACTCCCCGCCACGGATCCCCCCACACTCTCCTTTTCCCCTAACTTCACTCAAACCTGATGTCAGCATGAATTGCTTTCTCACTTCCTTCAAGCCTTGGCTCAGATTTACCCATCACAGACAATCATCTTTAATTGGTCTACAATTAAACCAAAAAAGTTCAATTTCCCAAACCCCCATGCCCTGGCATTCCCTAGCCCTGTACTCTACTCTTCGCTTATGTGTTTGGATTCTCTTTTCCCCCCGAGAGCGAGGAACTTGTCTTGTTAACTGCTTTATTCCTGGTGCCTAGGAATACACACCTAACACACTGTAGGGGCTCAATAAATATCTGCTGAACGATAAATGATGAATAAATGATGCAAATAATGTAATTAGCCCAGTACCTGGCACAGTGCCGAAATAAATGTTCATTGTCACCATCATCGAGGAGGCTCATTTGCAATGTGTTAATTTTCCCTGCTACTTGCAAAAGTGCCTTTACAGACTGCCTGTGCAGGTTCGAGGTCAGCATTGGTGCATTTGAGCTCCGAGTATTCCACTGGCAGTTTTTTTTCTGTCATCCGGGCAGGGGCCCTTTCAGAATCGGCTACATTTTCCACGGGAGCCCTGGCGTTGTTGACTAAATCGGGTGATGTCAGGGTGGGCAGACCCAGCCCTGACCCTTCCCATCATCCTGCCTTGGTCTCTGAAGGAGCTTTGCCGTCATCTCTAAGGCCCTTGTGAATCTGATCGCAGGCTGAGCCACAAGACCCAGCAAGCTTGACTCCCTCCCCTCCCTAAGCTCTGCTTGGCCTGAAGCCTTCCATTTTCAAAGGGAAAGTCCAATCTCTTCCTCCAGTTATGTATTGACAAGACTGATCTTTAAAGATACCCCCGGTTCCTGGGGACCCGCTCGGCAAACGCAGAACGCCCGTGGCCCCCGTGTTTGCCCTCTTTGACAAGCAAGGGCTGAGCAGCTCTCTGGGAAGCGTTGCTGACATATTGATTGGCCCTCCTGTCAACTTGATCCTCTGCCAGCCAGTGAACATGGAAGGTTCTAAGTGGCACCGAGCAGGGCCCACACATACCCTGATTACTATTTCAGACAACCCCCGTTCCAAGCTGCCACTTTTCAAGGCCTACAGTCTCCTTCCTTGTGGTTACCGGGGAATTCTTTTACCTGCAGCCAACCCCTCTCTCTTCCCTTTGCTTTGGCTCCCCCCTGAGTTTTTCTGTCGGACCCCATCGGGCACAAACACAGGCAACTTCAGTATGAAAATAGCACCGTAACTCCAGGTAGGTCTGTTTATTATTCCTGCTGAAAATCTGGGATCTGTGTGTGGTCTGTCCATCCCATCTTGGTTCATTTTCAACACCTGATGAAAAGTTTTCTCCAATTAGCCAGAGGGCTACTTTCAGAGTTTGGCTGCCCTCTTGTGTTTTTGGTGGCTGATTTCCCAGCTGCCACCTGGATTACATGAACTTCCCCTTGGAGCCTTTCCCTGTTTTGTCCCTGCTGACTCATGGAGCCCCCTTGTTGCATCCCAGGATCTCTCTGGAGCAGAGCCTGTCAAACCATGATAAACTGTACATTTAGGCTGTCAGTGGGGGGGGTGAATAACATTAGGGAGAGGGTCTCCCAAACTCACTTCACTTCTGGCCCTCAGATGGTCTGAACAGGACCTTTTGTGTTTTTTTGTGTGTGTGGTACGCGGGCCTCTCACTGCGGTGGCCTCTCCCGTTGCAGAGCACAGGCTCCGGACACGCAGGCTCAGCGGCCACGGCTCACGGGGCCAGCCGCTCTGCGGCACGTGGGATCTTCCCAGACCGGGGCACGAACCCGTGTCCCCTGCATCGGCAGGCGGACTCTCAACCACTGCGCCACCAGGGAAGCCCTGAACAGGACCTTTTGGGATGAGCTGCTGGAGCATTTGTGGGGATTGGGGGAGGGGGCCACCCCACTGCATCCAGATGTCTTTTGGGAGAAAATGATGAGGCCCGTGTTCGCCCAAAATCTTGAGGTGAAGAAGCAGTAACTCTGGATACTCTGAGCCTTCTCAGCTTTCTAAGTCCGATTCTGAGAGTTGATCAAAGTTGGAGATAGTATGACATAATGTTTAAAGAGCTACTTGTTGTTGTTGTTGTTCATAGAGGCTAATGTAGTGGCTGTAAATATGTGCAAACTCTTCCTGGCTGGGTTTTAGAAAGGATCCTGACCCGGTAAGTGAATAACTTTAAGGACTACACGGACACCTAGAGTATAAAAGTGGAATTTCTCGCTTACCGTATACTTACTTGAACGTATCAGTCAAGATTGGCTCAGGCATGCTGCTGTAACAAAGAACCCCAAACTCTCCATGGCTTACAACAGTAACAGTTCCTTTCTCCAGTCATTCTGTATTCTGTCACCGGTCAGCCGTGGCTCTGGACCATGCTGTCCTCGCTCCAGACCCAGGCTGATGATGTGGCAGGAGGAAAAGGTATGCAGCGTGTGCGGTGAGATTAACAAGGTGAGGAGCTATGATGTAACCCCCCCCTCAGGAGTGGGGTGCTGACTATACAAAATTGGAGATGCCTCAACCACAGGGAGATTATCATGAGTTGCAAGAAAGAGACCAGGTTTGCCAAGAGTCCACTGCAAACCAGAATTTATAACCAGATCGCTATGAAATATGAAGCAGCCAACTGCCTCCCACTGTAATCCTCCTTGTATTCCAAAAGCCCCCTGTGATCAAACTTTACAGTCACCAGCTTCCTCGTCTGTGAAATGGGCATGATGATGGCACCCACCTCAAATGTAAGCTGCGGGTCTTGAGATAATATCTGTAGAATGTCTACCACGGTGCTGGCCATAGAAGGGGTCCAAGGACGGGCAGCAGGTATTAATACACTAATCATCAAAAAGCTTCTCTTTGCAGACCCCTCCGTATAGTTGCCAGCACTGTTTCACTCCATCCTTTACACCTCTGTATTATGTGTTTTTTATTTATAAAGAGTATCGTGTCCTACAATCCAACCCCTCACATCTGCCCCCATGTCTCATTACTGATTCTAATGAACACTTATGGAGCACCTTCTATGTTCAAGATACTCTGCTATCAATAAATCTTCAGGGGGTGGCAGTTGCTGAACCTCCCTCTGGCCCTAAGCAGCCATTATCCTACCTGTAAAGGGAAACCTTTACAAAAGGTAAAGAGAGAGATTGACTGATTTCTCAGCCCCCGCCCTCAAGCAAATCAGTAGCAGAATAAGAAATAGAATTCTGGTTAGTCAGGAAACTCATTTACTTCACAGCTCCCTTGGGTCTTTATCCTAAGGACACTTTAGTCCATCCCCACAGGCCAGAAAGATATTCTCATTTTCCTACTGAAGTAAGAGAAAAGGAATAGCTGACCAAGAAAAAAATAAAAAGTGCAAACAAAAGCCTATTTCAGACTCCAGGCAACACCCCACCTACAAAAAAACAAAAACCGAGAGGAGGTGGTTATACCCTGATATAGTTCTCACTTATTTACTTAACGTTCATATCAACAACAGAAAGTATGCCCAAACTTGAGTTTCATTTTGCAACTTGAGTCGCATCGCGTCTACTGGGAGGACAGAGCTTATGCACCGCAGATTTGGCGTTTGTCCTTTTTCCATCTTCATCTCACTTTCTTATTTTTCCTTTCACTTCTGGGAGTCGTCTGAGAAGTTACTTGTATACTCTGACCGGAACTCTTCTCACCCCATCTGTGGTCTTCTTGTTTTCAGAATACTTTTTTTTTTTAAAATAGATGCTATGGAACCCAAGATTAAAAGCAAGGGCGGGGCAGGCATCTTTGCAAACAGAGACCACCGTTTCGTGGACGCCCTCGGTATATCCAGTAAGATTGGTGTATTGCTTGCTCTCTGATCTCCCAAAGCTGATGGTTGCAGTATGTTCTGCACCTTGGAATGACAGGATTGAGTACCAGGAAAGGGGAGCAGTTTTGACAAGAGTTTTCATATTGATGGAGCACTGGGGAGGTTGCCTGATGGACCCATCACTTCCTTTTCTAGACGTGAAAAATCAAAACTTTGTAAGGCCTGGGCCCCAGCTGGGTCTGCAGTATCTATCTGTGTCTCTCTTAAAACACAGAGACCCTCCTTGAAAGAACCACATCTCCAGTGCAGCAGCAAGCTGGCTCGAGGCAAGCGCCGATAACCCAATAGTATGTTTTTTTTGGAAATCTTTTAAAAATAGCTAATTCCTTGGCTCCCTTCGCCTGGTAATTACAAATCAGAAGCTATCGTTATCTTGAAGCTGCCACGATTAGTCCTCATGTCCTGACCTCTGTACAGTGAAAATATGTCATTATTTGAGGCAATCGAATCTGGCCTCTTCAACTAAGTGACCTACATAGAACAGACAAACTGCAGGAGAAAATTAGGTGTTACCCAGACAGAAAGTGTACAGTAAATGTCACTTATTCTTATTAGCATGTATCATCTCGAAGAGTTGCAGTAGTTGGGCCTTGCACTTCGGAGTAATGTAGAGCAAGAAAACTTGGTTCTGAGGTGGGGATGTGTGTAAGAAAAAAGCAGATGTACCCGCAGGGACACCTTGCCACCTTCATCCATGGCCATCAATCTGAGCTGTAAGGTTTGAAGGTAGGTTTTTAACCTTAAAAGAATGCAGCCTGACTTTAGGTGGTGGTAAGCAAGCAGAATTAATTGCTGTGTGAACAATTTCCTAAGCATTGTTAATTGCGTTTCCTGTGGTTAATTGTTTCTCCCATCCCGGCGTCATACTAGGAACCTTCCCCTGTCAACAGCCCTTTCCCTCCTGCAGTGCTGGAAACTGTAGCAAAGGCATCAACCTGTGTCTGGTTGAAATGCCAGACAGACATGTGGTGGTTATTGCCTGGCTGAGAAATATGCAGGGGAAGGAAGCATTTCTTAGGTAAAGACTTTGAAAGGATGCAGGTGTGTGGAACTTGCCTTTCACTCCACACAGTAAGAACAACTCGCCAAGAGCCGTCAGACGTAGGGGGATATTGGCTTAGCTCAACTAACCGTGACGTGGGGTATTCGCACCAACAGAGTGACAAGGACCACCAGAAAGAAGTTTGGTGTCTGGAGTTGGAGGTTGCATGGGAGTAAAACGAGAGTTTTGTAGGCGTGCTTGTTTGCTTAGCAAAGAGGCAGTGCTTCAGAACTCTGTGTCTCATCTTGGACTGTGGGGAAGGGTACAGGTAGGGCAGGTGAGAGGGAGAGAGACAGTGAATCGCCGGAGTACTATTTCCAGAAGAGGACTCCATTCCACTGCTACCCCCAAGCTTTTTCCACCCTAGGCTGAAAAGATATTCACTTGTCAGGAGGAGGGCTGGAGCAGAAAAATCTTTGTCAAGTTTGAAACAGTCAGGGAGGTGGGCTTTACCGTGGGCCAGTACTACTGCAGATACTGGAGGCTGCATTGGTATTTCAGCGCAGGTATAGTCTCGTCTGAACCAAACCAGCAGGCTGGCCCCATTGGGGGAGCGTTGATTTGAAACAGATTTAGATTGTGAGCAGTTTGGGGGAAACTATTCTTTTCAATGCCCCTGGACCACCAGTCTATAAACAGCTCTGTCCAGAGTGCAGGAAAGGCTGGGAGGGATGGAAGAGTGCCCTTTACAGTGATTCCAGAGGGGCACTTCCCCCTTTATGGTGGCACCATTTGGAAGGTCCGCCCACCGCTGGGGATGCTCTCTCCCTGAGGCTGTTGTTTCCTCTCCACTGGGAGAGGAAACCCAACTACCCCTATCTACTTGCCTTCTGTATTTAGCTAATCCCTGAGGCCTGGGGCAAGCCAGCGTTGAACTGCAGCTTCCTTCAAAGGCAGTCGTTTGGAAAAGGCACCTGGCCCTCCCCCTTGACATCTGCATTGCTGAATTCTCTGTTCATGTTTTCATTACTTTGTCTCTCCTGCAGCCATGCATCTGCTCGGACTCAATTGGCAACTCCAGCCAGCAGATGGACACACCTTTAACAATGGGATAAGGACCGGCTTACCAGGAAACGATGATGTGACAACAGCGCCATCTGGAGGCAAAGGTGAGGTTACAGCCGCAGCTCGCCCTCTTGAGGCCACAGGAAAATTCAGAACTCCCGCCACCTGGTTCAGGTTTTCTAATCCGAATCTTGTAAGGTAGGCAAAAGGCAGAAAAAGGGGAGAAAAAAAGCCCCGCATTTTCTAGGTACCCCCGTTCAAAGCTGTCTGCTGTTCCCGTCTGTGAGCTGTGTCTGGCTGGAGCCACTCGGAGCTGGCGCGGTGCCCGCTCAGAGCCATGTGCACCCCTATGCTATCTGCCGCGACCGGCAGGGTCTGGAGCTAATTGAAAGCATCTCAAGGCCTGGGCAGGAGCGGCAGCAAGTGCAGCAGGAGAAAGTCCTGCCTGACGGGGAAAGCTGAGAGCAGCAGGCGGCACGGGCCAGTAGACTAGAGCCCTCTCCCCAGGGCAGAGATGCAGCTTCTCCAGGGAAGAAGCACCACCTGGCAAGGCATGAAAGAGAAAGACCCGGAGCTGTTCCACTTCGGGGGAGAAGAGAAAGGAGTTTGGACAACTCGGGAACAAAGCTTCCCTTGGCAAAACAGTGAAGGGGACAATAGAAATGTTTACTGAAGCAATCAGGCAACTGTATTTTTGCAGGAAAAAAAGAAAAAAAAAGGTGCTAACAAGGTGCTAAGAAGGAGGAGAAAAAAACAGAACCATGGAGAAGAGGGGACGTGGGGCAATTAAGAGACAGCCAGTGGCACCATTAGGCAGGCTGGCATGCAGGGTAGGGGAGGATGCTTGATTCAGGATGGAAATCACAAACAGAAGAGATTGCACAGAAGCGTTCTCCAAACACAGACTTTTTCCCTCTGCCTCTTAGCACACTAGGCAGTTCACCCCACATTTCTTAAAATACCCCACAGGGATATTTCAGCAATGGTAAGGGAAACATTTATTGGGCACCTATTGTGTGCCAGATTTAACGTTGTGTAACTGCAATAACCCTAAAGGGAGAAAAATTATCTTGGAGAAACTGGGGCCCAGGATGTTTTAGAAATTTACCCCAATTCCAACAAGTAGGCAGGTACAAATTTGAACTCAGGTCTGTGCCGTATACATCTTTAAGGGAGCTGTTGGGTTTTTCCTAGATCAGGCGTTTTCCACAGAGGATATTCCAGAATCATCTTCCCATAGAGGTGTACATTAATCATCCCTGACATGCTAATGTTGCTTAAATTAGCCTCTCCGGAGCTGTCCTAATGCTTCAAGTGTGACTTTTTCGTCTTTTGATCGAGGTTTTAAGAGTCGTTCTCCTCATCTATCCTAATCATAACACTAAATTACCTTTAAGTAAGCATGAAAAAGTTTTATCTGAGGATGAAATTATATGCTCTCCATTCTCAAGTGACTAAGACTAGACCTGAAAATGAAAAGTGTATTTTACCGTAACTGACCCAAAAGCCAGGAGCCAGATATGCTGGCCTCAGATTTGCAGTCTGCTCATCTCCAGGGCTTGACACCACCTGTAAATGTAACTTCAGTTTCCTTTACTGCAGTGGTTCTCAGCTGGGGTGTTTTTGCCCGCTAGGGGCACATCTGGCAAGGTCTGAAGACTTTTTTTGATTGTCACATTTAGAAGAAGTGCAACCAGCATCTAGTAGGTAGAAGCTGAGATACAGTTAAACAGCCTACAACGCACAGGAGAGCCCCCTACGATGAGAAGTATCCCATCCAAAATGTCCGTGGTGCTGCTCTTTGAGAAACACTGCTTTTGGGGGGTCTCTGTTATGTTTGATCCACAAATGTCCTTTAATCTGCAAATCAGCACTCCATCCTTTGAAAAGAGTGCAGAATACACATTTGAAATGTGAATATGCATTTTTTTTTGCACAGGGATGTATTTTATGTCCATATACATACTGAGATTATATACAAACACTTTTTTTTTTTTAACTAAAAAGCAACTTTTTGCGGGGGCCGCTCCTCACAGCTTGTGGTATCTTAGCTCCCCGACCAGGGATTGAACCCGGGCCCTCAGCAGTGAGAGAGCGGAGTCCTGACCACTGGACTGCCAGGGAATTCGCACAAACACTTTTGAAATAGCGTTCTTCACAAAAGGGAATCACCGATAGGCTAACTTCCACAAGTGAAGGTCGGCCTCTCTTCCCATTTGTGATTAAGCTTCATTTCCAACCCCACTGGAGCCTTCCACACCAGCAGGACAGAAGATTCCCGGAAAAGAACAGGTCCTAACTAAGAGTATGATGTTTCTAAATGAACAAAGAAACATTTTCCATGGTGTCTTTGGAAAGGCCAGAACTTTTCCCCTCGGAGGCCACCTGCTTTTGAAAATACTGTGTGAGTTGTATAACATCACACACAGCAGAATATTTTCCAAATGAGTTCTGAGCCAGAAAAGAGGTTACCAAGTCATTGTGCAGTGAATTTTGTCAAGAGGACTTTTATGATAAAGTCTGAGCATTTGAAATTGCTTAAAGTTGAAGTAAAACTCAGAACATCTTCTTTCTGAACGCCAAAACAGTACTCTTCCTGTGACCGAAGAGATCGGATCTCGTCTTAAGTTGTTGTGAAGTTTGGTTTTAAAAATGACTTGTGTTTTCACACACCCACCTTTTTTTTTTTTTAACATCTGTATTGTAGTATAATTGCTATACAATGGTGTGTTATACCCGCCTAACTCTTTTTAAAGGCAGTGATCCTACGTTTGAATTTCTTTACCCAGTGACCTACCTCCTCTGCACAGTCCAAATCTATACATTTAGATAACCTGGATCAATTCCAATCGACTACTTTTCCAGTGTTTCAAAGAGACAATCAAGATATATTGGCAATAAATTAATTAAATACCACCCTCTCCATTTTTTTGTGCTGTACGATAATCCTTCACTCCGATAATGTTTTAATCAAGATACACCACACATTGCCGGGGAGGTTAATCTTATTAAGCAATTACTAGGTAAGTATCCAGCAGAAGCAAATTAAAATGTAAGCAAAACACAGGCATGTGAGTCCCATCTAAGATGGCACATCGATAGAGATTTCATTACCTCGTCTTTAGGAGTGTTTACACTGCTTAGATTTGGAAAGGAGTCTAATAGACAGCGCAGCCTACACGCTCTGATATGTTAGTAGAAACAAAGCACTTGATTAATTGGTTGGGAGAATATATGTTCTTTGGGCTTTGTCTTCCCTTTTCCATTTGTTGTTGTTCACGGTTTATTTTTCCTCCGTTCTCTCTTTCCATTAAAACTTAACGTGGTTGATTTGGTCGTTGGATTTCACATCAAGGAAGGGGAGCCCACAGACTGCCAGAATCACTCACCATCTCAAGCGTATTTCTATGTTAAAAGGAACGAACTCATACGTCTTCGTTATAAGATCACGGAGCACTTGTTCTATAGATCGGGGGTTAGATAAGCCTTGAGAACGAAGATTCAATACAGTGTTCTGACCTGGTCAGGTAGCATAAGGGAATCCAGTTTGATTGGCTAGGTCCAGAGGCAAAATACACAAGAACTTTTAAAGGGCACATCATATGTAGCCAATTTGTGCACTGATCTTAAGAAAGAATAAGCTCCCAAGTAGAATTTCATGGGTCACTCTCAAAACCTACACGCATTTTACATTCAAGGTGTCCTCTATATCTGGGGTCGGCAAACTGCATCTCATGGACCAAATCCTGGCCAGCCACCTGTTTTTGCAAATAAAGATTTATTGGAACACAGCCACGTTCATTCATTGTCCCTGGCTGCTTTTGCACTCTGGCGATGGAGTTGAGTAGGTGCAGCTGAGCCTAGATGGCCCCCAAAGGCTGAAATACTTACTGCCTGGCCCTTTACAGGAAAAGTTGGCTGACTAGTCTTGATCATGAACAAAACCATTTCTACTCTCCTTGGACTTGTCTGTAACTACAAGTTGTAGGAGACTAGGGAGAAAGACAAACCTCCAATACATCAGTTTTTCCTTCTTGACATAGTGTTGGGTATAATATATTCTCGGATAACTTTACATTGACAGATGCTCTATACTACGGGGCTCTGGGGTTGGTCTGACAGGATGCAAACACCAGCTGCATCACTGAGGAGCTGTGTGGATGTAAACAGGTCATTTGCCCTCCCTCAGCCTCTGACCAATCATCTGTAAAATGGTACCCCCTCATAAGCTTGCTGTCCCCCATAATGAGATGTCACTTATAGAATATGGTGTGTGATATCAGATACTTAATAAGAGATCCATGAATATTTGTTGTTTTTCCTGACATCATAACGTCTCTCGGTCGGTCTATTTAAAAAGCCTCCACAGGCTGCCACTTCTTACGAGGTGCAGTATTTTCCAAAGGCGAAGGCTGCCTTCGGAATGTGAAGGTAGACAGTCCTACCACCTCATCTTTTTCCTTTACCCTCTAAGAATTGGGACAAACCCTGATGACGACTTCTTCTCAACCATGTGCTTGATGAGGTCAGTAGGAAGCAGGACTTCCCATTCCAAAGGGCCAATGTGCAAAAATGAGCTGGCCAGCTCCTTGCAGCATTATTTGTCTCACTGCAGCTTGAGTTCCATCACTGCCAGCATGTCTGTTTTAAGCCCCACCATTCTCGGTTTATAACTCAGCTGTAAACATTTATTTGTGCCTGGAGCACATTTCTTTCCTACCCTTTGAAAAAAAAAAAATCAGAATTTCCAGATGGTATGCAAGTTGGAAAAAAATGGCAAAGACTGTTATTCTGTTTAGAAACATGTTTTTCTACACTTGCCCTTTCAGCAAAAACTTCATAATGATTTTTACTAGTTGGCTTAATGTGTGGTACTAGGAGCCAGATTAGCAGGGAGGTTGGTAATTCTTCCTCTGGCTCTCATCAGCCTCTCAATGAACACAGCCCAGGGTTCCAAAATGATCACTTCCCTACATGGGGCTTTTTCAAAGTCGGTGAAGTTCCCAGAAGGACAAGGGGTCATTATGTTCGAGCCAACCATTGAGATACTGCACGTCTACTGGCAGATACACCGACAACCTACATACCAATGCAACAACCCCCCTCGTTTTGGAGGCCATGCTATTCTACCGTTGTTACAGATGGGTACCACTTAGCGCATCACACTGGTGGATTTCAGCTTCTGATTGCCCCCCACAAGCCGTTCCCAGTTGCATACTTTCTGTTGTACATGGCATCATCGTGGCTTGACATAGGTATTAATAATGAGATCCAGTTTCCCTTCCTGCCACATTTGCCCTCACTTTCACTGACATGCTTCTCTTTCAGAGAGACCTGCACACCCGGAGCTTGGTCTCTGCTATCTGCTTGGATACGCCTCTCTTTGTCTCTCTTGTATTTAGCCCAGGGTCTGAAATGCAGTCAACCTAGCGGTTACGTATGTGGGTTTCAGAAACGGTCAGACAGAGCTTTTGATCCCAGCTCTCCCACTTAAGACCTGTGTGATCCGAAGCGAGTCACTTTACTCCTGTGGTCCTCTTGTCTGAAAAACAGGAAAAAAAAATCATAAAGGAATCAGGAGACTACGTGGCAAGTTGTAACCACTCAATAAATTTTTTAGCTGCTATAAATGATACTAATAAACTGAACTACTTATTAATACAGAAGCATGTTCACCTGAACAGTCACATGTATAAATATCTGTTAACCAGAAGCATGTTCACCTGAACAGTCAGATGTATAAATATCTATTAACACCCTGAGTGGCAGAGATTTGGCCATTTTTGTCTAAGATGACAAATTGAGGTTCCAAAAGAAATAAAGGCCATGTGTAGTTCTGAGTGCTGAAGGATTTTATAAAAATCATTATTGCTGTGCGATGTTGCTCATACTATAACAGCCGCAGTGGATGCTCAGGATGGAAGTCTATTCCCAAAGAATAGCCAGGCAACAGCCGGGTGAAGGCTCCTGGGCTGCTGCTGACTCAGACGAGCTCGTGATTCTAATGTCCTTAGGAGAATCTTTTCGCCTGTCTTTTGGTTAAACAGAATTCACGGATGGTTGTCCTGATTCCCAAATAAATGGAAACGAGGTGTAATGACTGAAGCAATATTCTGAATTCAACTTTATTTGCAATCGATAAAAATATGTGAGGCAGAATAATCTGCAAGGCAGATTTATGCCAGGGGGCCTCCAGAGTTCAGTTTAAGTTTAGGAAGTATTAACATGAGGCTTCATTTCCCTGCTATGACTGTGAGTCCATTCCCTTTATCACTTGTTTGGGGAATAGTCTTGCTGTTTCCGTAAATGAATTAGGGCAACATTTTCTGAAATCATTAGCTTCTAATGTGGCTGTGGAAGGCTGTTGTTTTGCTCCACATCAGTCTTATTTAACTGGTTGGAACCTTAGGTACATGTGTCTGAAATAAGCAGTCGCTTCACATTTCCATGAGCAAAACCTTCCGTGGAGTTACAGACGTGGACTATCCTGTGAAACTGATCATTAGAGCGTTGCCTCTAAAATCCCAGAAATCTCATCTTTAAGCTGGAGACGAACCAGCAAGAACCAAAGTGTCTTAAGCATCTGCTTCTTAGGGCCAAATGATCACCATCTCCACTTTTCACTGTGCAGCTCGTAGATAGAAAAACTGGACATGGAAGCCACGGCTCTGGGAGATGGAGGCTGGACTCCATCCTGTTTGCCAGGACACCACGCTTGGTCATTGCCTAGAACCCAAGGGTGGTGGCCGGACTCACACAGAATGATTACAGAATGGTGTTAAATTCCTCTGTTCTTGATACTGTCAATGCAAACCCAAGGGTCCATGGGACCCTGACTTCAGGCTGCCTAGATAATGGATAATGGGAATATGACAGATACCCCAACGTTTGATATTGACCAGAGATTACCTAGCACTACAGTCGATGCTTGATAAATAGTCGTTGCATGAAAACGAGTGAATGACCCACCCAGCATTGCTTGGCACATGCATGGATCATTGTGAAATAAACACATGGCTGCTTTTCAGTTGCCCGCCTGAGAAGCAGCTAGAGCCCACATTAACAGCTGCAGTTTGGGTGTTTATAAACTGGCCTTTGCTTGCTCTGGCCGTAGCACTTTAATTCATGCAGTAGGTTCCCCGCCAGGTCTGCAGATGTATTGACCACTCATTGTGTATTGATTTCAGCTGCTCTGGAAGATGTCTGTTTCATTACAGCCCACTCCAGCCCTGGGCCCTCTTGTAGTTAATAGTGCACTAGGCAGCTGGTATCATAAACTATCAATAAATCTTCACATATTTATCGTCCAAATCTGGGATAGTTACAGGTGTTTTGCAGGCAGCACAACAACTGGGTAGAAAGATGTAAAAGTGCCTAAAATTGGCGTCCTATGTTACTCTGGTTAATCCTCAGAAGCAACCCCATTATACAGAGGAGTAGACAAACTCAGAGAGGGAGAGGGATCAGCCCAAAGGCACATGGCTAGTAGTTGTCAGAGCTGGGATTCAAACCCAGGGCTGACCAGCTCCACATGCATCATTGCCTCCTGAGGACTCAGAACTTCTCAATATGAGGACACCCATCTTGGAGGTAAAGGTAGAAACCATAATTACTTTGTTTCCTTGTTGAGTGTCTCTCGATGGCGCCCTTTTAGGGGTTAACCATGTTTGTGGTCCTAGAAGAGCTGGCATGGCTCCGGGAGCCCAGGTTCTGATCCTTGTTTGTGGGACCGGGAGCCTGGTCCGGGCTGCTGGCCTCTTTGACCTTGGAGGGTGGCACAGACCTCCTGGACATCAGCCCAGGGATTTGACCTCCAGGGACAGAGTCATGGAGATGGTTCCCCACGCTGGCTGTAGCAATTTACAAAAGCCACCTTTCCTTTTCATCTCTTGGGAGGCAGTATTGGCCTAACTTTTCTCTTCTTGGGAGGCACTACTGGCCTAACTTTTCTCTTCCTTTTATTATTTTTAAAGTTATAGAAGTTATGCCCACTCATTTTGAGGGTTCTTTTTTTAAAATTTTATTTATTTATTTTATTTTTATTTTTGGCTGCATTGTGTCTTGTGGCGAGAGGGGGCTTCTCTTGGTTGTGGTGCATGGGCTTCTCATTGCAGCGGCTTCTCTTATTGCGGAGCACAGGCTCTAGGCGCACGGGCTTCAGTAGCTGTGGCTCACGGGCTCTAGAGTGCAGTCTCAGTAGTTGTGGCGCACGGGCTTAGTTGCGCCGCGGCATGTGGGATCTTCCCGGACCGGGGCTCGAACTCGTGTCCCCTGCATTGGCAGGCGGATTCTTAACCACTGCGCCACCAGGGAAGCCCTTGAAGGTTCTTTTTTAAGTATGTAGAAAAAGTCATTTTTCCTTTGGCTATAAAGACTATTAGTGTAACAATTGGCAAATTTGAATAAGGTCTATAAATTAGATATATTTGGTTGTATCAATGTTAATTTTCTGTTTGTGATAACTGTACTGTGGTTCTGAAAGAGAATGGCCTTGTTTTTAGGAGAAACACTTGGAAATATTTAGAGGTAAGGGAGCCACCTGTTTATAACTTAACTCAGTGTTTCAGAAAATATATATATTTATATGCAGAGAGAGAACACAAATGTATGTAACATTTATGGAATCTGGGTGAAGGATATGCAGGAATCTTTGTACCATTGTTTGAACTTTTTCCATAAATCTGAAATTATTTCAAAATGAAAATTTTATATATATTAAAGGTATTTATATGCAGATGTATATATATGTGTGTATATATATATATGGAAAAAGTGAAAACTCTTTGCAAACGAATAATTCAGTTGCATATGTGGAAAGTTCAGTTTGAAAGCAATCACTGGTTTGTTAAAAGGGATGTTACCTTCACTTTCTGTAACCCCTCCCCCCGCGGACACCACACAGGCGTCTTTGTAGCACAAACCCAGAGATGACCCTCCTGGCTTGCTCTGTAGACCACAGTAGGCTAAGGTGGAATGCCCCTTAAGGTATCTTTGGGTCCAAACCACTCTTATGGAGATAAGGACAATGGGACCTGGAGAGCTGAACTGCCTAAAACTAGCAGCTGCTTAGTTACAAAGATGGGAGTTCAACAGAACAGTTCATTTACATCCCTGTTCCTTCCACAAATGGTTCAGTATCATAAAGCATCAGGATTAGGACCCTTACCTTTTGGTTGTTAATCCAATGACCTATACCCTAGACTCCAGCTGCCTTGGCTCATTTTTTTTTGTTTATAAGACTTTATATAAAAGGTAAATTAAGAGTTGACTCATGATTTTTCAGAAGGATTCATAAGGAAGTTTCTTTTAGATAGTAAATTTCCCCATGGAGCTTTCGAAAGAGGATTTAATTTTTTTTTTAAAGCCAGTTTCCATGCAACCTTTCAAAGTAAATCTTTCTTAAGGCTCTCATTTCACCCAGTAGTCACAGGGGTTTTGTTAAAATACCCCATCAGATGGGCGGATAAAACTTGATTCAGTTCAATAAGAATTTATAGATGGGTTGCCAGGTGCAAACCATGGAGAACCCAGAGATGAATTTGTAGCCCTGCCTGACCTCAGGGAGCACAGCGTCTAATGAGAGACACTTAGAAAGGAAAGTAAAATCAACATAGTACCCAACAACAGTGCTGCAGTAGAGTTAAGTGTAAATGCTGTGAAAACACAGAGAAAGCACCCATTTATCTGGCAGGAGGCAGGGTATAAAGGGTAAAAGAGCTTCAGCGTGAAGGTATAGCTGACTGGATCTTAATTTCAGTGTTACTAAATAAAGCAGGATTTTCAATAAACTAAGCTAATCCACAAAATAACCAAACTGGCTTCTAGTAAGTCCCACCAAAAATCAGTAATGGAAACAGAGCCTGACTCCCTATTTTAAGCCTGTTCCCATAGTTAAGTCTATTCCAGAAGAGTTAGACTCTCCCTTCTCTCTTGATAGATACATACATACATATATATACACATATATGCACATATACATATATGTAAGTATAGACATGCATATCACATATACACATAATGTCTTTTTGAAAATCCTTTACTCTGAAAAGGAAGCCATGGAATATTACTCAGCCATAAAAAGAAACGAAATTGAGTTATTTGTAGTGAGGTGGATGCACCTAGAGACTGTCAGACAGGGTGAAGTAAGTCAGAAAGAGAAAAACAAATACTGTATACTAACACATATATATGGAATCTAGAAAAAAAAGTGATTCTGAAGAACCTAGGGGCAGGACAGGAATAAAAATGCAGATGTAGAGAATGGACTTGAGGACACGGGGAGGGGGGAGGGTAAGCTGGGACGAAGTGAGAGAGTGGCATGGACATATATACACTACCAAATGTAAAACAGATAGCTAGTGGGAAGCAGCCACATAGCACAGGGAGATCAGCTCGGTGCTTTGTGACCACCTAGAGGGGTGGGATAGGGAGGGTGGGAGGGAGACGCAAGAGGGAGGGGATGTGAGGATATATGTATACATATAGCTGACTCACTTTGTTATACAGCAGAAACTAACACACCATTGTAAAGCAATTATACTCCAATGGAGATGGTAAAAAAAAAAAAACAAGAAAGCCAGACACTTTCCCTTATCGTTTTTCATTCTTTTATTTAATTCAATGTAACTAGCATTTATTCTGCTATTATTATGTGCTAGGGACCTTCTTTGTGTACTTCCATTTGTTACTGTCAGCCTATGAGATAGTTATTATTATTGTTCCCATTTTAACAAAAAGAGAATGAAGACCCAGAGAGGTTAAGCAAGTTGCTGGTGGTCACACAGCCAGGAAGAACCAGAGCCAGGATTTGAACCCAGTTGTCTGGCTACAAAACCTATACTTCAGCACCCAGGTGCACTGCCTCCTTTGGTGGATGGAACATGAGGAGGGGGGCATCTGAAACCCTGGTGGGGGAGTGTGACTGCTGAGAAGTCAGCCTGTATTCATTGGTGGGAGCAGCTGATTTACTGACGTCAGTGTCCTGAAGTTGGGGTCTACTGAAAGAAGGGGGACCCCACTACTGTAAGAACCAAACCCAGACTTCCCTGGTGGTGGCAGTGGTTAAGAATCCGCCTGCCAATGCAGGGGACACGGGTTTGAGCCCAGGTCCGGGAGGATCCCATATGCCGCAGAGCAACTAAGACCGTGTACCACAACTACTGAGCCTGCACTCTAGAGCCCACGAGCCACAACTACTGAGCCCACGGGCCACAACTACTGAAGCCCGTGTGCCTAGAGCCTGTGCTCCACAACAAGAGAAGCCACTGCAATAGGAAGCCCGCGCACCGCAATGAAGAGTAGCCCCCGCTCGCCGCAACTAGAGAAAGCCCACGTGCAGCAACAAAGACCCAATGCAGCCAAATAAATACATAAATTTATTTAAAAAAAAAAAAGAACCAAACCCCTGAGGCTCCTTGTCGGAATTTCTCCAGCGCAGCCGCTCCCTGGAAGCCTCTTCACCACCTCTGGCGTCCTCATTTGGTTTGACATTATCAAAATCCGTTTAAGTTTCAACAGCAGATTAGCGGGCTCGTGGGTGCCGACTCCCTGCTTCTTTTTCATAGCCTGTCATTAACCCAGCAACCCCTGAAAGCCCAACAGACATGAAAGAAAGCTCATTTTATTAAGTTTAAAGATGAGTGATTTCTTTAGAATTCTTTTTTATTTTTAGTGCATTTCTTTAACTTGTTGCTACACTGTGATTGCTGGGGTTACATTTGGTCTCCTAGCAGAGACTCCTAAACCATTCTTCCCCAGGGTTGGGTTTATTTTTTTCCTACAGCTCTTCCTTACTGCATCCTTTTTATTGTATCCTTTCCTCCAAAGGCTTTAATTTGGCGGGGAGAGGAGCCCATCCAAAGCAGCATTTTTTTTTTTTTTTTTTTTTTGCGGTACGCAGGCCTCTCACTGTTGTGGCCTCCCCCGTTGCGGAGCACAGGCTCCGGACGCGCAAGCTCAGCGGCCATGGCTCACGGCCCCAGCCGCTCCACGGCACGTGGGATCTTCCCGGACCGGGGCACGAACCCGTGTCCCCTGCATCGGCAGGCGGATTCTCAACCACTGCGCCACCAGGGAAGCCCCAAAGCAGCATTTTTAAGTACAAATTCCTCTTTAATTTATAATAATCAGAGCTTCTGATCAACTGGTGATAACAAGTGGCTCCCCCTGGATATGTCATTATGTCAGCAAAATAAACAATATGCTTTTGAGGCGTAGAGCCTTACCGATAATAATAATCATGATAGCTAATTTTTATTTAGTGCTTACTTTGTGCCAAAAATTAGTCGAAGAGCTTTGCATGGATTGCTCATTAAATCCTCTTAACAATGCTATGAAATAAATAATAATAGTGTCCCAATTATACAAGGGAGGGAACTGAGGCACAGCGAATGGATACACTTCACCAAGTATCAAAGCTAGGATTTGAACCAAGGCAGTCTCAGCCCAGAGTCTCTGATCTTACACGCTATGCAATATTCCTCCCCTCCAGGAAAGTATTTCATATCTGATGGGCAACATAAAAATGTTTGAGGCGCAGACCATCTAGTCCCCATCTGAAGAGCTGACCACGAAGGATTACTAGTTTCTTTTCTTCCTAACAGTGCTTTGTGATGGAAGCTTCCAAACTTCCTGTAGGAGCCTCTTCCCTATTCTAGAAGTCAAGGGTTTCTTCTTAAGGTCCAAAGCAGCATGTCTTCTACTTTATTTTAAGCCCCTGTTTACTTTGTATTTGATCCACTATTGAACAAAATATGGGGAAAAAAAAATAACTTTACACCCTCAAGTCACTCTGTGGTTTTTCTTTTATAATTTAGATATGGAGAACCTTTAGGCATCCAAGAATGTCACCTCTCCATTTTCCAGAATGAGAAACTGGCACCAAGGTCATTTACAAGTATTGTCTTGATACAGTGGCCAGATGATAACAGAGCCAGGTCAGCTAAGTCAGAATGCCTCACTAACCTTCCATGCCAGTCTTCTGCAACCTTATGACCTCTCTTGACCATCCAAAGCTTTTGCAATGGATTGTGGCCCAATACAGATGAATATATTCAGAAGAGTCCATCCATTACAGAATGCAGGAGGGAGCTTGCTTCCCATCCTTTGCCCATGAGAGATCCACAAGGCCACCAAAGTGATCAATCAAAAAGTGAAAAGACCCTCAAAACCAAAATGTCTTCAATTCTTTCTGTATTTGCTTTCTACTGGTTTAGAAGTTCTCAAGACGATAGGAGATTGTGGTTTTATATTTGCTTTCAAGTTCAGAATCCATTTGAAGGAATCACAAATGACCTATGTAAAACTAGCTTCCATCAAGGTTTTGTTCCCATTTTAGAGAGGATGATAATGAGGCTCTGAGAGATCAGTTAACTTTTCTTGGGCGACTACTAGTAACTCCCAGCTTTTTCTTAATTCTGTATTCATAAAGAAAACCACCCTCCGAAGTGTAGGAGACCCTGGCTACTTCGTTGTTATTAAGAAACCCTCTTTTAAAATAGGAATTTCTGGAACTCCTATTATTAAATTTCTGAAGGTTGCTGAGTATGGGCAACCAGTGGTTTCTATATAAGTGATTTCAAATAATGCAACAGAGATGCACCAGTGTCACCGTGAGAGGGGTGTGGTTTCCACACGGTTCTTAAGTCCCTCCTCTTAAGCGAGGAAAGGGTGACACCCAATGTTGGGTCAGCCTTAGAGCAAGTCAGCATTTCCTGTTGAGTTATTTTATTTATTTTGGACTGATGTTTGTTCACTGCTGGCTCTTTTTTTATTAATTTATGAGAATGTCAGAGTATATTGGACTTGTTTGTGGCAGGAAAGAATAAATAACAGCTGCAAGAATTAAATCTGGTGCCAAATTAATATCACTCTCCCCTTCCCTACTGATCATTTTACATCCCAGTCACATTTGGAGTTTACATGTACTTATCAAACTCCAGCTCTTATGATAGTTGATCAGTAAAGAGTAATCTCAGAAGTTTAGCAAGCACTGTGCCAATATTTCAGATGCCCTGGGGTATGAGTTTCTAGGATTATTATTTAAAACCTAGATATTTAAAGTTGTGACCTAAAGAGAAATTTGCCATGGGTTTCACCTTCATATTTTTTTTAAATACTGGCATATAATCAAACAGAAATGTAGAGCCAACTAATGTGTACACATGTCACGGACTTGATGTCAATTCCTATTTTTCCAGTGCCCTGGTCCTTGAAGAACAGCAGCATAGACAGCGGCGAAGCAGAAGTTGGTCGGCGGGTGACCCAAGAAGTCCCACCTGGCGTGTTTTGGAGATCACAGATTCACATCAGTCAACCCCAGTTCTTAAAGTTCAATATCTCCCTTGGGAAGGATGCTCTCTTCGGTGTTTACATAAGAAGAGGACTTCCACCATCTCATGCCCAGGTAGGAACATGCTTGATATAGCCATGAGTTAAAAAACAAAACAAAACAAAAAAAACCACTTCACACCCACTAGGATGGTTATAACTAAAGGATGCACAATAACAGTTGGAACCCTCCTATATGGTTTGTGAGAATGTAAAACAGAGGGCCACTGTGGAAAAGAATTCATTCAACAGTTCTTCCAAAAGTTAAACAAAGAATTACGGTATGATCCAGCAGTTCCACTACTAGGTGTATTCCTACAGAGAATTGAAAACTTTATTTCTCATTTAAAAATATGCACAAATGTTCATAGCAGTGTTTATTCATAATAGCCCCAAAGTGGAAACAACCCAAATGTCCATCACCTAATGAATGGAGAAACAAAATGTGATCTATCCCTACCATGGGATATTATTCAAACATAAAAGGGAATGAACTATTTTTTTTAAAAAAGGGAATGAAATATTGTTACATGCTACAACATGGATGAATCTTGAAAATGTTATGCTAAATGAAAGAAGCCAGATACAAAAGTCTACATACATATCGTATGATTCCATTTGTATTGTCTGGAATAGGCAAATCCTTAGAGACAAAAAGGAGATTAGTGATTGCCAGGGGGGAGGGAGGAAAGAATTGGGACTGACTGCTAATACCTTTGGGGTTTCTTTTGGGGGTGATGTAAATGCTCTGAAATTAGATAGCGGTGATGGTTGCGCAACATAGTGAATATACAAAAAACTACCAAACTGTAAAATGGTGAAATTTATGTTATGGGAACGATTTCTCAGAAAAAGAAAATGGTTACCTCCCCACCTGATGAAGTCACCTTTGCCAGACCTTTGCTAATCCTTGGGTACTTTTTGTTCAAGGAGTCTAGTTATTTGTTAAAACATCACTAGGAGACATCCTACTGTGTTTGAAAAGAGTGATGTAACATTAACCAAAATTCAGCAACCATTTCTCTGTGGCTTCCCTGTCCTTCCCTTTACTAAATGTCTTGGGAAGTGCTTGACACTGCAAAAGTGAGATTATTCCCAGCATTGGGAATGAAAAGATTATATTATATTATGGATTTCATTGTTTTTCTTCTCATCCCTCCTTTAATTTTTCCTGGTATAGATTTTCTTATACTTCCTACTTGGGATAAATTAACCCTCATCTAGTTTGGTTTTCTTTTCCAATAAGAATTGCATATCCTAAGGAAAACCAAGTAGTGTTTTCCCGCCTCATTTGCTTTCAAATCCAGCAAGTATATAAAGAAGTACATTAGGAAAATACACCAGTGGAGGGAAAAACACCCTTAACCACCCATTATATCCAGTCAAAGCTGACCTTTTTAAACATGTGTTGGAAAGGTATTCATCCAGAAAATTCAGTTGGAAGAATTTAAAGCTTTAAACCCATTGGCAAATGCAAAGCAGGCAGGCCACCATTTCTTTGTCTTTAGCTCACAGCAGACATTGCTAATCGATGACTGCACTTTTTCCTCACAAAACTCGGTGCACAGATACCTCCAAGAGAACCCTAAAGGTAGCCACCACCAATTGACTGGTGTTGGCTCTCAAGACGAAATTTATTTGCAGTCCCATCTTTACAGCCTGAAACGATCGATATGAGGGACTAAAAGGACTAGTTCTTTTTTGAGCAGGGAGAGCTGTGTAGGTTTTTATTAACATACACAGCCCATGCTATAGGGATCAATGTGTAAAGTGGTAATCAATAAGTCCTCCATCCATCCATCCAGTAAAATATTTATTGGTCTAAGTGCTGATTATCTAGAGATGAGTTAACATAGCCCATGACCAAGCAGAACTCCTGTTACAAAAATCACATCTGTCCTTTAAAGAGATTCTCATCAAGAGAAAGAGAAGGATTCCGCTAAGAGGAGTGCCTGGGGCATTTCTGTAACTTCTGGCCAGGTGCAGGGTGCTGGTCTGGGAAGTTATGCAAATTGTTAGGGTGTCTCCCTGACCTCAGGCTCCACTGTTTCTACTGTAGCATAATGAAAGATTGACAGCAGTGAAATCTGCTTGTTGGCATTATTTGAGTAAGTAGGAACACACCTCTGGGCACAGCTGAGCATAACTTCCCTATCAGCCCCTTGGATGCCAGGAGCTTTGCTGGGGAAAAAAAACCACTTCCTTTTGACATTGTTCTGAAACACTGCTATACCCCCTTCGCTTGCATGCTCTGAACAGCCAGAATCATGGAAGGGCCAGCGATCATGGCAAATCAAGTAGGTAACTCTCTGAAACTGAGTGATAGTGGACAGCAGGCAGAAACGTACTCTACCCAGGTTCCCCGCTGTTCTGACATTCAGGACTCAAACCCTCAATGACGATGTCTCTCCTCCTTTTGTGGCTGCACCACACTGTCCATCTCCTGCTAAGCCGGTGATTGTTCTAGTGATCGTCCTCTCAAAATAGCTCCGCTCCAGGGACAGCCCCTTCCCATTTCATGGGGAGGGAAATGAATAGGTGTGCACGGAGGGTTGCCGTCCAGCTCCCAATTTGGGAGTTTAGCGTGCGTCGGAGGGTCAGGTAAGCAAGACCAGGTGCAGATGCTTAGAATGCACAAGACAGGTACAATACAGGGGCTCTTCTTAAAAAAAGAAAGAGAGGAGAAAACGACTCCCCACACATTCTCACGATCATTCGCTATCGTAATGTGCATTCATGTCCATTTGATGAGCTACGTTTCCTGGAGGAGATGGAGCTTAGCCCCTCGCTAAGTGATAGGTGACTAACTCACGTCTCAAACCATTATAGAATTTTTCATTTCTGTTGGCATATCCTATCAAGGAACATAAGTTCTATGGGGATTGGCAGGCTAGCCAAGGTGACTCATTTGAGATGTAAAGAGAGAAAGAGGAAGAAGTGGGGAGGGGGAGGAATATGAAATTCTCTTGGCTGCATTGCATGAATGGCTATGCTTAAATTTTATTGAGTATCATGCTCTGACCAAGTGCCTACAAGATTTAGTATCCTTGTCCAAGGATATTAAATACAGGAGAGAATCCTTTGTTACCTGTTTAAATTTCCCAAAGAATCAGTCTTTCCCAGTTGACTTTTTGAACGTGGCTTTCTACAGCGATACAGTACAGAGGTAGCATGGCATAGGCGAGAAAGTCCTGGAATTAGAAAACTGAGGATGGAGTCCCTGCTACGTGCTAATAACCAGGTGCCCTCAGACATGTGCCTTAACCTCTCTTAGCCTCAGTTTCCTTGTCTACCTGTGTTCCCTGCCTCACAGTGTTGCTGTAATTACACTACCCCTACCACAACAAAGGGAGGATGGGAAAACACTCTGCAAACAGAAGCACAATATAAAGATATGGTACACCTGTGTTTCATGATACTTAGAAATCCTGAGTGGCCCTACTCAATACTGTCTGTCGATAAGCAATTATGTAAATATAGGTTTTTAAAATAAAATTAATTTTCTCATTTTTTCTTCTTATCAAAGGACAAATTGTTTTCATTACAGAAAAATTTTTAAAGCACAGAAAAACAAAAGGAAGTAAAAACACCCGTAAATGGAATCAGTCCCCTTTTGCTGAATATTTATGTAGTGTTTTTGCCATAGTAAAAGATATCAGTGGCAGTTTAAAAAAACAAAAAAAACCAACAAAAAACTCAGCATCTAAGTGGTTTAAAGCAACAGAGGCTATTTCTTGTTTATATCAGTGGTTCTCAACACAGGGCAATTCTTCCCCCACCCCAGAGGCCTTCTGCGCTGTCTGGAAATATTTTTGGTTGTCACCCTGGGGAGAGGTTGCTCCTGGCAGGCAGTGGCGCGGGTGGGATGCTGCTAAACACGCACAGAACTCTCCACAATGAGGAGTTATCCAACCCAAAATGGCAAACGCGTTGAGGTTGGTAACATCCTGCTTCACGTGTTCACTTTGGGTGATATTGGGCTTCGCTCAATGTCAGTCTCATTCAAGGGCACGGACCTGTGGAATTTCCACTGTCAGGAACACAACTAGTACCCCATCGCAAAGGAAGGAGAAGATGGTGAGTTATGCACCAATCCCTAAAGACTTCTGCTTGGAAATGTCACATATCATTTAAGCCCTTCTCATATGGACCGAAGCAAGTCAGATCCTAACTTCCATGGAGCTGGAATTACAGTCCTCTGAGGCTCCTGGGTGGAGGGGCACCAGATATCCCAATGAAAGGCCCTTATGACTTACGATAAAATGTTGGGAGACCTGTCCTCATGGCTAGTCTTTGTGTACACCCTTAGTTCTTTTCCTGAAAGTAACCCTTAAGGATTTCATACTAATTGCCAAATTTTCCTTCTGGAAGTTTATACCAATTACCCTCCCTATTCTCCTGCCCACCAGCGGCAGTAAGTGCCCATAATATTTACTTGAACTCTTGCATAAACTGGATATCATTGTTTAATCCTTGTCTGTTAGAAAGGTACCTATCCCATTGTCTTTTTTTTTTTTTTTGCTGTTGACTTATTCAATAACATCAGAGTATTATAGTAACAATATTTCATAAAAATAGTATGATGAGAGAAAATATGTAAAGCTCTATGTATTATTAAGATCTTTTTTTTTCTTTAACGTCTTTATTGGAGTATAATTCCTTTCAATGGTGTGTCAGTTTCTGCTTTACAACAAAGTGAATCAGTTATACATATACATATGTTCCCATATCTCTTCCTTCTTGCGTCTCCCTCCCTCCCATCATCCCTATCCCACCCCTCTAGGTGGTCACAAACCACCTAGCTCATCTCCCTGTGCTATGCGGCTGCTTCCCACTAGCTATCCACCCTACGTTTGGTAGTATATATATGTCCATGCCACTCTCTCACTTCATCCCAGCTTACCCTTCCCCCTCCCCATATCCTCAAGTCCATGCTCTAGTAGGTCTGTGTTTTATTCCCGTCCTATCCCTAGTCTCTCCATGACATTTTTTTTTCTTAGATTCCATATATATGTGTTAGCATATGGTATTTGTTTTTCTCCTTCTGACTTACTTCATTCTGTATGACAGACTCCAGGTCTATCCACCTCATTACAAATAACTCAGTTTCATTTCCTTTTATGGCTGAGTAATATTCCATTGTATATATGTGACACATCTTTTTTATCCATTCATCTGTTGATGGACACTTAGGTTGCTTCCATGTCCTGGCTGTTGTAAATAGAGCTGCAGTGAACCTTTTGGTATGTGACTCTTTTTGAATTATGGTTTCCTCAGGGTATATGCCCAGTAGTGGGATTGCTGGGTCATATGGTAGTTCTATTTGTAGTTTTTTAAGGAACCTCCATACTGTTCTCCACAGTGGCTGTATCAATTTACATTCCCACCAGCAGTGCAAGAGGGTTCCCTTTTCTCCACACCCTCTCCAGCATTTATTGTTTCTAGATTGTTTGATGATGGCCATTCTGACCGGTGTGAGATGATATCTCATTGGAGTTTTGATTTGCATTTCTCTAATGATTAATGATGTCAAGCATTCTTTCATGTGTTTGTTGGCAATCTGTATATCTTCTTTGGAGAAATGTCTATTTAGGTCTTCTGCCCATTTTTGGATTGGGTTGTTTGTTTTTTTGTTATTGAGCTGCATGAGTTGCTTATAAATTTTGGAGATTAATCCTTTGTCAGTTGCTTCATTTGCAACTATTTTCTCCCATTCTGAGGGTTGTCTTTTGGTCTTGTTTATGGTATCCTTTGCTGTGCAAAAGCTATTCAATTTCATTGGGTCCCATTTGTTTATTTTTGTTTTTATTTCCATTTCTCTAAGAGGTGGGTCAAAAAGGATCTTGCTGTGATTTATGTCACAGAGTGTTCTGCCTCTGTTTTCCTCTGAGAGTTTGATAGTGTCTTGCCTTACATGTAGGTCTTTAACCCATTTTGAATTTATTTTTGTGTATGGTGTTAGGGAGTGTTCTAATTTCATACTTTTACATGTACCTGTCCAGTTTTCCCAGCAACACTTATTGAAGAGGCTGTCTTTTCTCCACTGTATATTCTTGCCTCCTTTATCAAAGATAAGGTGACCATATATGTGTGGGTTTATCTCTGGGCTTTCTATCCTGTTCCATTGATCTATATTTCTGTTTTTGTGCCAGTACCATACTGTCTTGATTACTGTAGCTTTGTAGTATAGTCTGAAGTCAGGGAGCCTGATTCCTCCAGCTCCATATTTCGTTCTCAAGATTGCTTTGGCTATTCGGGGTCTCTTGTGTTTCCATACAAATAGTGAAATTTTTTGTTCTAGTTCTGTGAAAAATGCCAGTGGTAGTTTGATAGGGATTGCATTGAATCTGTAGATTGCTTTGGGTAGTAGAGTCATTTTCACAATGTTGATTCTTCCAATCCAAGAACATGGTATATCTCTCCATCTATTTGTATCATCTTTAATTTCTTTCATCGGTGTCTTATAATTTTTTGCATACAGGTCTTTTGTCTCCTTAGGTAGGTTTATTCCTAGATATTTTATTCTTTTTGTTGCAGTGGTAAATGGGAGTGTTTTCTTAATTTCAGTCTCAGATTTTTCATCATTAGTGTATAAGAATGGCAGAGATTTCTGTGCATTCATTTTGTATCCTGCTACTTTACCAAATCCATTGATTAGCTCTAGTAATTTTCTGGTAGCATCCTTAGGATTCTGTTCTATGTATAGTATCATGTCATCTGCAAACAGTGACAGCTTTACTTCTTATTTTCCTATTTGGATTCCTTTTATTTCTTTTTCTTCTCTGATTGCTGTGGCTAGAACTTCCAAAACTATGTTGAATAAGAGTGGTGAGAGCGGGCAACCTTGTCGTGTTCCTGATCTTTGGTGAAGTGGTTTCAGTTTTTCACCATTGGGAACAATGCTGGCTTTGGGTTTGTCATATATGGCCTTTATTATGTTGAGGAAAGTTCCCTCTATGCCTACTTTCTGCAGGGTTTTTATCATGAATGGGTGTTGAATTTTGTCAAAAGCTTTCTCTGCATCTATTGAGATGATCATATGGTTTTTCTCCTTCAGTTTGTTGATATGGTGTATCACATTGGTTGATTTGCATATATTGAAGAATCCTTGCATTCCTGGAATAAACCCCACTTGATCATGGTGTATGATCCTTTTAATGTGCTGTTGGATTCTGTTTGCTAATATTTTGTTGAGGGTTTTTGCATCTATATTCATCAGTGATATTGGCCTGTAGTTTTCTTTCTTTGTGTCGTCTTTGTCTGGTTTTGGTATCAGGGTGATGGTGGCCTCATAGAATGAGTTTGGGAGTGTTCCTCCCTCTGCTATCTTCTGGAAGAGTTTGAGAAGGATAGGTGTTAGCTCTTCTCTAAATGTTTGATAGAATATGCCTGTGAAGGCATCTGGTCCTGGGCTTTTGTTTGTTGGAAGATTTTTAATCACAGTTTCAATTTCAGTGCTTGTGATTGGTCTGTTCATACTTTCTGTTTCTTCCTGGTTCAGTCTCGGCAGGTTGTGCATTTCTAAGAATTTGTCCATTTCTTCCAGATTGTCCATTTTATTCGCATACAGTTGCTTGTAGTAATCTCTAATAATCTTTTGTATTTCTGCAGTGTCAGTGGTTACGTCTCCTTTATCATTTCTAATTCTATTGATTTGAGTCTTCTCCCTTGTTTTCTTGATGAGTCTGGCTAATGGTTTATCAATTTTGTTTATCTTCTCAAAGAACCAGCTTTTAGTTTTATTGATCTTTGCTATCGTTTCCTTCATTTCTTTTTCACTTATTTCTGATCTGATCTTTATGATTTCTTTCCTTCTGCTAACTTTGGGGTTTTTTTGTTCTTCTTTCTCTAATTGCTTTAGGTGCAAAGTTAGGTTGTTTATTTAAGATGTTTCCTGTTTCTTAAGGTAGGATTGTGTTGCTATAAACTTCCCTCTTAGGACTGCTTTTGCTGCATCCCATAGGTTTTGGGTCGTCATGTCTCCATTGTCATTTGTTTCTAAGTATATTTTGATTTTCTCTTTGATTTCTTCAGTGATCACTTCGTTAGTAAGTAGTGTATTATTTAGCCTCCATGTGTTTGTATCTTTTACACATCTTTTCCTGTAATTGATATCTAGTCTCATAGCATTGTGGTCGGAAAAGATACTTCATACGATTTCAATTTTCTTAAATTTACCAAGGCTAGATTTCTGACCCAATATATGATCAATCCTGGAGAATGTTCCATGAGCACTTGAGAAAAATGTGTATTCTGTTGTTTTTGGATGGAATGTCCTATAAATATCAATTAAGTCCATCTTGTGTAATGTATCATTTAAAGCTTGTGTTTCCTTATTTGTTTTCATTTTGGATGATTGTGCATTGGTGAAAGTGGGGTGTTAAAGTCCCCTACTATGATTGTGTTACTGTCGATTTCCCCTTTTATGGCTGTTAGTATTTGCCTTATGTATTGAGGTGCTCCTGTGTTGGGTGCATAAATATTTACAATTGTTATATCTTCTTCATGGATCGATCCCTTGATCATTATGTAGTGTCCTTCTTTGTCTCTTGTAATAGTCTTTATTTTAAAGTCTATTTTGTCTGATATGAAAATTGCTACTCCAGCTTTCTTCTGATTTCCATTTGCATGGAATATCTTTATCCATCCCCTCACTTTCAGTCTGTATGTGTCCCTAGGTCTGAAGTGGGTCTCTTGTAGACAGCATATATATGGGTCTTGTTTTTGTATCCATTCAGCCAGTCTGTGTCTTTTGGTGGGAGCATTTAATCCATTTACATTTAAGGTAATTATCAATATGTATGTTCCTATTACCATTTACTTAATTGTTTCGGGTTTGTTCTTGTAGGTCTTTTCCTTCTCTTGTGTTTCTTGCCTAGAGAAGTTCCTTCAGCATTTGTTGTAAAGCTGGTTTGGTGGTGCTGAACTCTCTCAGCTTTTGCTTGTCTGTAAAGGTTTTAATTTCTCCATCAAATCTGAATGAGATCATGCTGGGTAGAGTAATCTTGGTTGTAGGTTTTTCTCCTTCATTACTTTAAATATGTCCTGCCACTCCCTTCTGGCTTGCAGAGTTTCTGCTGAAAGATCAGCTGTTAACCTTATGGGGATTCCTTTGTGTGTTATTTGTTGTTTTTCCCTTGCTGCTTTTAATATGTTTTCTTTGTATTTAATTTTTGATAGTCTGATTAATGTGTGTCTTGGTGTGTTTCTCCTTGGATTTATCCTATATGGGACTCTCTGTGCTTCCTGGACTTGATTGACTATTTCCTTTCCCATATTAGGGAAGTTTTCAACTATAATCTCTTCAAATATTTTCCCAGTCCCTTTCTTTTTCTCTTCTTCTTCTGGGACCCCTATAATTTGAATGTTGGTGCATTTAATGTTGTCCCAGAGGTCTCTGAGACTGTCCTCAGTTCTTTTCATTCTTTATTCTTTATTCTACTCTGCAGTAGTTATTTCCACTATTTTATCTTCCAGGTCACTTATCCGTTCTTCTGACTCAGTTATTCTGCTATTGATCCCATGTAAAGTATTTTAAATTTCATTTATTGTGTTGCTCATCGTTGCTTGCTTCCTCTTTATTTCTTCTAGGTCCTTGTTAAATGTTTCTTGCATTTTGTCTATTCTATTTCCAAGATTTTGGATCATCTTTACTATCATTATTCTGAATTCTTTTTTCAGGTAGACTGCCTATTTCCTCTTCATTTGTTAGGTCTGGTGGGTTTTTGCCTTGCTCCTTCATCTGCTGTGTATTTTTCTGTCTTCTCATTTTGCTTACTATGTTTGGGGTTTCCTTTTTGTAGGCTGCAGGTTCATAGTTCCTGTTGTTTATGGTGTCTGTCCCCAGTGGCTAAGGTTGGTTCAGGAGGTTGATTAGGTTTCCTGGTTGGGGAGGACTAGTGCCTGTGTTCTGATGGATGAGGCAGGATCTTTCTTTCTGGTGGGCAGGTCCACGTCTGATGGTGTGTTTTGGGGTGTCGGTAGCCTCATTATGATTTTAGGCAGCCTCTCTGCTAATGGATGGGGCTGTAGTCCTGTCTTGCTAGCTGTTGGGCATAGGGTGTCCGGCACTGTAGCTTGCTGGTCGTTGAGTGAAGCTGGGTCTTGGTGTTGAGATGGAGATCTCTGGGAGATTTTTGCCGTTTGATATCATGTGGAGCTGGGAGGTCTCTTGTGGACCAGTGCCCTGAAGTTGGCTCTCCCACCTCAGAGACACAGCCCTGATGCCTGGCTGGAGCAGCAAGAGCCTTTAATCCACACAGCTCAGAATAAAAGGGAGAAAAAAAGGGAAGGGAAGGGAAGGGAAGGGAAGGGAAGGGGTAGGGGAAGGGGAAGGGGAAGGGGAAGGGGAAGGGGAAGGGGAAGGGAAAGGGAAGGGAAGGGAAGGGAAGGGAAGGGAAGGGAAGGGAAGGGAAGGGAGAAGGAAGGAAAGAAGAAAGGAAGGAAGAAAGAAGATAAAATAAAGTAGGATAAAATAAATTTATTAAAATAAAAAATAATTAAGAAGAAAAATTTTAAAAAGAAAAGAAAAAAAAAAACCAAAACAGTTCGGTCAGAACCCTAGGACAAATGGTGAAAGCAAAGCTATACAGACAAAATCTCACACAGCAGCACACACATACACACTCACAAAAAGAGAAAAAGGAGAAAATAATAATATATCTTGCTCCCAAAGTCGACCTCCTCAACTTGGGATGATTCGCTGTCTATTCAGGTTTTCCATAGATGCAGGGCACTTCACGTTGATTGTTGAGCTTTAATCCGCTGCTTCTGAGGCTGCTGGGAGAGACCTCCCCCTCTCCTCTTTGTTCGCACAGCTCCTGGGGTTCAGCTTTGGACTTGGCCCCGTCTCTGCGCGTAGGTCGTCTGAGGGCGTCTGCTCTTCTCTCAGACAGGACGGGGTTAAAGGAGCAGCTGATTCGGGGGCTCTGGCTCACTCAGGCCAGGGGGAGGGATGGGCACTGATGCTGGGCAAGCCCGCAGTGGCAGAGGCCAGCATGACGTTGCACCAGCCCGAGGCGCGCCGTGTGTTCTCCCGGGGAAGCTGTCCCTGGATCCCGGGACCCCGGCAGTGGCGGGCTGCACGGGCTCCCAGAAGGGGCGGTGTGGAGAGTGACCTGTGCTCACACACAGGCCTCTTGCTGGCGGCAGCAGCAACCCTAGCGTCCCACACCCCTCTCTGGGGTCCGCACTGATAGCCGCGGCTCGCGCCCGTTTCTGGAGCTCCTTTACGCGGTGCGCTTAATTCCCTCTCCTCAAGCACCAGGAAACAAAAAGGAAAGAAAAGGTCTCTTGCCTCTTCAGCAGCTCCAGACTTCTCCCGGCTAGCCGTGGTGCACTCCCATTGTCTTTTAAATGCAGCATTTTGGTACCCTACATTCCATTTTTTTAAGACCTAGACAAAAAAGAAAAAAAAAAAGTTGATCTAAGCCATTGTCAACCTACCAACTCACATTCTTATGGGGCCGGTGTATGTAAGGTAGCCTAGTCCATCTTGCCGAGTATTTGAAATCCTACACACTGTGTCAGGTTTGCTTGAGCCCAGTTCTAGAAGGGAAACAGGTGAGACTTAAAGATCATCATCATCGTCATCCTCTGACCTGGCCGCAGTGCTGGGGATCAAAGGAAATCTCAGAAGCTGTTGATGCAAGTGAGCATCTTGGCGGTTAAGGCAGGGAGCAGATTTACTTGACAGTGCATCACTGATTGCTACTGATATGTCAAGCCAAGTAAAATCCTGCGTGAGAACAAGTCAATAATCGGTAAATTAGGTACATGATTAACCGAGCCAACAAGATGCAGTTAAGGCTGGGGAGGTCTGCTGGGACTTCACCTTCTCCGCAATCCTGTTTAGCAAGTATTAAAACGCCTATTTCATCGCTCAGACTGATGGAGCCATGAGCCCAGTTGCTTCCAGAGGCAACTTGAACCTGTGGGGTGGGTTTACAGCTCCAGCTGTAAGGGTTGATTAGAGGGAGATAGTAGGGATTAAATGACGCTAAGATAGAAGCAGACACTGTCAAGCCCAGTGCTTTACTCTGAGGTGTGTCTGTGGGGTGGGAAGCAAAACTCTCCACGCATTCATTGACCAATAGAAGGGAACGATTTAAGAGACCACAAATTGCCCCAGGACCGTACCAAATAAATGCACATATGGCAGATCGAGCACGTGCAGACCAAGATCAAATGAGCTGGGCTTCCCTGGTGGCGCAGTGGTTGAGAGTCCGCCTGCCGATGCAGGGGACACGGGTTCGTGCCCCGGTCCGGGAGGATCCCACATGCCGCGGAGCGGCTGGGCCCGTGAGCCATGGCGGCTGAGCCTGTGCGTCCGGAGCCTGTGCTCCGCAACGGGAGAGGCCACGACAGGGAGAGGCCCGCGTACCGCAAAAAAAAAAAAAAAAAGATCAAATGAGCTGAGCAAACATTCCTTTTGTCCTCTTCAGCAGAATTCCCCTAAGTGACATTTTTTCAAAGGAAATTTATAAATAGCGATGAGTGGGGTTAGCTGTTCGCCAGCTCAGTTTACCCCTTTCCAATTCAGAGCCTTGTTTGAAAATGAATTCCCTCTTTCCTTGTCCCCTTCTCTCTTGCCCAAGCAAGTCAGCTGCACACAGTTTCCATTAGAGGTGGAAGTAACTAGATCCCTGGGTCACTGGGACGCCCACGTGTTCTGAGCAGCCTGATTCTGTCACTGTGCCCCTGTCCAGTGCCCATGATCCAGGCAGACAGGCTCTCCTTGGACTTCACTCTTCCTGCAGAGCTGTGTTCTGGGATCTTAGTGGGGAGAGAATACCGGGGTTTGTCTGTCAGCTTGCATAGGCCACCACATAGCATTTTAATTTCATTTTGGAGGGAGGCATATTTTTACAGGCATGTTTTTCAGACCCTTCCTTTCCAAAAGAGCTTGAGGTACGGAGAAAGAGTACAACTGTGAAACCAAGAGAACTTTGGTTTCTTCTGTATTGGACTAAAAGTGCTTTTGGAAAGGTCTTTCTCAGGACACCCCTTGTGATTATCTCGTGGCCTCCTGACAGGAATGGAAACTGCGAATTAAATCAGTGGGTGGCCTCCTGGGTAGTCACCAAGCAGGAAAAATCTCAGAAGATGCTTGAGTTTTACAAGGGACCTGGTATCGAGGGGAATGCATGGGGAGGGCGCGTTGAATGCTTTTCAAAAAAGTCAGTTATTGAGAACATGGAACTCGGGGAGAAAGACAGAAACAGAGAAAGCAGGGATGAGTAAGAGGGGGCAGCACCAAACCACATATTTTGACTGAGCAGAGTCTCAGAGGTGCTGTAAGTCAAGAGTTTCAAATTTTCTAGACAAAGACCTTAATCTTCAAGTGAAATCTTCTGTAGAACCCCATATATAAAACAGATCAGTGTGACAGTTTTATTAGTATAAGCATGGTTTATCATTCAAATCCATATTTATTATTGTAATGTTTGATCTCTGTATACATATGTTTATTGTATGTGTGTATATATATATATATATGTTTATATGTGTGTATGTAACTATGTATACAGATGGAGACAGAGACACAGAGAGAGAAACTAAACTCATGAAGTTGGTCCCCCGTAGGAATAGGTGAGGAGAACAGGGCTTAGAATTAGGTTTAAAAGGTACTTGTTCGGCGGGGCGGTGGAATGTGTGGTGAAGGTGGGTTGAACGGGGAGATTGGGATTGACATATATACACTAATATATATAAAATAGATAGCTAATAAGAACCTACTGTATAAAAAATAAAATAAAATAAAATTTCCTGAAACATCATCTGCCTGCCACACCCTAGAATGAAAAGTAAATTCTGTGTATTGCCTCCTGTCAAAAAAAAAAAAGGACTTGTTTTTATCCATAATACAACATTAAAGGTAAGGCAAGCCCTTCCCCATCTCTAAGACACACGCATGCTCACACACATACAAAGACTGAAAATAAATATGACACAATGCTAACATTTATTCATCTGAGTGGTTGAAATATGGGTAATTTGTCACCATATTCTTTATACTTTTCTTAATTTTAGTAATCTCTCTGTCTTTAAGGAAAGTAGGTCTGTGGCAAGCTTGAGTCTATTTTGAGTAAAACAAGCATTAAGAGGTTATAGATGATGACTCTAATCTTATACCATTCTCAGGATTCAATTTATTTATGTACTTTGTTTTGTCTGCACAGCTTTGAGAAAAATCACAGTGAATATATATAAGCAGTTGCAAAGAGCAACTGTATTTTCTTTCATCATTTCCCTTACAGGCTCTGGCTAGCCTTCAATTAAATTGATCCACAAGCTTGAAGGAGGAGAGATAGAAAATAATCGTTTCGAGGTTAAATCACTTAAAATATCTACTCACATCCCTTGCCTTAGATGTTGCACCGCAGACTTAAAATAAGCTGTGAAACTCTTTATTAAAAAAAAAAAAAAACCCTTCTGGAACATGCTACATGTTCTTTTTTTTTAATTGAAGTATAGTCGTGTACAATATTATATAAGTTACAGGTTACAACATAGCGATTCACAATTTTTAAAGGTTGTACTCTATTTATAGTTATTAGAAAATATTGGCTATATTCCCCACCTTGTACAATATATCCTTGTAGCTTATTTTACACCTAATAGTTTGTACCTCTTACTCCTCTACCCCTATATTTCCCCTCTCCTCTTCCCTCTCCCCACCGGTGACTCCCAGTTTGTTCTCTATATCTGTGAGTCTGCTTCTTTTCTGTTATAATCACTAGTTTGTTATATTTTTTAGGTTCCACATACAAGTGATATCATACATTATTTGGCTTTCTCTGTCTGACTTACTTCATTTAGCATAATGCCCTCCAAGTCCATCCATGTAGCTGCAAATGTCAAAATTTCATTCTTTTATATGGCTGGAATGGAATACAATATTTTCCATTGTATATATACACCACATCTTCTTTATCCATTCATCTGTTGATGGACACTTAGCTTGCTTCTATATCTTGGCTATTGTAAATAGTGCTACTGTGAACATTGGGGTGCAGTTACATGTTCATTTGAAACTGCATTCCTGGTTTAACATCCTGACATGCGCTTGAACCTCTGCTCTGCCTGGCATTTGTTTGCAGGATCCACCAGCGCAGTTGCTTATACAACCTTATCTGAGCAGTCACGCATCAGGTGGATTCAAAGAAAGCCCAGTGCAGATCTTGAAGTTTTCTAATAAACAGCAGAGTAACAGAAGTTCAGATCTGTGTTCAGAGATATTTAGAAAAGCTTTATTCCAAGATCTTCACAAAAATTAACAGCTTTTAAAATGTTCATTGAAGCCCCTCTCAGTACAGATGTTTGTAGGGATCCCAAAGATGTTAGAAGACAAAAATTACTATTAATCATCTGATCTCTTATAAAAATGTTCTCCACTCAGAGATCCCTCCTCATTTAACACTAGTTATAATAATAATAGTCAGCATTATTTGAGGGCTCCAGTGTACCAAGGACTGTTTCACATGAATTATTTTATCTTCACAACAACGCTGTGAGGTAGGCACCATTAGGAGCAGCCCCATTTTACAGACGAAAGAACTGAGGCACAGTGTAGGGTCACAAAGCTGGTATGCACTGAACGCAGCAGACTGGCACTCCTTTTTCTCCTCTCTGCCGGCAGTCATTTCCAGGAACATCCTGCAGTACAATGTCAACATGAGTGCTGACAGAGTAAAATTACAACTCAAGCCCAAGACGAGAATTTCATTAAGTCAACAAAAGTGATGCTGGAGATCTGCCTCTAAGTGCCCGGGGAAGCCTTGGTAAATGCAGATCTGGCTGAGGTAGCACAGTTAAATACTGTGGCAGAGAGAAGTGACAAGGAAGGTGACAAGATCAACACTTCCAAGAGGGCGGTTATAATATCGTAAAGAGAGGTCCTGGAAAATTTGATGAAGACATCCAGTGTGTTTACATTTGATTGTGTTGCGCCAGTCAAGCCACAGTGATGCTGATTTGTTCTCTAGTATTTCAGCAACTAAGATACACACAATGCTCATCTTTTGACATCTCTGCAAACAGGATGCATTTTGCAATCAATGAAGTGGAGGGACAATGAAATGTTTGGTGTCGCATGTTTGTGTACGTAGGAAAGCTCAGTGTTCATTCTAAAAATTAGAGCGTAGTTGCAAGTATAATCTGAATATTCCTAGATATCAGATAAAAAATACTTTCATAATTATAGCTTTACTTTTCAAGGTAAATTCTGAATCAGTGTTAAGAGCATCCATTTTAAGTGGCCTTTTATTAATTCGAAATATCCTCAGATAACTAGATCCTACTGTATATGTCAAGTCAGGGAGGGTATTTAAATATAATTTTTTAAATATATAAATACACAAAAATAAAGTTTAAATAAACATTCTGTGGAATGCCTATGCAGCTGTTCCAGACACAGACAAGCATGGGCGTAAGGGTGTGGAGCAGTCCAGACTGCCTGATGTTGAATTTTAACCTCCAGTATTTCCAAGCTGTGTGACCTTGGGCAAGTCCCTCAGCCTCTCTGTGCCCTGATTACTTCATCTATAAGATGGAGATAATAATATTATACGTTCCGAGCGTTGTTGTAAGATGTAAAGGAGGTAATCTTTATAAAGCACTTACAACTGGGCTGGCACAAAGAAATGGTATAAGCTATCATCATGTTTTTAAAAGCATCTATAATGCAAACCCCACAAGCCCCCAAACAAACAAAACAAGACAAATTCCAACTGTTTCATTTTATTATTATTATATTTATTTATTTATTTTTGCAGTATGCAGGCCACTCACTGTTGTGGCCTCTCCCGTTGCGGAGCACAGGCTCCGGATGCGCAGGCTCAGAGGCCATGGCTCACGGGCGCAGCCGCTCCGCGGCATGTGGGATCTTCCCGGACCGGGGCATGAACCCGTGTCACCTGCATTGGCAGGTGGACTCTGAACCACTGCACCACCAGGGAAGCCCCCCAACTCCTTTATTAAGAAATAACTTTTATTTGTGATTTTCTCATTATAAGAAGAATTTATGCCAATTATAGGAAAAATAGAAAACATTAACATTTTTAGGATATTTTCTGTTCACATACAGTAATCAGTTTTACAAATATAGGATCATACCATACATACCCTTTTTACTCTGATTCTTTGCATAATGATAAGTAGGGAACAACTTTCTAAATTTGAATATTCTTCCATAAACTCATTTTAAATGCCTCAAAAATAACTCATTCTATAGATTAAAAAATTTTTTAACATCTTTATTGGAGTATAATTGCTTTACAATGTTGTGTTAGTTTCTGCTGTATAACAAAGTGAATCAGCTATACATATACATATATCCCCATATCCCCTCCCTCTTGTGTCTCCCTCCCTCCCACCCTTCCTATCCCACCCCTCTAGGTGGTCACAAAGCACTGAGCTGATCTCCCTGTGCTATGCGGCTGCTTCCCACTAGCTATCTATTTTACATTTGGTAGTGTATATATGTCCATGCCACTCTCTCACTTCGTCCCAGCTTACCCTTCCCCCTCCCCGTGTCCTCAAGTCCATCCTCTGTGTCTGCGTCTTTATTCCTGTCCTGCCCCTAGGTTCATCAGAACCATTTTTTCTTTTTCTTTTTTTAGACTCCATAGATATGTGTTAGCATACAGTATCTATTTTTCTCTTTCTGACTTACTTCACTCTGTATGACAGACTCTAGGTCCATCCACCTCACTACAAATAACTCAATTTCATTTCTTTCTATGGCTTAGTAATATTCCATTGTATATATGTGTCACATCTTCTTTATCCATTCATCTGTTGATGGACACTTAGGTTGCTTCCATGTCCTGGCTATTGTAAATAGAGCTGTAGTGAACATTTTGCTACATGACTCTTTTTGAATTATGGTTTTCTCAGGGTATATGCCCAGTAGTGGGATTGCTGGGTCGTATGGTAGTTCTATTTGTAGTTTTTTAAGGAACCTCCATACTGTTCTCCATAGTGTCTGTATCAATTTACATTCCCACCAACAGTGCAAGAGGGTTCCCTTTTCTCCACACCCTCTCCAGCATTTATTGTTTCTAGAGTTTTTGATGATGGCCATCCTGACTGGTGTGAGGTGATACCTCGTTGTAGTTTTGATTTGCATTTCTCTAATGATGAGTGATGTTGAGCACCCTTTCATGTGTTTGTTGGCAATCTGTGTATCTTCTTTGGAGAAATGTCTATTTAGATCTTCTGCCCATTTTTGGATTGGGTTGTTTGTTTTTGTATGAAAACACAAAAGACCCCAAATAGCCAAAGCAATCTTGAGAAAGAAAAACAGAGCTGGAGGAATCAGGCTCCCTGACTTCAGACTAGACTACAAAGCTGTTGACAAAGGATTAATCTCCGAAATATACAAGCACCTCATGCAGCTCAATATTTATTTAGTTTTAAATAATTTCCTTATGATGAATTCTTAAGAGTAGAATTGCTAGCATAAAGGAGTTACAATATGTCAAACTCATGTAACAATATCAACAGCCATAAGAATAGCTGATGTTGATCTGGTGCTTACTGTGAGCTGGGCTGGACTCACAGTGACCCTCAGAGGTAAGAAATTTTACTGTCCGCATCTTAGGGATTAAAGAGCAGAGACTCAGAGAGTTGAAGTAACTTGCGCAAGGTCACAGTGCAGCCTGGTGAAAGGTTTAGGCCCAGCTTTGAGAGAAGCCACCAGTGCCCATGATTCTGTTACACTTTTGTGCTTGGGAAGGCATTTTGGGACTGGACACGTTCCCAGTTTACTCCCTCTCCACAGTGATATATTTGATTTATTTTCACAAGCAGACCACATAAGACCCTCCTATTGATTTAGGAGGGCACGGAGCCAAATGTGACATTGTTGATAAACCACTGTCTAAAGACAATTAAATGGGAATGTGCAGTAAATAAGAAATCACATCAGCAAGGCACTGAGAGGTAAAAACCTCCATTCTTCTGACCTCGTGGTAGAGCTTTGGCACATCTTGGAATAGCCTTGAGATAGTCATCACTTTTGGTGAACTTGACCCATACACTGTGGCTGACTAGGTCTTCAGAGCAGTACCTTCCACCCTTCTCCTGGGTTGGATCAAAAGGCAGCATGATGAGGGCATAACCTTGTGGGAAGACGGAATATGAAATCAATCCATTCACGTGCTCAACAAATATTCACTGAACGTCAGTACTGGGGATGCAGAGATGAAAGGCATTTTATTTTATTTTTTTTTTTTTTTGCGGTATGCGGGCCCCTCACTGCTGTGGCCTCTCCCGCTGCGGAGCACAGGCCCCGGACGCGCAGGCCCAGCGGCCATGGCTCACGGGCCCAGCCGCTCCGCGGCATGTGGGATCCTCCCGGACCGGGGCACGAACCCGCGTCCCCCGCATCGGCAGGCGGACCCTCAACCACTGCGCCACCAGGGAAGCCCATGAAAGGCATTTTAAAAGATAGGGGCCTGACAAGTGAAGCAACAATGACAGCGTCTTGTAGGGAGAGCTGTAAGATGCGGTACCGGGTGGAAGATTAGAACTGACGTTCCAGAATTAGCTTGGTCTGGGTTTGAATCTTATCTCTTCTCTGTAGTAGCTGGAGGTTTGTGGATGAGACTCTCTCGATTCAGCTTTGCCATCCATAAAATGAGGGCTGTACCTCATCAGGTTGTTGTGAGAATAAATGAGATAAGGCCTAGGAAATAGTAAGCGCCCCATGGAGATCAGTCGATTAGTCTGACTGGTTGTAAGCCTTACCGCTCACTCGCAGGTAACCTAGCAACCAGAGGTCTCTACAGGGAGAAAATGGCAAGGTCTCTGGCAGAAACCAGCGCTGGTTTGCAAACTGAGTTTTCATTGGTCCTCCTCAAGACTCTAATCCAGATTGCAAAGATCAGAGTCTTCCAACTCGGTCAGGATTGGAAGGATTGGAAACAACTCAGGATTCCTGTCTCCTCTCAATCCTTTTATAAATATGTGAGGTGGCAGGGGATCAGGTTGCCTCTCCTGGGGCACATTGCACAGCACATCCAGTCGTGTCCAGCCCAAGCCCAGCTCTTCATGGGCTGGGAGAGGGGTGGACAGCGTGCATCCAGCTAGCGCTATTCTGTTGTACATTTCTCAAAGTCAGTGCCATATATCATTTATGATGTTTGTTCCTGTCCCTTGTGTGATAAACTCATCAAATGTTAGCTAAAGAGTTGGGTACAGGTAGTTTAAGACCATGAAAATAGTCCACCAATTCTAACCTGTGCAGGATTTTAGGGCAGCTTCCTGAAGGAGATGCTACCCGAGCTGACTCTTAGAAGGTGAGTTAAGCAGATAAAGAGAAAGGGAAGAGAGGGAAAGATCATTCCAAGCCGAGGACAGTGACGATCCCCCTTTTGTATGGACATAACGATTGTCCTTTTTTAAAAATGGTGCTTTTCTTCAGCCATCACTGACCAACGAGGACATAGCTTTTCCTTTCAGAACTGGCTCTTACAAGGCCGGGAGGGACCAAGGAGGGCAGCCTCTCTGGAGATTTAGTAGCTGTGACCCTGGATTGAGTTGTTGCAGATTTACAGCGTGTACACAGCCCCTGCTAGGAATCCACGTTAAATAAAAGGAAAAAAGTGGTCAAACACCACAAAGCTATGAATTACCCTTGAAACTGGGAACACACACTTTTTATGTACTGAGGGGAAGTCTTTCGTGGGAGAGGGTTAACAATCTTCCAAGAAGACTCTGTCTTCAGATAGATACATCATTCTATCAGAAGCAGGCCATAACCCTGGACTCCACCAACGTTTATTGAGCACCTACTATGTGCCGTGTGTCGAGGGGCTGCAGCAGTGGACAAGGCAGAGCTGGCCCTTGTGTGGCTGCCAGACACTGGCATTAGGCCCCTCTAAGAATTCCCAAGAAGGAAGGGCCACCTACCAGGCAATGCATTGTCCCTGCCTTGCCCTGGCCTGGCCTTATTACTTAAAGTTTATCCGTGTTGGGACTTCCCTGGTGGTCCAGTGGTTAGGAATCCGTGCTTCCATTTCAGGGGGCACGGGTTCGATCCCTGGTCGGATCCTGGCATGCCACATGGTGCAGCCAAAACAAAAATGATAAAGTTTATCCGTCTTTCTCGTGGAAATCCCTCTCTGAAACACCTCTGAGAAGAAGGGGTGCTGGGATCTCACCATAGTAGTAGAGTTGGTGCTAACATTCTTCAGCAGTAACAGTCGATCCTTTTCTATTCATTTTTCATTCCCCCTACATTCCCCCCCATCCCATCCCAGACATTCAAAACATACTCCTTCGAAAACCACACTTTTAGGCTTGATAACGGAGTTGGTGGGCAGCGGGTGGGGCTTGGCAGGACCCATCGGCTGCTTATCTTCACCCAGCAAACCTCCAAAGCCCCTGCCAAGCCCAGAGGGCCCTCAGGGGAACCAGACACAGTGAACGCACCAGGTGAGAAGCTCTCTTTTTATTACAAAAAAAGGGTCTGGTCTCATCTTTTATAGCCGTCCATCAGAGCATCCATCTCTGCAGACCTTCCATCGGGCTACCATCATACTGAAAGGAAACTCTGAAGTTTTAGAATGCCAGCTCTCTGAGGGCGAAGACTGTCGGCTTCCCTGCCTCATCTCCGGGGCTGACAAGAGTGTGGTCTGTAGTGGGCGCATGCATCCCCGTGGCCTCCTGGTTCCCTCTGCAGCCTGCAGACCCGCGGTCTTGTCTGTACTCCCTCCACTCCGTGGAGCTGGCCCACCTGCTCTCCCCTGGTCATGCCAAGCTCATTCTGTCTCGTAGCTTTTGCACTGGCTGTTCCCTCTTTCCGGAATGCTCCTCCCTGATAGTCAAGTGGCTCCTTCCTTCCTTTTGTCAGACCTCTACCCAAACACCATGCCCTCCGTGAGCCCTTTCCCGACAAGGGACTCTAAAACTGGATACTCCTTTATACTCTGCTTTATTTGGCTTCAGTCAACTTAATTTAGCTATAAATGACTAGCCACCCGACGCACACATTTTACGTGTACAGTGTGATTCCTAAAATGGGAAAACTGTGTCTGTCTGAGTAAACACCATCACAACCACGATGTAAAACGTTGCCACCCCTCAGAAGCTCCCCTGGGCCCCATGGCAACCTCATACCAGCCCCCCGCTGATCTGCTTTCTGCCACTAGAGGTTAGATTTGTCTTCCCTGGAGTTTTATGAACGGGGTAGCCTGTGCTCTTGGGTCTGGCCTCTTTCACTCAGCATACTACCAATGAGATTCACCCATGTTGTGTGTATCCATGGCTCATGCCTTGTATTACCGAGTAGACGTTCGGTTGTATGGCTACACTATAATCGGCTTGTCCGCTCACTTGTTGATGGGCATTTGGGTTGTCTTTGGTTTGCTCTTTTTTATTCATAGCCCTCATCACTCCCTGGCGTTCTGTTCCCCTAAGGCAATGTCAGTCCCCCGGAGGGCAGGAACCTTGGCCATATGATTCACTGCTGGATCCCCAGGGCCCAGAGCAGGGCCAGGCACATAGAAGGTGCTCAGGGTTTGTTGATGGAACCAATAGTTTTACATTCTTTTTCCCCTGTAGCATGGGGCCTGGGCAAGACACAGGCTTGCAAGCTGGCCTTCAGGTCTTTCTTTCCTCTGAAGCCAATCTAGAGACCTTCAGGCCTTCCAAGGGAAACCACACGTTAGCTGAGGCTCCCTGCTTACTGCTCAGTGTGTCTGTGCCCTGTCATCCTGCCCGTGATTTCTGAGTTCCTGTGGCTTCTTCCTCTTGTATCTTTTGATCTCCGCTTTCTTGCCCTGTGGTATCCAGGAATGGTACTCGCTCTCTTGACTGGTTTCCATAAGAAATTTCATCCCATCAAGGCTCTTAGCAATGTCCCTTAGTTTGTTTCTCTTTTTTTATTTCTTGGATTTGGGAGCGCGGGGAGGGGTCACAGGGAGAGGCCACTTTGTGGCCTGGGTGGTCCCCAACATCCTGCTGCTCTCTCCTCCCATCCCTTTACCTCTCTCTAGCTCCCAATTTCCAGAAACCAAAAATGTCTTCCTTTGTCTCTCCCAGAAAAGTCCCGCCTGCCCTCACGTTCCTTGGTTTCTTGCTTCTGCTTAAACAGTGTGTTGAAGAACGGTTTTTTCCCCCGATAAGATTAGTAAAATGGCTCCGTCTCATCACAGATGGGCGGGGTCACCCCTGAATCACAGGCACCCTTGTCTTTGTCTTACCAGCGCAGCCTCCCAAAAGGGAAGAGATTCTCCGGGTCAGAGAAATGGAATCCAAAACACAAAGAAACTTGTGTCCTGAGTATGATTCTGTTGACAGTCCCGCAGGCTACTTTCGGAGCCCCTTTCTGACATCAGAGGCCCTCCCACCCTGACACGTAGCATAGATTCTCTTTCCCAAAGACAGGAAGGTAAACCTTGATCTCCCCATATGAGCACGGCTGACCGGAACCACGTTCTGGCTGCCTGGTTATTCAGCGTACTGGTCTGGAATGCAGCGGATTCGGGACACACTCTCCTAAGCTGACTGCTTGGGTGTGAAGCACAGCTCTGCCGCTTACCAACTCTTGAGCAAGTGATGTAACCTCTCTGTGCCTCAGTTTCCTCGTATGCAAAGTGGGGATAGTGATTTGTACTCATTGGGGCTATTGTAAGCATTAAATAAGATCGTACATGCAAATCACTTAGAACAGTGCCTGGCCTCATTAAATGTTACCTCGTAGTATCATCCAAGCAGTTGGCAAACAAAAATCAGGAAAACTGTATCGAGTTTACTAAAAATTCCTAAGAACTTTTCCTAAAGAGGTTATGTCCTTTCAGTAGTTGTATCACCAAATTCCACTGTGTTGGCGTACACTTCACTCCGGGTACGATTTCCTTTCGGCCTAAAGGTTTTCATTCATTCAGTCAAGATCTTTGCTGAGTACCCAGTATGTGCCAGGCACTGCTCTAGGCCCCGGGGGATACCATATGGAATAAAACAGACAAGTCTCCTACTTATTTATTTATTTATTTTTCTGGATTCAAAGCTGGTTAACATTTATTTATTTGTTTGTTTCATTTTTTTTAATTGAGGTATAGTTTATGTACAATATTATATAAGTTTCAGGTATACAACATAGTGATTCACAATTTTTAAAGATTACATTCCCTTTATAGTTATTCTAAGGTCTCCCAGTCTTAAGAAGTTTGTGTTCAAGAGTAGTGAGATGGACTCTAAATTAGCAGATAAGTGACAAGGTTTTTTTCAAAGAGTTTTTGATGAGTTTTTGCTGAGGGCAGAAAAGAAGAAGTGATAGAAGCATTTTAGAATGGGTGGTTAGGGATGCCCTTTCTAAGGTCGTGGTGTTTAGGCAGGCATGATTGACAAGAAGCAGGCAGCTGGGGACTTCCCTGGTGGTCCAGTGGTAAAGAATTCGCCTTCCAATGCAGGGGACGCGGGTTTGATCCCTGGTCTGGAAACTAAGATCCCACATGCCACGGGGCAACTAAGCCTGCACGCCACAACTACTGAGCTCGCGCGACTCAACGAGAGAGCCCATGTGCTGCAAACCACAGAGCCCGTGCGCCCTGGAGCCCGCGTGCCACAACTAGAGAGAGAAAACCCGCAAGCCACAACTAGAGAGAAGCTGGCACGCCACAACGAAGAGCCCGCTTTGAAGTGAATGATCCCGCGTGCCTCCGCGAAGATCCCGTGTGCCACAACTAAGACCCAATGCGGCCAAAACTAAAATAAATAAATTGTTTTTTTTAAAAAAAAAAAAGCAGGCAGCTGTAAGATCAGGAGGAAGAGCTTGTGCAAAGGCCCTGAGGCTGGGATGAGCTTGGCATATTCCAGAAACAGAGAGGAGAGCAGTTGGCTAGAACACAAGGAGAGAGAAGTTTGGGGATGGGCAAGAGGAAGTTATGGGCCAGGTATGGCCAGCACCCAGCGAAACCATCCAGAACTTTCTTGACCTCTTTTTGCACCTTCTCCAGTGGTCCATCTTTCTGTCCTCAGGTGCCCAACCCACTCTGCTCAAGTCTGACCCTAGCGCTCCTGGGCTCTGCCTTCCTCCCCCTTCTCTGCTCACTGGCATCTTTAGGAAATTTACAAACCAGGCCAGCCACCAGCTATGCGGGAAGCTACAGCCAGGTTCTTGGAAAACTTAAGGCGACCTCCCACCGTTAAGACTCATGCAAATCCAAGTTCAAGTCCTCGCTTGGCCGCCAACCACAGTCAGTGGCCCTGGGTATGTTACTTAACTTCTCTAGCAGCCTTTGTTCTCTCCTGAGAAATGGGGAGGAGAATAAGATTTCTGGTAGGATGAAATGAGATACTATATATCAGCTTTTGCCATTATGCCTGGCACATAGCAAATGCCTAGGAAAAAAAAAAAAAAGAAGGTACTTCTTATTTTGGATGATTACGTTTTCCGCCACTGCAAGAGGACGTGTGGTGAAACAATCAAGAATTGCACCTATGTAGATGTAGTCTCCCCTGCTCCTTATTGTAAAGAATTTCGGGCTGCTCAATCCTCACGATGGATCAGTATGTCGATTGTTACAGTCCGCAAATATAGGTGCTGTTTCCTTCCCAGAAGTTTAGGGGCTCGTTCGCATAGCTGGTGGACAGACAGCCCAGCAGTGCCCACACTGGGCCAGTCAGCATCTAATGAAGTGACTTGGACACTGTAAGTAGGAACTGGAAATGACAAGCGAGGCCACGTGGAAGGAAGGGAGTCTCCCACCCCCACCTGAGCACAGCACACCGCTCTTATCCTTCCACGCTTCCTGGAGCGCTCAGCCCTTTGAAGGAGAGGAAGGAGGTGGTGCAGAGCTTTAAATGAGGAATCAGCCAGACCCACTTTGCCACGGGCCTAGCTGGAGGCGGAAAGAGATGAGCAGGCCCCCAGGAGTGACCCACCCCCGCCAGTTGCCACCAGATGCCACCAGAGACTCTGCGGTCGTGTGGCTTCGAGCAGCCCTCACTCACACATGCCGCCTCCATGCCATCCAACCGACTGCTGCGTGCGCCCTGCCCTCTGAGGCAGAGTCAACATCAGACATCAGGAGGCTGGGGATGCAGCCAGCGTGGAGGCACGCACGGCAGGCTCTCCGTGGGAAATGTCGGCATTCGTTGCTGCTCCTGTCCACGTGGGCCCTCAGCGAGCAGGTGGTCCAAATAGCAAGAAACTTACCCACCGCCCCGCCCCGCTTACCCGGGGTCCCGGACCCACTAATGACATCTTCCTGAAGGGCGATGAATCTGTCTTTAACCTTGCCCTCGGTGGCAGGTGTGTATTGGCGTGGCTTCCAGAAGCATCTCTCAGCTGCACGCTCCCTGCCTGTGGACGCTTTCCCTCCTGGGAAAGTGACAGGGCCCTGCTCAACGGTGCAGCCCTCTCTGCTCTCTCTTCCAGCTCCTCTGGAAACCCACTAAGTTATCTTAATTACCATTCCTCCTTGGTCTCTGCCAAGAAGGGCAGACTGAAAATTGGATCAGATATTTGCTGTGGTTTCTTTCTTTGTCCCTCAAGCGCTCGTAAAAGTTGTGTTTTCATGCCACTTTGGGATATGACTGATGACTCAAAGGCACAGCCCTCACACTGCATGCCAACATGGGTTGTTTTTCAGAGGCCAAGGGAAAAAAGAGAACTTTGGTGAGAGAGGGGGAGTTTATCAGGGGTTATGGCGCTGTCACCCTCTGGGTGACCTTACTGCCTGGTCAAGAGAGGCCAGCTGCCTTGAGAGACAGACTTGGCCCTGCAGGCAGCCTGTGCACACACATCCCCCATCGGGGTTGGGTCACGTGCCTTCTAATCCTCTTCCAAGGCTTTCTGCAGATCTATTGGACAGAACGTGCTAGGAAGCAACCTTCTTAGTCCTCCAAGCAGCCTGGAATTGATCATGATGGGGTCCTGGAACTGAGGGAACAGATGTCCCTAGTGCTAAGCCTGAGTTATCAACCCCTAGTGCTAGGGCATGAGAAAGCAACTCTGGCCAGGGTCTGAGTTCTTGGAATCTGGACTCCTCCTAGTGTCAGCCAGGCTGCCGTCTAGGATTCCTAGAGAGCAGAGGCTCTCCAGAACCAGATGGCCTCCATGCAAACCAGCTTCTTACTGTGTTCCTGCTCTCCCTACCCTGGAAAGCAGTCTCTGCATTTGGCTGGCTTGATCCACCTTGTATTTCTAGCCTCCAACCCTCCCCAGGTTATAGCAGCCGTGAATGATGCTATGTGACGCCGCTTGGTATATGTTAACCTATGAGGAGGGTAACTATATATTCCAAACGAGAGCACTCTCGAGTGAAAGGAGGAACAGGAGATGGAAACTAGGACATCCCTGGGCAAACTGGGATAGATAGACACCCTACACATAATAGGTTGGAACTTGACCAACAAAAGATGCTGCCATCCTGGGTGATTCTCTCCCACTGCCCCTAAGAAATGGAAACATTTGCTGGCGCTTTACTATAATCTTGGGAGGTGAACCAGAAAGGAAGAGAAGCATGAGGTCAAGAAATCTTGAAGGCTATGCTGAAATAACAAATAAGCCTCAGCTTTTCAGTAGCTTGATTTTTTTTTTTTTTTTTCATGTGTAGAACATTATAGTGGGTTGGCCAAAAAGTTCGTTCGGTTTTAAGTAAAACTAAGAGACACATTTTTTATTTTCACCAAGAACTTTACTGAAAAATGTATTCATTAACCGAATGAACTTTTTGGCCATCCCAGTATTTCAGCTTCTGTATGCACTGCAGTGTGCTCACCACGAAAGTTTAGTTTCCATCCATCACCATACAGTTGACCCCCTTCACCCATTTTGCCCTCCCCCACCCCCTTCCCCTCTGGTAGCCACTACCCCGTTCTCTGTGTCAGTGGCCTAATTTAGTAAGTGTTTATCACTTGCTTGTGTCAGTATTTCCGGCTTCCCTCCAAGTGCTAATCTAGGATCCAGGCCACTCCTACCTTGTGACTCCATCATCTTGGGCTTTAAGAGAACTCTGGTTCTCTCTAGAGGCAGAGAGGTAGGGAGAGCAAGCAAGTAGGAGCTGGCACAGAAGGTTTTATGGCAGGGTCTAGAAGTGGAGTTCACCCCACAGCATATGTTCCATTGACGGGAACACTGTCACGTGCTCCCACGTAAAAGCAAGGAAGCTGGAAAGGAACAAGACACTGATACAGACAGTGACCATCAATCTCTACCACAGTGGTCACTAAGGAACAGTGTCAAAGGAGGAAAAAAAGGAAGACAAGCGATGGAGCAAAGAAAGTCCAAAGAAAGAAAGTGTACATTGGACATCATCCCACTGAGAATTTTTAAAATTGATTTATGTGTTTATTTATTTTTGGCTGTGTTGGGTCTTCGTTGCTGCGTGCGGACTTTCTCTAGTTGCAGCAAGCGGGGGCTACTCTTCTTTGCACTGCGTGGGCTTCTCATTGCGCTGGCTTCTCTTGTTGTGGAGCACGGGCTCTAGGTGCACGGGCTTCAGTACTTGTGGCTCGTGGGCTCTAGAGCGCAGGCTCAGTAGTTATGGCACACGGGCTTAGTTCCTCCGCGGCATGTGGGATCTTCCCAGACCAGGGCTCGAACCCGTGTCCCCTGCACTGGCAGGTGGATTCTTAACCACTACACCACCAGGGAAGTCCCTCCATTGAGAATGAAAAGGTGAAGTCATAATGACCGTCTAAAGTCACCTCTCAAATCTTGATGATCTATAGGCATGCACAGATTCCTTGGGCCACAGTGTCCATCATGTGCGTGTCTGGTGGTGCATGACTGAGGCTTGCTGCCTGTAACTCTGCCCCTTTCTCTCCTATTCAGGAAAGCACATTAGAGGACAGGGGAGGGCAGGTGATTACTACTGGAGACAAAACCTTCAGTACATTGCAACTTAGTTTCCTTTCAATGGAATTCATTTACAGATTCAGTATTTTATGCACTTGATATTTTACAAATATTTATTGATCAAACTCTGCTCAAGATGAATTAGACACAGCAATGAATTATCATTACGATAGCAGAAACTTTCGAGGTGTGTTTACCATATACTGAGGACTGACTATTCTAAGCACTTTACATGGTTTGACTCATTTATCTACACAACAGTGTTTTGCTGTATTATTATTATGTTTTGAAATTATACCCATTTTAAAGATAAGGAGACTGAGGCACAGAGAATTGAAATAGCTTGTGCAAGTGTCACAGCAAGTAAGCAGCAGAACGTGGGTTCTAATCAGGCAGTCTAGCTCTGAAGTTCTCAGTCTTAACCACTCTACCATGCAGAAGGAATCCCTGCCCTCCTAGAGTTTATGTTCTTCTGAGTAGACAGACAATAAACATAAAAACATTATATCAGGGCTTCCCTGGTGGCGCAGTGGTTAAGAATCCGCCTGCCAATGCAGGGGACACAGGTTCGATCCCTGGTCCAGGAAGATCCCACATGCCGCCAGAGCAACTAAGCCCGTGCGCCACAAGTACTGAGCCTGCACTCCAGAGCCCGCGTGCCACAACTACTGAATCCAATGCTCCTAGAGCCCATGCTCCACAACAAGAGAAGTCACCCCAATGAGAAACCCACGCACCGCAACAAAGAGCAGCCCCCGCTCGCCGCAACTAGAGAAAGCCCGCGCACAGCAATGAAGACCCAACGCAGCCAAGAATAAATAAATAATTAAAAAAAAAAAAAAACATTATATCATTTTAGAGGGTGATAAGTACTTTGAAGAAAATAAAGCACAACAAAGAGATATGGGATTGGGACACCTCAAACCAACATGTCCCAGTGCCCCTGTCCTCTGACAAATACCTTTTCCCAGAGTCATTTGATTGGTTGGACAGCAAGCACTGCTGCTGGTCCTAAGACATTTCTGTGCCCCTGGGCTGGGCAGCCAGTTCGGCAGGAGATGACTGATGCCCACATTAATAATGAGCAATGGCCCCATGCAAGTAATCACCTTCCCCCAACTTTTCCTCATGGGAGTGATAACCTTGACCCCAAATGAAGTATATCCTTCTCACCTCGGCACCAAGGAAGTTACACTCATTCCTCCGGCTGACAGCAGTTTGTAGACATGGGTCTGCGTAGTCGGACATTTACGAGGTTGCTAAGGAACAAATGCTCTGATTACAAAGGGCTCCGAAAGGAGCATCGGTTTGTCATATCACTTCAGATCATTTATTTTATCCCATAAAGACAGCTGCAACCAACGGGCTATGGGGTAGAGGGAAGCTAAATACAAACATTCGTTTCCTGAGAGATGGAGGAACTTTCCACTTCCTACGCAACGTCTCTTGCCAGGCCCCCAGATACAAAAACTAGAACCATGTGCTTCACTTCTGCGATCCTTGTGATTTGCAAATAAGTGACCCAGAGTCACAAAGTACTTAATAAAATGGTTATTATCTTCCAGGCACTGCCCTAAGTATTATCTCATGTCATCCTTATAACATCCCCAAAAGGTGGGTGTTATTATTCCGTAGTATGCAAACCAGGAAGAGGGTAAAAGATTCGCCTAACTTCAAACGGTAGCAAATGGCAGTCAGAATTCAAACCCAGGTCTGTCTGACAGCAAAACCTTTGTACCTAAGCTTATAGACTCTTTTGGTTTCAGTTATCACATTTCAGATGGGAAAAACTGGCAATTCTGCTGATGAGGAAGTCACATTAGTAGATTTCCTGGAGTTTCATTTTTGAAGTTCGTGAAAGGGGTTACAGTGGATGTCAGTAACCCATATAACCCTTTTTATGGCGGAGAAAGTGGTGAGAGAGAGCTTAATCCCACAGTGGTGGTTTTTATCTGCTAAAGACCTACACTTTGAATGTTCTCTGGAAGTCACCGTGCAAATGACTTTCCTGTGGAATGATTTTGCCAGAGTTCACAAGATGATTGCATTTCTACCGGGGTCTTATTGATTTTCTCATCAACGAGTAAGAAACATGGGTGCCCTCTTTGCCTTTTCCTTCATCCTCTCTGCCCAGCCCATGGTCAAGCCCTGTCCTCTCTTCCCTAGAAATGTTCCTGCAAAGTTGCCCCCTTTTCTCATTCACTGTCCTAATCAAGACGCCTGTCACCTCACACCTGGGTTTCTGCAATTGCTTGCTAACTGGTCTTTCTGCTTCTTTTCATTCCCTCTTCTAGAACATCTCATAGGCTGCCTGCAAATGAATTCCTCAGAACATTCCTCCCATCACGTCGTCAGTCACTGCTCAAGGATCTTCTGTGGCTCCCACTTGCCTGCCACAGGATTTCACCATTCCCTAGGACAGGCCCCCTTGGATCACACTTGCTCTCCCATTCCCCTCACCCCATTCCTGGTTGCCTTCACCCACCACTCTGTCTCCCACTGATTGCTTCCAGTTCTGAGCCTGGTTTCCATTGAAACAGAGTTTCATAGTTAATTGCTGGTCGATGGGAGGGCAGGCACTGTGAGGGCACTGCACCTAAACAGATCTAGGTCCAAATTTTTGCTTGCTCACTTGGTCACTGGGTGACTTTTGATATGTTGCTGGACTTCTCTGAGCCTCAGTTTTCTTATCTGTAAAATAAGATACAAATAGTGCCGATCTTACAGGGGTTTTGCAAGAGTTGAATGAAATGATGATGACGATGGGGGTGGTGATGACAGCTCAAGTGTATTTTGTGTTTGCTTTGTGCCAGGCACTGTTATCAATATGATCTTATTTCTCACAACAACCTATATCATAGGTACTCTTATTTTCAGTTTTGCAGATGGGAAAATTGAGGGAGGGACAGGTGAAGCTAATAAGTTCCAGATTCTCTCCCAGGTAGTCTGGCTCCTCAGCCCTCTTTCTTTTTTTTTTCTTTTTTTTAAAAAATTAATTTATTTATTTTTTGGCTGCATTGGGTCTTTGTTGCTGCACGCGCGTTTCTGCATTTGCGACAAGTGGGGGCTGCTCTTAGTTGCGGTGCACAGGCTTCTCATTGCGGAGGCTTCTCTTGTTGTGGAACATGGGCTCTAGGTACGCGGGCTTCAGTAGTTGTGGCGCGCAGGCTCGGTAGTTGTGGCGCACGGGCTTAGTTGCTCCGCGGCATGTGGGATCTTCCCGGACCAGGGATTGAACCCGTGTCCCCTGCATCGGCAGGCGGATTCCCAACCACTGCGCCACCAGGGAAGCCCTCAGCCCTCTTTCTTAACTACTCTGATATACCACCTTCCTTTAGTGAATGATCAGTCAATGGTATCTGGTAACATAGGTTCATAATTCTTTACCTGAAACTCTTGAATGCCAGATGCAATTTGGAATTCAGAATTGGAGGAATTATTAAAAAGTTATACTTAGCATATGCTATGTATTCTATAACGCCCCAGTAGGGACTGGAGCAAAAACCCATCTCTCTCTCTCTCTCTCTCTTTTTCTCTCTCTCACACACACACACAGAAAAAAAACATAAAAGCTGAAAAGAGATTATGGCCTTATAGTCATAAAAGTATTAGCAATAATTATAATAAATGGTGACTGTTATTATTAGAACTTTCATGAGTCTTGTTTTACTTACAATCAAATGAGCTTATAGTAAAATGTACTTAGGAGTATCTCTCAGTTAACTAATGGGGCTGGAGGGGAAGCTGCTTGTTATGGGACCAGGTCTGCACCCCGTGTCACATGCTCTCTTTTTTTCCCAGTATGACTTCATGGAGCGTCTGGACGGGAAGGAGAAATGGAGCGTGGTCGAGTCACCCAGGGAACGCCGGAGCATACAGACCCTGGTTCAAAACGAAGCCGTGTTTGTCCAGTACCTGGATGTGGGCCTGTGGCACCTGGCCTTCTACAATGATGGCAAAGACAAAGAGATGGTTTCCTTCAACACTGTAGTCTTAGGTAGGTACGGGATCTCTGAGGTGATATGTCATGAAGGAAAGGATGGAAGTGTCTGGCTTCTCTGTTGAAGGCACATCTTCCAAGGTGGTCCTACTATGTAGGGGACCAAACCAGCATCCTTAATTTAGGGTTCATAGTATCATCCACCTAAAACTAGCTCTGATTAAAATATGAATGCTACTTAAATCATGAAAAAGCCACTGTGAGTACCAGGGATTGAGTTGCAGTGAAGAGCTTGGGTCCAACCACCTGGCTGAAGCCCTGGCCACACTACCTAGGCAAATCATTGGACTTTTGTCAGCCTCAGTTCCTCATGGTAAAATAGAACTAACTAGTCCCTCCTTATAGTGCTATTGTAAAGAGTAAATAAAATAAGTTACAGGGCTTCCCTGGTGGCGCAGTGGTTGAGAGTCCGCCTGCCGATACAGGGGACGCGGGTTTGTGCCCCGGTCCGGGAAGATCCCACGTGCCGCGGAGCAGCTGGGCCCGTGCGCCATGGCCGCTGAGCCTGCGCGTCCAGAGCCTGTGCTCCGCAACGGGAGAGGCCACAGCGGTGAGAGGCCCGCGTACCGCAAAAAAAAAAAAAAAGTAAGTTACAGGTATAAATCCCTAAACAACCGGTAAATACTGACCATTTGTGTCGGTCACAATTTTTCTCAAAAATCAAGGAAAACTCAAACTTTTTTTAAAAAAAACCTGAAAAATAAATCAGGAAAAGGATATAAGCATAAGAAAGAAATCCTCTTTGTTCCCAAATTGGTAAATCTCAAAAAGCTTTAATTAAGCACTTGTCATTTGGGGCATGTTTTATAGCAGTCCTTTTTAGTAGCCGTTGGGGAAAAGCTAAGATTTTATCCAAAATTTCCCCTCGTATGTGCATACAAACCTATAAGAGGGCCATTCTTTTGAGAATATTTCATGAGGTTTTCTAAAGCAAGCCCTAAGAATTGTAACAATCATATCACCTATAAATCATTTTCATAACATTTATTTTGTCATTAGGTTTTAATATTCTTACTGATGGTAATAACTGACCCTCTCTGAATCAGGGAAGATTGTTAGACGCATTTCACAGAGGAATAAACTGAGGTTCAGGAAACTGAGTCCCTCTAGGTCCCAGGATATGGAAATGATGGAAATGGCATGGACTTCTGGGCCTCATTCATTGCCTTTCTGCAACACCATGTTGTCCCAACAGCGTTTAGTTGTGGACCTCAAGTTTCACTAGAGAAACCTAGATAAGACGGTTGATCCAGGATTTAATCCTACCTTTTCTTTCCCACATCCTACCTGGGAGAGTCACTAAACTCCCTGAGCCTCAGATTCATCGTTTGTGGGAAGGTAATGACCATATCTCCGAAGGGAGGGATGATGTGACTTCACGTACTGAACCCATGTGGAATGGAGCTGGTAGTCACTCGGGAAAGCTGATGATTTTTTTAAGAGCACATCTTGTACAGCTGTTTCTCTATTGACTGCATGTTAAGAACTTCTCTGTTAGTTTCATGGATTGCTCTGAAGGATTCCCTGATCCTTGAAAGAGAACCTGAAATTCAGGTGGCAGCCACAGTTTCAGAATGGTACAAAATCAGGTAGGATTTGGTATTTACCATAGCATTGAAGTTAATGCTTAGTCCCTCTGTTAAGGAAAGATTGGCCCTAACAGGGTTAGCCAAATGCTCCTTTTAAAGCAGTGCTTGGCATGCCAGAGCCCATGGGCCAAGTCTGGCCCACTGCCTATTTTTATAAATAAAGTTTTATTGGACCACAGCCACATTCATCTGTTGACAAATTGTCTGTGGCAGCTATAACAACAGAGTTGAGTGGTTGCAGTGGAGGCAGTTTGGCCCATAAAGCCTAAATATTTACTCTCTGTCACTTGACAGAAAAAGTTTGCCAAGCCCTGCTCTACACTAATGGCATAAACTTTGTATCAAGAAAGTCACTGGAGAAGTCTTCCACCGTTAGGGAAAGTTCCCAGGAGCATGTTTTGTACCAATGAGGGAAAAAAAAAAAGTTAAAGGATAAAAACCAGATCACAAAAGAAAAAAACTGACAACACATTTAGAACTAGTTTGAGACGGTAAGATAAAGAACAATCTTTTGCTTAAGAACATGATGGGAAATGATATCCTTTTGGTCACCTTGTATTTTTTTTTTAATTTTTTTGTAAATCTTTTTTTTTCTAATTTTTATTGGAGTATAGTAGATTTCCAATGTTGTGTTAGTTTCAGGTATACAGTAAAGTGCGTCAGTTATACATATACATATATCTACTCTTTTTTAGATTCTTTTCCCATATAGGTCATTACAGAGTAGAGTAGAGTTCCCTGGTGCTATACAGTTGGTCCTTATTAGTTATCTGTTTTTTTTTGGTTTTTTTTTGTGTGTGTGTGGGTGGTACGCGGGCCTCTCACTGTTGTGGCCTCTCCCATTGCGGAGCACAGGCTCCGGACGCGCAGGCCCAGCGGCCATGGCTCACGGGCCCAGCCGCTCCGCGGCATGTGGGATCTTCCCGGACCGGGGCACGAACCCGTGTTCCCTGCATCGGCAGGCGTATTCTCAACCACTGCGCCACCAGGGAAGCCCTAGTTATCTGTTTTATACGTAGTAGTGTGTACATGTCAATCCCAATCTTCCAATTTATCCACCCCCCTTTCCCCCTTGGTAACCATAAGCTTGTTTTCTACATCTGTGACTCCATTTCTGTTTTGTAAATAAGTTTATTTGCACCATTTTTTGAGATTCCACATATAAGTGATAGCATGTGATATTTGTCTTTCTCTGTCTGACTGACCTCACTCAGTGTGACAATCTCCAGGTCCATGCATTCGCCTTGTGTTTAAATGCAAAGGCTTGATACACATGACAGCAAACCCCACCCACAGCAGCTGGCTTAGCTGGAGTCTATAAAGACTCGGTGGAATGGTTAATAACAAAAACAGTAACAACGGCACATCTATAGAGAGCTGACCATGTACTAGCTCCTGGACTTGGCCCTTCTGGGGTCTAGATCATTTAACCCATAGAGTAGTTATATGAGGTCGTTACTACCAATATTCTGTTTTCCGGTTGAGGAAGCCCAGACTCAGAGAAGTTAAACAAGTTGCCCAAGGTCACAGCTAGTAAGAGGTGGAGTCAGGATTCAAACTCTCCCAGAGCCTGTGCTCTTAACCACTGGATTGCTTTGGATTCTAGCCAGATAAATCCCTTTCCCCTTCCACACAGCAAGTTGTCTGGGGCCCATATTATCTAATAATGGCTTCTGCTCTCCATTGCCTTTATCCACATGGACACAGACAGTGGTAGTGAGATGCCCTTCCCCCAGGCCATTACCCTCATTCGCCTGTCGGAGCTGGGAATAGCAATTCTCCCTGGAGGATTTCTCTTGTCTGGACTGTAGCTCAAAGAGAAAGTCAAAGGTAATCGGCCTAATAGTTGGGCAGACATCTTGATAGAGCAATGATAGTAATTGGCCTGAAATGTAGGGAAAAGTGCAGTGTTTTATTTGGTTCAGAGATTCTCCCACACATATCTATTATCGGAACACACTCCATCAAGAGCAGCCAGGAGCGCCGAAAGCCCCTGTGATATGAGACAGAAGGAAGGATGTTAGATGGGTGTTGACCAGCCATCACACTAAATATACCTTTGACTCAGGGATGTCGTTTGTGTTTTGGAGAGAAGCAGACTGCTTTCAGAAATGAGTTTCATCTCAGGGTACAACAGAGTGGCATTCTTGAAGCACGGTGCAGATTTCGGGGAGGCTAGTCTCCACTTGTATAAAAATCCCATTTCCTGGGCTAACTCTCATCACCTGCCTTGTTTCCTCAACAAAAGTCCAACCAGGTTGACAAAAAGGAAAGCTGATAAGCTTTCAAGAGTAATATTTACTTGGGTGTTGGAAAAGGGGGACTGAGAGAGGTGAGCTCCTTCTGTATTTCAGCAGTACTACATAATTGTTTCTTTCCTCAAAAAACTGTAGAAATGCTTCAAAGACAAGACCTGGGGTAGGTGGGGGTGGCGTGGTGGGAATGTAAATTGATACAGCCACTAGGGCGAACAGTATGGAGGTTCCTTAAAAAACTAAAAACAGACCTACCATACGACCCAGCAATCCCCCTACTGGGCATATACCCTGAGGAAACCATAATTCAAAAAGACACATGCACCCCAATGTTCATTGCAGCACTATTTACAGTAGCCAGGACACGGAAGCAACCTAAGTGTCCATCGACAGATGAATGGATAAAGATGTGGTACATATATACAATGGAATGTTACTCAGCCATACAAAGGAACGAAATTGTGCCATTTGCAGAGATGTGGATAGACCTAGAGACTGTCATATTGAGTGAAGTAGGTCAGAAAGAACAACAAACATCGTATAATATCACTTATATTTGAAATCTAGAAAAATGATGCAGTTGAGCTTATTTGCAAAACAGAAATAGAGACAAAGACGTAGAGAACAAACGTATGGATACCAAGGTGGCGGGGAGGTGGGATAAATTTGGAGATTGGGATTGACATAGATACACTACTATACATAAGATAGATAACTAATGAGAACCTCCTGTACAGCACAGGGAACTCTACTCATTGCTCTGTGGTGACCTACATGGGAAGGAAATCCAAAAAAGAGGGGATATATGTATATGTATAACTGATTCACTTTGCTGTACAGCAGGAACTAACACAACATTGTAAAGCAACTATACTCCAATAAAAATGAATTTTTAAAAAAAGACCTGGGGAAATTGAGTGAAAAATACTCTTCCCTGGAGTTTTTGCTTATTTTAGATTCTCCCACCCTCTGAGATGTGTGTGCGTACACACATACATACACACACACTTCAACGATTACTTACCAAGGACCTACTGTGTGCCAAGCATTGAGAATACCTGGGTGATCGGTTCAGATCTGGTCTCTTCCTCATGGAGCTTGATGAGAGAAGACAGATAGGTAAAAAGACAATTATAGGAATTAGGGGAAGATAGAGGAAAGGGTACAAAACCCAGGTTGAGGGCAGTCGGGAAGGAAGATGCCTGGAAGCTAACTGTTTTCTAAACTGAGACTTAAGGATAAATACCTCAGCTAAAGGGCAAGGAGGCCTTCCAGCCCAGCACAGAGCCTATGCAAAGACCTTAGTCCTTTTCCCTGGGACTGTGGTAGCAAAGAGCTTCCTCTCTTGGCTGCTCTATCTCTGAGGATGTTAGATTGGAGAACAGGGAGCTTTGACCTCGGCCATGTCAGTTTCCACCACACCATCCCCAGACCCAGGCGCTCAGTGAGAATCTAGCTCTACTTTGCTGTCCGACTGACTTCTGAACATGCAAGCTGGACAATGTCATGTTTATGTTTAACATTTTTCATTTGCTCCCATTGGTCCCAGAATAAAATGTAACTCATCCGCATGGTCTCCAGTGCCCTAGATGATCTGGGTTTCTCCAGACTCATCTTAGGTCACCCTCTACCTTTTTAGCTACCCTCCAGCCACGTGGGATTCAGTTCTGCTGTTTTCCACCTCAGGGCCTTTGCATCAGCTCTTCCTTCTGCCCGGGATACTCCTGGGATACTCTTCCTTGCTTGCTTTTGCTTTTTTTTTTTTTTTTTGGCCATGCTGCGAGGCTTGCAGGATCTTAGCTCCCCGACCAGGGATCAAACCTCGGCCCACTGCAGTGGAAGCATGGAGTCCTAACCACTGGACCGCCAGGGAAGTCCCCTGCCTGGAATACTCTTCACCTTGCTCTTCACTTGGCTGTTCCAGTTCACCCTTATATGTCACCTGCATAGAATAGAGACACCCTCCCTGACTGTCCTTTCTCAGTAGCTTCCTCCTCTTACGCCCTATCACAGTATCCTATTCTCTTCAAAGCGCATGTCACAATTTTTATTTGATTTGATCATTTTTTTGGCCTGTATTCTCTATGACAGTGGAAGTTCTGTGAGGGCAGGGACTATGTCTGTCTTAGTCACCATTGTATTCAGCAGTGCCTTGTAGGGTGCCTTGCGTATAACAGTCGCTCAGTTAATAAAGTAAACCCTATGTCAAGGACCGTGGCAGGTCTGAGATCTCACCGTAATTGTCAGCTAACACAGTAGCTGGCCACAGTCTCATAGGTGTTATCAGAAGAGGAGGTGCTCCTGGGTCAGAGACAAAAGGCTTTATTCCTCAGAGCAATGTAATATCCACCGTATTACATTACAATATTACATCCACAGTATATGTGCCAGTTCCAAGCCCCAGTTCCCACAGGGCAACACAAACAGAGCCAGGTGTTACCTACACAGGCAGTGGGTTACATGACAGGAGAGAAACTCTGAATTTACTATCCTTGAGTCTCCAAATGGGCAGTGAGCCTGCTCCTTCTTTTCTCCAGAGGGAGACACGATCTTTATTTATACTGGACAGTAACTAAACTTGCCCTTTGCTCTGGAGACAGACACTGTCTCTGTCTCCCAAGGCTTTTCACTCTACAGACAGCCTTTAAAAGAAGATAGTCCAGAGCTAAGGAGTCAGTGCCTCGGCTTATAAGACATTCAGGAACATAAGATACCCATGGCAAATTGTCTCCCAACGTCGTGTGAAATTGCTGACTTTTGACCTGCAAAAGCGGCTACTTCGTATGATTCAACCTAATGCTTTTTGAATGAAAGGAGGAAGGGAGGATGAAATAGATGAAACAAGTCGATAGCCACTTGGATGCTTCTCAGCCCACATTTATTCTGCCGACCTCAAGGAGTTGAGTCTGCAGTGATAATTGTTAGACACTAAAGACATTGGCTTGGCAATTCCCTGGCGGTCCAGCGGTTAGGACTCTGTGCTTTCACTGCTGAGGGCTCGGGTTCAGTCCCTGGTCGGGGAACTAAGATCCTCAAGCCACGCAGCGCAGCCAAAAAAAAAAAGGAGAAGAAGAAGAAAATAAATTGGCTTGATACTGATTTTGAAAAAGCAGATACACTGATTGAGTTCTCCTAGTGCCAGAAACCAACCACACCCGGATTCTGGAAGAAGAGAGCTGAGAAGTGAAGCACTGTAGGAAGAAAGCACTACGGCGTGGTTTGGTTTTTCAGTCCAGAGTGGGAATAAATGGGAAATTCGGTTTAAAGGAAAACCTCCCTTACCATTCACAGGTGACTCCACTAGGGACAATTAGACTTCCTAGTCTTTCATGCATATCACCAAGCCAGTGTCCCCAACTCCCCAAAGACTGTGTCATGTCATCTTTGGGGCATAGTGGCTTTTGATCATCTTAGTAATTTAGAACCTGAAAGTCTAAATGCGTTTATTTGAATGTAAGGCAAAATTAGGTTAATAATAATCATAATTTTAAAAGAGTGTGACTATTTCTGTGCAGACCCAAATCAACATGAAAAAGTTCCAAAATGATCCCTTTGAAGGCATTACTTGAGAGTACACATAGCAAGGTAAATCATGAAATAAGATGGCTATACAGGTTAGAACAAGGGTGAACTAACTGATTTTCATGAAAAATGAGATCTGCAAAAAGCTAGGCATAAAAGGCCTTTTGTACCACCCCAAACCTACTACTTGATGAATCCCCAAATCATGCCAAAATTGATCAGTCTTATGTATTTAGACTTCTCTTTCTTTAACACAGGGGATTTTTTTACTCTTTAAATCTGAGATCAGGAGCTACCACTGTCATTTGGAGAATCACTCTCTATCCCTAAGGCTAAAAGCTGATATCCCACATCTCAGACCAAATCTCAGATTGATAGGATGCTGTTGGGGCAGGGTGGGGCTTACAGTGTTTAAAAGCTTGCCAGCATTCAATCTTGGAAAATTGAAGTTTTTAAATCCAGATAAGTAGTTTCTTTTGAAAAAACAAAAATTCCAGAACTATTCGCCCCATATTCCTGCCTGGGCTAATCACATGGAGAGCAGTGGTTACATCCATGCGTTGTTCAAGTTGCCCTAGTCCCCACCCATCCCTGTTCTCCTCCTTCACTCACTTCTCCCTACCAGTCCTCTGCAGGCATCTGAGGTTACTACCACTGCTCCTGAAAAACAGTGGATGGCTGACTATTAAATTGCTTCACCAGCAGGCAGAGAAAAAAAGTAATTGTTCACTTTCTCTCTTTTTCAGATTCAGTGCAGGACTGTCCACGTAACTGCCATGGGAATGGCGAATGTGTGTCCGGGCTCTGTCACTGCTTTCCAGGATTTCTAGGCGTAGACTGTGCTAAAGGTATTTACCACCACTTCCCTGCTATGACTGGAAAATAGAAAATAGGCTTCTCAAAAGGGGTGGGAGAAGGGGCACCAAAGTAGCCTCCCCAGCAAATTCCACTGGGATATCTTGTAAACCTGTGCAAGCTACACACCCTAACGCTTTGGCAAAGAGTAGACTTCGATGTATGACAACTGGCCAATATACCTATAAGAGCAGGGCAGGTATCCTTGGCATTGAGGTGTGCTGAGAAGAAAGATTTGGTAAAAATGAGATGGCTAGATTTCCTGTAAAAGCAGAAGTGAATTACCATCACTCCTTTCTTATAATCATTAACGTCCATGTAATGGAAGATTAAGCATCTCAAGGTTAGTAAATTTCATTCATTCTGGCCAGCTATGCTCTTAATCTAGGAAGTGCTATTTATCTTGGCGGAATTGGTTTTAAATTGTATTATTAATTTATCTACACTGCTTTGCACAGAATGGCGGGGGCCCTGGGATTCTTGGGGGGAGAGTATTATAAGAAAGAAAATGACTCTCACAAGAACAGAGGACTTAGGTCTGCATACCTAGCTAGCAAGAGACCTTGAGCTTGACCTTCAAGCAGTGCGATCACAGGCGAGTGCAGTGGAGAGCAGAGTTTCTCACACTTTGTAGACGTGGTATGTGCACACACACATACACAAGTATACATTCTAGAGAAATACAACCGTAAAATTGAAATGAGACTTTCACAAACAACACTTCATGTTTCTTTTCTATTCTGTACTGTTTCACTTTTTAAAAATGAAATACACTGACTACACTGATTCCCCACCCGCCAGTGAGTCTGAAGAACAGTGATGGAGAGGTTCCAGCCCTTGCTCAGGAGTCAGGCATTCCTGGGTTCCATTCCCAAGCTCAGCCATTCAGGATCTCTGTGATCTTGAGCAAGTGATCTAACATTTCTGAATCTCCGTTTCCTCCTCTGGGAAAGTGGGGAATTCCTTCCTAAATTCATTGTGAGGATGGAATGCAAGAACACACCCCAAACTCTTAGCAGAACACATTGTGAGCCCTCGGAGGGTTTAGTTTTACCATCTTTTTTTTTTTTTTTTTTTGTGGTACGTGGGCCTCTCACTGTGTGGCCTCTCCCGTTGCAGAGCACAGGCTCCAGACGCACAGGCTCAGTGGCCATGGCTCACGGGCCCAGCTGCTCTGCGGCATGTGGGATCTTCCCAGACCGGGGCACGAACCCATGTCCCCTGCATCGGCAGGTGGATTCTCAACCACTGCGCCACCAGGGAAGCCCTTTACCATCTTTTATTTACATATGTCATAGTATATTTACTTATACATTCATATAATATTTTCATCCTTTTATGTGCTCTTCATTAAAAGACCATCCTACCTTGACGTTCTGAGAGAGAGGCAGTCATTAATCAAGCCGCTCTGGAAAAGCTAAATCACAATGGCTTGGGAAAATCGTATTTCAGATATTCACGTTCACAGTATTTCAAAGATTTGCAACCCCCATCCTTCTGAATACTGACTGATCAGTGAATAGGACCCTTTTAAGTGCCTGAAGTTCTGGATTTGGTTACACGTGTGTGAGACTCATTCCTAGATGACACGACCTATGGATACATTCATAAAGGTGTGGTAAACCTGTCAGATACAAAAGGAAAAGAGAGCACGAAGCCACCGGACCGTCCCCTTGGCTGCTTTTCACCTTGGCACGTTCTCCCCGGGGGCATGTGGACACATGCCCAAGCAGACACTGGAGCACGGTGGTCCTTGCAGCCAGCCCTTTGCTCCGGTTCTGAAGGGCTCTGATGAGGCAGGTAGATGACACCCCTGCCGCACGGTGCCATGTACTTTTCAGAGCCAAGGCTTTAAAGGAGGGAAAACCTCAGTAGCATTCGAATGGCTTTCCTTGCATAATCTAATTTCCTAGGAGTGAAGACCTTAATGAGAGGAAGGACAGAATAGTCCTTTTTTCTGTGGCTGCAAATGGGCTGAACCCTCAGCTGCAGGGCCTGTGAGCTGTAAATGTATATTAACACTGACACACATCAATGTATTATTAATCCTAAAAACCGTGTGTGCTCTGACTGCACATCCAGGGATCAGCCTTTCAGCCCTAAGTACCCCAGCCATTTAAGAACTCTTCACTCTCGATCCATTTGCAGATGAGCGTCCATTCTGCATTATGGATCTGTAATGGGGTGTGCATTTAGCTGCTTAAAAGGCCTCTCGGTGTGCGTTTTGCATTCACCACCTGTACTATGGCCAGGCGCACGCTCCGAGCATGCATTAGCCATGGTATATAATTGATCCTCACGAAATAAATATCGAGTGGCTGTTAAGAGTAGTTCCTCCTGCATACTCAGAAGCTGTTCCTGAAATCGGCCTCTGAACTTGTATATTTTAATTCAGCTGTTGACGCCTACAGTGGACAAAATTGAAGCGTTTAGAGGCTAAAATTGCTTTCTCCTTGTTTCCCCATTTATTCTTGGCAAAGTTGGCTTAAGAATGTCAGGAGTAAGCTTCTACCGCTTTGCCCTAAAGATGTTGCTTCCTTCGTGTTTTTGAAATGTAAGCTACTTCATTAACAATGACCGTGTTTGGAAACACTCTAAACCCTTGTTTCCCACACTTTGCTCTTTCATGTACCACCTTTATGTTTTTTGCCAAATTCGTGGGCCATCAGAATTTTTATTTCCTTCACATATTTCTTTGAGTCTACCCATTAGGTTTACATAGATGAATTTATTATAAAAGGACTCAGGTCAAAATGAAAAGTTAAAAAAGAGAAAATTGGAATCCATTGCAATAAATAGGAAATGTTAGTGCCGCCTTTAAATCTACTGAGGAAGAAATATATCCCTTTTTAAAAAAAATTGTATTGAAGTATAATTGATTTACAATGTTGTGTTAGTTTCTGGTGTACAGCAAAGTGATTCAGTTTTATATATATATTTTTTTCATATTCTTTGCCATTATGGTTTATCAGAGGATATTGAATATAGTTCCCTGTGCTATACAGTAGGACCTTGTTGTTTATCCATGCTATATATACTAGTTTGCATCTGCTAATCCCAAACTCCCAATCCTTCCCTTCCCCACCTCCCCCTCTGCCTTGGCAACCACAAGTCTGATCTCTATGTCTGTGAGTCTGTTTCTATTTTGTAGATATGTCCATTTGTGTCATATTTTAGATCCACATATAAGTGATATCATATGGTATTTGTCTTTCTCTTTCTGACTTACTTCGCTTAGTATGATAATCTCTAGGTCCATCCATGTTGCTGCAAATCGCATTACTTCATTCTTTTATATGGCTGAGTCATATTCCATTGTGTGTATATATATATATACACCACATCTTCTTCATCCATTCATCTGTTGATGGACATTTAGATTTTTTCCATGTCTTGGCTATTGTAAATAGTGTGCTATGAACATAGAGTGCATGTATCTTTTTGAATTATAGTTTTGTCCGGATATATGCCCAGGAGACGGATTGCTAGCTCATATGACAACTCTATTTTTAGTTTTTTGAGGAACCTCCATACTGTTCTCCATAGTGGCTGCACCATTTACATTCCCCCCAACAGTGTAGGAGGGCTCCCTTTTCACCACACCCTCTCCAGCATTTGTTATTTGTAGACTTTTTAATGATGGCTGTTCTGACTGGTGTGAGGTGATACCTCATTGGAGTTTTGATTTGCATTCGAGAAAGGAATCTTTACACTGCCCTGAGCAAGCAACCCCAGTCAGCTTCTCACACATTCATTTCACATCAAGAATCCCCAAATTGGGTCCTACTGTATACATAGCACCTGTGAGGCAGCCTGGCTCCTAGAGAAATTCAAGCCTTGAGCGTCTCATCTCCTAAGTATGGGCTCTTGAAAACAACAAAATTCACTACCTACGCTGTGTGATATAGTGAGCACCCAGTAAAAATAGGCACACAGATTTAACTCTACCAGCTTCAAATCATTAGGTAAGCCTCACGGTTAGCTCCTGATTTACTTGTGGTCGGTTTAAGCCTCCATTTCGGATAGTTTTAATGACAACTAATAGTTATTACGTATTAAAGATGTACCAGGCATTGTGTAAGTACATAATACATACTATCGTATCTGTTCTCATATCAACAATGTGAGATAAATCCTATTTTAACCACCAACCCCCCCAATATTTTAAGCTTTTTATATTGAAAGCATTTCTGTCTTGCAGTCAAGTTGCAAAAATAGCACATAGAGTTCCCAGAGTTCACTCAGCTTCCCCTAATGTCAACATTTTAAGTTATCAAAGTTCAGTTAGTGAAACCAGGAAATTAACATTGATCGATGCTATTGACTAATTCACAGACTTGTTTCTAATTTTGCCCTTTTTTTTTTTTTTTTCTGGTCCGGATCCCACATTGTGTTTAGTTGTCATGTCTCCTTAGTCCCCTCCAATCTGCGAGGGCTCCTCACTCTTTTCTTGTCTTTCATGACCTTGACCGTCTTGAAGAGTACTGGTCAGGTATTTTTTAGCTTGTCCCTGGATGTGGGTTTGTCTGATGTTTACTCGTGATTAGATGGAGGTTATGCATTTTTCACAAGATGCTGTGCCCTCCTCGGTGAATCCTATCAGAGATGCATTTCTGATCTTTCACAAGAAAAAGATTCAAGTGTGGTTGTGGGTGTGAGGGTAGGTGTGGTTGTGGGTGAGAGCATGTGTGTACCTTCTCCTCACCCCTCACGCATAAGGCAGAGATGCTTGGGTGGCCGTATCCCGTTGGTCCAGCACGGTCTGTCAGTGACTCTGACACATTGCTACTCACAAACAACTTGTGAGCCCAGGAAGCTCGTAGGTGTTAGCAGGGAGGGTGAGGCAGTCGAGCTAGCAAGTGCAGAGAGGAGAGACAGCTGGTCCCGAGGCCCCTGCTACCCTGAACAAGTGCATGCCATCTCCCGGCCGTGGCCCCCAGTCATGTCCCTTCTTTCTTGATAAAAGCCCTTGGGAGGGCCCGAGCCCAGGTCCACCCGCATCACAAACTCGCATTCCGCTTTGTTCCTGCACTGCCAGCTGCGCCCAGGATGCCTCGGGTCTGCCAGCTTCTGCCACTGCAGGCAGCCGGCAGACTCAGGCCCTCCTGCCAGAGGGAGAATTCGCCACATTAGCAAGCGAGATTCCCATCACATCCGAGCGGCCGGGTGTATGTCCAAGTGACAGAAATGCGGATTTCCTCTCCTGACCTCATGTTGCGCCTCCCGTGCCCTCAGATGTGCGGTGCAGGCGACAGCTCCCTGTCTCCTGATAAACCTGCCAGTCTGCATCAGGCATCCGAAGACATCCTCGCAGTGAATGCAGGAAGCAGTCAGCATGAATCTGCAGGGCATTCATTCCTCAGCCCCCACCAAACTGGGGGCTCCGAGGGGCTCAGATGTCAAAGTGGAACTGACCCTCACCCCAAAAGAATGTACGAGGGTTCTAACACCTTTGCTCCAAATCAGTCAAGGGGACCAAAGTTATTCGTGCATCCAGCAAATGCTTATCATGTGCCTGCACTAAGCACCAGAAATACAATGATAGGCCAGAACGCCAGGGCCTGCCTTCTGAGAGCTTCCGGTCTGATGGATGCACGTGATAAGTAAGTGGGAAAGGTAAGCGTGAGTCCGAAACGCTGAGTTGTGGGCTCTGAATGCTATAGATGTTATTCAGGAGAAGATAAGGAAGTTCATGAAGCAACAAAGTGTGGATCGGGGAATGTGAAGAACATTCCATGGAAGGAGAGAGTCTAGTAAAGGAGCTACACTGAATAGTGTCTTCTAGCGTAGAATTTCATTAATTGTTTAATGCAATAAATAATCTGTTCAGATTCAGAGCTTGAGGAAAGATGGCGTTTCTTTCCCAATAACTTGTACCATTTTCCATCAGGTGCCTCTCTTGTCCAGCTAGAACCGTGCTTATGATTCAGTTATTGTTTAGTTTATGGTTTTTTCTGTTATTGCTAATCCCCTTGCATGACTTTCTCATTACTATACTTCTGTGCTATTTGTTGTGGGCTAGATGCTTTTTATCTCTGATTCCTTTTTCTTTCATTGACTTTTATTGGAAGGTCTCTCAGTGACTTAAGATGCTGCCTTGGGTCACGTGTAAAAGCAGTCTTGCCTTTCAGAAGACATCCAAGGTTTCTGATGATCTTGTTTAGACACTGGCTTCTCAGATGGCATATTTGGTGCTGAGCTTAAGGCCCCAACCTGCGTAGACACGTAACACACCGGAGCCTTCCTGGTTCGGTAATGCGTGTTTAATAGCGATTGGAAATGACAACACCTGCTGCTGATCAGCTGTCAGGGGAGGCCCAGAAATGCCACAACCACGGGAACATGAAGTCTTCTTTCTGGGGCTTGGTCTCCGCTCCTACCCAGTTTCTGTGGAGCCTTGAAAAAAAACAGAATATGGGGATCTTGCCATTTTTCTCCCATTACCTGGCAAACGTACCCACTACTCAGCCCTTCTCGGCCAAGTTCGAGCACAAAAGTCAAAGCATCATCATCGTCGTCATCACTGCTGACATTTATTGAGTGTTTACTATGAGCCAACCACTGCACTAAGCAACTGCACAATTATCTCATTGAGTCATTAATTGTCCTATTTTATAGATGACTATTATCCCCTTTTACAGAGGAAGAAAATGAAACACAGAGAGGTTCAGTAACACGCTCAAGATCACTCAGCTCATAAGCGATATTACTAGGATTCAAACCAAGCCACTTGGCCTGGCCTCTTGGCGCTAGAGCAGCCGTGAGATGGATTCACCTCAGAAGATGGGAGGTGTCAGGAAGACGTGCTTTGCAAGTGTGTGTGACAGTTGCACACTAGGATTGGGGTTTGAACCCCCAGAAACCTTAAGGAGAGGAAACTAGGGTTTACTAGGTAGAGAGTGGCAAAGGAGGCGTTTGAAACAAAATCTGTCTGACATCAGTGCCTGTTGCTCCGAGCCACTGTCCTCCCAGCCCCAAGCTGGGACATTCTGTCACCTCCCTCATCTTATCATTTGCCAACTCCTATTTTCATCGACCTTCAACCCATCGTTCTCCTATCCTCACAGCCACTGCCCTGTTCACTTGGCCACCAGATCTCCCTGATGGCATTCCTCCTACTCACCACCTGTGGCGTCCTCCCAGAGCTCTTAGGAGCACGACACTGCTCTCCCCAAACACCTTCAGTGGCTCCCAGTTGCCTCCTACAATGGTTGTCAATCTTTGGTTTAAAGACGTTTATCTGGGGAGATTGTTATAAATGCATATGCCCAGGCCCTTCCCCCATACGCCAGCCGGCTCTGAAGCAGTAGGACTGGTGTGTAGCTCAGGCACGTGCACATTTTTAATTGTCCTCCAGTAGGGCCCTGATGCTGGTGGTCAGGGGCTGAGAATAAATAACATAGTTCTTAGAATGAGGTTCAGGGTCTTCCGTGATCTGAGCTCCTTTGGCACCATCTCCCACTGAGTCCCATACACCATAGATTCCAGCTACTTGTCCCTCATAGACACCACGGCCCTGCTTCTTCCTCTCTACTCATGCCATTTTCTTGGCCGGAACGTTCTCATCCTTCCCAAACTTCCCTATCAAACCGCTGCTGATCCTTGAGGACCAAGCTCCCAGGTCACCACCTCCCTGATGCACCCACAGAGAGAGCCCCGCAGTCACACAGGACTTGGTGACACCCCGGCAGTGGCCCTTCATCCTGTGCCATGTTCTGCCTGGGGGGTTACATCGGTTTCTCCCACCGGATCACAAGCTTCCAGCGGTTTTTCTTTGTATCTCCCTGCACCTAGTTTGGCACCCAGGAGACAGTAAGTGCTCTCTAAATATCTAGGGGCTTGAATTTAGGGGTCAAGGATCATACAGATGAAAAACATTGCTGGAAAATGTACAAGACAAGTGAATGCTAGAAAACAAGATTCAAATGTGTTGGGTTAATCACACAGGGATAAATCAGCCAACATCGAGACACGAATTTCACTGAAGGAAGGGAGAGAGCAAGTGAGGGAGGGAAAATGGAGGAGTGAAGAAAAGGAGGAACCGACAAGAGTTTGCAGAAAAGCAATACCATTTGTTCTGCCGTTTACCTGCCTCCTCTCAGAAGGACAAAGCTATTAAGAATGGAAGCTGCAGGGTTTGAATTGGCTAGGTTTGAATCCATGCTCCTCTAGTTAACTGTTCCCATTTTAGAAAATTACTTAACCTCTCTGGGCCTTCGTTGTCTCATCCATAAAATGGGGGCAGTAGCAAATACCCCCTGATGGATAGCTGTGAGGACGAGAAAGTAAATGCGTGTAAAGCATGTAGAACCGTGCTCGGCATGTATTAAACGCTCCATAAATACTAGCCAGCATTAATCTTCACAAGGCTTTGAAATCATTGTTATGATCCCTATTTTACAGGAGAAACAGAGACTTAGAGAAAATAAGCTACTTGCCGAAGGTCACTCTGCAGGCTAGATTTTGAGGCCATGTCTGGCTGACCTTGAGGCTTATGGCCCTAACTTGGTTTTCCTAACTTGGCAGGAAGATCCCCTAAAAGGGGGGCGGTGGCCACTCACTCTCAAAGCCCTCACAGACGGCGGTGCAGCCGCCTGACTCTCCTGCCTGGCTTCACTGCCCCCACCCCCACCGCTTTCCCGTCTCCCCATCAGTCCCTCCCCTTAGTGGACGTCTGCGCTCAGGAGAGAGATGACAAGCCCCTTCATCCCCACCAAAGGTGTAGGGGTCCTCCCCACCCCCCCAGAAATGCTTTCCTCAGAGCGTCCTTAGCAAAGAAGCCCCTTTCCCCTTTCACGGCAGGCCTCACCGCTCTCAGTGAAAGATGATCAGATCCCACCTGTCCTTCCTGGAACTACCTAGGATGTTCCTTCAGACCCTCCGTCTCTCACACCCGTCTTCCTCTGCCACCCCAGCTGCTCCCCGCAATCTCCTGTAATGCAGACAGGCCAGGGGCCATGGCTGCTGCCCACGGGAGCCATTCCACCACCCATTGCAGTTCGAGGCTGAATCCCACCTCTCCTTCGTCCCACCCTTGACCTGAGAAAACGTGCAGGAATTCCTTGGCAGCAGGAACCCAGGAGGTGAGGTTTGCAGCCCGGACCTTGGTTCGTGCTTTGCAGAAAGTGAGTCTCCACACTTGGCGAAGGCACCTTTGATAAAACAGCCGAAGAACCTCTGCACATATTCAGCGCGAAGTGCTTGCCAGGCACTGCGCGAAGGGTTTAACCAGAGTGATCTTGTGTCATCACATCATGCATCACTATCATCCCCATTTCACAGCTAAGGAAACTGAGGCTCAGAGAAGTTAAGGTACTAGCCCAGGTATGGCTTTAGAACCCTATGTATCAGAATCACCTGTTAACTCACAGCTTGCTGGCTTCTCCCCACCCGCCCCCCAAAGTTTCTGATTCAGTAGGTCTGGGGTGCTGGCATCAGCCTGGAGAGCTTGTTAGATATGCAAACCCTGAAGCCCCATGCCAGACCCTCTGAATCAGAATCTCATTCTCACAGCATCCCCAAATGACATGCGCACATCCAAGTCTGAGTCTGGATGACGTTGCCCTTGGACTCTGCTCACATGGCCCAGAGAGAACTGAACAGGAACATCGCTACCACTTTTATCTTGCTTCTCCCCAGCTTGCCAAGCAGGTGTGGAGGATGCCTGCCTCCCCAGTTTGGAAGCTGCAGTGCCCTTTACTTGGTGCCCTCATGTGAGTCCATGCCTCTAGAACGTGGCCACTCCCGCTGTTTCCCATGCTTGTTGCATCACCAAGCATAAATCACTTGGCAGGACCTACCGCAGTCAGCCCTCCCCCAAGTCAAATCGCTTCTGAGACGAAAAACTTTTTGTTCCCTTTTTACACTGCTAGATAAGTTGCAGAACAGTCTTACAAAGCAGAGTGCCTGACCCCGGAGAAACTTGCTGTAGGTGTGATGCGTACAGAGGTGGGGAAGTACTCCGGTTTTAGAAAAAACTTCCGTGTTGGGAAATGAACCAGTCTTTAGAGGGTTCAGCTGGGATGGGTGCTGAGAAAGAGAGTGTTTCCCCCCTCTTGTCTCTTTATGATGTAATGATCTGCAACAATTGTCTCCTAATAAAAATAATGATAATAAAATCAAATCTATAGATTTCTTACTATGTGCCAGGCGTTGTACATGGCACTTCACAGGCATTATTTCATTTCATCCTCTTAAAAACACCATGGGTTTTTAATCCAGAATTTTTGTCCCATTTTAAAGATAAGGTAATTGAGGTGAAAAATAGTGTCCATAACACAGCCGGTAAAAACGAAGGGAAATTCGGGCTAACTCATAAGCCTACACTGCCTGGTACTGTTCCACCTGCTGGGGAGATGGCAGTGAATAAACAGACTTTCATGTCTTGGGGAAGCTCCCACGCTTGTGCATAGCGAGACACCAATAATTTGCAAGCTGGTCTCAATGCTTAAAGCATAATAAGAATGAAAAGCTACTTCAGTCTGGACTTGAGCTGCAAAAAAGTTTACTGTGTACTCTGAAAATTTTAAATATTCATTATATAATTAATGCTGTTCAGTCACACACACACACACACACACACACACACACACACACTTCAACTTTTTTAAGAACAGCTTAAGCACTTATCGATTGAGAACTTTTATAACTCTCAAAATGGAGGCATCCCCATATCTCTACAGGTATTTTAAATGAGTTGAATTAATCATAGGCTTAAAAGTCTCTTGCGATCTTCGTTAACTTCCCTGGGTTTAATTAAAACATCTGTGCACTTTTAATTTATCGATTCATCCAACTCATATGTCATGTTTTTAACACACCCCAGCATGCTCTGCATCATTTTTAACCCGATTTCCACTTAACTAAAGCAATTAAATTCACCCCGGATTAATTAAAGCATCCATACTTTCGTGCTTAAGTCAGCCGGTGCTTCTTTCCCCACATGGCTCCTGAATGTCAGAGATCTGACACACCTGATGAGTTTTTCGTCCTTGTGGAAATTCTTCCCTGAATCACTTCCTGGCTTATTAATATGCCATCTGACAGAACGGGAGTGAGGAAGTGGGTGCACCTGAACTTTGGCCCTCTGAGCCTGAGACTCTGCCCCTCCCCCCCGCCTGTCAGAAGCATCCTTCGCTTTCCTGTCTTCACGGGGGGCCTGTTGGATCTTGCCCCCCTCCCCCGAGACCAACTAGAGTGTCTGAGTGGTCCAGGCAGGAAGGTGGTGGGGGGCTGTTCTGGTCAGAGGCGATCATCGTGAACAGAATGCCTGGTGATCTTTGCATTTATACTTTCGTCATTGCTCCTTAGTTCTGCTTTCCAACCTCCTCACTCTTCCTACAAAAAAACAGTCCTTTCTTGTCCTGACCATTGAATAGGGAGGGAAAACTGAGGCACCAGCGTCGACAGGCTTCTCCGTTGGGCATGGGATGCCAGACAGCTATTCAGATAGGGACAAGTGATCCCCCTAGAAACGAGTTTGGATTTCTGCCCCTACCCACTGTGACAGAGCCCGTTTCCCCTCAGCCATGGCGGTGTTGGGGGTTATCAGTCTTTTAGATTTTTTGTGTTGTTTTTTTGTTTAATTTTTTAATTGAAGTACAGTTGATTTACAGTGTTGCGTTAATTTCCGTTCTACAGCAAAGTGATTCAGTTGTACATATATATACGTTCTTTATTTATATTCTTTTCCATTATGGTTTATCATAGGATATTGAATATAGTTCTCTGTGCTATACAGTAGGACCTTGTTTATCCATTCTATGTATCAAAGCTTATAGATCTTTTTAAATCTAAGTCGAGGATCATTTCTCATTTTTTATCTGTACTAATTTAATTGCTAATGAAGCTGAGAATCTTTGCATACTTTTATTGGCAGTGTATAATTATCTTTATATGTCCTTTGCCCAGGTTTTCATTTCGTTTGTTTTTATTGATTTGTAAGAGCTCTTTGTGTACTTCATATATCAAACTTTATTCTGTGAAATATGTTAGAAAATATTTTTTCCCTGTGTTGCTCATCCCTCAGTTTTGTTTAGGGTGTTCTTTATCATGTAGAAGATTTAAATTTTAAGTGATCAAATCTGATCTTCTTGGTTTCTGGAATTTATGTCTTTTTTATATATCCCACTTTCAAGAAAATAAAACTAGTCTTCAATATTTTTTCTAATACTGTTGTAGTTTATCTTTCTTTTTGGATCTTTAATCTGTATCGGATTTATTTCTGAGTACAGTGCGCAGTAGAGGTCAAACTTCATTGTCTGCCAACTACGGTGTCTAACTCCGCACTGTAAGATGTTTTGGAAAAACCCAAACGAACTTGCAGGCCAACCCCATAGATTGTCAATTGCAAGGATCGAGCAAGAAGCAAAACTTACCTTTCCTGACTTCGGCTCAGCACCAAGCTATGTCCACAGTCTCGAAAGACAGTGGGACACCAGTTTTGGTTTCGAGGACACTGAACTTTGTTTGCCTCACCTCCATGATCCACATATTATATCCTCAATTGCTTCAGGAGACTCAAGGCATCTTTGTTTCTCTGTCCCTTTTCCCCACCACCTAACCCAGCTACTAGCGCATATTAGCTTCTTCGTAAGTGTTCATTGACTAACTGGGATGTGAGGCAGCCAATTGTTGGTACGATTTTGACACTTTACCCAGAGTACTAGGTTCAAGTATTCTCAAGTCTCTTTTCCAGAAGGATGTTCAATCAGATTTCAAATCATTTTTAAAAGACACATTTTTTGGTTTTTGTTTTTTAATTTTATTGAAGTATGGTTGAATTACGATGTTGGGTTCATTTCTGCTGTACAGCAAAGTGATTCAGTTATACATGTGTATATTCTTTTTCATACTCTTTTCCATTATGGTTCATCAGAGGATATTGAATATAGTTCCCTGTGCTATACAGTAGGACCTTGTTGTTTATCCATCCTATATATTGTAGTTTGCGTCTGCTAATCCCAAACTCCCAATCCTTCCCTCCCCCACCCGCCTCCCCCTTGGCAACCACAAGTCTGTTCTCTGTGTCTGTGAGTCTGTTTCTGATTTGTAAATAAGTTCATTTGTGTCATGTTTTATATTCCACATATAAGTGATATCATATGGTATTTGTCTTTCTCTGACTTCGCTTAGTATGATAATCTCTAGGTCCGTCCATGTTGCTGCAAGTGGCATTATTTCGTTCTTTTTATGGCTGAGTCGTATTCCATTGTATAGATGTACCACATCTTCATCCATTCATCAGTCGATGGACATTTAGGTGGTTTCCATGTCTTGGCTATTGTAGATAGTGCTGGTGTGAACATTGGGGTGCGTGTATCTTTTCGAATTATAGTTGTGTCTGGATATATGCCCAGAAGTGGGATTGCAGAATCCTATGGCAACCCTGTTTTTAAAAAGACACATTATTCCAAAGTCCCTCTGCATATCTAGCCCAGCCCACAAATGACTTGTCAAGTTGCAGGCATTTTTCCCTCAGTCTGTCTGGCTGGCTGGGCCTCCTCAATCCCCTCTACCTTCTCTCCAGGTAGTCTCTGTACTGGAAGCTCCAAGTAGATGGGACCCATTTAACTTAAAGCAGCAGACACGGGTGGCTTGTCCTGTTACTTCCCACTGAGTAAATAACACTGATAATTCATTTCATCCCTTACAGAGAACTTTGGGGGGAGAAAAAAAAAAAGCTCCAGCTTGATCATTAAAATGAGCTTTACACCATTTAGGTGAATCTAAATTGTGTCACTTCTTTTTGTCATCAGCCTGTTAACTTGTCAGTCCTTAGTGACAGTGGTGTATTTTTCTTCTGTGCAAGTCTCAGAGCTTCCATTTACTAGATTTAGTAAAACAGGAATAGTCACTTTGTGCAAACATTTTAATTAATTTTAAATAGAAAGTTGAATGTACAATGCTGTGCTCCTGGAAAGCCTTAGGAACAGGGGAGAGAGACAGGGACATAAAACTTTCCACATGTGATTCCAGAACCATCTCCCACCCACAGCCAGAGAAGACTAGGGGAAGAAAAAGATGATGCTTTTCTGGTGGTGGTGGTGGTGGTGTGTGTGCCTTTGAGACCTACTGCATTCTTAATTTTATTAACCCTTTAAGTCAGTCTGGAGATTCAGTTTGGAATTTCATAAGGGAACATCCGTTAATTACAAACCAGGTGTCAGCTACTGTTTTGAGTCCTCTGGCATTTTAGCACACTTAACGTTCCCATCAACTATGAGAGAGAATTTTTTGATGGGGAAGGTGGGTCTCAGAGAAGTACAGTGATCTTGTCAAAATCCCAAGGCTGGTAAGTGTTGGGTCAGGATTTGAAGCCAGATCTTTCTGGCATCAAAACCCTTATTCTTTCCACCTCTGTTCCATATCACTTCCAAGCAGGCGCAGTCAGAATTGTTTGTCCTATAACCTGTCATAAAAAAAAAAGTCTTTGGGCTTCCCTGGTGGCGCAGTGGTTGAGAGTCCGCCTGCCGATGCAGGGGACACGGGTTCGTGCCCCGGTCCGGGAAGATCCCACATGCCGCGGAGCGGCTGGGCCCGTGAGCCATGGCCGCTGAGCCCGCGCGTCCGGAGCCTGTGCTCCGCAACGGGAGAGGCCAAGACAGTGAGAGGCCCGCGTACTGCAAAAAAAAAAAAAAAAAAAATCTTGTAAATTTAGTGATAGTAAAACTATAAGAAAAGTTATTAATGCAGGAGGTCCCCACCTCACCCTCAGCCTCTCAGATGAGGACCAGGCTGAGCCTTACATACTGTGATGCTCTGGGTTGAGTTGTGTCTGAGGATGAGTCAGTTACCCTGAGGGAAGGAGTTCTCCGTGCAGGTCAGCCCAGTGACCACTGGAAGGCGCTCATCTGACACCTGCCCTCTGTCCCATGGTAAATGGGTTACTAGAGAGCATCATTCTTCTCTAACCTGCCTTCTGCTTTTTTTATGTGGCATCAGCGGAACCTGTCAAGTGCCCTGCTTTCTGGAGAACATCACAGTGTTTTTCATTTTCTACCACCCTCCTGGTGAGCATGCAGCAAACACATTGAAGGAAGGCTGCATTTAGAATGTGGAGAACTCCCTGACCTGACTATTCTCTACTTTTTTTTTCCCCTGAGTAATTTAAGTAGGTCATATTTTAAATTTGATTTCCCAGGCACCTGGTTTTAAATAAAATCCATTCTTACCTTCTAGACAATCCAATTTTTTTTCACCACTTGGAGTTTTTGCAGAAGAAAAACAGTTACCATACGAATAAAGAAAATAATCCTAACTGTATTTTATCAATTAATAAAGACTAATTGTTTCCTCCTTACGTTCTACCCTCTTCCACCTTTTGGGTGGAAGGAAAGTGCAATGGGAGCCCAGTGGTGGTGATTTGGTGTAACTTTCTCTGCCATCCAGGACAAGTTCAATATATAACCCTCATGTCAGCCCTTGGAAGCTCTTATCACTAGGCATGGGCAGCCACGCTTCTTACTGTTTTCCTGTTTGAGTGTGCAAGGGAAGAAGTGCAGTAAGAAATGATGCTGATTCTAGTCTTCCCACCAGGAGATATCCCACAAGTGTTACCTAGATCAGAAATGGCATGTGAGTTTTCTCTTGCCAACTCCACCTGCTCCCAGGTCCCAGCCAGGGTGCTACACTGAAGGTTTTTAGGCTCTTCCTAGGCTCAGGAGGACAAGATGCCATGCTCTGCCCCTGCAGAGGTGCAGGAAGGGAGGATAGTAGCTCATGTGCACTCGTTTGCCCTCCCTGACCTAAAGCTTAGCATGAGTCTTACGGGGCACTGACATGGAACCGATTTACTTTGTCCTGGAAGCCGTCTCAATACTTTGAGAAAGTCCATCATTCCTCATGCTTGTTCATATTTGCACGGTCTCTAATCTGAATCTTGGGCACCCTGGTTCGAAACTCTTTCCTCTACCCTCTCTCAGACAATCAGCATGGGTCACAACTCTACAGATCTCTCTGCTCGAGTCTCTTGGAAATAGAAGGCATGCTCCCGACATTTAGAAAGAGTTCATCTAAATTTAACATGTAGCTTTGATATTTTCTCTTTTGATCTCATTCTTCTTCTCTAGTAGATTCATGAGGATAAGAATTCTACTGGACATGGTTGTTTTTACAGTTATTCTAAAATAGAATGTGGGGGTGGGGATAGCCCCTCAATCATATGTCAACTGTTGAGTTGTTTTTGTTTCATGTCAGTTTACAATTACGGTCAATTACAATCAACACACACTTCACAAGAAAAAGGCATTGTATGTACAACATGAGGTCCACTCTAGAAATTGTTCTTTCCACACCTTTCATAAATGGCCATTTTGTGCTTGCCCACACACCCACCACTTGGAAGTCCCTGAATGTCAGGAATGTAACAGACACATTTACTCAATCAAGCCAACATTGATGAATGCAACACTGGAAGGAAATCAACAGTGATAAACAGTCTTGTCCTTGAGTAGCTTACTGTATCTTTGGGAAATTCGATACAGAAGGAGAATTAATTACTACAAAATCTAAATAGAACACGACAACAAAAGGGGAACGGTAAGGTGGGTGGGGCCTTTACGAAGGAACGATCTAATTAGGTATGTAATCGCGTCAGGGGATGGGGAGACCATTCCAGTTGCAGGCACACATGTACCTGTAGAATTCTTGGAGCCTGTGCATTCCAAATCACAGGTAAACCAGGAATTGTTAAAACACCCCTGTCGGTCATTTCTGAAGGTCCCTGAATGCCAGCCAGTTCCATAGCCTGGAGCCATGCCCTCATTTTATTTTTTGTTTTGGGGTTTTTTTTTTTTGCAGTACGTGGGCCTCTCACTGTTGTGGCCTCTCCCGTTGCGGAGCACAGGCTCCAGACGCGAAAGCCCAGCGGCCATGGCTCACGGGCCCAGCCGCTCCGCCGCATGTGGGATCTTCCCGGACCGGGGCACGAACCCGTGTCCCCTGCATCGGCAGGCGGACTCTCAACCACTGCGCCACCAGGGAAGCCCTATGCCCTCATTTTAGGCTCATGGTGGAAGGCAGGTTGGAAATTCTGGTTCTTTACAAACTGATCCTGAAGTGAAAAGTCCAAAGTCTGAAGGTGACCACTAAAATCTCACTCTTGATGACCTCCAAATGGGCAGTATTGGCATGGTTGAGGCCAAACTGGTAAGAACTGTTGGTAATTCGTACCAGACCATCCCCAGATTGTCAGCCTTCTTCCTATATCAAGAGAGGCAGGAGGGTCCCTGCTGACATGAACTGCTAGAGATTTCATGGCTTCAACCTGCTCTGCCCTTCCTTTTCTTTCTTTTTTTTTTTTTTTTTTAAGGTCAGGCATATTTCCTCTTTATACTTTATCACACATGTTATGCTTTGGGGTAGGCACAATTATTTGTCTGTGGTCTAGATAAGGAAAGTAAAGCATAGAGAGATTGTGCCTCAACAGTGGCCCATCCCCTTCCTTTTTGATGAACAGAAACTTATCAGGAGCAGGAGTTGACTAATCTGAGGGTAAAATATTCAGCAAAATGGGTTCTGATCCCCATTACCGACAGCAGCAACACGCATGTCCATGCAGCTTAGCTAAAGGCACAGCTTAAAGTCAAGGCAACCTGGTTTCCAGTGGGGCCCCCGTACTCGTGACCTTTGTGATTTCCAGCAAAGTAATTTCACCAATCTGAGCCTCAGCTATAAAATGGGAGCGTGATTCTAGCCTCCCACCTCGTTGGGTGATCACGACGATTCAGCAATAAATTGCGCGTGAAGGATCCTATGCCGTGCCCAGCATAGGATAGGCATTCAGTTGGTGGTAACTGCTGTTATTAGTAGCATTTTTTAAATTAATTTTTATTGGAGTAGAGTTGATTTCCAATGTTGTGTTAGCTTCTGCTCTACAGCAAAGTGAATCAGTTATACATATGCCTATATCCACTCTTTTTTAGATTCTTTTCCCATACAGGTCATTACAGAGTATTGAGGAGAGTTCCCTGTGCTCTACAGTAGGTTCTTATTAGTTGTTATTAGTAGCACTTTTGTTGTGGTGGTTATTGTTTCTCTGAAGATGGCTCTGCACCTCCATGGCCCAAGTCCCCAGCCAAGAGCCCTGCAGGCAAAGCCGAGATGCCCGGCAGGCTCAGCCTCCTTAGACAGACACAGCCCTTCAGGCGCTGTCCCCAGCCCCATCCTCTGTTGTGACCTGGTGCTCTGTCTTTGCTCTTTGCAGCCGCCTGCCCCGTCCTGTGCAGCGGGAATGGACAGTACTCTAAAGGGACATGCCAGTGCTACAGCGGCTGGAAAGGCGCGGAGTGCGATGTGCCCTTGAATCAGTGCATCGATCCTTCCTGCGGGGGCCACGGCTCCTGCATCGATGGCAACTGTGTCTGCTCTGCCGGCTTCAAAGGCAAGCACTGCGAAGAAGGTAAGCGCCACGGGGTGGGGTGGGCAGCCATGGGGGCGGGAGGCATTTGCAGGCCTGGACCTTTGCTAGTGAGCCCGGTCCTGGCTCCGTGTTTTGCAAAGGAAGTTTCAACATTTTGCACTTCAGACCCCTCGGCTTCGATGGACTTCTTAAGCTGTAGAACTTATGAGAGAAGTCTTGCCGGCTGACTCTGGAAGACATGTTTTGTTTTCCCCTTCTTTATGTTAATTAGCTCCTTTCCTTTTTCTCCTTTGTTTTTCTGTCTTCTGTCTCCCTCTTGCTTCTCCTCCCCTTCCTGCTCTTTCTTTTCCTTTTTCTTCCTTCCCCTTCCCCATCTTCCTCTTTTTTTCTGCTTTATTTAAAGTCCTCTGAATTGGGAATTATGATATCCAGAAAAAAAGAAACAAGAATCCTTAATCCTCCTCCCTTCCCCAAAGCTGTTTTCTTTTCTTTTTTTTTTTTTCTTAAAGCTCTTCCTGGTCATCTCAGACCCATATATGTCTGTGTAAATATTTCTGCAAAAATTAATATCAGTAGAAGACAGGCTTGAAAGACTATGGGTACCTGTGTCATTTAGAGACACCGTGTAGGGCACATGATCCTGGTTACCTACAATCACAGAGACTTAGAGTAGAGTGGGTGTGCGGCTAGAGGGCTGGGATTTGATGAGTCCGGAAGAGCTCACTCTAGCGTGCTTTGAAGTGGTCGCTAGCACACGTGGGCAAACCAAGCCTGATTGGAAGCTGGCGGTGGTGGCGGGGGGGTGCGGTGGGGGGTTGGGGGGAGGTAGTACAGGAATACAGGGAATGAGCACCTCTCCGGAGGTGTTCGGAAGCCAGCTCTAACTAGTCCTAGTTGCTCTGGTTAGTGCTTCTGGAAGTCATTTGGTAGCAAGGTGTTGGGACCTGTAAGGCACTGGAACTCGGCCAAGCTGCCTGTCAGCCTTCCCCCTCTGTATTTGCCCTTCCAGAGTATGGTTTTAGTTGCCCATCTATTGCTTTTCCCCTTATAAAGAATCAACCACAGTTAGTAGGAAGGTAAAAAACCTAGGTTCTCTCCATCTATCGCCTGCCCCCCACCCTTTGAATTGGCTCAGTCATCACAGCCCTCACCGCAAAGTAATGACAGTGGCTTTCCCTTAGATACCCACACAAAAGCTCCCCTTGTGACTTCTCCCATTTCATAGTTTTTAGAACTATTTCCACAAAGACTCAGCTTCTGTGACATTATTCTTCTAAGATTTTCCAATACATCCCTGCTAGTGCCCTTAATGGGGCCTAGAAGTATGACCCCACCCCCAGATCCTCACTTGCTCCACTGTCTCTTTATTTTTCCTCTATAATAAAAGGTAGCCTCCCTCCCTCCGTCTGCATCATAAAACCAAATTGGGAGCTTGGATGGAGGAAGTGCTGATTTAATAACCCTGTTTGAAAGGTTAAAGTTTTTAAAGATAAATGGACTGCAGGAGGCAAAGCTGCATTGGCTGTAGACATGGGAGAGGCCAACGATATGACAAGCAAGGTTAACACGACCTTTCGCATATACCTCATCTGGCAAGAGGATAGTGAGAGAGCAATGGTGTTGCCCATCTTAGAATTTTTTCTGTCCAGTCAAGATTGTGCTTATCTGTGTGAGTGGGATTTCAAGTACTCTCTCAACTTTCTCACTCTCCCAACTGGTCTCATTTAAATGTTCAGAATGAATTAAGCATCCAACAAAACAAGGAAGCCACGTGGATCATTATGAAAGGATGAAATCGCCTCTATTGATTTCTGCTACCCCAAAAGAATGAACCGAGATGATGCATATGCTGTTTTCAAAATAGGAAATGGAACCAGAAAGCCTGGATCAGCCCTTTTTCTTCCATTTAGCTTTTTTCTTTCTGATATTCATCATAGTCATAACGTTCAAACGGTTTACCTGAAATGGCCATGGCAACGAAATCAATAGCTGTCATCCTCCATTTTTGCTGCATAAACATTGTTGTACTATTAGCAAATTTGCACAAGAAAATGAAAGGACAGATTCGTGAGGTTTCACTCGATGATGTCTGGGGGAGTGGGAAGGTGAGACGAGAGAAGAATTGACATATTAGTTTAAGTCAGCCATGTTTTCATATCAGTTTCATGGCTGAGTCATTTTTCAGTGACATTTAACTTCATAAATGTAATTCATGGTTCTTCAGGGGTTTATAGTACATATTGTTTGTAAAACTCCTTGACCTCCTTTTTTACCCTTAGGGACAAAAATTGCATTCACAACCCTTTTTTATCAAACCTACAGAGGGCCCAAGACTAAATGAGTTCTAATGATTTCAGCTGCCAGAGGGCTGGTGGTGTAAGGCACATGGTACTTAGCCGGTAAAGGCCACTGTCCCCCTTTTAAGTATAACACTGTTTCTATTTATAAAGCTTTGTAAAATGCCATCCTCCCTCCTGCCTGCCGAACGCTCTGAGGAGGTGGCCACGAGACCATCATATGAAACTGGAACCAAATTTAAAATTCATAGTGAAACTACTCCCCTTAAAGTCTGAATTTAGTTATTCCATCGGCTACTATAATTATATAGCACAAAGGGCATATTTACTGGTTTCACTGACCTGAGAAAGGGTTATCTCATATTTCTAGATACAACAAATGGTTCTTTTGATGACATTCCACTCCAGGGCTAAATAAATCTCAGTGGATTTTCCTCCTTCCTTCATACTGTAATTCAGGATAGAGAAGCAAAAGCTAATTTATCTGGAAGAAAAGTGTCATTTTCTTCCTTTTTTTTTTTGGTATATTACTTTTTATTTCATCCTTTTAGAAAAAGATCATATGATAGTTTTTTTCTGTTTTTTGAGAGCTCCTAGCTATTGGCACCTCACCAAACATTTTAAGTGGCTAATTATAGATGGAGAGTGATTTTTGAGGCACGTAGCACATGAGGTATTTTTGTGTAGATTTTGATTTTGCTATGTTTGAAATGGGGACAGAGTAAAAAACTAGAACTTTGGGATTTTCTTTTATGAGAAGAATATGGACAAGATTGATTCTGAATGAATGAGTTCATGTTTTGCAGATTCCAAATTGCACGGCATTCTTCCCCAAGGCAAGATGTTGTCAGCACCCTTTCCTCTTTCTTGTCAGTCCTTCACACTGGAAATTTGTCTCATTAACAACAGATGCTTATGGCAAAGTCTGCCATTTATCCTCACAGCAATTATGTATTGAGCACCTACTGTATTCCCTTGACTGTGAGAGACATGAGATGTTAAAGGCGTTGCACAGCCTCTTTGTGAATGTCTTCCATGTGTTTGAATCTTTCAGTTCATTTACATCCAGATGTGCTCCACCCTCCTGAATGGAGCAAATTTGAAAAATACCAGAAAGGGTTCATGTCATCAGGAGTAATAGTCCCCAAGACAATGAGTTCAACATTAAAGTGACTGTAGCCAGAGAAAATGACATCATCATAAATGTCTCCAACTAATAATAAGTCACTGAAATGGACCTTTCTGAGAGTATTCCTGATTAAAAAGAAAAAAACAAAACAAAAAACAATGGCAGCTTTTGCTTCCCCATGGCTCAAATAGTTTTGAACTGATTTCCATAAATAACTTCTTCCTGAGAAGGTCCAAATGGGATCCTGAAAAGACATCTCTTAATGCTGAAAATTCTTATTTCTGCCTCAAGCTGTGCCCCCAGGTGATGGCAGAAGCAAAGGCTTTAATCTAGGCCAACAGACCTGATTTCCAAGCTGTTAAAATGAGCGAAGTTTATGTCTTAGTAAAATAAGATGACAAGACCCCCCCCACACCACTGCTCTAATCCACAAGACACCACCTGAGCCTCACGCAAGACCACTGTTCACCACTCAAACCCCGCGGTGTGCAGTGCCCTCTGTTCAGATGCCACTGCATCATTTTCTAGGAATACCTAAGGAAGCTGGTCTTCCTCTAAAAAGCCCTGTTTATCCATCCTTAGGCTGGATGGATGTCCAAAGTTTGGGGTCACATTCTCATACAGAGAGTCCTGTCCTGAGAACTGGCCTTTGCAGCTCAATGCTTCTCCTCCCTTTGAGTGGATTCCAGAGTAATAAACTTCAAGTCACGACTGGATGTACAGCCACTCTGATTACTAAGATGGCCAAGCAATCAGACCATGAAACTGTCAAGAAAAACAATGACTGGAATCTGACCGTTAATTCCCCCGATTAACGGTCTGCGGGGAGGTCAGTGCCACAGCCAGAGACCCACGCATCCATCTTACTAAGACTATGTGTGGGAAGGTTACCCCTTTGGGATCACTTCCACACCCAAGTTCACCTCTTCTACCCTGCACATTTACTAACTTCTTCCAGTAGATGTGTGCTCAGAGAATGAAAACTAATTTTAGACTTAGCCTAAGTGAAACTTAATTAGGAAAGTGACTCATGCATGAGTGTCAACTGGTTTTCTTTTTCGTCTTTTGGTACCTTCTGAAGTCAAGTATTAGTGAAGTTAGACTTAGCCTCTCTACTTTTCTCTCCAAAAGTGAGGGATGATTGGGTTTGGTATTACACATAGAGACATCACCAGCATTCGTGGTCCAGTCTCAGAAGCCCTGATGTGGTTTAATAAGATACTAACGCTTCTAAGTACAAGGTTCTCAAGGTTGGATGATACATCTCTATATTTGGTTCCTCCTAATTCTGCTTGAGAAATCCCCCTTTTTCCTTTACATTCTCTTCAAGTTTGAGATTTGGTGTTTTAACAAATAAAAAGTCTTTAATTCTTTATGGGTATTCTTCAAGGGGCCACGTACTACCTGGGCTGTTCCATTTGCTTGCAGGCGGGTAGGAATTGGTGAACCACTGGTCCGTTCAGCTGTAAACTGGTGTTTCACGGCCCATCCCCCATGAGTGATCGATACTTTTCCTCTTTGTTTTTTTTATTCAGTTGATTGCTTGGATCCTACGTGCTCCAGCCATGGGGTCTGTGTAAATGGAGAATGCCTTTGCAGCCCTGGCTGGGGTGGCCTCAACTGTGAGCTGGCGAGGGTCCAGTGCCCAGACCAGTGCAGTGGACATGGCACTTACCTCCCCGATACGGGCCTCTGCAGCTGTGATCCCAACTGGATGGGTCCCGACTGCTCCGTCGGTAAGCCAAGAGGTTTTCTCCTCACTTTCCCCAACACTCATGCCCTGTGTTCCTTCCAAAAGCCCAAACAGATGGGAATCTGCTCTTTCCACTCGGGATGGAGGGACTTTGGTCCGTTGCATAGAACCTCTCATACTGTATCCTCAGTCATGAAGTGTTTGATCCTTGAGAAAAGAACAAACAAACAAATACCACTTGGTTCTTGTGCCTCGTTGGTTTCATCACTGCCGATGGATGAGGGGCCCGGGAGGGATGCTTCCATTTGCATTATAGCTTTCTTACGTACACTCCCTAAAGGTACCAGAAAACAAAACAGAACAATGCAGTCCCAGACAAACTGCATGGAAAGTCCTATAAAAGAGAAAAGACGCTCCCTCGGGGTGCCAGGTGAACATGTTCTAAAGCTCTGCAATCCTCCCGTGACGGGAAAATAATGAAGTTGCACTGTACCCTTTATTTTCCTAAAATGAAGAGTACGTGTCTTACCTCCCGAGTGACCTTAAAATGGAATGGTTCAACAGTTCAAGCCAGTCTCCACCTTTCCAAGAACGGTTCCGTTCACACTGTCAAGCGCCTATGCAAGCAAGCCATCATCCTTCCACCCCCTTCTGTCAGATTACCATGGCAATCGGGAAGGGAATCTATGCGAAGCTTTGCTACAATGGGAAAGAAATGAATATTTCATTCCACAAGGGGAAAAAAAAAAAAAAAAAAAAAGGAAGAGTCAGTTAAAATGGGCTATTTTGGGTATCTTCTCAGCCTACTCGCCTCTGCCTTCAACTCTGATGTTGGTGGTCCAGGCCAGGCTCTGTGGAGGATGGGGGAAGGGGGCGCCCTAGATCCAAGGCCCAGAGGTGCTACCGACATGCTGTGTGACTTGGAGTGAGTCGCTAACCCTCCTGGTCTGGTTTCCCCTCCCATGCTGAGCCATGCCTCCCTCAGTAGTCTGTTGTAAGGATGAATGTCTGGCACGTGCTTGTCCTGAGTGAGAGGTCTGGAATGCCAGAGGGTGCATATCTGTCTGTATGTCTCCTCCCCAACCACAAAAGACTTTGAGCTCCTTTGAGAAAGAGGCTGTGTAAATGCAGCCCAATTAGAGCGGCCATGATTGCCACCAAGGGGCCGACCTGGGTGACAGCTGGGCCTGCAGTCATCGTGAGGTTGGAGCCTCAGGGTCTCTGACTGGCCTCTGGTCAGTTCAGGCTCTCAGCAGGGAAAAGAATCCCAGCTGGCTGGGGAGTCAGGCTCCACAGGTATCTTTTCAGGTGGGCACCTCCCGGGTAGCTTTGCCAAACTGGTTGAGCAACAGTGTCTGACCTCTTCCTGGGTTGGTCTCAAGCCCTAGAGCAGTGTTTCTCACACTTCAGTGTACATCAGGAACACTTGGAGGACTTGATAAAACAGATTTCTAAGTCCCACTCCCCACGTTTCTAAGTCAAGAGGACCAGGCAGGGCATAAGAAGTTGCATTTCCACACAGTTCCCCAGCGATGGCGATGCAGCCAGTCCGGGGTCCCCGCTGTGAGAACGCTGCTCTAGAAACTACCTCACAGTGGATGAATACCCAGCCAGTGGAGAGACAGGCCGCCCAAGATGACATACCTCTGGGCCTTGGGCCAGCTCCGGGGACCCGGGCCATGTGTGTGGTCTGGCCTCCAGCGGAGGGTTTCACCGGCTGTGGTGTTGAGCTGTAATCATTGTTTTTCTTCCAGAAGTGTGCTCAGTAGACTGTGGCACTCACGGCGTCTGCATCGGGGGAGCCTGCCGCTGTGAAGAGGGCTGGACAGGCGCAGCTTGTGACCAGCGCGTGTGCCACCCCCGCTGCATTGAGCACGGGACCTGTAAAGATGGCAAATGTGAATGCCGAGAGGGCTGGAATGGTGAACACTGCACCATTGGTAGGCAAACGGCAGGCACCGAAACAGGCACATATTGCTTTATTTTCATAAATCGTAGATCTATAGTGATGGTCGTGCGTTGCAACTGGCTGTTCCTTCAGGGACACGAGTGCTCTCCAGCATTTCCTGCTGCCTCTCCAAATCTCCCAGGGCAGAGGGAAGGGAAAAAGCAAGGTCCTGATTGGAAAAGGCTTTCCCTTCTTTCCAGAATTCCAGATTGGGAGGAAAGGGACCAGATCAGATAAGACAAATCCATCCAAATTACTAATCGTGGAGAAGGGAAATGCACACGCATGGGAAATTGTCAGGGCCTGGAGGTTTCAAGCACCCCAGATGACTGTGGTCTTCAAGTCTCCCCTTTTTGAAAACCCTCCCAGCCGGATCCCTGCTTGCTGGCAACAATTGGACTCACTTCTTTTAGACCAGGTTGGATGCAGGGTCGGACTCCCAGGTTTCCTGGGCAACCAGGTACCCCTCTAATAGGTTTGAGCATCCACTTGTTGTCCCAAGACAAGGCTTTGTCCTTGGGCTCCTGACCCTCTGCATCACCACCACCATCAATAAATGTCTCCTCCTCTGGCCCCATTTCATTCGCACTCAGTCGCCTCTCTGTATATATAAAGCTTGACGACTGAGAATATTTCTTAAAGGGTCATTTTCTTTAAGAAGTAATACTTCTCAAGTTTCTTCGGTTTTGGTTTTGTTTTTTGTCATGGTTTGGGGTTGGTTTCATCCCAAGCTGGCTGAGGCCACTTGCTTGCATGGGAACACTCAGAAAAGTCTCGATCCAAAAACTACTAACATGGCCCCTTGAACTTACCTTTGATTCTAGCCATTGAGTTGGGGGCCCTCCCCGCTGTCCTAGCCCCAAGACCCCAGGCACCTGGAGTGAGAGGCAGGGTTAGGAGCTTCTCCAGGGCTGACTCATGAGCTCAGACTCAGTTTCCCATGCTGTTCATTTGGGTGGTCAAGCAGAGGTAAAGTGCTCTCTGCATTAGGTTTCCCCCAATTCTATCTAATTGGGCATCCGAGGGGCAGCGTGCCTATCCAGGCCACGACCATAGCACTGGGACCCTGCCGGGACAGTCTGTTGGCAGTGAATTGTTTTTGCAATCGTTCAATGATGCTTCAGATCCCCCTCCCCCTTGCAGCCGCTTTCATCTTCAGTTCCCTGCAGAGTCTGGGGGATAATTCAGAAGGCTTTCAAGGGAAGGAAGTGCACAGCCCAATACTGAGACAGTTTAAAATCCTTATTAATAGCTCCCACTCTTCAGGGGTGCTCCTCTTGATATACTTTTGCATGCTCGGTGTGATCTAAATACAGACTCTCCCCACCCTCATACCTCCATTGCCCCCAGTCTCCCTCCCCAAAAGAGCTCTTGCCAACCAGTAACCTTTAGGTAGAAAAATCCTCCTTTCTCTCAGTTCACACAACCCAGCCTCAGCCTCCCCTTTGCTCTCCCTTTCCCGCATCTGCCGAGGGTTTAGCATCCCACAGGGATTCCTGCTGACTCTCTCCTACCTACAACTCATCTCTACTCTGGGAAGAGCTCACAGGAGGGCAGCCCTGATGGATCAGAGCAGAGGTTGGAGAACTGTAGGTGGGGGTGCGGACCAAATCTGGCCTGCTGCCTGTTGCTCTGTGGCTTACGAGCTAAGAATCGTTACATTTTTTTAAGGGTTGAAAGAAAAAATATTTCCTGACACATGACAATCATATGAAATTCCAATTTCAGTGTCCCTTAAACAAAGTGTTAGTAGAGGACAGCCACACCCATGTGCAGATGTATCATCAGCTTCTGCACTGCACCTTGTTCTTAAGTAATTGCAACATGGTCCACCAAGCCATTTGTTGTCTGGTGCAAAAAATACAGGAAATAACTGGCCAACCCCTGAATTGGAGAGTTGCGCAAGTGTCGGCAGAGAGGGAGGAGAAAAGAGAAGAGGGTCAACATTCACTTTAGAGAAAGGATACCATTTGTGACTTGAAGGCCGTTGGGGGCCAAGAGAAAGGGGAGGGTCCAAATGTCACAGAGAGAGAGTGGAGAGAGAACAACTGGTGCGTGGAAATGTCTCTGGGGCCTTTGAAGATGAAATGGGAAGATGGTAACTTGAGTCTCATAGAAGATGGTGAGGATGTGGCCAGCAGGAGAACACAGGAGATGATTCTTTCTAGCCAGCCCTTTGGGTGAGATGAATTAGAGAAAGGTGTTTTTGCTACTTGAAGTGTCTAGTTCAAGTTTCACAGCTCCTTGAGCTCTTGAGAAACAGAGAAGGTGCAGATTTATATGCCAAGTAAAGCTCCCCCAAATGAAGCTAGTGACGTCCCAGGAAAGTCTCTCCTTCAGAATTATGATCTCATGACTTCATGAGCTCGAACTACATATGTCATAAAGATCTTTATCACCAAAGTCTGTCCTTGTGAGAAAATTAGGGCTCTGTGGTTTTATTAGTAGTATCAGTGCCATCTCCTCACAGATTTAAATTCATTGGGCTTTGCTCAAAAAAAGCCAAGCATTCCTTGGTTGGTGAGATATGCTATTCAAAATCTAGAGGTGTTCGTACACATGTAATTGCGCCTTTTGCTTTTCAACCTCTGCCCCCTGAGCTGTTTCATGGAGTTTTAATCTTTTATTTTGAGCAGACTCTCCTGTCCATTCACTCTAAGTGAATGCCGCAATTTACAAGCCCAGAATCAGTCCTCCTCCTCAGGGATACTGACAGTCAGAAAAGAAAGAGAGGCTCTTCGGTCCCTTTCAAGCAGAGCCTCAAATGCTATATTTTGAAAATAGAAAATAAATAAGAATGAAATGGCACCTAGTCTGCAAAAAAAAAAAAAAAAAAATGCATTGGGAGGTTCAGGGTAGGGCAAAGCAGTGGGTGCTTGGTTTGTCTGTGGTCTATTTTCAAAAGGTCACGGTGCGACGGTTTTCTTAGGGTCATTGCAAATAGTCAGCTAAGCATTTCACATCAGTCCTTGTGTATCACGTTTATTTTATCCGAGGAAGCAAGAAGACAGATGCAGGGGGGAAAGGGACGAGGATAAAAGCACAGCCTTCCAAAACTCAAATCAAGTAGAATCACCAGGATCTATCCATGCTTGGTCAAATGCATTTCTGGAATTTTTCAACCAAATTATTCTTTCATATTTGGATATTTAATACATATTGCTAAAGATTTAAATATAAGGTATAACATTTCAATGTTAACTGGTAGAGCTAACTTGCCAACAGGTTGGATTCTACCAAGCAATGATCTTTTATTACCTCTTTCTAACAAGTCAAATACAGAGTATGGCAAAAATCTCCAGAATTGCGGAGAGGAGAAATAGACACTGAATCCAAATCAACCACAATGCGTGTATCTCTTTGGAATATATTAGCATTATTTGAATAGGCTGCAGTTTACTCATAGAAATAAATTAGAAGGCACACTATGTGGTTAGACTAGTTTCATTCTTTAAACATAATCCTAAAATGAGTTGTTGTTCCTATCACCTGCCATCCCTCCCACCACCCCTTATTGATACTGTGGATTTAACCTCAGCAGTCTATTCAAAGTCTATAACACCAGGGCATAAAGGAACCATAGAATAACTCAGAAATCTCTGTGAACTAGAGTAAACTCAGATAAACATCTCTTATAAAGAAACAGAGTAAATGTTAACATGTTCTGCAAGCAGAATAGTCGGACAAAATACAGGGAGAGACCAAAGTTCTTATTCCTGGAGATTACAAGGAGGAAAGCAAGGAGAGTTGTTGCTATTATCGTCAGCTGTCCAGATATCCACTCTAAATAACACAAGCTAACACACACACACAGCAAATCCACCAAAACTAGGCTCCGACCCTAGGTGAACTCTTTGATATCTGGGTAGTGAGCAATGTCTATAATGGCTATTCCAGCCTGTTTACTTTTTCTGTGGGGTCCTGACCTGCAGCTGCATTTCGGAATCATGAGGACTGGATTCCCAGGATCGTGTGGGACTGACTGAGTAACCTGCCCCTGTACCACAAGTCAGAACAGTTTTCTTTTCCCTCTATCGCACTGGGACCCTTCTATTTTTCCTCTTTAATTGGTTGGGGAAAGAACTAGGTTCTTGTGATGTTAATAAGGAAAATGAATCTTTACCCAAGGTAAAACCAGCTGTGCGACAATCTGATGTGCTGATTAAGTGATTGTCATCAGGAGTAGACAGGGTCACAGTCCAAGAGGGAGAGAGCTTGGGAGCTACAGGGAACAGGTCAGGAAGAAAACGACTGTCTAAATGAACCAACTTCAGACTGAGTACAGCTGCTTCTGCATCTTATTCCAGCTTCATTTAAGTTATGGAAACTTATTTTTTTCTTGTAGCTATTATCCTTCAACATTTGAGCTTTCATGACTCTACAATGAGATATCAAGTTGAGATAAAATTAGCCACTGTGGAGCCATCCTTCCCAGTGGGTCTTTGGAAGCAGCTAATTCTCTGATTGGTTCATTAACCTATTCCTCCGGGAGCTCTTATTGGAACCTATCCTAGGATCTCCATACTTTTTGAAGTGAAAACCTAAAGTGGTAGCTCTTCACTGTTTAAGATTATGGACAGCAGAGAGCAGAACATGTTCCACTGCTGCTTTTTTTTCCCCTACACGTTGGCCAAAATGTGAGCCTTTTCATTGAAGATCAGGAATCACCACATGCCCAGAAGTTCTCTTCACGTCTGGGTCGGGCAGTCTGCCCAGGTTTCCTACGCAAACTCAGAACAAGGCCCTGGAGGTAGAAGTTATAGGAACCCGTTTTCAACTCCATGCAAAAAGTAGAATATAATGAAAGGCAAAATAACTGCCTCACAGGTAGTGAGACTCTCGTAGCTGAAAGTGTTTACTTTCTTAGCCTAGACGTTGAAAATGGCCTTTCAGGGGAAGGTAGGCTAGATAGACGCAAAGCTCCCCCGGCTTTATGGCTCAACCATCCTCTAGTTTAAATGGAGACATTTTTTTGGTATGACTTTCTATGTGATTTAGTAACATATGGCCCAGCAGAAAAGGAGGTCTCATCAAAAAAGCAAAGAGGGGAAGAAGTCTTGCAGTTATAGTTCTGTGGGGAGACAGTGAGTTGAAGCATTCCTTCTACCATCACCTTCATGTTTCAGAGGGTCCCCTTGATGTACTAGCACGTGGCCCACAGGGACAAGGTCAGATCCAACAAGTAGATAGCTTGATACGAGGTATCACCGCCTTCACAAGAGCAAAGAACTAAAAAACAGTTTGGAACTCTTAGAACAGAAACCCATGGGTGAGAGTTAGCATGAGGAAGATTCCAGACTCAAAAGAAAGGAAAACATCAAAGAATAAGAGCTGTTGTAAAATGGGCTGCACTCCCTGAGTGTATGTATAGTGAGTACTTGGTCGCTTGAGCTTTTACAAAGAATCAACATTTCTTCCAAGACTATGAGTCTTGGATTCTACAATATGCACTCAAGACTTTATATTAAAGGAAAGGGGAATGCAAAGAGGGCCCCGGAGCAATGAACTCCATAAGGTGTTCATGATGGGCATTTTCTCATCACTTGCTATCGGATTCATTGTGGTGTCATGAAGAATAAATTGACAGAGGACAGGAGCTCTGTGTTCTAGGCTTGACTGGGCCGCGAATTCTGGGTGCCCTTGAGAAGTCACCCAACCTTTCTGACCTTAGTTTCTTCCCAAGGCCACTGAGGGGGCTGAACCACAACACTGCTTTCTAGAGTGTGGTCCACGAACATGAGATGTTTTTGTTAGTGTGCAAATGTATTTTATTGACTGGTTATATGGGGCTTTTAAAAAGAAGTATTGGGAAAAACCATAACTAGCTTGTTAAACTCATGATCATATGGGCATTAATGCTTAGCGATGTGGCAAAAGCAGGTAGTGATATTAGGCCTAAGTAAATTTGAAGAAAAATATTAAGTAAATAACAGTGCAGATATTGCAAATGTCATGAATGCAATATGTGATTGACTAGATTTAGAACACACTTGGATGAGATGATCTCGAAGGACCTGTCCATCTCCAGTAATTTATTACTTTTGATGCAAATTTATATGCACCGAATGGAATGGTCCACTCCAGGACAATCAAATCTTTCTGTCTTCTATAAGGTCAGGGAGGGTCTCCAGGTAGATTCCCATAAGATACCGATACACTTTACATCACAGGGATGGATACAGCAGAGTGTTGGTTTTGCCGATCATGCGTTGCAAATTTTGTTAGTCTGATTATCTGCTCATCTCAGCTCCAGTTTATATCTGATTTACCTAGAGAATGCTTCTGTGCATTGAAAAACTTCCTTCAGTGGTTTATATTTGTGTTTCTTTTTGTCCATTTATATTTGTGTTTCTTTCTTTTAATTTTTTGTTGATTTAGAATGTTGTGTTAATTTCTGCTGTACAGCAAAAGTGATTCAGTTATACATATATATACATTCCTTTTTTAAATATTCTTTTCCATTATGGTTTATCATAGGATATTGAATATAGTTCTCTGTGCTGTGCAGTAGGACCTTGTTGTTTATCCATCCTGTATAAATTAGCTGAAGTCTGCTAACCTCAACCTCCCACTCCATCCCTTCCCCAACCCCCTCCCCCTTGGCAACCACAAGTCTGTTCTCTATGTCCGTGATTCTATTTGTTTCATAGATAGGTTCGTTTGTGTCATATTTTAGATTCCACATATAAGTGATATCATATGATATTTGTCTTTCTCTTTCTGACTTACTTCGCTTAGTATGATGATCTCTAGGTCCATCCATGTTGCTGCAAATGGCATTATTTCATTCTTTTTTATGGCTGAGTCATATTCCATTGTGTGTGTGTGTGTGTGTGTGTGTGTGTGTGTGTGTGTTGTGTATACACCACATCTTTATCCATTCAGCTGTTGATGGACATTTAGGTTGTTTCCATGTCTTGGCTATTGTAAATAGTGTGCTATGAACATAGAGATGCATGCATCTTTTCAAATTATAGTTTTGTCCGGATATATGCCCAGGAGTGGGATTGCTAGCTCATATGGCAACTCTATTTTTAGTTTTTTGAGGAATCTCCATACTATTTTCCATAGTGGCTGCACCAATTTACATTCCCACCAGCAGTGTAGGAGGGTTCCCTTTTCTCCACACCCTCTCCAGCATTTCTTACTTGTAGACTTTTTTTTTTTTCTTTGCGGTACACAGGCCTCTCACTATTGTGACCTCTCCCGTTGCGGAGCACAGGCTCCGGACGTGCAAGCTCAGCGGCCATGGCTCACGGGCCTAGCCACTCTGAGGCATGTGGGATCTTCCCAGACCGGGGCACGAACCCATGTCCCCTGCATCGGCAGGCGGACTCTCAACCACTGCGCCACCAGGGAAGCCCCCTTACTTGTAGACTTTTTAATGATGGTCGTTCCGACTGGTGTGAGGTGATACCTCATTGTAGTTTTGATTTGCATTTCTCTAATAATTAGCTATGTTGAACACCTTTTCAAGTGCCTGTTGGTGATTGTGCCTTCTTTGGATATATTTGTGTTTCCTAATTAAAAAAGAGATGGTGTTAAAGTAGAGGTCCATCTGACTACATCCACGTCACTTGGATTTGAGCAATGCAAGCATGATAATGAAGGGATTAAGACACAGTCTTTCGTGTCAGTCTACCTGAGATCAAATCCGAGCAGATTTCTTAACCTCTGTGTGCCTCAGTTTATCTGTAAAATGAGAATACCGAATACGGCCTACCTCATTGGGTTATATGTAAAGTAGTTGGCCCAGTGCCCATTATAAAGTAAAAGCCAAATAAATGTGAGGAATATCATCATCATCATCCCCCATTATCACCATCATTATCTACTACCAACGTAAGACAGAGCACAGGGGAGGATTATCAAAATCAACTTCTCTTTAAGACATTTCTGCTACCTTCAGTCTCCCTGTCACACATCTGCCTTCAATCCATCAAGCAGTTAGCAGCATGTCAAAAAGAACACCTACCCACTCTCCATTTCCCAAACAAAGGTTTGTTCTGTAACTTGCTGGCATCTGGTTCTAACAGAGAAACTGCCTCTCTTACCTGGAATTGAACCTGCTTATTTTACCAAACAGCCCAGTTGTACATAAAACCAAACATCTGAATATCCTTAGGTTAATATAGTTTAATATTAATACAATTGTGAAATTGGGGTTTGCTGCTTTCAACCAAAGTTCCCCAGACTAGACCTCTTGGACATATCCAGGGGTAGCCAAGAGTTCTCTGAGAATTTATTTTTAATTCTGGGTTTCCTTTTTACCATAAGTATACTTCAAAAGGAAAAAAACACTTTTCCCTTGAAATATTACTTTGGAATTCTGTTATTATTTGAAGAGAATAAAACTTCAGTTCTTTAAGCCAGTGTTTCTCCGTGTAGGGACCACAGACATATTCTGGAGGCCTTTGGTAGGAATCTGTTCTCCTTTAAGAAGAAATCTGGTATATCTTACGTTTGAGGATGTTGTCAGGTCAGTGTGTCTTAGAACACCTTGTCCTGGTCTCGCCTTGCCTTACTCCTTCTCATTCCTCATGACTCTGGGTTCTAAGATTCTATCTGCCTGGCTCTGTGCATCTAAGAATGACCTAGGAGCCTCAACTTTGACTCAGTTGAGTAGCACACATGGTTTTTGGAGAGTCAAGACTCGCTGATTGCCTGTCCCTATTCAGCCCAGTAAACTTCACAATTACCCGCATTCCTCCCAGGCTGCAATTGCTTGACTCCTTGGAGCATAACCCAGGGGTCATATCTAGGGATTCTTTGCAATTCCTTGGCTCATCTCCTGGGTTATCAGGAGTCATACCGGGTATCCCAGATGTTCATGGAAGAAACGGATTTTGCATTTTCTCCCAAGTTACCTGCCTCATGGGGTTCACTCTTACACTAACCCACTTCTTTCACAGCATTCTATTTCACACGCTGTTTTTCAAAGGCTTGCCTTTATTGCTTTTGGAAGATAGGGTACCATCATTTTGAAAACCCGCCAGTGGAAGTCAGGGGTTATTGCTCTCCTCCTCCATCCTTGCCATCGTGCATTTCTATGTATCATTATAACCAGGCCCGCAGAGACCTTCATACCACTGACGATCTCTCAGCCTTTCCCTTCATGAGTAATAAAGAAAGAAACCTCACCAAAAAGCAGCTAGGAGAAAGTTGAGTATTTCATCATAAACATTCTCGGGATAATTAGAACGGATTAAATTACAAGAGAAAATGCATTTAGTTAATCTTTCCTCTAATTAGAAAAGTATCCCTGGTTTTAAGTAGAGTGTTTGTTTTTAAAAGCATGTTTTCATTGTAATCAGTACGGGGGAGGCCTGCTTGGTCCTCGGTGATAGGATTCAACATCTGCAAAGTAATTAAAAGCTACCCAGTCAGTGTTTTTTTGATGATTAAGATCCTTCAGGAGCCTGTTCAGTCTTTTCCCATTGCTTTCACCCTGGGATTCTCCATAAATGCCCTTGTTCTGTGGTCCGTGGCGACGTTACCCTCTTTCTGGGCCCAAACGGTTGAAGATGTGGCCGGCTCCTCTTAGTGAACAAGTATCAAGTGGGAAGATTAATTCAGGAGGATCTGTATACTTTTCCAAGTGAGCTGGGGTAGTAATAGTCAAAATGAAACATGCATGAAACAGAACAGGGTCACAGTCTAGCCCTCCATGAGTTCCATTCCAAGGCTGACAGATCCCACACTGCCCCAAGCCCTACAAGTCTGCCCCACCAGTAAGGAATGCTTTACATCACTTCTTCCATTTTATGGTTCATCCCAACTGCAATGCCTCCTCCCCACCCTTTCCCCAAACATTCCTAGAAGTTTCCAAAGGTGTCTCACGTGTTCATCTTTAGCCCATTCAGATTCTTCTAGCTCAGTCCCCTCGGTGAGGCTGCCTACAAAATGCAGTTAAGGGGAACCCTAGGGTACTTCCCCTGCCGCCCGGGTCCACGCCAGGGGTGTGCCACCCAGGACCCTCAGCACCCACTCTGCTGAAGCCCTGCTGTGTTTACACACAGAGGGAGAAAATGCCACACTCTCCCACGCTGGGAAACTTTATCAGCTGGTAACATGTTCCTTTGAGAAAACAGCCCCTCATTTTTTGCCTATAGCCCCCCTCCCATACTTCAAGGTTTTGTCCCAGGGCTGGGCTGTAGAACAGACCACAGGATCCTTTCTGTTTCCTCACCTGCCTTCATCCTCAGACACCTTCTGTAGACCCAGGGACAGTGCGGGATGCTCACAAATTCTCCAAACACAGCCAGGCTCTGAATCCCAGCTTAACCTTGGCACCCCTACCGTCTACACAGCCGACTCTTAAGGTTGCTTCCATTTGCAGCCAGCTCAACTGCCAATCAAAGAGTCCCTGTGGCTTCCCGCCTTCCTGATACTCATGCCTTTCCCAGGAGGAAAGGAGAGGGAACTGCTTCCACGTCCCCTAGACTCTAGGTTTCCAGCAGTTTCTGGCACAGCTCTTTGAGGCTGCTTGCTCTAATCGTGCATGGCACCCAGCATCACCCAGCGGCCCAAACTATACATCACAAAGACTACATCCTGCCAGAGAAAGGAAGGGGTAACCAGCACTCTAGAGACAGAAAGCCCCACTTAATTGTTGTCCAGGAGGAATTAAAGACACAGACCTACTAGAGCATGGACTTGAGGATACGGGGAGGGGGAAGGGTAAGCTGGGACGAAGTGAGAGAGCGGCATGGACATATATACACTACCAAACGTAAAATAGATATAGCTAGTGGGAAGCAGCCGCATAGCACAGGGAGATCACTTCTGTGCTCTGTGACCACCTAGAGGGGTGGCATAGGGAGGGTGAGAGGGAGACGCAAGAGGGAGGGGATGTGGGGATATATGTATATGTATAGCTGACTCACTTTGTTATACAGCAGAAACTAACACACCATTGTAAAGCAATTATACTGCAATAAAGATGGTAAAAAAAAAGCGCAGTAAAAAAAAAAAAAAAAAAAAAAAAAATTGCTGAGGCTCCTGGGCCACGAATTCCAAGTTCAGCCGCAGCAGCACCTGGTCAAATTAGCAATGAAGTTGGTTAGAACCTGTCCCAGAAGCATCATCCGTCTAAAGCTGTAGACAGAGTGATGGGCTCTGGTAAGTGTGAATTGCATTTCTTTATTTTGTAAATTATGCTTTAACTTCAAGAGGGCTTGCCAGGCAGCTGTGTCTCATCTCGAAACAATGTCGGGGGGTCGGGGCCCCCAAAGATTGTAAAATAGCCACATGACGAACACAGAGGAAACATTTGTACCTGATTTGATTCCAACATGTTAGCAAGCTGTCACTCACTGGTCACACTACTCCATCCAAGAGACACACTGTCTAATGACGCGAAACTCAAACGTGGTGGCTTGGCTCTGCAAGAGAGCGTCCTGGCAGGAGGCAGTGAGATTGTTTCTCTACGTTAGGTGTTTGTGAGCTCAGGAAGCCCAGATGTTGCTGGTGATAGCAACGCCCCCCCCCACCCACCCGTGAACAGGGAGGGAGATTGAAGATGTTGAGAGAAACTGGCTTCTTCCTATTAATCCAGGAGCGCCAGCAAGTCGAGTTGGGTCCCTGAAGCAAGTTGCTATCAGCTTCTCACCACACTTTGAATATGAACTGATTTAACTTTGTATCTCCATTTAATGGAGCCAAGAAAGATCTGTATCTGTTCACTTACAGACCTGCTCTCTGGGGACTGATACAGGAAATGTTTTCATATCGTAGGAAAGCCTCGCACCGAAAACGGTCTACCCAGAATTAAACAGCTTGAAATACATCAATACCCACTCCAAACTCTCCATAACTACCACATCCTGTCTATAGATTGTAACATCTTCCCTCTCTGCTAACTAGGAACACTCATTGTCAGTGCTCATAGCTAGCGACTACTGTACTTACCATGCGTTCGCAGGGAGGGGCTGGTGTAAGGAAATGTGTAGCAAAAAGATTAAATGTGTGAATGAAACAGGCCTGGCTTCAAATCCATTGCCTGTTGGGTGACCTTTGGCAATTTCTGTATCTTCAGTAAGCTTTGGTTTTTCCCATCTGTAAATCGGGAATTAATAATACCCATGCCCTACTGTTGTGAGGACTTCACTTATAGGTGAAGCACTTAACACAGTGCTTGATGTTCCATAAATGTTGGCTTAGTAATCACGACCAGCACTTCTTTGTGCCTTTACTGTAGTTCCCCCACTGTGTCTTCATGGAGTAAGCAGTTCAGAAAGCAGTAGGGATAGGATACAACAATGCATGGGAAGGAGCCCAAAAGTCCAGAAAGAGAGGCTGGGGTACTAGACCTCATGTGTTAAGCCAGGTGTCTGGGCCCCTCCTCTGATTTCACTCTTGCAGGAGGAGCTCTTTGGAACACCTGGATTCTGTTCCTTTAAGAAGGGAGAACCCAAGGAGCAAGTGTAAAGCAGGGAGGGAGGTAGAAAGGGCCCAGGGTGGATCTGACTGCCAACTGCAGGAACGTGGGTGTAATAAACAAGAGAGCCACATCTGTTTCATTGCATGCCACGTCTGGGGTCCAGACTTCCTCTCTCTGGTTCTAGCTGGGCAATGGCAACTACATTCATTCATTCCTCACGAAACATTTATGAAGTGCCTACTGTGAGCTGGCTGTAGTACACGCCCCCTCCCATCTTCCGTGTGAGCCCCTGGGGCAGCAGGGATGAGAAGTGATTTGCAGAGGGGCGGTTGACAGCCTGAGGAACTCTAGACCTCTACTGCCTTTTTGACTGCATGAGACTTCGCCGTTTTCTAACTTGGGACACCCTCCTGGTGTTTCTACCAATATTTTTGGCTTATTTTTCTACACCATGCCTTGCTCATAGCTTCCCAAGGAGATCAATGTTAAGAATAGAAGCCCTGTACTTCAAATGGTAGTTTAAATTCATTTGTAACACAATGTAATTACATAAAAGGAAGCAGTCAGGTATCAAACTGTGTGGATACACACAAATGACTCCCTCATAACTGTTAATATTTCCAACAATGGAAGACATTTAGTTAAATCAAATGAAGATGGCAACTCATTAAAATTTGATTTTCCCTCCTATCCTTTTTTATCTTTTAATCCTCCATGTATGGCATAGTTTGTTCAGTTAAATAGCACTCATTAATTAAATCTCACCTTCTCCTAGCTGTATCTATATTTTTATTTATTAGGAAAACCTTTAGATGCTTATAATCTAATTTAGTTGGATTACTGCTTGGACATCTCTAAGTAAGAAAACTGTGGGGTTTTCAGGTGGAATTACTGGCCAGAGGAGGGTGCGGGAGAAACCAAGTACTCCCCTGGCAGGAGCTGGCAAACAGGCCTCTCCTCTGCTGGGGGGCTTAACCTAGATTTGGATAATGAGGGCACCATGCATTCAGTATCTTTGTTGACTATGGGAAGGGGAGGGAGGGCAAAATCTATAGAAGAAGGTGTAAACTCAAACAGCCCTATGTGGGTGAGGGAAGCCCAGTATAAATAAGTGCATTAAATAGGGTGTAATATGGTAAGGAGTGGGAATGATCTGGAAACTAAAGGCCCTATCTGTGGAGGGCAGACACAGCCCACCACTGGCTGAATGTTGCCATGTAGAAATGCAAGCCTAGTTTTGCCAAATTTTCCACTTCTTCAGTAGAAGCCAGAGGTCCAGATTGGTACACATGCTCTCCCAATGTTTAAATGTTGGCAAGCAACTCAAAATTTATGAAAATGCTGTGCAAGCCATTCCAACAAGACTGGGGGCCAAACGAGACACCCATCGACTGGGGGCCAAACGAGACACCCATCTGTGGCCACTGACACCTCCAGTGAAAGATGAGTGCTGAATGAGGAAACATCATTTGCCTGGATTGAGACTTGCATAGCTTTGGCTACTTTTCTTTGATACCCCACCTCTCCTGGTGACTGGTTTAAGCTGGCGGGAGTCTCAGTTTCCTGATATAACGGTGATACTTTGCACTTACATGGTGAATTTTTCTCCAAGGAGCTCAAAAGACTTTGTGTTGCCTCAGTCAACCTCACAACAAGCCTGTGAGGCCGGCAGGAGGTTCTTGCCCCCCAGTGCACAGAGAGCAGCAGCAGAAAGGAGTTGACACGAGGCAGCTAGGTCGACTCATTGGTTTCAGTCCATGGTCTACACAATTGGCAAATACAGCATTCAAGAAGCATGGGCAGGGTTTCCGTTACGGCCTCCTCTGCTGCCCTTTTTGGCTTCTGTTCCTTGCATCTGCTCCAGTTGACAGCTCAGCCCCAGATCGCAACAGTATAGGCCAACTGAGCCAGTAACTTATTCCCGCCGTGCGTGTGAGTGTGTACACGTCTGTGTGTGCATGCATGTGTGTGCACCCATCTGACTTCTCAGCAGGCCCAGCATGGTACATCTGCACCCATTACAGTATGTCTCTGCGTTGGTCATTGGTCTAATGCCATGCTCTGAAATGCTACCTCTGCAAGTGCTCAAGACCTAGAAACTCCAAGTAGGTATCTTCAGGAAATCTGGATACCTGTATTTTACTAACCGTGCCTGAATAATTCATGCTGCTTGAGGTCCCTATGTCCCTTTCTCTTCCTCAATCTGATAGAATTACAATGGTAGAGGAGAAGTCTTTCCCTTACAGAGGTGGCACGTGTGCCCTCTCTGTGGCCACAGTGGATTAGTGGGAAGGGCCGTGTAAGACAGGCGCAAGGGCTAGAGCAGTGCGGTAAAGGGCCAGGAACAAGGATCTTCCCTGAGTTGCCTTGGAGAGAACAGCCAAGAAAGCAACACTGACCATCAGTGATTGGAACTCTGTCACTGCCATCATTTCCCTCCGTGACTGGGTTCAAGGGCTTTCCTACACAGTCCCCCTTCCCAGCCCCTTCTCCTCGGCTTCTTGGGCATATGTGCTCTCTGTCTTGCTCTACTCAGGGGAATTCAATGGGCTTTGCAGGCATGACCCGGAAGGAAGACTCCAGTACAGCAGCGTAAACCTCTTGATCTTTACCCCGGGACAGCAGAGCACAAGTATCATGCATTTTCTAGATTACCTTGCTCTTCCCTCCAAGTTTTCTCAGATCAGGCTGCTGACTCCTGGGAACAGTTCCCAGCATGATATTCTACTACAGTCATTCACAGTCTCTGCATGCGAGCATGCCATAAACATCCTTCAGAGGAAGATGCAAAATGAGAGAAACACCTGGCCATTTTCAAATGCATGTGTTGGGGAGAAAACTAAACTTATTGACGTTGGAACTACAAAGGCTGTCATACCCACCCAGCTTGCCATCTGATCCTGCAAATCAGGACACTCTTCATTAGAGTCAAAGGAAACTGCAAACTTTAAAGATCTTGCAGAAGAGCAATGGAAATCCTTCCTCAATCTAGTCTGAGCCACAAGTGATTGAGCCTCACGAATCAACCATAATGTTTTGGCTCATCCAGTACATCAACATCAGTATTGAATATGTTTAAAGTACGTACATTAAAAGAACGATTTCTTCATATATATGAGTAGAGCTGAGTATATAAAGAAATGGCTTTTTTGCTGCCTTGGGAGAAATTGACTTGTGCTTTCCATGTGGCCGTTCAGAATGGAAGCTTTCAAGGGTCAGCCGAGGCTGCTCTTTGTCTCCGTACATTACGCCTCTCAAAATATTCAATATCATACAAACAAATCATCAGTTGTATTTTCAGAACAGATAAGAAAACATACATTTGGGGGAATTCAAGGGGCACCATGCTGGGGACTCCTGTGTCATAATGGCCTCAGGGTGACATTCTAGAAAGTCAAAAAAGCCAAGGTAGTCACTGGCATCCTCAGTGCTGCCAAATCTGGTAAAGCCCAAAGTGCCCATGGTACAACGTGTAAAATGCCAGCGCAGGTGACGCTCACCGTAGATCTGCCGGCAAATTCAAGCCCACCTGGCCGAACTGGCCTTCGGGTTAAATTTACTCCTGAAGGCAGACAGTGAAGTTCAAGGGGAGCACAAGAGGCCAGATGCACTGGTCAGCAGGGAGTTCGGCCACCGCAGTTTCAGCTCGCAGCCCCACTCAGGTTTCAGAAGAAACTGAAGTGAAATTCCAGGTTGAGTTCAATACCTGGCAGGACCACAGGTCGCTTTCAATGCATCTAACTGACCTCAGCTTCCTGGGATGCCTTTACCTTGACATGTAAATTTCCGCATCCATCACCAGTGAGATTGGGTTACACTAAGCAATGCAACCTTAAAATATTTTCTGAGCAGTAAAAGATTGCAGTGTTATAAAATCCCCTTTTTTAGCAGACATGAAAATGTTACTGATACTGATCGCAGAGAGGTACAAAGCCACAGGCCAAGACTTTGAGGGGAAGGAGGCAGAGCCCCTGAAAACAGCAATGAAGCAGGAAGACAGGAGTTAAAGCCAGCTGGGAATGGCTTCAGAAGCTAGAAATGCACCTTGCTGGGGGTTTTGCTTTTCATTTGTTTTTCGTCCCAGGCTGGGGCTTTGCCCCTTTCTACTTATTAAAACCCTGACAGTGGCTCCCAAGAAAGATGATCTCTGACAGGACCGATCCTTTGGTTTGGCCAATCCTGCCACCCAGCAGCAAAAGTACGACCCAGAAAGAGCCTGAATGATCCCCTGCCCTGAGCAGGGATACAGAAGGTGCTCTGTAAGTGCTAGCTGGCTTGAGATTCCCTGGGTATGACCCTCTCAGCCATTTCAGAGAGAGAAAAAGAGTAAAGCACATCAGATCTGAGGAGAAAAGTTGGAGAGGAAAGAGTGAAGAGCCACTGTGAGCTGGCTTCAAAAATACTCTGTTTCTTCTTTGTTATACAGCAGCAACTAACACAACAATGAAAAGCAATTATACTCCAATAAAGATGTTTAAAAAAAATGTTAAAGAAAAAAAATACTGGGTTTCTTAGCTGCCAAAACAGCCCATTTGTTACAAAGTCAAGAGCTGGATTCGAAGAAGGAATATAGCAAAGGGAATAACCAAAACTGAGTAAATGCAGGGTTCCTCCCGAGATGGGAACATGAGGGCTTGAACAAAGGACATGCTGGCCTGTAACCTAGTGCATACATTCAAAATGACACAGAATCACCCCCAGTGGAGTGAAAAATGTTCCTTGGGAGGGTGTGAAAACATCTTACTCTTTATTGTATAAAACAGATTCATGGGGAAAGAAACAGTAACCAAAAATGCTAGGAAATATTCAGCTGGTGAAAGAGACGATCAACTGATTTGTTTCAGAACTTCAATAGAAGTGGCCTCAAGTATCTTTCCTGAAGACACACCATGGCTTAGGAAGCTTTCTTCCAGTTCACATTTCTGTCTTTATCACCCCTTGCCGGCTGACTCAGGCTTACACCAAATCGGTTTGGGCTGAAATAAGGAGATGGGACAAATAATTGACGTCGTATATGTTTTGAATTTACGGATTGACTGACTTCCCCTTTCGGATAATAATAGCTGATAGCTATCGAGTATTGACCAGAAAACTTGCCAGTCCTGGTGCCAAATTCTTAACGTCTTGACCTTCTCTCGTCAAATCTTCACATCCGTTTTGCGAGGTGGAAACTGTTGTCATCAGCATTGTACAGGTGAGAAAACTGGCTCAGAGAGGTTCAACAATCGGTGGAAGTCTTCACTGGCAGGGACAGGGGCAGGTGAGCTCTAAATCCAGGTTGACTTGACAGAGACCAGGTGTAACCAGTACATTGTGTTTTGATCAGCTGCTTTGACCCCAGGGAACTACAAGAGGGTTACTTTGGAGGCCAGCGATGAAATCAGAGTATATATGGGCACCAGGGAGCCACCCTCACCTACTGGTAAGGTCACCACCTGCAGAAGCATCTGTTTGGTGATGGAGAATGACCCCCCTGTTAGTATGCTTTGGGGTTCTCTGCTTTACCAGCGCCCCCTGGCCAAAGGGTGCCCTAAGTTATCTCAGATTTCGAAAATGACTCCTCAGCCTAGGCGTCATTGACCAGCTCCCCTAAATGTAAGTTGACTTTCTATGAGAGTTCACATTTCTACCAACTTTTCATTAAACTAATTATTCAAAACAATTCAGAGTGAGCGCTCTCACAGCAACTGTAACTCTGCCGTGATTATATTAAGGTGTAAAACGAACAGCATGTTTTGCAATGAAGTTAATTTTATATTCACCAGAGAACTGAGTTATAGTTGCTGTGGGAACCATCATTTCGAATCTCTTGACTTTCGTGCATTTAAATTCTCAACCACAGCATTGCACACCGTAGCATATTTTGCACGGACGCTTAATGTGCTTCGCACCGTGGCCTGTCTACCCTGACCTTGGACGTCCTGTCAGAGACTGGCACAGCAGCCTTCTGTTTTTTCCCAGCCTTCTTTCTTATCCTGGTACCTATGACACAGCACGGAGAAATCACCAAGAAACCAAAATGGTTCCCATCGTATCTTTAAAATGTTTCGGAGAGGTAACTTTCCTTAGAAGCGCAGTCAGGGAGAGGTACCAAGTCTCGGGCAGTGTCGACTAAAGCAGGCGATGCCATTGCATTTGTGTGGGGCCGGGATTCTCATCCAAGGGTGGTTTTGGCCCTGCGCTGTGTTATTCAGTACACACAGGGTGACCTCTGAAAGCTCCAAGACCTCGCAAGTGCCATTAATCACGCAGGCATACACAGCCATACATAAGAACTTATTGGAGCTCCGGAAAAGCTAAACAATATTTCCCAGAGCCCCATAAAACCCAGGCATCTCTAAATCAAGACGCATTGCAGGGCCTCTCTAAAAGGGACGTTCAGCAGAACTGGAATAGAACTCGGGCTACGTCCTGGTGGTATAGAATTGGTAACGTGTGCCAGGGTAAAGGCAGAGCAAGTGAAACTCTGAGATGGTTAGAGACGTGAGCGTTCCATCTACAAGGATTATCGATTTTTGTAGCTTTATTGGAAAAATCAGTCATGCTTTCTGCCTCCCGGGGATTGCTCGGCTGCCATTTGGGTGCGTGTATGTGTGGAAACCCAGCAGGTTAAGCAGCTGAGTAGCAGCTCCCATTCACCATTCAATTATCCATTTAGCAGAAATGTGACAGCAGAAACATGCTGCTGTTTTGCATGTTTAAAATGTATTTGAAAGGAGGGATTTTTGTTGTTGTTGTTTCTTTGTAAATGAGAGGATTTCCAAGAGGAAGCTCTCGCCTTCCTAAGGGCACACTCATTATGCAAAACTGAAGAATAGCACCTAACAATAGCATGGGCCAGATTGTTGGAATTCTATACTCTCGGAAAACAAGTCTCCTCATCCCTCATACGGATGGAGACTTCTTGCAAAATTGGTAGATAAAAACCCTATCATGACCAGCGACCTGCCCCCTAAGTCCTTGATCAGCTAAAATATGCGTTAAGAAAAGGACTAGAACACTACGTGCGAGTAGAGCGTCAAAGCGCAGGATACGGTCAGGACGACGGGGCTACCCGCGTCACAAGGATGGGGATTGGTGACTGATGAAGGCGCCGGTTTCGTGAGTAAGGGCGGGGTGGGCGACACCGTGCCAGCCAGAGGAGAGAAAGGAGGTGAAAAGCGGAGGGGAGATTGGAGTGTTTTTATTGTTTCTGTACCAGGCAGAAAGTAAAGAAAACGAGATGAAGTATGGTTACTGTATGAGGTCATTTGATATGCAGTGTTCTGAGAGCACGTCTTCAGAGGATTTGGAGAGACTGTTTGGTAGGGAAAGCTCAGTAGATTAATAAATAAATATAAATATAGATAGATAAATAGATATTGGGTAAGTGATGGGTGGATAGGTACATGATAGATAGAGATAGCTTTAGTGTGTTCGAGTGCCACAGTTCAGATGCGTCAAGCTGACCTATAGAGATAAACAGAATGCAAAGGGGTTTAAAGTCCAGGATTAATAATCTGGGAGGATGCTTGGGGGTGGTCCAAGGAGGCCTTAATGCCAAGAAGAACTAGACAAAGCTGGCAGAATACATGCAGCCTGTGGTCTGAAGTCATTATGTTAAGAAAGTCAGGAAGTTCGTTTGCTGGAGCTGTTCCGTGTTAGACTGTCAACCCTGACCGTAGGGACAGAGCCTGGGAGACCCCGTGCTTCTCGGATCTCCTCCACCCATGCTGCCTGTTCCCTTTACTCTGCTTGTTGTCTTTAATAAGGAAAAGCAACTTGGAGAGGAGGGCAGAATCCCGCGTCCTCAACCCCATTTGTTCACTGATCCTCAGCTGAGGACTCAAATGTATTTGCATAACCGGAGTGCTATTTTATGGACGAAGTATTTCATCCTCTGCTTTTGTGTCTCAGAAGTCTTTTCTTTGGAGGGATGTGTAGGGAACCCTAAACCCATAGAGAATTAGCCTTGCCACACAAGAGCCATGGTAGCAGGGCACCCCAGCCGCCTGCCAGAGCCACCACGACAGTTACCAAGACTATCCCTATGGCCTCCTCCTGGCCAGCCTCCCACATCCTGCCCTTGCCCCATCCCTGTGTGTTCTCCTTGCACAAAGGGACGCTTTAAAACTTCAAGTCACATCGGGCCACTCCTCTGCTCGGAATATCCCCAGAGCTCTTGTTACTCAGAATAAAGCCACTATGCTCAGAGTAAACTGCAAGGTTCTGCATATATCTGTCCCCACCCCATTACCCTGTCCCCACATTGTCCCCTTGTTCACTCTGCCCCAGTCACACTAGCCACCTTGCTGTCCTTCCAACACCCCAAGCACTCTCTGCCTCAGGGCCTTTGCACCTGCAGTTTCCTCTGCCTGGATTCCTGCCCCCCAGACATTGGCATGACTCTCTCCCTCCCCTCCTTTAGGGTTTTCACTCAAACATCACCTCATCAGCGAGGACTCCCCGGACCACCCCATACCTAACAGCAATCCTTATCACACACCACCCCCATCACAGGTCCCCTCCCTGTTTTATTTCCCCCCTAGCAATGATCACCATCTGACATGCCATATGAATTCCTTATTTGTTTGCTATGAGTCTCCCCCGGTAGAATGTAAGACCTTTAAAAGCGAGACTTGGTCTCTTTTGTTTACCACTATATGTCCTGTGTCTAGAAAGTACCTGACATTTGGTAGATACTCAGCAGATATTTACCGAATGAATGAAAGAATAAGCTCATGAATTTATTCTGGAGGCTGACACATTATAACAACTCCGTACATGCTTGATGTTGCATTGGGATTTCTCCCTTAGAAGTCCTTTCGCTTCCTGATTTCCACACGCTAGACTCATCAAGGGCGAGGGGTAGAGCTGGAGACAAAGGGCAACCCTCTTGACTGGGCACCACCAGGCCACTCAGGCAGGACATCATGGGGTGGCTTCACCCGGCAGGATCCTGTCCGCTTCTCATCTTACTAACAGAGTGGGTCAAGCTCCAGACTGACACGTCACACTCCCCTAAACCACCTATAAGCTCAAAATGGTCATTGATTAATCCACAGTGAGGAAAACCCACATCTCCTTCTCAGTGTATTCTCTCCCTCAAGAGAAATCTATGTGGGAAAGGAAGTTAAGTTCAGAAGATCGCTCGGGAAGCAAAGAGTCAAAGCAAGGGGTGTGTTATTCTGAGGCCAACCCTCTCCCTGTAGAATCCTCCCTGGTTAGAGGGAAGCGAAGTGCGTGGGCCCAGAGTTGGACGGGCCTGGATGCAAACCCTCAGGCCGCCACTTTCACTGATTATGACCCTGGGAAAGTTCATTAACCTCTCTGAGCTTCAGATTTTTCCGCCACAGACGATGATCATAATTTGTACTTTATATGCTCCTTGAAAAGACTCAATGAAGTAATGAGCATGTGAAGTGCCAAGCACCGGGACCCGCGCTCGTCAGTGGCAAGTGGTGTCCCTTTATTCCCCCCAATCAAGCAGGGCGCACTCACTGCTGAGTTGACCCTGACTCTCTCCTGCTCCACGGGGCTCCCCTTCCACACCCCGGGCAGACCACCCCTCTCTGTTAACATACCTTTTTGAGCCTGAATGAGATTTCTCAACCCTGGGATCCTTTACAGTTTCACCTCACATGCCTCTTGCATTTAAGGGGGATTCCGAAGATAACGTGTCACGTTATGTGCCCATCTTACTCATGTAACTCTCAGGAAATTATCTCACTTTTCTCATTTCCATTTCCTCCTCTTTGGAGGGCACCTTCCTGGGGTCTTTGCTCTACTGACTGCCCTGATCCTGGTATAAACAGTAGCGGACACTCCCTCTCCATCACCAGCTCAAGTGCCAATCAGAGGCTCTCCCAAGCCACACGGGACCCTTCTGCTACTATTTGAGGTTACTTTTTCTTCTTTTTTGTTTTCTTCAAGGTTACTTTTAACAACAACACTAATAATAATAGCTATCAGTTCTGGAACATTTACTATGTGCATTTACACATGGTTTGCACATCATGCGTATTTTTGTGCATTAACACCTATTAACACTCATGCTAAGTATGATAAGTAATATGATATGTATTCTCTCTTTTAAATCCCAACAACCCTCTGGGATAGGTACCCTTCTTGCCTTGGTTTCATAGGTGAAGAAACTAAGGAATAAAGAGCTTATAATTTTTGCCTAAGATTATACAGCCAAGGGATAGGGCTGGATTCAGAGCCCACTGCCTTCACCACGCTCCTGCCACATGGTTAGTGGGCTGACCTGGTACTTTGGCCCAAGGAGGCCACAGATACTGCTGGAGGGCCCAACATCCTCAAACAAGTAACCCAGAATTTAAGTCTGTGCCCTCTCCCTTGCCCCTGGGGGGGCGTTCGCCTCCACGACCACCAGTGAAAAGAGCCCAGTCCTCACTCGCTGACCTGGACGATGACAGTTATCCCAGGTGGCATGGGACTGAGGGGTTTCCTGGGACTCAGGACTTTCAGGGCTAAAACCCAGACAGTCCCAGGCAAACGGGGGCAGTTGGTCCTCCTAGTTGAGAGCAGAGACTCTGGAGCCCGTCTGACGCCTGACGTCACATCCTGGCTCCACCACTGACCAGCTCTGCCACTTTGGTCAAGTTACTTAACTTTTCTGTGCCTCCATTCCCTCTCCTGTAAAATGGGAATAATACTAGGGCCTACACCATAGGGTTGTTGTAACAATAAGCTAATGCATGAGAGGCACGTAGAAGAGTGCCAGGCACACAGAAATGTCTAGTTGAGGAATTGCTATTATTGTTGTCATTCTATTAAGAGCTTCCTAAGGGCTTCCCTGGTGGCGCAATGGTTGAGAATCCACCTGCCGATGCAGGGGACACGGGTTCGTGCCCCGGTCCGGGAAGATCCCACATGCCGCGGAGCGGCTGGGCCCGTGAGCCATGGCCGCTGAGCCTGCGCGTCCGGAGCCTGTGCTCCGCGACGGGAGAGGCCACAACAGTGAGAGGCCCACGTACCAAAAATAAAAAAAAATAATAAAAGCTTCCTAAAATCCAGAGTTACAGTCCTGGGGCAGGTTCTTTGTCTAGCCCTTTTAACATCTATAAGAAGCAAACATTTAGTGATTTCCTTACATTTTCTAAAGTTGGGCTGCAAACAGCAACAACAAAAGAATATACATGGCAATTTATCATCAGCCTGATCTTAACACCAGTTAAAAGGGAGCCGTCAGCCTGCAGTAAGTAACAAGTCCGTGCCCACAGGCCTTTTAGGTGTTATTTGTATTTTTATGACCCTCCTGTGGCTATATGGATGCTCAGTGGGTGTAGAAATTGGATGGTTAAAAATAACAAAAAAGAAATCAAAGCGGAGCCTTTGTCCCTATTTCCATACCAGGGAGGTACCACATTCATTATTTGCTGGACAGCTGTGGGAGTAAGTAACACGAGCTACAGCAACTTGATTATCCTCCAAGAACCAAATTAAACCATTGGGCTTTCTTATTATTGTCGTCCCTGCCTTTGTGGAACTCTTGTTACCCTCTTAATCTACCAACATGCCTCTCTCTTCCCTCACTGGCTGCTCTATCCTGTCTCTCTCAGTCAGGAGGGATCAGTTTATTCCAAGGTGAAAGGCAAGGACTCCTCCAGCACTCATCCACGGCCGCTGGCATCAGCTCAGTTTTAGATCCTGTACTGGAACCAACTGTTTCTTTTGCTTGGGGAGGTGTCATCCATCCAGGGGCTTGGGGTGTGACCTGCAGGAATCTTTTCCCTTTGCCTGACAGCCGAATCAAGGGCCCAGTGAAGTAGCAGAAGCACCACATAGTTTATTTATGCATTCATTCAACACACAGCTTTAATGCCGAGTGCTGGGAGAACAGCCTGTACAACAGAGTCAGAGTCTTTTGCACTCGGGGGGCTTGGAGGCTCCCAGGAAGATGGGCCATTGTGGCTTCTCAACCTCAGCTGCACAGAGGAACCACTTGGGGAGCTCAAGAAATCGAAATACTGATGCCTGGGTCTCATCCTCAGAGATTCTGATTTAATTGGGGGTGCAGCCTGGCATCCGGATTTTTCAAGGCTCCCAGGGGATTCTAATGCGCAGCCTAGTGGAGAACCACTGCTCTAAACAAAAGAGGAATTAGAATGATGGAGAGCGCTTCAGAAGGAGTAGGTGGCGCTGTGAAGTCATGTGATGGAGGGGGAACCCTGAGCTGCAAGTCAGAGAGCCTTCCCTGAACAACCGCTGGCTCAGCCAAGGATAAATGGCTCTGCCAAGTGAGTGCAGGGGACAGAATTTAGGGAGAGGGATCTGCAAAAGTGCAAAAGGAGGAGGATCCAGGCTATGTTCTAGAACAGAGGAGGGCAGCGTGGCCAAGGTCAGAGAGCAGAGACTCAAGTGACAGGAGATGAGAAGGGGAGAAATGGACAGGTTCCGATCAGGCAGGGCCTTGGAGGCCCTTTTAAGGAGTTAGGACTTAAGCCTGAAAGCAGTGGTTCTCACCCAGCGGCCATCGGAACCTGCTGGAGGGCTTGTTAAAATGCAGGTTGCCTGGCCCGATCCCCCCAGAGGTCCTGAATGGTGGGTCTGGGATGGAACCTGAGAGTGTGCATTTCTCATGAGATCCCAGGTGATGCTGCTGTTTCTGGTGCCAGGAGCACACTTTGAGAAGCAGTGCTGTGATCTAAAGCGATGGGAGAAACTCCTGGTACATCAGCAGCGGGTTTCAGCCGTGGCCCCAGTTGGTGTGGGCATTGGCAACCTGCTGGTATTTGCCCATCACTACCCATGACATCTTCCTCTGATTGGGTGAAGTGGGATAAAGAAAGGTGTTGTTCCAGGGGAAGAAAGCAGGCTCCCCTCAAGGAAAGCAAGGCTTGTGTTGGACCCCAGTGCTACTGGGTGATAATAACTCAGTCCCAATTCACTAAGTAATTGACATGGGATTTCCCTCCCAAGAAGAGCTATTCTGGGTTACTGCCGCCTAAACTCTGTTTCCTCCCCTCATGATTTCTACTTTTTTTAAAAAAATTTTATTTAATTTTATTTTTTTTGGCTGTGTTGGGTGTTCGTTGCTACACGCGGGCTTTCTCTAGCTGCAGTGAGCGGGGGCTACTCTTCGTTGCGGTGCACGGGCTTCTCACTGCGGTGGCTTCTCTTTGTTGTGGAGCACGGGCTGTAGGCACATGGGCTTCAGTAGTTGTGGCATGCAGGCTCAGTAGTTGTGGCTCGGGGGCTCTAGAGCACAGGCTCGGTAGTTGTGGCTCGCAGGCTCTAGAGCGCAGGCTTGGTACTTGTGGCGCACGGGCTTAGTTGCTCCACGGCGTGTGGGATCTTCCTGGACCAGGGCTCAAACCCGTGTCCCCTGAATTGGCAGGCGGATTCTTATCCACTGCGCCACCAGGGAAGTCCATGATTTCTACTTTTAAAAAAATTGTGTTAATAAGAGTTCGAAGCATCAAAACAGTACAAAATAAGATGCATTTTTGTTTTCTGAGCCCAAGGCTGAGCCCGCTGCCTTCCTTTCCCAGGCAGACAGAAATGATGCTGATCAGTGAGAATCCTGGTGCGTCCAGGAAACATGCAGCATTGACACCTGGATCCAAACTTACATCACCTCATGGAAGCTCTGCTGTTTCTGTTGCTGCTGGGGTGGAGGGGCATGACTTCTGCCTTACGAGCAAAAGAGGAACCTTAGACCATGGAAAGGATCACTGCCCTTCCCAGTCCTCCCCCTCCCCCTCCCCCTCCCCCCCCCCACCCTTATGCAAACCCTTAAAGACATACACACGCTGTTGAAATGAAGAGGACCATCTTCCTCTGGATTTTCCCCAACTTCTCTGACAGAGCAGGGGCAGCTGTTCAAGCTCAGGTTCATGGCTGAGCGTCCATGCCAGTTTGTGCCTGGAAACAGTCTCTTCGCCACTCCCTCCTGCTCACAGAGATGAGCGAGAGGACAAGCCTTGCTGTTTTCTGCGACCAGAATGCTTCTTTGGCGGTCCGTCTTCGAAAATTAGTGGGAGTTTTCCCCGGAGTGTCTCGAAACACCAGATTAATTTTCTGAGCGTTTGTCACTGCTGTTTAGTAGAAACGGCCACCCAAGCCCCAGTGATCCCTAGTCCCCAGCACCTCAGCTGTTTGCAAGTCTAAAGAGTTCTGGAGTGCAATGGCCTACTCTATTACATATTTCCAACGTGTGTCCGTTCCTCAGTTACAACAGTGCACAGCTCTGAGAAAACAGTCATGTTTATTAAAACAGTTGGGGGAGGGGAGTTCCCTCATTCAGTTAACAAGCAAAAGTACAAAGCTGCCCAAAAGAAAGTCATCACTTATTTCTCCTTCAACTCTCTTGCCTCTCAGAGTCACCCTCAGCATCAGTGGGTTTTCTGAAAACACTTCCGGTGACATTACTAGATTCTTGGGTGGTGGGCAAAGAGGAGTGAGGATTTCCTAGGATGTGATGCAATGAGACACTCAGGACATCCCAGAAGCCTCCATTTCTCAGTTTGAAATAGGATAGGCTCTTGTTTTTTTTCCTGATCTGGAGGTGAGGCAAGAAGAAGTGGCCTGCACTTCAAACTATGCCCCCCCACCAAAAAAAAAGCCTGCTGCTAAAATTCTAATATTTGTAATATCAACAATTATATCAACATGAACAACTATAAGTACTACTCTCTATTGAGCATTTACAATGTGCTCAAGTTCAACGTGCTCAATCTTTGCCTTTATCATTTCATTTTACCCCTCTGACATCTGTATAGAGTATTACCATCGTCCCTGTTCATTCACTCATTCAGCAAACGTTGATTGTGTGTCTGTCATATGCCAACTGTTTCTCTAGACACTGAGGGTACCTCAGTGAACAGGAGAGGCAAAAATCCTAGCCCTTGTGCAGGTTGCATTCTGTTGGGAAGGACAAGAAATAAGATTTATTAGCAAGATATATAGTTTTACAGACGAGGGTGAAAGGTGAAGCTACCAGCTCAAGGTCACACAGACAACAAGAGGCAGATCTAGGTTTTAATCTGAGACCTCTGACTCCGAACTGGGTTAAGGTTTTCCCCTTGGTTCAGAAAAGCCTTCCTACAGGGGTGTAGCCCAGGCTGCAGTAGCTCTCCTAATGGTCTCTTGAACCAAGCAGGGACGTCTCCCTTCCCTGGCTTTCCGTGTCATCTCTCTGTGTTGACATGCAGCCTGTTTTGTGTTCTCACTTGCATTCCCATCTGGGTGTTGCCCTCTCTGCTTTTCTCAGGTGTGCCTGATGTTGAATGCTAAGATCCTATTTCTCTTTCCACATCCTTTCTACCGTATTAGCCACTTATTGCTACCTCTCAGTTGCTTCACATGGCAGAACGTTTCTTGATGCTTTTTTAGAAAAGCCTTTTATGGTAATTATAGCTTTCTTCAAGTACATTTATGCTCCCCTCTTTACTGTGCTGTAGACATTATTTTACTCATGCCTAATTTTTGTTAGGGCAGAAAGCCTGCCTATCTGGTAACTGTGTCGATGGATTTTTTTTTTCCCCCCCAGTCTTTGGAATCTTGAGTGTAGAAAAGTCTTGGAAACTATTCCATCTTCGCTCTGCCAAAGGCATTAGAGATGCTGATTTCAGTCAAAAGTCATTCGTTCATCCATCCCCTGACTCTGTGTAGAGGACTGGCAATCTTAAACAAATAGACGTGGTCCCTGCCCTGACAGGTTTACGTCATAACAGAAAGGCCCAGAGCAGTTGTGCACCGCACAGTTCTAGGGGCCCCATTCAAATGGCAGTTAATGACGATGTGCGCCTTTGTGACAACAATGTTCCTGCAGGTGACAATAAAATGTCTTCAGGAAGGGCTGCTATACAAGGGCCAGCAAGCATCAGGGAGTTGCCAGACAGTTGTGATTCAGTGTGGTGGATGGGATGGGATAGGGTAGGATCAAGGTACCATGACAGGTGGAGCTAGCCTTGATTTGGGAGCTTTGGAAAGGCTCCCTGGAGATGACTTGAGTGAAGGATGGGTTGAAGTTAGGCAGGTAAGGAAAGGCCGAATGGCTTCAGTCTGAACAAAGCCTAAAGTGATATTGAGTTAGGCTGATGTGGTGACAACCAGTTCATGTAAGGTCTGGAAGCCAGGGTAAGGACTTCAGACTTTGCCCCAGGGTCAATGGAAAGCTATAGAAGTGTTTTCAGCAGTGTCCAGAACAGAGAGAAATGGATGATGGGGCAAGACCGGAGGCCGGGAGACCAGTGAGATGGCTTTGACCAGAGTCTAAACCAGAGATGAGGATGGCTTAGTAGTAACGTAGTAACAGTAGGGGTAGGAGTGGAGAGCAGATTCTAGAGATATTTAGGAAGAGCGGGTAGGGCTTCTTATAGTAAAGAGGAAAATTAGGCAGGACTCGGTTTTTGACCAGATACCTGAGATGAGAGAGGAGGTGGGGGAGGGTAATTAACAATGACTCCAAGGTGTCAGTCTTGGCCAGTGGGGTACATGTAGGTGCCATTCATTGATCAAGGAATCAGAGTTTGGGAGGGGAAGAAAGATGAAGAAAATGAATTCTGCTGAGTTTGAGATGCGTGTGAGTGAACAGATGGAGATGCTGAAATGCAAGTTGGAGTCCAGGTCCAGAGATCAGGGAAAGAGCTGAAAATTCAGGAGTCATCTGAATATATCAGTGTGCTTGGCTTTTGTTTTGTTTTGTTTTTAATCCCAAATTTCTGCATCAGCTCTAATTTTTGTTAAGACAAAAAGCCTGCCTATCTGGTAACTGTGCCAAGAGATATTTTTTTCCTAGTGGTTGGAATTCTATGTGTAGAAAAGTCTTGGAAACTATTCCATTTCCACTCTGCCAAAAATATTGGAAGTGTGAGAGAATCATCCCAAGATATCACTGTTGCCCTTGAAAATTCTCCCTGGGAAGAAGACTTAGATCTTTGAGAAAGAGGTCCCACTAGCTTCTCGTAACTCTCGGAAGAGCCTATAGATGAGGGCCAGGCTGAAATGATACTGGCACTACCTGATTGTTTTCCATTCATTTAAGCACCTACTATGTGCCTGATACTAGGGCAGGTGCTGGGATCCAACAGCAAACAGGGAAATCTCGGCTCTCATGCAGCTTTTAGATCAAGGGCAGGGTTTCTCAACCTCAGCACTACTGACATTCGGGGCTGTATCTTTCTTTGTTGTGGGGACTGTGCTAGGCATTGTAAGATGCTGAACATCCATCCTCTACCCACCAGATGTCAGTAGCATCCTCCCCTAGATGTGATAATCAAAAGTGTCTCCAGACGTTGCCACATGTCCCCTGGAGGGAGGGATGGGGGACAGAATGGCCTCAGTTGAGAATCTCTAGTCTAGGGTCACGATAGAACCTGAAGTCTCCAACAGCCAGCTCGCCACCTGCACAAAGAATCAAACGGCTGTGCCTAAGGCCTCCTGTATCGGTGGTCTCAGAGATAGGCCCTCAAGGAAGGAGCAGTGCTAGCTAGCCTGAAATCCAGACGACTCCATGCAGGAGACCTCATGGATCCCAAAGTATGTGCCCATAAGCCCAATTCAACTCCAGTTACAGATTCCTCTCCAGAGAATAGCCACCACCCGATACCCGTTTGCCCTCCAGACTAATTACTTCCTACATTTTGTTTTCCCTTAAGTGGAGGCTGGCTTTGCACTTTACAAACACAACGAATCACCTCCTCAGAAGGCCACCAGCTTCTGGAACTTGTGCTGGGGGTAGCTTGGGGTTGCCTAGCAACGCCACGCATTCACCAAGGCTGCTTTCTTCCTCTTCAAGCTAAAAAACAAAGTCCTGTCCATTAATTCCCAGCTGCCCCAAAACTTCTCAGAAATTTGCGAGCTTCCCACTGTTGGTGTTTTCATCTTCCTCATAGGATGTGGAGAAAACCCACTACTGTGGTCTGTTTATCTCGCTTCAGTGGGTCAGGGGAGAAGGGGGGGGAATCGAGAGAGAAAGAGAAGGGGAAAAAAGCCTCAGTTCAATCTAGGAGCATGCATATGTTGAGTGCATATCTCTGACTGACATGCCAGTAGTGTTCTTCGCAAATTTGACTTTTATGTAGTGGACGTGGGTTTCCTACACAGTCAGGCTTCTGTTGAGACTTTGTGCATGATTTTATTCAAACATGAGACTTCAAAGCAGCTAAATAACAAAGCACATATAATAGATACCGTGCCAGGTGAACGCTGGTAGATCTGTCATGTTGTGTATTCTCTGTGATCCATTCCCTAAAACTTACTGGTAGAAATTGTAAAGCTGGGGGTGGCTGGAGGTTGAAGATACTCTCTTTAACTTGAGAATTTGTGAAACGTCCCTTGGGCTTTTCCTACTGAATTGCATTTTCCTCCTGCAGAAATATTTGTGGCATTTCTCTGACACCCAATGGGGCTGGCTTGGCTTCCCTTCCCAGTACTCTCTCTCAAAGAATAAAGGGGGAAAGTCACAGGTATTCCAGGCAGGGCTGTGGTCACCTCGTTGGTAAGGAAGGATTGGAAATGTGACTCTTTGCTTTGTGAGGATAGGTATGGGGACAAGTAAGTCTTTTTTCAGATATGCAAACACTGATGGTTTGCTCACATCCTGGATTTAGTGCCAGGTTCTTCAACAAAAGAAAAGATTCCCTGGTAATCGTCTCCTCATTCCTCCTCTCAAGACACCTCGTCTTCCTTACCAGACTTCTGCATGTAGCACGTCTCCTCTGTTGCTTACCTTGTTCTCCCAGGTCGTAACCCATGCATATCACATTCTGGAAAGGATGGGAGGGAATGAGCATTGAGGAGTGAAACTCCTTAAAGAAGTAAATTTCAACTCAATTTCAAACCCTCCAGCCCTTTCTTCTTAGGAGGAGTCCTTTAAATTCCCACTGCTGCCACATGCACAAATTAGGTTTATTGGCATTCTTGTAAGGGGTACTCGGGGGAAGAGAGGAAAGCTGCCAGGTGACGGCCTCTGGAATGCTGGAGAGAGAAGTAGGGGGAGATGCACACTTTCAATTCAGAAGATTTGGGCCACAAAGGTTTCAAATCAATTACCTCCATCATTACAAAGTGCTCCATCCCTCCCGCCACAGCCCAAGCTACCCTGCTCTTTGTGTGGTTTAAAAATAGATATAGAAAGAGATGGAGATACAGATGGTAGCAGATGTCAAGATAGAATGAGAGAGAGAGAGAGAGATTCAGGAGAGTTATTTTCGGAGGACAATTAAATTAATGGTCTTTCGGAATATATTTAAACATTGTAGGGAAACATACCTAGGTTGCACAACGCAGGAAATTTCCTCGAAGTCATTGTCTTGTACAGTACACTTAAAACAGGTGAATTTTATGGTATGTAAATTACACCTCAGTAAAGCCGTTAAAGGAAAGAAAAATAAAAACGTATCTAGGAATTCTTGCCAGCAAGTAGGTTTTGTGAGTGTGGCCACATCCTACCAATCCTGTGCTTCTCTCTACATCTTATAAATGGCGACAGAGGCTCTGCCACAGAGACTCCCCATCTCTCTACAGTGCCCCCCGCTCTTTCTCTTCTTTCCTCATCCAGGCTCTCTTTGCCCACGCTCAGGTCAGGAGAGTAGTAGCTGCAATTGTTTTGGGTGCTGGAGCAATTAGGGAATGAGGTAGGCTGCTGATTTCACACACACGCACGTGCGCGCGCGCACACACACACACACACACACACACACACACACACACACACACACAAAACGAAAAGAAAACCACAAAACAGGAATCACTCGAACCCCACTGCCTTCCCCCACGGGCATAAGCATTCCTCTGTCTTTTCCCGATTCATGGCACTCAACACCTACTCTTTCCCCAGCCTTCCGATCCTGCAGTATTTTAAAATCATGCCATAAATAGGTTGAATGATTGGCAGCCAACATTTTTAAGTGCCCCTTAAAGCGAAATACTACAAAAATATGAAAATAGCCCAGCAGAACCATCCAGCTCTTGGTCATAAGACGCTCGTGTTAATCGCATGTAAATTTAGCTTTAAAATTCTGAAAGATGGAGGGCACTCTGCCTCCATTCTGGGTTGATAGGGAATTTTCTCTCTTCTGCAGAAGGCTCTTCTGAAAACAGAAAGAAAGAAAAGATTTTTCTTGAGGTAGCAGCCATCCTGAGCCAACGGGCTGGAAATAACAGCCTAGCTAGGTGTATTGTAAGCTCAGGGCTACTTTAGCTTTCTGGAATGTTCCCCACTTTGGGCAGGTTGCCTCAGACCCCTACGCACAGGTTAGTGTCATTGGGGGTCCTCTGCATCCGGGCCCCTGCTAACGTCTTGCAACCGCATGAGTCACCCGCTTCCCCGACTCTTCCCGAGGCAGGTCCGGGCCCCACTCTGCGGCTGGCCCAGTGGCTGCCCTGTGGCCTCGTTCCCCCTTTGCATGGCTCCCCTGCTGCCCCAGCACGGCCTCACGTTCCTCCTTCTCATCCTCTCCATTTCTCCAACCAGATGGCTGCCCCGATTTGTGCAACGGCAACGGGAGATGCACACTGGGTCAGAACAGCTGGCAGTGTGTCTGCCAGACCGGCTGGAGAGGGCCCGGATGCAACGTTGCCATGGAAACCTCCTGTGCGGATAACAAGGATAATGAGGGAGGTGAGCAAGCGTCTTCTAACTCCCAGCCCCTCAGGAGCTGAGCATTGTTTATAGATGGTCATCATGAGTCCTTTATCCTGAAAGACCTCCCCTCAGCTATTGTCAAATGTTGTTGTAACATTTCCTTTGAAGCAAACGCAGCGGAGAACGGGCATCCTCGGGCCAACGGGGGCTCCTGGAGACACGGGCTGGAGGCGCTGGGATTGGATGCTGGTTTTGGTTTCTCAAGTACACATTGCCACAGAAAGGGGGCCGGGCCCTGGCTTTGCCTTTGGGTGACCGTCCCTGCCAGGCCTTCCAGGGCAGGGAGTTACAAACAAATCTGTGCTGGTGATGACAGTATGTGCTCACCCTGAGCTAAGAGGTGGTAAGCAGTGCATCTCTTCATCCTTTCAGCCCTTTGCGATGTTACTTTTACAAATGAGGAAAACAAGGCCTAGAGAGCAATTAAGTAACTTTTTAAAGATAACTTAGTCACCAATAGTGAAATTGGTGACGCAAACCCAGCTCGGACTCCAAAGTCCATGTTCTACCCAGTGGTTGGCAAACCACAGCCCTTGGGTCAAATCCAACCCACTGCCTGGTTTTGTACCGGCCTGCGAGCACAAGATGCTTTTTACCTTTTTAACGGTTGGGGGAAATAAAACCTAAAGAAGGAGAATATTTCACAACACATGAAAACTATGTGGAATTCAAATTTCAGTGTCCATAAGTAGAGTTTTGTTGGAGCACAGACACGACTATTCATTTATGTTTTGTCCTGCTTTCACCCTCAAGGGCAATGTTGGTTAGTTGGCCGAGACAAAGCCTAAAATTTTTTTTTTTTTTGGCGGTACGCGGGCCTCTCACTGCTGGGGCCTCTCCCGTTGCGGAGCACAGGCTCCGGACGCGCACGCTCAGCGGCCATGGCTCACGGGCCCCGCCGCTCCGCGGCACGTGGGATCCTCCCGGACCGGGGCACGAACCCGTGTCCCCTGCATCGGCTGGCGGACTCTCAACCACTGCGCCACCAGGGAAGCCCAAGCCTAAAATGTTTACTCTCTGACCCATTACAGGAAGTTTGCTAACCTCTGTTCTGTACCCCTAGCTGAATTTTACTGTGTTGTTTCCTGAAGGAGTGCTAAGATTCTGGGGCTAAATGGGGGGGGGGGGGAGCAGTAGCATATGGACCACCTGATTTCCTGAGAACACAGAGTCATGCTCCCATAACATTAGTACAAGCTTGTCATCCACCCCTACCGAAATGACTAACTGGTCAGAATTCCCTCAGGGCAGAAGCTATTTCAGGGCATGAGTCTGATTATTTAACAAAAATGTGTATTGTACGTGCCAGTCCCTGCCCTCATTGCCCCAAGGGGTCAGTAAGCTTCACTGATGTCCAGAGTGAGGTGCAATCCATTGGGTTAAGGCTGAAAGTATCAGACACACTATTTTTATTTTTCTTCATCCTCCTGATAGACATTTTACAATTTCCATAACCTATGATTGCATTTGTAACATGTCTACAATTTGTAAGTAAACAAATGTGCAGTACACCAATCAAAAAAAGTTTACAGACTTGATGCAGTTTACAGAGCTCCCATTCATTCATTTACCTTCCTGAAACAGAGCCAAAATAGAAGCCACTTTAATTCATTTTTGAATAAAGTGAGCCATAACTCCATATACATTTTTTTCCCCAAGAGAGATGGTCAAAATCGCACTAGTTTTCCTGGTAATGTTCACTGTTTTTGCTTCTGGTCCCTGGTGGTTTCACCAAGCAAAGCTGTTGTTTACAGATCCACTCCTTCCTCTTCCAGAAAGGAGCTGCTGTCCTAGCTTTCTTCCCTGTTGCTGGTGTCAGCAGCTGAAAGCTTAGCAAACAGGCTGGAACGGTGCACCCAGGGGAGGGGGACTCAGTCTCCGCAATGTGCCCTGCACCGCCTACTTCCTTCTCCACCAGCCCCACCCTGACCCCAGCTCCCACCAGGAGAAAACCAAATTCCTGAAGTGGTGGGGCTGGAGGAGGAACCCTGCAAGTCCCCAGCCTGAGGATGGCCCAAGGGGCACAGTTCAGGGTCCCTCCTGGCAGGCAGACGCAAGAGGCACCCCGGAAGGCAGGGCACAAAAGCAAATGAGGCAATGATTATGCTAAAGACAATAATGGCCTTGTTATGGGAACTATTAAAGCAACCTCCCAAGGAAGTAATTAACCACCAAGAAAAAAAGGCTCTGCGCTGCCGTGTTTATGAAAAGAAACTCCCAGTTAATTCAGAGTTGCTTGTGTCAGGTGAGAGGGGTAGGCATGGATTCTGTCTCACCTGGTGTAAGCAATTCACAATTAACTGAGGTGGTTTTTTGGAGGAGATTCCTCGGTGCAGAGTATCCTTTTTTATGGTTAATTACTTCCCTAGGAGGTGTGCTCAGCACTTTGCTGTTTATTGATAAATATTAAAGTTGTTCCTCATCAACTGCAGATCCAATCCTGTAGCACACTAATTACATCACTGTTTTGTTTGGGTTTTTGGGGGGAGGGGGGGCGCGGGTGGAGGTTATGCCCCACGCTCTGTACTGCTTTGCCCGCTCTCAGGAAGAGCTGTGTGGGTCTCTAAACGTAGCAGTGGGTGGGTAAGAGCAGACGCCCAAGCCTGGGAAGCAGCTGCAGTGAACACATTTGTTATAAACCTCATGAATGGGGAAAATAATAGAGCGCCCTTCCAAAGTGAGCTGGAAGAGACAAATCATTTTTCCATCTAGGAATGCTCTCCATTTTTTAAAAATCTCAAGTTTAAAGTGATAGTTTGTTTTTTTTTAACTGATATAAATATAGATATAAATATGGATATAGATATTTGAAGCCCGTAACAGCCTTTTTCAACCTGAGTTCCTCCGTGAGAGAAAGAAGCTCTAATGCCTACAGACGCTAGTAGTTCCAAAATGTTAGCTTTCAGCAAAACCACCTGGAGGGCTTGATTACACACAGATTGCTAAACCCTACCCCGGTTTCTGATTCCGTAGGTCTGGGGTAGGATGCAAGAATTTGTATCTCTTGTAAATTTCCAGAGAATGCTGATGCAGATTCTAGTAAATTTCCAGAGGATGCTGACGCAGGTTCTCTTTGAGAGCCACTGACCTAAGCCAGCCATTATGTGGAATGAATGAACCTCTCTCCGATGCATCTAGAATGGTACTAAGTACCTTGCTTGGAAAACTTGGGAAATTTTTCACTCAAATACTTTCTGGATTCTCCGGTACTTAGATGAGAAACCCTGTTGAAAAAAGCTGCCTTCAAATATCCCCCCAAAACAATTTTTAAAAGCTGCCTTCAAATATCCCCCCTCCCAAAATTTATGGATTCCTACCTTCTTACTCCCATTGCTTTCAAACTCCCCCAACATCCCAGCCATATGACCACCAACTTAAACTCCGGAAGCATTGGCTGCTTCTGAAGGGGCAAACTTCACCTGCCATGGGCCCTAAGAAGTAGTAGAAACGGTTCAGACAGACGTTCCAGGGAGCAGACTGTCTTTTTAATAGTGAGAGATCTTTATCTGAACTGCTCACCCCAATTTGAAAAAGGAGAGACCCAAAAAAATATTTTTGCTACAGAAGACAAACACGAGCTCATTAAAGTCTGAGAATACACACAACATGTACATCAAGTGACAGGCGGATAATATTTAATTATCACCACCAAGACAGAGGTGTGAGATTTAGTTCATCACAGCCAGGGGTAGGAGAAAGGGTGTAGATTTTCTCTCAAAGTGGGAACCTCGAGGTGGAGAGGCCTTGGTAGGCTCTCTGGCCTGGAAAGACAGTCCTTATTCCTTCCCTCCACCCCTTTATCACCCAGAACTTAGAGTCAGGAGCCCCGGCCCTCTGTCTGTAGAAGCCCAAGGGTCCCATCATTGTGAGCCAGCCTGGGAGCCCGTCTGAAGCTCCCATGGAATCCTATCAGATGCTGTCTCCAGTCTGTGGCCAGAGGCCCGGAGGTGGAGGGGTGGGAGATGGCCCTTCCGAAGCTGAGCTTATCCACGAGTCACCGTGCCCCATGTCTTTCCTGACCACACTAGGGAGTTGTCTTTGTTTCCCTCTGTTCTGCTTCAACACAGCTCTGAAAGTTAGATGCTTTACTCCTTCTCCTGTCACTTCCCTGATTGCTGAATAGATGACACTGTAGCATCATATAGTTAAGGGCTCTCAGTTCTGTTGTCTGTAAAACTGGCGTGGCAATGCCACCTCCATGAACAGGGCTGAAGTTTCACTGAGAAAATGTGTGTGATGCGTTTTACAAGGTGCCTGGCTCGTAAGATACCCTCCTGTGTTGGCTGTTGCTGGCTTTAATGTTATTAGTAGTAATGTCGTTGTTATTGTCCAGAATGGATGCTGAATCCACAGAGATGACGCCTAACACGTAATTTTCCCACAGGACAGAACCACTGAGAGTCTAACCCGTGCTCATCCGACTTCAGTGTTGCGTGACCACACTGGAGAGCTTGTTTAAAATGGAGATTTGTAGGCCGTTGAGATTCTGATTCATTAAGTCAGATATGGAATCTAGGAATCTGCATTTTTATCAAGGACTCCACAGGCTTCTGGCGCAAGTGGTCTGCTGACCACATTTGGAGAAAAACTTGTTCAAATGATGGTTTCCCCTGGGTGGGCTGACCCAGCCCAATGTCATGGCGCCTATTCCCAGACCTCTACCCCTAGAATTTCCAGAACACAAGAGGAGTGAAGTGAAGAAAGGGGAATTTTACTTCAAGTAGAAAGAAGTAATTGGAGAAACATAAACACATTTTCCTGTTTAGTTTCTGAGTAAATATGTTTTAGAAGTGCTCTCCATTCCTGGCTGGAGAGGTGGCCAATGTTTGTCTCAAAATTTAGAAATCCTTTAACTCTCTGTCATTAGGGTGTGAATCCATCCATCCATCCATCCATCCATCCATCCATCCGCCATTCATTCATGTTTTAACAGACATTCGTTGAGGGTTTACTAAATGTTAGACATTAGTAACATTAGGCCTTTGGAAGTACGAAGACAGACGTGACACAAAGTGTCCACAAAGAGCTCACTGAGTCCAAGCTCAGAATCCATCTGAAAAGACAAGATGTATAAACATGGTGGTATTATTATTACAATCCAATGTGTGAGGGCAGACGGGCTAGGAAGGGACTGTCCTGGAGCATGGGTGTTGGCTGCAGGACAGGAAAGAAAGCCCGTCGCAATACTAAAGTCCAGGGTCTTCAGCCTTTCTCCTTGTCTCCCTCAATTCCACGGATCTGTGTGATCAGGAGCCCCTGGTAGGGGCTGTTCCATCCACCAGCAGCATCGGCATTTCTCTCTCCAAATTAAGGACTTCAGTCAGGCTGTGCTTCAGAACGGAATTTCCCAACCCACCTTCATCTGTGAAGCTTGGTACCTTGTTTTGCTCCAAAGGAGGCTGCCTTGGTTAAGAGATGTGGATGCTGGCCTGAGCTCAGGGCACTCCAGCCAGGTCTAAATGAGGAGAAGTAACACTGGAGTCTGTCCAAAAGCACTTGGAACAGACAAAACCCACTCCTCACCGACCGTCGCCTCCCCCTCTCCCCCCATCCCATAACCATCCAGATTGGCTTGACATGATTCAGGGATGCCATCCCGGCATTTATCTCAGTTGGTAATTGATAACTCACCTTGTCTGTGCGTTTAGCAGAGCCAAGCTCGGGACTTCAGGGACTCTGGAAGAGTTATGGTTCACAAGTACAAATAGTCCCATTTCTTCATCCAGCGAGAGGGAAAGCTTGGTGAACCCATTGTAAATGCCTTGATTAATGTGGCAAATCATGTTGATGGATGGGTTGGGTGGGGGACAGCTTACAAGTGCAACATTGCTCTATTAATTGGGTTGGATAAGGATTCCCTTTGCAGTCCAAAGACCTTGTGGGAAATGTAACTGGAGCCATAAATGATTAGCTCCCAGAGAGGAAAGCAATATATCTAATGCTTTAGAAGGAAAACTTGACCTAGAGGCCACTGCCACCTGGCCAGGCACTGGGGCTCTCTTCTTTGGGAGGAAAGCAGAACTAGCTGCAGCTGAACTCCTAGAGGACCACATGGTGACGGGGGGCTGTTATTATTATTCAGGATCCTCCAGTTGAAATAAGATCTTTGATTTCCTGGGCACATTGGACTAGAGAATCTTCTGTTCAGGAGACTGAAAATTGGGGGCTCAGTTTTCTTCTATTGAGGTTAAAAAAAAAAGATAGGATCCATTCTCCATTGCATATAAAAGCTATACTCAGTAAGATTTCAAGAGCGCTGTGCTGGGCTCTGGAGTCACGTCAATCATGGGACTAGGCAACCAGCGGGACCTCTCTGCTGCTGCTCTCGTCTATGTTCTCTGTGCCTCCTCCACACAGCAGCCAGAGGGATAGTTTTACATTGTAAATCAGATGATGTCATGCCCTCAAAGGGCTTCTCCTTGTAGCTCGAATCAAAATCAAATGTTTCACCTTGGCCTAGAGGGCCTGCTCTGATGGGTCCCTGCCTTCTCTCTCACTGTGTCCCCGACAGCCTCTGTAGCAGCCCTGCTTCATCCACTCTGCCCAGCCTACGCATCCTTGCACAAGCTTAGCTTCATCCTCCCTAAGAGCCTTTGCTGGTGCAGGGCCAGCAATACTCTGACCTGGGCATTTTGCATGACTGGCTTCTGCTCATTCTTAGGTCTCAGCTCAAAGGCCCCAAAGAGGCCTATCTTGACCTGGAAGTTTCACCTCTGTCTCCCATCACCCTCTGTTGTTTCCTTCACAGCAAATGTCACACCCCTAAATTACCCCTTCTTTCTTCTCTGTTATCTGTTTCTTCACACCAGAAATGCAAGGTCTGTGAGTCCATCTCTTCATAGTTTTTCCATTTCGCAGATAAGGTACCTCAAGAGAAGGTCATATTCAAAACAGGCCTTTCAGCTAACCGCTACAACATAATGCTTTTCTACCTTAAAGCCAGCATCACACTTCTTCTACAGCACTAATGAAATTTGGAAGTTGTTTCTGAAGAAGGTTCAAGTAAGTACAGAATGTGTGCTGTCGCAAAAAGGTCTTCAGAAAAATCACCTCCAAGGTAAAACTTTCCCATAGTAAGAAACTTTCCCCTTTCACAGTAAATTTATTTGACCGTGGAATTTGTTGTTCGTGAGTTTACCTAACATAGCACCTTCAGTCTTTCCTAATCAAATCTTTAATAGTTTAAATGGTCTTTAAGCGTCTCTTAAGGGATTATGTATTTTTCCCTGATTAGATAACAAATCAAATATTCATCATAAAATTGTAATTAAAATGCATAATCTGCAAAAAAGAATTAATAATTTAAATCACTGAGGACTTATTTTAGGGAATTAAAGGATCAAAACACAGGTCTAACTGGTGGCAGAGAGGTAACATTTGTATCATTCTGTTGGCTTCCTCTATTTTTGCCTTGGCCAGAGAAACCGCCTAGATGGCAGAGATTACCCTCTTGGTTTCTGTGACCAGCATCTGAATGAAGGTTCAAGGGCCTCGGTGCCATGATTAGCTCTGTTGTTCCCACAATCCTCCCCTCAGTCCAGACCAGTTGCTCCCTACCAAGGGTGACTTTGCTGTCCGGGGGACATTGTCAGTGTCTGACATTTTATGAGTCACAACAAGGAGAAAGAGAGGAGGTGCTGCCGGCATCTAGTAGGTAGAGGCCAGGGGTGCTGCATGCCCAGGACAGCCTCACCACAAAGAATGGTCCAGCCCAAAATGTCAGTAATGCCAGGGCTGACAAATCTGATGTAAACACTAGCATCTCGGGCTTCCCTGGTGGCGCAGTGGTTGAGAATCCGCCTGACGATGCAGGGGATACGGGTTCGTGCCCCGGTCCGGGAAGATCCCACATGCCGCGGAGCGGCTGGGCCCGTGAGCCATGGCCGCTGAGCCTGCGCATCCGGAGCCTGTGCCCCGCAACGGGAGAGGCCACAACAGTGAGAGGCCCGCATACCACAAAAAAAAAAAAAAAAAACACTAGCATCTCCCAGGAACATACCTGAGGAGCCGGACAGTACCAGCACAGAGAGTGTCCTTTGGTTCGATGTCAAGGGCCCGATGCATGGAGCACTTATTAGAGGCCAGGCCTGTGCTCAGACGTTACCAAACTGCCCAAATAAATCATGGCAATAGCCCATGAGAGCCCTGAGAGCCTCTTATTATCCTTTACCTAGAAGCAGAAACTAAGGGCCGGAGAAGTGAAGTGGCTTATCCAGGTCCCCCAGCTAGAAGGTAGCCAAGTCAGGGTTCAGAAAGCAGGTCAAGAGCCCCCCTCGTAGGCCTCTCTCAGCACCTGAGTTTCATATCTGGGATCAGAGCAGGGCAGATCTCCTTAACACCCTCAGCCCCTCAGCAGCACGAATTCTGCAGCATTCTGAAAAATAGCCTTGGTGTTAGCTTTTTTCTCCCTGGTCTTGGATCGAGTGCATTTTGGCCACAAAGTACTTCTGCAATGGAATGCCGGGGGCCGGCGGGGGAAAGTGGAACAGTTGGACTTTAAATAGCTAGGCGTTCTCCACACTGCAGCGAGAACAGCTGCCCCAAAGCCTGTGCTCTTTTCTTTGACTTTCCATCTTCTCAGCCACGAGCTCTGGGGAATTGGAGAGGGGCCAGAATTATGCGGCCAAATGTGAATCCAAAGAAAACTGCAAGGTGTCCCCCAAAGCTCTGTGCCCGGTGCTTCCGTCTCTCTCCACACACAGCAAAATCCAAGCCTCTTCCAGGGAATTCCCTCCCTTTTCAATCCTCAAGGTATTTCATCCTTGATCTGCCCAGCCAGTACTACCAGCACTACCCATGGGTAAGGGCCATGCACTGAGGGACACTATGTCTTCATGAGATAGGGAGATCATGGCGCTATGAGATCATGGAGCCCAGGAATGTCAGATACTGAAAGGCTGAAAGATACAGTCTTCAGCAGCTGCAAAACCCAGAGAGGGAAAGTAACTTCTTCAAGGCCACGTAGCAGGGTGGGGCAGATAGGAGCCAGAGGCTTAGTTTCCTGGCTTTAAATCCAGTACATGCTTCCCCCAAAGGGACCCAGTCACCATTCAGAGAACAGGTGCCTGGCATTGCTGGTTTGAGCCAAGATCTGAGACCCAGGACCTAGACTAGGATGAACGGAGGAAGCTGACTCCTGAGAGTGAGTGCCTTCTTTAATTTTGCACCCCAGGTGGGCCTCCCTCACCGCCTCCCGTCCCTGCCCTGCACAGACCTCTTCTCATCGATGGTGATGATGGCAAACACCTCCCCCCAAAACAAGCCACACTCTTGGACAGAACCCCCCAAATCATTTAGTCATTCAGCAGATATACACCGAGCCTCTCCTCTGCAGGAATGAATGAGACACAGAGACCCGCAAAGAATCCACAGTCTCATGGGGGGGTGAGGCATATGTGAAACCAGTCACTACGAAGCTGTATCCTAAGTGTCCATGATAGACATAAGACCAAGAGGTGGTGGCAGACCAGCAGGGGGACCTTGAAGGCTTCCAGAGCCGGTAAAGCTTGAATTTTGAAAGCTACAGAGGAATTAGATAAGGCAGGAGAGAAGGGCATTGTGGGCAAAGAAAACGGCAAAGGCACAGAGGCCAGAGGCAGCAGAGCACATGTGGGGACGTCTGAGAAGGCTCGGGGTGTGGAGAGTGGAGGAGGGGACGTTGGGGAAGCAGGTCTGGACAGACAGAAACAGGTCGTGTGTGCCAGGCTGGGCAGAGTGCACTTTACCCCCAAGTATTGGCTTTACCTCCCTCCGCTTAGCATCTTGGTCCCCCAAATCGCAACGACCCCTCTTTCTTCAAACTGATGTGTCTGCTTGGATTATTCCTGAACCCACATGCTCAGAGCAGGGAAGAAAGAAGGGCCTTTCCTTATGTTTCCTCATTGCCTGTGGGAGGAGGAAGCAGCCTGGCTGGGCGGTAACGAGGCTTTGGGGTCAGGAAGCTTTGGTTCACATCCTGGCTCCTCCACTGCTCCGCAGTGTGAGCAAAAGCAAGTCATTCTCTCTCCCTCTCTCTGAGCCTCAGTTTTGTCCTCCGTAAAGTGGGGCTAATGACGGTTCCTACCTTATAGGACGCTATGAGGCTTACGTGAGTTTATATGTGCAGAACACCTAGCACAGTGCTTCTGGTAGGTCAGTGGGCATCAGAGCCACCGGAAGGCATGAGCCACAGGTCAGGCTGGGCCTCTCCCCCAGTTTCTCGTCCGATAGGTCTGGTATGGGACCCACTGACGTGCATTTCTAGCGAATACTCAGGTGATGCTGACACTTTGAGAACCACTGACTTGGCACAATATGTCCCCCTTAGAGGGGAGCTCAAGAGCCTGCGGTGAGTGATGTCTCCAGGCGTGGTGGCCCTGGGCTGCCTGATGGGGAGACAAGCCGACACGCTCTGCTTCCCAAGGCAGTGGCGACTTGATTGGCATATGGACGCTGCAGACATCCCTGGGCTCACATGTCTGTGGCAGGTTCCCTGGCTCTCTCTCTCCTGCCACGTTTGTCCCTGCATGTTGCCACACAGATCTGTGGACTCACCCCTGTGTGGCCCCTCCAATCTCTGTTCTTCATTATGAAGGCCCTGGTTTCTTAACGTCTTCCCACCTCCACCCAGATCATGCCACCAGCTTTGCTAGGCTGGGCTACTGTTCCTGCAGCTGCCAGTCTATCCCACACAGAGCCCTCAGAAGAATTCTTTTAAAAGTCAGGTCATATCACGCCTTTTCTGGTATTTCCCCAGGGCGCCTCATCTCCCGTAGAATGGCGTCCAGGTGCAACATTGGCCACGGCTTTGCATCAGCGGGGCCCTGCTTCCATCTGATCTCACTTTGTCCTTCTATTCCTCTCCCTCCACTGGGCCAACATCCACCATCTTTTTTTTTTAATTTTTAAAAAATTTTTTGCGGTACGCGGGCCTCTCACCGCTGTGGCCTCTCCCGTTGCGGAGCACAGGCTCCAGACGCGCAGGCTCAGCGGCCATGGCTCACGGGCCCAGCTGCTCCGCGGCACGTGGGGTCTTCCCGGACCGGGTCACGAACCTGTGTCCCCTGCATTGGCAGGCGGACTCTCAACCACTGCGCTACCAGGGAAGCCCCATCCACCATCTTGTTTTTCCCATAGCTCACAAAATACAGCCCAACCCTGGCCGTTTGCACCTGCTGTTCCCTCGGCCCAGAATGCTTTTCCCTCAGATGTTTCCGTGACTTGTTTCCTCATTTCATTTAGGTTTCTACCCAAACATGACTTCTTCAGAGATGCCATCCCTTGCTCCCCTCCCACCCTCTCCAACCCTTTGCCCTGCTTTACTTTTCTTCAAAACACTATCACTCTTTCAAAGTCTATTATATATTTATTTGTTCATTGTTTCCCCTCTCGAATGTAGGCCCACAACCTCAGGGTCCCTGTCTGTCTTGTTAATTCCTTATTAAATGAATTGAAGAATGAAAGCTTTAACGAGATGTATCTAGGATAAAAAGCAGTTGTCATTTATTCAGTAGATTATTTTAGGATGAATAAGTTTCATTGGGGGATTAAAGAAACACATGCATACAGACAATGACACCCAAGTCACTGTATATCACTGACACCATTTTATCAATGCCAAGAAAATCCAAACGTAAGATACACTGTTTCCTTCACTAAGACGTGAACACGTGATACTGCTGCTCTTCACCTCTGTAGCCGACTTTGCTCATCCAGTGTATCGGCTTCCTGTGGGCTGATGGCAGTAGGTAGGCAAGCTCCATAATCCTCCTGTCTTGCAGGGGCGGCCAGGGATGGCTGCTGAGGGAGCCCAGACCTCCCACACGATGGCTTGCTTGGCCAGATGTGGAATAGTGAGGAAGCCAGAGTAAACAGATGGTTACTCTCTGCTGAGTGCTTTTGCATAAAGCTTATGTAGTCTTTCACAACAGCTCTATTATGCTGATATGATTATTATTTCCATTTTACAGATGAGGAAGCTGAGGCTCAGAGAGGTAAAGTAACTAGCCCAAAGCCACACAGACAATGTGTTGCAGACCTCCAGATGCCGTGTTCATAAGTGGCAGTACAGCACCAGCTCCTAGTACCGACGCAGTAGAGTGGATGTGAAGATTAAATGAGAACATCTTTAGGGAGTGTTCAGCACAGTGCCTGGAGTGTAGTAATGGCCGTGTTTAGGAATTCATACTTCTGATTTCCCTAATCTAGCAGGAAGTTTGTCGATAGCTGGGTCTGGTCCTTCTCCCAGTGGCAGCTGTGGGTATTTCTCTATTCTTCACACGGTCATCAAAAAGCTGCTAATTCTCTCCGCTTTGGGGCCAGTCCTCCACCAAGAGACGGGATCTCTCCTCAGGCGGAAAGTAACTGTTCCGGCTTGTTGCCCAGAGGTGTCGGTGGTGACAGCCCCTTTGCTTTCTGAGGGGCCCAGCAGGTCACTGCCTGGCACCCCACCAGGCTGCCACCCCTGGCCGGGCCTGCGCTCCCTGGCCATCGGCTCACTTCTGTCTGACCTGTCAGTAGGCTCTAGGAAGTGGTGGTTGATGAGGTCAACAGGCGTGTGGGGTGCAGCAGCCTGGGCTGGGAGAGGCCAGAAACAGCAGGGCAAGGGCCAGCATGTGGGGAAATCAGTGGCTGAGATCACCCGCCCCTGCTCTCTGTCGCCGCTGGGTTTTTGTCACAGGAAAGGGGGGAAGACAGCTGCAGGCAGGGTAGAAAGCCCCTGGGGATAAAAACATGGCCCTGGGCTAACAAGGGTGAGACTGTGCCAGAGAGGCCTGGCAGGGATGTCCGAGGTGAAAACTTTCTGATCTAGTGAGATCATTATTCCTTGAGGCTCTGTCAGGGTTGCGGAGAAGCTGCAGTAGGAGGGGGAGGGGAAGAAGGGAGAGAGAGTGAAAGAGAAAGACCGAAAGAAACGGCAACTAGAAAAAAAAAAAATGTTTTCCGAAGGCTTGGCCTTTCCTTCCCCACGTTCTACAACATCCACAGCGAACCTTGATATGGCTGGGATCACTCACAGCCTCCTATGAAGAATGGAGGGTAGGAACCAAGAGTGTAGGCTTTGGAGGTGGACAGCCTCCACTCCTCCATCATTTACTTGCTGTGTGATTGTGGGCAAGGCCCTTAACCTCTCTGAGCCTCAGTTTCTTTATCTGCAAAGTAGAGATGACAGAAGCCTCCTCAAAGGGTTCTTGTGAGCATTACTGGATGGTGTCTGGATAAGGTTGCATGATGCAGGCTGAGAAAGCACAGAGGAGCTTAAGCCACTGCTGAGGGGCACAGCCCTGTGGTGGTCCACCCAAGTCAGAAGTGTAAGCTGGTAAAGTTAGGAGCTGGGGCGGCGGGCAACTAAAACATTCTGTGTCCCAGTTTTCCAAAAAATAAATCGCCCTTCGGTATGTCTTTAAATTGTCCCTCTTCTGTTTGATATAGTCCTGCCTTAACTAAAAGAGCTTGGTGCAAGCGGTAAGCATGTCTTAGTGGCAGGTACAACAGCTCCTGTGTGTCGGCCACTGGGAATGTTTACCAGTAACAGACCTGTCATGGCAGCTGCATGTAGGATTTAACATTGGAGTGCAGCAAATGGGGTTCAGAACCCAGCCCCACCATATAAAAGCTGCATGGTCTTAGGCGAGGTATTTAACCTCTCTCTAAATCTGCAGTTCTTCTTCTGTAAACAGCAGGGCTAATGATGCCTGGAGTTCTGGTGGTGATTTAATGAGAGGATGCCTGTAAAGCACTTAGCATGGTGCCTGGCGCTTAGTAAGCTTTCCCTAAATGCCAACTATCAACTCTCATAAGACATGGTTGCCATTACCACTTCATGGCCATGCTGAACCCCCCAGGATACTGTCACCTAGCACAGGACCCCTATGCTGAAATGCACTGGTTTGGGGGAGGCTCTGGGAGCCCAAGGACAGAGGCTCTGAGCTGATGTGCTAGTAGCGATGGTGTGGTTTGCATTGGGCCTGATCACCCAAAAACCTGCATTTTATGAGGCAGTCAGTCAAGCCTGGGGCTGCCACTTGTGACTGTTGAATAGATGAAGGTTTGGCTGGTCCTTCCTGGGATAGAACCTCCAAACCTAGACCTCTGTGTTCTCATGAAGTGCTCCGCAACCAGTAAGGCTGATTGCAGGGAGACTGTTGCAGGGAGATGCTCCAAGCCAAACGGGGTCCGTGGTCAGGAAATACTGCACACTCCATTGCAAGAGTAAAGAGTCCTAATGCATATTCACTCATCAGGGGCTCTGAGAACTCCTGGTGTGATTAAACCAGTTTAACTTTGTTTAACCAGCATCTCCCAAACTGCATTTGACCACACAGACCCTCCTGTCCCACCTCCATTTCTATTTCAGGGAACCCCTATTAACATCCCCAGGAGACATAATTTGGAAAAGCTGGTTTAGTTCCTGAGGGTCAGTTGTGCTGCTGTGGATATCTGAAAGGTGTTTTCAGTAATTCAGAGCAGGGGGTCTCAAGTTTTAGTGAACTAAGGAATCATTGGGGACTCTCATTTTCATTAAAATGCAGATTCCCAGTTTCTGCTCTCAGGAATTTAGTAGGTATGGGTCACAACAGGGATCAGTATTTTAACATCACTGCGGTGATTCCAGGACAAGAAATCAGGGAGCACAACTTGACCAGTAGTGGTTTAGTGCCTGACTTATAGAAGTACGGTGCTCAGAACACCAGCGTCAGCATCACCGAGGAGCTTGTAAGAAATGCAGGCTCTCAAGCCCCTGTCTAGGACTACAGAATTAGAATCTACATTTTAACAAGTTCCCCAGGTGATACTGATGCTGGTTAGAATTTGAGAAGCGTTGGTTTTAAAGGGTTTGGTTAATAGTGTTTTGGTTTTTGTCCATTTGTTTCATTTCTGATGAAGAACCATTCAAAAAAAAAAAAAAAAAACTAGACACACACTTCAAGATCATTGTCATAAAATTTCTACCATCTTTCATCCCCACCCCCAGTCATGTGGGGGTCGACCAGATGCCCCAGTAGCTTCGAGGTGAAGCCAGAGTCATATCAAAGAGAGGTCTTACCTGGATCATATCCCTACCTTCAGTAACTGTGCCTGGGTTGTCCTAGGCAGCCTTTGCTTTCTTTCCCACATCCACCCTGAAGACTAGGAAAGCCAGCCAAGCAACTCTCAGGGAGGTCTTCACTCTGCCAGATCTCTGGTTGGACATGATGGATCTTCCATTGCTGAGTTATAAGAAAAGCTGGAAGGTGCTTTGGGGGCAAGGATCCCGGCCCTTGGAATTCACAGACTGACAAAAAGAGTTGACAAGAAGCAAGAGGAAAACTTCCAACAGGGCTTCCAGAAGGAGCGCAAATACAGTTTTACTTCTTGCAGTGTTTAAGGATGGTGGTTGCCCTGTGGAGGGAGAGGCAAGACGCCTGCTGAATGACAGTCCATCAGGCAGCCAGGGTATTAATGGCAGGTGAAACCTTCCAAATGAGCACACTGTCAGCCAATCTATTGCTTTAAAAGGTTGGCAATGCGGGAGACCTAACAGCAGCAATGAAGAACTAATCTCATATTGCCAGGTTAAATCAAGTCAGCCTTGCCCATTCCTTTCACTTCTTAGTTACATCAAGCCAGAATACTTTCAATTATCCCTCACTTCCAACTTGTCAGCAGGCATTGGGTAAAATGCAAATAGAACAGTGCCTTTCCCTGGTGGAGAGCGGGAAGTATCATTAAGAATAGCTTCCACTTATTGAGTTCTTCTTCTGTGTTAAGTGCAGTACCTTCATCTTCTCATTTCACAGGGACCGTCTTAGCATCTCCGTGCTCTCTGGTGACGTAGGTGCTATTAAGTCCATTCTATAGCTGGGAACACTGAGTCACAGGAGGTCAGTCACTTGCCAAATTTACATAGCTAATGAATGATAGAACAGGTTTTAAAACCAGACCATTCTGACTCTAAAGCCTGTATTATTATGTTATTTGTCTAACTAGAATAGGAGCCCAGTGGTTCCCTGAGCTTTCGAGTGCCCACCTTAAAATTTTCTAGGTGCTGTTCCAGTGGCAGGGACTGGCCAGGATCAGCAATGCTGTCTGGGAAGAGCACCCTCACCCGGACTAGGACCCCCCATGAGCCCTGGGCCCTGTTTCACCCTTTCAGGGTGCTCTCTGACCCTCTGCCTCTCCTCACCTCCACCCCCATGCATGTAGGGTTGACCAGATACCCTAAGGTGTCGGAAGATTTGCATCTCTGAGCTATCTCAGGGTCCAATGCCCAGCCTCAATTCTAGAGGGCAGATTGGCAAGGCGATTTGCTCCTGCTGGCTGAAGGAGTGTATGTTTTGCAAGCTTATGTAAGATCAGGCTGCCAGAATAACGCTGGTGTGCCGATTTGGGAAACTCAAATTGTTTATGTAGATAGGGGCCGGGCAGAAATATATTAGCCAGGAGCCCCCCACACTTTACTGACAGTCCTGCAGGAGCTCACCTTAAAACAGAATAACTCCCGAGACAAAACAAATGCTATGGTCGCCATATTTCTTTTTGACTCAAGAACCCCTTTATGCTGCTGGCTAAAATTCAGGAGCCTTTGGCTTTTGCCAGCCCTCAGAGAAGGGTGCTCTCCAGCACCCCCTGCTCCTTCTTCATTTTCATCACAAAGAGCAGACAGCGCAGGTCCCTCCCTTCTCGCCCCAGCTTGTCCCCTCCTGCCTTCCCATTGTTAACGGAGCTCAAAAATAGCCCTAGGGTATATTGCGTTCACCACCTTAACTCCCTGTATTTTTCCTGGGAAAATGAGAATTTGGCAAGTACCTCACTCTGGATGCGAAACAAACATATATGATGCCAAGAAGACTCACAAAGAAGAAAAGAAGTAGAAATGACTCAGAGACACTTAGTAGGTTACTAGGTTCTCACAACTGTTCTAAGGACCTTCAAGTGCTTCTTGAAGTATCATCACCATCACCATCTCCATCACCATTTTCATCATCATGCTTACTTTGTACATAAGGAAGAAGACAGGGCACAGAGAGGGTGATTATCTTGCCTAAAGTCAGTCTGTTAGCAAATACATAAAGTGCATAATCTTAAATATATACCTTGATGAATTTTTATAGACATATTCACCTGTGAAGCCAAGTGAATAAGATGAAGATCTAGAAAATTCCCAGAACCTGAAAAGTCCCCTATATTCTTTTCCAGCTAATACCTCCCCATTAAGGTGACCACAATTTCTAACTCTCTACTGTAATTCATGAACTTTGCCTGTTCTTGAGCATCCTATAAATGAAAGACTATGGAGTCTTCAAAGCCCATGTTTTACCCAGTCTACCCGACGGCCTCCTGACCCACTGAGTGGGGAACGTAGATCTGGTGGTTGGTAGTCTCTCGGCAAACCATGGTCTGGGAAAAGTGGGGCTCATTTTTCAAATCTGAGCTGCTGCCTAGTTCCCAAACCAGTGCTGCATGCAGACGCTAGCAGCGCTATCCATGGCGCCTGAAGTGAATTGTGAGAGTCGATTTGTGCCACCCTGTCACGAAATAAAACTAAGGAAAGTAAATTTCGATCTTCCTCTGAAGCCTTTACCGCCCAAGAAAACCGGAGAGTTCATGCAGGTTGTAGAGGGAGTCACTTGCATACCAAGCTGCAGGGAACAAAGGGCACCCAAAACTGACCCAAATGCTTCCATCTGGAGTCTCCCAAAGCTGCCCAGTGTACGAAGATCAAAGAGGAAATAAATGAAATAAACCTCCTCTCATTCCCGGAGACTTTGCTTCCGTGTAGGAGTGATGCATGGACTCAGGCAGCCTTCCCGAGACAGAGAAGCTGTGCATGTTTCCGCCAACTCGGAAATATTCAGACGTTTGCTGTGGCTTCTCTGTAACCCCTCTGTTTACCCGTGACCCCCTTCCCCCTGAGTGTAGCATCACTAGTAGGTGTTCAACTAAGGCTTTGAGGCTCAATCTCTTGACTGTTTAGGAGCTCCTTAAAAAGTCTTGCAGAGCAAACTAGGCAGGGGGTGGAAACGGCTGACACAAACCTGCAGCCCTGGGCTTCCCTGGTGGCGCAGTGGTTGAGAGTCCGCCTGCCGATGCAGGGGACACGGGTTCATGCCCCGGTCCGGAAGATCCCACATGCCGCGGAGCGGCTGGGCCCGTGAGCCATGGCCGCTGAGCCTGCGCGTCCGGAGCCTGTGCTCCGCAACGGGAGAGGCCACCACAGTGAGAGGCCCGCGTACCGCAAAAAAAAAAAAAAAAAAAGAAAGAAAAAAAAAACAACTGCAGCCCACCCAGAAGTGCAACCGTGTGCCAGCAGTAAACAGCTGAAAGGGGCTTTGAGTCTCACGGGTAAATAGTGTGGTCCTAGGCAGCCTGCCTTGCAGGGAATGAATTCCCAGGCATCTTGTTTCTCATGTTGATTCCTTTTCAGATGTTCATCTCAAACAGCCAAACACTTCCCCAGCTGTAGGAGCAGACAGGCCTTCAGAAGTGATTAAATCTCACGGCTGCTCACACTTTCCCAGCTTGATGGGTGTCCACTGCCCTGTCTTCAGCCTCCCTTTGGGAAGGAAACATCTCCTCCTTCCGATAATGAAGAAGACAAGGATGATGATCTCATGGGTTGCCTTTTCCTACTTTTTCTCCAAAGCTGCTGCTCTGCCTCTTGGATATCCTCGGCTTCTCTGAGCCTCAGTTTCCAACTCTATAGGATGGGTGATACCGTGATGCGGGGGATAATACACAGTTTAGTGAGTGCTTGCTACACCAGGCGCTCTTCCAAGTCCTGAATATGTAATAACTGCTTTCATCCTCCCAACAGCACCTTCTAATGTTATCATCTTCTTCATTTTGTACATAAGGAAACTGAGGCACAGAGCAGTTAATTGTCCAAAGTCAGCAGATTGGTAGTTGCTGATCTGAGATTCAAACCCAGATACCCTGATCCAGAGTCTGCAGCTTAAGGGTTATATTATTCTGCTTTGTAGGGTTACCATGAGGATGTAAATCAAGAATATATGTAAATCCTGTGCAATATATAGCATTTATTATTACCACCCATTATTATTATCTTATCACTATTTGAAAACATAGCATTCTTGCCAAGATGCAACCTACCTTATAGCACATGCCAGTGAATGACTCTAATCAGGGGACATTCATTTCATTTATCTTTATGTCCAGTTTTTATAAATTGAAAAAGTGGAAAACTTCAGGGAGTTTCTGGCTATAGTAATGCCTACCGTTCATTGAACACATACTATATGCCCGACTGATACTATATCTGTCAACTCCCCCTCACATAACCCTATGATATATCCATTGTTATCACTCCGTTTTAAAGGCAAAGAAATTGAGTTTCAGCCAGGTTGATTATCTTTCTAAGCTCACACAGCCAGGGCCTAGAGGATTCCACAGGCCAGGCTCTTACCCTGATGCTGTATAGATTTTTTGGCTTCTTGCCTTGGGAATTCCAATCCAGAGGCTTCAATGTAGCCTTAACCCGATTTCTGCGTCACGTTGCCAGAACTGGTATGAAAGATTCTCAGATTTTCTTTATCAAAAGCAAGACAAAGAATGCCTAACCTACCATTCCCAGAACGTTTCTCCACGTCCATATTTCTCTGAAGTGGCCATTACAATTAGCATGTGACGTATGTGTGTGGAACACACCAGAGCTATGATTTCGCGTGCGTTCTAACAGAAAGCACGTAGATGATAGGCGGCGGCCACATCTCACAGAGTAGAGTAAATGAGGATGTTTATTAAGCAGATGCAGGGCACCACTGTGAGCCGATGGGGAAGGCCTGGGTCACTTTCCCATAACCGCTGCATCAGAATGGGGCCCTCTTCGAAGACTCTGCAAACCTCTCTCACCAGGAAAAAAGCCCAGCAGACAAACAAATAAGGAGGTGGATAAATAAAAAAATAAATCGTCCAGTGTCATGGAGGGGCTGTGCCGCTTTCATGCCCCTGTTGAATGGAGACATTGGCAGCATCTCAGGTCCTGAACTGGCCATTCAGAACACTTTGATTGCCTGCTTGATTGTTTGCGAGATAACTGCAAGATTGTCAGTGACAGGGTAATTTACTGAAGATTGCCATGTCAGACTCCATGCGAGGGGCTTGCTGGCATAAAGATGCGCTTCTCATGACTGACAGGCCACGGGGAGATTGGAGTGCCAGTTTCAAGTTCACAGTGTTGTCTGCAAATGTTCGGCGGCAGCAGGCCATAATCACGAAACATGATGAGGTCATTACAGGCGTAACGTATGCTCACACTTAGAAATGGATAGAACCCCAAATGCCCCATCTCTGGAGCAGGTAAATGTAAATATGTAGGAGGAAATCATGTCTATCCTTTTTATCCCCTTTCTGTTAGCATCTGCCATCTGCTATTGCTGAATGTGTTTGTAGGACATCTCCTGCCAGACAGGCCCTTGAATAAAAAGCCCGGAGTCAACAAAACAGTGGTGAAATTTGAGGTCCATGCTTTTGAAGCAGTCACAGTCACAGAAGGAGTAGTAGACTAGAGGGGGGGTGGGGGTTGGGAGAGGAAAACGTTCAGTGCTTAATAGGCAAGCCTGTTGTAATTTATTATTTGATCCTGATGTGAGGCCCTCAAGCTGGTTGTATGGAGTGGGTGGGAAAGGGTTGGGGGTGGGAGGTGTCACATTCCCAGCTTCAGGAGGAAAAGGCCACCAGAGATGGATGGAACTCCTAATGAGAAGAGGCCGGTGGCCTTAAAGAACTCTATAGTGCTAATAACAGTGGCTTTCTTCTCACCTGAGAAGTTTCTGCAGTGGCTGGATGAAGCTCTGCCAACATATCTCAGCAGGATATTTTTAAATCTGAAGCAGGCATTCCATGGTGGATTCCTTCTGTCTAATGAAGGCGCTCCATGGAAGGTGATGGTAGAGGCAGAATACTCTGCCTTTTTTTATTTTCTGTTCTTTTCTTATTCTGCCAAGGGCCCTGGGAGCCACTGGATGATCTGAACGCGGGTCTGAAATGGTACCTCAGCATCGTTCTGCTGCTGAGCTCCAGTTCTCCAGCCCCGTTTCTTGGGTCTGAGATTTGCGGGTCCCTGGGGGGCACCCGATTCAACCAGCACACCAGACTGAGGTGCTCAGAGCCATGACTTTGAAAGTCTCTAAAATTCAAGCATGCATGCCTGCTCACCCTCCTGTGTCTGCGTTTCCAGAAGATTTTGTAAATCTAAATGTGTTACGAGGCACACGAGCAACATTTGCCCATGTGGAAAATGAGAGGCTAGTTTTAGTCATTTAAAGCCGAGCAGAACACGCCACCTCCTAATTTGTTTGTTTGCTAAAAAGAAAATAATCCATTAAAATCATTGTACATTAATTGCTAAATTACAGTGGAACTTTGGTGAAATGAAATATTTCGATTTCATTAGTGGAACCAAACGTAAAGGGTAATGCCAAAAAATTACACTGTAGTAAATTTAAAGCACACAGCCAGGCCTCCGATTCAGTGTTCCAGTTCAAGTGTTTGTCAAGTCACAGCCCAGGGTTGGAGTGCATGTTTCTGTGATGCTAATTATGGCCTCAAAATGCCTCGCTATCAAATCAAGGAGTTACATGTAAGCAAGTTACTCTCCAAGCTCCTACACTGTGTATTCAATCAATTCCCAGCAGAGTGAAGAAGGGTTGGCTGACTAATCCATTCTAATAGGAATTCTAAAGAGCAAGCACTGCCCTAAACACCCCCATCCTCAGCCCTAACAGACATGTGAGGAATGGGAAACAGTCATTTACTCATTCAACAAACATTTGTTGAGTGCCTGATTCCATGGTTGGCACTAAGCGAGGCATGAATATAAAAACGAATACGACACTGTTCTTTTCAAAGAGCTCATTTTCCAGACAGGAAGGCAAGCATACGGAGACAATTAATTCTAGTACAAGGAAGTTGGCTTTCACAGTGGTTTCTACTATTTCTTGTGCATTAGAATCACCTGAGAATCATGTTTAAAGTGCAGACTCCAGGACCTGCTCCTGGAAGCTGTGCCTGGGGGGCTCTGGGGTAGGCCCTTGATTCTCCCCACAGGATTGTGATGCGAAACCATTCTCTGAGAACCTCTGATTCAGGGACACACAGAAAGGGAATACCTAACCTAGCCAGGGCATCATCAGGAAGGCTTCCTGGAGGAGGCCACACCTCGTCTGGGTCTTAAAGGATGAGTCATAATCTGTTTCCTCCCCTATACTGTCAGCTCCTTAAGGACAGACATCATCATTCTTTGTTCCTTGTTTTATTTCCCAAAGAGGGGTGGCCCTCAAATATTTGTTGAAGGGTAGACGAATAGGAATCAGTTCAGGAAAGAGGTGGAGGGGCAGGAATCTAGGCAAATAAATCAGAATGTTCAAAGTCCTGCAGGTATGGGGAAGGTAGCTCCAGAAGCAATTGGGGAAACTAAACGGCTTAGTTTGTGGGTGCTCAAGCTAAAGCCATTTCTCCACATTTCCTGGAAAGTGTCAAACTCATCACCCTAGTTCTCCCACTAGTCAACAGTACCCTCCCTGGCTTAGAGGGAGAAGGGATGGAACGCTTTTCTCCATTAAAGCAAGATTTAAGGAATCCCATGCATTTTGATGACTTGCACACCCATTAGCATGGGCCCCTGAGATCTGGCAACAGGTAATTTTTTTGCACTCTGTTGTTTAAGAGCAACGTGTTTGTTTTTATTGCCAACCGCTCAAATAATACTTGCTCATGATAGAAAAAGTAGAAATTCCAGAAAAATACAAGAAAGAAAAAGAGAGAAGCACACTAATCTACTACCTGGGGATAACCATTTGTCCGCATTCTCAATTATTTCCTTTTGGTCTTTTATTTCCTGTGAGTATATAGTGGAATCATACTAGGCTTGTTGTGTGAAACCTGCCAATTCAGGCTGTTGGGAAGGGTTGAGGCTGCTCGGGACAAAGGTGTTAGCATCTCAGAGCAGCTTTGTGCCATGAAATCTGCTGACCCCTGGCTCTGTCTCTGCCCTTCCAGATGGCCTGGTGGACTGCCTGGACCCTGACTGCTGCCTGCAGGCAGCCTGTCAGAACAGCCTCCTCTGCCGGGGGTCCCGGGACCCCCTGGACATCATTCAGCAGGGCCAGACAGACTCACCCGCAGTGAAGTCCTTCTACGACCGCATCAAGCTCCTGGCCGGCAAAGACAGCACCCACATCATTCCTGGAGACAACCCTTTCAACAGCAGGTAGGTGCCCTTCTGTCCCCGCAGGTGGCTGAGGTCGCTGCTTCCCTTCCTGTCCGAGCAGGAGGAAGTGCTCCTGGTTTTTCTGTGGGCCTAGTTGGCCTGGAAACTACCCCATGGGAGCAGCTCCCTACTCTGGTTCATAGGAGGCCCTTTCCTCTCTGTGGGTCAAGCTCCAGAGCAGAGTCCTGGTCCCTCTATGGGATTTGACCACCTGCAACCCAGAACCTGCTTAGAGACACCTGTTGATTGCCTTGTTTCTAGATCATTTTTATGATCTATTATTTTATGACATTATTGTTATATTAAATCTCCTTTTAGAATACCTCTCATTGTGGCTCTTGTTTGATCATCACTGAAATATTTCATTCAACAGAGTATTTTTTTTAAAGCAGTTATAAACTTAATAACACAACGTATCGTTTGTGGCATCTTAGAGTCAAGATGATGCCAGTTGCTAGAATTTATTGAACGCCTATGATGAGCTAGAGACTTGAAGTAGATTGGCTCTAATCCTCACAGTCACCCACCCCATCAGTTGCATCTGCTAATTGCCTACTTTGTGCTAGGCATTGTGCCAGTGCGTGTCCCCTTCTTATTCCAAAATGGCGGGGGGTGGAGGTGGGATGGGGATTTCTCTTGAGTTTCCATTCGCTCTCAGTTGCTAATTTGAGGCTTATGAACATTCTAGAGGCAAATTCTGGATTTATTTTGTAATCAGCTTGGCCTCTCCTCCCCCTCCCCCCCCAGGGCAGGTTAGAAGTGTACCCCTGGAGAACAGAGCAAGGGGAAGAGTTGGCTTTGAGATACCCCCTGGCCCGTTCTGTCTTCTAGGCACTGTTTCTGATTCTGAGGGTGGAAGGAAGGATAGGAGAGGCAGGGATCTTCTTCAGGCCTGCCTGCACATCTCCGATCTCACTCTGGGTTGGACTGGGTCCAGATAACACTGGTGACCGCAGATGTGAGGATGGTGGGTGTGATCTTCTTGGGGGCGCCCCTTCTCTTGGAGAAATAAGAACGGAGAACCTCTAGGAACTAGGAACTTGTCCCTGCCCCCTTACCCCTCTGACAGCCCTCTTCATGCCATCTTTCTCTTAGTTTTCTTCATCCTCACTTAGGTCTGGGCAGACCCTGAAGCAACTTGGGCAATAACACTGCTTAAGCAGGCTTCTCGCTGGTGAAGGAAATACCAGACTTTACTTCTTAGAGGAGCCCTTACCTTTATAAGTGACTGTCTTGGAGCCCCCCTCATTAGACTTTGGGGAGGAAACATCATCAGGCCATGACTGAGACTCCGCTCCTCCCTGGAAGAGCCTGGCGAGGGTGGGATGGGGAGGTGGTGGGTAAATGGTACAGCCAATTAATTCTACAGCCCCTTAGAACTCTCTGGGAAGCTGTGCAGCCCCAATTCCTGGCAGCTCTTTGACTATGAGGGTTCTTAATGAGGTCACCTTGGGCCAGCAACTTTAGCCTCTCTCTGTTCTGGTTTTACTAAAAATAAAATAGAAAAGAAAAAAATAATCTCAGCCCTTGTCTATTTTAGCCCCACCCCCCCCACACACCCTCTAGCTGTGTCATGTTAGGCAAGTTATTTAACCTCAAACTTTATTTTCTTGATTGTTAAAATTAAATTAATATGTACAGATTATACTACACACAGTAATATTATTTGAATATAAGTAACCCTCAAAAATTAAACCCCAGATCTTGGAACAAAAAAAATATTTTCTCTGCTTATTAAATCCCAGTTCTGGGGCAGGGATTGTGTAGGTATGTTTCTTTTTCATTATGAAAATAATGAATAATTCCCATTGCCAGAGACCCATGACAGGCCCTTGCACTAGTCCATGAGCATTTTGGTGAGGTTTGCATACAGTTTGCTTATACTGTAAGGGCATCTTTCAAAGGCTCGTGCTCAGTTTCAGTCGGCTTCCTATTAACATTTATTATTTCTACCCTAAATCCAGTAATCTCCTCATCTCCTCTCCATACTCTTTCTTCACCTGTGCCTTGAAAATCAATCTTATCCTCCTCACCAGTAGTTACCACTCTCAGAAGGCACCCTGAGTTAGAGGCAAGATGTAGGGGGGCAGGCAGGGACTCCAGAACATTTGGTAGACTATACCAGCCCCAGAGATCTGGGCAAAAGAAGCTTGCTTTAGAGAAAGCTTCTCTGAAGCTCTGAAGGTGGCAATCAATAGCACCACCCAAATGAGCCCACGCTCCAGCATGTCGGCTTGGATCCATAATTCAGAAATGCAAAATGTTACTGCAAGACATAGGTTGAAGTTCACCAAGCATGTGAATTTCAGTGCATTATCCTCTGACAAATAATGAAAGACAAAGCTAGGAGTAAAAAAGAGCTTAATTCAAGACTTCTAAGAAGGCGTTTCCCCTAGATAATGGCATACAAAAATAACTAAAATGCCTGGACTCCACCACTATAATTTATAGAGCAGATCTCACTATCTAGATAATGTGATAATTGTTACACACCAATAATCATAAATAGAAACGAACTGATAGCATGTCTTAGCTGAATCTTTTCTGCGAATTGACTGCCTAGAGACGATAGGAAGCCAGCAGCAATGACGAATTAGGAAAATAGAGGGTAGAAATCACAGGCAACCCAGCTCCCTTTATTCCTATGGCAGTCTGCAAAGTCTTATGCTACAGGAATGATTTAAAAGAAATAACAGTTGTATAAAAAATGGAGGGGAAAATTACTCCGCTGTGGGATGTACTCCCAATTTTGTTTTCTCATCACAAGCAGCTTGTACCTTGTGGTCATCAACACACATCATTGATTTTAAAATAGTGTCTAGGAAGGCCTGAAAGAAGGCTTAGTCTGAGCTAAGATAAGGAAATGGAATTGAACGAAAGAATTATTTTCATAAATTAGTTTTCCACTTTCAAAAGACTGTAGCATTGTGGTTGGAACCGGCTAAAAATGGAATTCATTTGTTAGGCAGCCAGTAGCAGACAATTAGAGCTGTCAGTGGAACAGTCTAAACCCTCCTGAGATCATCAAGGGGTCGGAGATGAACAGCTGGGGGGATTGCTAATAAAAAGAGACGTGCTTGGAGGGAGCATCCCTCCAGTTTTTGGTTCACCTGGGACTGCAGAAGTAAGTGCATTCCAAAAATCGAGCAGACTTGGACAAGATTCTGGCAAAGAACGGGTCAGCTTTATTACCTGGTCCAGAAATTGGGAGTGTGTCCAAGAATCTGGACACCTGAGAACCTCTCTGCCTTTGCCAAATTGCCCAGTGGCTTGAAGGCCAACAATACAGCTGCAAAGCTGCCTGGTAGGCTGGAAACTTAGGACAAAAATGGAACTTCTCATTAGCCCATTTCCCTATGAAGTCAGGAGAATTCAGGTGAAGGGAGGCGTGTGCATTCTCTCTCCATGGATTTTGAGTAGACTGTAGTGGCATCTCTGTTGCTTTATGGGATTTCCCAGAAGGAGCTGGTTGAATGCTGGCATCTTTGGGAAAGTTCTAATTACCATGATCTGGAGAGAGAGGGGCTTTCTCTCATGGTGGCAGAAAGTTGAGAGGTATATACCACCTCCCCGCTCCCCTGCCCCAAATCCTGGTAGCAGGAATTTGATGTAAGAGAAATACATAGTTACACGGAATCCAGAATCCAAGATAGTTCTACCAGGAGAAAAAACACAAATTCTCTAATGTTCTCTTTTCCTCAGGATGCCATGGATTGTGAGAAATGTTGCTCTTAAAGGGCAACAACAACAACAAAAAATGTATGTAGATGTCCCAGCCTCTTAAAAAACCTTTGTGTGCTCCTACCACCCAACCCCCCACTCGCTCTGTCATCCCAGCCTGGAGGAGAAGAGTAACAGTGCCTTCCCCCACAGCCAAAAAAGGAAATGAGTAGGCAGATGGGGAAGCTCTCACCCGAGGATAATACTCTCCGTGCCAGGCTAAGGCACAAACATGAGAGATGAGGGGCAGCCTGCGGCTTGAGCCAAGCAAAAGGCAAGTGATGTCAAGAAACGGAGTGAGGCTGAGGGCAGAGGTAACGTGCACAGGGGACCCCATCGCCCAGCAGAATGACTGAAGATGCTGCCCGTGGATTTCACCCCAGACTGTTCCTGGGGCAACGCCAGCATTGAGACGTCCCTCCGGCCCACATCTCTCATTGAGATGTGATCGCGTGAAGCCAGAAGTTCATGTTTAAAGGTCTCGTCCTTGCCTTAGGGACCCGATGAGGATGGGGAGTGGGCAATGGGGAAGGGGAACTCTACGACACCCCCTTGGTCCCCTGGTTCTCCTGCCTGGGGCTCAAAAGCTTGTGTTTCTCTTTCTCTCAGCTTGGTTTCTCTCATCCGAGGCCAAGTAGTAACTACAGATGGAACTCCCCTGATTGGTGTGAACGTGTCTTTTGTCAAGTATCCAAAATACGGCTACACCATTACCCGCCAAGATGGCACGTAAGTAGCTTTGTGGGGCTCCACTTACTTAGGACTGAGGCTGCAAAGAGACAGATGGTGCTGTTGGCTTGGAACCACGTGCCTCCCCCTTGTGGAATAGGGGGAGACCCACCAGGCCAGATCTCTAGGGAGAATCCCCCCCCATATATATATATATATTTAAGTATGGTCTCAGAAATGGAAAATAACTAGAATGGCCAGCCTCTCCAGGGCTGCCCACAGCAATGCTTTTTCCATGGCAGGTAAATGCTTTTCTCTCTCTCTCTCTCTCTCTCTCTCTCTCTCTCTCTCTCTCTCTCTCTCTCTCTCTCTCTCTCTCTCTCTCTCTCTCTGTGTGTGTGTGTGTGTGTGTGTGTGTTGGTGTTGAGTGGCGGAAGTCAGAAGGAAGGGAGAGTAGCTCTTGGAACCTCACTCCTATTTTATTTTAAATCAAAGGCAGTGCAGGGTGACAAGGATCCACATGCCACAGTGTCCTGTGGTGAACCCCTTCTGCTTTCATCTGTGGCTTTAGGAGTTGTGTTATTTTTGCTGCTGTTTTGAGGGGGTGGGATGTAATCGGAGAAGCCTAATTAGATACATTTAGCCCGTCACCCTGCTGTGTGAAGGAGGCAACCTTTCCCTGTTATCTTCTGATTGAAAACCTGCACCCATGCAGCCTCCACCAAAATGAAATCTCTGTCGTTTCCTTAATCCGTTGGGCATGGACTTGAAATTTAAAGAAAAATATTAAAAGAAGAAAGGAAACCTGTGGGAAGGGGAAAACAACTCACCCACCCTAGCCTTCAAACACACACAGACACGATTGTATTCTATTCCAACTGAAAGAGGAGACAGTTGACGTAAATCTGCTGCAACACTGTTTCTATAAAACTGGAACCTGGAAAATCGAAAACGTATCATGTGCTGTGAATCTTGCCTTTCTCTGGTGAAGAATCTGGTCTTTTTTCCTAATGTCCTAAGGTAGCCTTGCAGGTAGTTTCAAAACTCACCAGCCCACAGTAGCCCTGTCCTCCTATTTTCAGCTCTGAAACCAAATATTTTCGGTATTCACTCGGTGCAGGCAATTCTAATTAGCTGAAAGCACTAGGACTGTGAAGGTGTACCATGCCGAGCTGCCTCAGTGCTTGTTCATTCTTAGAAGCCAGTGTTCTTGCCCTGTAAGTCCTGTGATGACACCAGAGGACATTTCTGAGTCCTTGGTCTCATGTTTCTCCCCACCTTATGCTGCCCCATCCCTCTCAGCTGCTTCCTGACTAATTATCGCCTAAATCCACTTCCCAGCTCATGTATCCAACCACATGGATCAGTGATTCTTCAGCTTGTCCAGGTAGCAAAGCCCTGGAAGTCACAGGATGTTTTTGGAAATGCTCCGAGGGATCCCACAATCTGTTGTGTAGTGGTGTGTGCCACAGACATGGGTGGTTGGATGCTATCATCCCAACGAGGAACAATTTCACTTCAAAACATTTGACTCTCCTGTACCCTATACAAAACCATCCCCGGGCGTCCCTGGTGGCGCAGTGGTTAAGAATCCACCTGCCAATGCAGGGGACACGGGTTTGAGCCCTGGTCTGGGAAGATCCCACGTGCCGCGAAGCAGCTAGGCCCGTGAGCCACAACTACTGAAGCCCTTGTGCCTAGAGCCCGTGCTCCACAACAAAGAAAAGCCATCACAATGAGAAGCCCGCGCACCACAACCAAGAGTAGCCCCCACTCGCCGCAACTAGAGAAAGCCCATATGCAGCAACGAAGACACAATGCAGCCAAAAATAAATAACTTTTTTTAAAAGCGTCCCCAGCAGCACCCATGTCCCAAAATAAAATATAAACAAATTAATAGAATAAACTCTTTCACCATGATATTTACCTTAATATTCATATGTTCCATGTTCACTCATTTTATGTCTATTGAAAAACACCAAAAGTGTTACCAAAATTCAGTGAAGCCAGTGAGTCCGTATATTTTCATTGAGTTTTTACTGTGATCCAGGAATTCTGCTAGTTGCTGGGGATTCTGAAGTGTATACAAGGGAGTACCACTGCCCTCAAAGAGTTGAAATCCCGGTGGAGGAGTAAAGCACAAAATTGAGAGACTTCTCTCCATTAACGTTCTTTTCCATTAATTGGGGAAGAACTACCTTTATTTTACTTTACTAGTAATACACTTCCATCCAGCTCTGGAGGAAAACAGGAATATAGTTTAAGAATGATTGTCAAAAATACAGAAATTGTAAGAACCATTTCATCCAAATGCCAAATAAATTTGTGTTTTGGAAAAACATATCAGAAACAAGGCAAAATGGATGAAGGGGGTTAAAAAGTCCACACTTTTAGTGATAAATAATAAGTCCTGGGATGTATGTATAACATGGTGACCGTAGTTACTATTACCATATTGTATATTTGAAAGTTGCTGAGACAGATCTTAAAAGTTCTTAGCACAAGAAAAAAAAATTGTAACTAGGTGTAGTGATGAATGGATTTATGGTGGTGATCATTTCACAATATATACAAATATCGAATTATGTTGTACACCTGAAACTAATATAATGTTATATGTCAATTGTATCTCAAAAAAAGTTAAGGTTCTGTGAAACCAAAAAAAAAAAAAAATCAGAAACAGTACAGGTTGATGAAAAGAAAGCTTTCATGAGCCCCTCCCTGTGTCCTACACACACACACACACACACACACACTCTCTCTCTCTCTCTCTCTCTCTCTCTCTCTCTCTCTCTCTCTCTCTCTCTCTCTGTCTCTCTCTGTCTCTCTCTCTCTCTGTCTCTCTCTGTCTCTCTCTCTCTCTGTCTCTCTCTCTGTCTCTCTGTCTCTCTGTCTCTCTCTCTCTCTCTCTCTCTCTCTCTCTCTCTCTCTCTCTCTCTCTCTCTGTAAAGGGCCAGGTAGTATCTATTTTAGGCTTTGATGCCATATGGTTCCTGTTAAAACTACCAGGCTCTTCCACTGTAGGTCAGAAACAGCTGGAGAGGATAAGCCAATCAACGGGCATGGCTGAGATGCCAATAAAACTTTTTACCGAAACAGGTCGTGGGCCGGCTTTAGCTCATGGGCTGAGTCGGCTGACCCCTACTTTGAATTCATCACAATATTTCATTCTCTCAGCCACAGCGTGACATCGGTATAATTATTTCCATTTCACGGATGAAAAAACGGGGGCTGAGAGAAGGTTAGCAACTTGCCCACAGTCACACAAGTAGTAAGTGGTAGAGTTTGGGTTCCCACAAAGCCCATGTTCTTCTCCTGCCTGCTCCGCGCCTCCCACTGCCTTCAGCCTGGAGGTCAGAGCACCTACCTGGTCTGCAGGTGAGTTCACCCCTCTCACTGAGCTCACTTACCCCCTCTCCAGGTTTGACCTGATCGCCAATGGCGGTGCCTCCTTGACGCTGCACTTTGAGCGAGCCCCGTTCATGAGCCAGGAGCGTACCGTGTGGCTGCCGTGGAATAGCTTTTATGCCATGGACACTCTGGTGATGAAGACAGAAGAGAACTCCATCCCCAGCTGTGACCTCAGTGGCTTTGTCCGGCCGGATCCAATCATCATCTCCTCACCTCTGTCTACCTTCTTCAGTGCTGCCCCTGTGCAGAATCCCATCGTGCCTGAGACCCAGGTAGGAGCGCCGGGTACCAGGGTGGGACTCTCAATACTGCCCTGACCCAAACTGGCTGGCTGACTTCCTCCCACCATCTCTCTCTGCCTGGATAAGCCAGAAACTAATATTAAGGGGGAGGGACAAAAAGTAAGAACGCAGTAGAATTTGTAGTCACTGGAGAGAAAACGGAATCTCTCCTGGACATTCCAGATGTTTCCAGACTTTGGCAGTCACTGGAGCTTTTAATAGAATAAAAACAATACACATATGTGCAACCCACCTGCAAATTGCTTTTTTATTCCTGTTAGTCACAGAGATACATGATAAGAGGCGCTTTAATGATCTACATCAGTGTTACGACAGAGGGCATATTACATTATTGCCTCCCTGTTGCTTTATAGCAATTGTCGATGGAAGTTGCAGGTTCATATAATTACAGCCTCTTGTGGCCTCCTTGCATGCAACTAGCAATAAAGCCTGCTGTTCTTATTTACATCTTTTGCCAACAGCGTGGTTTTAAAAAGAAACACAACGGTGACCAAGAATAATTATTAATCCAAAAATCATAACCTCAGCCACTCTGCTCGGTAGTGCAGGATAAAGTTTTGGTTGTTGGGGTTTTTTTTCTCTCTTCTCAGCCATGGAAAGTGGTTCTTGCACTCCCCCTTAAGGTGTGATGCTTTGGTGAGGGTGGTAGCAGACAGGTAGTCTTGGGTTGCAAGCAGCCCAGCTGCTGGGGTGCCTTTGATACAGTGTATCTACCTTGCATTTCCTCTCCAGGTTCTTCATGAAGAAATTGAGCTCCCTGGTTCCAACGTGAAGCTTCGCTACCTGAGCTCCAGGACCGCAGGCTACAAGTCGCTGCTGAAGATCACCATGACCCAGTCCACGGTGCCCCTGAACCTCATCAAGGTTCACCTGATGGTAGCTGTAGAGGGGCACCTCTTCCAGAAGTCATTCCAGGCCTCTCCCAACCTGGCCTACACCTTCATCTGGGACAAGACAGATGCTTATGGCCAAAGGGTCTACGGACTCTCTGATGCTGTTGGTATGTTTCAGTTTCAACCCCTTATTGATTCTTGGATGTAGGCATGCATTAAATCAACCTGTGTTTATTGAGTTCCTACTATGTGCCAAGAACTAGTCTAGTAGCTAGGGAGGCCAGTGGTCCATAAGCAGACAAGTGCCCTCTTCCATGGGCTTCCTATTCTACTGAGGAATCGAAACAATAAACACAGCCTGGACAAGAAAATATCAAGCAGCGTTAGGCGCTAATATGAAAGTAAAAATGTGTTGTATACTGGGGAAGAGGGGCAACGGTGGGTGGGCGTTCAGGGAAGGTTCTTCAGCAGGTGATGTTTAAACAGAGACTTGAATGAAAAGGGGCTGAGTGAAAATCAGGAAAAGAGCATTATTTTCCTGGCAGAAAAAGAGAAGAGGGAGGTGTTTTTGAAGGACAGAGGCTGGTGTGGCTGGAATGTAGTGGACAGGGAGACTATTGAGATAGGGAGAGAGGTAGGCAGGGACTTGATCATGTTTCAGAGAGAACATTCTCAGATGGCACAGAACCAGAGAACCAGAAGACGGAGCTAGAGGGGGGCTGAGAGCCACATGCTATGTTTCAGACTTTGCCTCTGAGGGAATCACGTGATTTCCCACTTGAGAAAGACCACCATAAGAGAAGGGTCATATCGTTATCGGTCTTTGAAGAGTTGTGAGCTGTGGATTCATATCAACCTACCCAGCATATTTTCTTACTTGTAGAAAGCTGTCTGGGATTAATTAAAATCCAGAATCCTGTATTTTCTTCACCAGTAGGCTTGTGGTTTTCAAGAACTGCAATAAGGTACCAAAATAAGAAATGAGCAAACTCAGAAATTTTCACTGTAATTGGCAGCCAGTGTTTATCACACTCCCTTGCTGCAGAGCATTGTGCTAAATGCTTTGTCTTGGGTGACCTCTCAATAACCCTATCAAGTAGACCCTCTCATAATCCCCACTGTGCAGATGGGACAAGACAGAGAGGGTAAACAAGTTGGCTAAAGTCACAGCCCTAGCAGGCTACACATGCTCAGAATATTGCCCTTGTGGTCGGCTTCGTCAATGGGTGGAGTTAATAACTTAAAGACAGTAGTAAGTTATTGGAGTAATGACTGCATTTAAATATAAACAGTGACTAATTTAATAAATGTTATGTCAGGCTTTAGCCAATATCAAAATGATAGCCAACATCAAAAAGAAGACTGAATATCATAATGCACCGCATGTACTCCAGCTCCTTTTTTTTTTTACATCTTTATTGGAGTATAATTGCTTTACAATGGTGTGTTAGTTTCTGCTTTATATCAAAGTGAATGAGTTATATATATATACACATGTTCCCATATCTCTTCTCTCTTGCGTCTTCCTCCCACCCTCCCTATCCCACCCCTCTAGGTTGTCACAAAGCACCGAGCTGATCTCCCTGTGCTATGCGGCTGCTTCCCACTAGCTCTAGCTATTCTACGTTTGGTAGTGTATATATGTCCATGCCATTCTCTCACTTTGTCAGAGCCTACCCTTCCCCCTCCCCATGTCCTCAAGTCCATTCTCTAATAGGTCTCTGTCTCCACTCCCGTCTTACCCCTAGGTTCTTCATGACCTTTTTTTTTTTCTCTTAGACTCCATATATATGTGTTCGCATACGGTATTTGTTTCTCTGACTTACTTGACTCTATATGACAGACTCTAGGTCCATCCACCTCACTACAAATAACTCAATTTCGTTTCGTTCTATGGCTGAGTAATATTCCATTGTATATATGTGCCACATCTTCTTTATCCATTCATCTGTTGATAGATACTTAGGTTGCTTCCATGTCCTGGCTATTGTAAATAGAGCTGCAATGGACATTTTGGTACATGACTCTCTTTGAATTATGGTTCTCTCAGGGTGTATTCCCAGTAGTGGGAATGCTGGGTCGTATGGTAGTTCTATTTGTAGTTTTTTAAGGAACCTCCATACTGTTCTCCATAGTGGCTGTATCAACTTACATTCCCACTAGCAGTGCAAGAGGGTTCCCTTTTCTCCACACCCTCTCCAGCATTTATTGTTTCTAGATTTTTTTGATGGTGGCCATCCTGACTGGTGTGAGATGATATCTCATTGTAGTTTTGATTTGCATTTCTCTAATGATTAATGATGTTGAGCATCCTTTCATGTGGTTGTTGGCAATCTGTATATCTTCTTTGGAGAAATGTCTATTTAGGTCTTCTGCCCATTTTTGGATTGGGTTGTTTGTTTTTTTGATATTGAGCTGCATGAGCTGCTTGTAAATTTTGGAGATTAATCCTTTGTCAGTTGCTTCATTTGCAACTATTTTCTCCGATTCTGAGGGTTGTCTTTTGGTCTTGTTTATGGTTTCTTTGCTGTGCAAAAGCTTTTAAGTTTCATTAGGTCCCGTTTGGGTTTTTTTGTTTTTATTTCCATTTCTCTAGGATGTGGGTCAAAAAGGATGCTGCTGTGATTTATGTCGTAGAGTGGTCTGCCTATGTTTCCCTCTAAGAGTTTGATAGTTTCTAGCCTTACATTTAGGTCTTTAATCCATTTTCAGCTTATTTTTGTATATGGTGTTAGGTAGTATTCTAATCTCATACTTTTACATGTACCTGTCCGGTATTCCCAGCACCACTTATTGAAGAGGCTGTCTTTTCTCCACTGTATATTCCTGCCTCCTTTATCAAAGATAAGGTGACCATATGTGCATGAGTTTATCTCTGGGCTTTCTATCCTGTTCCATTGATCTATATTTCTGTTTTTGTGCCAGTACCATACTGTCTTGATTACTGTAGCTTTGTAGTATAGTCTGAAGTCAGGGAGCCTGATTCCTCCAACTCCATTTTTCATTCTCAAATTGTTGGCTATTTGGGGTCTTTTGTGTTTCTATACAAATTGTGAAATGTTTTGTTCTAGTTCTTTTAGTAAAAACTGCCAGTGGTAGTTTGATAAGGATTGCATTGAATCTGTAGATTGCTTTGGGTAGTAGAGTCATTTTCACAATGTTGATTCTTCCAATCGAAGAACATGGTATATCTCTCCATCTCTTTGTATCATCTTTAATTTCTTTCATCAGTGTCTTATAATTTTCTGCATACAGGTCTTTTGTCTCCTCAGGTAGGTTTATTCCTAGATATTTTATTCTTTTTGTTGCAGTGGTAAATGGGAGTGTTTTCTTAATTTCAGTCTCAGATTTTTCATCATTAGTGTATAAGAATGGCAGAGATTTCTGTGCATTCATTTTGTATCCTGCAACTTTACCAAATTCATTGATTAGCTCTAGTAGTTTTCTGGTAGCATCTTTAGGATTCTCTATGTATAGTATCATGTCATCTGCAAACAGTGACAGCTTTACCTCTTCTTTTCTGATTTGGATTACTTTTATTTCTTTTTCTTCTCTGACTGCTGTGGCTAGAACTTCCAAAACTATGTTGAATAAGAGTGTCGAGAGTGGGCAACCTTGTCTTGCTCCTGACCTTAGTGGAAATGGTTTCAGTTTTTCACCATTGAGAACGATGCTGGCTGTGGGTTTCTCATATATGGCCTTTATTATGTTGAGGAAAGTTCCCTCTGTGCCTACTTTCTGCAGGGTTTTTATCATAAATGGGTGTTGAATTTTGTCTAAAGCTTTCTCTGCATCTATTGAGATGATCATATGGTTTTTCTCTTTCAGTTTGTTGATATGGTGTATCACGTTGATTGATATGCGTATATTGAAGAATCCTTGCATTCCTGGAATAAACCCCACTTGATCATGGTGTATGATCCTTTTAATGTGCTTTTGGATTCTGTTTGCTAGTATTTTGTTGAGGGTTTTTGCATCTATGTTCATCAGTGATATTAGCCTGTAGTTTTCTTTCTTTGTGACGTCTTTGTCTGGTTTTGGTATCAGGGTGATGGTGGCCTCGTAGAATGAGTTTGGGAGTGTTCTTCCCTCTGCTATATTTTTAAGAGTTTGAGAAGGATAGGTGTTAGCTCTTCTCTAAATGTTTGATAGAATTCACCTGTGAAGCCCTCTGGTCATGGGCTTTTGTTTGTTGGAAGATGTTAAATCACAGTTTCAATTTCAGTGCTTGTGATTGGTCTGTTCATATTTTCTCTTTCTTCCTGGTTCAGTCTCGGCAGGTTGTGCATTTCTAAGAATTTGTCCATTTCTTCCAGGTTTTCCATTTTATTGGCATACAGTTGCTTGTAGTAATCTCTAATAATCTTTTGTATTTCTGCAGTGTCCATTGTTACTTCTCCTTTTTCATATCTAATTCTTTTGACTTGAGTCTTCTCCCTTTTTTTCTTGATGAGTCTGGCTAATGGTTTATCAATTTTGTTTATCTTATCAGAGAACCAGCTTTTAGTTTTATTGATCTTTGCTATTGTTTCCTTCATTTCTTTTTCATTTATTTCTGATCTGATCTTCATGATTTCTTTTCTTCTAAATTTTGGCGTTTTTTTGTTCTTCTTTCTCTAATTGCTTTAGGTGCAAAGTTAGGTTGTTTATTCGAGATGTTTCCTGTTTTTTAAGGTAGGATTGTATTGCTATAAACTTCCCTCTTAGAACTGCTTTTGCTGCATCCCATAGGTTTTGGGTCGTCATGTCTCCATTGTCATTTGTTTCTAAGTATTTTTTGATTTTCTCTTTGATTTCTTCAGTGATCACTTCATTATTAAGTAATGTATTGTTTAGGCTCCATGTGTTTGTATTTTTACCGATCTTTTCCTGTAATTGATATCTAGTCTCATAGCTTTGTGGTTGGAAAAGATACTTGATACGATTTCAATTTTCTTAAATTTACGAAGGCTAGATTTGTGACCCAAGATATGATCTATCCTGGAGAATCTTCCACAAGCACTTGAGAAAAATGTGTATTCTGTTGTTTTTGGATGGAATGTCCTATGAATATCAATTAAGTCCATCTTGTTTCATGTATCATTTAAAGCTTGTGTTTCCTTATTTATTTTCATTTTGGATGATCTGTCCATTGGTGAAAGTGGGCTGTTAAAGTCCCCTACTATGATTGTGTTACTGTCGATTTCCCCTTTTAAGGCTGTTAGTATTTGCCTTATGTATTGAGGTGCTCCTATGTTGGGTGCATAAATATTTACAATTGTTATATCTTCTTCTTGGATTGATCCCTTGATCATTATGTAGTGTCCTTCTTTGTCTCTTGTAATAGTCTTTATTTTAAAGTCTATTTTGTCTGATATGAGAATCGCTACTCCAGCTTTCTTCTGATTTCCATTTGCATGGAATATCTTTTTCCATCCCCTCGCTTTCAGTCTGTATGTGTCCCTAGGTCTGAAGTGGGTCTCTTGTAGAAAGCATATATATGGGTCTTGTTTTAGTATCCATTCAGCCAATCTGTGTCTTTTGGTGGGGGCATTTAATCCATTTACATTTAAGGTAATTATCGATATGTATGTTCCTATTACCATTTACTTAATTGCTTCAAGTTTGTTCTTGTAGGTCTTTTCCTTCTCTTGTATTTCTTGCCTAGAGAAGTTCCTTTAGGATTTGTTGTAGAGCTGGTTTGGTGGTGCTGAACTCTCTCAACTTTTGCTTGTCTGTAAAGGTTTTAATTTCTCCATCAAATCTGAATGAGATCCTTGCTGGGTAGAGTAATCTTGGCTGTAGGTTTTTCTCCTTCATCACTTTAAATATGTCCTGCCACTCCCTTCTGGCTTGCAGAGTTTCTACTGAAAGATCACCAGCTCCTACCATTATCAACACATCTATTTTTTCCTTACCTTCCTCCACTCCTCCACCTCCCATATTTTTCTGAAGCAAGTGCCAAACATCAAATTACTTCATCTGTAGTATATCAGAGTATATCCTTAAAAAACACTTTAAAAGCATAACAACAATATCACAACAAAGAAGCACAATAAGTTCTTAATATCGAATAGCCAGTCATTGTTCAATATTTCAGTTGCCTTATGAATATCATAAAATAAAGTAGTATTTTATTTGTTTGAATCAGAATCCAAATAAGAGCTACCTTTTGCAACAAAGTTTTTGTTATTATAGATGTTTCAGGTTTACAGCATTATAATTTGACATCTGTATACACTACAAAGTAATCACCACCACAACTGTAGTTAGTACCCATCACCATACATCTGACCCCCTTCACCCATTTTGCCCACCCTCCAAACCCCTTCCCTTCTGGTAGCCACTAATCTAATCTCTGTATCTCTGAGTTTGTTTTGTTTTATTTTGTTTGTTCATTTGTTTTGGTTTTTATTTTATTATTATTATTATTATTATTATTATTATTATTATTATTATTATTTTGCGGTACGCGGGCCTCTCACTGCTGTGGCCTCTCCCATTGCGGAGCACAGGCTCCGGACGCGCAGGCTCAGCGGCCATGGCTCACGGGCCCAGCCACTCCGCGGCACGCGGGATCCTCCCGGACCGGGGCATGAACCCGTGTCCCCTGCATCGGCAGGCGGACTATCAACCACTGCGCCACCAGGGAAGCACTGTTTTGTTTTTTAGATTCCACATATGAGTGAAATCATTTGGGATCTGTCTTTCTCCTTCTGACTTATTTCACTTAGCATAATACCTTCAAGACCCATCCACATTGTCACAACTGGCAGGCTTTCATTCTTTTTATGGTTGAGTAGTATTTGATTGTCTATATAACTGCAATTTCTTTATTCATTCATTCATCAGTGGACAGTTAGGTTGTTTCCATATCTTAGCTATTGTAAATAATACTGCAGTGAACATAGAGGTGTATATATTTTTTGAATTAATGTTTTGGTGTCCTCTGGGTATATACCAAGAAGGGAATAGCTGGGTTCTCTTAAATTTTTTTAATCTTTGGTTTTCCCTTTGATCACTAGCTCATTTTCCCGTTTTACTGAGAAATAATTGACATACATCACTGTATAAATTTATGACATACAGCATGATAGTTGATTTACTTATATTGTGAAATGATTAGCAAAATAGATTCAGCTAGCATTCATCTTCTCATAAAGATACAATAAAAAAGAGAAAAAAGGAAAATTGTGATGAGAACTCATAGGATTTAGTCTTTCAACAACTTTCCTGTATATCATACAGCAGCGTTAACTCAAGTCATGTTGTACATTACATCCCTGGTACTTATTTATCTTGTATCTGGAAGTTTGTACCTTTCCACCACCTTCATCCAATTTCCCCTTTCCCCACTCTCTGCCTCTGGTAAACCTCAAGTTTGATATGTTTTTCTATGAGTTTTTTTTTGTTTTTAGTTCCACATATAAGTGAGATCATACAGTTTTTGTCTTTCTCTGTCTGACTTATTTCACTTAGCATAATGCCTTCAAGTTCCATCATGTTCTTGCAAATGGTAGGATTTCCCATTTTTTATGGCTCAGTAATATTTCATCATGTGTGTATATATATATTTACACACATATGTACACACATATGTATGTATGTGTATATGTATACACACTATATGTATACATATACATGCATATATATATATATATATACACATACTACAGTTTCTTTATTCATTCATCCATCAGTGGATACTTACATTGTTTCCATATCTTGATTATGCTGCTATGAACGTGGCAGTGCAAATATCTCTTTGACATAGTGTTTCCATTTCTTCAGATATATTCCCAGAAGTAGAATTGCTGGATCATATGGTACTTTAATTTTTAATTTTTCAGGAACCTCCATACTGTTTCCAGTCCCACAAACGTTGCACAATGATCCCCTTTTCTCCACATCCTCACCAGCATTTGTTATCCCTTGTCTTTTTGATGGCCATTCTAATAGGCATGAAGTGTTATCTCATTGTGCTTTTCGTTTGCATTTCCCTAATGCCCAGTGATGTTCAGCATTTTTTCATGTATCTGTTAGCCTTTTGTGTATCTTCTTTGGAGAAATGTCTATTCAGGTCCTTTGCCCATTTTTTAATTGGATTATTTGGGTTTTTTGCTGTTGAGTTGTATGAGTTCTTTATGTATTTGGGATATTAACTCCTTATCAGATCTATGATTTGCAAAAATTTTTTCTGTTATATAGGTTGTTTTTTCACTTTTATGGTTTCTTGTGCAGAAGCTATTTAGTTTGATGTAGTCCCACTTGCTTATTTTCGATTTTGTTACTTGTGCTTTAGGTGTCATAGCCAAAAAATAATTACCAAGACCCATGTGAAGGAGCTTTATTCCTGTTTCCTTATAGTTTCAGGTCTTATATTTAAATATTTAATCCATTTTGGGTTAATTTTTGTAAGTGGTATAGATATAGGTCCAGTTTCATTCTAGTATATGAGAATATGCAATTATCCTGGCACCATTTATTGAAAAGACTGTCTTCTTCCATTGAGTATTCTTGGCAGCTTTGTCAAATATTAGTTGACCATATATATGCATGGGTTTATTTCTGGGCTGTCAGTTCTATTCCAGTTGTCTCTTTTGTCTGTTTCTATGCCAGTACCATACTGTTTTGATGACTGTGGCTTCATAATATAGCCTGAAATCAGGAAGTATGATGCATCCTGCTTTTTTCTGCTTTCTCAGTATTTCTTTGGCTACTTGGGAGTCTTTTGTGGTTCCATATAACTTTTAGGAGTGTTTTTTTCTACTTCTGTAAAAAAAATGCTATTGGAATCTTAATAGGAATTACATTGAATCTATAAATGGCTTTTGGTAGTATTGACATTTTAACACTCTTAATTCTTCCAGTCCATGAACACAAGATACCTTCCATTTATTTGTGTTTTCTTTGATTTCTTTCAATGTCTTGTAGTTTTCAGAGTAGAGATCTTTCACGTCCTTGATTAAATGTATTCCTAAGTAATTTTTGATGCTATTATTGGGATTTATTTATTTTATTTCTTATTCAGAAAATTCATTATTGGTGTGTAGAAATGCTGCTGGTTTTTGTATGTTAATTTTGTATCCTACGACTTTACTGATTAAGTCTTAACATTTTTTTTTGAGTCTTTAGGATTTTCTATATATAAAATCATGCCATTGGCAAATAGGGACAATTTTACTGCTTCCTTTCCAGTTCTGATACATCTTATTTATTTTTCTTCCTGATTACTCCAGTTAGGACTTTTAATACTCTGTTGACTAGGAGTGGTGAGAATGGGCACTCCTGTCTTGTTCCTGATCTTAGAACAGTTTTCCATTGAGTATGATGTTAGCTGCGGGCTTGTCATATATGGCCTTAATTTTGTTGAGTTGGGTTTTTTCTATGCCTATATTGTTAAGAGTTTTTATCATGAATGGACGTTGAGTATTGTCAAATGCTTTTTCTGCATCTCTTGAGATAATCATATGATTTTTTCTTTTATCCTATTAATTGGATTATCACATTGATTGATTTGCATATGTTGAACCATCCTTGCATCCCAGAGATAAATCCCACTGGATCATGGTGTATGATCATTTTAATATGCTGCTGAATTTGATTTGCTAGTATTTTATTGAGAATTTTTGCATCTGTACTTATCAGGGTACTGACCTGTAGTTTTCTTTTATGGTAGTGTCCTTTTCTGGTTTTGGTATCAGGGTAATGCTGGCCTTGAAAATGAGGTTGGGAAAGTGTTCCCTCTTCTTTGATTTTTTTGGAAGAGTTTGAGAAGGATTGGTGTTGATTCTTCTTAAAATGTTTGGAAAAATTCACCAGTGAAGCCATCTGGTCCTAAGCTTTTCTTCATTGGGAGATTTCTGATTACTGATTCAATCTCTTTACTAGCAATTGGTCGTTCAGATTTTATATTTCTTCCTGACTAGCAATTGGTCATTCAGATTTTCTGTTTTTCCTGATGCAGTCTTGGTAAGTTGTATGTCTGTAAGAATTTTTCCATTTCTTCTAGGTTGTTCAGTTTGTTGGTGTATAGTTATTCAGAGGAGCCTCTTATGATCCTTTGTATTTCTGTAGTATAAATTATTAAATAATGTGTCCTTATTCATTCATAATTTTGTTTATTTGGGTCTTCTCTGTTTTTTCCCTAGGTAGTCTAATTAAGGGTTTGTCAATTTTGTTTATCTTTTTAAAGAACCAACTCTTCCTTTGGTTAACCTTTTCTATTGTTTTTCTCTTTTATTCATTTATGCTGCAATATTTATTATTTCCTTTATTCTGCTAACTTTGGGCTCAGTTTGTTCTTCTTTTTCTAGTTCCTTAAGGCACAAAATTAGGTTGTTTATTTGGGATCTTCCTTAATGTAGGTGCTTATTGCTATGAACTTCCCTCTTAGAACTGGCTTTTAATGCATCCCAGAAGTTCTGGTATTTGTATTTCCATTTTAAATTGTCTCTTTTTTTTCCCCCTTTAGTTTCTTCCTTAATCTATTGGTTATTCAGGAGAGTGTTTTTTAATTTCCATATATTTTTGAATTTTCCAGTTTTCCTCTTGTTATTGAGTTCTAGTTTCATGGCATTGTGGTCAGAGAAGATATTTGATATGATTTTAATCTTCCTGAATTTGCTAAGACTTGTTTTGTGGCCTAACATATGGTCTATCCTAGAAAATGTTCCACATACACTTCTGCCATTGTTGGATAGAATGTTCTATGTATGTTTGTTAGGTTCATTTGGTCTATAGTGTTGTTGAAATTGTCTGTTTGCTTTATGACTCTCTGTCTGGATGATCTGTCCATTTTTGAGAGTGGGATATTCAAGTCCCCAACTTTATCCTATTATGGTTTATTTCTCCTTTTAGCTCTGCTAGTTTGTGCTTTATATATTTACATGCTCCACTGTTGGGTGCATAAATATGTATAATTGTTATATCTTCTTGATGTATCTACCACTTTCCCATTATATAATGGCCTTCTTTGTCTCTTTTTAACACTTTTAGTTTGAAGTCTATTTTGTCTGATATAAATATAGCTACCCCTGCTTTTTGGGGGGGATGGGATTACCATTTGCTTGAAAGTTTGAAACACCTTTTTCCATCCCTTCATTCTCAGTCCATATGGGTCCTTATGGCTATAGTGAGTCTCTTATAGGCATCATAACTTTGGCTTTTGTTGGTTTTATTCATTCAGCCATTTCATGTCTTTTGATTGGAGAATTTAATCTGTTTACGTTTAAACTAATTAATGATAGGCACTTAGTATTGTCATTTTATTCTTTGTGTTCTGGCCCTTTTGTGATCCATTGTTCCCTCTTTCTTTTTTTGCTGTCTTTGGTATTAGTTACTTTGACTTTCTCTCATGTTCCTTTGTGTAATTACTATAGATTTTTACCTGTACTTACTATGAATCCAGATGAGCTCCACCTTGTGCAACTGGTTGATTTCTCTTCAGTTATTTTAATCTATGGTTTCTCCTTCCATTTCAACATCATTTTTTAGCTTTTATGGTTTATTTGTTGAAGAAACTGTATTGTTTGCCTGTAGCATTTCCCATAGTCTGGTTTGTTTTCTGATTGCACACCTTTGGCTGTTTAACATATTCCTCTGTCCTATATCTCCTATAATTGATAGTTGGACCTTGAGGCTTTCTAGGTTCAAGTTTGATATTTTATGTATACCAACTTTTTTGAGGTATAACTGACATATAATGTATACAACGTAATGATTTGATATTTGTATATATTGCAAAATGATGACTACAGTAGATCTAGTTAACATCTGTCACCATACATAGTTACAAAATTTTTTTCTGGTGATGAGAACTTTTAAGATCTACTCTCTTAGCAACTTTCAAATGTACAGTACAGCATTACTAATTATAGTTACCATGTTGTATATCACATCCCCATGACTCATTTATTTTTTAACTGAAAGTTTGTGTCTTTTGACTTTCTTCACCTGTTTGGTCCACCCAGCCCCTGCGTCTGGCAACCACCAATCTGTTCCCTGTACATGAGCTTGGCTTTTTTTTTTTTAAAAAAAACATCTTTATTGGAGTATAACTGTTTTACAATAGTGTGTTAGTTTTTCCTTTACAACAAAGTGAATCAGTTATATATATACATATGTTCCCATATCTCTTCCCTCCTGCATCACCCTCTCTCCCACCCTCCCTATCCCACCCCTCCAGGTGGTCACAAAGCACAGAGGTGATCTCCCTGTGCTATGTGGCAGCTTCCCACTAGCTATCTAATTTACATTTGGTAGTGTATATATGTCCCTGCCACTCTCCCACTTCATCACAGCCCACCCTTCCCCCTCCCCATATCCTCAAGTCCATGCTCTAGTAAGTCTGTGTTTTATTCCTGTCCTACCACTAATCTCTTCATGACATTTTTTTCACTTAGAGTCCATATATATGTGTTAGCATACGGTATTTGTTTTTCTCCTTCTGACCTACTTCACTCTGTATGACAGACTCCAGGTCCATCCACCTCATTATAAATAACTCAGTTTCATTTCTTTTTATGGCTGAGTAATATTCCATTGTATATATGTGCCACATCTTCTTTATCCATTCATCTGTGGATGGACACTTAGGTTGCTTCCATGTCCTGGCTATTGTAAATAGAGCTGCAATGAACATTTTGCTACATGACTCTTTTTGAATTATGGTTTTCTCAGGGTATATGCCCAGTAGTGGGATTGCTGGGTCGTATGGTAGTTCTATTTGTAGTTTTTTAAGGAACCTCCATACTGTTCTCCATAGTGGCTGTATCAACTTACATTCCCACTAGCAGTGCAAGAGGGTTCCCTTTTCTCCACACCCTCTCCAGCATTTATTGTTTCTAGATTTTTTGATGGTGGCCATCCTGACCGGTGTGAGATGATATCTCATTGTAGTTTTGATTTGCATTTCTCTAATGATTAATGATGTTGAGCATTCTTTCATGTGTTTGTTAGCAATCTGTATATCTTCTTTGGAGAAATGTCTATTTAGTTCTTCTGCCCATTTTTGGATTGGGTTGTTTGTTTTTTTGTTATTGAGTTGCATGAGCTGCTTATAAATTTTGGAGATTAATCCTTTGTCAGCTGCTTCATTTGCAAATATTTTCTCCCATTCTGAGGGTTGTCTTTTGGTCTTGTTTATGGTTTCCTTTGCTGTGCAAAAGCTTTGAAGTTTCATTAGGTCCCATTTGTTTATTTGTGTTTTTATTTCCATTTCTCTAGGAGATGGGTCAAAAAGGATCTTGCTGTGATTTATGTCGTAGAGTGTTCTGCCTATGTTTTCCTCTAAGAGTTTGATAGTGTCTGGCCTTACATTTAGGTCTTTAACCCATTTTGAGTTTATTTTTGTGCGTGGTGTTAGGGATTGTTCTAATTTCATACTTTTACATGTAGCTGTCCAGTTTTCCCAGCACCACTTATTGAAGAGGCTGTCTTTTCTCCACTGTATATCCTTCCCTCCTTTATCAAAGATAAGGTGACCATATGTGTGTGGGTTTATCTCTGGGCTTTCTATCCTGTTCCATTGATCTGTATTTCTGTTTTTGTGCCAGTACCATACTGTCTTGATTACTGTGGCCTTGTAGTAGAGTCTGAAGTCAGGGAGTCTGATTCCTCCAGCTCCATTTTTCGTTCTCAAGTTTGCTTTGGCTATTTGGGGTCTTTTGTGTTTCCATACAAATTGTGAAATGTTTTGTTCTAGTTCTGTAAAAAATGCCAGTGATAATTTGATAGGGATAACATTGAACCTGTAGATTGCTTTGGGTAGTAGAGTCATTTTGACAATGTAGATTCTTCCAATCCAAGAACATGGTATATTTCTCCACCTATTTGTATCATCTTTAATTTCTTTCATCAGTCTCTTATAATTTTCTGCATACAAGTCTTTTGTCTCCTTAGGTAGGTTTATTCCTAGATATATTATTCTTTTTGTTGCAATGGTAAATGGGAGTGTTTTCTTAATTTCAGTCTCAGATTTTTCATCATTAGTGTATAAGAATGGCAGAGATTTCTGTGGATTGATTTTGTATCCTGCAACTTTACCAAATTCATTGATTAGCTCTAGTAGTTTTCTGGTAGCATCCTTAGGATTCTCTATGTATAGTATCATGTCATCTGCAAACAGTGACAGCTTTACTTCTTCTTTTCCTATTTGGATTCCTTTTATTTCTTTTTCTTCTCTGATTGCTGTGGCTAGAACTTCCAAAACTATGTTGAATAAGAGTGGTGAGAGTGGGCAACCTTGTCTTGTTCCTGATCTTAGTGGAAATGGTTTCAGTTTTTCACCATTGAGAACGATGCTAGCTGTGGGTTTGTCATATATGGCCTTTATTATGTTGAGGAAAGTTCCCTCTGTGCCTACTTTCTGCAGGGTTTTTATCATAAATGAGTGTTGAATTTTGTCAAAAGCTTTCTCTGCATCTATTGAGATGATCATATGGTTTTTCTCTTTCAGTTTGTTGATATGGTGTATCACGTTGATTGATTTGCGTATATTGAAGAATCCTTGCATTCCTGGGATAAACCCCACTTGATCATGGTGTATGATCCTTTTAATGTGCTTTTGGATTCTGTTTGCTAGTATTTTGTTGAGGATTTTTGCATCTATGTTCATCATTGATATTGGCCTGTAGTTTTCTTTCTTTGTGACGTCTTTGTCTGGTTTTGGTATCAGGGTGATGGTGGCCTCATAGAATGAGTTTGGGAGTGTTCCTCCCTCTGCTATCTGTTGGAAGAGTTTGAGAAGGATAGGTGTTAGCTCTTCTCTGAATGTTTGACAGAATTCACCTGTGAAGCCCTCTGGTCCTGGGCTTTTGTTTGTTGGAAGATGTTAAATCACAGTTTCAATTTCAGTGCTTGTGATTGGTCTGTTCATATTTTCTCTTTCTTCCTGGTTCAGTCTCGGCAGGTTGTGCATTTCTAAGAATTTGTCCATTTCTTCCAGGTTTTCCATTTTATTGGCATACAGTTGCTTGTAGTAATCTCTAATAATCTTTTGTATTTCTGCAGTGTCCATTGTTACTTCTCCTTTTTCATTTCTAATTCTATTGATTTGAGTCTTCTCCCTTTTATTCTTGATGAGTCTGGCTAATGGTTTATCAATTTTATTTATCTTCTCAAAGAACCAGCTTTTAGTTTTGTTTTGTTTTTTCTAAACATCTTTATTGGAGTATAATTGTTTTACAATAGTGTGTTAGTTTTCCCTCTACAACAAACTAAATCAGTTATACATACACACATGCTCCCACATCTCCTCCCTCTTGCATCACCCTCTTTCCCACCCTCCCTAGCCCACCCCCCCAGGCGGTCACAAAGCACAGAGGTGATCTCCCTGTGCTATGCAGCAGTTTCCCACCAGCTATCTAATTTACATTTGATAGTGTATATATGTCCCTGCCACTCCCCCACTTCGTCACAGCCCACCCCTCCCCCTCCCCATATCCTCAAGTCCATGCTCGAGTAAGTCTGTGTTTTATTCCCGTCCTACCACTAACCTCTTCATGACATTTTTTTCCCTTAGAGTCCATATATATGTGTTAGCATACGGTATTTGTTTTTCTCCTTCTGACTTACTTCACTCTGTATGACAGACTCCAGGTCCATCCACCTCATTATAAATAACTCAGTTTCATTTCTTTTTATGGCTGAGTAATATTCCATTGTATATATGTGCCACATCTTCTTTATCCATTCATCTGTTGATGGACACTTAGGTTGCTTCCATGTCCTGGCTATTGTAAATAGAGCTGCAATGAACATTTTGGTACATGAGTCTTTCTGAATTATGGTTTTCTCAGGGTATATGCCCAGTAGTGGGATTGCTGGGTCGTATGGTAGTTCTATTTGTAGTTTTTTAAGGAACCTCCATACTGTTCTCCATAGCGGCTGTATCAATTTACATTCCCACCAGCAGTGCAAGAGGGTTCCCTTTTCTCCACATCCTCTCCAGCATTTATTGTTTCTAGAGTTTTTGATGATGGCCAATCTGACCGGTGTGAGATGATATCTCATTGTAGTTTTGATTTGCATTTCTCTAATGATTAATGATGTTGAGCATTCTTTCATGTGTTTGTTGGCAATCTGTATATATTCTTTGGAGAAATGTCTATTTAGGTCTTCTGCCCATTTTTGGATTGGGTTGTTTGTTTTTTTGTTATTGAGTTGCATGAGCTGCTTATAAATTTTGGAGATTAATCCTTTGTCAGCTGCTTCATTTGCAAATATTTTCTCCCATTCTGAGGGTTGTCTTTTGGTCTTGTTTATGGTTTCCTTTGCTGTGCAAAAGCTTTGAAGTTTCATTAGGTCCCATTTGTTTATTTGTGTTTTTATTTCCATTTCTCTAGGAGATGGGTCAAAAAGGATCTTGCTGTGATTTATGTCGTAGAGTGTTCTGCCTATGTTTTCCTCTAAGAGTTTGATAGTGTCTGGCCTTACATTTAGGTCTTTAACCCATTTTGAGTTTATTTTTGTGCGTGGTGTTAGGGATTGTTCTAATTTCATACTTTTACATGTAGCTGTCCAGTTTTCCCAGCACCACTTATTGAAGAGGCTGTCTTTTCTCCACTGTATATCCTTCCCTCCTTTATCAAAGATAAGGTGACCATATGTGTGTGGGTTTATCTCTGGGCTTTCTATCCTGTTCCATTGATCTGTATTTCTGTTTTTGTGCCAGTACCATACTGTCTTGATTACTGTGGCCTTGTAGTAGAGTCTGAAGTCAGGGAGTCTGATTCCTCCAGCTCCATTTTTCGTTCTCAAGTTTGCTTTGGCTATTTGGGGTCTTTTGTGTTTCCATACAAATTGTGAAATGTTTTGTTCTAGTTCTGTAAAAAATGCCAGTGATAATTTGATAGGGATAACATTGAACCTGTAGATTGCTTTGGGTAGTAGAGTCATTTTGACAATGTAGATTCTTCCAATCCAAGAACATGGTATATTTCTCCACCTATTTGTATCATCTTTAATTTCTTTCATCAGTCTCTTATAATTTTCTGCATACAAGTCTTTTGTCTCCTTAGGTAGGTTTATTCCTAGATATATTATTCTTTTTGTTGCAATGGTAAATGGGAGTGTTTTCTTAATTTCAGTCTCAGATTTTTCATCATTAGTGTATAAGAATGGCAGAGATTTCTGTGGATTGATTTTGTATCCTGCAACTTTACCAAATTCATTGATTAGCTCTAGTAGTTTTCTGGTAGCATCCTTAGGATTCTCTATGTATAGTATCATGTCATCTGCAAACAGTGACAGCTTTACTTCTTCTTTTCCTATTTGGATTCCTTTTATTTCTTTTTCTTCTCTGATTGCTGTGGCTAGAACTTCCAAAACTATGTTGAATAAGAGTGGTGAGAGTGGGCAACCTTGTCTTGTTCCTGATCTTAGTGGAAATGGTTTCAGTTTTTCACCATTGAGAACGATGCTAGCTGTGGGTTTGTCATATATGGCCTTTATTATGTTGAGGAAAGTTCCCTCTGTGCCTACTTTCTGCAGGGTTTTTATCATAAATGAGTGTTGAATTTTGTCAAAAGCTTTCTCTGCATCTATTGAGATGATCATATGGTTTTTCTCTTTCAGTTTGTTGATATGGTGTATCACGTTGATTGATTTGCGTATATTGAAGAATCCTTGCATTCCTGGGATAAACCCCACTTGATCATGGTGTATGATCCTTTTAATGTGCTTTTGGATTCTGTTTGCTAGTATTTTGTTGAGGATTTTTGCATCTATGTTCATCATTGATATTGGCCTGTAGTTTTCTTTCTTTGTGACGTCTTTGTCTGGTTTTGGTATCAGGGTGATGGTGGCCTCATAGAATGAGTTTGGGAGTGTTCCTCCCTCTGCTATCTGTTGGAAGAGTTTGAGAAGGATAGGTGTTAGCTCTTCTCTGAATGTTTGACAGAATTCACCTGTGAAGCCCTCTGGTCCTGGGCTTTTGTTTGTTGGAAGATGTTAAATCACAGTTTCAATTTCAGTGCTTGTGATTGGTCTGTTCATATTTTCTCTTTCTTCCTGGTTCAGTCTCGGCAGGTTGTGCATTTCTAAGAATTTGTCCATTTCTTCCAGGTTTTCCATTTTATTGGCATACAGTTGCTTGTAGTAATCTCTAATAATCTTTTGTATTTCTGCAGTGTCCATTGTTACTTCTCCTTTTTCATTTCTAATTCTATTGATTTGAGTCTTCTCCCTTTTATTCTTGATGAGTCTGGCTAATGGTTTATCAATTTTATTTATCTTCTCAAAGAACCAGCTTTTAGTTTTGTTTTGTTTTTTCTAAACATCTTTATTGGAGTATAATTGTTTTACAATAGTGTGTTAGTTTTCCCTCTACAACAAACTAAATCAGTTATACATACACACATGCTCCCACATCTCCTCCCTCTTGCATCACCCTCTTTCCCACCCTCCCTAGCCCACCCCCCCAGGCGGTCACAAAGCACAGAGGTGATCTCCCTGTGCTATGCAGCAGTTTCCCACCAGCTATCTAATTTACATTTGATAGTGTATATATGTCCCTGCCACTCCCCCACTTCGTCACAGCCCACCCCTCCCCCTCCCCATATCCTCAAGTCCATGCTCGAGTAAGTCTGTGTTTTATTCCCGTCCTACCACTAACCTCTTCATGACATTTTTTTCCCTTAGAGTCCATATATATGTGTTAGCATACGGTATTTGTTTTTCTCCTTCTGACTTACTTCACTCTGTATGACAGACTCCAGGTCCATCCACCTCATTATAAATAACTCAGTTTCATTTCTTTTTATGGCTGAGTAATATTCCATTGTATATATGTGCCACATCTTCTTTATCCATTCATCTGTTGATGGACACTTAGGTTGCTTCCATGTCCTGGCTATTGTAAATAGAGCTGCAATGAACATTTTGGTACATGAGTCTTTCTGAATTATGGTTTTCTCAGGGTATATGCCCAGTAGTGGGATTGCTGGGTCGTATGGTAGTTCTATTTGTAGTTTTTTAAGGAACCTCCATACTGTTCTCCATAGCGGCTGTATCAATTTACATTCCCACCAGCAGTGCAAGAGGGTTCCCTTTTCTCCACATCCTCTCCAGCATTTATTGTTTCTAGAGTTTTTGATGATGGCCAATCTGACCGGTGTGAGATGATATCTCATTGTAGTTTTGATTTGCATTTCTCTAATGATTAATGATGTTGAGCATTCTTTCATGTGTTTGTTGGCAATCTGTATATATTCTTTGGAGAAATGTCTATTTAGGTCTTCTGCCCATTTTTGGATTGGGTTGTTTGTTTTTTTGTTATTGAGCTGCATGAGTTGCTTATAAATTTTGGAAATTAATCCTTTGTCAGTTGCTTCATTTGCAAATATTTTCTCCCATTCTGAGGGCTGTCTTTTGGTCTTGTTTATGGTATCCTTTGCTGTGCAAAAGCTTTTAAGTTTCATTAGGTCCCATTTGTTTATTTGTGTTTTTATTTCCATTTCTCTAGGAGATGGGTCAAAAAGGATCTTGCTGTGATTTATGTCGTATAGTGTTCTGCCTATGTTTTCCTCTAAGAGTTTGATAGTGTCTGGCCTTACATTTAGGTCTTTAACCCATTTTGAGTTTATTTTTGTGTGTGGTGTTAGGGATTGTTCTAATTTCATACTTTTACATGTAGCTGTCCAGTTTTCCCAGCACCACTTATTGAAGAGGCTGTCTTTTCTCCACTGTATATCCTTCCCTCCTTTATCAAAGATAAGGTGACCATATGTGTGTGGGTTTATCTCTGGGCTCTCTATCCTGTTCCATTGATCTATATTTCTGTTTTTGTGCCAGTACCATATTGTCTTGATTACTGTAGCCTTGTAGTAGAGTCTGAAGTCAGGGAGCCTAATTCCTCCAGCTCCATTTCTCGTTCTCAAGATTGCTTTGGCTATTCGGGGTCTTTTGTGTTTCCATACAAATTGTGAAATTTTTTGTTCTAGTTCTGTAAAAAATGCCAGTGGTAATTTGATAGGGATTGCATTGAATCGGTAGATTGCTTTGGGTAGTATAGTCATTTTCACTATGTTGATTCTTCCAATCCAAGAACATGGTATATTTCTCCACCTATTTGTATCATCTTTAATTTCTTTCATCAGTGTCTTATAGTTTTCTGCATACAAGTCTTTTGTCTCCTTAGGTAGGTTTATTCCTAGATATTTTATTCTTTTTGTTGCAATGGTAAATGGGAGTGTTTTCTTAATTTCACTCTCAGATTTTTCATCATTAGTGTATAAAAATGCCAGAGATTTCTGTGCATTAATTTTGTATCCTGCAACTTTACCAAATTCATTGATTAGCTCTAGTAGTTTTCTGGTAGCATCCTTAGGATTCTCTATGTATAGTATCATGTCATCTGCAAACAGTGACAGCTTTACTTCTTCTTTTCCTATTTGGATTCCTTTTATTTCTTTTTCTTCTGTGATTGCTGTGGCTAGAACTTCCAAAACTATGTTGAATAAGAGTGGTGAGAGTGGGCAACCTTGTCTTGTTCCTGATCTTAGTGGAAATGGTTTCAGTTTTTCACCATTGAGAACGATGCTAGCTGTGGGTTTGTCATATATGGCCTTTATTATGTTGAGGAAAGTTCCCTCTATGCCCACTTTCTGCAAGGTTTTTATCATAAATGAGTGTTGAATTTTGTCAAAAGCTTTCTCTGCATCTATTGAGATGATCATATGGTTTTTCTCCTTCAGTTTGTTGATATGGTGTATCACATTGATTGATTTGCGTATATTGAAGAATCCTTGCATTCCTGGGATAAACCCCACTTGATCATGGTGTATGATCCTTTTAATGTGCTGTTGGATTCTGTTTGCTAATATTTTGTTGAGGATTTTTGCATCTATGTTCATCAGTGATATTGGCCTGTAGTTTTCTTTCTTTGTGACATCTTTGTCTGGTTTTGGTATCAGGGTGATGTTGGCCTCATAGAATGAGTTTGGGAGTGTTCCTCCCTCTGCTATCTGTTGGAAGAGTTTGAGAAGGATAGGTGTTAGCTCTTCTCTAAATGTTTGATAGAATTCGCCTGTGAAGCCATCTGTTCCTGGGCTTTTGTTTGCTGGAAGATTTTTAATCACAGTTTCAATTTCAGTGCTTGTGATTGGTCTGTTCATATTTTCTATTTCTTCCTGGTTCAGTCTCGGCAGGTTGTGCATTTCTAAGAATTTGTCCATTTCTTCCAGGTTGTCCATTTTATTGGCATACAGTTGCTTGTAGTAATCTCTAATAATCTTTTGTATTTCTGCAGTGTCAGTTGTTATATCTCCTTTTTCATTTCTAATTCTATTGATTTGAGTCTTCTCCCTTTTATTCTTGATGAGTCTGGCTAATGGTTTATCAATTTTATTTATCTTCTCAAAGAACCAGCTTTTAGTTTTATTGATCTTTGCTATTGTTTCCTTCACTTCTTTTTCATTTATTTCTGATCTGATCTTTATGATTTCTTTCCTTCTGCTAAATTTGGGGGTTTTTTGTTCTTCTTTCTCTAATTGCTTTAAGTGCAAAGTTAGGTTGTTTATTCGAGATGTTTCCTGTTTTTTAAGGTAGGATTGTATTGCTATAAACTTGCCTCTTAGAACTGCTTTTGCTGTATCCCATAGGTTTTGGGTCGTCGTGTCTCCATTGTCATTTGTTTCTAAGTATTTTTTGATTTCCTCTTTGATTTCTTCAGTGATCACTTCGTTATTAAGTAGTGTATTGTTTAGCCTCCATGTGTTTGTATTTTTTACCGATCTTTTCCTGTAATTGATATCTAGTCTCATAGCATTGTGGTTGGAAAAGATACTTGATACAATTTCAATTTTCTTAAATTTGCCAAGGCTAGATTTGTGACCCAATATATGATCGATCCTGGAGAATGTTCCATGAGCACTTGAGAAAAATGTGTATTCTGTTGTTTTTGGATGGAATGTCCTATGAATATCAATTAAGTCCATCTTGTTTCATGTATCATTTAAAGCTTGTGTTTCCTTATTTATTTTCATTTTGGATGATCTGTCCATTGGTGAAAGTGGGCTGTTAAAGTCCCCTACTATGATTGTGTTACTGTCGATTTCCCCTTTTAAGGCTGTTAGTATTTGCCTTATGTATTGAGGTGCTCCTATGTTGGGTGCATAAATATTTACAATTGTTATATCTTCTTCTTGGATTGATCCCTTGATCATTATGTAGTGTCCTTCTTTGTCTCTTGTAATAGTCTTTATTTTAAAGTCTATTTTGTCTGATATGAGAATTGCTACTCCAGCTTTCTTCTGATTTCCATTTGCATGGAATATCTTTTTCCATCCCCTTACTTTCAGTCTGTATGTGTCCCTAGGTTTGAAGTGGGTCTCTTGTAGACAGCATATATATGGGTCTTGTTTTTGTATCCATTCAGCCAGTCTGTGTGTTTTGGTGGGAGCATTTAATCCATTTACATTTAAGGTAATTATCGATATGTATGTTCCTATTACCATTTACTTAATTGTTCCGGGTTGTTCTTGTAGGTCTTTTCCTTCTCTTGTGTTTCTTGCCTAGAGAAGTTCCTTTAGCATTTGTTGTAGAGCTGGTTTGGTGGTGCTGAACTCTCTCAACTTTTGCTTGTCTGTAAAGGTTTTAATTTCTCCATCAAATCTGAATGAGATCCTTGCTGGGTAGAGTAATCTTGGCTGTAGGTTTTTCTCCTTCATCACTTTAAATATGTCCTGCCACTCCCTTCTGGCTTGTAGAGTTTCTGCTGAAAGATCAGCTGTTAACCTTATGGGGATTCCCTTGTGTGTTATTTGTTGTTTTTCCCTTGCTGTTTTTAAATTTTTTTTTTTTTTTTTTTTTTTTTTTTTTTTTTTGCGGTATGCGGGCCTCTCACTGTTGTGGCCTCTCCCGCTGCGGAGCGCAGGCTCCGGACGCGCAGGCTCAGCGGCCATGGCTCACGGGCTTAGTTGCTCCGCGGCATGTGGGATCTTCCCGGACCGGGGCACGAACCCGTGTCCCCTGCATCGGCAGGCGGACTCTCAACTACTGCGCCACCAGGGAAGCCCCCCTTGCTGTTTTTAATATGTTTTCTTTGTATTTAATTTTTGACAGTTTGATTATTATGTGTCTTGGCGTGTTTCTCTTTGGGTTTATCCTGTATGGGACTCTCTGTGCTTCCTGGACTTGATTGACTATTTCCTTTCCTATATTAGGGAAGTTTTCAACTATAATCTCTTCAAATATTTTCTCAGTCCCTTTCTTTTTCTCTTCTTCTTCTGGGACCCCTATAATTTGAATGTTGGTGCGTTTAATGTTGTCCCAGAGGTCTCTGAGACTGTCCTCAGTTCTTTTCATTCTTTTTTCTTTCTTCTGCTCTGCAGTAGTTATTTCCACTATTTTATCTTCCAGGTCACTTATCCGTCCTTCTGCCTCAGTTATTCTGCTATTGATCCCATCTAGAGTATTTTTCATTTCATTTATTGTGTTGCTCATCGTTGCTTGCTTCCTCTTTATTTCTTCTAGGTCCTTGTTAACTGTTTCTTGCAATTTGTCTATTCCATTTTTCAAGATTTTGAATCATCTTTACTATCATTATTCTGAATTTTTTTCAGGTAGACTGCCTATTTCCTCTTCATTTGTTAGGTCTGGTGTCTTTTCATCTTGCTCCTTCATCTGTTGTGTGTTTTTCTGTCTTCTCATTTCGCTTATCTTACTGTGTTTGGGGTCTCCTTTTTGCACGCTGCAGGTTCGTAGTTCCCGTTGTTTTTGGTGGCCGTCCCCAGTGGCTAAGGTTGGTTCAGTGGGTTGAGTAGGTTCCCTGGTTGGGGGTCTAGTGCCTCTGTTCTGGTGGATGAGGCTGGATCTTGTCTTTCTGGTGGGCAGGTCCACGTCTGGTGGTGTGTTTGGGGATGTTGGTAGCCTTATTATGATTTTAGGCAGCCTCTCTGCTAATGGATGGTGCTGTAGACCTGTCTTGCTCTTTGTTGGGAATAGGGTGTCCAGCACTGTTTGTTGCTGGTCCTTGAGTGAAGCTGGGTCTTGGTGTTGAGATGGAGATCTCTGGGAGATTTTCGCCGTCCGATATTACGTGGAGCTGGGAGGTCTCTTGTGGACTAGTGTCTTGAGGTTGGTTCTCCCACCTCAGAGACACAGGCCTGGTGCCTGGCTGGGGCGCCAAGAGCCTTTAATCCACACGGCTCAAAATAAAAGCGAGAAAAAATAGAAAGGAAAGAAAAGGAAGGAAGGAAGGAAGGAAGGAGGGAGGGAGGGAAGGAAGGAAGAAAGGAAGGAAGGAAGAAAGCAAGAAAGGAAGGAAGGAAGGTGGATAGGAGGAAAGGGAGGAAGGAAGAGAGGAGGGGAGGAAGGAAGGGAGGAAAGAAGGGGGAAGGAAGGAAGAAGGGAGGGAAGGAGGGTAGAAAGGAAGGAAGAAAGGAAGAAAGAAAGGGAGAAGACAAAGTAGAATATAGTTATTAAAATAAAAATAATTATTAAGAAGAAAAATTTATATTAAAAAAAAAAAACAGAAAAACGGGTCAGTCTAACCCTAGGACAAATGGTGAAAGCAAAGCTATACAGACAAAAATCTCACACAGCAGCACACACATACACACTCACAAAAAGAAAAAAAGGGGAAAATAATAGTATATCTTGCTCCCAAAGTCCACCTCCTCAACTTGGGATGATTAGTTGTCTATTCAGGTTTTCCACAGATGCAGGGCACTTCAAGTTAATTGTGGAGCTTTAATCCGCCGCTTCTGACGCTGCTGGGAGAGACCTCCCCCTCTCCTCTCTGTTCGCACAGCTCCTGGGGTTCAGCTTTGGACTTGGTCCGGCCTCTGCGTGTAGGTCGTCCGAGGGCCTCTGCCCTTTGCTCAGACAGGACGGGGTTAAAGGAGCAGCTGATTGGGGGGCTCCGGCTCACTCAGGCCGGGGGGAGGGAGTGGCGCGGGGGCGGGGCAAGTCCGCAGCGGCAGAGGGCGGCGTGACGCTGCACCGGCCCAAGGCGCGCCGCGCGTTCTCCCGGGGAAGCTGTCCCTGGATCCCGGGACCCCGGCAGTGGCGGGCTGCACGGGCTCCCGGGAGGGCTGGTGTGGAGAGTGACCTGTGCTCACACACAGGCCTCTTGGTGGTGGCAGCAGCAACCTTAGCGTCCGACACCCGTCTCTACTGTCTGTGCCGACAGCCGCGGCTCGCGTCCGTTTCTGGAGCTCCTTGACGCTGTGCTCTTAATCCCCTCTCCTCGCGCCCGAGGAAGCAAAGAGGCAAGAAAAAGTCTCTTGTCTCTTCAGCAGCTCCGCGCCCGTTTCTGGGGCTCCTTTAAGTGGCGGGTTAATCCCCTCTCCTCGCGCCCAGGAAGCAAAGAGGGAAGAAAAGGTCTCTTGCCTCTTTGGCAGCTCCGGACTTCAACCGCACTCCCTCCCGGCCAGCCGTGGTGCACTACACCTTCAGGCTGTTTTCACTCTGCCAACTCCACACCTTTCCCTGCGATCCGACCGAAGTCCGAGCCTCAGCTCCCGGCCCCGCCCGCTCTGGCGGGGGAGCAGACAAGCCTCTCGGGCTGGTGAGTGCCGGTCGGTACAGATCCTCTGCGCGAATCTCTCCGCTTTGCCCTCCGCACCCTGTGGCCGAGCTGTCCTCCGCGGCTCCGGAGCTTCCCCCTCCGCCACCCGCAGTCTCCGCCCGCGAAGGGGCTTCTAGTGTGTGGGAGTCTTTCCTCCTTCACGGCTCCCTCCCACTGGTGTAGGTCCCGTCCCTATTCTTTGTCTCTGTTTATTCTTTTTTCTTTTGCCCTACCCAGGTACGTGGGGAGTTTCTTGCCTTTGGGGAGGTCTGAGGTCTTCTGCCAGCGTTCGGTGGGTGTTCTATAGGAGAAATTCCACGTGTAGATGTATTTCTGATGTCTCTGTGAGGAGGAAGGTGATCTCCGCGTCTTACTCTTCTGCCATCTTTAAGCCGTCTCAGCTTGGCTTTTTGTTTTTTGGTTTGTTTGTTTTTATTTTTTTAAATTCTGCTTATGACCATGTTTGTTTCATAAACACTTTAAAAACATTACTTAGATTTCACCAGAAATTTTTTAAATTTATTTATTTATTTATTTTTGGCTGCGTTGGGTCTTCTTTGGTGCATGCAGGCTTTCTCCAGTTGTGGTGAGCGGGGGCTACTCTTCATTGCAGTGCACAGGCTTCTCACTGTGGCAGCTTCTTTGTTGTGGAGCACAGGCTCTAGAGCACAGGTTTGGTAGTTGTGCCGCATGGGCTTAGTTGCTCTGTGGCATGTGGGATCTTCCCGGACTAGGGCTTGAACCCATGTCCTCTGAATTGACAGGCAGATTCTTAACCACTGTACCACCAGGGAAGTCCCTAGAATTTACTATTTATCACAATAAAACATTGAGGCATTTAGAGCAAATGATATTCCTATTTACATAGATTTTTAGATCCACATATAGGTGAGATTATATTTGTATTTGTCTTTCTTTATCTGACTTATTTCACTTAACATAATGCCCTCAATATTCTATTCATGTTGTCACAAATGGCAAGATTTCATTCTTTTTTATGGCTGAATAATAGTTCATTGATTGTATATCACATCATTTTTATCCATTCATCTGTCGATGGACACCTTGGTTGTTTCTATATCTTAGCTATTGTAAGTAATGCTGCAACAAATATAGGGGTGCATATATCTTTTCACTGTTGATGTTTTTGTTTCCTCCAAATAGATACCAAGAAGTGGAATTGCTGGGTCCTATGGTAGTTTTATTTTTAAGTTTCTGAGAAACCTCCATACTGTTTTCCAAAATGGCTGCACCAGTTTACATTCCCACCAGCAGTGCACAAGGGTTCCTTTTCTCCACATCCTCTTTTTGATGATAGCCATTCTGACAGGTGTGAGGTGATATCTCATCATAGATTTGATTTGCATTTCCCTGAAGATTAGTGATGCTGAGCATCTTTTCATGTACCATTGACCTTGTGTATGTCTTCTTTGGATACATGTCTATTCAGTTCCTTTGCCCATTTTTTAATTGGGTTCATTGGTTTTTGGCTGTCAATTGGTATGAGTTCTTTATATACTTTGGACATTAGCCCCTTATCAGATATATGATTTGCAAATATTTTCTCTCATTCAGTAGGTTTCCTTATCATTTTATGGATGGTTTTCTTTGCTGTGCAGAAGCTTTTTAGTTTGATGTAGTCCCACTTGTTCCTTTTTGCTTTAGTTTCCTTTGCTTTGGGTGTCAAATTCAAAAAATCATTACAATGACTGACGTTAAGGAGCTTATTGCCTATGTTTTCTTCTAGGAGTTCTATGGTTTTAGGTCTTACATTCAAGCTTTTAATCCATTTGAGTTCATTTTTGTGAGTGGCATAGAGTGGTACAATTTCTTTTTCTTTTTCTTTTTTTTTTTTCTCACATGTGGCTGTCCAGCTTTCCCAACCCATTTATTGAAGAGAGTGTCCTTTGCCCATTGTATATTCTTGGCTCCTTTGTCATAAATTAATAGACTATGTATGCTTGGGTTTATTTCTGGACTCTCTAATCTATTCCATTGATCTTTGTGTCTGTTTTCATGCCGGCACCATACTGTTTTGGTTACTATATCCGTGTAATATAGTTTGAAATTTGAGCATGTGATGCCTCTAGCTTTGTTCTTCTTCTCAAGATAGCTTTGACAGTTCAGGGTTTTGTGGTTCCATACAGATTTTAGGAGTGTTTTTTCTATTTCTGTGAAAAAATAGCATTGGAATTTTGATAGGGATTACATTGAATCTGTACTTTGCTTTGGGTAGTATGGATATTTTAACAATATTAATTCTTCTAATCCATGAGCATGGAGTATCTTTCCATTTATTTGTGTCTTCTCCAGTTTCTTTCATCACTTTCTTGTCATTTTCATTGTACAGGTCTTTCACCTCCTTGGTTAAATTTATTCCTAAGTATATTATTCTTTGATTTTTTTTTTTTTTTTAAGCAAGACAGCTTGATAGACGGTTCTGTCTTCTTCTGTCTGGAGGTGACTAATGTCAGCTTTTCTATTCTTTTGTGATTTCAGCAGCATTGATGCTCATTGCCTAGATTCCTTAGGTCATTCGGGATTGCAAAATGGTATTTTAATTCTGTCATTGCTTCTTTATTATTTACTAGCTAGAATACTTTTATATTGAGATACTTTCTCATTAACTACTTGGTTATTTGAGGTACAGTTCAAATAAGAAATAAAGGATAAATGCTTGATTCTTTCCCTTTATTTACCAGTTTTCAACATAATAAGTTGGCTCTCTCACATCCTCTACTGGTGGCAAATCCAGTGTTTTTAAATACCATTATGAATTCACAGGATGAAATACCTCTAATATATCCATTGAAGTTATTATCTTTCCTCATAGTCAAATTGTCTCATCCTTGGTCAGTGGAAGCTTCTTCAAGCTGATTCCCAAATTCTTTTGACGTGGCCCTAGTAGATTTTATTTCCTTCCTTGCTATCTGGTGTGATAAAATCGCCTGGTCTTCTGTTGTTCATTTCTTGTTCCAGCCGTTTCTTCAAGGAGCCCTGATTCCTGTTAATGAGAAATAATATTTCAAGGCCACAAACCAGGCACTAGCACTTCTCTTTGCTACTGAGTTGGTCACTGTTTCTTGGAATTTTCAGAGGACAAGCCAGTACATACATGGTTTTTTTTTAAAAGATAAAATGTATCTTTACTTCATTTCAACACTCCTATATCTCAGGATTTAAAAGAAGCTGCGGAGAATCCCCAAAGGTGACACACATAGTTAAGAATTTAATGTAGAAGGAACAGCCATAATAACAATGCCTCGTGTTTCTAGAGCGGCGTTCCAGTTAAAAATGTATGGCATCTCGGCGTTTTGTCTCCTCTATCCTCACGACATCTCTCTGAGAAACTGAGGCTTCGCTTGCTCTGCTTTACACACAGGGGAGATGGAGCCACAAGGAAGTGTGAGCTGGAACAGAATTGGGACTGAAATCCTTCTTTTCCCATCCCTCTCTCCTATTTGTCCATGTGGCAAATGCAGGATTTTTATAGTTTTTGGATTCTGTTCCCCACTGAACTGCCACATAATTGGCAGGCTGTGTCCCCATGCCTGCCTCACTTGGAACTCTCTGGAATCCTCAGTGAATGTACAAAGTGCCTCAGCTAACACAAGCTGTTGCCTTCAGAATCTCCTTATAAATGAGCCACAAGGCTTCCATAGGTCTTTCTCCTAGTGAGTGAAAATAAATAACGCAAAATATAGCGAATGCAGGCCGTGAACAGCAGGCTGAGGGAAATGGTCTCCTGTCCGTCTCTAAAGGAGCGTTGTATTCAGTTTCTAAATGATTCATCTCTTCCCTCCCCATCACTGGGGTCATTTTTGAAAACCAACTGTTCATTGGAAAGGTCTTTCCATCCCCACAGACTACTACTGTGTAAAGTTTCAAGGTTGAGTTCAGCTTGAAATTTGAATTTAATATTGTATGGAATCACAAGGAGAAAAGCAATCAGCCTGCCTCGAGTGAGTTTTTTGAGCTGAATCTGTATTACCTTGAGCACAAGTTTCTCATTCCTGATGGAGAGCTCTGGAGTAATCAAGGAAACTCTCTCATCTCCCACTCTGCCCCGCCCCCTTTTATCTTTCAGTGTCTGTCGGCTTTGAATATGAGACCTGCCCCAGTCTCATCCTGTGGGAGAAAAGGACAGCCCTCCTTCAGGGATTTGAGCTGGACCCTTCCAACCTCGGGGGCTGGTCCCTGGACAAACATCACATCCTCAACGTTAAAAGTGGTATGTGAGCACATTTCCTTTTCCCAAATACGGCCTAGTCTTGCCTCTGGAACCTTCTCTCCAGCCTTGACATTTAAGTGGTAGCCCCCTCCCCTTCCCGCAGCTCTTTTTCCTCAAATAACCAAAATACCTATAGGTTTTACCACTTTCTCCTTTTAAACCTCAAGAATGTTGAGCTGTTTTTCCCAGACCATCCACCTTAGTGTACCTCACAGTTCTTCTTCAGTGATCTCTACAAATGTTATCTTACCCTGTACCATGGCCTTGGGGTCTCCCTGTCCTATTACAGCTCTCAGTATCCTGAGGAAGTTGGAGGGCTCCCCAAAGTTGCCGTTGCCTACTGTTTCTCTTCCATCTGTCACTTCCCCTCGTCCTCAGTAAGCCGATAGAAGTGTCCTCCCCAGAGGGCTGCAGTAACTGCCCCCATTTACTGCCCCAGGAATCCTACACAAGGGCACCGGGGAGAACCAGTTCCTGACCCAGCAGCCCGCCATCATCACCAGCATCATGGGCAACGGCCGCCGCCGGAGCATTTCCTGTCCCAGCTGCAACGGCCTTGCTGAAGGCAACAAGCTGCTAGCCCCAGTAGCTCTGGCTGTTGGAGTCGATGGGAGCCTCTTCGTTGGTGACTTCAATTACATCCGGCGCATCTTTCCCTCCCGAAACGTGACCAGCATCTTGGAGTTACGGTAAGTGACTGCACGGAAAACCTTCTCTTGCCCTATTGCCCCCACTGCTACAAAACTTCCCTGGGTAAGTGGTGGCCACACATGGGGCTCTTTAGAGAATATAGAGTCTGTGTGATGGGCTGAGGTTTAAAACCTAGGCCTGGAATCAGATGAGGACTAGGGGAAATGCTTTGTGTATCTATAAAACACTGCATGTGTATCTAGTACAGTTGTCGACACCTGCCTTACAGCAAAGGAGAAAGCCTTCAGTCATGGTGCTGGGGGTGGGACCTGGGTAGCCATATTGTATAAAACCTTCACGTGTGAATCTGATACATACCAAATAGTGAAAGGACCACTACTTTAAGCTGATGGTCCATTTCACGGGCTTCTAAAGTGGCACTTCTTAAAAATACAGATTCCTGGAGCCCACCCCCGGAGGCACTGGTTCAGTAAGTCTAGAGAAGGGCCAAGGCATCTTTTCTCTTTGACAGGCTCTGTAGAAGATTCTGATGCACATCAAAGTTTAAGAACCTCTAACATTCGTTTATTAATTCAGGCATTTATACTGAGCACCTCTATGTGCTAGCTCTCTGTGAATTTTCTGGATCTGTGCACATTTACTAGGATCTGACTTAGAAGTACTGCATAGGCCTTGCTAGGTAACTTTTGGCCACCCCTGGGAGATTCTTCCTGGCCATTGCTAGCTGCTGACTCTGAAGTCCAGGTCTCTGTGCTGGACAAAAGCTCTTTGAAACTCTCTTTTCAGGAAAATTGATTCCAGGCCCTCAAACCTAGAGAGGGATCTGTAAGTAGAGGGAGAAATGCAGTCTATAAATAAGGGAAATACTTCATTCAACAAGGCGAATATGTGCAGAACTGTCTGGCGAAGGGAAAAAAAAAAACAAAACAAACAGAGGAACAAGCAAAGCCTCAGTTGTGTTTGTGGTCTGATAGAGAACTTCAAACTAAATCATGTGGACAAATTAAAAAATTTTCAAGAAGCACTAAATGCCATAAGGAAACTCTAATGGAGTAAGAAATAGGAACCGTGGTGGTGGGAAGGAGGGAGAGAGAAGCTTCGTAAGATAAAGTAGTCAGAGAAACCCCTCATACTAGGTGATATTTGAGGTGGGACCTGAATGATGAGATCAGCCACGTGAAGACCTGGGAAGAGTATCCCAGGCAGAGAAAAGTTGTGCAAAAGCCCTAAGATCAGCAAATAGCCTGCTTATTTAAGGGACTGATGGAAGTCCAGTATGGACTTCTGAGAGTGTCTCAGAGTGGGGCAGAGAGGTAGATAGGGGACCAGCGCTTCAGGGTCTGAATGACCATGTCAACAAGTGTGACTCATATTCTGCTTTTAAATTTATTTTATTGATGTTTAGTTGATTTACTGTGTTGTGTTAATTTCTGCTGTACAGCAAAGTGATTCAGTTATACATACATATGCATTCGTTTTCATTTTCTTTTCCATTATGTAATGCACAGCCATTGGAATTTGAAGTAGGACGGGGGGTGGAGCTGACATGATCTGATTTGCATTTTTTAAAGAGGACTCTGGCGACTACAGGGGAGCTGTAGCAGTTGTCCAGGATTTGGGTGGTGGTGAGATGGACTAGGGTGGTAGCAGGGGAGATGGGGAGCTTCCAATGGGGATATAGTTTCGAAGTAAATCTGATAGGAATTGTGTTTATAGGGTGTAAAAAATAATGAGAGAAAAAAAGAGAGAGTAGAGAAGAATCAAGGGTGATGCTAGGATTTTGACCTGAGCAGCCAAATGGGTGGTGGTGTTTTCGGAGGCAGCTTCAGCTGCCAAGTGAAGGACTTAGAAGAAGTCACAGGCTGCACCTACATTTTGTGTCTCTGAGGCCCCTCCTGGGGGAGAAATTAGTGCTCTGACCACCGGAAAGTGATGCTGAGTGTTCTGAGGAGCTGAGACTGTGCCAGGCACTGGGAGGGGTAAAAGGAGAGAAGAAAACCCAGCTTCCACCCAGGAAGGTTTCCAGCCTCAGTGATCAGTGATCCAGGATTTGTTTACCAAGCATTAGGGTGGGTCAGGCCCGTGCTGGGCTCTGAGGGTCCAAGAGGGGATGAAACCCAGGCTCAAAGAGCACCCATTCGAGGGTGAGAGATGGGGGACCCGGACAAGGAAAGGCATTTCAAGCTGAGTGTTCTCGAAGAGCCGACAACCAACCATCATGGACACACAGAGGGGGAGGCCACCGGGTAAAGTAACAGGGTGTAATCACCGAAAGGCGAACAGTGAGAGTAAGAAGGACACAAAGTGGAAGAGGCTGGATAATCCTCAGGCTGTGTCCAAATGACAATCAGACAAGCCACCCTCCTAGAGCTCCCCAACTAGGTCCCTTTCCCAATATGCTTACTTCCTTTTTTACCCTAGTAAAGCATCTTCTTTGTAGGCATCCTCTGGGCAGTGGAGAGCCGTGAAAGTAGGCAGGGAAGAGGGTGGAGCTAGCGCTGGGCTTTTCCATGAGGGCTGCATGATTTCATCTGGCATTTGTCACCCTCCACATCTGGCCCTTGCTTCTTTGTCACCTCTCTTCCTGCTCAGAGCCACATCAGCCCTTGCCTGCCCATCCCCACCTCCACACCTTGACTCACTCTACTTAAAATGCCTTCTCTACCTCATCTCCCTCATCAGTTCCATCTTTAAGACTGGGCTCTTCCATGAAGCCCAGTCTCCCCAGCAGAAATAATTCTCTCCCTCCCCTGGGCCACTTAACTCTAATTTTCCACAAAGGTGACACCATTGACTGCCTTGGTTTTTAGCTATTTCTACAAGTCTGTAGGGCCCCAGGGTGTGAACTTCTGTAGAGCCGGCACCTTTGACATCTTGGCCCCTTGATGCCCAGAGCGGTGCCTGGCCCACAGGAGGGGGTCAAGACATGTTGCTTGAGTTAAAGGGGACAAAGACCAGCCTCCACCCTTTGGTTGGAGTTTGTCCCTGATTCCACGTCTCTGAAGTTGCAGGGGCCACAACATCAATGGTACAAGCTAAGGGCCCACGTGGTGACATTGAGGACAGCTGCGGAGAAGTGTAACTGTCAATTTCCCTTCAAGGCTGTGTGATTTTTTTTGGTTTTTTTTTCCCTTTTTAACCTCCTTTGGACTTGCTCTTGTTTTATCAGCCAGGTATCCAGGCGATTAGAAGTTAAGCTTTAACAAGAACAGTGGTTTGATTCCCTTTTCTTCCCACTACATACCTGAAAACAAAGGGATGTCAATCCCCTCTCTTCAAAACAGTAACCAGCAAAGGGCGGGGAGGTGGGGGGGCGTGGGCAGGCAGGGAGAGACCTGTCGTGCTTCTGTCTTTTCTCCATTGTGAGGGTTGGCAGCTGAATGATCCAGTTTCGGGAGTCGGTTCCCATCCCTGTCTCACTTACCCAACCCAGAGCTGAGCCTCCGAACCCAAATTTTATTTAAATCTTCGCTCTCCTTCTTCCTTGCTTCTTCCTTTGCCTAACCAAAACATGCAGGGGCAGAGTTCTATGTGCTTGAAAAATTTCTGATGGTAGAAAAAGCCTTATTCCTAGGTAAACCGGTTATCACCTGCCAGCTCCATTCCACTGGCATTCAAGACATTTTCAACACCCACCTCCCCAGAAAGCCTGATAACCCCACCTCTAGGAGCCCATTTCCCTTCTCATAACTATCACCCTCTTCAGATGGTCCTTGGAAAACCCAGGCCCTGGGGAGTAGAGTAAATCTGTCAGTCACTCACATCTTAGGGTGAACTTCGGTCAGCGGAAAAGCTTTCCTTTCTCTCCCCCATTTGAGACTATCTCAAGACCTGAACCCCAGTGTGAGGCAGTAAGTGATAGCAGACGGGACAGTGTCTCTCTGCCTTTTCTTAACTTGGCCCCTTTCCAGAAACATGAGAATCTCACACTTCCCTTCATGTTTGAAATTCTAATTTTTTTTTCATTTTCCCGTTATAAAATTATATTATGATATGAACTATGCTTCTTTTCCAACTAAAACACTTCCCCATGCTGAGATTCTGATGGTGGTATTGGGGTAGGTCAGCAGCATCATTGCACCAGGGAGGATGTTTAGGGGAGGGAATGGTCCATCCCAAATGTGTGAGTGCTAGAGAGGTAAGAGATGCAAGAAAAGTGGGAGCCTAGGGAGGTGGGCAAGGGTAGCAGAAATTGAAAGTAAGCTTCACCAAAGGCCAGCTTTGCCTGAGAGTACAGCTCCAACAGACCCTGCTTAATGCCAACATAGAACATTAGGGAGGAGAAAGAGATTGTAGTCAGAGAGGAATGCTTTCTCTGTGAGGTCAGGGTATAAACATGGAGGTCAGGAAACAAAATATAACACAGCACCTACCCAGAGTAACAATGACAACAATATTTCCATAAAATTTTGGACAGTTCTTAGCACTGTGTCCAAAGCTCTTTCACCAAGGAGGTACCCAGGCTTCATGGGGCCTGAATCTTATGCAATTTTGGAATGAAACTATTATTTAGGATAAGAAAAGAAACCAAAACAAATTGTAAATTTTGAAAGTCTGACAATTACTGCAGACATCACAAAATCCAGACAAATAACCTAAAATTTGTTGTTAATTAACTATTACACTTCCATGATATATGACTTCTCCATTGAGCACTCCACTTTCTGTAATGATGCTAGGAGAGTTGGCACAATAGGGCAGGAGGATTCCTGAAAGCCGTGAGTACCAGAATGGCTAGCAACCATCTAAAAGATGGTGGAAGGACCGCGTGTGAGCCGCATAAGCACAACCGCCTAAAACTGAACTATATGTATCTCAACTCACTTCTCTTTAGTTAGAACTAAAACATACAAACAAAAACTGTGGCTGCTCCAACTTCACCCTGTTCTGTGGCGCAGAGGGATAGAATTGGAATGAAAAGAGACAACAGTCTCAACTTACTGCAGCTTTGTGATTCTGAGAAGAACGTGAGGGATTGGAAGTCATCCAAGGCAGGGTCTGGCAGCGTAAGGGAAGCAGCTTATTCCTTTCCTCCACTCAAGAACCCATTTTTCCAGCCCTTACTCTCTCCAGGGCTCTCTACTAAGAATCAGCCGTATGGAGATGAGTCAGTCATGTCCAGATTTACTTACTCACTTCTGTTCACGATGAAGCTAGGAAGACAAGCACACACACATAAATCACAAGACAGCCTGCTGAGAGCTCCCTGAGGCAAGTGGAGAAGGCTTGGAGAGACCCTGAAGGCTTTGCAGGGGAGTCATTGAGACTCCACAGTGTGAAGAGCTAATCCATCTCAATTCTCCAATCGGAGACACCACTTTTTCCTCAAAGGATTGGTTTCTTTGAAGCCATGGATGCAAAGCCCAGGCCTGTCCCTTGTAAGTAGGGCACCTGTGCTCTTCTCTTGGGTTGGCCCAAAAGTTCGTTTGGTTTTAAGAAAAATAAAAGACCTTTTTCATTTTCACCAAGAACTTTATTGAACAAAGGATTCATTAACTGAACGAACATTTTGGCCAACCCAATGCATAGACTGACTCACTGGTGCTCTCATTTGGGTTTGTTGCCTGCTAAACACCTGCTCTGCTAATGGCCTTGGTCTGGAATAGCGGTGACCTCAGCCTTTCTCCAAAGTTCAGATCTACATGATCATTTGGACTCTGCAGTCTCAGTGACTTAGTCCCCCCTGCCTTCTCCTTCCCCCAACACAGATATTATATTAATCAACTTAAAGCAGATGTTCTTAGCAAAGAAGTAGGTCAGGTCTGCAGACCCAAATCCAACCAGTCTTTTCACAAAATCTTGACGAAAAAAAGTGGAATTGATATTGCAATAATTAAGAGCCAAATATGACTACCACTGTGGCAGATAACATTTCACTTTCATTAAGCAATATAAAATAGATGCGAGAATTCCTGGCTGCCACCCTGACACACCAGGCTTTGCAGAATGAATCTTAAATTGCACTATGTCAGTCAGAGCTCAAGAGTTATCAGCATCATTTAATTAACTTTTTTTTTTTTTTTTGCAAAAACTAACATGTTGGAATAAAATATAAAAATGTAATCCCTGTGCAAACCCACCACTAATGATGGCCCCCGGCAGAGACCTGAGCTGCACCCAGGCAGGAATCAGGGCATTAAACCCTCTTTGTTCCTTCCCTGAAGCCTCCTCCCTTAGCTAGAAGGGAAAGAGGGGTCAGGGGTTTCTTCCACGTTGGCTTAGGAGCCTCAGGAGTGGGGAGCACTTCTCTATTAAAGGCCCTAACCTCTCTCCTCTTCTCCTTAAAGCTCTTAAGATTCAGCCACTCTCCTGTTGAAACTGATGTGTATTTTTATTTTTAAAAGAAAACAGAAGCAACACTTCGACTAGTTTTCCGAAAAAGAATGTTAACTGGAGTCTTTGGCTCCAATTCCAAGGGGATGGTATCGCCTGTGAATTTCGCTGATGGGTGTTATCTGTAAGAAAGAATGCATACTTGGGGGCCCACGTGTGTGAGGGAGATGGGGAGAGGGGAGGGGGCAAGGAGCAGAGCGAGGAAATGGTTGAGTCTCTCAGGGTTCAACAGGGTGTTTAGCAAATGCAATTGGCTGTGGGCAGGGCCGCTCTCTCTCAGGTGGTGCAGACTCTGTAATGCACCAATGACAAGTAGCTGGTACAGGCATCACCACACTCAAGGCAAATGTTCCAAAGGCGTCACAGCACTCTTGACGGCTGAGCTTGCATTTGGCTTCAGGATCCTTCCACTCCCGCCCTCCCAGCAGCCATTACCAATCGATAGGTGTTGGCACTCAGGAGATCCGTGTGCCATCTCTTCATTAGCCTGTTTCACCTGTTGCCACCTGTGTCACGTGACGCCACATCGCTGGTCAGAGAATTCAAGCTTTCTTGTCTAGATTCTCCAATGGCCGGGAGGAATCCAACATCAGGGGAGCTTCCCAGGTAATTGTGCTGGGAGCTGTCAGCTAGAAGGGAAAAAAAAAAAAAGAAAAAGAGTGCCTTTTGGGGGGCCCCATTATACAAGAAACGAAAATGTTATGTTTGCTTTATCATCAGTTCTTCCGCTAACTGTTTGTTCTTTTTCCTTCTGTTTTCTTTCTCTAAAGAAATAAAGAGTTTAAACATAGGTAAGATGAAGAAGTCTTTCCCGTATAATTTGATATGGTTCGTTTGCGTCCTTGTGTTTGCTTTTTGTTTTGTGCTTTCTTGTGTAATGTTGTATATTTTTATGTACCAAATATAGTAACTTTTTATGTGCTAATTGTGTGTTGTGGATATGATAAGCTTTAGCAATTATGAAATTCAGTCAAATAGGAACCAAATAAGCTGACAGTAATTAGAATTTCCGAAAGATGCAAGTGCAAGGTAATGAACCCTCAGCAAACTTTCATCCCAACTGCTCAGTGCAGTCCATAATCAGGCTAAACAGTTGAGGCAAACTTCTGGCTTTTGTAAATGCTGGACTGGGTTCACAAAAGCTTTAATGAACTGGAAACGGGTCAAAAACTCATTTTCAAACTCCTTAATGATTTTTTTCCCCCTGGATATATGGTCACTTTAAAAAAGAAAAAAAAACAAAACAAAAACAAGTTAATTGCCAATCTGCTGGTCAGAATGAATCCAACAGTCAGATGCATTGGAAATTGCCTTGGAATTCAGTCGCTTTTAAGTATTATGAAGGGTTTGAACCGAGTACTTTTTGTCTAAGTAGGCTTTTGTCATTCAACTGCTCTGAGATTATCACCTAAACCATATTTGGTGCAATTCACATATATGTGCATGTTGCTCTGGGGAGCTTCCTGTTACAACGTTAGGAAAACTCCAGGTTGCACTAAGATAGAAGAACAGTGACCTTCTTTTTATTTGGAAGAGGAGGAAAAAACAAAGCGATGTATTTTAATATTCAAGGGAATCCTTCTCTTCACTCCTTGAAATGAAGTTGGCAGAGGCTCCTGCGTGATGTTAGGTCAAAATTAGACAAAGAACAAAGTTGTACGAGATCATCAAAGTCAGTGCAAAAGCCACGCGTAGGAGTCCTCTGCCTCCTCCGTCTCAGGCACGCCCAAATTGGCTGGTTTTAGACACCCCCATTGGGCCAAATTTTTTAAAAGGCAGCAATGCCCCGGAAGGACACCCGCTTCAAACTTCCATACTCCATCTGACCTTTGCCATAGCCCCAGTGTGAAAGCATGGCCATCCATCTCCCTGAGCTCCTCTGCAAGAATGTTGATTGAAATGAGTTCTGAGGCTACGGGAAAGAATGGGCTCACAGCAAGAACTGACCCCACCCCCCTGAACTGGCTGCTCTTCTGCCAGAGATTTTGAAAAGCCTCCTTGAATTGGGCTCCCTAGAAAGTCCAGAATTAATTATCTTGCTCACAGACAGGCACAGGTGTGCAATGCCCTGATTCTTCTGATGATGGCACCAGCTCCTGTGTGGTCAGTAACAAAGTACAGCGTCTAATTAGAAAATGGCATGAATTTTTTCCCTTTCTGCCCTAATTTGTTTTGCATGTATGGATAGTCTCTCAAGACTTAGTAGCCAAAAAAGGAAGAAGGAAGGAAGGAAGGAAAGGAACCCAGGTAGCCTACTCTCCCAGACCTGTTATCTAGGCTGGAATTTTAGAAAGACCTTGACTTCTAGTTGATATGCCTTAATAGCAACCTGAGGAGAGGCTGCAATTAAAGACGGTCTCGATGCACAAACTGTTCCTTAAAATGGCTTCCTTGTTCTTTTCTTCCTTAACTCAGGGAAGAACCCAAATGGTGGTGTTTTCATTAGTAATTTACCGGCTACTGTCTACAGGACAGATGTATCCAACACTACCATCACCCGTACCTTCCCTTCACCTTTCCTAGCTCCTCTCTTCCCATAATTCCAAACTACAGTTGAAAAATAACTGAAAAAAAAAGACCTGTGCTCATTTTAGGCATGTGGAAAACCTAGTCTCCCACACTAGGACAGAGAGGCGTCTGCTGCTTACCTCCTAGGGGCAGTGAAGCTAATCACTGATGTGGGGATAGAACGAGTACCCATTCTGGTCTCAACCTCCAGCCAGTGACAGACACTGCAGAGGGATGGAAATGTAGGGTTTGAGCCAAAAGGGTCATGAGTGATGCTCTGATTTGACTTCTTTATTACCCCAATAAGGAATCTAGGACCCGTCGTGGCCAAAAGACTTCCCTAGGTTCGCCCTCTGGGTCCAAGTTGAGTTTAGAGTTTCCTGTGTCTTAGCCCTGAGCCAAGTTTACAGATCTTACCCTGTCCTCGTCAGCAACACATAGGACATCTGGACGGACGGCAGAGAAAGAGAGCCAGGTCTCTGAGGCTTCGTGCTCTCCTAATTCATTTCCCCCACCCTGAGGTATCTCTCTCCTAGTGTGTCTTAGGGTCCTGGCAGATCCTGGGCCATGCCTGTGACCTCACTGTTACCCAAGATTTGAAAACTACATCTCCTTCCTTTACAGTTCAGATTCTGGACATGATATCGGCAAGATATCACATGTCATCACACAAGATACCAACTTGGTTCATATGCACACCGAGGAACAGTAGAGAAGATCTGAGGCTGAGGGGAGCCGCCCATCACAAAGTTAGGAAAACTCCAGGTTGCCCCAGTATTCATGATCTAGTACCTTGGAGGCACTGCGGAAGCATAGATTAAAAAGAGGACATTGTCCCGAGGACGTGTTCCTCAGCCCCACTTGCGAACATAGTAAACCCACGGGGGAAAGAAAGGAGTCTGGCACCCACAAAACACAAACACAAAAGCAGTATCAGAGTGAGATCTTTCGCAACAGCTAAATGAAGCAGTGGTATTCTAGCATGAAGGGAGGCGATGAATTCTCTGATAGCGTGAGGAACTTAGGTCCAATTAGAAGCAGCTAAGAGCCATGCTATGTTAGAACACTAACTTATTACGTTAGATTCTTTCCAGTTCACTAAAGTGGAAAGACAGCGGAGGTGGGTAGAGTCTTGCTGGGATTTCTGTCATCTCTTTGATCCAGGAGGCCAGCTGCATAGCCCCTTCTCATTCCTCTTTGTGCTTCTACAGCAACAACCCAGCGCACAAGTACTATCTGGCGGTGGACCCCGTGTCCGGCTCTCTCTACGTGTCTGACACCAACAGTCGGCGAATCTACCGAGTCAAGTCTCTGAGCGGAGCTAAAGACCTGGCTGGGAATTCAGAAGTCGTGGCAGGGACGGGAGAGCAATGCTTGCCCTTCGACGAAGCCCGCTGCGGGGATGGAGGCAAGGCCGTGGATGCCACCCTGATGAGCCCTCGAGGTAGAGGCTGCAGAGGAAGAAAGCCCTTCCCTAAAGAGAGCTTGCCACATGCAGGGCTCCCTCCCTGTTGGAAGTGAACTAAGCCCAGGCAGTCCCAAACACAGCTTCCCCTAGAATAATTTAACTGTGCTAGATGGCTTTGGTGTGTGGGTGAACGTTTCTTAAAGAAACCGGATTTATTTATTTGAAGTAAACTTCATCACCCGCAAATGTCTTTAGGCTACAAATGGAAAGTGGGGTGGATTGTTCCTGGAGATTGCTGGCTGCCACCAGTCACAGAGTCAGAAGGAAATGTTCGCTCTGAGAGCCAGAGTGCCAGCTGTGTGGGCTGCAGACAGAACAGAGCCCGCTAGGAGGGCCTCCAACCACTCCGCAGCTGTTCTGTTAGATAATAGTGTATCTGAAGTCAAAAGCACAGTACCTGACATTTTGCAAATGCCCCATAATGGTAGCAATTAAGAACGGGTATCATTTCCAAGGGCCTGGATTTAGGGGCGGGGTGGGGGGGTGCAGTTCTTGGACCTGATGGATCTCTGTTTGAAAAGGACTCACTGAAGGTTAAGGGCATGTTAAAAATAAATAAATAAATAAATAAATAAAAAGGAGGTTAAGGACCCATCATTTGGAGGTCCAATTCTTATTAGCATTTTTAGCTATGCTGAAAGCACACAGCAGCATGAAATAAGGATGGGGAGCCTTGGGCTTGCGCACCGGGGTGAAAATGCAAAAGAAATAGAAGCTGCTGTCTGCCTTTTACCAAGGGAGTGCTAACACCAGCATTCCCCCACAGAGTATCGATGGAGTTCAAGGCTTCATTGGGAATACTTCCTGGAGGATACATGTTGACTTAGGAGTTTGTGACTGCAAGGGTCATTGTTTCCCAACCTCACTGGTACAGTCAATTGTGAAGGGTATTCAAGTAATTTACTACCAATCATTTTTTAAGCAGTGAACTTGGGAAATAACATCTTTTCTAAAAAGAGCAGATGCAAAATGATCCCCCCATTCCTTCATTTGCAGCCTTAGTTCATTTGCAGCCCAAGGTTCGTTCTTTGGCTGTGTGGTGAAACAGCCAGCGCCCCAGGAATTAGGCAGATCTAGCACAGTGCCCCTGGAAAGGGTATCACCTTAAAAGATTGAGAGCCACAGCTCTCAGTGTGCTACTCCAGTCAGGTCCCTAATCCAAGAAGGTAATGCCCGGTAGGGCACCCCTACCCCCAACCCCATCCTGCCAGCCCTGCTCTTTGCCAAGAGACGCACTCCCGCTCTTTGTCTTGCTCAGGTATTGCGGTTGACAAGAACGGGCTCATGTACTTTGTCGACGCCACCATGATCCGCAAGGTTGACCAGAATGGAATCATCTCCACCTTGCTGGGTTCCAATGACCTCACTGCTGTCCGGCCACTGAGCTGTGACTCCAGCATGGACGTGGCCCAGGTGGGACCCTCCTTCTCTCTCTCTCTCTCTCTCTCTCTCTCTCTCTCTCTCTCATTTCTCATCACTACGCCACACCTGGTTCTGGGCCTGAAGTTCTCACCTGGGGCCTGTTTGGGTTGGAAGTGGAGTAGGAGGAGGAGATATAGATACAGATCCCAGGTTTGTTTGCAGAAGGCTTAAGAGGAGCTAGACAGCAGGATGGAATGGGACATGTCAGATAGAAATGAGAGAGAAGTAGAAAAAGAGAATGGGAGAGGGAAATTCTGCTCGGAAGAGTGGAGCTGGCTGACACACTCCAGCCATGGCAGATTATAGGGTAGGAGCTACTGTGTAATTACCTTTCTTCTTCATCATTATCGCAGGTTGGAGAATGTACCATACAGTATTACGTGTCAATCAGAACTTCCCTGTTAATCTGAAATGATTGCATCCTCACTATATAAACCTTTACTTTACGCAGTAGGAACGAAAGCAGATTCCTCTGCGATGTTCCCTCAAGTGATAGTCTTTTAGTCCAGGTTCTTACCCGTTGGCAGAGAACAGAGGCTCACTCAGATGTACCACAGGAGAAACGGGACTTTATACTTCTTTTTAAAAATTTTTATTGGAGTATAGTTGATTTACAGAAACGGGACTTGAATATAAGGGTCTTCAAACAACATGGAGTCTATGTTTACTCTTCCAAAAGGGGCTTTTCCACCCTCGGTCAACTTCATTAATTTCATCTCAAGTTCCTCAACTAACTGACCACTAGTTACTGAGGTTTTCATTTCAGATTCTGCAGAGAAGGGATGTGTTTGGTCCAGTTCACTTTTTCAAGCCAACACTCAGGTTGTAGTTCGCTGGCCAGCCTGTGCATTGGCTGCCCTTGGGTCAGGGACACCTTCTAAACCGCGTGGCTCCTTGTTGTGAATCAGATAAAGGTGCCTCCTCTACATGAACCTAGCCTCCTCAGGCCCACAGCTTGGTGAGCAGAGTATGGGCTGCCTCACACTAGCCCTCTGTGCTGTGAACCACCTAACTGTATGTGATGACTCTGACCCTGGTCCAATTATCTGGGGCTGTCAAGAGCATCATGGGTAGAACTGGTGACCTACTCTAGCCACAGCAGGTGAGAGAGCAGGAGACGTCTGTTCCAAGTTACTTCTTCGCTATCACGTACACCCAGCGTAGGCGATGAGCAAGCGGTTCCATGATGGGCACGTCTCATACAGTGTGTTAGTTAAAAAAAAAAAAAAAAGTAAGTCTTTTCTCCCAGTTGCCTAAAATCAATAGACGTGCCCTGCACAGTTTAAACACTGAGCACTTTAGAGGCTGTTCTTGAATTTGGTGCCATATCATCCACAGGTTCGCCTGGAATGGCCAACAGACCTTGCCATCAACCCCATGGACAACTCCCTGTATGTCCTAGAGAACAACGTCATCCTTCGCATCACCGAGAACCACCAAGTCAGCATCATCGCGGGACGCCCCATGCACTGCCAGGTTCCTGGCATTGACTACTCGCTCAGCAAACTAGCCATTCACTCTGCTCTGGAGTCAGCCAGTGCCATTGCCCTGTCTCACACTGGGGTCCTCTATATCACCGAGACAGATGAGAAGAAGATTAACCGTCTACGCCAGGTAACAACCAATGGGGAGATCTGCCTTTTAGCGGGGGCAGCCTCCGACTGTGACTGCAAAAACGATGTCAATTGCAACTGCTACTCAGGAGATGATGCCTATGCGACTGATGCCATCTTGAATTCCCCATCATCCTTAGCTGTAGCTCCCGATGGCACCATCTACATCGCAGACCTTGGAAATATTCGGATCAGGGCGGTCAGCAAGAACAAGCCCGTTCTGAATGCTTTCAACCAGTATGAGGCTGCATCCCCCGGAGAACAGGAGTTGTACGTCTTCAATGCCGACGGCGTCCACCAGTACACTGTGAGCCTGGTGACAGGGGAGTACTTGTACAATTTCACGTATAGTGCTGACAATGACGTCACTGAGTTGATTGACAATAATGGAAATTCCCTGAAGATCCGTCGGGACAGCAGTGGCATGCCCCGCCACCTGCTCATGCCTGACAACCAGATCATCACTCTCACAGTGGGCACCAATGGAGGTCTCAAAGTCGTGTCCACGCAGAACTTGGAGCTTGGCCTCATGACCTATGATGGGAACACCGGCCTCCTAGCCACCAAGAGTGATGAAACCGGATGGACCACTTTCTATGAGTAAGTAGGTTTTTAAAGTAGTTCCTAACAGTACTCACCCTGCCCTCGCTGGCATCAGGGCTGGCCGTCCGTGTAGCTTTTAGACTTGTTGACTCGTGTTGTCTTCCTAACTTTAATGCCCCAGGATATTCCTGTCCCCCGACTCCTAAGTGATTTGCGCCATTGGGTGTCTGGTATTGAACACACACCCCCCTACAGGAGTTGGGAATGCCTGCTGCCTGCCTGCCATTCCAATTTCAGGATATTGGACACGCACAGCGCCTGAGAGATCAAGTGTTGATTAACTTTGCTGATTATTCATGTTTGCCATGGGTGCGGAAATTAGAAACTAAAAGGCAAGATCCTGGTGGGGCTCCTGTAATTTGCCCAGAGGTCCAGCAACACACTTGATTGCACAGACAGGTAGATAAACTCTGAATTTCCTCCTTAGCAGAAGCAGATCAATACAGATAAAGTGCTAGGTATATTAAAAGATGTGAGAGCTGGGCATATTTCCCCTAACAATTATCTCATACTTGATAGTCCTGCTGTTTGTTTTACCAAAAAGCTGTTTTCCCTCGCTCCTGCAGGCAGTTCTTGGTCCAGCTGCCTGCTGCTGCAGGTATTAACCAGTGGCGTGCTGGTGGGAGGGAATTGCTAAGGCATGATTCGCTGGCTGAGACAGATATGGAATTTATAAGTATCTGGCTCTCCTTGATGGTGAAGGGTCTGGCTAACCGCTATATATTTGGAGGCGTTGCTTGCTTTCGGGCTATAGGTGTTGCTGCCAGCTGAGAATGTAGTGAGTTGGCAAGGTGTCGTCACAGAGGGAAAGAGGGACAGGGGAGAGAACAGAAGACCTCATTGTTGATCAGTTTTACTTTCAGGGATGAGCACTTCCTGTCTGCATTCCAAAGGGTTTGGGAGAATGTAAAGGAAGCTGTTGCCACCTCCTGGAAATTGGGTGCACTGCAGAATTGCTTGTCCTTGCTTTCCTTCCTTCTTTGGGCCAAGCTGTCTTACTCAGACTTCTGAAGCACCCTAATAGCCTTCAGACACTGGGACTTGATCGCACTTTATCAGCCAGTGACTCTGTCCCTGAAGGCACCATCCGAGTGCCGTCTTTAGCTCTCACACCAAGTTAGGCTAAAGCTACACTTTAACCCAAACGCCTCCTAGATTCTCATCTTCTCTTCTGGAAGTTGCACCTGAAGACCCAATGCATTTCAGAGAGAATTGGTGTCAGTCTCAGGAGGCCAGTCTGAAGTAGGCCTGACTTAAGAGGCTGTAGTAACAAAGTTCATTCAGACTGAGGTGCCTCCTGAGACAGGAACTCTAACTGGGAGAGTATTTTCCAGAAGGGACCCCTAGCTGAATGAAAACAAGGTTAAGGTCTTGTTTGTTTGTTTATGTTTCTAATGTTCGTTCAGAAGTTACATGGAAGCATAATTTTTTTCTCTCTTGATGTGAAGAGCTGCGCTTTTTTCCAATACTGTTGAGTTGGTAAATTATCGTACGTTCCCCATTGTAGGGGTTCGATGCGTATGGCTTTCTTGGCCTCCGAAAAAAGATGGTAATTTCTTTTCTGTTTTGTGGTATGTTTTACACATGGTCAGCAAGTTGGTCGTTTAAAGATCAGAGACAGACTTTACTTCCCATGGGGACCACAGTAGCCGTAGCGGAAACTTTAGAGAAAGGAGTTAACAGAGTGATCAACAAAACCACACAGAGGCCTTGAGGCTCTTAGAAAGCAATCTGTCCTTCAGTGAGTGCTTATATGAACACCTTCCTTCTGCATAGTGCTTTATAGGTCAAGAAGCCTTTCATCGCCCTCCCTTCACGACGACCTTCTAAGTACAGGTGTGATTATCCTCATTTTATGGATAAAGAAATTGAGGCTCAGAGACGTGAAGCCACCCCCACCCCCGTCACCCCGCCCCCAAGGCCACAGAGAGAGTCAGTGGTGCAACAGGACTCAAAGCCAGATCTCCAAGTCTCGCCTTCTTTGCGTTACACACCAGTGTCCTGAAGCGGGGCTGGGAGTAGAATTGTCCTGCCTTCCTTTGGATTCCATAACGGAACTCACCTGTCCCAAAAGTTGGGGGAAGGTACAACCCCTACAGACAAATTCCTCATTGACCCTGGGAGCGGGAGAGAAAGGTGAGGAAAAATAACACTATTGAATTATCCTGGCACTATTCGATGGTCAGTCGGTTTCAGAAAGTTCCAGGAAGGCCCAGCCTTGGAATTTAACTTTCCCCAGATGTAGGCCACTGGGTCCTGAGAGAAGATGTAGCCTGGTGGCTATATCTCTGAGAGAACACAGGTTTTCACAGCCTTCCCCAGAAGACAGCACAGTATACCAGAAAGCTCCTGGATCTTGGAGTCAGGAAGACAAGGATATGAATGCCATATACTTACTTATTGACTTTGGACAAGTTACTTAACCTCTCTGAGCCTCAATGTCCATACATCTGTCAAGTGGGGTTAATAATGCAAACTGTATAGGGGCGCTGTGATAATTCACTGAGATGATATATTGATACTTTTAGAAATTAGCAAAGCACCTGGCATATAGAAATTCAACGAAGGGTAGATGCTAATGGGATTGAGAGAAGCAATTCATGTATCACACCTCTATCTCCATCCCACCCCCTCAGATTCCAAACAACCAATTGCATAGTGGATACAGGAGTCAGGTAGATGGAGATTCATTTTGGAGATGCAGAACTGAAGAATGCAGTTTTCACATTTGGTCTTTCCTTACTCCTCCACTCTGAATTTATCCCGCTCTCTCCCCATGCCCCCGTACTTCTGCCTCGCCCCCATCCCCTGCCAGGGCAGAGCCTGCCTTAGTAAACCTGGGGCCCAGAGGAACAGACAACACATCACCCTCAAGGACAGGCCCTCCAGAAGAGAGAAACTGTAAAGGGCTATTCCAGTCCTGAGCAACTCCTCCCAACCAAGCAACTGGGGAAGGAGTGAATATCGGATCCGAGGGAGGGAGGGATGGAAGTTGCCTTTCCATGGAGTAGGGTTCAAGAGTTACTTCCTAGAATAAGCAGGCACTGCAATTCAAGGAGCCTGGAATGCGTCCCTTTCACTGTTACCTTTCTCCCACCTCCTCTTTGTGTTGGGAAGTGCCTCACGGAGAGCTCGGCGGGAATGGAGCAGACATGGGAATGCCTTCTGGAAGTTCTGTGGTGTCTGCTAAGTTCTCGGACTGGGGGAGGGTGGCCTGTATTCCTGACACAGGACTGTACTTAAAATTACAACCACCACTACACGTGCTCTCTCTCTTCTCCCGCCTTGATTTTAATCCTTTCCACTTGTCACCATCTGACATACTCTATATATTTGTATTAATGTTTATTGGAGTATAGTTGCTTTACAATGTTGTGCTAGTTTCTGCTGTACAGCAAAGTGAATCAGCGATACGTGTACATATATTCACTCTTTTTTGGATTTCCTTCCCATTTAGGTCACCACAGAGCACTGAGTAGAGTTCTCTGTGCTGTACAGTAGGTTCTCATTAGTTACCTCTTTTATACATAGTAGCAACCGTGTGTGACATACACTATAGTTTAGACTTCAGTTTGTTTTGACCCTCTCCATCTAGCTTGCACACATCATGATGGCAAGGATTTTCATCCATTTTGTTCCTAGCCGTGTCCCCAGAGCCTTGAATGGTGCCTGGCACATAGTAGGAAGTCAGTGAAGAGACGTTGAAGAAATGAGTCAGACGCAGCCTCCAGCCCCACATGAGTCAAGGCAGGACTGGTTCCACTGGGTCGTCGTGAGGTCCCGTTACTGGAACTCATAACTCCTTGCCAGGATGTGCAGACTTGTTTGCAAAGAGCCCTGAATCTGGAGATACTCACTCCATGGGTATCGGAAGTGGAATCTTCCTTGAAAGTTAAAGACCTGTTTTCTCCCTCTGGTCCCCTGAGAGTCTGGTCTCAACCCCAATCCACTCTTCCCCAAAAGTAGACTCTCCAGTTCCTACTGTTTATCTCACAATGAAGCGCAGCAATCTATACGTTGTAGGTGTCCAGGTAATACAGTGGATTGGAATTAAATCGCTGCCTGGGGCTCCTAGAATACACTCCTCACGTTGTCCCTGCTTGGCAGCAAGAGTTGGGGACACTAAGCACCCTATATCAATACACATAGAATTGTTTAATTTTCTTATTTATTGAGGTAAAATTAACATATAACTTTATATTCGTTTCAGGGGTACAACATAATGATTCAGTATTTGTATATATTGTGTTGTGATGAGAACGTTCAGGTTCCACTCTCAGCAACTTTCAGATAGGTAATACAGTGTTATTAACTATCGTTATATTACATCCCCATGATTTATTTATTTTAAAACTGAAAATCTGTACCTTTTAAATTTTATTTTATTCACGTATAGGTGTTAATTTCTGCTGTACAGCAAAGTGATTCAGTTTTACATACATATATATATATATTCTTTTCCATGATGGTTTATCACAGGATATTGAATATAGTTCCCTGTGCTATACAGTAGGACCTTGTTGTTTATGCATCCTATATATTACAGTTTGCATCTGCTAATCCCAAACTCCCAATCCATCCCTCCCCCACCCAACCTTCCCCTTGGCAACTACACGTATGCTCTCCACGTCTACGAGTCTGTTTCTGTTTCAGGGATAGGTCCATTTATGTCATATTTTAGATTCCACATATAAGTGATATCATGTGGTCTTTCTGGCTTACTTAGTATGATCATCTCTAGTTCCATCCATGTTGCTGCAAATGGCATTATTTCATTCTTTTTTTATGGCCGAGTAATATTCCACTGTATATATGTACCACATCTTCTTTATCCATTTCTCTGTCGTTGGACATTTAGGTTGCTTCCGTATCTTGGCTATTGTAAATGGTGCTGTTTTGAACATAGGAGTGCATGTATAGTTTTGTCCTGCTATATGCCCAGGAGTGGGATTGCTGGATCATATGGTAACTCTATTTTTAGTTTTTTGAGGAACCTCTCTACTGTTTTCCATAGCGGCTGCACCAATTTGCATTCCCACCAGCAGCGTAGGAGGGTTCCCTTTTCTCCACACGCATTCCAGCATTTATTGTTTGTAGATTTTTTGGTGATGGCTGTTCTGACTGGTGTGAGGTGATACCTCATTGGAGTTTTTGATTTGTATTTCTCTAGTAATTAGCAACGATGAGCATCTTTTTATGTACCTGTTGGCCATCTGTGTGTCTTCTTTGGGGAAATGTCTATACAGATCCTCTGCTTATTTTATAATCAAATTATTTGTGTTTTTTGCTATTGAGTTGTATGAATTCTTTATATATTTTGGATATTCGTCCCTTATCAGATAGGTGAGTTGCAAATATTTTCTCTCATTCAGTATAGTGCCTTATTTTGTGGATGATTTTCTTTGCTGGGCCAAAGCTTTTTAGTTTGATAGAATCCCACTTGTTGGTTTCTGCTTTTATTGCCTTTGCTTTTGTGTCAAATGCAAAAAAAAAAAAAAAAAAAAAAAAACCACGAACACTAATGTCACAGAGCTTACCGCCTATATTTACTTCTAGGAGTTTTATGGTTTCAGGTCTTACAGTCAAGTTTTTAATCCCTTTGGGTTAATTTTGTGAGTGGCATAAGATAGTGTTTCATTCTTTCTTTTCCATGTGGCTGGCCAGTTTTCCCAACACCACTTTTTGAAGAGACTGTTCTTTCCCCCATTGTATATTCTAGGCTCCTTTGTCATAAGTTAATTGACCATGTATGTGTGGGTTTATTTCTGGGCTCTCGATTCTGTTCCATTGGTCTGTGTGGCTGTTTTTTATTCCAGTGTCACACCAAATGAAATCAGGGAGCATGATGCCTCTGGCTTTGTTCTTTCTTGATTACTTTGGCTAGTAAGATATCTGTGGTTCCATACAAATTTTAGGAGTGTTTGTTCTATTTCTGTGAAGAATGCCGTTGGAATTTTGATAGGGAATTGCTTTGAGTCATATGGACAGTTTAATTCTTCCAATCCATGAGCATGGACTATCTTTTCATTTATTTGTGTATTCTTTGAGTTCTTTCATCAGCGTCTTATAACAGTGTACAGGTCTTTTGCCCCTTGGTTAACTTTATTCCTAGGTATTTTATTCTTTTCTTGATGCAATTATAAATGGTTTTGAAAATTTTCTCTTTCTGGTAGTTTATTAGTGTATAGAAACACAACAGATTTTATATATTGACTTTGTATCCTGCAGCTTTTACTGAATTTATTTATTCCAACAGATTTTGGGGTGGTTTTTAGGGTTTTCTCTATGTAATATGATGTCATTCATATACAAATAGTGACAGTTTAACTTCTTCCTTTCTAATTTGGATGCCTTTTCTTCCTTGCCTAATTGCTCTGGATAAGAAGACTTGCAATACTCTGTTGAATACAGTGGCATCCTTTGTCGTTTTCCTGATCTTAGAGGAAAAACTGTCAGCTTTTTACCATTGTGTATGATGTTAGCTGTGGGCTTTTATTTAGTATGTTAAGGTATGTTCCCTCTATACCCATGTCGTTGAATTTTTTCCGCATCTATTCAGATGATAATATGGTTTGTTCCTTCATTTTGTTAATGTGGTATTTCACACTGATTGATTTGCCAATGTGAACCATCCTTGCTTTGCCTAGGATAAATCCCACTTAATTATGGTGTATGAGCCTTTTAATGTACTGTTGAATTCGGTCTGCCAATATTTTGTTTGTTGAGGGTTCTTGCAGTGTCCCTAGCTGGTTTTGGTATCAGGGTAATGCTGGCCTTGTAAAATGACTTTGGAATGTTCCCTCCCCTTTATTTTTTGGAAGAGTTTGAAAAGAATTGGTATTAACTCTTCTTTGAACGTTTAGCAGAATTCACCAGTGAAGCCGAGGGAGCCTGGACTTTTGTTTGTTTGGTGGGAGTTTTTTGATTCCTGATTCAATCTCCTTACGAGTAATTGGTCTGTTCAGATTTTTATTTGTTCATTATTCAATCCTTTAATTTGTGGAACACAAATTCAAGAGCATAAATCTGAGCATAAATCTGCTGTTCTCACTAACTAACTTGGGAAAGCATAATTTAGTATCCCCTGCCTAAGGTGAAATGTATGTTTTCAGGTGTATCGGTGGGTAGTAGAGAAAAGCATCACTGTTTCTCAGGGCAGGCTGGAGGAGTCTGTCCCTTGTGTGGTTCTGAGTGTTGGGGAAGCCTTCAGTCCTAGGAACTGTGTTTCCAACCAGTGTGTCTGTTCTCCAGCTATGACCACGAGGGCCGCCTAACCAATGTGACACGCCCCACGGGGGTGGTGACCAGCCTACACCGGGAAATGGAGAAATCCATCACCATTGACATTGAGAACTCCAACCGTGATGACGATGTCACTGTCATTACCAACCTGTCTTCTGTGGAGGCCTCCTACACAGTGGTACAAGGTAAGCCCCTCACCCCCACACTCAGCCAAGGCCAGAGGTAGGTGTGAGTTACCAAGCCTGGGAGGACTTCCAGAGACCTCCCACCCCTCAGCTTGCTGTTTTAGTCCATAGCAAACTAACTCTGCCAGAGGTCAATCTTGTAGAAAAGGACTTAATTAGATGCAGGAGAATGTCATCTATACCAAACCAAATGGCTGGATATTTGGCAATGTCTACATATTTATGTGAAAATGTCAGTTTTCATCCCTCTGTACTCTGCCCCCACCTCTCCATCACCAGCACTCCCTACCAACCCAACACACACAGTTACCTTCTCAAAGGTGGTTTTAGTCTCTTGAGCCCACCTGTTTTTTGGTCCCATTCTGATTCTCCCTTTCTTCCAAGCGTTTGTGTGATGAGTGGGTTGCTACAGTCACAGAGCCCTTTAGCAGTCTCTTGCCAAGACCTCAAAGGTTTCTGACCACCTCGTGTACAGTCCAGGACAAGTGCACAGGCTGGCGAGAAAAGGAATTGTGCAGGTAATGAAGATATGATGTCGGTGGGCTAGCCCATTGGCCAAGGAAAAACGTGTCCTCGCGGTAGATAAATGGTGTCATTGCTGGACTCTTTATCCCACGACAGAGCCTGTTTCCATGACTATTTCTGCTCTGCCAGATGATTAATGATGTAGATTTTGTCTTTCTGCACGATGGCTGCGGTCGTGACAGGTGCACACTACCCCAAAAGCCAGCGCCTCCGAGCCCAGGCCAGCTGGACTCCTCTGCCCAAATAATCAGGAAGCATCGTATCTATAAAAGGAGTCTCCCACTCACATTGCCTACCTGGAACTTTTCGATAAAGGCAAAGGTCAGAAGTCTGATTGACTGCCTAGCGTAGATTCCATTTGGGAAGACACACACGTTATCAGCACCCACTGGCTCGGTCTCCCTCGTGCTAGTTGAGTCTCTTCAGATTCCTCTGGAGTGGAGATGGCATCATGGTGGAGTCAGCAGCAAACACATGAGGGGCAGGAAGGTTGCTTTTTCTCTTTGTTTTCTCAAAGAATCCTAGACGTGATTTGCAGTGGAGCTGACCTATGGTAGACCATCAGCCTCAGGTTAGATGGTAGGCAAAAGGAGAAAAAAAAAAATCTCTTTAAGTAGTTTTCCTTTATTTTGTTCCATTTAAGCTAAAATATATATGTTAAAGATCAGGGATTTGATTGACACGAATTGTGTAGGCAAGAGGCGTCTTTAAATGTACTCTTCATAGTCTTCCGTGAGTAGAAGAAAAATATCACAGCATAATTATTTCTGGAGTGCCACATATTGATAATGTTGTGGATCAGCGGCATCTCTGCTACTCACCTTAACATTGCGTGTGCGCTAATTGAAGGCAGCCTTACACTGACAGCTGCGAAGTACCATGGAAACCTATAAAAATAGGGGTTCTGTTCTCTCATGACTAACAGAGTGGATAATTTCTTTCCCTCTCCCCGCCCCCACTTACATTTCTCCAGATCAAGTGCGGAACAGCTACCAGCTCTGCAACAACGGTACCCTGCGGGTGATGTACGCCAACGGGATGGGCGTCAGCTTCCACAGCGAGCCCCACGTCCTAGCGGGCACCATCACCCCCACCATCGGGCGCTGCAACATCTCTCTGCCCATGGAGAATGGCCTGAACTCCATCGAGTGGCGCCTGAGAAAGGAACAGATTAAAGGCAAAGTTACCATCTTTGGCAGGAAGCTCCGGGTAAGTCGTTCCACCCAACTTGTCCCCACAGAGTGGGAGGGGACACCCCCTTTCCTCCAGAGCCGAGGCCCTCTCCCAGTTCCCAAGCCTCCATTGCGCCTTTCTTTCTTCCCTGAGAGAGACACGCGAGCCACGTCCTGCTGGGACTCGGACCTCGGAGAAAACGTTCTGCGTTTCCTAGGACTAGAAAAGCCGGGGATTTACCTTAAGCTATAAGCAGAGATCCCTCCCGGTCTTCTTCTCACACTCGCTATCTTCTCTGTCAACTTTCACTGTTTGCCCAACTCAACAGATGAATTGGTGCCCATGGCTACTGTGTAGTTTTGGTTTGCTAAATACTGAAAGTTTTATAACGTGCTCTTTACGCTCAAGGAGTGGGCAGTCCGGTAGAATGTATAAACCTCAGGGTAATCCGATGGGTTAAGTGAGTAGAGAGAGGAACATCCAGGGCTTGGTGGGATCACAGAGGAGGTGCTACTATCCAGCCTGCAGGCATCAGGGAAGGCTTCCTAAGAAGAAGTAACAAGCAAACTGCAGCAGCAAGTTTTAACCAACTGTAGCTTCCCCAGACTAGGTAACATACCCACAAGTTACAGCTTAAAAAACCAATATGTAACATTTATTGAGGACTTTTATGATGAGAGCACTATGTTAAATGCTTTACTTGTATTATCTTACTTTCAAGAGCCCTGTGGGAGTAGGTGTTATTATCTCCCTTTTTCAGATGGGGAAACAGAGGCTCTGGGACGCTAAATAACCAGTCCAAGGGTACTGCGGCTAGCAAACAAACAGCAAAGCCAGGACTCAGCCCCAGTTCTGTCTGTCTGTCTCACTTGCCAGGATTCTTAAGCAGCAGGCCTCACAGCCTCCTGATTAGAGCAACAGTCATCCAGATAATGTGGTTCCTGCTCTGTTCACTTGAGGGACTGGCTCTTACCATCAGGCTCTCCCTCGCACTGGGGAGAATCCTTGGGATCTCGGTCTTTGTCAAAGCCAGCACCTAATTATTGAACACCTAACTAGGAGTCAGGCAGTGTGCTATGCGCTGGAGCTACATGGCACAACGGGGGCCGCAGATAAGAAGTCAACTAACAGATAAAATCATTGCAGATTGAGATACTCACCAGAAAGACGGTAAACAATGCAATACGGCAGGGTTTAACGCATGCTTGGCTTTGGAATTGCTGAGATTAGAAGGCTCACGCTCAACAAAACCTGGGTCATAACTTCTGCCGTGTTATTGGATTGAAATCCAGCCGGCCCAGGTGACCTCCCTGCAGAGCCAGGCCACTCCATGTTAAGATTCCGCCCTCGCCTTTGTCTAGCTGGAGTTTAATTCTCCACATTAGGTTATCAGCAGTCTCCCATGTTTTTCTTCCTCTGCTGGTATCTGCAAAGTTGCAGTATCTTCCTAAAGACAAAAATGAAATGAGATTAGTAGCTAAATCCTTAATGACTGGATTTCAGGACTGTATAATTGATTTTTGATACACTGCACCATAGAAGTTGATTAGAAATAGTAATCGTGCCTTTTCTCTGATAAATCAGTGATGCATTTTGACTAAAAGTTTTCAAAATGAAGATAAATGCAGCCCTAAAATAAAATGGCTATAGTCCCAACTCTGAATATTAAAAATCGTAATAATAGTACTCATGGTAATTAGCAGAAGTTGGGCGCGCAAGTCTCATAACTGAATTTCTGCCAGGGTTAGATTTGCTGGCATCATGTTTATGCAAATCGAAACACAGCTTTATCTATCAACACCTCAACATTTAATTGTCTGGTGTTAGTTCCTGTAACAATAATCACATATCCATTTAGCTCTCTTAAATGAAAATCACTATGAGATTATAACAGGTTGAGTGGACTGAAAATGTAATTTGAAAATGAGGGAGAAAGCCTGGAATTTATTTGCATCTCATTTATTTTAATTCAATTCATAAATCGTTTAGTGAATGAAATAAAAGCAACTCCTGGAAATTGCCAGGGAGCAGGTGGGAGAAGGTAGAGAGGGAAAGTAGAGTGTCACGTGTGAGTCGTGTGACGTGAGCTATCCCAGAGGCCAGGATTTCAAGGGAAGGGGTACGTCATTGTATCAGTCGGGAGAGGATGGGGTGTGATCGGTTAACAAATGTGAACAAATAAGCCCTGAAAGGAGGGCTTAATGAGCAGGGCTAGACATGGCAGGCATCACTGCCATCATCCCTGGTGAGAACACAGTGGGGTGACTTCAACTTACCTGCAAGGAAGCCCAGGAAATGGTGTCTTTCTGCATGCCTAAGGAGACGATGAAGGGAGATTTGGGAACCACGTAGCAGGGTCCCTGCCATCCCGATCAGGGCTGAGGGCTCCTTCACAGAAGAGTTGGAATCGGTTCTACAGAGCAGTAGGAATTAGCCAGGCAAAGATATCAGCAAGGGGTGATCAGACAGAGTGTCGCCTGTAAAAAGGCAGAGGGGTCCAAAAGAAAAGGAATGTCATTTCAGAAAACTACCTCAGCGTGGCCAGAGAGTTGGTCAGGGTTAGGGTGGGAAGGGAATGGAAGGGCATATTTTGCTAGGCTGGCATTTATCCTGAGGACAGGGGCGGGGCTGTTCCAGGGTTTGGTTAGCAGAGCGACGTGTTGGGATTCGCTGCGTTAGAAAGACCTCTCAGGCTTCCTCGGGTGCAGAGGAAGAGAGATCAGACGGGGACAGGATAGGAGGAGAGGGGTAATCCAAACAAGAAACGAAATCATTAGCAGAGAAGACAGAGGGACATCTGAGAGCTACTTACCACACACAATTAACAGGATTTGGCAGCCGGCAGGGTTACTGTGTCATGCTCCCCTTTTAAGGGGCCCCTGCCATGATCATGTAGACCGGGAAGCCGAGAAGCCCTCCAGACTTCAGGAGCTGGCCTGCCAGGCTCTGTGGAGGGAAGAGGCAGGGAACTGAACCCCAAGACAGAGATGTGAGATTCTGACAGCTCCAGTGCTGCCACTTGCAACGGGGAAGAAACTGAATGAACTTGCAGGTGCTACCACAGAACCAGCACCATGTAATTGTTGCTGCCCACCCGCCGTGGATAACAAGGGATTTGGAGAGCATCTCTGGTGTGGTAACTGAGGGTCTCGTGCATTGAAGCAAATCGCCTGACCTTTCCCGGGGACTGGCAAGCTCCTGGCATTCTGGCCACGTCTGAGTGACGTGAGGGCTCAAGGCTCTGAGCATCCCTGGAGTTTACCGAAAATCTCGGTGAAGATATTACCATAGAACAGTACCCAGTGAAGCTAGGTACCCCTTCTTCCAGCATCCCAGCCGAGGGCACCTCTCAGGTGAGGAACGCGTCAGCAGCTCTTGCATAAAGGCTGATGAAATGTAAAATGGTGGATGGATGGACCGTGGCCACCCGCTTCCACCAAAATCTTTATGGCTTTGTTGCTTTGGCAAAATCTCGAGCAGTTGTCCGTGCCCAGACTCAAAGTAGGGAAGGTCTTCATTATGCCTCCCAAGGATTTCTCCAGGAATCTCACTTGAAAGAGTCCTCCTCCCTCAGGCCCTCCCCACCCACCACTCTTTCCTGTTTCCTCTGGCCTTCAAAAAACTCACAAAGCTGTGCCATCAGGGTTCCCGTAAGCTCCATGAGCACGAGGGCCATCTCACCGCTGTATCCCTGGTGACAAGTGCCATGGGATGGGCATTCAGGCAGTGGGTGACAAAGGAAGGTATGATGACCATGCCCCCTTCTAAGGCGCCTCCTTGGAACATGTTTAGTGCATAAATGCCTCCGTATCTGTCAGGGATCTTTCCACTGCAAGAGACAGGAAGTGCACTCAGATTAGCTCAATTCAAAAGGGCACGCGTTGTCTTGCCTTGTGGGCCCCTACCAGAGAGGAGCTAGCCTTAGCGACTTCACCAGCTCAAATGGTAGCATCGGGTTGATGTCCTTCTCCCGGCCCCCTTCCATCTCTTAGCAATGTTTCCCTTGACACTTAGCCTAATTTACCCCTACATTCGACTGGTGACCTCTTCACCCTGGGAGTCAGGCAGGCGTGGCTAATGATGACTCCGGGCTGATATACCAGTTCAGCGTAGTGACCCAGGGGGAAGAGGAAGCAATCTCCTACAGAATTAAAATCCCTTGGAAGAACTCTGAATGGCCTGGCACAGATGGAATGGCAGTCACACCCCCGGGCCAATCACCGGTCAGGCAGGTGATTGGCTGGGTCTGTGATTGGCTGGGTCACACGTGGACACGTGTCTCTTGTGACCGACATCTCAGTAAAAACTCCTAGATGGGGAGACCTTAGAGAAAGGGGGCGCTACACCCACAGAAGGAAGAGATGGTTAAATCACACTCATACACACCCAGGTATATTCTTCATCCTCCCTCCTGCCAAAGCCTAATCATAAAGCAAACTTCTGATCCTGAGGACCTCTTAATGCATTAATGCTCCTCCCCTCCAGCAAGATTTTTTTCCAGACTTTTGGAAGAGAGAACTGAAACCACCTCCTCCTGTTAAGATTTAAAACTTCTGCTCTTTCCTAAGATGGGTTTAGTGCATGATTCTCTCTGATAAGGAAGGCATATAACCACCCTCTAGGATATTTCCTCCTGATTATGATTTACATAAAGATTGCAAAAGCAAGAAACAGCTACATGTGTAGGTAGCAGAACAAAAGGAAAATTGCTTCCCAGATAATCTTCCATCATGATACTGGTATTAGTGTTATGAGTATTCCAGGAAGTGGGAGTTAGTAATTTTGTTTTGGTTTCTGTATGATTAATATGACATTGCAATTACACGTTGGCTTGTGTTACTTTTACTTTTGTGGCAAATGACAGTGACGCAGGAACAAGGTGGGAGGCGGGTGTGCATGTGTGCCTGTGAACACACGCACGTGAACTCAGTTCTGCATGGAACTCACTCGGGTAGGTCTGTTAACATATGCAGTCATCACCAGAGCCTGAATTTTATCAGCCCTTCCTGCCACAGTGCATTCATTCTACACCAACCAGTTTTATTTTTTCAAACACCTATTACTTTCCCGACACTGTACGAGGCACTGAGTGTATGTTAGTGAACAGACAAGATGCTGAATTCTGAGCAGTGCTCGTGCAGGCAGAACTTGCTATAAATGTAATATTAGCTTAAATAATATATAATTGGAAGGGTAAGCCTCTGCAAAATATATTCAACAATGTATCCCCCAAGCAAACATTACTTTCGGATGACTTGCTTGCTGTTTTGATTGGTGCAGTGGAAAAGTGGAAAGACCCTCATGGAGCTTTATGCTGTAGCAAGGGGAAACAGATAACAATCAAATAAGTTACAAATAGTGTAAAGAAATGGTGATGGGTGCTGTGGAGAAAAAAAAAAAAAAAAAGGTTGAGATAACAGGGAATGTCTGATTTAGGTTAAGGCCACTCTAGGAAGATGACATTTGGGCTGAGAACTGAATGAAGAGTAGGACATTTTCAGGAATGGAATGGCAAGAAAGCCTTCTGGGCTAAGGTGCCAGCATGCGCAAAGGCCCTGAGGCAGAACATGAGCCAGTGTAGCTGGAGCAGACTAGCTGCGGGGGTGGTGAGGTGAAGGGATTGGGGCCTGGCTCATGCTGCTAAGGATCTTAGAAACATAGACATCCTCCCCAGATGTACCCACTGTTGAACACAAAGGAGCATTCATCTGCAGGCTGGACTGCCTTCCCTGCTTCTGAGAGACTAGGATACATGCAACATACTTGACTTCTACAAGTTCAGCTTGCAGGATGACAAGTCCAAGTCCGTTCAGGTCGTCTGGGCTGAGGCTCCATATCAGACACCCCTCCTCTCTGCCACATCCCTACCCATGGACCACCTGCCCCCACTAGAACACTCCCACAGCATCGGAAGTGAGGTTCTCTGCCTGGGCAGGGCCCTTGCTTACCACCCGAGCTATTACCTGCTGACTGCCCCCTCTGGAATATTCTCCCTGACTCATCTCCTGCCCTCACCTGTGAAGTCTCATACTTTGGGCCCCACTGAGGCAGCAGTCCCTCTGGGAAACTGGCCTCGCCCATCCGGTTCTGGCTCCGTGTCCCTCCTCCGTTCCCATAGTGCCTTCCTCTGTTTACTCATCACCACACGAATGTTTTTCATTGTTGGTTCATGTGTCTTTATCCTCCTCTGACCTGTAAGGTCATGAGGTCAGGGGCCCTAACTGTCCTGCTCTAGTTTAAATATTGATCACATTAACAAGCACAGAGTAGGTGCTCAGTCAGTGCTGAATGAGTGGATGTGATTTTAAGTTGACATCATGAAAATCCTCTCCCTCCAACCGCTGTCTATTAAATTCCAGGTCTCGGGGGTTCCTCCCAGAATGACTCCAATTGCTCTTTAGAATGAAGGAAGTCTTTCAGATACTTGGAAGTCACGAATGTCCTGCTTGCATTTTCTCATCTCAGTTTTTCATATCAGAGCTTAGATCATCAGAGCTGCCAGCATGCTTATACTCGGTCTAATTCAACCCCCTTACTCACAAATGTCTGAGTACCAAGCATGTTCCAAAATAATAGAGACACTAAGAAAAATAAGATAGTCTCTACCCACTAGGAGCTCACAGGCCATGACAGATAAAGAAACTGAGGCATGACCAATAAAGGTTCTGCTTTGTAATGACAAAACTGATCAGTGTTAAACCTGCAACTCAGGGCTTCCCTGGTGGCACGGTGGTTGAGAATCTGCCTGCCGATGCAGAGGACACGGGTTCGAGCCCTGGTCTGGGAAGATCCCACATGCCGCGGAGCAACTGGGCTCGTGAGCCACAACTACTGAACCTGTGCGTCTGGAGCCTGTGCTCCGCAACAAGAGAGGCCACGATAGTGAGAGGCCCACGCACCGCGATGAAGAGTGGCCCCCGCTTGCTGCAACTGGAGAAAGCCCTCGCACAGAAGCGAAGACCCAACACAGCCAAAAATAAAAATAAAATAAACAAACCAATGAACCAACATTTAAAAACAAAACAAAACAAAAAAACTGCAACTCAAATTCACGTCTCTCCACCTTTCTACCTCACTGCCATCCAAAACAGCATATCATCCAAAAATCATGTTTGTTTGGGGAATACATTATTTAACGTGTTTGCAGAGGCTTACCCTTCTAATTATGCATTATTTAAGCTTAAGCTAATATTAAATTTATAGCAAGTTGTTATGTCTGCTCCATCCCTGATCCCATCATAGCATGGAGTCTTGTATGGGAGCTGCTTTTCAAATCCCAGAGGACTGACCCAGAAAGGAAATGAAGATGTCATCTAGGCCAGGCGTTTCCTCTGGGTGGGTGAATAACTAAATTCTCCAAGCAGGGAGTTCTGCTTTTCAGCATTGCCAGACGTGGAGAATCTCTTGCCCTCCCTCACTAATCTTTTCTGGGTTTCCCAGACGTGAAGTGGTTTGAGCAAGGGATTCTGCCGTAAGTCTAACTGAGGTCTCTCCTGCTGTGCTACAGTGCCATTTCCAGGAGGGGATCCAGCCCAGTGTTAACTCCCTCTTTCCAGTTTCTCGATTCGCCAGCTCCTGACATTGCCCCTCAAACTAAGTTAGAGTCACCAGTTATAGGCCCAGCAGGGCCATTTTAATGACAGCGTTTCCTTTTCTCAGGGTATTTTACAAGGCTCCTTGTGACAGGCGTGTGCCTGGAGAGATCAAAACATTCTGGAGGGAGATTCCACGTCGGGAAACTACCTCCCAAAGTCTGCCCTCTGCAAAAATAAAAACCATGCTAAATAGCTGAGTTTTATTAACTGGGGAAGCCAGGCTGAGGAAAATGCCCAATAATTAAAAATAATGGCTTCCTTACAAACACCAAATTGTATTAATTTAAAAACTGGTTTCTCTATCACTGAATACCTACTGAGCTGGCTGGGAAGGGAAGTGTGCTGATCCTGGCAGTGAAAATAATTCAAAATAACTTTTATGTTCTCCAGGAAGCCTGAAGGTTAATTTAAATATTTTTAGGTGGAATTCGGAATAAGAGAACAGTGTGGCACAGTGCTGCACACTCTGAAGTCGGGGGCAGGTGCCTATGAAGGGATGAGCATGCCTGTCAGACCCTCCAAGATCTCGAACCCCATAGCCCAGGCACCACCTCTTTAATAAAGGGACCCTCACAATTAAACATATTTGACTAGATTATACGGCTGGCCTGAACTCCTTGACTCAGCTTCCAGTGAATTTATTATATTTAAGTATTAGAAGGATCGGGCATTTTTATAGACATTACGTATTTCAAAAGTCAACTCAGCAACATCACCAAGATGGGAACATAGGTCATCGCTGACTTTGCCCTCACAAGCACAGCAGCTAACAAGGATTCATGGACACGAAACCACCAAGAGCATCCTAGAACACAGGGTGAGGCTGAGCCACACCCCACCCACCCCCACCTCCCACTCCACCCCCGCCACCCACGCCTTGCACCACAGAGATCAAGACGTGTGTATCAGAAGGATAAGAGGAGCAGCTGCACCCTGACTGCATTGCCCCTCCCCTAGGCCAACACAGCTCCACTAGTGGGAAAAGAGAGCTCGTGGGCGACATCTGGGACCCCCCAGCATTGTGAGCTGCTTTGTGAGAACGGCTACTCCTGTATCACCCCACAGGGACTGCAGGAGAATCTGCGGGGCTCAACCACTGGGAAGCTGATCCTGATGGAGAAAGGGGGAGGGGCTTGCAACAACCAGCACTCAGATCTCGGTAGACCGAGTCCCTCCCTGCAGCGCCCAGGTAGTAATCCCAACCAGCAGCTTTGCTCAGCTGCAGAACCAAGTCATTCTGAGCAGGGAACTTGGCAGGGTGCAAGCCAGGTCCTCAAACGAGGAGTTTTACCAGCTCTGGGGGCTGATCTGCCCACTTCCCCCTCCAAGGCATGAAAACCCAGTAATGCTCAAGCCAGGAGGCGGGCAGGCAGAGCTGATTGCCCCAGAGCAAAGTCAGTACCAGGCATGGAGGGTTCCCCTGATATGCCCAGACAGGGGGAGTTCATTCACAGCCCCATTGCTGCTAAGTGTAGCTCTCAGCCCCTTCCAACCAGAAAGCCTGTTCAGAAAATTGGGGAGATGCCTGAAATGGACCCTCCTGCCCCACCCAGGCATGGGAGCAGATCATAGGCCTACCAGCTGCTGAGTGTGTCTCCCCACCCTGACTGGCCAGGGGGACTGGTGGGAACACGTAGAGGCTGTATAGCACAGCAAGCTCGAACAGAGAGGTGGGCAGGCAGAGCTGATAGCCTGCAGAGCGAAGCCAGTGGCCCTATTTGGCCAGGGAACTTGGGGCAGAGGTTGGTTTGAATCAAGATCACAAACAAATAGCCTTACAAACCTTGGAGCTAGTTCTTCCACTGCGCCCAAGCAGGGAAACTAATTTGTAGCCCCACTCATTGCTGACTATAGGCTTCAGCCCACCCGACCAAGGAACCTAACCACAGCACATGGGAAGCTATGTAGCCCATCCATCTGCCCTGCTTACAGTGGCACTTGAACAGAGAGCACAGTCCATGGCTTTTCCCATCTGCAGAGCAAAAACTGTAGCCCCCATCTGGAAAGGGAATTCAGCATACACTCTTCCCAAATTCAAGTCCTGAAACAAGCCGTGCAGACCCTGGATTCCATTCTGCTGACCCACTAGGGCAGGGCAGATACCTACTGCTAAGTACAAAACCCAGGCCCAATGGTCTAGTAAGCCTGACCAGAGAACCCAGGTAACTGCAGAGCCCATCCTATAGCCTCACTTAGGCAGAGAACCAAGACAAGAGTGCTATGCAACTGTTCTCAGTCAGCAGCACACCCTCCTCCCACCCCTGCCCTCAGAGCTCAGGCAGTTGCCTCATCCAAAAATAGACCCTGATAGCAAGCCCCACCTGCTCAAGGCATTATCAGCAGACAGTTGCAGAAACTAAAACTGAGCTAACTGGAGAAGAATTCTCTCTACCAAAGCAAACCTATAAAGTCTACAAGAGAGATCACTTACTCAAATGCATAGATACCAATGTAAGGAATGAAAGCTCATGAAAAATCAGGGAAATATGATACCACCAAAGGAAACTAAGAGAACTTCAGTAACTGTCCCTATGTAAATGAATATCTATGAACTATCAGCCAAAGAATTCAAAATAGTCCTCTTAAAGAACTTTAGTGAACTGCAAGAACACACAAATGAAATTAGGAAAACAATGAATGAACATGACAAGAAGTTGAACAAAAATGAAAACCATGAAAAAAATTCTAGAAATGAAAAATACAATAACTAAACTGAAGAATTCAATAAAGAGCTTCAAAAGCAGACTCAATACAGAAGAAAAAAGTCAGCAACCTGGAAGACAGGACAGTTGAAATTATCCAGTCAGAGGAGCAAAAAGGAAAAAAAAAAAAAAAACAATGAGAAAAACAACGATGAAAGCCTTTGCACTTATGAGACACAAGCCCCCCACCCCCCCACACACAAAAGAATATTTGCATTATGAGAATTCCAGAAGAGAAAGAGAAAGGAACAGAAAGTATACTTAAAGCAATAATGGCTGAAATCTTCCCAAACCAAAAAAGAGAAATGGACTTCCAGATCAATGAGGCCCAAAGGATCCCAAATAGGTAGAATCCAAATAAGACTACACTGAGACACATTGCAATTAACATTGTCAAAAGTCAAAGATAAAGAAAATTAAGAGCAGCAGGACAAAAGACAGACATTACATACAAGGGAATCTCCCTGAGACTATCAGCAGGTTTCTCAACAGAAACTTTTCAGGCCACAAGGGAATGGGATGATATATTCAAAATATTGAAAGGGAAGAAAAAAACTGTAAACCAAGAATTCTATACCTAGCAAAGGTATCCTCATAAATGAAGGAAGGAAAAGACTCATGAGCAAACAAGAGCAGGGGAGTTCCCCACCATTAGACCTGCCTTACCAAAATGGTAAGGGAGTTCTTTGAGTGGAAGTAAAAGTTCACTAATTAACATCATAAAAACAGAAGAAAGTAGCATAAAACTCACTTTTAATGGTAAACATATAGTCAAAATTAGATTATGTAATATGGTAAGAGTAGTGTGAATTCACTTACAACTCTAGTTATAAGTTTTAAAAAATAATAATCATAACTACTATAATCTGTTAGTAGTTACATAGTATTAAAAATATGTAAACTGGGGCTTCCCTGGTGGCGCAGTGGTTGAGAGTCTGCCTGCCGATTCAGAGGACACGGGTTCATGCCCCGGTCCGGGAAGATCCCACATGCCACGGAGCGGCTGGGCCTGTGAGCCATGGCCACTGAGACTGTGCGTCCGGAGCCTGTGCTCCGCAATGGGAGAGGCCACAACAGTGAGAGGCCTGAGTACCGCAAAAAGCAAACAAACAAACAAACAAAAAATATGTAAACTGTAACATCAGTACCCAAAATGTGAGAAGTAAAAGTGCAAATTTCAGGAATTATATTAAAGCTAAGTTGTTATCAGTTTAAAATAGAATGTTATCATTTTAAGATATTTTACGTAAGCCTCATGGTAACCACAAAGGGAAAAACCTATAGTAATTACATGGAAGAACATGATAAAGAAGTCAGAGAACACTGGTACCAAAAGACATCAAAACACACACACTAAAAAGACAGCAAGGGGAATTCCCTGGCAGTCCAGTGGTTAGGACTCCATGCTTCCACTTCAGGGAGCCCAGGTTTGATCCCTGGTCAGGGAACTAAGATCCCACAAGCTGCACAGCACAGCAAAAAAAAGGACAACAGGATATGAAAAGGGGAACAATGCATCTACAAGGAAGCCAGAAAATGATGAACAAAATGGCAGTGGTAAGTCCTTACTTATCAATAATTACTTCAAATGCAAACATTAAATTCTCTAATTAAAAGACATAAAAAGGCTGAATTGAATTTTTTAAAAAAAGATCCAGCAATATGCTGCTTTTTATGATACTCACTTTAGCCTTAAAGACATGTATAGACTGAAAGGATGGAAAAGATATTTCAAACAGACAATAATCCCCCAAAAAGCAAGAGTAGCTATATTTATATGAAACAAAAGAGACTTTAAACTAAAAATGGTAAAAAGAAACAGAAAAGTTCATTATATACTGATAAAGAGGTCAATCCATGAAGTTATAACAATTATAAATATTTATACACTCAACACTGAAGCACCTAAATATATAAAACAAAAACAGAGCTAAAAGGAGAAATAAACAGCAACACAAAAATAGTTGGGAACTTTAATATCCCACTTTCGACAATGGATAGATCCTTCAGACACAGAGTCAATAAGGAAACAGCAGATTTGAGCACTGCTATAGACAAAGTAGACCTAACAGACATACACAGAACATGCTATCTGACAACAGCAGAAGACACATTTTTCAAGCACCCATGGTACAATTTCTAAGATAAGCTATTTGTTGGGCCACCAAACAAGTCTTAGAAGATTAAAGAAGATTGAAATCATAGCAAGTTTCTCCTCTGACCACAGTGGTATGAAACTAGAAATCAGTAACAGGAGGAAAACTAGAAAATTTACAAATACATGGAAATTTTAAAACACTCTCCTGAGCAACCAATGGATCAAAAACAAACTAAAGTGGAAATTTTAAAAGTATTTTGAGACAAATGAAAATGGAAATACAACATAGCAAACCTTATGGGATGCAACAAAAGCAGTTCTAAGAGGGAAGTTCACAGCAACGAACACCTCCACTAAGAGGCAAGAAAGATTCCAAAGAAACAACCTAACTCTATGCCTTAAGGAACTAGAAAAAAGGAGAACAAACTGAGCCCAAGGTTACCAGAAGGAAGGAAATTAAAAAGCAGAAATAAATAAAAAAGAGAACAAGAAAACAATAGATGATATAAAACAAACTCACAGTTGGTTCTTTGAAAAGATCAACCAAACTGACAAACCCTTAGGTACATCAACCATGGCAAAAAGAGAAGGGACCCAATCAACAAAATTATAAATGAAGGGCTTCCCTGGTGGCACAGTGGTTAAGAATCCGCCTGCCAGTGCAGGGGATACAGGCCCTGGTTCAGGAAGATCCCACATGCTGCAGAGCATCTAAGCCCATGTGCCAGAACTACTGAGCCCACGTGACACAACTAATGAAGCCCGCATGCCTAGAGTCCATGCTCCACAACAAGAGAGGCCACCGCAATGAGAAGCCTGCACACCGCACCGAAGAGTAGCTCCCGCTCACCACAACTAGAGAAAGCCTTCGTGCAGCAACGGAAACCCAATGCAGCCAAAAATAAAATAAAATAAATTTATTTTTAAAAAATTATAAATGGAGAAGGACACATTACAATTTATACTACAGAAATACAAAGAATCATAGGAGGCTCCTCTGAACAACTATACACCAACAAACTGAATAACCTAGAAGAAATGGAAAATTCTTAGAAACGTACAAGTTACCAAGACTGCACCAGGAAGAAATAGAAAATTTGAACAGACCAATTACTAATAAGGAGACAATCAGTAACCAGAAATTGCCCAATGAAGATAAGCTCAGGATCAGATGGCTTCACTGGTGAATTTTCCCAAACATTTTAAGAAGAATTAGTACCAGTCATTCTCAAACTCTTTCAAAAAAAATAAAGAGGAAGGAACACTCCCCCAAGCTTATTTTACAAGGCCAGCATTATCCCGATACCAAAACCAGAAAAGAAAACTACAGACCAATATCCCTAACGAATATAGATGCAAAAATTCCCAATAAAATACTAGCAAACCAAATTCAGCAGCACATTAAAAGGATCATTCACCATGACCAAGTGGGATTTACCCCTAGGATGCAAGGATGTTTCAACATATGCAAAAGAGTCAGCGTGATACACCACATTAATAGAATGAAAGAAGAAAATCATATGATTATGTCAATATGTGCAGAAAAAAAGCATTTGACAGAATTCAACACCTGTCTGTGATAAAAATGCTTAACAAATTAGGTATAGATAGAACATACCTCAACATAATAAAGGCCATATATTACCCATAGCTACATCATACTGAACAGTAAAAGGTTGAAAGCTTTTCTCCTAAGATCAGGATCAAGACAAGGGTGCCCACTCTCACCACTCCTATTCAACATAGTATTGAAAGTTCTAGCCAGAGCAGTCAGGCGAGAAAAATAAATAAAAGGTATCAGAATTGGAAAGGAAGAAGTAAAATTATCTCTATTTGCAGATGACATGATTTCATACATAGAAAATCCTAAATTCTCTGCCAGAACATTGTTGGATATAATCAACAAATTTGGCAAGAGTGTAGGATACAAAATTAACATACAGAACTCAGTAGTGTTTCTATACACTCACAATGAATTATCTAAAAAAGATATGAAGAAAATGATGCTATTTGCAATAGCATCAAAAACAATAAAATACTTAGGACCAAATTTTCTAAGGAGGTGAAAGATGTCTACTTTGAAAAATACAAGACACTGATAACAGAAATCAAAGAAGACAAAAATAAATGGAAGGGTGTCCCAATTTCATTGAATGGAAGAATTAAGATTGTTAAAATGTCAAAACTACGCAAAGCCATCTCTAGATTCAATGCAATCCCTATTACGAGTCCAATGGCATTTTTTACAAAAGTAGAAAAAAATTCTAAAATTTATATGGAACTGCAACAGACCCTGATGACCAAAGAAATCCTAAGAAGAACAAAGCAGAAGGTATCACACTTCCTGGTTTCAAGCTAAACTGCTAAGCTACAGTCATCAAAACAGTATGGCACTGCCATAAAAACAGACAGATAGACCAATGGAATAGAACTGAGAGCCCAAAAATAAATTCAAGCTTGTATGGTCAACTGTATTTGACAAAGGAGCCAAGAATACTCAATGGAGAAAAGACAGTCTCTTCAATAAATGGTGCTGTGTAAATTGGATAGTCACATGTAAAATAATGAACCTAGACCCCTGTCTTAGACCTCTCACAGAAATTAACTTGAAATTGATTAAAGACTTAAATGTAAGACTTGAAATGATCAAACTCCTAGAGGAAAAAATAGGAAGAAGCTCCTTGATATAGGTCTTGGTAATGAGTTTTTTGGATATGACACCTAAAGCACAATCAACAAAATCAAAAATAAACAAGTGAGAATACATCAACTATAAAGCTCTGCACAGCAAAAGAAACAATCAACAAAGTGAAATGACAATTACAAAACGGGAAAAAAATATTTGTGAACCATGTATCTGATAAAGGGTTAACATCTAAAATTTATTTTAAAAACCTCATACAATCCAATAGCAAAAATAAAAATTAAAAATTGGATTGGGCAAAGGACCTGAATAGAAATTTTTCCAAAGAAGATATACAGATGGCCAACAGGTACATGAAAAGATGCTCAACATCACTAATCACTACGGAAATGCAAATCAAAAACACAATGAGATATCACCTCACCACCACCCCCATCCCCCATTAGAATGACCATCCTAAAAAGATAACAAATGTGGTGAGGATGTGGAGAAAAGGGAACTCTTGTGCACTATTCTTGGGGTTGTAAATTGGTGCAGCCACTATGGAAAACAGTATGAAGGGTCCTCAAAAAATTAAAAATATAATAGAACTACTATATGATCCAGCAATTCTACTTTGGGGAATATGTCTGAAGGAAAAAAACAATGGATATCTGTTTCCCCATGTTCATAGCAGCTATTTATAATAGCTAAAATATGGAAATATCCTAAGTGTCCATTGACAGTGAATGGATAAAGAAGTTGTGGTATATATATACAATGGAATGTTATTCAGTCATTAAAAAAATGAGGAAATTCTGCCATATGCAACCACATGGATGAACCTTGAGGGCATTGTGCTAAGTGAAATAAGTCAGACAGAGAAAGACCAATACTGTATGATCTCACTTACGGGTATAATCTATAAAACAAACAAACAAAAATCCCAAAACTTATAGTAAAAGAGATCAGATTTGTGGTTACCAGAGGCAGAGGTAGGGGAGGTAGAACTGGAGGAAGGTGATCAAAATGCACAAACTTCCAGTTATAATATAAATAAGTGCTACTAGGTATGTAATGTACAACATGATGACCATGGTTAACCCTGCCATATGATATGTGTGAAAGTTGTTAAAGAAAAGTATTACATAAGGGGTAAATCCAAACAAAGGGGTAAATCCAACAAGAGGATATAATATTTGTAAGTATTTATGCACCCAACATAGGAGCACCTAAATATATAAAGCAATTATTAACAGATCTCAAGAGAGAAAAAGACAGGAATACAACAATAGTAGTAGACTTAATACCCCACTTACATCAATGGATAGATTATCCAGACAGAAAATCAATAAGGAAACATTGGCCTTAAATGACATATAAGACCAGATAAATTTAACAGATATAAATAGAATGTTCCATCCAAAACCAATAGAATACACATCTCCTCAAGTGCACTTGGAACTTTCCCCAGGACAGATCATATATGAGGCCACAATACAATTCTTAAAAAAAGTACAAGGTTGCAATCATATCAAGCATCTTTTCTGACCACAATGGTTTGAAACTAGAAATAGAACTCAATTAGAAGAAGAAAACTAGAAAATTCACAAGTATATGGAGATTAAGCAACATGCTATAGATCAATGAGTGAAACAAATCAAAAGAGAAATTAAAAAATACCTTGAGACAAATGAAAATGGAAATACAACATACTAACACTTAAGGGATGCAGAAAAAGCAGTTCTAAGAGGGAAGTTCATAGTGATAAATGTCTACCTGAAGAAACAAGAAAAATCATAAATACACAACCTAACTTTATACCTCAAATGAAGCCCAAAATTAGTAGCAGGAAGGAATAATACAGATCAGAGCAAAAAACTGAACAAAATAGAGATTAAACAATAGCAAAAATTCAGTGAAACCAAGAGCTAGTTCTTTGAAAAGATAAACAAAATTGACAAATCTTTAGCTAAACTTAAGAGAAAAGAGAAGACTCAGATAAATAAAATCTGAAATGAAGGAGAAGAAATTACAATCGATATCACAGAAATAAAATGATCATATGAGATTACTATGAACAATTATACACCAACAAATGGACAACATGGAAGAACTGGATAAATTTCTAGAAACATACAAAGACTGAATCAAGAAGAAAGAGACCATCTGAACAGACCAATTACTAAGAAGGAGATTGAATCAGTAGTCAAAAACCTCCCACTAAACACAAGTCCAGGATCACATGGCTTCACTTGTGAATTCTACTTAACATTCAAAGAAGAATTGATACCAGTCCTTCTAAAAAGCATGCTTCCAAACTCATTTAACAAGGCCAGCATTACCCGGAAACCAAAACCAGACAAGGACACTGCAAGAAATAAAATTACAGGCCAATATCCCTGATGGACATAGATGAAAAAATCCTCAACATAACATTAGCAAACTGAATCAACAATACGTTAAAAGAATCATACATATGATCAAGTGAAATTTACTCCAAGGATGCAAGGATGGATCAACATCAATAAATCAATGTGGTACACATTTACAAAATAAAGGATAAAAATCATATGACCATCTCAATAGATGTGAAAAGCATTTGTCAAAATTCAACATCCATTTAGATAAAAACCTTCAGCAAAGTGAGTGTAGAGGGAACATACCTCCACATAATAAAGGCCATATATAATAAGCTTATATCTAACATCATACTCTGGTGAAAGGCTGAAAGCTCTTCTTTTAAGATCAGGAACAAGACAAGTACACCCACTCTTGCCACTTTTATTCAACACAACATTGGAAGTCCTAGCCACGGCAATGAAGCAAGAAAAATAAGTAAAAGGCATCCAAATGGGAAAAGAAGAAGTAAAACTGTCACTATTTGTAGAAGCCATGAAATTATATATAAAACACCATAAAGACTTTACCAAAACAAAACAAAAAAAGAATTAAAAAATTCAGTAAAGTTGCAGGGTACAAAATTAATATACAGCAATCTGTTGCATTTCTATACACTAATAACAAATTATCAGAAAGAGAAATTAAGAATGCAATCCCATTTACAATTGCATCAAAACAAACAAAATACCTAGGAATAAATTTAGCCAAGGAGGTAAAACACCTGTACACTGAAAACTGTAAGACGCTGATGAAAGAAACTGAAGGCAACACAAATAAATGGCAAGGTGTTCCCATGTCCATGAAGTGGGAGAATTAATGTTGATAAAATGTCCATACTACCAAAAGCAATTTACAACTTCAATGCAATCCCTAACAAAATTCCAATGGCGTTTTTCACAGAAATAGAGCAGACGTTCCTAAAATTTGTATGGAACCACAGATACCCAAATGGCCAAAGCAATTTTTAAAAAGAAGAACAGACCAGAAAAGTTGGGGCAAATAGGAGTGTATGGGCACCAAGAGCGTGGATGAATTCACCGAAGGAAAGAATGTTGAAGAAAAGAAGGAAGGAGCCAATGAGTGGGCCTTGAGAAAGACTGACGTTTGGGGATGGCCAGAGAAAGAAACTCACACAGGATACCGGGGGAGGTGAGACAGGAGACCAGGGAGTCAGACTCTCCGGCAGAGTCATGGAAGGGAATAACCATCGGTGCCCCAGCCCCAAGGAGCTAGGAATGCTACAGATGTGATAATGACCAAGAAGTAGTCACTGAAAGGAGCAGCAAGGAAATCGCTGGGGATTTACTGACAAATGTTTCTTCACTTTGGTGGAGTTGGAAGCCAAAATCAAATAAAAGGAGTGAGTGGGAGGTGAGGACCCAGACACAGCCAGTTCAAACAACTTTGCAAAAAGTGTCCTTGAAGGGGAAGCAAAAGATAGGACTGTCCTGGAGGTGGAGTCAAAGACGGTTCCTTTCCTTTTTAAAGCAAGAAACTAGAATGTGTTTAAGGTTTAAAGAAAGGAGCCAGCCCCAGGAGATTGAAGGAAACATAGAATGCCTAAGTCTCCCCTCTCCGGGGCACCTCCTGGAGCAAAGTGCCTGAGGATGTAGGAGGACCAGCCACCTGAGCTGAGGGATCACCTTTACACCTGAGGAGCCATCCGCAGACCCACCGAGTGAAAGGAAGGAGCTAGGCGGCGCGTCCCGAGCGTCATGGGCCACGGGCTCGCCTCCAAAGTGCAGCAGCTGCTCCACAAGTTCGTGGTCATCCTGGCGGACTCAGTCCAGAGGGCCATGTACAAGGACCTGGTGCTCCTGCTGCAGAAGGACTACCTGTGCACACTCAGGCAGCTCAAGGCCAAGGGAGAGTATGGCTTCGAACAGGACGAGCTGGTACAGGGGGGCAAGCAGGGCCGCATGCATAACGGCACCCACTACCGCGAGGTGCGCCAGTTCGGCTTCGGCCAGCACCTGGTGCGCTTCTACTTCCTGACGCACGTGTACTCCCGACGCGTGACTACCTCGAAGCCATCCTGGAGGAGCTGCATTCGGGTGAGCATGACCCGAACCTGGTCATCATGAGCTCCTGCCTCCGGGACCTCACCAGTTTCGGGGAGGACTCCTGGCCGAACTACCTGCAGAACCTGGAGAGCCTATTTGGGCGCCTGTGCCAGGTGCTGCCCTAGTTGTGCCTCCTGGTTTGGAACACGGCCATGCCCGTAGGTGACAACATCACCAGTGGCTTCCTCCCGCTGGAGTTCTGACCTGCAGCCTCCACCCTGAAAACCAACGTGATTGAAGCCAACTTCTACAGCGGCGATGAGGCGCAAAAGCACGGCTCCAACGGAGTGCACTGGAACAAGCGCACGCACCAACAACTCTCCCAGCTTCTGCTGGCCCACTTGGCCGATGCCTGGGGGGTGGAGCTGCCCCAGCGCGACCCAGTGGGCAAGTGCATCAAGGACGGCCCTGCCAGGGGAGGACCTGGCAGGAGACTTGAGACGCAGCCCCCTCTCAAGGGGGGGCTGCAGAGATCAACCAGCCTTCCCTCCTCCGCCCCGACCCCTGCCTCCGCCTGGGTGCTGCCCCCTGCCCCCAACGCCATCTCCCTGCCCACCCCAGTTCCCACTCCTGCCCCCACAGCCCCATCCCATCCCCTTTCACGAGGTGACACCCCTGTTCCTAGTCTGTCCCCAAGATGCCCATATTTCTTCAGACCATCCTTTCCAATCGAATCAATTCTCCTTAAACCATTTCCATTCAGATATTCCCCCAACTACCCAGACAGAATTTGCCTTCACAGTTGACTTTATGTTTAGTCCCCAGCCGCCTAGGCCTCCCTTCCCCCAACCCTATTATCAGCAGCAGGCCCCTGTGGTCCATAGGGGTTTTCCCTGGCATCGTCCCTGTGGCCTCTATGTGCCCTGGAGAGGGCAGCCCAGAACTTCCAAGAGAAGGGCCCCATCCTATGGAGAACCAAGGCCTCAATAGACTGACTTGGGACTTCCTCCTCATGCACATGGACTGGACAGATCGTCTGACTCTCCCCAAACAGACTGACTTTGTTAACTGAAGCCTTTGGTCCATTGCTGTTATCAGTAATGGCAGGGGAGAGCAGTCTGACTCATTCTGTTGGCTGTGGCCTCTCGCTGCACTCTGGGGGGGTGGGGGGTGACCAGCATCATTCCTGCCTCCGCACTCCCTATTCTCTTTGTCTTTTTGTAAATATAAAATTGAAATTAAAAATTTGTTTCATTGGGGCTTCCCTGGTGGCACAGTGGTTAAGAATACGCCTGCCAATTCAGGGGACATGGGTTCGAGCCCTGGTCCAGGAATATCCCACATGCCGCGGAGCAACTAAGCCTGTGCACCACAACTACTGAGCCTGCACTCTAGAGTTTGTCAGCCACAACTACTGAGCCCATGTGCCACAACTACTGAAGCCTGCATGCCTAGAGCTCATGCTCTGCAACAAGAGAAGCCACTGCAATGAGAAGCCCATATACCACAACGAAGAGTAGCCCCTGCTCACCGCAACTAGAGAAAGCCTGCAAGTAGCAGCAAAGACCCAACACACCAAAAATAAATAAATTTCCTTTTAAAATTTGTTTCATTAAAAAAAAAAGAAGAAGAACAAAGCTGAAGGCATCCTGATCCCTGATTTCAAACTCTATTGCAAAGCTATTGTAATCAAGACAATATGGTACTGGAATAAAAATAGACACAAAGACCAATGGAACAGAATTGAGAGCCCAGAAATAAACCCACACATGTATGGTCAATTAATTTACAGCAAAGGAGCCAAGAATATAAAATGGAGAAAGGACACTCTCTTCAACAAGTGGTGCTGGGAAAACTTGACAGCCCCATACAAAAGAATGGAACTGTACCACTATCTTATACCATGCACAAAAAGTAACTCAAATGGATTAAAAACTTGAACATAAAACCTGGAACCATAAAACTCCAAGAAAAAGCATAGGTTCCTTGACATTAGTCTCGACAATGATTTTTTGGATTTGACATAAAAGCAAAGGCAATAAAAGCGAAAACCAATAAGTGGGACTATTAAAAAGCTTACACAAGCAAAGGAAACCATCCACAAAATGAAAAGGCAGCCTTTTCATTATAATGTTTTTTAATATTTACAAACCTGCTAAGGGGTTAATATCTAAAATATAAAAAGAACTCGTACCACTCAATAGCAAAAAAAAATTTTTTTAAACCAATTCAACTAAGGGACTTCCCTGGTGGTGCAGTGGTTAACAATCTGCCTGCCAGTGCAGGGGACATGGGTTCGATCCCTGGTCTGGGAAGATCCCACATGCCACGGAGCAGCTAAGCCCATGCGGCACAACTACTGAGCCTGCGCTCTAGAACCCGTGAGCCACAACTACTGAAGCTTGTGCACTCTAGAGCTCATGCACTGCAACTACTGAGCCCATGCACCACAACTACTGAAGCCCATGCTCTCTGGGGCCCACATGCCGCAACTACTGAGCCTGCGTGCTGCAACTACTGAAGCCCGCATGCCTAGAGTCCACGATCCACAACAAGAGAAGCCACTGCAATGAGAAGCCTGCACACCACAACAAAGAGTAGCCCCTGCTTGCCACAACTAGAGAAAGCCCGCACGCAGCACCAAAGACCTGACACAGGCAAAAAAAAAAAAAAAAAAAAAAAGAAGAGAAAAAACCCAATTCAACTAAGGGACTTCCCTGGTGGTACAATGGTAAAGAATCCACCTTCCAATGCAGAGGATGTGGGTTCGATCCCTGGTCGGGGAACTAAGATCCCACATGCCACGGGGCAACCAAGCCCACACGCCTCGACTAGAGAGCCCGTGTGCGACAAACTACAGAGCCCACACCCTCTGGAGCCTGCACACCACAACTACAGAACCCATATGCTCTGGAGCCTGTGTGCCACAACTAGAGAGAGAAAACCCCCACGCCACAGCTAGAGAGAAGCCCACACAACACAACGAAGAGCCCATGTGATGCAATGAAAGATCCCACGTGCCACAACTAAGACCCAACTCAGCCAAAAATAAATAAATAAATAATTAAAATAGATATACTAAAAAAAAAAAAAAAAAATCAACTAAAAAATAGGATCTGTATAGAGATTTTTCCAAAGACATACAGATAGCCAACAGATCCATGAAAAGGTGCTCAACATTACTGATCCCTAGGGATGTGCAAATCAAACCATATGAGATATTATCTCACACCTGTTAGAATGGCTATTATCAAAAAGACAAATAACAAGTGTTGGGAAGGATGTGGAGAAAAGGGAATCCTTGTGTACCGTTGGTGGGAATGTAAATTGGTGCAGCCACTATGGAAAACAGTATGGGGTATCCTCAAAAAATTAAAAAATAGAACTACCATATGAGCCAGCAATTCCATTTCTGGACATATATACGAAGAAAGTGAAAACACTAGCTCAAAAAGATATGCACCCCAGTGTTCACGGCAGCATTATTTACAATAGCCAAGACATGAAAGCAATGTAAATGTCCATCAGTAGATGCATGTGATATATATATATGTAATATATACACACACACAAACAGAATATTATTCTGCCAAAAAAAAGAGAATGAAATATTGCCATTTTTGATATGGATGAACCTTGAGGGCATTATAGTAAGTGAAATAAGTTGGACAGAGAAAGACAAATGCCGTATGATCTCACTTACATGTGGAATCTTTAAAAAGAAGAAAAAGCAACAAGATCATAGGTACTGAGAACAGATTGGTGGTTGACAGAGGTGAGGAGTGGGGCTGGGCACAATGGAAAAAGAGAGTCAAAAGGCACAAGCTTCCAGTTACAAAGTAAATGAGTAATGGGGCTGTAATGTACAGCATGGCCCTTGTAGTTAATACTGTGTTGTGTATCTGAAAGTTGCTAAGACAGTAGATCTTAAAAGTTCTCACAAGGAAACAAAATTTCACAGCTACGTACCGTGACTAATGTTAACTAGTCTTATTACAGTGATCATTTCACAATAGATACAATATTGAATCACTATGTTGTACACCTGAAACTAATATAATATTGCATGTCAATTTTATCTTAACTTTCAAAATAAACATAAAAATCATTGATTAAAAAAGTAGTGAGGGGGCTTCTCTGGTAGCGCAGTGGTTGAGAGTCCGCCTGCCGATGCAGGAGACACGGGTTCGTGCCCTGGTCCGGGAGGATCCCACATGCCGCGGAGCAACTAAGCCCGTGAGCCATGGCCGCTGGGCCTGCGCGTCCGGAGCCTGTGCTCCGCAACGGGAGAGGCCACAACAGTGAGAGGCCCGCATACCGCAAAAAAAAAAAAAAAAATTAAAAAATTAAAAAAATTAAAAAGTAGTGAGGGCCGTAAATCTTAAGTGTTTTTTCCTTTTTCTTTTTTCTTTCTTATCTGTATGAGATGATGAATGTTAACCAAACTTAATGTGGTAGTCATTTCACCATATGTGTAAGTCAAATTATTATGCTGTACACCTTAAACTTATGCAATGATGTATGTCAATTATTTCATTAAAATCGGGGGGAAAAAGTTAGCTCAAATCAGCGCTATAACAAAATCCCATTCCCAGGGACATGATGAATTTGGAAATAAAATCCCACCCTAAATTATCAATGGCTAATGATTAGCACCTCTTACTTTTTTTATGGTTGGTACACCTGGGCCAAGAGACAAAAGGCCTCGATAGCTTTAAGTAATAGTGACAAATCTAAATGGTAGCAGTCTGAGGTTGGGGACCCATCTTCTGTGCTTGGCCACTATACTGTTCTTTCTGCATTCTTAGCACCTTCACATACTAATATAGTTTTTTTTTTTTTTTTTTGCGGTATGCGGGCCTCTCACTGTTGTGGCCTCTCCCGTTGCGGAGCACAGGCTCCGGACGCACAGGCCTAGCGGCCATGGCTCACGGGCTTAGTTGCTCCGCGGCATGTGGGATCTTCCCGGACCGGGGCACGAACCCGTGTCTCCTGCATCGGCAGGCGGACTCTCAACCACTGCGCCACCAGGGAAGCCCTAATATAGTTGTTAAAATGATAATCATGTATATTGTATATTTGATTTACATGTTAACATCTCCGATGAATATACGTTATAGCACTATAAATACATACAAACATACACATACGTACACACACACACACGATTATATTACGGATATATGATTTGTCTGTTGGTCTCCCCCAGGTAACTGAAGATAAGGCCTTATATCACACTAAGTGTATTTTAACCAATAGTATGCTTCAGAATCACCCAGCTCCTATTCCCTGGGGGGCTGATTCAGCAGCTGTTGAGTCAGCCCTGCAGCCACACTTTAGAGAGCATCCCGAGTCGTTTAGAATGTCATGTCTGATGGAGAGCCACTCGTCAGAGGGGGGTGGTACAGCCTAGGGGTGAAGACAGGGAGCTCAGCATTGGGACCCTGGCTCCACCACTTACTATTTGTGTAAGCTTGAGCAGGGCACTCAAACCTGTCTGTGCCTTGCATGTAAAATGGGGATAATAGTGCTCGCCTGGCAGTGTCATGAGGATTAAACAAGATAAAACATGGGCAGTGCTGAGAACACACTAAGCCCATCGTAAGTTCTCGGGACGTGTTGCTTTGTTGGTGTTGCTCATCCTTGCATTGCAGAGCAGGCACCACGCCTGACAGGAGCAGAGATTTAACGTTCAATAGATAACAAATGCACTGGGGGATGTATGCTATCAGCAAAGAGAAGCAAAAGGGAAAAGAATAAGCAAAGGGATAGAAGGATGGCCAAGGAGGTGGGATATGCATAGGCATGGCGGGGGAAATCCTGAAAATCCTTCCTCATTGTTGCCACAATATTCATTCTGCCTAATAAAATGTTAACGAGGTCTTGAACTGAAACTCTTAAAACACATAGGATTAAGAATCTCGGTGGCCTTCTGCTGTTATCCCAAATGAAGCAAGCCAGTATGTCCAAAATTGTGTTTGCAGAGGAAGTGATCTTGCCGACTCCAGCTTGTGCTCTGCTCTGGAACTCTAGACCATATCTTCAGCATCTTCAGTGATTCTGACAGCATTAACTTTGGGGCCTGTTGAAAATATCCTACCACACTCACTCTTTGCTTGCTTGCTTGCTTGCTTGCTTGCTTTTTAACATTTTTACTGGAGTATAATTGCTTTACAATGGTGTGTTACTTTCTGCTTTATAACAGTGAATCAGTTATACATATACACATGTTCCCATATCTCTTCCCTCTTGCGTCTCCCTCCCTCCCGCCCTCCCTATCCCACCCCTCTAGGTGGTCACGATTCTTCCCAATTACCGCAGGTCTGACGATATGACTCTTCCACTTGAAGCTGGATTTTTGTAATCCCAAGAACTCACCAACTTTATTCTCTTTCCATGCCTTAGCATTTTTTTTTTTCTAAACGTTTATCTCACATGTTCTGTCCCCTTTTCTCTGGGATGACTCCATGAAAACAGCAATGGTTTGGGGAATCAGGTGCTCCTGGGTTCAAATCCTGCCTCTGTCTCTGAGGGTAATTGCCCATATATAAAATAATTTCTACCTACATTGTGAGAATTAAACTGGGATCAGATATGTAAAGTACCTAGCACAGTACCTGTCAAAGCATCAAGGGTTTATCAGTTTAGATTAGTTTCAACCGCTGGTAACAGAAATGAGAAATAACAGGATCTTATACAAGATACAGGCTTATTATTTTTTATGACCTAAAAGGAGTCTAGCGGGAAGCAGTTCATGGCTGGTACAGATGACCTAGGTCATCTTGAAGACACCTAGGTTGACAGGGATCTAGACTTTTTCTCTGGATGAACCATTATCTTTGAGGTTTAACATCCTCAATGTTCCCCCATATTCACAAAGTGAACACTGGAGCGCCGGTGATCACATCTACATTCCACCTAAGAAAAGACGGAAAGTGGGAAGAACAAAAGGGTGCCTACTTCTTAGCTAAGTCTGCTTGCTTTAAGGTTCCCAGAAGACCCAGCCAACAACTACTACTGAAATCACTTTAGCCACCCCAGTCTCGAAAGGAAGCTGTGAAAGGTAGTTCTTTACCTGGGTACAATGCTGCTCCCCAATATAACAGGTGCCTGTCGTGTTAGAATTATTCCTTGTGTTCTCCAAAGCCACAGAGTGGAATCCTCTAGAGTCCCTTACAGTCTCTTCATCATTTGACACATCTCAGGGCACTCAATGCATGTACGATATATACAATGCAGAAAACAGTAAAGCTGGTTCATTAACTAGTCAAAGTCTGAAGACCTAAGTTCCAGACCAACCTAATCCTTCATTGCTGTGTGACCTTGAGCAAGTATATAACCTCTGTTGGAGGCTCAGTTTCCTCATTTGTGAGCATCAACTCAGACAGTGGATGCAAACTGCCTAACACAATGCCTATATAGAGTAGCCCTCAGCACACGTCAAAGTTACTATTACCATCAACGTCATCATCACCATCATCATTAATATCGTTAAGTGCTATTGAAGTATTAGGGTAAAGTGAGCAGGTACCAGACATGTCTCACATCCCTTCCTTCTGCATATTTACACCTTCCCTTGCCTTCAGCAGTCACCCCAGGGATGTCTGGATTTACAGTCAATTACATTGAAAGAGCCTGGGCTGAGTTGGCCTCATTTCCTTCCCTTCCAGCCATCCACTCAGGGCTAGCTGAATCTCTAGAGTCCCTCTCCTTTCCCCCTACCCAGAGTCTAGTCTCTCAGCCCTGCCTTCTGAGACAGGCTCTCTTCTCTGATCAGATCGACTTCTAAATAAATATTAAATTATGTCTTAGATGTGTTCCATTATTCCTCTCAAATCTAAGTAAATCAGTTCTTCCCATTGTTGGAATTCCCGAGGCCTGTTGAGATCACCCCACTGTTGTCTTGCATCCTTGACAGTGGTGAGATTTTTCTCTAGATGGGAGAATTAAAGGAGTTCACATAGGAATAAGGCTTTGTATCCCCAGATCTTTGTAAAATATGTATTTCTGAGACCTTCTCCTCACCTTCCTAGGTACCTTTTTTTTAAGGTTTCGGAAGAAATCTTTGCACCTGCTCTTAAAGATCGTTAGCTATTCATTAGCTGATGAGGTGCCACAAAAGGGTTGTAAGTGTGCAAATATACAAATCCTCTTGCTTCCCAGGGTGGCCAGGCAGGACAGTTAGAACCCCAGGGTCCAGGGCTATTGTGTATGGCTATGTAATTTGTGCACTGCCCAGTTTTTCCCATCCACACTCTATACAACACGATGGCACCCCTGTAATTGTGCAGTGCCCAGCCTACCCAACTGCTCATGGCAGCCACGCCCAGATCAGTCACCTCTGGCCATTAGCAGCCTTGCTATATTCTAGTGCACCCTACAAAAAAGACCACTTTCTATGTGTACTATGACGTGAAGGAGTTTAGAAAGCACTCCTCTAAATAACTTCAAGGGTATTTCTTCTTCCAGCGCACACACAGGCCCTGGCCATGCCAGCTGTGTCCTCCGTAGAAGCCTGAGCTAACATGCCCCGGTGATGTCTTTCAAAGCAGGCCCGTTGTGTTTTCCTAGGTCCACGGAAGAAATCTCTTGTCCATTGACTATGACCGGAATATTCGGACAGAGAAGATCTACGACGATCACCGGAAGTTCACCCTGAGGATCATTTATGACCAGGTGGGCCGTCCCTTCCTCTGGCTCCCCAGCAGTGGGCTGGCGGCTGTCAACGTCTCCTATTTCTTCAATGGGCGCTTGGCTGGCCTTCAGCGCGGGGCCATGAGCGAGAGGACAGACATCGACAAGCAAGGCCGGATCGTGTCCCGCATGTTTGCCGACGGGAAAGTGTGGAGCTATTCCTACCTTGACAAGGTGGGTGGATGTGCTGCCCTCACTCATCTGGGGCTAGCTCTTTCTCTCTCGTTCATGCTTCTCTGTTTACGCTGACCTGACAGGCTTTGCCATAAGACATTGTAACATCTTTACTTTGACTCTACCAGGGCTCCCCACGCACTCTCACCCTCTGGGAGGGAGGAAATCTGAAGGAAAATGTTGTTCATAGCCCAGCACTATTACCATTAAAAACAAAACAAAACAAAAAAGAGTTCTAGACACTCAGTAATGGCAAAAAGGATGGATTGTCTGATTTTTACCCCAAAATAACAGTGATGTTGAAACGGACAGAATCATCCCACTGGCAGTGTGGCTAATCACTCCTTATGAACTGGAAATGCAGTGATTCATTTCTGCCTTGCCCGAAATTGAGCCATCAGGGTAGGGAATTCTGCCTAAAACTTGAGCACGTGGACCAGCACCCTCCCCTACTTGGCCTATTGGCTGAACCAGCCAATGGATTCTTGCTATATATTTTCCTGTGTCTGCAAGTCGCAGACTCTGGTCTCCGCGTCAGAAAAGGTCCAGTTGTAGCAGCGGTAAAAAGAGATGCCTTCAGGGCACGAGTCAAGACTTTTAAAGGCTCCCCTGGTCATCTAGTCATCAGACAGGGGCTTGCTTGGCCTGGGCCTCTCATCTGGACTCACCTCCACACAAGCCCATTTCCATTTCTTCCTTTCTTGCCTCCCCACGACAGCGGTCACTTGCAGATAGAGCTGTTACCTCCTCTGTAAAGGGGCTGCTGTCTCTTTGGTCCCTTCTGAATACTGTTCTCATTACGCCATAAGATGCTACAATGGTTGACCAGGGGAGGCAAGAATCTCCCCACGGCTTCAAGTTTGAGGCCATTCTTTCCCCAATCAATGATTCTGGGTTACTTAATCTTTTCGGTAGTTTCTAAATGGAGGATGTAGTCTCTCTTAGATTTAATCAGCGGTGTCCCAGACATAGCATGTGTATCATACCTGTCCCCTGCTGGGCCAGCAGCAGTCATTTCTAACCAGTCTCAGGATTTCTTGTCATTGAGCCTGGAGGCAAACTCAGTGCCTCTCACCTCAGTCCTTCAAACCCCTTGCGACTCAAAGTTATGGTCCAAGCAATATCAGCATCACCTGGGAGTTTGTTCCAAAAGTAGAGTCTCAGGCCACCTCTCCACCACCCTCCCCCACCGAACTACTGAATCAGAATCTGCCTTTTAACCAGATCCCTGGGTATTTCACATTCACATTAAAGTCTGGGGAGCATTCTCCCAGGTAGCCACCATGATCCGTAGAGTAGCATGCCCGATGAAATCAATTTACCCATAATCTCTGGTCTAAATTTCCCCATCCTTCACGGCTTTTGAACTGCCATTTAGGGAAATGGAATAAATTCTGTCCATTTGAGCACTTGGTCCTAAATGGCCAACTCATGTGTTCCCTTCCCCTTTCCTTCCTCCAGTCCATGGTCCTCCTGCTTCAGAGTCAGCGTCAGTACATATTCGAGTACGACTCCTCTGAACGCCTCCACGCCGTCACCATGCCCAGTGTTGCCCGGCACAGCATGTCCACCCACACCTCCATTGGCTACATCCGCAACACTTACAACCCGCCTGAAAGCAACGCTTCGGTCATCTTTGATTACAGCGATGACGGACGCATCCTAAAGACATCCTTTTTAGGCACTGGGCGCCAGGTATTCTACAAGTATGGGAAACTGTCCAAGCTATCGGAGATTGTCTACGACAGTACTGCCATCACTTTTGGGTATGATGAGACCACCGGTGTCTTAAAAATGGTCAGCCTCCAGAGTGGGGGCTTCTCCTGCACCATCAGGTACCGGAAGATTGGCCCACTTGTGGACAAGCAAATCTACAGGTTCTCTGAGGAAGGCATGGTCAACGCCAGGTTTGAATACACCTATCACGACAACAGCTTCCGGATCGCAAGCATCAAGCCAGTCATAAGTGAGACTCCCCTTCCTGTTGACCTGTACCGCTACGACGAGATTTCTGGCAAGGTGGAGCACTTCGGCAAGTTCGGAGTCATCTATTATGATATCAACCAGATCATCACCACGGCTGTGATGACCCTCAGCAAGCACTTCGACACCCACGGGCGGATCAAGGAAGTCCAGTACGAGATGTTCCGGTCCCTCATGTACTGGATGACGGTGCAGTATGACAGCATGGGCAGGGTAATCAAGAGGGAGCTGAAGCTGGGGCCCTATGCCAACACCACTAAGTACACCTATGACTATGATGGGGATGGGCAGCTCCAGAGCGTGGCCGTCAATGATCGCCCGACCTGGCGCTACAGCTACGACCTCAATGGGAACCTCCACTTGCTGAACCCGGGCAACAGCGTGCGCCTCATGCCCTTGCGCTACGACCTCCGAGATCGGATAACCAGGCTCGGTGACGTGCAGTACAAAATCGACGACGATGGCTATCTGTGCCAGCGAGGGGCTGACATCTTTGAGTATAACTCCAAGGGCCTTCTAACTAGAGCCTACAACAAGGCCAGTGGCTGGAGTGTCCAGTACCGCTACGACGGCGTGGGGCGGCGGGCTTCCTACAAGACCAACCTGGGCCACCATCTGCAGTATTTCTACTCTGACCTCCACAACCCGACTCGCATCACCCATGTCTACAATCACTCCAACTCGGAGATAACCTCGCTCTACTATGACCTCCAGGGTCACCTCTTTGCCATGGAGAGCAGCAGTGGAGAGGAGTACTATGTTGCCTCAGATAACACAGGGACTCCCCTGGCTGTGTTCAGCATCAATGGTCTCATGATCAAGCAGTTGCAGTACACCGCCTACGGGGAGATTTATTACGACTCCAACCCTGACTTCCAGATGGTCATTGGCTTCCATGGGGGACTCTACGATCCCCTGACCAAGCTGGTCCACTTCACGCAGCGTGATTATGACGTGCTGGCGGGACGATGGACCTCTCCGGACTATACCATGTGGAAAAATGTGGGCAAGGAGCCGGCCCCCTTTAACCTGTATATGTTCAAGAGCAACAATCCTCTCAGCAATGAGCTGGATTTGAAGAACTACGTGACAGGTGAGGACCTGGCCACCTCAGTTGAGCAGTGGCTCCCTGTGGGGTGGTGGTCCCAGTAGACTGCCGGGGATTTCAAAACAAGGTCTTATGTCTGATGCTAGGAGAATCCTGGAGGGCTGTGTACGCCGGCAGTACAGGATCTAGAGCAGTCAAGTGACAGCAGTACAGAGCAGTCATCAGGTCTATTTGAACATGTCCTGCCCACTTTCAAGTCCATTCAATTGAAATAACTTTTACAAGAGCCCTTACTACCCCAAAAGAGGAAAGCAGCCTTATAAAGGGGGAAAGAATGGGACTGTGGTCTCAGAAATACCTGATTCAAATTCTCTCTCTTCTGTTTATAAGCTAAAGGACCTTGGGCTAGTTGTCCAGTATCTCTGAGTTGTAGTTTCCTTCTCTGCAAAAGGGCACTAACAAAATCATCTCACAGAGTGATCGTAAGAAGGAAATGAACTTATGTAGGTAAAGTCTAGTGCCTGGCACTTAGACCGAGGATGTCCACAAAAGGGTATCTGCTCATGTTATTAACATCACCATTACTAGTGAAGCAATGAATGAGAATAGGTACTGAAATGACTGTGACCCAGTTACTGACCTCACCCACCAGGCTGGTGAGATACAAATACAAATAACCAATGATGATGCAAAGCAGAATTAAGTCTGTGCTACCATATTGGTGTTTGTTCAGTTATTTATTCAACAAGCATTTATAGTGGGCCAGCATGCTACATTCTGGGGATACAATGATAAGCAAGACAAACACTCTTCTCTCAAAGTGGTGGTGGGGGGTAGCACAGGTGCATATGACTTCAGATTTGAAAATTTTGACATAGTCCCGAAGAGCCCCGTGTCAAACTGGGTCTGAAGGATGAGGGGGATCTTGTTTGGCAGAAATGAGCTCAAGGCTGAAGAAAGACTATGAGCAAAAGTCAAAAGGACAAAGGAAGCTTGGAGACGGGTGTGGATAGAGGGGCCAAGGAGGGCAAATAATCCACTTCCTCATGATAAGTGAGAAATTGGTGAAAGGAGGGGGGGTCCCTATCCATCTATTTCCATCCATCTCCATCCAGCCACCTATTCATGGATATTTTCATCTAATACATAAGTACTAGAGATGCAGTGGAGAGCAAGATAGAGTCCCTATCTTCAGGGAGATAAGCAAGGAAATCTGGATGGATAGATGGATAGATGGATGGATGGATGGATAGATGGGAGGAAAAATACCAACTTTCAGCAAGGAATCTGGAGCCATCTCACGTGTACATGCATTGTAGGGGAGTAACAGTGGGGACCCCAATTCCAAGCCCCCCCAAGTTCCAGGAAACTCATAGCTCTTGGCCATGGGCCAGGGAAGCATCAAGCCCAAAGGGTCCCTACCCTCAGGTGGCCAGCGATCACTTGTCCACCCCCAAGATTGGAAAGAAAGCAGCAGCTCCTTGGAACACAGTGCTGCCCTCAGTGCCCCACGCTGCAGAAAGAAACAGATGACCCTAAAAGGTCAACTTGTGGCCCTGCTATGCCTCACTGACAAGTTCCAGAGCCTTTGAAGTTGAACCCAGCATCCTCCTACAACCGAAGCAGCTGCTACCTTTGGAATGCAGGAGTTTTGGCCAAGCTAGTTCCCTCCTGGTCTCCCCAGTGCGCCTCATCAGGAGGCCCTGCCATGCTGCTCTGCCAGGGCGTCCTCTCTTCCCCAGGGCTTGGCAGGGTTTGTGTCCCCCGCAGTTCACTGCAGTTTCAAATTAAAGGACCTCTCAGGAAAGTACACACCCATCTGTATATAGTTGCAGATAATGATAAAGGCAGGGAAGATAAATGAAATAGGTAAGGAGTTAGAGAGTGGTGGGAAGTGTCTTGTTTATTTAGGGCGCTCACAGATAGGTGGCATTTGAGCAGAGGCCATTAGGAGGTGGGGGAGGGAGAGGAGGCATATTCCAGACAAAGGAAACAATGTGAATGGGGAGGCAGCCCATGTGTTATCTCAGCCATAGGAGAAGAAGGGCCTGCAAGAATGCGCTTCCCAGAGCCTGGCTTGGCACTGGATACCTTAGGGATGAATCAGCCAGAGGCAAATAAAAAGAAAGCCCTCAGCGTGGGATGAACACACACCTACAGCTGCCAAGACCCAAACAAAATCATTCACAGAGCACAGTGTGCCTCACTGACCCCCTCAGCTACTCTCCTGGTTCTCCTGAAAAGACAAAAAGGAATTAGAGTTTTCTGAATAGCAAGACGGCGTTCCTCATTCCAGTGCTTCATGGAGACTCAATAAATGGGCATCAAATCAAGTTGAACTAAGTCCAACAAAACTGAATCCAGAAAACATTAGAAAGAGGCTAAAATAAAAGGTAATGTTAGAGAAGCTACATGCATAGAGCTGACGTCTGCAGTCAAAGCAAAGTAAGAGGGGCAGGGGCTTCCCTGGTGGCGCAGTGGTTGAGAGTCCGCCTGCCGATGCAGGGGACACGGGTTCGTGCCCCGGTCCGGGAGGATCCCACATGCCGCGGAGCGGCTGGGCCCGTGAGCCATGGCCGCTGAGCCTGAGCGTCTGGAGCCTGTGCTCCGCAACGGGAGAGGCCACAGCAGTGAGAGGCCCGCGTACCGCAAAAAAAAAAAAAAGTAAGAGGCGCTGGGGAAGAGAGCAGGACCAGGCACAAGCCCACACCTGCTGCCGCTCAACGTGAGATGACCCCTGGAGATGGCACCCCAGAAGAGAACACCAAATCATTCTCCGCCATTCGGATGTTGGCTAATCTGTAAACCCATCTATATGCGTCTTGATTTGCATCATGTAGGCGATGAACAGAGTGGTCGAACTTGCAGCTCACAATTTAAGAAGGAATTAAGAGGTAGTTGGCAGGAGCACAGTGAACAGAGCTGCTCTCTCTCTGGTGCTCAAAAGAATCTTTGCTGTTTTGAAACAGAGCTCTCTGAATGCAAGAGACAGCTCCTGAGGCTGGAGGAGGCTGTTTCCTCCCCCAAAATGCTGGCACAAAGGAGAGCAGCAGAGCTTCCCTGGTGGTGCAGTGGTTGAGAATCTGGCTGCCAATGCAGGGGACACGGGTTCGTGCCCCAGTCTGGGAGGATCTCACATGCCGCAGAGCGGCTGGGCCCGTGAGCCACAGCTACTGAGCCTGCGCGTCTGGAGCCTGTGCTCCGCAACAAGAGAGGCCGCGATAGTGAGAGGCCCGCACACCGTGATAAAGAGTGGCCCCCGCTTGCCACAACTAGAGAAAGCCCTCGCACAGAAACGAAGACCCAGCACAGCCATAAATAAATAAATAATTTTTTTAAAAAAAGGAGAGCATGGGCTTCCCTGGTGGCGCAGTGGTTGCCTGCCGATGCAGGGGACACGGGTTCGTGCCCCGGTCCGGGAAGATCCCACGTGCCGCGGAGCAGCTGGGCCCGTGAGCCATGGCCACTGAGCCTGCGCGTCCGGAGCCTGTGCTCCGCAACAGGAGAGGCCACAACAGTGAGAGGCCCACGTACTACAAAAAATAAAATAAAAATAAAAAAAAAATTTAAAAAGGAGAGCAGCAGAGAATACCCATTAGGAGCTCAAAGACATCTGGGCTGGACACAGCTGTATCTACCAAGGCGGGTAAGGGAGGGCAAGAAGTGATTCCTTTCCCATTCACGGGCTCTAAAGCTGCACCCTTTTTAACAGCTATTGTTTAAGGTAATATATTGATGATTGATATATCTGTGATACGAAAGATACTAGAGGAAAGGATATAAAAGACAGACTGAGAGATACAGACCCTCTCCCCAAAAGCCTGCAGTGCCCTGGGCTTTTCCAGTGACAGCGAGTCCCAGGAAACTCCTCAGTCCTGGGCAAACCAAGACCTGTGCTCAGGCCCAAGCCTGTCCTGTCCTCAAGCCGGTTCCTTGTGATGTTAGAACCTGAATACATCTCCAGACACCAATTCTGGCCTTGCCAGTCACTTGCTGTGTGACCTATATGAATGTCTTAAGCTTTCTGAGCCTTAGTTTCTTCACTGGCAGCATTGTGCCAGTAACAGCACTCACCCTGTGGTGCTATGAAAAGTAAGTGAACCATGACACATAAGGCACCTAGCCCTGGGCAAAGGCTCATCAATGGTAGGAATGCATTTGTTACTTATAAGCAGCTATGGACTTGGAGACAGGGAGTTTGTAGGTGAGGAGTGAAATTACCACCTTCGTGTAATTCTCTGGGGTTCCCAGGGGTCTCCAGCTCCACCCTGAAACAGATCCCAACTCTGCTCTGAGTGCCATTGCTTTGGCCAATCTGAAACCCCAAATTTGGAGTTAAGCAAACCCTCCCATATGTCACCCACGATTGGCTTCTCCCCGGCTGGTCTCTGGGCTTACAGACCGCCAGGCACACATGAGCGTGAAGTCGGATTTCGTGGAGTTTGATTTCCCTGAGTGAGGAGGGAGGCCCAGCCTCCTTCTTGCTTTACTCTCTTCTCTCTCTGCACTTACCACCCAGGCTGCTGTGCTGACAGCGTGTGTCAGAGAGAGCGAGCGGGCTTCAGCTGCCCGTGCTGGAAAGAACATGAGGAGGGGGAGTGATGGGCTGTTAGGAGGGGCCACATCGCCACTCCTACCTCAAGGACCCCCTCTCGACAGATCGTTTAGGGAGGCTGTCACCAGAGACAGCCAGTGACTTTGAAAGGAGGAGGGGTGTTTGTGTGCTGCCAGAATGCCTTCTGCAGGACGGAGGAGACAAGCAACTTGAAGAAACATTTCAGAAGAGAGTTAGACTTGGAAACCAAGCCATGTTAGAAACTTAAAAAGATAAAACAGATAGATGACATGAACTGTTACTGTTCATGGGAGCAGCCATTAAATGCCTGGTCCCCAAGGCAGGAGGTTGTTAACATCATCTCCTGGAGACTAGGGAGGGATCCCTGCAGGGGAAAGATCACGTTTGGGAGAGTCTGTTGAGGGCAAAGACCTCTCTTTTGCCTTTCTTGGGATTCCCTCCATATCCCTGGTGAAAGATGGGATGAGTTTATATGTTGTTCAGATGAGGTATTAAATAACATGGAAACACAGATGGGGAAAGTTAGTTTCTCTTCAGTGATCTTTTTATTCTCCCAATTTGGCAGAGGAGAAGGCCTCCACTTGATGCTGGTGTGTATGTAACACCTCATTAACACTTCTCATCTCCCTTTCTAACAGAGAGAGCAGGTCTAAGACTCCCCTGGTAGCAGGTAACAAAATCATGCTCCAGCTTAATTACATTGTTTTGTTTTCATTTTACAGCTATTTTCTGTTTGCATCAAGTGAGAGTGCTCTCCCACTTATGGTAGTGACATAAAGTTTCTTTTTTATCATGGATTTGCTTAAGTAGACAAAGCAAAACAAGTACAGGTGATCCCTGGATATGGCAAAACAACCACAATAGGTGATCATGACAGGTAACCACAAATACCCAAAGTTTGGTAACCGCACTGCACAGCATTCACCACCAACTTTGCACACAGGTGCTCTGTGGATATATGATCATTGCTAGACTAAAGCGAGGCTTCTGTCTGCTTGATGCTGACACACTTTTTAAGGCAATTTCAAACCTGTGTTCTTAAATGACTTTTTTTAATTGACGTATAGTTGACTTACAATATTACATTAGCTTCAGGTGTACAACATAGTGATTCAATATTTTTATAGATTATGCACAAAAGTTATTACAGTACTACTGACTATATTCCCTGAGTTGTACATTACATCCCTGTGACCTATTTATAACTGGTAGCTGTAGCTTTTAATCCCCTTCACCTATTTAGCCCATTTCTCAACCCACCTCCCCTCTGGCAACCACCTGTTCCTTCTTTATATCTCAGTCTGTTTGTTTTGTTACATTTGTTCATTAGTTTTGTTTTTTAGAGTCCACATTTAAGTGAAAACATATGTTATTTGTCTTTCTCTAACTTCTTTCACTTAGAATCTCCTCCAGGTCCATCCATGTTGTCACATATGGCAAGATTTCACTCTTTTTTATAGCTGAGTAATGTTCCACTATATATGTATATATACCACATCTTCTTTATCCATCCATCTGTCCATGGATACTTAGGCTCCATATGTTGGCTATTGTAAATAATGCTACAATGAACATGGGGTTGCATATATCTTTTCAAATTAGTGTTTTCTTTGGATAAATACCCAGGAATGGAATTGCTGCATCATATGGTAGTTGTATTTTTAATTTTTGAGGACCCTCCATACTGTTTTCCATAGTGGCTATACCAATTCACATTCCCATCAACACTGCACAAGAGGTCCCTCTTCTCCACATCTTCACCAACACTTACTGTTTCTTGACTTTTGGGTGACACTGATTCTGACAGGTGTGTGGTACTATCTCACTGTGGCTTTTATTTGCATCTTTCTGATGATTATTGATGTTACATGACTCTTAAACGGGCTATCGCTAATACATGTACTTGCCACGTCATTCAAGGAACTTGTTTGTGCCTAAGGCTGATGGACACACTGTGGATTCCAGAGTCCCTCTCATTAGAGTGTCTTCTAGGCCTGTATGTTTAATAGTGAAGTCAGCATTAAACCCCTCATAGCAGTCCCAGGGCAGGACGTGGGTAGACCTTACTCAGCCCCTTCAGAAGCATCTTCTCAAGCAGGTACAGGTAGTTCCTCTGTCACACACACTACTCAGGGTGGCTTTTGCCACATATATTCAGTGTTTGTTCATCCACTCCATGGATACTTACTGAGCACCTATTTTCTGCTAGGCCTGGGGAGACATCAGTGAATGAAACAGATTTTTTAACTCCGTGTCCTGATGGAGCTTACATCTCAGTGAGGGAGACAGACAATAAACAATAAATGTAATAAATGCCCAAATGAGACACATGTTCAAGTGTGGTAACTGCTTTGGGGGTGAGGGGATGAGTGGAAGAAGGGGACTTGGGATTGCTGGCGGTGGGAACAGGCAGGGGTTAAACATGAAGTTGGCCTTATTGGAGGCAACATCTGAGCAAGACTTGAAAAAGGGAAGAGTGAGACAGCCAGAAGATACCTTCAGGGAAGCACACTCCAGGCAAAGGGCTTGCCTGTATAAAGGCTCCTAGATGAGTGTGCACCTGGCATGTTCAAGAAACAACACAGAGGCTGGAGCTGAGTGAGCAAGAGAGAGAGAGGAGGAGAAGACGAGGTCAGAGAGATCATGGGCAAGGGTCCTTAGAGACCATTAGAAGGACTTTCACTTTTTCATTGAGAGAAATGGGGGATCCCTGGAGTGTTACGAGTAAAGGAATGGTAAGGGCCTTTTCCATGTCTAAAGGTATGTGGAGCATACAAGGTATGTGGAGCACAGAGGTGAAAGCAGGGAGGCCAGTTAGAAATCAAGGCAAGAGATGATGGGCCAGGGTTGAGATGGTGGAAGTGGTGAGAAGTGGACACAGATTCTGGTCTATTTTAAAAGTGAAAGTAAAGGATTTAACCATAGGACCCAGCAATTCCACACCTAGGTGTATACACAAGAGAATTGAAAAGAGGTTTTCAAACATCAGTTTGTACCATCATCAGGAAGTCTACAAATTGTAAATGCTGGAGAGGATGTGGAAAAAGGGAACCATCCTACACTGTTGGCAGGGATGAAAACTGGTGCAACCACTATGGAGAACAGTATAGAGGTTCCTAAAAAACTAAAAACAGAACTACCATATGATCCAGCAATCCCACTCCTGGGCATATATCCAGAAAATATGAAACTATAACTCAGAAAGATACATGCACCCCAATGTTCATAGCAGCACTATTTACAATAGCCAAGACATGGAAGCAACCTAAGCCCATCAACAGATAAATGGATAAAGATGTGGAATATATATACAATGGAATATTACTCAGCCATAAAAAAGAATGAAATAATGCCATTTGCAGCAATATGAATGGACCTAGAGATTATCATACTAAGTGAAAAAATCAGAAAGACAAATATTATATGATATCACTTATATGTAGAATCTAAAAAATAGTACAAATTAAGTTATTTAAAAACAGAAATAAACTCACAGACAGAGAAAAAAACTTATGGTTACCAAACGGGAAGGGAGGAGGGAGGGATAAATTAGGAGTCTGAAATTAACAGATACACACTACTATATATAAAATAGATACACAAAAAGGACCTGCTGTATTGCACAGGGAACTATATTCAATATTTTGTAATCAGCTATAATGGAAAAGAATTTGAAAAAGAATATATAGCTAGAGCCCCTCAATTCCAGACAAGATGGTGGAGTAGAAGGACTTATGCTCACTTCTTCTCATGAAAACACCAAAATCACAACTAACAGCTGAACACAAAAATCACAACTGCTGAACAACCATCAACAAAAATATTTTACCTACCAAAGACAAAGAAGAAGTCACAATGAGACAGGAGAAGGGGTGCTTTCACTCTATAATCAAATCCCATACCTGCTGGGTGGGTGACCCATGAACTGGAAAATAATTATATTGCAGAGATTCTCCCACAGGAGTGACTTCTGAGCCCCACGTCAGGCTCCCCAGCCTGAAGATCTGGCAACAGGAGGAGAAGCCCCAGAGCATTTGACTTGGAAGGCCAGAGGAGCTTGAGTGCAGGAGCTCCACAGGACTGGAGGAAACAGAGACTCCACTCTTAGAGGATGCACACAAGATTTCACATGCACTGGGCCCAGGACAAAGCAGTGACTCCATAGGAGCCTGGGCTAGACCTACCTACCTGTGGGTCTTGGAGGGTCTCCTGGGGAGGTGGCAGTTGGCTGTGTCTCACTGTGGGGGCAGGAACACTGGTGGTGGAGGTCCCAGGGAATATTGATTGGTGTGAGCTCTCCCAAAGGTCACCATTTTGGCACGAAGACCTGGCCCCACCCAACAGCCTGCAGGCTCCAGTGCTGGGATGCCTCAGGCCAAACAACCAGTGGGGTGGGAGAAAGAACACAGCCCCACCCATCAGCAGACAGGCTGCCTAAAGTGGTACTGAGCTCACAGCCACCTAAAAATATACCCCTTGACACAGCCCTGCCCACCAGAGGGACAAGCCCAGCTCCAACCACCAGTGTGCAGGCATCAGTCCCTCCCACCAGGAAGCCTACACAAGCCTCTGGACCAACCTCAGCCACCAGAGAGCAGACACCAGAAGAAGGAGGAACTACGAACCTGCAGCCTGCAGAAAGGAGACCACAAACACAGGAAGTCAGACAAAATGAGACAGCAGAGAAATATGTTTCAGACGAAGGAACAAGATAAAAACCCAGAAGAACAAGTAAGTGAAGTGGAGATAGGCAATCTACCTGAAAAAGAATTCAGAGTAATGATAGTAAAGATGATCCAAGCTCTTGGAAAAAGAATGGAGGCACAGACTGAGGAAATACAAAAAATGTTTAACAAAGACCTAGAAGATTTAAAGAACAAACAGATGAACAATACAGTAACTGAAATGAAAAATACACTCGAAGGAATCAAAAGCAGAATAAATGAGGCAGAAGAACTAATAAGTGAGCTGGAAGAGAGTGCTGGAAATCATTGCCGTGGAATAGAATAAAGAAAAAAGAATGAAAAGAAATGAGAACAGTCTCAGAGACCTCTGGGACAACATTAAACACACCAACATTCATATTATAGAAGTCCCAGAAGGAGAAGAGAGAAAGAAAGGGACCAAGAAAATATTTGAAGAGATTATAGCCAAAAACTCCCCTAACATGAGAAAGGAAACACTTGTTCAAGTCCAGGAAGTGCAGAGTCCCACACAAGATAAACCCAAGGAGGAACACACCAAGACACTTATTAATCAATGACAAAAATGAAAGACAAAGAAAAAAATATTAAAAACAAGGGAAAAGCAACAAATAACATACAAGGGAATCCCCATAAGACTATCAGCTGAATTTTCAGCAGAAACTCTGCAAGCCAGAAGGGAGTGGCACAATATATTTAAAGTGATAAAAGGGAAAAACCTACAACCAAAAATAATCTACCCAGCAAGGATCTTGCTCAGATTCAATGGATAAAGTAAAAGGTTTACAGACCAGCAAAAGCTAAGAGAATTCAGCACCACCAAGCCAGCTTTACAACAAATCCTAAAGTAATTTCTCTAGGCAGAAAAGAAGACCACAACTAAAAACAAGAAAATTACAAATGGGAAAGCTCACCGGTAAAGGCAAACATAAAGTAAAGGTAGGAAATCATCCACATACAAATATGATATCAAAACCAGCAGTCATGAGAAGAGCAGAGTACAAATACAGGATATTGTAAATGCAATGGTAATTATAAGACCAGCAACTTAAAACAATCTTGTATACATATAGACTTCTATATCAAAACCTCATGGGAACTGCAAACCAAAAATCTACAATAGATACATACACACACACACACACACACACACACACACACACACACACACACACACCAATCCAAACACAACACTAAAGATAGTTATCAAATCACAAGAAAGAGAACAGAAGAGGAAGGGAAGAAAAAAGCCCTACAAAAGCAAATCCAAAACAATTAACAAAACGGCAATAAAAACATACATATCAAAAATTACCTTAAATGTAAATGGAATAAATGCTCCAACCGAAAGACATAGACTGGCTCAATGGATACAAAAACAAGACCTGGATATAGGCTGTCTACAAGAGACCCACTTCAGATCTAGAGACACATATAGACTGAAAGTGAGGAGGTGGAAAAGGGTATTCCATGCAAATAGAAGTCAAAAGAAAGCTGAGTATCAATATCAGACAAAATAGACTTTAAAGACTGTTACAAGAGACAAAGAAGGACACTACATAACAATCAAGGGATCAATCCAAGAAGAAGATATAACAATTGTAAATATATATGCATCCAGCATAGGAGCACCTCAAAATATAAGGCAAATACTAACAGCCATAAAAGGAGAATCAACAGTAACACAATAATAGTGGGGGACTTTAACACCCCACTTTCATCAATGGACAGATCATCCAGACAGAAAATCAATAAGGAAACACAGACCTTAAATGACACATTAGACCAGATGGACTTAATTGATATTTATAGAACCTTCCATCTGAAATCAGCAGAATACACATTCTCCTCAAGTACACACAGAACATTCTCCAGGATACATCACATCTTGGGCCACAAAGCAAGCCTCAATAAATTTAAGAAAATTGAAATCATATCAAGTATCTTTTCCAGCCACAATGGAAAGATGCTACCAGAAAACTACTAGAGCTCATCAATGAATTTGGTAAATTTGCAGAATACAAAATTAATACACAGAAATCTGTTGCATTCCTATACATTAACAATGAAAGATCAGAAAGAGAAATTAAGGAAACAATCCCATTTACCATCACTTCAAAAGGAATAAAATACCTAGGAATAAATCTACCTAAAGAGGCAAAATACCTGTACCCTGAAAACTATAAGATGTTGATGAAAGAAATCGAAGATGACACAAACAGATGGAAAGATACACCATGTTCTTGGATTGAAAGAATGAATACTGTGAAAATGACTATACTACCCAAGGCAATCTACAGATTCAATGCAATTCCTATCAATTACCAATGGCATTTTTAGAGAACAAGAACAAAAAATTTTTAAATTTGTATGGAAACACAAGAGACCCTAAACAGCCAAAGTAGTCCTGAGAAAGAAAAACGGAGCTGGAGGAATCATACGCCCTGACCTCAAACTATACTACAAAGCTACAGTAATCAAAACAGTATGGTACTGGCACAAAAACAGAAATATAAATCAATGGAACAGGACAGAAAGCCCAAATATAAACCCACGCACCTATGGTCAATCTCCAACAAAGGAGGCAAGAATAAACAATGGAGAAAAGACAGTCTCTTCAATAAGTGGTGCTGGGAAAACTGGACAGCTACATCTAAAAGAATAAAATTAGAACATTCTCTAACACCATACACAAAAATAAACTTTAAATGGTTCAAAGATCTAAATGTAAGGCCAGATCCTATAAAAATCTTAGAGGAAAACATAGGCAGAACACTCTGAAATAAATCACAGCAAGATCTTTTTGGATACACCTTCTAGAGTAATGAAAATAAAAACAAAAATAAACAAATGGGACCTAATTAAACTTAAAAAGCTTTTGCACAGCAAAGGAAACCATAAACAGAAAGACAACCTACAGAATGAGAGAAATTATTTACAAATGTAGTGACCAACAAGGGTTTAATCTCCAAAATATACAAACAGCTCATGCAGCTCTATGTCAAAGAAACAAACAACCCAATCAAAAAAAAATGGGCAGAAGATCTAAATAGACATTTATCCAAAGAAGACATACAGATGGCCAAAAAGCAGATGAAAAGATGCTCAACGTCACTAGTTATTAGAGAAATGCAAATCAAAACTACAATGAGGTAATCACCTCACACAGGTCAGAATAGCCATCATTGAAAAGCCTACAAACAATAAATGCTGAAGAGGGTGTGGAAAAAAGGGAACCGTCTTACATTGTTGGTGGGAATGTAAATTGGCACGACCACTAGGAGAACAGTATGGAGGTTCTTTAAAAAACTAAAAATAGGGCATCCCTGGTGGCGCAGTGGTTGAGAGTCCGCCTGCTGATGCAGGGGACACGGGTTTGTGCCCTGGTCCGGGAAGATCCCACATGCCGCGGAGCGGCTAGGCCCGTGAGCCATGGCCACTGAGCCTGCGCGTCCAGAGCCTGTGCTCCACAATGGGAGAGGCTGCAACAGAGAGAGGCCCGCATACCACAAAAAAAAAAAAAAAAAAACTAAACTAAAAATAGAACTACCATAGGCCCAGCAATCCCACTCGTGGGCATATATCCAGAGAAAACCATAATTCGAAAAGATACACACACTCCAATGTTCATTGCAGCACTGTTTACAATAGCCAAGACATGGAAGTAACCTAAATGTCCATCAACAAAGGAATGGATAAAGAAGATGTGGTACATATATACAATGGAATATTACTCGGCCATTAAAAAGAATGAAGTAACGCCATTTGCAGCAACATGGATGGACCTAGAGATTATCGTACTAAGTGAAGTAAGTCAGACAGAGAAAGACAAATATCATATGATATCACTTATATGTGGAATCTAAAAAAAATGATACAAATGAACTTATTTGCAAAACAGAAACAGACTCACAGACTTCAAAAGCAGACATGTGGTTGCCAGGGGTAAATGTGGTGGGGAGGGATACATTAGGAGTTTGGGATTAACATATACACACTACTATGTATAAAATAATCAACAGGGACCTACTATATAGCACAGGGAACTCTACTCAATATTCTGGAATAACCTATATGGGAAAAGAATCTGAAAAAGAATGGATATATGTACATGCGTAACTGAATCAGTTAGCTGTACACTGGAAACTAACACACTGTAAGTCAACTATACTCCAACATAAAATAAAAATTAAATTAAGAATATATATTATGTATGTGTATAACTGAATCACTTTACTGTACACCTGAAATGAATGCAACATTGTAAATCAACTATACTTCATTTTTTAAAATGCTATCCTAAAATAACAATAATAAAATCCTGACAGTGAATGAAGAAAAATCAATATGAATTTGTACATGACTATTCATAATAGCATTATCCATAATAGTAGAAAATAAAGGTGTAAATAACCCAAATATCCATTAACTGATGAATGAATAAACAAAATGGGGTATATCCAAATAACAGAATGTTATTCAGCCATAAAAAGGAATGAAGTACTGACATAGGCTACAACATGGATGAACCTTGAAAACATTGTGCTAAATGAAAGAAGCCAGGCATGAAAGGCCACATATTATATGATTTCATTTATATGAAATATCCAGAATAGGCAACTCCATTGAGACAGAAAGCAGTGGTGGTTTTCAGGGACTGAGGGTAAAGGAGAATGCAGAATGACTGCTAACAGGTATGCGGTTTCTTTGGGGGTGATGAACATGTTCTGGAATTCAATAGAAATGAAGTTTGTACAATACCGTGAATGTAGTGGAAGCCACTGCATCGTGTACTTTAAAATGTTTAAAAGGATGATTTTTTTTTTTTTTTTTTTTTTTTTTTTTTTGTGGTACGCGGGCCTCTCACTGCTGTGGCCTCTCCCATCGCGGAGCACAGGCTCCGGACACGCAGGCTCAGCGGCCATGGCTCATGGGCCCAGCCGCTCCGCGGCATGTGGGATCTTCCCGGACTGGGGCACGAACCCGTGTCCCCCGCATCGGCAAGCGGACTCTCAACCACTGCGCCACCAGGGAAGCCCTAAAATGATGAATTTTATGTTACGTGAAACTTACCTCAATTTTTTTAAAAAAGTAAAGGATTTACTGATGGTTTAGACATAGAGAGTGAGAAAAAGGAAGAGGTCAAGGATGGTAGCTGGAAGGATGGAGTTGCCATAACCTGGGATGGAAAAGACTATGGCAACAGGTGCGGGGAGGAAGATGAGGAGTTCAGTTTTGGATAGAAGTCTGAAGTATCATTAGATACACTAGTTTGGAATTGAGGGAGAGGTCCTGGATGGAGACATACATTTTGGAGTCAGCATCAGCATGTAAATGGTATTGAGGGCCCTGAGGCTGGATAAGATCACCGTGTTTGGACGAGTAGATAGAATGCAGAAGAAGTTCACAGACTGAGTCTAGGACATCCTGATATTCAGAGTAGGGAGATGAGGAGGAACCAAAGAGGGACAAAGGGTGGCCACAAAGGTGGGAGGGGGACAAGAGAGTGTGCTGTCCAGAAAGCCAAGACAAGGAGAGACACAGGAGTGTTCAACTTGTCAGATACTTCTGATAGGTCAACACAGAGGTCATTTGTGACCTTGACAAGAGTTGTTTTAATGAGTATTTGGGAGCAAAGCCTGATTCAGAGGAGATGAATGGGAGTCAGTGAGTCTAGAAAATTATTTTGAGTTTGAGAAGTTCTTGTAAAGGGGGTGAGACACTGGTGGTGGCTAAAGGGAGAAGGAGGGACAAGAGAGGGATTTTTTTAAGGTGGAGTTTTAGTGGCATGTTTGTATGCTGATGGGGTTGATCCATTGGAAGAGAGAGTAAATTGATGGATGGAGAGAGAGGGTTGCTGGAGTGCTGTCCCCGAGTGAGCAAAAATGCACGTGAGCCAGTGCACAAGTGGAGGGTTGATTCCAACAGCTCATCTAGAGTAACAGGAGGAAGGCGGGAATGTAGGTGCAGATGCTGGTAGGCTGATAAATATGATGAGGGTTTAGGGACATTCCCCTCTGGCCTCGTCAGTTTTCTTAGACTAGAAATTAAGGTCCTCTGCTAGAGCGCAGAAGGGAAAGCAGGTGTGGGAGGTTTTAGGCGAGATGAGAAGAGGTAAAATCATCCAGGAGAATGGGAGAAGGACTAAATGGAAGGAGGGGGATGTAGTCAGATTGCCAGGGGGGCAGGAAGGCACAATTGGGGTTCATGGACAGGAATTTAACGTCAGTCAGTGTGGTTGCATTCCTTTCTGCTGCCACATTCAGCTGCACAGGGACAAACGTGGAATAGGCAGAGCCTTCCATGATTTAACCAAAATTGTGATTTCACCAAGCAGGTGTGGTGAAGTGAGAGAGGGGCAAGGATCTGAGATAATACACAAGGGAAGAATTCTAATGATTGACCATGGAATGTGTGCTAGGTGAGAAGAGAAGAGGGACCAAGAAGCTGAGGGAGGGAAAAGAAGTTTAGGGTAGGTTGAAGGTCCTAAGGAGAGGAGAGGCTCAGGGAGTGTGGGTGTCAGGTTACAAAAAGGAGTAAACTAGAGAGAGCCCAGGTGGTGATCAGAGGGCGATGTACACGAAATTGAGATAATGGGGGGATCCGAAGTATTGATGATAACAAGGTCCAGAGGCTGAGCAGGAGAGGGAGGAGGATCACCAAAAAAATAAGAGGCCAGGCTGCTGGAAGGATCAACTGCTTGTCGAATGAAGTTACTAAGAAGGAATTCAGGAACAGAGATGGAGAGTGACGGTGGAGCAGACTCAATCTGGAGCCCTAGCAAGGAAGGGCAGTCGTACTCTGAGCACACGGAGCTCTCTCTTGACCTCTCTTTGAAGAGGAGACACCTGAGGAAAGGGTCTCGGGAGCCAGATGGCTCTCTGCGTTCCACACACTCAGGGAGTCCCCTTTCTATAATGAGCCAGCCTCAGTGCAGCAGCACCCACCACCCCCCGAGGTCCTGCACACTGTTAATCATCACGTCTGCATGTAACCAGTCATTGTGTCTCTAGCCTCTAAGCACATTGACTGGCCCGTAATAGATGCTCCCTTAAATACTTGCCAAATGAAGGAGTCCATATTTATTGAGCAACCCACGTGCCAGGCACTATGATAAGCCCTTGACATGGATTTTTTGCCGTCAATCCTCACGACAGCCCAATGAGATTAGTACAGTTATTATCCCAATTCGTATCTGAGGAACCTGAAGCTGAGAGAGGGCCAGGAACTTGCCCAAGGTCACACAGCAAGGGCATCGAAAGTAGATCTATCTTACTGCAGCACTGCCCTAATTCACCACATGGGGAGGGGTGAGTGGGACCCAGGTAAGAGAAGGACCCAGGTAAGCAGGCCAGGAGACCTCCACAGGCTCTTGCCTCCCTCTCCTGCCGGACTCCATACACAACCCCCCATTTTATTTTGCTCTGTCTCCAAGATCCTCTCTGGCTTTCCATCCATCATGATTTCAGAAAACTTTATTTTCATTTCCACCGTAGATGTGAAAAGCTGGCTGGTGATGTTTGGATTTCAGCTTAGCAACATAATTCCCGGCTTCCCGAGAGCCAAAATGTATTTCGTGCCTCCGCCCTATGAGTTGTCAGAGAGTCAAGCAAGTGAGAACGGACAGGTAAGTGGAGGTCCCTGCCAAGGGATCCAATGACCATCATCATTCCATTTGGCAAACAACCATGTTGGAGCCAAGGGCATGTCAGTAGCAGAGGAAAACATAAAAGCTGGGTATAAAAGGGGCGTGAAACGTGGTGACTTCGCCGGACAGCGAAATGTCAGTACTGTTACTTGTCTGGCACAGCACGTATTTCTTCCCAACCTCAATGATTACCTTAATTGTGGTGTCATTATCTGTTCCGTGTGTACCCTTGAGTCACTCCTTGATTAACCACAGCACTGAGAAATCTAGCAGCAACCTACCATCTGCGCTGCCTGTAAGATCATAACCCTTTTGGCTTTTATGGGACGTAATAAAACGGTGGTTTGCAGTTTCTGTCCCGTTAAAGAACACTTTTATGCCTTACATAAAACCTCAGCGTTTTATGGCCCAAGTGTATACAGATTGAGTTTTCTGAACATAATTTGTGCTCGGGTTTCTTGGTGATGACCGAGATGTGGTTTCAATTTGGGTGCCGCCAAGATCTCGGCCACAACCGGACAGGGGATATCTGTGCTCAGATATCCCCAGCTACAGAACCTGTGCTCGGCACAATACAAGTCGGAAAGGTCTCACCTGCTCTGAATAATCGTCCAGACTGTGTCACTAGAGAGAGACCAGGAGGAGCTGCTGGGTAATTGAGAACAGCATTCTCACAGTTCTGCCCCGTGGGGACCACTCGGTGGATAAATAGCCATCATTTCACTCATTTATCTAAGTGCTGTTACCTCCCAAGCACAGCCTCTTCCATTATCCCAGCCTGTCCCCCAACCGCCAATTGAGGTGAGCTGTAATTTGTGAGTAGAGAACTCAAGGCCAAGGAGATAATGGGGATTTCATCCCTCTGCAGAAGCAGGGCTAGGATCCAAAGCAAATGACTCAAAAAGCCCAGGGACGGTCCCTCTGGCCCACGAAGCCAGAATCTGTTATTCCAGTGCTTTTCAAACATTAATACACAGGCAAACCAGCTAGGCTGTCTCGTTAAGCTGCAGCTTCTGACTCGGTGGGTCAGGAGGGAGGCCTGGGATTCTGCTCTTCTAACAGGGCGAGTCCTGGAGATGTCTCAGCTGCTAGCCATACTTTTGAGTAGCCAGGTGCTAACCCAAGGAAGTTCATGAATAACCAGGGCACTGGCCTCAAAGAGAGGTAGGTCACAGCAGCGGGGTTCACAGCTGCTCAAACACCCTGCCCTTCAGCTCAGGATATTCCCGGGTCCGAAGTGTGTGCGGCAGCTGCCAGATCATCAGCAGGCAGAGTGACTTTCTCTTCCGCAATGATGGAGAGCCATGGTAAGTGGGTAGGCGTGGGTGCAGATACCAGCAATGCGGTACTCCTCCGCACCCCCATTTTTTAGTTAATGGTGCAGTTACAAGGTGGAGAGGCCATAGCATCAGAGCACTGGAAACCTGCCAGTCTGTCCTAGTTCCAAAAGGTAGCACTATCTTAGCTCCTCTCGTGACGGACGCATGACATGTTCTTGCAGGAGAGCCCCAGCCTTCCTCCTTCTGACCCTTTGTCACTGTGTTGCCCAGCCCGTACACACAGCGGCCCAGCCCACCTTCTCAGCTTTCTGTGTTTTCTTATGCCCACAGCTCATTACAGGTGTCCAACAGACAACCGAGAGGCACAACCAGGCCTTCATGGCCCTCGAAGGGCAGGTCATCTCTAAGAAGCTCCACGCCAGCATCCGAGAGAAAGCAGGCCACTGGTTCGCCACCACCACACCCATCATCGGCAAAGGCATCATGTTCGCCATCAAAGAGGGGCGGGTGACCACCGGCACGTCCAGCATCGCCAGCGAGGACAGCCGCAAGGTGGCGTCCGTGCTCAACAACGCCTATTACCTGGACAAGATGCACTACAGCATCGAGGGCAAGGACACCCACTACTTCGTGAAGATCGGCTCGGCCGACGGCGACCTGGTCACCCTGGGCACCACCATCGGCCGCAAGGTGCTGGAGAGCGGGGTGAACGTGACCGTGTCGCAGCCCACGCTGCTGGTCAACGGCAGGACTCGAAGGTTCACCAACGTCGAGTTCCAGCACTCCACGCTGCTGCTCAGCATCCGCTACGGCCTCACCCCCGACACCCTGGACGAAGAGAAGGCCCGCATCCTGGACCAGGCCAGGCAGAGGGCCCTGGGCACCGCCTGGGCCAAGGAACAGCAGAAAGCCAGGGACGGCCGAGAGGGCAGCCGCCTGTGGACTGAGGGCGAGAAGCAGCAGCTCCTGAGCACGGGACGTGTGCAGGGTTACGAGGGCTATTACGTGCTTCCCGTCGAGCAATACCCTGAGCTGGCAGACAGTAGCAGCAACATCCAGTTTTTAAGACAGAATGAGATGGGAAAGAGGTAACAAAATCATGTGCTGCCATTCCTCGTCTGGATGGCTCAGCAGGAGTCACTGTTCTCTCCTCTCCTAAGGAGATGAAGACCTAACAGGGGCACTGAGGCCGGGCTGCTTTAGGAAACCAAGTGGCAAGAAAGCTCACATTTTTTGAGTTCCAATGCTACTGTCCACGCGACAAGTCCCACCTCCCGAAGTAGACTAAAGCCCGGCTGCAAATTCCTGAGGAAAAACAAAACAGACGAATGAACGATCACACAACCATGTTCCGAGTTCCCCTAAAATATGACCCACTTGTTCTGGGTCTACACCGCAAAGAGATGGAAAGAGACGCAAAATGTCCAAAAGCAAGAACAGACACACGCACAACATGAAAAAACAAACAAACAAAAACCCACACACATACACACAAACAAACACACCGACCGAAAAACAGAGACGTGAAGACGAGAAGGCCTCATCTTCTAATACCTCACTCATTCACACGTGAGCGACACACAGACGTCCAGGAGGGCCAGCATTCCAGGACCAGTTGAGGACAATGATTCAGACTGCTGGTTGGACAGATACTACAGACGTTTTCCTTTTAACAAATACAGGTGCATTTAAACCACGACTTTGGGGGTGATTTGTGTGTAGCGACTGGGGGGGGGGGTACAAGTGAAAGAGTGAGCATTGGAAATACTTTTTAAAGAAAAAAAATATATAAAAACACAAGAAAAGAAAGGAAATTGATATGAAAGCGAAATGATACCGTTCAGCACTTAACTCTCAGGTCCCGATTTAGTCTGGCCTGAGCTAATTTATTTGAGCGCAGAGTGTAAAATTTAATTCCAAGGGTGGCTATAATCACTACAGATAAATTTCATGTTCTTTTGTCTTTGAAGATTCCATTGTGGACAGTAATACGCAGTTACAGGGTGTAGTCTGTTTAGATTCTGTAGTTCGTGGGTATCAGTTGCAGTAGAGGTGTGGGCATCGTGACACTCTTTTGCTAACGGGCACCACTTCAGATCACCCTGTACATACCTAAGCCTCAAGGCACAATCACTGTTTGAGATTTAAAATTATTAGTGTGTTTGTTTGGTCCAGAAACTGAGACAATCACATGACAGTCACCACGAGGAGAGAAAATAAAAAATTTTAAAAACCCACAAAAAGAAGAAAAAAAAGTTTAAAAAAAAAAACAAAAAAAAATGTCTAATAAGAACTTTGGTACAGGAACTTTTTTGTAATATACATGTATGACTTGTTCATCGAGTTTTTATATTAATTTTAATTTGCTGCTAAGCAAAGACTAGGGACAGGCAAAGATAATTTATGGCAAAGTGTTTAAATTGTTTATACATAAATAAAGTCTCTAAAACTCCTGTGGACACTGGTGTTCTGTGGAAATGCTTTGAGGTGAGGGCCAGGTCAAAGTTTCTGGAGGAAAGGGGAGCGTCTCACAACGCTCAGGCAGAGACGGAATTGTGAACTTGCGGAGGATCTTCTGTTAGAGGCACCCCCTGGCCCCCAAGCTGCTCTAAATTCTAGAGTGACCTCTCCCTACATCTGCAGCCCCCACCCTTCATGGAGCAGAGACAGGAAGGAGAGTGTGGGCCTGGGGCTGGTGGGTGGCAAGGACCCTCAGGCCCACCTGTGCCCAGATGGGTCCCTCCAGCATTCCCGGCACAGTCAGCCTTCTCCCTGCTGCCGTGTTCTAGTTCCAGAAGGTGCTGCCAGGAAACTGAAGGCAAACACTCTCCCCACATTAGAGGACGTGCCTGTAATTTGTGTGGCTCTATGTGTGCGTTCATATGTGTTATGTGTGTGTACTTTCTTCCAGACTGGATCACTTTACCCCAAAACTTGCACACTTGGGGCAACCAAAGAAGGAAGAGCAGTTATGATTTGGATGAATTTCCCCCCACAAATCCTACAGTAGAATAGCAATGTTATCGTTAATAGCTTGTATTTATAGATGTGTACCGCATGCCAAGAACAGTGCTAAGTGCTCTGCACACAATATTTTCATTTAATCCTCATCTTGCATTCATTCAACAACATTATTTTGAGAGCTTGCCATGTGCCAAGTCCTGTGCTAAGTTCTGGGGATAAAAGAGATCAATAGACATACATAGGGGCCCTCGCCTCATGAAACTTACAGTCAGGGATGCAGACAGACAATAGTCAAATAGTTACCCTAAGAAGTGAAAACGACAGGGGTGTTCAGTGCCAAGGAGGAGAGATTTACAAAGCTGTGGAAGCACATAACTGGGGAGGTGACCTAAACTGAGAATGTAAAGGAAGTTACAGAAGTTTGAAAGTTAAGGAGGAATTAACCAGATGAAAAGAAGAAAATGCATCCCAGACCCAGGGAGCAGCATATGCAAAGGGGCTAGGTTCACATAGTAAGGCCAGAAAACAGAAGAGGTTGGCAAGGTTCAAAAGACCCACCGATTAAAGACTGATTTTTTTTTTTCATTAAAAACAAGAGGGAGGGCTTCCCTGGTGGTGCGGTGGTTAAGAATCCGCCTGCCAACGCAGGGGACACGGGTTCGAGCCCTGGTCCGGGAAGATCCCACATGCCACGGAGCAACTAAGCCTGTGCGCCACAACTGCTGAGCCTGCGCTCTAGAGCCCGCGAGCCACAACTACCAAGCCCACGTGCCACAACTACTGAAGCCCGTGCGCCTAGAGCCCGTGCTCCACAGCAAGAGAAGCCATCGCAATGAGAAGCCCGCGCACCGCAATGAGGAGTAGCCCCTGCTCGCCGCAACTAGAGAAAGCCCGCGTACAGCAACGAAGAGCCAACACAGTCAAAAAATAAATTAATTTTAAAAAGAAAAGAGAGGGATTCTGTTTTAGTTTCATCAACAAGTGCTCCTGATGCAGCGTGAACAGGCAGGGGATCTGATGTGATCGTCTGTGTGAAGTGACAAGGCTGGTGGCCATCGAGGAGGAAATAGAAGTAATTTGAGTGGATAGATTGCAAAGACAAGCTCCTAGTATCATTCACTTTGCAAGTGGAGAAACTGAGGCCACTTTTCACCGAGCTGGGAGGTGGTAGAATGATTCAAGCCCAGCTGCGGCTGATTTCCAAGCCTCTCCAGCAAGTCTGGGTGGTATGTCACCCTGAGACCTTCAAGGGCTCTGAATCGCCACTGTCTTCCCATCCTCCAACCCGGCCAGGGGCGGCTTCCCCAGGTGGAAGGAGAGGGGGAGAGAGACCAGGCTAGCCTGCTTTACACTCAGTATCAGACCCCATGGGCCCTGTTGTCAGCAGAGCAAGCTGTGAGTTAGTTAAGCAAACAGGAGAACAAAAATACTCCAGAGACCTTCCTTCTCAGAAGCACATGTGAACACCCTTGTTTCCCTGTTTCCCTTCAGGAGGACAGGAAGCAGGACACAGGTCCTCCTGTGTGCTTTAGCCCAGCTGCCTTATTTAATTCAACTGGAATCAGGACCCCTTGGATATGCACCCAGAGAACAGCCTCTAGCTGGTCATGAGGCCTACTTGAATCCTGGTTTGGTGGGAGCCACACGGGGACTAACCATGGTGTTGTCTCCCAGGATTGATGCAGCCAGGGGGTCTTCCAAGACAGGGAGGGAATCTCAGGCAAGAAGGCAGTGGGGGTGGGGGTGGGGACTTCCCTGGTGGTTCAGTGGTTAAGAATCCGCCTACCAATGCAGGGGACACGGGTTTGAGCGCTGGCCCGGGAAGATCCCACATGCCGCAGAGCAACTAAGCCTGTGTGCCACAACTCCTGAGCCTGCGCTCTAGAGCCCACGCGCCTAGAGCCCGTGCTCCGCAACAAGAGAAGCCACGGTGATGAGAAGCCCACGCACCACGACTAGAGAAAGCCCGCGCGCAGCAAGGAAGACCCAACGCAGCCATAAATAAATAAAAATTTAAAGCCTTGTGCTTCAAAGGATGGCAAGAAAGTGAAAAGACAGCCCATATAATGGGAGGAAAAAAAAAGAAAGCAATGGGGAGCTCGCTCAGGCCAGAGCTTTTATGCCTCCGCCAGCCTCTCGGCTGCCAGGTAGACCCAAAGGCGTGGGCACACCATGTGGCACACAGGCAGTCACATGTCACCAGAGTTCCCCTTGAACGTGAAACTCTCCTCTTTTATGCCAATCATCGTTGAATTATCCATGAGTGTTCTGTTACACCCAGGCCAGCGCAGCCCCTCACAACACATACACACACAAACTCATCATATGGGAGAAGGAAACGGTCTTGGGTAAAAAAAAAATATCTTCTCCTGCCTTTCCTCAGGCCAGCCCTAAAATAACCAGGATGAAATGTCTGGCCTCTTCCTGAAGTATTTGCACAATGATAGACAATTCTGGAAAGGCCTTTCAGGGAATAAGATTACCTGCTCTGAAGACAGCCCAACGGGAACAAATCTTAAGTTGACCACTCACGAAACACAGGGCTTGGGAAGGTTACATGTATTAATTAGGGTAAATAGCACTAGCTGCTTTAAGAAATAAGCCCAACATAAATTAATACAGAAAAAGCTGAGTCCTTACTCATGCCGTAGTTCATCGTGGTCAGTGATGGGAAACGGCTCTGCTCCTGTTGGGGACCCCAGGCTCCTTACATCTTGTGGCTCTGCCTTCTTCTAGGTCCTCGGGATCTTTGAAGTCCTCTGCTTTCAACTGGTTGATGGAGAAGGGGCAGCAAGAGCACATGTGTAACTATTTTATTTTTAATGAGCCACACCTGGAAATATACTCATCACCTCCACTCACATTCCATGGGGAGTTCCATGGACCCACCTACTGCAAAAGAGACTAGAAAATGTCATCTATGAATCCAGGAAGATGAGGGGACTAGGTGTTGGTGAGTCCTAACAGTCTCTGCCACATAACTCAGCATCTATGAGCCTCCTTTTACTCACCCATAAAAGAGGGCTGATAAGAATGCGGCTGCTTTGATGATTAAATGAGGTTGCATATTTCACCGACACCTGGTAAGTCCCCAGTAAATGTTAGCGTTTATTATTTCTAAATCGTTGCTCCAAGCACGGATTTTTCTAAAAGTGGAACTTGAGGCATGACCCGTTCGTTCATCATGGGGGAGGATGGAGAAAACCTTCCCTCAAATCCCACTCCACCCTGCCCCCTCCCCCTCCCAGGCCCAGGGCACAGGAACTGGTACCTCAGCGTGAGAGGGCTGCTCACAGCCTCGAGGGCTTTTCAGAAGGTGTCGGAGATCTCAGCAACGGGAAGTCTGGCTGTCTAAGAAGGCCATCCATTCAGTCATTCGTCGGCATTCCCAGTCACCGAACACACTGCTGTCTCGGGCGCCATCAGAGGCTGGGAATACAAAGAGAAATAAAACCTGGTCCAACATCGCAGCGTCTAAGGTGTGAGGACCAACTCACAAGCTAATCTGCGGGACACGGCGAGCTCAGTGCTCGCACAGGATATGATGCACAAACATGTGAATCCAGCCTTGGAGCTGGGTACTCACAGGGAAGAGAATGCAGGGAGAGAAGGTGAGAGGGCTGCCAGGACTGGGAGATGGGCACCCGCTGCAGGCGTGAGATGAAATACACAAGCCAACGGGGGAGAAGTTCAGAAAGCCTGGAGCAACGGCTATGCACTAGGATCCCCTGGGGAGCTTTACGGAACATGCCCAACACCTCCGGGGCCCGGGACAGTTCAATCAGGAACTCGAGGGGGAATGCAGCCGTATGGGTAGGTTTTGAAACTCCCCAGGTGATGTGAATGTACAGCCTGGGCTGAGAAGCACTGGTTGCCTAACAGGAGGCACGTGGCCTGAGATGTGGATGTCGGAGTGAGGCAGGAACGAAAACCAGGCTAAGAGGCTGGACAACCTCTTGCGGGCCACGAAGAGACAGCATGGGGCTCTTGTACCTGGGGAGAAATGTGACTAAGAAGTCCTTCGATTAGCGAAGTGGAGAGAGGAAAGGAGCGGAGAGAACAGAGCCTGGGAGACGCAATAGCCCGCATGTAACGGCCCAGATGAGGACGGAGGCACAGGATTAGGTTTAGGAGCGAAGGACGAGGTTCTGTAACTCCCTCAGAGTTGGGGACAGTGTCTATACAGGGTCGTGCACCGAGGGAGGGTCCAGCCCCCGAAGCTCTGGGGGCGTCTCATCAGGGGAAGTGCCATATACGCCGGCATTGCCTCTCCCCACCCCGACACAGATAAAAGGAGCAACGCCTCTGGAGAGGGCTTAAGGAGAAGTCTAACCTAGGCTTACCTTCAGGAATCCTCTGATGGGCCCAAGTCGGGACTCTGAGGAAAAGTGCTGATCCAGTTTGCTCACAGCCAAGCCCCACCGTCCATCCTGAGCCCTCCCTCCGACGCCCAAGCGGGCCCTCTGGCTGTGGGGCAGGCCTCGAAAAGCAAGTCTGCCCCAGCTGGAGTCCCGCCAGAGACTGACTTCACCTGTTGCCCAAGCCCCGCCTTCCTAAGCCGTGGCTTCCTCCTGCTCCACGGTGGGCTTGCTGTTTGGCCACAAGGTGGCGGCCCTTCCCATGAAATCTTTCTGGAGCTGGGCCTGGGCGCCTCAGGCTGGTTTAGAAAACAAGTTGGGCAGCTCTGAGAGCCTGAGAAGCAAGAGAGCGCCAAGAGAGCCCTGGGCCCAGGGCAGAGTCCCGGGCCCTGAAAAGAGGCCCCTGGAATTGGTTCCTGGAAGCAAGATTGCAAAGAATACTCGCCCTGACTGGAGTAACAGCCAGACTGGATTCTGAGCCCAGCTCCATCGTGTACTCCCTGGGTAGATGTCCATACAAACCTTCCCCTTCCTGAGCCCCCCTTTTCTCATGTGTAAAATAGGAGAAAAAAAAAAAAAAAAAAACTTGCTTTATAGGATTGTTGGAAAAGACTAATAAAGATAACAAATGCAGAGTGCTTGGCAAGTGCAAAATTGGGATTTAAAGTTTTATTTTTTTACTCCAAAGGCGATAACCCAAAAATGATCCACTATTTTCCTCTAACAGCAGTTTACCATTTAAATTCCAACTGCTCCCCTTTCTAGCTAAGCCTGAGTTCTTTACCTAACCTCTGAAGCCTCAATTTCCTCCCTTGTGAAATGCATATGATGATCCCATCTCACAGGGTTGCTGTAACAAACACCCAGTCTAGTGCCTGGCAAACGGGGATCACTATTAATCCACCACTAACTATTATTATTCTCAGCCTGTGAGGACGGAAGGTGAGGCCCCTGTCCCGAGATTGGCTGGACACATTCCCAGTCCTGGAGTTTGACCTGTCAAATAGCAAAGGTCTCCAGCACCCACTCCATCCGTCCCCCACATAAGCTACGTAAAGCGATAGGCGTTTGCTCAGCCAGCAGACCCTGGGGCAGGAGGAGAATAAGAAGCAATGCCTGTACCCCAGTGGCCATCCTGCCAGAGAATGAAATAGGAGGCTCCTGCTGGGGTCCCTCACCTGGGTTCTCAGTTATGAGGGTAATGGAGGTAGGATGTGACCACCTGGAACCTGGCCAGCTGCAGAGCCCTCCCCAGGGCTCCAGGGGCCCCCGGCCTGAGCAGGACAGACCACATCTCTCCTTACCTCACCCCATCCACCTTTAGTCCTCCATGGGGGCGGCTACTTTCACAAAGCATTCCCCTCCATCCTTTCCCCTTCCCGATTGCTCCTCTGTCCTTTCCAGTGGCTCTCCACCCTTGTCCCCTTCCCCCTCTAAACCCAATGGCAGCAGCCGTGAAAGTTATCAAACCTTTTCACCCAAATTAATGGATTTTCTTTGAATTTTACACCCAATCAGTGAGACAGTCAGGAGCAGATGAGAAACTGAGGCTTCGAGAGAGGAAGTGACCAGAGGAAGTCACACAACACAACAGACCCTCCCGAGTGGCTGGAAATTCCCCTCCTGTTCTCCGTCTCCTACCTCATGATTTCCATCGCCAGGCCCCTCCCTCGACAACCCCTTATCTTAGTGTTATCTCATCCGGACACATGTGGATTTTATTCTAAGGCGGGAGCCATTGGCCAGAAAGATCCTGCCCCACTGGCTGTAAGTCAACCAGATGCACATCTATCATGTAGTTGACTGGAGTGGAGAGGAGATGAGAAGAGGAACACAGGCAGCATCACTGTATTAATCAGGATGCTTGTGATGGTAAGTGACAGAATCCGGACACAAAGCAAAAACTGGGAAGTCCAAAGTCATGACCGCCTTCAGACATGGTTGGATCCAGGGGCTCAAAGGATGTCTTTGCTCCACCTCCAGCTCCGCTTCCCTCGGGAAGTGGCTTTATTCCCAGATAGGTTTTCTCTACGTGTGGGAATGATGACTGCTAGCAGCCCTAAACCTACATCCTTGCAGCACCCATGGATACAGCAGAGAGACCCTCCCTCTAACTCACAGGAGACCTTGAATTGGCCCAAATCCCATCAGAACTTGGGGGCCATACATTTTCAGCAACATGGATGCAGTTAGAGATTATTATACTAAGTGAAGTGAGTCAGAAAAAGAAAGACAAATGTCATATGATATCACTTATATGTGGAATCTAAAATACAACACAAATGAACCTATCTATGAAACAGAAACAGAATTACATAGAGAATAGACTGGTGGTTGCCAAGGAGAAGGTGGGTGAGGGAGGGAAGGATTGGGATTTTGGGGGTTAGCAGATGCAAACTATTATATATAGAATGGATCAACAACAAGGTCCTACTCTATAGCACAGGGAACTATATTCACTATCCTGTGATAAACCATAATGAAAAGAATATGAAAAAGAACATACATGTGTATAACTAACTCACTTTGCTGTATAGCAGAAATTAACACAACATTGTAAATCAGTTATACTTCAATTTAAAAAAAAGAACTTGGGGGCCATAAAGACAGGGAAACAGTGGTTTCCCCCAGGAAAAATAACTGCCTAGATAAAAACGTGTTAGCTACTGATATATCCACTGAAATCATGCATCTGTCCATTCAACAAAGAGTGCCTACACATCTTAGGTGCTCGGTTGACTAAGCCAAGTGCTGGGGATACAAGGATGAATAAACACGGCCATCCAGGAGCTGTCTGGTGGGGAATACCAACCAGCAAATCAACAATAGCAATGCAACACGGAAGTGCTGGGGAGAGAACCGTGCAAGGCATGACGGGAACACAGTGGGAGGAGCAGTTAATTCAGCTCTGACGGGGATGTGGAAGAAAGGACACAGACACGTGCACAAATAGTGCCCTGGGAAGATCTAGGTTGAACCTTAATAGCCAAAAAGGCATCCAGCCCATCAAGTCTTCCCCCCAAGGTTCTTCCCCTGCCCCACCCCCCAGCCTGGACCTTTCCCTTCCTCTGGGAAGGCAGGAAGCCTCTTCCCAACACCAGCCTGGAGAACTTGTCCCTGGGCAGAACTGGGGGGAGGGGGTGGCTGGACGTCCCCTGCTCCTTCACTCTGGATCCCCCCACTCCCTCCCTCCACACATGGGGAGCAGGACTGCCCCTCAGGGTCAACCACCTTCTGTGGGCAGAGGTCATTCTTCCCATTGCACCAGCCTCTGCTCTACTGCAGAGGTTGTCCTTCTGGGCACCATGAACATTTGGGGTCAGGTGGCTCTGTCGTGGGCTGTCCTGTGCATGGTAAGATGTTTAGCAGCATCCCTGGCCTCTATGCACCAGCGCCCCCTGCCTGCATGTGACAACCCAAAATATCTCCAGACATGGTCAACTGTCCTCTGGGGGGAAAAGCTGCCCTCAGTTGAGAACAGTTGCTCTAGTGCCTTGTCCCCCATCTCTCCTCCACCCCAGACTCCAGTCTTTGGAAAGGGGAAGCCTCCGTCCCCTGGTTAGGCAGCCTAGTTCCCCCTAAGGAGACATTTATCAGTACTCACCCATGTTCATCCAAGGGATGAACCCCCCTCCCCAGGCCAGGGGTTCCAGAGCTAAAGACTGGGTCTCCGCCCCGAGTCTCCTTCCAGGCTCCACCCCCCAGGAGATACTACTCAATAGCCGAGTTCATGTGCCAGGTGTGGAGGAGAGAACTGAGTGCTCCCCGCACCCCTCCCAGGTCCTCCCTCTGCTTCCCCAGACCCCCCCTGAGGAGCTGCCCCTGCTGGGGGGAGGGGCGAGGGGGAGAGGCAGCAGCACTGAGCACTGCACTGCACGCAGAACAGCTCCGGGTCTGTCTGAGCGAGGTGATCCGAAAGAGAAAGTGACAAGTGGAGAGGAGCCGGGGACCTCTTAAGGGCCTGCCTTCGGGACCTGGGCAGGACGCTAGGGCCCGAGATGACAGGGTAATGTTTGATTTCCTCCTTCCTACACTGTTCCGGTGCTGGAGGTCACGCAGCCCCTCTCACTGCTGTGGCCTCTCCCGTTGCGGAGCACAAGCTGGGGACGCGCAGGCTCAGCGGCCATGGCTCACGGGCCCAGCTGCTCCGCGGCACGTGGGATCCTCCCGGGTTCGTGCCCCTGCATTGGCAGGCAGACTCGCAACCACTGCGCCACCAGGGAAGCCCTTAAAATCGATTTTATTTATTTATTTATGTATTTATGGCTGAGTTGGGTCTTCGTTGCTGCTCGCGGGCTTTCTCTAGTTGCGGCGAGCGGGGGCGCTGCTCTGCGTTGCAGTGCGTGGGCTTCTCACTGTGGTGGCTTCTCTTATTGCAGAGCATGGGCTCTAGGCACGCGGGCTTCAGTAGTTGTGGCACGTGGGCTCAGTAGTTGTGGCGCACGGGCTTAGTTGCTCCGCGGCATGCAGGATCTTCCCGGACCAGGGATGGAACCCGTGTCCCCTGCATTGGCAGGTGGATTCTTAACCACTGCGCTACCAGGAAAGCCCAGAAAAGGAACATCTTGATAGTGACTGATGATGGCCAGTGTTCTCTGGGCAGGGCTGGGCATGCAGCCATGGCATCCATAGCATTTCTAGAGAGAATGTGAGTTGATGTCCATCTGCGCCCAACCTGTAAGGCTTCAAGGGCAGCTTGGAGGAGGGGAGTTCTTCTCAGGAGCGCAAGTCTGTCAGGCTGTTTTCATTCCTTTTTATTATTGTGGGAACCTCCACTGATTGGATGTGTCTTGACTCTTGCAGCTCTGGGGGTGTGCTGGGCATCCTGATGCCAGTGACACTGAGACGAGGAAAGAGAGGATGGGCCAGGGAAAGGCGTATCTTACTTAGTCCGCCTGGGCGTGTACCACAGACTGTGTTTTTGAGGGATGGGGTGTACAACACAGGCTCTGCCCCAGGTGCTATGTCCTGCATGTGTGTGTATGTCGAATTGCAACGCACACTGTGTGTTTGCCCGTGTGCAGGGGAGCACACGGTGTATGCCCAGGTGAGTACTGGTTTGTACACTCAAGCACGATTCCCAGTGCACACTACATAGAAGAAGAACAAGTACGGGGGTGTTGGGTGTGTGCAAGACACACTGCAAGGGCATGGGAAGGACTGCACAGGTGCAGAGATGCTGGGCATGAATAAAGATATCATGGAAGTGCGTGTGGAGGGGTGACCTGCACTGGGCGGGAAATGCATGGGGTATGACTTGTGGAAATGTGAGAACAATGGAACGTGCCGAGCAAGCCTGTGTGTTCAGGAGCAGCAGCACTGATACTGCAGCAAGCACTGAGGTGAGGTGTTTGTATCCAGCCGCACTACACACTCACGCTTCTCCCTGTGCCAAGGGGAGGTGGGAAGTTCCCACAGAGTCACACACAGCGTGGTATATATGCTATGTATATAAAAGTACAGTATAGGGCTTCCCTGGTGGCGCAGTGGTTGAGAATCCGCCTGCCGATGCAGGAGACACGGGTTCGTGCCCTGGTCCGGGAAGATCCCACATGCCGCGGAGCAACTAAGCCCGTGAGCCATGGCCGCTAGGCCTGCGCGTCCGGAATCTGTGCTCTGCAATGGGAGAGGCCACAACAGTGAGAGGCCCGCATACCGCAAAAAAAATTTAAAAATAAATAAATAAATAAAAGTACAGTACAAAGGTCACTTTATCCTTCCTCCTTTGACCTTGTAGGATGGGACAATTGACAGTCTCTATACCCGAGAGGCTATACAGTGAAATGCTTTTTAGCACAAACTTTGGAATCAGTGATTTGAGTTGGAACCCTGCTCTACCACGTACTTGCTACAAGCCTTCGACACATCTTAAACCTCCCTAAGACCCAGCTTCCTCATATGTGAAATGGGGGAAAATAATGCTCCATGCCTCCTGTGGAGGTCATGAGAATTCACTGAGGTCCAGGGGTAAAGCACTTACACAGAGATGGAACAGTCCTACATGCTGGCTCTTGTTAACTACAGGATACAGACGACAGCACTTAGCACCATCACAAAATGTCCAGGGGACAGAGAACCTGGGCCCTGCCAAAGGCTCTGCTATCGTACCGAGGGCAGAAGCATTGCTGTGGAGGCCCCTTTCCCCCTCATGGCAACCCCAGCCCTGCTGGAAGCCCCTGCGTTATCCTGCAGGAGACCCGGCAGAGGGGAAGAACTGACGACCAGCACATAAAGAAATGAGATTCCTCTTCCGAGGCGCATCCTGTGGATGGGAAAGCATGGGGGAAACAGGATGGAGGCCAAGTCGAAGCCATTGGACACTCCAAGCGGCTCAGGCCCTCAAAACAGAGGGAAGCAGGATAGCCCTTCCCTACCAACTGCAGGCCTCAGCCCACGGCCTCAGGGCCTCAGCCCCGGGCCCCTCCCTGCTGCTCCTGCACTCAGGGATGTACTAGAACCTGCTCCCAAGACGGACACATGTCCTTCCCAGCCCCGTGTTCAGTGACATCACGCTGGTAGTTTGACATGAGCCATAGAGGGGATATATACACCATGGACATTGACAAATTTCCATGAGACTGGGGTGGGGTTGGTGGTGGGATACAGAAAAGAATAAAGATGTCAAAGAGCCATTAAGAGGAGGAAAGAGAGGAGAAACCCAAGGGAGAAAAGCTTTCTCTGTTGACTTCAAAGATACAGGCACTTGGACACCCAAGGTCAAGAACTCAGGCCTGGCACCATTCTAAAATAAATAAACAGGGCTTCCCTGGTGGCGCAGTGGTTGAGAGTCTGCCTGCTGATGCAGGGGACGCGGGTTCGTGCCCCGGTCTGGGAGGATCCCACATGTTGCGGAGCGGCTGGGCCCGTGAGCCATGGCCGCTGAGCCTGCGCGTCCGGAGCCTGTGCTCCGCAATGGGAGAGGCCACAACAGTGAGAGGCCCGCGTACCACACACACAAAAAAAACCCCAAAAAAACCCAATAAATAAATAAATAATAATAATAATAACTGTGGTAGAAGTAGCAAGAGAACATTTTCTGTGTTCTTGCAAATTTTCAGAGTGTGTTTAACCAGTTCACAATATCACAGTTTGGACCACGATGTGGACCACCTCCTGTAGCAAGTGCAGATCCCTGCCTTTAGCTCCCAGGCATTGGTTCTCCCTGTGCCTGGGAACGCTGCCCGTGGACACTTCATAAAGCCCCCCTCTGAACGGAGCTGCCCAGGGCAAGGTCACACCGCCTACCCCCCGCCGGCGGGGGGGATGGGAAGCCCACATCCAGGGACAGGTCCAAAGAGGGCTACAAAGTTCTGGCTGCTCACCTCGGTAAGCAACATCTCTGAAGAGTTGTCCCAGCTCCAGAGCTCCCAATGGGATTGGCTGAGGCCATTGCTGCTTCAGCATTGCAGCCCAAGCTCCCCCTCTGCCCAATCCTGCATCCCTCACTCCCTCCTGGGTGCTGTTCCTGACACACTAAGAAACATCCTGCACTCAAATCTCCAGCCCAGAATCTTTTCCCCAGGGAACTGAACCTAAGACACCCCCTACCCATCTCCCTGTAAATAGACCACTGCCCAGAACTACTGTCCAGTCCCATGTGGTTCTCTGCAGTGGGGGCATGTGCGTGGCTGTGGAAATGCCTGGGACCTGCAGAGCCAACACAGGTGATTCCTCGGAAGAGGTTACCTCACCATGTGTTTTGCTGGGGGATGGGGGAAGTAGGGGGAGAAGCATGATGGAGTGTGCATGTATATGTTTGTGTGTGTGTGTGTGTGTGTGTGTGTGTGTGTGTGTGTGTGTGAGCTGCTGTTTGTTTTCCAGGCCGGCACCCCTGTTGAAGGGCATGGCCAGAGGAGGGGAGACAAAAGAAAGTCACCTGCTTGTTGAGTTTAGCAGCACCCAGGACCTCTACGGCAATAGCCACCTGCCCTGCTGACTACACAGAGACCTAAGCATGCAGGAACACATGCCCTTTCTACATCCAGGCACAATACGCACACTGCCCCAAACACACAGCCCACATTCCAGGTCCTGGTTCTTGGGTGGAGATGGGAAGAACTCAGCCCAGCTCACCTTTAGTGCAAAAGGTGAAGCTGAAGAATCAGGCTCTGGGATCAGCTCCTGGTCACAGGTAAATCCTAGCCTCTGGCACATGTCACTTGCTTCTGCATAAGCCCATTCATTCATTCCCCCAAAGACTCGCTGCACTTACTGTTTGCCGTCTTGCCTGCTCAGAAGCTCCCTTCACGATGGGAGCCCCAGCTGACTCTTCTCAAGAGGATGCTGCACAGATGCAGAGCTTCTCCAGCACCTGGACGAAGGGAGTTCCTGGCCTCCCTGCCGACGAGAGGGCTCTGTTGGACAAACTGCAGCCAGTGGACCTCATCCATGGTGATGGTTCCAAGCAGAGGCAGAACTTGCCCCTTGCCTTCCCCCATAATTCTCCTGCCCAATCCAGGCACTCACTGGTAGCCCATGGGTGAACCTTGCCCCTATTGAGGGGCAACCACGTTACTTGTTAACTTGCTGATTGGAAATGAGTTCCTCTTCAGCAATGCTGGCGCTGAGCTAAGAATGAACACCTGTGGAGGGGAGGGCTTCTGAGCCCTTGTGCCCTTACAGTAACAGTCATACTATTCATTGTTTAGATTAATCTAGAACTTTACCAAGCACTCAGACGCGAGATCTCAGGTGCTGGTAGAATCTTCTGTATTCCCAGGGGTGAGGGGTGGTTATGTTACACCAGCTACTCTGCAGCCTGGAATTTAATGTCAGGCAGGCCTGGGTCTGAATTCCCAGAGTTACTTACATTTTGAGGCTGGATGTGGGACGTGCCAGCTTGATGCCTGGTACAGGGTACGTGCTCAATCCACAGCCACTATCGATACTATTATCACTGCGGTCCCCCAGAGAAGCCCCTGTTTACGAGGTGAGCCCCCTTGGAGGCTGTGTGTAGGGCAAGCCCATCCTGTGCCTGCTCTCATGCCATCCTCTGGTCCCTGGCCCATGTCAGAGGGCTGGCCAGTCTCTGAAGACCCTTCCCACTGCCTTAAGAGCTGCCAAATGTGAGGGCTTCCCGGGCTGGACCTTATGTTTGATCACCAGGAAATGAAAACATACAATACCAGGAGACTAAGGCCAGGAAATGCCCGGGAATCCCTGTTAATTTCATGCAGGTGCAAGTCTTCAGCCTCCCAGGCAACTTTAGTTATTGAGTTGGGTCAGGGGTGGACATCAGAGGGGCCGCAGTCCACTAGCAGCCGAGCTCTTAAAGGGACATCCAGGGAGCTGTCCCGGAAGATGAGCCAAAGAGTGTCTCCATCCTTCTTAATCTAGATCAGCTCAGACATGGCGACCCGTGGTCACACCCAAACCCAGATTTCTTTTCCCTTATTTGGAATATGGTGGGCAAGTTTCTCTCCTACCTTAGCTAGTTTTCCTTTATAAAGACTTTTACAATAAAAATGTTAAGCTATGTGAGCTCTATCTATAGCCCAGGCCATTCGGCTCACTAGGGGAGAGATGGATGTTTGCTGGGCTTTTTAGTTATAAAGCCGCTCAAATCCTAATATCAGAAGTTCATAGAGAGGAATTTAACAGATCATCTAAAGCAATTCAGTGCACATTGTTAGACAGCCTAGTAGTTGTTACTGCTGCAGTTTAGCTAACATTTATCGAGGTGTATTCCACACCATCTCATCTCAGAGATGAGAGTTGAATAAAACATAAAATACAGTTCCTTTTTTAAAAGAATTATTTACTGATTTTCAACAATATTGCCACATTTGCATTCTCTTCGTCCCTCCCTCCCTCCCTCCCTCCGAAATGCTCAAATGGTTCCTGAACCATTTGAAGTAAGTTGTAGACATCGTGACACTACATCCCTAAATTTTGCAGCTTCTGTCTCCTGAGAACAAGGATTATTCTCCCGCAATAACTACAATACCACCATCACTCCTGAGATAGTTAACACCAACATGATAATATTGTCTAAAATGCATTCCGTATTCCCTTTCACCCGAGTGTCCCAGGAATGTTCTTTGTGGCTTGCTTTTTTTAAAGCAATCCAGGATATACTCATGGATCATGCACTGCATTTGGCTTCTTCCTAATGTTTTGACAGATGTAAAGAAAGAGATAGAGCTCTCAAAGACTTTTGAGACAGAAACTTCAGATTCCAAATAAAAAGACAAATCCTTCCATAAGGACACTTGGATGCTGCATAATTCTCATTCCTCACCACAGATGGGCAAATTATTTCTTAGAGGGGCATATGGACTCCTAATTATTCCAACAGCTTAATGCCATCTGCCCCCTACGAGCAGGAAAAGTGGTTACAAGGTGGTGTCAGGGAATCTTAGGCCCCTGATCGGGGTTTAGCCCATGTTCTCTAATGCAAATCCAGGTCAATCTGGGCGGGGCCTGTTCTGGGTCCTGGAAATGTGGGAAAGCTGAAAAACAACCCATTGCTCATTGCTTGGGACTTCCCTGGTGGCCCAGTGGTTAAGACTCTGTGCTCCCAATGCAGGGGGCCCAGGTTCGATCCCTGGTCAGAGAACTAGATCCCGTGTGCGCAACTAAAGATCCTGCATGCTGCAACTAAGACCCAGCGCAGCCAAATAAATAAATATTAAAAAACAAAAAAAAATCCTGCTCTCACAGGGTTTATGGTCTAGTTGGGGAAGGGAAAAACAACGAGAGAGAGAGAAAGAGAGAGAAATAGGGAAATCAAATGATGAGTCTGGATTCCTAACGGGTGTAATAGATGGAGGGACATGTAACTCAGCCTTGGACGGTGAAGAGGTCCCACCTAAGCTACAAGCTGAAGAAGGAGAATTCGCCAGCTGAAGACAGAAGAGGGGTATCCTTAACAGGAGAAATAGGCTGTGTGAATGCCCAGAGGTGAGAAGAGGTGACCCAGGGCAAGTCACATACACAAGCTCAATTGTGTGGTGTGAGGGGAGAAGGCAAGAAATTGAGGCTCTGGGGGTGGGGGTGGGGACACGAGGGCCCCCGTAAACTGGGCCTTACAATACATGGTAAGGTGCTGGACTTTATCCTAAGACTAGTGAAGCGCTATTGAGGGCGAGAACATGCCCAGATGTCCTGGCCCACTGTCTATAATGATGGGGCAAGGGGGCAGAGGAAACGCAGTTGGGAAGCTGATAATGCAGGTGAGGAGTGGCCGCAGGTAAGACAGTGGAAGTGGAGATGGAGAGAGGGGAACAGACAGATTTTGTATTTTTTCAAACTATTTCTTAAAATGGAAGTATAGTTAATTTACAATGGTGTGCTAGTTTCAAGTGTACAGCAAAGTGATTCAGCTATACATACGTATATTCTTTTTCAGATTCCTTTCCATTATAGGTTATTACAAAATATTGAAAATAGTTCCCTGTGTATACAGTAGGTCCTTGTTGATTGTCTTTTTTATAATCCTTCTTGATTGTCTTTTTTTTTTTAAATTTTACTGGAGTATAGTTGATTTACAATATCATGTTTGTTTCAGGTGTACAGTAAAGTGATTCAGTCATACATATACATATATTCAGTTTTGTAGATTCTTTTCCCGTATAGGTTATCACAGAGATTATCTATGTTATATATAGAAGTGTGTATATGTTAATCCCATACTCTTAATTTATCCCTCCCCCCCTCCTTTCCCCTTTGGTAACCATAAGTTCATTTTCTATGTCTGTGAGTCTATTTCTGTTCTGTAAATAAGTTCATTTGTATCATTTTTTTTAGATTCCACATATAAGTGATGTGACATTTGTCTTTCTCTGTCTGACTTACTTCACTAAATATGATAATCTCTAGTACAGACGTAGAAAACAAATTTATGGTTACCAAGGAGTAAGGGGGGGAATAAATTGGGAGATTGGGATTGACATATACACATTACTATATATAAAATTGATAACTAATAAGCACCTACTGTATATACAGCACAGGGAACTCTATTCAATACTCTTTAATGGCCAATATGGGGAAAAAATCTAAAAAAGAGTGGATATGTGTATATGTATAACTGATTCACTTTGCTGTGCACCTGAAACTAACACAACATTGTAAATTAACTCAACTCCAATAAAATTTTTTTAAAACTACGATCATCCCTAGGTCCATTCATGTTGCTGTGAATAGCATTATTTCATTCTTTTTATGGCTAAGTAATAGTCCATTGTCTATATGTATGTACCATATCTTCTTTATCCATTCCTCTGTCAATGGACACTTAAGGTTGTTTCCATGTCTTGGCTATTATAGATAGTGCTGCTATGAACATTGGGGTGCACGTATCTTTTCAAATTAGTTTTCTCCAGATATATGCCCAGGAGTAGGATTGCTGGAGCATATGGTAGTTCTATTTTTAGTTTTTTAAGGAACCTCCACGCTGTTTTCCATAGTCGCTGCACCAATTTACATATCCAACAACAGTGTAGGAGGGTTCCCTTTTCTCTACACCTTCTCCAGCATTTATTATTTGTAGAGTGTTTAATGATGGCCATTCTGACTGGTGTGAGGTGATAACAGACACGTATTTTGGAGATAGGATCCAAGGCTTTTGTAGACAGAATGTACACAGGGAGTAAAGAAAAGTGAGAATCTAGGATGAGACCCAAGTCTCTGTAATTAAAATATTTTAAAACAGGGATGGGCAAATTAAAACCTGAGGGCCAGTGGCCTGTTTTGGAAATAAAGTTTTATTGGCACACAGCCACACCATTTGTTTGCGGATTGTCCAGGGCTGCTTTTAGCTACAACCAAGGAGGTGAGTTGTTTTGACAAAGACTGACCGTATGGCCTGCAAAGCCAAAGTATCTATTGTCTGGTTCTTTACAGAAAAAGCTTCCCATCCCCTGCTTTAGAAACATTGTATTCCAGAGATGTCTCAGGAAGAAAAAAGGTATTTTGGTCAAAGAAGTTTGGGCAATTCTGTATTCTATATTGTTTTCTTGGCTACTCACCACAGATGTAGGTACACTGAGAGCTCTGAGATGTCCCACAGTAAAGAAATCTCTTTACTTTATTAAAGCCAACATTTCCCAGATGCATTTGCTCTCAGGCTATTTTTTAGTTTGACCCTGCAGAATGTACCTGTGGACACTTGCTTTAGAAAGATGAGGAGGCATACTGGAGGGGTAAAGATTAGTGAAGAGTACCAGTCAAGAAATCGGTTAAGACACCCATTAAAATGACAAGAATCAGGCAAAAGGGTCTGGTCTAGGGCTCAGGTCAAAAAAAAGGAAGGGACATAAGAGAGGCTGTGAAGGCAGAATCTTCAGTTTAATGTTAGATAACTTTAAGGAACATGAATGGAGATAGGAAGGCAGAGAGTGCAGGGGGGAAAAGGAGAAGAAGCTGGCTTCAGGAAAAGTGAATTCCAGCTTAGACACACTGAGTTTTGTTGGCTCAGAGTAAGCAATGAACTTTTGCTTCCAGGAAGATGGAGTAGGCATACTTCTTCCTATTCCTGCCACTAAGTAAAACAAGAACTTTGGACATTGTATATGAAACAAATATAAGAAGACTCTGAAAGTACAGAAAGGAAGGCAGATGGCTAGGGACCTCAGGATCTGATGAATGACATGGTGACGAGGTCTCTGGCTTTTCTCTTTGCCTCACATATCCCAGACTGAGTGCTGGAGAAACCCACAAATGCTAATGGTCCCAACAAAAAGAAGTTCAACAAAAGCCTGCTCTCTCTAGCTAAGACCTAGCAAATACAAACTTTTAGACAATAACCACCCTACTCTAGCTAAATACCATGGAAAAAAAAACGTGGCCACACTTTCACCTACATAGGCAAAGGCCAAGTAGGGATCCTAAACGTCCACCCTCAAGAGACTGTGATGAGGGACTTCCCTGGTGGTCCAGTGGTTAAGACTCCATGCTTCCACTGCAGGGAGCACAGGTTCGATCCCTGGTTGGAGAACTAAGATCCCACATGCCGTGCGGTGATGCCGAACAATTAAAAAGAAAAAAAAAAAAGAGACTGTGATGAGGTGCCCCAACACTCCCCTGGGATGGTGTCAGAGAAGGCCAGTGAGCAGTGTGGACTGCTTCCCATGCCCCAACCACGTGTCAACAAGGCCAAGTGGGTACTTGGACTTTCACCTGCACCTGGCAATAATGAGGTATGCCCCCCACCCCATTCCCCTGCTGCAATGGTATCAGAGCAAAACAGCTAAAACTGGTTTACATAAGATCCAGAGTTTCAGAACATATAAAAATGTCCTGGTTTCAGTCAAAAATCATTCATCATACCAAGAACCAGGAAGATCTCAAACCGAGTGAAAAAAGATAGTCAATAGATGCCCTCCCAACAACAAAAGAAGAGATTTAAAATTATCTAACAAAGCTTTTAGAACAGCCATGATTAAAATGCTTCAATGAGCATTTATCAACACACTTGACAAAAATGGAGAAACAGAAAGCCTCAGCATGGAAACAGAATATCTTAGCAAAGAAATCAATGACATAAAGCAGAACCAGATGGAAACATCTGAACTAAAAACAAAACATAACAACTGAAATGAAAAGCTCAGTGGATGGGTTCAAGAGCAGAAGGAAAGGGACAGAGGAAAGAACTGTGAGCTAGAAGACAGAACAGGGCTTCCCTGGTGGCGCAGTGGTTGAGAGTCCACCTGCCGATGCAGGGGACGTGGGTTTGTGCCCTGGTCCGGGAGGATCCCACATGCCGCGGAGCGGCTGGGCCCGTGAGCCATGGCCGCTGAGCCTGCGCGTCCGGAGCCTGTGCTCCGCAACTGAAGAGGCCACAGCTGTGAGAGGACCGTGTACCGCAAAAAAAAAAAAAAAAAAAAAAAAAAAAAAGATAGAAATGAGCTAATCTGAACAACAGAGAGAACATAGACTGAAAAAAAATAACAGGAGCCCCAGGGACCTGAAGGACTGTAACTAAAGATGAGAGTCCCAGGAGGAGAGGAGAAAGAGGGTAGACTGAAAAAGGACTCAGAAATGATGGCTGAAAACTTCCCAACTTTGACAGGAATCATCAGACAACAGATTTAAGAAGCTAAGTAAATTCCAAAGAAGATAAACCCCCTCAAATCCACATCGAGACACATAACACCTTCTGAAAACTAAAGATAGAGTAAGTAAAGTATCCAAACTTTACTAGGCTGTCTCGGACATTTAGAGGCTTCTGCAGCTGAGAAACAGGGTCTGGGGAGCAGGGACTCTGTTTAGCCCAGATCAGGGTGTCAATGACAGTGCAGGAAGCCATGTGGTTGGAGTCAGAGAACCTTGCAAGATTTTAGGGCACCACCGCTTAGCTTGGATCCCTCCATAAAAACAACCTCCTACAGTTTACAGTGGGATGGAAACAGTGTTCTTTTTCTTTTTTTTTTTTTTTTTTACAGCGTTCTTTTGATGTGTTGAACACACCAAATCTTTGGGTCCTTTCTACCTGCTGCTCCCTTAGCGTGGAATGCCCATTCTTTGCCTGTTTACATTGCTGGCTACTTCAGGTTTCTGCTTAAATGTCAGTTTCTCAGAAGGGCCTTCTCCTCTGAGCCAGTCCCCACCCTAAGATATTTTGTCATAGCATGCTGTTTTTTTTCTTGTTATCATCAATCCCAACATGCAGATATTTATTTATTTGTTGACTTGTATATCTCCCCTACTAAACTGTCCTTGCCCTGAGACCAGAAACAACCCCGTGTCCCGAGGGCTTGACCCATTGTCTGGTACAGTTGACAGACAAGAATCTTGTTGAATAAGTTAGTAAAGAGCTATAAGGGGGTAAGGGACCACCTTTAAAAGAACCCCTGTGTTTCAGGGGCTGAGCTAGCACTTTACGTACGTCACCTCATTTAGTTGTCACAAGTTGACAGTGAGGTGGGTATTGTCCTCTCATTTCACAGATTAGAAAACTGAGGCTCAAAAAGGTACTGTCTCATACCCAAAGTCACACAGCAACCATGATGGAGAGCCCAGTTTCACACAAGGATTTTTTTTTTCTGCCTGTGTATTTTCCACTACTCTACCCAGCCCCCATGTTAAGGTAAGTTATCTGGGTTTTAGCCCCAAACCTACACCCTTCTTGATAGCATCTTATAAAACTCACTCAGTTTGCTCATCTAAAATTCTGACAATGAGGCATCAAACCATGAGCAGAGGACAGGTAAAGAGCATTTCATCCCACCAGTCTCTAAGCAGTTGGGCTGGAGTTTAATTTAAGTGCCTGGGTACCATGGAGATGCAAGCTCTTTAAGTACCCAAGAGAGGCTTCTTTCAGCCAGCCCACTGGTTACTGTTCTTGCACCCCCTCCCCTGCTTCCCACCAGGGCTCCTCTTACTGCGGTTGGGGTAGATGTGGAGGAAAGCAGTGCTTTGCAGGAACTCCCTCCCTCTATTCTATTTCTTTCTCCTCCACACCCCGACTCTCAAAACTGAGATTTCATCTTTACCTCCTCCTTCAGTGCATAATTCATGTCGTTGTTGGTGAAAGACACAACAGCTCCCAGCCCCCAGTACACAGAGGCCTCTCGGATGGGAGAGTGGAAACCTCTCCTGCCAGTCCCAGGATAACCTCCTGTCCCAAAGAAATGCAGTTTAGTTAATGAATGGACCAGCAAGAAAGAGGCGGCTTAGGGAGAAAAGTGCCCCTCCTTCCACAGAGACATCTCAGCCTGTTAAATCCCCTGCTATCTAAGCCCCAGGTGGGTCTTGCTGACAGCATTGGTGGAGGTTGAGAACCAGGTTGGTCTATATCTTCAGCTTGGAATTCAGAACCCACACCTCAACTCTGCCCTTTCATTGTAAACTCAACTACGGCCTTAGCATGCCCTCTCCCACCTGCAACCACTCCAACAGATATGCAATCTGACTGAAAACAGGAGTTCAAGACTAGTAGTCTCCTGGCTGCTCCTCCACCCCCTTCCAACCAGACTGTTTATAACCTGAAGTTCCTTCTTCATTGGTATTCTAGATCCTACACTGCCATGAATTCAGGAGCAAAAAACCAGTTGGGAGGAGGTGAGTTGGACTCTTGGCTCTATTATTTACCATGTCACTATAGAAAAGTCACTTCACCTCTTGAGTCTCAGTTTACACATCTGTAAAATGGGACTAATGAGAATCAGGGCAATGAGTCATTATTCATAGAAACTCCATCAATTTGTAAAATGAGTTGACTGTGCTAGACTTATTTCGATGTATTTTCACGCTCTGTATTAAACACTGAGGACCCAGAGATAAATAAGAAACCACCTCTTCTGTCTCAGCTCTCATATCACCAAGGTTTTCTGCACCCTAATTTTCCCTGGCTTAGGACATGGTTTCCCATCATTGAAAGAAAATAGTTCACGGGGGCTTCCCTGGTGGCGCAGGGGTTAAGAATCCGCCTGCCAATGCAGGGGACACGGATTCGAGCCCTGATCCAGGAAGACCCCACATGCCTTGGAGAAACTAAGCCCATGTGCCGCAACTACTGAGCCCACGTGCCACAACTACTGAGCCCACGTGCCACAACTACTGAAGCCCATGTGCCTAGAGCCCGTGCTCCTCAACAAGAGAAGCCACCGCAATGAGAAGCCCCTGCTCGTCGCAACTAGAGAAAGCCTGTGCGCAGCAACGAAGGCCCAACGCAGCCAAAATAAATAAATAAAATAAAATAAATAAATTTATTTATTTATTTAAAAAAAGAAAATAGTTCATGGGCCGAATTATGAACCACACATAATGCACAATTAAAGAAAGGGGACATTATCGGCTCAGTCACATAAACGTAACTGTGCATCCTCCAGGATGCGTGGGAGGCAAAGCATGATGTAGGGAGGAACAGTCATGGAGTCGGAAGAAAAATCTCCGCAGAGGTTTCCACAGCCTCCATTTCCTTGAAGAATGTCGATGCTAACAGGAAAGTACTGCTGGCATATCTGTTTGGTTTTTTTTTTTTAAGCTAATTTCTCCTCCTTACCATGTTCATGAAATATGTTACCCTGCCTCTCTGATTCTCTGAGACACGTGTGTGTTCTCCTTTGCTGCTGAGGTGGGGGAAAGGATTTCAGTGGGTGTCTTTTGAAAAACAAGACAACCTGTTTTCAGGCTCAGGTGGGCGACCCGGCTGTGAAAGCCAACGAAGAAAGGCTTGTCCTGTGGTTACTTTTGCTCGTCCCCAACTCAGCTCCAGAGCAGCCAGATGCAGCCCCAGGAGGAAGGCCGGGAGAGGCTGGGCTTCTTGTCAGATTCCTGCAGTTCATTCACCTGTAGAATAATGTCCAATTTGCCCTATCACATGGCTGAGCCGGTTTTACCTTTAATCTCTTTCCCGTTGGTCCCCAGCCTCGAAGAATGCCTAGGGATGATTCACCCACCATCACATGGGGCAGGCAGGCATCTGTTTCTTTACCTCACCCTGCTTACAGCTTCTGGGAGATATAACCCAGGATTCTTCTGCCATGGGGAGGTGTGGGGTGGTGGAGGTAAGGTGGACAGAGTAAGGCTTTAAGGAGCTGATTCCTGCTCTGGTGTCAATTTCCTGCTTCCCAGCCCAGGTCTAAAGATGTGCAGGAACAAGTCATGTGGAAATGCCAGGGCTTGGGCACCTGGGCGAAAAAGAAAGTTGGATTTGGTGTGGTCTAAAGGGGGTTTTCCCTTCACAACCAACATCAGCCAGTGGGAAGGCATGGTTGCAAAACAAGACCAAAAAATGAAAGCAGCAATTAGGAAGACTGTCACAAACAACCACACACAATTTTCAGGTGGGGAAAGGACACGGGCTTGTGTTTGGAACAGAAAATACTTCATCAGTTTCACAGGGGTGTACATGGTGCTCCAAATGTACCGCAAGGAGGCCCCTGAGATGACAGCTTACTGTGGCGTGCCAAGCCCTCTACACTTCTCATCTGTAGCCCTTACGACAAGCCCTACAGAGTCTATATTATTATGATGACTTTCAGACCTAAGACTGGGACTTCAGTTACGCAAGTTACTCAAGGTCACACAGCTAGAAAATAGGGAGGGTTTAAGAGCCACACAGACTGGTTCCAGAGCTTTTGCTTCTCAGCCAAATAACTACGAAGCAAGCATCAAAAGGGACAAGCATTCATAAGCATCCATGATATTCCAGATCCAGACCATGGGTAGGTCCAGGAGTTGCAGAGTAACTTAAAAAAAAGAAAGGAAGAATAGGTTAATGGTGGAGAGCACTAGTACTGAAGTCAGACCTAGGTTCACTTATTAGCTCTGTATGCCTGGTCAACAATATAGCATCTCAGAGCCTCAGTTTTCTCATCAGTGAAATGGGTATAATAAGTAGTATTCCTTATTCCAGAGTGGTGTTGTGACACTTACATGCGATCCTGCGTGTGAAGCACCTAGCATCATGTTGACTTTAATTTTGAGCTATTGCCCTCATCACTAATGCAAGGATTTTATACATAGTGAAGTTGAGACCAAGCAGAGGCAGTGTAGAGGGCTATGGGAATCTCCCCATAAAAGGGGGAACTCCTACTTCTAGGTATTCTGAGGCCCACATTTCTGGACTTTTGGGCATGGCATCTCTGGAATGAGGGAGGGAGGGTAAAGCCAATTACTGAGCCCATGAGTCTGGCCTTAAGAAGTAACTGGCTTTGCAGATGGCATTTGGAGGTGAGGAGCTGCCATGGTGGGCCTTCTCTATCAAAAGAAGACGAGACCACAAACATGGGATTCTCCCCTTTGCTCAGCACATCCTGGCCCATACAACACAGAATGCTGGCTCCTCTGGGAGACTGTGGGGCTCAGACAAAAGGATACACCACACTGGGCTTCATTCTTCCACTTCAGCTCCCCGCTATATATGCAGGGCAAAAAATGGTTAAAGACACCGTCAGAAGACATAGGCAGCCAGTTGATCCTTAACTGTAATTAAGTAATTACAAATTTTTAATTTCTCAAGCAATATTGATTTTAAAATTTTCTTTTCATTTTTGTTCAACATGGAATTTTGCTTTGCTTGCTTTCTTCTTTTTCGTAACCCCCCTCCCCCAAAGCTATAACATATCAAATAGTATCGCAGAGGAGAACGCAGGTGAAGCTGCCTGGGACAGGTTAATTATTCAATTTAATGAACAACAACAATGTCATTACTATTACTTTTACAGAGTGCTTCCCTGACACCCCCTGGAAGTCCTCCGGGGTCGAGGGGCGGGTGGGGTAGATTGATAGCACTCCTAATTTTACGGTCCCGGGGAAAAGCCAGCTACATTTGCAAATACGAGGGGTGGGGGGATGGGTGAAACAACGTGGGGAGAAGAATAGAATAAGAGGGAGACAGATGGTGTGTGTGTTGGGGGAAGGGATCAGAGATCCTGGAAACTTATGTTCCCCGATTTGCAAGAATGTTTCCATTTAACCACTTCTTGCCTGACTCCTGATTCTACATGAGAGAAGCGGGGAGTTGTAAGATTTGGTGCCACCTGTGCAAGAGCCTGGACACTCGGGGTGGAGAGAGCCAGGAGCGTTGGGAAGCAGAGGGAGAGCGGGTCTTGCTCTTGCCTCCTGGGGCGCCAGTCTGGGTCAGGGACACAGGTAAGGGGCGGGCTCCCATTCCTCCGGCAGGAGAAGCCGGAGGTTGGGACTGTCCCACGAGGGGGCGCGTCTCGGGCCCTAGGACCCGCCCTCGCTGCGCTGGGCGCGGGGAGGGGACGCGGGAACCCTGGCGCCCGGTGCTCCGCCTCCCGTTTCCGGGGCAGCGCGGTTACCTGCACCGCCCGAGCCGCACCTGGCGGAGGCAGAAGTCGCAAGCCGAGCGATCGCTGAACAGCGGAGCTGAGAGGTGGGACAGCACCCGGCTGCGGGGAGGAAGAGGCGGCGGCGGGCGGCGGCGTGGAGGCTGCAGGGCGCCGCGCGCCGCGGAGGAGGGCAGGCGGCAGCTGCGCTCGGCTCGCTCTGCCACGCCGGCGGGGCGCGCACCCAGGCCCGCACCGCGCCGCTGCGGACGCACATGGCAGCGTGAGAGGGCCGGCGGCGGGAGGAGCGCGCGGCGCCGGGCCGGGGCCGCAGGGCCGCATGGACAGCGCCGCCACCCCAGCCGGCCCTCACTAGGGCCCCCAGTCCGCGGTCGCCACTCCCCAGATCATGGTGCCTCGGCGGCCGCCCGAGCCGAAAAGAGCCGGCCGGAGCCGTTGAGCCGGGGGCCCCCGCGGCGGCCGGGAGCTGCATGGGGGAGCGCGGGCCGCGCTCGGGAAGATGCCCCGGCCGGAGCTGCCCCTGCCGGACGGCTGGGAGGAGGCGCACGACTTCGACGGCAAGGTCTACTACATAGACCACACGAGCCGCACCACCAGCTGGATCGACCCACGGGACAGGTAGGACCCCGAGAGGCCCCCTCCTGCCCCACGGGCCACCAGCCGGGATTGTACAGGGGATGCCGAGGAGCTCGGCGAGCCTCTTCGGTGTCCCGCACCCCACACGCTCCACCTTCATCCCCTTCTGGACCGCTGCTCCCTCCCGGATGGGCTGCCCGGAGGAGGGGACGGCCAAGTGAGTTGGCCCAGGCTGCCGCCACCGCATTCCTCTGATGAGGACTCAGGCCCCAGCCGGCACCTGCCCGGAGTTTTGACCTTAAGCTCTAGCCCCGCCCCCCGCCCCTCGCTTCCCCTTAGTTGGGTAGGGCGGGGGCTGGGGGAGCAACCTAGCCGAGTGCTGCTGGGGCTTCCCGGGAAGGCTTTCCCCAGCACGGGGTGGGGGAGGAGGGGGGATGGGGAAGCATCTGGTTTGGAGCGGGTGGCAGGCACCCCGGACTCAGTGGGAGACCGCTGGAGGAAGGACACTGCGTGCGTGCAGGGGAAGGCATCCTGGAGTGTGGTTTTTGACAGGTGTCTCCGCGGCTCTGAGAGGAGCACGGGAGCAGTCTGGGGGGCCTGGAGGCCGAGAGAGGGAAGGAAAGGAAGGAGCGGGGGAGGTCTGATCGGGGAGACCGTTCTTCAGGAATCTCACGGCAACTTGGAAGCTGTTAGGATGTAGATGGAGGTGAGAGGCCTCCGCAAAGCCCTGCCCATCCCTCTTTCTCCTCCCTCCCTTCCTCTGGGGACCGCGGCTCCTCAGCCCTGCACCAGCGCGTCCTGACCTTGGTGGGCACCAGGCCGGCTGGAGCAACGGATTTGTTTTTGCTGAGGCAGGTGGAGTGTGTGGCTCTTAGCTTCCAGACTTTCTCCTGGTTTTGACCGCTTGGCATTTCTTTGCACACACGCACCCCTCCCCATGAATATCCTGGGGGGAGGGGAGGACCACCCTCTGGGACCGCTTTGTTGTGCTTTGCTGTCACCTCTGTGGTCAGAGTGCCTCAGGAATGTGGAATTTTCACCTGGTCGCTGTGACCTTGGGTGTCAGGTGCCTGTAAAGCAATGGAGGTGAATTGTTTGGACCCTTCATCCCGTGGGGTTGGGATGGAGGTTCCAGAAGTCCAGGATGGGGTGTGTAGCGAGGTGAAGGTTGAGAAAGAGCAGAAAGAAAATGTGAACTGAGAGTCCTCGTGGTTTCTGTGAGCACTTTGGTTCATTCATTCAACATTTACTGGGTACCTCCTCTGCGTTCAGTACCGTGCTGAAAGTCTCATCAATTTAATCCGGAAGAGAAATTTTTAACGCTGGAGAGCCTCCCAGGGGCAAGCTGCTTTTACCTCTGAGCCTCAGTTTCCCTATTTGTCAGACAAATGATTTGCTTGGAAGGGAAGGAGTAATAGTGGAACTCTTTTTTAAAAAAATTATTTATTTAACTGATTTTATTTTTGGCTGCGTTGTGTATTTGTTGCTGCGCGGGCTTTCTCTATTTGGCGCGCGCGGGGACTGCTCTTGGTTGCGGTGCGTGCGGGCTTCTCATCGCGGTGGTCTCCCTTGTTGCAGAGCACGGGCTCTAGGCGCGCGGGCTTCAGTAGTTGTGGCTCGCAGGCTTAGTTGTTCCGTGGCATGTAGGATCTTCTCCGACCAGGGCTCGAACCCTTGTCCCCTGTATTGGCAGGCGGATTCTTAGCCATTGTGCCACCAGAGAAGCCCAACAGTGGAACTCTTCAAAGTTGGAAAGGACATAGAAGATCAAGGCCCAACTCCCACTTTCAAACGTGAGACAAACTTTGAGGCCTGGAGGTGCGATTTGCTTGTGTTTTGATCTTTCCACCCCTCTGCCTTATGCCGAGTTCTTTACCAGCTCTGAAGTTCTAACCTCCACACTTGTGGTCCTATTCACTTTCGTTCCCCATGCCCCCCTCAGGGTCAGTTGCCCCAGGGACTCTGTTGCTGTGTTGGTGAACTGGACAGTCCCTTGTCCTCTCCTAATACAGGCACAAGTTCAAGTTTCTGTGTCCTCTCGTTTTTTAGGTCCCAGCAGCTACCGAGGCCAGTGTGCTGTTAGCAGTTGAATGTTGAGGACACTGGTAACTCGTCCCAGGTCATGCATCTAGGAGCTTCTCTGGGGTGCTGAGAGGATAACACAGCTGTAGAAAGCTTCTTAAACAATGGTCATTTTTTACCCTTGGAAGAGGGCAAGCAGTATAGCTTCTGTGGGATACTGACTTGACTAGAGCATAATTTCCCAAATTTTAGTATTATGTGGACCACGTTTTTTGCTAGATCCACCTGTGTTATTGCTTACTTAATATTTGACTTTAAATCAACCCAATTTGAATTTTTTTTAGCCACTTTCATAAAGGGGAAACTAGTAATATCTATCGCCCCCAATACTAGGGAACCTTTAAAAATACAGTGGAGGGGAAAAACAACAGTGCCATTATACTTGAGTTCACTCCTGGGGCCTGTCCACGGCTCCAGCAACAGGGCTGTGCAGCCTGTGTTTTTAGGCAGATAGGCAGGAATTAAAAACATATTGGCACTTCATAGAGCTGCTCGCTTTCTCCGCCTTGTAGGCCACTGGTTTGAATGCTGCATCTTTGTATTGATATCTCCTGGTCATCCCACCTGCACCAGCCCAGGGTAGGGCCCCTGAGCTTGGGGCGCTGAGGGGCTCTGAGCTCACTGTTGTGGTGAGCCAACTTTGAAAGTTTGGGGAACGAGCTGAGCAGAGGGTATCTACTTCTGACTCCCTGGAATTCCCTCCTGCACACCCCAGAAGGGAGTTTTGCCTTCTCATCCTACCTGTGTGGTCTCAGGCAAATCGCTTGACCTCTCTGAGGTGCAAGTGCTCCTTTGCTGAGAGAAGAAGGTTGATGAGATGTGTCTAAGCCCCCTGCCAGTGCTCAGATAGGATTTCACTGATTCGGGCTTGGCCTCGCCTTCTCCCTCCTGACTCCAGGGCAGAATTGGGAGGGGGGGGCGGTAAGGCAGGAGGGTGAGGGGGCTGAAAGGAGGAGGAGAACATTTAACAAGGCTGAAAAGCGCCAGGCTTCTTTGGGGTGGTGAGGTTAGGGGAGACAAATTCTGCCAAGGCAGTTACCTCTCTGCAGCTGGTTAATGCTATGAAACAAAATATCACATAAAAAAGTTTAAAAAAAAAAAAGATTCTACTCCTTGAGTGTGTGTGTGTGTGTGTGTGCACGCGCTCCCATTTGTCTTGGTTTTTTTCCTTATCTGAATCAAGGAGATACACCTGTCCATTCCCCTGAATTTAAAAGAAGTAAGTCAAATAGTCCTTCAGCCAGAAAAGTGATTTCTTAGCCGCAGAAAACAGAATAGTGTCTCGGGTTACCAACCCTGAAGAATGTCCTGGCACTTTCCTCTCTGGGCCTGAGCTGTTTTGTGTGCTGTCCGGCTTGGAGGCTGCTGGGGGTAGGGAATCCAGTTTTCAGCTTCCCCTTTCACCGGGGGGTTGCCAGCTCTCTCCCCTTCTCACCCAGGGGAAGACTGGGAGGCCGAAATTCCTGAGGACGGTTGTCCCAACAACCGGAGAGGGGCCAGTGGGCAGCTTGGGCCCTGCCTACTGGGCCAAAGGCTCCAACGGCACCACGGGCTCCTCCCGACACAAGGCTGGTCTGAGAAGGTGACAGGTCTGTGGGGAATCAGGTGCTGCAGATCAGGCCGTGGAGCAGCATGCCTTTAGCAGAGTAACCCCGGGTGCTTCTGGGAGCTTCCAGCAAAGAGCCAGCATCCCGGGTATATTTAACTTAGAGGTATGCAACAACAAACACACTGATTGTTCTCCAAGGAAGAATGGATTGTTGGAACTGGCCCTGCCTGGGAACGTTCCTGAAGCCTAATTCCTGCTCATTGGGGGGTTTGTCTTCTGACCTTCTTCTAGGAACCACCTGGGAGCTCTGTGGGCAGTTTCTGGGGCTGTGTGATCAGTGCTAGAGGCCCACGTGTCTGGGAGGCCATGTTGAGAGAACCCAGCAACTTCTCTCATGATCTGAGGAGGAATTTTTGCCAACGCTGTTATTTCAGGAATGATTCATAGTGTAAGACGTTGGGTCTACAGCAGGCAAAAGATCTTAATCTCCTTCTGGTCACAGACCTTTATAAGAATCTGACAAAGGTTAAGGACGTTTCCTGAAGAAAAGCATGAACACGGCTTTTGGCACATAATTTCAGGGCGTTTGTAGACCCCGGGTTCATAACCCCTGCCAGAGATTAACTTAAAAACTGCTCATCACTGCCCTCCTGTTTAGCTAGGTAGGACGTAATGATTGAGCATTTACTATATTCAGGTAGTCTGCTGAGAGCTTCACACGGATAACTTCTTTTAATCCCCCTAAACAAGCCTGGGAATAGGTTATCTGCCTGAGAAACCCGAGGCTCAGGGGGGCTAAGTTTGGGGAAAGCCGCTCACCTTCTGAGGAGCTGAGATGGGAATGCCAGGCATGCCGACTCCAGAACCCAAATTTCTAACCACTCAGCTGCCTGGAATCCGTTGCTGAATTAAGACCTCTGCTCCGCTGCCTAAGGAATTTGGCCTTGGGAAATGGAGCCAGGACAGGCATGATTTCAGTTACCTGCTGCCATTTCTGGTGTGTCCAGGCTATGGTTATCCAGTGAGTGGTGTAGAAAATGGAAAGAGGTTGAGTCTTTGAATCCTGGCATCTTGGATTGGCTGCTTGCTGCCTGAGTGACCTTGGCAAGTTACATATTCTCTCTGAGCCTTGATTTTGTCTTCTCTAGGATGGGGTGATGCGCATAAGCTGTCAAGGGCCATTATGAGCATGAAATAAGTTAAATCACGTAGGGCAGCTGGCACAGAACCTAACATACAGGAGACACTTGGGAATGCCAAACCTTTTGGCTTTTACTAGGAAGTACTTAGGAAATAACTTTAAGTCAAATGGAGACTGAGTCTCCATCCAGCTCTGTAGCAGTTTGCAGCTGGGATGAACCTTTCTGGTCATGTAATCCAGCCCTCTCATTTCACTGATGAAACAGACTCAGAGACTGGTGACTTGCCCAAGGTCTCACAGCAAATGTCAACCTTGAGTCTCTAGTAGAGGTCTCCTTTCTTCTTTCTTTTATGTAAACTTTTCCCTAAAAATCAGACCCAGTGTCTTCTCATCCATGGTAATAATTTGAGAATATTTTATGCTTGTGGTTTATTCTTTGTAATCCTTTTTGACTATGCAGACCAGCAAGTTTCTTTCATAGCATTGCACTCATTTCTGAGTCCTGTCATAGGAATGTGTTATATGTCGACCAGTTAAAGTACCAACAATTGCAAGTGCATTACTGTTTTTATAATCAATTTAAATAGATTTAAGGTTATTGTTGGACTAATGTCACTTTCCACCAATTTACATTCTGACAAGCTTTCTTAAGTGGGAATTATAACCAGCCTGCCAGGGAATTTACCCAAAGCCTCTATTCTCCATGCTTCTGCTTTTAATGATCCACTAATACCTTTAGCTTGGGCCTTTACAATTATTAGAGGGCTTTTCTTCTCCTTCCAAGGCTTGAATTTATGATCTACATATTTCATGGGAGTCTGCAATGCATGGGAATATCTTACGTCATTCATTAAGAAAGAAATAAGGTTAAAAAGCACTAGTCTAGCTAACAGGAAGAAATACGAGGCATTGGAACCCACAAATGAATAAAATAATAATAAATGCTAAGTCTCCTAATATGTATTCTGTGCTGCTCACCAAGTGTTTTATATTATGATCTCATTTAATCCTTTTGCCAACCATATAAGGTAAGTACTGTTATTTTCTCCATCCTCAGATAAGGAAACAGAGATTTAGAAAGGTTAAGAATTTATATTTGCTCATGGTCACCACCAGTAGGTGATGCACCCAGGATTAGGGCCCAGCTGGTTGAACTCCTGAATCCACACTCGAATTAGCTATTGCCAATTTCAGGGCTCCAGATGCCCTGTTGACAAGCTGGGCTGGAAAGTTACCATTTACTCCTAAAATGAGGCGAGCCTGCTGTGGATCTCCGGGAAAGATGTTGCCAAGGAAGCTTAATCAGAGAAGCCAATGAGATCCACATGGCAGCTTAGGAGACTATCGGGCACAAAGTCTACCTTCCGGGAGCAGCCAGCTAACCAGAGCTCTGGGAGGGAGGGAGGGAAGGAACAGAGAAGGAGGCAGAGAAACTCTGAAGGATGCGGTATGTGGAGAGAGTTCAAAGTCGTTCCCAAGTCTCGCTGGTAAATGCTCCCAAAGGCCAGGGACTTAGTAGCCAAGGCAGCGCCTCCCTGTCACCACCCCTCCCGGTTTTGGCCTCGCCAAACTGACCTGATTCCCCACTCCCCTGGGATCCCTGGGAGCTGGGCAACACTGCCCTTTTGAAGAGAAGCGAATCAGGTTGCCTTGGTTACTGGGAAGGTTGGACCGCCAAGCTCAGGTGCACATAAGGAGAGACGAGGCTAGAATAAATGGGAGTTGGAAGGTGGCCGGCATGCTGCTGCAGAACTCTCTGGATGCAGGAAGCCTCAGTCAGGTGTTGTTGTTGTTGTTGTTGTTTTGCGGTACGCGCGCCTCTCACTGCCGCGGCCTCTGCCGTTGTGGAGCACAGGCTCCGGACGCGCAGGCTCAGCGGCCATGGCTCACGGGCCCAGCCGCTCCGTGGCATGTGGGATCCTCCCGGACCGGAGCACAAACCCGTGTCCCCTGCATCGTCAGGCGGACTCTCAACCACTGCGCCACCAGAGAAGCCCCTCAGTCAGGTTTTGGCAGCATTTGCAGGGGGTGCCAACTTCACTGCAGTCAGCTGTCTGCTGAGCGGCTCCAGCCACGTCTGCCTCCAGGCTATGGGGATCTGCCCCTGGCTCAACGAGGGGCCGTGGATAAGAGAAACCCACTCCTCTTGGAGAAATGGCCTGGGTAGCATCTCCTAGTACTTCCACTTGGACAGGGCTGAGGGCTGGATTGGGGCTGAGTCTGGGTGAGAAATGCATGCCGTGCCTCTCCCAGCACTGAGGGGCCAGTGGGCCACACACCTTTATGTGGAACAGGTAGAGGCTCTAGTTACTGCTACTGACAAGCTTCTCGGCTGCCCTGAATCCCTGTTTCAGAGTGAGATAAAAGAAGAGAACACTCAGAAACTGGATACAGTGGCATTTTGTTATTTAACCTTCACCAGCGGGCCATTAAGCCTCCGGCTCCTGAGCAGAAAAGCTCCTGCCAAAATAAAGGGGGGCGTTCATGGTTGTTGTGTGGGGGGAACGTAGAACATTCTATAAAGATGCTAGACAGGGGAGAGGGAGTGGCATAGAGAGAGCAGGGAGAAGGGAAGCAAAGGACAAGTGCAGTGGGTTACCTCCACCCCCATTGCCTCTTCAGTGCTTCTACCCATGACATCTCACCATTGGAGAGAAATGGGATCTTTCAGTTTCAAATGTCTGCCAAAGAAAAAGGACTGAGGCTTAAGTTCTCGTTCAATGGTCGGCCAGAAAAAAAAAAAAAAAAAAAATGAAGCTGCATCAAGATTAGGGACACCTTTGTTGGCTTTTTTCTTCCCCTGCTCCATTCATCACTGTGGCAGCCAGGACACCAGGCCAACGGCAGCTGCTGACTTTCCCCAGCCGGCTGCCTGCTGTTGCCGGGCTTGGTTTGGTGGCAGCCGGGCTGTCCCCACGCTGGCCTCCTCCCTGCCCAGTGGCGGTTACTTGTTTGATTTGTCTCTGGGATGCCCTTAGGATCCACTGACTGATACCTGACTTGGAAGGATAAAGTATCAAGATCCAGGCATCAGGTGGCTGCTAGGATGAGATGACCCTGGGACAGCCTTCCAATCCTGCATCTGTCGTGGCTTTTCTTGGATAGTTAGGGCTCTCTGAGCATGGCGTTGTGTAGTCCAGGAATTTCTTACACGTGCATTTGTATCACTAACAGTGAGAACCATACCGGCCTCTGGTGATCATGATGCTAATAGTTATATTTAGTCATGTTTATCCAGTAGCTGGCATGGGCCAAACACAGTTTGTTGCTCGCAGTATTTTTCTGGCATTTTGCAGATGAGGAAACTGAGGTTAAGAACAGCCAGGTGACAAACTCAAGGTCATAGAGGTAGAAAGGGGCAGAGTTGGAATCTGAATCTAGGCCCGTCTGATTTCAAAGCCTTACTCTTTGCACCGCTGCAGCCTTTTTCAGTGAATTTGGAGAGAGGAAGGCAAGAGGGGAAGGGAGCAAAGGAAAAGGGACCTTTGTAACTACAGAGAAATAAACAACACATCTATCAGCATGTATACCTTGCTCACTGTGGAGGAAAATGTTTGTGTGGTTCCAGCTGAACTTTGGTTTGACATACCACACTGTTCCCTGAAGTAGATAAGGCCTCCATAACGATCTCCAGAGGACACCAAGGCAAGTCCTGTCTCTGTCATTTACATATAGTAAGTCACCTTGAACAAGTCCCTTCTCTACTATGTAAAACACAGGTAAGCGTAGGACCTACCTACCCCCGAGGGTTGTGGGGAGATGAAAGGACCTCGGACATGGTGGGTCTTACCCAGTGCCTGGTACACACCAGGCTTTCAAATGGGAGCTGTGACTAGTTAGGCTAGCTTACCCTTCTTTGCCTTGGTAGAGAGACGAGAACCATTGTCCCTTCCTTGCCAACTCAAGTTTTTTTCCTGCTGCAGCAGGGCTCACCTGAGCTGCGTTGACATCAGAGTTTGCAAACCACCCTGGGGCACTCATTGTGTAAATAAACCAATAAATTCTTTTCCTCCTCGTCTTATCAGAGTCAAGCCCTTGTTCGGAATTTCTGAAGTAAAGTGACTCTTGCCAGGGAGCTGGCACCAGGGCAGTGTGTGAAGCAGGCATAATGACTTGCAGTGGTCATGGCTGAGTGAAAACGGCTGCTGTGGAACTGGAGGTCTCTGGAATTCATTGGTAACTGCTCTGATATCCTGGCCCTTCACTCGTGCTTCCCTGTGCCCTGTTGGAGAGCTGTTTGAGAACCGGCTGATTTTAGTGTGGAGGTGGTGCAGAAGGGCATTGGTGTTTATCACATCTCACCCAGCCAGGGGTTGGACATTCATTCAGCAGGTATTTATTGAGTTGCCTACTGGGCTTCAGGCTCCATTGCCCTAACCAAGGATCAGAGCAAAGTCCCTGCTACAGTGGGGTGTACCCTCGGGCAAGGGAGATGGGCAAACAGTTAAACAGATAAATTACATTCTGACTCGGGGCTTGGTATTTGCCAGAATTCTTTGACCCATCTTAGGAAGCTGGAGGGATGGCCCTGTCTAGGACACCTGTTGGTAGTTGCTGTGTGAACTTGGGCTTTGGATCTGAGAGACCTTTGCGCCTTCCCTAGGGTGTTACCCAGAGCCTGTTAGGATGAGCTGGGCACCGGGCTGAGTGCTGGGAATGCAAGTGTGACATAAGACAGTCTCCAACTCGTAACATTTACTACAAATTAGTGAGAGACAGTCATCAAACTGTGCAAATAGAAATGCCGGGCTCTCTGAACCTTGGTTTATTTCCTCGTCTGTTTCATCTGGACTCAACTTAGAAATATTTATTGACTGCCCGTAAACGAATAGAGTGTCTGTAATACGCCAGGCATTGTTCCAGCACTGGGGATTTGGCAGTGATTAAGCCATCAAAAATCCTGTCCTCGTGGAGCTTACATTCTAGAGCAGTGATTCTCAGTCTTGGGGAAGCGTCAGAATCATGTGGAGGATTTGTTAAGCCCGGTCCCACCCCCTCACTCCCACCCACACACCCAGTTTGTGTCAGTAGGGCTGCTGTGGGGCTTGGAAGTTGGTGTTTCCAGCGCATGATGCTGCTGGTTTGTGCCTTGTTGCTTTGCAGACCGCTAACAGTTGATTGATTGAATCCTCGCAATAACCTGGGAGGATCGGGGGTTAGGGTGGGGTAGGGGAGTCGGGGGAAACCCTTTCATCGCTGTTTGACAGACAGGGAACTGAAGAAGAAGGCAGGTGTAACTTGGCCCTCCCTCTTATGCTAAGCAAGCTAAAGGAAGTGGCTCTAGGAGCAAGCACTGTTTTACTGCCTCGCTATGAGCAATTTTATTCCAGTTCTTTTGCTGACCCAGAGCCTGACTGGTGGCAAAATCCAGTCGGGTTTGCTCCCGCATTGTAAAATAAAGGATGGGGAAGCAGGAGGTCTGAGCAGATCCCAGAAGCCAGAAGGAAATTCTCTTTACATTAGAATGTGTGGAGTTATGTATCCATGGTCACAGAGAGGAACAGAGGGCACGGGTCTTCCCTGTTTCTCCCTGATGCTGAGCCAGGAGACCTGTACCGAGTCCGCTCTTCAGAGGAAGGGCTTCTGGGCTCCTTCACCCCTAACCCAGTCTTACTTCGAGTCTAGGAAGTGCAGGTGAGGTGTGGAGAAGAGGCAAGGCCTCCTAGAGGCCTTGTTCCCCTTGACCATGACTTGGATTGTACATCCTTAGCCTCGTCACTGGCTAGTTCTCTGACCTTGTTTAAGCTACTTAAAGCCTCCTGAGCCTCAGTTTCTTCACTGGCAAAATGGGAATAAATTAGAAGCTACCTTGTAAGCCACAGTGAAGTTCGAGGTCTCTCATTGTATTTAAGTTCCACTGTCTGGACAGTTCTAACGACAGGGATTAAGGCCTCCTTGAGAGCTTCATCTGTAGTTCTGTAGTTTCTGCTCAGTTCGTATATTTTGAGCACCAGAATTTTTTCGGACATAAACCTCTTTCTTCTCATTTCTCTGGAAAAATGGATCATACTTAAGCAGATACACATCTTCCCAGACAACAAAGACGTTTGCTAGATGGGACTATTAAGTGGTATCTTAATAGCTCAAAAAATTTCAAACCAGCCTGAGTGGTTTATTTCCACTGCTGATATAAAACAAATATTTGCTGGCCGCAGGTGGAGGACCCTGGATATTTCTTCAGCCTCCTAACTGGTCACCAGGCCCGAGTGGTTCTCAAAATGTGGTCCCAAACGAGGACATCCGCTTCACCTGGGAAGTTGTTAGACCTGTGGACTCTCCTGTCCCACCTCAGACCTACTAATCAGACATTCTGGGGGGTGGAGCCTTGAGAGCTGTCTTTTAAGGAGCATCCCAGGTGACTCCGCTGCCCCCTCAAGTCTGGGAACTACTGGCCAAATGTTTGCAGCTAGAATGACATAAGGTATTTTGTGAGTGGTCGCGGGCAAAAACTGTTCAGGTTTGAAGAGCCTTCCAAGCACAGGTCGACGCAGCCCGTTGAAATGGTCTTCATTGGCTTGAGAACATTTTAGGATCAATCCCCAAACCCTTATTGTCCAAGCGGGACCTCCTCACTTCTTTCACCAGGCCTCACCGTCGCTTCACATCTTTGCATCAAGATTCAGCTCACAAATGAAGTGTAAAAAGGCCTTCCCCATCTCCCTCGACTGGGCTCCATAGCGCCTTATGCTGTAGTAGGACAGTGTGGCTACCCGCATCCTCTCCATTCTTGTTAATAGGCAGCTCAGTGGCTGGCCCACAGTAGGACTGCACCAAGCCAGGAAATGGCTGCTCCCCAGTTGGGAGTTTTGGATTCTGTTTCTGGCCCTTCCTCATAGCAGCAAGTCTCTTGGCCTTCCTGAGCCCTAGTCTTCATTGCTCTATGAAGGGGGAATAATGACCCTTGGTCTCCTTTCTACAATGGAGTATGGGAGCCTGTGTCTGCATCTCAGGGACAATAGGATCAATCAGTGATTCTCAAGTTCCATTGCACATCGGACTTAGCAGAGGGGGAGTGCTAAAAGTACCCATGCCCACCCCACTCGCAGAGAATCTGGTTTCATTGGTCTGGGGTATAGCCTGGGCATGCGATTTCTAGAATCTCCCCAGTTGACTCTGGAATACAGCCACATTGGAGAAACACGACTGTATGTAAATACCTCCCTTCCTCAAAATGCTTGTAGAGTTTGAATGAGATTATGCTAAAGTACCTTGTAAAGGGGCTTTAAGAGTTACACAGTTCCACATGGAAAACTGAAGATGATTCAGGAAGTATTAAAAAATAGCTATGGGTGGGGGGGGGGAGAAGGAGATAATTGAGGGATGTCAGGCACCTTGCAGTTTGGTAATTTCCCCTCTTCTAGATCTATCTTGCTATTTCTTTCCTGATGTGTTAAGTATCAAATTGATTTGGGCTCATCTTTGCCTTAATGTGAAAATCTTCCAACTCGCATTGCAGGAGTAATGCTTTTAAATAAATTGGTCTAAGCTACTTTGGAGTTGTAGGTCTGGGGGTTGGGCAGCTGCTGTCTGTCCCCAGCAGATCTCGGTCTGGATTTCATGCACACGTCTGAGTCCTCGAGACTCCAAGGGAGTGGAGAACCCAGCAGATCTCGGTCTGGATTTCATGCACACGTCTGAGTCCTCGAGACTCCAAGGGAGTGGAGAATGCAGATGTTGTCACCATGTAGATCGTGGCCGGCGGATAAGAACTCATCATAGCCAACACTTGCTGAGACTCTAGATAGTGCAAAGATCTGAGCTGAGTGCTTTGAGTGCCTTTTTCCAATTTAATTCTCTTGGCAGCCCTGTGAGGTGAGAACCGTTACCATCTCCATTCTGCTGCTGGGGAAACTGAGGCTCAGGCAGTTGAGAACTTGCCAGTGATGGCACAGCTAATAAGTGGCAGAACTAGGGTGCCACTTTCTCTGCCACCACAATGCACCCTGAAGGCCAGGCCAGGCTAGGCTGTCAAGGAGAGCAATACTGAATTTGTTCTGGTAATTCAGACCATAGCTCCTTTCACTACTGTGATTCCTTGAGTAGCAACTTCGCTCAGTTGCTCAGGGTCTGTCTGGATAGCTAGACCTTTCTGTTTGCTCTGCTCCTATTTTCGGAGATGTTCCTCTCTCAGTGAGCACAGTGAGTGAGCTCTTTTTCTGAGTACAGTCAGTTTTTCAAAATTCCTCCAAGGATCACTTTCCTAGACCACATTCCCCTGTCCTGGTGGTGATCAGCATCTTTGTTTCACCCTCCTTATAGACTGTTGTGCTCAAAGTAGCCCCATCTCTTGTTACTTTGGCATGAAAGACTTAGCAGAAATCAAATTCCCTTCGGACGCTTTGGTGTCTGAATGGCTCGTGGGCTTGGACTGCAGCATTATTGCTTTGCCCAGTGGCACATCCTTCAGGATGTTTGTCTGGGTTCACTAGAAGTCAGTTGGGTCATCTCAGATCTGAAGTGGCTCTAGCCGTGCACAAATTACCTTCCACTTCTGTTGCGTGTCGGGTAGAATCAAAAACAAAGAATGCCATTACCTTTGTGTGTTTGGCTGCTGGTGGGAACTGTGGTAAGAAGATGGTTCAGCAGTGACCAAAGACAGACATCATTCCTCATAGAGCTTACGGACACATAATAAGGACATGAACAAAATACTTACAGATTAAGAAAATAAAGAGGATGCTGTATTAGAAAATAATAGGTCTTGTAAATGACACCAAAGATCCAGCTATAGAATTTAAAAGTTCTGTAGTCGGAAAAACTGTTTGCTTTTACCTTTAAGTAGGATCCATCTATAGTGATCACTGCTCTACCTTTACAACCAGGTTTTCTTTTTTTTTTTGCGGTACGCGGGCCTCTCACTGTTGCGGCCTCTCCCGTTGCGGAGCACAGGCTCCGGACGCGCAGGCTCAGCGGCCACGGCTCACGGGCCCAGCCGCTCCACGTGGGATCTTCCCGGACTGGGGCACGAACCCGCGTTCCCTGCATCGGCAGGCAGACTCTCGACCACTGCGCCACCAGGGAAGCCCAACCAGGTTTTCTTAATTCAAGTCAGGAGATCCTGGCACTCACTGTAGAGGCAACAAGTAGTGTATTTTCTTTTTTTTAGCTTTTTTTTTTTAAATGAAAGATTCTTTAACTTCTGTAGTGCTTCACAATTTTCAAAAGTTTCACACACGTGATTTCATACAGTCTCATAATAACCCCTCTTTTTTTTTTTTTATCCCCTACCCCTATATTGTGCCTTTCCCCTTCCCTCTCCCCACTGGTAACCTGTAGTTTGTTCTCTATATCCGTGAGTCTGCTTCCTTCTGTTTTATCCCCTGGTTTGATGTATTTTTTTGATTCCACATATAAGTGATATCATACAGCATTTGTATTTCTCTGTCTGACATACTTCATTTAGCATAATGCCCTCCAAGTCCATCCATGTTGCTGCAAATGGCAAAATTTCATTCTTTTTTATGGCCGAGTAGTATTCCATTGTACATGTAGACCATATTTTCTTTATCCAGTCCTCTGTTGATGGATACTTAGGTTGCCATACCTTGGCAATTGTAAATAGCGCTGCTATGAACAATGGGAAGCAGTACTTTTTCTTTCTTTTTTTAAAAAATAAACTTATTTATTTATTTTTGGCTTTATTGGGTTTTGGTTGCTGCGCACCTGGGCTTTCTCTAGTTGCGGCGAGCAGGGACTACTCTTCGTTGCAGTGCACGGGCTTCTCATCGCGGTGGCTTCTCTTGTTGCAGAGCACGGGCTCTAGGCACGCAGACTCGGTAGTTGTGGCACGCAGACTCGGTAGTTGTGGCACGCAGACTCGGTAGTTGTGGCACGCAGGCTTAGTTGCTCCACAGCATGTGGGATCTTCCTGGACCAGGGCTCAAACCCGTGTCCCCTGCATTGGCAGGCGGATTCTTAACCACTGTGCCACCAGGGAAGTCCCAGCAGTGTTTTTGTCTTAACTTTGGCCAAGGAGCTCTGTTCTTCCCCCAAGGCAGCATGATTGGTCAACCACATGCATCTGAATTTCCTAAGAGAGCTACTCAAATGCAGATTCCAAGGCCTGGCTCTGGTCAACATAATCAGAATTTCTGGATTATGTGAAACCCAGACTCCTTTGTAAAAAGAACCACTGAGTGATTTTGATACCATCCTAGGTTTGAGAAGTACTGATCAAGGAATAGACTTGCTTCAAAGTGCAGATCATTCCAGAGACTCGACCAGGACTAGAATCCCTTCAGCCTCTTCCACAACCTGGCCTACTTATTTATTGGTCCTCACCTCAAAAACATCTCTTCCTTTCTTCAGGCATCCATGGGTTTCTAGAGTGTGCTCAGGTGCTCTCTCCCCAAGAGAAAGCCTTCAGTCCTACCCCATGCCCCTTTCTCTGAGGGACACAGAGGAGTTCCATACCCACCGCCCCAACCCCCACCCCCCCACCCCCCATTCCTGCCTTACCCTCCATCCTCCTCCTCCCACCCCTGTTCTCTGAGCAAAGTTCCAGGAGTGTCACCAGGAGACCTGCGGCGGCATCTTCCTTAACCTCCCTGTAGTGTCTAACTGTATTGCCAGCTCTCCTCCTTTCCTGGCGGTCATTCTTATCCAGGAGAGTAAGGCATTGAGCAGTCTTCTTCCTAGTGGTGGCCTGTGTCGCCAGGCCTTCGACCACCTGCTCTGCACTGAAACCTCAGGTGCTTATTTCCAGTTTCCGGCTGGACATCACTTCTCTGTCCAGGCGAGCACTGCAAACTACCACAGATCAGAAACTGAATCCAGTCGGGGTCTCAAACCAACAGCTTTGCCCATCTGTGTACGTTGACGCCCCGCCTCCCTCACCGGCCACGTGGGGTACCGCTTGCTCCATGAGGCCTTCCCTCATCTGTCAAATCCCGCACTGCTCTGGCTGGAGGATGTCTGCTTTAAGCCAGGCCTGTTCTGGTTAAAAGCAACAGAGGCCCACATGACATGGCTCTAGAAATGAGAGGCTGCTGTGAGGTTAGAGAGTTCACAAGAATCTAAGGATGGGTATAGCGGCCCCCACTGCCGGGATGGCAGGAGCTGCAGCTAGAGGCCTTGAAGAACAGCGGTCTCCGCATACGTCCCTCTGTTCCCTCCTGTCTGCCCGCTCATGTCATGGTTTCTGCTACCTCTGAAACCTACAGACAGACTACAACAAATCTAAAATTTGTTCATACATTCGTAAACCATGTTATGAATTAGTTCTGCCTTGAACTTGCTGTGTGACCCTGGGCAAGCTACTTAATCTCTGTGAGCCTCAGTTTCCTCACTCTATACAAATAAGACAAAGAGTAATAATAGCCAAGATTTTATTGGGTGCCAAGCCCTGCTCTAAGTGTTTTATATTTATTAGCTCAATTAACTGTCACACTAACTTTCTGAGGGAGGTACTGTTACTATCTTCATTTATAGATGAGGAAGTGGAGGCACAGAGAGGCTAAGTAATTTGCCCAAGGTCACACAGCTAGAAAGTGGCAAAGCCAAGATTCAAACTCAGGCTCTCTGGCTCCAGAGCTCACGCTATTAGACCGCCATTCACACTTTGAGGGGTTATTGTGAGAATGATAGCGTGGATTCTCTTCTTTAGGACACATAGCCGAGAGCAATACTCAGAATAAGTACTTAAGAATGCTAACAGTCATGACATCGTCACAGCATTAGTTTGCAGGTGACCCATATGACCTTCACAGCCCCAGCCAACCTCGTAACTGTTCGCCTCAGCAGCCACAGCTAACCCGGTGTCCCCAGTTCAAATTCTTGTGAGAGATGCTGATTTGGAAAGATGACAGAGCTGGCCTTGAACTGGATTCACCTGGTACAAGAAATCACAACAGGGCTCAGGGGTCATGTACCAACCACGGCAGCTCTCCACTCAGGAGAGGCCGTGGGCAGCTGGCATCCCTAGGTCGTTCTTTCTCAGAACTTCCAGAGTCAACTGTTCTGAATGTCCGGCAGTTAGGGGACCTGGTGGTTACTCTCGCGCATGAGCACATGCTCGATTCTGAGCCCCGCTTTTGGCCCCATCCCCTGTGGCAAGCTCCCATTCACTTCCGTGACCCTCACTCTCGCTGCTGGAGTTGGAGCCTGTGGACCAGCACATCAGCATCGCCTGGGAGCTTGTTAGAAATGCAGAATCTCAGGCTCCACCTCAGACCCACTGAATCAGAAACTGCATTTTAACAAGATCCCCAGTGGTCCTTGCAGGTTAATGTTTGAGTAGCACTGGCCAGTCAATACTACTTATGTCTGCGTAGCGCTGTTTTGTTTTTTTGTTCTGTAGCTGACTGTACCTCTAACTAGCTCCGATATAGAGATCAGATAATATCAGTAAGCAGTGGATTCTTACAACCAGGTATAAACACTGCCGAGGGGAAGGAGCTTCTCAGCCTGTTCCCACAGCCCCACATGGAATAAGGGATTGAAGCCGGATCGGGGATGGGAGTGGGAGGGCTCAGTTGAAAGGGGGGGGTCACACCTGCTGAGAAAAGACAGGGTCCTGAGCCTGCAGCATGCCCACCAGCGGGGTCAGATGCCAGAGGTCAGAGTGGATGCAGGCTGCGTAGAAGTCCACCACGGTGGCAGGACGTGGTCTCCGGGGTGCACGGGGCAGTCAGAAGATGGGAACCCTTGGGCAGGGGCAGTGTCTCTCAACTGCAACACAGAATGAGGAGGTGGCCTGGCGGGCACCTGGCAGAGATCACAGAGGCAGGATTCCAGCCCTTAGAGAACAGTGGCAAGAGCAAGACACAGAGGTCTGGGGTCCCCAATAAGCTTCCCAGGCAGAGGCTTGAGCCAGCAAAATAAAGGGCAGGCTCCCTGGAACTAGCTTTGAACAGGGCAGAAGTACCACCATGAGGGTCTAGCAGAAACAGTGCCTGTGGCCAAGGCTGGGACCGGCTGAGCCAGGACTCCCATGCGCAACCCTGGACCCAGCCAGGGGCAGCCTGAGTTGGGTGGCACTGGGGCAGGAGAGGGTAGGCTCCTGGTGGGGGACCGGGGGCCGGAGGGGCAGGCAGCCAGCTGCAGGCTGGAGGGAAAGTCTGTATGCGGCCCTGGGGACTGCCTTGCCTTCCTGGCAGGAGGGTGGTGAGGAGGTGTGGCTGGATGCCAGAGGGCTTTCCCATCACTGCTCCCTGGCCCCGGTTCACCTGTGAACAGCGTCCCCGTCCCGTGCCCCCCCCTCCCCCCCACCGCATAAGCGTGGACCTTGCCCCGACACATTCCTGAGATAACACGGTGACTGTGTGAGCGAGCGAGGCTCCCGTCACCCTCCCTGCATTCATTTCCAGTTTGCTGGATGTTGTATGTGTGTCTGTGTAAAATGACTGAAGAACGAGTCATTAGTGAGCCGTCCAAAGTCCCTTTGGGAACATTCCAGGAAAATCAATATCCCATCAAAGCCACAAATGGCTTTTTTCTTTCCCCCACTCCTTCAAAGCAGGGTTTCTCAGAGTGTGATCCACCAACCTCCTGCCTTACTCCCCCATGGAGCTTGTAAAACACAGATTCCTGGGGCCCTACCTGAAAACTACTGAATCAGAATCTCAGTGGAGCTTCCCAGAATCTGCATTTTTAGCCTGCCACCCAGCCGATTCTCATACACCTTAAAACTTAAAAACCTCTCCTCTCCCGACCCACAAGGCACTTTCTTTCCTTTGCATAAACCGGATCCTTGCCCTGCCTGCTGGTACTTCCTCCCTGTGCTGACACCCACTTAAAGGGCCACCTCTTCCCAGGAGCCTGCCTAGCTGTCTTCGTCCCAGCTCACGTAGGGGGCCCGACGTGCACCCTTCTAACACGGCTCCGCCACATCGTCGTCATTTTTTTCCCCCGTCTGTGTTCTCCACTAAATGGTAACCCATCCTGTCGAGCCTCCCCACGCCCAGCACAAAGTTTTGCGCCTAATTAGAACTAATAAATGAATATGAGCGAAGGCAGCTGAGAGGTAATGGTGAAGCCGCAGAATAGAGGGTGAAAAGTAGATGCTTCCCAGTAGGAAGCTGCCACATTCCAATTCTTCTCTCCGATCATTCTGAACTCCTAGGTCAAGTTTTGGAGCCAGAGGGCAAGTTTTGGACCCAGGGAGAGCCCAGGGCTCTGGCTGGCCTGGGGCACAGCCCACCTGTTTGGGGCTGAGGCGTCCCCAGTGGAAGCCTAGCTCTCTATCTACATTTTGGAAAAACTCCAGCAGAAAAAAAGGCTCAAGGATGGTTTGCCAGCCCCAAGCCTGACGCCAAACTCAGGGCCTCTAGAATGTTCAACACCCCCCTCCCCTTGTCAGGCAGGAGGAGTCAAAGAATAGAGCTATCGGACCATGAAACTCCCAAGAGTCCTTTCCCCCAGCGTTTTTCAGAGACTGCTGCCACTGTTTTCTGTGTGAGGCTCCGGACTGCCATTTGCCAAACTGGTAAACGTTGACCCAGCAGAAATCAGGCAAAAATAGGAGAAGCCCCGGACAGGCTGCCTTAATCATGTTGGTGAAGGGAGAGCCAGGTGCCTGTGAGCTGAAGAATATTGCCCATCACCTCGCTCTGGAAAAAAAAAAAAAAAATGTATATCCTTAATCTTAACAACTTGAGCACCCCGAACCTGCTTTACCAGTCCAGGGTGCCTCCTCTCATCTTGCTTGCTTATCTGTGTATATGTGGGGTCGTGGGACAAGGTGACTTTGGAAAGGCCCGGCCTGTTGAGACTCTAGGGTCAGCCCAGACTGCTGTGACCACAGGGGACCTTAGCCCAGGAGAGAGACTGACCTCTTAACGCGTGAAGTCAGAGGGAGGGCACCTGCTCTCAGTCTGAAGTAGGGTCGGAACCTTCCTGGGTTCTTTGAAGAGAAAGAGGATTGGCTGAATTATAGGTGGCAGGGCAGAGCATCTGAGGGCTCCGTGCACAGTAGGCCCTCAGCAGATAAATGCTTCTTGCATTGAGCTGGTGAGAAGGGAGCAGCCAGTGTTAAATGTGGGCTCTGTCAGAATCCTTCAGACATTTGCTGAAATTCCATGAGGGCGTCAGGGATTATAAGGTTTTAAGGTCATTACTGAGTTTCTTTCGTGATTTTTTTCATAAGGATGTCATTTCTGAAGCCACTCTCTTTCTCTTCTCATCTCCCCAAAGTACCCTTCCTCCTTTCCTTCCAGGAGGAAGACAGTACGGTGTTATCATTTGGTCAAAATTTCACATTCAGAAAATGGTAACATTCAAAGATCTTGTTCAGTACTGCAGCACCCCCTCCCCCAAGCTGGAGGTTGTGACAGCTGTCATTTACTGAGGAATTTTACATGCATTTACCGTTTCACTTGTGCCTTCCAGAGGAGGCGGCTGAGGCCCAGAGAGGCTAGAGAATTTATCAAGGTCACACAGCAAGTTGGCGAGCGGCTTGGGTTTTACTGCGGGCTCTGTGACTCCACGGCCCCGGCGTGGAGTCCACGGCGGCTTGTCAGTGCCGCATCATTGTCTCCTAGAGGTCATTGGTGCTTGTTAATATAACATCGTGAACCATTTCTCCACCATTTCTCAGAGCGTTTTGTCCACGTGTCCTGATTAGAGAATTAGTTAAGCTCTTGAGCTCTCCAGGGAGCGGTGGCTGGAATCCTGCCTCCTTCCTAGAGTCCGAAGGCAGCCAGATCCCACAGACCCTGCTCTTTCAGGCGGTGAGGACGAGAGATGTGGCCCCGTGGTTGGGGGGCCGGCAGGCAGGTTGTGATGACCCACGGGGCACGTGCTCCCTGTCAGTTCCCAGGCATTGAACCCAGGCACCCCCCCCCCCCCCCCCCCCCCCCCCCCGCCGCCCGGGACCTCGTCTCCTATTTCCCTCTTTGCCTCCTGGCCTCCTAGGATCGACAGCTATTTGGAAAGGTGAGCACAGAGGCCTTTTCAGAAAGAGTCCTGTTCTCCCGTCTTCCTGGTACCCTCGCTCACTGGAGAGAGAAAAAGCAGGATTGTGTGGGGAAGGAGAGGCAAGTGTACGGGAACAGTTTAGATCTAATTGTTCATGATCCAGAGTGTCCTCGTTTGCGTTCAGGGATGCCGCCCCGCTTTTGTGAGGGGCCACACCACGTTGAATGATGTGTTATCAGTGCAATGCAATAGCCCGATGACATCATGAAAATCCAGGCTTTGGGAGAACATGTTCACAGGCAAGAATGCAGCGATGAAAAGATGGAAGGGCCTGGTTACGCTGCATCATCCAGCTTTTACTGTATAACCCCTGGGCTTATTGGCCCTTGTTCCTGTTCTCTTTGACAAAGAATGGTTTTTGTTATTTTTAAACTCTCTGATTAGCCATCAGTAGTTTAAGCCTGCTAATCTCCTCTTTAGCTTGGCATGCAGACCAAGGAAAGGCCATGCACTTAATGTGTTCTCTCAGATCCAGAAGTTCAGAAATGTAGTTAGCCCCAATTTTTAAAATAATTAGACTGTTATTCAGGATAATGCCTACTGTAATTATATATATACATATTTTTAAATTTATTGTTTATTTATTTTTGGCTGTGTTGGGTCTTCGTTGCTGCATGCAGGCTTTCTCTAGATGTGGCGAGCAGGGGCTACTCTTCCTTGCGGTGCGCGGGCTTCTCATTGCGGTGGCTTCTCTTGTTGCGGAGCACGGGCTCTAGGTGCACGGGCTTCAGTGGTTGTGGCTTGCGGGCTCTAGAGTGCAGGCTCAGTAGTTGTGGCATGTGGGCTCAATAGTTGTGGCGCAGGGTTTAGGTGCTCCGCAGCATGTGGGATCTTCCCAGACCAGGGCTCGAACCTGTGTCCCCTGCATTGGCAGGCGTATTCTTATCTACTGCGCCACCAGGGAAGCCCCTACTATAATTATAATAATAAACATTCTGAGGTTTATTATGTAGAGACTTGTTTTAGTTTACTTTTTAAAAAATGTATTCTTAATTGGGTAAAATATACATAATATACAAGGTATCATTTTAACCATTTTTAAGTGTATAGTTCAGAGGCATTAAGTACATTCCCATTGCTGTGCAGCCATCCCCAGCATCTGTCTCCTGAACTCTTTGCATCTTGCAAAACGTAAACTCTATCCCAGTTAAACACTCACTCCCCATTCCCCCTCCCCCAGCTCCCGGCAACCACCACTCTACTTTCTTCCCATAGGAATTTCACTGTTCTAGGTACCTCATATGAGTGGAGTCATACAGGATTTGTCCTTTTGTGACCGGCTTATTTCACTCAGCATAATGTCCTCCAGGTCCATCCACGCTGCAGCATGTTTCAGGATTTCCTTCCTTTTTCAGGCTGAGTACTATTCTATTGTATGTTTACACCACGTTTTGTTTATGCGTTCATTTATTCACGGACACACTTTCACCTTTTGATTATCATGAATAATGCCACTGTAAACATGGGTGTAAAACTATCTGTTCGTGCCCCTGCCTTTACATCCTTTGTGTACGCACCCAGAAGTGGAATTGCTGGATCATATGGTAGTTCTATTTTTAATTTTTTGAGAGACTGATACACCGTTTTTCACAGTGGCTGCACCATTTGCCATTCCCACCAGCAGTGCACAAGGGTTCCAATGTCTCCACACCTTCACCAACACCCTTAGTATTGTCTGTTTTTGTTTCATAGTAGCCATCCTAATGGGTGTGACATGGTATCTCCTGGTTTTGATTTGCACTTCCCTGATGATTAGTGATGTTGAGCGTCTACACAGATACTTTTAAAAAAACGAACTTCTCCTGTCATTTCAAAGCTAAAGGCAGTAAAATGTAAGGTTCAAGGCGCTGAATCTGAGAAGCCGTGCTGCCTGGGTTTAGTGCTGGCTCCACTCCTTGCTGACTGTCGCTGTGGGTCAGTTGCAAGATCTGTCTGTGCTTCAACTTCTCACCTGTAAAATGGGGTATAATAAGTAAACTGCCTCATAGGGCTACTGGGAGGATTCAATGATCTAATACAGATAAATCGCATGGAAAGTGTGAGACTTGCTTATATGTGTTTGATGAGTGCTGGGCTTCATTACTCTCAGAGTAAAATCTGCTGCCTTCCATCCTCCAGGGATGGTTTTCCTCTCTGCCTAGTCTTTTTCAAGTGGGATAACAGCCTGGGGGATTTGAGGTGAGATGGTGGCTTGAACCCAGGAGGTTTTCACACACCCAGGTTGGGCACGTCAGGAGGAAAAAGAGCAGTGCCACAGCTACTGAAGCCCGCGCGCCTAGAGCCCGTGCTCTGCAACAAGAGAAGCCACCGCGATGAGAAGCACGCGCACCGCAACGAAGAGTAGCCCCCGCTCGCGACAACTAGAGAAAGCCCGCGTGCAGCAACGAAGACCCAACACAGCCAAAAATAAATTAATAAGTAAATTTATTTAAAAAGAAAGAAAAAACGAGCAGTGGCAGACTCTGAAATCCATCCTGAAGCTCGGCAGCATCTGGTTTCGAGAGTGAGTTTGTGTAGAGCTGGCAGCCAGGAAATGGGACTGGGAATCTAGTGCAAAGGTAGTTTCTCTGGTTCCTTCAACCAATAACTATTAGAGCAAATAGCCATCTGGATGAGGAACGGCTCCTAACTGCCTCGGAGTCAGGCAGTTAGCTAAGGGTTTGTGTTGCTGCATGTGTCACCATGGGACACTGCATCCTGATGGCCTGGAGGACTGTCCTCAGGCCTATATCCTCTGCATCTCAGCATTTGGGCCTCCTTATTGTGCCCCATCTGTAGGTCATTAGCTTCCTGTGAGAGAGATTAGGGTTCCCCTGTCCCTAATTCCAGGGGAAATTCCAGGAGTGTCAAAAGGACCCTGGGTCCTTCCCAGGGCAAATCTCTGACTTGGTCACTCTGCCCAAGGGGAGGAGTCATGGGAAAGTTAATCCTCATCTCTGATCCTTCTCTAAAGCCTAACCCAGTTTCCTTAGCAAACATACTGGAGGAAGCGGGGGCGGGGCGGGGAGGGAGGCTTCCTCCTTGCCTGCCTTTACCTGGTTAACTCCTTCTCAGGGCCAAGCTTTTTTTTTTTTTTTTTTTTAAGAATTAATGTTTATTTTTTAATTTTTAAACTTTTTTTAATTATAAGCTTTGGGGTGTTTATCTGGGCACACTCCACTCCAATTAATTAATTTATTTATTTATTTTTGCTGCGTTGGGTCTTCGTTTCTGTGCGAGGGCTTTCTCTAGTTGCGGCAAGCGGGGGCCACTCTTCATCGCGGTGCGCGGGCCTCTCACTATCGCAGCCTCTCTTGTTGCGGAGCACAGGCTCCAGATGTGCAGGCTCAGTAGTTGTGGCTCATGGGTCTAGTTGCCCCGTGGCATGTGAGATCCTCCCAGACCAGGGCTCAAACCTGTGTCCCCTGCGTTAGCAGGCAGATTCTCAACCACTGCGCCACCAGGGAAGCCCAGGGCCCAGCTTTTAACATCAGTTCCTCAAGGGACCATCACCCTGCTCCCCAAATGGGGCCAGGTGCAGTGTTTATATTCCCTCACAGAGCAATATCCTTTCTCTTTAAATCAGTTGTTCAATGGTTATTAGTAAAGACCTCATGTTTTCTTCCGTTTAATGTCAGCCAAGGACTCTTCTAGACTAGCCATTCTCAAAGTGTGTTCCCTGGAGGCCCCTGAGATCCTCTCAGAAGGTCTGCAGACTCAAACTTCATAATAATACTAAGAAATTATCTGCCTTTTTAACTTTCTACCTATCATGAGAGGACTGTGGAGTTTCCCAGAGGCTACGTGACATGCAGTTTTGCAACAGACTGATGCAAAAGCAGCTCTTAGGACTCAGTGGTCTTCTTTTAAGCCATTCATTAAAGAGATTTGCAAAAATGTAAAATAATGCGACTCTTCTCACTAATTGGTGGGGGAGGGCTTGGAAAATATAATTAATTATAAGGATGTGATTTATGTTAACATGTGATTGGTTTATTTTCAAAGGAATTAATAAATCTTTTTAAATTTTCTGTTTTCACTTCTAATATGATAAATGTTGATCAACAAAACCCACATGTGGACTTCCCTGGTGGCGCAGTGGTTAAGAATCCGCCTGCCAATGCAGGGGACATGGGTACGATCCCTGGTCTGGGCAGATCCCACATGCCATGGAGCAACAAAGCCCGTGAGCCACAATTACTGAAGCATGCACACTCTAGGGCCCACGTGCCGCAACTAGAGAAAGCCCGCATGCAGCAATGAAGACCCAATGCAGCCAAAAAGAAAAAAAAAAAAAAAACTGCACCCCACAGGAACAACAATTCTTGGGGTCCTCAGGTTTTAAGAGTGTGAAGGTGTCCCAAGACCAAAAATTTGAGTGAGGATTGCTGCCCTAAACAGGGATCAGAAACTTTTTTCTGTAAAGGACTAGTGGACCATACCCTCTCTGTCTTAACTATTTAACTCTATAGCATGAAAGCAACCATAGATAATACGTATACAAATAGGCATGACTTTGTCCCAATGAAACAAGCAGTGAGTGAGTTTGGCCTATGGACCATCATTTGCCACCTCCTGCTTGAAGTTCTAAGCTGTAAAATGCCAGGAACCACATCTAACCGGTAAATTGCTTTATCCCCAACACCTAGCACAGGGCCTGCTACTTGTAGGTGCTTAAGAATTATAACAGAAATAGTGTTTAGCGGCTGGTTGTCCAAGTCAAAAATAACAATGGCTTAACTTCAAGGTATAACTTCTTTAGCACATTAAAAAAAAAAAAAAAAATCAGGAGGCAGGCCAGTTAGGGTCAGGGTGCTGGCTCAAGGGACCCAGGTTCCTTGTGCTTTTCTGGTCGACCATTCTTAGCATGTGACTTCCATCATTAAACTCACCTCATGGCTCAACCAACCTTAAAGAGCCTCAGGAGCATTAAGCTGATCTGCCAATAATGAACTGCCCATCAGAACAAAACTTAACATTCTTTAAAGAAGAACATAAAATCCAGATTTTCGACAGCTTCGTGTTCAGAGTATCTAGCATACGATAGAAAAGGTACTAGACTTAGGAAGAAATACAGTAGAAACAGACCCAAGGATGGCAGAGATGTTGGAATTAGCAGAAAATGAACTCGTATTTTTTATAGAGATGTTTAAGGATTTTTAAGGAAAAGAAATCAGTAGGGAAATGGAACCAAATAAAAATTCTGGATGAAAACTACAGTATCTGAAATGAAAATTTCCCTAGATGGATCTAACAGTAGTTCAGATGCTGCAGGAAGAAAGATCATTGAACGTGAAGTTAGAGCAGTAGAAACTATCCAAACTGAAGCACAGAAAGAAAAAAAAAAAAAGTTGGAAAGAAATGGTCAGAAGCTCAGTGATCTGTGGGATGTTGTTAATCAATCCAACAAATATATATTTGGATTCCCAAAAGGAAAGGAGAGAGAGAGAATGAGAAAGAAAATATATTTGAAAAGGTAATGGCTGAAAAGTTCCAAAGTTGGTGAAAAATACTGACCCACAGATCCAAGAAGCTCAACAAACCCTAAGCACAATAATCATGTGGAAAATCACACGTAGATACATCATAGTCACCTTGCTGAAGACTGAAGAGAAAGAGGAAAATCTTAAAATCTCCCAGAGGATAAAGACATGCTGCATGTAGAACAATAAGAACCATTGCTAACTTACCAGAAACGATGCAAGCCAAAAAATAATTGAATAATATCTCTAAGGTGCTGAAAGGCAGAAAAAACAGTCTGCAATTCTATATTAACAAAAGTATCCTTAAAAAATGAGGGTAAAATCAAAAGCTTTATTTTCAGTTATAAAGGCCGAGAGAAATGCTCACCAGCAGGCTTAACACAATAAGAAATGTCAAAAGCAATTCTTTGGAGGGAAAGAAAATGCTATCAGATGGAAATGTGGATCTGCATGAGAAATTAAGAGCACCAGAAATATAAAAGACTTAAATTTTTTTTCATAGTTTCTTTAAAAGATAATTGACTGTTTAAAGCAAACATGATGATAGTGTTATTTTTATTGACATTTTTTGAAAGGAGGAAAAGAGAATCAAGAAACACATGAGACAAACAGAAAACAACTAGTAAATTAGTAGACTTCAATGTAGCTACATTAATAATTCATTAAAAGTAAACAGACTAAACACGCCAATTAAAAGGCAGGTATTGTTAGGTTGGGTGGAAAAAACAAAACTCCAGTGCACAGGCTGCCTACACTAGATTCACTTTGATGTGAATAAACAGGTAGGTTAAAGGTAAAAGGAGGGGGGTCTTAAGTGTGTCTCCTGGGCCATCGCCATGGTAAAGCTGAGCAAAGAGGCCAAGTGGAGGCTGTAGCAGCTTTTCAAGGGAGGCCAGTTTGCCATCCGCTGGGGCTTTTATTCCTCTCGTGATTTACCTGGGATTGAAGAGGACTGCAGATCCTGGAATGACTGAACCAACTGTTTCGAGCTTGCTTCGGGGATAAAGGACTATTTGCTCATCTGGTTTTGGAAGCAGTCAGTGCAGAGGAACGACATGGGAGGTGTGCACTTTGGCTGGGATAAGAGATGGGACATCCTTTAGATGTTCACCAGTTGGATGACACAGGCTCTTCTCAGATGGGTCTGTGGCAGCGTGGAACCTCTACTGACTTATTTACGGTAGACCATACTAAAATAAATGTTTTTAACAATGTTTAAAAAAAAAACCTCAAAGGATGGGAAAGGTATAGCATACAGATACTAATCAAAAGAAAACTGGAATGGCTGTAATGACCACACATAGAGTATGCCAACAACAGGAGAATTAGCAGATACAGAGAGCATTTATAATAATAGGCCAGTTCATCAAAAAAAAACCCCCATAATAACCCTAAATGTGTACACACGTAATAGTTGAGTTCAAAATACATGAATACGTAAGTGACTGGATCCACTCTTCGCAGGGGGAAGGGCTGATGGAGACATTTTCTCATTCCTGGCCCGTCTCCTCTGAGTCAGTGAGGAGGTCAGCAGTCGGGACAGAAGCAAGCCAATTCGTAGCCTCGTTCTGTGTTCCGCATTGGTGTCCTTCCTGTGCCTCTGAGAAGGCAGGCCCTGGGCTCTCCCACAGGGGCCCTTGCAGAGAGTTCCCACAGGCTGCTCCACCTCTTCTTGCCCTAAAGGGTTTTCTGGAACCTACCAACCTCACGCGGGAAGCCAGCCAGGACTAGGGCCCGTGCACCTGAGGTTGGAGAGGACTGGGGTCCTAGAGTGATGGATGGGGTCCGGGTTGGTCCTGGGGAACTCCAGATGTCCCAGGACACAGGATAAGGTGGCAGCGTCTACTACCTTCAGGCTGGCTCCTGCCGTTCAGATACTGAAAGGGGCTGAGTCAGCACCAGGTGGGGCAGGGGAAGGGGTTAGGGGAATTTTTAAGCAGTAATGAAATGTTGCCTGGAAGGGGGAAAGGAGGTGGTTTGCAGATGGGGTGTGCCTGGATGACAGAGAATTGCATTATTTTCAGTCCCATTTACTGACAGTCCAGCAATGATTTCTTTCCCCTTCCCTTCCCTTCCCTTCCCTTCCCTTCCCTTTTCCCTTCCCTTTTCCCTTCCCTTTTCCCTTCCCTTTTCCCTTCCCTTTTCCCTTCCCTTTTCCCTTCCCTTTTCCCTTCCCTTCCCTTTTCCCTTCCCTTTTCCCTTCCCTTCCCCTTCCCTTTTCCCTTCCCTTCCCCTTCCCTTTTCCCTTCCCTTTTCCCTTCCCTTCCCTTCCCTTTTCCCTTCCCTTCCCTTTTCCCTTCCCTTTTCCCTTCCCTTCCCCTTCCCTTTTCCCTTCCCTTTTCCCTTCCCTTTTCCCTTCCCTTTTCCCTTCCCTTTTCCCTTCCCTTCCCTTCCCTTTTCCCTTCCCTTTTCCCTTCCCTTTTCCCTTCCCTTTTCCCTTCCCTTCCCTTCCCTTCCCTTCCCTTCCCTCCCCTCCCCTCCCTTCCCCTCCCCTCCCCTCCCCTTTCCCTCCCCTCCCCTTTCCCTCTCCTTTCTTTTCCTTTCTTTCTCCCTTTCAAACTGTTAAAAAAAATTGTGGCAAAATGCACATAACATAAAATTTACAATCTTAAGCATTTTTCAGTATACAGTTCAGTGGCATTAAATACCTTCACGTTGTCATGCAACCATCACCACCTTACCATCCATCTCCAGAATTCTCTCCATCTTGCAAAACTGACTGTCTGTACTCATTGAAGAACTATCTCCTCATTCTAGCCCCTGGCAACCATCATTCAACTGTCTGTATGAATTTGACTACACTGTGTATTCCATGTAAGTGGAATCATGAGGTATTTGTGTTTTGGGGACTGGCTGATTCACTCAGCATAATGTCCTCCAGGTCCATCCATGCTGTAGCATGTGTCAGAATTTTCTTTTTTAAGGCTGAGTAATATTCCATTGTAGGTACACACCACGTTTCTTTTTTTTTTTGGTCTGTGTTCAGTCTTCGTTGCTGTGCGTGGGCTTTCTCTAGTTGCGGCAAGCGGGGGCTACTCTACGTTGCTGTGCGCGGGCTTCTCATTGTCATGGCTTCTCTTGTTGCAGGGCACAGGCTCTAGGCGTGCGGGCTCAGTAGTTGTGGCTCGTGGGATCTACAGCACAGACTCAGTAGCTTTAGCGCACGGGCTTAGTTGCTCCGTGGCATGTATGTGGGATCTTCCCGGACCAGGGCTCGAACCCGTGTCCCCTGAGTTGGCAGGTGGATTCTTAACCACTGCGCCACCAGGGAAGCCCACCACATGTTTCTTATCCATTCATCTGTTGATGGACGCTGGGGTTGCTTCCACCTTTTGGCTCTTGCGAATAATGCTGCTCTGAAAACGAGCGGACAGCAGTGATTTTTTTGTTGTTGTTGTTTAATTTTGCTTTGTGTTAAGGTAATGAGGTAAAGGCGGGGATAGAAGTTAGTGGTTCAGGACACGGGAAGCCTTATTTCACACAGGAGATCTAGAAAATAAGCACCTGGGGGAGTTTATCCCTGCAGATCTGCGTATTTGATGGGACAGAGCTGTCGAAACCTTTCGGTAGTTGGGGGCTTTAAAGTCCATCCCACACTTCCGCCAGTCCTTTGCCCTTCGTGGCCCCCGTCGTCACAGTTAAGATGTCATTTCTTGCTTCGGCTATTGTAACAGGGTGGCCAGACTCCAAGATCATTTTCCAGCAACTCATGTTGCAACTACTTCTGGAATTTTCTTCCACAGGGCCTTCCAGAGCAAATTGCTCCCCTTCTCAGAAACTTCTCATGGTTCTCCAAGGCCCATAGAAAACCCCGAAACTTCTTAGCATGACTCAGGGCCCCACTGGCCTTCTAGGCCCCTTCCCTCTCCTTCCCTCCATTTCCCTCACTTACTGATTGGCCCATTTGTTCACCCTGGGGCCTGTATTTTTGTATTTGTTTCCAGCGTGCATGTCTGATACTGACTCATTGAAATAATGTGTTAAAGGGCCCAGCATATAAGAAGTGCTGTAATGTTTATGATGAAAAGAGTTTTACCTGGGGTCTCATTAGCTCTTCAGTGATAACCTCATGAGGTCAATCGTTTCATCCCCAGTTGACAAGCTGAGAAATTGAGCTTTAGAACTGCTGAGAAATGAGTTTGTGATTTTGGCCCTTGGATCAAATTCAGAACCAAGAATCAGGACCAAGCTGTTCCTCTGAGCAAGACTGTGGCTTTATGAGATCCTGGAAAGCCGGAGGCAGCAAGAATAAATGCTCAGGGGCTCTGGATGTGCTGTCTCGCCAAGGAAAGATGAGGTTTTGTGGAGACTGAGTTTGACTGAAGAACCATGAAAGGCCAGTGCTTGTAGATGTCCACTTAGTGAAAGCCTGAGTGTAAAATAGCAGAGTGGAGCATTAAGTCGCCTCCTTTTCCAACTCTAGAAGGATACATAAAGGGAATATAAGCTCACGTTGGGAGGAACATGCTTCTCCATTTATAGGGGACCCAGGAACGAGGAAAAAGCCTTAACAAAATAGGTTGCATTCATGCTGGTAAAATTCTGAATGCTCAGCTGGATCGATGAGAAAGTTGGAGCAAGTGGGTGGATGCAGACTCCTTCCTCCAATGTGCAGCTTGCTGAAATGCTGCAGCCGAGGACAGAGGAGAAATCAGAAATGCCCATGGGGTGGGGAGGGACTTGCTCAAAGTCACCCAGCTAAAAAAAAGCTGAGCTGGGCCTCCCACAATTTAAGAGTCCAGGTCCAGTGGTTCTGGCATATCATGCAGGCTGCTTTGAATACACATCTTCCAGTTGGAGCCCCTGTAGTACAGTGCAAAGAGCATGAGCTTTTGAGCATCATTTGTAGCCTTGGCCAGGTTAGCCGGCCTCAGTGCTTTCATCTCTCTGCAAGGCGTGGATAAGAACCCTTTCCTCACTGGGCAGTGTCGAGGACTAGTGAGCAGTCAGGCAAAGCTGCCAGCAGGTGCCTAGGATAGAGTCGGGTTACTAAGGCTGCTGTTTCCTGGTGAGTTCTTGCTTTATCAGCTCTTCCTTTGCTGGGCGGTGTGTACAACCATCGCCTGAGGCTTGCCCCACGTGGTCAAGATTCTTGGTTGACTGCACCTTAGGTGCTCTCACCAAAGGAATAGAAGGTTCTGATTGAATACAAAGGTCAAACAAGTACAGCCTCCTTACTTTTCGTGTTAGAGCATTTCCATCGGCCTACACCAGCAATCGTGGGGTAGGTACAGAGAATTTCCTCACTTCCTTTTCCCCCAGAGTATCTATCTGCATGACCTCAGTTTCTGGTGACTCTGTTTGCCGTGGCGTTTGGTACTTACTCCACCTGCACAGCCAGCATCCACCCTGGGCTGGCTGTGCCTTCACCCCTCTCCCAACCTCCAGTAAACTAGGCGTGCCTCACTGATAACATCAGCTTTGTCTGGGGAGAGCAGGTGGGCCTCAGGCTCTTTGCTGCCGGCAAAGTTGGCCTTGCCTTTTGGCTCCCCCTTTGTGGGGTGCCCTTTTCTTCCTTCCTCCTTGGTAATATCTCAGGAAGAAAGTTCTACCCTAGAGTTTCCAGGAAGCCACTTGATTGCATTACTGATTGATAACTCCATTTACCCTGGAGTGGACAGAGCCATAGTTCTGAGTTCTGCTTAGGATTTATCGTGTGCTGACATCAAGGCTCAAGTGAAAAACTGAGAAGGCCTGGTTATGCCGAGTGCCTGTCGGACACCACCGGGAAGGCTTTGAGGTCTCTTATTTTTTATGTTTAAAAAGGGCTCCTTCTTCTTTTGAGACAGAACTTCAAACGAAGCATTCCAGGCCACACTTCCTTTTGGTAAATCTTAACCAGTGTAAATGTTTGCTTTTGTGTTGTAAATCTTAGGAGGTTGGGCTGGGGGGGAGGGGGAGGGGAGGGGAGGGAGGGGAGGGGAGGGAGGGAGGAATTTCAGAAGCAGGTGTCCTGCCAGCAAAAGTTAAAACTTAATCTGCTGTTTGGGGTGTTTGGGGGAGACGGGCGGCTGGGAGGGGAGCATTTATAATTAACGAGCCATGCTAATGAACTGGAATTTGGAGACAGAGCTTTTTTTGCCAGGTTGTGCGAATTCCTGGACCTCGTGCCTGGGGCCCCCTGGAAAGAAAGGGAGTTTAGGAAAATTCCGACTTTCAGGCAGAAACCCCTGTTGGGGAAGTCAGTGAATGAACATGGGAGGAACAGGGCAAAACAGTAATTAAAAGGGTAGAAAGATAAAGGGGAAAGTGAAATGATACAAAGCAGTATTCATTAATAACTGTGGGTTTGGTTAAAATGTAAATTCTTCAAACAGTTATTAAAAGAAGCGTCCATTTCCCTGCTTCCCCGGCTGGGTCCCCCTCACCACACCCAGGGGCATAATACACTGAATAGGAGGGTCTGGGGAATTGGCCTGGGACCCACACTCTTCAGGAAAAAGACTTCAATTTGCTGCCTAAGATATACCCCCTCGGAAGAGACCCTTGAAAAACGGGGACTTTGTGTGGAGGGAGGCCACGTGTGCCTTGTGTAACTTGGGCAAAGGCATTCACCTTCTCCTAGACTCAGTTTTCCTGTCAATGAAATGGAGAGCAGTCGGCACTTTCAGAATGGTGAGGATCTCTTGTGATTGTGGATGCTTGCCCCTGCATTCAGTAATCATTATTGTTAGCCCGGCCCCTGCAGAGCCCCTGCTGTGTGTATGGAATGTTCTGGAAGGGGATGGCTTAGTGGGAGGGGATCCTGGGGGTAATGAAGCTGAGACCTCCCTCCACCTCTATGTGTACACGCTCCCTGAGGCCCCTTTTGCCTTTTTCTTTCCTCTGTTCCTCTAGAAGGAGTTGGGGCTGGTAATGGAGGGAAAGGGACAGAGCTCTGGGAGAAGGATGCAGTGAGGGTTTGGCAGGCAGCGGCTGGGTTTGGGGACTACAGAGCTCTGCAGTTCAGTCAGAGGGAGATGGAGAAAGAGTTGGGCCCTCGTCCTGTCCTCTCCCCTAAAGCTACTGAATCTTTTTACTATAAGAAGCAGCAGCAGTTGCCTCTAGAATCCTGTACCTCCAATCCCCCCCCCCGCCCCACCTCCCCAGAGCCTCAAACTGACCTCAGGGCAGAACTGCCAAGAAGTGAGGTGGGTGACTCACAGCCATTCCCCAGTTTGGGGCCATCAGAACCCCCTACCCATACTGGCGGGTCATGCTTCAAACGGCGGCTTTGCCACTTCCTCACTTAGCCTTGAGTGTGAGAGTAACAAAACCGGGAAGCAGCCGAAACATCTCACGCTGGGAGCTGCACACGTTAAGTTGGGGAGCATCCACACAATGGAGTGCCATGCAATTAACAGAATGAGGTAGAGCTACACGTGCTGATATGGAAAGAATTCCAAGAAGTGTGATTAAGCAGACAGCAAGATTCAGAATAGTATGTTTTGTGTTTTTAAAATGGGTTTAAAAATACACTACCATACGTAATAGAGTCTTATAGAGGGGCTCCAAAGCATCAGGTATTCCACAGAAACACTGGGCCCACACAGGATAAAAATAGCTGCTGGTCCAGCATCACCTTTTGAGCCTCATGACTTTGGAACTACATTGTGTTTCTACAGCCTCGCCTTTCCCACTTCACTGAATTACCTGCCTGACTCATGTTGTGATCTGAGCTTGCAACTCCAGGTCAATGGAGAGTGAGTGGAGGGAGACTGTGTATGTACCATAGTGTAATTTTTTTAAATATAAACTTATTTATCTTACTTATTTGTTTTGGGCTGCATTGGGTCTTCTTTACTGCACGTGGGCTTTAGTTGTGGCGAGCAGGGGCTGCTCTTCCTTGCGGTGTGCGGGCTTCTCATTGCGGTGGCTTCTCTTGTTGTGGAGCATGGGCTCTAGGTTCACGGGCTTCAGTAGTTGTGGCACACGGGCCCAGTAATTGCGGTGCGTGGGCTCTAGGGCACACAGGCTCCGTAGTTGTGGCTCGCAGGCTTAGTTGCTCCACGGCATGTGGAATCTTCCTGGACCAGGGATGGAACCCGTGTCCCCTGCATTGGCAGGCGGATTCTTAACCACTGCGCCACCAGGGAAGTCCCTCATCAGTTTTGAGATGGACTTTTTTTGTTTGTTTGTTTGTTTTACAAAAACAAAATGTTAACATCTTCAAATGTTAACCTGCTGACACCTTCAAATTGGGGATGAGTCTTAGAAAGGCCATTGGCATGGTAATTGCCTACACACACACACTCTCTGCTGCTCCTGCTAGTGTAGCTGGTACCATGGCTCCTCTGTGTTTTTCAGTCCCAAACAATTTAAGAACTATTGTGGACGGACCTTTGTTCTTATCAAAAAACCCATCTTCGACATCTTCTGGTAAAATCAAGAAAGCATCAGAATCCAAACTCAATTTTCAGCAGCTTGGAAGAAAATCAGAGGCATTATCAGAGGTCTCTTTCAAGAAACGCCACCCCAGCACTCCGTGGCACAAAGAATGGCACTGAGAGGAACCCGCAGGTGCAGGTGGCTCAGAGCTGAGGAGGGTGCAATCTTATCAATACCTGAGCTGATGTTGTTTGCTTCTGTTTTTCCTTTTTGCATATATGGAAAAGAGAGCCATGTAATTAAGTCCATATCTGAATAAGCCTAAATAAGCTTTTTCAATACATATAAATATTCTGAGATAAAGAAAGCACGGGACATAGTTTATTGGCAGTGTTGTTCTTTCTTTGTTGTATATATAATAAAACTTTTGTAAGTGACGCTTGTTCTCTTAGGTTTGATGAAGTCTAGTGGATGTGTGTGTGTGCTGGGCACATCACATGCTGGTATGTCCATGAAAATATTTCTGGAAGGACGCACAGGAAGTCTTTTTTTTTTTTAAATTGAGGGTAATTGACTTATAACATTGTATTAGTTTTAGGTGTATAACATAGTGGTTCAGTATTTGTATGTATTGTGAAATGATCACCACAGTTAAGTCTAGTTAACATCTGTCCCCATACCTAGTTACAAGTGCTTTTTTTTTTGCTTGTGATGAGGACTTTTAAGTTCTACTCTCACAAATTACTACATATAAAATGGATAAAAACAAGAACTTACTGTATAGTACAGGGAACTGAATTTAATGTCTTGTAATAACCCATAATGGAAAAGAATGTGAAAAACTATGTATTTATATGTGTACAACGGAATCACTTTGCTGTACACTAGCAGCTAACACATTGTAAATTGACTATACTTCAATATGAAAAATTAAGAGCTGCTTTCTTAGCAACTTTTTTTTTTTTTTTTTTAAATTTTTGGCTGCGTTGAGTCTTCACAGGGTTTCTCTAGTTGCGGTGAGCGGGGGCCACTCTTCATCACGGTGCACGGGCCTCTCACTGTTTGCGGCCACTTGTTGCAGAGCACAGGCTCCAGACGCACAGGCTCGGTAGTAGTGGCTCACGGGCTCAGTTGCTCCGCGGCATGTGAGATCTTCCCAGACCAGGGCTCGAACCCGTGTCCCCTGCATGAGCAGGCAGATTCTCAACCACTGCGCCACTAGGGAAGCCCTTAGCAACTTTTAAGTATGCAATATAGTACGGTTAACTGTAGTCACCATGCTGAACATTATACCCCTATGGCTGCCTTATTTTATAACTGGAAACTTGTACCTTTTGGCTCCCTTTACCCGATCCACCAACCCCCCGACCCTATCCCAGGCAACTACCAATCTGTTCTTTACATCTATAAGCTTTCTTTTTTTTTTTTTTTTTTTTCTTTGTAGATTTCACATATAACTGAGAAGGAAATCTTAACTTTCCTGTTATTTTAGGGGCTTGCATCCATGGGTGAAGAGGGGAAAGGTTCTTGTTGCCTGTATTTGCAGATTGTTTTTTTGTTCGTTTTGGGTTTTTTAAAACATACTTTTCATTATATTTTCTCTGATTTTTTTTTTTTTTACTTTTGTTAAAAAAATATTTATTGGCAGTACCTTTGGAGTCTCAAGCCACATCTCAGACCTCCTGACCTCCTAATCTCTGGGGGTGGGACCCCAGGGGCCAGGCAGCCAGGTTCAGGTTATCTATCTAGCCAGGTTGAAAGCCAGCCAGCATCTCCGCATTTGTGAGACCAAGAATTCCCTGAGGCTCATCAGGGTTTCAAAGAAATTACTAACTAACTAACTATCTTGTTGCCTTCCCCTCTTTCTCTCCCCATTCCTTCCTCAGATGTTTTTTGAGCACCTCTCCTGTGTATATAGCATCAAACTTCTACAGACCCTCCTCTCCCTTCTGGAGTTGTAGGGGGTGTCCATTTTGCACTAGAGGTACCTGAGAAATGTGCATGTCATTACAATCCTTGATCATCTCTTTAGAGCCTTTAAGTCTGAGAATGTGCCCTCAATGCTATGAACCCCCCTGGGGTAAAAGGCTTCTCCTCCCTGGAGTGCTCTTGATGCAAGGCCAGGTGTAGGTTTATCAGATTCCTAACCATGGGCAGCACCTCTGTGACCTTTGCAACCCAGAGACGCTGCTCTGAAGTGATGTCAGGCTACAAAGGCCGAGCTCACTGCTGGTGTGGCCTCCAGGGCTTTCCAGGAGAGGGACATGTCGGAAGAGGACAGCTCCCCCCATCTCCCCATCAGCCCAGACCTATCATTTGGGGGACTTTTTTTTTTTTTTTTTTGTGATATGCGGGCCTCTCACCGTTGTGGCCTCTCCCGTTGCGGAGCACAGGCTCCGGACGCGCAGGCTCAGCGGCCATGGCTCACGGGCCCAGCCGCTCCGCGGCATGTGGGATCCTCCCAGACCGGGGCACGAACCCGTGTCCCCTGCATCGGCAGGCGGACTCTCAACCACTGCGCCACCAGGGAAGCCCATTTGGGGGACTTTTGACATGGCTACTAAAGTTCCCTAATTGATATACCTGCTCTTCCTCTTCCCTTCTCACTCCGCTCTTCAAGATCATCTGAATACAAGGTTCTTACAGAAATTCAACCTGATCATGCGATCCCTTGCATTAAAAACACTTTGATGCTCTAACGTAGGACATAAGCACGTAGGACATAAGTCTGACCCTGACTTCGCCTCCCCTGCCCCATCCTGTGCCCTCCCCCCGCCCCCCCCACTGTACTCTGACCACAGGTCTGCAAAGGCCTGGCAACTCTGCATTTCAGACTCTTTGCAAACGCTAGTCCCTCTACCTGGAATCTTCTTCCCTCCTTGCTTCACCTTTTAACACCTACTTACCCTTCAGCCCTGTGCTTAATCATCACTTACTCAAGGGAGCCTCCTCTAACATTGCTGAGTAGTTCAGGCCCCCCACAGACAGTCTCATGCCACTGTGTGCAGCTGCTTCGTAGACCCGATCACATTAGTCGTGTGACTCACTCTCGTCTCCACCTCAAGCTCCCCGCGAGCAGGCGCTCGGGCTGTTTTTCCATAAAGCTCTATCCCCAGTGCCTGGCTGCAGTAAGCTCTGAACTTTCATGTTGGACACATGAATGGCTAATCGTCCTGCTAAGCAGTGATGCTTCTCCCAAGAGGCAGTGGCAGGCCCTGCCCCCAGCAGGATGTGACCAAGGAGGCTGATTGGTGGGATGGGACGCAACTGGTCCCTCTGGTATCCTGGATACCAGAGAGGGTGGGAATGTAAACTGGGCCCAGAGGCTGCATTCTTGAAATTTCACTTCAGCCCAGGAGGAGTCTGCAGGGAAGTGAACCTGACCTTGAAGTTCTTGCCTTTATTTTTTTCCTCCCCCTCTCTCCTAAAAAAGCGAGATAAAAGGGGCAATCCCGCAACACATTCTTTTTGAGGGAGCTGCTAAGGTAGGAGCTTCTGAGTCATGCTCCACTCATCACCCAGACCTGCTTCTTGCTGGTACAGGTGTGCCTTCCATGACTCCTTGGCGTCGCAAGGCCTGGAGGAGGTGAGGTTGCAGGGGGCATGCTCCCTGGGCACTCGCAGAACATCTCAGCAGCAGTTTCCCAAATGAGGTGCCACGGAAGGCAAAAGGTGGGCTGATGATAATAGCAGGTAGTTTACTGAGCATCTGTTATGGTTCCAGGAAATGTGCTAAGCGCTTCGCCTGCTTTATATGACCTGGTCCTCCCAACCCACCCGTAAGTGAGGAATTACCATGCCAGTTAGACAGATGAGGAATTAGGACTCAAAAGAATTGAAAGATCTGCCTATATCCATCCATATGGAAGTGGAAGTGCCAGGATGTGAACACAGATCCATCTAGCAGCTTCCATACCTCTGTTCTAACCACTGTGCCCTCTGCAACTTGCCCTGACAGCCAGCCCCTGACCACTTACAGTCTTCTTAGCACTTCACATCTGTTCGTTTAATTGTTTACAAATTTGATGAGGAAGATATGATTACTCTCATTTCTCCAATTACTAAACTGAGGCTTAGAGAACTTAATTAAGCGACAGAACCAGGATTCGAACACAGTTTTGTCCACCCGCAGAGTCCTTGATTTCCTCCCCCCTAGGAGACCAGGGAAGTCTGTGTTGCTTATAGCGAATCACTTTTCCTCTCTGGTCCTCGGTTTCCTCATCTATAAACCAAGGGCACTGGACTCCTATCAGGGGTTTTCAAACGTGTTTTAGCCATGGAGCCATTTCTTCAAGTGGAATCTTGCATTGAACCCTGGTATATGCACCCCTACCTTTGCTGCCCACTCCTGCTGTAGCCAGTCTGCCTGGGTACGTGCGTCCCTCATACCCCATATATTCTCAAACAGATCCCAGTTTGAGACCTCAGCAGACTTAAGGCGACTTCCAGAGGCCTTTCCACTGTGGTCAACCGTCTCTGCCTCTGTAATTTGGGGTCCAGTAGAAGAGCCAGGGCACATTCTTATTCTTAAAAACAATACTTCGTGTTCGCCCACCTGCTGAGGACCCCAGTTCAAAAGGTGCTGAGCCTCTGCCCCAGAACACCCTTTCCTGCCTGTCTAGACACTGACTCAGCTGCAGGGAATGAAGATGAAACTCATCATTGTGATTGTGCAGTTAGTGTTCTGACTTGCTGGGAAATTCATATAGATTAGTAGTTATTGCAAGACAGCTGGAGGTAAACCAAGTGGGTTCAAATCCCTGCACCTTCACTTCACACCTTGAGCCTGGAGGGCAAGATACCAAATCTGCGCTTTCCTTTCTCCTGTGCATTGAGAAGGTAATGACGCCCGCCACAGGTCCTAGTATTAAACAACATGGTGTACGTGCTCAACAAATATTCGCCATTATCCATCATCACGTTTGACAGCACATGCTATTTCTCATGTACCATGACCACAGTTAGAAATTGTCACCCAGATAGGTAACCTTGAGTTCTGCAAAGTTTGGGGTGGCATCCTAGGAAAAAGGAGCATCACCCTACAGTCCCCTTATCAGCATCCCAACCACCTATACCAATGGATGGTGGTGAAATTGTTGGGGTCCTGCAAAGCCCCACACTTGTAACTTTCCTCTCCCCCTCCACTCTTACACATGGTGGTGAACAGCCCTGCTGAGTATCCATACACCCCACTTTCAAACCATATGGCACTTGAGATGAATTATTTTTTCTTTACTTTTGAAAAGCCAAACATTTGTTGATGTTTCAACAGATACATCCGTGGTTCGTAACTGGGGAACATTTTGACAGCTCCTTTCCCACCCACCCCAGGGCACATTTGGCAACGTCTGGAGACTTTTTTGGTTGTCACAACTGGCAGGGTGCATCGACGGTTAGAAACCAGGGATGCTGCTAAACATCCTATAATGCATAGTACAGTTCTTCCCCTACAATGAAGAATTATCTGGCCCCAAATGTCAGCAACGGCTCATGGTGAAGGCCAAGGTCGAAAACCCCTGAAATCTATGTTAAGCACCTATGGTGTAGGTCTGGTCCTTGCTCACATGGATCTTGTAGTCTAGTGTGCATCGTGGGGGGATTAGGGGGACAGAAATTAAATGACTAAACGAAGAAACAAACATATAATTGCCCCCATTGTCATAAGTACCCTGAAGGAAATAAAATGGTGCCCTGGGGGAGAATAAACATCTAATTAAGATGGCTCGGTCAGATAAGACCTCTCTGGGAAGGGGACAGTTAAACTGGGATCTGGAAACCCAGGAGCCAGCCATGCGGAGAGAGGAGGAGCGATTCCTGGTGTGAGTCAGAATGTGCAGGATGGCTGGAGTAGGGGAGCCTTGAAAAAAGTGTTAGGAGCTAGAGGAGGCAGGAGGGCCAGACGTGAGGGGTCTTCAGGCCTGGGCAAGAGTGTGGCTTTTGTTCTAAACACAACGAGAAGCCACTGAAAAACCCGTGACAGGGACGTGGCAGGATCTTGTTTAATTTTTTTTTAAGATTTAAAAAGTATGAATTGGAAGGGATTTTTCCTGTATTAAAAATGTTGAGAGGTGCTAAGAAACCAGTCCTGGCCGTCATAGGGGTGAAGGGATCCAGGGAAGCCTTGACCCTCTGCAGGTGTGAGGACACTTGGAGTTACATGAACGAAGACACTTTGAGAGGGGAGAAGCAGAGCATGTCAGCTGGTCTCCTGGTAAAAACCAGATTCCCCCCAGAACAGAGGGTTGGGGCTGGGGTGGGGTGTCCTGGGACCTGGGGAGGGAGGGAGCTACCCCACAACTAGCTGCCTAGGGGGAGAGGATGCAAATGAATAGGGGGGGTGCTCTCATTTGATGCAAGGGAGAATGTTTGTTTTTGCCAAGTGGTTCCCACTTGAAATCCAGGGAACCCCAGGGTTTGGGGAACGTTGTTCTGTCTGTATGTGATGGTTCAGCACACGGGTTTTGCCTGCTTCTGCCACTTACCAGCCATGTCACCTTAGGCGAGTTACTTAATCATCTGTGAGCCTCAGTTTCCTCATCTGTAAAGTGGGTGAGTACTTCCCTCCGTGGGCTATGAGGTTGAAATAGTGTACTATTTGTAAAGGGCTTAGTGTATAATCAAGGTTCAATGAGTATTAGTTATTACATAGTTAGTTTAGATAACACTTTCACAAATAATACATTTAATTTAGTCCTTATAGCAGTACTATGAGATAGGTGCTATCATTTTTTAAACAGCTTTATTGAGATGTAATTCAAATGCCATACAACTCACCTGTTTAAAATATGCAATTACATGACTTTTAGTGTATCCACAGAGTTTTGCCACCATCATCACCACAGTCACTTTTAGAACATTTTTATCACCCCCAAAAGAAACCCAGCTCCCCTTGGCCATCACCCTCTCAATTTCTTCCCACCCTTATTCCCAGCCCTAGGAAGCCACTAATTTACTTTCTGTCTCTATAGCTTTATCTGTTTTGGACATTTCATATAAATGGAACCATATGCAGCTTTTTGTGTCTGGCTTCTTTCACTTAAAGTTTTCAAGGTTCATCCATGTTGTTAAGTACTATGTCAGCACTTAATTCCTTTTTATTGCCAAATAATATTCCACTGTATGGATTTACCACGTTTTGTTTATCCATTCATCAGTTGATGGATAGTTGGGTTATTTCTACTTTTTGTCTGTTATGAATAATGCTGCTATGAACATTCATTTACAAGCTTTTGCGTATATATAAGTTTAAACTTCTCTTGGGTACCTAGTAGGTACTACTCTTACCCTCATTTTATAAGTAAGGAAACTCGGGCATGGAAAAGTTAAGTTACTTGCCTAGGTCCCACAGCTAGTGTGTGACAGAGCTGTAATCGGACCTCAGGCAGTCTAGCCTCAGAGTCTGTGCTCTCTTGAGAGCTTCCTCCATAACTGCTATGGTGGAAGGAGCCAGAGAGACCAGGCGAGAAAAGGAGACACATCCCTGCCCTTAGGAAGCTTACCGGGAGACCACAGTGCAATCATCAAAGACGCACAAAACAACTAATGTAGTAGCTGTAACAGTAGAGGGTTACAGGTTCTGGTGGGTGGGCTGGCAGGCCCCGGGATGTGTCCTCATCAGGGGTGCCTGGGCTAAGAGCTGCAGGATGCAGAGGTGCTAACGAGGCAGAGATGGAGGGAAGGGAAGTGGCAGCCTTGCACGGGTGCGAGCCCTCCAGGGTAGGGCCAGTAGAGCATGCATCCTTCAGAGGTCAGGCATTTACTTAGCTTTTATTTAGCCCTCTTAGTAGGCACAGGGCTCCACGGATGATGGATCCTAGGACAGTGCTGACAGAAAAATCCCTCCAGCTCAGCATCAGGCGTGAACACATCCTGCCGTTGGCTATTACTGATGTCTCAGTCAGGGAGACCCAGATTTCAATCCCCACATCTCATCTTAACCATCAAAAGGCTGGGATGCTTCAGATCTAAACCTGGGGTGGTGGTTTTCATCTCCTTCCCTCCAGGTAGCTGACCTTTCAATGGCGGAGAAGATCCATTCCTCTTCAAAGGGGTGCAGGTGTCTTGTGCTGATGAAAACCGGGTTGGGGAAAAAGGGAGGTGTCATCATCAGATACACCCCTGCCAGGGGTCTGGCCAGCCTGGTCGTCCCCTGACCCCTTCTTAAGGGAGCCATGAAGAGGACCTGGTGATTCACCCGCAGGCAGCAGAAGAAAGCCCTTGTCATCTCTTGCCGGCAGTGATTGAGCCGACCCCTTTTTTCCAGGTGGGCGCCGAGTAGGTGTTCTTAGTTAACTGTGATCACCTCATATTTCACAGCCATGCTGCTCCCTGCTGGGGCCAGACACCAACCTGTGTAATGTCCCATGATACAGGAAGCAGCTCCCTGTCCCCAGGGCTCTGGGTCCGAGGGCTTCATGAGACCGTGGATGGGTGATGGAGCTCACCTAGGACAGGGACTGTGGAGGGAAGAGTTATTAAGCAAGAATCAGGGCATCAGCAGCTAGGCAGGCACTTGGCCAGGCACTTGGCGGGGACCGAGTCACAATGTTAGGTGCTGTGGGTGAATCACAGAGGCAGGTGGCACATCCCCTTGCTTCCCAGGCACTTACAGGTCCACCAGTGATGCATGCAGGGAAATTAGATTCGGGGTTCAATTCGTGCTGACAGGTTCAAGCAGAGGGAGATCGCCGTGGACTTGGTGGAGGCACTGAAGGTTTGGTAGGTTTTAGGAAGGCCGAAACGGATGTGGTCGCCAGTGGTCCGGGGGGTCGTGGAAGGCTTTCAAAGGTCAAGGCACTGAGGCAGGAAGGGACACAGTGACTAGTTTCTGTTGCATGGAGAAGGGGACTCGTGGAAGGGGAGAGAACTCAAAGGGTGAATGAAGAAGAGCCTTGTAGACTCAGCTAAGGAAACCTGTAAGTGATGGGAAGCCCGCGGAAATTCCTGAGCAGAGAACGAGAGGATGCAAACGTGGCCGTGGCCGAGAGCAGGCTATGTTGCGTGTGGATTGAAGGCGCTATTGTGGGGTTCCTGAGCACTGTCAGCCTCCAGGCAATGGAGCTTATTCAAGTGCCCACTGCCAAGTACCTGTGTCAGGGCCCAGGCAGGGAGCAAAGGGAGTTTTCAATTCCATTGCTAAGTGATTCCTTTGTTTACGCCCTCCAAGGAATGACCGCCTCCCCGAAGCTTGGCATTCTTGTCCTATAACCACTGCCCCAGCCCTAAGCTCCCCACCCTGCCCCGGGGGTCTACACGAACCTCCCACTGCACAGATGAGGCTCCCAGCCCATACGTGACCAACTTTAATCCCTTCTTCTGTTTGGACAAACCCTTCATGGTATTGGAGGTATTGCTAGGGGACACAGAAGTACCTTCCTGATGAAGGGACCTAACATTTATTGAGTGCTATCATGTGCCCGGTACTTGACTTTGGGCATGACAGTCTCTGTCTTGAGTGTTTACTACTACGAAGCAGGCACTGTGCTAACTGTGTATCTCACATTATCTCACATGCTTTTCACAACAGGTGTGAGTGTTGACCCCCATTTTATAGATGAGGAAACCTGAGCCTCAGAGGGGGACGTAACTTGCCCAGGGTCACGGAGCCATGCTGCTTGTCCACAGCAGCCCACAGCAAAGATGTCGGTGACCAGGTGTGCATCCTCCTGTCCTCAGAGGTTCAGACCTCAGAGGTTCTCCCAGCACCCCGGTAGGAGACTCAGTCTTCCACTGATGGCATTTCTTAATAATTCACGTGCTTCTCCCTTGGCTCAGTTAGGAATTCGAGAACACTGCTACCTCTGCCTGTAACGGACAAGAAGCTATCATGCAACAGATCGCAGCAGTGGTTTGCAAGACCCCTGCATCCTAAGCATTTGAATTAAGAGTTCCTCTGGTACTTATTTTCCAGCTAGAACAGTCATGATAAAGCAGTGGAAGTGTTTTCATTATCACTGTTCTGCTTAAAGACTTCGGGCTATTTATGTGAAAGGAAAGGAGATATGTCTGGGTGTTTTAAATCAGATAGTTTCTCAAAAGACTTCATTGGCCTGAAAAACTGTTCACTAGCCAGCAGAATTTTAATTTGTCCTTCTAAGCTTGAGAGAGGCAGGTATCCCATGGGAAAGAATAAGGGGTTTAAAGCTGGGTTCCAGTCCTAAAGCTGCCACCGGTGAGTTACGGGGCCTCTGGCATGTTCTTTCGATCTGAACTGCAGTTTCTCACCTGTAATATGGGAGTGTTACTTTTGCCTGGCAGAATTGTCCTGTCGGTCAAGGTGAGATCGTAGAAGTGATCAGAGTTTCATAAACTACAAACTGGATATACATGTGTGGAGTAACCGTATACAGTTTCCTTCATTCCTGGAGTTCTTGAAGGCATCTGGTGAAACAGTAGACGGGAGAGTTCTTTGAAGAGCGAGCAGCTCTCTGCATCTCTGAGGCAACGGCGTTTATGGCTCAACCCTTCGCAGTGGGTCTCCCACAGCAGGAAGCAGGGAGGGCTTGACAAATTCATCGCAGGGGGTCCTATTCCAAGGAGAGATTGCACTTAGAAGAGAAACTAATTAAAATGGAGATCAAATTTGTAGTAGGTATTGGGGAAAAAAAGATTTTATTTTGAGAAACAAAACAAAGTTTGGACGGTAAGCGGATTTTATGTTGTGTTTAACAAAATTTAAATTGTAGTTGCAACTATGCCCCAATTCTTAGTACGAATAAAGCGTTGATTTATTTTTTGTGTAATTATTTTAACACAATTACCATTAGCAATAGGGACAGCTTTCTCTTCTCACTTGACTTTCCCAGCAGATGCATAAGGGAGGTCGTTTTTGCCAGATATTAGAGCTTCACCAGGTTCCCAAGGTCCTCATCTGATCCCTGTTTTCACTGAAGTTCTCCTGTTGTGAAGAACCCGTTGTCTTGTCTTCATTCTGCTGCATCTTCTCCTCCCTTGTTAGCCGGGGAACTCCACCACTCCTGGGGTGTGACTTGAGTAGTTCTTCAGCATCCCTTTCGCCGACTTCCTGAAATCCTGCATCGTTTAGAATATTAGTTATTTCCCCTTTAGATGAGGTGTGTCGTACTTGGCATCTCTTTGTCAACTGCTAAGACATCCAACCAACCCAGGTGGTTGTCGACTTAAAATGTTATGGGCTGGGCTGCACACGGATGTGAAATGGAGAGTGGTATTTGAGTAGGCACTGACTTTATAAGTGCTCAGTTCATGGGTTAAATTTTCAGAACGTGATGACTCTTGCTTCCAAAATTGGTCTTCTATGTACAGGGATCAAGATAATAAATATCCAGTTATTGAGTTTCCCATGATTAAGAGTGCAGGCTATAGTGTCAGAGCACTTGGGTTTTGTTTGTTTTTCTTTTTTGGCCACACCACGAGGCATATGGGATCTTAGTTCCCCAACCAGGGATCGAACCCGTGCCCCCAGCAGTGGAAGCACGGAGTCTTAACCACTGGACCACCAGGGAAGTCCGCTGCACTTGGGTTTAGATCTCAGTACCTACTTGTATAATCTGTGTGACCCTTGACAAGATAATTAAATTATCAGAGTCTCAATTTTTCCTGCCTGTGTTAAAGGGGACAGTGTTAAAACCCCTAACTCATAGGGTTTTTAATGAAGATGAAACGAGATAGCTAAGGTATAGAGCTTGGTTCTTTTCCTGAAACTTACTGTAGGTGTTGTTATTATTACCAAATGTTATTGTTCATGATTTTCACCAGCAGTTTTCACTCATCTGTGGCCCAGATTTTCCGTGGAGCTGCAGTTCACGATGTGAGTGACACTCTACATCCAAGTCTAGGGTCTAGCATAAACAAGGCTTCAGCAGGAAGGAGAACCGCCTCAAGGTTGGGAACAAGAGTACTGCCAGCATTCGGGACTCTGTGTGGTGTGAGAGGCTCTACCCAACACCACCTTGGCAGGGAGAAATGACTGACCCATCTCTTAATAGAACCTGATTCAAGGGAGGCACACACGTTCCAGAGCATTGGACCCGGATGCCACCGCCCCAGCTCTTCAGCTGCCTGGAGCTCGCTGCTCCCAGATATTAATCAGGTGCCTTGTGTCCTATGTAAGAAGCAGAGAGGAAAAGGGCATGGGAAAGGCAAGTTCTTGCAGACCGATACCAGCAGGGCTGGAGTTAGGCTAGGAATCTGTATTTCAGAGGTACGGAAACACTGTAAAGAGACAGCACACACCTTACACGTAGTAGGCATGCCTGAAATCCTCGTTGAAAGAGTAAATGCACACGGCATACACGAGTTCCTCCTGTTTTTCTCAAAGGAATTCAGCTGAGCCATTGTTGAGAAACCTGTGTGACTAGTTAGAATTAGTTAAAAAGTAAAAGCTGGGGGACCTCCCAGGGCCTAAGTTTGCTATGCTCTTTGAGTGATTGTTCCATAAATTGGCAGTGGTTTAGAAATGATTGGTGGATGTGTGGGTCCCTGTAAAAGGATTTTGTAAGAGCCATGTGGTTAAGTCAGGCACTGTGTCTCCCCCTGTCCCCAGATGCTTTCCCTCTGATGTGGGGACCTTGGACACACATTCTGAGGGTCTCTTGGGAATCTCAGGGTGGTTGGGGGGGTGCATACGGGAGGAGCTCTGCAGTGCAGGAACAGGCATTGTTTTCCTAGTGTAGATTTCTGAATCGGTGACACTGGGCTTGTACTCAGGATCCTCCTTCCATTCCTGATGGTGTCCTCGGAAATCACCCCCAGGCATCGGCAATAACCCTCAATCCACTGGACCAGCCTCCAAGCGACAAGGGTCCTCCCCAGGGACCAAGGCCAGGGTCTCCCCAGGTCAGGCAACAAGTTTGGAGCCCTGGGGTGGGCGCTGTTTCCTGGGACCTGGGATGTGGGGAATTCTTGATTTAGCAGGTTTGGGCCACACGCCTTCCAGGGCAGACCCCAGGGGAGAAGCAGTTCCACGGGGACTGCTTATTCAGCCCACCATGTTGGGGGTCCCTTCCCAGCTGCCCATTTGCCTCCCCCAGTGCTTGGAACTGGGGGCCCCAGGTCCCAGCAGCCGCTCCAGGGTCTCCTTACACCTTTTGTTGAGATGCTGCCGCTGAAAAAAAAAGATCCTGTGAAGTCCTTGCTCACTCTGTTGGGACCTGTCTGTGGGTCCCCTGCTAACGTGGAGCTAAAGCCCCCTTTCAGCTGTTCTGGCAGCCTGTGGCCTGATCTGAACATAGGCTTTATTTTCGCACGTACACCCTCCACTCAAGCGTCAGGGCAGGGAGCTGATGGAAGGGGCAGAGGGATCCACGTGGGGATCCACTTTATTTATTAGCCTGGGTGAAATCTGATGGCGATTTTTAAGTAAAGTTGCCAAGCAAAGTCAGTCCAAAAACACCAAATCCTTATATAGTCATACAGTCATCACACACGCCAGCATCATTCTGGGCACTGTCCCCTGGGGATACTGCAGTGATGTGAACGGGCCTGGTGCCTGACCTCGGGAAGGTCACTGTCTCCAGGGGAAGACTGTAAGTCATTTTGAAGGAAGGCTGGGATCTAGCCTGGTCTGGAGGGTCAAAGGAGTGGTGTTCGGGCGATGGTGACTTAAGCACTCAACACACCTCTCATGAGAAAGAGTATTGAACACCTGATGTATCCAAGCACCGTGCAGACACATGGCAAGCCTGAGCTCCTTTACTCCCGTGAGCTAGGTCTTCCTGTCAGCCACATTTGACGGGTGGGCGGTGCAGCAGTGAAGTGACGTGTTCAGGGCACACAGCTGCCCAGGGGCAGGGCTGGTCCTGAGCAGAAGGGATGCGACTGCTCTTTTAGGGCAGGGGGTCGGGTGGGGGGAGGGTGCAGCTCAGGGAGACCGGAGCCGTCACCCTCACCCGCTCTCCTGTTTTCCTGCCAAGGAGAAGGCACGTCCCCAGGATGTTTGCAGGCTTTATTCCGCCTGGGCACTTACCCAGGCTCCTTTAACCCACAGCCGGATGGGAAGATGGCATGGAATGCCAATGCTGGCATTGCTGGCGGAGGCAAGGGCCACACGGCTTTGTCCCTCTCCTGGAGCACACCTCTCAGCAAGTTCCTGGGTGGGGTGGGAGCTTGGCCGGGAGCACAGGCCTGCCTTTATCCCACCTCGACGTCAGAAGGCCAGAGGAGAGCCTTGCTGACTTGCCAGCTGGGGGTGATGGCCATCACAAACAAGGGCTTCTCCAAGGAGGAAATGCAAAGGCTCCCTCTGGAGAGTTGGGGGCGGGGAGGGTGGAGGAGTAGTTGTCTGGTCAGGGTCCACTTGGGAAACACAAAGGAAGATAGAAATGATCCACCTGGGAAGGAACCTTACGAGGCTGGCCTACAAGGAGTTTGGCCAGGGTGGGGCTAGGGGTGACCAGACCCTAAACTACACTTTGGGTTCTTCGCTTGGGGACGTGGGAAGAAAAGAGTTTCTCTTCTGGTGGACAGGTTCTTGGGTGGTCCGAAAATTCTAATAGCTAACGTGCCTCAACTGCTTTCCATATGCCAAACACAATGCCCAGTAGCGTACACACATTGTCCTTGGGGACTACTCTTATCCCCATTTTACAGAGAAGAAAACTGAGTCACGGCGAGGTTAATGGACATGCCCAAGGTTCTAGAACTGGTAAATGGAGGAGTGAGCTGTGTTCTCTTCCCAGTTCTACCACCGAGTGACCAAGGCCACGTCAGTTTCACTCCCTCAGCCTCACTTTCCCCACCTCCACAGTGAGATGGCTGGACATGATGATTTCTACCAGTCCGTTCGCTACCGGGGCCCCGTGATTGTGTCACAGGGACCTGCAAGGACATTCAGTCACAGAGGGGCAGGTCCTCTTGGGCACCTAGGTTTCTGACACCCCTGCCCAGTTCTCCCCATGCACATCTTTCTCTGAGCCAGCCTCCTGAAATCTCCTTCTGTCTACCGCATCTCCTACCTTACAAACTTAGGGAGGTTTTTATTTCTGTTACGTTTTCTTTCATGTTAAATGTTTTCCAGCGTGAAGCTCAAGGACCCCCTTTATTCCCTGTGAAAGCTTTCTGCTTCCTGTCCCACTCTGCGGGGCCTGGTCGTGGCCGTGCAGCCTTGCCTCCAGCACAGCCCTGCAGGCAGGCGTTACCAGCCCTCTAAGAGTTACTGAACGCCTGACACTGGACTTGCCCAAGGTCACATAGTCCGTGAGTGACTGCTCCAACCTGGGATGGACCTCCTGGTCTGCTGTTAGGCACGGGGTAAGGTGCTCAAGGGGTGCAGCTTTCTTTCACCTCGTTACACTGGCTCTTTCTGCCTTTGCTTCTGTTTGCAGACAGAAGTCAGAGCAGGGCTGGGGGCGGGGTTGACAACCTCTGACCCACTTGGGCCAGGGTCTCCCAAACCCTCCTGCTTTTGGAAGAGTTGGTCTGGACCAGCAGCTCCACCAGCCCCGACTCAATGACCGAAAGCAGCCTCCTTAGTGCCTTTGTTTCCTCCAAGCAGTACTCAACACTCCACCAGCAGAAAGGGTGGTAATCCACGCGGGCCCCGTCTTCCAGGGCCCTCCCAACATCAGCTCTCCACCTGTGCTGCTTAAAACGCCGGCTTCACTGTCCATCTCCAGGTCACTCCTCCAGGAGGTCATTGCCCTCATCCACACCGGGCAATAAATTCTACAGGGGTAGACTGGGCACATACTGGGAAGATCCAAGAGAAGTGGCTGTCAGCTCCAGAGCTCTGATGATGGCCTCAGGATTTGGTTTCTCTCCATCTCCTGACTCACCCCCTGCTGCCCTATCGAATTCATTCTCAGTTTCCACATGAGGGGCTTCCAGGATTCAAGACAAGTGCAAAGAGGGGTCTCTTTTCTTTCATGGATCAGACAGAAGTCCTGGGGTCGCCTCTCACTGGTCCGTACTGGGTCACTTGCCTGCGTCTGAACCAGAAGCAGGGTTCAGGGGTGTAGAATGGGGTTTGGTCAGGCCCACATCAAATGCCCATCTCTAGAGCTGGGCTGAAATCAACTCCCCACCAAAGCACATGGACTGAGAATCCTAGAGAGGTGATTTCCCCAGGAAATTTGCAGTATGCTCACCAAAAGGGGCAGAGATGGGTGCCTGGTGGCAAAACCCAAACAACTGTCCTCCACACCTTCCCCTGCTGGTCCCCAGGGCCCAGTCCATGCGGGGGCTGCCCACGTGGGCCAGATGGGCACCCGGACAGAGGCTGAGAGCTCCTCCTCTGCACTGACTTTCCCACGTCCCCTTGGGTCCCTACTTTCCAGCAAATGCTCTATTCGCTCCACTCACAGGTGAAGGGTGTCTGGCCAAGGGCAGGACAGGGGAGCAAGGGAGTGGAAGAGAGCCTGTCATTATCATGATCATTCACTCTTCCATTCATTCATTCCTCGGCTCATTGGATTACTCAGCTATAGGCTCGACACATGTTTATTAATGTCTAACATTGCAGGCAACAGGTTAAATCAGAGTTTCTCAAACTTCAGTCATTGGTGTACCCTCTTCCCAATTTTCCACTTCCCAGTTTTTAGTAAGAGCCAAGAGAAGCAAAATGATGTTCTCAGTTCTTAGCTGATAGGTCTGAACCTGGAGTCCGATCTCTTTTTATTAAAAGGGGAGCTTGGCAGACGTTGGAGGTTGAGGACACTGTATCACCAGCCTGTGGCTCTGTTCTTGATCAAATCTGGAAAGCTGAAGGGGGATTGAAAAGGGAATCACTTTCTCACTGAAAGAGCCAATGCCTAGTCCCGTCTTGTACGTATGCCACATAACGCTGTCCTGTGGTGCCACTGAAAAGCATCGTATACACGTGGGAAAAATAAAATACTGGAGGGATTCAGAAAGGAATCCAGCGTAGACTTTGCCTTGAAGCATGTTCCACTCTCGTAGGAGAGAGAGCGGGACACAGATGATAGTGCTACGAGCCAGGACATGATGGAAGGAGGGGTCCAGAGGAAGTGCTGTGGGAGATGAGAAGAGGGTGCTCCCCTAGGGGGGGATTCTGACCTCCAGAGAAGGGGGTAGGGCTTCTCAGGCAGAGGGGAGGCATGGGAAAGGCAGGAAGGCTGGGGGTTTGGAGAGCAGCACGGAGGCCCACCCATGGGTATGCTGTTCCTGTGCTGAGTGCCACCTGCCCACTCAGGTGTCCTGTTTACACTCAGATCCTAACGGTGGTGTTTAGTCAACTCTCCACTCAGAACTGAGGCCGGGATGTCTGCCCAGTGCTTATTCCCCACACGCTCTCCACCCAGGACACCCTGATTTGCTCCACATTCTCTACCCAGTCATCCTGGAGGAGCCGCTGGTGTAGTCGAAGGAGCCCATGTGGATTCAGAGCCCAGAGCTGCTCCTTTCCAGCGGTGGGCTCCTTTCTCCTGTGTATTGGCGGTCATCCAAGCACCTTCCTCAGAGGGTAGATGGGAGTGTAAAATGAGACAAGGCACACAGAGCACTGAGCACACAACCTGGCACAGGCAAGAGCTCAATAAACATTAACGGACACGGCTTGAAAAATATTATTCCGGACGCGCTTACCGTGTGTTTTACAACAGAGACACACTTGGCCTCCCATCCCCATTGCTTCCCAACTCTGGGACCCTAAGAAAGTTAACCTCCCTGAACCTCAGTTTCATCATCTGAAAAATGAGATATCCAGCCAGGTGCTGAAATAACGTTTACAAAGAAAGACACAGTATATATACCCTTGGCAGATAATTCTTTTGCCAGGGCAGCTTCAGCTGGGCTTTGGGTTTATCTGGTAATTATTCAGGTATCATTCATTGAGCTCCAACTTGGTTCCAGAGCCTCCCAGACTTTTTTTTTTTTTTTTTTCCTTCTGATTGTCAAAATAACTCTGCAGGGTATTCTTATTTTTATTCCCTTATTTATTCATTGGTGGTTAAGTGCGCAGGACCTGCTGGCCTGGGTTAAATTCCCAGCTCTGCGGCTTGGCTTTCCTGCTGTAGGGGCTTGAGCAACTGGCTCAACCTCTTCCTGCCTCCGTTTCCATCTAAAATGCTACAAAATAGTATCTTCTCAGGGGATTGCTTAGGAGAATTAAACTGAGTTCATTCTTGTAACTCTTAGGTCAGTGCCTGCCAAATAGTAATGCTCTATATCGAGAGCTCTTATTGTTATTGTTATTAATGAGGTGAAGTTACTTTCTAGATGATCAGTGAGTGAACCCAAACTTGAACCCAGACCTGTGTGCTCTAACACCCCTGTCCCTTCCACTCCACCAGCAGCCTTGCTCCCACATGGAAACCCTCTGTGTGTTTGGGGCCCTTCTAGGGTGCCCGGGACAGCCCCTCCCAGCTGCCTCTCATCCCTGGGGCACACCCCAGGCTTACCTCTGCAGATCTGCTCACTTCCCTCTCCTGCCTTCCCTACGAAGAGGCCACCACTGACCTTCCCCGCTTCTTCCCGGGCTTCCCTGGAGCAGCCCCAAGACCGGCCTGCCTCTTCCTTCCAGAATTTTCTTCCAGACCCTGAGGTTGCTCTTGCCCTTTGCATGAGAAGTTCTTAAGCAAAGAGACAAGATGCCGTTGATGTGCAAACATGCGACAGCCTTGTTCCTGGCATCGGCCTGCTCCTCCCCTATCTAAGCCCCCAGGGATCCCAGCCCCCTTGGCCTGGACTGTGGTCTTCAGGGCTGTTCTTCCTCAGCTGTGTGCCATCACAGCCCCTCTCGAGACCTTCGTTTCCTCTGCTGCACACGCCTGGTTGTGAAGGTGGAAGACATACCATGTTATGTACTTGTGCTCACTCCAAGGGCTGCCCTTCAAGACCCAGGCTACTTCCTGCTTCCTTTGGGGAGCCTCCTGGGAGCAGCCCGCCTGCAGGGCTCTCCTTTCTTTGAATCCTGTGGCCCGTTTCACGTAAGTTTCATTTTAAACAATGCCCTCATTGTTTTCATGCCTTCATATATGTTATCGTGCCTGAATGAATATGTTTGTGTGTATATTTCCAGCTGGGTGTAAGCTCATGAACAGTATTCAGTGCTGGGTGCCGAATAACTCTGTAAAAGATATTTGTTCATTAGCTTAGGCTCCTTCAAAAATTAATGTTTTTTCACCTTTTGTTGTTCAATATTGATGCCATCGAGCAGGCATAAACCAGGGTTCATGATTGAATCTTTTTGCACTGGTTTGCTTGTTCTCTAAGGAAAAGCAGCATTTCAACTATTTGGATAAATTTCTTTTTAAAAATTTTTTTTAAACTTCTGGGTTGTTTTTTCTTTTTTTGGATAAATTTCTGAAACGTATTTTAGCTTACTTTAAAAAACATCATTCTTTCCTCCATCCTATGGGAGCCTGGGATGTGGCCAGCACAAGCACTGTCCTAGGTACAAAAATAAATTATTATTCCTGAAGGTAACAGGACCCTTGGGTGTTCACTGTGGACCAAGTTCCGGGGTCTGGCTTCTACCAGTCCACAGAGAGACGTTTCTGGAGGCCCATGTCATCCCCTCCATCAGTGAGTTTCTTCTTCATGGACCTGTTCTGGCCCTATCAGTTCAAAGCCTTCCCAAGGAGGGTTCTCAGGGCCTGTTCTTTGGTAGTTTCTGGTTTGCTGTGGACTGTGTGGAGGGCATTGAGGTTCAGGAGTGAGGCTGTAACAGACCCTGGAATGCTTCGTGCCCCTGGAACTCTGTAGGAGTCTGGTGCTGGCTTTGTAAGTGTTGGGCTCAGGGACTGTGCCTCAGGAGGGAGGGAAAGGAAAACAAAGACAAAAAAAGAAACTCAAAAACCTTTCCCCAGGGACTTCCCTGGCGGTCCAGTGGTTAGGATTTTGCCTTCCAGTGCTGGGGGGTGGTGGTGAGGGTTCGATCCCTGGTCGGGCAGCTAAGATCCCCTATGCCTAGCGGCCAAAAAAAGCAAAAACACATAAAACAGAAGCAATACTGTAACAAATTCAATAAAGACTTTGAAATGGTCCACATCAAAAAAATCTTAAAAAAACAAAACAAAACTTTCCCCTTGGAGAGGAAGGGATACTCACAAGTCCTCTGTTTCATTCATTCAGCAGAGAGTAGAGGCATCAGCTAGGTCTGTGGTCTGCGGTAGGGAGACAGTGGTGATGTTGGCAGGCTGGCTCTGTTTGAGTGGGACCGACAGACAGACAGACAACATGTCAACAAATACAGTGATAGAAAGTGATGGCAGGGCCCACTCAGGCAGGGCTGCCTGGGAAGGCCTCTTAGAGATGGCCTTGCGGCTTAGAGCTGACAGACAGAAGGGATCAGCCGTGCAGACTGTGGACAGACATGTGGGTGGGGACAGGTAGCGGCATCCCGGACAGAAAGCACTGTGTGAGCCAAGGTTGTGAGGTGGGAATGAGGTTGTTGAGTTCTGAGAATTGAATAAGGCCGGAGAGGTAGGCAGGGGGCCGGGCCACAGCAAAAAGTTCGGATTTCCTCCTGGTTTGGGTGGCAAGGCTTTGAAGGGATTGAAGCAGGAGTGACAAGATTGGATTTATTTGGAGTTTTTAATGGGGTGGGGTGGGTGAGCAGGAAGGGAGGGGTAGAAGAACCAAGAAAGCCAACAGCTGGAGGAGTGAGGAAAGGGGGCTGCAAAGTGGGGAGGGGGAGAGGCGGGGAGGGGGTGGCTGAGAGCCAGAGGAAAGAGAGAGCAAGATGGCAGTGGTTCCCTTGGGGACCCTGATGAGAACAAATGGGGGTGATCTGGGGGCTTTGGGAAATCTAACTGGTGAAGGTCCAGGCTGTGGACTGTGAAAGCGCGAAGCTCAAGGATCAGTTTCCCCATCCATGTAAGACATGGGGAGCGAGCCAGAAGGGAAGGATCCTGGTTCATCCACTGGCACTTGACCCAAGTATGTTCTTTTTCCACCATGAAATCTGGCCACATGATCTCTACTGATCAGACTTGTTAAGGAGCTAAAAAGCGTATTTCTTGGAAGGCTTCACTCAGGAGAGAAAGTCGAGGGAAGCCAAGGAACCCGCACTTCGTGAGCCCCATTCCGTGCTGGGGGAGCCGGCTGCCTGGGGCCCACAGAGGTGAAGAGTCTGGCACACGAGCTGTCACAGCTGGGGACCCGGGTCTCCGTGGTCCTCAAACCCTTGCCCGCTCCCCTGACCTAGTTAATGCTCTGGGCCCCTCTGTGTTGGTGTCTGTGGAAAAGTAGCCGAAGTACGTGAGCGCCAAGCTGGCTGCTAAGTCAGCTGGCTGGGAGTGTTCCCGGCCCAGCCCCTGCTGTGATCTGGGGAGAGCGTGTGGTGATGGAGCCAGCAGGACGTCCCGAGTAACTGACGCCTATAGACAATCCACAAGGGTCGTTTCCACCCCCCGGGTGTCACCTCCTTCCCCCAGGACTTCTGAACAGAGCTCTCCAAGGCCTGTGGAATGCATGTGCCAGGGAAAATTTCGCTTCTGCATGATGATGATTATACTAATGAAAGTGACACAGGAGTAGGAGACAGAGACCTTCCTTGGCTCCCCAGGGGGTAATCCATTCCCCGGGGAAGGAGAACTGGCCATTTCCACACTCATCTCCAGTTACCAGCTGGGAATGACAGGGGAGAGCCATTGAGACAGTTCAGGAGGGGACCGAGCAGTGGGCCAGGGCTCCTGTGGCCCATGTCCAGTCCTGGCACAAACAGGGACCTGGGAGCCCTGTCGGTTTAGGAGAGTCTCTGAGTATTGGTTTGCTCGTTTGTAAAATGGGGGATTCCCAAGATCTTGATGACTAGTCACGATAGTAATGATACCACTGTTGTGATGGGTATTTGAGAATCAAATATGGTCAAGAATGCAAAGGCACTTTGAAGACCCGATCACAAATTTCTTTGTTGGGTCAAGCAAAACTTGGAACGTAGAGGACCTAGCTCTGAACCCTGCTGGGAATTCCCATGAACGATTTCTTTCTTCGTTTGCTCTTTTGTGAGTACATTTATTCATTCAATGAACATTCACTCGGTGTCTGCTCATATAAGATGCTTAGGTTACAGCGATGAATAAGATACTGCTCAAGTCCTTGTGAAACTCATGGAAGTGACAGACATATAAACAAATTTTAAAAGTATATATATTGTTTTTAAAAAAGGGGAAGGGAGGAAGGAATGTTCTGGGCAGAAGGGACAGTGAAGGCAAAGGTATGGAGCCTGTGAAATAGCCTGCGGTTTGCATTGGGTGATCTTGGTGTTGTGTCCTTACCAGGAGCTGTGCAGGAAGCTGCCGCCATTTTTCCTCAGCCAGAACATTCTCAGGGCAGAGAGAATGGGGTGAGAGTTGTTTTAACAGCTCCTGCTGCTGAGTATTCTAACCATGGTCTTATAACAGCTTGTGGTCTGATCTCTATCAACTTTCTATTTGACACCCAAAATATTTCAAGCTGCCCCTTACTTTTTACCCTCCACTAGCACTCCTCCAGCAAAACCTAATTTGGGGTGATTGGTAATTGTTTGGTTTTTTTCCTATGTTCTTCATACCCTGATGTCGGTAGGGAGATTATCTAGGACAGTAAGCCCCTTACATGCGAACGACTTCCATTCCAAGAGCGTGTTCATAAGTCCAGTTTATTGATTGATTGATTGATTGGCTGCGTTGGGTCTTTGTTGCTGCGCGCGGGCTTTCTCTAGTTGCAGCGAGCGGGGGCTACTCTTTGTTGCAGTGCGTGGGCTTCTCATTGCGGTGGCTTCTCTTGTTGCGGAGCACGGGCTCTAGGCACGTGGGCTCAGTAGTTGTGGCTCACGGGCTCTAGAGCTCAGGGCTCAGTAGTTGTGGCTCACAGGCTTAGTTGCTCCGCGGCACGTGGGATCTTCCCAGACCAGGGCTCGAACCCGTGTCCCCTGCATTGGCAGGCGGATTCTTAACCACTGCGCCACCAGGGAAGCCCCCGTAAGTCCAGTTTGTTCGTAAGTCCAACAAAGTTAGGCTAGGTACCCAACTAACACAATCGGCTATATAGTACTGTACTGTAATAGGCTTATAATACTTTTCACACAAATAATACATAAAAAACAAAAAAATAAAACATTTTTAATCTTACCATACCTTGAAAAGTACAGTACAACAGCTGGCATCCAGGGGCTGGCATCCAGTGAACAGGCAAGAAGAGTTACTGACGGGAGCAGGGAGAGGAGGTGGGGGATGGTAGAGCTGAAGGATCGTCAGCAACAGGAGATGGAGGGCAAGCTGCAGTTTCACGCATGCCTGATGTTGATGGCACAGGTTCTGGTTCCTGCCTGGATTCAGTTTTATCTATAAAGATACTGTACTCTCTACAGTATTGTACAGTAAAGTACACAAAAGCACAACCACTTGTAGAGGATGCACGCACGTGACAATGTACGCCAGACACGTGACCTAACTTACGTGATTGGACATGTGAACATACATTTGCATCTTTGAAAGTTCACAACTTGAAGGTTCGTATGTAGGGCACTTACTGTAATGATTTTCACATCTCCTCAGGGCCCATCACATCAATCTCTAGACAAACTCCCAAGCGTGTCTCTTCTGGGGTCTCAGACATTAGGGAGGAGACCCAGGAGGGCTGCCTCTGTTCCTCTCCTGGCAGCTGGACCAGGGCCATGCTGGGGTTCTCACTGGCCTCCACACTGCTTCGTGGCCCCAATTCTATGCAGGAATCATGTAACTGCTGTTTATGCTTGTTTTCTTTCAATATTTTAATGCTTTCCTAGACTCTGAATTTTTCTATAAGAGGAAAATTAAGATTCATTTTCGAATGACTTTTTTATGAAGGGGGGAGTAAGAGGTTGTGGATAGAAGGACTGAAAAATGTACTTGGTATTTTTAGGGGTTTTTGTCTTATTTCTGGTTATGAGAGCAGCAAAAACAAACGAACAAACAAACCTGAACCTCATCCCCAACAGTGAAACAGCAAACGCTGTCAACATTTTGACATTTTTCCTTACAGTCATTTTACTTGCAGGCAGGTAAGATTATGCTGCATGCACAGTTTTCTAACCTGCTTTTTCAATTTCTTTTCAATTCTGTAATATAAACATTCTCCCTTCTGTCATTCAGAATGCTTCCTGAGCATCCATTTCAAACAGTTGCATCAAATGATTATAACCATAATTTACCAACTATTCATTCCCTGCAGATACTGAGGCTGTACCCATTTTTTTCTTCCCATGGTAAATAATGTTGCCTTGAACCTCTTTGCGTACAAATCTTCCCACCCGCATAGGGTCAGAACAGCAGCAAGTCGCGGATGCATTTGTCTTCAAGGAAGTGGATTAAGTTCTTGAGGCCCCTTCTCTTATAGGAACCAGGTGCTTCTCTGACTGCTCCTGTCCTTTGTCAGCTGTGACTTCTGCTCCTGAGTTGGGCGCCGAGAGCGAACATCTCTTTCAGTTTGGCTAAAGCACACCTTCTTCTTCTCTTTATCTTCCCCAGCTCTCACAGCCTCACCCACAGCGTTCCTAATAAACATTCCTAATGTTCATCCCTAATATTTGTAGCCAGAGCAAAAATAGCCCCCTAATTTTCCCTTCTTAACAGACTTTATAGTTTAAAACCACAGGGGATAGTTTTCAATTCCACGGTATTTAAAAAATTACCTCTTCCGGCCTCCCAATTATGTAGACTCACCATCTCCGTTCACTTTCCGTGGAATAGTCAAGACCTGAATTCAAATCCTCAGTCTACCTCTTAATAGCCGAGCGACGTTGGTCAACTTAACATCTCTCTCTAAGGCCCCATTTACTCTTGGGTACCATGGGATCGTAATGGGAACCACCTAACTGGATTGCTATGAGAATTTAACGACAATTAGTTCACTTAAAGTGCTGTGTGTTAGTGTTGTTATTCGCTAAAGGGTTGTTTTTTGTGTGTGTGATACACGGGCCTCTCCCGCCGCGGAGCACAGGCTCCGGACGCACAGGCTCCGCCGCCATGGCCCACGGGCCCAGCTGCTCTGCGGCACGCGGGATCCTCCCGGACCGGGACACAAACCCATGTCCCCTGCATCGGCAGGCGGACTCCCAACCACTGTGCCACCAGGGAAGCCCTCGCTAAAGGTTTTAACTCTGGGTCAAAACAGGAGCATGCAAGTCACCTCCAAGATGCTAGATTGTCATGACAAAATGGTACCATGTAATGCCAGACCTGGAAGGATGGCGTTGAGATGGAGTCCATCCCCCTGGTTTCATTGATGGGGAAACTGAGGCCCACAGAGGGGAAGGGACTTGTCCAGGGTCACCTGGATGGGTATAAGATATGACATCACAATGCTGCTCCTATGATCAGGCAGCAGGAGGGGCTCATGGCTTCAGAGCACAGATAGAGCCCTTCCATCAAGCCTGGGGAGGGTGTGAGGGGGGGCTCATCCTTTATATCTAGGCTTTGGGTGGGCTCAGTGTGGGATTCAGCTAATTGTCCAGATCCCACCCATTGCCTGTTAAGCCCTCCAGATCAATCCCAGAGCATCTAGGAAGCTTGTGGAGTATTAGAAACACTATTTATATTCTCTCTTGCACTGCACAGGTGATTTCCTGTGACCCACCCCCCCATACCGTCAGCGCTTGTGTGACCACACACACCACACATACACACACGCATACCTCTTGGGCCCATTGGAAATTCATATATTCTCCCCTGGCACGGGAGCTGAAGGCGTCCGCCAACCTGTGGGTTTCTCTTCCATGTGGCTCACCATCTGGAGTAGCCACCTGGCCTCCTTGTGGAGTGTGTGTGTGTGTGTGTGTGTTTGTGTGTTTGCGCACACTCGCTCAGCACCCATGTCCCAGGGCCAGGGTATTGTGTCCCCTCTCTGTGCTTGAACGGCTGAATGCACAAGAGCAAGAGAACAGAGGCACAGAGGACAATGCCCAGAAGTCATCCTGGCAGCCTGAATGAATAATTCACATTGTATCTGCTGCTTTCCAGGGCTTCCCCAAATAGCTGTTTTAATTGCTTATTTGTTTCGCTGCTGACTTTAATTCAGCCGCCTTCGGCTCAGAACACTTTGGTGTTTAACATTGACTCGCAGGTAGGTCTTCCCTTTGGGGAACGATGGTCTGTTTTCTTCTTTAAAAAGAAATAATGGGAGGGAAAATAAACCCTTAAAGTTGTACTTTTCAGAGGTAAAAACCATTTTTTTTTCACCTGTGCAGAGCTCCTTTGTAATCAGTCACTGTAGGCCTCTGTGGTCTTGGAGAATAAAGAAATAGCGGTCACATGGACAGGCAAGGCGAGCTTCTGGGCTAGATCAGTCGGCCCACCGTGATGCAATCGGCAAACACTTGGGCATCTACAGATTTTGAGATTCTCAGACATGGCCAGGCCGTGCTTCCTTGTGCTTTCCTACACATGCCAGCCAGAGCATCTAGGAAAGGTTATTAGGAGGGCCCTACGTGCCTGGGCAGGCAACCTGGGGGCTGCCCTGCCTATGTAGCCCGTAGAATAGTAGGGGGTCCAGTGCCGTGTCCCCCCTGGAGCTCTGGCAGGATGCCTGTAGTGTGAAGTGCCGTGGCTCAGCTTTGAAAGGGCTTCTGCTGGTGGTCCTGGTGGAATGACCTGGAGAAGGGGGCTGGTTGGAAGCCAGGCATTTGGAGCCCCTTATATATAAATATAAGGGCAGCCAGAGGTAGCAGGATGTAGAGTGTGGAGGGCCTGGGCGGATAGAAGCCGTGTGGGTTACAGCATGAGGTGACAGGTGTGAATCTGAAGACACAAAGGGCACCCAGGACACCCTTGGTGGTTGCGGAGATGGGGCCAGTGGGCTTTGTGCTCTAGTCCCACACCTGCAGAACAGGGGCACCTGTAGAGCCAGTAGGCCAGGGTGCCATCAATTACCGCCCCCCCTCACCCCCCACCCCCCAGCTCTGCTTGGCCTTCTGTCTGCAAATGGATGCAGAGGGTAGAGGGTTGGTTTAATGTGGGAGGACGGAAAGTGATGCTCACTGAGGATCTACTAAGTGCAGAGGAGCAGAGGGGTTGAGAAGCTGCGTTCCGGAATCAGGTCCATGTGCTACTGTGTGCTCACTGGCTGTGTAACCTCAGGCAAGACATTGTGTGGGACAGGTACTCAGCAAACACTCTAGGAAAGGGCTGATACAGATGCTTGCAAGACTGTGCTCAGAGGGAGGCTGGGGGGCTGTGACCAGGCCCTGGGATGGGATGAGAGGCAGAAAGCTTTGATAAAGAAGGAGAAGGCGGGGGGATTTCTCAAACACAAGGTTCGATACCGCTTTTAAAGTTCCTGCAGTTATTAAACAGGGGATGTTATACACCAGTCGTCCTAAGTATGGTGCTGGGACCATACATAGCAGCATTGGCATCACCTGGGAGTTTGTGGGAAATGTAAATTCTCAGTGCAGCCCAGAATCAGAAACTCTGGGAGTGGGTCACAGCTCTCTGTGAGTTACCAAGCCCTCCAGGGGATTCTGATGCAGCTTAGGGCCGAGGACCACTGCTGTATACAATAAGGGGAAGTCAGAAGGGGTGTTCAGAGAACGAGTGCATATGGGCCAGGGAGACTAGGGAGTGTTAGGAAACCTGAGTGCCAGGAGGATCCATTCCTCTGTGGCTGTGTGACCTTGGACAATTCGTTAGGACACAGTCTTAGAAACTCAGTACTGAAAAGTCCTTTAGCGATCGCTGTGTCATCTTCTTATGGTGGGAACGGGGAAACAGTGGTCCAGGGTGAGGAAGGGACTCGGCTATAGTTACTCAGTGGCAGAGCTGAAAATTGAAGCCAGTTGGATTTGCCTCCTGACAAACTGAGTGTCCCAGGATGTATCCGCTTGCCTCTCTATGTCTCAGTTTCCACATCCGTAAAATGGAACTAATAGTAGTACTTAGATTATTTTAAATAAGTTAATATCATATAGTATTGAATATGGGGTTTTCCTTTATTTTTTCCTTACAACTGTATTGAGGAATTACTGAAGCACACTAACTTGTATGTATTTAAAGAGTGCAATTTGATGCATTTTGACATACACGTAGACATCTATGAACCTATCTTCATAATCAATATAACAAACATTCCCATCACCCCCGAAACTTTCTTTGTGCCGTTTTATATCCCCCTCTCCCTCTGTTCATCCCCAGGCAACTACTGATCTGCTTTCTGTCCTTAAGGTTGGTTTGTTTTTTCTAGAATTTTACATACATGGAATCATACAGTACAGTCTCTTTCTTCCCTGGTTTCTTTTACCCAGTATGTTTCTGAGATTCATCTGTATTGTTGTGTGTGTTAATAGTTTGTTCCTTTTTATTACTGAGTAGTATTCCAGTGTGTGGATGTACATTTGTCTATCCATTCCCCATTGATGGACATTTGGATTGTTTCTAGCTTAAGGTTAGTACAAATCAACATAACATTAATTTTAAGAAGCATCATTATTTTATGTGCCACTAAGAAAGGAAAAGTGCTACTAATTAAATCATGACCCAATGTTTTTAAATTAACTAGAATGTTTATTTCATACTTATCAAAATAAATCTTTCAAACCTAGGGGTTTTTTTGTTACTCATATATCGCTTTTTTACATACAAAAAAAAAAAAAAGGAATACCTAAACAAAAATAAGCTCCAGTGTTCCTAATACATCTTCTCATTCCGAATCCAATTCTTTGGAGTCAATTTTTAGCTCAGAATTACTGATGTCTGTGCTTTTAATATCGTCGTCCTTGGTGCCTTCAAGAGTGTTGGTGATGCAGCCTTGTTATAGGGCCCACGGAGAAGCTCAAAGGCTCTGGTGCTGGGCTCTGCAGCCAGTGTGGCAATTATGCAGTGGTAGCCTCCCTTGCACTCCTGCTTTGGGAATGTTGCTAAACGTGTCTGTTCATTGCCTTCTCCACCCTTCCCCACAATCATTTGGTTCCTAGGGGTTAAAAGTGCTCCACTATTGTCTCTGAGATTTTATCCCAAGCCCATGACACCTTTGATGTCTGTGCGCACACGGGCGGTGACAGCTCCATCAGGACCGCAGCCTGGCTGACAGTATCGTAAGATGTCAGCAGTGCTAACACACATCCCAATCTCGGAGATGCTAAAATGTATTTTAAAATGTGCAGCTCAGAATCGTTGAAACAGAGTCTGTGTACTTTGTAAATACTCAATGAAATTCAGCTCTTATTATTATTATTGCATTCCTGTGAAGCATCAATTTCCTGTTGGTGAAATGAGGGTGGCTGTATCTGCCTCGCAGAAATGTTGTGAAGGTAAAGGACATGATTTATTTCACATAGAGCATATGGTCCAGTGCCTAGTACTATACTGACCTTCAGCAAAAGATGTATTGTTTCATTGCAGCCTCACAATGCCCTTGATTCTGGGGACCGGCAAGATAGAAGACTTGTGAATGCTGAAGCTGCAAAGGGAGCCATAGAAATGTTACATCTCAGCTCCCTCATTTTACAGATGGGAAGCCCAGAGAGGGTGGATGCCTTGCCCAAGGGCCTGGTTCATCTGGTGGCAACATCAGGATTCAAACCCAGATCTCGTCACTCCCCTTCCAATGCTCTCCCTAAACCGTGTTGTCATGGAAGGAGCCACAATTCAGGATCCCAGAGAAGCCTTCATGGCCAGTTCCATTTCCAGAAGGATCAGCTCCTCAGGCTGCGTGGCTAGGTGAGGGTCAGAGCTCAAGGAACAGGAATGGCCAGATTCCAGGGAAGGGTAGCTTTGGCCTCTGTCCATCAAGCTGGAAGCTCCTGGACAGCCCAGCGCCTGGGAGGACCCCTTGGAAACCCAGCTCTTGGGACTGGAAAGGAGCAAAGCTGGGGGTTGAGTGCCCTCAGGGTCATAAATACGAAAAGGAGGAGCTCTGCATGTCTTCCCAGCGCCACATGCCAAGGGCTCTATTGAGCTGTTCCCCTGTACTAATTCGTTCAATGCTACCAGAGCCCTGTGAGGCAGGCTTTCTTGACTGCTTTATACCTATGGGGAAACTGAGGCTTAGATCTGGGGAAGGAATGGCTCAGATTACACAGTTAAGAAAGATGGAACTGGGAGTCCCATTTGGTTCTGTTGGCCCTTTGGGAATTCCCTTTGGGAATGAGAATGGAGCTGGGTGGAGGGCCAACATGTATACCCAGTGCTCTGTTCTGCTGTGGTACTGGGCTTTAAGAGAATTACCCTCCAACAAGGGAACAAGCAAAACGAAGGGCCCATCTCCCAACCTTGTCTATCCATGAATGGGAACTTCATAGTTTCATATGGGTTCTGGCCCAGTGATAATTCTCCTTCCAGTATAACAGGGTTAGTTAGCCCAGGACAGTACTATCAATAACTATTTCTTGAAGGCTGTTCAGATGATTGCTGTATCTCAGATGGAGCTGAACTTAGCACCAGGGCTGACTTGATCTCTTGGTGTCATGAGTGTGATGCAGGTCTGGGGTTGGTCCCCAGGTTTTAGTCTCAGCCTTGCCACTGGGACCTTGGGTGGCTCTGGGCAAGTCTTTCTCTCTGTGCTTCAGTTTTCTCACCAATAAAACGAGTTGATTTGTCAGATCCCAGATATCACACTCAGTTTTAACATTCCTTAATACCCCTGCATCAGGTGCCTCATTTGGACAGCAATGAAAATAATAATGAGTTGCTCACATTTATTGAGCACGCACTATATACCAAAGTGATATTTCATCCATTATCTCATCTAATCCTCAAAGAACACTGTAAGGTGGGTTTGAACGGTACTTACCTGAAAGCGTTGTTATGAGGTCCAAGTGAGTTAACATATGTAAAGTGCCTGGAACAGTTCCTGGCACAGAATCCACGCTCAATCAATGTATTATTATTTCTCCTGTTCTGCAAGTGTGAAAACTGAGCCTAATAGAGTTTAAGTATCTTGCCCAAGGTCACAGAGCTAGAAACTGGCAGAGCTGAGATTTAAGCCCAAGGAGTCTGGCTCCAAAGCCCTGTGCTCCTAATTTCTACTCTGTGCTGCCTCTTGATAAGACAAGATGCAGGAGAAAGATGTTAGAGAGCAGTGGCGACTATGTGCAGCTAGAGAGTGCCTGCCTTCAAAAGGCACGCTAGCTCCATTCTTAACATACAGCACTGTGGTAGACAGACAAACATATCTATAAGCTGAATTTGGCCACCCAGTAGTCAGTTGGCCATGCCTAGGCTAATCCATGATCTGGTTCTCAGAATCTTAATCTTAAATCCCAGCCAGTAAGATGCAGAGGAATAGAAGAATCACCACTGTGTCAGTGAGCTGGAGGGTATCCAGGGATGAGTAGGCATAAAGACATGGGGATGGAGGCGAAGGAAGGGAACAGGCCCAAGGCTTGGGTGTGTGATCCCAAGAACTCAGTTCGGGGGGGGCCAGAGTGAAGGCAAGATTTAGCAGGAGGAGGTAAGCCACTGGTTTGTGGAAGCCTGAGTTAAAGACTAGAAGGGGGTAAGGGAAACAGTCTGGAACTTTCCCTCCCCATAGGAGAATGCCAGGAATGGGAGGGAGTGACTAGGCCAAGAAAGCTTCTGGATAAACCAGTCCTGCCAAAGTAGGGAAGCAAGGAAGTCTGGGGGTCGAATAACCAGAATGTCGAGACAGGTGTTTTGAGAGTAGAGGGAAGGAAGTGTCAGAGGGAAAGAGAACTTGGAAATTCCTGGTGTAAATGCCTCCTTCAGAGAACATATTTTGAGAGCCAAAGCCGATCCAGCTGCCATCTCTTAACTTTCTCTGGTTTAATTTCCCCCCCAAAACAGAGAGCTTAAGCAGTCCCAAGTCCTCCAGGAAAGGGGGCGGTGGAATACAGTGCAAGGCTTATTGGCTGTTAGCATGAACAACTATTTTGCCTCATCATGGAAAGGGATATAAAACCCAATTGATAAGAACAGGTAATGTTGGTTGAGCCCTGTGTGCCGTGGGCTCAAGCACAGCTCATTTTAGCCAGTCACTCTGAGCACCCCCACTTTACAGATGGAGAAGCAGGTTCCGGCAAGTTAGGGTTCACGCCCAAGTGGACAGAGTGAGTAAGTGATGGCGCCTGCATTGCAACCCCTCTAGAGCTTATGATTTTTTTTTTTTACCACCACTCGTGTCTCTCGAGTTGAAAAATGGGGACAGTGATGATGATGATGATATGATAATAGCTAACATATCCGACCAACTTGAGATGAGAGATGACACAATTCTCACGGTGCGCAGAGCACAGAAGTCTCTCAGCTGTTAACAGCCCACATTTACTGAGGGCTTATTACACGGCAGGCCCTGGGCTAAGCACTTTACATGGGTTATCTCCTTTAATCCCTGCAACACCCTATGAGATTGGAATTTCTAAGTTTCACAGAGAAGGAAACTCCTAACAAGGTTAAGTAACACACCTGTGGTCGTAGACAAGCAGAGAGTGGGTTTCAGCCCAGCATCAATTCCGCAGCCTTTGTGGGTAGCAACTACCCTGCCTCCCCATTAACTGTGAAGCCTACCACCGTCTTCCCTGGACTACTTCCTTCTCCAGCCTCCCCCGCCTACACCCCATCGTCTCAGTCTCTCCCTTCTCCCACCCCCTTGGTCTTTCACATCTGTACAGCTGACCTAGCCTCTTATTAACTATCCCTGCATCCTCTCATTGCCCGGGGTTCACAGTCTAAGGTAGCAGAACCGCCATACATACTGTCACAGGGATGGGCCACTCCCTTCTGTCAGTGTAAGCCTTGGCTGCCTGGCCAGACCCTCTCTTCTCGAAGGCAGAAACAAGGCTTATTCAAGTGTCTTAGCCCTCATGGTGTCTGGCGTGGGACCAGGCTGTTGTGTCCATGCACAACTGATTGAGTTTATTTTTTAATTTTTATTTATAAATTTATTTATTTATTTTTGGCCACGTTGGGTCTTCATTGCGGTGCGCGGGCTTCTCATTGTCGTGGCTTCTCTTGTTACACAGAGCACGGGCTCTAGGCACGCGGGCTTCAGTAGTTGTGACGCACGCGCTTAGTTGCTCCGCGGCATGGGGGATCTTCCCAGACCAGGGCTCGAACCCGTGTCCCCTGCATTGGCAGGCGGATTCTTAACCACTGTGCCACCAGGGAAGCCCACGCAATAAATTCTTGTTGCTTGGAGAACTGATTGAAAGGAGGGAGAAAGGAGTTGAGGAGAGGGTGAGTCAGAGAGCCTCTCTGGGTCACCTTCTGCAGCTCGGCACTAGGGTGGTGCTCAAAGTCTTAACGGGGACCCCAGAGCCCCAGAAGCCCAGCCTCTGCCCAGTCTACCTCCAGTCCATCCCTCATAACTTGAAGATATGCGGCTTTCTTTTCTGTTCCTCACACCATCATCCCTCCGCAAAGCCTTTGTACTGGCTGTTCCTGTTGCTTCCACCATCTGGTCTCTTCTCCAGGATCACCTCCTCCGAGAAGCTTCCCTTGCTTCCCTTGACCGCCCTGCCTCTCCCAACCCTTACACATAATCCCACTACCTTGTTGTACTTCTCTGAATAGCATGAGTCTCTGAAATGATCCTGTGGATTCATTTTCCGGTTGGGGTGTCTCCCCGAGGGGAGTGTAAGGCCAAGGTCCTGTCTGTCTCGTCCACTTCTGTAGCTGGGTGTTTGCTCCGATTCAGCTGCGGTTCATGTGCTCAGCCGTCCTCACCAACTATGAGATGGTGATTTTTTTTCTCATCCTCAGATTTGTTTAAGGAATGCATGAAGGTGTTCGCACCAAACCGAATTAAAGGGAGGAAGGAGAATTGCAAAGATTGCACTTTCTTCCGGCCACCCCAGCCTTGCAGGTGTGGGCTGCTTAGCCCTGGGGCTCTGCCGAGGTCCGGTGGTGGCGTGTCCTCAGGAGTTGTGTAATCCTGAGCTATGGAAACTATGCGTGTGAAACACCCCTGGGCGGGAAGAACCGGGCCATTGTTCCTGGGCTGGGAGGAGAGGTTCGGCTGAAAGTTTGGACAGTTCTTGGCATGCAGTCTGCAGGGCCCCTTAGAAAGCGATCCCGCCCAGTTGGCCCTCGGAGAGAGCACGGTCTGGGGGGGCCAGCATCCCGCTGGACGGCGATAAAGAGGTTACTGTGGGAAGCGTTCAGATTGCTGGGGAAGCACCAGGAACATGAAAGATATGTTATGCGTTCTTCAGTCCCAAGAGAATCACCACCCAGTGTTAGACTTGGCAAAAGGTTTTCTGCTTCTTCCCTGAGCTGCCTCCTTAGAAAAGACACGCTGTCTGAATACTGAATGCCAGCCGTGGCGATGTGGAGCTGGAAAGAGGACTGAGGGGGCCTGCGTTCCTGGACAGGTGATCCCACAGAACCCTACCTGTCTCCAAGGCAACACATCCGGGCCCCTTTTTTTTTTCCAAGAGAGCCTGTTGTGAAACATTCAGGAATGTTTGTGTTCCTTCAGAGATTTGTAATTAAGAAGAGGCAGAACTAGTTCTCTTTTGGCGCTCTTCCCTCCTTCCCTCTCACCCCTCCGGCATTTGGGTCATTTGATTTCACGATCTGGGTTTTCAGCAGCCCAGGACTTGGAGGCTGGAGGAAGGGACTGTACCGGGCTGGATTGGGGCGAATCGCTTCAACAGGGGCTGGGGGCTGGGAGTTGCAGGCAGGTCCCCAAGTCCTGGCCGCATCTGAAAGCAGACATCTCTTCCCAGCTCACATTCTTGGCACTTGCCCAAGGGGAAGCACTGCAGGCCAGAGAAGCACCCACAGTTTCCCAGGGGAGACTGGTTTAAACGGACAGTTCCTCTCTCTGGGAAGAGGAGTGTGTGCCCGTGTGTGTGTGTGTGTGTGTGTGTGTGTGTGTGTGTGTGTGTGTGTGTGTGTGTGTTTAAATCCTTGTGCAGCTAAAAACGCTTCTCTTCATCCTGATTCTCTGAATGACACGTCTCTGCACACTGAATAATTCATCTCCCTCTTGGCATTTGTTCCAGAGAGAATCTCGCTGTCCAGATTTCTTGTAAGTTGCATAGTCTTCCAATAGAAGCTTTTCTCTTTCCCATGGAAGAGCTCTGGGAGTCTGGATATCAGCCCTCTGGTTTTTTTTTCCATGATCGCTTTGAAGGGAAGCCTGAATATCAAACCCAAAGCCTTCCTTTCTCCTCTTGCCCCCTCCGTCTAACATTGGGTCCTCTGGATTCCCTCTTCTTTATCCCTGTCGGGCGTGATGTCTGTGTTCACTGCAGGCAGGAATCAGCATCTCAGCCCTGGTAGGATATCCAATGTCGGGTACATTACTGATACTTGTATCTAACATTTACTTCAGGTCTGACTTCTTGATGTCCAAGGCTGGAACAGTCAGTGGAGTTAATGGTTTTCTGGAAAAGTGATGCTTTTTGGGTGTTTTAGACCTGCCGCTCCTCCCTCAGTCCCCATCCTCACACACAGAGCTCAGTGAATCCCTTGTCATGGTAACTGTGAAACAGTTGTCTTTTCGTGAAGCAGTCGTGCATTATCCAAGTGTATTGAGTAGCTTTGCACCAAGATATAGACTACTGAAGCTGCAAATAGGACGCAGCTTGGGTGCCTTCTGCCTGCTTCAGATTTCCCCCCCACCCAGCTTCATCATCTGTATCTCGGGCATAGCTTCCTTTGTGCTCCAGATTGTTCTCAGGCTCCCTTGATCTTGTCAGTTTTTATTAGCAAAGCTCAGGTTCTGTAGTCAGGCAATGGGGCTTCAGCTTATACCTCTGGTGTTTGCCAGCTCCGTGACGTTGGGTGTGTTTTCTCACCGGTAAAATAGAGGAAGAGTGCCTGTGGCCCAGAGAAGGAACATGATATGGACGTAACTTGTTTTCTAGGCCTAGATTTAGCCATTATTAAATATTTTAATTCCAACAGATATAGGAATATTACAGAGAAACTAGTTTAAAAAATGATTAGAAAGGAAAAAGTTAAATTATGTTAAAATCCCTATACCAAGATAGCATTTTAATGTATATCTTTCCAGCTCCTCTCCTACAAACATATACGCATTTTAGGCAAAATGTCATGTACTGTAACAGTATCCTGTAGCTTTTTTTCTTAATAGATCTTTATTGGAGTGTAATTGCTTCACAGTACCGTGTTAGTTTCTGTTACACAACAAAGCGAATCAGCCATATGCATACACATGTCCCCATATCCCCTCCCTCTTGCATCTCCCTCCCACCTCCCTATCCCACCCCTCTAGGTGGTCGAAAAGCACCAAGCCGATCTCCCTGTGCTATGCGGCTGCTTCCCACCAGCCAAGTATTTTACATTCGGTAGTGTATGTATGTCGATGTTACTCTCACTTAGCCCTGGCTTCGCCCTCCCACCCCATGTCCTCAAGTCCATTCTCTATGTCTATCTCTTTATTCCTGCCCTGCAACTAGGTTCATCAGTACCTTTTTTTTTTTTTTTTTTATATTCCATATATATGTGTTAGCATATGGTATTTGTTTTTCTTTTTCTGACTTCACTCTGTATGACAGACTCTAGGTCCATCCACCTCATTACAAATAACTCAATTTCGTTTCTTTTTACGGCTGAGTAATATTGCATTGTATATGTCTTGTTCAGCGATGTTGCTTTTCCTCATAGTATGTTGAACATCCTTCCATGTTGGCAAAATATAGAACACACCATTATTTTTTGTTCTTAGGTATTCATTATTGTATTCACCCATTCCACAGATATTTATTGAGCACCCGTCGTGGGGATTCTGTTGCTTAGATGCACCATTGATGAAATCATTTAATTCATCCCCAGGGAAGAATTTTGAAAGGTGATGATCCACACAGGGATTCAGGGAGCTGTGGAGAGGGGATGTATCTTTGTCTTCTTGATTTTTCTAGGTTGCAAAGTGTAACTAACAAGACTCCCATCTCCCCAGCCAGGCTGGCAGGCGGGGCTTCTCAGGGCTGAGCCCAGGGAGAGGAATGAGTCAGAAACAAAGGTCTGACTGTGGTTGGCTCAGGCATTGCTGTTCCCTCCCAGATTTATCTGTCCCCAGTAACAGAGTCACCTGCCGTGGAGGAGTAGGCCCCTGTATGGAATTTTCCTTCAGAGGCCTTTTCAAAGCTGTTTTAGATGAAATGATGTTGGATGAGATTTGGCTATTGGTCACTGGTCTTCATTCTCCATAAGGAAGTAGGAACAAATCATTTACAGTAGTTTGAGGAGGAGGAGGAGGAGGAGGTACTGAGGGACATGGTCTTCTGTTTCTGAAGTCTGGGCAGGGCTTGGGGTGGAGTGGTGGTGGAGTGGACTGAAGACAGCTTTGCAGAAACTTTATCCAGGTTGGCAGAGGTGCCTCCTGAATGAAGTGTCTTCTGACCCGAGGAAGTCACCTGTGTCGTCCCCGCCTCTTCCTTCTTTTACTCCAAGACGGTGGCTTGTAATTTTGTGAGGGGCTCAGGAGATGCACTGAAGATGTCAACTTTCAAGAGAACCTTTTGGCTCACAGCAGGGGCTCTGAAGACAGAGTGCCTTGCTTGAAATCCAGGCTTTGTCATTGTTATGGACACCGAGAATGTTATTTAATCTTTCTTAGTCTCAGTGTCCCCTTCTGGGAAGCAGAGAAGAATGTTCTTTGAGCGTTCATTTGCACCAGCCTCTGCACTGAATGTTTTTACAAACATGACTTTATTTAACTTGACAGCCTGGACAGTTATTATTATCCCCACATTTCAGATAAAAATACTGAGGCTCAGAGAGCGACAGTAAGTTGCCATACTCACACAGCTGGTAAGTAACGCTTATTGAATCCTTACTGGATAGGGCTTAGTCTGTTGCATATCATATACACCTCTGCCTCATCCTTTGTCTCCCACAATACAGCAGTAAATTACTGACTAACAGAAGCTTTGGGGCTCTCCATTCCTTCAGTCAATAGATACTCTTCTTAGCCTACCAGACCCTGGATATATAGTGGTACACGAACACACTAGGTCTATCCACCAGGGGCTCTTTCAGTGTTTCTTTTTCCCCCCACATATTTTGCTTTAAGCTTGATTTGGAGTGGGTTTAAGAGGGAAGGAGATTGCACAAGATGGGAGAGTCATTTTCTACGGCTTGGAGGGAAGTTCTTGATCGGGAATCCTAGACCCCGTCCCACTCATCTTTCCTCCTGTCCCACGGTACGTCAGTTTGCCAATCTGTCTAAAGAGTGTTGCAGCAGAGCCTTCCGGGCTTCCAGAATTGGGAGGGGATTGGGAGCAGACAGGAGAGGGAGAGTATTAGAATATGTATTTTAGGCAGATACAGCTATGGGGAAAAACCAAAGGGGCTGTCTGGGGGTGCCACTCAGGTTGACTTTTGTGTACCTAGATTCCCAGCTCCCTGCACGCTGGCTAAAGTGCTTGACCAAGGGTTTATGGTGTTTTCCAGCCTTGAAAAACCTTTGTTTGTTTAGTTGGGTGATTTGTCTGTCTGTCCATCTGACTTAGCCACCAAGACTGGGTGATTACCACCACCTCACTCCCTACAATGTGGTGACTTAGAGGGTGGTTATTGCTAAAAGATCAGTTTGGCCTGGATTTTGCAGGGAAGGACAGTAGTGGGTTCAGGCATTTGGGAATCGGCCCAGGAAGCAAAGAAATATGGCCAAACTCACAAGGAGGGAACATCTGCTATTCTAGATGCTGCAGTAAGCTAGCTTTCCAGAGAGGAAGTAGGTAGGACAGACATGGGCTAGAGCCAGCGGGATGTCTGGGGCTGTGGTGGACAAGTGAGCTGCAGGTGGAACAGCCAGAGAGGGCTGGAGTTCGAGTCTGGAAGTAAGACTTGACCCTCGAGCCCTTTCCTGTGACCCCCTCACTTAAAGAGATGCAGGAACAGAGGCCCAGAGAAGGCAGGTGACTTGCTCAAATCACTCCCCAGTTTGCGGCAAAGCTGGGAGCTGAGCAGATTCCCCGCCTCCCTCCCAGGTGCTCTAATCCTACTGTTCCAGTTATGCATTCATTCATCTTCCCGGGGACAGCAGAGCTGGTGTCACAGTGCAAGGCTTGTGGATCTGGTGGGCCAGCGCAGAGGAGCAGGGAGGTTGAGAGCACCTACGTGTTGCGGGGTCTTGGGGACCGTAGGCTGATGGAATCTGTTTCTCCTCTCCCTTGCCAGGTACACCAAACCGCTCACCTTTGCTGACTGCATTAGTGATGAGTTGCCGCTGGGATGGGAAGAGGCGTACGACCCACAGGTTGGAGATTACTTCATAGACCACAATACCAGTAAGTTCCTGGCTGTCCTCCCTTCCCATCCCCTCTGCCTCCTGCCCAGCCCCCAAGTCTGGAAAAGCTACCAGCAGGGACTCATGAAGCCAGATTGTGTTTTGTTTCATGTAGAGTTAGACAGAGATGTCAATGTAGATATAGATAGATAATGTATGCTCATATATAAATAACAGTTCAGAAGGATTTTAAATAGAATCTAAAACTCCACCTCTCACAACCCATCTCCCCGATTTTACAGGGGTAACCACTGCTATCAATTTCTTGTGTATCACTCCAGAAATTTCCCAGTCATATGTGTTTATGTGTATAGGTACATATATTCTTTTTTTTTTTTTTTTTTTTTTTTACATATATTGATTTCCATGCATACAGATATTTTTCACATAAGGTAGATGTGTCCTTGTCATTGCCAGACCATTTTGGAGCAGTCACTGCCCTCAAAGCAGGTCCCCAGCAGCCAGCATGCACACGTATGTGTCTATCATGGAGTGGTCTGAGTGTATGTGCCTCTAGCCAATCATACCGTTCAGCCCACCCTCACATCGTATCTGTGCTCCAGGTACCCTGACCCAGAGTGAAGATTCTTAGTGTCTTTGTCTCTGTGACTATGATGGAGGCATAGGTTGATACAGGAAGAAGCATGTTGTCTGACAGGTGGAAGAACCCAGGTCGAGGTACCCCAGCTGGGGACAGTTGATGTGTATTTGGGCCTCATCCATCACGCACCTTCTCGGCCGAGACTCTTCCTGTCCTCGGAAATTCGCTGCCCCATTTGTTCATGTGTACACAAGAAAGAGGATGTTTCTGTCTCGTTCTCCACCTTCTGAACTGTGCGATTCCTTTTTGTCCTTTCGGGCAAGAGGAGAGCGGGATGCAAAGGCATGTTTCTGAAGGTTGAGATTAGGGCACCAAATCCCAGTGGCCCCTGTTTCCTGAGTGTGCACTCTGTGCTGTGTGCTGGGAGAGGAACTGGAGAGACATCACTCATTCAATCATCCCAGCTTCCCTGTGGCATGCTAGGGTGATTATCCCCACCGTATAAATGGGACTCAGAGGTAGAAATCGACTGCTCAACACTCAAGAGTCAAAACATGGCAGAGCTGGGATTTGAACTGGTGCTGGGAGTGGAGTTGGGCTTCTCCATCCACTTCCTCCTCTGGCTTTCAGTAGCACCTGGTCATACTTCTGCTGTGCCCCTCATCGCTCTGTAGTATAACCATTTACCTACTGAGACTAGCTCTTCTAGAGCAGGACAATGTCTAATTCATCTGTCTAGTCCCAGGCCTTTGCCTGGTAAGGCACATAGTAGGTGTGCACTTGACCTTTGCTGCATAGAAAAGGGCATACGTGCGTGAATGCACGACCAAGTGGGTGAATGAGCAGACTGTTGTTGGCACTAAAGCATAGGAGAGTTTCTGAGAGACAGCTAATGCCATTAATTGCATTGTTGGTGGTAGCCGAGGTTTTTATTAGCACTCATGATTGCATACGGGATAATGAGAAGTAAATATGCCTAATTGACTATGTATGGGGAATGAGGTTAATGCTTGGAGGGCTGCACGGTATGCTGGGTTAAACACTGATGTACAGGACCCCTAATCAGTCCTTTCCTGTTTGTAATTGCTGAGTGCATCCCCCTCGTTAAAATCTGACGGTGGGAGTGAGATTTTCAGGTGCTTCTGGGAGTTGTTGGAGAGATAGAAGGACGGAGTATCATGCAGTGGCAGAGTTTATTCTGGAGGGGATGATGGCAGAAATGGGGCTATGTGTTGGGAGGTGAGTAAATGAGAAACACGTAGGAAGAATTCTCTCTGGTAGTTTTACCAGCTTATCGGGCTACTGGCTTCCTTTTGGCTGGAAGGTGCTCTCATTGGACGGAGGGTACCACCTCCACAGACGGAGCCAGTGATACAGATGCGGTATGTGTGTGACCATCGAGGCCCAAGCACTCAGAGCCGTGGGCTCAGACCAATCCTCTGTGTGTCCACTGATTGAAATTACTCTCTTAAGAGTTCTAGACACAATGGAATTGAGCAACAAATTAAATCCACCATCCAGCGTTCGTTCATTCAGCGCATATTTATTGACCTCCTACAGTGTTCTAGGCACTGTTCTGGGAGCGTGGGGTACGTGAGAGTTCAAAATGGCAATGATCCTTGTCCTTACAGAGCCTTCATTTGGGCAGAAGAAACAGAAAATAAACAGAATAAGTAAGCAGATTATGTAGTATGTTAGAAAATTATCAGTGTTATGGGAAAAGGGGAAGCAGAGCATGGGGCTGAGGTGTGCTGGGGTGCCTTTGTGGGTGGCAGGCAGGGATAGTGGTAAAGGTCTTCAGGAAGAAGACCTTGTCGAGAAAATGAGATTTGAGCTAAGACTTGAAGGAGGTGGGGAGAGCGTTTCAAGTAGAGAGAACTGATCGAACAAAAACTCCACTGCATGATCACATTTAGCTCGCTTGAGGGATGGCAAGGACGCAGGTGTGCATATAGCGGAATTTGTGAGGAAGCGGGGAGAAGGGCATCAGGCCAGCAGGGTGTGGGCAGTGGTCCACCTGAAGCGTTCAGGCTTTTATTCAACACGGTGGGAGCCACTGGAAAATTTTAAGCAGATGAGTGGCGTGACCTGTTTTATGTCTTCAAAGGGTCACTCTGCTTTGCTGAGAATAGACCTTAGTGGAACAGGGGCAGAAGCAAGGAGACTTGAAATAGATGATTGCAATAGTCCAGGTGACAAAGGACAGTGCCCCAGACCAAGGCCGTAGTGGTAGAGGTGGTGAAAAGTGGCCTGAAGCTGGAGGTATTTTCAAGATAGAGCCAACAAGCCTTCCTGATAGATTGCACGTAGGGTGTGAAAGAACGGGATAAATGAACCTCTCTGGGCCCGAGCAGCTGGCAGAATGGAGTTGCCATTTATTGGATGGAGAAAACTGCAGGAGGAGTGGGTTTAGGAAGGAGGAACAAGGGTTCATTGGGATGTGTCGTATCTTCCATGCCTGTTACACACTTGAGAGAAGATGTCGCTGGTTAGTTTGATGTAGGAATCTGGTGTTTGGAAAAGAGTTCTGGGCTGAAGATGTGTATTTGGGAATTGTTGGCATATAGAGAGTATTTAAAGACATGAAGCTGGATGAGATCACCAAAGGAATAAGTCAAGACAGAGAGAAGACAATCGAAGAATGAGCCATGGGGTCCTCAGACAGGAGGAGGGTACAGAGAAGAGGAAAATCAGTCATGATTCTGGGGAGTGATCGGAAAGGTGGGAGGAAAGCGAGAGCGTCTTGGCAGCCATGTGAAGGAGCCATACCGAGGAGAGAGGTGTCAACCCCGTCAATGCTTCTGACAGATCAAGTGCGAAGAGGACTGAGAATTGATGGATGGATTTAGCAACCCCCTGTGACGCTGGTGACCCTGACTTGGAGGGCAGCTTTGGACAAGGACTGGGGCCAAAAGCCTGACTAGAGTGAGTCTAAAAACAAACAGAGGGGAGGCATTGGAAACAGCAAATATGGACAACTCTTTCCAAAATATCACCCGCTTTAATTATTTCATTTATCCGTATTCAGTTTTCCCACTGCCGTGTACATCCAGCATGATTAGATGGTTTTAATCAGTGATCAAATTGTGTGTTCATACTATGTCATGAATATTTGAGAGATGCTACCTAGTGTTCATATTTGTCATTTTTAATGTATTAAATAGATGTATTGATACATTTTAACACATAAAATGAGTGTACCGTAATAACCCCCTATTGCTGACCTTTTGGGTTCTTTCCATTTGTTTGTTATAAATAAATAACACTAGGGGAAGAATCTTTATGCATATTGCTTTTTTCCTCTATGATACTTTCCTGGAGTTGTATTTCCAAATGTAGGATCGCTAAGTGAAAGATTATGAACATTTGTGAGACTTCTGGTACCTCTTCCTCGTTTGATAAATATTTCTAAAAGATCGTGTCAATCTGTATTGCCACAGCAATAAGGGTACTATTTTTCTCATACCTTCATCAGTCAGTATGGGGCTAGTTACTTTTCGATAAATTCATCACAGGTTTAAACTGTTACTTCATTGTTTTTTCATTTGCATTCATTTCCATACTAACAAGGATGGACGTTCTCCAGATGTTCAGCTGTTTTTAAGACAATTGTTGTTCAAGCTGTTAGAGAATTCAATAGTGTTAGTCATGTGGGCGTACATGTGGTGCGTGTAGAAAGCAGGCGTGTGATGGGTAGAGGTGGCGGGGTGAGGGTTGTGTGAAGTGCGGTGAACGTGTGAGCTGTATGGAGAGTGAGTGTGGAGTGTGTTTGTAGGTAGAGGTTTGGAGCCTGGGGGAGGCTGAAGAACTGGGTCTCAATGATGGCTGCGCTCAATCGGCTAAATGTTTACTGGAAGTAGCTGCGTTTTGGGGAGAGGGGGCATGAGGGGGAAGGGGATATAGAGGGATGATGTTGTATGTAGCTGCGTTCGTGACATGCTGAATGATTAAACTATTTCCATGTTTAGCTTTAATAAAAACAAGAACTCAAAAATAGTTGGCCAAGGACATCTCTAAGAACCTGCCCAGGTGTAAAGTTACCTATTCTGGTGAGGTGGACTTAAGGAAGTGGAGCGCCAGCCGAAGGGACTGGGCTTGGGAGGACCCCTCAGAGTGTGACCAGTTCAGGATGAACAGCAGTTAGCACAGCTCCTTACAACCACCTAGGGAGCTGTCCCCAAAGGACAGACAGTCTTTTCAAGAGTTGCTAGTACAACTGGTATCCACCTGGAAAAAAAACCATATCTCCACTTCTACCCCCGCCTCACACCATATGTAAAAATAAATTCAGAACGGACCACAGACCTCAACATAAAAGCTAAGACTAGAAAACTTCGAGAAGGAGACTAAGGAGAAAATCTGCAAGATTTTAGGGTAGGCAGAGGTTTTTTGGACAAGGCACAGAAAGCTCTAAGCATACAAGAAAAAAGTAATAATTGGGCTTCATTGAATTAAAACTTCTGCTCTTCAAAAGACCTTTAAGAAACTGAAAAAGCAAGCTACAGATAAGGAGAAAGTATTTACAATACATATATCTGACAGCAGATCCATATCAAGAATATAAAAAGAACCCTTAATAGTAAGAAGCCCAACAACCCAATAAAAAGTATGAGCAAAAGATGTAAATAGACACTTCACTAAAGAAGACATACAAATGGCCAATGAACACATAAAAATATGCTTTACATAATCAGTCATTAGGGAAATAGGAATTAAATCTACGAGGTACCACTATACACCCACTGTAATGACTAAAATGGAAAAGATTGACAGTACCAATGGTTGGTGAGGACGTGGAGGAGCCGGAATTCTAATTCACTACTAGTGAGGATGTAAATCAGAGCAACCATTTTGGAAAACAGGTTTTTAGTTTCTTATAAAAGTCAGCATATAATTAACATACAAGCCAGCAATTCCACCCCTAGATAGTTTTACCTAAGCGAAATGCAGACATTGCAAAGACTTGTGCATGCATGTTCATTACAGCCTTATTCATAATAATCTCAAACAACAACCCAAAAGTTTATCAAAAAGTGGATTATGCTGTATTCATGCAATAGACTATTATTCCACAATAACAAAAAATGGACAACTGATACAACCTAAATGAGTCTCAAAAGCCTTATGCCAAGTGAAGGAGGTGAGATCCAAAGAGCACATACTGCTTGATTCCATTGTCATGAAGTTCTAAGACAGAACCGGAGGGAGGAAGTGGGTGGAAGTGACTGACACAGGACTGCAGGGTAAAGGAACCATTTACACATTGGTAACAAGTGGTAGTTTATGGTGTATGCGTTTGTCAAAACATTTCCAAGTCTACACTTTAGGTGACTGCGCTTCATTGTATTTAAATGACGCCGTAATAAAGGTGATTTAAACAATGTATTGGTACCCACTTAATACTGCAGACCAAGTAAATGGAAATTTCTGGGGTAATTTCCAACATGCAACCAGGTTGAAACCAGTGTTGTGGTGTGGGGTTGTGGGTTGTGTTTGTCCGTCTGTGCATCCATCTATCAGTGTTGGTTTGTGCTACAGAAAAAAGCCTGTGTCACCAAAAATGGTAGCCAAGGCAGCCTTCAATTAAGGCTCTCACCTGCTTTTATACTCCAAGGAGCGTGGCCTCCAAAGGGAGGGCGCCACTCTCAGATTAAACCCAGAGCACCATGGGGAGGACCCATCCAGGGGTGCCCCAGGGCATTTGTCAGGGACCCAGCATTTCAGCTAGCCCTCTGGCAGGTGATTCTATCTGGAGCTCAGCATCGCACCTGCCAGCCTTGCCTGCCATGTTCAGTGACTGCTCAGCCCACCGGTGTTGTCACCTCTTAGCAGGTCTAACCTTTGGTGATATGTTGAAATCATTTGGGGAGCTTTGCGGGTCACCATTGCCTCCTTCCCACCCCCAGAGATTCTGATTTAATTGGTCCAAGGGTGGGGTCTGAGCATCGGGACTTAAAAAATTTCCCCCAGTGATTCTACTATGCAAACAGGGGTTGAGAGTCTGGAGGAAAAGGCACTCTCATAAGGCTGTCTGTGAGAATAAACATTGGTACAACCTTTGGGAAGATAATTTGGTAGTGTCTGTTAAAATTTAAGATGTGTATACCCACTGACCCAGTAATTCCTCTTTTAAGGAATTCCTCTTTTTACACTACAGAATTAATAATAGCACACATTCATAGAAGTATGTTTTTAAGAATCCTCACTACAGCATTGGTTGTGGTAGCAAAAGAACTGAAAACAATCCAGATGTTTCCTGGTTGTGGTCTGGGAGACCACTTAAGCCCTATCACAAATAAGTCTTAGTACCATACCATGGAATACTATGAAACCATTTAAAGGATTGAGGTAAGTAAAAAATAAAAATGAATAAATAAAAACAGTGGTACAAATGAAAAATGATAAATTAAAAATTGAAGTAAATCTTTATGTACCTACAAGGGAAAATGAACATGATATATCATTTGGAGATGAAAGCAAATTGCAGACCAATATACATGACATGGGCCACTTTACATTAAAAATAAATGTGTGTGTGTAGATATGTATGTATAAACAGGTTTGTATATAATCATAGGGCAATATCTGTTAGTGTGTGAGACTCCTAACGGCAGTTACCTCCAGGATGTAGGACTGGAGAGATTTAAACTCTCATTTCTTACTTTACGAATTTGCAATGGTGGAATTGTGAGATTTTTCTATTTTGTATCTTTCAATATTTTTCCCAAAAATGTAAATTTTTAAACAAATGACAAACTTTAAAAAACATCTGCACTCTGGTCATGTTTCTTTTCTTTTCTGTGGCCCGTGTCAGCCAGAAGTGTGGGGCCCCTGAGGGGAACCCAGGAGTCCCTAACCCTGAGGGAATCCACATCTGCTGATGTGAAATGGGACGCCACAGTCTTTCATCCCAGCTTTGTAAATTCTCTCCTCCCCCTTTTTTTCTTCTCTTGCAAGTGTTCCTCCCTCTTACTTGGTTGAAGAGTTGCAAAGCTTTCTTTGTGGGAAGCAATTTTGTGGCCCCTGCCAGCCATCTTCACACCTTGTTTTCTTTCCCAGAAAAAGGGAGGAGAGCTTGAAGAATTGAATAGTTTTGGCTTTACTCTCACCATCATTTGTTTACTTTACCTGGGTGTCAGTACACTACAGCTTCCTGGGAAGCAGTGAGGCAGGGCCCATTATCCTGTTTTATAATTAGAAAAGTAGACTCAGAGAGGTCAAGCAGCCTGCCCATTGTAACACAGTGATTATTGGCAGGCATGAGAACATGGCCCTGCTACCTCTTTGATTATTCTTCCCATCTCTTCTTTCTTTCATTGGAAATACTCATTGGGGCCTATTCAGGAGGATTGAAAGCTAAAGGGACTGCAAAAGGAGGTACAAACTCAAAGCCCTCAGGAGCCACACACATGGCATAAATGAATGAAGCAAGTAAATTGTGGACCCACAGTGGCCAGATCTTCTGAATGATCAAGAAAAACCAGAGATCAGGATTTTAATGTATAAATCTCCTTGTTTTTACATACCAGTAATCAGTTCAAAATTAATAAAGTTCTTTGGGCTAAGCAAAACCTGTCTACAGGCTGGATTCACCATATGGCTGTGATTGTACAATTTCTGATGTGTTAGTCGCCCCTTACCCCACCCACCAACTGGGAAATGACTGAGGAGTTGACAGTCAACGAGCATTGATTCTTGGACATGGTTTTGACCTCTTTGACATCTGCTCAGCTGCCAGCTACCCTTTTAAAAAAATTTTTTTGTCTTCTGACTTTTTTCCAAGTTATCACTATACATATTTATTGTACACATAATTTTTAAAAATAAAAAAGAATGAAGAAAAAGCATCCTACCATCAAGACATATCTGCTGTTGATAATTTGCTAAGTTTCCTCCTAATCTTTTTGAGAATGTACGTATTTATTTTGATAAATACAAAATTATTTATGCAGTTTTGCACCTAGTACTTCTATTCACTTTTTTTTTTTTTTTTTTTTTTTTTTTGTGGTACGTGGGCTATCACTGTTGTGGCCTCTCCCGTTGTGGAGCACAGGCTCCGGACACGCAGGCTCAGCGGCCATGGCTCACGGGCCCAGCTGCTCCACGGCATGTGGGATCTTCCTGGATCAGGGCACGAACCCGTGTCCCCTGCATCGGCAGGTGGACTCTCAACCACTGCACCACCAGGGAAGCCCCTCTACTCACTTTTAAATCATAAGCACCTTTCTGGTTTTTAAAAAAATTTTTTGAAGACATTATTTTTAATGGCTGTTTTAGTGTATTATGTAAATATAGCATACTTATTTGAGCAGTTGTTTCCTGTGTGACCTTGAGCAAGTCACTTAACCTTTTTATGTCTCAGTTTTCTCTTTTGTTTAATGGGGGTAATAAAAGAATCTTCCCTGTAGGGTTAATGTAAGGATTGGAGGAGTAAATAAAGTAATTAGAATAGTGCTTGGCATAGAGTAAACATTAAATAAGTACTTGATTATTATGGTTTTGTACAAATGCATTTTTGCCTGAATTTATTGCTTTTTATAATAAATTACTACACGAGAAATGATTGGACAAAGGGTATTAACGTTTTAAGGCTCTTGATTTTCATGGTCAGATAACCTTCTAGTAAGGCTGTTCTAATTTACATTTCCAACACAGTATTTCTTCATATCCTCTGAAATATCAGTTATTTTACTTTCCTTTACTCTTTGCCAAAATGAATGACCTTAAGCGTCTATAATGTTGAGCCTCTCTGTCTAGATTAGAACTCATATCTGGTCCTTCCTCTGGCTGTTCCCAGACAGATTGACTTCAGGTTTGTAAACTGATCCTGGTTTGTGTGTGTGTGTGTGTGTGTGTTTGCTTAATCCAAAGGAAGAGTCTCTGTTGTTTAATAGGTAAGTTTAACCCATTCATGTTTATTGTGATTTTCTACTTATTATGCTTTTTGTTTTCTGGTAGTAGATTCTACAGGCCACCAACTCAACAGATATTTGTGAGGTGCTAACCTAGGGTCTCTGGGGTCTGTTCCAGAAACCACTCAGATTGAGGATCCCCGGGTACAATGGCGGCGGGAGCAGGAGCACATGCTGAAGGATTACCTGGTGGTGGCCCAGGAGGCCCTGAGTGCACAAAAGGAGATCTACCAGGTGAAGCAGCAGCGCTTGGAGCTTGCGCAGCAGGAGTATCAGCAGCTGCACGCCGTCTGGGAGCACAAGCTGGGCTCCCAGGTCAGCTGTGAGTACCTCCACCGCCCTAGGACACCCACAAACACAACTACAGGGAGGAGGGAATGGCCACACTGAGTCTTGCCTCTATTGCCTCTCAGTGTTTCTCAGATCTACCTGTTTTCTTTCATCTCCACTCCTTGTCTAAACCACCACCCTCTCTACTGTTTTCCAGCTCCTACTTGTGCTTTGCAATGATTCATCTACCATTTTCATTCCATTTCCGTTCATTCGTCATCTCAAAATGCCAGACTTATTACCTGTCTTCTTCTTTTTTTTTTTTTTTTTTTTTTTGTGGTACGTGGGCCTCTCACTGTTGTGGCCTCTCCTGTTGCGGAGCACAGGCTCCGACGTGCAGGCTCAGCGGCCATGGCTCACGGGCCCAGCCACTCCGCGGCACGTGGGATCTTCCCAGACCGGGGCACGAACCCGTGTCCCCTGCATCGTCAGGCGGATTCTCAACCACCGCGCCACCAGGGAAGCCCTACCTGTCTTCTTATTGAAAGCCCTTCAGTGGCTGGGGGCAGTGGGGAGTTCTTGGTTAATGTATAGTTTCAGTTTGGGAAGATGAAAAAGTTCTGGAGATGGATGGTGGTGAAGGCTGCACAACAGTATGAATGTCTTTAATGCCCCTGAGCTGTATATTTTAAAATGGTTAAAGTGGTAAGTTTTATGTTATGTGTATTTTGTCCCATTACTCTTTCCATAGCCCACACAGCCACACGTGATCAGGCCCCTGCTGGCCACTCCTACCTCATCGCAGGCTCTCATTCACTAGGCTCCAGGTGTGCTGAGTACGTATATCGTGCTCCCTTTGCCTGCCCCACACCTTTCCACTTTGGGGCTTTTGTAATTGCTGCTCCCCTGCCTAGGAAGCTTTTCTATTGGTCTGTTTGCACAGCTGGCTTCTTCTCACCCTTCCAGTCTCTTCCTTCAGGTCATGTCCTCTGAGAGGTTTGCTTCTGACATCCCCATCCACAGACTCCCTTCCCCAACATTAGCCTCTGTAATGGCTCTCTGTTTATTTTGTTCATAACACGTATCATAGTACATCTGCTTATACGCTGCTGTCGATATTTCCAAGTGGAGGAGATTTCCTGTCTCCCTGGTTTCTGCAGGAGGAGAAGAGGCATGCCAGGGTCCCCAGTCCTTCATTCCCAACATAGGGAAATGCCAGATCAGTAGCTTTCAAGGAGCCTGTTGACCTTTTCTGATGTGTTGAGGTTTCTTTTTTGGTCATTTACCACTTAAAAAAAATTTTTTTTTAATTTAAAATTTTTAAAATAATATTTATTTTATCTTATTTTTTATTTTTTTGGCTGTGTCAGCACGTGGGATCTTTGTTGAGGCATGTGGAATCTTTCATCGTGGTGCACGGGCTTCTCTCTAGCTGTGGTGTGCTGGTTTTCTTTCTCTAGTTGTGATGTGCGGGCTCCAGAACGCAAGGGCTCTGTAGTTTGCGGCACACGGGCTCTCTAGTTGAGGCGTGTGAGCTCAGTGGTTGTGGTGTATGGGCTTAGTTGCCCTGTGGCATGTGGGATCTTTGTTCCCCAACCAGGGATCGAACCCTCATCCCCTGCATTGGAAGGCGGGTTCTTTACCACTGGACGACCAGGGAAGTCCCTACCACTCTTTTTAATAACTAATACTTTCCTATGTTTAATGAGTGCTTACTACATGCTAGCCTGCAGTCTGAATATGTTATTTCAGTTAATTCTCATAACAGTTCTATGGGCAAGCACAGTTAATATCCTCCTGTAACAGATAAGGAATCTGCAGCTTAGAGAAGACCAATAACATGCCCAAGGTCTTACAGCTGGCAAGAGGTGATAGTTGCAAACATATAAGTTCCGTCTGTCCCAACAACACCTGCATTGTGGGCCAAAGGGCCAGCATTAGGCCACAGTGTCAGGGTGTCCGTGGCTTGGCTGGGTCCTTGGACACTTCCCTTGTCTTTGAGAAGTTTGGTCTGGGAGGAGGACTGTGAGTGGTTTATTCACTGTCCCAGCCCCGCCCTTTTCCTTGGCAATTCAAGAAAAAAAACAATCTCAGATTATAGAAAAGAACTGGATTACACTCATTAGCTGTTTCTAGGTCAAATAATGTCCTAGAGAGCATCATGAGGGTTTTAGCACTTAATCTATCTCAGTCAGCTGGGGGCTGCCATAACAAAATACCACAGAGTGGGTGGCTTCAACACAGACATTTATTTTCCCACAGTTCTGGAGGCTGGAAGTCTGAGCTCAGGATGTCAGTATGGATGGATTCTGGTGAGACCCCTTTTGCTGACTTCTCGCTATGTCTTCACAGGGCACAGAGAGAGAAAGAGAAATAGCAAGCTGTGTGGTGTCTCTTCTTATAAGGTCACTAATCCCATCATGAGGGCCCCACCCCCATGACCTCATCTAACCCTAATTACCTCCCAAAGGCCCCTTCTCCAGATACCATCACATTAGGCGTTAGGGCTTCAACATATGAATTTGGGGGGAACACAATTCAGTGTATAGCATTATTCTTACCAGAGCCCTGGAGGGAGATATTAATGTCGCTCGTGGAACTCAGATTCAGAGAGGTAGAGGATGTTTTTCTTTCTAAAAGTCCTGCAGTCTGAAAAAGTGACAAGTGTATAGAAAAACAAACCTTCCTGTTTTGGAGGTCAGGATGTATACATGGACCCAAGGTATCGCCCCACAAATAACTTACTAATTTTGGGGGGTAAAATGTATTTTTACACAGGAGAGCTGCAGCCACCACCTTACATAGGTGTTAAATTAGCATCACCAATAATGAGACAGACTGACATTAGGTGCTTTCTGGTGTGATGCAATAAAAGCATCATAGAGGATTCTTGACAAAAATGTTTACTCTGAATCAAATCATGGAGAAACGGCTAGACAAATCCATAATGTGCAATATCCTACAAGATAATTGGCCTAGACACTTCCAAAACAAAGAAAAAATGCTGTGAAAAAACAAAAACAGGGGAAACTGTTCTAGACTTAAAAAAAAAAAAAAGCCTAAGGTGGCATAAACCCAGTGAAGTGTTTGCACCTTGACTAGACCCTGGGTGGAGGGGAAAGCCGCCATAAAAGATATTCTCAGGCAATTGGAGAATTTTCTTAGTTATCATAATGATGTTGTGAGGAGATAATAACAGGAGAATGTCCTGTTATTTATTTATTTATTTAATTTATTGTCTGTATTTTTTTTCTTGTCCACGTCAGGTCTTCATTGCGGTGTGCGGACTTCTCTCTAGTTGTGGCACACGGGTTTTTTTCTCTCTCTAGTTGTGGTGCGTGGGCTTCAGGGTGTGTGGGCTCTGTAGTTTGTGGCACACGGGCTCTCTAGTTGAGGCCTGTGAGCTCAGTAGTTGTGGCATGCAGGCTTAGTTGCCCCGCTGCACGTGGGATCTTAGTTCCCCTACCAGGGATCAAACTTGCATCCCCTGCATTGGAAGGTGGATCCTTTACCACTGGACCATCAGGGAAGTCCCGAGAGGGTCCTGTTTTTAAGACACATGTGTGGCATCATGTCTGCAACTTAATTCCAAAAAAGTCCAGGGGGAAAAATGAAAAAATTATGGTGTCAGTCTTAAATGAGCAGATCAATGATACATTGATGGTTTTGAATAGGGGCTAGGTTTTCGTCTTTTGCCACCATTTTCCAGTAGTCATTCTCTGAGGGCTTGCTGTGAATGAGGCATCCTACTGAGAGAAAGAACTGAAGTGGAGGGAGGGATAGACAGAACATATGTGGGGAAATGTTAAACGTTGGTGGATCTAGATGAAGGATCCATCAGTATTCATTACATTATACTTTCAAATTTCCTGTAGATAGAAAGTTTCCAAAGTATAAAGGTAAGGTGGGGAAAAAAGAGTCAAGTGGCAGGAATGAAGCATTCCTAGTGGGGGCTGTCCTGGGTGTTGTGGGAAGTTTAACAGCATTCCTGGTCTCTCTACCCACTAGAGGCATGTAACGTTCTCCACCCAGAGTTGTGATCACGAGAAACATCTCCAGACACTGCCCTAGGGGGGCAAAATTGCCCCCAGCCGAAAACCACTGGTCTAGATAAACCACTTAGCACAATTCCCTTAGAACATATTAATGGCTCAATAAATATTCTCTTGACAGGAAATAACATTTTGAGAATGTCGACTCTGGAGCTGGACTGCTGGGGTTCAAATCCAGGATATGTAACTTCCTAGCCGTGTAACTTTGCACAAGTGATGCAGCTTCTCTCTGCCTCAAATTCTTCATCTATAAAATTGGCATAATAATAGTATCACCTTGAGGTGTTATGGGGCTTAATTTAGTTAAATACCAAGTATTTGGAATGGTACATGTCACATTCTTAAGCTCTCAATAAATAATAACAATATTTATTTGATATTATTAATTCATTGGCATTTGAAATGACAAAGATTTTTAACTGATCCCTGGAACCAATAAGAATAAATACATGATTCATGGTAGGAATTGATACAGTCCTATCATATGACTTCTGACACTACTAAGTGCTCCATCAGGTTCAAAAACACCATCATTTTGTTTTTTCTTTTTCTTTTTTTTTTTTGGCCTCACCACGCGGCATGTGGGATCTTAGTTTCCCGACCAGGGATCGAACCTGTGCCTCCTTCATTGGAAGCTCGGAGTCTTAACCACTGGACCACCAGGGAAGTCCCAAGACACCATCATTTTGAATGTTAAAGAAGGAGTCATCTCAGATCACTAGTTCTAAGATGCAAACCAGTGAGGGATGGCCCAGTCCAAGCATCCCAGTGAAATAGGCATGACCCAAGGCTCTTCATGACTTTCTTTGGATTTTATAAGCCAGGTTTGCCTTCCAAGTCAAGCTCTCCAGCATGTTGATAGACCGGTGAGGTAACATGCCTCCCTCTAACTCAAATGATCTGCTGGGGCTTGTGAGAGTTTTGCCACCTTGCCTTGGCTGCTGTAGGGCTTTGGCTGCAGGTGGGGCCCTGCCCTGGGGATGGAGGCTTTGTTGTCATCTCTGGCGCAATCTCTAGCTCCATGGGGAAGGAGAAGATAACTCACATTTAATGTACACCTATTAAATTTCTGCAGGGCAATATGCTGGCACTCTACTTATGTTTAAAGTGATCTCGCTACACACACACACACACACACACACACACACACACACACACACACACACACACACACACACACACACAGAGTCTTGCAAGGTATTGTTGTTCCCATTTTACAAATAAAACCTGACCTCAAAACCAATTCTCTTAATTTAATCCAAGTCAGCCAGTCAAATTCTAAGGTTTGGGGGCTATACTGGGGTCCTTCCATCCTCTGAAAGATGAGAACTTGGGAGAGCTGGGTTCTTTGGGACCTCACCATGCTCCTTCCTCCTCCGGGCCTTGGTTTCCCATTTGAAAAATCCATCACTGGGAGCCTTGCAGCTAAAAATGCCAGTTGAACCACCTACGTGCTTTCACTCATTCCTGAAACTAAGAAGATATCAGATAAGAGATTTTTATGGCATACATGTACAAGGACAGGGAGCAGTAAAATATGGAGGCTGGAAAGCAGAAGGTCAGGTGGCAGCCTGTCTGATAGACTGGAGAAAAGAGAAAATGGGCTGATAGGGAAAAAAACAGGCCTCTAGTCTACCTGGAACATGTGCAAAAGCCTCGGGAATTGGAGGGAGTGGCTATCTCAGCGTGGAAGTGGAGTGAGGAGGGCCTGAAAGAAGATTGGAGGAGAGTTGTTCCTGAGACACAGACCACCAGATCTCCTTCCCAGATCAGTGCACCCAGGCCACTGCCCATCCCCAATGTGGGGAAAAATTGGAGGTTTATTTTTTTGAGGTGCGTCGTACTGAAAACACGGTAATTAAGTGAACATGGACTTGAGGATTGAGACCCCAGCCCGCCTGTACCACTTGACTCCCAGAAGGGTGCCAGGCTATTACCCTCCAGGCTAGACAGTAGAAGAGTGTGGGGAATCGGAGTCTCTTCTCTTCAGAGAAAAGAGATGTGAAGAGAAAAGATGTAAAGACACTGACAGTGAGAATTCCTATATGAAACAGTCCAGCCAAATCACGTACCAAATAACCCACAGTCAATTATGTAACCATCATCAACAAGCTCCACTCCAGCCAGCTTTTTGGGCCCCCAGTCTTAAGTGTGATCAGACATCTGAGATTCCAGACATCCATGGAAAGCCTCTAACATGAACAATAGAGATTAAAACAAACACATGGTGATAGGGAGCCCTTGTAGGAAACAGGGAATATGCGTGGAGAAGAAAACATCGAGAGATGCTACACAACCATGAAACTAAAAGAGGATGTTACATTTTATTAAGAAAAAAAAAGGAGTCTTCAGAGAACACAAAAGAACCTTAGGAAATTAAACTATGAGAGTAGAAATGAAAAATCCACAGGAAGCCTGGAAGGTAAAACACAAAGTTTTCTAAAAAGCAGAACAAAAATAAAGTGAGATGGAAAAAAAGAGCATCAGGCCAAGAACTCTATCTGAGTAATAAAAGCTCCAGATACAGCAAAAGAAACAGAGGGGAAGAAGCATCAGTGACATAATGCAGAAAAATTTCCCAGAACTGATAGAGGAGAGTTTTTAGATTGAAAGGGCTCAGTGAGCACCCAACACAATGGATAAAAGTTAACTCGCACCAAAGACATATCATTGTGCAACTTCAAACACTGGGAACGATTCAAGATCCTAAAAGCTTTCAGAGAGGAAAACCAGGTCACACAAAAATGATCAGGACTCAGAATAGCTCCAGGCTTCTCAACAGTAACACTAGAAACCTAAAAGACAACGGAGCAATGCATTCAAACTTTTAAGGAAAATCATTTCCGACCGAGAAGTCTATATCCAGCAAGACTACCTTTAATCAAGGGCCGGCTAGAATAACGATCTTTTTAGACATGCAAGTTTTCCAAAGGTTTATTTCCTTCATGGATTCTTTCTCAGGAAGCTCCTGGAAGTGATATTCTGCCAAAATGAGGGGGCAGTCACAGAGGGGGAAACATGGTATTTAGGAAGGAGGAGAGAAGGAGGCAAGGAGGGGGTCTCAGTATGCCAGGTGTGCAGAGAGAGTGCACTGAAGCTGGCACATGCCCTGCGAGACAGAGCCCAAGAGAGGAACTCTGTGAGAGGAGATTTAGATAACTGGCCAAGTGTGAAGTTGAATCAGTGTTAAATTTGTGGAAAGTAGGCACGCATAAAAATGATAATTATTAACTCTAGGAAAAACAACGCAAAAAATGTGCTGGAAAGAAAAAATAGGGAAAGTTGGCTATATGCCTCGGCCCTGAATAGTGTTTACAGTGTAAAAGTAATGCAAACACTGAAGGTTGCTCTTGCCAAAGTTATCTGATGAGGAGCTGGGAGGGGTGTCCTGTGTGGGGTAGGGGCTGAGAGAGGGAGTGAAGCTAACACTCCATCCTCCAGAGAGAGAAGTGAATAAATCATGCCTAAGACTGAAAAAAAATCAAGAAACAGCAAAACATGCATATTATCAGACACACACGAGTGGACACCCAAGAAACTGGCTGAACCCGTTGAAACAGTTCCTTTTTCATGAGTGAGATAAGCGAATTGGGAATGCTCTTTTTTTTATAGCAAATCTTGGGTGTATAAAATATATAGTATTTTATATATACTGTTTAACTGTTCATATATAACTTGAATAAAAACTAAAAATTAAACCTATAAAAAGGTGTCACCTTGAAGGCACACCTGTTTGAATATAAAATTATTTTGTTGTGGGTTAGTGAGGGGACATGGACACAGAAAGGAAGCTGGTAACCTGTTTCTTGATTGGGGTGCTGGTCACTTGAGTGTGTTTCTTTTGTGAAAATTCATCAAGCCACACACATGATTTGTGTACTTTTCCATTCTCACATGTTATTTTTCACTTCAACAAAAAGTTTATTTAAAAAACGGGCTTCCCTGGTGGCGCAGTGGTTGAGAGTCCGCCTGCCGATGCAGGGGACGCGGGTTCGTGCCCCGGTCCGGGAAGATCCCACATGCCGCGGAGCGGCGGGGCCCGTGAGCCATGGCCGCTGAGCCTGCGCGTCCAGAGCCTGCGCTCCGCAACGGGAGAGGCCACAACAGTGAGAGGCCCGCGTACTGCAAAAAAATTAAAAAATAAATAAAAATAACAGGCCACATCCCACTTCAGCAGCTTTGGGTATAAACAGTGCATTTCACAGTGATTCTCCAGAGGGTAGTAGTAATTCCAGCCCCTGGTGGCCCAGTTGGCAGAGTCTGTTCTTTTTGGGGTTCCCTTTCCTGGAAAGTTTCTAAGTGTGCCCATGGAACACACTCACGTTCCACAATCAGCCCTGGCAGCGCTGATCCGCATGGCGAGCCTCTCCTTGTTAGGATCAGGACTTGCCATGCTTCACAGGCTCTCCCAGGCTTCTAACAACTGCCCTCAACCCTTGCCCCTAGTGTAGACCACCCATCCAGCAGCACCGATGAGCAGGGTGGTTAGCAGGACGGGGTGCTCACGGAACGGGCACCCCCCTTTTTAGGTGTATCCCCATCTTATTTCCTCCCTGATGACTCTTCTTGGCTTTTTACCATGTTTGCACTACCGATCGGTGGGTGACGATTGTTAATTACCTTAACATTTTTCCCAAAGTGCCTATCTGGGGAATTTGCTGAAGTCAGTGCCTCCAGCTATGTATCCAGCTAGGTCCTCCCCCTGAAATCCCCAAGTCCAGCAAAGACCAGGGTGCAGAAAATGAAAGCTTCAAATTAGAAACAAAACATGTGCCTGGAGTCCCTGTTCCATGCTCAGGACGAGGTCTGCGAGGTCCTCCCTGTTCATGTGTTCTTGCCACTCGTCTCTTCTGGTAAAGCCTAGCTTCCATCCTCATCCTCAGCCTCATCCTCCTCATCACCACCATCATTGCAAACTCAGCAGAGACGTAATGCTACCCATGGTGCAGAATGACTTGTCAGTTACTATGCAGGGCAGTTTTGTTTCCCAAACTTCCCAGTGTTCCATTTTAACTTTAACTTTCCTTATGCATAATCAAAAGGTCCACTCAGGTATTTTAACCAAATCCAAAGAGCAGAGCAGCGTCCCCTTCATGACTGTCCCTTCTATCTCCAGACACTGAAAATTGCTAGCAATCTCCAAATAAGCCTCTCTAGCCTCAGAAAAATCCAGGTCCCAGCAGGTGACATTAAGTGGAAAGGGGAGGTGATGAAATTGCTCAGACTATGGGATTAAGGATTTGGGAGAAACGCTTCTCTGGCCTGTCTCCCAAGAATGACTGTCCCTTTCCTGGACAGTGGGGCTGTGTTTTCCTTAAAGTCACAGTGACTCTAACATGGGGCCGATTTTCCTCTTCACATCAGCAGGTAGAAAGCTCAGAGCCAGGTCTGTGGCTGCGGGTCAGGAAGTGGGACCTCATGGTATGCAGTGAGCCCTAATCTCATGCCACTGGCTCCCTCACTCTTATTGTCCCTTGTCTGATTTTCCTTTAAATGGATCACTCTGTTGTGTCCGTTCTTGTAAGCCTTAAAATCCTTTATCAAGACACAAAGAAATACTACCTTTAAAACGCAGTAAGATTACAGCCAAAGGCATACCTCATTTTATTGACACTTCACAGATTGTGGGTTTTACAAACAAGGTTTGTGGCAACCTGGCGTTGTCAGATGATGGTGAGCATTCTTTAGCAATAAAGTATCTTTTAACTAAGATATGTACTTTTTTTAGGCATAATGCTGTTGCACACTTAATAGACTGCAGTATAGTGTAAACATAAATCTTTTAGGCACTGGGAAACAAAAAAATTCGTGTGACTCGCTTTATTGCAATAATCACTTTATTGCGATAATCATTTGGTGGTCTGGAACTAAACCCATAGTATCTCTGAGGTATGACTGTACATGATAGAACTGTAGATAAATGTTGGAAGGTAACTTGGAGAGAAGGTAATTGTATTAGGGTGATAGAGTTACAGGTAATTTATTTTCCTTTTCAAATGTACATTAATATTGTAAAGTACAATAAATATTTTTAGTAATTTCTTCTGCTTAAAAATTGTATGTTTGTGTTAGAAAATGTAGCAAAACAGAAAAATACAAAGGTGAAAATGAATGTTATTCATCATTCAAATCTCTCGATAGCAGTATTATCTTTTTGCTATATCTCTCTGGTCTTTTTCCAGATGTGTGTGTGTGTGTGTGTGTGTGTGTGTGTGTGTATTTGTTAACTGTGTATATTTTACAAATTTAACTTATTCCTTCTTTGTGGTTTTTTGTAAATTATTGTTTTTATATAACAGTAAGTTTGGGACATTTCCCAAGTGTTCAGTATCCTTCAGCACCATCATTTTAAATCACTTAAATTGTATAGTCCCCATTTTATATGTGTACCATATTTATTTAACAAATTCCCCTTTGCTGGACGTTCAGGTCGCTTACTAATAGTCATTCCTTTCCGGGTTTACCTAGATGGCCGAATAAGCCAACTTGACCAAAATGTGTTTCTTCTATAGAAATTTTTTTTTTTTCTTTTTCCTTGCAGTGGTCTCTGGTTCGTCATCCAGCTCTAAGTATGACCCTGAGATCCTGAAGGCTGAAATTGCCACAGCAAAATCCCGGGTAGGTCCTCTTTGCTTATACTATTGATGGGGGTCACTGAGGCAGCCTTAGGCTACTAGCCCACCCACAAGACCAGAGTAGATGCTTCAACTAGGCAGCAGCAGCCAGTGCTGACTAACAAGATTCTAAATAATGACAAGAGTAGCAGTAGTAGCCACCGTTTCTGTAATAGTAATGGTAATAGCAGCCACCCTTTCACAAGTACTCACTGCATGCCAGGAGTAGCCCTAAATGCTTCATGAGTCCTAATACATGCCTTTGAGACAGCCCCATGAAGTAGCCACTGTCAATATCTGCAGTTTGAAGATGAGCCGACAGAGGCCGGGGTGGGGGGGCACTAAGTAACTTGCCCAAGGTCACAGGGACTCAAGGCTTACTTTAAAGTTTTTAATGTAAGTTGCAATTTTGCTGGGACTTCCCTGGCAGCCCAGTGGTTAAGACTTCGCCTTCCAATGCAGGTGGCCGGGGTTTGACCCCTAGTCAGGGAGCTAAGATCCCAAATGCCTTGCGGCGGAAAAACCGAAAACATAAAACAGAAGCAATATTGTAACAAATTCAATGAAGACTTTAAAAATGGTCCACATCAAAAAGATCTTAAAAAAAAAAAAGATGCTGTCTTGCTAACCACTGTTTATTCTTCAGTACTGTATTTGATTACTTCCTGATTACCTTAGGGGGACAGATATTTTTATTCCCCCTTTACTGATGTGGAAACTGAGGACCAGCAGTTAAATGACTTGCTCAAGATGAAGTCAGTGTTGTGAGCACTGGTTCAGTGCGCCTTCACATAGGTTCTACAAATTCAGATGCCTGCAAGAACACGTGAAAGGGGGGCAGGGCTGGCAGTGAGGCAGTAGCGAGTAGTGGGGACTGTGTAGCCTAGGGGGTGGGCCCTGTCTAAAGGGGTAGTGGAATTTCAGCCTTACGGTCTTATGGCCATGCTGGAATGTAGGCTCCGCACTGGGAGATCTTCAAGTATTTTTAGAAAAGAACTGTATATCTAGGTCAAGTATATGAAACATCTCAATATTTAATCATTAGCAACTAATTTTTAAAAATTTAATAGAACTGCAAGCCAAACGAAGCAGTCCTGCAGGCCGAGGCTGGCTTCCTGGCCATGCCTTGCCTGTAAAGTTACTACATTGCCTCTTACCTCCATGCACTAGCATATCCAGTGCCTGCTTTAAGTAATGCACGACCCAGGAAATTGCCATTCTCCTCATCTGTCAGAATAGGAAGGGGAGGCTCACGGAGGTGAGGTGGCGTGAGAGAGGTTAGCTAGCTCCTGTCCGCTTCCTGTTTCTCTGGAGCAAGGGCAGCTAGGAATGACCTGCAGGACAGCTGGACTGGGATGCCAACCGAATGTGCAGCAGCGGAGACCCAGGCAACATCAGTGAGGGCAGCCCAAGGGATGTTGACCTGAGTCATTATGCAGGGGCAGTGGGGGACTCTGGATTGATACCAACCTCTGACCCAGCCCCGTGTGTGCTCTTCTGCCATCCAGGTTAACAAGCTGAAGAGAGAGATGGTTCACCTCCAACAGGAGCTACAGTTCAAAGAGCGTGGCTTTCAGACACTGAAGAAGTAAGTCCACCCTGCAGTGCGGGGCACGGCGATTGCCCCCAAGCTGTGCTCCGCTCCTGCCCTCTCTGTCCCCCTCCCCTTCAGTCTCTCTCCATCCTCCTCGCAATGGGGCTCTCTAATCATTCGATTCCAGTTCTATTCCACTGGCATTTACTGTCACCCAACATTGAGGTTTGGAAAGAGAAAAGGGGAATCATTTCAGACCACCTGGTTCTCATCGTCCTCTGAATTCCTGAAGCCGTTAAAGTCTGTTCCGTTCAGTTGAGTTTTGCCAGCCGGTCATAGAAACAAGCATCGTCGGGCATTTCTGTACACCAGTCTCATCCCCTCCAGTAGATCCGGGAGAATCTGATATGCAAACAAACAAAACCACCTCTTTCCATGCCCCCTAAAAGTGAGCAACGACTTCAGCTAGTGAGCTCCCCAGAAGGAACAAGGATCTCTTCCACAACAAACAGATTATTAGAAGAGTGGGCACCATGCCGTGCACGCTGTGCTTTATGGGTGACTGCAGGGGTTTCCAGAACTTGGACCAAATGTAATTTTCACTTTTAGAAGCTGGCTCGCAGCCAAGCAAGATATAGCTCTGTTGTTTCCTTAGAGAAGATGTGTTCATTGTCACTCTCATGATGATACTAGCTAAGATTTGTTGAGCAGACACTCTGTGCCAGGGAGCACTTTCAGTGTTTCTGCACGGGTGACCTCATCACAACTCTATAAGCAGGGCTCTTTTAGCTGACTCCATTGTATAGATGGGGATAATGCGGCACATAGTCAGTGCTCCTAAGAGCTAGCTGTTGTCATTGTTAACCATGGGGGTCATCGAGACTTGTGTATTGAGACATGTTCAGTACATCTGATGGGCTTAAGGGATGGTCATTACAGAGGTGCCTGGTAGCCCTCGTGGAAGCTCCAAGGAGGACAGCCAGTAGGTTTCTCGGTTCTAAGGGGCATCCACTTGGACTCCCAGAGAGGCCACCTCTGTACAGACAGCAGCTTCTGTAGACACTTGCTGTTTCCCTCTCCCTGACTGTACCTTTTCCTCATCCCCTGGACCTCAGTCCACTCTTCACCACTCTGTGGCCACAGCCCTGAGCCTTTGGGTGTCTGTCTCCAAGTCCAATTAATCGAGCAAACTGTGACCACCAGTTGAGGGGCCGGTTGGTTCTAATTCACATCTCCCCACTCCCCAAACACCCCCACCCCCACCCGGGTGAGTTATCACAACTATCCCAGAACACAGGGTAGAAGGAAGTATGGCTTTGGATTATAGGTTGTGTAGAGTACCTTTTGGTGTTCTATATTATGGCTTTGTGTTTATCTATTTGTGTTTACATAGATATATGTTATTTCAGTAGGTATATATACATATGCCGATCGTGTCTCTCAAACCGGCTCCTTGTCTCATTAGGACGAGGGGCTGTGCTTTATGCTTCTTCGTAATCACCAGTGGTGCCAAGGACAGTTGAGGGCAGTACTGTGACTTCAGAAAATTCCTGCAAAGCAAATAGCCTCACGAGTCCTCCCCTTGGTAGTGGAGCAGGTTCTGAGCACATAGTTTAAAGGCCACTCACTCTCAGCGCAGGTGCCCTTCCCTTTCCTCTCCCGCCTCCCCCCTCTGCGATTCTCTGGAGCTTCGGGGTTAGAACACTTCCCATTATCCTCCGAGAGCCACCACAAACCTGTTTTACCACTTTGTCACCCTGCAGCAGCATTGAAATTTCTTGTTGCTTGGTAAGCTGACGCTGAAACCCCTAAGACAAACCTCCTTTTTTTCCCCTTCCCTCGCCCGCCTGTTTGATATGGGGCCCAGATAAGACTGCATCGCGGCTCTGGCTACCCACACTTCTGGCCGGAAGCCGGCCCCGTGTTCACTGTGGAAGAAGGTCTCTGCTTTAATGGGCACGTTGGCAGAGAGGGTTAGGGATGTTGCCTCAAGGGACAGATGGCCTAGGTTCAAATCTCAGTTCCCTGGGAACGTGGAAAAGTGGCTTAACCCCCTTGAGCTCCTGTTTCTTTATCTGAAAAATGAGTTATTGTAAATATTGAATTGGAAAATCCACATCGAGCGCGTGACTGTGCCTGGCACACAGGGAGAGCCCAGTGAGCAGAAGAGGGTGGTGACCCCTAGCTAGTTGCCTGCTTGCGCTTGGGAAGGAACTCAGATGAACTCTGCGTCCTCCCTGGGCTCGACGCCGCGCTGGGTATGTGCTTGTGTACCAGTTTCCTCGTTTTGTTGTCTCTAGTCCCTTATTTTTATTTATTTTTTTTTTTTTTTGCGGTACGCGGGCCTCTCTCACCGCCGCGGCCTCTCCCGTCGCGGAGCACAGGCTCCGGACGCGCAGGCCCAGTGGCCATGGCTCACGGGCCCAGCCGCTCTGCGGCACATGGGATCTTCCCAGACCAGGGCACGAACCTGTGTCCCCTGCATCGGCAGGCGGACTCTCAACCACTGCGCCACCAGGGAAGCCCTCTAGTCCCTTTAAGAGCAGTTTTTATTCTGCCTCATTGATGGGGCTGAAAATAGACCCACGAGACCCAGTAGCTTGTGAGCGTCAGAGCTTGGTTTGGAACCCGGGACTTGGATTTTGAAGCTCGTGTGCTAATACCTCCCTTCCTGGTATCATCCCAGATAACCCCCTCCCCAGACCCAGAAGACATCAGGCTCCTTACCTTCTCGCTTGGGACCCTTTTCAGTGTCTAGTGGGGGATGACCCAGTCACTTCGTGGCCTCCTCTCTTTTCAGAACCTGGGGGAAGCTGAAACTCATCCCTTTGTTCACTTCATGGTCAGCAAACCCAGTTTTAAAAAGAAAAAAGGTTGCTGAGGATTGAAGCATACCTCGTAGAGGAGCCTGAAAAGAAAAATCGAGCCCAAAGCTTGGGATTTGGCCCTGTCAGCTGCCCTGAGCCCTCGTCAATAGGGAAGTCTAGGCCCAGCAGCCCCGTGGGAGGAGGGCAGGACAGCATCTTTCTGCATGTCCCCAGGGCCACCCTGCCCAGGTGAGACTTGTCTGGACAAGACCAAGAGGAGTCGGCCGCCGTCAGAGCCTTCGCCTTGCGTCCCTGTGGCTGCCCTGTGGCTGCCGGGTGTGTGAATCTCTCAAGTGCTGTGAGAAAGGACAGCTGTGTAATTTGGAAATCCTAAAACACACCCTCTCCTTCCCACCAACCACGCAACTTTTCTTTCCCTTAAAAAAAAGAAAAAGATTCATTCACTGAGTGCATAATGGTAACCCTTTGTTCTCCTCCCCCCCCCCCACCCCCACCCCCGCTTCCCAGTCCTAAGGGTGTTCCCTCTCCCAGCTACTCTGGAGCCAAATTCCAGAGCCTGGGTTGCTAAGGCCGCTGAGAGCCATCAGGTAGAAGATGCCTGAGGAGCCTGAGACCCGGCAGACAAGACCGCGTCTGTCCCCTCCTGAGGATTCAAAGCCACCCTCCCCCAGTTGGCAGAGGAGAGCCGGGCACAGACCCTTCCCCAGAGCCCCCAGCCCTGTTCAAGCACACCGCGTCTCCCCTGCACCCCTTTCCCATTTGGGGCAGGGCCACCTCCGGTCCCAGACACTCGGCTCTGCTGGGAAAAAGCTCCCTGTAGACTAATTTTTCAAACTAAATCTGAGACCAGTCTTAGCCGACCGGGCAGGCTTGCCCAGGCCCAAGTCCTCAAAAGGAACAGAGAGGCTATTTTTAGTAGGAAGACATAACTGGGGCTTTGTCTTCCCCGCAGGGAGGAGGCTGAAATAACGGAAGGGAGGAGGGGGAGGGCTGAGCTGAGACCGCATCTTCCCCCCACCCCCTGCCAATCCACTCCCCTGCTCACAGGCCCGGACAATGAGGCCAGGATGGCAACCTGTGATTCCCCACTCAGGTTATTTTTAGCCCGGGACACTTTGGCCTCTAGCGGGAAACCAGAAAGGAATGCCTATGAGTGGTTTCTCATCCTGAAATAATGGGTTTGTGGTGTTCCTGTAGACTGTAAAACTTCCTTTTCTTCCCCGGGAACTGAAACCTCGGCCCTAGCCTTTGATGAAAGTGTGAAGCAGTTAAAATTTCTCTCTGCCCTCAGAACCTTTTCCACAGCACAGCCCTCCTTCCCCAGAGGGCTGGGCTCCCCACCACCTCTGATTTGTCTGACCCTCAGAGAACGACACCGTTACCCTTTGCTGTTTCACTCCCATCGTTCCCCCATCAGAACGAACCTGCATGTAGGGCCTGGATGAGCTGGGAAGCTCCCAAGGATGGAAGTATTCTAACTCCTCACATTTGCCTGGTACGCCCTAGTTCCCCACTTGATGTTCCATCCTTATCCCATTTGACATTCCTCACAGCTCCGTGAACATGGGCCGGGCAAGATGACATCATCCAGGTTTTCTCAGAGGAGGAAACTGAGGCTCCATGTGCATGAGGGCCACGCCCAAGGTCACACTAGTAAGTGGTAGGGCTGGGAGTTCTGCATCCTTCTAACCTCCTCTCCCCCAGGAGACATGAGGTAAAGGATGGAGACATTTTTGGTTGTCACAACTCAAGGTCAGGATGCTGCTAGCATCTAGCGGGCAGACACCAGGCGTGCTACTGAACATCCTACAATGCACAGGACAGCCTGACAACAAAGAATAGTGTAGCCCCAAGAATCCTGAGGTTGAGAGAGACAGATTAAAGGACATGAAAAGTTGTTCAACATTGCAGGTCATCGGGAAATGCAAATCAAAGACCACAATGAGCTTTTAGCTCACACCTGTCAGAATGGCTATCATCAAAAAGGACACAAATAACAAATGTTGGTGAGGATGTGGAGAAAAGGGAACCCCTCCTACACTGTCGGTAGGAACGTAAATTGGTGCAGCCACTGCAGAAAACAGTATGGAGATTTCTCAAAAAACGAAACACAGAACTACCATATGACTCAGCAATTCCACTCCTGGGTATCTATCCAAAAAACACTAATTCAAAAAGATACAGGTACCCCAACGTTCATAGCAGCATTGTTTACAATTGTTAAGGTGTGGAAGCAACCTAAGTATCTGTCAACAGATGAATGGATAAAGAACATGTGGTATATGTATACAATGGAATACTACTCAGCCATGAAAAGAATGGAATTTTGCCATTTGCAGCAACATGGATGGACTTGGAGGGCATTATCCTAAGAAGTGAAATAAGTCAGACAGAGAAAGACAAATACTGTATGATATCACTTATATGTGGAATCTAAAAAATACAACAGAGTAGTGAATAAAACAAAAAGAAGCAGATTCACAGGTATAGAGAACAAACTAGTGGTTACCAGTGGGGAGAGGGGAGGGGGAAGGGGCAGTATAGGGGTAGGGAGATAAAAGGGTTATTATGGGGTTATATGAAATCATGTGGGTGAAACTTTTGAAAATTGTAAGGCGCTATAGAATTTAAAGAAACTTTCATTCAATAAATAAAGTAAAATAGAACAAAGTAACGTTCAGGGGGGAAAAAAGGACTGTTCCATGCCAGATACTAAAACTGCACAAACATATTCAAGCCCGTCGGATCAAGTCTAGGACATTACCACATAAATTATTAATTATAGCACAACATACTGAGTGCAGTGTCACAGCTATGCACAACGTGTTATGAGAACACCTAGCCCAGCCCGGAGGACTCAAGGATGTAATCAGGGAAGGCTTCCTGTAAGAGTTGACTTCAAGAATGGTGTTGCTTCTGCAGCCCCACACTATGGGACATTTGCAATTTGACAGGGACCTTCTGTGCCTTATCCAATAGGCAGGACCTGGGGAAGAAGGGTATGCAGGGCGGAGACGAGACTTCTTCCAGGACTGAAGCACTATGGTCTATGCTTTTCTTCTGGGAAAACCCCATCCCTCGCCCTATCTCTGTCTGACCTTTCCTGTTGACTGTCTCCTAGAATCGATAAGAAAATGTCTGATGCTCAGGGCAGCTACAAACTGGACGAAGCTCAGGCTGTCCTGAGGGAAACAAAAGCCATCAAAAAGGCCATCACCTGTGGAGAAAAGGAAAAGCAAGATCTCATTAAGGTACGAGAGTTCCCAGTGATGTGGGCCCCATCCCAGTTTCTCCTGAGCACCTTCCTATGCCAGGACTCATGTGGGCTATTTCCACATGCTGTAAGATCTGTGAGTTCTCCTCACTAGTTCTCTTGGGCTTTTGGTCTCATTTTATAGCATAGGAAATGGAGGTTCAGAGCATGAAGTGACTTGCCTAAGGTCACACAGCTAGTGTCAATGGCAGAGCTGGAACAGGAGCCCTCTGGTCTAGTCTAAACACCACCTCCTTGCCACTAGCTTTAGCCATCTGGCTTATTTTGCACAGAACCAAATGGAGGGAGGTGGTTTCAACATTACCTCGACATCAAAATGTAGCATCTTTATAAGCATTTCATTTCATGTTCCAACTCTGTGCTGGGAAGTGACAAATGATGACAGATTCGATTTAATATCTCTCAGGCAGTAGTGCCAAGCCCTTTGCACACACTGTGTCTCACTTATCCCTTACATCAGTGCTAGGTTATCTCCATCATACAGCAAAAGACTGCACAGGTCAGAGAGTAAGTGGTAGAGCCAAGATTCAAACCCATGGACACCTGACTCAGAAGCCCATTCTCTTAAACCCTGTATATCCCACCTACCCTCAAAGGAACTGCCTCCTTGACCTCTGAGATATTCTGGTTTCATTCCCATCAGCAGATGAGCAGTCAAGCTCAGAGACACTGTAAATGACTTGGTGAAGGAAGCTTTGCACTCTGGGAGAAACAGAATAATTTCATAGCTCCTGCCCAGGACTGCAGCCCAGTGACAAGACAGTAGCAGACAGTGAGGCATGTTCTGATCGTGTTTAGCAGTTAAGAGTACCAAGTCGGATAGACCAGAACCAAATCCTGGTTCTGTCAATTGCCAGCTTCTCCCTGTAACAGCTCCCTCGTGGATAAAATTGGGGGATAATCATAGGTTACTCCTCTCAGGACCGTGGTTAGGATTAAATCAAATCATGGTAGAGCTGACAGTTATTGAGTATTGACTGAACTAGTGCTTTACACTGGTCATCTCGTTTAATCAATATGGTAGCCCTGTGAGATAGGACCCGTGATTATTCCCATTTTGCAGGAGAGGAAACTGAGGCACAGAGAGGTTCATCAACAAGCTCAGACCACACAGCTAGGAAGTAGCAGAGCAGGGGTTCCAGCTCAGTCTGTGTGGCTCCAGAGCCAGTGTCCACACTGGTTGCCCCCATGTAAAGGGCCTGGCCCAGTGCTTGGCACCTACTCACTGGTAGCTCTTTACAGGATAAGTGGGATGTCCAGGGGCAGCATGGGTTCCTAGTAGATTCATAGAGAGTGACAGGCCCAGAGCTCCCTCCCAGGAGGGTGCGTCGCCAACCCTGCCCTCCGTTCCAGAGCCTCGCCATGCTGAAGGACGGCTTCCGCACCGACAGAGGGTCTCACTCTGACCTGTGGTCCAGCAGCAGCTCTCTGGAGAGTTCGGGTTTCCCGCTGCCGAAACAGTACCTGGATGTGAGCTCCCAGACGGACATCTCAGGAAGTGTGAGTAGACAGTGCGTGCTGCTGTGGGCCCCCAAGGGACAGAGTACCCTTCCTGTTACTCACCTGAGGAGCTGGCTCGTGACTGTCTGTGGGCCTGGCTGCTAACTCAGCCTTCTGGAGCTCCGTTCTCTTGCAGACCTCCTGGCCCCCGGATGACATGAGATGATGATGTGGAGAAAAAGCCAGCACTGACTCCCTGGCCACGTGAATGCATCTCTAGATGCTGCACAGAAAGTATGTTTGAAGGACCAGGCGTCTTTCTCTGGTTTCCTTCGTGCTAATTTGCAGCGCCATTCTGTTGTTCTTTCACCAGCTGGGAAACAGGATTATTTCCCTCCTGTTCATCCCAAAACAATGCATACAGCTTTCAGACAGCTGCTTGCCTCCCAGTTCGAAAGCTCAGCCCGGTCAGAGTAATGAATAGTGCAAGTGCTGTCGAGACGTTGCCCCTGAAAGACTTAGAGCGGGACTGACCCACGGCAATCCATAACTTTGAAGAGCTTTTGTTTTCCTAGAGCAGGTGACAGTGAATGAACCAGCCTCCATGGCTAAATGCTATTCTGTCTGGTCTCTATAGCCGTATTCCCACTTGTGAGGAGAAGCTGTGTTCACGTCTGATGGGGTGAGCCTTGTAGCTTCTTGGCACTCCCGACAGAGCATGGCATGGCAAACGGGGCTGCGCTCTCCTTCCCCACACCACCCATGTGTCCGGCTACAAGCCACCTGTGGGCCGAAGTATTTGTGAAGGAACTGTGTGCCTTCTTCCAAGTTCTGGGACCTTCCTCTCACTCACTCAGTGTTGCGCTCCTGACTGCAGGCTCCCTGAGTGTCTGGTGGGCGCCCTCCCCAGCATGCCCAGAATGGCCATCTTGTGTATTTGCTGTCCGTGTTTCCTCCTGACCAGCTGTCCGCCATGCTTCTGGTGCTTGAATGGGCTCCAAGCCATTTGGGGCTGCAAGATGATATTCCGGGCCCTCGGCTTCTCTCCGAGAAGTGTTAAATGTCTGAGTTTGGGGCTCTTCCCATGCCTTAAGGAAAGAAAGTGTTTTTCCCCTAACTAGCTTCCCTGCAATTCACACAGCCAGCTCAGTAATTGGGGACTATTTTTAGCTGCTTCCCACACAAGCTGTCAAGTCTCTCATGAGCTCCTGAAACCCAGCTCAGCTCTGGCCACAATAGCCATATAATTCCCGACTTGTTCTTTCCTGCAGTTCGGCACCAGCAGCAACAATCAGTTGGCAGAGAAGGTCAGATTGCGCCTTCGATATGAAGAGGCTAAGAGAAGGTAATTAGAGTCTGGGGGCTGGGGGCAGGATGGCCCCAACAGTGATAACTACCATTGTAGAGTATCTGCTCTGTGCCTACTTTTTACACATCTCATCACGTTTAATCCTCACAAAGGTTGTGAAGGTATTATCATCTTCATAATTTAATCCTCTCTGAAACTCAGGAAATGACTCAACCAGGGACACTTAGCTAGATAAAGAATGGAACTATGCTTTGAACCATACTTTAAACCTCAAAGCCTCGTAATCTTTCCACTTGCCCACCTGAAAATCAACTTCTAAAATCAAGATTTACCAACAATCGTATAAGTAGTTTGGTGTGAAGGAGCACAGCTGGGGTTTTAGCAACAGGCTAAAAAGACTACGGATACTACCCACTTCAGTGTCTCCTGCCCAACTGGGAACAAGCTGTGTTTTTAAACTGTGTGGACACCAGGGACTTCAGATATTCTGTGGCTTCATAGAATCCTAAGCAGCTGGGTTCCATTGCCACAAATAAAATTAAAATAGTAGTCAAAGCTGACATTTTTAGAGCATCTGTAATGGTCCACGCAATGTGGACAGGAATCCAATAGAAACTATTCAATAGAAGAAGCAAAAAAGGAAATTTGTTGGCTATTGAACTCCAAAGTGCTGCGGTAACTAGCTTCAGGCACAGCTGGATCCAGGGATTCAAATGATGTTACATAGACTCAAACGCTCTCCTTTTCTTAGCGCTGCTTGCCTTTGTGTTGACAGACTTTCCTGTCAAAGCAGAAAGATGAGCCCCAGCAATTCTAGGCTTACATACTACCAGGTTAGAAACCCCAGAGGACCTACCTTTCACAACTGTTTTAACAAGCTTTGGGTTTGAGACTCACTGGCTTTTCTGGGAGAACCAATCATTATTGCAGGGGTGGTGGGAGGAATAAGAATTCTATGAAGGTCCAAGCATGGGTCACGTGCACGACTCTGGGAAGGGGACTGAGGTCAGCTTTGTGGGAACCGAGTGACTTTAAAGTACAGGAGGACTGATTTCCCAAAGAAAATTTGGAATATTGTTAACAAAAGAAGGACAAATTGGATACAGTTCAGGTGGGAAGAAACACATCCTGTGCACTATTTCAGCTCCCCCTAGAGGTCCAGCAAAACAGCACGACTTCTACGTTTGGACAACCACTTCTTGTCCCCTCTGAAGGCGACCACGCTGAACCCTGGATCTATTCCAGTTTGCTGGAATGCCTATCTTAGATGATCTGTTACGGAGAAATGAAAGGACTGAAATCTTCCCTTTGGGGTTGAGCCATTAAACTTCTCATCACAGAGCTTCCTGGCTCGTCCTTTATCCAGCTTTGTGCCTCCCCCTTCACCCAAAGGTAGTTGAGCACATTATTGACCCTGGGATTTTTGCAGAAACTAACGCCTGTGGCCGTAATACGTCTCCGGTCAAAAATGTGTTAAGTATAAAGAATAGAGCAGCCTGCTGAATGGGAAAGCAGAGGCTGCAGGTCTTGAAACAGGGAGGGCAGGTGGCTATATAACGCAAGGTCTGATCATTGTATGCCAAGTTTTGTCACATGTGCGTTTCTTGGGAGTGAGTCTAGCAGATTTCATCAGCTTCTCCTAAGGATGTAAAAGTTTAGGGATCACTGGCATAAGGAAAACGCTACCAGAAAGTACATCCAAGAAAGCATCAATTACCCCTTCAGTGTCCCCTGTGTAGTGGAGCCCCTGCCAGACCTGGCCATGCCACTCTATCCTTGAAGCAGCTGGATGGATAACAGCAGCTACAGAGTTATCCCAAAGCCAGTTTTGATGGATTGCTGTATATGTGAATATGGAATTTAAATTAAGTAACTCTGAGAATCGCTGCTGAGACACTTGGCTGGGGAATGAGCACATGTAGATGTGTTTCTCTCTATGGAATTTTCACTACACAGCATGGAGATCTTGTCTCAAATAGTGTTTTGAGTTTGGTCACATTGTTTGCAGATAAGATTGAACTGTGACATCCCTGGTGGTGCAGTGGTGGGGAGTCCGCCTGCCAATGCAGGGGACGCGGGTTCGATCCCTGGTCCAGGAGGATCCCACATGCCGCAGCGCAGCTAAGCCCGTGCATCACAACTACTGTGCTCTAGAGCCCACGCACCACAACTACTGAGCCCGCGTGCCTAGAGCCCGTGCTCCACAACAAGAGAAGCCACCCCAATGAGAAGCCAGCGCACTGCACCGAAGAGTAGCCCCCGCCCCCCTTGACTGGAGAGAGCCTGCACGCAGCAACAAAGACCCAACGCAGCAAATTATTTATTTATTTATTTATTTATTTGCGTGTTTGTTTATTTATTTATTTAATTTTTTAAAAGATTTAACTGAGGGTCCAGAGGTCTGGGACCTCAGCAGACATTGACCATGTTTATGACCTGCAGTCTTAGGTGAGCCATATCCTCTCTGGCCATCTATCCAGCAGGATTACCACCAGGTCCTATCTACCCTTTAGGGATGGGGTGAGGCTAGGACAGTGATAGCTAAAAGCACTTTGCAAAGACTAAATCCTAAAGGATCACATGATTGCTTTTAAATATCTGACGCAATACTCTTAGGAATACTGTGAATCTTAATTTGATCCAACAATAATCATACCTAATGTCTATGTAGCACTTGGCATTGTTTAAAGAGCTCTTAATGATATGTTTTCACTTGGTCCTCATAACCCACCTGGCAGTACCATCATTATTCCCATCTTACAGATGAGGATATTGTGTCTCAAAGCAGTGAAGGGCTCCCAACTCCCTCCTGTAACACTTATTAAGGGCCTGCAGTGTACCAGGCACTGTGCTAGGAGCTTGTGTTCCCTAAATGATTTCTTAAGAAGGGCAGAGCCAAGACTCCAACCCAAAGCCTCTGACCTCAAATCCGCAGCCGTTCGCAGGGTATTTGCCGCCACTTTCTAGATTGAGAACACAAGGTTAAGCAATGGCAGTGTTTGCTGTGGTCATAGCGGGCCCATGACTGCCACTGGCTCAGCACTTATGTGCCAGACACACTGAACACGTAGGTGCTCATTTTGACACGAGTTCTGAAGGAGGAGTAACTGTTTTCTTAATGTACAAGGCTCAGAGAGTGTACCCAACATTACACACCTAAGAAGTAGTTAAACCAGGGAATAAGCACAGTAGCAGGAGAAACATTCACTGAGTGCTTGTTTAGCATGCACGAAATGTCGTGCTTGGACATTTTATGAATTATGTCATAAAACCTTCAACCGTTACCCCACAAGGAAGGAAGTTTTGTTATTCCCTTCAGAGAGACGAAGAGACTTGCCCAAGGTCACCTAGCTAGTGGCAGGAGGCTATTGCCTGGTGACGAATCCACCTCTACTCTATCAGGCTTCCTGTCCCTGCAGGCAAGACTCTGCCTCTACCCTATCCCTGCAGGGCCTACTCATGATTGGCACATGGTAGGCCCCGCATATGTTTGTTAGATAAAAATCTGTTCCTTGAGACCACACGCTGATCAAAAGGAAGTCAGTCACTGTCAAAGAGGATGCTCTGAGGACAGCATGGCTCCTTGGACCACGTAACCTTGGCAACACAGTCTGTCACACTGCTGCCGCATTGCCCTGGGCACACCAGTCATGCTCACCCTCTTGGCCCGCAGGATCGCCAACCTGAAGATCCAGCTAGCCAAGCTCGACAGCGAGGCCTGGCCGGGAGTGCTCGACTCCGAGAGGGACCGGCTGATCCTCATCAACGAGAAGGAGGAGCTGCTGAAGGAGATGCGCTTCATCAGCCCCCGGAAGTGGACCCAGGGGGAGGTGGAGCAGCTGGAGATGGCCCGGAAGCGTCTGGAGAAGGACCTGCAGGCGGCCCGGGACACCCAGAGCAAGGCGCTGACCGAGAGGTGGGGCTGGGCCGGGGGCCGGCGGGCCGGGGCCCTTCCCTCGCTGCCAGTGTATCCTCCGGCCCCCAGCAGGGTGGGGAGAGGTGACGGGGTCAACCTGGGGCTCCTGGGCTTCAGTCCGAGGACACTCCGTTTAAAGATCTCACCACTTTCCACAGTAGCGAATCTGGGGAAGTGACTCACCGTCCAGCTACCCCAGAACTTTACACAGGGGATCGCATTACCAAAAAAATCTGCTTACCTGCAGGTTTTCAGAAATTATCTTCTGACTAAGATAAACTCTATGTAATTTAGAGCAGTCGTTCTCCAACTTTGTGACATTGATTCGCATTGTATTATTATCTAATAGACAACAGTTTCACAAAGCAGTGCATACTCTTTCTCTGCGTGACAGCCCTCTGATCTTTTCTTTTATGTTGCATTTCTTTTCATGCTGGTCATGGCCCACTAAATTGATTTCACCACATGCTAGCAAATTGCAATTTGCAGTTTGAAATACACTGGTTGAGATGGGGGTTGCGAACTGAGATGTTTATAGGCGTCAAGCAGGTGATATAAATGCCAGAGGCCCACCTGGCCGTGGGCCATGTTAGACTGGAAGGTACAGACCCCACTTGTCTAAAGCAGGCGCCGTCTGCAGCCAGTGGAGGCGCAGGCCCCAGGCTGCCAGAGGCCCCCATATTTCAAGAAAAGAGTTGTTTGGATTTTTTTTTTTTAATATTGGCAACTAATCCAAAAATTGTTTTAAATACCATAAGGGCTAAGGCAGCTTCATCTGTGGGCTTGATTTAACCTGAAAGCCACTGGTTTCCATTCTCCAGTTGAAGCCTTATAACAGACTTTACTTCCTTCAGTGTCTCACCAGCCTCCACACTCACGTTGCACAGAGCACAACTCCGTGTTCACAGTGGGTCCTACAATCCCCTGTTTCTCATTCATTCTTTCTTTCATTCATCCATCAGCCCATTCTTTATTCAATCATTCGTGTAGGAAACGTTTTGTTGCACATATTTTGCGTGCAAGGCAATTTGGAGGATTCAGAAATGAACAAGTCACGATCCCTGCCCTGATACCCTTAAAATCTATTCAGTTATTTTCACTTGTTTTCTGGCACCAGACTTTATTGAACAAGGTCCCTGCCCTTAAGGAGCTGGAGTTGAAGATGGTGATTTTCAAACGTGTTAGGGGAGCGGGAGGTGGAGGAGAGGGGATGAGCAAGGGAATTCCTCTTTCCAGTGAAATCAGAGGCAGAAGCCCAGTTTATAAAGCAGATAAACTTGTCTGGGCCCAGTGGCAGCAGGCCAGGCATCCTAGGTGCCTGGCTGTGCTCCTTGCATCACCCTATGATGGGTCCTAAGATGCCTTCAGGGAGCCTCCCGAGGGCTAAGGAACCTTGCTTGCAATCCCACCCTAGTAACTGAGTAAGCTCTATTTGCACATAATGGGGTGCCAGACGGGTCAAGTTGACCAGCCTCTTTCTGGCCTTTTGTAACCACATCACATAGTCCATTGACAGATCAATGGTGGGGACTCTCTCCCCACCAAGCCCCTTGTCAGAACTACTACCAGGGATGTGTCACTTTCCTCTCCTTTATCTTCCCCTGGGAGGGGTGGCTGGTCAGCGCTGACCTACCACCAGGCAGGTGGGAGAGGGAGGAGGAGAGGGCTTCAATATTTGGTGTTTTGTAACCCTACAAAGAACCTTCTAGAATTCTCTGTTAGTGCCAAGACTTTGTCCTGCTTCCCCCAAGGCTGTCTGTGCACCTTGGGGACAAGGCCTGTGTCTAGACACCTTTGTGCCTTTAGTGTTAGTTGAAAGAATAAATGGTTCGCCAGCCCGGGAAGACCCTTACAGGCCTCTGTATGCATCTCCTGATCTGTCTACCAGTCCTCTGGGCCCCTGACTTGCTCCCAGACCCCACAGCTGTCACTGGAAAGCCCTTAGCTTTTCATTATGCTCACAGCCAGCAGCTGAAGAGAACAGATCCCTGGCAGCCTTACTCCTTGTTGGGTCAATAGAGATACCCTTCCCACCACCTACCTTGTGCAAGTCATTGACCAATATGGACTTCAATTGCCTAATAGGGAAAAAAAAAACCAGGATAATTACATTGAATAGTTATATATTCTGAAGGCAGGTGGTTGGACCAGATTGTGAATTGAGGCTCTTCTCTGCTCTCATAATTTTGGTTTCTCGAAACTAGGATTGGATATTCTCTTAGAGACCCCTATACTACATGCAAAATGTGCCATTAAGTACCAGACCCTGTAAGCTATATCATCTCATTTAAACCTCCCGGCAACCCTGAGGTTAATCTTCATTTCATAGTTGTGGAAACTGAGGCTCACCCAACATCACCAAAGGGCAGAGCTGGAATTACAACCCAGGCTTGCTGGCTCTGGAGCTCATGCTTGCCTTAGTCTCCTGCCCACTTAGAAGGTCTTTTATTATTGCCTTCAGCCCCATCTTTCAAAGGTCTGATTGCTCCCCTGGAACAGTGAGTTCACACGGCCAGTCCAGGGAAGCCAGAACCTCCACGCCGTGGCAGCTGCTGAGCAGGTGTCTCGAGGTCCCAGAGGGCAAGGTCCCCTGGGGGACGTGCAGAGAGAAGCCAGGGGGCACGTGGGCAGGAAGAGGTGAGGGCCTCGGGAAGGACAGGGACAGGGCTGACGGGTGTGAGCCTCCTGCACGAACGAGAGGAGAGAGCCCACCCAGCCGTCTTCGTCTGTGTTCAGCTGTCTGCCTCTGGCCGCCTGTTTGTCTGTGTTCATCCCTCTGGTTCTCTTGTTCTCTCTCTAGGTTTCTTTCTCTTTTTGTTTCTCATGCTCCTCTCTGTCTCTCAATATGGGAGTATTAGACTCGTCACCTCACACAACAGCCTCTCTGCTCAAGGTGCTTTTGAGAAGGCCAGGAAGAGCACACCACAGGGCCTACCAAACCCCGGTGTCGAATCAATCAGAAGCACAGACCTCCCCACCAGTGCTCCCCGTCCTGCACGCTGCTTCCTCCTCCCTCCCCAGGGGCCCTCCCCAGCACTCCTGAGAACTGCAGTGCCTGTTAGAGTGAGGACTCCCTGCCCCCACCCCAGGGACCAATTCCCCAGGCCTGAGATGGAGCCCAGGCTCTTGCATTTTCAACCAGCACCCCAGGGGCTGAGCTGCAGCTTGTGGGGGTTCCAGCCCCACCTCCTGGGTCCTCTGCCTGCTTCCGCGCTTGACGTGTTCTTGGCCTCCCGGCGTGTGCCAGGCTTCGCACGCAGACACCGTATGGCCAGCGAAGCCCAAATACCTGTAGGAGGCCGCCTCGGCGTCTATGTGTTGCTGCTGGTAGCTACACCCCTGTGCTTGGGAGGTCAAGGCCATCTGGCTCCCGGTCCCCTCAGCCTCCTGTTGGGGCTCCACTGGGGACCTGCACTTACTGCCAGAGCACGCCTCTGTGGTCTCCTCCCAGGGGAGAGGAAAACAAAGGTAGAAATGGTGGCCCAGGCTGCACCTTGACCCCAGACCTCACACCCTTTCGAGGTCTTGCTCTCATGAAGGGTCAGATTCCATGGTCGTGTCCATTGCACTGAAAACCGGGATTTTGTTCCTTATGGGCTCCATCTGCCAGCCCCCCTAGCCCCGGGCAGGACTCTGGAAAGACAGGGCTGGGGACTGAGCTGGCCAAGAACCATGCCGAGGCCGCGGCTCCCGTGGTCTTTTCTGAAATTTCACAAGGCCAGTTCCCAGTGACTGGTCCTGCCCCTCCCTTATATCACTTCGCAGTTGTGTCTCAAACAAGCCCCGGTCTTCACGGCAGGGCCTTGGGCGTGTCAGTGGAGGGATGGCGTGGTTAGGTTTTCCATGGAAATGAACTCTTTTCTCCCAGGCCCCAGGCTGGGTTGGCTGTGCTCTGGGGGCAATGAGTCAGTCATTCCTCCTGCAGCAGGATGGCATAAGGGGATAAGATGCCAACGGTGGGACATATCCGTCCCTGGAAGATTTAACATCCAGGTCTTTCAACAGAGCAAATAAGCTTTCCCCACATCAACTGGGGAAAAGTCTTCCATTCAGCAATAACTTTTCAAGCACATCCATGTAGTGGGCGCCATGCTAGGGGCTGAGAGAGTGAGGCACAGTTCCTGCCTTACAATCCCCAGCCAGTGCAGCAGCTCAGAAACCTTACTGTGCCGAAAAGTCACCTGGAATAGGGAATAAAGATGCAGATTCCAGGGAATTCCCTGGTGGTCCAGTGGTTAGGACTTGGCACTTTCACTGCCGGGGCCCGGGTTCAGCCTCTGGTTGGAGAGCTCAGATCCTGGAAGCTGCACAGCATGGCCAAAAAAAAAAGATGCAGATTCCTGAGCCCTGCCCCTAGACTTTCTGATTCAGTAGATCTAAGTAGAAATCAGGGATGTGCATTTAATAAGCACACCTCCCCTTCTGGTGGGGGAGCTCTGTGG